>NC_141685.1:1100857271-1103346021 GCF_964263255.1 Lissotriton vulgaris | reverse complement strand
ATGTTCCACTGTAAAGTCCATCCCCTGTAGGGAAATGGACCACCTAAGCAGTTTGGGGTTTTCACCCTTCATCTGATTTAGCCATAAGAGGGGCTTATGGTCGGTCTGAATCTTGAAGTGAGTGCCAAACAAGTATGGCCTCAGCTTCTTCAGGGCCCAAACCACAGCAAAGGCCTCCCTCTCAATAGCTGACCAATTCTTCTCTCTAGGGGTCAGCCTTCTGCTTATAAAAGCAATGGGCTGGTCTTGACCATCAAAATTCAGTTGAGAAAGAACAGCTCCCACACCCAACTCAGAAGCATCTGTTTGGACAATGAATGGTTTGGAGTAGTCCGGACTCTTAAGGATAGGCGCCGTGCACATGGCCTGCTTTAGGTCATCGAATGCTTTTTGACAGCTCGCTGTCCACTGAACCTTCTTTGGCATTTTCTTGCTTGTCAGTTCGTTTAATGGTGTCACGATGGAACCATAGTTCCTGACAAACTTCCGGTAGTATCCAGTCAGGCCCAAGAAAGCTCGAACCTGAGTCTGGGTGGTTGGAGGAGCCCAGTCCCTGATTGACTGTATTTTGCTCTCCAGTGGCTGAACCTGGCCTCCACCTACAAGGTGGCCCAGGTATACAACCTGTGTCTGCCCTATCTGGCACTTGGTGGCCTTGATAGTGAGGCCTGCTGCTTGCAGAGCCTCTAACGCTTTCCGCAGGTGGACCAGGTGATCCTCCCAGGTGGAGCTAAAGACAGCAATATCGTCTAGATACGCCGCACAGAAGTCATCCAGCCCAGTAAGGACTTGATTCACCAACCTTTGGAAGGTGGCAGGTGCATTTTTCAGACCAAAGGGCATCACCACGAACTGATAATGCCCACCAGGGGTAGAAAATGCGGTCTTAGGCTTGGCGTCCTCAGCTAACCTGATTTGCCAATACCCAGCTGTCAGGTCAAATGTACTTAGGTAGTTGGCCGAAGCCAATCTATCGATAAGCTCGTCTGCCCTTGGTATTGGGTGGGCGTCAGTCTTAGTGACTGCATTGAGACCCCTGTAGTCTACGCAGAACCTCATCTCTTTCTTACCGCCCTGGGTGTGAGGTTTCGGCACTAGAACTACGGGACTAGCCCAAGGGCTATCCGAGGGTTCAATGACTCCCAGCTCCAACATTTTCTGCACTTCACTCTTGATGCAGTCTCTAACGTGATCAGGCTGCCGGTAGATTTTACTCTTGACGGGCAAGCTGTCACCAGTGTCAACCTCATGGGTGCACCAATCGGTCTGACTGGGTGTTAGAGAGAACATATGTCTGAAAGACTGAAGAACCTGTTTACAGTCTTTCTGTTGATGTTCGGAGAGGCTGCCACAAAAGACAACACCATCGACCGATCCATCGTCAGGATTCTGAGTGAGCAGGTCGGGGAGAGGGTCACTCTCCTCTTCCTGTCCCTCATCTAGGGCCATGAGCAAACTCATGTCCTTCCTGTCGACATATGCCTTGAGCCTGTTGACATGAAGCACCCTGTGGGGGCTCCGGGGAGTTCCCAGGTCGACCAGGTAGGTGACCTCTCCCTTTTTCTCCAGGATGGTGTAGGGCCCGGACCATTTGTCCTTGAGTGCTGCTGGGGCCACTGGCTCCAACACCCACACCTTCTGTCCGGGCTGGTAAACAGTCAAGACAGCCTTTTGGTCATGCCAAGCTTTTTGGAGTTCTTGGCTGGCCTTAAGGTTTTCAGATGCCTTCTCCATGTATTCAGCCATCCGCGAGCGGAGGCCAAGCACATAGTCCACTATGTTGGCTGCAGGCTTTTTGAGAGGTCTCTCCCATCCTTCCTTCACCAAACATAGGGGTCCTCTCACAGGATGCCCGTACAAAAGTTCAAAAGGGCTGTAGCCAACCCCCTTCTGTGGGACTTCTCTGTAAGCGAATAAAAGGCAGGGGATCAGGACGTCCCATCTACGCCGAAGCTTTTCAGGTAGTCCATGAATCATCCCTTTGAGGGTCCTGTTGAATCTCTCAACAAGCCCATTGCATTGTGGATGATAGGGTGTAGTGAACTTGTAGTTGACACCACATTCCTTCCACATAGCAGTTAAGTAGCTCGACATAAAGTTTGCAGCTCTGTCGGAGACGACCTCCTTAGGGAAGCCCACTCCGGAGAATACTCCAACTAGGGCTCTTGCCACAACAGGTGCTGTAGTGGTCCTAAGGGGAATAGCTTCAGGATACCTGGTGGCATGATCCACTGCCACCAGTATAAACTTGTGCCCTGATGCTGTTGGTGGTTCCATGGGACCGACGATGTCGATCCCCACCCGTTCAAAGGGCACCCCCACCACAGGCATTGGTATAAGGGGGGCCTTTGTCGTGCCACCTGACTTACCACTGGCTTGGCAAGTGACACAGGAGCGGCAAAACTCCTTTGTATCTTCGTTCATATGAGGCCAGTGAAAGTGTGAGACAAGCCTGTCCCACGTTTTTGTCTGGCCTAAGTGACCTGCTAAGGGAATCTCGTGGGCCAAGGTAAGTAGGAAACCACGCTGAGACAAGGGTACAACCAGCCTCCTGGTCATGCCAGGCTTGGGGTCTCTTGACTCAGTGTACAGGAGTCCATCTTCCCAGTATACCTTGTGGGTACCTGTGGCGTTCCCAGCAGCCTCAGCAGCAGCCTGCTGTCTGAGGGGTTCAAGAGAAGGGCAGTCTAACTGGTCCTTCCCCAGATCTTCCCTTGAGGGTCCCCCTGAACCCAAGAATTCAACTTGATCAAGTTCGAACTCCCTAGGCTCAGCTTCCCTCAATTCCTGTAGGTCAGCCTCCTCTGAGACTTGATCCACGACCTGGGGCAAGGGGGAAGGCGCAGCCTTAACCCTACCGCTCTTTTTCTTGGGAGGTGTCTGGTCCGTTGTTCCAGGATCCAGCACCTGTTCAGTGGGGCATTTCCTGACCTGTGACCTGGTCACAGCGAACACATGTGCTGGCAAGCCTAACATTTCCATGTGAGTCCGGTGCTCCACTTCTGACCATTGTGATGACTCCAAATCTTTGCCCAACAAACAGTCCACTGGGAGGTCTGAACTAACTACAACCTTCTTTTGGCCAGTTACCCCTCCCCAGGAGAAAGCTACAATTGCCATACTGTGATTGGTAGTGACATTGCTTGCATTGGTCACCAGGAATTCTGTACCTGGCATGATCTGTCCAGGGTCCACAAAGTTAGGTGTCACCATGGTGACACTGGCACAAGTGTCCCTATAGGCCTGAGCCATTTTTCCATTTATGAAAGGCGTCTGTCTGTATTTGCCCAAAGTATTGGGACTTACGTCAGGGGACATATCCACATCCCCTGTACTGACAAGGACAGCCTGAGTGAGTGTGCCAACTAAGTTGTCACGCCCCTCAGAACCCAGGGTTAACCCTACTAAACCCTTGGGAGGTGCACTACCACTGCTGGCTGTACTAGGGGGCACAGGTGCCTTAGGGGCTGCAGTGGCAGGAGTCTGCCCTCCTCCTTTCTTGGTGCACTCACTAAACCAGTGAGATTTACTTTTGCAGTACTGGCACCATCTTTTGGATTGGCCTTCTTTCTTCTTTTGGGGAGCCTGACCCCCACCCTCTTTGGGTTGTTGGGGACCTGTCGAAGACTTCTGGTCATTTTGTTCCCCCTTAGAATCTTTACCCTTCTGGTCTGCTTTCTTCTGACCACCTTGATTCTGGCCCTGGTTCTGTTTAACTCTTGTACGAACCCATCTGTCTGCCTTCTTTCCCAATTCTTGGGGAGAGGTCAGATCCGAGTCGACAAGATGCTGATGCAACACTTGGTTCTGACAATTGTTTAAAATTTGCTCTCTCATCATCAAATTATACAATCCTTCGTAATCAGTAACCTTACTGCCCAGCAACCAGCCTTCAAAAGCCTTAGTGGCACAATCGACAAAGTCAGACCAATCTTGAGACTGCGTTTTCTGGGTATCCCGGAACAGCACCCTGTACTGCTCCGTGGTTAGGCCAAACCCTTCGACGAGTGTATTCTTCAAGACGTGGTAATTATTAGCATCCTCTACCCTTGTGGTGAGGAGCTTGTCTCTTCCTTTACCTTCAAAGGAGAGCCACAAGATAGCTGCCCACTGACTCTGGGGAACACCTTGCACAGTGCAGGCCCTCTCCAAAGCAGTAATCCATTTGTGGATGTCGTCCCCTTGTTTAAAGGGGGGCACTATCTTACCAAGGTGTTTCGTATCAAAACTCCTTTCCCTATTGCTAGGTATAATGCTGCCACCAGTGGGGACTGCCCCACTTAACTGTTGCTCTCTAGCAAAGGCAAGCCTCTCTTTGGCCAGGGCAAGTTCTTCCCTTTCAATCCTCAGATTAGCTGCCCTTTCCTTAGCTTCGTACACTCTCTTCTGAGGGGACGTCATCCCTCTTTGAGAAGAGTTGTGAGAGCCATTGGTTTGAAGGGATCTGCCAGAGTCTCTTGACAGAGATCGGGCTCGTCCATTCCCAATGTTAAGCTGACCTGATAGTGGCCCCGGGGGTCCCCCAGTACCACTGTCATGCTTGCTTAAGTTGGACCTGCTTAGTCTAACGACTTCTACCTGTCCCTTATCTGCCTCATCCCCAGAGGGATCCTCATCCTCATCATCCTCCACATCTTCGTTCTCAGTTGCGAGGTGGATGAGGTCAGGATCGTCTCTGGTTCCCTCGAGGGGAGGCATGTCTCCTTCTGGATTAGAAGAGCTGGGAAGGGTCTCAGCTTTTCTGGCATCATAAGTCTCCAAGAGACCAATCAGAAAGGACGTTGTGGGGTTAGACCCCTGCTTGATCTTCCTGGAGTGACACACTTGTCTTAACTCCTTGAAGCTCAGCACAGTATATCTTGAAGGGATGACCTGTGGAGGGTCAACTGACACAAGAGGAGACTCAGAGTTTCCTCCTTTGTCCGACATACTGTTTCTAGTGTGGTGTAAGTGATGCACCTACCTACACTATGTGTTTACCTACTGATCCCTTGCTAAGAGTTGCAGCCAAGGTGTGCTAGGCCTTGAGGAGCTGCAACAGCTGGTTCAGTAGAACTCAGAGTATTCTAAGCTTAGTTATATGTACTAACAGTACTTATGTGATCTTTCAACAAGATATTCTTAGGATACGTGTGGTAAAACAACAGCAAGCTCAAATCCCAACCGCTGCCCACCAATGTGAGAAGTTGGCCCGATATGCAGCGTTCGCTATTCTAGCGACCGCTATGTATCGTTCCAAACGACCCTTATGATGATTGGTTGTAAGTCAACCTATAGACCAGCTATCCTAGTAGCGTGGATACGAGCAGTCTAAGGCTAAAGACTCGAGAGGGCGTGTTAAGCCAGCTGTTTACCACACATGTATCCCTTGAACACCCAGTGAAAGGACACCACACAAGTGTTATGAAAATAAACGGTATATTTATTTAAGAATCACAACAGCCCTGTACTCTTTATGAGGACAGGGTACTAAGCACAAACCAAATCTCTTAGGAAAATACTTCAAGTGCACAATTAAAACAAGTGTCCGAAGACACGGGAAGTTTAGTGGTCTCGGGCGGACCCGATAAGGCAAGTCGGAAGCGAGGGACTCAGGACCCTAGAGTAAGGAGGCTATGCAGGCACCGAAATGCCGAAGTTACCTAGCCACGAGGGCTGCGGCTGCACAAGTCTTACAGGCGTCGGGGGTCTTCGCTGACGAGCCAGGAGCCGGAAGAAAAGGAGTTGCTGGCCGGCGACCAGTGATGAATAGTTCGTAGAGATCCAAGCCTGGATCAGAGATCGATGATACCTGAAAGCAGAGGGGACCAAGTTCGTACTACTAGCCAGTAGTCAGAGGGTACCAGGAGGGCACCGGTTGGCCGTCACCTCGACCAGGTGAGTGGGCGACGCTAGGCTCTGCAGTCTCACGGACCAGGAGGCGTTGTCGGCGACCAGGATGGAGGTGCGAGCTGTCCCACGAAGGATGATGCTGTCGGCGTCGCTGGGCCCAGGATTGGGGCAACAAGCCTTGGCAGATCTCAGGGCCACGTGGTAGGCCTAAGATGGCGTCTTGAATGGACCAGGAGGGTCCGGGGTGCTCCTCTCGGAAAAGGGAGCAAGGGCCGATCTGGAGCAACCAGACCAGCAGAGTTGTTTGTCGGTCGTCGTCAAGGAAGGGCACAAGCCAGCGGCTAGTGACCGGACAACGTGCTGAGCAGCGAGCAGAAGGGCCCCACGCAGATCGTGGAGATGCTGGGAGACTGCACTTCGGTGCTGGAACGGCTCAGGGTCGGGGCTTCTCGGACCCCAGAGTACTCACCAGAGAATTGCTTCGATGGTCGTGCTGGTTAAGAGCGTGCAGGTTCTGATGATGGCCGGTCCCTCGAGGGCTCGTCGCACCCACAGATCACAGCTGAGCTGATGACGTGGGTAGAGGTCAGAGGTGCCAGGGAAGCCGGTTCTCGTCGAGCTGGGCCGTCGGATTCCTTGAGGAAGGACTTACAGCAAACCGCAGAGTTCTTAGATGGTGCCCGCTGATGCAGGGTGACTACTCCTTAGTCACAAGGGAGAAATCTTGAGAAGAGTCTCGAATGTCCTTTCGTAGAAAGTAGTTCTTGACTCAAAGATGATCTAATTTGGAAGGGTCCCCGCTCCGGCCTTTATTCTAAAGAAAGGGGTGGGTACATGACTAGGTCCTGCCCTAAGGGTGGGACCAGGAAGGGGGGTAGTTACACCCCTCTCCCCTGCCGGACTTTCCCCAGGCCAGGGCTGGTGCCCCTGGAACTGGTTCTAACCGGCAGATGCGTAGTGAGCACCGGGGTGCCACTCCGCAGTCACCTTCTCGCAAAAGCCCTACCTACCCAGAATACACAAACCCTGTCTGGGACGGTGCGAACACCGCCCTCGACAGGAAACCCTTTGTCCAAGCTCTCCTCGCTGGAAGGACTCCCAGCAGCAGGAGGTCAGACTCGTGTCTGTGGTGGCAGCATCCATTTTGTGGAGCTGAGGCTCTAGTTAACTTTAACCGGGGTTCACAGTTACGTACATGTCGTGTCCCTCTAGAAGGGCGGAATGCTAACCTCGTCGCCAGAATTGGTGAGGGGGCAGCATCCCGATTCGTATGACACCTTACTCGACATGCCTTGATAACGCGACACCGAAGTTACCGATGTGGTACGCGTTATCATGGAACAGCCATTGGGTCTTGATTCCGCAAGCTGCAACCGGGCTCGGCTCGGGCCAGAACCTAGTTCACACGAGCCCACGCACTCTGCCTTCAGGATTGTCAAGGCCTGCCATAGGAGTGACTGATAGGAACTCGGTGTCCATTGTATGGTTAGATATAGAGCTACTATGCCTAAAGCAAAGGGTGATTACACGACTTTGCCCCAGCTGTCATGCAGCCAGTTGTGTCAAATTTAGGAGGCCAGCCAGGGGTGGCATAATACATGCTGCAGCCCCTGGCGGCCCTGGGTACACCTATGCCCTGCGTTACGGGGTCTGATAAGGTGGCCCAGTACCAATTGGTAAATGCACCTAGGGTACATATCGTAATTTAGAAAGAGAACAGCCAGGCTGTGGGTCTGATTGGCAGGCCCACAGCCAGAGAAAGTCGTAAACCAGTGAAACAAAAGCAAAAGATCTGGGTGATCATAGGATTGCAGACCCTACTCTCCTACAGTAGTGTCTGAGGGCAAACCATCTTGAAAGCCTCCATTCGCTGTGTGCATGATGCAGTAGACACAGCCTCCTGAGGCATCAACACCAGCGTCCTCCTCAGGTGGTACACTTTTCTTTGCATTCTGAGGTTAAAACCTGAGGTCCAGCAGCACCTCCTCAACCTCCCACTATCAAGTATCATCTTTTTGGCTCCCAGGTTGAGGAGATGCTTGAGAAAATAAAAACAAACACAGAGATTGCAAAATATGTGGGTGTCCTGGAAAATTTGACTACTGTGGGTTCCCTTTGTAAACAACAGCTCCAGGGAGGAGACAAGGCCATTTCACCGGACCTGCCTCAATCTTAGCACAAACTTTTTACCAGCATGCAGGCAGAGACGATGTATACCAAGGATGCATACAGGGATGTGGTGTCTTTCGCCGTGAACCCAAAGACAACAGGGACACCTGTAAGTGTTTAACTGCCAGAACCTTTATTCCTCAGCTGAGCTTGGTAAAGACTACCTTCCATTTCGTTCTCGTACCCCTTCTAGGAATTAGGTACTTTTGACTCCTCCCCCTACCCTCGGGGTCCTTCCCTTTTCCGAGGCTCATCCACTTCCAGTCGCGGTCCCAGTGCCAAATCCTACATCTTCACCCTTTTAAAACACCATCTCAACCTCTGCTACAGCACTTACATCTGATCAATCAGTTGCCTCAGTTGGCTCACTTGTCGACCCAACTGAGTGGTCACACCCACTTGGTGTGTTGGCAGATTGGAATCTCTTCATGCATTGATTGTGTCATGAAGAGAGTCCAGTGTGACGCGAGACACCGTCAGGCCACTCACCCTTGAAGGTGGAGTCATAATCTGCTTGAAATGGGACACATTCCAGGTGATGGATTTCCCACTGCAGGTCGCTGTGACCATGCTTCCTTTTCATGTTTGTTATAATCCTTTTTATTGAGGCACCTGAAATGGCTCAGGGTCATATGGAGTATCCGCCTTCTGTTGTTGTTTAACCACCACCCAGTCTCCCAGGTTGGGCATGGCCTCCTGCACCCAACACTTTGTCTCGGGGTACGTCTTCATTCTTTCTTTCTTCTCCTTGTCAATGGACAGGATCTGGAGGGCATCCACTTCTTGCTTGGCAGTCCACTCTGGATTTTTTGGTCCTGAGTGCTTGTCTGAACAGGAGAGTTACAGGACTTTCTCCTGTGGTCAAGTTGTGTGCGGCTCTATAGACATGCAGGCCTTGACACAAGGCCTGCTCGATCGTTATTCCTTCAGCTGTGGCCCTCTGTAGAGTTCTTTTCAAGTTGCTCATGAATCCCTTAATGATTCAATTAGCTTGGGGCCACAGCGGTGTGATACAGCGGTGTTCAATGTCTAAGTTCTTTAGAAAACCTTTGCACTCTTTGCTGGGGAATGGTGGGCCGTTGTCTGATTTCAGTGTTTTTGGGAGTCCCAACATTGCAAATACGTCATCTAGTGAACAGATTACTTTCTCAACCCCAATGGAGGACAACACGTTGACCAAAAGAAAATAAGAGTATTCATCCATCAATACTGAGAGATATTTGTCAGGGGTGAGGGGGCCAAAAAGTCAACAGCTACACACTCCCACAAGTTCTCAGGTAGGTCAGATATTGTTAAGGGATGTTGTGTAGTTGTTGAGTTTTGGCAACTTTGCTGTACCGTGTCATCAAGTTTTGGAAACCAGAGTCTCTTGCATAGCGCTCATTTGCTGGCTACAATTCCTCAGTGAACTTCATACATCAGCTCTATTACTTGTTTCTATAGACTCTTGAGTATTACTATGCATGATCCTCTCAGTAAATTTCATTCTTGTGTCACTACTAGTTCTTCCTGTTTGTTGCGGAATGCCCTTATTTCCTTGGTAATATATATATGCTACAATGGTTCGGATACACAAACAAAAAATGAAAAACAATAATGATTTTGCACGATAATCAAAATACATAAATAACGAAACAACACCCTTTACAAGTTATAGCAAAAAGATAATGATTTTTCTTTAGTACAAGTGAATTTTGTAAAAGTACACAACAAAACAGAAAGGTCCTCCAAGAGTTACACAAACATATATCAATAACTAAGACAAGCTTAGTTGTAAACATATAATGGCAAACAAACAGAAAAAGATTATAGATAGTGTTATACAATCACAAACAACAAAAAACATGCAATGCTTCCTTTGATTCTTTTGCCAAAGGAAGGCATCAACGGCGTTTCGACAATTATCATTTAGCAGGTCATCATCAGGACAATTACAATTATGGAGCACCTATAAATTTCAACATCTGAAAAAAGGAGAGAACATAATACTCTTAACTAAGGGTACTATAGACTATTTTTGTTGTTGTAATTAATACATTGCTGCAAAATAGTACGTCAAAGGAAAAAAGAAGAAAAGAGGCCCCAAAAATTTTTAGGACATGCATCAATCAAAAAAAGAAAAGCGTGAAAGTCAAAGAATCAGATATCCAAAATGTGCATCAAGAAATTGATAGAACTAAAACCACAGGTACACCACTTTAAGATGAGAACCACTGCAGAAGAATAACCAAGTCAATGGATTTACTGAGCAGCAGGAGAAGTTCAAACAGAACAAGGGCAACAAATTCACTCTAAAAGTCAATTACGATGCCTATACAGGACCAAGGTACCACGTTAGTCAGGATAGTGGCCAATGGAATACGCTACAGATAAAACTGTTGTAATGCCACTTACAGTTATTCCTGGTTTGATGGGAGCCGGCAGGCCTGTCAATAAATCACTACCGGTCTGCCTCATTCAGTAACATGTACACCAAAGTCTAAAACCAAAAGAAAGTAAACCAAAAATGTTATCAAATTACTTGCCCAGAACGATCTAACTAAGAGCCCAACTCAAAGATTAAAACAATGGGTGGCTTTACCTTAATAGCAAAAATCCTATGTTTCAACCCGCTTCCGATAATTGCACAAAAGCTCTACCTGAGATGCACGTCTAAGTAAGCACTACTCACTAATGAAAAGCGAGAAAGGACTGTCAAATTCATCTAGAAGGCCGATATCTGTATAAACTTGAGGCAGACATCTTGAAATGGAACCCACTAAGGATGAAAAGATGTTATGCATCGCCTCCAAGCAGGCATAGACAATTCTAAAATATCAGAGTATGCGAACAAAAAATGTTGTATTGTCTTCAACAAACGAATACTCTATCAACTAATGAGGTACACGCTATGCTCATTAGACGGCAATAGTGCATGCACAAAACGCAAGTATTGGAAACACTAAAAAGGTATTAATTGCGCATGTGCGCAGGGCATCAAGAGTCGAAATGCGCAACTGCGCAGCAGAAACACTGACAATTCAGTATACCAAAGTGTACTTAGAACATATCAGCCGTGATGACTATTTAGCAAGAGTTGAGAGCCTTGAGAGAAAAAGGAGAATAATGGTGACTAAAAAGCTTACAACCAAAAAATGTGTATAGTGAGCAAGAGTAATCCTGGGCGTAGGACTACGCTACACTCGTGGAACGTGCGCAGTTTGTGCTACCATGCGCTACGCGAATTGCATGTCGCACAGTGCAAAAACGCGTAGCAGGCATTTTTTGCTTGCTCGTGGTCCTCAACATCAAGTTGGCGACCGGGAGCGAGCAAAATCAACATTCCAGCGAAACTTTTATCTCGTTCACGATTGTGAGAAAGTGGCTGTATATATACTGGACCAAAGTAAGGTACAGTGTGTATAGAGGCCACCAATCCCAGAGGTATAACAGAGGTTAAAGTCAGGGCTGACCTTACTCTCAAAAGTGGTTGCTTGGTCGAGCAGTAAGGCAGTACCAGAGGACAGTGTAAAGCATTTGTTGTACACACTCAGCTAGCAAAAGGTTTCACACACTCAAGGACTGAACTCCAGGCCAATTGTTTTAATATCAAAAGATATAGTTCTTTTATTTTTAGAAACAACAGGTATCAAAATATACTTTTCTCAGTTACGAGTGATCTCAGGTAATTGCTTTGCAGAAAGGAAATAACTTTGTAAACACAACAGGTACAGGGGTTACAGTAGACAACACAATTCTAAACACAATCTAACATTGAGCTCAATTGGTTTTTCTACAAAACATGCAGTTGATTACTTTGTAAATTACTTTTGTAATTCCAGGACTGGATCCTAGATTCAGTCCTGAGGTCTAAGCTGAAAACAGTTTAGTTAAAACGTTTTGGTTATTGCGATGATTTTTAAGGAATAAAAAGGTATTTTAAAAGTTCACACTCAGAAACTTTTCAGTGAGAATCTAACAATGTTATCTAATGGGAGAAAATTCAGGTTGCAGGTAAAGTATGTTCTTGTTACTTTTGTAATCCAGTACTGGGCTCCTAGGACCAGCACTGGGATCTCGACTTAAGACAGTAATTACGTTTCAGTAATAAGTACGATTTTTAAAGAATATTTCAAGTTTTCAAAAGTAGACAGAAAAAATTTCATAGAAAAGCAGACAATGGATTCCTATGGAGAAAATACAGGTTAATAGCAAACCCGGTTCGGATTACTTTTGCGGTTCAGTACTGGGCTGCAAGATACAGTACTGGCTTCTCGCATGATCACAGGAGAGTACTTCGGAATTCGGTATTCAGCTGATTTTATAGGAATATTTTAGAGTTTCAAAACTTCGCACTTTGAAGATTTTTCGAGTCAAACCAGTCAATGTTATCCTATGGCAGGAAGGTGAGTTATCAGTTTCCAGGTGAGGACTCGAACAGTGAAGTTAAGATTCTGGGAATAGACTCAGGGGTCCCCCAGGGTCAGGAAGGTACAGTTGGTACACCTTCAGCGGCACAGGGGCAGCCGGGTGCAGCGGTAGTAAGGCCCAATGTTATCCAATGAGAGGTAGGGGGCCTTCGGTTGGTGGCTGTTGGCTAGCAGGCCACTCGGCTGTGGGAGCTGGGCTCCTGGTCACTTGCTCAGGGCAAATGGGGAAGTAGGATAGGACACAGGGTGCACGGCCAGAGGCACTCGGGCAGCTGGGTGCAGGGTGCTTTTGAGCCTTCAGGCGCTCAATGTTATTCAACGGGAAAGGCAAAAAGGGAGCAAAGGCTGCGGACTCGGGGACGGTGATTCTTCAGGTGCGACCACCACTTCGAGATGTAAGTTGGGATCCGGGAGAAGAGGTAGGAACCCCAAAGGGAGGTACAGGGGGCGGCAGGGGTGTCTTTGGGTGTCGGGAAATCTTACCCTCAACTGGTCGAGGTTGGAGGGGTCCCTGGTTCTGAGGCTGCAGGCATCGTCTGGTTCGTCGAGGAGGGTCTTTGGACACTGGACTTTGGGTCCCAGTCACCGGGGAGACGTCGTCGTGGTCTTGGATCACTCGGGCACGGGCTGGGCTCAGTGGATGCAGATTGGGTTGGTCTTGTGCTTCCTGGCTGCACCAGGGGTATGGTTGTTGAAGCAGAGCCTCTGCTTATGGGAGTCCAAGTCTTTAAGAGGTTCAAGGCAGGCAGGTCCTCCGGGGGTCTCAAGGTTGCTGTCCGCAGGAGTCGCCTGAATTAAGGAGGGGCAGGTTCCAGGATCAACAAGCCGGTAGGGCTGGGGCCAAGTCAGTTGGTGTCGTCCTGTGTTAGCAGCTGCACGGCGGGTCTTCTTCTTGATCCTCTTTCTTTCTTCCTTTCTTTTCGAGATCTGAGGAAGGAAGGTTCAGGGAGCCCCTAAATACTGAATTTTAGGGCATTACAGGTAGGGCAAGGGCAGGGACCAATAGGTCCCTGTCCTGGGGGGGGTACACCCCCTAGTCTGCTCCTCTCTGGTGGGAGGGTGGCAGGAGCCTAGCTGTGATTGGGCAGGGCTCCCCATCCTCAAGATGGCCGGAGCCCGGGGTCGTGCTTCACCTCACCTCTTCCACCTGAGGAGGTGGGTTGGCACAGGCTGGCACCCCCCCCCTTCCTGACGTAGGGTTCCCCGCCAGTCTTCCAGCCAGTTGCTGGATGGAGCAAATAGTCTGGAGAAGATCACAGAGGCAGCAGGCCTTTGAAGCTTCCCCCTGCCCATCCTGGGGGAGGAGACCTAGCACCTCCCCCCCAATGTGTATTGTCGCAGGCCCAGGAGAGCAGGGGGCTCTCCATCCAGGGGTCCAGCAACATGTCTGCTGTGTGGCAGCCTAGGCAGCATCTCAGCGCAGACGTGGATTGTACGTTAGGTTTCAGGGGGCATCTCTAAGATGCCCTCTGGTGCATTTTACATTAAATCTGACACTGGCATCAGTGCGGGTTTAATGTGCTGAAAAGTTTGATACCAAACTTCTCAGTCTTCAGTGAGGCCATCATGGTGTTGTGGAGTTTGTAATGTCGACCTCCTAGCACCATATTCTCTTAAGGGCAGCACTGCACTTACCGTGCCTAGGAATGGCCCTGGGTACTGCAGGGGCACAGGGCTTATGCACCTGTACCCACACCACTGGCATAGGGCACCCAGCTAGAGGGGTGACTGAGGTATGCCAGGGCAGTGGGTCTTGTGGGCATGGCACACAGGGATGGGTGCCATGTCGACTCTTCGTTTAGTTCTGTACTTAGACACTCAGCCTGCAAAGGTAGCGTGTGGGTGTCAGGGTACAGAGCCACTAAGGGTGGCACAATAAGTGCTGCAGCCCTTAGGTGTCTTCTCTGGTCACCATGCCCAAGGTACCTAGGGTACCATTTACTATGGGCTGATAGGTGGCCAGAGATGCCAATTTGGGCTTTAGTTTCAACACAGTTTTAGGGAAGGAACACAGGCCCTAGGCACCTGGTTGGTGTTGTGTCCTATGTAGAAAGACACCAGGAGCCAGGATGTATATTTAGGTCTTCTTTAATAGGTCTTCAATTCAGGTTACATCTCTCTTGACTCCAGCCAGCCTAGTGTGGTACCAGCCCCACCAGGAGCAGCCTGCCTAGCTGCTCAGCCCATCTCTAACTGCCACATTCATCCCACTCAGACACCCAGGCATTCCACGCATCACAGGCACACCAACATTCCAGGACAAAGACACACTCTGGCTGAGCAGCTAGAGGCAGCAGGGCTAGAGTACATGTTATACTAGTAAATTGGATATAACATTATCCCAGCCAGCTCGCCGCCTTCCTTGAATCCAACAACTCCCTCGATCCCTCTCAGTCCGGATTTTGAGCCAAACACAGCACCGAAACCGCCCTTATTGCAGCAACAGATGACATCCGAACACTACTGGATAACGGAGAAACAGCGGCCCTCATTCTACTCGACCTCTCCGCCGCTTTCGACACAGTCTGCCACAGCACCCTCATACAACGCCTCAGCAACATCGGCATACAAGGAAAAGCCTTGGACTGGATCACCTCTTTCCTAGCTGGGAGAACTCAGAGAGTCCGACTTCCCCCATTCATCTCAGAGGCCACCGAAGTCATCTACGGAGTACCACAAGGATCTTCACTCAGTCCCACCCTCTTCAACGTTCACATGAGCCCACTCGCATCAATCGCGCGCCAACACAACCTCAACATCATCTCTTACGCCGACGACACCCAATTAATCCTTTCCCTCACCAAAGACCCCAACACCGCCAAAACCAATCTTCACGAAGGCATGAAAGAAGTAGCCGAATGGATGAAACATAGCCGCCTAAAACTCAACTCAGACAAAACTGAGGTGCTCATCCTAGGATCTTCCCCCTCCGCCTGGGATGACTCTTGGTGGCCTTCCGCTCTGGGCACAGCACCCACACCCACAGACCATGCACGTAACCTTGGCTTCATCCTAGACTCCTCTCTCTCGATGTCCAGACAGGTCAACCCAGTCTCATCCTCCTGCTTCAACATACTTCGCATTCTCAAAAAGATCTTCCTCTGGATCCCCCGCGAGACAAGAAAGACTGTCACCCACGCACTAGTCACGAGCTGACTGGAGTATGGCAACCCACTGTACGCCGGAATCCCAGCAAAAACTCCAACGCATCTAAAACGCATCAGCGAGACTCATATTGGACATCCCTTGCCAAGATCACATCACCGGACACCTAAAAGACCTCCACTGGCTTCCCCTCAACAAAAGAATTACATTCCGTCTTCTCACCCACGCACACAAAGCCCTCTACAATCTAGGTCCCGAATGCCTCAACACTCGACTGTCCTTCTACAAACCCACCCGCCAACTAAGATCTTCCAATCAAGCCCTCGCTGCGGTCCCGCGCATCGGAAAATCCACCATGGGAGGAAGATCCTTCTCCTTCTTGGCGGCCAAAATCTGGAACTCACTCCCCACTCGCCTCCGCCTTACTCAAAACCACACCTCCTTCAGAAAGGAACTTAAAACCTGGCTATTCGACAAATATTGAACCCCCTCCCAAGCGCCTTGAGACCCTCTGGGTGAGCAGTGCGCTATATAAATGCCCGAACTTGAACTTGAACTTTAAACAAAAGCAAAAAGGAAACAAGAGAACTAAGCCCAAGTAGAATAAAATAGCGAATCTCAAAGATGCAGCAAATGGACAAAGCATCAAAGAAAATAGAACCATTAAAACTAGAAAATATCAAAAATTGTACAAATCTCTAGGATGCAGCAATGAAGACAAAACATCAAATGAGAAAGAACCATTAAGTAAAGAAAGGATGGTAAAGATAATTACAATTGAATAGCAATATCCCCCATCCCCCTTAAAAAGAGAGTTAAACATTTTGAAGCGTAAGCTATAGCATAAAATTAGAAGAAATATAGTTCATATCATTGCATTCCACGCATCACAGGCACACCAACATTCTAAGACAAAGACACACTCTGGCTGAGCAGCTAGAGGCAGCAGGGCTAGAGTACATGTTATACTAGTAAATTGGATATAACAGTTGGCAGGAGCCCAGAACACCCTCAGTCAAAGCACATCAGCAGTTCAGCAAAAAGTGGGGGCATACCAATGCAAGAAAGATGGCACTTTCTCACAGCGATCAGCAACATCAAGTTGCCGGTTGCGAGTGTGGAAAATAAACCTCCGAAACTACAAGTCCACGTTGAGAAAGCTGCAGCTCGAGTACAAATATACTCGAGCTGCAGAAAATGACCGCTTGCACTGTGCAAGATGCCGTTTGCAATGATTGCACAGTGAGGACAAGCATCTGGCACTGTGCAATCAGTGCTAACAGCATGTTCCCTACCGCGCTACGAATTTCGCATAGCTTGCGTAGTGTGAATGCACTTCGCGTAGCTACGCATAGAGCTACTACGCAAACTGCGCCCAGGGTCAGTACAGAGGCATATAGCGTCATCAAGAAAGAGCAATAAGCAATTTGACCATATCGTTAAATCAGTCAATATGAGCAAAACTCATAACATAACCCCAATCTTTTATACCATATTTGATATTCAAACACATTCAATGATATTAGCCAGAATGGAAAGGGGCGACCACTCGGTCCCCCCGAACGTATGGCGGAGTGCCTCGATCCCCCCGGGAAGCCATTTTTTGGCGGGAGGCGCGTCTCGGCTGGTATGCCCGAAGCGGCGTAGCCGGGGCGCGCTTTTTCCCGCCCTAGAGTGGGCTGGCCTAGACACCGACGCAGCCAGCCACGCCCTCGGGGCAGGCAGGGGCGGGTTTACGCCCGCCCTGAAGACGGATAAAAAGGGACGCAAGACCAGAAGACGTCCTCTTGTTCTTGTGCTCTGAAGCTGCACCTCCTCGCTACACGTGAGCTCGGGACAGAACGAAGAGCCAATTTTTGAGCGTTTTGATCTTTTTCTTTGTCTTCTAGATACTTCGTCGGAGGAATGCCCAAGAAAGGCGCAAAGAGAATGACGACTGATCAGATGGTTCGGGCCCTTTTTAAAGAAATGTCCGACATAAAGAAACGGCTGGCGGAGCGAGACGGGGAGGAGGGTTCGGGCCCTGCTCCGGCCGGAAGGAAACCTAAGAGGCCGAGAAGGGTTCCAGCCGGGGGAGACGTCCCGGTTCCCTCTGCCCCGCTCGAGGCGCCGACCCCTGTACCGACGGAGGGGAATCCAATCCCCGTTGTCGTCACCCCGACATCCAATGAGGATATGCCCCCCGAGCTGGCAGCACAGCTAGCAGCGTGGTTGGGGGATAGTAGTGAGGGCGCCACGGCTGCCGAAGCACAGGCGCTGATAAAAGGGCTGCGTGAGAAAAGAGATGCAGCTAAGGGGACCGCGCCGGTGGCGGGGATAGACAAGCCGCAAGTGGCGGAAGCAGCGTCCGGTTCAGGTAAGCGGCCATTGCCGATCGCAAGGGATGAGTCAGCACCCTCTCGTAGAGAGAGATTGGGACAACATGTGCCTTTAGCAATAAAGGAAAAGATTTGGGCAGGGGAGTATGTGAATATTTTCTCCTTGCTTGTCGATCATTATGAGGTGGAGCATGTTAAGAGTCAGAAGGACCTAATGCATCCGAGTGTTTGGCGCGCAAAAATGGCCGCCTTTAAGGTAAATGAGAATATTGGCAACTGGGGCAATGCGTGGGGTATTTTTACATCGATTTTAGGGGAACGTAGGCCCGAGTTGCTTCCTGAGTTTCCCATTTATCAGTCACGAATTATGGGTTACTCGACAGCTTATCAGGGTAACCATTGGTTCTGTTATGACAACTTGTTTAGGAAAGAAAAGGAACATAACAAAGGTTTAACTTGGGATTGTTACGATTCTGTGACATGGGATAAAATGAAAGAGTCAGGAATGTTGAAAATGCCATTGGTAGGGAGCAATGTTGTTGATCACTCCCGCCAAAATGTTGGGACGCCCTTTCGGTCAGGTACGGGCACCGACGATTATCCGAGACCTGCCGGCAACACAGGAAAAAGGGGTTTCTGTTTCAATTTCAACAAAGGAAAATGTACCAGGCCTCCGGGATCATGTAAATTCAAACACGAATGTAGCAATTGTGGGTCGTCCCATCCTGAGTCCTTGTGTAGAGCCAGAACGAGTGAGAATGGGGGTAAAGGAGGCGCCAAACAAGCCTAATATAGGCCGAGGGGCGCCTTTACCAACCCCGATTGATACCTTGGCGATGACTCCTTGGCTCAGCGAGTACCCGGATCGTACTTCTGCTGGGGTGCTGCGGAACGGTTTTTCATATGGTTTCCGCATCCCGGTGGGGGACTTTCAGGGTATCGGGACGTGCAGAAATCAACTTTCCGTCTTGCAGCATACATCTGTAGTGCAGGATAAGATCCAGAAAGAGGTTAGCAGGGGACGGGTCGCCGGGCCGTTTATTGCGCCCCCGGTACCGTATTTTGTCTGTTCTCCGTTAGGGGTGGTCCCCAAGAAGGACCCAGGTGAGTTCCGATTAATCCATAATCTGTCAGCCCCACGGGGTCTTTCGGTAAACGATGCAATTGATCCAGAGGTATGTTCGGTGCAGTATGCATCATTTGATGAGGCAGTAGCCATTTTAAATCGCCTGGGGCCCGGGACGTTGATGGCAAAATCAGATATCGAGTCAGCTTTCCGGTTGCTCCCGGTACACCCAGACGACCAGCGTCTTCTGGGATTCATGTTTCAGGGATCATATTACATGGATAGGTGTATGCCAATGGGATGCTCTATATCGTGTGCATATTTTGAGAAATTCAGCACGTTTTTGCAATGGGTGTTCACGAAGAAAACGGGTTTCCGAAATGTGATGCATTACCTTGATGACTTTCTGTTTCTTGGACCCGCCGGAAATCCAGAATGTGCCCAGGCCTTGGCTGAATTCTGTGGGTTGATGGGTCAATTTGGCGTGCCGTTGGCACCAGGTAAAACTGTGGGTCCCACGACTTGCCTCGAGTTTTTGGGGATCGAGTTGGACTCTAGTGAGGGCTGTTTCCGTCTACCGGCTAGCAAAGTGTCGAAATTCAGGGCAGCCCTGCAAGTATGTTTAAATGCATCTAAGGTTACACTGCATCAGTTCCAACAATTGGTGGGGAAGTTGAACTTTGCCTTGAGGGTGATCCCAATGGCCCGCCCCTTTTCCCGTTCAATTGCCCAAGCGATGGTTGGCCTAAAGGAGGGTCATCATCGCACGAGGTTATCGGCTGAGGTCCGCCAGGACATGCGTATTTGGTTAGCATTTTTGGCGGATTTCAATGGTCGAGTCGTCTGGAACAAACCAGCCGTGTCCTCTGAAGAGCTTGGTCTATGGACAGATTCAGCGGGAAGCATAGGTTTTGGCGCCATCTTCGGCACAAAATGGACGGCACAGAGGTGGCCCCCATGGTGGCATGAGGAGGGGCTGACGAGTAATATTGCTTTCCTTGAACTGTTTCCCATTCTGGTGGCCCTGAGAACCTGGCCCGAAGGGTTTAAAGATCATTATGTCGTGTTCTGGTCTGACAATATGACCGTGGTAGAATGCATCAACAGTCAGGCAGCCCGTTGTAAACTGATTTTGAGGCTGCTCAAAGAAATTGTCTTATTGTGTATGCAACTGAACGTGATATTCAGAGCAAAACATGTCCCAGGGGTGATGAATCAGGCTGCTGATGCACTGTCTCGTTTTCACATGCAGGCTTTCTCGGGTTTCCTTCCCTCAGCGGACCCAGAGCCGGCACCCTTCCCCGAAGCTCTCTGGTCTCTCGGTGCCCCGAACTACGTTACCTCGTGGGAGAGAGTCTAGCACCCAGGACGAGGAAGGCATATGAAGGGGCGTTTCGGGCCTATTTAGCCTTTTTGGGGACTGAGAGAGGGGGACTTTGGGGTCAGGAGGAGTGGGTTGTACTTTTTCTGATGTCCTTACGTAAGGCTGGGAAGTCGGTGGCTACGGCCCAAAGGCATCGTGCCGCCATTTCCTTTGTTGCCAGGGCCCATAACATCCAGGACCCGACAGCGTCTTTTGTAGTACAGAAGGCGCTGCGTGGGTGGCAACGCCTGGAGGGTCGCAGAATAGATGAGAGACGACCGATAGGTCTGGATAGGTTGTCCCAGTTGCTGGCCACACTCCCTACCACATGCTCGTCTCCTTTCGAGACGTGTTTGTTCCGGGCTGCATTTACGCTGGCATTTCACGGGGCAATGAGGATAAGTGAGCTGGTTGCAAGGAACAAACAGGATGTGGTGGGGGGTTTGTGCCGGGAACACGTTCAGATCAGGGGTGAAACGATGATTGTCTCCTTTGCCAGGTCCAAGACCGACCAAGATGGGATGGGGGACTGCACGATCATTCGCAGGATCCCCGGGTCCCCCATGTGTCCGGTACGGTGTTTAGAGGATTATCTAGCACGAAGGGTGGCATCATGGGGGGGGACATTGTTGAGACACGCAGACGCCGCCCCACTGACGAAGTTTCAGTTTCAGCGGGTGCTTGCAATGTCCATTACCGCAGCGGGCTTGGACCCGGGCGAATTCGGGACCCATTCCTTTCGAATAGGGGCTGCCACCGAAGCTACAGCCAGGGGTCTTAATGTTGAACAAGTGAAACGAGTGGGGCGATGGTCCTCCAATTGTTATAAGAGATATGTGCGGTTGCACATGTTGTGAAGCTGGAATAATGTACTCACGCTTCTTGTCTTTTGTTTGGTTTTCAGTTGCGCAAGCCTACGAGGCGGGGCGGACTATGCAGTCGACCCAACACCAGGCCAGCGGTCAGACGTCACCGGCTGTGAGACAGGAGGTGTGGGTCGTGGGCCACTCATACGTGAGGCGTGCCGCAGACGTATTCGAAGCAGGTGACATGATTCACGTACCTGGGGAATACGGGTACAGAGTGTCCTTCTACGGAAGAGGCGGTCTCTGTATTGACCAGTTTCAAGCATTCTTTGAGGGTTTGTTAGGGCGGACGAGGTCACCGCCGTCTATAGTCATAGTACATTTAGGGGGCAATGATTTGGTCACCACCGGTAGACGACTTCTCCTAGAGGCAATGCTTTCCACGGTAAGTTGGTTAGCAAGGAGAGTTCCGGGGTGCATAATTGCGTGGTCTCATATGATCCCACGTAAAGTGTGGCGGGGGGCTATCTCGATTCCTGCTTTGAATCATTCTGTTAGAAAACTTAATAACAAAGTGAGTAGGTTGTTCCGTTCCAAGACACTGCATTCTATCTCGCATGGTTGTATTAACGATGACAGTATGTATTTGGGGGATGGTGTGCATTTGTCACGGGTGGGGAATGAGTTACTCATAGGAGACTTCTTGGCTTGGTTGAAAACGTTAAAACATGACCTTTAGGTAGGAGTTTTTGTGGGGGGTCCGGATAGCCGGTCAACTATCCGGACCTGTGGCGGTAAGGTCATGATCGGTGAGCACTAATTGGTAGATCCCTATGAGTGGGCGTCACCCAACACGGATGGGAGCGCTCGGGAGAGGTGGCCATTGGCCCCTCAATGGGGAGGCGGTCCCGTCTAAGGATGGGTCGCCGGAAGTAAAGGAAAGGCGGTCAAGGCCCCTTCCTTTGTAGGAGGGGTTACAGCCCCCTCCTGGTGAATTTCCCGGGGCCAGTGACATCTGCGACGGCAGATGCTGTAAGTTGTGTGGGGTGGGGGGAGGTCCACGATACCTTCTAGATACCTCACACGAGTTTTCGAACGACCTTTAAATGGCGTCGAGTTCTTAAGTGCCCCCGTCAAGTCAAGGGAAATTGTTAGTAGTTGCACTTGAGGTAAGCCTCTGTGCTGTCGCCCCTCCCAAGTGGGAGGGGTAAGTCTGGTTAGGGATCTTGACACCGGTTATGACCTTGCCGTTGGCCCTTAAACGTTAGGATGTACAATTTCAGTATTTTGTAGAGAATGTTTTCGTAGGATGCTAGTTCGGCTAGGTGAACCTCTGTATTAGAGAATCTGTTAAGGTTAGCCAAACATCGCAATGTGGTAATGAAATTGTACATAACATGAAACGTTTAATGTTTTAATTTGTTTTAATAAATACGGCCGGGAGGGTCACTCCCTCCCACTTCCAAAAACTTCAAGAACTGTTTCCGGTTTCCCTCCTTCTGGGGATTGTGTTGAGAGGGGGTGGCGGGTATCTCAGCCATATGGAAAGGGGCGACCACTCGGTCCCCCCGAACGTATGGCGGAGTGCCTCGATCCCCCCGGGAAGCCATTTTTTGGCGGGAGGCGCGTCTCGGCTGGTATGCCCGAAGCGGCGTAGCCGGGGCGCGCTTTTTCCCGCCCTAGAGTGGGCTGGCCTAGACACCGACGCAGCCAGCCACGCCCTCGGGGCAGGCAGGGGCGGGTTTACGCCCGCCCTGAAGACGGATAAAAAGGGACGCAAGACCAGAAGACGTCCTCTTGTTCTTGTGCTCTGAAGCTGCACCTCCTCGCTACACGTGAGCTCGGGACAGAACGAAGAGCCAATTTTTGACCCACCCACCAGCCCCTGAGGACAGCAAGTTGTTTTATAATAAAGAAAAATTATGAGTATGTTTGCTGTTTTCGTTTACAGGTTGTTGTGGTATCACGTTTATGGTTGACAATAATGAAGAATGGTCTATGTGGTGAAGGTTTTTACAATAAAATGATTCGATATAGTGTTGAATTTTTAGCATGCTCTTTCGGTCGTAGCGACCAATGTTTTGTAGTTTTGAGTAGCATTGTCGTATTTATTGTTGGTAGGCGGTAAGGTCATGATCGGTGAGCACTAATTGGTAGATCCCTATGAGTGGGCGTCACCCAACACGGATGGGAGCGCTCGGGAGAGGTGGCCATTGGCCCCTCAATGGGGAGGCGGTCCCGTCTAAGGATGGGTCGCCGGAAGTAAAGGAAAGGCGGTCAAGGCCCCTTCCTTTGTAGGAGGGGTTACAGCCCCCTCCTGGTGAATTTTCCGGGGCCAGTGACATCTGCGACGGCAGATGCTGTAAGTTGTGTGGGGTGGGGGGAGGTCCACGATACCTTCTAGATACCTCACACGAGTTTTCGAACGACCTTTAAATGGCGTCGAGTTCTTAAGTGCCCCCGTCAAGTCAAGGGAAATTGTTAGTAGTTGCACTTGAGGTAAGCCTCTGTGCTGTCGCCCCTCCCAAGTGGGAGGGGTAAGTCTGGTTAGGGATCTTGACACCGGTTATGACCTTGCCGTTGGCCCTTAAACGTTGGGATGTACAATTTCAGTATTTTGTAGAGAATGTTTTCGTAGGATGCTAGTTCGGCTAGGTGAACCTCTGTATTAGAGAATCTGTTAAGGTTAGCCAAACATCGCAATGTGGTAATGAAATTGTACATAACATGAAACGTTTAATGTTTTAATTTGTTTTAATAAATACGGCCGGGAGGGTCACTCCCTCCCACTTCCAAAAACTTCAAGAACTGTTTCCGGTTTCCCTCCTTCTGGGGATTGTGTTGAGAGGGGGTGGCGGGTATCTCAGCCATATGCACATCCAACACATCAATGATCCATACATAATAGCAGAAAAAACTTGAAACACAAAAATCTCTAAACCATACAATAACTAAATACACTCAAGTTGGCAGAAGACAGTTGCATTCTTCTAAAGTGTTTAAACTCTCCTGATGCTATTGCATTTTAAAATCCAACAACACTAAGCTCGATTCAGCAACATCTGTATATTGCCTCCTCTCACAGGTCTTTTTACAAGTTCAATAACCTGCCATCCTATTTCATCTTCATGGTGGTGTTATTCAAGAAAATGTGACACTAGAGGTGCATTCTGTGTTCGACCCCAAATACGGTTCTTATGTTGGAACACCCTGTTTTTGACTTTTTGTGATGTCTGACCTACATAAATCAGGGTACAAGGACAACAAACAGGATAAATCAAATGTTGAGAATTGCAATTAGAGTGGTCTCTCAACTTGTGTTCAATATTGACATGTGCAAACACATTAGTATTTGTAGTAGACTCACACGCAATGCAATTACTGCATTTATAATGCCAAACAACTTTGTGTAACCCCCATGCTGTAGCAAAATCAGGGGAATTCAATGTAGGTGTGGCAGGCCGCACCAGGTGATGTTTGATATTTCTATCTCTCTTAAAGGAGAACATGGGTAAATCATCAGAGATACCACTTGATTTTACCAGAAGTCAATGTTTTAGATGATTTTAGTGATGGCATTACTCCGAGTACAGAACGTGGTAACACAAACTATCTGTTCCAATTTTTTCTTAGGACGTGGCTCAAGTAGAAATTCCCGATCTTTATACCAAGCTCTTTTTTGTGAGTGCTTAATTAAGCAAGCGGGATAGCCACGGACTGACAATTTGTTTCACTAAAATATTGGCCTCCCGAAAGTAGTCATTTCTAAACTTGCAATTTAATGAATGCAAAGAAATTGCCCGAAAGGCAAACCATCTCTCAAGCTTTTTGGGTGGTTACTTTGCTACTGCAATAATGTGTTTCTTTCAGTAGGTTTAGTGTAGAGTTTAGTTGCCAGTTTCCCATCAACTGCCATAATAGTGAAAATCAACCGATTGATTATCATAGTTAGATGTAAACTTTAGATCAGTTGGATAAGGATTCAGGCATTGAATGAAGTCAGACAAAGATGATTTCTTACCTTGCCAAATAAAGAAAACATCTTCTAGGTAGCATCGACAATGTCGCAGGCTCTCACAGAAAGGGTTAATCTCATTGTTGTAGACATATTTCCTTTCAAAATTATCTACAAATAGTATGGCAAAATTAGGGGCATCCAAAGCACTCATTGAAGTTCCCTTTATTTGCAGATAAAATTGTCTGTCAAAGTAGGTATGTGTTAATGAAATCGTCAGGAGGTCAGTCAAAAATTCAGTCGGTACAGTCACAGGACACTGTCTAGTGTTAGGAATGTCCTTTATTACCTGTATTCCCTCCACTTGGGGGATATTAGTATATAAAGACAAAATGTCTAAACACACTAGAAATTAATTCAATGGGTCAAACAAGAGATCCTCAATTTGGGTAATCAGATCACTACTGTCTCTTATATTGCTACGCGTGTTCATAGCAAAGTCTCTGATAAATACATCAATGTATTTGCACAAAGGCTCAAGGGCTGAGCCGCATCTGGAAACAATTGGTCTACCGAGAGGACTTGTTAGACATTTGTGCATTTTCGGTAGCAAGTAGAGGACAGGGGCCGTGGGGGTCTTATTTTTCAAAAAATTTAACTCATGAGTAGTTAGAAGCCAAGATCTTTTGCGTTAGTAGTTGTATTCAAAACCAATTTCTGGACTTCAGGTAATGGGTTGGTTCTCAGTAGCATATAATGATTTGTGTTAGCCATTTGTCTACGTATCTCTGCTTTATCGGGAGAGGTTTGTTGACTTACTATACCTCTCCCTTTATCAGTGGGTTTGATGGTCACATCATTATTTTTCTTTAATTCAATCAAGGTTTTCCGTTCCTCAAGAGAAATGTTGTAGGGTATATATTGGAATTTCTCCCTCAATGTATACACATCATTCAAAAACATTATTTTTGAATGCCAATAGATCCACAGGCATCCGACTTGTAAGGGAATTAAAGAAGGATGGTGGTCTTAACCCAGACAGATTGAAAGGTGTAGCCAAACAGTCGTCACAAAAGAATGCTCTCAGACACAATCTACGAAAGAACTGCAAAAGTTCAATTTGAATATTAAAAAAGTATGGCACTTCCGAAGGGACAAAGCTTAAGCCCCTGTTTATTAGTGTCATTTCAGCTGGAGAAAGAGCATGATTAGATAGATTAAAAATGGGGATCAGAGAGTTGGAATCATTAGAATCATTTACATCAATGTTTATTGATTCAGAGGACCCCATTGGTAATATTTTCTGAGGGTTTTCCTCTCCCCTGATTGAAAGTGTCATTGTTAAGTCCTGGTTCTCCAATGTCCCTGCCTCTGCCTCGCTGGCCCAAAAAATGAGGTGCAGTACTTGGACCTTCACCTGCATTTAGATCTTCTGTAGCACTTGATGAGAAATCGGAGAAAGTAATTGCCGTTTGTTTATTGAATCTCCCCCAAGGCTGATCATTTTCATAATAATATGGCTTGGGTTGTGTATAAAACTCCAACAAATATGGATGTACTTTCTCTTGGTAAAAAGCTGTGATATCTCTTTGTATCTTGTTGATCTTTTTGAAGTGCTCAACTCGCTCAAACTCCGCAATGGTCTTATTGACTTTTTCAATAGCAGCTTTAGCATCAGTTATTGTATCCCCTACACTGATTTTTCTTTCCAACTCTTCAATTAGCTCACGCTCCTTTTTGTTATGTTCAAGGGTGGTTACAATACCCAAAACAAGCAAATGAGGTGAGCAGTACTCACTTCATTTTTTGGGCCAGCGAGGCAGAGGCAGGGGCAAAGGGAGAACCAGGACTCAATAATGGAACTTTCGAAAAGGGGAGAGGCAAAGCCGCAGGAATTATTACTCCGAACCAATAAACATTGATGTAAATGATTCTAATGATTTCAACTCCCTGATCCCCATTTTTAATCTATCTAATCATGCTCTTTCTCCAGCTGAAATGACACTATTAAATAGGGGCTTAAGCTTTGTCCCTTTGGAAGTGCAGGACTTTTTTAATATTTAAATTGAACTTTTGCAGTTCTTTCGGATATTGCGTCGCAGAGCATTCTTTCATGGCGACTGTTCGGCTATGCCTTTCAACCCATCTGGTTTAAGGCCACCATCTCTCTTTAATCCCCCTACAAGTTGGAGGCATGTGGAACTATTGGCATTCGAAAATATGGTGGTGAATGATGTGTATACATTGAGGGAGAAATTCCACTATATACCATATAACATTTTTCTTGAGGAAAGGAAAGCCTTGATTGAATAAAAAAAAGTAATGATTTAACCATCAAACCCACGGAGAAAAGGGGAGGTATAGTAATTCAACAAACCTCTTCCTATAAAGCGGAGATACGTAGACAATTGGCTAACACAAATCATTATATGCTACTGAGAACCAACCCATTACCTGAAATCCAGAAATTGGTTTTGAATACAACTACTAACGCAAAAGATCTTGGCTTTCTAACTACGCATGAGTTTAATTTTTGAATACTAAGACCTCTAGGACCCCTGTCCTCTACTCGCTACCAGAAATGCACAAATGTCTAACAAGTCCTCCAAGGAGACAAATTGTTTCTGGATGCAGCTCAGCCCTTGAGCCTTTGTGCAAATACATTGATGTATTTATCAAAGACTTTGCTATGAACACGCGTAGTTATATAAGAGACAGTTGTGATATGATTAGCCAAATTGAAGATCTCTCATTTGACCCATTGAATGAATTTCTAGTGTGTTTAGACATTGAGTCTTTATATACTAATATCCCCCAAGTGGAGGCAATAGAGGTAATAAAGGACATTCCTAATACTAGACAGGGTCATGTAACTTTACCAACTCAATTTTTGATTGACCTCCTGACGATTTCATTAATAAATAACTAGTTTGATGGCCAATTTTATCTGCAAATAAAGGGAACTCCAATGATGGCTTTGTATGCTCCCAATTTTGCCATACTATTTGTAGATAATTTTGAAAGGAAATTTGTCTACAACAATGAGATTAACCTTTTCTTTGAGAGCGTGCGACATTGGTGATGCTACATAGATGATGTTTTCTTTATTTGACAAGGTAATACATCATCTTTGTCTGACTTCATTCAATGGCGGAATTCTTGATCAACTGATCTAAAGTTTACATCTAACTATGACAATAAATCAGATGATTTTTTGGACTGAACTATTTTGGCAGTTGATGGGAATCTGGCAACTACACTACACTAAACCCACTGCAAGAAACACCTTATTGCAGTTGCAAAGTAACCACCCAAAAAGCTTGAGAGATGGTTTTCTTTTTCGGCAATTTCTTCGCATTAGAAGAACTTGCAAAGTTAAAAAATGACTCCTTACCGGAGCCCAATATTCTAGTGAAAAAATTGACAGTCCATGGCTATCCCGCACGCTTAATTAGGTGCTCACAAAAAAGAGCTTGTTATAATCATTGGGAATTTCTACTTGAGCCTCGTCCTAAGAAAAAATTGGAACGGATGGTTTGTATTACTACATTCTGTACTCAGAGTAAGGTTATTTCTAAAAGCACCCAAAAACATTGGCCTCAGGTAAAATCAAGTGGTATCTCTGATGATTTACCCATGTTCTCGTTCCAGAGAGGTAGAAATATCAAAGTTCACCTGGTGCGGGCTGCCACATTTAGATTGAATTCCCCTGATTTGCCTACAGCATGCGGGTTTCACAAAGTTGTTGGGCATTATAAATGCGGTAATTGCATTGCGTGTGAGTCTACTACAAATACAAAAGTGTTTGCACATGTCAATATTGAACACAAGTTGAGAGTCCACACTAATTGCAATTCTCAACATGTGATTTTAGCTGTTTTCTGTCCTTGTGACTTGATTTATGTAGGTGATTGTATAGCACTATCTATATTCTTTTTCTGTTTTTGGCCATCATATGTTTACACGTAAGTTTGTCTTAGTTATTGGTATATATTTGTGTAACTCTTGGAGCACATTTCTGTATTGTGTACTTTTACAAAATTGACTTTTACTAAAGAAAAGTAATTATTTTTTTGATATGACTTCAAAAGGGTACTGTTTCGTTATTTATGTATTTTGATTATTGTGCAAAATTGTTATAGTTTTTCATTTTTTTTATTGCGTATCCGAACCATTGTAGCATAAATATTGTTTATACGCCCCATGTTTGGGTTATAGGATGTCCCCTGTGGTGGTAATCTTATTTACTTGGTGTCCTATTTTGTTTGCTCTGTTTCCACTTTTGAGTGCCAATGAGGCATTTGGCTTGTTCTAGGTTGCTATCCTCCAGTGTGGCGGCCAAACTTTATGTGACACCAGCCCGGTAGGAGTGGGAGCCATACTGACACAACACACAGGACATCCAGATGCTCAGTGACACGTTGTGGCATATGCTAGTAGAAGCCTGACAGACACAGAGAGTGCATACTACCAGGCGGAAGAGGAGACCCTAGTGGTTGCCTGGACCTGTGAACATTTCTACCTCTTCCTCCATGGAAAATGATTCACCAAAGTCATGGTCCACCAGGCTCTACTAACAATATTTGGCAACCACAACACAAAAATTACCTCCCCAGATTGATCGTTGGGGATACAACTCAAGGAGTATGTCTACACCATTGTCCACAAACCCTAGAAAGAATGAAATCCAGTTAAATACTTCTCAAGAGACCTACTGAAATTGACCTGAACCAGACCCTCAAATGGCTGAGAAATTCCTCCACTTTATCATGCCCGCCAGTTTTTGTCCCACGCTGTCAATCTATCAAATTGTCAATATCGAAACTGGAGTGGTCCTGTTCAGGTAATGAGGGTCGGGATCATTAACTAAAACAAGTAAGGAGAACCCCTCACTCCATAAATACATCCATTATTCTAAGTAGGCTACGTAATATTTCCGACCTCTCTATTCCAACATCTGTTTGGGTATATACTCAATCTTTTGTTTGTATAGAAATCCTATCCCTATTGTATCATGCTTTCTTGCATTCAAAACCACATTAGATGTGTACTTTGAAACATTCAAATGAAACAAAAAAACTGTACACTCTGGACAAACAACAATGACTTTGTTCTCTGTAGACTATTCGGTCCCCAAACATTACATTGATACAGGAGTATAGGACAATACTTTACATGCACATAAATGACATAACTCATAAGATTAAAGACTTTGATTCTAAAATAAATGACAGTTACTAAACATTTACAGGCTATCCAACAACAACATAAATAAGTGTCCAACACATATACTGTACTTTTTTTCGCATGTATAAATGGACTTTTTTTATCTTAGAGACCAAAAGTACACAGATACATATAAATAGGGTATCCCATATATAGTTAGAATTCCTGTTATGTTTATGAATTTATTTTCAGATATACTCTATTTCGAAAGCAAGTCATAAAAGTTCACTTGCAGGACAGAAATAGTATTAAAAATAGTACAATATGGTGCAAATCTTAAGCCAGGCCAATTTAAGAAGTACAAAAAGTGCAACAGTGACGAAGGCTATTCTGCCATTGGTAGATTGACTCCTAGCTGTCATACAGGCCAAAAGTTTCTTTTTATACATCAACCTTGTATCACATAAAGAGATAAATAGCAGCCATTCTAGATCAATATCATTACTTAACGTGCATGTCATAAAATGGAGTAATTACAGTTCGAAGTGATCAATAAAGTTATTAATCGAGAAATAATATCCACATCATTTCCTATGTTCCAATGACAATGAAGAGTGAACTATGTAAAAACAACCCTAATAAATACTTTACAAAACAACAAAACCATAATAAAAATGCTTAAATATAAGAATATAAAAATCGGCAGATACAGCACAACAATAATGGATCCATAATAGCAGCAGCAAAGTGCCAAATGTGCAAAATATTACATGATCAGCCCCAGAAGGGCACATCTGCAAAGGAATTTTAGCAGTACTGTGGCTTTGGGGAAAACTTCACTTGTTGTTTGTCTTCTGGGCCCTGCCCCTAATACCCTACATCTGACCCAAGATTTTTGCCGTCGCACAAGCAAATAATGGCCTGGCATCTGACTTCAGGATTCTCAATGCAATCCGATAGTTATCTGTTCCTATTAACTTGCAAATTGGGGTAAGCCAAAATGTTTTTGTTGTAGTATACAGCAGACAGGTGAACAATACATGGGGTAGTGTTTCTTGATGAATCCTACAACCCGGGCAGCTAGGGCAGCTTCGTTCCTAGGATTTCAGTTAGTAGTAAAGACTTTCAGAGGCAGTGTGCCAAACCGGAACTGGGATATAGTTTCCTATCCCCGGTTGTTCTATAAAGTCAACATAGCCTTCCACAGAGTGATTTTATTTATGGGTCATCAAATTCAAAGTGAGCTTCCCCTGGGCCTTATTTAATTAATCCTGGAGCACCCACTCCTAGTAGGCGTTCTTCACAAAGCATTTCCAGGGAAGCAAGGTAGAATCGTTCCCATGCCTCCCCCATCCAATGGCTATAAGCATATAACCCCTCTGAGCCAGCTAATTTTGTTGGCTGTATCCCTACATTATACATACTCTAAAGCATGAGCATTCTGCAATAATTCTGGGGTTGTCTTGATCTTAAGCCAAAATAACAGAGGGCTTAATCTCACTTTAGAGGCAAGAGAATGCCTGCCCAAGTCTAGCATGAGGGGAAGAAGGGGGGTGCTCTGGGATAGCATCCCTAAGCCTCTTTAGTACTTACAATCAAGGAATTTAGCTTGTCTATATGATCCAGACATCATAGTTCTCCACAGTACGTCACAGAGCTCACCACTTTAGCGTCAGAATACCTGTAGTGCAGGGCCAATCGGTTTACTATGGGACAATCGTTGCTCTCTCCCTAGAACCCCCTACAGCTGTTTATGCTTCAGAACCATCTTGCTAATGTGGAATGTCCAAGACAGGTTTTCTGCTATCTTTAAACCTAAGTAGTCAAAAGAACTGACCCTTTAGAGCTGAATGCCTCCGAGCCTCTGGCAGCCCCGGTAAGAATTGGGAGGGTTCAGGGCCATAAATTTGTTTTTTTTCAGTATTGAATATTAATCCATTGGTGTCACAGAATTCTTGGAACATATCCAACAACTGTTGAAGCCCTCCAGGTGTTTTGGATACCAACAGGGTATCATCTTCAAAAAGAAGAGTGACTACATTTCCCCACCTAGTTTACGAGCATCTGCTAGTTTTGCACTGAGATATTGTAGCACACTGTTTATGAACAGTGAAAAAAGTGTTGAGGCCAAAACACAGTCTTGGCAGACGCCCTTGGTAACAGAGATTGGGTCAGTGAGCTGGCTTTGTAAGCCCCATTGCACCATGGCAGAATTTCCTTCATGAAGGTGGATGAGTAGAACTATAATTTCCTCGAACAAGCCCAGGTCTCTTAAGGTTTACCACAGTTCCTGCCTAGACACGAGGTCACCCGCTGTCTTAAGGTCCATGAAAGCGACATACAGACTGCCTTTCCAAATTAAGACTATTTTCCAGCAGAGAAGGATAAAATTGAACACTTGATCTACAGTCCCTGTTTTCTCTCTAAACCCTGCTTGGTATGGGGATAAGATGTTATTATCATAAGCCCATAGCTGTATTTTACTCAAGAGCACCTTCTGCATTACCTCAATAAGGCTGATTAACCTATAGTTGCTGGTGGATGACCTATTGCCTTTTTGAATATTGGTACAACTTCTGTGACTTTCCAAGAATCTGGGATGGGAACACCTACAGCAATAGCATTAAATAATAAGTACTTATATTATGTCCAGCTAGAGGTGTCCCAAAGGAAAAGATCACCGGGTATCCCATCAGGACTGGAGCTTTGGATGGAACTATAGTGCTAATTGCAGATGAGATGTCTTCAATTGAAAGGCGCAGTTGGAAGTAGAGTGCCTTCTAAGTTGCACAAACAGTTGCTTGGGTGCATCTTGATTGGTGTAAAGGGTAGAAAAATGGATATACCAGGCATCAGGTGGAGTATGGTTTTCTAGTTCAGTATGTCCTGGTTCATCTCCCGGAGCCAGCAAAGATCAAAATTATTTGCTGTCTCTAGCTTTGCAGGTTGCATTGTAAGGCAGATGGGGTTATGATTGCTGCCTATTGTATTACCAACCAAAATATAATCTACCAGGTACCACAGCCTCAGGTCCAACAGGATGTAGTCAATACGACTTTGCCCCCCTGGTCTACTAAAGGAGTTTGCCTCAAGCCTATCTGATTTGGTCCTGTCATTAACTGCCCTAACGCCACCCTCCAGAGTCATATCTTTACCTTGCAGGTTTATTTGGGTCCACTTTTTTAAAATTCCCTGCCATTAATAGGGGGGGAAGAGAGACTTCTCAAACTCAGGTAATCCTCCAGTGTAGTGATAGCCACCAAGGGTCTACCCCTCTGGAGCTTCTTACATATACAGTGAAAATGTCAATAGCAGTGTTTGTAAATCTCTTGAGGTGAATTCGCCTAATATCCGGGTCATTCATGGATAGCTGCAAGATATTTCTACAAAGGCCTAGCTTAACCCACATTAAAAGCCCCCCTCCCCTGCTGGACGGCCCATTTTGTTTCTGATTGCTGGTACAAAGAAGCTAGCACAGCCTACCATATATACCGGGGCAATGCTCCAGGTCTCTTAGAATAGGCATACATCGAAGTTGCCAATAAACTCAGACCAGTGCGGGAGCGCCAGCCTGTTCTTAATGCACGCCAAAATCCATGAGACCATCTAGAACAGTGTGGGTGCTTCTTCACTCATTTGTCTATTTAGGCTAATTGTCACCGAGTTACGATGATTGTCTAGGGGGTTTTGGGCCACTAGTTAGTTTGTTCAGGTGTGCAGTTGCGTAGGAAGGGGGTACGAATGGTGCGGTCCACCCCGGGTGTCATCACTGAGGGGGGTAACAAAAATGCAAAAATATGTGTTTTAAACACATATTTTTGCCATTTTGTCAAGCCAGGGGTGACAAGAAATTGTCTGCACGGGGTACTACCTGACCTTGCTACGCCACTGCAGGTGTGGGGTTTCTATAGGGATGCCCGGTGGATCCACTAGGACACCTCCCTACTCCTTAAGCCCAAGGGACAACTAGCTGCACCGAAGGGCACTAGAGTGTCTGAGGTAGCAAATAGTAGCGTGGGAGGCTCTGGCAATACATCTTGACAGGCATTGACAGAGTGGTCAGCGATCCATCCACTCTGCCCTACAACTAAATTGACCTCTCTCAGTGGTGATTTGGTTAACGACACCTTCATGTGGTTGATATACGGGTGGTGGACTATGTCTAAACTAGATAGCCGAAGGGGCAGGTAGACATGTTCTAAACTCTAGGGCAGTTAAATCTTCAGCCAGTTTTCCATTATCCAGGATCAATTCCAGACAATCAGTGCTGGAATGAGGAAGCATGTGCCTTCTAACCCTAACAATGTCTTCCCTAATTAGGAATCTACACCCTCTCATTTGCCGTATCCAGTGGGTCACCTTATTGCTCAGGGAATCTTCATTCTCGAAGCCTGTCTGTGGAGCAAGCTTCTGGACATTAGTCATAAAGACTTTGAAAGGATTATTGGTTGGTGGGCACCAATGGGAAAGGGGTCTTGACTCAATACGTGTACTGATAGGTGGCCCAACCTTCTGAGGTCTAAGAGAATGTGTAAGAGAGTGTACTGGTCCTGCAACCTCTTCCCCCAAATTGGTTGTATTGCACGCACTGTACGTACAAGTCTCTTTCCCTGGCCTATGTGGTGTGCCACGACCCACTATGCAGCATCTTGAATTGAAGCAGAGTGCGAGATTGGCTCTCTATTACCTGCTTGTGCTGGATGGATTTCCCGAGCAGCAAATCGATTAGTATGTGCCTCGTGGCACGGGGGTGTAGTGTTGCTGACAGTGGGGTGTACCACTGCAGCACACGCCCCCTCCCACTGTTCCTGCCTGGTTTGCCCCTCGAGCGTAAGGGGACTTTGGTTGAGTCCAGACGTAAGCGTGGACACGCAAGTTAGTTAATAAAAGGCCCAGGGCTCTGGGCGTGGTCAGGTTAGATACCCGCCACCAAAAGTACCACAAGTGTCTGGCGTCCCTTATTTCCTAGGCCCAAGCTAGGACTCTACACTGGCAACGAGGTGGCTGTTCGTCCGGCCCACTGCGTGCCCTGCCGCCACCGCTCACACTGCCCTGGCTGCCGACCTCCAGCCCAGCCTGCGCGGCGCTCTCCCCAACGCCCACCCCTGGGTCACCGACTGCCCGCCGTGGCCCGCCCCAGCGTCACCGCCTGCCTACTTGCTGCTATCTTCAGTGGTGTCTGCCGGTGTCCCCAGGGCACTTTCACCCAGCCTCCCGGGCGGCCACGGACTTCCGCTGCTGTGTGGCCCCGAGCCACTGCCAGGTACCCCCAAGACTTCTGCCTGCTGTCCGCAGCCTCCGGCCCCCAGGCCATATCGCATTTCCCGGGCCCAGCCCCGGCAGCTCCCCGGTAGGTCCGCGCATGCGCTGTGTGCGCCCCGCGCCACGTGTTTGATGCGCTACGTGGCCTCCCTGCCAATCCTCACGCATTGCGCGTGTCATCGGCCCTTCCAAGTCTCACGCATCCCGCGGAACGGGGCCTGCAAGCACTCCATTATACCGGAACGCCTCCCACGGTGTTTGTTCCTCGTCTGGTGACTGCTGGAGCCTGCCGCACCTGCCTAAAGCCCCCCTGCCGGCCTCCCCTGCCGAGTGTCGGCCATCATGGCCAACGTACCGCCTTTAGAGCCGTTCGCAGTCACTGGTACCCCCCCTTCCCAGGCTGCCCGGTGGCGGAACTGGGTTGAACGGCTTGAAAATTATTTCATCGCAGCGGACATTGCAGTGGAGCGACGGCGCGCAATGCTGTTACACCTAGGGGGTGAAGCCATCCACGACATCTCCAAAGACATCACGGAGGGAGACCCGCCCCACATGTATAACACCCTACGAGACGCCATCACGAGATACTTTGAGCCATTTGCCAGCACGGATTACGAACGCTTCCTACTCCGCCAAGCACGCCAACTCCCAGAGGAATCCGTAGATGTCTTCTACGCTTGGCTCAAGAAGTTAGCCAGCACGTGCACGCTCCCGGATGCGGAGGATGAAATTCGCGCCCAATTCATACAGGGGTGCGCCTCCCTAAAACTGCGAGAGAGGGTGCTAGAAACGGACGCCATGTCTATGCGCGACATCCTAGCCCTGGGGCGATCTAAAGAACTTTCCAAGGCCCGCGCTGCCCATATGGAGCCAAAGCCAGCGGTCACAGTCAAGACGGAGCCCGTGTGCGCCATCAAATCGCAACCTACAGACAACCGAATGAGACCTCCCAGAAAAGGGCGGCCGAAGCAGGCCCAATCCACCCACGATCAAGCCTGCATGTGGTGCGGAGGTGCCACTCCCCACAAAGGCGCCTGCCCAGCCCACGGCAAAATCTGCAGCGCATGTGGCAAAGCCAATCATTTTGCGAGCGTCTGCTTATCGTCACAAAGGAAGAAGCAAAGTGGCCCACCCAGGAGGGTGCGACAGATGGCGCCACTACCGAACTTGTCAAACAGCAGCGACATGGACGACGACGAAGAAGACGCTGCGTCAGTCCACGTGGTGCGCATGCTCAACACCCTAGCAGCCACGGATTCGACTGAACCAATGTGCACCGTCCAAGTGCATGGCCAAGCTGTCAGAGCCCTCATCGACACCGGCGCGACGATAAACCTCATGGCCGCCAGCGTGTACCAATGCCTCGAAGATGCCCCCGCGCTTCACCCCACAAGAGTGCAAGTGTTTGCCTACGGAACCCGGCGCCCGTTGCGCCTGTGCGGAGCATTCCGGACAGCAGTGTCCCACGACTCAACGCAGCTACAGACAAAGATCTACGTATGCCATGAAGGATCAGGGTTCCTTCTTGGTTGCAGGACGGCACGAGAGCTCGGGCTCATACACTTTGCCCTAACAGTACAAGCCCAAGGATTGGACCATCTGGTTGCAGAACACTCCTCGCTGTTTGAGGGCATCGGATGCTTACGAGGCCCCCCCGTCCGACTCCACATTGACCACTCAGTGGCCCCAGTAGCCCTCCGGCACAGACGGATCGCTTTTCACCTCCGGCCCAAAGTTGAAGCCGAGCTGAGGATGCTTGAAGAAGCTGGCATCATTGAACGAGTGACTGGACCCACACCGTGGGTATCCCCCATTGTAGTGGCCAAAAAGCCGAAACAACCCGAGGCAGTAAGAATATGCGTGGATATGCGCCTCCCCAACCTAGCAATTAAGAGAGAACGTCACTTGACGCCGACCATTGACGACATCATTGGGGAGCTTGCAGGGTCCAAGTGGTTCTCCAAGATGGACCTGAGGTCGGGATACCATCAGATTCCCCTTCACCCAGACTCGCGCCCGATCACAACCTTCTCCACCCACGCAGGCCTGTGGAGATATACAAGGCTAAACTTCGGCATATCAAGCGCAGCGGAGGTGTTTCAAAACATCATTCACAATGTCCTACAAGGCCTCGACGGAGTGCTCAATGTGAGCGGTGATATTCTGGTACACGCCCAGACACTGGAAGAACACATCAGACGCCTCCAAGCAGTATTCAACCGGCTGAGGGAGAGAGGACTGACTCTCCACAGGGACAAATGTGAATTTCTACGCAAAGACATCAGTTTCTTTGGATACAGGTTCTCCGACCAAGGAGTGGGCCCAGACCCAGAAAAAGTCAAGGATATCCACGACGCGCCAGCCCCCACATCTGTGACGGCCGTCCGTAGCTTCCTGGGTATGGTGACATACTGCGGGCGCTTCATCAAGGATCTGTCGGAGCTGACAGGGCCCCTCCGCGACCTCACAAAGTCAAATGCCGCCTGGACATGGGGCCAGGTACAGCAAGAATCCTTCACAAACACCAAAGCAGCTCTGTCGGCCTATTTCAACCCGCAACACGAATCACAACTGCTAGTTGATGCCAGCCCCACCGGCCTGGGAGCCGTCCTATCGCAATGACAAGCATGCGGAGAGTGGGCCCCCGTGGCGTACGCCAGCCGCACACTGACGCCTACCGAACAACGCTATTCGCAAATCGCCATCGCCATCGCCATTCTATGGGGGTGCCGCCACTTCCATATTTACCTCTATGGACATCCCTTCTCAGTGATCACCGATCATAAGCCCCTAATACCACTCTTCCAAGGCTCTTCCTCTCGCCCACCTCCGAGAATCGAGAAATGGGTGCTACAGTTGCAGGAGTTCCAATTCACAGTGGAATACCGGCCCGGCACGCGGAACCCCGCAGATTATCTGTCAAGGCACGCCCGTCCAGTTACCGAAGCTGAGGCAGCCGAAGCAGCAGCCACAGAAGAGTACGTCCGGCTAATCGTCGAACGGTCAAGACCACGTCTAATGTCCCTGGAGGAAGTGGCGAGGGCCACCAAAGACGATGACTGTCTCCAGATCGCAATCCATGCCATAGCGTCCGGTGACTGGAAGGCGCTGCAGAGCCCGGCATCTTTTCGCACTCCAGACGCCCAAGCCGTCCTGAAGGCCTTGTATCAAGTCAGACACGAACTATCCGTCTCGGCCGAAGGATGTCTCCTGAGAGGCCCTCGCCTTGTACTGCCCAGCAGCCTCGCCCAACAAGCTGCAATGTTGGCACACGGGTCACACCAAGGGATCGTCAAATCTAAAAACAGACTCCGGAGCAAGTTGTGGTTCCCTGAACTCGACAGAGCCGTCGAAGAAGTGGTTCATAGTTGTCCAGTGTGTCTAGCGACGAGCCTACCAAACCCTCCAGCACCTGTGATCACCGAGGAGGGGCCAACATCCCCGTGGGTACGAGTGAGTGCAGACTTCGGCAGCCTCCCCGGGGGGAAGTACATGCTCGTCGTGGTGGATGATTTCTCTCGATACCCCGAAGTAGAAATTGTGACGTCGACAGCGGCATCCGAAGTGATCCCTAAGTTCGAAAAGGTCATTGCCACCCACGGGCTCATGAAGGAAGTCCGCACTGATAATGGACCCCCGTTCAACGGCAGCAAGTTTACAGAGTACCTGCAGAGCCATAGCATCAAACACAAACGGATAACACCAAGATGGCTGCAGGCCAACGGGGAAGTCGAAAGACTAATGAGAACTTTGAACAAAACAATCCAAATTGCAGTTGCCGATGGCCACTGTCTGGAGCTAGCCATCTACCAATTTCTCCGAGAATATCGCCAGACCCCAAATTGCACCACAGGAGTCTCCCCAAGCCGACTCTCCTTTAACCGGGTTATCGCTGATACCATCCCACACCACCCCACGTGGGAGCTAGCCCCAAACCCCAGAAACCGGTCCATGGAACAGCGCCCCAAGAACAACCAGGAAGCATCCCGAAGACGGAGGGCAGCAGACAGCCCCATCCAAGTCGGGGACACGGTTCTTGTGAAAGACCGCCATCCCGGTGGGAAGTTCCGTTTGCCATTCGAGCTGGACCCCTGGAGAGTAACAGATGTAAACGGGACAATGGTCACGGCTGTCAGGAACGGGAAAGTGGTCACGAGGAACATTTCGTTTTTAAAACAAATACCCGAGAGAGGAGAGGATCCGGAACCGGATGATTGGCACCTGACCCCCCAGCACAGACCGTCGGAACCAACCGGAACAGGCACCACAATACACCAAACAGGTGACATCACCCCGAGCGACAAGGAGCCAGAGAGACCAGTAGAAGATCCCAGCGTCAACGAGACTAGAGGATCAGAAGAAACACCCCCAGTCGCGGCGGAAGGTCGAAGCCAAACAAGATACAGTCTACGTCCGTGCCCCAAACCTTCCCAGAGGTTCCGAGACTTTGTGGCCCAGTGCTGGCGTTGAGCTGAGCGAGATGGTTGACCCCGCCGAGAATAAAGTAAGACTGTTCTGTTTTTGTATCCTATCTGTTATGGATTCTTCAGTAAATTCAGAGACTGCACCAGAGACAGTTTGTTGAACTTTGTTGAATGTACCAGCTATAACGGTCACAGAACTCCCGCTGACCAGAGAGACATTTGTGTGCGTTTGCATTTTTCCAGTTTGTTTTATCCCTAGGAAAAGGAGGAATGTAGTGTTGCTGACAGTGGGGCGTACCACTGCAGCACACGCCCCCTCCCACTGTTCCTGCCTGGTTTGCCCCTCGAGCGCAAGGGGACTTTGGTTGAGTCCAGACGTAAGCGTGGACACGCAAGTTAGTTAATAAAAGGCCCAGGGCTCTGGGCGTGGTCAGGTTAGATACCCGTCACCAACAGTACCACAAGTGTCTGGCATCCCTTATTTCCTAGGCCCAACCTAGGACTCTACAGGGGGTACCAATTTGTTAAAGGCCATTAGTTCCCTAAACAACCCCATAAAGTCACCTTTCATAAATTTCAAAGTGGTAACCTCAGCTTTTAGATCACTGACAATGTCATGGGCTCTAGGTATAGATTTTGAGATGTTTGGGCTGTACGCCCGTGCTTGTCTCGCACTGCGGGAGAGTTCTGGCGCCTTTATGGCATGTCAGGGGCTTGGTCCCACCCCCTTATGATGGTTGCATTGTGCTGGGGGACCAAGTCCCACCTCAGCAAGATTGAAGCAGAGAGCTGTGGTGCAAGCCACGCAGCAGATGAGTGAGTAGGGGCATCCTCTGGCCCAGGCAAGCATCCAGCTCTGTGGGAGACTTCCAGCAGCTTTATGGCATGTTAGGTGCTTGGCACTGCCCTCTTCCGATGGTCGTGTTGCGCTGGGGGACGGAGTCCCACCCCAGCGAGAATGAAGCAGGGAGCAGCGATGCAAACCAAACAGCAGGTGAGTGAGTAGGCGCCTCCTCTGGCCCAGGGAAGTGATTAATTTATACACTAGTGGGTGTATATATATCACCCTCAGCTGTATGAGAAGCAGCCACATCACGAAAGATGCTGCTGTACGAGCAAAATAAGCCACAGGATCGATATTTCACAGAGACGGAGCGCATATTTAAATAATCCAACTTGATGCCCTACCACATAACATCGTGCATAAAGATACAAACAGGAAGTGGGCAGAATCAAAGCCCCAATTGTATGGCACCCCTCAACTGAGCTGAACTCACTGCAATACCATACAATGTATGCAAGCACCGATGTGGCGGCAAACTGAGCAATAAGTGAACAAAGTAACACATCCCCTACAAATGCAAGCCCTGCGGAAGACCTTCCCTAAAGTGACAGGCCCATTCAGAAGGTTGAAACGTAACGGCGTAGCTTTTAAGGATTTAAGGGCGCCCAGCATCTGCTGCAAAAAATGTATACATTTTATGAAAAAGAATAAGAAGATTTAGATCTCCTTGACTTTGTGGTTTTGTAAATAATGTGTGTGCAACCAAATCCAAATAGGGCCTTCCGGCATACAGCTGAGTGTTTGAATATGGGCAGATCTGTAGTGCATTGCCAGAAAGCATTAAGGGTAATGCTCTATCAGGCCCCGATGGCGTCCCCCTAGATCAATATTGTTACTAACGTTCCCTCCTCAAAAAAAAAAAAATCTTTTGGGCCCCTCTGAATTTTTCACAAGTATTCTATTAAATTGGTAATGTTTAAATATGTCTAGACTTATGTAAATATTGCAGTAACCCCTTTGAAAAGCGCAATCAAACACATGCTTGCCAAACACGGTGTTCTGGTTAGCTAGGCCTTACTAACGTGTAAAAGTATTCACAGTGTGATTATCAGAAATGGGGCAGGGGAATTGGAATCATATGTGGAACCCTTTCCATTTTGACCCATACTCCGGGCCATCAATAAATGATAAACAAAGTTAGTGATGGCCCACTACAGAGTCGCTTACAGCTGCTTGTTTTTTTCAGCTTAAATCAAAGCACTGTTATCAGCATGATGATTCTTTTAACCATAGTTTGGCACCCCCCCTCCACCTGATACCAGTCAAGGCCCCCCGGGAAGACCCACCCTCATTTTGAAGACCCCTGCCCTAGATGTATTTACTGAAAACTTTGATATATGGAGTCCGTTGTGCATTAATGTGTTTAATGAGGTTGCAACAGTAGGCTCGCCCCCACCTAGAATTATTCGGAAATAATGCAAGTTTTTAAAAAAGGGGATACATTTCAGCCTAAGAACTACAGGCCCATCTCGCTTTTAGATTCCATTGTCAAAGTCATGGGGCAAATTCTATTGCATAGACTGGAGGACTGGGCTGTCGAGAATGCTGTTTTAACCAATACCAATTATGGTTTCAAGAAAGGTTTTGGGAACTGCAGATCAACGCCTTAAATTGAATTTAGTTATTGGCAATTATACAGTTTCCAAAAAGGGTTCGATTTATTTATCCTTTATGGATCTTACGGCAGTCTTTGACTGCATGTCTCACTCAAAATTGTGGTCCATAATGGAGGAGCTGGATGTATAGCAGGGCATTATTTTGTTTATTTGACAACTCTATAGGAATGCCACGGCAAGGGTCCACTTTAAGGACGGTGAATGCACTGAATTCTTTAGGATTCAAAGTGGTGCAAGACAAGGCTATGTCCTTGCCCTCTTTTTATTTTCTTCATCTATCAACATAGTTGATAAAGTTTTAAAATTGAAATAAAAAAAGACATACCTTCTATTGGGACTTCACCTCTCCCCAATCTTTAATAATTCTGATGATGCAGTCCTTGTGGCCAGAACATGAAGAGGACTACAAAGTTTAACTGATGATTTTATAGTTTTCATGCACAATTTAGACCTAAGGGCTAATGAGAGTAAAAAGTACACAATGAATTGTGAGGCAAGATCGTCCAAAAGACCCTCTCATTTTATTAACAACTCGAAGGTTTCCTAACGTGTATAACGTATTTACGAATGGCACGTTGGGGGCTATTATGCTGTACATTTGGAAACCAATTAAAACATTTTTTTTTTTTTTTAACTCGAAGGTTTCCAAGGTGACTTACTTTTCTTATCAACGTATCCATTTTGATAACACGTTGGAGTAGAAACCAATGCTGCTAAATAGGATAGCTGCTTTTGAAAGGTCAAAATATCGGCTTGCATGGGTTCTGTAAAAAGTTGGGCTTTAGACCAGTGAAGGAGCTGTTGTAGATTTATTTTAGCAAAATTGTTGCTATTGCTACGTATGCAGCTGGTATCTGGGGTATAATAGAAGTCAAATGTTGCAACAAGTGGGGAATAATTTTCTGAAGAAAATCTTGGAGGTCCCCAGAAAATGTGCCAAATCTATTTGCCATGCGGAATTAGGGATCCTGGATAATGAGGAAAGAATCAAACGTTCCCCCCGTGTTATCATGGCACTTTATCTGGGCTAGGGATGAGACTGTCCCCAATAAACTAGTTATGAATGATTGCTTTCGATTACATGCAGCCTCAGATATCCCCTGGCTTGCCTATGTGAAGGTGGCCTCAGTGCTGATAGAGCACCCAGGCCTATTTGATTTCCCTGAGTCCTACCCCTTACTCGAAAAGGGTGATCTAAAGCAACTATTTCATGAAAATGCCTTGTTCAAGAGAGATTCCTTAGAAAATCATAAATAGACGGTGTGCATATATAATCAAGTTCACATTTACCAGGGCCATCAGCATAACTTTTTTTTTATTCTAAATAGACAGCAGCACAGTTCCAACCAGATTTCGGTTTAATTCCATACCGCTTCAGGTGGGATTTCCAGCTAATAGTTGCACTTTCAAGGATTTGAGCCCTTGCCCCGGCAACAAGTCTGCTCAGTCGACTTAACATATTATGTTGTATTGCTCTTTTTATCGGAAGTTTTTATTGCCACTTTTGAAATATTTTAAATTTAGCCAATGCAGACCTGCCCTGTTGTTTTTACAACAGCGTCATAGTCATTTTATATGCAGTCCTGTAACCTCTTTCATATGGCAAATGTTAATCCAAGAAACTGTGCTGTTTTGTAATACCACCATGTATCACATTTTATTAATTTTATGTGAAGTTGTTCTGTTATATTTGTTCGGGGGATTGTTATTTATTTGCTTGTTTGCACTGAGTTGTTCTTACTTTTATGCTACAGAAATATATCGAATAAAGATATACTTAAGTATATGGCAAAGCAGAGACTTGCACAACATCAATAAGAAACCTAATATTTAAAAAATAAGAAAGGTGGCCTCATAAATATTCATTCACATAATAAACCTCATATTAGTTGAAATTACATTGATGACCCTAAAATTATCATCAGACACAAACAGAAGTCAAATGAAATATTCCATAATCACGTCATATTTATGATTGTCTCCAGATACTAGTGGTTAGATGTACTCTCTAAAGAATAGATGGCTTTATCCGAAGCCCACCTTCCACAATTTTAAAGTCAACCCTGAGTTTTAAACACCAGAGTCCAAATGTGAACAATTGCTCCTTCACCTTCATTTGCTTCATAGTCTTAGGATAATGAGGAATCTTCATTTCTCGACCTTTTTTACGCCAAATGTACGTTTACTGTGTTTTATTTGCATGCCCCCTCGTTTGTTGTCCCAGCGGCTGGGTCTCTGTTCATCTTGGAATGAAACTTGGTGTCTTCCCCTGAATAGAACGGCATGGGCCGTTTCAACTGCTCTACCTTGCCCACTTAATTCTTTCCATTTTAAAATATATCCCCTCATATCTGGACAGTCAGTGAATCCATATCGGAGCTTTAGAACTGGCGATTTTCAAGCACGCTCTCTCTAGAGAACACGTGTCTCATAATTGTTACCTTTTAGTGGGAGGCTTATCAGCCTAAACAGTTTCAGACATTCTCAGAGCAATTGCCTGATGAAGTTACATACAGTATCTTGTTAATGTGGATCTTCTACTGTGTGTGTAATAACGAATGCACACATGATTAGAGTAGCGTGTCATGTTCTTGGCATAGGCCAACGTTTGTTTGGGTTAGTGTACTTGGCTGTGATGCCATAGTTTACTTTAAGTTCAAGAAAGATCTCTAATGTTTCTCATCACACCAACTTTCTTCGCCAGACTCTGTAGAACTTTCCTGCTCTTCGTCTTTGCTATAGCATTACATGTGGTACTGCCATTAGACCACTATTACTTTGAACCTTAGCTCTTATTATTCTCTGCTTCAGTTGCTTTTGCCACTTTTTCCACTTTTAGGCCTTTGACGTGTCAAGATTTGTCTCCTCCTCTATCAGCTCACCCTGACTATCACTGTTTTCCTCTTTAGACTCTCCAGTAAAACATTGCAAATGTTCCTGAAGGATTCCATCACCACCTGGGAAGTTCTTGCTGTCAGCCTCTCACCAGGAAACGGTGAGTGCTGGGTCTACGCGGAATGCAAATGATGACAAAAGGTTATTTACCTGTAAACATATTAATTCTCCAGCATCGAATCTGCCCAAGAGTCATATGCTTTGAATGTTTCACTCTTGTTCTGAATTCTTCACCATCCTAGGCCGTGTACAAAGGGTTACTGGCGGTGTTGCTGCATCTTCAAAATAACCATGCTAGAGTTATGAAGTAGATGAGCAACAAAGATGCCTTTCAATTTTGTTTTTAACTTGTCTCATTTGCTAATCGTTCAACAACAGGTCAAACGTCAGGCTATGGCTTCTGATAAATCGCTGCATATTCTGTTAACATGGAGATTGGTGTTTATTTTTCTTCCTCTGATTCTAAAGTGAGAGGATTTTGAAAGTGAACTATGTTGCAATATTGCTGGTGTGAAAAAATAAGCTGTAATTTTTTTCTAACACACAACTCAATTTAAATACCGATAAGTGAACTGTACAAATATTTCACAATAACATCAGCAGTTAGAAAAACACAAATTAAGCCTTTTTTGTAATTCTGAAGTGTGATGCAAAATCAAAGATCTTATTAGGGTCAAAACAATTCAAGACACTATACTTGGTGATACACAATTGACAAATAGTTGCTGTAACCCGATTTCCACACATTATCATCATTTGTGTGCTAAAAGTTTCCATCAGTTAAACTATGTTGTGCAAAGTAAGTGGCCTTTTTAATGGAAATGTGCTGTGTAAAGGATAGTGCGCTGCCACACCATGCTTTACTAATATATTTGTAACAGTGTACTCCAAAATTCACCACCAGCTTCATACTACACACTTACTGCTCTGTTTCCAAATCAGCGTGGTTTATTTCCTACACTTGTTCTTTGTGTGACCCTTGGCTTGTTTTCACATTCCCTATGAGTTTAGTTATGTCACACTGAATGAGGCGGCTCACCACTCTGAAAATTGTTCCAGCACAACTGGCCACAATAGCATGGAAATAAGAATGAATAGTTGCAGCGGCTTCAATGTCGAAGGGAGATAAGGCCCTTATGTGTGACAAAGGTTTTTCACTGAAAGTATTCTCCTAAAATCTGTATACTAAGAATATTTTCACACCATCAGCAAGGTATTCCGATGAATACAATCAGGGTCTCAATACAATTTTTACTATAACCTGGATTATAACCCGGAGTGTATTTCTGAATCAAGGATAACAGTGCAGTGGGAAAAATCGCTCCTTGAGGTTTTTTTCATCCAACACATTTAGGCTGTGGAAAGCTGATGAACGTTATCTGTGGAAAGAGCCACACATAGATGGAAAAATTGGCAGGGATTGGTGTGCAATACCACATACTGTAGTTATTCCACATTCCCAGGTTGTAGTAGAAACTACTCTATCCTGGGGGGGGTGGCTTAATGGTTAGAGCGGCAGACCCTGATGCAGAGGCCTGGCCTGGGACCAGGGTTCAATTCTCGCCTCGGCGGGTCTTGGGCTCAATTTCCTTGGACCTGATCATTCTCGCCTCGATGCCTATTCTAATCATGGAGGGAAAAAGGGGAAGGCTTGGGTCCTGTCCCTGGCCGGCCTGGACCACTCTTATAGAATAAACAAACAAAGGAGCCGGACAGTATAACGTTTTTAGAAGCAATTGCAGACCTAGTATAATGAATTGCTAGGCTGAACAACCATTTGTGTTGAATCACTTATTTTTTATGAAAAATTATGAAGCAAGTATATATGCGTCAAAGGACACACTACCACATTTACAGAGGTTCACAAATACATTGAGTAAACCATATTTCTTAGTATTTCTTAGTATATCCTCATACTAGTTTGTATTTAGGATTGGTGCCTCAATAACGTAATTTGTTGAGGCATTGCACAGTTGTCTATATTTATTTTTTCATCACAATTGTTTATATGTGTATTATTTGATTGAATGTATTGTTTGTGGTTTACTCAATGTATTTGTGAACCTCTGTAAATGTGGTAGTGTGTCCTTTGACGCATATATACTTGCTTCATAATTTTTCATAAAAAATAAGTGATTCAACACAAATGGATGTTCAGCCTAGCAATTCATTATACTAGGTCTGCAATTGCTTCTAAAAACGTTATACTGTCCGGCTCCTTTGTTTGTTTATTCTATTCTAATCATGGGCCCCACTCTGCAACTCTGGGCAATATCTTGCTTAATCTCAACCACGGCCATAACAGCAATAGGATGCCTGGCTGCACATTGGGGGTGCCCAGGAGTGGGCGCCTCACAGAGAAAAAGCCAGGAAGGGTTCCACAGCGGTATTTGTACAAGCGCCGGAGAGACCCTATGTGGGGTGATTCGGGCGCTATACAAGTAATACAACATTTACATCCTACTGTACTGGAAATTACAACTGCGGTATTAACCACATTCCTAATAAGGAGGGCCAACGTCTTCTCTGATGTGGGATCTTGGTCCACTTTAAATAACAACCCTTCGGGAAATATGCCCAGGATGTTTCTTTTTTATCTAAAATTGAGGTTCTAAAATAAATCTTACCATTAGACAGAAAAAACATGTGAGTCCTGAAGCCTGTGTTTCCATGTTTGCCACCACAATGACTGTGAACCTCTTTCGCTGCAGGGATCTGTGTGGCCGATCCGTATGAGATCACTGTGTTCAAGAAGTACTTCATTGACCTGCGTCTACCATACTCTGCCATCAGGAACGAACAGGTGGAAATCCGAGCTGTGCTTTATAACTACGAGGAATACGACGATGAAATAAAGGTATTTGTTAGCATATAATCCGAAGGTATCCAAAAGTAAGGCTCATAACAAAATCATAGATAGGGCTTTCCCTACTCCCTCTCAAATCCAGTCTTAATACACTGATTTGTGTGGGCAAATTATCACAAACAAGGAGCCTTTGAAATAGGACGATGAAATGATAGGCACAGCATCTCATAATCTGATCTAGCATCGATAACTAGGATCAGAATTACAATTTCCTTGTCCCACAAGCAACATTTTAGGCTTTGAACACATTCTACGAGCAAGGTGCTATGAGTGCTGCCATGGGTGGGATGGGCGAGTGGCCATCTAGTGGCTCTGGAGGGTCATTCCGCGCCTGGCGCAGCAAGGAGAGGGGGCGTCAGCACCAAAGTGCCGGTCCGCTGCCATTTGGACCAGTGGATGCCTGGTCGCCACCCGGCTCGCTCCGGGCTAGGGGGCAAAAATGTATCCTATTGCGCTTGGTGCAGACTATGTCTCCGGAGTGATCCCATGGTGCCGCAGACTGCTGGAGCGCGTCGCCGGACAGTGAGTCAAGGAGGGTGCGGCGCCAGAAGGGGAGAGATCGCATTTTGGAGTGTAGATGATGCCAAGAAGAACAACAGGGACAGGATTGAGCCTGCAGTTGCCCCCTACTTTCAATTCCCTGTGGCTCGATACCGCTGCTGTGCCGTCTCCCCCCCTTCAAGAGTACACCTTGCCAAATGCAAGACTGATGAGGAGTGCGCCAGACTGTTGACTCAAGAAATGCCACCTCTTGTTTCCCTCATTCTTGTGACTCTCCAGTTACAGGAACGGTGAGGAGGCCCCCATCCCAGCATTGGGGAGATCATGCTTTATAAATTTGTACTTTTATTTCTCCAACCCTTACTGCTTCTACTTTTATTAAAGTGTAATCTCGAGCAAATCTGCCACTCGTATATATGTAACTCTAACCACTAGTATCTGTAGTAGACATTTGTACTTACTAGTATTCTTATGTGATTTCAGAGTTTTCCTTTTCGTATCTTTCCACAAGTGAATTTGCAAATTGTATACATGTAACTCTAACCACTAGTCTCTGTAGTAGACTTTTGTACTTAGTGCCATTCCTATGTGAATTTAGAGTTTTTCTGTTTGTATCTTTTAAGTATCTCATGTACTCCGAAATCCTTATGTAATGTAACTGGTCCTTTTGTAAAGCGCTCTGACACCTTCCGGTAAACTTTGCGCTGTATAAAATCGCATAGAAATAAAGAAACAAGGATGTAGCATGTTCCCAAACCGCTTTGTGTGTGTTTGAGAACAAGGCCTTTGTTATAATTGACTTGTGTCTTTCCTTACTCTGGCTGTGTCTTCGCTATTGCTCAGCAAGTGTGAGTGGTAGAATGCCTAGTTGCATCATGGAATGTTTGGTGCCTGGCTTGTGTGTGGAGTGGCAGTTGATGGCAGGCAGACTGAGTGGCAGGGAGGCTGCTCCTGGTGGGCTTTACTTTATATCTATCTATCTTATTCTAATGAACTTAACCAGGAACTAAGCATTAATAAATCCAACCTATTTTATACACCTGGCTGCAAGGACTTTCAATTACCACATTTGGCGACGAGGATGGGATGCATATGGGAAATTGTGGGTGTTCTAAGGTGCTGCACGGGCAGGCTTCCCAGCAGGAATTGGTGCAGTTGTTCAGGTTTAAGGTCTGTTCTTCCATGCTCCATTTTTCCAATATTCCCTTTCCATGTCTCCGTTTCAGGTTCGCGTGGAGCTCTTGTACAATGCAAAATTCTGCAGCGCTTCCACTTCAAAGAAGAGATTCCGTCAGGAAGTGACGATGACAGGCAAGTCTTCACATGCTGTGTCCTTCATCATCGTGCCCCTGGAGGCCGGTCTGATTGACATTGAAGTGAAGGCTTATTTTCCAAACTACATTGGGGCCGGAGTGAAGAAGAAGCTAAAAGTTGTGGTAGGTGCACACAATTTGTAGCCCTTTGGCATGACTTCGAAATCGTAAACGTTTTTCCCAACAGTCAATTGCATTCCTCACAACTCAGTTCACAACAGTCAGTCACCAACTCTTGCAAAAGTTAAATATGTAAAACTATCCCTCCAAGACCCTTCCAGTTGTTTGAACATTTTAAAAGTCTTCACAGACTTTCCCACTGCCATATTAGAGTAAATCTCAACAGCAGGTACAGCGTACAACAGTAGTTCTGAAGCTGTCAGGGAAGTTAGGAGGGACTGTATTTGTCAACTAGCATTGGAGAAAAATAAGTTACTTGTACTTGTACTTCTCATGGGTTAGATCTCATAACTAGTCACTTGCTTTTGTAGACAACGGTGCCATGAAATGTTTTCCAGGGATGGAAGGTGATGAGTTTGCTTTTGTGTCTGAAAATGTTCTTCCACACAGCCTGGCTATCTGAGTTGCTTTGTCTTATTTCATGTCTTATTCCACAGTCAGCAGTGCCTCATACATTTTGTTTTTATACCTGCCTATACCCTTGAGGGGCATGAATAAAATCTTGGCTTAGAAGTGAGGCCTGACTATAGCCGTGTCCTCACTGCTCCCTGTTCCACACCTTTACATCTAGTTTCTGCAACCTCATAGCTGATTACCTCGCTCTGTTAGCAGCCAGCTGGTGCTCTGTTGAAATAGTTATACCTTCTTATTTACAGACTTGCTGAAGAAAGAGGACATCATTTGTAATTTTTCATACGTTGGAGTCATGTTTAGAGTGAGCCAACAGACCAAACTGAAAATGACGCAGACGTTGTAATACTAATATTGCTCCCCAGGGCTAATTGTCTTCCTTCTTCATGTGGAAGTGGTACAGAAAGGGAGACATGTATACTGGATTCCCCTAGCTGCCGCTACTAATTTAGAGCCTGCTTAGTTTGCCCTATGAAAGCGCATATCTGTAAATATCATGACAGAGCCAGGCCTGACAGCGTAAATGCCGGTGTTTTGAAATAGAATCTACTAACTCCCTGGTGGGATCTAACATTGTGCCAAGGATATCCTGGCTATTTACTCAGCTTATATGAATCTATAAATCTGAAGTCTCGAGTGTTTACTTCTTCTGAATACGAAGATCAAACTCTCCAAATAGTTTTCTGTGTGAAGCCCATGTAGTATATGGCATCAGTGGGTGAAGGGTTTTTGGATGATTTTGGCCTTCCTATGGGTGCTCTCAATTTGTAACACCATTTCTTTCTTACAGCCCGAAGGAATTAAAATGGCCAAACGCTGGATAGTGACCTTGGATCCAGCCACTAAAGGAAAAGGTGAGCACGCTGTATCAAGTGGTTGGTTGACGGTTCGTATTCTCGCTTGAGAAATCTCTCAAGAAGCGAAGTGGCTTGTAACAGAGTTAGAAATGACGAGCTTGACTTATGGAGAACTTGCATGGTTAATATGTGTGCAGTGATGTCCACAGGAGGGCAAGTAATATAAGGTTCTAATTTATAAGTCCAATAGCTTCAAACCTCTTAAACATAACACAGTCTAACCTCACCCCCATTAGAGAACAGAGGTCCTCCTCCATTGGGGTGTCAGAGAAGTGAAGAGGGGTAGGTTGCAATGATCCTCACACCCGCATGGGAGGAATGTCCCTTCAGGGAGCTGCTTCTGAGTGAATAAGGATAGATTGCGTTCCTCCTTACACCAGGGCATGATGAGGACACTTTGATGATGGATTGAGTGTCCTGTAGGTAAGGTTGAGTGATTGCCCACTCCAGGACTAGTCCTCTCTGTTTATTGCAGTGATAAAGATCAATATATATATAAGATGAACTGATCACAGCAGGATAAATGGGTCCCATTTACGTATTAGTGAAATGGCGTGCAAGAGTGGACATGCTACCAGAAAGCAGCTTCCTAGCTCTTTTTAGTTATATTATTTTGCTTAGGTATCAAACTACTTTTTGTGTATTTTGGAACGGGGCGGGTGGACACCATTTTGTGTGTCTCCCCACTCTAGTGATTTCACGGCATTTGAAGGGTTCGCATCAAGTAGCAGGACATGCAATAAAAGGGCTGTGTGGGGGGGAGATCTGCAATGACCAATGAAACAAGCATTGGCATAGCCAATAGGTCTCGCCTTTGGGACCTAGTGTTTAGTTATGCAGCACAATATCCGTGGTGCAACAACATTAACTGTTGCATGGCAAAGCACTAATAAGGTCCCAAAGGCTAGACCTATTGGCTATGCCAATGCTTGTTTATTCCTGGGGGTGGGGTAGGGATGTGTGGGGGGGATGTTCCTAAATCCAGTAACATGTTGCTGTGCTGATGTGCTAAAAGGCAGTGGGGCAGGCAGGCTGGATATAGTGTAATTATCGTAGCCCTCCCTCTGGGACATTGGGCTCGGAGATCGTGGTGATGAGCTCAAAGGTGGCTGTTTTCACAGTTTTATCACAATGCTGCTTTTGAAATACTGTGAACAACATTTTTCGTTTACAACTTTAATAAAACAGCAACACGGGCGCACTGTCTCTCTACGCAGCGGGATCCTGGGAATGTTTTTAGAGTTTTAGCCCAATGCAGCTTTTCACGGCCTATGAAAAGCAACATTTATGTTTTCTTTCTTGCATTCTAATAAGCGTGAACTCGACTCAAAGGTATTGGAGCGCTTTACATTTCACAGAATCCAAAGCAGGCGTGTTATTATGTCATTGTTTGCCACTGCTTCACTTGTACTACGTTTCTGCAACAACACACCTCATTACAATGTGTGCGCGAGCACCGTGTAATTACCTTTCTCATTCTTCTCAATAGAAACGCAGGGGCAGATTTACAAGCCCCTTGCGCCACATTTGCGTCACTTTTAACATAGGAAAAGTGATGCCCCGCAGTTTTCTCCCTCTCTTAAAATGATTGATCCTTGCAACATCTGCAGTGCCCTTGCCTCAGTTCAGTGCTTTATACACAGATATGCATCAGGTTAAACGCGGTCTAAACTCCGTATGCGTTCCAAGAATTAAATTAAAAGTTCTTTCTGTGGCTCGAAGGTGAGGGGAGAGTGTGTTGGCAAAAATACGACAGCTTTATATTCAGCACAATCCTCTATCCTACTGTTAGGTGCGACCTGGACGACATGCTTGTGCCCACACCACCTTCTCTACAGCTTCAAAGAATGTTGTGGTTATTGAAATCCCCTTTATTACAATAACACACGTGGGTAGCTGTCACAAAATTGTTTTAGCACACGGACCACAGAGCCAAGGTGAAAGGCAAACATGTTGAAGTACCGAATTATAAACAAGCACAAAAGAAACAAGCATTGTTAAGAAGTTCACAGTTTTCAGCATCTGTCACATAGGGACGCCGAATATTATCCAGAGAAACACGAACTATCCAGAGCAAAGAAAAACGAAGTAGCCAGTGAAAATGCAAAGGCAAAAAAAGTCGATAAACAAACACAATATGGTCTAGCCGTCCCTGTAAAGTTATGGTTGGCGCATCTTCGGTTTTAAATGTATGTGTACAAGAGAGGCACATTGACAACATAAACTATGGACAAAAAAGACTTAAGTGCAGGGATAGTCCGCAAGAAAAGTACCGCGATAATACTCATGGATAAGCAGAAAGGGACACCACAAAGAGCTATACAAACGTAAAAACACACAAAACCAAGGCATAAACAACGCACTATTTATTATACTGCAGTGACACCTGCATTGAGAAACAGAACACTCAGAGGGCACATCGAAAGCACACAAGTGCTGTTAATATTGCACACGGATGGTGTATAGTAGATGAGTTACTGTATAATGACAACAGACAAGTGCTTCAGCAGCAGTATGGGCACTGCAGAAAAAAGTGCGCACGTGACAAATTATAGCACGGAATAACTAAAGATAAAAAAAAGCAATAATCCACTTACTCATATACATAAAATACGAAATCTGTGAGCCGAATGTTACACTGTGTGCTTTGTAACAAACACATTAACCCTTGATGCTACTGTAGGAGTCAAAACTGTGACTACACTGAACTTTCTAAAAACTGTGTTAACCACTAGAGTTTTCTAACTACTATTGCAATCCCCTCAAGATTGCTAGAATATATTTACTGTCACATATGTCCTTGTCAATTTATTTTCAGCAGATTTTTTAAACAAATTGATAAGTTGACTGGCTGTTTTTGAAGCTCTTGGCACTCATGACCCCGCCCCTTTTCCACTGCCACACATTGAGCCCCAATTAATGGATTCACGGAGTAAATGTTTTCTAATTCCAGCATTGGTGAAAAAGTCAACATCCCTTTAGAAACACATTGACCAAACCTAGAGGGTATTCTGCTGTCGATGTACCTTACTTCCCCCACCCCACCCCACCAACCCGTTCATTCATCTACCCATCCATTCAACCATACCAACCCGCACATTCATCAACCCATCCATCCACCCATTCTTCACAAATATACATTGACTCATCGTTGTAGCAGAAATACTTAGCGAAGGCCCCCTGCTGCAGTTTAACTCAAACATTTGGTTTCCAGACGTGAAGGCCCTTTGCAAATGACTGTGCAAGAGAAAAGAGTACAACAAATCCAAAAGCAGTGACTTCCGCCGTCTCTTTGTCACGCTAAGAGTTAAATTTGCACATCGTAACTGCTACCCTGTTTGATTCCATCTCATAACTCTTATTTCTACCACCCCACATTTCTTCCTTTTTACCTTACTATTTCAAGCACCCTTTCATGCCTGTTTTCTCCTTGTTTATCCCTCCACCTCTTCCTTTCTTTTCCGTCTCTCTCTTAAAATGAGTCCTGCCCCTAAAAATGAGCATGGGTGCCCACAACCTGCACAAATTAATCACCGCGGCCTACAGAAACACGCTTTTCTAGCTGCTCTGGGTGTGTCCATCTTTTTACCACACCTACCTCTACTAATGGCCCGTGGTTATAGAGACCGTTGCTGCAACTGCGCGCTCGCTGCAATAAAACAACCAAATGCGTCTTTTATAGGGTTCACGGGCCCCTGTCTGGGGTAAAGTGCCATCCTCAAGCACAATTGGAAGAATAAATTGGACTGGAACCTCTCATAAGGATGCCCGACCCACGGCCGCCCACTGTGTATGAACTTTAACCGTCACGCTAAAATATTGAGACGGCTTCCTGCGCTCCAGTGACCGACTGTCAAGTCACCATAAGCTCAATGTAAATGGCGTTTGGTGCACTCCATCTGAACTGGGCGCTTTATTAGATCGTATGGGTTAAAAAACGCGCAATGGACTACATTAAGTGCATTACTACAACTACACGTGATTATTTGCCAGATTCCACAAGCATACCTATACCATGATTGATTTCATCACAGCATGTTTTATAAATCGCCTGCTCCTATGCGCAGCTGTTTCACAGGGTGCACATAAGCTGCTTTGTTAATATTTCATAACTTACTAGTGTTTGGAATGCCGACTTTGGAGCCATAATCGTGGAGTCACTTCTGCCAGTAAAAATATAGGTAACACCAGCAGTGTAGCCAGTGTGTCAGAGCCCTAGTGCAGGGAAATAAATCTGCCCCAGTCTGCTATCTGAACTATAAAATACAGTAATAATCAGTATTCACTGGGCCCCGGCGTCACTGCACCTGCCGCACCAATGAAAGCCACGCCTCTGAGTAACACTCCAATGGCAGAGACCGGTGTAACACCCTGCGCCATAGTATTCAAAATCATGCGCACACTGACCCACACGCTCACTCATCCGCCTTATACATTGTCTAGGAACAGCCGTGGCGTCAGTTCGGGATGCTCCAACCGCGCATCTGCTTCCAGCTACTGCCAGAGCTTCAAGTGGCAGTTTATTTGGGTATGAATAAAAGCGCAATTTCCAGTTAAAACGTGGTTCCTGCGTTGCAAGTGACAGCAAATGCGCTGCAGTCCCATGCGTCAGGAGAGAATGCGCGGCAAGATTCATGGTGCGAGGATAGGACCGAGAACACGTGCACTTTGCACCATTGCAATAACATATTGCACCAATGCTTAGTTCTTACCACTAACTAGTGCAAAAACGATATTTGTGTGTAGTGAGCTATGCAACATGTTTACCATACGCCAACAGTGCAAACTCATTTATTTCTATGTCAACAAACCTGTGCACAAGCTGTTTTGCACTGGGTGGCCGCTGCAAACCTGCAGTGCACTGGTGAAAAAAGGAAAAAATCTAATCTTCCAGATTCGCCTACTACATGGAGAATAATGCAGGGTTGTAGGGGCAGGAAGAAGTGGGTACTTTGTGTAAGAGAACACGGGCGTTCATTTTGGGGAATCAGGTCCTATTTCTCACCAGACCTTAACTCTGAGTAAGCGATAGAAAGGCAGAAAAGAGAAAGAATGATTAAGAGAAACCCAATATAACAGAAAGTGGGAGATAGTGTTGAACGTGAACATGAAAGATATCTAAAGAGAGAGTGTAGAGAAGTGTAGGACAAATAGACTTCAGCTTGACTTGCAAGTCTCGGGCTAGCAGCAGGGGGAGGGGAGAGAGGAGGGGGCCAGCGCCTGTTTCCTTTGCGGGAGCGAACTAGGGGCACCATGTGTTTGTAAGTTAATTACAAACATATGGTGTCAACTTCGCTCCCGCAAGGGAATCGCCAAACGTGCATGCGTTGCCATTGAACGCAATGCAACGCTTGCACGTTTTTGGGACAAAAACCCAAGCGATTGTTACAGGTCTTTTTCCTAAGCAGCGCCTGTGCGCTGCTAGGCGAGACCTAAAAAGGGAATTCAGTTGTAGGCCATTGGGTGTGAGGGTCGCCACAAATTGATCTTAAAGTTACTGATAGTGCTGTGTAGTGATACATGCAGTGATCTCCTGAAAACTCATAGACCTGTAGGGCTGTCACAGGAACATGTGCACTGGCCGCCTGAAAGCACAAAGACCCTTAAGGTTGTGTTGGAGAGTCCTGATCTCCTTGCAGGTGGACACTGAGACTGCAGTGTGCAAAGACATGCACTCAGCCAGCTGAAAGTAAAGTTATCAATGTGGCTGTGGTTGTTTTGGAGAGATGTGTATTTTCCGAAGACATGTTCTAGGCTTTGTCTTGCTTGGGCCCTCAAATAACATGTTCACAGATCAAGAGTCAAAAATAAGGAACCAAACCATGGTTAGAAAATGAAGTTGATCAAATGATTACAGAAAAATTGGCTGGGTATTAATTTCATATCAACATTCATTTTTGCCAAATAAAAAAATTATTAGTATACCTTTATGACATATTCAATTTAAACCATAGACTATTTGAAACCTATAATCACACAAAAAGTTGCAAGAAAGGGACTCAAAATCATGTAACTATTTCCTCCTGCTTTTGTCTTCAGATGGCGTCCAGGAAGAGACGATTAGGGCTGTTGAACTGAAGGATATTGTTCTGAAAAGTGAACCTGTGACCGTGGTCACCATCCAGGGTAAGAATTGCTATCACTACAGCTGGATGGGTTTCTAGTGAAACGGGCTAGAGTAGTAAGAGTGTGTGCAAGGAAACACACCTTACAAAATGCTTTAAGTCAGGACTTCAAGAAGAACCACAAAAGGGGTATTGCCACAATGTGGCTAAGCAGTTGATGCAAGAGTGGGGAACAATAGACATATGAGCCAAACCTGTTTGCTTCAACGCTTGTGCAAAATAATGTGATGCCATTATAAAGGCTGACGTGTGCAGCACTGAATTGAGTTGCATCCCATGAAGGCTCACTCACACTTTAGTAAAAATCTTAAATGCCACAACCAGGTCGAGAGGTATGCACCATTGACAGATTGAACTAAAATTGTGATTCTGAAGAACAAGTGCTTCATCAGAGATCATAAAATCAATCAACATGAAACAGGTAGTCATGATTTCCATACAACATGGAGATGTCAATGTTTCAACACTAGAAACTAAACATACAGCTTTACCTACTGACTAGAAGCACATAATCTCTCATACTGTCCTAAGTATGGCACATTCAATTTAGAATTGCAGCACTCAAATTCATAGAGAATGTGCATTTAGTGTTAACAATGTATGCCTTTCCTTAAAGAGTCTTGAACGTAAACAACATGGACATACTGTAGCATCTCTATGAACATCGCACCACCAATGGTCACTCAAAAAGAACCCACATTCAAAGGAAGGAATCATGGCACCTTCATTGATTTTATCCTAGTCGATAGAAACCTGCTGACCTTTTTATCTGGCTTCCAAATAGTCCCTAGTGTCTTTAGTGATCACAACCCAGTCTGTGTTTTGTTAGGTGGAAACCTCATGAAAAAATTAAAAAATAACAACACACTGCGAGATAACGCGTTACAACCTATTAATGGAGGGAGACGCATAAAATGGAACAAGGTGGTACCGACTGATTTCCTTGATAAATTAAAAAAGTCTTGTGATAAGGACTTTAACATCTGTCTTATCTCTAAATCCGTGAGTGAAGGATTTCTCACAGCTTTTGAGAACATTGCCCAAAACATAGGAAAGATGTTGGAAGCACGGGGGGGGGAGACCCACCTTGGACAACCCCAAGTGGTTTTGTGAAAATTGTTCCAAAGCTGCAAGAGACCTGAAAAAAGCCCTCAAAACACTTCCCTGAGATAAAGCCATGATCAGCTCGCTGCGGCTAACCTATAAAAAGGTACTAATAAAAAGAAAGTCCGAGCTGAAAAATGCGTTATGGGAGGAACTGTTAAACCCCCTAACCCTTACTAACAGCTCTATTTTCTGGAATACAATCAACCAATCACCTCTAGAACTGGCTGGGGCAAGTGCAGTGGGGTCAAATATTATGGAGGGCGAATGGGTGAATCATTTTGTCACCATCTTTCACGATAACAAGGAACAACCAGCCATCTCACACAAGAGGCAAGGGCAGGAGGTACTGGTATTCTGAGAAGGTGAATTACTGGAGGGAATAAGCAATCCTCCCAAACGCCTCCTCCGATCAGCCAGCCATGCCCTCGCCGCCGTCCCCCGCATCCGAAGAGCGACAACAGGAGGAAGGTCCTTCTCCTACCTGGCCGCCAAGACCTGGAACTCCCTCCCTCCCGACCTGCGCCTGACCCTAGGCCACCTCTCCTTCAGGAAGAAGCTGAAGACCTGGCTGTTCGAGCAGTAACGGCCCCCCCCCAGGCGCCTTGAGACCCTACGGGTAAGTAGTGCGCTCTATAAATGTCTTTGATTGATTGATTGATTGATAAAAAAGCGCCAGGCCCAGACGGCATCCCTCCTGACCTTTATAAATCAGACCCTACATTTTGGGCCCCTATCCTCACAGCCGTGGGAAATGCCGCCGCAGAAAAGGCTTGTCCAGCCTCATGGGGCCTTTCAACAATAGTTCCTGTATTTAAAAAGGGAGATCGAAATTGTACACTAAACTATAGACCTATCTCCCTGATAGACTCCATCGTAAAAGTCCTAGGGGGTATTATCCTGAAGAGGCTGTCTGTATGGGCTGAAGAGAATAAGATCATCTCTGACATATAATATGGGTTCCGTAGAGGGCATTCCACCATGGCCCAGTGTTTCAACCTCTACCTACTCCTGGGTAAATATACCATCGCACGACCAGGAACAGTTTACATGGCCTTCATGGACCTTTCCTCGGCCTTCGACTGCGTCAACCGGGGAAAGCTGTGGCAGTCCATGGAGGCCATGGGGGTAGAGCAACATCTTGTGAACTTTTTAAGGGACCTACACAGCGACACTAAGGCTAACGTCAGATATACCAGGGATCTCAAGGTCCCACAAAGTTTTAGCACTAGCCGGGGGGTAAGGCACGGGTGCATCCTTGCCCTCTTTCTTTTTAATTTATACATCAATGACCTAGAAGATCACCTGGTTAAGACGGGGGCGGGGCCTACCAGTCCTTTTGTACGCCGACTACGCCGTCCTGTTAGCCCGTACCCCCAAGGGGCTTCAAACACTATTGGACGCCTTTTATGGATTTATGTTAAAACGAGATCTGCACATAAACAATACTAAATCCTACGTACTGCAGGTAGGGAAGGCAGCGAGAAAACAGCAATTTAAGGTCAATGGTACTAAGGTGCCCACATGCACTTCATTTTCCTACCTAGGGGTACTCCTAGATCAAAAACTGACCTGGGTAGCTTGTATCAACAGGAAAAGGGGAGAAGTAGCTAGGGCCAATGCTGCGCTTTTTGATTTTGCAGCCAGAATGGGTAACAGGCCGGTGGCAGCCATGATGAAAGTGTACCGCTCCAAGAGCATAGCTATAGCTTCCTATGGGAGCGAACTCTGGGGATACAGCAACCATGTACCCGTACAGACAGCGGAAAACAAATTAAAAAAAAAACTTTTATGTGTCCCACAGGGAACCCCATACCTATCTGTACATGAAGAAACTGGCATGCCTTTTGTAGGTGACACCTTGTCACTGCGCCCTCTCTTGTTCTGGTTGCAATGTTGGCTTAATAAACATCTTGTGCTAACCCATAGTTTGTTAAAAGAAACTCTTAGACTAGACAACATGTCCAAAATCCCTTGGCTGAGTTATCTTAAAGACTCTTTTTGTAAAGAGGGGCGACTAGACCTTTTCTTAAATCCGGCCGGTATAACAGATAAAGACACTATATTCATAAAACAGTCATTTATTACCCGCAAAAAGCTGGATAGAGAGGGTAGGGAATTACTGAAACCTAGTGTGCGCCTCCATTTTATGTCAATTATTTCACCTGCGGAGGAACAATACCTACTCTGGCCCATACCAGCATATGACCGTTTTCTTCTAATTAGGTTCAGGCTCAATATGTTTCACCTTTTACTGGCAGTTCCTAGGCAATGTCATAAGGGGATGGTGTTAGCACCCTGTGGCTGCGACCTCCAGTCTCCACAGGATTTGCTACACTTTATGTTTTTTTGTAAATATTATGAATTCCCTAGGAACTTTTATCTTAAACCCATTTTAAAAAGGATGAACTTTGTACAAGTACGGCCTGCATTATTTTATCTACAAATGATGAACCCAGTAATCATACCCCACGTGGCAGGTTTTTTAAAATGTACCATAAAGTATAGGAAATGTCTGGATATGTAAGAACATTTAAGAGCTAATTTACCTAACATCTTGCTTCTCTTTCAATGTGCAATAGCAGAACATTCAATGTTACGAATTGTGGGTTCCCCATATTCTATATTTTGTCTTGTTAGTTTTTTAACTGTAGCTCGGAATGCTATTTTTATTGTACTGTGAACTTTCATGGTTTTGTATATAAAAAAAAAACGAATAAAGTACTATTTGAATTTGAATTTGAATACCGTAGCAGTAACTAGAACATGTGTTGTATTGTCTCTGCTAAGACAGGCATTGCCAAGCCAAAGTCAGATAATTTTATTTATCAATCAAAAAAACAGGATTTATGAAGCGCAACTAATCACCCAATAAGGTATCCAGGTGCTTGCAGGTTCCGAAGACTTATTCGAACAGTCAGATCAGGAGAACCATTCGGAATACCAGAAGTGAAGTGATGGTCCGGAGTTGTGTGGGGAGGCTGTGTCAGAACTTATCTGTGATATGGGAGTAGAAGCTTCCTCCACATCTGCTTTGGTAGATGAGGGGAGTATGGGCAAGTGAGAGGGAGGCAGAGCGTAGTCTTCTTGATGGCTGGTGAAAGTTCACATTGTGATTTAATGTAGGTGGGTCCTTGCTGTGTAGAGCCTTGTATGACCTGGGGGACACTGCAGGTGATCTCATGGGAACAGTCCATCATTCCCTTTGGTTTTGCTTTGTTCGCCCTAAGTTGGCAGGGTATGCCCAGACGTGGGTCCCTTGCTCACTTTGCCACTGGATTCAAGATAGCCTGGCTGATGAGGTTTATGAACCCAAAACTGGTCCCAGGATGCTTGTTTCCCGTCCAGGGAAGACATTGCTTGGCAGTTCGGACTGGACTGTTTCCATGAGGCACAGGGTCAGACTGATTTGCATATGGCCATGTCTGAACTGGGGTGACGGAGTGAGCTAAAGAATGATGATGGATTAAACCCCGATCCGTTGGCTGGGGGTGAGTGCTTGCAATGTTCAACACTCCGTCCACCATCCCCTTTCGTTTTGCGTTGTTCTCCCTAAGTTGGCAGGGTATGCCCAGACATGGGTCCCTTGCTCACTTTGCCACTGGATTCAAGATAGCCTGGCTGATGAGGGTTTTGAACCCGAAACTGGTCCCAGGATGCTTGTTACTGGTCCAGGGAAGACATGGCTAGGCAGTTCGGGCTGGACTGTTCCCATGAGGCACAGGGTCAGACTGATTTGCATATGGCCATGTCTGAACTGGGGTGGTGGAGTGAGCTAAAGAATGATGATGGATTAAACCCAGATCAGTTGACTGGGGGTCAGTGCTTGCAATGTTCAACACTCCGTCCATCATCCCCTTTGGTTTTGCTTTGTTCGCCCTAAGTTGGCAGGGTATGCCCAGACGTGGGTCTCTTGCTCATTTTGCCACTGGATTCAAGATAGCCTGGTTGATGAGGGTTATGAACCCGAAACCCCTCCCAGGATGCTTGTTTCCGGTCCAGGGAAGACATGGCTTGGCAGTTCGGGCTGGACTGCTCCCATGAGGCACAGGGTCAGACTGATTTACATGTGGCCATGTCTGAACTGGGGTGGCGGAGTGAGTTTAGGAATAATGATGGATTAAACCCAGATCAGTTGACTGGGGTTGAGTGCTTGCAATTTTCAGCACTCCGTCCATCATCACCTTTGGTTTTGCTTCGGGATGTGAGTGCCACAATCTGTTGAAAGCACTGCGTGCCTCCCCCGCATGAGGCTGTCACCTCGCTGCAACCCAGACCTGCACTCAGACACCCGGCACCAGCAAACCACCTCAGACCTGCACCCAGACACGCGTGCCCCCCGTGGCTACGGCCCTGACTCGGCTCCAGCAGAGCTTCTCGTATCTGCACTCAGACACCTGATTCCAGCACACCACCTTGGACCTGCATTCAGACATCCAGCTCTAGTAGAACACCCTGGGGCTGCACTCAGACACCCAGCTCCAGCAGAACACCTCAGAGCTGCACTCAGACACCTGGCTCCTGCGAACACTTCGGAGCTGCACTCAGCTACCCGGCTCCAGCAGAATACCTCGGGCTGCACTCAGACACCAGGCTCCTGCGAACACCTCGTGCTTCACTCAGATACCCAGCTCCAGCAGAACACCTCGGAGCTGCACTCAGACACCCGGCTCCAGCAGAACACACCTCGGGGCTGCACTCAGATACCCAGCTCCAGCAGAACACCTCGGGCTGCACTCAGTCACCCGGCTCCAGCAGAACACTTCGGGGCTGCACTCCATCACCCGGCTGCAGCAGAACACCTCAGGCTGCACTCAGTCACCCAGCTCCAGCAGAACACCTCGGGGCTGCAATCAGATACCCGGCTCCTGCGAATACCTCAGAGCTGCACTTAGACACCCGGCCCCTGAGAACACCTCGGAGCTGCACTAAGTCACCCGGCTCTAGCAGAACACCTGGGAGCTGCATTCAAACACCCGGCTCCAGCAAAACCTCTCGGACCTACACTTCAACACCCGGCTCGAGCAGCGCAGAGCCCAAGCTATGGACAGCCCAAAGAGGAGAATCAGTCTGCCAGTCCCCTGCAGGTTCAGAGCATCTCCGCCGCAGTGACAGCAGCTCTAAAGGGAAGACAGTGCCCAGTCTAATCGCAACTTTAACTGGGGGTCTCTGTGCCCGCACAATAAGCGCAGTTCTATGTACGAGCCTGTGCCCGCTCTAAAGGCAGCTCTAAACGACAGACTATACAAAGTGACCCCTTCTAAAGAAGACCAATGACTGCTCACGCGGACAAACATCAGACTGGCCACTGCAAGGGCACTGCCAGGGACAAGAATACGCCCACCTCAGGCATGGCAGGGATTTGGTTCACGACAAGTGCAGGTCCGCTCAGGACGGCATGCAGCAAAGAGTGCCCCAGAAACATCTCAGAGCCCAGCGGTGCGGAGCGCGATACAGGGGACCCTTGTCAATGGGTCACAGTGCAGACTCTGACAGCTACGCGAACCCAAGAACACAGCAGGGTGTGCGCAACAAGACCGTGCGCCCACCGCCAGCGCATCGCTAGCTGAAAATGTATGCACAGTAAGGCTGAAGACCCAAGAGGGCACAGTCTGCAAGAGTGTACCTACTGCCAGGCACCACCAACTAGCACCTTTTTCACACTGAAGACCAGCCAGGGCACTACCAAGCAGGGGACTGTACACCTGCCATTACATCCCCATGTGAGACAATGCGCCTCTGCCATTACACCCTCATGTGAGACATGTACCTCTACCATTACTCCCTCATGTGAGACAATGTACCTCTGACATTACACCTCATGTGAGACAATGTACCCCACCATTACACCCTCCTGGGAGACAATGTACCCCGCCATTACACTTTCATGTGAGACAATGCGCCTCTGCCATTACACCCTCATATGAGAGATTGTACCCCTGCCATTACACCCTTATGTGAGACAATGCGCCTCTGCCATTACACCCTCATGTGAGACAATGTACCTCTGCCATTACACCCTCATGTGAGACAATGTACCTCTGCCATTACACGCTCATGTGAGACATGTACCTCTACCATTACACCCTCATGTGAGACAATGTACCTCTGACATTACACCTCATGTGAGACAATGTACCCCACCATTACACCCTCCTGGGAGACAATGTACCCCGCCATTACACTTTCATGTGAGACAATGCGCCTCTGCCATTACACCCTCATATGAGAGATTGTACCCCTGCCATTACACCCTTATGTGAGACAATGCGCCTCTGCCATTACACCCTCATGTGAGACAATGTACCTCTGCCATTACACCCTCATGTGAGACAATGTACCTCTGCCATTACACGCTCATGTGAGACAATATATCCCATTACACCCTCATGTGAGACAGTGTACCCCGCCATTACACCCTCATGTGAGTTTGCAAGCTCCTCCAGGCTCAAAGCGTTTTCCTCCTCCTGCATATCTTGGGCTCCAGTACAGGGCTGGTAGGGCGGTCCTGAAGCACCTCCGACGGGGCTGCGCCTGGACTGTATAGATTGCTGGTTGCTGCAGTGCCTGTGTGTGCTCGCTGCTGCAGTGCCCGTGTGTGCTTGCTGCTGCAGTGCCCATGTGTACTCACTGCTGCAGTGCCCGTGTGTGCTCGCCGCTGCAGTGCCCGTGGTGCTCACCCCTGCAGTGCCTGTGTGTGCTCGCCGCTGCAGTGGCCGTGTGTACACGCTGTGCTCGAGCTGCTGGACTCCCTCCTGCTTTAAGCTCACCCACCTACCTCGCTTCAGGGAGCCCTGTCCTCTCCTCGGCCCCCCGGACATGCCTCTACAGTGACTCCGCGGCCTGTCCTGGGACCCCTCTCTTCATGGACGTGATGTCTCCGCAGCAGGACAGCATGGGGCAGCAGGCGTGTTCTGCCTCCCTCACCGGGGACAGCAAAGTACAGGTGCTGCCAGAGGGCAGGAAGGTAAGCGTGAGGGGTATGTAGGTGTGGCCAGGATGGCTAAACCTGGCATCAGTCACTTTCATGATGTCTGCTTTCAAAATGGGTCTGCGTGTCGGTGGCTTTGCCTTGGAAAGGGTGACAAACATCTTGTGCTTGGCGATGCTCTTCCAGGGGGTACCGTCTCTTGTTTGTGGTACCCAGGTAGCGATGCATCATCTTAAACGAGGGGGCTCTGGCAGCGCAACATTCGCATGAATGGTGGTGCCCCAAGCAGGCGTGCAAGCTCCTGATCTTGGTGCCCTGGCAGGGCGTACATTATCTTGCACGAAGATACATTGGCAAGTATGAGTTTCCTCACATGAGGCTATAATGGTAGTGGTACATTGTCTCACATGAGGGTGTAATGGCACTGGTACATTTTCTCACATGAGTGTGTAATGGCAAAGGCTCGTTCTCTTGCATGAGGGTGCATTGGCAGGGGTACATTCTCTCACATGGGGTTGCCTTGATGTATCTCACATGAGGGTGGCTTGGCAGTGGTACGTGGCAGACAGGTGTTCAGAGACCACGCGCCTTTTTACACCTCTCTGCAATGCAGCTCTGTGACACTTACTGGAGGTACCTAGTGGGCTAGTTTGACCCTAGGGACCCTTAGGATTCAAGGGGACTTAATCTCACAACTTAAAATGGCCACAGGATGCGTTTACACAGCGGTGAAGGGAGGGGACGGGCCCTGAGGTGACGTGTGCAAACACGTCCTGTGGTGCATTTTAAGTTGGGGAAATAATTCCCCTTCAATCCTGAGGGCTGTGGGGTTAACTAGGCCACCAGGTTCTTCCTGTAAGCACCACTGCGCTGCATTGCAGAGAGGTGGTACTGGCCATGCTCCTTTTTAAACCTCTCAGCAACGCAGCTCTGTGGCACCTACTGGAGGTACCTAGTGAGCTAGTTGGACCCTAGGGACCCTCAGGATTCAAATGAACTTAATTAGACAACTTAAAACTGCCACAGGATGTGTTTACACAGTGGTGAAAGGAGGGGACGGGGCCTGATGTGACGTGTGCAAACACGCCCTGTGATGCGTTTTAAGTTGGGAAATAATTCCCCTTCAATCCTGAGGGCTCATGGGGGCTAACTAGTCCACCAGGTGCTTCCAGTAAGCGCCACTGCGCTGCGTTGCAGAGAGGTGGTCCAGGCCATGCCCATTTTTACACCTCTCTGCAACGCAGCTCTCTGGTGCTAACCAGAGATACCTGGTGGGCTAGTTGTACCGAAGGGACACTCAGGATTCAAGGAGACTTTATCCATCAAATTAAAACAGCCACAGGGTGTGTTTGCACAGGTCAGCTTAGCCCCCCTCCCTTCACCAGTGTGCAAGCCCGCCCTGTGCCACGTTTTAAGAGGGAGTTTTTATCCCCCTGCCCTATTACATACTAGGGGCTTACAGAGGAGGTCATGCTAATAACAGGGGTACCCCAACGCATAGTGTTCCCTAGTGTATGTAGGTGTTTTAACTGTATTGTAAATGTCTTTTATCATAGCACTGGCTCTAGGACTGGTTAGTCAGCCAGTTACCACCAGTACCCATCTGAAAAAGTTGAGGGTACAGGATGATTTTGCAACAAGGCCTCTTTCCTCTGTTTGTTCTTTCTGCACATCTTTCTTCTTCCAGCACTTTTCTTCGTCTTTGAGGACTTCTGTTGCTTCTTTCTACATTTCTTTTTCTTCTTTCTGATTGTTTTTTTTCTTTCTTCACATGTCCTACCTCTGTAGGCATAGTTAGAAACCAGCATTTAAAAAACTTTTGAAATTCAATTTAGAAACCATAGGATTCAGTTATGTTAAAGTTAAAAATTAGCATTTAAAAAACCTTCTAAATTCACTAAAAAAACCATAGGTTTCAGGCATGTTACAGTTAGGAATTAGCATTTAAAAAACCTTGAAAATTCACTAAAAAAAACATAGGTTTCAGGGGCGTTTCAGTTAGATGGACATTTCACTCATACAAAAACATTGAAATTCTACCGTTATAGTTAGTTCAGCTAACTATAACTCGCACCCGCAATGCACTGCTGATAATGTCACATATTACATCACTCATGACATGGTCAGTGACAACACTCATGACATAACTGATGACATCTCAAATGACATCACTGATGATGACATCTCAAATGACATCACTGATGATGCAGAGGGGGAAGTAATTACCCTTGAATACTGGGGGTCCCTGTGGGCCAACTAGCCCACCTGGTACCTCCAGTAAGCGCCAGGGAGCTGCGTTGCAGAGTGTTGTAAAAAGGGGCATGGCCTCATTACACCTCTCTGCAATGCAGCCCCAGCGCATACTGGAGGTTCCTGGTGCGCTAGTTGGCCCCAGGGACCCCCAGTATGCAAGGGGAATTACTTCCCCCTCTACAAACGCGCCAGGGGGCTGCGTTGCAGAGAGGTGTAAAAAGGGGCGTGGCCTCATTACACCTCTCTGCAACGCAGCCTCCTGGCACATACTGGAGGTTCCTGGTGGGCTAGTTGGACCCCAGGGACTCCCAATATTCAAGGGAAATTAGTTCCCCCTCTGCAAACGCGGCTGGGCGTTCCCTTGCCGAGACGTGTAAAGAGGCCATGCCCCTTTTTATACCTCTCCTCAAGCCCCCTGGCGCATACTGGAGATTCCTGGTGGTCTAGTTGCCCCCCGGGAACCCCCAGTATTCAAGGGGAATTAGTTCCCCCTATGTAAATGCGCCAGGGGGCGCGTTTGCAGAGTGGTGCAATCCGTCAACTCAAGCCACGCCCCCTCCCTGCACCACTCTGCAAACGCACCCCCTTGCACATTTGCAGAGGGGGAAGTAATTCCCCTTGAATACTGGGGGCTACTGGGGGCCAACTAGCCCACCAGGTACCTCCAGTAAGCGCCACGGAGAGGTGGTCCTGGCCATGCTCCTTTTTACACCTTTCCGCAACGCAGCTCTGTGGCACTTACTGGAGGTACCTATTGAGCTAGTTGGACTCTAGGGAACCTCAGGATTCAAATGAACTTAATCAGACAACTTAAAACGGCCACAGGATGTGTTTACACAGTGGTGAAAGGAGGGGACGGGGCCTGATGTGGCGTGTGCAAACACGCCCTGTGATGCGTTTTAAGTTGGGGAAATAATTCCACTTCAATCCTGAGGGCCCATGGGGGCTAACTAGTCCACAAGGTGCTTCCAGTAAGCGCCACTGCACTGCGTTGCAGAGAGGTGGTCCAGGCCATGCCCATTTTTACACCTCTCTGCAACGCAGCTCTCTGGTGCTAACCAGAGATACCTGGTGGGCTAGTTGTACCGAAGGGACACTCAGGATTCAAGGGGACTTTATCCATCAAATTTAAACGGCCACAGGGTGTGTTCGCACACGTCAGCTTAGCCCCCCTCCCTTCACCAGTGTGCAAGCACGCCCTGTGCCACGTTTTAAGAGGTAGTTTTTATCCCCCTGCCCTATTATATACTAGGGGCTTACAGAGGAGGTCATGCTAATAACAGGGGTACCCCAACGCATAGTGTTCCCTAGTGTATGTAGGAGTTTTAACTTTATTGTATGTGTCTTTTAGCATAGCACTTGCTCTAGGACTGGTTACTCAGTCAGTTACCACCAGTACCCATCTGAAAAAGTTGAGGGTACAGGATGATTTTGCAACAAGGCCTCTTTTTAATCCTCTGTTTGTTCTTTCTGCACATCTTCCTTCTTCCAGCACTTTTCTTCGTCTTTGAGGACTTCTGTTGCTTCTTTCTGCATTTCTTTTTCTTCTTTCTGTTTGTTTTTCTTCTTTCTTCACATGTCCTACCTCTGTAGGCATAGTTAGAAACCAGCATTTAAAAAAACATTTGAAATTCAATTTAGAAACCATAGGATTAGTTATGTTAAAGTTAGAAATTAGCATTTAAAAAACCTTTGAAATTCAATCAAAAAACCAAAGGTTTCAGGCATGTTACAGTTAGGAATTAGCATTTAAAAAACCTTAAAGATTCACTGAAAGAACCATAGGTTTCAGGGGCATTTCAGTTAGATGGACATTTCACTCGTACATAAACATTGAAATTCCCCCGTTATAGTTAGTTCAGCTAACTATAACTCGCGCACCCGCAATGCACTGCTGATAATGTTACATATTACATCACTCATGACATGGTCAGTGACATCACTCATGACATAACTGATTACATCTCAAATGACATCACTGATGGTGACATCTCAAATGACATCACTGATTATGCAGCATTCCCCTTGAATACTGGGGGTCCCTGGGGGCCAACTAGCCCACCAGGTACCTCCAGTAAGCGCCACGGAGCTGCGTTGCAGAGTGTTGTAAAAAGGGGCGTGGCCCCATTACACCTCTCTGCAACGCAGCCTCCTGGCGCATACTGGAGGTTCCTGGTGGCCTTGTTGGCCCCCAAGGACCCCCAATATTCAAGGGAAATTAGTTCCCCCTCTGCAAACGCACCAGGGGGTTGCCTTGCAGAGACGTGTAAAGAGGTCATGCCCCTTTTTACACCTCTCTGCAAGCAGCCCCCTGGCGCATACTGGAGGTTCCTGGTGGGCAAGTTGGCCCCCGGGGACCCCCAGTAATCAAGGGGAATTAGTTCCCCCTCTGTAAATGCGCCAGGGGGCTGCGTTTTTAGAGAGGTGTAAAAAGGGGCGTAGCCTCATTACACCTCTCTGCAACGCAGCCTCCTGGCACATACTGGAGGTTCCTGGTGGGCTAGTTGGCCCCCAGGGACCCCCAGTATTCAAGGGAAATTAGTTCCCCCTCTGCAAACGCACCATTGGGTTGCCTTGCAGAGACGTGTAAAGACGCCACGCCCCTTTTTACACCTCTCTGCAAGCAGCCCCCTGGCGCATACTGGAGGTTCCCGGTGGGCTAGTTGGCCCCCGGGGACCGCCAGTATTCAAGGGGAATTAGTTCCCCCTCTACAAATGCGCCAGGGGGTGCGTTTGCAGAGTGGTGCAATCCTTCACCTCAAGTCCCGCCCCTACCTGCACCACTCTGCAAACGCGACCCCTGGCACGTTTGCAAAGGGGGAAGTAATTCCCCTTGAATACTGGGGGTCCCTGGGTGCCAACTAGCCCACCGGGTACCTCCAGTAAGTGCCACGGAGCTGCGTTGCAGAGTGTTGTAAAAAGGGGCGTGGCCTCATTACACCTCTCTGCAATGCAGCCCCCTGGTGCATACTGGAGGTTCCTGGTGGGCTAGTTGGCCTCCCCGGACCACCAGTATGCAAAGGGAATTAGTTCCCCCTCTGCAAACGCGCCAGGGGGCTGCATTGCAGAGAGGTGTAAAAAGGGGTGGGTCCTCATTACACCTCTCTGCAACACAGCCCCTTGATGCATACTGGAGGTTCCTGGTGGGCTAGTTGGCCCCCAGGGACCCCCAGTATGCAAGGGGAATTAGTTCCCCCTTTTCAAACTCGCCAGGAGGCTGCATTGCGGAGAGGTGTAAAAAGGGGCGTGGCCTCATTACACCTCTCTGCAATGCAGCCCCCTGGCGCATACTGGAGGATCCTGGTGGGCTGTTTGGCCCCCAGGGACCCCAGTTTGCAAGAGGAATTAGTTCCCCCTCTGCAAACGTGCCAGGGGGCTGCGTTGCAGAGAGGTGTGATGAGGCCACACCCCTTTTTTCACCTCTCTGCAACACAGCCCCTTGGCGCATACTGGAGGTTCCTGGTGGGCTTGTTGGCCCCCAGGGACCCCCAGTATGCAAGAGGACTTAATCCCCCAACATAGAACGAGATTCCGGGCGCGTTTGCACAGTGGTGAAGGTAGTGGGCGGGGCTTCAGGTGATATGTGTGCAAACATGCCCTGTGGCGCGTTTTATGTTGGTGAATTAATTCCTCTTCAATCCAGAGGTCCCCTAGGGGCCAACTAGTCCAACAGGTTTCTCCAGTAAGCGCCACGGAGCTGCGTTGCAGAGTGCTGTAAAAAGGGGGCATGCCCTCTGAACACCTCTCTGCAATGCAGCTCCCTGGCACACACTGGAGGTACCTGGTGGGCTAGTTGGCTCACAGGGGACCTCAGGATTGAAGAGGAATTAATTCCCCAACCTAAAACGCGCCACAGGGTGTGTTTGCACACATGTCACCTCAGGCCCCGCCCCCTTTCTTTACTATTGAGCACAATATTCCTCTAAAATCAGCGGAACTACGAATTCCGATTTACTAACCTGTTATCATGAGAGACGTCAGTGCTGCATCTTTGAGCCCAGTACAGACCCTGAAAAGTAAATCTAAGTGTACTTACCAGTAACTTGTATTTCCTTCCATAGGAATCTATTGTGTAGTTTTCACCAGAAAAATTTCTGTGTCTATTTTTGAAAAGTACAAATATTCCTGTAAAATCAGCCGAACTACGAATTCCCATTTACTCACCTGTTATCAGGAGAGACCTCAGTGCTGCATCTTTCAGTCCAATACTGATCCTGAAAAGTAATTCTAATCATAGTTACAGTAACTTGAATTTCCTTCTATAGGCTAACATTGACTGGTTTCACTTGGAAATTTTTCTTAGTGCGGAGTTTTGGAACTTAAAGAAATTCCTCTAAAATCAGTCGAACTTCGAATTCCGATTTACTCACCTGTTATCAGGAGAGACCTCAGTGCTGTATCTTTCAGCCCACTACTGATTCTGAAAAGTAATTCTAATCCTAGTTACAGTAACTTGAATTTCCTTCCATAGGCTAACATTGCTTGCTATATAAAATATATATAAATTTAAAAAATATATTTAAAAAAATATATTACATTTTCAATATTTAAATTTTTTTTTCAATTTATATAAAAAATATGTAATGTAATTTAAAAAATAAAATAACTAAAAATAAATACTTTAAAATAATGTAGTAAATCAGTATAAAAAATATTATAACAATTAATACATTTAAAAATTATCATTTACAAAACCTTTGAAATTCACTGGACAAAACATAGGTTTCAGCCACGTTATAGTTAGGAATTAGCATTTAAAAAACCTTAGAAATTCACTGAAAAAAACATAGGTTTCACACATGTTATAGTTAGCTGGACATTTCACTCATACAAAACCATTGAAATTCCCCCGTTATAGTTAGTTCAGCTAACTATAACTTGCGCGCCCGCAATGCACTGCTGATGACGTCATATATTACATCACTCATGACATGGTCAGTGACATCACTCATTACATCACTGATATATATATATTACCTACTGGCGGTCGCCAGTAGGTAATATATACTACTGTTACCTGTTGCTATTCATTACTCGCTTTTTGATTCCAAGGTGCCACAGACCCTCCTGCTCGGGTCTCTCCCGTTGTTAGGTGGAGCCTCTATGTATAATTGCGGGTAGTTAGTCACTATACGTTACTGCACGTAACTAAAGAAGTTGCTAAGGGAATTTGTTTAAAACTTGGCTCTTACATCCCAAAGAATACTCTGACTTTGCTCATTTCCACTTACTAGTTGATATTATCCCCCCTCCGCCGAGTGTTGTCTTACCTTTTTACTCCTACGGCAAGCTTCCCCGGCGTGTCTCGTTACTTCCCCGTCTGTGGGGTCACGATGAAAATAGTGAAAGGACTAGCCTCCCGTAGGGGGCCATTTTTAAGCCCGTCACTAAGTGACGTCGATGCCGTGAGTTCAGTGCGTTCCAGCTCTTTCTATTTTTTCAGCATTGCTTTATTGATAATGTGAATACAGATACTCGCTGTCTATTGAGTTTGTGATCCAGTGTATTCGATCACATAACCAATAAGCATGTAAGTGTCTGAATATGTGTGCTCCCTGAGTTCTTTGCACACACAGCACCAGATGTGGCCCAATTCAGTGTTATTTCCTATTTATTCTATTTTTTCAAGCCCATCGCGATCCATAACTTATCATCATAATCGGTGTTTCGCTAAATTTCTGAATAAAGATGGCAGGGATCTCATAAGTGAAAGTAGCGAGGGGGCTTGTATGTGATTCATGTTTGTTTACACGATAAATGAATCCATAAGATAACAGGGGGCATGTACGCTATCCTTATTTATTTATATACTATTTAATTAATAACAGACTCGCTCCTTTATCATTGATAATATCTTTTGTTATCGGTGGTGAGCTAAAGGCCAAGTTAGTGCATGATACCTTCAGAGAATGTTACATATATACACTGTATCCCAGAATTATGATTGAAATGGCTCCAGGCTGTCAGATCACTGCGGATAAGGAATGGTGGAGAGAGAAGTGTTACCTCGCAATTCTCATCCAATCCTCTTTTGTATTCAACCCCTTGTTTACAGTATCAAGGGTGGAGATATACCACTGTTCTTACGTTTGATTTCAACATTCCCTCCCCTCTTTGAGCATGTTATCTTTTCTATGATAAACCATGAAAATTCAGTATATTTGTGCTTTAATTTCATAAAGTGATCTACCAACGGGGCATTCATTTTGCCAGTCTTAAGCGCAGACCTATTGCGATTGCACAGGTGAGCTGTTCCTTACTTATAAAAGAGGGACAAGTAGGAGTGAGTCCTAGTGTAATGTGTGGTGTGTATCAGTAGCAGCAAGGCATGCAAGAGATAGATGTGAGTGAAACACTTACAATGTAAAAATGTGTTCTATAGGGTAGACTTGACCCCTGGTGAGGAGATTAATGTGAAAATAATGAAACTGTTAAATTATTATAAAAATGATGTTATAGAAAAGGTAATGGAAAACTGTCACCTATTTGGTTTTAAAAAAAAATCATGAATGAATTCTTGTAGCGATGGGTAACATTTATGTATTCACAATGTCTTGATATTTTATAACAATCAAAACATAGTATGCATATGGCAAACATATTCATGAGGTAAAGATATGTCTTATCTCCGTATTAGGTTACACAATGGATATGGAGAAAAAATTAATTATTGTCCTGAAGAAGGTGGCTAGAACTAGCGAAAGCCTCCGATACGCATCAAAGCTTTATATATTTGTTAAATTTGGAGTGGTCAACAAGCGAAAGGGTAGAGGGAAGGGAAGCCTAACCCTGCGTTGCCCAGATAGAGTCCAAATTAGCAGTGACAAGACAAAGTTGATTGTCTTTCCCTTTCTCCTGTGTAGTTCTATGAATTTTATTTTGTAATTTCGTCCATTTTTAACATATGAATGTTTTATATGGAGTGTATACTTAGCGGAATATACGTTTTTAAGATGTTAATAAACAGGCTGTTTTGATATAATTGTTGTTTTTCTTTGTAAGTGTTTCACAGTAGGGACCAGTTGGATTGAACGCTAAGAGGAGAGTGATTCTGGCCGAGTGGACTGATTGAATGAATTTGATGTTGATGACATATGATTCACCCAAAGGGAAAAATTATTTTTTTACTTTACAGTAATTTGGTGCTCTAATCCCTTTTTAGGTTGTAATAGAGCCCCTCTCATTTGTTTAAGAAGCTTTTTTTTATACATGAACGGCAGGAAGTGCGCAAATAACCCACTGCCATTCACGAGTAATAGTTACCAAGAAGGGTCAATAAAGGGCCTGTACTTTGAATTTGTATTACAAGAAGGATAATTGATAACCCCAGCCAAGAAAGGCAGCAAGTGCGCAAATTTCTCACTGCCTTCGGCCGGGGTAGTATCTCCATTAAAAAGGCTCGATAAAGGGCCTTGAGTTTGAATCAGAATATGAAATTGAAGAGTAATTGATGACCGCAGCCAAGAAAGGCAGCAAGTAAGTGTGTGTACTTGTGGATGATGTGTTCATTGAATGGAAGATGAATAAGGTAAAAAGTTAGAAATGTTGATGATGCTCAAAGTAACCATTACCTTTTCATGGAAGTAGATATTTGGATACCGAACTCATTACACAGACTGTGCGTCGGAAGAAAGGATGCAAGTGTGGAAATTACGCACTACAATTTACGGGAAGTAGTTAACAAGAGGGCTGAATAAAGGGTGTGCACTTTGAATTTGTATTAGAAGAAGAATAATTTATAACCCTTGTCAAGAAAGGCAGCAAGTGTGCATATTCCCAACTGCCTTCGGTGGGATTAGTTACAACAAAAAGGGTTGATAAATGTCTAATGAGTAAGTTTGAGGACAGATATGTTCCTGTTTTTTATGGAGTTGATAGACTGTTTCACGTAACAGAAAAGTTCATCGCAATAAATGTATAGAAATGTAAGTTTACTAAAATCAAGATTAATATGTGAGTATTGACTGCTTGCCGAAGATGCTGTTGCAGCAGTTTATGTGCTTGGTGCAGCAGCAGGTGGGTTGCCCTGCAATTTCTGTGTTGCAGCTCAAGCAAAGTTGTTGTGGTGCAAGTTCTTCACGTGTCGCACTATATTTGCTTTGTCAAAGAAGTCTTTTTTGGATGGATTACACATTGAAAGAGTTTTTTGTTAAATTTTACAGATTACTTTTGGAGCATTAACCTTCGGCTGGCGTAGTAGCTACGACAAAAAGGTTCGATAAAAGGCCTTGACATTCAATCAGAATATGAAATTGAAGAATAATTGATAATCCTAATCAAGAAAGGCAGAAAGTGTACAAATTAGGCACTGCTTTCGGCTGGGGTAGTTGATACCAATTACAAGATAATGTCAAAAAAAGTAATGTTGAGCATAGTGATGCTCCTGCTCCCTGCATTTTATTAGGTCGATATACTGTTCCCCGTAAGACAAAAGTTCATCACAATAAATGCATAGAATGTTAATTTCACCGAAATGAGGATCAATTTGTGGGTGTGGATTGCTTGCTGAATATGCTGCTGCAGCAATCGATGTGCTTGGTGCAGCAGCAGGTGGGTTTCCCTGTAACATCCGTGTTGGAGCTCGAGCAAAGTTATTGGGGTGCAAGTTCTTGATATGTCGCATCATACTTGGTGTGCCAAAGGAGTATTTTTTGGATGCATCACTCCTTTAAAGAGTTGTTTGGCTAGTTTTACAGGTTACTAACGGAGCATTAACCTTTTTTTGCTCTTCAGGCATAGTAAATAAATTCCAAATTAGAGCTTTTTTCTTCTTCTTTGGAGGGTCTTCAGGAATGCAATCTTTTTTTGAAGAAAAGCTGGAAGATGAGTCCATTGCTGTTATTATGGTGATCTTCTTTCTATTTGACAGGATTCTCAGAAGAGATGGTCCTTCTTAAGAACTCAAAGTAGAATGAATAACAAGGGAGGGATCTTTGAACAGTTGGAATAGCAAATGTTATGAATTAATACACTATAATATGTATACTTTTTGGCTTTTTTTCAGTTAAATATTCAATTTCTTGTACAGATGTAAGTACTTGATTTCATGTCGGATGAAGACTTAGACTCACCCAAATGATTCTTCTAGATTTGGAGTAAAGACTTGCAGATGATAAGCGATCTGAACATTCATAAGCTTTAATTTCTCGATGAGATAACATCTTTAAACTGTTTTTTAGTTAGACTTTTCTTGTAGGAAATCTCTTCTCACATCTCCTTCAATTCTGTCTTTTCTGATTTTGTTATGTAGGGTGTTAGATATCGAGCAACAACAACGGAATTGTTTGCAATATATTGAATGTCTATGTTAGCATTCCACATGGACAATATGACTGGGTTGTAGTCATTTATATATTTTGACTTTTAATTTCTTTTTAAGCTGTATATATTTTTTGGAGACTTTTTTGTGATAGTATGTAGCAAAGATGACATAAAACTGTTCACTCTTCCTTTGAATATTACAGGACGTGGAAATCCAAAACGACATTTGGTGTAGAACTTGTTCTTAAATTTGTAGTTTCAATGACAGTATTTCCCACACGATGGCTTTGTAATCGTAAGACTTGTTGTTTTAAGTCCTTATCTTGTGAACTTTTGGGTATATTACATGCAGCATATTTTCCAATAAAAGACAGCACAGTATCATCTGACTCAGTTGCAAATTTGGGAGCATCTTTGATCCATATTAGCATATTTATGTGAGGAGCATCTTTTGGTTGATACTCTTTTCTCCAAAAGAAATCCAAAACCTTTCCAAGAGGAGAATTTTTTTTATTGGTGATAAAAGATATTATAGCTTTGAATCTATGATTGAAATACCTGTATACTTTAACTGGATCCAAAGAGCACAATTCTCCAGGGCCCAGATGTAGGTAATAGCAAATTACCGAATGGTAAATACCGAATTTTACCGATTCGGTATTTACTATTCGGTAATTGCTATGTAGGTAAAAAATTCGGTAAAAATACCGAATCGGTAAGATTTGGTAATTACCGATTCGGTAATTATCGATTCGGTATTTGCTATGGAATCCTATGGGCCTTGAAGCCCATAGGATTCCATAGCAAATACAGAATCGGTAATTACCGAATCGGTAAATTTACCGATTTTACAATGGGGACAGGGTGTTGCACCCCTGTTTCAGGCTTGTGTGCCATGTGACACACATACATGGCCTTAGGGCATGTCTGTGTGCCACATGGCACAGGTGTACATTCACAGATGTGCATGTACACAGGAATTCGTTATTTACCATGTAATAGTATTACATGGTAAATACCGAATCCTGAATGGCCTGTAGCACTGTTAACAGTGCTACCTACATAGCAAATTACAGATTCGGTATTTTTACCGATCAGTACTTTTACCAAATCGGTAAAATTTACAGAATCGGTAAATTTACCGATTCTGTAATTTTACTGAATCGGTAAAATTACCGGATCTGTAGGTTTTTCAAACCCCTACATACCAATGTCCAAATACCGGTCGGAAACGGCCGAAAATCTGTATTTTCGGCCGTTTCTGACCGGTATTTGGACACCTACATCTGGCCCCAGGTGTCTTGTATTAAATATTTAGTATCTTTGGATTTGTGTCTCAAAGAAATTGAAGTAAATCATCCCAAGCGTAATCAGTACAGCTCACATACACATTTTTATAATATTGATTAGTTTTTTTACTAGATTCGTTGTCTTACATTCACTAATTCTTGCCAGATTTTCTTACTCCTAGTAGGAACGCCATTAACAAGAATAACAAAAGGTTGATCTTCTACATTTTCTACACCAATTGTTTCAATTTGTTATAAAAAATCTACAGGCAAATATACAACTCTTCCCTTTGATCCTGTTTGTAAATCTGAAGGAAACAATTTTTCTGTCCTAGGCTCCATACGAACAATAGCCTGAAATGGATGCACACATTGAATAAGAATAGACTCGTAGGTATTTAAATCCATCAGTTCAGAAGGAATAATAATTACCAACTCAAGATTATTATGCACAGGTCTCGCAGGCATTTTGATCTCATCTAATTTGTTATAACAATATTTACAAATACGCTGATCAGAACACAAATCAAAAGAATTCTCTACCAACAAATAAGTTGCAAAATGCTTCCAATCATTATTATTTTCCTTTTTCCTTTTTAAATACAGATGAACAGTCCTGGCTTGATTTTTATAATGAGTTAGTTGAAAACAAATAGAAGAATAATTTGGCGTTTCAAGTGAAATCCCCTTAAACTTTGTAATATCTTGCTCAAAATTTTACAACATTGTACATTCTCTTCCACATTTTCTTCTATTAATATCTCAGTTTGTGCACTGTCTTCCTGAGGACCAAAGTAACTAAGCTGAATTTCATCAGAGACATTCGTTACATCTGATACAGATGCACGGAAAAGAGTACTGTTCAACTTTTTTTAACATTAGTGCTGGAATTTTTGCGTAATACAATGTTCTGACTAATTTCCTCATTTGAGTATGATGAACTGGTAACATTCTGAATTGGTGAAAAACACTTCACCATACTTTTTTATAAAGGCAAGCTTGAGAATGACCTTGCAAACCAGTATTTTCTCTCACTCTACAAAAGTCTAGTCCTTGCAACATCTTAATCTGTTGTTTAACACTTTTCTTAATATAGTTATGTAAGAAATTGCATAAAAAAATCTGTAGATTCTTGACTTACAGTATAAATACTACTATAATTGCAAGTGTTTGCTGGAGCTTTAGGACATCTCCTTAAAACTTCCTCAGCTAACACCTTTTTTGCATTTCTAGGAACAATTTTCTCTTTCACAATAGCAAAACCATTTCTAAGCTCATAGGCACGACCACTAGTGTCAACTGCATGTAACAAATCATTACTCTGAAGATAGCTGTCATCATTTAAGAACTTGAACTATGGTTCCATTCACCCAAAAAACTCAGAAAAATTACTTCTGTTAGTTACTCTTTTCCACTTACCTTTGCCCTTCATTCAAGGGATTGGTTTATCTAGTGATCAAATTGAATTGATTACTATAACAAATAAAAAAAAATTCAATTCAAAAGCCTTCTCAAGTAGATTTTCTATAGTTTGCTTTTTCTTATAAAATGCGTTTAAAAAAAAATCGTCACTTTCTTAATTAAATTCGTCACAACTGTATTATAAAATACAAGAATAATTGATAACCCTAGCTAAGAGAGGCAGCAAGTGTACACATTTCTTATTGCCTTCGGCTGGGGTAGTTGTTACAATAAAAAAGGCTTGATAAAGGGCCTGTACTTTGAATACGAATATGAAATAGAAGAATAGTTGACCGCAGTGTAGATTGAAGGCAGTTGTTGACACAAAGATCCAAGAATGCTTTTTTGTCACAGTTAACAGAATCTGAGGACAGTACAATTGTCTGTCTTAAAAAAAGCAAGGCTGGATTCAATGTTGTGTAGATGGAAACGTGAATTCAAGTTGTGAAACCTGCTGTCCGCAGTGTAGATTGAAGGGTTTAGTGAGCACAGTTATAGATGAATACTATTTGTCACATTCTTTTACAAAATCGGAAGATATAGAATCCATTAGTCTCTACCTTTAATAAAGAAAGGCTGGATTCAATGTTTTCTGTAGTACTGATGGGCTTGTGGTATGAAGAGTTAAACTCTGTTGTTCGTAGTGTACATTTGAAGGTAGTACTTAGTACAGACATTGAGGAATGTTTCTTGTGCCATCCATTAATAAAATTGTGCATGCCTTACATAAATGAAGGCTAATTTGAATGCTGCGCATAGTGTAGATGGAAAGCTGAATTCAAGTTGTGAACCCTGCTGTCTGTAGTGTGGATCGAAGGCAGTAGTTGACACAGACATGGAGGAATGCTTTTTGTAACTTATATAAACAAAATCTGAAGACATACAGTAGAAATATCTCTAAATTAAAAAAATGAAGGCTGAATTTCCTACTATTCAAACTTTAGGAAAATCTGAGGACATTGTGAAATAGTCTCTGTTTTAAATAAATCAAGATTGTATTGAATGTTTTCTGTAGTGCTGGCGCTATTGGTATCTAGTTTTCATCTCTACTGAGTTCAGTATTGGTAACCCCAGCCAAGAAAGGCAGCAAGTGTGCAAATTTTCCACTGCCTTTGGCCGGGGTAGTAGCTACAACAAAAAGGCTCAATAAAGGGCCACGAGTTTGAATCAAAATATGAAATTCACGAATAATTGATAACCCCAGCCAAGAGAGGCAGCAAGTGTGCAAATTTCCCACTACCTTCGGCCTGGGTAGTAGCTACAACAAAAAGGCTCAATAAAGGGCCACAAGTTTGAATCAGAATATGAAATTCAAGAATAATTGATAACCCCAGCCATAAAAGGTAGCAAGTTGGTGTGTATTATGTGTAGATGATGTGTTGATTGAGAAGAAGATAAAAAAGGCGAAAATTAGAAAGGCTGCAGACGCACAAACTATCCACTGCCTTATCATGGAAATGGATCTTTGGATTTCTACCTCATTATATGGATAGGGCTTCGAATTTCGCAGTGGGAGCCTAAGAAATGGCTACCACATCGAAGGAAGCAATGTAAGTGCACTAAGTTACCACTCTGGGTAGTAGGGCTGAAAAATGACAACACCGGGCCCATTTCAGGGATTCTACTTTGAATTAGAATAATACTTGGTAGTGGATGCAGAATAAGGTGAAAAGGAAGAAAGGTAGCAGATGCGGTAACAACCCACTGCCTTGTAAAGGAAATGGGTGTTTAGTTTTCCAGTCCATTACAGACTGCGAGTCAGAATCTGCAGTGGGAGCCTGAGAAACGGGTATCTCATCTAAGGAGTTAAGCAAGTGCACAAAGTACACACACGGAAAGGACATAAGTGTGCAAATTACCCACTGCCATTCACGGGTAGTAGTTACCAAGAAGGTTTAATAAAGGGCCTGAACCTTGAATTACTTGAAGAAAAATTGATAACCCCAGCCAAGAAAAGCAGCAAGTGTGAAAATGTCCTACTGCTGTCGGCCGGGGTATTAGCTACAACAAAAAGGCTTGATAAAGGGCCTTGACTTTGAATCAGAATATGAAATTGAACAATAATGGATAATCCCAGCCAAGAAAGGCAGTTTGTGTGCAAATTTTACACTGCCTTCGGCTGGGGTAGTAGGTATAACAAAAAGGCTCAATAAAGGGCCACAAGTTTGAATCAGAATATGAAATTGAAGAATAATTGATAACACCAGCCAAAAAAGGCAGCAAGTTGGTATGTGTATGTGTAGATGATGTTTTGATTGAGTGGAAGTTAAAAAAGGTGAAAAATTAGAAAGGCTGCAGACGCGCAAAGTACCCAATGCCTTGTAAGGGAAGTTATCTTTGGATACCTAGCTCATTACACAGACTGTGTGTCGGATTTTGCAGTGGGAGCTTGAGAAATGGCTACCAAGTTCCCACTGTAGGCGGTAGGGCTTAAACATTACAACACCGGGCTCATTTCAGGGCCTCTGCTTTGAATTAGAATAATACTTGGCAAAAGCAGCAAGAAAGTCAGCAGGTGGGTGTGTATGAGGTACTGGATGCAGAATAAGTTGAAAATTAAGAAAGGTGGCAGATGTGTAAACAACCCACTGCCTTGTAAAGGAAATAGGTGTTTGAATTCCAGTCCATTATAGACTGAGTTGGATTCCGCAGTGGGAGCCTGAGAAACGGGTATCTCATCTAAGGAGTTAAGCAAGTGCACAAAGTACACACACTGTGCGGTAAAAAGGACGCAAGAAAGGACGCAAGTGTGCACATTATCCACTGCCATTCAATGGGTAGTAGTTACCAAGAAGTTTCAATAAAGGGCCTGGACTTTGAAGTTGAATTACTTGAAGAATAATTGATAACCCCAGCCAAGAAATGCTGCAAGTGTGCAAATTTCCCACTGCCTCCGGTCGAGGTAGTAGCTACAACGAAAAGGCTCCATAAAGGGCGTTGAGTTTGAATCACAATATGAAATTCAAGAATAATTGATAACCCCAGCCAATGTTCCCTCTAATTTTTTTCCTCTGTGTGCCGCAGTGGAGGGTCTCTGTGCGCTGCAACCATGGCTATGTGCGCCAGGAACTAAACCACGCGTGTCTGCGGCGCCAAATGGCACTCAAAACGTTTACTTTAAAAAGTGAAAAGATGGTGCATTTTCACACATACAGCGCAACAATAAGGGTCTTAAGGGCAGTTTGCAAATTTATTGTATTGCCTGTATTTTCATTGTTGTGCCTACATTTAATAAGAAAAGTTTAAAACAGAAAATGAAGTTGTTGCAAGAATTAGATCCTTGCAGAGTGAGAGAAGTAACAGGTTTGCATGGGCATTCCCTGGCTTGTCTTTCCAGAAGAGTATGCCAGAGTGTTTTTCATCATTTCAGGATGCTAGCAGTGCATCATAATAACGTGAGGAAATTAGTGAGAATGTTGTATTATGCTAAGAGTCCAGCAATTATGCTTAAACAATTGAGCAGTGCTCTTTTGCATGGTTCAGAACAACATGTGAAAAATATTTGTGAAGAAACTGAGTTCTGTTACTTTGCTAGTAAAGAGAACAATGTTGAAATTGACCCAGTAGAAGAAGGTAATGTGGAAGAGAGTGTACAGATTTCTAATATAGATAAGTTTCACAAGGAAATTTCCATCTTTCAGGTGAAATCAAGTGAGAGGCCTAATTTCACTTGTGTGTGTTGTCAACGGACTTATTATAAGAATCAGACTAAGTTAGTGGATTTATATGGAAAAAGTGAAATGGAAAACAATAGTGAATGGAAGGATTTTGCTACATACTTGATGGTAGAAAATTGTTTTGATTTGGGATCGGACCAACGTATGTGTACTTATTGTTTTAACAAATTAAACCAAAACCGGATGCCTGCTAGAGCGGTTCATAATAATCTGGAATTGGTTGACATTCCTTCTGAATTGAAGGATTTAAATACTTATGAATCTATTTTGATTCAAAGTGTGCATCCCTTTCAGGCTATTGTACGAATGGAGCCAAAGACAGGGAAATTGCCTCCATCAGATTTACAGAGTGGATTAAATGGAAGAGTTGTTTATTTGCCTTTAGATTTGAAGAAAAACATTAATACAATTGGAGTAGAGAAAGTGGAAGAGGAACCTCTGGTTATCCTAGTTAATGGTGTTCCGACAAAGAGTAAGAAAATCTGGCAAGATTTAGTGGATGTTAGGAAAGTCAAAAAGGCAACATTGTATTTGATAAAAACAATGAGTACTACAAGAATGTATGTGTAGCAGAAGAGGAAGTAAGTGAAGAAGAAGACAGCGAATTGTGTGCTGGACAAATTGAAAAAGTAGAAGCCTCTAAAAATGAAGAAATATATGAATATTATAGTGTTCATCCTTTGCATTCCAAGGAAGTCATGGGGAATGCTATTGAGTTGTTTCAAATGAAACAAGCCAAAGGGAGTCCCATTAGTGTTTGGGAGGAAAGTTTTGAAGCTCGGTGTTTTCCACAGTTATTTCCCACAGGTCGAGGAGGACGATATGATGAGCGACCTGATCAAATTCCTGCTTCTGAAGACCGGACTTTACGATTGTATGCAGAAGATCCTAGGTTTCGTCAATGCATTCCCTATTTGTTCCATCTACTGTTTGAAAGTGATCTGTCTGGACTGTCTTATGCAGTGAACCACATCCTGAAAAGTGGTTTACAACTGCGAAATATCTCAGCAAGGGACTTTATGGATAAAGTCAATGTGCAAGACAGTATTTTGGATTCTCACCTGATTAATCTAATGGCATGTCAGCGTGGTACTAATGAGCATTGGTACCGTCGTCATGGTGACTTAAAATGTATGCTGAGGAACTTAGGAACTCCCACATGGTTCCTCACTCTCAGCTGTGCTGAGTATGGCTGGGAAGACTTACTTGAATTTCTACGAGAGGCAAATGGAAACATTGAAAATATTGAATTCAAGACACCCGGAGAACTGTGCTCTTTGGATCCAGTGAATGTATGCAGGTACTTCAATCGTAGATTTGAAGCTATGATGTCTTTCATCACGAACAAGAAAAATCCACCTCTTGGAGAGGTGTTGGATTTCTTCTGGAGAAAGGAGTATCAAGCACGAGGTGCTCCTCATATACATATGCTGCTATGGATCAAAGATGCACCCAAATTTGGAACAGATCCGGATGACTTAGTGATGAATTTCATAGAACAGTATTCTACATGTGCTGTTCCAAAGACAAAGGAAGACAAAAGTCTAAGAGAACAAGTTTTACGGTTTCAAAGCCATCGTTGTGGAAAGTACTGTCGTCGTAAATTCAGAAACAAGAGCAAGTACTATACAAAATGTCGTTTTGGATTTCCACGATTGGTGATATCTAAAGGAAGAGTGAACAATTTGATGTCTTCGCTGCGACATAATGTGACAAGGAAATCACCCAAAAATACATACAATTTGAAGAGAAACGAAGAGTCCAAGAACATCAATGACTACAACCCAGTGATTTTGTCCATGTGGAATGCTAACATGGATATACAGTTTGTGGCTGACAAATGTATGGCTGTGGCTCGGTATGTGACGTCTTACATCACAAAAAAAGAAAAGACAGAACTCAAGGATATGTGGGAGGACATTTCCCATGAAAAGAGCCTCAGTAAGAAGTTGTACAGTTTCAGTCTGAAGAAGTTGTCGCATCGAGAAATCGGAACTTATGAATGTTCTGGCCAGTTATCTTCAGCAAGTCTCTATGCCAAATCTAGGAGTATCATTTGGGCAAGTCTTGGTCTTGCTGCAACGCGTAATCGAGTTCTCAAACCTGTACGGGAAATTGAGTATTTGGTGGAGAAGGAGCCAAGCAGTACAGATATTTTGAAGACCAACATGTTGGATACATATTATCCAAATAGAAGCAGTCACTTGGAGAATGTTTGTCTGTATGAGGTTCTACAAAATTACATTTTCAAGAGGAACATCACAGAAGATATTGAAAAAGGAGTGTATGCTGTAATTGGAAGTGATGGATGTCTGGTCAAGCAAAAATAATGTCTATAGGTAAATCATCGAAAATTGGATTGCGAATCTCCAGAAAGAAAAGAGTTTTTCTATTTAGCTCTTTTGCAACTTTTCAAGCCTTGGCGTGCAGAAGAGGAACTGCTTGGAGATTTCCTCTGTTACGAAGACTCTTTCAATGCAGCCAAGGAGTCCATAGAATGTCCTGTTTTCCCAAAATATCTAGAAATGTTGAATGCAGAAATCGAGCAGGAAGCAACAATAGCAGCCGAGATTGCTAGAGACAGTTCTCAGGACAGTCAGAGTTCTGTTTCATTGAGTCAGGATCCACTAGGAGGACCAGTTATCGAAAATTAAGCTGCCACTGCCATGATTGAAGTGGAAAGAGCCATGGCACATGCTCAGGAGGATGTGGTTAACTTAGAAGATTTAGAAAGACAACTTAACGTTGAGCAGAGGAAAATATATGATGAAGTTATCAACCAAATTGATCATGGATTAAGTCATGAGAAGAAACAGTGCTCATGTACGTCATTGAAGCCTATCCGACTGTACATGAGTGGAGAAGCAGGAACTGGAAAAAGTTTCCTCATTAAAACAATTTCATGTTATTTGCAGAAAAGGACTGAGTCATCGCTGTCTTGTGTTGTCACCGCTCCAACTGGTCTGGCAGCACATAACATTAAAGGTATTACTTTGCATCGTCTACTGATGCTGCCAGTGGAGCATGATAACAAATTACAATACCACAAGTTATCGGGAGATGCTTGTTGTGAAGTATCTTGAGTCCTGAAGAAGATGAAACTTCTTATCATTGATGAAGTAATCATGGTTTCCAATGTCATGCTTGCCTTTGTGCATTTGAGAATGCAGGAAGTTCTTAAAACAGAGTATGATGTGTTATTTGGTGGCAAACACATCATTGTTTTCGGTGATCTTCTGCAGCTGACACCAGTGAAAGGATAACCAGTGTTTAAACTGCTTACGCATGAGGATACCAGGAAGTACCTAGGGAGCATTGGCAACGTTAACATATGGTTAAACTTCAGTTATGCTGAGCTGCGTGAAAATATGCGTCAGGCGAAGGATGAAGATTACAAGAATATTCTACAAGATGTTAGAATCGGGAAAGTGACTGAGCGTGCGAAAGAAGCTTTACATGCACGATTACTGTCAAATTTGTTTCCAGAAGAAGACATTCTGCCAGAGAAAATTTTTCATAAAATTACTGAGAAGAAATTGGGAATATGTTTGATGCCAACTCTTGCAGAATGTTCCATCTTCAACAACAAAATGTTGAATTTAGAGAACCAAGAGATTGTGAAACTGGAAGCTATTGACAGAATAGAGCATATGGGTGCAACAATTGTTTTGTCTGAGAATTTGAAATGTAAATTGGATTCATTAGAGAAGACTATATCTAAAACTCCTGGTTTTGAAAAGACTCTGAATGTGTGATTAAATTGCCGTATCATTTTGTTAAGGAATTTACATGTTGAAAGAGGTCTGGTAAATGGATCAATGGGTAATGTTGTTGATTTTGAGAAATACAGAAATAGGGATGGAATTGAATTTTTAAAAATTAAATTTGATGGCATTGAGGAAGTACAGCTAATTGGTCGTTGCACAGCTAGGTTTTTGCTTGTAAAAGACTTATATGTTCGCCGTAAGCAATTTCCTGTTTGCTTGGCATATGCGGTGACAATCCATAAATCACAAGGTTTAAGTGTAGACAGTGCTTTGGTGAATATTGGCAGTTCTGTGTTCAAGGAGGGTATGGCTTATGTAGCATTGTCCTGAGTCAGAACTTTATCGGGTTTGTACTTGATTGAGTGTGATGTCACAAATATTTGTGCGGATCTAGATTGTGTTATGGAATACAATAGGTTAAGAAGAGAGTATGCGCCACATTTGCCTCAATATCCTTTGTTTGAGAAACGTGTGGTAGGCCGCAAAAGTAGAAATGTCACTAATAGTAGGGAGGTTGTAGCAAAAAGACCAAAAGTCGATGAACCCAAAATTGTAAGCAGAAAAAAAATGAATTCTGTTGAACATGTTGTTGGTTTTCAATTTGAAAATAGTTCTGGTGTGAACTGCTGTGCTAATGTAGTGGTTAATGTTGTCTTTTCTCTAGAAACTTTAAAAGAACAGATTGTGATCAATTTGGATCAAAGTTTTTGCTGTTTGTTGAATTCTGTGTTAGAGAAATGTAGTGCTGATAGAACAAGAGTGGAAAGGGGCGACCACTCGGTCCCCCCGAACGTATGGCAGAGTGCCTCGATCCCCCCGGGAAGCCATTTTGGGCGGGAGGCGCGTCTCGGCTGGTATGCCCGAAGCGGCGTAGCCGGGGCGCGCTTGTTCCCGCCCTAGAGTGGGCTGGCCTAGACACTGACGCGGCTGGCCACGCCCTCGGGGCAGGCAGGGGCGGGTTTACGCCCGCCCTGAAGACGGATAAAAAGAGACGCAAGACCTGAAGGCATCCTCTTGTTCCTGTGCTCTGAAGCTGCACCTCCTCGCTGTACGAGAGCTCGAGACGGAACAAAGAGCCAATTTTGAGCGTTTTAATCGTTCTTGTTTGTTTTACAGTTACTCTGTTGGAGAATGCCGAAGAAGGCGGGAAAACGCATGACTACTGAACAGATGCTGCGTGTTCTCATGAAGGAGATGTCCGAACTAAAGAAGCGGGTGGATAAGAACGAGGAAGGGGGACCAAAACGTCCTTTGGCGGGAGCAGCCCCGGGAGGGAAAAACAAGAGGCCCAGGAGGGGAGCAGCGGGAGAAGACATCCCGGGTCCCAGTGCCCCGCTCGATGCACCAACTCCCGTGCCGGAGGAGGGGAATCCGATACCCGTTGTGGTCACCCCCGTGTCCGAGGACGATATGCCGCCCGAGCTGGCAGCACAATTGGCAGCGTGGTTGGGTAAAGGTAACGAGGGCGCCACGGCTGTCGACGCGCAGGCGCTGATGAAGCAACTGCGTGAGAAACGGGAGGCAGCCAAGGTGTCCGTGCCGGCTGCAGTAGTGGACAGGACACCAGGGACGGGTGCGACCGCAGAGGCAGCGTCCGGTGCAGGTAAGCGGCCATTGCCGATTGCGAGGGATGAGTCAGCGCCCTCTCGTAGAGAAAGATTGGGTCAACATGTTCCTTTGACGATTAAGGAAAAAATTTGGGCAGGGGAATATGTGAACATCTTCTCGTTGCTTGTTGATCATTATGAGGTGGAGCATGTTAAGGGTCAGAAGGATCTCATGCACCCGAGTGTTTGGCGCGCGAAAATGGCCGCCTTTAAAGTGAACGAGAATATTGGCAATTGGGGCAAGGCATGGGGAATTTTTACGTCGATCTTAGGGGAACGTAGGCCTGAGTTGCTTTCCGAGTTGCCAACCTATCAGTCGCGAATCATGGGGTACTCAACATCACACCAGGGTAACCATTGGTTCTGCTACGATAATCTGTTTAGAAAGGCGAAGGAGCATAACAAAAGCTTAACCTGGGATTGTTACGATTCTTTGACATGGGATAAAATGAAGGAGACGGGTATGTTGAAAATACCATTGGTAGGAAGTAATGTTGGCGAATCCTCCCGCCATTATGGGGGGACGCCCTTTCGTTCAGGTACGGGTACCGAAGATCACTCGAGACCTGCCGGCAATGCAGGAAAAAGGGGGTTCTGCTTTAATTTCAACAGAGGTAAACGTACTAGGCCACAGGGATCGTGTAAATTTAAACATGAGTGTAGTGGATGCGGGTCGTCCCATCCTGAGTCCACGTGCAGAGCCAAAACGGGTGATAATGGGGGGAGAGGAGGCGCCAAACAGGTCTAATATAGTCCGAGGGGCGCCTTTACCTACCCCGATTGATACCTTGGTGATGATTCCCTGGCTCAGTGAATACCCGGATCGTACTTCTGCTGGGGTGCTGCGGAACGGTTTTTCCTATGGTTTCCGCATCCCGGTAGGGGACTTTCAGGGTGTGGAAAAGTGTAAAAATCAACTTTCCGTCCTGCAGCATACGACCGTAGTACAGGATAAGATCCGGAAAGAGGTGACTCGAGGTCGGGTCGCCGGCCCGTTTAGTGTACCCCCGGTCCAGAATTTTGTTTGTTCCCCTTTAGGGGTGGTCCCCAAGAAGGATCCAGGCGAGTTCCGACTGATTCATAATTTATCAGCTCCACGTGGTCTTTCTGTAAACGATGCAATAGATCCAGAAGTGTGTTCGGTGCGGTACGCATCCTTCGATGAGGCCGTAGCCATTTTGAATCGCCTGGGGCCCGGGGCGCTGATGGCGAAATCAGATATCGAATCAGCGTTCCGACTGCTCCCGGTACACCCAGACGACCAGCGTCTCCTGGGATTCATGTTTCAGGGTTGTTATTACATGGATAGGTGTATGCCGATGGGGTGCTCTATATCTTGTGCCTATTTCGAGAAATTTAGTAGTTTCCTACAATGGGTCTTCACACAGAAGACGGGTTTCCAACATGTAATGCATTACCTTGATGATTTTTTGTTCCTTGGGGCAGCCGAGGATCTCGAATGTGGCCAGGCCTTGGCCGAATTTTGTGTGTTAATGAAACAGTTTGGTGTGCCATTGGCACCAGGTAAGACGGTGGGTCCCGCGACTTGCCTTGAGTTTCTGGGGATCGAGTTAGATTCCAGTGAGGGTTGTTTTCGATTGCCAGCTGACAAAGTTGGGAAGTTCAGGGCAACTCTGCAAGTATGTATAAATGCATCTAAAGTTACGCTGCATCAACTACAGCAGTTGGTGGGACAGTTGAATTTTGCCCTGAGGGTGATACCAATGGCCCGCCCCTTTTCCCGGTCAATTTCCCAAGCTATGGGCGGCCTAAAGGAGGGCCATCATCACACGAGACTATCGGCTGAGGTCCGCCAGGACATGCGTATTTGGTTAGCATTTCTGGCGGATTTTAATGGTCGAGTGGTCTGGAACAAACCAGCCGTGTCCTCTGACGAGCTGGGGCTGTGGACAGATTCAGCAGGAAGCATGGGTTTTGGTGCCATCTTTGGCACAAAATGGTCGGCACAGAGATGGCCGACATGGTGGCATGACAGTGGTCTGACAACTAATATTGCTTTCCTGGAACTTTTTCCCATTTTGGTGGCCCTGAGAACCTGGCCCGAAGGGTTCAAAGATCACTCTGTCATATTTTGGTCTGACAATATGACCGTGGTTGAGTGCATCAATAGTCAGGCAGCACGTTGTAAACTGATTTTAAGACTGCTCAAAGAAATTGTTTTACTGTGTATGCAACTGAATGTGCTATTCAGAGCAAAACATGTCCCAGGGGTAATGAATCAGGCGGCTGATGCACTGTCTCGTTTTCAAATGCAGGCTTTCTCGGGTTTCCTTCCCTCAGCGGACCCAGAGCCGGCACCCTTTCCCGAAGCTCTCTGGTCTCTCGGTGCCCCGAACTTCGTCACCTCGTGGGAGAGAGTCTAGCACCAAGGACGAGGAAGGCATACGAAGGGGCGTTTCGGTCCTATTTAGCCTTTTTGGGGACTGATAGAGAGCGGCTTTGGGGTCACGAGGAATGGGTAGTGAATTTTCTGATGTCATTACGTAGGGCTGGGAAATCGGTGGCTACGGCCCAGAGGCATCGTGCTGCCATTTCCTTTGTTGCCAGAGCACACGCTATCCAGGACCCGACAGCGTCTTTCGTTGTACAGAAAGGGCTGCGTGGGTGGCAACGCCTTGAGGGTCGCAGATTAGATGAAAGGCGCCCGATAGGTTTGGATAGATTGTCCCAGTTGTTGGCCACACTCCCGGCCACATGTTCATCTCAGTTTGAGGCGGTGCTGTTCCGAGCCGCTTTTTCGCTAGCATTTCACGGGGCGATGCGGGTAAGCGAACTGGTTGCAAGGAACAAACTGGATGTGGCAGGGGGTTTGTGCCAGGGACACGTTCAGATCAGGGGAGAAACAATGACAGTCTCCTTTGTAAGGTCCAAGACTGATCAAGATGGGATGGGTGACTGCGTAATGATACGCAGGATTCCCGGGTCCTCCATGTGTCCGGTAAAGTGTTTAGAAGATTACCTAGCACGAAGGGTGGCATCATGGGGGGGGACTTTGTTAAGGCACGCAGACGCCACCCCACTGACGAAATTTCAGTTTCAGCGGGTGCTTGCGATGTCAATTGCCGCTGCGGGCTTGAACCCGGGCGAATTTGGGACCCATTCCTTTCGGATAGGGGCTGCTACGGAAGCTACAGCCAGGGGTCTTAATGTTGAACAAGTGAAACGAGTGGGGCGTTGGTCCTCCAATTGTTATAAGAGATACGTGCGGTTGCACATGTTGTGAAGCTGTAATAATGTACTCACGCTTCTTGTTTTTGTTTGGTTTTCAGTTACGCAAGCCTACGAGGCGGGGCGGACTATGCAGTCGACCCAACACCGGGCCAGCGGTCAGACATCACCGGCTGTGAAAAAGGAGGTGTGGGTCGTGGGCCACTCATACGTGAGGCGTGCCGCGGACGTATTCAAAGCAGGTGATATGATTCACGTAGCTGGGGAATACGGGTACAGGGTGTCCTTCCACGGAAGAGGCGGTCTCTGTATTGACCAGCTTCAGTCATTTTTCGAGGGTCTGTTAGGGCGGACGAGGTCACCGCCGGCTATAGTTATAGTGCATTTAGGGGGCAATGATTTGGTCACCACCGGTAGACGACTTCTCCTGGAGGCAATGCTTTACACTGTAAGTTGGTTGGCGAGGAGAGTTCCGGGGTGCACAATTGCGTGGTCCCATATGATCCCACGAAAGGTGTGGCGGGGGGCTATTTCTATTTCCGCTTTGAATCATTCTGTTAGAAAACTTAATAACAAAGTGAGTAGGTTGTTCCGTTTCAGGACATTGCATTCTATTTCGCATGGCTGTATTAATGATGACAGTATGTATTTGGGGGATGGTGTGCATTTGTCTCGGGTGGGGAATGAGTTACTCATAGGAGACTTCTTGGCATGGTTAAAAACGTTACAACATGACCTTTAGGTAGGAGCTTTGTGGGGGGGTCCGGATAGCCGGTCAACTATCCGGCCTGTGGCGGTAAGGTCATGATCGGTGAGCACTAATTGGAAGATCCCTATGAGTGGGCGTCACCCAACACGGATGGGAGCGCTCGGGAGAGGTGGCCTTTGGCCCCTCAACGGGGAGGCGGTCCCTTCTAAGGATGGGTCGCCGAAAGAAAAGGAAAGGCGGTCAAGGCCCCTTCCTGTGTAGGAGGGGTTACAGCCCCCTCCTGGGGAATTTCCCGGGGCCAGTAACGTCTGCGACGGCAGATGTGGTAAGTTGTGCGGGGTTTGGGGGGAGGTCTACGATACCTTCTAGATAACCTCACACGAGTCCTCGAACGACCTTTAACTGGCGTCGAGTTTATTGGTGCCCCCGTCAAGTCAAGGGAAATTGGTAGTTTGCACTTGAGGTACGCCTCAGTGCTGTCGCCCCTCCCAAGTGGGGGGGGTATTTCTGGTTAGGGATCTTGACACCGGTTACGACCTTGCCGTTGGCCCTTAAACGTTAGGATGTACAATTTCAATATTTCAAGAAAATGTTTTGTAGGATGTTAGTTCGGCTAGGAGAACCTCTGTATTAGAGAATCTGTTAAGGTTAGCCAAACATCGCAATGTGGTAATGAAATTGTACATTAATATGAACTGTTTAATGTTTTAATTTTTGTTTTAATAAATACGGCCGGGAGGGTCACTCCCTCCCTCTTCCAAAAACTTTAAGAGCTGTTTCCGGTTTCCCTCCTTTGGGGATTGTGTTGAGAGGGGGTGGCGGGTATCTCAGCCATATGGAAAGGGGCGACCACTCGGTCCCCCCGAACGTATGGCAGAGTGCCTCGATCCCCCCGGGAAGCCATTTTGGGCGGGAGGCGCGTCTCGGCTGGTATGCCCGAAGCGGCGTAGCCGGGGCGCGCTTGTTCCCGCCCTAGAGTGGGCTGGCCTAGACACTGACGCGGCTGGCCACGCCCTCGGGGCAGGCAGGGGCGGGTTTACGCCCGCCCTGAAGACGGATAAAAAGAGACGCAAGACCTGAAGGCATCCTCTTGTTCCTGTGCTCTGAAGCTGCACCTCCTCGCTGTACGAGAGCTCGAGACGGAACAAAGAGCCAATTTTGACCCACCCACCAGCCCCTGAGGACAGCAAGTTGTTTTAAATAAAGTTTGAGGTGGTAACTCTAATTCTTTGTTTACAGGTGTGATTAGTATCGTGATAACGTTGAATATGCAATAAAGAATGGTCAATTTGTGGTACGTTTTACAAATAAAGTAATCCTGCTTTAGTGTTCATCAGTAAGCATGTTTTAATAAAGTGGTTGTTGTTACTGTCTTTCAAGTAATTGAGTCATTTAGTAATTTAGTTAGAATTGTCGTATTTATTTTGGTCGGGCGGTAAGGTCATGATCGGTGAGCACTAATTGGAAGATCCCTATGAGTGGGCGTCACCCAACACGGATGGGAGCGCTCGGGAGAGGTGGCCTTTGGCCCCTCAACGGGGAGGCGGTCCCTTCTAAGGATGGGTCGCCGAAAGAAAAGGAAAGGCGGTCAAGGCCCCTTCCTGTGTAGGAGGGGTTACAGCCCCCTCCTGGGGAATTTCCCGGGGCCAGTAACGTCTGCGACGGCAGATGTGGTAAGTTGTGCGGGGTTTGGGGGGAGGTCTACGATACCTTCTAGATAACCTCACACGAGTCCTCGAACGACCTTTAACTGGCGTCGAGTTTATTGGTGCCCCCGTCAAGTCAAGGGAAATTGGTAGTTTGCACTTGAGGTACGCCTCAGTGCTGTCGCCCCTCCCAAGTGGGGGGGGTATTTCTGGTTAGGGATCTTGACACCGGTTACGACCTTGCCGTTGGCCCTTAAACGTTAGGATGTACAATTTCAATATTTCAAGAAAATGTTTTGTAGGATGTTAGTTCGGCTAGGAGAACCTCTGTATTAGAGAATCTGTTAAGGTTAGCCAAACATCGCAATGTGGTAATGAAATTGTACATTAATATGAACTGTTTAATGTTTTAATTTTTGTTTTAATAAATACGGCCGGGAGGGTCACTCCCTCCCTCTTCCAAAAACTTTAAGAGCTGTTTCCGGTTTCCCTCCTTTGGGGATTGTGTTGAGAGGGGGTGGCGGGTATCTCAGCCATATGGAAAGGGGCGACCACTCGGTCCCCCCGAACGTATGGCAGAGTGCCTCGATCCCCCCGGGAAGCCATTTTGGGCGGGAGGCGCGTCTCGGCTGGTATGCCCGAAGCGGCGTAGCCGGGGCGCGCTTGTTCCCGCCCTAGAGTGGGCTGGCCTAGACACTGACGCGGCTGGCCACGCCCTCGGGGCAGGCAGGGGCGGGTTTACGCCCGCCCTGAAGACGGATAAAAAGAGACGCAAGACCTGAAGGCATCCTCTTGTTCCTGTGCTCTGAAGCTGCACCTCCTCGCTGTACGAGAGCTCGAGACGGAACAAAGAGCCAATTTTGACCCACCCACCAGCCCCTGAGGACAGCAAGTTGTTTTAAATAAAGTTTGACTGCAAGAATTGTACGTTATCAAGTATTACTAGTGTAGACGCAGAAAGATTTATATATTTAACTTTGCCAGACACTAAATCAGTATCCTTTAATAAGCTAGTAAAAGCAGCCGATCAAAACATGGAGTGTAGCCAATGTAAGTCTGCAATGCTGTCCACATTATTTATACGAAGATATGGCCAGTATGTCATTTTAATGTTCCAACGATGTAGGCCTGATGGAACAAAATTGACAACTTTAATTAAAAATGTTGTGGCTTCTCAGTTGTCAATATCAGGAAGGACTTTTCTAACTGCAGCAATTATATATCATGAGGGTCCTTCAACAACATCAGGACATTACACAACTTATTTGAAGTCTGGAAACGGCTGGTCATTCTGCAATGAATCTGTTTTAACTTTCAAAAAAAGATTGCCTTTTCACCTTCAAAATTCTTACCTGGTGTTCTTACAACCAAAATTTTAGGAAAAGAATCTCGGGATTTGTTCTGAGGAATTTCAAGAGGTTCTAATAGCTCCTACACTATATAGCCTTGTGGATAAGTGTAGCACAGAGCGAAAATTGTTTTTTTAAATAAGCTACTTGAAGCAGCAGATCAAAAGAAGGAGTAGAGGTGATGTAAGTCTGTAATGCTGTCTACATTATTTATAGAAACTTATCTGTGAAATGTCATTTTACAATTGCAACTATATAAACCGGATGTAAATAAGTTGTCAAGTCTAATTAAAAATGTTTTGGCTGCACAGTCGTCGATTTCAGGAAGAACATTTGTAACTGCAGCTATTATATGACATGATGGTCCTTTAACAACTTCAAGATATTACACAGCTTATTCGAAATGTAAAAAAGGCTGGTCTTTCGGCAATGATTAGAATTTGGCTATGAAGCAATGTTGCCTTTTGACTTGTATTCAGAAGTGAGAATTTAGGGTAGGTAACTGGATTATAATGATTCTAGGTGTTGCTGTAATTTAGTGTGCTGTTTTAAATTGCTTTGTATGTCTCATTTTTCTTAAAACGGTGGAGCGTATCTTTCAGAAAGTGGCGGGCAGAAAATAATAACAGCACTACAGAGTATAAGCTGTTCATAGGACATCCTTTGACGTCATGGAAAGTAAGTTACTTTTGAGGAGTTCTGATTTCTGATTGATTATATTATATGTTTTTTTTAAACACAATCATTTTGATTGTGTTTTTTTCCCCGCTGTTATATGATGAATACCTTCAACTCACTGTTTTCAGTGAAATTTGATATATTCTGAGAACAGCAAAAATAAACCATTTAATATGTATAATTAATTCTGTACTTTGAATTGTGATTTTTAATATGTACTCATCTTGTCTCATGCTCACTCATCTTTTACTACTTTTTATCAATTTTAAAATTTTTGTTCTCTCATTCACAGATTGAAAGTATAAAAATAACATATGACTAAGTTAACGATAATTATAAGGTAAGTGTTTAGTACTCATTCTGTTACATCTCTTTTACATTTAACTTTTATTAGTTCCACTGCTTCATTTCTTTAACCCTCAGTTTCCTGCCTTTGCTACTTCCCTCATTCCTTTTTCTATTACTTTTTTACTCTACTCTTTCCACTCCTTTTCTCAGTCCCTCTTTAAACAGTATCTCTGTGTTACCCCCTCTAACTGTCTTTCTTTTAACATTACTCTCAGTTTACTTACTCTTCTTTTTTTTTTTTTTTTTTTTTTTTGAGTTCGCTTCCGGTTCGCGTACCGGCGCGCGAACCGGGAAGCGAACCAAAAGAAATAGAGGTTGTCAGAGTGCTAAACATTCTAGCAATTTCTTATAAAGGGGAGGTAGTTCTGAAAAGAACTTTTTTTTATTATTTTTGTTGTTTTATATTTTTTTTATTATTTTTCTGAACATTTTTTTTCTTTTGTATTTTTTGAACGGTTTTATATATTTTTTGTTTTTTTGATGGGGGGAGAAACGAAAATGATTCATTATGAAGGGCTCAACAGTAGCAACAAACAAAAAAATATAATTTATTTTCTGGGGCGTTTTGGACATTTGTGATTGTCAATTGCTTTATTGATTAAATGTATGCTACTCTCCCTGAAGCAAATCAGTTGGCCACAAAAAATGCATACCTGCTTCACATTGCCAAATTTCATTTGGATATTTGGGACCATCTCCCTCGCCTCTGGTCCCGTCACTGCCTCTTCATTGGATGTACTGGCCACAGGTGGGGGGTTATCCAGCAGATCACGTACTTGTGCAGCACTGTAATTTATAGGGTGCCACCTTTCCATGTGCCGATGCATGGTATAATTGCCATAACTGTATTTCTTTTCTGTCCCTCTGGACAGTTCATTTTTACAGATCAGACAGGTAACATACCGGGCATTTACCTTTTTTTGTCCCTGGGGAAATGTAAAAAATTGCCATATATAATTTTCTTTGACATGGGACCTCCTCGGCTGTTCAGGTAAAAACCTCCTCATCCCTTGCTCCTCTTCCTCTTCTTCCTCTTCTTCCTCCTCTTGTTGTAGGATAACCTGAGGAGGTGGTCCTCTCTTCCTAGGAGGTGGTGGTGGTGGTGGTGGGGGTGCACCAGCTGCAGCTATTAATGAAGCCATTTCTAAGGTATTTAAAGTAGGTCTTTCTCTCATAAAAATGAAAGTCAGAGTGAGGAAAAATGGTGGGGCTTTCATCATTTGGAAAAAAAAAATGTTCTAAACTAATGAAAAGTGTTATTTTTAGGTCATATGACCAAGCCTTACATCATTAGGAAACCAAAAGTAAAATGAACCAACGAAAAGTTATGTGAACAAGTCACATGACCTGTTATGCTTACGTTACGCGTCCCGCTACGCACCCGGAGTGCTTCCGGGGCACTGCGCTTCGCGCCTCGGTTTGCGTTCCGGAGCGCTTCCGGGTGCGCTAATGCGGCGCGTCATAAGACGCATTACGCGGTAACACGATACGTCGCGCTTACACGACGCGTCACGATGTTGCTTTCTAACGCGGTAGTTGCGCTAACGGAACGTTTACCGGTTCGCGGAACAAAATGAAGCTAACGGGAAGCTGCCCGGTTCGCGGACCGGTAGCGAAACAAAAAAAAAATAATTAAATAATATATATAAATAAAAAAATTATATTACAAAAATATAAAATATATTTTTGCATTAGAATAAGAATACATTTTACAGCTTTTGATATTTGCTATTAAAAAACCATTGAAATTCACTGAAAAAACCATAGGTTATAGACCATATATAGTTAGGAATTAGCATTTACAAAACCTTAAAAATTCACTGAAAAAACCATAGGTTATAGACCATATATAGTTAGGGATTAGCATTTACAAAACCTTATTTCACTCGCACAAAACCATTGAAATACACATATATAGTTAGTTGCACTAACTATATATCGCGCACCCGCAATCCACTGCTGATGATGTCACATATTACATCATTCATGACATGGTCAGTGACATCACTGATGACATCACTGATGACAACATCCAGTGACTGTATGTTTCTGTAGAGTTAAAATATGTCTTACATATTGAAGAATGAGTGGATGTATAAGTGTCTGGATGAAGGATTTAGTAGGTGCATGACTGATTGTATGAGTGAGTGATTAGATGTGTCTCACTGAGTGCATGGGTTAGTGACTAAACTGTCTTAATTTGTACATCATTATGTCTGTTGTTCTGTAAACTGCTGCATGTGTTGATCAGTAGCTATATGAGTAACTATATGGGTTATTGATTGGTTGCCCAAGTAATTGTATGGGAGACTGAGTGTGTGTGTATGGGTGGCTGGGAGGTGTGTGACTCTGTGCATAGATGTGTGAACAGTTGATTCACTAGATGTATGGGTTCAAAAGTGCATGTGGAATTAGCTGTATGGGCGGTTGACTGTGTGCATGAGTGTATTGGTGAGTGAATTGATATCTTAGTGCTACATGTCAAAGTAAGTACATATGTAAAACACAGTACATGTGAGAGTTGACATATATAAATAACTGTGCATAAGAGACAGTGAATGTGTGAGTGGCTGTTTGGATCATTGTAAACTTGTATCAAGGATTGTATAAGAGAGTAAATATGTGTTAGTATATGTTTGAATAAGTAAGGTGTGTATAACTGTATAGTTGAGGAAATGGATGTGTGATTGATTTTTTGCATGACTGACTAGGTGTGTGAGTAACTCCATGGATGAGTGACAGTCTGTGAGTGTCTATTTACACTGATTGTATCTAAGGTTATATTAGAATCTGAAGAGGTTCATCGTATTATCACATGAATGATATCATCAGTGATGTGATAAGTATTGTCAAATGCGATGTCATCAGTGATGTCATTTGAGATGTCATCAGTGATGTCATCAGTGATGTCGTTTGAGATGTCATCAGTGATGTCATCATTGATGTCACTGTCCATGTCATGAATGATGTAATATATGACATCATCAGCAGTGGATTGCGGGTGCGCAATATATAGTTAGTGCAACTAACTATATATGCGAATTTCAATGGTTTTGTGCGAGTAAAATAAGGTTTTGTAAATGCTAATCCCTAACTATATATGGTCTAAAACCTATGGTTTTTTCAGTGAATATATATATATATATATATATATATATATATATATATATATATATATATATATTCACTAAAAAAACATAGGTTTCACACCAGTTAGAGTTAGCTGAACATTTTACTCATACAAAACCATTGAAATTCCCACGTTATAGTTAGTTGGACTCACTATAACTCACGCGCCCGCAATCCACTGATGATGATGTCACATATTACATCATTCATGACATGGTCAGTGACATCACTGATGACATCACTGATGACATCTCAAATGACATCACTGATGACATCACTGATGACATCATCCAGTGACTGTGTGTTTCTGTAAAGTTTAAATATGTTTTACATATTGAAGAATGAGTGGATGTATAAGTGTCTGGATGAAGGATTTAGTAGGTGGTTGACTGACTGTATGAGTGAGTGATTAAATGTGTCTTACTGAATGCATGGGTTAGTGACTAAACTGTCTGAATGTTTGCATCAGTATGTCTGTTGTTGTGTAAGCTGCTGCATATGTTGATCAGTAGCTATATGAGTGGCTACATGGGGTATTGATTGGTTGACCAAATATTTTATGGGAGACTAAGTGTGTGTGTGGGTGGCTGGGAGGTGTGTGACTCTGTGCATAGATGTGTGAGCAGTTGATTCACTAGGTGTATGGGATCAAGAGTGCATGTGGAAACAGCTGTATGGGCGGTTGACTGTGTGCGTGGGTGTGTTGGTGTGTGAATGGATATCTCAGTGCTACATGTCCAAGTTAGTACATATGTAAAACACAGTGCATGTGAGAATTGGCATATATAAATGACCGTACATGAGAGCCAGTGATTGTGCGAGTGGCTGTTAGGATCAATGTGTACATGTATCAGTGATTGTAAAAGAGAGTAAGTATGTGTTAGTATATGTTTGAATAAGTAAGGTTTTGTGTGTATAACTGTATAGATGAAGAAATGGGAGTGTGATTGATTCTTTGCATGACTGACTAGGTGTGTGAGTAACTCCATGGATGAGTGGCAGTGTGTGAGTGTCTGTATAGGTGTATGTAGGCATATGATAGTGTTATATTGATGAGTGACTGTATGTATGAGTGATTGTATGAGTGAATGAGTGGATGTGTGTGTATAGACCTAGGAATCAGTGAGTGCGTATGTAGTAACTGATATTGGTGTGTCAATGGTTTCAACAATGGTAGTCTGTATTTAACACTGGGTGTATGAAAGGTTATATTAGAATCTGAAGAGGTTCATCGTATTATCACATGAATGATATCATCAGTGATGTGATAAGTAATGTCAAATGCGATGTCATCAGTGATGTCATTTGAGATGTCATCAGTGATGTCATCAGTGATGTCATTTGAGATGTCATCAGTGATGTCATCAGTGATGTCACTGACCATGTCATGAATGATGTAATATGTGACATCATCAGCAGTGGATTGCGGGCGCGTGAGTTATAGTGAGTCCAACTAACTATAACGTGGGAATTTCAATGGTTTTGTATGAGTAAAATGTTCAGCTAACTATAACTGGTGTGAAGCCTATGTTTTTTTAGTGAATTTGAAAGTTTTTTTAAATGCTAATTCCTAACTATAACGAGTTTGAAACCTACGGTTTTTTAGCGAAATATTAGTTTTTTTAATAGCAAATTTTTATAGCTATGAATTATTATATTTGTTTCTAATTATTCCAATATTCTATATTTTTGTAATATTAATTTTTGAATGTATTTTTCCTGGTTTTTTTTTATATTTAAACCCTGGAGCGCTCAGGGTGCGGGCACCCGTAAACGCAACCGAACAGGTAGCGTGAGCGCAATTACCACGAGCGAAAAAAATATGTTTATGTATTTAAAGTAAATAATAATGGAAGACATTCAGTGGCATACTCATAAAAGTAGTATTTTTGATTTTTAAAAACCGTATTTTAACTTTAAACACATTTCTGAAAATAGAACAAAACGTCATTCATACACGCCTTGTAAGCGCCCCCGGAAGCGCCTCCGTAAGCGCCTATGTACGTGCCGCGTAAGCGCCCCCGTAAGCATCCCGGAGCCTGCAGCGTAAGCGCGCGTCAAGCCATGTGACCTTAAAACAACACTTATGATTGGTTCATAACAGTTTTTTTTCACAACTATGGAAAGTCCCCACCCATTTCCCTCACTACCTCTTTTCAATTGCTGAGAGAACACCTCTTGCGTGTTTGTCATACTACTAGCACTCATTTTTCAAAGATGTCTGCTTCCCAGGACCCCTCCACAGATTCTGATGTGGAATTCCTGCCTGAGGACCCCCCCAAAGAAAAGTTAAAGAGCATTTCATTTGGAAGTTCTTTACTTTCCCAGAGGGGGAAAAGAAATGTAAAGCTGCAAAGGTAACGTGCCGGATATGTGACACAACTCTGTCACGTGGGGATCCCACCCGAAAATACAGCTTTGGGAATGCCACCTTGATCCGGCATGTGGAAAGGAGGCATCCTAACAACTTTGCTAGGGAGAGCACCAGGGACCTGGCACGCAATCCCCCAAGAGATGTCATCTCCACCTCCACCGGAGCATCTACATCATCTGTGAGAGGAACAACAACAACTTTAATCCCCAACGTACAGCCGGTGTTTGCAGATTTGAAAATAAAATGCAAACGGTGTGATCAACTGCTCTGCTACGGGGAGCAGAGCATTGAACTAATTGTTCGAAAGAAGGAGGAACACCTCTGCTCCACCCAGCCCTACTTTTTCCCCTTTTTTTTTGCTCCTGTTGAGCAGTTTTGCATTCCCTGGTTTTGTTTTTGTCCTGAAAAAAATTTCAAAAATATAAAAAATGTAAAAACAAAAAAAAAGAACAAAAAAGTTATTTTTAGAACTACCTCCAATTCTCAAAAAAGAGCTATATTCCTTATATATTGTGTCATTATTTTTTTCAATAAATGTGTACTTCATAAATGAATGGATAAAATGACTGAATGAAGGGGAGAAAGTGACTGAGAGAACAAATGACAGAAGGGGAGTGAGGGAAGGTGAGTTGTGAACGGGAGTGAGCCGAAGTGGAGTGAATGAAGGAGAGTGACAGGGAGTGAGGGAAGGGAATGAGTAAAGGTGAAAAAAGGGGTTTGATATTGAGGGAAGGAGGGTGAGGGAGGATAAAGTAATGGGAGTGAGAGTAAGGCAAGGGGAGTGAGGGAGAAGGAAGGGGGAGTGAGTAAGGGTGAGTTGATGACAGTGAGGGATGGATGGTGAGTGAGGGTGAGTGAAGGTAAGTGAGAGAGTGAGGGGACAGAGGGAGTGAGGGTAAGACAGGGAGTGAGGGAAGAGGAGTGAGGAAGTGAGAGGACGGGGGAGTGAGAGAAGGAGTGAGTGAAGTGGAGTACGGTGAGAGAGGAAAGTAGAATGAGTGACAAAGCGAAGGAAGGGAAGAGAGGGGAAGGGAAGTGAAGCGGGGGACTGAAAGAAGTTGAGTGTGGAAGAGGTGAGAGAGGGGAAGGGGAGTGAATATGGGAAATGAGAATAAGTGAGGGAAGTGGAGTAAGGGAACGGGGTTGAGGGAGGGTGAGAGAAGAGCAGTGAGGTTGAGGAAAAGAGTGATGAGAAACTACATTTTGTTTGTCAAACTTACCTTATAAGTAATGTAAACTTAATTACATATTTTTACTAAATTTAATATCTGTGGAAGAGAAAAAAAATAAGTTATAATATATATAATATACATTTCAAAATACAAGATACAAGGCAGGAGATTAAAAGTCATAAAAGGGTACTAAGTGATAAAGTAGGAGTGAAGGAAACAGAAAGGGAAACAAAGGAACGGTGAAGGACAGAGAGAGGGAAAGAGAAATAGAAGGAGAGCAAATGACTGAGAGGATAATGAGGCGGTTAGATTGAGTGACACAGAGAGAAAGAGGGAGAGATAAATGAAGTGAAGGTGAGTAAGGGACTAAAGAAATGTGAGTTAGCAAAACTAAATGAGGAAAGGGGAGTAAGGGAAGGGGTGAGTGAGAGGGAGGGGGGAGTGAGTGAGGGTGCATTTACGACAGTGAGGGATGGAAGGTGAGTGAGGGTGAGTGAAGGGGAGTGAGAGAGTGAGGGGACAGAGGGAGTGAGGGTAACAGAGAGGGAGTGAGGGAAGAGGAGTGAGGAAGTGAGAGGACAGAGGGATTGAGAAAAGGAGTGAGTAAAGTGGAGTAAGATGAGTGAGGGAAGGTGAATTACTGAGGGAATAAAAGAAGGAAAGAAGTGGAAGGGGAGTGAAGCAGAGAGACTGGGAAAAGGTGAGTGGGGGAGGAGAGGGGGGAGGGGAGTTAAGGATGGAGAATTAGGATAAGTGAGGGAAGTGGAGTAAGGGAACGGGGGTGAGGGAGGGTGAGAGAAGGGCAGTGAGGTTGAGAAAAGAGGGGTGATAGAGGGTGGATAAAGGCGAGTGAGCATAAGACAAGGGGAGTGAGGGAGTGAGGAGATAGAGGGAGTGAAGAAAGGAGTGAGAGAAGGGGACTGAGTGAGGGAGCAAAGAAAGGTAGGTGAGGGAGTGTGGGAATGGGCTGCGTGGCCCTTCTCCCAGGCCGTTTCCGGCCCCGGGGACCCCATCCCCTGGGGCCTGAATTTATTTGGGGGGTTTAAAAAAAATGGAGGGCGGCCCCCATCCCAGGCTGATTTTGGCCCCGGGTACTCCATTCCCCGGGGCCTGGCCTGGGAGCCCTGGTCCTATCCAGGGTAGCTGGTCATTTTTCTTTTCCCTTTGCAGTCCTTGCCAGTTCTCCGCGTCCTGCAGGAGCCGGCATTGCTTTTGGACAGAGGGAGCTGCTATCATGCAGCTCCCTCTGTCCAAAAGCAATTCTGCTCTGCTTTGTGCAAGCAAGAGCATTTTCTGCTCTCGCTTGCACGAACCGAAGCTGAGTTTGCTGTGGCAATATAGCAAACTGTAATGTCCTGGGGGTGGGCATCCACCCCAGGACATTGCTGGGCACCCACCCCAGGACATTGCTGGACTTCCACCCTCCGAGGGCTGTCTATGGCTCCATGAGGGAGGCACACTTAACTTGAAACACACTAGTTTCTTCACTGTTTTACTCTTGAGGTATAATAAACACGTTTCAACAATCTTGGTGCAGATTGATTTGTTTTTCTTTATTTGAAGTTCATCCTTTTCTGTTTGTATACAATCCGTTATTAATTCATAACATAATTCTTCCTATTTGTGTCTTTTCTAACACACTCAATTAATTTCGGGCCGTCAAAAAAGACCCTTTTTCAGGGGTCTACAAAAGGAAAAATACAGGACCAGGTCAGTCTCTATTACAGACAATCAAAAGCAATTCTGACAAATATGCATAACATGCTAACGTATCAATGTGTATAATGTTCAAAACATATCAATATTGTTCTTGACGTAAAGAAATAACTGTGAAGCTGCCTTTGGTCAAAATGTGATACAGGGTATCATAAGGCCGACAAATATGAATTCAAGCATATGCACTCTATAGTAGTGGCATGATACTCATTAAAATAACAGCTTCTGAATGGGAAAAGGTTGCCATTATGTGCTAAATGTGTCGATGTGATCAACAACAACATGTGGACTGTCTATCTCATTAAGGTGAGCAACTCCACTCTAAAACTTGAGTGTGTTACGGATCGACCTGTCGGATTACCATGACAGGGTACACATTAACTGGTAGAAGCGTTACTCTAAACAAATATTTATGGGAAACAGAGTGCGTTCTGGGCTAAGAAACGAACAGCGTGCCATACACGTGTAGTTAGAAAAGCTCAAAAGCAGATATTGCACATGTAAACTCACTATGATCGATGACATCTTTCGGACTCAGGTATGCGTTCGGTGCATAGTTCTGTATTTCCTGATTCGGCATGCCAGGAAACAGAAAAAGCCAATCCTGTGCCGTTAACTTAAAGTGCCGCTGATCAGGTGATCTGAGTGCACTGACTTCAAAGATGCATCACAGGCGAGAATTAACCTATCGTGAGTTTATCAGGGTGTCTTGGTTCTACGTAGAATCCAAACTACGCGTCGAGAAATAGATAGTGTAAAAAGACTACATAAAAAATCGTAAAATACTAATGAATGACAAAATAAAAAATAGAAAAAATTATTATCCAAGTTAATCAACGCTACCCTAACTAGAATAGGGTTATCCAATGTGATGTCTCTAAACGTGGAATAATGATGAATTACAATTCCTAGCCAAAGTGCATAGAGGTACCCAGTAACAAATTTAAAATTGTAATGCAGCTGAGTTTAAAACAAAATGAATGTTTGAACAACATTACATTAAAAGGTTTACATTTCGTGCATTCAGTAAACTTGAAATGATTCAATGTCACTGTGGTGTAGGGATAAAGAGTAGATGAAGACCAATATAATGATTACAGTCCTTACAGGAAACATGCATATTCTACCCTGTCATTCATCCCAAGGAGATGTAAAGAGTTCAGTTTTTTGATCCAATAAAATTCAGCCATAAGGTGTGATTTGAGCGGATCCATATGACAGCGTTGTTGCACTACCTCCAATATAGTGAATTTAATATGTGATATTTGGTGTTGTGCCTCTATCCAATGCGTTGTGAGTGTAGATTTCAAATTGTTCAATCTTATATTGCTCTTATGCTCAGTCATTCTTACTTTGATTTTTCTCTCAGTTTGTCCTACGTATATCTTGCCCCAAGGACATTTGATTGTGTATACCACGTTTTTTGTATCACAAGTACTTGAATGTCGGAGTGTTATTTTATTGCCTTTCATCGGGTGCATCAAAGAATTTCCTACCATTACGTTGTTGCAGTGAACGCAGTTTTCACATCTGGACATTCCTTTATGAGTTTTTGTTGTTGTTTTCTTAGAGATCAATATTTCTTTGAGATTTTTGGATCTTTGGAATGCGAATGTGAATGTGATGCGGTCGCTGAATAACCCTTGTAGTACAGGTTCAGTGGTGATCAAAGACCAATGATGGTTGATTATGCTCTTAATTTTTTGTGCTTGAGTTGAAAATTTCAAACCACAGAGTTTTCTTTTCTGCTGGCAAGGTGTTGGGTGCCAATAATGTTTCTCTTGGCATTTGATTCACTCTCTTGATGGATTTATTCAAGATGTCTTGAGGATATCCTCGTGCGCGATGTTTTGTGACTTGATTGTTGATTGAAACTGACAAGTCCATTGGATCTGAGGTAATTCTCTTTAGTCTGATGAATTGTGAAACTGGCAGATGTTTTTTGAGAGCTTCTTGATGAAAACTCTGATAAAGTGAGCAAGTGTTTCTATCGGGTTTTTTTTTAGAATACTCTGGTGCTTATTTTGTTGTCATCTAGGGTGACTAGAACATCAAGATAAGCTATCCGGTGTTTTTCAATAGTACTAGCAGCCCGCCCCAGCGTTGCCTGGGGCAGAAGGGGGCTGGGGGCTGCATTTTTACCCCGGGGCAGAAGGTGGCTGGGGCAGCATGTTGAGCGGTGCACCCGCCGACTCCCTCCCGACCCCCCCCGCCTGCCCCGCCTCGCCTCCCGCCTCCCGCCTCCCGCCCGGACTCCAGCAACATCCGATGCAGCCCACGCGGTGCACCCGCCGACTCCCTCCCGCCTCCCGCCCCAGCAACATCTCCAGCCACGTACCTCTCACTGCTCCTCCGCTTCCCGCCGCTCCTCCCCGCGCTGCCACTGCTCCTCCGGTTCTCGCCGCTCCGCAGCTCCTACCGGCGCTGTTGTCCTCCGCTCTTCCTGGTTCTGGTGAACGCCGCTCCTCCCCTCATGCAGACGTCACTCATGTCGTCTGCTCTTCCTGGTTCTGGTGAACGCTGCTCCTCCCCTCACGCAGACGTCGCGGCCGGCGCTAGTTGCAAGGGACTACTTTTTAAAATGTATTAATATTTTAAACAACGTTTTATTTTTATTTTTATGTAGCCTATGTCCTTCTGCTTGCCCTGAGGTTTTCTAAGATGTCTTGGGTGTGTAGATTGGCGCTGTGGTTCCCAAGATTACCTTGCCCAAAGGTGCAAGTTCTCTCTTTATAATAGTAGTATAGATGAGTGAACTTGATTCTCTCATAATGGATGTTCTCGATGTTTTCTTGGAGTTTTGCTTTATCGCCATTCCAGATGATGAATATATCATCAATGTATCTCTTAAATACTATCAGATTGTCTGTCCATTCTGAATTTTCTAGAATGTGGTCAGTTTCGAACTTTGACATAAAAATATTGGGGTACGAAGGTGCTTCCCCGAAGCCCATTGATGTACCGTTACATTGACAGTAAAATCTCTCTTGCCATTGAAAATAGCTGTGGAAAAGTGCGAAATGCTTGAGCTCTAAAAGGAACACGTTGTTCATCTTTTAACAGGCACCATTCCAGTGCTTCAAGACCTTCATTATGCGGAATAGATGTAAAGAGGGCTGTAACATCCACTGTGCATAGCCACCACTCTGTTGCATCTTCTATGCTGATGTTATTGAGGATGTTCAAGAAAGATGTTGTATCCTTAACATACGTGCTACAACTTTGCACCAGTGGTTGTAAAAACCAGTCCACATATTTCCCAGTAGGTTCTGAGATAGAGCCGCAAGCTGAGACTATAGGTCTGGACGGAGGCTTTTGTGCGACTTTATGGACTTTGGGTAGCATATATAGTTGGGGTCTTCGTGGAAATTTAGTTTCCAGAAATTTGTGGGTTTTAGCACTGAGTTTGAGTCTAAAATATTTCTAAAGCGCGCGTACACCTGGCGGTTTCATGGCGCTACAGTTTACTGAAGCCTCGAGGGGTGGGGAGGAGGGTGGACATGGGAGAGATTAATGAGGGAAGGCTTGTGAAAACAGGAAGGTTTTTAATGCCTTTCTGAAGAGAGAATATTGGGTAGAGGATCTGAGGTGGGCTGAAAGGGAATTCCAAAAAGTGGGGGCAAGTGTGGAGAATTTTGAGCCTCCCCATTTTTTACGGCGAAAGCGTAAATCCATTTCATTTCCACTGCGTGATCAAGAATGTGTTTTAATATGCTTTGGTATGCTTGTGTAGGATCATTTTCCAATGGTAAGTGAATTCCTTCATTGTTCACATGCTCATTCACGCTGGTTATATAAAAATCTGTGTCCATGACAATGAAAACTCCTCCCTTATCTGCTTTCTGAAAAGTCAATTTAGGGTCGTTTATCAGGCTTTTGCAAAGTACTCCATGTTTTGAAAAATTATTCTTTCTTACTTTGGAGAAGTTGATTTTTTGAATGTCAGCTAGAACAATTCTTTCGAATGCGTCGATCATCTTGTGAGAGGTGGGTGCGCAGAAATTACTGTTAGGTTTGAATTCTTTCAAGGTTACTTCATTTCCCATAGCAGGTATGATTTGTGAATCCTTAAAAATCTAAGAGATCTAAAGAATTTGAATAAAGCAACTTCTGTCTTTGGTAAATTGGATTTGTAGGTTGGGAGAAATGATGTTCCTTTGTTTAACACGGCTGTTTGTGCCTTAGTGAGTGTCTTAATTGAAATGTTCATAACTAGGTTATTTTCGTCATACTCCTTGTGACTCTTATTGCTCTCTCCTCCTCAGTTTCCCCTTAGACACAACATGGGGAAAACGTGTTTTGAGACCCCCTTTTTTTCTTGGCCCCCCAGCTTGATGGATCACTTGAAACTTTCAACACAGCCGTGAACCAAACAGGCATGTAACAGCCCCGTATCCCCGCAGTGTGGGGGCCCCCCAAGCTACCGGGGGACCCTCAGCACAGTACTCAGACCTGAGAGCTCCAGAGTAAATCCTGAGTGGGGCCCTCCATGTACCTTTAAGGGGGCCCCCTCAACTTTTGTTACGCCACTGGAACCAAAAAGGGGAAGTTTTGTGAAAATGTTGTCGAATGGCACCAAAGTTATTCGCTGAACAAAAAACTGTTTTCATTTATACAACAATATGTGGGAAAACGAAGCTTGGGTGATGTCATCAGATGTCATTAACTGAAAAAAACTCAGAAGTCAACCAGTTATTGTTAGCAGCTCTAACTAGAACTTGCGCCCCCCACCACAGTAATGCTTATGACCTCACATATGACATCAGTCATGACATGTTCTTTGACATCATTTATGATATCACTGATGACGTCTCAAATGACATCAGTGATGACATCACTGATGACATGATCCAAGCTTCTTTTGTACAATTTGCTCTGCAAATGGATTTGGCATTAGAGCTATCAAAGTAAGTGAAAAATAGCTCAGAATAATCTGAAGCATCATTCCTGCTATCATACATACAACGCCAATAGGTGAAGCGAGCTTGTGTTATGTTCAACATTGACCATACAACATATACTTCATGGTTTCCCCAATTCATGTTGACTTTCAACGGGCTTTGCTGTTCGGGGTTAAAGGCAGGGTTTTGAAAGGACGGTTCAGGGTCCTGACACAGGGGCATTGTAAGGTCCTCAGTGATGGTGTAGAATGGAGAGTGACAGGATACTGGAATATTTTATGAAATTTAAAGATATTATAAAACTGCCCCAAACATAGATTCAAACTTAGGGGAGTAGCTTTATACATTTTCCATGAACCTGGCCAGAGTGAAAAAGTTTACGTTGCAGACTAGATACTTTAAAATATTGACCATCCATATGTAAGAAAGTTCCCCTTTTTTTACATGGTCGCCCACACTTTTTGCCTGGTATTTTCCAATGGAAACTCTTGGCACACATATTGGCCTGAATAGTACATTCCATGGATGATCTGGGCACCACCGTCATGGTTTATATCTACTGAATAATGGTATTTGTCCTTAGTTGGCCCTTGCCACTTTACGGGCATTGGTGTAACCAGGTTTTGGACTCCAATTGAGCATTGCATGATTGATGAGGGTCACTTCACCTGTACCCTTGTCCTGAGGAAGATCCGCATGGCTGAGGTATTAAAGTCCATCGGTTGCCGATAAGCCAGATAGAAACTTCAACGCTACCCCCTACCGCAGCAGGACCAATTTCCCCTTCCCCATTACCCCTGTTTACAGCCTTAAAGAAAATCTCCTTACAAGTTTAGAAAATATAATTCAAATGAATAAATTGCATGTGGCCAGGTTGCATTTAACTGTTTATTGGATATCAGTTTTGTATAGTCTTGTAAATGCATGCCCTTTACTTTTCTACACACTTTAAGCTCTCTTGACTCCTATATATACACTTGAGCACTCTTTCTTACATGTTTACATTGTTCTACCTTCTAGACCCTCTAATGAGTGTTCCTTTAAATGACTAAATAAATATATTGTAATAATACTTAGTGTTTTTTCTGCACATCTGTTTGTTTTAATTATTTTCACGATTTACAGACGTTTGTGAGCTGATTAATGTAAGCTTAAATAAGTTGATAATTCTGTTAATCTAACTCTTCCTTGAAAAATTGGTCCAGGACCTTTGTTTCTTTATAATAACCGATACCCAGGTCCAGGGACCATTTGGGAATACCCCATTGTTTATAATACCTCTACTCGTCTGGCAGCTGTGCATCTTTCAAAAGCCTCAGAGGGCCTCCAGCACTTTTCCAAGCTGTAAGCATCTCCCTTGAATTGGAGGAGCTACTTCCCTGTAGCCTGCAGGCACCGACCACAAAGTCTGGTTCAATGTTATGCTGTTCATTGGGTTCACCCGATGAGAGCAGCCACCCAGGAAGATGTCACCATGCTCCTAGAGGTGAGATCCAGCTTCCCACCAAGTGACAAGACGCCAGAACCAATTGGAGCCACCCTGCACCAATACTAGGAGTACCACATCCCTTGCAACAGCCAAAGCTTGTTTGAGTCCAATACGGTCTCCAATGCCACAGAGACTGAGCAGCTGATTAGGGACATCAGCACCACTGAGGTCAGCAATGAGAGTGGCCTAGGTGTCCTTTTTTCTCCCTCCTTTGCAGATCTTGCCATGACCTGTGGGTGCCTTTGATGCATAAGCTTCGGGAAGCAGCAGACTACCAAAACCCTCTACACCCAAGCTCCCTGGCCTGCGCCAGGACAACGAGTTGTACCCTCCTGTTCCCAGGACCCCCACAAACGAAACTTCCTTTTGGGAGCTCTCAGGCTTGTCCCAAAGTCCCCCTCTGCAGCCTGTTTCTAGGTGGCCCTTTCTTTGCCTACAGTGTAGCTACCAACCTGTCCAGCACCTCTTTATCCCGACAGTCAAGGGCAGGTAAACATGAACTGCTGGTGGTACTTTAGACCTTGGCCCCCTAACACCCTAAGTCCTTAAGGGGAGCCTGAGAATAGTTTGCAAATACCCGTATGCAGTACATTGATAGCGGAATTAGGTGCTGGTTGAATACAGTTTTAATATTGTGTCTACATTTCATTTTCTCAGTCTATATTTTTTCACTTTTTAATGTTTCTATTTTAACAAGATTACAGGCAGTTATAGATCCTACCAATAGACAGCAGGATAATGGATAGCATCTCAGTCTGTATAAGTTATTTAGGTAGAAAACTATTGCCGTGGGTAAGCAACTCATCTATTACTTTTTTACTGTCTAAAATCATCCCAGTCTGCATATAGCTGGTTCTGTACTGAAAGATACATTTTACTCTGTCTTCTTATTTTTATCAGGAACCCCTATCATCGAGAATGCAATCAATGGCTCAAATCTTCTGCATCTTATTGTGATTCCTCAGGGCTCTGGTGAGGAGAACATGATTTCAATGACCCCACTAGTCATTGCAACATATTTCCTGGACATCATCGGACAGTGGGAGATCTTGGGTGTTGGTCGCAGAGCTCAAGCCATCAAGAACATTTTTCAGGGTAAGCCCAAACTCACATAAGGGTACTTCAGGGAAGGTTCTGTGAGTTGCAAGTGCTGCATTGTAGAGGAGAGCTGAGGATTGTGTTGGTGTGATGAAGGTATAAGAGTTAAAGGCACTGCAGTTTATTGGACATGGGCTTGGCAGCAGTAGAGGTAAGTTTTAATCTAAAATGTGGCTGTATGAAAAGTGGCTTGCTACAGGACACCCACATAATATTGTTATTTATCTACCTAACTGGATAATTGAATCAGCAGTGCATTGATTTCTCATACCTCTACTCTCGAAAGGCTCCAGACACAAAAGAAACAAGACATAGAGGATGATGTAAAAGTGTTAGAGACACATCACATGCACGACCCTTCCCTCCGCATTTATGTGCCTCATGGGAACAGTCCAGCCCGAACTGCCAAGCCATGTCTTCTCTGGACTGGAAACAGCATCCTGGGACCAGTTTCAGGGTAACAGTCCTCATCAGTCAATCATCTCCTTGTGTTTGCTTTGTTCGCCCTAAGTTGGCAGGGTATGCCCAGACGTGGGTCTCTTGCTCACTTTGCCTCTGGATTCAAGCTAGCCTGGCTGATGGGTGCTGTTAGCTCGAAACCGGTCCCAGGATGCTTGATTCCGGTCTAGGCAAGACAAGGCTTGGCATTTCGGGCTGGACTGTTCCCATGAATCATGGGGTCAAGACTTATTTGCATATAGCTGTGTCTGAACTGGGGTGGCGAAGTGAGCTAAAGAATAATGATGGTTTCAACCTAGAACTGTGACTGGGGGTGAGTGTCTGAAAATGTTATCCGCTCCGTCGATCATCTCCATGTGTTTGCTTTGTTCGCCCTAAGTTGGCAGGGTATGCTCAGACGTGGGTCCCTTGCTCACTTTGCCACTGTATTCTAGATAGCCAGTATGATGAGGGCTGTTAGCCTGAAACCGGTTCCAAATGCTTGTTTCCGGTCCATGAAAGATATGGCTTGGCATTTCGGGCTGGACTGTTCCCATGGGGCACAGGGTCAAGACTGATTTGCATATAGCTGTGTCCGAACTGGGGTGGCGAAGTGAGCTAAATAATAATGATGGATTCAACCCAGATCTGTGACTGGGGGTGAGTGTCTGAAAAGTTTCAGCGCTCCGACCATCATCTCCTGTGTTTGCTTTGTTCACCCTAAATTGGCAGGGTATGCCCAGACGTGGGTCCCTTGCTCACTTTGCCACTGGATTCAAGCTAGCCTGGCTGATGGGTGCTGTTAGCTCGAAACCGGTCCCAGGATACTTGATTCCGGTCTAGGCAAGACAAGGCTTGGCATTTCGGGCCGGACTGTTCCCATGAGGCAGAGGGTCAAGACTGATTTGCATATAGCTGTGTGTGAACTGGGGTGGCAAAGTGAGCTAAAGAATGATGATGGATTCAACCCAGATCTGTGACTGGGGGTGAGAATCTGAAAAGTTTCAGTGCTCCGTGAATCATCTCCTTGTGTTTGCTTTGTTCGCCCTAGGTTGGCAGGGTATGCCTAGACGGGGGTCCCTTGCTCAGTTTGCCACTGGATTCAAGCTAGCCTGGATAATGAGGGCTGTTAGCCCGAAACCGGTCCCAGGATGCTTGTTTCACATCCAGGGAAGACATGGCTTGGCATTTCAGGTTGGATTGTTCCGCTGAGGCACAGGGTCAAGACTGATTTTCAGATAGCTGTTTCTGAACTGGGTTGTCAAAGTGAGCTAAAGAATGATGATGGATTCAACCCAGATCTGTGACTAGGGGTGAGTGTCTGAAAAGTTTCAACACTCCATCAATCATCTCCTTGTGTTTGCTTTGTTCACCCTAAGTTGACAGGGTAGGCCCATGCTTGGGTACCTGGCTCACTTTGGCACTGGTTTTAAGATAGCCTGGCTGATGAGGGCTGTTAGCTCAAAACCGGTCCCAGGATCCTTGTTTCCGGTCCAGGGTGGACATGGCTTGGCATTTTGGGCTGGACTGTTCCGATGAGGCACAGGGTCATAACTGATTTCCATATAGCTGTGTATGAATTGGTGTGGCGAAGTGAGCTAAAGAATGATGATGGATTGAACCCAGATCTGTGACTGGGGTGAGTAACTGAATAGTTTCAGCGCTCCGTTGATCATCTCCTTTTGTTTGCTTTGTTACCCCTAGGTTAGCAGGGTATGCCCAGGTGTGGGTCCCTGCTCAATTTGCCTATGGATTCAAGCTAGCCTGGCTGATGAAGACTGTTAGTCGAAACCGGTTCCAGGATGCCTGTTTCCAGTCCAGGGAAGACAAGGCTTGGCAATTCGGGCCGGACTGTTCCCATGAGGCAGAGGGTCAAGACTGATTTGCATATAGCTGTGTGTGAACTGGGGTGGCAAAGTGAGCTAAAGAATGATGATGGATTAAACCCATATCCGTGACTGGGGGTGATAATCTGAAAAGTTTCAGTGCTCCGTGAATCATCTCCTTGTGTTTGCTTTGTTTGCCCTAGGTTGGCAGGGTATGCCAAGACGGGGGTCCCTTGCTCACTTTGCCACTGGATTAAAGCTAGCCTGGCTGAGGAGGCCTGTGAGCCCGAAAGCGGTCCCAGGATGCGTGTTTCTGGCCCAGAGAAGACAGCCTTGGCATTTCAGGCTGGACTGTTCCTATGAGGCACAGGGTCAAGACCGATTTGCATATAGCTGTTTATGAAGTGTGCTGGCAAAGTGAGCTACAGAATGATGACGGATTCAACCCAGATCTGCGGCTGGGGGTGTGTGTCTGAAAAGTTTCAGCGCTCCTTCGATCATCTCCTTGTGTTTGCTTTGTTTGTCCTAAGTTGGCAGGGTATGCCCAGACGTGGGTCCCTTGCTCACTTTGCCACTGGATTCAAGCTAGCCTGGCTGTTGAGGGCTGTTAGCCCAAAATCGGTTCCAGGATGCTTGTTTCCGGTCCAGGAAAGACCTGGCTTGGAATTTTGGGCTGGACTGTTCCTATGAGGCACAGAGTCAAGACTGAATTGCATATAGCTGTTTCTGAACTGGGGTGGTGAAGTGAGCTAAAGAATGATGATGGATTCAACCCAGATCTGTGTCTGGGGGTGAGTCTCTGAAACATTTCAGCGCTCCGTTGATCATCTTTTTGTGTTTGCTTTGTTTGCCCTAAGTTGGCAGGGTATGCCCAGACGTGGGTCCCTTGCTCACTTTGCCACTGGATTCAAGCTAGCCTGGCTGATGAGGGCTGTTAGCCCGAAACCGGTCCCAGGAGGCTTGATTCAGGTCTAGGGAAGAAAAGGCTTGGCACTTTGGGCTGGACTGTTCCCATGAGGCAGAGGGTCAAGACTGATTTGGCGATAGCTGTGTCTGAACTGGGGTGGCAAAGTGAGCTAAAGAATAATGATGGATTCAACCCAGATCTGTGACTGGAGGTGAGTGTCTGAAAAGTTTTAGCACTCTGTTGATCATCTCTTTGGGTTTGCTTTGTTTGCCCTAAGTTGGCAGGATATGCCCAGACATGGGTCCCTCATCTCTTTGCCACTGGATTCAAGCTAGCCTGGATAATGAGGGCTGTTAGCCTAAAACTAGTCCCAGGATGCTTGTTTCCGGTCCAGGGAAGACATGGCTTGGCATTTCGGGTTGGACTGTTCCCATGAGGCAAAGGGTCAAGACTGATTTGCATATAGCTGTGTCTGAACTGGGGTGGCAAAGGGAGCTAAAGAATGATAACGGAGTCAACCCAGATCTGTGACTTTGGGTGAGTGTCTGAAAAGTTTCAACATTCCGTCGGTCATCTCCTTGTGTTTGGTTTGTTCACCCTAAGTTGGCAGGATAGGCCCAGACATGGGTACCTGGCTCACTTTACCACTTTATTTAAGCTAGCCTGGCTGATGAGGGGTGTTAGCCGAAACCGGACCCAGGATCCTTGTTTCCAGTCCAGGGAGGACATGGCTTTGTATTTTGGGCTGGACTGTTCTTATGAGTCACAGGGTCACGACTGATTTGCATATAGCTTTGTCTGAATTGGGGTGGCTAAGTGAGCTAAAGAATGATGATGGATTCAACCCAGAACTGTGACTGCTGGTGAGTGTCAGAAAAGTTTCAGTGCCCCATCAATCATCTCCTTGTGTTTGCTTTGTTTGCCCTAAGTTGGCAAGGTATACCCAGACGTGGGTCCCTCGCTCACTTTTCCACTGGATTCAAGCTAGCATGGCTGATGAGGGCTGTTAGCCCCAAACCGTCCCAGGATGCTTGTTTCCGGTCCAGAGAAGACATGGCTTGGCATTCCCGACTGGACTGGTCCCATGAGGCACAGTGTCAAGACTGATTTTCATATAGCTGTGTCGAACTGGGGTGGCGAAGTGAGCCAAAGAAGGATGAAGGATTCAACCCAGATCTGTGACTGGGGGTGAGTGTCTGAAAAGTTTCAGCGCTACAACCATGATCTCCTTGTGTTTGCTTTGTTGGCCCTAAGTTGGCAGAGTATGCTCAGGCTTGGGTCCCTTGCTCACTTTGCCACTGGATTCACGCTAGCCTGGCTGATGAGGGCTGTTAGCCTGAAATTGGTCCCAGGATGCTTGTTCCGGTCCAGGAAAGACATGGCTTGGCATTTTGGGCTGGACTGTTCCCATGAGGCGCAGATTCAAGACTGAATTGCATATAGCTGTTTCTGAACTGGGGTGGCGAATTGGGCTAAAAAATGATGATGGATTCAACCCAGATCTGTGCCTGGGGGTGAGTCTCTTAAAAGTTTCTGCGCTCCGTTGATCATCTCTTTGTGTTTGCTTTGTTTGCCCTAAGTTGGCAGGGTATGCCCAGACGTGGGTCTCTTGCTCACTTTGCCACTGGATTCAAGCTAGCCTGGCTGATGAGGGCTATTAGCCCGAAACCGGTCCCAGGAGGCTTGATTCAGGTCTAGGAAAGAAAAGGCTTGGCATTTTGGGCTGGACTGTTCCCATGAGGCTGAGGGTCAAGACTGATTTTCAGATAGCTGTGTCTGAACTGGGGTGGCAAAGTGAGCTAAAGAATAATAATGGATTCAACCCAGATCTGTGACTGGAGGTGAGTGTCTGAAAAGTTTCAGCACTCTGTTGATCATCTCTTTGGGTTTGCTTTGTTTGCCCTAAGTTGGCAGGATATGCCCAGACATGGGTCCCTCATCTCTTTGCCACTGGATTCAAGCTAGCCTGGCTAATGAGGGCTGTTAGCCTGAAACCGGTCCCAGGATGCTTGTTTCCGGTCCAGGGAAGACATGGCTTGGCATTTCGGGTTGGACTGTTCCCATGAGGCAAAGGGTCAAGACTGATTTGCATATAGCTGTGTCTGAACTGGGGTGGCAAAGGGAGCTAAAGTATGATAGCGGAGTCAACCCTGATCTGTGACTTTGGGTGAGTGTCTGAAAAGTTTCAACAATCCGTCGATCATCTCCTTGTGTTTGGTTTGTTCACCCTAAGTTGGCAGGATAGGCCCAGACATGGGTACCTGGCTCACTTTACCACTTTATTTAAGCTAGCCTGGCTGATGAGGGGTGTTAACCGAAACCTGACCCAGGATCCTTGTTTCCGGTCCAGGGAGGACATGGCTTTGTATTTTGGGCTGGACTGTTCCTTTGAGTCACAGGGTCACGACTGGTTTGCATATAGCTTTGTCTGAATTGGGGTGGCGAAGTGAGCTAAAGAATGATGATGGATTCAACCCAGAACTGTGACTGCTGGTGAGTGTCAGAAAAGTTTCAGTGCCCCGTCAATCATCTCCTTGTGTTTGCTTTGTTTGCCCTAAGTTGGCAAGGTATACCCAGACGTGGGTCCCTCACTCACTTTTCCACTGGATTCAAGCTAGCATGGCTGATGAGGGCTGTTAGACCCAAACCGTCCCAGGATGCTTGTTTCCGGTCCAGAGAAGACATGGCTTGGCATTCCCGACTGGACTGGTCCCATGAGGCACAGTGTCAAGACTGATTTTCATATAGCTGTGTCGAACTGGGGTGGCGAAGTGAGCCAAAGAAGGATGAAGGATTCAACCCAGATCTGTGACTGGGGGTGAGTGTCTGAAAAGTTTCAGCGCTACAACCATGATCTCCTTGTGTTTGCTTTGTTCGCCCTAAGTTGGGAGAGTATGCTCAGGCTTGGGTCCCTTGCTCACTTTGCCACTGGATTCACGCTAGCCTGGCTGATGAGGGCTGTTAGCCTGAAATTGGTCCCAGGATGCTTGTTCCGGTCCAGGAAAGACATGGCTTGGCATTTTGGGCTGGACTGTTCCCATGAGGCGCAGATTCAAGACTGAATTGCATATAGCTGTTTCTGAACTGGGGTGGCGAATTGGGCTAAAAAATGATGATGGATTCAACCCAGATCTGTGCCTGGGGGTGAGTCTCTTAAAAGTTTCTGCGCTCCGTTGATCATCTCTTTGTGTTTGCTTTGTTTGCCCTAAGTTGGCAGGGTATGCCCAGACGTGGGTCTCTTGCTCACTTTGCCACTGGATTCAAGCTAGCCTGGCTGATGAGGGCTATTAGCCCGAAACCGGTCCCAGGAGGCTTGATTCAGGTCTAGGAAAGAAAAGGCTTGGCATTTTGGGCTGGACTGTTCCCATGAGGCTGAGGGTCAAGACTGATTTTCAGATAGCTGTGTCTGAACTGGGGTGGCAAAGTGAGCTAAAGAATAATAATGGATTCAACCCAGATCTGTGACTGGAGGTGAGTGTCTGAAAAGTTTCAGCACTCTGTTGATCATCTCTTTGGGTTTGCTTTGTTTGCCCTAAGTTGGCAGGATATGCCCAGACATGGGTCCCTCATCTCTTTGCCACTGGATTCAAGCTAGCCTGGCTAATGAGGGCTGTTAGCCTGAAACCGGTCCCAGGATGCTTGTTTCCGGTCCAGGGAAGACATGGCTTGGCATTTCGGGTTGGACTGTTCCCATGAGGCAAAGGGTCAAGACTGATTTGCATATAGCTGTGTCTGAACTGGGGTGGCAAAGGGAGCTAAAGTATGATAGCGGAGTCAACCCTGATCTGTGACTTTGGGTGAGTGTCTGAAAAGTTTCAACAATCCGTCGATCATCTCCTTGTGTTTGGTTTGTTCACCCTAAGTTGGCAGGATAGGCCCAGACATGGGTACCTGGCTCACTTTACCACTTTATTTAAGCTAGCCTGGCTGATGAGGGGTGTTAGCCGAAACCTGACCCAGGATCCTTGTTTCCGGTCCAGGGAGGACATGGCTTTGTATTTTGGGCTGGACTGTTCCTTTGAGTCACAGGGTCACGACTGGTTTGCATATAGCTTTGTCTGAATTGGGGTGGCGAAGTGAGCTAAAGAATGATGATGGATTCAACCCAGAACTGTGACTGCTGGTGAGTGTCAGAAAAGTTTCAGTGCCCCGTCAATCATCTCCTTGTGTTTGCTTTGTTTGCCCTAAGTTGGCAAGGTATACCCAGACGTGGGTCCCTCACTCACTTTTCCACTGGATTCAAGCTAGCATGGCTGATGAGGGCTGTTAGACCCAAACCGTCCCAGGATGCTTGTTTCCGGTCCAGAGAAGACATGGCTTGGCATTCCCGACTGGACTGGTCCCATGAGGCACAGTGTCAAGACTGATTTTCATATAGCTGTGTCGAACTGGGGTGGCGAAGTGAGCCAAAGAAGGATGAAGGATTCAACCCAGATCTGTGACTGGGGGTGAGTGTCTGAAAAGTTTCAGCGCTACAACCATGATCTCCTTGTGTTTGCTTTGTTCGCCCTAAGTTGGGAGAGTATGCTCAGGCTTGGGTCCCTTGCTCACTTTGCCACTGGATTCACGCTAGCCTGGCTGATGAGGGCTGTTAGCCTGAAATTGGTCCCAGGATGCTTGTTCCGGTCCAGGAAAGACATGGCTTGGCATTTTGGGCTGGACTGTTCCCATGAGGCGCAGATTCAAGACTGAATTGCATATAGCTGTTTCTGAACTGGGGTGGCGAATTGGGCTAAAAAATGATGATGGATTCAACCCAGATCTGTGCCTGGGGGTGAGTCTCTTAAAAGTTTCTGCGCTCCGTTGATCATCTCTTTGTGTTTGCTTTGTTTGCCCTAAGTTGGCAGGGTATGCCCAGACGTGGGTCTCTTGCTCACTTTGCCACTGGATTCAAGCTAGCCTGGCTGATGAGGGCTATTAGCCCGAAACCGGTCCCAGGAGGCTTGATTCAGGTCTAGGAAAGAAAAGGCTTGGCATTTTGGGCTGGACTGTTCCCATGAGGCTGAGGGTCAAGACTGATTTTCAGATAGCTGTGTCTGAACTGGGGTGGCAAAGTGAGCTAAAGAATAATAATGGATTCAACCCAGATCTGTGACTGGAGGTGAGTGTCTGAAAAGTTTCAGCACTCTGTTGATCATCTCTTTGGGTTTGCTTTGTTTGCCCTAAGTTGGCAGGATATGCCCAGACATGGGTCCCTCATCTCTTTGCCACTGGATTCAAGCTAGCCTGGCTAATGAGGGCTGTTAGCCTGAAACCGGTCCCAGGATGCTTGTTTCCGGTCCAGGGAAGACATGGCTGGCATTTCGGGTTGGACTGTTCCCATGAGGCAAAGGGTCAAGACTGATTTGCATATAGCTGTGTCTGAACTGGGATGGCAAAGGGAGCTAAAGTATGATAGCGGAGTCAACCCTGATCTGTGACTTTGGGTGAGTGTCTGAAAAGTTTCAACAATCCGTCGATCATCTCCTTGTGTTTGGTTTGTTCACCCTAAGTTGGCAGGATAGGCCCAGACATGGGTACCTGGCTCACTTTACCACTTTATTTAAGCTAGCCTGGCTGATGAGGGGTGTTAGCCGAAACCTGACCCAGGATCCTTGTTTCCGGTCCAGGGAGGACATGGCTTTGTATTTTGGGCTGGACTGTTCCTTTGAGTCACAGGGTCACGACTGGTTTGCATATAGCTTTGTCTGAATTGGGGTGGCGAAGTGAGCTAAAGAATGATGATGGATTCAACCCAGAACTGTGACTGCTGGTGAGTGTCAGAAAAGTTTCAGTGCCCCGTCAATCATCTCCTTGTGTTTGCTTTGTTTGCCCTAAGTTGGCAAGGTATACCCAGACGTGGGTCCCTCACTCACTTTTCCACTGGATTCAAGCTAGCATGGCTGATGAGGGCTGTTAGACCCAAACCGTCCCAGGATGCTTGTTTCCGGTCCAGAGAAGACATGGCTTGGCATTCCCGACTGGACTGGTCCCATGAGGCACAGTGTCAAGACTGATTTTCATATAGCTGTGTCGAACTGGGGTGGCGAAGTGAGCCAAAGAAGGATGAAGGATTCAACCCAGATCTGTGACTGGGGGTGAGTGTCTGAAAAGTTTCAGCGCTACAACCATGATCTCCTTGTGTTTGCTTTGTTCGCCCTAAGTTGGGAGAGTATGCTCAGGCTTGGGTCCCTTGCTCACTTTGCCACTGGATTCACGCTAGCCTGGCTGATGAGGGCTGTTAGCCTGAAATTGGTCCCAGGATGCTTGTTCCGGTCCAGGAAAGACATGGCTTGGCATTTTGGGCTGGACTGTTCCCATGAGGCGCAGATTCAAGACTGAATTGCATATAGCTGTTTCTGAACTGGGGTGGCGAATTGGGCTAAAAAATGATGATGGATTCAACCCAGATCTGTGCCTGGGGGTGAGTCTCTTAAAAGTTTCTGCGCTCCGTTGATCATCTCTTTGTGTTTGCTTTGTTTGCCCTAAGTTGGCAGGGTATGCCCAGACGTGGGTCTCTTGCTCACTTTGCCACTGGATTCAAGCTAGCCTGGCTGATGAGGGCTATTAGCCCGAAACCGGTCCCAGGAGGCTTGATTCAGGTCTAGGAAAGAAAAGGCTTGGCATTTTGGGCTGGACTGTTCCCATGAGGCTGAGGGTCAAGACTGATTTTCAGATAGCTGTGTCTGAACTGGGGTGGCAAAGTGAGCTAAAGAATAATAATGGATTCAACCCAGATCTGTGACTGGAGGTGAGTGTCTGAAAAGTTTCAGCACTCTGTTGATCATCTCTTTGGGTTTGCTTTGTTTGCCCTAAGTTGGCAGGATATGCCCAGACATGGGTCCCTCATCTCTTTGCCACTGGATTCAAGCTAGCCTGGCTAATGAGGGCTGTTAGCCTGAAACCGGTCCCAGGATGCTTGTTTCCGGTCCAGGGAAGACATGGCTTGGCATTTCGGGTTGGACTGTTCCCATGAGGCAAAGGGTCAAGACTGATTTGCATATAGCTGTGTCTGAACTGGGATGGCAAAGGGAGCTAAAGTATGATAGCGGAGTCAACCCTGATCTGTGACTTTGGGTGAGTGTCTGAAAAGTTTCAACAATCCGTCGATCATCTCCTTGTGTTTGGTTTGTTCACCCTAAGTTGGCAGGATAGGCCCAGACATGGGTACCTGGCTCACTTTACCACTTTATTTAAGCTAGCCTGGCTGATGAGGGGTGTTAGCCAAAACCTGACCCAGGATCCTTGTTTCCGGTCCAGGGAGGACATGGCTTTGTATTTTGGGCTGGACTGTTCCTTTGAGTCACAGGGTCACGACTGGTTTGCATATAGCTTTGTCTGAATTGGGGTGGCGAAGTGAGCTAAAGAATGATGATGGATTCAACCCAGAACTGTGACTGCTGGTGAGTGTCAGAAAAGTTTCAGTGCCCCGTCAATCATCTCCTTGTGTTTGCTTTGTTTGCCCTAAGTTGGCAAGGTATACCCAGACGTGGGTCCCTCACTCACTTTTCCACTGGATTCAAGCTAGCATGGCTGATGAGGGCTGTTAGACCCAAACCGTCCCAGGATGCTTGTTTCCGGTCCAGAGAAGACATGGCTTGGCATTCCCGACTGGACTGGTCCCATGAGGCACAGTGTCAAGACTGATTTTCATATAGCTGTGTCGAACTGGGGTGGCGAAGTGAGCCAAAGAAGGATGAAGGATTCAACCCAGATCTGTGACTGGGGGTGAGTGTCTGAAAAGTTTCAGCGCTACAACCATGATCTCCTTGTGTTTGCTTTGTTCGCCCTAAGTTGGGAGAGTATGCTCAGGCTTGGGTCCCTTGCTCACTTTGCCACTGGATTCACGCTAGCCTGGCTGATGAGGGCTGTTAGCCTGAAATTGGTCCCAGGATGCTTGTTCCGGTCCAGGAAAGACATGGCTTGGCATTTTGGGCTGGACTGTTCCCATGAGGCGCAGATTCAAGACTGAATTGCATATAGCTGTTTCTGAACTGGGGTGGCGAATTGGGCTAAAAAATGATGATGGATTCAACCCAGATCTGTGCCTGGGGGTGAGTCTCTTAAAAGTTTCTGCGCTCCGTTGATCATCTCTTTGTGTTTGCTTTGTTTGCCCTAAGTTGGCAGGGTATGCCCAGACGTGGGTCTCTTGCTCACTTTGCCACTGGATTCAAGCTAGCCTGGCTGATGAGGGCTATTAGCCCGAAACCGGTCCCAGGAGGCTTGATTCAGGTCTAGGAAAGAAAAGGCTTGGCATTTTGGGCTGGACTGTTCCCATGAGGCTGAGGGTCAAGACTGATTTTCAGATAGCTGTGTCTGAACTGGGGTGGCAAAGTGAGCTAAAGAATAATAATGGATTCAACCCAGATCTGTGACTGGAGGTGAGTGTCTGAAAAGTTTCAGCACTCTGTTGATCATCTCTTTGGGTTTGCTTTGTTTGCCCTAACTTGGCAGGATATGCCCAGACATGGGTCCCTCATCTCTTTGCCACTGGATTCAAGCTAGCCTGGCTAATGAGGGCTGTTAGCCTGAAACCGGTCCCAGGATGCTTGTTTCCGGTCCAGGGAAGACATGGCTTGGCATTTCGGGTTGGACTGTTCCCATGAGGCAAAGGGTCAAGACTGATTTGCATATAGCTGTGTCTGAACTGGGGTGGCAAAGGGAGCTAAAGTATGATAGCGGAGTCAACCCTGATCTGTGACTTTGGGTGAGTGTCTGAAAAGTTTCAACAATCCGTCGATCATCTCCTTGTGTTTGGTTTGTTCACCCTAAGTTGGCAGGATAGGCCCAGACATGGGTACCTGGCTCACTTTACCACTTTATTTAAGCTAGCCTGGCTGATGAGGGGTGTTAGCCGAAACCTGACCCAGGATCCTTGTTTCCGGTCCAGGGAGGACATGGCTTTGTATTTTGGGCTGGACTGTTCCTTTGAGTCACAGGGTCACGACTGGTTTGCATATAGCTTTGTCTGAATTGGGGTGGCGAAGTGAGCTAAAGAATGATGATGGATTCAACCCAGAACTGTGACTGCTGGTGAGTGTCAGAAAAGTTTCAGTGCCCCGTCAATCATCTCCTTGTGTTTGCTTTGTTTGCCCTAAGTTGGCAAGGTATACCCAGACGTGGGTCCCTCACTCACTTTTCCACTGGATTCAAGCTAGCATGGCTGATGAGGGCTGTTAGACCCAAACCGTCCCAGGATGCTTGTTTCCGGTCCAGAGAAGACATGGCTTGGCATTCCCGACTGGACTGGTCCCATGAGGCACAGTGTCAAGACTGATTTTCATATAGCTGTGTCGAACTGGGGTGGCGAAGTGAGCCAAAGAAGGATGAAGGATTCAACCCAGATCTGTGACTGGGGGTGAGTGTCTGAAAAGTTTCAGCGCTACAACCATGATCTCCTTGTGTTTGCTTTGTTCGCCCTAAGTTGGGAGAGTATGCTCAGGCTTGGGTCCCTTGCTCACTTTGCCACTGGATTCACGCTAGCCTGGCTGATGAGGGCTGTTAGCCTGAAATTGGTCCCAGGATGCTTGTTCCGGTCCAGGAAAGACATGGCTTGGCATTTTGGGCTGGACTGTTCCCATGAGGCGCAGATTCAAGACTGAATTGCATATAGCTGTTTCTGAACTGGGGTGGCGAATTGGGCTAAAAAATGATGATGGATTCAACCCAGATCTGTGCCTGGGGGTGAGTCTCTTAAAAGTTTCTGCGCTCCGTTGATCATCTCTTTGTGTTTGCTTTGTTTGCCCTAAGTTGGCAGGGTATGCCCAGACGTGGGTCTCTTGCTCACTTTGCCACTGGATTCAAGCTAGCCTGGCTGATGAGGGCTATTAGCCCGAAACCGGTCCCAGGAGGCTTGATTCAGGTCTAGGAAAGAAAAGGCTTGGCATTTTGGGCTGGACTGTTCCCATGAGGCTGAGGGTCAAGACTGATTTTCAGATAGCTGTGTCTGAACTGGGGTGGCAAAGTGAGCTAAAGAATAATAATGGATTCAACCCAGATCTGTGACTGGAGGTGAGTGTCTGAAAAGTTTCAGCACTCTGTTGATCATCTCTTTGGGTTTGCTTTGTTTGCCCTAAGTTGGCAGGATATGCCCAGACATGGGTCCCTCATCTCTTTGCCACTGGATTCAAGCTAGCCTGGCTAATGAGGGCTGTTAGCCTGAAACCGGTCCCAGGATGCTTGTTTCCGGTCCAGGGAAGACATGGCTTGGCATTTCGGGTTGGACTGTTCCCATGAGGCAAAGGGTCAAGACTGATTTGCATATAGCTGTGTCTGAACTGGGGTGGCAAAGGGAGCTAAAGTATGATAGCGGAGTCAACCCTGATCTGTGACTTTGGGTGAGTGTCTGAAAAGTTTCAACAATCCGTCGATCATCTCCTTGTGTTTGGTTTGTTCACCCTAAGTTGGCAGGATAGGCCCAGACATGGGTACCTGGCTCACTTTACCACTTTATTTAAGCTAGCCTGGCTGATGAGGGGTGTTAGCCGAAACCTGACCCAGGATCCTTGTTTCCGGTCCAGGGAGGACATGGCTTTGTATTTTGGGCTGGACTGTTCCTTTGAGTCACAGGGTCACGACTGGTTTGCATATAGCTTTGTCTGAATTGGGGTGGCGAAGTGAGCTAAAGAATGATGATGGATTCAACCCAGAACTGTGACTGCTGGTGAGTGTCAGAAAAGTTTCAGTGCCCCGTCAATCATCTCCTTGTGTTTGCTTTGTTTGCCCTAAGTTGGCAAGGTATACCCAGACGTGGGTCCCTCACTCACTTTTCCACTGGATTCAAGCTAGCATGGCTGATGAGGGCTGTTAGACCCAAACCGTCCCAGGATGCTTGTTTCCGGTCCAGAGAAGACATGGCTTGGCATTCCCGACTGGACTGGTCCCATGAGGCACAGTGTCAAGACTGATTTTCATATAGCTGTGTCGAACTGGGGTGGCGAAGTGAGCCAAAGAAGGATGAAGGATTCAACCCAGATCTGTGACTGGGGGTGAGTGTCTGAAAAGTTTCAGCGCTACAACCATGATCTCCTTGTGTGTGCTTTGTTCGCCCTAAGTTGGGAGAGTATGCTCAGGCTTGGGTCCCTTGCTCACTTTGCCACTGGATTCACGCTAGCCTGGCTGATGAGGGCTATTAGCCTGAAATTGGTCCCAGGATGCTTGTTCCGGTCCAGGAAAGACATGGCTTGGCATTTTGGGCTGGACTGTTCCCATGAGGCGCAGATTCAAGACTGAATTGCATATAGCTGTTTCTGAACTGGGGTGGCGAAGTGGGCTAAAGAATGATGATGGATTCAACCCTGACCTGTGCCTGGGGGTGAGTCTCTTAAAAGTTTCTGCGCTCCGTTGATCATCTCTTTGTGTTTGCTTTGTTTGCCCTAAGTTGGCAGGGTATGCCCAGACGTGGGTCTCTTGCTCACTTTGCCACTGGATTCAAGCTAGCCTGGCTGATGAGGGCTGTTAGCCCGAAACCGGTCCCAGGAGGCTTGATTCAGGTCTAGGAAAGAAAAGGCTTGGCATTTTGGGCTGGACTGTTCCCATGAGGCTGAGGGTCAAGACTGATTTTCAGATAGCTGTGTCTGAACTGGGGTGGCAAAGTGAGCTAAAGAATAATAATGGATTCAACCCAGATCTGTGACTGGAGGTGAGTGTCTGAAAAGTTTCAGCACTCTGTTGATCATCTCTTTGGGTTTGCTTTGTTTGCCCTAAGTTGGCAGGATATGCCCAGACATGGGTCCCTCATCTCTTTGTCACTGGATTCAAGCTAGCCTGGCTAATGAGGGCTGTTAGCCTGAAACCGGTCCCAGGATGCTTGTTTCCGGTCCAGGGAAGACATGGCTTGGCATTTCGGGTTGGACTGTTCCCATGAGGCAAAGGGTCAAGACTGATTTGCATATAGCTGTGTCTGAACTGGGGTGGCAAAGGGAGCTAAAGAATGATAGCGAAGTCAACCCTGATCTGTGACTGCTGGTGAGTCTCAGAAAAGTTTCAACACTCCGTCGATCATCTCCTTGTGTTTGGTTTGTTTGCCCTAAGTTGGCAAGGTATACCCAGACGTGGGTCCCTCGCTCACTTTTCCACTGGATTCAAGCTAGCATGGCTGATGAGGGCTGTTATCCCCAAACCGTCCAAGGATGCCTGTTTCCGGTCCAGAGAAGACATGGCTTGGCATTCCCGACTGGACTGGTCCCATGAGGCACAGTGTCAAGACCGATTTGCATATAGCTGTGTCGAACTGTTACGCTACAAGAGAAGACGCCACGCGATGGAGCCGGCCTGAACTACTCTCGCAAATTCCTGCTACATTGGGCTATCTGACTCGAGTGATCCTACTTAATGAAATTGAAGGGTCTGTCATTTACCAAGAAAAGAATATTTTTTAAATAACACTGCCTCTAGACTGGATGGAAGAATATATATTTATTCAGTCCTAAGAAGAGTTCATTCTATTTATTTATTTATTTATTTATTTATTGTAGAGTTTTATATAGCGCGAACAAGACCTGTGGGTATCAGAGCGCTTGACATCGGAATAGGTTAACTAACATAAGTGATGACATTATAATAAACAACAGATATGAGGTAGATAATAGAATTAATATGATTGTGTGAGACGATATAAATGCAGATAAAAACACAAGTGAAATTCGCATTAATAGGTTAACTAACATAAGTGTTGACATTACAAGAAACAAACAGATATGAGGTAGATAATAGAATGACTATGATTGTGTGAAACAAAGTATATGCAAACAGAAACACAAGTGCAATTCGCATTAAGAGGTGGGGTAATTCTAAGCTTATATCATATGCCATGTGTACCGCCCAAGTGAGGTAGGCGATGGTAAGGTTTAGGCTTAGAAAAATGTTAACCTTTTTAAGACCAAAGCCGTTAAGAGGTAGATAGTAGTGTGGCTATGACTAGTGTGAGACAGTGTATATGAGAAACACAAGTCACCATGCACTTCGCGTTAAATTGTCCATTCGTGGGGTAAGGCTAAGCTGATATCATAAGCCACAAACCCCCACAAGACTGAGGTAGGAGAGGGTAAGGCTTAGGCTGTGAGATAAGATATATTATTAGGTTTAGGCTGTGAGATACAGATATGTTATCACATTGCCCATCCGGGCATTAGGTAAGGGTACATCTGTGTCTTATATAAAGCGCCAGTCTTCAGTCAAATTAGCTTTCATCTTATTCAAGTTGGCGCTTATCCTTCTGAGAGCAGCCCTAGATCCGGATAGTGTATCTATGCAAGGTATTTGCACATCATGTGGCTCTTCACTTCCCGCTTGAATGATGCAATGTTGCGAATCTTCCTAATGTTTGGAGGAAGAGAATTCCAGATTCTAGGGGCAGCTCCAGAGAACGCTCTGTTGTAAGTCTTTTTCTTTCGGAACCTGGCTGGCCGCAATAGCAATTCAGCGGCACTCCGACTTGGTCTGTCACCTCCCGATATCTTAATTTTCTTGGCTAGATATCTAGGAGTGTTGAAGTGTATCGCTTTATGGGTGATACATGCTAACTTCATTTGGATTCTGGCTTCATAAGGTAGCCAGTTTAATGCTTTCAAGTGAGGGGATATATGATCAAATTACCTTGATCCTGTGATAAGTCTTGCTGCTGCGTTGAGGCAGGCTTTTAGCGGAGCTGTTGACATTTTTGGTAATCCTGCTAAGGTGGAGCATCCGTATTCGATCCTGGAGATAACAAGAGATTGGATTGCTAATTTTAGGTCAGCTTCAGGTATGAAAGGTTTCATTTTCCTTAAGTAGTTATGGTGGAAGCGGGCACTTTTAGCCATTGCATTAATGTGTGCTTTCATGTCGAGGTTCTCGTCTAGGGTGATTCCAAGCGATTTAGCTGATTTGCCCTGAAGAAGTCCTTGGAGGACGAAACGCGTTGGCTACATGTGTGAAGAACCAAATAAAGTTTGAACTTCCCAAAAACATCCAAAGATTCTGCTACTGAATGATTTTCCATCTTTTGACATATGAACTGTGACTACTATTGTACAGATTTTCAAAATATTGATTTGTGTGCTGGATCATTTTTGCAAAAATTGATTCAACCCAGATCTGTGACTGCTGGTGAGTGTCAGAAAAGTTTCAATGCCCCGTCAATCATCTCCTTGTGTTTGCTTTGTTTGCCCTAAGTTGGCAAGGTATACCCAGACGTGGGTCCCTCGCTCACTTTGTCACTGGATTCAAGCTAGCATGGCTGATGAGGGCTATTAGCCCCAAACCGTCCCAGGATGCTTGTTTCCGGTCCAGAGAAGACATGGCTTGGCATATCGGACTGGACTGGTCCCATGAGGCACAGTGTCAAGACTGATTTGCATATAGCTGTGTCTGAACTGGGGTGGCGAAGTGAGCCAAAGAAGTATGAAGGATTCAACCCAGATCTGTGACTGGGGGTGAGTGTCTGAAAAGTTTCAGCGCTACAACCATGATCTCCTTGTGTTTGCTTTGTTCTCCCTAAGTTGGCAGGGTATGCCCAGACGTGGGTCCCTTGCTCACTTTGCAACATAGATGAGAGCAGAAGTGCTGCTCACGATTTGAAGGAATGCACTTTTTTTATTTGGACATCCAAGGTCCTATTAATTTAAATCCATTCTATTCCAAAAATAAAAGTCCATACGCATTTTTATATATCCATTCTTATTTTTTACTTCTTAGTGATTATTTCACATTATTTTCCAAGTATTGACAATTTTCATACTTAATGCATTTCACATTCAACCCAATGCATTTCGGGTGCAAATGAACCCTTCGTCGGGGGTTTCTAAAGGAAAAAACAAAAGAGCAATTTTTGAGCCCAGAGCTGTGTTTACATACATAATTTTCATTTACATAGTGTCAAAACGTAAACATTGTCACTGTTCTTACTGCCTTCGTAATGGTAAATCAAACTCTAACCTTATTCAAGTTATGCACGATATTTGAGAGCAAAAAAACAACATAAGCGCAACTAGAGTCTAAAAAGTTAATATTGTACATCAGATCGGCAAGCGGCAAGCGTTCCGTATCAGTTACTTACAGAAATGCAATGCGGTGGCCTCGTGCATCCTCTCCTCCAATGGCAATCGAGTTACAATCGCCATCAGAGTTCTATTCTATTTAAGCTACTCCGGTTGGTAGATAATTAATCACGTGGTCACAACTCGATCGGAAAACCGAGGAGTTCCAATAACTGAACGTGATGTCAAAATTATATATGGCCAATTATGTTACATCATTACGCAATGTGTTCCTAGTGTGGTCTTATATCAAAGTATCACCTGCGTGATCTCCATGGGTACATTGCTACATACTGCGTAAATTCTATCTACATGGTCTGTATGACATTCACTACCCGGCAATCACAATAAAATTGAAAACCGAGTGGAAACCCATTCAGTATGATAGAGATTAGAGTGTAAACTAAGTAATCTGGCGGCCATCTTGGAACGGAGTGCTAAACAGAGGCTGAATACAAAGATATCAATAAGCACAACTATATAACTACATGGTGGCTGTGATACTCGCATGTTAAACCATAAAGAATTGTAAGACATCTAATCTCAAGGTAAACAAATGTTATGGCAGACGTGCTTCCACTACTTCCTGGAAGCACGTCCAGGCTTGGACACACATAAAATGAGACTAAGATCTGAGTATTTCTGGATCAAAAAAATGGGGAGTCTGCAGCCAGATGGGCTCAATGACAGACTGGAACTGACATGTTTTTTATGATAGATGAGATTTGAATTTGTGATGTTCTGCCATAACATTTGTTTACCTTGAGATTAGATGTCTTACAATTCTTTATGGTTTAACATGCGAGTATCACAGCCACCATGTAGTTATATAGTTGTGCTTATTGATATCTTTGTATTCAGCCTCTGTTTAGCACTCCGTTCCAAGATGGCCGCCAGATTACTTAGTTTACACTCTAATCTCTATCATACTGAATGGGTTTCCACTCGGTTTTCAATTTTATTGTGATTGCCGGGTAGTGAATGTCATACAGACCATGTAGATAGAATTTACGCAGTATGTAGCAATGTACCCATGGAGATCACGCAGGTGATACTTTGATATAAGACCACACTAGGAACACATTGCGTAATGATGTAACATAATTGGCCATATATAATTTTGACATCACGTTCAGTTATTGGAACTCCTCGGTTTTCCGATCGAGTTGTGACCACGTGATTAATTATCTACCAACCGGAGTAGCTTAAATAGAATAGAACTCTGATGGCGATTGTAACTCGATTGCCATTGGAGGAGAGGATGCACGAGGCCACCGCATTGCATTTCTGTAAGTAACTGATACGGAACGCTTGCCGATCTGATGTACAATATTAACTTTTTAGACTCTAGTTGCGCTTATGTTGTTTTTTTGCTCTCAAATATCGTGCATAACTTGAATAAGGTTAGAGTTTGATTTACCATTACGAAGGCAGTAAGAACAGTGACAATGTTTACGTTTTGACACTATGTAAATGAAAATTATGTATGTAAACACAGCTCTGGGCTCAAAAATTGCTCTTTTGTTTTTTCCTTTAGAAACCCCCGACGAAGGGTTCATTTGCACCCGAAATGCATTGGGTTGAATGTGAAATGCATTAAGTATGAAAATTGTCAATACTTGGAAAATAATGTGAAATAATCACTAAGAAGTAAAAAATAAGAATGGATATATAAAAATGCGAATGGACTTTTATTTTTGGAATAGAATGGATTTAAATTAATAGGACCTTGGATGTCCAAATAAAAAAAGTGCATTCCTTCAAATCGTGAGCAGCACTTCTGCTCTCATCTATGTTGCATTTTCAGAAAGTGTCCCTAGACAAGACACCAACGAGGGAGTCGCACAAACACACAAAGTGAGATTATATATAAATAAAAGTGTGCAACTGGTGAACAATTAAATTTGATTCCCTTGCTCACTTTGCCACTGGATTCAAGCTAGCGAGGCTGATGAGGGCTGTTAGCCCGAAACCGGTCCAGGATGCTTGTTTCCGGTCCAGGGAAGAAAAGGCTTAGCATTTTGGGCTGGACTGTTCCCATGAGGCAGAGGGTCAAGGCTGATTTGCATATAGCTGTGTCTGAACTGGGGTGGCGAAGTTTGCTAAAGAATGATGATGGATTCAACCCAGTTGAGTGACTGGGGGTCAGTGTCTGAACAGTTTCAGTGCTCCGTCGATCATCTCCTTGTGTTTGCTTTGTTCGCCCTTCATTGGCAGGGTATTTCCAGACGTGGGTCCCTTGCTCACTTTGCCACTGGATTCAAGCTAGCCTGGCTGATGAGGGATGTTAGCCCAAAACCGGTCCCAGGGAAGACATGGCTTGGCATTTTGGGCTCAACCGTTCCCATGAGGCACAGGGTCAAGACTGAATTGCATATAGCTGTGTCTGAACTGGGGTGGGGAAGTGAGCCAAAGAATGATGATCGCTTCAACCCAGATCTGTGACTGGGATGAGTGTCTGAAAAGTTTCAGCACTCCGTCAATGATCCCCTTGTTTTTAACTTCATGCACATTGTCACTGACCTGCTCAAAGCAGTTTTTAATGACATCCTCACAACAGGTAATCACAGATACGATGCTGGATCCTCATTTAACATTTGTGCTAAAACTAGGGAAGGACCCGGCTGCATTCTCTGCTTATCGACAAATTGTACTCTTGAACACGGATCTGAAGATCTTCATCTCCACACTAGTCTCCCAACTGCACACTATTTGGTCTAGACAGAGATCCCCCCAACAATCGGGCTTTGTTAAAAAATGCCAAACTATGGACATTAGATTGGCAATTGCTTTGATTGAAAGCACTAACTACTCATCCTTTTCTCACTCAACGCCGGGAATGCCTTTGATAAAGCAGATAGGCAGAACATAATCCTCAATAAGCCCCATCGGGCCCTGGCATGAAGTGACTGATAATGGCAAATTTCCAAATACCGGTCATTTAAATAAATGTTAATTTTGACTAAAAGTTAATGCCCCCTGATCCCCTGGTTTGCAAGTGGTCACACATAAGCACAAGACATCTTATTATTACTCACCTAGTCTGACTTCTAGCTCCTCACCTTGACGGAGGAGCTGGTGTTCTTTAGGCATGTCTTGAGTTTCTTGATCAATTTTGTGAAATAGTGTGACATGGGAATAACGGCCAACGTAGAGTACACTCAAAGGCACTGATTAAACACAGTTTCACCTGAACCCGTCAATCAATAAAATACCTTGGCATCAATTCACCACACTCATCGGCCAACGTCTATTGGTCCAATAATGTACCCCTGCTGCAAGTGTTATACAAAGATCTTTACCACTGGGGACAACTTGAGATCTCTTGGTTAGGGAGACTTGCATCGGTAAAGATTCATTTTCTCCCACAACCCTTCTACACAGCAAATACTCTCCTATTAAGCTTTCGAAAGACCACTCTTCAACAGATCTAGACCAAACTCCTCACTTTCGTTTCGAAGTCCCTTTCCCCAAAGGTGGCCAGGGTTTCACTCTATAGAAAGTCAACGGAGAAGGGCCTACGTTTCCCTAATATAAAGGTGTATGTGTGGGTGGGCTAGCTCTGCCTCACCTTGGATTGACACCACAGCCTCCACGGCAGGGGCTGGGGCAAGTTGAGCAGCATTTCTCTCACATATGTTAAGGTATATTGATTTGTATAGTCCACTAAACACCCGAGAGGGTATCTAGGTGCTTGGGCAGGTGTTGGTTTGTGGTTCCCACTGAACTTATGTGAAAAGCCAGGTCTTAAGCTTCTTGCGGAACTCAAGAAGTGAGGAGGAGGCTCTGATGTTTTGAGGAAGGTTGTCCATGTCTAGGGTGCGATGTAGGAGAATGTGAATCCTCCAGTTTGGCTTTTGCTGATGTGGGGAATGTGTGTGAGTGGGAATGAGGCAGAGTGTAAGTGTCTGATGGGCTGGTAAAGGTGTATGCAGCTGTTAAAGTATTCTAGTCCTGGATTGCTAAGGAAATGACCAGCTACGGGCCACCCGGTCTGTAAGACCTCCTTTCAACCTTCCGTACTATAGGAAGAGTCGGTCAGACAGTAGAGAATTCAAACCAATATTTGTTTATTCATATACACTCAGAGTGGAGTACCATTTGCCCAGTCACTAGGAGAGCTACAGAGGGACCTGAAATCGACAAACTATAGATACATTATATAGGTTTCATAACCGGGCAAAAACACAGCCACAGTGGGATTTTCCAAACAGGTGCAGTCAAACAGCAAAATACAGAAAAAAACAGTTCATCGCTCATATCTTACACAAAGTAACATAGTCCAAGGTCATTCCATCCGGAGCCCGCCACCAGACAAGGGGGAGAGGGCATCTATCTAACGAGAAAGCTACGTGCTAACATGAACAGTTTTGCTCATTACTGGAATTAAACCTAAGAGTAAAAACAAAACTTAGAGGGGAGCATTTCTCAGACTAAAACAAAATCAGTTTCAAACAGCCTAAAATGGTGGCCATGAAGAAAATTGTGCAGCTCATGATAACTTAAACGTAGCACTCTGTAAGCATAAACAATTCTATTCTAACAGACCCTCCTTTTAGCATAAGCTAAATATTTTCTAATAATAAACAGTACTTCAAGCAGTAATAGGATCGCAGGAAAAAACATTTATAAACATTCCATATTATCAACATCAGGAAGGGAAACAGTAAGGAGGGAAAAACTCTCAAAAATTCCCTCATCTATATTCATCAAGTCGTTAATATCTTTCTGAATTAATATGGCAGCATTGGTGTCATGAATTGATATCTTTCGTTGTGGGGTGAGAATAGTAGTACAGTAAGAACATCAGCATGGAAGACACTGAATAGGAACACAGCAGAGCACCAATATCACCATCAGGTATATCAGTTTTTCAAAAATCCAGCTCCAGATGCCAAAGAGAGACCCACTCCAATTCCCACTTTCCATTCCCTTGACAATTTCAAATATATCTAAAATATGCTTGGTAATATTCTTTTCTATATTCTTGATCCCGACTGCACAACTGATCGCCAACTACCGCACACACACCAACACTTTTAGCTAGAATAAAATCCCCTGTATATCTGGTCTGTTCCGAAGATATTTGCATACTTTCTAATTGGTTAGTGATATCGCGTAATGCTGCAACGGTAGTATTGGATAAAATGTGTAATTTACATCCAAAATATTCTCTGGCCTTTTCACCTCTAGCCATGGAGGTACTGCCCAATGTGAAAATAGAGGAAAGGATGTATCCAAAGTAATACCATTACAGTAATTATAGACCTCTATATCAGTCATACTGTTGTGTATCGATTTAGATTCCGTATGCATTTTTCTGATTCATGCCAATATGTAGGTATAATTCACATTGCCCTTATATAGGCATATAAATCCAGTCCTTATTTAGGCATAGTCCATGCTACCCAAATACAGGCATGGCTACTTACATCCATTCATCTACGTCACAACTAGTTCTTGGAAAACCAGACTCTTAAGCCGTTAGGGACGTCCCCTTGCTTGGATATTGATTTCTCCAAGAACTCATTTATTATGCATGAACATCTATTCCTTAGGGGTTCATTCATGACATTCATATGCCCGACTTTTACTTCAATACTTGCATTCCTAAACACCTTCAAGGTATAAATATACCTTTACTTGCTATGGAAAAGCACGGTGTGGTTCGGTGCAGTTCGACTACCTACTTGCACGATGCAGCTCGCCACAGCAAGTCCCGAAGGATACCAACTCTCCTGCTGACGCACTGAGTAGAAGCTGTCATCCTCCTGCCAAGAATCCATCTCCAGTGTTTCTGACTCCCTTTGCGGGGTGTTGGGAGATCGAATCCCGGGAAAGAGATACCAACCTCTCTCGTTCTAAGGTATGGAACTGATTAGATCCAAGAGAAACCTTTGGAAATTCTTCGCAAAACTAAACCTTATGCTAAGGCAGCACCTACTTCTTCCCTAGTACTAGACTAAGGTTAGGTACACTGGGGTAGGCGTATTTTAGAAGCACCAGTTGAGTATTTTAGCCTGTGTTATTTATGTATGTATTTTAATGAATAAGTAATAGCCACAAAACCATGCTATTACAATATTATTTCCTCTTACTGCTAACGCTGTACATTTTATACTTCGCATTTTGTCTATTGATTGTAGCAGTACATATCTCTTGCATAAGAAATAAGACTGCCCAATAAATCCCTTTTGTAGAAATGAAGCATGCACGATTGACTGAGTGAAATACTTATCTATTGTTTCCACAACTCTGAAGATATTGTTCCGACTCTAAGGGAAACGAATTTGTTATGTTTATGCGGTTGTCAGAGACTAATCCTTTCTTGTTTATTCGAGAAAGTTTCTAGTGACCTCTGAGTTAGCTCACACACACACAATTTAGTTTAATGTACTCGATAGAGACATACTGACCTCAGTCCTATGTCAAATCTGTAGTGTATATTATTCCAATGCACAGAGACTATTGGGAATATATGAACTACACTACATGGAGCCCACGGTTTGGTAAGGCACTAATTTAACGCTAGATACTGAAGTAACTCAGTCGTGCTTTACTCAGAGACCCTTTACTCATGATGCTCCACTAGACGTGTGGAGTTGGCAAAAGGATAAATATCCGCCATAGCTGAGTAGGACGGAAAATCCTATGTATTAGCTTTTTGGTTTGTTCAACGTTGAAGGATACAGTGTTCCAAAATATTGTGTACCTTATCTTTGTTCCCTTGAAACTTGCTCTGCAAACATTCAGTCAACAAAATGACCGATGAAGATAATCCCGGGGCCAGTGGAGCTGCAGGCGAAAACGCCGTACCAGCTATCAACCTAACAGGTTTCCAAGAAACTGATGAGAATGCTAATATCATTCCTCCAAATTTAAGGAAAGCCATCACTAGACAACTTATAAAAGATGGCCTAACATCGAGAGATGGTAGGGTAGTTTTTGTGATAGAGGCACATGAATATCACCAGACAGAGGTATTCTATTCATGGATAGTCTTCCCAGAAGCAAATCCAGTAACACATATGTTTCACTTCTACAAAGAAGATGATCCACCAGAGGAATATATTCCTTTTGAGGATATTGAAATTCCACTCTCATACCAGGAGCATGAGCTCTGGTTTAATGGCGCCCTAAAACATTTAAATCATATTACCAGGCTCGGTCCACTAGGTAGACCAGGAGCAATATGGCTGGTTTTAGCTAGCTATACACCTGACCCTGACATTGAAGCAATGTCAGACGATGAATTACTTAATAATATACAAAGATTAGTAGAATTATACAGTTAAAACCACAACTGTCTGAAAGTCATAAAAAGGTCTTTACAAAAAGCACTCCTACCACTTCTAAAAAGAAGTGGGAAAGTAGCAAACAACCTTCCAAGGAGAAGCGTTCTCAATCCCGAGGTAGGGGTCCTCAAAAGGAGCCCTCTGAAAGGAGGTATAACCTCAGGAATAGGTATAGTTTGAGAAAACCTGACAGGTATCAAGATACTGATACGCGTTCCTCTCGTACCTTTCAGATATCATCACAGAAATCCGAAAGAAGAGGACAGTCAGAAAACAAAGAAGAACGGGTGAAGTCCAAAGACGATCAACACGTTCAGAAAAGTAAACCAAAACCTCAATTCACCAAAAAGAAGGTAACAGGTCTAAATATCAGACATACAGAGGATCTTAAGGACACAACTCAAGAACGGAGAATGGCTCTGACAATGTCGGACAGTGCAGCAGAAGTCACAATAGCTCGCAAGAACGTGAAAGGGCTTCTGGAGACAGTGGACTTGAATGAGGACATTGAAGTTGAGACTGCAGATACGAGGGTTAGTTCTCCACATAGGTTATATGAAATAACACTCCGGATGGAGGGAGACATATCAAGAAAAGTGAAAGCACTCTTTTGGGAGCGACTTTCTAAGGGTTATGACATACTTGTAGCTGAAAAAGACTGGCCACCACAATTTGTCAGGGAGTGCCCACATGGCAAAGACATCATTATGCCAGCCTTCTCTAACCATATTTCAATTCATTTAAAATATACTTATGCCAGGAAATGGGCAGTCGCCCAAGCGACAAAAATCATGTAGGATGGGACGAGGACTCGCCTCACTATAAAATCCAACTAAAAAATCAACCAACTACACAAAGGCAGTATCCAGTTAAGCAAGAAGATAAAATAAAAAACAGGTCAGAGAGATCTTAGATCAACTTGAATATCAAGGGGTGATTGAAAAATGCACCTCCTCAATGAACAATCATTTGTTTCCTGTCCCCAAACCAGATAATACGTATTGTCTAGTAATGGATTACAGACATCTAAACTCTTGTTGCAAAACATTTGCAGTGCAAAATGCACACAGTACAGGATTAATGAATAACATTGTGCGCAAAAAATATAAAACCACATTAGATAGACAGACACTTCAACAGGGTGAACACCATTATGCTTGGATTCGCCTCTGAAGGGTATAAATTCAATTTTAAAAAATCGAGAATTGCCCATCTCTATGTCCTTTTCCTAGGATATGAGTTATCAAGTGAAGGAAAGAGCCTGGCAGCCAACTTTCTAGAAAAGTGTGCACTGCTCCAACCTCCTAAAACGCTGAAAAACTTACAGTCAATTCTAGGTTTCCTGAATTTCGGAAGAACTTACATTCTAAATTACACAGAAAAGGGTTAAACCTCTCTACAAATTAATCAAACCTGATTTTAAAACAGTAAATTGGACACAAAAACACACAGAAATTTTGCGATCACTCCAAACAGACATGTTAGCAACAAAACATTTACAAACACGAGTAAACATACAAAATGTAGTGATCCAAATCATTCCGGGTCAATGCAAATTCTCCTACTTAACTTTTAATGAAGGGGAAAAAGTTCCAATTGTATACAAATCACATTTCTACACACAGGCAGAAATGGAATTCACTTCTCCAGAAAATATTGTGACAGCTGTTCAAACCGCTGTGGCTAAAGAAGGAGCCCTAGCACAGGGGAAATGCATTATGGTCGTAACTCCTGTACCTGCCTTAGAGGCAGTGACAAAAGCGAGCATTCCAAATGCTAAAGGTTTACATCCAAGATGGATACAATGGGTTAAGTCTCTTGCTGCAACTGATGTTGAATATGTTTTTGATCCTTATTTGAAAACACAAGCATTCCTGCAATAGGAACAAGAATGTCCTCTGCCTAGTGACCTTCTGCCTCTAGACAAGTATGAATGTATAATTTAAAGTGACGGATCAGCACAACCCACGATGGGAGGCAAACAAGCCTATAGTGGAGCATGCGCGAACGTTAAAGGTTGTATGCGCAATGGCAAATTTGGACCTATGGTCACAAAAACACAATCTCTCGGAGATTGTACAGCTCAGAGAGCTGAACTACAAGCATTCATAATGGCACTTGAAAATAAGGATCGCAAATTCCCCACACTCATACTGTGCGATTCTTTCTACTGTGTTCAATTGTACAATGAATATTTACAGAATTGGCTTCAAAATGGTTTCAGAGATGCAAAAGGTGGCACAGTTAAGCATAGAACGCTTTGGGAACAAGTAGTCCAGTTACGAGAAGGACTACAAAACACTCATGTGATTCACATGCTGAGTCATCAACGTGATGGTGTTCACATTGAAGGGAATTCACTGTCTGATGAAGCCGCAAAAGGGGCTGTGCAAACTGCTTCCATAGCTGCAATCACTCGTTCAAAAACTAAAATAGACAGTCAAATAATGCTGGCTGTCAATGCTTCTAGCAAAGACAGTGGTAAAATATTACCTAAAGGGTTTCCACTCAAATACTCATATATAAATGATACAAACAATGTTCAGTTTGCTCAAATCCCTGGAGTGGGTGATAGGGTAATTCCAAACATGGAACATAGATTAGGACTTATCCTAGCAGCCCATGAAGGGCTGGCCTCTGCTCATGCAGGTGTTTCCGCCACAGTATTGGTATTAAAACAAAGGCATTAGGAAACATACCCGGAAATATGTTTTGGATTGTGAAATATGCCAGACGATGAAAGTCTCTAGTGTGAAACGTCCTGCGCAGACGCCCCTGTTAATTTCAGATAAACCATTTGCGTGTGTTTACCTGGACCACTGCGGTCCCTTTCAAAGGGATGGCAACTATAAATATATCATGGTCGCAGTGGATTCGTGTTCAAGGTTCCTTTGGATGTGGCCTCAGCGCTCGGCTGATGCTCAAACTGTTATAAAAGATTTGCTAGTCTTTATCGGCACATACGCAATCGGCGCGCTACATTCTGACCAGGGTCCTGCATTTAGCTCTCCAGCTTACAAAGAAGCCATGGCCAGTTTGGGTGTTGCATTGCGGTATTCTAGTCCATTCCATCCTGAGGGAAATTCGGTTGTGGAGAGAAAAAACCAGGACATAAAGCAATCTATAACAGCTAGGGTATTAGGTTCGGGTGACGGGTGGGTCAAACATCTAATAAGTGCCCAACGTAGTCTTAATAACTTGCCAAGAAGTTCTCTAGCGGGTATCACTCCATACAAGGTCCTTTTTGGGACAAGACTGTTGGTCCCCGACCTTGATTGTCAAACATCAGTGGTGGAACAAAAGGCATTTGATATCAAAGCTCGTTTGGCTGTTTTTCAGGACTTAAATGAAATAAGAACGATACAAAGCAACGTGTTCCTCAAGCCAACCGACACTGGGGAAGAACCAACCGTTCCAACGAGGCCTCTTTTAATCTATCCCACATCAATAAAGATGGTATACCTTCAAAGTATATTTCTGGTGTCCCTAACTAATGTTCGAGCAAAAAGGGCAAAGCAAATTCAAAACTCTCCACTAATTTCAGTTGATTCCATTGGTACTGTACTCAATACTACCTATCTTGCGCAGTCCATCCCTAAACTTTTTTCTCCTTGAACTCAGTATTCCTCAGCCGAGGGCGCAAATTGTACCTGGTAGCCCCAGGCACTGTGTGATCAATAAACGAAGGCTCCTGAATAGCTTGAATCCCTGGGAGAACAGCCTAATTTAAAACAACATCATTCTCCTTATCGGTCTGTTCCCATGTCAGCTGAGCGTCACTAATGGGAACAAACCTGGCCATCTGCTCACACTCGGAATCACCCATGCTGTTTTTTACCCACTGACGTATAGCAACTGCAAAGGAATCCTTCGACAATTGGTGGCGTGCACCGAGTTTTTCCAGCCAGCAACTTTTACAGCCATCAGAGTCACCAACAGAACCTGTTCAGGTCCCTTCCAGCGTGGCTCCAAACTTTTTATGGTACCCTACAAAGTAGATTATTCCGCAAGGAAACAGCATGCAACTCAATACTTCACAACAAAAGTTGTCATCCTGACCATCAAAAAAACGGAATCCCTTATGGAGAATTCATATGAGCAAGGCGGAACTGTAGTGAAGATCAAGAATTTGTAACTTGCTTACAAGACATGCAGTCTAGGTTCTTCAATAGAGGCTATAATCCGCAAATCATTTCCAAAGCTGGCCAAAAAATCATAAAAACCAGCAGAGAATCAACATTGGTAGCCAGACGCCCAAAAACTGATATCAGACAACAACCAGTGAGACTTGTGACAGACTTTAATGAACTGAGTCCTGTAATACGAAAAAGTTTCCAGAAACATTGGGGCATCCTTAGTGCGGACAGAACATTGACTGAGGCTATAGGCAATCATCCTCAAATTACTTTCCGTAAAGGGAGAAATCTGAAAAATAGACTAAGTCCTACTGTGCCCAAAGCTACGAGAACTTGTGACTGGCTAACTCAAAAGTCTAAAGGTTTTTTTAAATGCGGCATGTGTCCGATGTGCAGGTGGGCCAAACATGGAACTAAGACATTTCAGGATCACAGATCCAAACAGTACACAATCAACACCAACATTAACTGTAACACAAAATTCACTGTATATATCATTGAATGCGCTTGTAAAAGCAGATATGTGGGAAGTACGATCAGGGCACTCAAGGAACGCATCAGAGAACATGCTAGAGCTTATGCCACTAAAGACCCACGATATCCCATGGCCATACATATGGCCTCTTGTCCTGCACAAGGTGAGAATAAGACATTCACGTTCTACGGCATTGATGTGATACAGCCCTCTGTAAGAGGGGGAAACAGAGAACTTCGTCTTAGAAGGCTGGAAGCACTATGGATCATGCGTCTGGATTCCACCAACAGAGGCCAAAACACAGATGATGAACTACATTTCTTCCTAGGCTAGGATCATTAAAAGGCTATTGCAAACAGTTACAAGGTATCACCACTGTATATGAGGACAATATGCAGTGGTAAATGTAACAAGGAGTAATATACTAGTATTATGTACATTCAAATTCACGAAGAATTTATACAGTCTTTATGAGAATTTTTCTAACTGAATTTTATGAATAACTATGTTTACAAAAATGTAGATTGAATTGCCAGAAATAATGTCACCAATTACACCCGCTAAAGCATTTTCCCAAGACATTAAGTGTTATGTTTTTCCTTCTCCTCCCGGTTGGGAGTTGCTTTCCACTTTTTTCTGCCAATCACAAGGATAAGAATGCTAAAATCCTATAAAATAGGGGAATGGATCACATTTCCATTGTATTTCTCGGGTCTTTTTATAATAAACTCCAAAACATCTCCATATAGGATCCTCCTTCCTATGGAGCTTGTTCTATGCTAGCTGCGAAGGAGAGCCTTTTTCACTCCGTTTTACCTGGCTCAAGTTTCTCACCACGTGAGAGTGTAGGGACTGTCAAAATATTATAGTGAAACTGTTATACAGGCACAATATTGACAGCACTCTGTATCAATATTGTACTCATGGGACTGTAGTGGGGTCCTTAGTAAACTGTGAATTACACCCTTCATGTCATATTCTCCGTTTCTAAATTAAAAAAATTTTCATCCCCTTGGCCAATTTTTCATGGGGCATTTATTATTAGTTTTAGAATTCACCCGGTCCTTTTTTTACTGATTTACGTGGCCCCCACCGGTACACATGCACTTTGTGCAAATTGTGGTTGATTCTGATTTTTTAAGTAGTAACTCTTCTATTATGGGCCAACTATCAATTAACCTGAGCGGTCTAGTCGTTTTTCAACTACCCTATTTTAGGGGCGGGAACCACGTGGTGTTTGTTCCCGCATTCGGAAACAGGAGCTGCATTCGGCTCAACCCACGGGCTAACAGGTAAGCCACAGTAACGGCCTCTTCAGGAAGATTTTTGCTTCGCGCTAGATTTCCTCACCGAATTATTTTTACCTCATTAATTTTTCCCGTTTTTTTGTTGTGTAGCCCGAATAGCACCGACGCTGTGTGAACTGGTACACACGATCCTTATTGTTTGACGAAACGGTAACCGATTACCCACGGTACCGTTCTCCCACTACACGTAAACATCCCGATTAGGACCGGGACGGAATTATCACCGGTCTCCCGGTGAGTTTCTTTCCCTCATCAAATCCTGACTTCTCCTTCGTAGTTTGTTGAAAAGAATGTTTTATCTGACATCGGCCTTCTATATCCATGCTGATTACAATTTTTGTCCTCCCACAACAGATAACGCGCCTTGATCATTCAGATCAGGTAATTTCCTAATTTCCCCCTTCTCCAACTTGTACACTATTTTTCCGGATTTTTCGTTTAAATCTCTTAACGCAGTTTAGTCTCATAACGTACTTTCAGCCCATGTTTGCACATAAAATTGAGTGCGCGCTGAATTGGACCAGAATCTGTAGTTACTAATTTCTATTTAGACCGTCTAAACACTGATTAGGAGAACCACATATGCCCTTGAAACCTATAGGGTTCTGTCGTAGCAAGGGTTCGAACTAAGTACAAGTGAATATTTTAATTTTTGTCCATTTCTAATGAAGCATTTAGGTGGATACCAGTATGATGATTAATAGTATTGAGGCATTTTCTCATTCTTGGTGAAAGCTAACACACTATGTACCCGCTCAAAAACAAGAGAATATATCTGCACAATTAGCATGTGAAGTTTGAATATTGCGGGTTTTGAGTTGTGACAGTAGCCATTACGCAAAGTATTCGCAGTAAAGCAGAGAATTTGTCTGGACGAATAGCATGTTTAGTTTGATTACTCTGTAGATTTTGAGTAATGAGAGACGTTTTCTCTTGATAGTTTTAATTGTTTACACTTACTTATGCATGGACATTTGTCCCATTACAGTTGGTTATGTCAAGGCAAGAGGGTACTAGACTCGTATTCAATAACAGTGCCGTATTCAGATATATTTCTCGCAACTGTACACAGTCGTACACCTAATGTTTTTCCGCTGTCATTTATTGATTTGAAATGTTGAACCCATTTTTTGAGTCACTCATTAGATACTTGATTTAATTGTATGCCCATTTGAGGCTTGGAACAGTTCAAATAAAAGTTTAAGGTTTAGACCACCAAATGGACAATACTTAATCGTGAAAAGTCACCGCACACCACAATTTATATGCTTAGGATTAACTCATGAATCTATCACCTATCAGATGATATATCAACCTCTCTTAAGGCCGTATGTCACTACACACAACCTATCACACGCGCCAATAATATAGACCCGTTAGAAATAACTGCTCTTGAGTTTTCTAACCATAAGTCACCTTCTGTCTCCTTTTTCCCATCCCCATCTCTTTTGGTTTCCACTTCACTGGTGTCCCCACCCTCCACACATATTATATGTACCTTTTGATTTTTTTTCCTTTTGTCTTTTATGTTTTTCTTTTATAAATCCTTTTTAGCCCTGAAGATTCACAGCCACATGCTGTGATGAAACACGTGTAGGCTAGAGTGATACACACAGTGATTCTGAGGAAAGAACACTGTTGAACAATAAAATTCGTTTTTGAAATACTTATGCGTGTATGATCTATCCCATCGCTGCAACCATTTGACCGTTTAAAGTTTGAAATTCAATTTGATACACAAAGTGTGCTCTGGATTCTTGTCCAATTACATTAGAGAGGGGTTTCAGAACCTCTTCTCTTACAGAGGTTAAGGTTTTCCTCTGCCAAGAAGCACCTAATTCTACACCACGAGACTTTAAAATTTACCGTGAGAAGCTGAGCGCCATTTTCCTGAACACTTAAAAACCTTTTCTCTGACTTTACCAAACTTTTTATTCACTGGAAGTTCCTGGGGAGAACATAGTCTCCAGGCTGGATGTTTGATGGCCGGGTCCCTCTGGGATAGGCGGTAGTGGCTGCCACACCTGTTGGTGAATGGAACGTAAACTTTCGGTTAACTGGGCAAGATAATCATGCAACACAGGGTATTCAATGTCAGAATATTTACAAGGGAACAGGATGCCCCAGACGTTTGCCGGGCATCCGAACACAACCTCGTAAGGTGACAATCCTGTTCTCTAATGTGCTGTCGTTCTTGCTGACAAAAGAACTAATGGTAAAGCATCTGGCCACTTTAATTCTGTTGTCTTCTATATGTTTGCAAATTTCAGTTTGAAATTACCATTGCTCTTCTCCACTAAGCCCGCTGAATGTGAATGATTGGCATCATGACATTTTTGTTTTACTTCCAACCCTTCACAAATCACTTTAATCACTTTCCCATTAAAATAACTTCAGTTGTTTCCCCAATTTGGGCAAACCAAATCGGGGAAAGAACTCTTTAAGGAGCACATTTGCAGTCGTAATGGCCGTATTATCTTTAGTGGGATAAACCTCAACCCATTTGCTAAATGCACAGACAAACACCAAAACATACTTAAGGCTGTTGCATCTCTCTAATTCAATGTAGTCCACTTGAAGGACTTCAAAAGGAAAAGTGGGTGGTGCATAATTACCAGGTGGTGTGGTCCCTGGATTGTACATCATACAGATCATGCAGTATTTCATCGAATGTGCGTCTGTCTTAGAAATATTGTCATTATGCCGCACAGAAGCTAACAATTTATAAATGCCTTTTGCACTAATGTGAGCTGGACCATGTGCCAAAGTAACTACAGGAAGAACATATGCATCTGGCAACATCCATTTCTGCTGCTCCGATTTATCAATCCAACATTCTTCCTCATCATCTGTGCTGTACTCTCCTGTCATTTCACTAAATCCTCTATCGTGACTTCACTCTGTGTTTCCTTTACACTTTCAAGAGTATTTTCCGACATAACAGCTTCAGAAACCCACCTAGCTGGACTTGCAACAAACATGCGTTTCATTTTACTTTGAGCCGTTTCCTTAGCTACCTGGTCTGCAAAGGCCTTTCCTCAACCCCCCTAATCTGTAACCTTCTTATGGGCACTGCACTTAATTATCACCAATTTCTTGGGAAACATAGCAGACAAAAGCCACAATATAAGGCGCCCAAGCTGAATTTTAGTGTCATGGAAAGTAAGAAACCCTCTTTCTGCCCAGAGTCGCCCAACATTGGGGTGACCCCAGAGCATACTGGCGTTCAGTATAAATATTGACAACCAGTCCTTCACTTGATTTGCAAGCTCTAATAAGGGCAACAAGCTCAGCAGCTTGAGCCGACTGATAAGGAACCCGTGATGTCTCTACCACTGTCCACAGCGTGGTAATAGCATAAGCTGCAGTAGTAGTGCCATCTGGTAATTTAAAACAGAGCCATTGACATATAGTTCTCCTTGGGGATCAGATAAGGTAACTTTAGTCAAGTCTACCCATTCTTTTGTCTTGTCTTCCGTCCGAAAAATACACTCATGTTTGTCAACTGCATCATTACTGAAGGGAGGGGTAGTAACATGGCTGGATTCAAAGTAGCACATCTCTTGGTCGTAATATGTTTCGCAAACAATATCAATTCATAGCCAGTAAGACATGCACTGGTGAGGTGCTGTGTTTTTGTCTTATTCAAAAGTGTGTCCACAGCATGGGATACCATAACAGTGAGTTAAGTATCAAGTACGAGCCAAGCCAATTGTCTGGTCGAAACGGCCACAGACATGACCTCTCTCAGACAACTCAGGAGGACCCTAGCAACAGGGTCAAGCACAGCAAAAAAATAAGCACAAGGCCTTTTGTTTATCTCTAACTTGTTGTGTTAAGACAGAAAATGCGCAGCCAGCCATCTCATGGACAATCAAAGCACAAACAGTATGTTATAATTCGGTGTGGCAAGTACCGGAGCCGAACAAAGTGCAGTTTTTAATTGCTTAAAAGACTGCTGACATTCAGGCGTACAAGGCAAAGGCTCATGCACTGCTTTCATTGTTAATACAAGCAATGTTTTGATTAGTAAAGAGTAATTGGGGTTCCACTGGCAACAGTAGGAAGCAATATCTATAAAAGTGCGTACATCTTTTTGAGGTTGTGGAAGGGGCATTTTAACGAGGGTACCAATACAATCGGGGGTCAGTCTTCTACCCTCTTTTAACAGTAGGTGACCTAAATAGATAACCTCCTGTCGACAATACTGAAATTTTGAAATAGAGACCTTATGCCCATGACATGCCAAATGCAACAACAATTTGACAGTACTGTCCCTACATCCTTGTTCTGTATAAGATGTTATTAATAAACCGTCGACATATTGCACCAATACATTACGTGAAGGAAGCAAAAATAAATACAAGTGACTTTTCAATGCTTGACTATAAATACTAGGACTCTGTATAGAGCTGAGGAACACAACAGAATCTAAAGCTTCTGTCGGCCAATGTGAATGCAAACAAATACCTGCTATCTGGATGAATAAGAATACTAAAGAATGCATTTTTAAGATCAATGCCAGAAAAGAACTTAGCAGTAGATGGAATCATCGTTAAGAGAGTAGTGATATCAGGTGCCACCGGAAACTGCGGAACCACAATTTTATTAACCTCCCGCAAATCAATCACAAAGCGATAGACATCATCAATAACATCAGAGGAACCCGAAGGTGCCCTCTTTAGAACTGGAAGAATGGGAATATTGCAAATATTGGCAGTTGTCTCCTCGACTAACCCTTTTCGTATCAAATCTTGAACAATTTGAAGAAGAGCCTGTTCACCAGCCTGCAGTATCTTATACTGTGGAATGCGGGGTAGAATAGCATTATCCTTAATCCGTATTGAAACTGGTGATATATGTAACAGACCCATATCAGATTCACCTCTGCCCGCAGTGTAGGTGGGGCCTGAGCAAATTCAGCTGGAAGGGGCACATCCAGGGACAAACATTGCTTAGCATCACATCCGGATCCATAATAATATAAACACCTACAGGGGAGAAATAAATAGTAGTATACAATTTCATCAGCAAATCCAAACCCATCAGATTTTCACCACAATCAGAAGTGAGAAGAAGCGGAGAATCCACAGTAAAAGGACCAAAGGTAAGGGCAAGGGGGTGTGAAATGGAGCTTACAACCGGTGCGCCTGAAATACCCACTGAAGCGTTAGTCTCGCCAGACATGGCTGCCCCAGGGACCATGTGGCGGGAAACAGAACTTTATGTAGCGCCTGAATCCACCACAAATATGTGCAGAGACAGAATGTCGAGTAAAAAATATCGAATTGCACAAATATCTTGGCAAAAATATCGCTGGTCAAGAATAACAACAGACAAATCCTCGTGGTCAAGAATATCGATTTTAAGTAAGTAATATCGATCTAAAAAACTATCGCAGTGTTTAATATGGTTTCCAAAAATATAGATGTTGAAAATATCGATTTTTTATTAATATTATGTATTTTAGTATATATTATTCATGTGTGTGATGTATGTATTTGTTGTATAAAAATTGTTTGTATTTTTATTTTATGTATTAAAATGTTAGTAATTATAAATGTGCCTTTTTATTAGAATTTTTCTTTTTTAGTACCATAGCGGGTTGTGGGTTCATAGGGGAATAGGGTGGGAAGTAATTTAATTTTAGTACATTTATTGAATCATTTTCCTTTATGAATACTTGTGAATTGAGATGTTATAATGTTAAATGTGTAAATTAATTTTTGTAATAATTTAATAATTAGTTGGTAATTATTTATAATTAATTGACAAATTATTATGTTAATTGTTTAAATAATTTTAGGTGTGTGTTGTAGTGTTTATAGGGGAAAATGTTGGGAAGTAATTTATTTTTAATTGATGAATAATTTGTTGTTAATTAATTTGAATTAATTAATTAGTAATTAAATATGGTAATTGTGTAATTAATTTTAGGTGTGTGTTGTGGTGTTTATAGGTTGCAAAAACAACAAGTGATGGACCGAATGTGGATCAATGTCACACATTCCCCCAGTCAAAAGATCTGGGCCCAAATCCATCGTTTTTTTGCACTCCACACCACCCTGGGTTAGACAATGGCGATATGCAAATCAGCTCTGACCCTGTTGCCCCATGGGAACAGTCCAGTCCGAACTACAAAAGCCATGTCCTTCCCAGAACGGAATCAAGCATCCGAGGACCGGACCGGTTTCGAGGTAACACCTCTCATCAGCCCGGCTAGCTTGACTCCAAGTGGTGTGGAGTGCCTGGGACCCACGTCTGGGCATCCCCAGCGCACTTAGGGCGGCAATTGCAAAAACAACAAGTGATGGACCGAATGTGGATCAATGTCACACATTCCCCCAGTCAAAAGATCTGGGCCCAAATCCATCGTTTTTTTGCACTCCACACCACCCTGGGTTAGACAATGGCGATATGCAAATCAGCTCTGACCCTGTTGCCCCATGGGAACAGTCCAGTCCGAACTACAAAAGCCATGTCCTTCCCAGAACGGAATCAAGCATCCGAGGACCGGACCGGTTTCGAGGTAACACCTCTCATCAGCCCGGCTAGCTTGACTCCAAGTGGTGTGGAGTGCCTGGGACCCACGTCTGGGCATCCCCAGCGCACTTAGGGCGGCAATTGCAAAAACAACAAGTGATGGACCGAATGTGGATCAATGTCACACATTCCCCCAGTCAAAAGATCTGGGCCCAAATCCCAAATGGTGTTTATAGGTGTTAATGGTGGGAAGTAATCTATTTTAATTCCTGAATTAATACTTAGGGGTCCATTACGATGTCCGCCCGCCATCGTAAGGGAGCCAGGGACCGACCACTGAAGTCGCGGCGGTCCCGTCATGTTCATTAGGATGTGCCTGCCACACTGGCGGGCCCCTTTACATTGCGGGTGGATCAGCTTGCTGCAGACCCACTCGCAGTGTAAATGGACTGTGGTGCCTGCCATGTAGTACATGGCAATGAGGGGGGTACCATAGGTACCCCCCAAGTGCAACTCCCCCAGCCCCCCCAGGGCCAGTAACAGGCCCCCAATGCAATCTCCGCTGGCCTTACAATGGCAGCATCGCCATCATGGAGAGGCCATTCAGCTTGCCCATGCTAATATGGACGGCGGTGCCTGCAAGGCACCGCCACCATATTAGCTCTCTTTTCCACCCGGTCAGCAGTCCGACCGGCGGAAAAGTGGTCAACGGTCTTTCCGTCCGCTGCTGGGCCCCTCGCCATGCTAATATGGTGGGGGTTCGAACAGGGGCATTTGGCGGGCTGATCGCCTGCTCTGCTGCCTGGGGTATCGTAGCGCTGCTGCCCTGACTAGCGCTCGCATTATATTTATTAATTAAGTGTTTTAAGGTGTGCTCCACTAGCGCTCGCATTTTATTTATTAATTAAGTGTTTAGAAATTAAGGTGTGCTCCACTAGCGCTCGCATTTTATTTATTATTAAGTGTTTAGAAATTAAGGTGTGCTCCATTTTGCTAGCGCCTCCCTGCCCACAGCGCTATTTACTTACATTCCCCAACCGACTTCCGGTCTCGCTTCCGACGCCATTTCTGTTGTTGTTGTGCCTCGGAGCCCGCCCTCTCCACCACGCACCCGCCTCCCAGCTGCTCCTCCCTCCCACTAAGAGGCAAGGCTCTCCCCGCCGATTGCAGCGCTGTGACCGTCCTGACTTCGTCAGACGCGGTCGCTCCCCAAGGCCCCTGGTGTCTTGTGATCCACGCTGTGCCACACTGCTGCCTCACCAACGCTGCGCTGCTCTGCTGACTGCTCTGCTGCCTGGGGTATCGTAGTGCTGCTGCCCTGACTAGCGCTCGCATTTTATTTATTAATTAAGTGTTTTAAGGTGAGCTCCACTAGCGCTCGCATTTTATTTATTAATTAAGTGTTTAGAAATTAAGGTGTGCTCCACTAGCGCTAGCATTTTATTTATTAATTAAGTGATTAGAGATTAAGGTGTGCTCCATTTCGCTAGCGCCTCCCTGCCCACAGCGCTATTTACTTACATTCCCCAACCGACTTCCGGTCTCGCTTCCGACGCCATTTCTGTTGTTGTTGTGCCTCGGAGCCCACCCTCTCCACCACGCACCCACCTCCCAGCTGCTCCTCCCTCCCACTAAGTGGCAAGGCTCTCCCCGCCGATTGCAGCGCTGTGACCGTCCTGACTTCGTCAGACGCGGTCGCTCCCCAAGGCCCCTGGTGTCTTGTGATCCACGCTGTGCCACACTGCTGCCTCACCAACGCTGCGCTGCTCTTCTGACTGCTCCGCTGCCTGGGGTATCGTAGCGCTGCTGCCCTGACTAGCGCTCGCATTTTATTTATTAATTAAGTGTTTATAAATTAAGGTGTGCTCCACTAGCGCTCGCATTTTATTTATTAATTAAGTGTTTAGAAATTAAGGTGTGCTCCATTTCGCTAGCGCCTCCCTGCCCACAGCGCTATTTACTTACATTCCCCAACCGACTTCCGGTCTCGCTTCCGACGCCATTTCTGTTGTTGTTGTGCCTCAGAGCCCGCCCTCTCCACCACGCACCCGCCTCCCAGCTGCTCCTCCCTCGCCCCTCCCCTTTCACTATCCATATATGACAGATGCCTTTGCGCGCAGCGTTCACGCGCAGCGGACGCGCCCCATGCGCGCCGAAGGTGCGCTAAAGGTAAGCCCGTCTTCGCCCGTCCGCGCCTGGACCACGCCCAGTGCCAGGCCCCCTCACTCCTCCAGCATAACGTATGACGCCGCCACCCTCTTAGGCCTTAACCCCGGACGCACACCACAATGCTACGAAGCTGCCCCAGGACATACCCACGGTCCCTTCGCCTGCCACTCCTGCAAGTTCGCCTGCATCAAGAACCACACCAAATCCACTCCCTCCAAACACAGCTCCGACTCGAACCACCTGAAGTGCATCCTGCTGAACACCCGATCGGTCCACAGACACTCCATTGAACTTTGGAACCTCCTCGACACTACATCGCCGGACGTCGCCTTCCTCACAGAAACATGGATGAACGCCTCATCAGCGCCCGACATCGCCATAGCCATCCCGGACGCTTACAAGATCATCCGAAAAGACCGCACCAACCAAACAGGAGGAGGCATCACCATCGTCCACAAGAACACCATCAGAATCATAACCAGCTCCGACGATGACCTCGCTACCGCCGAACACCTTCACTTCCAGATCCACACTTAGAGGCACCCTCATATACAGACCACCAGGAACCCGTAAACAATTCAGCGAAGACATCACTGACTTCATCAGCCCACATGCCCTCGCCTCCGAGAACTACATTCTACTAGGAGACCTCAACTTCCACCTGGAAAACATAAACGACAGCAATACCACCACCCTTCTGGACAACCTGGCCAATCTCGGACTCAAACAACTTGTTGACTCCCCCACCCATGTAGCCGGACATACGCTCGACCCAATCTTCACCTCCAGCAAACACATTTCCTTCGATCGCACCACAGCTCTCCATTGGACGGACCACTGTTGTGTTCACTTCAGCTACAAAACCACCTCGACCCACGACCCCCAACAACCTATTCCTCGAAGAAACTGGAACAAAATCACCTCCGACCGACTCCTCACATCACTCAACCAAAACCCTCCCACCCTCTCATCGGACCCAAACCAAGCTGCCACCAAACTCAAAAAATGGATCACTCACAGCGCTGACGAATTAGCACCTTTGAAAAACCACCAGATCAAATCAGGTAACAAAAAGGCCCCCTGGTTCAACGATGACCTTAAGAAATCCAAGAAGCTATGCCGTACTCTAGAGAAAACATGGAGAAAAAACCCAACCACCGACAACATGACCACCTTCAAAGCAGCCACCCGCAAACACCACCAACTGATTCGATCCACCAAGAAATCAGCATTCAAGGATCGACTCGACAACAACGCCCATAACAGCAAGGAACTCTTCAACATCGTCAAAGAATTCACCAACCCCACCGCAGCCTCAAACGACATTTCTCCCTCCCAAGACCTCTGCGATTCGTTATCCTCCTTCTTCTACAACAAAATTGCCGACATACATAACAGCTTTGAGAACATTTACAACGAACAACCCTCCCCACCCCCCTCCGAACCTACACCACCCGCTAACAACCTCAGCGCCTGGAACCCAATCACCACTGAAGACACCATCCGCCTAATGAACTCCATCCAGTCTAGCTCGCCAACCGACCCATGTCCCCACCACATCTTCAACAAAGCAGACTCCATCATCGCACCCCATCTCTGTGATGTCATCAACTGCTCCTTTAACTCTGCTACCTTCCCAGAAAGCTGGAAACACGCCGAACTCAGCGCCCTCCTAAAGAAACCCACAGCAGACCCCACTGAACTTAAGAACTACCGCCCCATATCCCTCCTCCCATTCCCTGCCAAAGTAATTGAGAAAGCCGTCAATAGCCAGCTCGCCACCTTCCTTGAATCCAACAACTCCCTCGATCCCTCTCAGTCCAGATTTTGAGGCAAACACAGCACTGAAACCGCCCTCATTGCAGCGACAGACGACATCCGAACACTACTGGACAACGGAGAAACAGTGGCCCTCATTCTACTCGACCTCTCCGCCGCTTTCGACACAGTCTGTCACAGCACCCTTATACAACGCCTCAACAACATCGGCATACAAGGAAAAGCCTTGGACTGGATCATCTCGTTCCTCGCTGGGAGTACTCAGAGAGTCCGACTTCCCCCATTCAAATCAGAGGCCACCGAAGTCATCTGCGGTGTACCACAAGGATCATCACTCAGTCCCACCCTCTTCAACGTCTACATGAGTCCACTCGCACCCATCGCAGGTCAACACAACCTTAACATCATCTCCTATACTGACGACACCCAGTTGATCCTTTCCCTCACCAAAGTCCCTAACACCGCCAAAACTAATCTCCACGAAGGCATGAAAGAAGTAGCCGAATGGATGAAAAACAGCTGCCTAAAACTTAACTCCGACAAAACGGAGGTGCTCATCCTAGGATCATCCCCCTCTGCCTGGGACGACTCATGGTGGCCTTCGGCTCTGGGCACAGCACCCATACCCACTGACCACGCTCGTAACCTCGGCTTCATCCTGGACTCCTCACTCTCGATGACCAGACAAGTCAACGCAGTCTCATCCTCCTGCTTCAACGTACTTCGTATGCTCAAAAAAATCTTCCGTTGGATCCCCCCCGAGACAAGAAAGACTGTCACCCATGCACTGGTCACGAGTCGACTGGACTATGGAAACACACTATACGCCGGAATCACAGCCAAATTACAGAAAAAACTCCAACGCATTCAAAACGCATCAGCGAGACTCATTTTGGACATCCCTCGTCAAGATCACATTACCGGCCATCTAAAAGACCTCCACTGGCTTCCCGTCAACAAGAGAATAACGTTCCGTCTCCTCACCCATGCACACAAAGCCCTTTACAAACTAGGACCCGAATGCCTCAACACTCGACTGTCCTTCTACACACCCACCCGCCAACTAAGATCCTCCAATCAAGCCCTCGCCTCAGTTCTGCGTATCCAAAGATCCACCATAGGAGGTAGATCCTTCTCCTACTTGGCGGCCAGGACCTGGAACTCACTCCCCACTCACCTCTGCCTTACACAGAACCACATCTCCTTCAGAAAAGAACTTAAAACCTGGCTATTCGATAAATAATGACCCCCCCCCCCCACCCCCCAAGCACCTTGAGACCCTCTGGGTGAGTAGTGCGCTATATAAATTCCCGAACTTGAACTTGAACATTATGTTAAAGAATGCGTATTCAATGTAATGTTTATTATTGTTTTTTTAATAATAATATTTTTTAATTTCATTATTAATCATGTTAATTTGGGAAATTAATTTAAAAAAAATGATGACTATTTATTGGTGTCATGTTACAGGGTAGTAAATAAAATAAATACATTTATGTTTTAAATGTGTTGTTTGCTTTCTTTATTTATTTTAGATAATAGCTGTACCTTTTTATGATATGTAATTAATATATTTATTGCTAATGTTTAATATATTTCATTGGATACTTTTAAAATATTGTTTATTTATTTTTAAGATTATTTTCATTTTTTCAATTGCTTAAAGATTAGTAATTTTTGTTTCTCTGCTATCCAACACTTTCCTTACTGTTGCACTCACAGGAGTGGGAATAGTATTTTTTAGCCCTCTACTATCCAACACTCCCCTAATATTGCTCTCACTGGAGTGGAAATAGTAATTTTTTTACCTCCGCCATCCAGCTCTTTTCCTAATGTTGCACTCATTGGAGTGGGAATAGTACTTTTTACCCCTCCGCTATTCAACATTTTCTCTACGGTTACACTCACTGGACTGGGAAAAGTAACTTTTACTGCTCCTCTATACAAAATGTTCCCTACTCTTGCACTCACTGAAGTAGGAATAGTAATTTTTACCATTCCACTATCCAATACTTTCCCTGATGTTGCTGTCACTGGAGTAGGAATGGTAATTTTTACCCCTCCGCTATGCAATTCTTTCCCTACTTTTGCTCTTACTGGAGTGGAAATAGTAATTTGTATACTTTCACCATCCAGCACTTTCCCTAATGTTGCACACATTGGAGTGGGAATAGTAGTTTTTACCCTACGCCATCCAGCATTTTCTCTACTGTTACACTCACTGGACTGGTAAAAGTAATGTTTACTGCTCCTCTACACAAAATGTTCCCCACTCTTGCAGTTGCTGAAGTAGGAATAGTAATTTTTACCCTTCCGCTATCCAATACTTTCCCTGCTGTTGCTGTCACTGGAGTGGGAATGGTATTTTTTACCCGTCTGCTATGCAATACTTTCCCTACTGTTGCACTCACTGGAGTGAACATTTTAATGTTTAACCCTACACTATATCTACTGTTGCACTCACTGGAGCTGGAATAGTAAATTTAAATATTTCGCTATCCAACATTCTCACTACTGTTGCATTTATTGTATTGCGAAATGTACGTTTTAATTTTTTTAAATAGTTAAATGTTTGAAATAATTATAAAATGGTTATTTTTTTATTTATAAATTATTGATATATGTGTATATTTTATTTTTTATATAATTTAAAAGTTCAAATATTAAATAAAGATAATAGTTAACAAATTATTGTTAAGTAAATAGATGTAAAGGTATAAATGATTATGTTTGTGTGCTTATTTTTTTCATTAAGTGTATTTGTTATATTTAATTAAAATGAATATTAAATATAATTTATTTTCTTATAAATGATAGTAATATTTAATGTATTTTATTTTATATATATTTTAAAATTTTTACTTCGATATTTTTGATTCAATATTCTTAGACTTACGTGTTTCAGTTTAGGGAGTCGAAACATTTGCATTCTTTATTTTTTCATCAATATATTTGCCATCAATATTTTTTACATCTATATTTTGTCAGTGAACCCCTAAAATTCTTTAGTCGATCCTTGCAAATCCGCCTTTATATATGGGCCACACTGATCTACAGGTGTATGCACTGGTCCCGTACCCTGTCCCTGGCTGTCCTAACTTTAAGACATCCCAATTTCATCATCAAAGTCACAATCATCATTATAATACTGACCATCTTTAGAATTATCAAAATAATTGTCAGAACGGGCCTCAGAAGCTGTCTGTCTGCCTGTACAGCTTCCTCTATTGCTGGAACTGTGTCTCCTTGGGGATGCAACCTTTTGAAAAAGTAGGGGGCACTCGCTATACCAATGGCCCTCCTCCTTACAATAAGCATACTGATTCGGCCCCAATTGTGTTGTCGAAGGCTGCCGAGTACGTGGCAGCTGTCCAGAAGGACCTCCTTTTCCCCTATTATTTCCCCTAAACACTTGCTGCAACAACACCTTTGTTCTTAAATCCTTAAGTTTCTAATCATTTCTATCCTTTTCCTCCTGATCTCAGTGTTCATAATACTGGGCCATATTCAAAATAACAGAGGGAGAAGATGTGGACCAAGTACTCTCAGATGTCTGCAAACAAGATGTGATTTTAGGAAGAAGGTTAGAAACAAACCTGTCAACAAACAATCAAACTCCTCCCTCTATAGACATATTCTGTTCACTATAATCCAAAAATGTATCTTCAAACCGAGTAAAGAAATCAGACACGCTCTCATCCTTCTTCTGCCGACAAGCTGTCAATTTGTCCCAGCTTGTAAGTGAATGCAAATATGTAATAATACTACCAGATAAAGCTAGTATCTCTGAATGGGGTTTATCACCTGGCTTCATTTCCAGATCCCTTCCTTTAATGACATCCCATGTACCGCCCAATTTTGCAACATGATCTTGAGTATGAACCGGTCACCAAACATCAACCGGAACAAGAAGACCAAAACACATTTCAATATCAGCTAGAGTCATTACAGTAGAGGAAGCAGCCTCTGTTTATTATTTGTAATAAGCTGTAGGATTTTGCCTGGGAAAAGGCAAATGAGCCTTAAGGGCTAAAACTTCACTTCTCACGGAGTATAATCCCATTGCTCCTGGAAACAAGCCACCACAGCCCGCCTAGTAACAACACCACGCTGGCCCATCAGCTAAAGTATCTCTGGATGATAAATAGGATGAACTTCCTGCATTGGGAACTACCCCTAAAGGCAACTAAAGTTGTAACATTCCCAAACACTTGGCCTGACACTAAATCTGAACATATACACGATCTTTAATATCAAATTAAATTTGGGGCGCTTCTGACCCAACATGTGTTTGCCAGAGATTAATCAATGTAGCAGACATGTGTTTAAGGACATGTTCCTGTATAAAGGGTTAAAAAGCTCGCATGACTCTCCAAATATCCTCAACACTATAAAGCCCATTACAAGACCACTGCGCAGCCTGTTCAGCCACTACTTGTTTCTCATCATCCCCAACCTCAGATCGTACTAATGGGCCCATTTTATCCCTAAATTTCCTCCAATCTCTGTCCTTAAACCATCGCACTGGCGTGGCAAAATCCTGAAGTAGTGGAGGATGAATAACCAGAGAAGGAGAAACAACAGAGTCATTAGGTCCAACTGTAGCCGGTGATTGCATCGGAGGAGAAAGAACAGAATACACAGGTGCTGAAACAGTAGAAGTACTAGAAGTCACAGTGATCAGAGATGGCAAAGGCAAAGAAGGAGAGGGAGTGCTGGGGCTGAAGCTGTAAGAGTAACAGCTGTGGATATTGGAGCAAAAGAAACAGACAAAACAGACTGGGGTGACTGTAAAGGAACAATGGGATACATACTCTGCGGGGCATATGGTGGCAGGGGTCGAGTATCTAACAACTCTTCTACAGAAGTATCATCTTCCTCTTTGGCAAATAGGACTTATCAATGTGCAACCAAAATCTCCTATCCTCACATTCAATTCCTGACTTCCCTGTTTTTCTCTTTCATATGCCATAGCTTTCTGTGTCAATGTTTGCATTTTCCCTTTCCGTGCGTCCCTCTCCATCTTTAACCACCTCCGTCTGGCTTCCCTCTGCCAAGTGCTGAGGGAGTCAAACAAACATGGACTATCTACTTTTTTTCTTAAATAACTGTTCCTGTAAAAAACACATTTTTTTGTTCATCAAAAGTGCTCATCAAAGGCCACTGCAACTCAGCATTGTCTGTCGTATATTTGTGTCATAATGTACTAAACATAATAGGGCCAAGACCATGTTTCACATACATATCAAAATTGGGCTGCCTTCAGGAGGCGCAGGCTGAGCCTCTTCCAATCGAGCATCTGTAGAACAACAATGACAGCACAAATTACAAATCTTACTCGGGCCAGGCATCTTGAAAAAGAAACCAAATCAACAGCTTTACCTGGCTAAGTATTTGCAAATACTTTTTATCAAGACAGTCCTCAGACCGTACCAAACTCAAACCCAAACAGTACCATATCCACAAAGAACCAAAACGAACTCACATGATATCAGTAGTACAAACAAACCGAGTCTCCACTGCCGATCTCTTCAGGCCAAATCCAAGAGTTTTGCTGTTCAGGACTCCACTCTGGATGACCACTGGGCGAGGCTTCCTCCGGTGGGACAGAGACAGCAGCTACGAGTAACAAAGACTTTGTGCAGGGATCCTGAGCCTTCCGTCCGACCTGACGATGCTCCCATCCACCCCTCATGGACACAGGATGGGGCATAAATAACCCGAAGGAGTCCCTAATTTTGGCGCAAACTGAAGAAAATGACTCGCTATGGGCCACCCGGGTCTCTAAGACCACATCTCAGCCTTCTGTACTAAATGAGGAGTCAGTTAGACAGAAGAGAACACAAACCATTATTGTTTATTCATATACACTCAGAGTGTAGAACTATCGGCCCAGTCACTAGGAGTGTTGCAGAGGGAACTGAAATCGACAAACCTAAAGATACATTAGGTCGTTTTCATACCGGGCGAAAACACGCCCACATTGGAATTTTCCTAGCAGGTGCAGTCAAGCAGCAGAATATAGAAAAAACAGTTCAGCGCTCGTATCTTACACAAAGTAACATAGTCCAAGGTTGTTCCATCCAGAGCTCGCCACCAGACAAGGGGGAGAAGGCCTCTATCTAACAAGAAAGCCATGTGCTAACATGAACAGTGTTGCTCATTACTGGAATTAAATCTAAGAGGAGAAACAAAACTTAGAGGGGAGCAGTTTTCGGAATAAAAGAAAGTTCGTTTCGAACAGCCTAAAATGGCGGCCATAAACAAAATGGTGCAGCGCATGCTATCTTATAAGAAGCACTGTGTAAGCATAAATAATTCTATTCTAACAGTTGTGTAGGGCATTGTACGTGTGCGTGGGAAGTTTGAATTAGCTAGGCTTGTGAATAAGGAACCAGAGATGTTTCCTGATATGCAGTGTGATGTTGGACATGGAAGATTAAGGATGAATCCTGTAGTGCTGCTATGAATGGTCTGGAGTCTGTGTAGGAGTTGTTTGGAAATTCTGACAGAGTGTGGCCATAGTCCATTCTGCTGGTGATGGGTGCTTGTGTGAGAGTCCGTCTGGTGTTCTAAGGCAACCATTTGAAAATCTTTCACAGCATGATTTGGATGTGGAAGCAGGAGGTACACACTGAGTTGACTTGTGCTGTCATGTTGAGCTTGTTATCTTGGATGATCTCTAGATCTCTTAAGTGGTCTATGGATGTGGGTGTTGGACCTAGCTCTGAAGGTCACTAGATAAGGTCCCTAAGGGAGATCGTGTTGCCAAAGACGAGTTATTCTGTCTTGCTGAGATTTATGCAGTTGGTTCGCATCCAGTCTGCTACCATGGTTATGCAGTTGGTGAAGTTGGTTCTAGTGGGGGTTGTTTTGTCCAAAAGGGAGAGGATGAATTGGGTGCCAACGGCGTGGGAGATGATAGTGATTTTTTTTTATTAGATGATGTTGGTGAGCGGTGTCATGTATATTTTGAAAAGGGTGTGGCTGAGGAACATTCTCTGTGGGACTCTGCTGTCAATTTCTTGGTCCTGATGTGAAGATTGGCAGCCTGGCCCATCTAGCTCCCTTTTGTGAAGAGTGCCAACCTGACCCATTGGAACAGATCCATTTGAGAGCAGATCCGTATGATAAACTTGTGGAGTCTTCTGATGAGGGTGTTATGGGAGACAGTGTTGAAGGCCGCAGAGAGCTAAGCAGGATGAGGGCCGCTGTTTCTCCTCGGTCCAGAATGATTTAAATGTCATCAGTGGCCATAATGAGAGCTGTTTCGGTTCTGTGGTTCTTCTGAGTCCTGATTTAGTGTTGCCTAGAAAATGCTGAAATTTGAAGTGTGTTGTTAGTTGCTTGTTGATGGCCTTCTCAATCACTTTCACTGGATAGGGAAACAGGGAGCTGGGTCGGAAGTGGGTCAGTTGGTTTGGGTCTGCTGTAGGCTTCTTGAGGAGGGAGTTGATTTCTGCAAGTTTCCATTCATCAAGAAAGTGGAAGACATGATGGAGATGTTGATGATGTGGACCAGGATGGTGCTGATTGATGATGTTCCCAGGTTGTAAATGTGGGGGGCATGGGTCAGTTGGGGCTCCTGAGTGTAGGCTCCTCGTGATGCCTGCTGTGTTGTTTCTGGTGAGGGTTGACCATTCGGTCAGGTGGCTACCCTGGTTGGTGGTGGTTAGGTTAGCAGTGAGGTCTTTGGGGTTTGGTTGGTGTACAAAGATCCTACAGATATTAGAGATTTTGCTGTGGAAGAAGTTGGATAGGTTGTCACAGGGATGCTGGAAGGCAGCAATGTTGGTGACGGTGGTTGAAGGCAAGGTGAAATCCTTAACTACCAAAAAGATCTCCCTGCAGCTGTTGGAGCTTCTTTTGATTACAATCCACTAGTGTTTTTTTCTTGGTGTCTCTTATTTGCTGCTGATAGCGTCTTAGTGTAGCCTTGTTTGTAGTTCTGTTAGTGGTGTTGTGGCTGGCTCTCTATTTCCTTTCTAGCTATTTTCAGTGTCATTTGGTGTGTCATAGGTCTTCTATGTAGCAGCTGGCCTGTTTTTATAATCTACTATTCATCTTATTGTTGATGGGTATGAGGGAGTCTGTGCAGTTCTTAATCCAATTGTTGAATTTGTTAATGTCCTTGTCGAGGTTGTCTGTGGCGCTAGGTTGATCCGTGCTAATGATGCTGAGCCATTCTGCTGCTGTGATTTTGCCCCAGCTGCGGCTTCAAATGCTGAACCTTGTAGGGGGTGTTGACTTTAGTTGTGTTGATTTGGAAATGGACGATGGAGTGGTCGGTCCATATGAGTGGTGTAGCGGAGTTGAATTTGGTTTTAGCGTCTTGCTTTTTAGACGAGCTGGGTGAGTCCGATGTTGCTCAAGCTTTAGAGAACTACTGTGAAGCAGGGGTCATTTCGGTCTTCTAGGTAAATGCTGAGGTCACAGAGTCGATGGTGAGTACAGCAACAAAGTTAGTAATGAGGTTGGTAAAAGTGACTTGTGGCCAGGTCATCGGTGGGCAAGGGTGCAGTTCAGGGTGATGTTTTCTGAGATCTGCAACTTGAAGTGCAAATGTTCCATGAATAGGGTGGTGTTCTCTGGATGTTGGGCATTTAATGGATTCCCTGTAGATGATAGTAAGTCCTCCTACTGGATTGTGAAGGTGGTCCTGTCAAGTGATCTTGTCACCTGCTGGTATTGTCATGGTGATGCCAGGTCTTTGCGATAAAGAGGATGTCAGGTGCATCACTACTCAACAGGTCCCCTATTTTAGTTGTGTGTTTGCTGAGTGATCATGTGTTAAGAAGCATGCATGCAAGTGGGTGTTAATGTGCAGGTTTGCTGTGGTGTATGGTATAGGGTGGGGGTGTAGGCATTGCTGGTTCTTGTGTGGTGTGTGTTGTGAGAGGGTGTTAGTATTTGTGTGCGGTGTGTGGGTGTGTGACTGCTGAAGAACTAGCAGTGGGTGCAGGTGAAAGCCCCTATTGTGGTGTAACGCATGGCATGGCAGCAGTTGGGGGAACAGCGTTCAGGTTCTAGTGAACTAAGGAGTGCTGTGGAGTATCGCTGGGTGGTGATCGGACCAGAGTTCCTGGTGATGGGCACGGTCCAGGCATGGACTGGCACAGGCCGGCTTGCCTATAATGCACAAGCAGCGTGTCCGCTACACGTCTGTGTTGCATCTGCCATTAAGTTGTTCCTGGGACAGAAAGGAGTGCAGGGTACCGTGATGTCATTTCCTGTTCTGATGGGCAATGGGAAATGAAATCCTCTTGCTTGGCTTTTTCTTTTAAATACAGTTTTGATGGGAAAACCAGTAATGTTACTTCCTGTCCAGATGTATCAGGTTAAATCCAGTCCAGTTTATGCAGGAGACCGGACCGGAGTGAGCAGAGCGGCAGAGACGGCAGCGGCGGTGAAGCAAAGCAGTAGGAGGCCAGGAGGCCAGGAAAACTGTGGAAACCACGAACTGCAAGCGGCGGAGAAACCACGCTGAGAACCACAATACGCATCAGGCCGGGGCAGGCGTTTTGGAGCCTGCGGCTTTGCCTGCCTGGTTGCCGGTATTGCCTACTTTTGCCTGAACCGGCAAGGTGAGGCTGGGAGCCGCGACTTGCAGCAGGACTGCACAAGAGCAGGAGCCACACAGAGCCACACGGAGCCACACAGAGGCTGCAGCAGAGCCGCGGCTTTGCCTGTACTGGCGAGGTTGGAAGCCGCAACTTGCAGCAGACCGCGCAGGAGTCACACAGGAGCCACATAGAGGCTGCAGCAGAGCCGCGTGGTAGGCCTCATGTAAGGCTGCGGTGGCCTGTTGCGGTCCCAGAGACTGCAGACACTGGGGAAGGTGCGAATTGGAAAACATTACCACAATACTGATTAACCACAATACTCATCAGCCCTCAGAATCAAACTCAAAGTGTTCCTGTGGACACGCCGATTACACCGATCACAAGAGTTTTGCTGACAGGCTGAGGATGAGGCAGCCATGGCTCCTGCAGGCTCCAGGAGGTCATTGAGGCTGGGGTTCTGAGCAGCAACCCGGATAATAGGTCAACCTCACGGCAGGGAGTGAGCAAGGTGCACCCAGAGCCCCACAGTCTCCCAGTGGTGCATCTGCACCTTTGCATCTACGCACCTTCGATCTTGAGGAAGGGCAGGAATGGTACGGTATTTCGGGCTCATTTGCCAACAAAGAAACAGCCTGAAGCACAGCGGGGGAACACTGCTGCAAAACTCAACTGATCCAGGCAGATCCAGGCAGTGAACCCAGTATTGGCTCCAGACTCGGAGTCCGCCTTGGAGGTCTGGAACCCCAAGAGACGAGAGCAAGAAACACCTTGGAGGCTTTCGCTTTTCGCAGCTTTAACCATCAAGCACCAATCACCACCAAGCCCCCGAAGCACATAGCAGGTGCACAGGTGAGGAGAGTGGGGGGCCAACTAAGAAGTGTCCCTGCGCCCCTGCGTCCCTGCGTCTCTGCGCCCCTGTGCTGGGTGCTCCCACCTTGTCCTGCATAACCAATAACTTTGTCCCTTCAGACAAGCCTCTACCCAGTCCTGATCACTTCTTCCAGCAACCGTGCTCAGTTGGCGCTAGGTGCAGGAAGAAAATTATATACCGGGAGAGACATTGAGAGGGGACTCAGCAGGTCCACCATGTGGTCAGGAAGAGAAAGAAGACCTCCAACAAGGCAACCAACTAAACGAAAAAGGAACAACTCAATCACGAGTTCAGCGACAACAGGAAAAAAATAAGCAAGCATCTAACAGCATCAAGGAAGCTAGCAATACCACCAGCAATGCCCCCCTCCAGGAAAGTAACCATAATGGCACTAACATTTATACAAACAAAGGTCTGGCAACCGACATAGTCCACAGCCCAACTCCAACACCAGATTTACCTATAAGCAATAAAAGGAAAAACACCCACAAACTAATTAATCTAGCAAGCCAGCCAGCGAAAATAAAATACAACTACCAACTGAAAATTTACACAAAATTCACCTTTTTAAAAAACCCAGGAAACGTCATCTACACTTCCAATGATTCAATTATAGGTCTTCAATCTCCATTACAACCTGCCGGCACAAACAACTCCTTGCCCCAAATTCCAAATTACACATTTGCAGAAATACACACGCTATTGACTCCAATGGGAAACACGGACTACACCAGAGGCAGATCAGGGCCTGGGGACCAACGGGCACAAGAAGCTAGAAGACCAATGGCATCAGAAGGCGTTACCAGCCAAGCCCCACCAATAGAGGGAGGCAGCCAGGAAACAACCCGAACCAGCCCAGCACCAAAGATAGATACATTGAGTAAACATGCCCCAGGGTTGGAAGGGTCTCCGGGGCCACCCAGCAACAACAACACTATAAGCGGCCACCCATCTCCAGCTCATCCCTCCTTACTCACCCAGCAGGCGGAAGCGGAGGCAAAAAATGATCAAGACACAGCATCGCCATGCGCAAACAAAGTCCACTTACACGCAGCTTTAAAAAATCAAAGTGACACCGAGGCTCACACCACACAGGGAACAAAAACTGACCCCGCTAACTCCTCACCAATCATGGCAGTCGGGGACTCCTCCTCCTTGGACAGGGACATGACCTTCTTGGCATCACAAGAATGGAGCAAACTAGTGGTAGCATATAACGTCAAGCAACCTACAAACAGCACTAGTGAAGAGAGTTTCCATCAGCCCACAGAGGGGACTAGAGACCCCACCAACACCTTTTGGGCAAATTTACTCAACACAATCCAGCTGTCATCCACAGCACTTCAATATCAATCGGACAAATTTTATCTACAACTGACTGTCCTGCAAAGCCTAGCAGAGGCCACCATGGTGATTGACAGAAAACTCGCAGATCTAAACGGCCTCAAAAAAAGAGGACAAGAGTCAGTCAAACTAACTCAAATCGAAAGAACAAATTGCATCTGTTCACCAATCATCGATAAACTATCATCACTACACATGATGCTGGGAAACCTCTTGGAGGACATAAAATCAAACACCACAAAGTTCCCCACAACAGAGGCTAGGTCTGGTAGTCCATCCCCCAACAATACGCCACCAGGAAATAGCAACGATCCTCACAAAGCCATTACGCAACGATGCCAGCCATTAGTCCCCAAAACCTTATTAGATGAGTCTCCTCAGAACAACAAATGCGTGCGCCCGACGCAAACAAAAAATAAAGGGCAGGAAGTGAAAGCTACCAGAACTGGACTACACAGAATAGAATTGTCAGCCAACGACACCGGGGGGCATAGAGCTGCCAGGAGTCAGTAAGCACTACATGGACCATTCCAATCCTTCACCCCAATCCAAAAACTCATCAGATACAACCAAGCCGACCACAGCAGGAACAGGAACCCCGACATCCTCAAAAGAAAAAACCTGCAAACAGACAGAGCAGAAGCCCCTTGGCCAATCAAACAACCCAACAGCCAGCAACCCACCTGAACTGGTACATAAAAGTCAAAGCGACTGCCAAGTAGCAATAAGGCAATCGGCCCTGGAAGCCGATAAGCAGGCCCAAGATGAGCCTGACAAAGCCAGCACAAAGGCAACAACTATCAACTTCCTAAAAAGATGTACCTCCCATAACACTGAGACCACTACCATTGAACCAAAATGGAACCCCTGGATAGCAAACATCACCAAAGTAGAAAGCGGACACATCAAGGAGCAACCTCAGGGGGCGAGTTCCAAAAGCGGTCCTACAACACTTAACATTCAGCACCCACAAGGGGCTAACGATATCGAACAACAAGAACATCAGCAAATACTGCCCCCTGGGGAAACTGATTCGGACACAATTTTTTTCATCCCAGAATTCAAATCTAGGGGAAGAGTGGACACTCTAAACAGAGGCAACATATTAAAGCTAATCAACTCAATTGACAAATTAATAAACATAAATACCTCAGATTTGCTTACAATTGAATTTCTACCAGCCCATCACCCACACGGTAATGAAATAACAAAGACCACATGAACAACAAACGACGTAGCAAACTCAATCATGCAGGAATCACCCAGATTCTCCCAGTGGGGAATCAAGCTAGAAGCAGCAAACAGGCCAGCTTACCCCACTCTGCTCCTTGAAGAAAGGAAAGAAGAACGCCTCCAAACATCTAAATCAATACTGAAAGGGGCTTGCAGCCACTCCCCGGGACTGGATAACCATTCATCACACCTCCAACATTTAACTTCCTACCGAACAGAATCAAGGAGAATGACAATATCACGAACCACACCTGGAAGTAACACCAACTGACAAAGAGTACCAGCCGTAACTTCCAACTCTGCTGCCGCCCCCCAAAATCAAAATATGCAACTGGAACATCAATGGTCTCTCAGACAAACTGGAGGATCCCAAAATACTAAATCATTTAAAATCTTTTGACCTGATTCTTCTCCAGGAAACGTGGGAAGCAAATGATATACTACTACAAGGTTATACAACCCAAACCCATCCGGCAACCAGAGGCTCTCAATATGGCCACAGCTCAGGTGGCTTGGCGACATTCGCCTCAATATCAACCATTGGAGCAATGGAAGCAATAAGAGTAAGCATTACCACACCTAGCGCGATACAGGCACTATCAATAACAATCGTAAACAACCAGGTCACTCAACAGCTGTACATCATAAACATATATATACACCCGAATCACAGACAATCTGGGTCAAGGGAACTTGTAAAAGAACTGACAAGGCTTATGGAGGACAGGGACATGGATAATATACTTGTGGCAGGTGACTTCAATCTCCACCTCTATGGAGATAAACCAAATGACGAGATGACAAAGGAAATGGACATCATCTGGGAAATCCCAAACCAATCCATCCCCTCTCCAAACAAACACACAAATACTACAATTCAGCTATTGAAAGATCTCGAGCAGCTAAACTTGAGAGCTCTCAATGGACGATTCACAGAGGATACTCCACCGGCACCAACATACTTCTCGTCAAGCACTTCCTCGCATCTCGACTATATGCTAGTGACACTTCCACTGTATGAGAAAATCAGTTCGTTCAAAGTAGGAGACAGCGCCCAAAGTGACCATATGCCACTAGAAGCTAAACTAGATCTGTCTTGCGTGAACGAAGCAGTGGAAAAAAGATACATTGGCACAGAATACACCACCAACTATAGACGAATTAGGTGCAAGACTACTCAGTCTGAGGAATTATCAACCAGTGCAAAAACAATCATGCACCAGACATCTAGCACAAACATAAATCCACTAGATGCCTGGGTAGACTTTGCAACAGAACTGGGAGGGAGCCAAACATGCTTCTGAGCTAAAAACCCAAAAAGTGAAAAGTTCACAGTTTACACACGGAAAAATAACAACACTAGAGATAAAAAACATAAAACGAGAAATAAAAAAGACCCCCAAGCAGCTCCGGAAAGAACCGAACGACGAAGGGCTTCAAAAAGAGCTCTGTATCTCAAAAGCACAGCTAAAAAAGAAGACCTGGGAACGGAAAAGGCAGCTGAATGAGGATCTCTGGATAAAAATTGTTCACAATTCCAAACAGAAGAATAGCTCCAACTTCTGGAAAATAATCCACAGCCTCCAACAGCCAGGCCATAAGGGCATTAATTCTAATATACCGGAATCCGACTGGGCTAATTACCTATCAGCTCACTTCAACACAGTTGACCCAAAAGAAGACAAGTCTAGAGGGGGAGTCTGCCTAGATGGCGTTAACCAGAGCCTTGACAAGACCAGCACACTTACCAATGAAGAGATCCAAATTCACAAAAGGAAACCATCCCTGTCCCACATCCCAACTGCGGATGAAGATCCATTAACAACTTCCGATCCAACTGCAAACAGAGAGGAAAATCCATACCTAATAACAGCAGACAGGATTATAACGCAAATCTCAAAAGGTAAACTTGAGGGGGCCCCCGGCCCCAACGGGATCCCACCAATATTATATAAGCACAATGCCGTCTTTTGGAGCAACATCTTGGCACCATTCTTTCACGAAATAGGGGAAACAACTACAACACCAACATCCTGGAGAGGCTCGATAATAAGCCCGATTTATAAAAAGGGCGCCAGGAACGACCCAAGCAGCTATTGTCTCATAGCCCTAATCGACACCGAGGTGAAGTATTACACGGGCCTCATCCTGGAGGATCTTACATCATGGACAACTGCAAAGAACATCATCCAAGCAACCCAAACCGGATTCCGCAGCGACCAGGGTAGTACGACAAACACCATGGCGCTAACTCTCTTGGCAGACGCCGCAAAAGCCACCAAGAGCTCTCTGTTTTTGTGCTTTATCGATTATAGCGCCGCATTTGATCATGTAGACTGACACAAACTCTGGCAGAAGCTGAACAAATGGGGAATTCCAGGCCCCCTCTTCAGCAGCTGGTAATCCTACATACCAACACCTGGGTCAGGATCAAATTGGGATCCGGTACTCACCTCTCAAGACAAATCAGGACCAGCAAAGGATTGAAACAAGGCTGCGTCCTAGCCCCTATGCTGTTCAATCTCTTCCTTGCAGATCTTCCTGGCGAGCTGGAGATAGTCAATTCTCACGCACCGCGGCTGGGCAACATCCAACTGTCAAACCTTCTCTACGCAGATGACCTTGTCCTTATCAGCCGGACCCCCATCGGCCTTCAACATCTTCTGCACAAAACCAATGCATTCTCCACAACTAATTCACTAACAATCAATTGAAACAAAACAAAAATCATGACAATGAATCACCATAAAAAACGGAAATTCACATGGCTTCTGGACGGACAGAAGGTTGAGCAGGTAGCCTCTTATAAATACCTAGGCGTCATAATAGATTGCAATGTCTCTTTCAAACACCAACTAGAGGCTATCCGCCGGAAGGGCATGACATTCCATCTATCGATAAGGCCACTGCAGAAAGCTCTTCCGGACCGGACATTGGACCCTCTCCTACAGTTAATAAGAGCTTGCCTACAGCCTATGCTCACTTATGGCAGCAAATCTATGCGAGGCAAAGACGCAATGACATTAGATAACACCATTAGCCAAGCATACAGGGCAATATTCCATCTTCCCACCTACTCATCGCCCGCTCAAATCCGTCTGGAATTCGGACTGCAGAAACAAACGGTAGAGAGAAGAGGCGTATACATAAAAAGCCGGCGGAAAATCAGAGACGCTGACCACGGATCCTTAAACGCCCACCTTTGGACCGAACTGTCCCTTAGAGACAATTCACTAGCAAGGAATTACCCAATGGACTCACTGGAGACCTTAGGACTAAAAAAACCTATGGGAGTCATCAACTGAACCTGGCACTTTCAAAAAAGTGGTATCGAAAGTCGCCAAGATGGTCTCATCTACTGAGGACAAAGCCACCCTAGCCAAGAGAGCGCATGGATGGGCAGTTTTGAAAGGATATAGTGCACTTAAATGGCAACAGTACTTAACAACGGGCCTCACTCAGAAAACAAAAAACAAATTTATCAACTTGCGCCTCGGCAATTTACCCATAACACCTCACCTGGCTCCTTGGAAAAGGGAAAACTCGGCTAACCGCTGTCGACTCTGTTTGTCTGGGAAAGAGGACCTCAAACACATTATTTGCATCTGCACAAATCTTTTGGACATAAGACGTTCTCTGCTTTGGGTCCTATGGAATCAGAAGGGTATAACAAGCTGTAGACAGGCTGTGATGCTTTGCTTTAACCCTGAAGAAACCCAGCTAAACTGCAGAATAACAAAAATGTTCGAAATAGCGGCCAGCAGACTAAATGAAACAGTCACAGGGCCTACCCGAAGCACTAGCCTAATCAAAACAACGCTAACCTCCCTGGAGACTCTTGCTTCTTAAATCTACAAGCACCTCGCCCCCCCTAACCCCAAAGGACTCTATTAAATCAATACTGTGACTTAAGATTTTAAATATGTGAGCCTACATGCTCCTTTTTATGCTTCATTTGCAGTTATTGACTTCTTTTATACAAATGTACGTTTTAAAATTGTGAGTTTTTATTAACTATACAATAAACTAAATCTGAAATCTGTCCAGATGTATGATGGAAAATTCAGTGATGTCACTTACTGTGTCGATGGGTGATGGGAAAAATAAATACCACTACACAGCCTTCTCTGGCTCCCCTGAAGGGCTGTCTCAGGGGTGCTACCCCTTCTTCCTTTAACATAGAACCTGCTAGACCATTGGAGTCAAGTTACATGGAAAAAGGGTTCCACAACATATCCTTCACCACTCACTGACATAGTACACCACCCAGATTTTCCTGTGGGTTTAAAGGACCAACATTTCAGCAACTGAAATGACAATGTCCTGTCCTGGGTAACCTTACTGAGTTGAGAGTTGATCACCCAGGAGGAGGTATGGGAGGGATGGCAACTCACAAAAACTGATGACCTTAGAATTACCAAATTATAGCGTTGGGTGGTTTCCTGGGTCAGTGCTGGACTAGACGGCATGAGAAAAGACCCCATTGGAAACACTGTTTGCCAACAAAATACTCCGTAAGAGGATCACATGGTTACAATTATTAATATCAGATACAGGCTCCAAACACAGTTACCCCTGTGGATGGAAGGGAGACCTGGGTAGGAAGATATCTGAACACATGTGGCATAAAATTAGGTGGAGCACCGCTACATCAACCATATACATAACACATACAGAAAACGCATAGAAACTTCATACTAGATGGTACCTATCCCCAAAAAGACTCTTCAAAAAGACTTCATAGAATGTTTGAGAGCCTTGAGATGTGTTGGAAAAGTTATAGGGAGAGAGGCACCTTTCTTAACATGTTGTGGTCTTGCACCCATGATCAACACAGTTGGTCCGCCACTGACTCCTAGATTAGGGCAACTCTGGGAATCACTCTATCATCACACCCTTTATTGCTACTCCTGAGTGATACCTGAGGAGTCCAATGTCTACCCCTTAACCACCCCAGAGTGGAAATGCATCAAACACTTGCTGGTGTCGGCCCCAATGGCCCTTGCACAGTTCTGCAAACAGTCTTTATTTGTGTGGTGGGGTACATTGTGGTCAAGGTGTGCTCTTGAGTGGTTGACCACACTATTGTGAGAATAAATGGGACCTTTATGAAGCATAACAGACTACTAGCACTTGACCATGGCCAAATACCGAACTTGCTGCGCAAAGCCCCCCTTCATATTATGAACTCCAGTTCCAGCACACCCTCTGAAACAGAAAATGCCCCATAAATGAGTAAGAAATATACCTATGCCAGCATTTTATTGTTGTACTGTGCAAAAATAACTTGCATTGAGGGTGAAATTTAACAAGGAGTAACAGTTTGATGCTCAATATTTCTGTATAAAAAAACCTCAAACTGTAAAAATAAAATGGTTAAAAAAAAAAAAAATGGTTAAAAAAAAAGAAATTACCAACCACTCTAGTAGGTTGCGCACTCCCACCCAACCCGAGCGAAAAGCAATCTTATCACACAATTCACAGCAGCTGTAGTAGGAAGTAGGATATGTCACAAATGGAATGTGTCTGGAGTGCAGATCCCACTATTTCTAGCTAACCTTGACTTCAACATTTCCCCTTTTAGGATACACTCAGCAGTTGACTTACCGCCAAGGTGACTATTCTTACGCTGCCTGGAAAAACCACCCTGGAAGTACCTGGTAAGGCGACCACCAGCATCAGAATGAAATGCTAAATCATATTTATATGGACTTGTATGAGATTGTTATTTTCTTTAACTTAGCCTGTAGTCATGACTTTTCTTTTTGCTTTTCCCTGCTGCCCCATTAGCCTTATCGCAGCCTGGCAATGTGCTTTTGCACCCTTCACCCTTTTTAGGTCTCGGCTCAACGCGCGGAAGCGCGTCTCCGCCGAGATCTTTTGTTAGCGACTATGCTTCCCAGGAGACAGTTTCGGCCACGCGCATCCTTCGAGCCGATTTGTAACTGGAACGCGCGCTGTGGCCAGGCGCTGTCTCCTGGGAAGCTCAAGCACCACACACGCATGCGCATACACACACACAAGTGCCCATGCACGCACGCACATACATACATACAGAGACACCACCCCTGACACATACACACACACGCGCACACACACAAGTGCACCGAGGCCCCCCCTCCGTCCCCCGCCGTCACCGTCGCACACATACATACACACACGAGCATACACGCACACACACACACACACAAGCGCACCAAGCCCCCCCAGCCTTTTGGAACTTACCTGGCCAATGTCGGGGACTCTGCACAGCACGCGGCGGCCAACCTCCTGCTGGCGCGGCCCCGGGGCTCCACACCGCTCACAGGAGCCCCGGGCGCGAGACGCATTTCACTCCGCCTGCCTCCTCTTCCGGTCTGGACGTGGCCCCGCCCCCGTCACAGGCGACCGTGCCTGACTTCCGGGGCGGCCGCGGCGGGATTCCGGGGGCATACTCAATTCTATATTTAAAGTGCCTCCTACTGTGTAATGTGACAGGCGGCCTGAAATTATGTTTTGCAAGACGTTTTTATGATGTAAACTTTTAAAAGATCTCTTTGAAAGAAGAATTTGCAGACTAAACAAAACGACGGCATTGGAGACAAACAGGAAATGTACCAGAATTTTAGAAACAAAAGACAAAGTATGGAACGAAATAGTGACAAGGAAATAGAACAGTCTCTCACAAAAGTATGCAGAAAACGGTGAGACCTATTAAATGTAGCTCTCAGGCTCACTGCAGTAGTAATCAGTTGCAGGAAGGTATTTGCAACTTGTGAATGAGCATAGCAGCATGAATCATACTTAGTAACAACCATAAAATATGGCGGAAGGCGCGATACTAAAGAATCATTGTAAAGTGAGTGCAGAGTAGTAATGCAGAGTAGTAATGCAGAGTCGTGAGTGCAGAGTCGTGAGTGCAGAGTAGTGAGTGCAGAGTCGTGAGTGCAAAGTAGTGAGTGCAGAGTAGTGAGTGCAGAGTAGTGAGTGCAGAGTAGTGAGTGCAGAGTAGTGAGTGCAGAGTAGTGAGTAGTGAGTGCAGAGTGGTAATGCAGAGTAGTGAGTGCAGAGTAGTGAGTGCTGAGTAGTGAGTGGTGAGTGCAGAGTAGTGAGTGCAGAGTAGTGAGTGCAGAGTGCAGAGTAGTGAGTGCAGAGTAGTGAGTGCAGAGTAGTGAGTGCAGAGTAGTGAGTGCAGAGTAGTAATGCAGAGTAGTGAGTGCTGAGTGCAGAGTAGTGAGTGCAGAGTAGTGAGTGCAGAGTAGTGAGTGCAGAGTAGTGAGTGCTGAGTGCAGAGTAGTGAGTGCTGAGTGCAGAGTGCAGAGTAGTGAGTGCAGAGTAGTGAGTGCAGAGTAGTGAGTGCAGAGTAGTGAGTAGTGAGTAGTGAGTAGTGAGTGCAGAGTAGTGAGTAGTGAGTGCAGAGTAGTGAGTAGTGAGTGCAGAGTAGTGAGTAGTGAGTGCAGAGTAGTGAGTGCAGAGTAGTGAGTAGTGAGTGTGCAGAGTAGTGAGTGCAGAGAGAGTGTGCAGAGTAGTGAGTGCAGAGTAGTGAGTGCATAGTGAGTGCAGAGTGGTAATGCAGAGTAGTGAGTGCAGAGTGGTAATGCAGAGTTAGGTCTCGGCTCAACGCGCGGAAGCGCGTCTCCGCCGAGATCTTTTGTTAGCGACTATGCTTCCCAGGAGACAGTTTCGGCCACGCGCATCCTTCGAGCCGATTTGTAACTGGAACGCGCGCTGTGGCCAGGCGCTGTCTCCTGGGAAGCTCAAGCACCACACACGCATGCGCATACACACACACAAGCGCCCATGCACGCACGCACATACATACATACAGAAACACCACCCCTGACACATACACACACACGCGCACACACACAAGTGCACCGAGGCCCCCCCTCCCTCCCCCGCCGTCACCGGCGCACACATACATACACACACGAGCATACACGCACACACACACACACAAGTGCACCAAGCCCCCCCAGCCTTTTGGAACTTACCTGGCCAATGTCGGGGACTCTGCTCAGCACGCGGCGCCCAACCTCCTGCTGGCGCGGCCCCGGGGCTCCACACCGCTCACAGGAGCCCCGGGCGCGAGACGCATTTCACTCCGCCTGCCTCCTCTTCCGGTCTGGACGTGGCCCCGCCCTCGTCACAGGCGACCGTGCCTGACTTCCGGGGCGGCCGCAGCGGGATTCCGGGGGCATACTCAATTCTATATTTAAAGTGCCTCCTACTGTGTAATGTGACAGGCGGCCTGAAATTATGTTTTGCGAGACGTTTTTATGATGTAAACTTTTAAAAGATCTCTTTGAAAGAAGAATTTGCAGACTAAACAAAACGACGGCATTGGAGACAAACAGGAAATGTACCAGAATTTTAGAAACAAAAGACGAAGTATGGAACGAAATAGTGACAAGGAAATAGAACAGTCTCTCACAAAAGTATGCAGAAAACGGTGAGACCTATTAAATGTAGCTCTCAGGCTCACTGCAGTAGTAATCAGTTGCAGGAAGGTATTTGCAACTTGTGAATGAGCATAGCAGCATGAATCATACTTAGTAATAACCATAAAATATGGCGGAAGGCGCGATACTAAAGAATCATTGTAAAGTGAGTGCAGAGTAGTAATGCAGAGTAGTAATGCAGAGTCGTGAGTGCAGAGTCGTGAGTGCAGAGTAGTGAGTGCAGAGTAGTGAGTGCAGAGTAGTGAATGCAGAGTGGTAATGCAGAGTAGTGAGTAGTGAGTGCAGAGTGGTAATGCAGAGTAGTGAGTGCAGAGTAGTGAGTGCAGAGTAGTGAGTGGTGAGTGCAGAGTAGTGAGTGCAGAGTAGTGTGTGCAGAGTAGTGAGTGCAGAGTGCAGAGTGCAGAGTAGTGAGTGCAGAGTAGTGAGTGCAGAGTAGTGAGTGCAGAGTAGTGAGTGCAGAGTGCAGAGTAGTGAGTGCAGAGTAGTGAGTGCAGAGTAGTGAGTGCAGAGTAGTGAGTGCAGAGTAGTAATGCAGAGTAGTGAGTGCTGAATGCAGAGTAGTGAGTGCAGAGTAGTGAGTGCAGAGTAGTGAGTGCAGAGTAGTGAGTGCAGAGTAGTGAGTGCAGAGTAGTGAGTGCAGAGTAGTGAGTGCTGAGTGCAGAGTAGTGAGTGCTGAGTGCAGAGTGCAGAGTAGTGAGTGAAGAGTAGTGAGTGCAGAGTAGTGAGTGCAGAGTAGTGAGTAGTGAGTAGTGAGTGCAGAGTAGTGAGTAGTGAGTGCAGAGTAGTGAGTAGTGAGTGCAGAGTAGTGAGTAGTGAGTGCAGAGTAGTGAGTGCAGAGTAGTGAGTAGTGAGTGTGCAGAGTAGTGAGTGCAGAGAGATTGTGCAGAGTAGTGAGTGCAGAGTAGTGAGTGCATAGTGAGTGCAGAGTGGTAATGCAGAGTAGTGAGTAGTGAGTGCAGAGTGGTAATGCAGAGTAGTGAGTAGTGAGTAGTGAGTGCAGAGTAGTGAGTAGTGAGTAGTGAGTGCAGAGTAGTGAGTAGTGAGTGCAGAGTAGTGAGTAGTGAGTGCAGAGAGAGTGTGCAGAGTAGTGAGTGCAGAGTAGTGAGTAGTGAGTAGTGAGTAGTGAGTGAAGAGTAGTGAGTAGTGAGTGCAGAGTAGTGAGTAGTGAGTGAAGAGTAGTGAGTGCAGAGTAGTGAGTAGTGAGTGTGCAGAGTAGTCAGTGCAGAGAGAGTGTGCAGAGTAGTGAGTGCAGAGTAGTGAGTGCATAGTGAGTGCAGAGTGGTAATGCAGAGTAGTGAGTAGTGAGTGCAGAGTGGTAATGCAGAGTAGTGAGTAGTGAGTAGTGAGTGCAGAGTAGTGAGTAGTGAGTGTGCAGAGTAGTGAGTGCAGAGAGAGTGTGCAGAGTAGTGAGTGCAGAGTAGTGAGTGCATAGTGAGTGCAGAGTGGTAATGCAGAGTAGTGAGTAGTGAGTGCAGAGTGGTAATGCAGAGTAGTGAGTAGTGAGTAGTGAGTGCAGAGTAGTGAGTAGTGAGTAGTGAGTGCAGAGTAGTGAGTAGTGAGTGCAGAGTAGTGAGTAGTGAGTGCAGAGAGAGTGTGCAGAGTAGTGAGTGCAGAGTAGTGAGTAGTGAGTAGTGAGTGAAGAGTAGTGAGTAGTGAGTGCAGAGTAGTGAGTAGTGAGTGAAGAGTAGTGAGTGCAGAGTAGTGAGTAGTGAGTGTGCAGAGTAGTCAGTGCAGAGAGAGTGTGCAGAGTTGTGAGTGCAGAGTAGTGAGTGCATAGTGAGTGCAGAGTGGTAATGCAGAGTAGTGAGTAGTGAGTGCAGAGTGGTAATGCAGAGTAGTGAATAGTGAGTAGTGAGTGCAGAGTAGTGAGTAGTGAGTGTGCAGAGTAGTGAGTGCAGAGAGAGTGTGCAGAGTAGTGAGTGCAGAGTGAGTGTGCAGAGTAGTGAGTAGTGAGTGTGCAGAGTAGTGAGTGCAGAGAGAGTGTGCAGAGTAGTGAGTGCAGAGTAGTGAGTGCAGAGTAGTGAGTAGTGAGTAGTGAGTGCAGAGTAGTGATTAGTGAGTGCAGAGTAGTGAGTAGTGAGTGCAGAGTAGTGAGTAGTGAGTGTGCAGAGTAGTGAGTGCAGAGAGAGTGTGCAGAGTAGTGAATGCAGAGTGAGTGTGCAGAGTAGTGAGTAGTGAGTGTGCAGAGTAGTGAGTGCAGAGAGAGTGTGCAGAGAGAGTGTGCAGAGTAGTGAGTGCAGAGTAGTGAGTAGTGAGTAGTGAGTGCAGAGTAGTGAGTAGTGAGTGCAGAGTAGTGAGTAGTGAGTGCAGAGTAGTGAGTAGTGAGTGCAGAGTAGTGAGTAGTGAGTGCAGAGTTTTGAGTAGTGAGTGTGCAGAGTAGTGAGTGCAGAGAGAGTGTGCAGAGTAGTGAGTGCAGAGTGAGTGTGCAGAGTAGTGAGTGCAGAGAGAGTGTGCAGAGTAGTGAGTGCAGAGTGAGTGTGCAGAGTAGTGAGTGCAGAGTGAGTGTGCAGAGCAGTGAGTGCAGAGTGAGTGTGCAGAGTAGTGAGTGCAGAGTAGTGAGTGCAGAGTAGTGAGTAGTGAGTAGTGAATGCAGAGTAGTGATTAGTGAGTGCAGAGTAGTGAGTAGTGAGTGCAGAGTAGTGAGTAGTGAGTGTGCAGAGCAGTGAGTGCAGAGTGAGTGTGCAGAGCAGTGAGTGCAGAGTGAGTGTGCAGAGCAGTGAGTGCAGAGTGAGTGTGCAGAGCATTGTGTGCTGTTGAGTGCAGAGTGCTGTGTATTGGCAATGTTAATGACAATGCCATTTATTTTTGATTTAAAGAAAAAAAAATGTCATGAGCAATGCCAATAGCTCTACCTTTAATGATGCCGAGACCATTGCATTGCAAATGCTTGTTCCTTTTGGCTTCTACCTGTTGACGTCTTGCTCTAAATCTGCTTTAGAGGCTTCTTTAAATCATCCCAGCGACTTCCTTCAATGAACCAAAATACTGGGGACTGGAGACCAACTCTTACATTGAGAACAAACCTGTCACCGATTTGAATGCAAACATGTTTGCTGGAGGGTCACTTTGTCTGGGAGTCTTCACTCAGCTTCTGAGTGACCTTCCTACATCTACTACTTATTGAGTATGTGACACAACACTCACCTTGGGATTCATCCTAACCAATGACTTTTAGCTGGACTCATAACAAATGGCTTCTCATTCATTCTCATCTTATCTCATCTTATACTTTTAGTCTGTAGATCAATTGTGTAATCCACTCTTTAGGAACAACTTGCAATATGCTACTGATCTATACACTCTTCCTGCCTTGTGAATTCTTGTGTTCAGTATGGTGTCTTTTCCCAATATGCCAACTCATCCATCGCTATCATTCCACCATACATTTTTATCCTCCACCACTGCCTCCGACTAGTTGTAAAAAGCACTGGTCTCTATAGTCACGTATTTTGAACCCCTGCATTCAATCCAAATTGATCTTTTTTAATGCCGAAATTATGTTAGGGGTTGCTCTTTTAATAAGTATCAAGAAATTATTCTGTAATTACAATATATTCTGTAAAGCTCTCCTTTTTGCCTATCCCTTTAGATCATCTTGGCACTACATGGCACTACCAATAAATAGAATTAGGAAGGCTGGGTTCTGCTGTTTCTGAGGAAGCCCCGTTAAAGACAGAAAGTGCTCTGAAAGTTTTAGATGGTGGGAGAGGGGGACCCAAGTGTAGCACCAATTGTGTGATGCTGTAGAAAATTTTCTGGTTGGTTGGTTGGTTGAAAGCTTTATTCGATATGAAAAGATATCTTACAAGCATAACATACATTTATAAAAACAACATTACAAAAAAGTGCAAGTATGTCATACATTTTAAGAAGATAAAATTGTAGGGAACCCCCTAAGATAAATTAGCTAAAAAGGAATTAAACCGATATAGACAATCTCTTGCAACGGATCAACCAGCAACATTTTAAAAATTTGGAGACACCACAGACTATGAGAGGGGAGGTATCAGTCAGAAAAATTCGGAGAGCCACCGAATGTATGCGTGTTCACAAGCGTTTGAAAAGGGGTTTCAACCAGTATCTCCTTGGATAAATATAATCTGGACACTCAAAAAGTACATGAGCCACCGTCTCAGGCCTGGCTGGGCAACATGCGCAGAAGGGGGATAAATGAGCATGGGACTTCCACTTTGATACAGTTGTTCCTAGCGGGAGAGTGCCAACTCTGAACTTGAAGTAAAGGGCCCTATCCACTGGCATAGTGATAAAATCCATGTAAGGTTCATATAATGCCACATCCTTTATTCTGAGGAACGCTGTAGTCGAATTGCAGTGATTAGGGTTCCCGCTTTGCTGACAAAAGACCCAGTCCCAATAAAGTTTTTTGAGGACTGCCTTTGGGGGAGCAAATTTTGTAGACCAACAGTGTCCCAGGCCCAGTTCCCCCAGAAGATTTTTTGTGTCCCTCAGCCACTTGATCTTGTTCCAGCCCCCCATGTCCATTACTTCTGATAGGCCCTCGGCATAAGATTTTAGTTCCGGGACCCTCCATATGCGGGACCATAAGAGCAATGGGCGAAGACGGGCCTGGTCTTTGATGCTTCTTCAGCCCAAATCCAAGAGCACCGGAACTGTGGGGGTGCTCGAGGGGGGGGCTAAGAGGTCCTTTAGGAGCTTATTTTCGGCCTTGGATAGGGAATCCACATTACAATTGCCCCATAGCTCCGCGCCATACAAGGCAGAAGTGACCCCCCTTGCCTTGTAGATCTCAACTGCGGGCGCCACTGAGGATCTGGAAGATGTATAATATTCCTTTAGTAAGGCACCCCCTACCCTTTTATGGCAAAGAACCATCTTGTCAATGTGAGAAGACCAGTTCATCTTGTCGTTCAGGCGTAAACCCAAATAATCAAATTCAGATACTTTCTCCAGAGGGACCGAGTTCAAGGTGGGAGGATGACCCAGTTTCCTTGGTGGGCGTAGTATCAAATATTTTGTTTTTTCTACATTTATCACCAACCCTCTAGCTACACAAAAGTCCTGGAAACGGGTCAACAGCTTCTGAAGCCCCTGTGGGGTTTTTGAAATAAGAAGAGTGTCGTCCGCGAACAACAATGTTGGAATCCGCTCGCCCCCCAGGCAGGGTGCGTCCGCAGGTTCCTGAAGCAGGTGCTCCACCACACCATTTACATATAGGGAAAAAAGTGTGGGAGCTAACACGCAGCCCTGTCTGACACCCCTACAAACCGGGATTCTGTCTGTTGTCTCGCCATTTCTCCCCCAGCGAACCTGGGCAAAGTTATTTGTGTGGAGTTTGGTGAGGAGGAAAAGGATGTACGGGGGCAAGCCCAGACCATGGAGAACCCTCCAGAGTTCCTCCCTGGGAACTAGGTCAAAGGCAGTCTTCAAGTCGATGAAGGCCAGGTAGAGACTGCCCTTGCCCAGTTCCACGACCTTCCAGTGCAGAAGTGTTAGCCGAAAGACTTGCTCAATTGTACCTGTTCCTGAGCGAAAGCCTGCCTGGAAGTCCGATAGGACTTGGTTCTCGTCCACCCAATGTAGGATTCTCCCCAGGATGACTTTTCCGGCTACTTTTTGTGAAGAGTCAATCAGGCTAACTGGCCTATAATTTCCTGGAATGTCTCTACTACCCTTTTTATAGATGGGGACAACCACTGCCCCTCTCCATGACTCTGGGATCGGGCCACCCTCCAAGATGGCATTCAAGAGGGCCGAGATCATAAGACCCCAGTCAGATGGATAAGCCCGCAGTAGAACCCCTGGGAGCCCATCCGGGCCAGCAGCTTTCAGTGGGACTACAGTCTTGATGGCATCCTCAACCTCCTGTGATGTAAATAGGGTAAGGGTGCTAGATTCCATAAAAAGGGGAATACAGCTGGCTCATTTAGGGGCCCTTCTATCGCGGAGTATAAGGCCCCGTAGTGATAGAACCAGCTCTGGGGTGGAATAGTGCAGGTCCTCAGAGTGTCATCGGGTCTTCTACAGGAGCCTATCAATTTCCAAAACTCCCTGGCATCTTTACCTTTGCTAGCAGCCAACAAGTCCGCCCAGAATTTCTCCTCCCATTCCCTCTTTGCTGTCTGGATAGCCTTGGAGTAGACCTTCCTAGCCTCCCTTGTCCTGACTTGAGATTTTGCTTTTACTGCCTCTACCAGTTTTTTTTCTCGCATCCCTACAGTTATGGGTATACCACCCGTCTTTTTTATAAGCCCTTTCTTTCACCCCAGTATGTCTCTGGCGCACAGTGAACAGATTTGTCAAGGCCCCAGTTAGGTCGCAAAAGACTTCGCATACCTCCCCCAGGCCTCCTTCAACTATACCTAGGTTATGTTGGGCTAGGGCCAAAAGTTGGGACACAGCCTCAAGTTTTCCGGTAGACAAGAGAAGCTTTGACCACTTCAGGTGCCTACCGCAAAGAGATACCTCTGACTCGCCAAGGTCAACTGTGGGGCTAAGTATGGGACCCCCACTGCTAACAGACCACCAGGGGGCTAGAGTGAGGGACAGCAAATTGTGGTCGCTTTCGACTGAGGGGACTATTACCATATCCCTCACTGAGCTCCATAAAAACACATCAAGCAAGATGTAATCAATTCTTGATGTGTGGTTGGGCCTATTGTATGTATGAGCACCCCCTTTGTCCGAGCTAGTCCTTCCATTTAAAGCCCTCAGGACATATTCTATACTAAGGGCATTTAACTGCAATGCCACCTCGGTCCACTTTTTAATCGGGGGAAGTTCCAGGACTGGTATCCCCCTCCTGCCATCCTCCCCATCCTGGTCCTGGGTAACGTCCGAGCCCAAAGGCTCGAACGTGCAGTTAACATCACCTGCAATCAGAGTGCAGGCTTTGTATGGAGTTAGCCCTAACAAATCCTCCAACAATGCAATTATGGGAGACTGCCTCCCCCCCTTAGTGCCTCTGGTGTAGACATTAAATATGTTCAAAACAACACAACCCCTGGCGTCCTTCAGTGTAATATTAAGCAAGTCTGGGCTATTGGTCTTAGTTTCCAACACCGTGCAATTTAGGGTTGAAGCTACCCAGATAGGGAGACCCCCCCAAGGTCGCCCCCTACCCGAATCTGGGCAAACAGCTGGGATGGCATAGGCAGAATACCCCGCCCTATGCACTGGCTCCCTACTCCATGTCTCCTGGAAAATGCATATGGAATACTCTTCCACTAGTGCATTCCAGTCGTGCAATGCCAGTTTTCTGGCTATTCCAGCAACGTTCCAGCTGAAGACCTTCAAAACTTAGTCCGTCACAGCTGGAGCGCATACGGAATCTATCTCTTGACATGGAGTCACCATGTCCGAGCATGGCAGTGATCGCCCAACACTAATAGGAACTAGGTCCCCCAAGAAGTCCAAAGTAACCGATTATGTGGTTTGGGATTCATTGGGGGAGGGAAGAATAGGTGGCATTACAGTACCGTTTGAAGGCTCGCCCGGTTCCCCCCTGTCCAGACCTCCCGTTGCTTCGAGCCAGTAGCTCCTAGGGCCACAATTTTGACACAGCCACCCGGTTTGGGGATAGAAAGGGGGCACAGACAAACTACTTATTCCACCATTATGACCATTGCTCATTTCCCCCATAATAGGCCTGAGAATGGTGTGATTAGCAGGCCGCAGGTAGAAATATGTCAGGTCTACTGCGCTTATTCCAGGGCCTCCCACCGTTTGGTCTTGGATACAGATCGATCTGGCTACTCTGTTGTCCTGGAAGTTAATAATAACGCAGTCTCCCTCCAGCTGCTTCTTGCCCCGTCCAACCCAGGGCACCCTGCGGACGCCAAGGATTAGTCCGTCTACACCCGCAAGGAGTGGTTTGTTTATTTTTAGCCAGTGAAGGCTTTTATTTTTTAGGGCTTGGTGGGTTTCTGATTGGTTATTTTTCAAGGGTGGGACCTTCACCAGCACAACGACGTAAGGATGGCAGTCCGGGGGGAGGTCAGCATAAGGTCTGCCAGAGAAGTTCTTTAAGGCGGTTGCAGCTAAGACAGGTGCTGCCAAATGGCTTTTGGCAGGCTTAGCTGGCAAAGCTGCCCCATCTCCCTTAGTCTTTGCACTGTTTGGGGTATTTGCTTAGGTTTAGAGTTACACCCACCCGTGGGGGCCTTCGGTTGCGTTACTATCTTATGTACTTTATTGACCTTAGTGGGCTTCCCTTGAGTTGGAGTAGAGTGTAGGGCAGGACCTGATTTGGACATAGGTGGAGCAGTGGTAGTAGGACCTGATTTGGGCATGAGTGGGGCAGTGGTAGTGGGAGTTGGGGCCGTACTTGGTGCTATTGGGGAAGCCGCTTTTGGTGGAACTGGAACCTGTACCAGAGCAGCAACAGCTGCAGCTCCTTTTCTGCTGTTTCTGAGGAAGCCCTGTTAAAGACAGAAAGTGCTCTGAAAGTTTTAGATGGTGGGAGAGGGGGACCCAAGTGTAGCACCAATTGTGTGATGCTGTAGAAATATTATGTCTGGATGGTGTGAAGAAGAATATGTGCTGTTGGGGTTTGTAATTATGTTTTATTGTTAGTTAGAATAGAAAATAGCTCCAGATTTGTTGCCAGTTGGAGTGCAGACTAGTTTGCATTTAGAGTTTATTGATTGGAGTTTTTAAATGATCTTTGAATGGGTTGGAATCCGCTTTTTAAGGTGAAGCCAGGAAATGTGGCTAGAGGCTGGCCAAACTGCTTTGAGTGGCCAGCAAGGGCTGTTCTGCTCCCCAAACATTAGCCCCAAGTATCATTTAGAATTGAAACACTGAAGGTGGGACTCCATTACTTGCAGTTAAAAGGGTGGCATTTGAAAGGCTACACAAGGCTTTGTAAATTTTTCTTTACAGTATTTTCAGCAACTGAGGTCTGACATCTAGTACGACCCTTCTATATTCACCACAAGTTGCTCTTCAGAGAAGGGACCACAGGTTTACCTCCTAACATGAATACTTACTACTGACTTTCAGACATCAAGCAGTGTACCATGAGTCAGTCTACCCTCCTACAGACATCATACAATCTGGCTCACAGAATACCACAAATGCATACTTTTTCCAAAAATTAGCCAGACAGGGTCACTGTTAACCAGTGGTCATCTTTCCATCTCTTACAGACAGTCATGAGGACTAACATCGAACAACAGCTCCAAAGCCTATTATCACCTCTGGCAACAGAAGCCCCAAGCCAGGTGGTTTTATAGTGTACCACAAGTAACTGTTCTAAGGGGATTGGCAGGTTGGCTCACAGTCTATAAGAAAATCCCTACAAGCAATATGCTTGGTGGCTTTCAGTTCACTACATACACATATCTCCTGCAGGCATCTGGAAGCCTTACTGGCAGCTTAAAACATTGGAAACCATCTGCTCCCTAAAGCAATTGGCATTCTAGCTCATAGTGTACAGAAGTTTCACCCCTCTCATATATGAGGTATGCAGGCTGATCTAAGCCCCCAGCCATGCAGGTATAAGTTAAGCTGTCTCACAGAGCTCACTAGACCACCTTCTCCCCTATAGACACCAGGCAGGTTAGCTCACAAAGTAGAAAAGTTCTTAAAATCTCAATGGACCACTGTAAGGAAACTGGTGGCCTGAAACAATAGGAGGAGGAGATAGAGTTGGAAGAGGTGATGGAACAGAACACCTAGCACTCTATGTAAGGTACTTGCATGTGTAAATTGGTTTAATTTATTTTGTCTAAGGAGCCCTCAGTCTACCTATGGGTAGCAGGTTCGAAGAGAGGAGTGAGGTGTTCAAAACCACCACCCAAAAAGTGGTGTTATAAAGATGTGACAGGATGTTACAAGAAGAAGACATTTCTTGCCAAAGAGAGGCTGTGTGCACGTGCAGAGACACACTCACACATAAATAGTGGCTGGTAAACAGGTGACTGTAGCGACGCTCCAATGCTTTTAAGCAGTGAGAAACGTAAATTGATAATAACTTAATTATTATCCTTTTATGCTTTTTGTCCTGCTGCTTTGCGGCGGGAGGGTTGGCGGTGCTGCTTTGCTCTTGGAGCAGGGGAGGAGTGGTTTGCCCACTACTAAGCGTGAAATGATTGTTTGGTTGGCCCTCTCGGGTCACCAAAACCAGTCATGTGCACTTTCCCCGTTCTCCATGCAGGCTGCATTACAGCCTGTATGGAGAACATGCCCACCCTTTCAGCCCCTGACTCAGTACAACTCCCACCTAGTTACCACCTGCCCCTGCCCCGCCACCTGCGAGCCATGCTGGCCTCCACTGCCCAACACCAAACAAAAGACACTCTTAACTAATAAGTGGGATTTACCATCCGGAGACATAAGAGACAATATTTATATTTCACTACTTTCCAGATACTATTAGGCCCTTACAGTAGCCACAGTGTAGGTCACCTTGAGACCCTCACGGGTGAGTAGTGCTCTTTACAAATTATATGATTGATTGATTGGTTGATTGATTGTTACTAAAAAGTAATGTCCTTTGCATGGTACAGATTAGACGTTTGCCTTCATGGTGTCCACACTCAAACCCCTGGGCACAGAGTGCCTCATAATTGTTCATGGGACACTAATATGATTTTCAATGTAACCTGCCGTAGATTAGCTCTTACTACACATCTATTTCTTTGTCCTCTTTGATGTCACGTATTTACAGCATTTCAGCTTGAAATTTACAGCAAACACCAATTCAAAAACACAAATATAGCCTCCCTCCAAACCCAGTTTTGGAGACCAATGCCTGGGGTTGAGCAAAGGGAAGGGGAAGAAAATAAAAACATATGACAATAATAATATAAGTACTGGATCCTGAGATCACCAAAAGAAAAGGTTCAGTAAAGATTAAAACTAGTTCCATGGTATCTTTTGTAAATAACGTATTCCTAGGTCCACTGACTTGGATTAAAAAAAACGTGAAGGATGGTGGTGACAATTAGATAGGAGTTCCTTCACCCCTCCTCCCTGCCAAGTTGTCGACATGTTTCAGCTGCTTGATTCGTGCCTACAATTACATTCCCATTGGTAAATTGTAAAAATACATACAGTAAATCAGGAGACCCAAGATCAATGACTATAGAGGTCCAAACCAGGGTAGTTTTGAGCCAAATTGCATTACCCTTGATGGCCTGCCCTTCCCAGAGAAAGTAAAACCAAAGGAAATGATGGACGGAGCGTGGACAAACACAAGCACTCACCCCCATAAACTGATCTGAGTTTAATCCATCACCGTTCTTTAGCCCACTCTGCCACCCCAGTTCAGAAATGGCCATTTGCAAATCAGTCTGACCCTGTGCCACATGAGAACAGTCCAGCCCGAACTGCCAAGCCATGCCTTCCCTGGACCGGAAACTAGCTACAGAGGACCGGTTTCTGGCATTTCAGCCATCTTCAGCCCGGCTTGGTTGAATCCAGTGGCAAAGTGAGCAAGTGACTCACGTCTGAGCATACCCTGCCAACTTATGGCGAACAAAGAAAAACCAAAGGAAATGATGGACGGAGCATTGACAATACAAGCACTCATCCTCAGTCAACTGATCTGGGTTTAATCCATCACCGTTCTTTAGCCCACTCTGCCACCCCAGTTCAGACATGGCCATATGCAAATCAGTCTGACCCTGTGCCTCATGGGAACAGTCCAGCCCGAACTGCCAAGCCATGCCTTCCCTGGACCGGAAACAAGCTACTGAGGACCGGTTTCTGGCATTTCAGCCGTCTTCAGCCCGGCTTGCTTGAATCCAGTGGCAAAGTGAGCAAGGGACTCACGTCTGAGCATACCCTGCCAACTTATGGCGAACAAAGAAAAACCAAAGGAAATGATGGAAAGAGTGTTGTCAATACAAGCACTCACCCCCAATCAACTGATCTGGGTTCAATCCATCACCGTTCTTTAGCCCACTCTGCCACCCCAGTTCAGACATGGCCATATGCAAATCAGTCTGACCCTGTGCCTCATGTGAACAGTCCAGCCCGAACTGCCAAGCCATGCCTTCCCTGGACTGGAAACAAGCTACCGAGGACCGGTTTCTGGCATTTCAGCCGTCTTTAGCCCGGCTTGCTTGAATCCAGTGGCAAAGTGAGCAAGGGACTCACGTCTGAGCATACCCTGCCAACTTATGGCGAACAAAGAAAAACCAAAGGAAATGATGGACGGAGCATTGACAATACAAGCACTCACCCCCAGTCAACTGATCTGGGTTTAATCCATCACCGTTCTTTAGCCCACTCTGCCACCCCAGTTCAGACATGGCCATATGCAAATCAGTCTGACCCTGTGCCTCATGGGAACAGTCCAGCCCGAACTGCCAAGCCATGCCTTCCCTGGACCGGAAACAAGCTACTGAGGACCGGTTTATGGCATTTCAGCCGTCTTCAGCAAGGCTTGCTTGAATCCAGTGGCAAAGTGAGCAAGGGTCTCACGTCTGAGCATACCCTGGCAACTTATGGCGAGCAAAGAAAAACCAAAGGAAATGATGGACGGAGCGTTGACAATACAAGCACTCACCCCCAGTCAACTGATCTGGGTTTAATCCATCACCGTTCTTTAGCCCACTCTGCCACCCCAGTTCAGACATGGCCATATGCAAATCAGTCTGACCCTGTGCCTCATGGGAACAATCCAGCCCGAACTGCCAAGCCATGCCTTCCATAGACCGGAAACAGGCTACAGAGGACCGGTTTCTGGCATTTCAGCCATCTTCAGCCAAGCTTGATTGAATCCAGTGGCAAAGTGAGCAAGGGACTCATGTCTGAGCATACCTTGCCAACTTATGGCGATCAAAGAAAAACCAAAGAAAATGATGGACGGAGCGTTGACAATACAAGCACTCACCCCCAGTCAACTCATCTGGGTTTAATCCATCACCGTTCTTTAGCCCACTCTGCCTACCCAGTTCAGACATGGCCATATACAAATCAGTCTGACCCTAAGCCTCATGGGAACAGTCCAGCCCGAACTGCCAAGACATGCCTTCCCTGGACTGGAAACAAGCTACCGAGGACCGGTTTCTGGCATTTCAGCCGTCTTCAGCCCGGCTTGCTTGAATCCAGTGGCAAAGTGAGCAAGGGACTCACGTTTGAGCATACCCTGCCAACTTATGGCGAACAAAGAAAAAACAAAGGAAATGATGGACGGAGCGTTGACAATACAAGCACTCACCCCCAGTCGACTGATCTGGGTTTAATCCATCACCGTTCTTTAGCCCACTCTGCCACCCAAGTTCAGACATGGCCATATGCAAATCAGTCTGACCATGTGCCTCATGGGAACAGTCCAGCCCGAACTGCCAAGCCATGCCTTCCCTGGACCGGAAACAAGCTACCGAGGACCGGTTTCTGGCATTTCAGCCGTCTTCAGCCCGGCTTGCTTGAATCCAGTGGCAAAGTGAGCAAGGGACTCATGTCTGAGCATACCCTGCCAACTTATGGCGAACAAAGAAAAACCAAAGGAAATGATGGACCGAGCGTTGACAATATAAACCCTCACCCCCAGTCAACTGATCTGGGTATCCATCACCATTCTTTAGCCCACTCTGCCACCCCAGTTCAGACATGGCCATATGCAAATCAGTCTGACCCTGTGCCTCATGGGAACAGTCCAGCCCGAACTGCCAAGCCATGCCTTCCCTGGACCGGAAACAAGCTACCGAGGACCGGTTTCTGGCATTTTAGCCGTCTTCAGCCCGGCTTGCTTAAATCCAGTGGCAAAGTGAGCAAGAGACTCATGTCTGAGCATACCCTGCCAACTTATGGCGAACAAAGAAAAACCAAAGGAAATGATGGACGGAGCGTTGACAGTACAAACCCTCACCCCCAGTCAACTGATCTGGGCATACATCACCATTCTTTAGCCCACTCTGCCACCCCAGTTCAGACATGGCCATATGCAAATCAGTCTGACCCTGTGCCTCATGGGAACAGTCCAGCCCGAACTGCCAAGCCATGCCTTCCCTGGACCGGAAACAAGCTACCGAGGAACGGTTTCTGGCATTTCAGCCGCTCTTCAGCCCAGCTTGTTTGAATCCAGTGGCAAAGTGAGCAAGGGACTCACGTTTGAGCATACCCTGCCAACTTATGGCGAACAAAGAAAAACCAAAGGAAATGATGGACAGAGCGTTGACAATACAAGCACTCACCCCCAGTCGACTGATCTGGGTTTAATCCATCACCGTTCTTTAGCCCACTCTGCCACCCAGTTCAGACATGGCCATATGCAAATCAGTCTGACCCTGTGCCTCATGGGAACAGTCCAGCCCGAACTGCCAAGCCATGCCTTCCCTGGACCGGAAACAAGCTACCGAGGACCGGTTTCTGGCATTTCAGCCGTCTTCAGCCCGGCTTGCTTGAATCCAGGGGCAAAGTGAACAAGTGACTCACGTCTGAGCATACCCTGCCAACTTATGTCGAACAAAGAAAAACCAAAGGAAATGATGGAAGGAGCATTGACAATACAAGCACTCACCCCCAGTCAACTGATCTGGGTTTAATCCATCACCGTTCTTTAGCCCACTCTGCCACCCCAGTTCAGACATGGCCATATGCAAATCAGTCTGACCCTGTGCCTCATGGGAACAGTCCAGCCCGAACTGCCAAGCCATGCCTTCCCTGGACCGTAAACAAGCTACCGAGGACCGGTTTCTGGCATTTCAGCCGTCTTCAGCCCGGCTTGCTTGAATCCAGTGGCAAAGTGAGCAAATGACTCACGTCTGAGCATACCCTGCCAACTTATGGCGACCAAAGAAAAACCAAAGAAAATGATGGACGGAGCGTTGACAATACAAGCACTCACCCCCAGTCAACTGATCTGGGTTTAATCCATCACCGTTCTTTAGCCCACTCTGCCTACCCAGTTCAGACATGGCCATATGCAAATCAGTCTGACCCTAAGCCTCATGGGAACAGTCCAGCCCGAACTGCCAAGCCATGCCTTCCCTGGACCGGAAACAAGCTACCGAGGACCGGTTTCTGGCATTTCAGCCGTCTTCAGCCCGGCTTGCTTGAATCCAGTGGCAAAGTGAGCAAGGGACTCATGTCTGAGCATACCCTGCCAACTTATGGCGAACAAAGAAAAACCAAAGGAAATGATGGAAGGAGCGTTGACAATACAAGCCCTCACCCCCAGTCAACTGATCTGGGTATCCATCACCATTCTTTAGCCCACTCTGCCACCCCAGTTCAGACATGGCCATATGCAAATCAGTCTGACCCCGTGCCTCATGGGAACAGTCCAGCCCGAACTGCCAAGCCATGCCTTCCCTGCACCGGAAACAAGCTACCGAGGACCGGTTTCTGGCATTTCAGCCGTCTTCAGCCCAGCTTGCTTGAATCCAGTGGCAAAGTGAGCAAGGGACTCACGTTTGAGCGTACCCTGCCAACTTATGGCGAACAAAGAAAAACCGAAGGAAATGATGGACGGAGCGTTGACAATACAAGCACTCACCCCCAGTCGACTGATCTGGGTTTAATCCATCACCGTTCTTTAGCCCACTCTGCCACCCCAGTTCAGACATGGCCATATGCAAATCAGTCTGACCCTTTGCCTCATCCGAACAGTCCAGCCCAAACTGCCAAGCCATGCCTTCCCTGGACCGGAAACAAGCTCCCGAGGACCGGTTTCTGGCATTTCAGCCGTCTTCAGCCTGGGTTGCTTGAATCCAGTGGCAAAGTGAGCAAGGGACTCACGTCTGAGCATACCCTGCCAACTTATGGCGAACAAAGAAAAACCAAACAAAATGATGGGCGGAGCGTTGACAATACAAGTACTCAACCCCAGTCAACTGATCTGGGTTTAATCCATCATCATTCTTTAGCCCACTTTGCAGCCCCAGTTCAGACATGGTCATATGCAAATCAGTCTGGCCCTGTGCCTCATGGGAACAGTCCAGCCCGAACTGCCAAGCCATGCCTTCCCTGGACCGGAAACAAGCTACCGAGGACCGGTTTCTGGCATTTCAGCAGTCTTCAGCCCGGCTTGCTTGATTAGATTTAAACTGAATCCCTTCCTTACCTGTGACCCACCTCCTCCCATTTAGGAGGAACCACCATTGCTCACTGATTGCCCATTAGTTGACAAAAAGGTAGCATCTCGAAAGCAGTCGATTGTGTTATCAGAGATTGACTGGATACTTGGCCTCAAATTCCTAAGAATGGTAACTCCAACTTTCCTTGCCAAAGGGTTGGAGAGTCTCCAATTAGCGATATGGTATGCCTTGGGCCCAATGGTGAATCACCCCCTAGAACCAGTTGTATCATTAAAATTCTTTCTTGGAAACTAGCGGAGTCAAATCTAAAGTAGGAGGCTCGAACTGGGGGGCGTTCATTGATTAATTTGATCTTTGTCTCTTGCTGGAGACATAGTCATCTGCTCTATGCACAGAACAGGATAGCTATCATATTGCACTCCTTCTCTTTCTTCAGGGAGGGGCCGCCCGTCTGGGTGCCTCCTTATCTGTTTCAAATGGGATATGGAGGTCAAAATATCTGTCCTTCCGTCTGCTTCACATGATCATTTGAGGTTAACTTTGACCAGGAAGGATGCTCGCACCCATTACATCTACAACACGGTAGGTGAAGGAGGGGCTGAGACCCAGACACTCCGTGATCTTTGTGTACAGATGAATCACTTGACCCAAAAGATTCCATTATAATTGGTGGTGAATTCAATATGACATTTGATCCGATGGATCTGGGCTGTGATTCCCCTGTTAGTGAGGAGAATGGGGCATGGGGAATCCCTCCTCTTAACACGGTCTTGGTGAAACGATGGTCAAATGCTACTAATCAGCTTATGACTATTCTTTTCTCTTATGGCTTTAGAGCCAGCAATGGGGACACAGTGTTGGATTCCTTTGCCACCCATACTTATAGGCAAATAGGCCACACTAGCAAAATTGACATTGTATATTTCTGTGCACCTTTCGGGCAATTTACTTGATCGGAATGTTGTGCCTTGGGACGACAGTGACCATAATGATCTTCACTATTCTCTAAAGAATTTGTATAGCTTTTTGGAGAAGTTTCCGCTGTCCCTAAGCACAAACACTGAGCCCGCAAATGATAGGCACAGAATCAATTGGGAAAATTATTTTGTTAATACAGGTACTAGAGATCACATGACGGACGGCCTAGAGGCAGCCACTTTGAATCTAGGAAATGTCACATTAGCTCAATGTAGGGGCTTACTGTGTCAATCTAGGGTTGCTATGATTAATGGGGACCTATTCAAATTATTGGGCAAATGTTTTATTAGTCCACATAGATCTGGCATTTGTCTGCCAAGATCTGAACATATGTGGTACAACAGAACTTGTAACATGAAGAAAAATGAGCTTCATTCATCTCTACTCAGTGGTGATCATAACTTGAGAAGAAAGTAGAGAAAAGAGTACAAGGTCATTCAAATAAAAGCACACACGGACTGGGACATGTGCAAATGAGAAACTCCTTATCAACCTGCAGTCTCCTGTTACACCAGGAAATTTTAGAAGACAGTAGCAAATTGTGATCAATGCTCAATAATTTACTAGCTGATTTTATCGACTGGTACATAGTACTCCCGCTTGTTTTTTCCCTATAAGCAGGATGCAAGTGATGTTTGTACATTTGAAATAGAGTTGACACAGAGATGTCAGCACAATTGACCAGGTCTTCTGGGGGCATATTACCAACAACTAGCGATAATTTTTATCTCTAACTTGTTTAGAGACAAAAATTATCGCCGCACATCGGCGATTTTTATCGCAGATAAACCTTGCTATTAGCAAGGTTTATCGCAAATGCGATAAACGGCCGCAATGCATGAATATCGCTGAAAAGTCAGCGATATTCATGCATTATCGAGCAAATGCTCTTAGCCATGTTATCCACCTCCCATTGGATAACATGGCTAAGAACTGCTCAGGGCAGGTGTTAGCTTTTGGAGATATTCGCGCTTAGCGCGAATATCTCCAAAAGTTGGTAATAGGTAGCGATGTTAGGGACTGTTTCCAGTCGCTAACATCTTGGCACGCCCACTTTGCATGTCATTAGTGATAAATATCACTGACATGCAAAGCGGGGTCCAAGATGGTCGCTATCTCCTATTAGCTGTCACTAACTGGTGTTAGCGACAGCTTGGTAATAGGGAGATAATTTTATCTCCGCTTTCTTGGCTTTTAAAGCCAAAAAAGCGGAGATAAACCCCATTGATAATATGCCCCCTGGTTTTTATTACTCTACTGGAAGACTGTTATTCTACATAAAGCACATTTATACCTGGTCTTTGTAGACTCAGGGGTTGATTATGATGCTGTTTGGAAAGGCTCCAAATTGAATTCGGGTCTGCCAAATCGAATTCAGGTCTGCCGAATCAGGTTCGGAACCCTTACTTCCGACCAATTCAGAAAGCGTTCCGAATGAGGGATCACAATGGTCGGACTTTCCAAATCGGTTTCGAATCTGAACAGGAGGGCATTTGGAAAGTCTGAGTCGTTCATAGCTGACTCATGTGTCTACGGGCCATGTTTCCAAACAACTTTCTGAGCCAGCGATTACGATGTCAGATTCGGACAGCCATTATGGATCAGTTGGCCCGACTCAGATCAGCTGTTGGAATCTGAATTTGGGGGCCTGTAACAGGTCCCCCTTCATGGGGGGCCTCTGAATAGGGCACGTGGGTGTACCCAAGGGACCTCCCCTTTCCAACCATGCGCAGTGTGATAGGCACCATGAGTTGCCCGCCACAGGGTGCACGATTTGCCTCAGCCACCGTAACCCGTCCCAATCCGGTTTCAGACGAAACCTCAGCACCGAGAAAGCCCTCATCGCTGCCACAGATGACATCAGGCGCCAATTAGACAACGGCGAAACATCTGCCCTCATCCTCCTGGACCTCTCGGCCGCCTTCGACACGGTCTGCCATCGCACTCTAAAAACACGCCTCCAAGAAGCCGGTATCCAAGAGAAGGCCCTCGACTGGACCACATCCTTCCTCTCCGACAGATCCCAGAGTGTCTGCCTCCCACCTTTCCGATCCGAAGCCACCGACATCATCTGCGGTGTCCCCCAGGGCTCCTCCCTCAGCCCGATGCTGTTCAACATCTACATGGCCCCCCTCGCACAAGTGGCCCGCCACCACAACCTCAACATCATCTCCTACGCTGACGACACTCAGCTCATCCTCTCCCTCACCAAGGACCCACGCACCGCCAAAACCAACATCCACGATGGAATGAAGGCCATCGCCGACTGGATGAGGAGAAGCCGTCTGTAACTGAACTCGAACAAGACAGAGGTCCTCATCCTCGGACCCAACCCCTCAGCCTGGGACAATTCCTGCTGGCCAACCACTCTGGGGACAGCACCGACACCCACCGACAACGCACGCAATCTTGGATTCATCCTCGACTCCTCCCTCTCCATGTCCAAACAGGTCAACGCCGTCTCCTCCTCCTGCTACAACACCCTCCGCATGCTCCGCAGGATCTACAAGTGGATCCAGACCAAAACAAGAAAAACAGTGACACAGGCCCTCGTCAGCAGCAGGCGGAACTATGGCAATGCACTCTACGCCGGAATCCCAGCCAAACACCTACGACGATTACAGCGCATCCAAAATGCCTCCACCCGACTGATCATCAACGTCCCCCGCCGCAGCCACATCACCCCCCACCTGAGAAACCTACACTGGCTCCCCGTCGACAAGAGGATCACCTTCAAACTCCTCCCCCACGCACACAAAGCACTCCACAACGCCGGACCAGCCTACCTGAACAGCAGACTCAGCTTCCACACCCCTCGCCGCCAGCTCCGCTCCGCCAGCCTCGCCCTCGCCGCCGTCCCTCGCATCCAACGAACAACCTCAGGTGGCAGATCCTTCTCCTACCTCGCCGCCAAGGCCTGGAACACCCTTCCTACCCACCTACGGCAGACCGAAGACCTACTCGCCTTCAGAAGACTCCTCAAGACCTGGCTCTTCGAACAGTAGCGAAGCTTCCCCCCCCCCCCCCCCCCTCAGCGCCTTGAGACCCTCACGGGTAAATAGCGCGCTCTACAAATAGATTGACTGATTGATTGATTTCTTCAATGGGAGCCTGTGCATTCGGTCGTCGGAACACAGGCTCCCCTTGAAGTCAATGGGAGTCCAACCAAATTGTATCCGGAAGCTTCCAGATGCATCATAATCAGTTGGTCGGACTCTCTGGATACAATTCGGTTGGAAAATATTCTGAGACTAGGGGTGAGCGGGAAATCCGTTACGCTCGCGGATTTTGCAGATTTTTGGGAAATCCGCAATCCGCAAATTTTGCGGATTTCCCGCAAAATCCGCAAAAAAAAATCCGCGAACATAACGGGTTCAAAAGTTGAACCCCCACTCATGCAACTATTTTACAATGGCACCAGCAAGCTGCCAGCGCCGTTGTAAAATAGTTACAAAGTTAGCTTGCACAGGAACCACTAGATAAAACGAAGCAGGTGCTGCTTTATTTTATCTAAGTGCTTCCTGTGCAAGCTAACTTTGTAACTATTTTACAACGGCGCTGGCAGCTTGCTGGCGCCATTGTAAAATAGTTGCATGAGTAGGCTCACTCAAGGGACCCCTGCGCCCTTCGGGGCGATTGCATAGTAATAACACACACATGGTCGCTCGAACTAGTTGATGCTCAAATTCAGTGACTCATTCATTAGCCCAAAAACAATCGTGAGCGTCGTCGAGGCTGGACAGGTGTGTCTTCTTCCCAAATCTACCGTGGAAAATTAGCTGTGATGCTGGATAGGCTTTGCATCCTTGACTTTCACGAGCGCAATACCCGTGCTGTTCCTGTGACCAGGAGCTTCTTTCTCTTCATCGGCTGAACTGATCTTTCTCTGACCTTTATTTCACACAAGAGGCACATACCCTACTGGGCACATTGTTTTCGCACGGGTTTCTGCAAGTTCGCACACGTTTTGTACAATTTCGCAATTTGCGAAATTGTACAAAACCCTCGCGAACTTGCAGAAACCCGTGCGAACATAAAAAAAAAAAATCCACGAGGATTCGCGGATTTTGCGGATTTTCGTAATCCGCAAATTCGCAAATCCGCAAATTCGCGGATTGCCAATCCGCAAAATCCGCTCATGCCTATCCGAGACCGATTTGGTCGGAATTTCCGAACTGCATCTTAATTGACCCCTTTAAGTCTGCATTCAAACTAGTTCCTTGCGGATAGATGAGGTAGGTTCTTAGGAATAAAGGGGTTTGCTTGCATCTCTTCGATGTGCTAATGTGCCTACATGAGGCGACGTAGGCCTAAGCTAGATGGGGTAGGGGAGAGAGTTAACAGAACAAATATCCACCCAAAAAGGTGTCGTGCAGGGGTTTGTCCTCGCCCCAATTCTTTTTTCTTTATAATTATATGATGTAGGACTTTTTTAGAGGAGACCCAAAATTATGCTTCCTGGTTGGCTGGATGTAAGATGACCCCCCCTACTATTTGCTGAGGATCTCTCTTAATATTAAAAACCCCAAAGGGCCTCCATATCCTAGTGAACAAGTTTGTGTCTTTTTGTAGTGAGTGAGCGAGGCTTGGCAATTAACCATCCCAAGACAAAGTTATGGCCATCATTCCCCATAAGTCTTTCAGGGGCTCCATTATCTTAGAATATAGACCATTAGACATGGTGACTGACTTTTGCTACCTAGGGCTGAAGTGAACTAATTCAATGTCTTTGGCTCCCCAAGTCGAGCATAGTAGCTTGAACCTTACTCTGTACTCTGCATCTATTTTAAGACTTTTTGGGGCCTCTAGTCTCAGGAGTATAGCTCCTGCATTTAAGGTATTCACAGCTAAAGCTGATGGTTGCGCAGTGTACAGGGCAGAATCATGGGCCAACACTAATCTGAACACACTGGGAGTGACCGAGTATACATTTTTCAGACCCTTAAACTATCTCCCAAAAACATACCCCTCTGATTCCTCTAAGACAAGATCTGTGCTTGGAGCCTATGATATTTAAAGCCGAACCTAGGCCTCTTCGTTTTTGACGCAGGCTTAGGTATTCACCAGATCTGGAGGACTATTATATTTCCTTTGTGGATGCAATCTCCAGTGACACGCTTTGTAAAATACAATGGCTCTCCAATGTCAAGAGTATATTATTTCAGATTGGTCTTGGTGATTTTTAGTCTTCTATTCCACTAACAAGATTTTTGGTCCCACTAACAAGTATCTTCCGAAGTACACACTTAAGAAGGCCTTTTGGGACTTCAAACACACTGAGGAGCTCATGGATGTATCAGTAGGATCTCTTGTAGCTGATTGTTTGGATTTTAAGTGCGATGTGAGCTTCAAGACTTTTCTAGAATATGTATCACTGCCAGCAGCTGGAAAGATTTATTTGAAGTTTTGATATGGCCCCTTACCACTACAGACACTTCAAGCTAAATGGAGCCCAAGTTGCTGTTTGAGTGCTCTATGTCCCATATGTTTAATGGCTGAGGAATCCCTGCCTCATTATGTGCACCCCAGAAAGAGATGGATTGTCCCTTTATGTAGACAGTTGGGTTGCAGACAGCATCAGGACGCCCTGTGGGTACTGCGCATGGAATCAAACCAGACAATCTTGCACCTAGTATCCAAATATCTCCACTGGAGTTGGAATGTCACTTTTCACAGAGATTAGCTAGGCGTTTTGATATCCTATAGTTTAGGGTATCAAGCAGCCATTGCCTCTACTTTAGTGTGAATGAAATGTGATTTAAGACATACTTTTATAATTGTGCACCTGTGAGGAGATTTTCTGTCTGAGTGTTCACAAGGTAATTTTTATCAATGTATTTTTATGCGTCTTGTACTTTTATAGTTGAAAAACCTAGCAAATAAAACATTTAAACAGGTTAGGTGAAATAAATAAACTACGTTTGTACCCCAATGGAACAATGTTGATAGGTGATTCCATGCAATCAAACCTGTATCCAGAATGAATTAGACAGTGTACCAGACCTGGATTCCTATAGTTAATGACCACACAGTCCCCCTCAAATGTCTTCGACGAATGGCCAGCCCACCTGATTCTCCTCACTAGTAATTTGTCTTTGTACTCCTGCATGCTATATGCAGTGTTCTGTGTGAGCTAGTGACAAACATTGTGTGGCTCATTACCCTTATCTGGTAGAGATGGTACTCCTCCCATAGCCGCTACATAAGGGCAGCATTCGGGTGGCAAATCCAGGGGCTGTTGGATTCATGCAGCCTGGAGCATAGATGAAAATGTGTTACTAGTGTTGGTACCAACAGGCCTCTTGTGTCTATGTTCAACCGGAGCCTGACTAGATTGAGAAGTGATCACTTGTAACAGGTACCGCGGGTGGTGGGTAAGCTGAAGGGGCAGTAAGGTATGCAGGAGACAGGGCTTCGGAGCTGTGCTGGAGTTACCGTTGTCGATGTTAATGCTGGGACCATCACCAGTAGGTACCCGGGTGATTGAATGGGAAAAATCGGCTACTGGCAAAGAATGATTCAACTTATAAGATAAATCCCGAATGATCCCTACAAAGGAGCTTAGCTTATCTGAAGGGAGAAATTGCGGAAATTATTATGGATTTAACTTGATCCATAACAGCCTCCCACGCGAGTTTGAACTCACAGACACTGTTCTGGTTGTTATTTATTTATTTATTCCCATCCGTCTTGGATCCTTTTAGCCAGTTGCTGTTCCATTGCTGCTGCTGTGACTTTTCACATTGCCTCTGTGGAAGCTATCCATTTCTTCAGGTGGCTCCTTTTGGGCTGTGTTTGGCACCACAGCAGAGATGCGCAACGCCAGGTGGCAAGCTTGCATGACTTCATTAAAATGCCTGCCTGGTTGCCTGAACAACGTGTCATCACGCTGGACACCGGCTCGGGCATATTAATTTGGGGAAAACAAGTATATTCCACTTAGTGACAGGCCCACCACTAATTAGAACTTGATGCTACATTGCCTCAGTTTGCCTGCATGCTCAGTGATAGGTACAGCACTTGTTGGAAAATTGGCATGCTCAGGTATTGTTGTTTAGTTTGCCTGCAAACTCGGTGACAGGCACACCATTTGTTTACAATTGTGTGATACTTTACCTCAGCTTGCCTGCAAGTTCGGTGACAGGCACACCACACACCATTTGTTAAAATGCGTCTGTCGTTCATCTTACAACAGCAGCAGTCATTAATTCTGCTCACTTTTTATGGTTTATGGTAGCAGTATTGATTGATGATGATGCTTTGCCAAATGCTGTTGCACTTATAGGGTACTTTTCAGAAGCTTCATTTATTATCTCTTCTCACGTTCAATGTTTATTGGTAATAGCATTGTTTGTTAAAGCTGCTGAACCACATGCTATTGCATAGGTACTGTTTGGCGCTGTTTAAGGCTCATTTTTGTCCTTTACAATTTTATTTTGTTTTATGTTTACGGCAAGTGTTAGTATGGCAACTCCACAGCAAATCATGCAACCACCTCCATTTTTAGCTCAACCTGGCAAACCAATTATAAAATGGATCCACTTGTTTAGATTGTTTGAGAAAGCATGTGGTTGCCATAGATGCCACGGGTCACAGTCCTCGCGCAAATTTTAATTGTTATTTGGTAGTCTTTGTCATGCTGCTCAACAAATCTTTGGTAGTCTACCATTAATACCTGCACCATCTGGAGATGGCCCATGGAATGGGGCACATCCTTTTCAACGCGGATGTTACCCCGCACTGCTTTTACGACGTGTCCTTTACAACGCAAGTCGTAACCACGACTTGCGCTGGAGGGCGCCAAAGGATAAAGAATAGTATATTTACTATTCCAACACCTTCCCTACTATCCACGGGGACTGGTGTTAGAATAGTAAATTATACCATTCACTATCCGCGCCCCCCAACGCAAGTCGTGGTTACGACTTGCGTTGTTAAAGACGCGTCGTAAAAGCACGCGTTGAAACGGTTCGCGTTGTACCGTCATACATCCCCATGGAATGTCAGTCTAAAGGCTATGGCTAGACTGCGCAAACAGTTCTCTGATTAACCTAACCTATCGCTTGAGCATCAGAGTTTCTGAAAGCGTAAACAACAGCCAGAGGAGAACGTGGAGGAGCACATGTCAGCTCTTAGAGTTCTCACTACAACTTGCAAGTTTGGGCCCAACCTTGGCATTTACATTTGTGACTAGTTTATTTTTAACTACTTTTCAAGGAAGGGTCCAAAGAGACTCTTAAGTTCTAAGAATCCAACATTAAGTGAGGTCCTTGACCCATCTAAGATCATAGAGAGATCGCTGGTTTCCTCTAAAGTTCTTCACTCTGAACCTGGTATCAACGCGGTAGTGTCAAATGAGGACTGCTTTGAATCCTTATCTTGCATTAACACTAAAGGCAAAGTCTTCAGAAACACTGGCAAGAAATATTGCTACAGATGTGGTTCTAAAAGTCATCTCAGTAATTTTGCTGACTGTCCAGCTGTTGGAAAAAGGTATTTCTCGTGTAAAAAGATGGGACAATTTCACACTGTATGCAAGAGTGCCAACAATCAAGTGAATGTTAGTAACATGGATGTGGATGTGGATTTGTGTCTTGAATCTTTAGGCAATGTTGTCCTCACCTTAGAGTGCTCTGGTCAAGCCATGCCTGTTAAAGGCCCTACAGTTGAGGCTCTCATCAATAACTTGTCACTATTGGTTATGGCCGACTCCCGTTCACCCATAACCATTCTGAGAGATTCAACAATTTATAAGTTCTGGAGTAATAATTGTACATTGTTTCCCACGGTTGCTATTCACAAGACAATTGGTGAGATGGGCATTGAAATGTTACCTTATTTCAATTCTGAAGTCACTTGTCTTGGCAGAGTGAGATATACCAAAATTGATGTTGCTCTTAAGGGCAGAAATATTAAAGGGTAGCAGGACCTGGCTGAAATGCGTTTATACCTTCTCCTGGGTTCCGACAACACTGTAATGCTTGGTTAAGTTCCAGTATCATTGACAGATGATGTACAGGAATTGTTGAAGAAATCCCAGATGGACAGTATTGTAGTGCTGGTGGTTTGTCCCATCCCATCCAGTTAATAATGTTGATCCCATATTGAACGGTACAGACCATGCTGCAATGTTAGATGCAGTGGGCGAACATCAGTGGGATATGAGTGAGAAGATGCAGTTAATTGCTTATGCCGAAGATTGTATTTTGGGAAAAGTCAAGATGTACGCAGTGCATGCTTTCCCTGTGGAGAAGTACTTAGATGAGGAGTTGACAACCTTTTGTCTGTGGTTAATGGAGTTGCCCTCAAGTGAGAACATTTGATCCAGCACACAAAACTGTGCAACAAAATTATATTTCTGGTGCATTCAAGTCATGTGGATACCACCAATATATGCATTAAGGTTGAGCAAAACGTTTGGTGGGCTAGTTTGGCCACTCAAGGTAATCTTAAGATTGACAGGTGTCAGGATTGTCTACACAAGCACTGTGAGATGCTATGGTGTTATATTCTGTATATGCTTTTCTTTCTTTTGTTTCTATTATACTGTGCTCTGGATTCTGTGATGTGTGCCAGCATCTTACATCTGGTGTTCCAGATTCTATGTTTGACTGTTGGCCTCTAGATTTTCTATGCTTCAGTCGTGCTGTGCCTTTCTTAAGCTATTCATTAAATATTTATCTTTTATATAAAATCCTGATCACTCATCATTTTAATATTGGCGACGAGGATGTTCCTGATTTCTGCCACGATTGGATAAGGCACAGGAGCAGAAATCAAAAAAAGGATCCAGCGTGACCTTAATACTCTGTCTAAACCTGATATTGTTGCATTCACTTTTGATGAATCTCCCATTAATTTCATTGGGTTTAAGGAAGTCCTCATCTCTATTAGGAATAATTCTGCTTTGATCAAGATGTACATTGCTTGTAAGGGTGTGAATGTCTTGGGCTGGCGAGACTAGGCAAAGTTAGGTGTAACCTTGAATCCAAGGTTGAAAGATCCTGTTTCTGTTCTTGCACTAACTGATGGGGAGGCTGATACATCTGTTATGTCTGCTCAAATTGCTATTGATTTTCCTAAAGTTTTTTTCTGATGAAATAGGTAAATTGAATGATTTTAAACACAAGATTAAGGTCAAGCCTAACACTGTACCTGTAAAGCAAAAACTCAGAGGTGTTCCAATCAGTATTAGAGATGAGCTGAGGATTTTATTAGATTCAATGGTAAAGGAGAATATAATTGAGGAGGTTGAGTCATCTGAGTGGGTTTCCCCCATAGTTTTAGCAATTAAACCTGATAAATCTATTAGGCTATGTGTGGATTTGAGAGCCCTCAATAAGTGTTTGGTTGCGGATTGTCACCCACTTCCTAATATAAATGAAATGTTGTGCATGTTGGATGGGGCCTGTGTTTTTTCCACCCTGGACCTTAGGTCTGCATATCACCAGATACAGCTCACTGAGGATTCTAGACAATTTACAGCTTTTATTACACCTCATGGTCTTTTTCAGTTTAAAAGGATGCCATTTGGTTTGGCTTCGGCAGCGTCTGTATTCCAAAGAGCCATGTACCACATCTTTAAGGATCTTGCTGTTTTTGTCAAATGCTTTCAGGACGATATCTTAGTGTTTTCGAAGAATGTTTCAGATCATCATAACCATCTCAAGGAGGTGTGTGGTAAATTAGAAAGGTTTGGGTTGACCATTAAGGCTAGCAAATGCAAGTTCTTCTGCAAGAGTGTGGATTATCTTGGTCATTCGCTTTCTGGTGATGGGGTGGTTCCGAAAAAGAATCTTGTTGATGCTATCATGAAAGCTCCTGCTCCTGACAGTAAAGAGAAGCTTCTTTCTTTTACAGGCCTTTGCGAATATTATAGCAAGTTCATCTATAATTTTGCAAACAAGATGGAGCCTCTTAGGGAGCTTACTAGAAGCTCAGTGAAATTTGCTTGGACTGAGAGGCAGGAGTTAGCTTTTAAACAGATTAAGAGTGACATTGTTAGTGCTCCCACGTTGAAGTCCTTTTGTATAAATAAAAAATGCATTATTACGGTGGATGCCAGCTTGTATGGTATTGGAGCTGTTTTGAGCCAGAGTGCAGGAAAAGAGGAATGGTGTGTGGCGTTTGCCTCTAGGACTCTATCTTCTACAGAGAGAAGATACTCTGTCATTGAGAAAGAGCTGCTTGCTTGCATTTGGGCAGTGGAACATTTTAGGAACTTTGTGTGGGGTAGCCGCTTCACTTTACGTACAGATCATAAACCTTTGGTTGGAATCTTGTCTCCTGGTGGTGGGTGGAACTCGACTGCCAGAATTGCACGTTTGACTTCACGTCTACAGGAGTATGATTTTGAAATTATTTATGTGCCTGGTAAAAGCAATGTTACGGCTGATTTTTTGTCTAGACTGCCTTGTAATGATGAGAATGTGGCTTGTGTTGAAGAGGATGTAGATGTCATTGCCTCGGTTAGTGATTGTCTTTCTCAGGAATTTTTAGGTTTAAGTGAAGAGCAGTGGTTAGATGAGTTGAGCAAGGATGCTATTTGTCAGCAAATTTTTAAATTTGTTAGTAATGGTTGGCCAGGTAGTAGGTCTGTTTCTGCGGATTTGGCTCTATATTCTCAAGTTTCCTCAGAAATTGAAGCTTTTTCTGGTCTGTTATTTAAAGCGGGCAAACTGATTCCTCCTTATGTTTTGCAAAAAAAGATTTTGTCTCTTTCACATCAGGGACACATTGGTATGTCCTCTATGAAACGTCTTGTCAGGGAAAATTTTTGGTGGCCTGGGGTGGATAAAATGGTGGACAGGTTGGTTAGGGACTGCCCTGAATGTATTAGCAGTGACAAGATGCTACATTTGTCTTCTGCTCCTTTGAAACCAGTGAGTTGGCCTGACTTTGCTTGGCAAAAGGTTGCTTTTGATATTTCTGGGCCTTTCAAACATCTTCCTTTTTGTGCTCGTTATGCTCTTGTGCTAATAGATTATCACTCAAAGTGGCCTGAAGTGAAGTTTGTGAGTGGTGTCTCCTCTTTGGTTGTTATTGGTTTCTTAAAAGAGGTTTTTGCTAGAGAGGGTTTCCCGGAGACTTTTGTGTCTGACAATGGCACACAACTGGTTTCTGTTGAAGTGGAAGACTTTCTCAAGGGTTGCAACATTAAGCATTACACTACTTCTTTGTATGAGCCTAGAGAAAATGGTCAAGTTGAGCGATTTAATCGTGTTCTTAAAGATTGTATTGCTTGTGTACATACTTCTGGTGTTTATTGGTTGGATGTAGTGAGAAAGAGACTGTGGACTTACCGTATTACGCCTCATTCTATTACTGGTGTGAGTCCTTTTAAGCTCCTTAAAGGTAGGGACCCTTCTTCCCATATTTGTCCCTGGTGGATCAAGAAAATTAACGGGAATGACTCTAGGGTTGATCTTCAGTCTGTTGCAAAACGTGTTGAGATTAGTCAGGAAAAAATGAAGACATCTTTTGACTCCAATATGAAAGCTAAAATTCCTAATTTTGTGGTAGGAGAGTGGGTGCGTATCAAGAAGCCTGGGTTTTTAGTCAAGGGTTTTTCAAAATTCTTTCCTCCTGTCAAGGTGGTTAGAGTTTTTAAAAACAGTGTAGCTACTCAGGATGGTAGAGCATGGAATGTTCGCAGAGTGGCTAGGTGTGGCAATGATTGCAGGAGTGTGACTGGTTCTGATTCTTGTTTTTCTGATTCTGTTCGTGACCAGGAGAGTTCCGTTATGGGTTTTCCTGGGCGTCCTCTGCATCAGACTCAATCTGAACATCTTTCTGTTGCCTCTAGAGTTAAGGCTAGTGTTAGACCTAGGAATGTACCTAGTAGATTTTTGGATTAAGCTTCTTCTGTTAAGGGGTGAAACGTGTTATATTCTGTATATGCTTTTCTTTCTTTTGTTTCTATTATACTGTGCTCTGGATTCTGTGATGCGTGCCAGCATCTTACATCTGGTGTTCCAGATTCTATGTTTGACTGCTGGCCTCTAGATTTTCTATGCTTCAGTCGTGCTGTGCCTTTCTTAAGCTATTCATTAAATATTTATCTTTTATATAAAATCCTGATCACTCATCATTTTAATATATGGGCGAACATCTGTGGGCTATGAGTGAGCAGATGTGGTTAAATGCTTAAGCTGAAGATAGCATTTTGGTAAAGGTCAAGGTGTACGCAGTGCATGCTTGGCCTGTGGAGAAGTAATTAGATGAGTAGTGGACAACCTTTTGTCTGTGGTTAATGGAGTTGTCCTCAAGGGAGAACGTTTGATCCCACATACAAAACTGTGCAACAAAATAATACTTCTGGTGCATTCAGGTCATGTGGATACCACCAACACATGCATGAAGGTTGAGTAAAACCTGGCGTGCTAGTTTGGCCGGTCACGTTAATCTTATGATTGACAGGTGTCAGGATTGTCTACACAAGCACTGCTAGATTATGCATACCCCTTTACACCTACCATCTGCTTCTGAGGGTGCTTGGTAAACAACAGGGTACATTTTTCAAGGGCTGTACTCCACCTTGCTAGTCCATATGAGATACACTGTGCTTTTTGTTGATTATGTATCAAAATGAATGTATATTTTTTTTCATTGAGTCCATTGACACAGAGACAATTATCAAATTCTTGGACGATATTTTTGTGCTGGAAGGCATGCCTCAAATTATGGTTACAGACTGCAGTACGTACTTCACGTCTAACAAGATGAAGACATTTTTGGCCATTATGGGCATTAAACAACTGAAACTGTCTCAGTTTTTGTCTTGCAACAGAATCATTGAGGAAGGCATACGGGCTGCCTTAAATTCAGGATTAGATGTGGACATGGTTGTTACACACAATGTTAGGAGTTAAAATATGCTCGCGCATTGCATCACAGGAGTGACCCCTTTTTCAGTACTAAGAGCTAGAGAGGTGCACACTTCATTATGTCACCCATGGATGACTAGAAAAAACCAAAACAGTATGAGTGTTGGCCTCTCCAAAGGTAATGTCACTTCACAAATGATGTTGCAACAATTGTAAAGGATGCACAATTTTGATAAGAAACTTGGTGTGGTTGGAGCAGATTTACTGGTAGGTGACTGGGTAGTGTTGTTTAAAATACAATATACTTTATTTCAGCCTACGTGGCCATAAAAGTAAAAAAACTGAATAAAATACAGTACATACATAGGGATTTAAGAATACACTCATCTGTTGCTCGCTAAAGCGCACCAGTATACACCTGACGTTGGATGTAAGCGAGTCCCACCGGGTTGCCTCAACAGTCTACAGGCTAACCTATTTTCATGCTGCTTTGTACAAGTGCTTGTGCACTATATAAGTATCGTGGTGAGGTCTGTCTTATAACAAGTATTGATTTCCGATAGAGTATGTATACAATAGATGTGCAATGGCGCAGTTGTTATGGTAGTCCATTATTCTCAACCATCAGCATAAGTAGACTAAATTGCGTGTGCAAAAAGTGCAAAATGGATAGTAATTAGATTATCTTCAGAGCAAATTCAATAAAATTCCTATGTGAAACTGGGCCTATCAATTCATAACATCATCAAAATATTTCCAAAAATCTAAAACTTTTAAAATGCATGATGAATAAAATCTTTTGTTAATTACACAGAGACTATCCATTTAATTTTCAATGCATACAACTCAATCAAAAGCCTTTCCAATGTATCTACCCCACTAAATTAATTGTTTTGCTATCTTCAAAGCCTATTATGTCACCTTTTCCAAAATATAGAGATATTATCTTCACTAAGTTATGATTTAAGGGTAGTAGTATGGTGCATGATTGAGATATATGTTCCCCATGAGTGTTTTTAAACATAACTACTCATACAAAGTACAGCACCATACCCACTCGATACAAGCTTTGGCCTGGTGCCCTGATCATTGAATTAAAATGTAATATTTTGCCTTCTCTTTTTCCTTATGAAATTAATAGCCAGTAGGAAACGTCTGGGCCCAAATACTATGAGTCAAGAGTTGTCTGTTTTTAATACTCTCAGCATGTCATTCAATTACCTGACACTAAGGCACCTGCCTAACAGTTTTATCCACTTACTTCTAGCGATTTTTTATACTGGGCAGAAGAACAGAACGTGTGAGCTACCCTCATCAACTCCTAACTGGTATAAGCTACAGTCCGACCCCCACTCCTTGGGTTGTGATGTTGTCCATATGTAGATGAAAGTGTTTATCTGCAACATTTCATATTTGAACTTCAAGTATAGCCACTTTGCCAATTGTGGTTATATTTCATCCAGAAATGGCTCAAAACAGGGGGTTGTTTTAAACTGGAGGAATTGCGTGGTAAGCCTACCCAGTGTACTGTTTGAAGTTACCATGTGTCTAGTGAACTTAATCTCATGTTTTGATTCAGGAGTCAGCAGTCTCAGGTTCGTCCAGTATCTGCTCAGACCTAGATCAGAGAGCCATTTTCTAAAATGGTTAGACCATGGAAAAGTGACTTGGATGTCAAGTTTCAGCAGTTCACTGAGTGATTCTCTGTACGTTGCTAGTTCCGGTGTTATCCAAGTTCTGATCCAGAACGACAAGGTTCTGCAGATAGCTAGGTGCTCCAATCGTTTGATACCCATGTCATAGGTCAGGGGAATCAGTGGAGTGTGTTGAGGAGAGCCACAAACATTCCCAAAATTATATTTTCACCTATAGTTAGGGATTGAGAGTAGTGCCTCCCCATATCTCTGCACCATACAAAGCAGCGGTTTGGGCTCTGGCCTTGTATACTTCCAGAGCGGGAGTAATGGCTTCTGAGGATGTTGCAGCTTGCTTTTTGCAGTGGGAATAGAGTTTTGCATTAAAATGGCCTTTGGTTTCTTCATTTGTGGGGCCTAGGAAAGTTTAGAGTCTAGAGTGACTACCAAGTATACAAAGTTAGATACGTGTTCTAAAACTGTGCCGTTCAAGTATATTCTATTCCTAAAGCTTCTATGTAGCCTGATGGTCATCTATTTTGCTTTGTTTTGATTAACCTCAAGGCCCTTTGCTTTACAATATTTGTTGAGGCTATGAAGTAGATTCTGTTGGCCGCTAGGTGTTTGGGACAGCAGAATAGTATCATCTGAAAATGTTAAGGCGCAGATAAAATTGCATATAAGTTTTGGCAAATCATGAGCAGATTTTTGGAGGGATTCAACCAGATCATTTAGGTACAAGAGGAACAGAGTCGGCACCAGGACACAGCCCTGGCGCACTCCCCTCTTTACTGGGATCTCATCAGTATGTTCTCCTCCTTTGCCCCATCGTACCTTGGCATAGTTGCCCTCGTGCAGCCTTCTGATTTGGATTAAGATCTCATCAGCTACACCCTGTTGGTGCAGATTTTCCCACAGCTGAGCTCTTGGGATGGAATCGAATGCTGCCTTTAAATCAATAAAAGCAACATACAAGTGGCAAGTTCGTATCTTTGTGTATTTCAAGGCTAGGACCAGGAGTCTAAAAACTTGGTCTATTGTACTTGTTACCTGCCTGAAGCCAGCCTGGCACGGTGAGAGTATATTCTCTGTTATCATCCAATCAGTAAGCCTAGTTAAAATTTGTTTTGAATAGACCTTCTGTAGAACGTCTATCATACTGTTGGGTCCGTAATTTGCAGGCTCGTCCCTGCTGCCCTTTTTATAGATAGGGACTATCTCAGTGCCCTTCCAGGACTCTGGAATTGGCTGCCTCCTAGCTATTGCATACGTTAGTTCGTTTATGTATGGCTTCCACACTTCCGGGGTATGTTTGAATAAGTCCCCTGGTATTCTATCTGGGCCGGGTGCCTCTGATGGCTTAATGGCTGCTAAAGCAAGCGCTGTGTCCTCCATGTTAAACTGTAAGGGTGGTGCTCGTCTTGATAATAAAGGCCCCCAAAGGTCACTTCTGGGGTCTTGGGCTGAATCGGAATCGATAGGAGTATCATATAGGTTTGTAAAATGCCTCTGCCAGGTATTGGGATCTAAATAGTAGTTAGAAGCCGTCATGTCTCGTTTACTTCCATGGGTCATCAATTTCCAAAACAAAGCTTGGTCCCCATTGTTTGCAGATATTATAAGATCTTCTCAGCTGCTATATTCTCAATTTCTTTGAGCTATCTTTTGTGTTTTCTTATTCATTAATCTTACTGATCTAATTTTAAGTATATTTTTGTTTTTAAGGGCATTGATGAGCCGATCTTTAGCCAATCTGCATTCTTTGTCATACCAGAGGTTAGATGACTTCACCCCTGCCTTTGCGGCACCTATTGTTATACACGGTTTGTTGGACTTGTGATTTCTCAACCAATTTTTGATGGGTGTATAGTATCAGGTTGATTTTGTGGTCTTGATCCAAGTAGGAGGATACAAGGTCACTAAAGATGTTATGTATGCTAGTGAGAGGTTCAACTTGATCTAATATGGCAGGCCAGCTGACTGACCGCCGGTTATTAGTTACCAGGGGCTGCCTTGTTTCTGCTCCTGGGTCAATTCCTAGGGTTGCATAGGTTGGAAATTGTGTCCCCTCTAGATCTAGCACTCTCTTCTCTCTTATCTACTTTAAAGTCCTTTACTTATGCCCAATGTGTTGTAACTATGAGCACATAATCTATTCTCGATGTAGATTTTCCTCTTGAGAAGGTGTTTGCGCAAGCAAGGTCTGAGAAGAAACGGCCATTGCATGCCCTAAGACCTTTCTCTATGGTAAGATGGAATAATTGCATAGCAGGGGTAGTACACCTCACTGTGTTTTTTATCTTGAGAAGGGGGATCCCTCTAATTTGATCTTCCTCTTCAGAAACTACATCGAGTCTCACCATGGGTTCATAGCAGCAGTTAAAATTGCACCCCACTATGATGGCATCTTTTGGGTCTACGGATCCCAGGACCTCCTTAAGATGTTCTAGTAAGGGTGCTTCTTATGAACATTCTCTAGGTCTTACATATATATTAAAAAGATACAGCTGTGTTGCATTTTAGTACCAAAGTTTTAGGCCCAAGATGTCCAATGAACCACTGGGTACAATTTCTATAGTGACATTTAAAATAATGTTTACCCATATTATCAGTCCTCCCAAGGCCCTCCCTTTTTTTTATTGTAGTGCCTCCATGCTGACAGTTTGTTGGAAATAAAAGATCTTCTGTAGCCAAGTCATGTATATGTATGTTGTAGGTTTATTCATAGATATAGCTTCAGATAGGTTACTGGAAGATGTGTCGTCGAGGTGATGCCCCACCAGGAGCAGCCTCCCTGCTACTCAGTCTGCACACTCCAACTGACACTCCCAATCTCCCCAAGCACCCATGCATTCCACGACTTCATCAATCATCCAACATTCCAGACATCTCCAAGCACTCCAACACTCATTCTGGCTCAGCAGTAGGGAAGAGATACATAGGCATGGGGAAAGGCAAACAGTAGATCATAACACAGTTCCATACCCTACTTTATGCTGTGGTTCTCTGGCCCATGTCTCCTGAAAGAGACAAAGGTCAATGTTTTCGACATATCTCTGCCAATCTGGTTCCTTAACTTTTTATTTTAGCCCAGCAATATTCCAGGAAACCATCTTTATCAAGTTGGGGGTCAAGGCTATTTGGGTAATTGTGGGATCACTAGGATTAGATCAAGAGTTGCTCTCCCCTACAGTATAGAAGTTGCTTTCTCTGGGTTCATGGTGTGGTATTTGTTCTGGGATGGCATCATGATCATGAGGCTAAGGCTAGGACTAGCAAGGGTCATATCTTGTTCAGAAGGGACTCCCTTTACCTTTATATTCACCCTATCTTGCCGAGCCAGTCAATCTACAGAGTCTAAGTTCTTTGACTCCTGGGTATCTTGAGGTGGATTAGTACGCTTAGTTCAGGAATATTTTGTTTAATAGAAAAAAAAAAAAAAAAACGAAACAGGGAGTCTATGACCACTGTACGAAAGGCTCAGCTGCTTTCACCCCTATTCGTGAGTATCAGGGATGCCCTAGCCGTCCTCCTGCAGCTATCACAAATATCAAAAAGCACTTCAAGTTTGAGAAACACATCAGAAACTGAATTCAAAATTCAAAGTAGAGTTGGTCAACAAGATCCATTACCATCTAAATGTGGATAACCATCAAACCAGGGGCGTAACAAACGCCCCCGCAGCCCCCGCAGTGCGGGGGGGGGGCCTCACTCTCTACAGTTAATGAAGGGGGCCCCAGGGGGCCCGGCCCCCTCAGCTCTTCTGAGAGCTGTGAGAGAGGTCTGCGCTGAACTAGCAAGCCTCTCTCCCTCTACATCTGAAGCAGGTGCAGCCTGCTCGGAGCCCTTCGCCCCCTCCCTCTGACTGAAGAGAAACAAAGTATCAAAATACATTGTTTCTCTTCAGTCAGAGCCAGAGGCAGTCCCGGAAAGAGGATGGGGGCCCCAGAGACAGCAGTCTCCACTGCTCCTCTGAGGCAGCACAGAGCCCGGCCCCCACTCTCTCCTCTCGATAAACAAAGCCCACCCCACAAGAAAAGAGAAGAGACAGGGACAAGGATGGGGTGGGGGGCCCACCCCACAAGAAAAGAGAAGAGACAGGGACAAGGATGGGGTGGGGGGCCCACCCCACAAGAAAAGAGAAGAGACAGGGACAAGGATGGGGTGGGGGGCCCACCCCACAAGAGAAGAGAAGAGACAGGGACAAGGATGGGGTGGGGCCCACCCCACAAGAGAAGAGAAGAGACAGGGACAAGGATGGGGTGGGGTGGGGGCCCCACCCCACAAGAGAAGAGACAGGGACAAGGATGGGGTGGGGGGCCCACCCCACAAGAGAAGAGAAGAGACAGGCACAAGGATGGGGTGGGGTGGGGGCCCCACCCCACAAGAGAAGAGAAGAGACAGGGACAAGGATGGGGTGGGGGGCCCACCCCACAAGAGAAGAGAAGAGAAGAGACAGGGACAGGCCCCCATCCGAGAAGAGACGGGGACAAGGATGGGACGGGAGGCCCACCCCACAAGAGAAGAGACAGGGATAAGGATGGGGTGGGGGCCCCACCCCACAAGAGAAGAGAAGAGACGGGGACAAGGATGGGGTGGGGGCCTCAGAGAGCAAGAGAAGAGAAGAGAAGAGACAGGGACAGGCCCCCACCCGAGAAGAGACAGGGACCAGGATGGGGTGGGGGGCCCACCCCACAAGAGAAGAGACAGAGGGACAAGGGAGGGGGGGGGACCTCAGAGAGCAAGAGCAAGAGACCGCACAGAGAAGTGCTCGGGACCCTGACAAGGCTGGGAGTGGGGGCCCCCAGACAGAGTATTCTCCAGGGCAAAGCTCACATGAGAAGGGACGAGGCAGCAAAATGGTGCCCTCAGGTAAGCACTCTTGTTAGAACACACCATGGGCGTCCGCAGGGAGAGGGAAAGGGGGGCAGAGAAGGGTGCAAGGCAGAGGTGGAGAAGGGTGTAAGGCAGAGGGGAAAAAGGATGCAAGGTAGAGAAGGGTGCAAGGTGGAGGGGAGAAGGGTGCAAGGCAGAGGGGAGAAGGGTGCAAGGCAGAGGGAAGAAGGGTGCAAGGTGGAGGGGAAGAAGGGTGCAAGGCAGAGGGGAGAAGTGTGCAAGGCAGAGAAGAGAAGGGTGCAAGGCACAGGGGAGAAGGGTGCAAGGCAGAGGGAAGAAGGGTGCAAGGTGGAGGGGAAGAAGGGTGCAAGGCAGAGTGGAGAAGTGTGCAAGGCAGAGAAGAGAAGGGTGCAAGGCAAAGAGGAGAAGGATGCAAGGAAGAGACGAGAAGGGTGCAAGGTAGAGGGGAGAAGGGTGCAAGGCAGAGGGGAGAAGGGTGCAAGGCAGAGGGGAGAAGGGTGCAAGGTAGAGAAGGGTGCAAGGCGGAAGGGGAGAAGGGTGCAAGGTAGAGGGGAGAAGGGTGCAAGGCAGAGGGGAGAAGGGTGCAAGGCAGAGGGGAGAAGGGTGAAAGGCAGAGAAGAGAAGGATGCAAGGCAAAGAGGAGAAGGATGCAAGGCAAAGAGGAGAAGGGTGCAAGGAAGAGAGGAGAAGGGTGCAAGGTGGAGGGGGAGAAGGGTGCAAGGTAGAGGGGAGAAGGATGCAAGGCAGAGAGGAGAAAGGTTCAAGGCAGAGGGGAGAAGGGTGCAAGGCGGAGGGGAGAAGGGTGCAAGGCGGAGGGGAGAAGGGTGCAATGTAGAGGGCAGAAGGGTGCAAGGTGGAGGGGAGAAGGGTACAAGGCAGAGGGGAGAAGGGTGCAAGGCAGAGGGGAGAAGGGTGCAAGGCAGAGGGGAGAAGGGTGCAAGGCAGAGAGGAGAAGGGTTCAAGGAAGGTAGAGAAGGGTGCAAGGTAGAGAAGGGTGCAAGGCCGAGGGGGCAAGGCAGAGGGGAGAAGGGTGCAAGGCAGAGGGGAGAAGGGTGCAAGGCAGAGAGGAGAAGTGTGCAAGGCAGAGAAGAGAAGGGTGCAAAGCAAAGAGGAGAAGGGTGCAAGGCAATGAGGAGAAGGGTGCAAGGAAGAGAGGAGAAGGGTGCAAGGTAGTGAAGGGTGCAAGGCGGAGGGGGAGAAGGGTGCAAGGTAGAGGGGAAAAGGGTGCAAGGCAGAGAGGAGAAGGGTGCAAGGCGGAGGGGAGAAGGGTGCAAGGCGGAGGGGAGAGGGTGCAAGGTGGAGGGGAGAAGGGTGCAAGGTGGAGGGGAGAAGGGTGCAAGGTGGAGGGGAGAAGGGTGCAAGGTGGAGGGGAGAAGGGTGCAAGCTGGAGGGGAGAAGGGTGCAAGGCAGAGGGGAGAAGGGTGGAAGGTAGAGAAGGGTGCAAGGCGGAGGAGGAGAAGGGTGCAAGGTATAGGGGAAAAGGGTGCAAGGCCGAGAGGAGAAGGGTGCAAGGAGGAGGGGAGAAGGGTGCAAGGCGGAGGGGAGAAGGGTGCAAGGCGGAGGGGAGAAGGGTGCAAGGTGGAGGGGAGAAGGGTGCAAGGTGGAGGGGAGAAGGGTGCAAGGCAGAGGGGAGAAGGGTGCAAGGCAGAGGGGAGAAGGGTGCAAGGCAGAGAGGAGAAGGGTGCAAGGCAGAGAGGAGAAGGGTGCAAGGCAGAGAGGAGAAGGGTGCAAGGTAGAGAAGGGTGCAAGGCGGAGGGGGAGAAGGGTGCATGGCAGATGGGAGAAGGGTGAAAGGCAGAGGGGAGAAGGGTGCAAGGAAGAGAGGAGAAGGGTGCAAGGTAGAGAAGGGTGCAAGGCGGAGGGGGAGAAGGGTGCAAGGCAGAGGTGAGAAGGGTGCAAAGCAGAGAGGAGAAGGGTGCAAGGCAAAGGGGAGAAGGGTGCAAGGCAAAGGGGAGAAGGGTACAAGGCAAAGAGGAGAAGGATGTAAGGCAGAGAGGAGAAGGATGTAAGGCAGAGAGGAGAAGGATGCAAGGTAGAGAAGGGTGCAAGGCGGAGGGGGAGAAGGGTGCAAGGCAGAGGGGAGAAGGGTGCAAGGCAGAGGGGAGAAGGGTGCAAGGCAGAGGTGAGAATGGTGCAAGGAAGAGAGGAGAAGTGTGCAAGGTAGAGAAGGGTGCAAGGCGGAGGGGCTAAGGGGTGCAAGGCAGAGAGGAGAAGGGTGAAAGTTAGAGACGGGTGCAAGGTGGGGGTGGAATAGGGTGCAAGACAGAGAGGAGAAGGGTGCAAGGCAGAGGGGAGAAGGGTGCAAGGCAGAGGGAGAATGGTGCAAGGTAGAAAAGGGTGCATGGCGGAGGTGGACTAGGGTATAAGGGGAAGGGGAGAAGAGTGCAAGGGGGAGGGGGAGAAAGGTGCAAGAGGGAGGGCAAGAAGGGTGCAAGGCAGAGGGGAGAAGGGTACAAGGGGGATGGTGATGAAGTTAAAAATGTGCCCCCCCCTGGAAACATTTCTGTGGACACCCATGGAACGCACACTACTTTGTGAGGGAGAGTGGGAGAGTGTGGAGAGAGAGAGAGAGAGTGGAGAGAAATAGTGGAGAGAGAATGGAGAGAGCATGGAGAGACACTGGAGAGAGTGGAGAGAGAGAGAGTGGAGAGAGAGAGAGTGGAGAGAGAGAGAGTGGAGAGAGAGAGAGTGGGGAGAGAGACAGAGAGTGGGGAGAGAGAGAGAGTGGAGAGAGAGAGAGAGTGGAGAGAGAGAGTGGAGAGAGAGAGAGTGGAGATAGACAGTGGAGAGACCGAGAGTGGAGAGAGAGTGGAGAGAGCATGGAGAGACACTGGAGAGAGTGGAGAGAGAGGGTGGAGAGAGATAGAATGGAGAGAGAGATAGAGTGGAGAGAGAGAGAGTGGAGAGAGAGAGAGAGTGGAGAGAGAGAGAGAGTGGAGAGAGAGAGAGAGTGGAGAGAGCGAGTGAAGAGAGCGAGTAGAGAGAGCGAGTAGAGAGAGCGAGTAGAGAGAGCGAGTAGAGAGAGCGAGTGGAGAGAGAGATAGAGTGGAGAGAGAGATAGAGTGGAGAGAGAGATAGAGTGAAGAGAGAGATAGAGTGGAGAGAGAGATAGAGTGGAGAGAGAGATAGAGTGGAGAGAGAGAGAGTGGAGAGAGAGAGAGAGTGGAGAGAGAGAGCGAGTGGAGAGAGAGAGTGGAGAGAGAGAGAGTGGAAAGAGAGAGTGGAGAGTGGAGAGTAGAGAGTGGAGAGTGGAGAGTAGAGAGAGACAGTGGAGAGAGAGACAGTGGAGGAAGACAGTGGAGAGAGAGTGAGTGGAGAGAGAGTGAGTGGAGAGAGTGGAGCGAGAGAGTGGAGAGAGAGAGTGGAGCAAGAGTAGAGAGAGAGAAGGGAGAGAGGGTGGAGAGAGAGAGAGTGGAGGGAGTCAGTGGAGGGAGACAGTGGAGAGAGAGAGACAGAAGAGAGATTGTGGAGAGAGAGACAGTGGAGATAGAGTGGACAGAGTTGAGAGAGAATGGAGAGAGTGGAGAGAGAGTGACTGACTGACTGACTCAGAGACTGAATACTGACTGACCGAGAGACTGACTGACTGAGAAACTGACTGAGAGAGAGAGTGACTGCCTGACAGAGAGAGAGAGACTGATTGAGAGTGAGACTGACTGACAGAGACTGGCTGAGGTAGAGAGAAACTGACTGAGAGAGAGACTGAGAGAGAGAGGCAGAGACTGACTGACAGAGAGATAGACTGATTGACTGTGAGAGATTGACAGAGAGAGAGACTGACTGAGTGAGAGACTGACAGAGAGAGAGACTGAGTGAGAGAGTCTGACTGACAGAGATTGACTGACAGAGAGAGAGAGAGACTGACTGACTGGGGTAGAGAGAGAATGACTGACTGAGAGAGACTGACTGACTGGGAGAGAGAGAGACTGACTGGGATAGAGATAGACTGACTGACTGAGAGAGAGATTGACTGACAGAGAGAGACTGACTGACAGAGACTGACAGAGAGAGAAAGAGACTGACAGACTGACAGAGAAAGAGAGACTGACCAACAGAGAGAGAGAGACTGACTGACAGAGACTGACTGATAGAGAGACTCACAGAGAGAGACTGACTGACAGAGAGAGAGACTGAGACTCTGACAGAGAGAGAGACTGACTAAGAGACAGAGACTGACTAAGAGAGACTGACAGAAAGACTGACAGAGAGAGACTGACTGACAGAGAGAGAGCGAGAGACTGACTAACTGACTGAGAGAGACTGAATGACAGAGAGTGATAGACTGACAGAGAGAGAGACTGACTGACAGAGGGAGACTGACTGGCTGACAGAGAGAGTGACTGACTAAGAGAGACTGAATGACAGAGAGAGATAGACTGACTGACTGAAAGAGAGATACTGACTGACAGAGAGAGAGAGACTGTGGTGGAATTGGGGTCAAAGTGTGTATGAAGCTATGCAATGCCTCTTAAGATTGCTATTGTCTAATAAAAATAAAAATGTATTATCAAAATGTGCTCTTTGTGGTTACATCTGCTTTTGAAATACTGCATTGAAGCTTTGTCCAATGTCTTAAAACGGAAATGAGAAGGAGCAGTGATGCACTTTTGTCAAAACTAAACGATGAGTGGGCCCGATGTTGTATATCATGACAGGAGTCTGCATCAGGAAACCCACATAACATTGGGCAAACTTCCCCGGCGTACTGATGGCAGGGACCCTGTAATGAATGGACCGCCACCTATGATAGCCTGCGGGCAGACTAAGCCCAACCTTTAACTCCACCATTCAGTGTTACTTGCAACGGCTGGATTGGTGACAGTGGCGTAACAATCGCCCGCATCCCCTGCAGTATGGCGGGTCGCTGGCCTGAGCGCTCTAGACTGGCACGGAGGATGGGAGGGGGGCCCCCTCCATGTAGTTTGCAGGGGGGCCCCCTCAAGTTTCGTTACGCCACTGCATCAAACAGACTCAGTGATCAGTCTTATCATATGGCTGTTCCACTTGTGCAAAGGCTGGTCCCTTGATCATCGAGACCTCATGCCGCACATTAATGGTACCCGATCTGGTCCACACCAAAACTATGAATCGCCTTATGATGGCTGATTTCTGATGGTTGGAAACTCAATATGAAAAAACAGTGCAAAATAAACAAAAACTGGTGACTTAAAATAGAATGCTGTGTCCTAAGAATCTACTACTTTAATACATGTCAGGGCACACCCCCTAATTAAAAACTAGAACAGTGCAAGTGACAGTGTGACCAAATAACTGTCAAATAAATAGGCCAACATGTTTCTGCCTAATGGGCAATCCATCCCTGGCTTTCATCAGGGCCTCTGCTCTTACTGAGTTGCAACTGTTGTAAACGTGAACAATTAAACAAAATTAATTAAATAATAGGAGTTGGTAACGATACAACCTGTATCAACCGTGTATATCTAGTCCTCCTTGTCAGTAGATGTATGACGATCTGTGAGTAAAGAATATACATTTTTTAATTAGAATGTGCTTATCAAACCCAAATGCTCTCTGAGAGATTATCTAATGCTTTTCTCACCTAATTTGACAGGGGAAAAGACCTCACCTCGCCTGGACAAAGCTCAGGACTAGGAGGCCCCGCACTGTGGAAAAAGGTGCAAACAGACAAAAGAGAGACATTCCTTGTAATTCCCTGTTCTACAGGTGTCCTTGTCACACTCAATTGACTGTTTCATATCACCCAACTTCAACTCCAACACAGTGAGTAAATCAGTGGTCCCTACCAGTGAAAAACCAAAGTCACGTGTCCCACAAATTATATATCTCTCTATGGCAATCTTGCATGTTAATATTAATACTCATGGTGTTCATAGACACAATTGTACTTCCTAGTTGTAAGTTAGTACACCGCCCGGAAGAACTGAATATTTAATCCTATTTAATATATAATCCTGTTCTCTGCACAGCCTGTCCACAAAATAAAGTTAAAAATGGGACACATGTGATAGAATAATTATTTTCAGCTGCTTAGTTATCAGTTTTAATTAGTGTATAAATATATGTAAAGGAACACATAGCATGCCCATTTCTCAAATGTCTACCCAACCTCAAAGTGAGCACACCAATAGGGATAAGTCAAGGTGAAGAGTCCCTTGGGGTGTTATCTCCCAAAAAAACAGTATCATTCTTAGTCCCCAAATGTTCACCTTTAGTCATATAGTGGACCTTAAAGTGTAGTCCACGAATGATCATCCATACAGCTACATAAAAACTGATAACTAAGCTGCTGAAAAGAATTATTCTATCACATGGGTCCCATTTTTAACTTTATTTTGTGGACAGACTGTGCAGAGAACAGGATTGACACCATAGACAGTCCAGACAGTCTTTATAGAAGATGGTATCACGTCATTTTGTAGTTCTATAATATCGCTATACGAGCATGCAAATATGCTAATTATATAGTCCAGGAAAGACGGATTAAAGCTGTTAGACTCTGTCAACCAGGGTTTTTCCGTTTTACAGCAACACAAAATGTCTAATAACTGACAATTAAGTAGCTGAAAAGAATCATTAATCACATGTGTCCCACTTTAACTTCGTTCTGCGGACAGAGTGTGCAGGTAATAGTTGGCTGCTAGTGGTTTTCCCCTCCTGTGCTGGAAAGTAAGATTTATCATTGTTCTTGACAAGGTCAGCTCGTCATAAGCACAGCTCCACTGTGCCTCATGCCGACCTGAGCTCGTCATGAGCAGGGAAAGGGTTAACATCATAGAAAGCCAAGACAGTCTTTGGAACTACAACAGAAGACGGAATCACGTCATTTTGTAGTCCTACTATACCGCTATATGAACATTTAGGAAAGACGGATATAAGTTGTGAGACCCTGTTAACCTTTTTACAGCAACACTACATGTCTATCAGCAGTGCACACTTGCATTTTGAGTGGACACGCGCACGAAGGTAAAGTAGTGCCGCGGAAGGATCGCGGAGAATAAAACATCCTGTTTTCCAATCCTCGGTGCCTCCCCCTAGTCTCAGGAGAGACATAGAGGTACCGATGGAGAGGTGAGCAGTTGTCCTTTACATCTTTACTATTATAGACTGCCCAAATAGACTGTTTAAGTTGCTAAGGTTTTGTGACACGAAAATATCTTTTAAATATTCAGTTCTTCCGGGCGGTGTACTAACTTACAACTAGGAAGTACAATTGTGTCTATGAACACCATGAGTAATAATATTAACATGCAAGATTGCCATAGAGAGATATATAATTTGTGAGACACGTGACTTTGGTTTTTCACTGGTAGGGACCACTGATTTACTCACTGTGTTGGAGTGGAAGTTGGGTGATATGAAACAGTCAATTGAGTGTGACAAGGACACCTGTAGAACAGGGAATTACAAGGAATGTCTCTCTTTTGTCTGTTTGCACCTTTTTCCACAGTGCGGGGCCTCCTAGTCCTGAGCTTTGTCCAGGCGAGGTGAGGTCTTTTCCCCTGTCAAATTAGGTGAGAAAAGCATTAGATAATTGCTCAGAGAGCATTTGGGTTTGATAAGCACATTCTAATTAAAAATGTATATTCTTTACTCACAGATCGTCATACATCTACTGACAAGGAGGACTCCCTGTTTCGTTTTGTTTTTTCTATAAGTGTAGCTGGGGATGAGAACCAGGAGAGAGTCTTTAAACTTTGGATCCCTTTTGACCCCCATTTCTCGGATTGTTAATATATATATATATATATATATATATATTTTGTTTATTGCCAATTGTTGTTGTTGTTTCGAAGAGGGAGTGTGAACGAAGGTTTATATCAATCAAGTTATCTGCTATGTACCTTGAGTTGAAAGTTAACTTTATAATGTCCATATTCCCCACTTTCTGCTGGAACGTTTCAGCTCTTATGATGTCAGATCTTACTACAGAAAGACACTGGCGTTTGATTCTGATCCAATGGATCACTTTATTAATGAAGGAATCCTCATATTCCCTGGCTCCCCGGGTTAACCTTGGGACATTTGTCAAGAAGGCATTATGTGTATTGGGCTTGTGCTTGATCGAATGATGGGTTAACAGATGGGTGTTCTGTAGTTGGTGGTAACCCTCCCGCTCCCGGCTGTTTTTTTGGGTCAGACCTGGTTCATAGTGACTTTTTCGTATCAGTCTATGTGGGTTGTAAGGCTTCCGAGGGTCTCCAGTGTGTTTCTCGTGAATGGGAAGATTGAATGGCCCGTGTGATTCATCCGAGGGAGACATGAGTGAACTTGGCCTTTTGAGCTAAGGGGCTATACTAGTTATAGATAGATAGATAGAAAATGCTTTATTCGATTTCACAGTTTTATAAAATCATAAAAGCAACAGTTCATTCAATAATTAATACAGTCATAGGAATTACAGTTCATTACAATTATGCATCCATAAACGTTTAAGAACAAATTAAACATTTCCTTTTCCTCAAGATGCTTTTTTAAAAAACGGTCATAATACATACACAATACATATCATTTAATAATTGTAAAAATAAAAGGGCCGGACGGCATTGACTCCATGTACCCTGCTTTAAAAAGGGTATAATCCATCTAGCCCTTTCTGTAGAGTAAAATTTACAAAAAAAGTTCACGTGCATTGTAGATTGATTCGATAGGTTATCACATGGACATTTACTAAGCTGTCTGGACCAATCATTAGTTTTAGGAAAAGTGATCAGGCGAAAGAAGCAATCAAACCTAAATCTGGTCAAGATGTATCTATCAAACCCCTCTAGACACCAGACCAGATAAGGTTCAATAGAGGTTGAAACCAAGGAAAGTTGGTGTTGAATCACAGTTTTTTTATTTAGCTCCACCCCTAATCTTAAAGTGTCAAAGTGATACGAACACAGTACCTTTAAGTCTTTTCTAGATATGGTAAGTAAGGAGTCTGGATTGCTAAAAAACTCAGGTCTACCCATATCCTTAGTAAGATTATGAATGTAATTCAACTATGGAATTTTTCTAGCCTGGTCCAGACCCATAGAGTCTTTAATTATTTCTTGATTTAATCCTAAATCAGGTGAGGTCCATGCTCCATGCCACAACAACAAGGGTTGCACATTTATAAGATCACTAATGTAGCGAATCCCTAATTCGCTGTGACAATTAAAAACAGAGGCACTTTGAGGAATTACTAAAATAAATCTTAAGAAAGCATTCTCTAACATTTGAATGGGCGATATATCATGAACCCCCCAGACGCCTGCTCCATATATAGCTAGTTGTATATTTGTTCTGGATTGTTGGACCCTTTGATTGATGTTTAGGGTCTTCGCCAGGTGGGTGTGCTGGTAGCACGTTTACCCTATTAGTCGGATATGCTTTTCCATCAGGATATATAGAGCAATCTATAATCAAAGTTATAGGAAGGCTTTTAAACAAATCCAAAAGCATCCTCTTCAAACCTACAATCTCCTCCTGTATAGAGTTCTGCTTCAGGCAAAGGTCTCTCAACACCTCATTTGTGTCCTCTAGTTCTGTTTGGGTGCCTACTTCCCTAAAACCGGCTAAAAGCCTCAAGTTGCACTCCATTTCCTCTGCTTGTCCCCCAGGATTTTCTTTCTGACCATATGCTAGTATTAGGTATCTATTCGAGCATTCTAAGTTTATAAAGTCCCTAGTTAAGGGGCTTGAATCGACCGATTCTGCAGTGTCTCGCTCAGGGGAATCTTTTTGGGAGGGATTAGCTTGAGTAGCTGTGGGAGACCCTGGAGTGCGATGTACAGTTACTAGAGGGCTTATTTGCTTTGGATTTTTTTTTGTGGAGGTCACTTTGCTTTGCTTACTAAAGTAAGTGGAGATGTTTTTAATGCCTTTGGATGGTACTTCGTTCCCACTTGCTACATAGATTCCCCCTCTTCAATCAACTCATCAATAGCTGCTAGGGTGCAGTTGTCTGCTGCGGAAGTCACTGTCTTGCTAAGCTTAGACATCTTCTTCCTGCCGGCTGCTGTCTCTATTGCCTTCCTTTTCCCCATTGTCCTACTAGCAAGCCGCTCAAACTTGCTGCTAGGATGTTTTCCCTGGTATTGGGGGAGCTATCAAGCTTTTGCGATAGAAGTAGCTACAGGAAAATTAAAAAAAAAGGGAAGGAATGCAATAACTCTATAATTAGTAAATTTTAGATATAGGGTCCCATGTGCAGTATATCAAAGTCCAGTACTCAAGTATTTATGCCAGACAATGTGGAACAAGTACGTGTGCCTTTAAGAAATAAATAAAAAGACAGTGGCCTGGCTAGGCAAGGAAGGCTTCCAGCACGTTTAAGTAAGTTCAGGGCAACTTGAGTCCGGAACTGAACGTAAAGGAAATAACAATACATTAAGCAGGTAGATCAGTTGAACAATACAAACCCATCCAGCTCTCAAAGTTCCATGAAGATAATAAAAATAGTTCTTACCCAGGGGGGTTTAGCACTTTAAATGCTTGCGATGCTGAGTTACTGCCAAGGTGGTGGCCCTGCCCTGCCTCTGTCTGCCTCTGATAGGCTCGGATAAGTCGCCCTTGCCCCGGGCTCCGCCCGGGCTCTGCCCGGAAGCAGCCCGGTCACGCCCGCCCGCGTTCTGCGGTGCGGGAGCCTTTCCTGGGTTTTAAATGCTCCTCCTGGTGCTGTTGCAACTGGTGCTGATGTGAGTCAACCATGTTGCTGCCTGGGGCTTGCAGTCCGCCCCATCTCGGTCCCAGTCGTGGCAGAAGTGGCGGCTGTGTAAACTGGCTTCCCGCACTGCGACAGCCCTCCCTTGGTTTTAAAGGCGCCACCTGGCGCTGTTGCAGCTGGTGCTGGTGTGAGTCAGCCATGGTGCTGCCTGGGGCTTGCAGTCCGTCCCGTCCCAGTAGTGGCAGAAGTGGCGGCTGTGCAAACAGGCTTCCTGCACTGCGAGAGCCCTCCCTGGGTTTAAAGGCGCCACCTGGCGCTGTTGCAGCTGGTGCTGGTGTGAGTCAGCAGCGGTACTGCCTGGGGCTTGCAGTCCGCCCCGTCCGTCGCAGAAGTGGCGGCTGTGTAAACGGGTTTCCTGGGTAATGTTTAAAAATTCCTGCAAAGCTAGGAAAGGGAAGTCCAAGTTCACTGCGCTGGTGCCTGTAGAGAAAGTAAGTAAAGGTGCTGTAATAGTTATGGGAGCAGGTTGGTGGAAAAAGGGAAAATTGGCGAAGCTTACTCCAGAACAGGTAAGCTTCATGAGCAAGAAAGGTTCTGCTCACACCTGTGTAGCTGATGTTGTGTCTTTGATAGCACGGATGCACAGGAGACAGGTTAAGGTTCAGATGCCTTTATTAAGTATGATATCTTCTCTGCGTGCCCACACACGTATGCCCCCTTCAATCCCTTATTCCTGAAAGCCCCCTCCAACACGCTTGGCCAGATGTGGTGTTCGGTTCCCTCAGTGTCTACTTCGTGTCCTGCAGGGTCCTAGTGCCCTGCCGTCAGGTCACTACATCTCCCCCCTTTGTCACAAAGATGTGACGAGAAAAGTGAAACACAGAGATGTGTAGATAGAGGTAGAGAAAGATGCAAGTCTGCCTTGGCACAGATCCGTGTGCCTCTCTTCATCACATTTCTTCTATTAGTCTCTTTGGATGTCTCCAAACTCTTCTCGGTCTTGCTTCCATCTGTTCTTTAGTTGGCCCTTGATCTTCTTGTTCTGCTGTTTCCTTGTCCTGGTCCTCCCTTTTCACCACTTTTAGTTCTTTGAAATGTGAACTGTTTCGTGTTATCCGCTGATGTTTAGACTCTGCCATGATCATTGGTCCCTTTACTTTAGTCACTACTAGCGGATCTTTGGAGAACATGCTGTTCGATTGTCTTTGTTGCCTCTGACGCACTACCACTGTGTCTCTTTCCTTTAGGTTCGGCACACTGGCGTGTCGCTTGGCGTCTGTGTATCGCTTCATCTTTTCTTTCGCGTCTGTCTTTTTCTGCAATGTCGCTGCGATCGGATGCCACTGTTGCCTCGATTTGTGGTAGCCTCGTTCTGCTTGTTCTTCACAGTACGAGCTCTGATGGGCATCTTCCTGTGGAGCTATGCAGTGTGTTTTTGTAGTCACGTAGGACTTGGCACAGAGGTTGACCAAGTGATATTTGTGCCAACTTGGCTCTCTGAACTGCCTTCTTGATGTTTCCCATGAATCTCTCCACCATTCCATTCGCTTGAGGCAACAGCGGAGTTATCTTCCTGTGGTTTATCCCGAGGTACATCATGAATCTGTGAAAGCCTTCCCCTGAAAATAGAGGACCATTGTCTTTTTTTAGTGTTTCTTGTGAACCCTATGCTGCAAAGATGTCATCCAGTATCCGCTGTGTCGCTGTTGCTGATGTCGATGGGACATGTCGTACTATTAGAAACCTTGAATTCTCGTTGATGACCATGAGCAGGTAGTTGCCTGTGTCCAGGGGCCAAAAGACAGCAGCTGCTAGCGTTGTCCACACCGCTCTTGGAAGTTCTGACATTTGTAAAGGTTCATTTCTGTCCGGTGCTCCTTTTACTTGACAGAGGTGGCAGGTCGCTACGGTGTCTTCTACCATGCGATCTAGGCCAGGGAACCACACTTTCTCCCTTATCAATTTTTTAGTTGCTACTATGCCTCAGTGAGACTCATGAGCCAAGTTTACTAGTTGCTTCCTGAGTGAATTGGGTATCACTATTCTTGTTCCTCTCATAATGATCCTTTTGTCTGTTTCTGACAGTTCCTCATGGATCTTCTTTAGAGCTAGCACTTCTTCCTTGCATATTCCCGTTCCCCAGGTACAATTATTGTTAACATGCCTCCATCTCTGCCTTCTCATTATCTCCATGGCTGTCTGCATTGTGGCGTCTTTCTGTTTCTCTCTTGCCAGCTCTGTTATTGTTATGTGCGCTGGGGTGTTTTGTTTCAGTACGAAATCGAGATATTCTTCCGCCATCGATCTCGTCTCATGTGTCAGCGGCAGTGGATGTCTCGACATGTAGTCAGCTGGGTTGTGTTCTTTCCCTGGCTTGTGTACAATCGTGAAGTCATAATCCATCAGCCTCATGCCCCAGCGTTGAATCCTGGGTGGCATTTTGGCTGACGGGCTCCCGTAGATTATCACTAGTGCCTGGTGGTCTGTTATGATTGTGAATGACTTTCCGTAGACAAACATGTGATAGTGTTCCCACGCCCATACCACTGTTAGGCTCTCTTTTTCTGGTTGCGAGTATGCCCTTTCAATCTCTGTTAAGCTTTTACTCGCATATGCAACAATCTTCCTTCGTGAGTCTCTCCCTGGCAGGTGCTGCCCTAGAATTGCTCCTAGCCCTACTGGGCTTTCATCAAGTCAGGTCAGTGCACAGTAGGGGGTCCAAATATGCGAGATGCTCCACGGTCACCACCTCTTCGTATTTGTTCGAATGCTTTGTTGCATTCCTGAGACCAGTTACATTTCTGCCCTTGTTTTGTTAGCTCTCTTAATGGTGTGCTCACTGTGGCGAAGTCCTGTATGTATCGCGCACAATAGCTGGCCAGTCCTAGAAATGACCGTACTTCTGCAACATCTGTCGGCGCATTTGCGTTCTTCAGTGTCTCAACTTTGCTGGGATCTGGTCTCATCCCTTGCTTGGAAAAGATGTGTCCGAAGAACACTAGTTCCCCTCTTCCCAGCTCGCATTTCTCTTCATTTAACGTTAGGCCTGCTCGCTCCAGTTGCGTGCACACTTGACATAGAGCTGCATCAATCAATCAATCAATCAATTAATCAATCAATGAGAGTACTAGTAGAGCACGCTACTTACCCGTGAGGGTCTCAAGGCACTAAGGGGAGGGGGGGGGGTGCCGCTACTGCTCGAAGAGCCAGGTCTTGAGGAGTCTTCTGAAGGCGAGTAGGTCTTGGGTCTGCCATATGTGGGTAGGGAGGGTGTTCCAGGTCTTGGCGTCGAGGTAGGAAAAGGATCTGCCGCCGGAGGTCATTTGTTGGATTCGGGGGACAGCGGCGAGGGCGAGGCTGGCGGAGCGGAGCTGGTGGTGTAGAAGCTGAGTCTGCTGTTTAGGTAGGCTGGTCCAGCGTTGTGGAGTGCTTTGTGTGCGTGGGTGAGGAGTTTGAAGGTGATCCTCTTGTCGACGGGGAGCCAGTGTAGGTCTCTCAGGTGAGGGGTGATGTGGCACGCTGGGGGACGTTGATGATCACTCAGGCGGAGGCGTTTTGGATGCGTTGTAGTTGTCGTAGGTGTTTAGCTGGGATTCCTGCATAGAGTGCGTTGCCGTAGTCCAGTCTGCTGCTGACGAGGGCCTGTGTCACCGTTTTTCTTGTTTCGGTCGGGATCCACTTGTAGATCCTGCGGAGCATGCGGAGGGTGTTGTAGCAGGAGGAGGAGACAGCGTTGACCTGCTTAGACATGGAGAGGGAGGAGTCGAGGATGAATCCTAGGTTGCGTGCATGGTCAGTGGGTGTTGGTGCTGTTCCCAGTGTGGTTGGCTACCAGGAGTCATCCCAGGCTGAGGGGGTGGGTCCGAGGATGAGTACCTCCGTCTTGTACGAGTTCAGCTTCAGACGGCTGCTCCTCATCCAGTCAGCGACGGCCTTCATTCCCTCGTGGAGGTTGGTTTTGGCGGTGTGTAGGTCATTGGTGAGGGAGAGGATGAGCTGGGTGTCGTTGGCGTAGGAGATGATGTTGAGATTGCAGGCCACTTGTGCGAGGGGGGCCATGTTGAACAGTGTCAGGCTGAGGGAGGAGCCCTGGGGGACGCCGCAGATGATGTCGGTGGCTTTGGATTGGAAGGGTGGGAGGCGGAGGCTCTGGGTTTTGCCGGAGAGGAAGGACGTGGTTCAGTCAAGACCCTTCTCTTGGATTCCAACTTCTAGGAGGCGTGTCTTTAGAGTGCGATGGCAGACCGTGTCGAAGGTAGCCGACAGGTCCAGGAGGATGAGGGCTGATGTTTCGCCGTTGTCTAGTTGGCACCTGATGTCGTCTGTCTCAGTGCTGTTGTTTCATCTGAATCCAAACTGGGACGGGTCCAAGATGTTGTCTTCCAGGTGGCGGGCCAATTGCCTGTTGACGTTTTTTTCGATGACCTTTGCCGGGAACAGGAGCAGAGAGATGGGCCGGACGTTCTTGAGGTCCTTGGGGTCTGCCTTGAGCTTCTTGAGGAGGGCGTTGATTTCGGCGGGCTTCCAGCTTTCCGGGAATGTCGCTGTTTCGAAGGAGTTGTTGATGACCTTCCGTAGTTGGGGTGCGATGGCTGCGTCTGCTTTATTGAAAAGGAGGTGTGGGCACGGTTCGGATGGAGTGCAAAAAACAGTAGAGGGGCCCTGAAAACCTAAAATTATTAAAGGCAAGAGGAACAACCCACCAGGGCAGAATAAGTATTCAACAACATGGAGAAGGGCATCCCTAATGTAAAAGAAGGACAGGGGAGTTCCAAAATATAAAACCAAGCATAAACACCCACAGAACACCTGTTTACTTTACAGTGTTTATTTTTATAATTATAATAGTTTTGGATAATATTCACATTTTAATAATGATGAAACATAAAGAAATTCATTTTAATCATCATATTAAGTATAAAATTAAATTTTTGTTTTAAGACAATACAGAAGAGAAAAACAGCAGCCCAAAAGAAACACAGAAAGAAATGAAAAAATGACATGCAAATCAGTCATTCAGTCAATCAACCACTAACTCACTCCCACAGAATGCATACATTCAAACTCAAACAAAACATCATTTCATCAGACATATAGAGAAGAGCGCCTCAGGGTCTGATGGAGAGCCTGAGTGGATGGAGTTCATGACCTTGCATGTCTCGTCGTCGTTGACGTTAGACCAGGAGGTCAGGCGGATGGTGCTGGTGGTGTTCACTGGGGAGGTGGAGTCTGGTGTAGTCGGGCGGTCGTGGTGTTGAAGCTGTTGTGGATGTCAGCGATCTTGCAGTGGAAGAAGATGGCTAGTGAGTCGCACAGTTCTTGTGAGGGCGGGATGTTGTTGGCGTTGGCGCTGGGGGGAAACGTCGTTTACAACGCGGTGTTTACACCGCATGACCTTTTCCCCGCAGCTATTACAATGCAAGTCGTTACTAGGACTTGCGCTGGATGGTGCTGTGGAATAAGGAATGTTGTAATTTTATATTCCAACACCTTCCCTACTGTTACGGGGATTGGTGTTGGAATATAAAATTATAAAATTCCGAAATCCGCGCCCTCCAACGCAGGTCGTTGTAACGACTTGCGTTGTAAAATCTGCGATGTCAAGTACCGCGATCTAAAAGATCGCGTTGTACTGACATACATCCGGCGCTGGGGTTGGAGAGTTCCTTTACAATGCTGAAGAGCTCTTAGCTGTCGTGTGCGGTGTTATCCAAGCGGTCTTTGAAGGAGGATCTCTTGGCTAATCTGATGAGGTGGTGATGTCTGCGGATGGCATCCTTGTGGGCTGCGTGGTTGTCCGGTGTGCGTTCATGGTGCCATATTTTCTCCAGTTTCCGGCATGCGCGTTTGGAGGTATGGAGTTCGTTGGTGAACCAGGTGGCTCTCTTGCTGGTGTGGCTGTTGGAGGGTTTCTTTAACGGGGCGAGGGTGTTGGCGCAGTTATCGATATACTGTCTGAGGTTGTGGGCTGCGGTGTCTGGGTGGTGCGGTCGGTGGGTGGGTTCAGGGCGAGGGTGGTGATCAGCCGGTCTTCGGTGACTTTGCTCCAGCAGCGGCGAGGCAGCTGTTGGGTGCGATGGTGCGTGGTTGATTTCTTGAAGGTGAAATGGATGCAGCGGTGGTCGGTCCAGTGGAGTTCGGTGGTGTGGTCAAAGGCGACGTGGGTGCTTGTGGAGAAGACCGGGTCCAGCGTGTGGCCAACGGCGTGGGTGGGTGCGATGACGAGTTGTCTGAGGCAGAGGTTGGCGAGGTTGTCGATCAGGATGGCGAGTTGACGTTGTTGTTGTTCTCGAGGCGGAAGTTTAGGTCCCCGAGGAGGATGTAGTCCATGGAGGCGAGTGGGTGTGTGCTGGCGAGGTCGACAATGGAGTCACTGAACTGAGCCCGGGGTCCGGGGGGGTCTGTAGATGCGTGTTCCACTGAGGGTGGTGTTGGGGTCGGTGTGGATCTGGAAGTGCATGTGTTTGGCGGCGACCTTGAGGGTGGACTTGTGGACGATGGCTATTCCTCCTCCGGTTTCATTGGCGTGATCCCTCTGGGTGATCTTGTAGCCGTCCGGGATGGCTATGGCTATGTCGGGTGCCGAGGAGTCGTTCCACCAGGTCTCGGTCAGGAAGGCCACATCTGGTGCGGAGGTGTTGAGCAAATCCCAGAGCTCTGCGGCGTATTTGCGTGCAGAGCAGGTGTTGAGGAGTATGCAGCGGAGGTGGGTGGGTCCAGTCCTTGGAGGTCTGGTGGTCTGTTGCAGGTGAAGCTGCAGGTGCGGCAGGAGAAGGGTCCATTTCAGGGTGGCCTGGAAGCAGGTGTGGTTTCATCAGGCATTGAGTGTGTGGAGGCTGCTGGCGTCGTAGTGGAGTCTGGTGACGTGGCGTTCGCAGGGTCCAGGTGTTCTGGCGCTGGGCGCGGTCCAGGCGCGGACGGGCGCAGACGGGCTTGCCTTTGGGGTGCCAGTGGCAAGTCCGCTGCATGTCCACGCAGCTGCGCCATTTTAAGGGGAGCTGGGAGGGAAGAGCAGCTGGGAGGCGGAAGGCAGGGGTTAGGGAATTGTTGCCGGGGGCAGGCCGCAGGGGCAGCAGCGACGGGAACGGCGAGCAGTGGGCACGGGGGTGAGGAAAGACAGCGCCCAGGAATGGGCAGCCGAAACCAAGGGTGCAAGAGCACAAGCACTGGTGGAGATGCAGTGAGGGCGAGTAACCTACCTGTCAAGGTCAGGGGTCGCTCTCCTCACTGCGCGCTGCCGCCAATTTAAGGGGAGCTGGGAGGGAGGAGCAGCTGGGAGGCGGGTGGCAGGAGGCAGGGGTTAGCGAATGGGCATGGGGGGCATGGGGGGTGGGGACGCAGGGACAGCAGCGGCAGGAACGGTGAGCAGTGGGCACGGGGGACGAGGAAAGACAGCGCCCAGGAATGGGCAGCAGAAACCAAGGGTGCAATGGCACAAGCGCTGGTGGAGCTGCAGCGGGGGGGAGCGACCTGCCTGGCAAGGTCAGGGGTTCTTTGTCTGTTTTTCCAAATACCAGAATGTTGTCGCTGTAATTCAGGCTGTTTCATATTGGTCTTATCACTTGTCTTATGGTCTCCTGGAATATTTCCGCTGCCGAAGATATTCCAAAACTCAGACGCTTGTATCTGAACAGGCCCAGGTGTGTGGAAAATGTTGTGATGTACCTCGACTGGTGGTCCAGTTCTAGTTGATGATACCCTTTGCACAGGTCCAGCTTCAAAAACCGGCAGCCTCCAGTGTGGCAACTGATCATGTTGTTTAGATGTGGCCCCGGGTGTCGTTTCCTTGCGATCGCGGTATTTGGGTTCCTCATGTCCACACAGATGTGTATTTTTGAGGTGTTCTTCTTGGGGACGGCCATGATCGGAGACGCCCACGGTGTTGGTGTTTCAGCATGTTCAGTTATATCTTGTGCTAGGAGGTTTGTTATTTCTTCCTCAACTTGTGACTGTAGATGTATTGGTACTTGCCTATGATGCTGGACCATCGGTTTGACCGCCTCATTGATGTGCAGAGTTATCTGTTTTCCTTTTAGCTTCCGAAGACCCTTCAGTATGGCTGGGTACTCTTGTAGGATGTTTTCTGTTTCTGACATGTGATATGTCATGGCCAGTAGCCCCATTACCTGGGCTGTCACATTGCTGAGCAGGCATGGTGCTGTGATGTCACCTTTAAGCACGTGTATTTCTTCCTGGTATTCTTTGCCTTTTTACGTTAGAGTTTCCTTGAACTTCCCCATGTTTTCTACCGGCTGTCGGGAGCCCCATGTTAACACATCCATGGATGATGGTGATAGCAGTGGTTTCACTTTCCTTTTTTGGTACTCTGATGTGCACATGATGTTGCAGGATGCTCCACTCTCGAGCACAAACTTTGCCTGGTGGTTTCCTACCCCAATGTCTACAGTGGCAGTCTTCTTTATTTGTCATTTTTCCACGAGGTAAACGTGCTCTTTCTCTTTGTCTTTTCTGGGTACGTCGGATATCAGATATAGTCTCTCCTCGCTCGCAGGCGCTGCTGTCTCCTCCCCCTCATCTGAGGAGCTGCGATTGGCAGGTTCCATGTGTCATGCGTATCTGTTGCTTGTCATCCGTGGTCTCATTGTTCGGCCTCTTTCACTTCTGAATTGTCTTGTCATGCACGTACTTGAGAAATGATTGTCTCTGTTATACTTTCTGCACTTTTGGCCCATTGCGGGCAGGCACCGACGTGCGGGAATTCAAGGCCACATCGATAGCATGTTTGTTTGCCCTTCTTTTGTGGGACTGGCATCTGAAATTCTTTCTTCTTGAAGTTCCCGGTGACGCGATGTGCTGCCGCCATCCTCTTCTCTTTTCCCATCTCCATATGATTTGCTTTCTCCGTGGCCCGTGCTTCCGTGCGAGCCTTCGTCAATATCTTCTCCAACGTCGTTGGTTCCTTCAGAACACGAGCTCGGAACTCCACTGATTGACAACCTTTGATGATGCGCAGTCTTATTGCTTGCTCATTGTCGAATCTGTCGAACTCGCATTATGTGACCAGCTTCCTTAGTCTCGTTGCAAAATCATCTAGGCTCTCATCTCCTTGTTGGCATGCCGTGTTGAATGTATATCTTTCAAAATCTACGTTGCGTTGTGGGTCGAATTTGTTTGTGAGACACTGCATTACTCCCTTGTAGTCCGCAGTCTGGTCGATGGGGAATGGTAAAAAGAGATCTTCTATTTCATCCCCTCCGAGGTTCAGTAGTAGGTGCAGTTGCTTTTTGTCCGGGACGTATGTGGCGGTCATGTAATGCTCAAATTTCCAGACCCATCTTTCCGATCTGATGCCCGCTTGCAGCTCCTTCAGGCTGAATGGTGACGGCCTTTAGAATATGGCTTTTGTGTATTGCTTCTCCTCGTCGCTCATTTTCCTTCCTTGTCGTTCTTCAGCTCCTCTTTTTGTTCCCCTTTATTTCTTTATTTATTTCCTTATTTATCTATTTTTCCTTGTTTCCCCTTTATTGTCCTTTGTTTTGCTTTATTTCTGCTTATTTGTCTCCTTTTTAGCATTTTTTAGCACTATTCCCACTTTTTCCTATCCTTTATAATAGCTGCCTTACTTCAAAATGGCCGCCTCTGATTCATTGCTTATGATTGGCTGAGTTCCCTGACTGTAAGATGGCCACCGTATTCTCGCAAGATTTTCTTCTCTCTCTCGCTTTCCCTGACCTTTCAAAATGGCTGCTGCTCGCTCGTGGCCTCTCATTGGCCCAGTCTGCCTGATTCTAAGATGTCCACCGTGATCTTGCGATAGTTTGTTTAAACTAGCATGTGTCTTTCTTTCTTCTGTCGGCTTTATTCTGCACGCTCTGCTTTGTTTTACACGCTCCTTTGGGTGCAGACAGTACTTCGCTTTACAGCTCACCGGCGGATGCTCTTCTTATTATTTATGCCTCCACAGCACTCATACTAGTGTCAGCGATCGGGGTGGAGTCCCGTGTCGCGTTGTTTTGGCTGGTGCTCGGACCAGGGTGGGCTCCTGGCTCCGCTCTCTTTTCGCCTCTATGCCACTCTGCACAGGTGTTCTCTCAGGTGGCCAGTAGACCAGGGTGGGTTCCTGGCTTCGCTGCGCTTTCATTTTCAGAATAGGCAATTTACTCCACTTCTGCTTCAGGGATCCCACCTTCGTTTGCCAGTTGTCGGGTCTTCGATAGCATGGATGCACAGGAAACAGGTAAAGGTTCAGATGCCTTTATTAAGTATGATATCTTCTCTAAGTGCCCATACACGTCTGCCCACTTCAACCCCTTATCCCTGAATGCCCCCTCCCACACGCTTGACCGGAGGTGGTGTCCGGGTCCCTCAGTGTCCAATTAGTGTCCTGCAGGGTCCTAGTGCCCTGCCGTCAGGTCACTACAGCTGATAAGCAGGTGCAGGATTACAGGAATTTGTTCAGAGGAGTGTTTTTTACCCATCAGACTTGTATTTATGAAGTCTATTGTGAGCTTTGAACCCTTATAATTGTTATGCAAAGTGTGATTATTATGAAACTGTGTTACTTTGACATGTACTGGACATTCCGTTAGTTTTATTGCTTTTATTAGTTTTGTTTTCACGTAACCTGTACTTGCTCTTGTGTAATAGGTTATACTTTTCTGTTTCAGATCAAATGGGGGAAGATGTTTTAATAGATTGGATTCTTGAATGTTTACGGTTTTAAAGAGCTGAAAGGGCGTGCTGGGCTCTTTCGTGTAATAACAATACATTGTTATTTTTTGACTTATGATTTCACATGCATGGTTCAGAATATCTGCTGGGATCCCGTTACAAGAACCAGTGAGCTGTTGGGGTCCGTGTTGGCAGGACGTGCCGTGTCATAGGATTGATGTACTGAAATAAACTTACCTTTGAAGACTATCCCTGATTCTGGTGTACACAGTATCATTTCACATACATTGCTCGTGGGATATGAATCCCATCCCTCGCATTAGCATTGTCCTTGGGGTCCTGGACTCGAGACTGAAGAGGAGCTCGGGATGTGAGCTCCGCTGGCTTGGGATCCTATCGTGGAATTTATCCCAGTAAAGCCTCAGTACGCGAGAGAGATGAATAAGTAGGTGGAAGAATTAAGAAGAAACTGGAAAACCAAGAAAAGAAACTGGTTTTAATTACTCATGTTCTGGATAGGAGCGGAGCACTGGAGCCTGGAGGGTACTACGAGACGAGATCTTCTGCCCCCCTGCATGCCGCTATGGAAATCGTCGATGAGGGAGAGTAGAGGAGTGGAGCACTGGAGCCTGGAGCGGAACAAAGGAGGAGATCATCTGCCTCCCTGCATGCCCACTGGAGCCTGACTGGAGCACGAAGGAAGATCGTCTGCCTCCCTGCATGCCACCCTGAAAGTCGTCGTTGTGGGAGAGTAGCGGAGCACTGGAGCCTGGAGTAGAACACGAGAGGGGATCGTCTGCCTCCTTGCGTGCTGATCCCTCCTTTGCGTCGGACTGTGTGCGGGGGGTTACAGAGGGCAGAGTGGAGCGAGGGCTCTGCACAGGAGGGCTCATCCTTTGGAGTTTGTGCTGGGACGGAGCGACTGCGGCTGCCGCAGTGGGGAGGATCGAGGAGCGCCCAGGTCTGCGGCAGCAGAGAGAAACGTGGGAGCGACTGGGAGGTGAGAGCATCCCCTGCACCGTGGGGCACCAGTAGTGGCGGCGCTTATTGGGAGATCGGGCGGAGGCCTGCTCCGATGGCATTGGGCTGCGCGGGAGAGTGAGCTTGTGGTGTGGCTTGCCCCTCCACCCTCGCCAAGGAGTGGCAGCACAACGTGGAAGAGGCATGGGGTCGTGCCGGGGAGGCGATTGCTCACAGCTCAGAGACAAGGGACTTGGGAATAGACGGACAACGGCAGGAAGGAAAAAGAAAAGAATCAACGGTGAGGCGTTTTTGTTTTTGTCTACTGGATAAGGGATATGATTTGATCTGGCTCTGTGGAAGTTGTGAATGAGAGGGCTATTTTCACCGCTCTCCCCCACAACATAGAGCTAATTGCCTATAGGATCGCCCCATTTATGTCCCAGTTGGGTTCTATTCCAGGTCACTTGAAGGGATGCCACCATTTCCTTTTCTGGGGGGGGCTGCCTAAAGTACAAAATGGAGTTGGACTAAAATTGAGACTAGCACAACAAGAGAGCTGCTTCAATGGTGTTGGGGCATAGGAGTAAACAGAGGACTTATATAAGGAGGAATGAGTGGGAACTGAAAGAGGACTGGTTCTTCAGGAATCGGGTCCTTCAACAGAGACAAAGGACTACACTCCACTACAGAAGCTATAGGGGCAGCCATTTTGGTAAAGGCAGAACTTTGCTAATAACAAATACTCTGATTGCTGAATAATGGCAGAGCATCACTTCAAACCTGAAGGAAGAAGTTCATTTTCAATAATCTACCCTCCCATGCTATCTAAAAATGCATCCAAACCTTTTAAACAAAACCTACTCAGAAATGCTAATACTAGATCCCTCCCTCAGCTTAAAAAAGGGTATGATTATCAATGACCTTATCTTCTTTACTACAAAAATAGCCAAATGGAGTCAAGTCAAGTCAAGTCAAAAACCACTTTATTCGATTTTGTTAAAAATCATAAAAGCATACTACAACAGTTAAAAATCATTCCAGGTACATATTTTAAAATTTCATATGATGCAATACAATTTAAAACACATTTAAAAAATGTCATATGGTACAATTCAATTTAACAGTAAAAGGTCATAGAGATACTCTTCATGTGCAAAAAAGCCAGAAATACCTAATTCATCCCAGTCCCGGCAGTTGGGCTTGTACTTTCCTCCTCCTAATTCGTACAGCAGCGACAAGATAATTTGCCACACTGAACATTACCAAGGGAGATTCAAGCATTTGTAGGAACAGTAGAGCGGGTTTTGCTTGAGGAAACGCTTTCCCCTTCAACAAGGGTAACAAATACTTTTGCCTTGGAACATGATAAAAAGGGCAGAATAACATAAGGTGCATATTGTCTTGTATGGAAAAGTTGTCACATTCACATACTGGTGCATCCTCAAGCTTGAACCATCCTTGTCTGTCACAGAGTACCAAGTAAATCTGGTTGAATCTAAACTTAACCAGAAGCCATCTGTGAAATGGGATGTTGACTAGAGCAAGATACGGTTGGATGGCAATACAGGTGAGTGTCATATAGTGTGCTCTGACCGTGGGTTTTGTTAACTGGAGTTGTTCTCTCTCCAAGGACTTAAGTTTATAAAAATTTTCCTTGACCCAAGCTAGGTCTGCTTTTTTTAAATCAAGCGGGGAGGAGAAGATCTCCGGGCGTCCAAGTTCTACCGAGCACTTATTAATGTATGCCAGCCAAGCGATATCTTTATGCTTATCCAATTTTAAGCAGTCCAACAGAATTTTGTGGTTGAGACCTAAGTTGTTATTGGTCCAAACTCTTATCCACAGGAGTATAGGTGCCATGGAGAGGATATCAGTAATATATCCTACTCCAAGCTCCTGATGGGCAGAAAAGGTGGCTGTTGATAAGGGGAGTGCTAATATAGAACATAAAAACTTGTTAACCTCCGTTTGAATGGTTTCAGTTTTTACATAACCCCATAATCCAGCTCCGTATCTCGCTATAGCCAATGATTTTGCCCTATACAAGGCTAAAAGTGCACCACTTGGTTTCCCCCCCAATCTCCTTGAGAAGCTTAAAATAGCGTTAACAGAGCTCCTCACTGCTTTAGTCTTTGCTACTACCTGGGGGATCCAGCTGCCCTTGGTGTCAAAAATGACTCTGAGGTAAGTGAAAACTTTTACATTACTAATCACTTCCCCTTTGCAGTAAAAAGATTTAGTATTATTTTTTGCTGCCCCAAAGACCATAACATGGGATTTCGCGTTATTAACCACAAGGTCAAGAGAGGACATGAAGTCACTAAATGCATTGAGAAGTCTCTGGAGGCCCAGGTGTGTCCTAGCTATTAAGGCGGCATCATCCGCGTACAAGAGCACTGGGATGTGAGTGTCTCCTGCACGCGGAGTGTCCACAGAAGACGCCAAGAGAATTTTTTCCAGAGAGTTTATATATAAAGTAAACAGCATAGGGGCAAGGATGCAGCCTTGTCGCACACCCCTACCTGATTTAAACCACGCTGTACGATGCCCCTCTTGATCCATTCTAATGGAAGCCTTGAGGTCCTTATGAAGTTCAGCCAAGAAGTGGACCAAAGGGGGGTCCAATCCCATCTGTAACAGCATGCCCCACAACTTGGCTCTATTCACTAAATCGAACGCTGTGGACAGATCCATGTAAGCAACACAAATAGTCCCTTTTTTAGCCTTTGTGTATTTAGCAATTATCATGTTCAAGTTCAGGCATTGGTCCTCTGTCCCTCTGCCTGACCGGAAACCATACTGGGCATTTGAGAAAATATTGTTCTCTGTGGTCCATTTGTTAATTTTCACCAGTAGCACTTTTCCCAGGATCTTCATAGAGGAATCCAACAGGGATATGGGGCGATAACATTTAGGGTCATTTCTTACTCCTTTTTTAAAAATTGGTACAATGATTGAACATGTCCAGGTATTAGGAAAACCCCCTTTAAGTACATTATTATAAACATTCGTTAGTACAGTTGCCCACAGCTCTGGGTTTGATTTATATAAGTCCAAAGGAACCCCATCGGGTCCTGGTGCTTTGTTCTTAGCGGACCCAATTATAGCGACCTTGACTTCATTTTCAGTAAAATCAACCACGGGTTGCACATTAGAGTAACACGGTATACAAAAAGTTTCATAAAATAGATTGCTCCCATAGATAACTGAAAAATGATTAAGCCAGTCTGACTCAGGTATATTAGCCTCAAGGTCTGTGTTGCATGTCTTAGAAAATATGGGGTTATTAATAATGGACCAAAATTTAGAGCTGTGTTTTAGGGTGGTGGAATCCATTAAAGCATCCCAGGCTTCTTCTTTAACAGCTTTTTTGCGTGTTTTTACCGCCTCTGCATATTTTTTCCTCAGTTGAGCTATCACTAGCCTATTTCTAGGAGAATGTTTTAGTGCTGCTATCAGTGCAGAGTGGGCTTTTGAGCAGGAATGGTCGAACCAGCCAGAGGCTGGAGCGGGTCCCCTTTTAGGGCTAAGTGTTAGTTCTTTCTCCACCTTCGAGCAGATAGCCTGAAAGGCGGCAATGATCTCTTTATCCCCCCTAGCGGGGTCCCTGCAAATCTGGAATTCCGCCACCATTTCGTGTTCAATGAGATTCAAAAAATCTTCAGGGCAAACTTTGCACCATTTTAATCGCCGCCCTTTATCTTTGCTCTTAACGTGCTTCACAGAAGTGGCCAACAAGGCCCCCTTCAGCAATCCAAGTGATCCATCCAGCGTTAAACACACAGGATTGTGATCACTAAAGCCACTTTCAATGGCGTTATAGAAATGGACATAGTGGAGGAGCCCTGGGGACATGAAAATGTAATCAATGATGGATTCACTTCCCCTAGCATTGTAAGTCACCACCCGTTCCTTTGGATCAGCAAAACTTGGTTCATACAGATTATTAGCTGATAACAAATGTTCCATAGCGGAACCCTTCAGGTTATGCTCAAAATGGGGAGGGGTCGTGAGATCAGGCCCATCGAAATCTTTGATCTGGCATTGTAATTCACATAAGTGGACATTAAAATCACCCATTAAAATGATTTGAACAAAAGTGGTTTGTTTTGACATATAATCCGTAACAAAAAAATTTAAACAGTCTAAAACATAATTTTGGGAGCCACCCTGCAAAGAATTATAACTATTTATGAAGAGTGTTTTATTTTTATCTACTTGATATATTTCTATCAGTTGAAAATGGTGTGAGGAACTTGGAATTTCTCTCACACTCCCCGCTATATTGAGGGATACCAAGAACATCAGGCCACCAATGTCCCTTCCCGCCACGGAACACTGTGCTTTTACAAAGAAAGAGGAGTAACCATCCAGCCAAAATGAGTTGTCCCTAGCCCATGTTTCCTGCATGGCTACTATATCGTATTCTTTTAGCTTGCCTAGCCAGATTGGGTCATTGTGTTTGGCACGTAAGCCTGCAATGTTCCAGGTCAAAATCGTAATATTTCTATTACCTCCCTCTGTTGTCACCTCCCCCGCATTAGAAACTGCATTACAAGGGGTAGAGTTGTTAGCAATATTACAGGGGGTAGGGATGTCAATGGGATCATCCTGTGCACTGGCTGAATGGTTGGTTAGCGTGGGATCTAGTCAGTCCATGACAACCTGGTTGTCAAGAACCGCAAATCTATTTGAAAGAGGCAGGTTATCTGGATGTATATTCATTACAGGTGTGGCTGCACCACTTCCCCTGGCCCTCTTAGTCACCCATTCATTTCCTTGCAGAGGGGAATTTTGTTTGCCCTGATACCCAAAGTTATTGATTGGCTGGGGCCTACCATACCCGTCCCCAGTTAACCTGGTTGCAGGAGGGTAGAAAAAACCCAGCGGCATGGCACGCACGCCCTTGCCTAAAGGATCTAAAGGGGAAGCGTCCCAGAAGAGTCGGCTTGTGACATCACGCGATTTAAAATTAACTATGACACAGTCACCTGCCACGCATTTCTTGGTTTTACCAACCCAGTTAACCCTTCTACACATCAATATATTAGCTGCGATATTACTATCACCCGTGCAATTAGCATTGCACCACTTTTCCGTGTGGTTACGCAGTGTTTCATGATGTTCTACCTCCCCCGCATCTAATTTGGGTACATTAACCAGGACAGCCATAAAGGGTGTTGCATCAGGAGGTAGGTGCACTGGGGGCACCCTAGCCCTCAGGTCTCCCAGGGAGCATGATGGCTTTTCCGGTAAAGTTTTTTCCAATAGAGCACAGTTTGGCACGGCTTGCGGCAAGGGTGTATATCTGCCATTTACAACTTTCCCTTTGACTGGCGCAGAGCTTTCTGCTGGTATATTAATTACCGGATTAATTGGCGGGTCAATTTCTATTGGTACTGAGGCCGGGGCCTGATTAGTCAGAAAATTGTTAATGCGTTCACATTTGATCAACAAGTTATTAACACAGTCCCTCAGTGTCTCTGTAATGTCTGTTGCAATTTGGATTAAAGCTGATTCTAGCCTCTCGGTAAAAAGTTTTTCCAAAAGTTCCGTGAGGCCCTCCTTGGTAACATAGGAGGCCTTCTGTCCCCCAGGTTGGGTGTTGACCGTAGTTTCTTCCACACCTACGACCTCAATACTAGCAGGTTTTACAGTGATAGGAAGTTCTGGGGAAGGCAGGACAGTAGGGGTCTGTGCCAAGTTTGTCCGACACGATTCGATTATGACCCTCGGCTCCAGTGGTACACAGCTGATGGGCGAAGAGATTGTAGTGCTAATGCTTCCAGATGTGGTTTCCAACCCCAATGCACGTTCAGAAACAGCTATCTGGGTGGTTAATTCGTCCACTTTTGAAGTCAAATATGTAATTATGCTGGTCGTGTATTTTGGGACCTTGGCCTTAACTTCTCCCGGCAATGAAGTAACTAATTTTCGCTTACCCATGGTGTTAGGGATGTGGCCCGTCCCGTCCCTGGTCGTCCTTGGACGGCCTTAGACGGCCCGCCCTCTGCCCGGGCTCCGCCCGGCGTCGCCCGCGCGCGTCCCGCGACGCGGAGGAGTGGGCTGTGCTTTGTAGCACCTCCGGGCGCGAAGACAGCGGGACACAGGAAGTCCACGCAAAGCCTGCTGGGAGCTGTAGTCTCCAGCCGCTCCTAGATGGACGATGGCGGCGAGACCAACAGCGTTGTCAACCCAGGGGCAGGAGCTGCGTGCTGGCGTGTGGTCCGGTGAGTGCGCCTCCTGGAATGAGACCCCCGCTCCACCGAGGAGTGGGCTGTGCTTTGTAGCGCCTCCGGGCGCGAAGACAGCGGGACACAGGAAGTCCACGCAAAGCACGCTGGGAGCTGTAGTCTCTAGCCGCTCCTAGATGGACGATGGCGGCGAGACCAACAGCGCTGCAATTCCAGGGGCAGGAGCTGCGTGCTGGCGTGTGGTCCGGTGAGTGCGTGTGCTGGAATGAGACCCCCCAAATGGAGAAATAGTTTAAGTAACTCGCTGAAAGTCCAGGAATCAAAAAACATTCCTTATGGAACGAAGTTGCTCATTACACCTTCCCGAAAACTGAGAGCTACATTAAATATAACATGTTATAAAAATGACACGATTCTCATCCAAGCTGACAACAAAGATCTAGAACACTTTGACAAATTTTTCGCCACATTAAAAAACCTTGTCCACAGCAGCCTCACTGCAGAGAGTAACCAACCAAAGCTGAACTATCAAGACATGGCCGCACAGGGGTACCAACCGGCTTTGTCCGATGTAGACAGTGCGTGGGATCCCCAAAAGTCGAATCAAAATATAACACTGGATGACATTAACACCAATGAAGAGCCTCACTCATTGAACCGGGTAGACAGGATAATGCAGGATAATACTACTAATGAAAGGGTCAGGGCATCAGGTTACATAAACCCCAATGTTGAACCCCAATTGTTACTTCTCGAACTCAATGCCCCGAACGATGGCCAAATAAGAACTGGTAGGATGATCGAATCCAAACAGACGGATCAGGAGGTGGCTTTAAAAAGCACTTCCGCTAACCATGAACCCCAGCAAGTGAATCCTACAACCAATAAGCTAGAAGACAGGGACCTCACCACTATTCTAACATTAGTTACTTCACTCATAGACTATACCTCCACTTCTACGCCGGACTTTAAACCCGCCCAGCTGACAGGATCTGTAAGCAGGTTGGAAAACACACAAGTCAAACTACTTGACTTAAAAGGACGGCAGGTGAACCACTCAGAGAATTGCAAATCTGGCTCCAATCTCAATCTCAATATAAAAGGCACAGTTCCTGCAGACATGGGCAAAATTAGCCCCCCTACAGAGAAGAAACCCCTAACCACCATACAAAATAGACTAGTCTCGGAAAAGACTAGATCCACTCATACAAAGGGAGATCTTAATCATCTCTATTCACAATCTAGTAAGACCTACAAAGCCATGCTTGCCGCCATCAGAGATATGAAGAACCTCTTTTGCTTATCAGAAAATTGGCTGGCCAAAATGGAGGCCCTTCAGTCCTCCTCTTTTGCATCAAATGGTAATCGATGTTCTACCCCTTTAGCGACGCCAAACAGAATCTGCCGCCCACGCACGCAACTCAACTATCTGACAGGCAACGAGTTAGCATCCTTTCTGTCAACATATGATCCTATTCACACTTCGCAAACTAAGATAGGCGTAAACTCTATCCAAACTATCGTATCTAATACGGATAGAACGTCCCAGGTTAGCAATTGAAGGACTAATGCGAGCAACTTAAAGATAGTGGCACTAATGCCTGAACCGTCAGCTCCGCCAATGACCAACTTCCAGAAACCTTTTTGCTGCATATTACTTAACTGTCGATCTGCAAATAAATAGCCGACCTTATACTAAATCATGAATTTGACGTTACCATCTTAACCGAAACCTGGCTTTCCAACGCGTCTTCCCCATGCTTAGACATGTTAGTCCCCCCAAACTACCAGATTATGAGACTGGAGTGACAAATCAGATTGGGTGGAGGCATCGCTTGCATTCATAGGTCAGACATTACCATTACTAAAACTCATTCGGACCCTTTAGAGTCTTGCGAATATCTAGGCATGACTTAAAGATCAGCAGACAACCAAAACTGTAAACTCCATGCATTCTACCACCCACCTGGTACAAAGACCAAGTTCCTAGACCAATTGATGGAAATCATTACAGTCAACTCTAGTCCCCAGTCAAATGATATCTTCCTAGGTGACTTCAATATTCACTGGGAGGATCAGGATTTCAATCAAATCACACACTTTAAAACCTTCCTGAAAGAACAATCTTTAGCCCAGGGATGTCATCTCCCCACCCACTCCAAAGGGTCAACCCTAGACTGGATCATAGCCAAAGAAAAAGCAATCGAGAATATTACAATCACACCATGCGATTGGTCCGATCATCACATAATTACATTCGAATTTCCCCTGAGAAAAACTATATCGACCTCACAAGCTATTAAGCCAAAAAAATGGACCAGAGACACTAGAGGAATCAATATGGAAAACATAGCAGCCCGCTATGAAAATGAGTTGCAGCCACCCAAGAACATGGTTGACGTCAATGACCTCACTTTGCATTATAATAAGTCAATATCAAGCCTCATTGAGGAAGTAGCCCCTCTAAAACTTAAAAGGATCTTTGACAAAGACAAAAACCCGTGGTTCAATAGTTCTCTAAATGAGGAAAGACGATCACTCAGACTCTCAGAGCGCAAATGGTGTCAAAACCCTACCTTGCCCCACTTATGCCAACTGAGACAATCCAGGAAAGCTTATGACAAAAGCATCCTTAAATGAAAAAAAGACTTCTTTAGGAAAGAATTGGGCAATGCAATAAATAGGCCAAGGAAACTATTCGATATACTCAAAGAACAGTCGAACAAATCTGCCAAATCAGCACCGTTCATCACCAAAACAAGCTTAAACAGTGAGGATTTCTCCGTCTTCTTTACCGACAAAGCTAACGCACCGGAGAGGGAACTTAAAAAATCAGCTGAAGACTTGGAAAGGGAGAAGGGTTCATCAGATGAACCACAGTTCCAACAAGAATGTGACAAACCAAAAAACAATGCTCGATGGTCAGGATTTAATCTAATCAGTGAATTAGACATATCAAAGATCATGTCATCCACTAAACCTAACAACCACTATAACGAATCCCTACCAGCAAAGTGCTGGTCTTCTCTTAACCAACTGTTAATCCCGTGATGGACTAAGATCATAAATGCCTCGCTATCATAAGGCCAAATTCCAGACTGCCTAAAAATAGGGCAAGTCATTGCCCTTCTAAAAAAATACAACTGAAAACCCTTCTGATCCAAACAACTTCAGACCTGTTACTAACATTCCTATGCTTGCTAAAGTTCTGGAAAAATGTGTCCAACAACAACTGATTCTCCACATTTCGGATTTCAATCTACTAAATGATTGCCAATCGGGGTTCAGAACAAACCATAGTATAGAAACTGCAATCCTGCAAATAGTAGAAGACACTTTAATGGCTCTCGACCACAACGGCACATGTCTCCTAATATTGTTGGACTTGTCGTCGTCTTTCGACACGGTAAACCATGCCAAAATCCTGGCTAGGTTAAAAAACAGAATGGGGCTAGATGGTATAATACTAAAGTGGTTCAGCTCCTTCCTAGAGAATAGATCACAAAAATTCATTGTCAACCAAACCCTGTCAGGTTCTACCAGAAATACAATTGGAGTTCCAAAAGGCTCAACGTTATCCCCGGCGCTTTTCAATCTTTATGTAGAACCACTAACGGCTATACTACAAAAAGCGAACATTTCATTCCATATGTACGCGGATGACAAGCAGCTGTATATCAAGGTGGCATCGACAGAAGATATAAAAACTATGAACCAAGCCCTACGAGAACCCTCCAATGGCTAACCTTGAATCACCTGAAGCTAAATCCGCAGAAAACTGAATTCTTACTGATTATACCTCAGAAAAGTAAACTTAAGATAGCAGATTGGTCTAACATTGTCACTGCTTTAAAATGTACCTCGAAGGTTGTCGACTCCACTAAATCTTAGGGAATTACTCTTGACAAAAATCTGAACATGATTGCACATATCAACACAGTGGCAAAGAACGCCCGCTTCCATCTAAGCTACCTGCGGAAACTAAAACCATTCCTAAATAAAACAGATCTTAAAACAGCAGTCCAGGCACTGGTCATTTCAAGGATAGAATATGGGTGCACTTCTCTGGCAGGGCTTCCCAAGATCACAACAGCCTCTTTGAAAGAATGTTTCAATGCAGCCACAACACTGATATCGGGATCCAAAAAATTCGACCATATCTCCCCTCACTTGAAAGTGCTCAACTGGCTACCCTTCGAAGTAAGAATTCACTTCAAGTTAGCAAGCATCACACATAATGCATTGCACCATAAAACGGCAGCTTACCTTGTACAGAAAATCACGCTGTCAGGAGGAAACCGAAGCACTAGGAGCAAAGACAATCTACTTCTGAAACCAGCTCGCTTTTGTAAGAAAAAAACTTATGAACGAGCGTTCTCTGGGGCAGCACCACGAATTTGGAATGCACTCCCCCCTGACATTAGAAGAATTTCATCCTTCGCAGCATTCAAAAAAGAAGCGAAATTGTTCTACATGAGAAAATGTCTACAATAAGACCTTGTGGCAGTACATATGGATACATTCTTTCCATGTTTGCTTCCAGTCATCCGCCAGCCTCTCACTTCACACACATGAGATGGTATATATGTAACACATGTGGTGGTGTGACTTCATGCGCATGGATACTAACTCAATTGATGACCGTTATATTTGTTATACGCTTCCCTGAAGTGTACTGTTGTAAAGTGTTTGTAATTTGCAATTTATGGTTCTAAATGGTTCTAATGTTGAAATACTTCTGTAAAGTGCTCTGATACCCCTCGCTGGGTCATGTTCGTGCTATAGAAAACACTTAGGGCCAGATGTAGGTAGCCCTTTACCGATCGGAATCGGCCGAAAATACCGATTTTCGGCCGTTTCCGATCGGTAAAGGGCTATGGAGATGTAGGTGCACATATTCGGTAATTTTACCGAATCAGTAATATTTACCGATTCGGTAAAATTACCAAAAATGCTAAATTGAAATGTGGGTAGCCAATATTCCATTGGCACATGGCTTTCAGAATCGGTATTTTACCATGGAATACAAATCCATGGTAAAATACCGATTCCTGTGTACATGCACATCTCTTCCACTAATTTTTATGCACTTTTTTCACTTCTTATTTTTCACTTTCACGTCCCCAGGTCAGGGTGGGTGATTAGAGAGCCCATACCGCCGGGGTATAGTCCTGATGAATGCCACGGTAATATACCACCCTTATGGCTGAAACATGTTGACTGGAAGGAATTGAGTATATTCTGTATTTTACCAACCTTGAACCTTGGCATATAAATACAGACACGTAATACTCTTTATTTTGTGCCTCAGGGATCATTTATTAAATATATTTTTTCGATACCCTTTTTTTAGGCACTTTTAATATTTCACTGTAAACAAGAGCACGCCCTCCATACACAAAAACCTGCTCCGCAGTCTTTCTGGCGTCGTAGCACACCGCAGAGGCATTCGGCCTCTGTCGGTGGGGCCCGATGATGAAGCATGACACTGACTAGGTCAGTGTGTGAGGGCTTTCTTTATCACCCAAATCGGATGTGATAATCTAATCTTGTGTTGACTCCTTGAACTGTGCACATGTGCCATGTGACAGACAGACGTGCCCTTAGGGCATGTCTGTGTGCCACATTGCACACATGCCCGTTTTGGGGGTGCTAGAGGGTGTCAAAGTGACACCCCCTGCACCCTTGACAAACTTGGTATTTACCGAATCGGTAAATACGGAATCGGTATTTGCATTGAATCCTATGGGCTTCAAGGCCCATAGGATTCAATAGCAAATACCGATTCGGTATTTACCGAATCGGTAAATACCGAGTTTTAAGGTATCAGTAAAAAATCCAGATGTTGGTACCTACATCCCATTTACCGATTTTGAAATACCGAATCGGTAAAATTCGGTATTTCAAAATCGGTAAATGTGATTTACCTACATCTGGCCCCAAATAAATACATAAATAAATAAATGTCTCAGTCCTGAGGTTGCAATCTTCCGGCAGGTGCCTCGCTGTTCATGACCACCATCATGCCTGCGTTCCTACGCTTCACCCCAGCTCGTCCAGACCGCGCTTCCGTGTCTCTGCTCTGCCAAATAATACTGCATTGAAAGGAATCAGCAGGCAATCGCCTGTTAATCAGAATATAGGCAGTGAAAATACCGGACCCGAAAAAATAGAAAGAGTATCATCATTTATATATTAAATATAAACCAAAAATACCTATAAGGAAACAAACTCCTCTTATAGAAAGAATTATGACAAGTGGAGGAGCATAGAGAGCGGGTGTTCCAACTTAGCCCTACGTAAGTAATCAAATATGGCTGGCAATGTGACGTGGGGCGTATCCTGTGTAAGATAGCTCGAACAAGCACTGCGTAACAACCCCTCAACAAAAAATTACTGAGGGTCGGGTTACAAAACAAAGAAATGGGAAAACTTGATGAAGAGTTCATTATGATCAACCACATGCGAACGAAAAAGATTAATGAATAACCATATTAATTTTACATGAAGCACTATTCCACTCAATCAGGGCATACCATCTAAAGAAATTCAATAGGAAAATAAAGCCTAGCATGATAAGTTATGGAGAAAACAAAAAGAGTTTTAGAGAGGGAATGCTAACCCACACAAGGACGAATGAAAATTCTTCTAGCTCACGTAAAGAAACGTTTCAGTTCTATTAACGTTCTATTAAGGACATGCAGGCGAGGGTTAAGCATCACTTTCTTCACTCTTTTATCATTCAGCATATTCAAAGTTAAGAACAAAAAACATGAAACACTACAAAGACCATGAGTCCAAAGGAGAGTGCCCATGACAACTATTAACCAACAGTCATATAAGTCCCTGCCCCATGCTGTTCTTCATCTTCTTCACTGATAGGAAGTAAAGTTCAAGCAGCATCAATCCACCATGGAATCAGAGCCCATGAATGAAACTTAACCATTAAGTATATACTATTGGATCAACAACTCATAACAAGAGCAATACAGTAATACGTTAAATTATACGATCTGTGGTCAAATAATTCCCATCCGTGAACTTCCCTGATCAGGAAAAACAACCTAATATCTTGTCATACTTTCAAGTTCTTGGCAAACTACCAGGAAACCTATCGCTAGAAAATTCACTGATAATAATAACAAGCAGTAAACACATTTACAAATCACATTATAAAAAAAGGAACTTGAAAAGCATGAGAGTACATGATACTTCCTGTTATTCCCAATTGGTATGGTTTAATCTGCCGGACAAGGATATCATATACTCCCTGTAATTCAGACATCTGGGAGGGTGGGAATATAGCAATATGACGGTGGTGGGTAAATCCTCACCACCTCGTACTAGAGCATTAGCTATAGCTTGGGAAACATGCCTGACCACATTGCTGCGCCCTTAAAAGAATTGCAACTTTCCTTTACGTGAGCTAGGAAATTTTTCATACTCTGTCTGGACCGTAGGTGAGGAGTTTGAATTTTAAAGGCTTACTTACCACCAGAGAAGCGTCATTGGTTTAAAGTAAAGCATTTTGAAAGTGGACTCTGAGGACCAATCCGTCACAGTCATAATGGCCACCAGTCGGCCACCAACCTGAACGGCCCTGAATATCATAGCCCCCCTGACTGAGTTGGCCCCAAAAAGGTGAGTATCGATCCACTCCTCTGCCATGATCCATCTTACTCAATGGAAGAAGAAGAAACAGGTTTGAACAGCTTCTTAATGGCAATCAACAGTTGTTTTGCATCTGGAAGTCTTACCTCTGCCGCCATCTCCTCATAAACCTTTAGGCATCTTACCACAGAGTTCAGGAGAACCCTCAAAAGATGGGAGAGTTATTGAGCTGGTAGTAGTTTTGGTCCTTCGTGAAATAGTGAATGCCAGCCTTTCTGGGGTGCTAGCCCTTGCATTGATGTAAAATGCCCTGATATCAGAAAATCCATTGTAATATATAAGGCACGATAGCATAGACAATTTCGCTGGAATATCCTTTCTGGACAGGTACTGATTACACGTCGGTCTGCTAAGAGACAAAATACCAGTTTAACATTTCATAAGCTGGAATATCTAGATTCTGGGGGTTGTGCCATTCTGATACCCTTTAGCAGCTTACACACCCATGGGTGCTCTCCCACTGGGACATTGTTGATGGGGAGATGCCCAGATAAAATCAGCAAACTCAAATAGTTTGTTGTGCAGTAAGCAAGACATCTGTAATTTGCATCCCCGCGGTATCCAGGTCTCTCTCCGTACACCAATAAACCCATCTTATTCAAGCCGACCTGTATTGCCTGGCTGCTCCCATGGTCCATGCTTGCTGGATGAGTCTTTCAGCTTCCTCCAAAAGTCTGCTGTCCTGCCAAAATTAAAATCACCAGAAAAACTCCAAGCATGAGATGGAGGTGTCCTTGTAACACCATAGGATATGGATGACTGTTGGCTTCCTGCAGGATCCTGGGAAACAACGGCAGTTGTACCAGTTCCATCAATGACAGCTCCAGAATAGAGGGGAACCAAGCCTGGCATTCTCCGATCAGAGTTACCAGCACCAATGAAGCCCCCTGATACCGGACTTGAGCCGAACTATGGGTATCATAAGAAGAAGCGGGAATGCATATGCTTGTTCTGCTGACCAGTCCTGTAGGAAGGCGTCCACCACCAATGCACCTGGGTCTGGTCTCCAGCTGACATACTGAAGAATCTGGGCATTCAATCTGGATGCAAACAGATCCACACAGCAGGGGTAAACTGGTCCATCAGTGCCTGAAAAATCATCGGGTACAGGCGCCAGTCTCTGGTATTGGTGAAATGCTTGGAGTTCCAGTCCACCACTAAGTTCAAAGAGCCCAGAAGAGACTTGGGCATCACTGGAATCTGCAGTGGAAGGCAGAAGTGCCAGAAGTCCTTAGCCAGTTTTGCTAATGGTCTCGATCAGTTATATCTGAACCAGTTGATGTATTGCACCACTATTGTATTGTCCACCTGAAGGACACAACATTAGACTTTGTCTTTTGTCTTTGATGGATCGCAAAGGATCCTTCCAGTAGCTCAAGGCAGTTGATATGAAATCTCACCTCTTCCTCCGTCAATCTTTTTCTTATGGTGACAGAACGACATCTGGCACCCCAGCCCTGCTGGCGGTCATCCAACTCTATTATCAAGTCCTGGTGGGATCCAAAGATCGCCTGACTATTCCACGTCACCTCATGGTCTATCCACCATAGCAACTGCATCCTAGCCTTGCTTGTCAGGGTCATGAGTACCGAGTAGGTGAGGCCCTTACAGAGGTGACCCACTTTCAAACGTAATAATGCCCTGTAATGTGGTTGGCCTGGAAAGATGGCTTGAATCGAAGAAAAAAATTATCTAATTATCCTGGCTAATTGGCTGAAGGAGATCCTGTTCCATCTCAGTACTTTGGCCTATTCCGTCTTCATCTTGTGGACCTTCAATACCAGAAGGTTCAATGTAGAGTCTATGAGAAACACTAGGAAATTCATGGTCTGCGCCGGCGTCAACTTTGATTTCTGAGAATTAATGATGAATTCCAGATTCTAAAGGAGGGCAATGGTCTTGTCCAAACATGACTCTAGGGCTGGCTATTCCAATAGCTTTAAACCTACCAGACCCTGGAGAAAAGTAGTTCCTTCCACTTTTTCCTCCGAGTTCACTCCTCTTCCTCTGAGGGACTATGAAGATATGGACCTCGCATTAAAAAAGTTTGAGTCTTCCTTTACGCAGGCCTTAGACATATTGCTGCCCTGAAATTGAGTAAAGGCAAAACAATAACCTCTTCTGCTCCTTACTATACCGAATCCCTAAAAAAGCAAAACCCATATGCAGGCAGCATGAGCAGAAATGGAAAAAGTCTAAACTAGTGGAGGATAGACTCATCTTTAAAACAGCATTAAGAAAATATAAAAAAATATGCAACACTTCAAGAAAAACTCACATGGTGGACAGAATCAATTCTGCAAAAAACTCTTCTAAAGAGCTATAAAATATTCTAGAACATGTAGTACTACCATCCCAGCATGCCAGATGCTTTGCCATGATCTGTCAGCTCATTTTGAACAAAGATTAATAATATCTATCTATCTCTTTCAAATAATGTCGCATTAACAAAACTAGTCTTCTCTGAAGTTCATGTTAACTCCCAGTTCCACCCTGGAGTCTTTTAATTCTGCCACCCCATATCAAGTTTCAGATCGATTACAAAGGATTAAATCTGTGTCCCTGTTGGCTCCTGACCCCCTTATGTCATTAGTTTACCACTCTGTCTCCAATCATTCTCGCTACCATCACAGATCTATGCAATCTCTCGTTTAAATTGGCAACTCTTCCATCAAAATGGAAAAATACAATAATTAGACCCATTCTTAAAAAACCTATGGCGATCCTACGGATATGCAAACTATAGGCCTACATCACTGCTCCCTCTCATTGACAAAGTTTCAGAGTCACTGGTAAACCACCAATTGGTGTCTTTTTTGGAATCCAACTCTCTGTTGGATCCCTCCCAGTCAGGCTTCCGTGCATCGCACAGCACAGAGTCAGCTTTGATGCTGGTTACTGACACAATCAGACTCCCTTATACCAATGGAATTCAGCTATGCTGAATCTCCTTGATCTATAAGCTGCTTTTGATACCATCTCCCACCCGATTCAAATTCAAAGATTGGAGGAGATTGGTGTAAGCGGCAAAGCTCTGAACTGGATGGAAAACGTTGTATCAGAACAAACTCATAGTAAACAAATGGGTTCTTATCACTCAAAATCCATGGCCCTGGATAAAGGGGTGCCACAGGGATCGATTTTAAGCCCTACTCTCTTTAACATATATGTGGCTTCCCTTGCTAGGCTTAACAGGTCTTGTGGTTTTTACACAATCTCATATGCGTATGACACAATCTCTCTATGAACGAACATGTCAAATCCATTTCTGTAACCAGTTTTAGTCTGATGAGCATGCTTAGGAAGGATTTTCACTGGGGTCCTCTGAATGCTAGGAAAACCCTGGTCCAGGCATTAATAGTGAGCCACCTGGACAATTGGAATTCCCTGATGGTCGGAATGAATGAAGGCCTTTTCTCCAGACTTCAGGTGGTACAGAACACGGCAGACCGCCTCGACAGTAATCTTCTTCCATGACCTCCATCTGAACCTGTATTGCACTCCCTTCATTGGCTCCCCATAAAAAAAAAATCACTGTTCAAACGTTTGTGTTTGGTCTTCAAATCACTACATGGGAAGGGATCATGTTATCTTAAAAATAAACTGCAGCCCTATGTTCCAGTACATCAGCTCAGATCCAGCGAGCTTCTACTACTATTCCCTAAACGTATCCATAAAGCAGGATATGGTTGAAGCTCCTTTTCCTTCTTGGCCCCCAAATACCGGAATCAGCTACCCATGCCCCTTCGCTCTTGCTCAGACCTAATCCTTTTTGAGAAACTCCTGAAAACATGGTTGCTTGATCTTTAATCACCTTATGGAACTGTGACCTGCATTTAATGACTTTGGCGCTGAGAGATCCCCTCAGGGATGATTTGTGTACCTAACAAATATATATTTTTTTTAAAGATGCAAGTGTGACTGGTCCATAAGGAGGATGTCATAAAGGTATATAATCAGCCTCATGCCCTTCATCCTCAGAGCATCCACCACTGGACTGAGGAGGTTTGTGAAGCATCAAGATGCTGAAGACAGACCAAAAAGGAGAGATTGGAATTAAAAAATCTGGCCCCTCCAGTCGAACTGTAGAAAACGTCTATGGGGGAAATAGGGTATGGGGGGTATGCGTGTTCGAGATCTAGATGCACCATCCAGTCATTCTGCAGTAAGAGATCTCTCAGGAGCTGAATACCCGCCATCTTGAAGTGACGGTATACCAACCACTCGTTGAAACTTTTCAGGTTTATCACGGGGCAAGAGCCTTTGTCTTGCTTTGCTACTAAAACAAGATTGCTGAGGAAAACCAGAGGTTGTTATACTGACCTCTGGATTGCTCCTTTGGTGAGCAGATCCTGTACCTCCACATCTATTAGTGCCATATCCTGCTCTGAAAAAAACAGGGGTCATGGTCTGGCCACTTGAACCGGAATTCTGTGGTATCCCTGTACCATCTATAGGACCCATGTGTCCATAGTGATTATGCCCACCTATGTACAAACAATCTCAGCCTCCCCCCCAACCTTTGAGGGAAAGAAAGGACTGCTTACCATTGAAACCTCTGGGAGTGTTAGTCCCTCTCTGGCATGGTTGGCTTTGCCAGTTCCACCTCCCTGTTTGGCGTAAAAGGCCCCCTACAGGACATTTTTCTTCACCCGTTATTGTGGTGGGCCTGACCTCTGTAGGTGCCTGGTTAGAAAGAGTGACCTCTTCCAGCGCTAGAGAAAAACTTTCCTGGAAAAATAATTCTTATTGATGATTCCGCTTTGTCCAGCGCTGAGAAGGTGGCAACAAACTTCCCCAGGTCTTTTGGAAAGGGTTCCACAAAGATTTCCTTTAGCCACTGCACCCACTCTGATGAGGACAGGTCCCTCAATTTAGGATCTACTTTATTAGTAAGGAATGTCATCTCTCCACCGACAGGGCACAGTTGGGGTTGCCCAACAGGAACATCGCCCTCTGAGCCAAGCCTGCCACTATATTTGTGAGGAGGGAAGCCTCTGACTGTCTTGACTGTTCTGCCAGTTCTAATATTTTAGTCAGTGGGCCTACCACATCAAGTAATTTGTTCTGACACACTCTCCATCAGCGATAAATAGCCTTCTTGGGGGTCTTTCATATACTTTGCAAAGGAAGTACAGAGTTTAGGGTGTATGTCAGGGGTGGCTGCCACTTTTCCCCCCAAAGCTTTTGGACACTCCTCCCGAAGGCAGCCTTGAACCTCCTTGACAAGGGGCTGGTGGATTTTGCTAGCCGCATAGTCCGCCACCTTCTGATCTAGGAGCCACTCCAGGGTCCTTGGGTGGAAGATCCCATCGCTTCGACCATGTCTGTCGGGGTGGAATCCCTTCAAGGGTTCCGGAGGCATTCAAACTGGGGCACCATTGTCAGAGGACTCTGCATCATCCTTGTCTCACCCCCATATCGGGGAACCCTTGTTTAGTGTTGAGGTTTAGTATGACAGCTTTGCCAATTTCCCTGGTAAGTCTTCCTCCAGTAGGGTACAGTTTTTAACGTATATGCAGACTTATGGAAGGCCTCTCTCAGATGATCGAAGCCTTCCAGTTGCTCCGCATCACGTTTCTGGACTTTCTGGGAGTTAGTTACAGTGCATCCGCTAGGCCCTGCCCCCTATGCCCTGGGGATGCCAGAGTCACTTGAGACCTCGGAAGTCAATTTGTCCATACTTTCCTGCAGGCAGACAAATGACTACCTATAGCTTGGGAAAGGAGCCAGTCCACCCCTACAGGGAAAAACGGTGTAGGGGCCACTCCTCCTCAGACGTTAGCTCAGGTAAATAGTGTAGACCCTGAAGGATACTATATGAACGGGAGTATGAGCACCAAAAAAAACAAATAAACTTAATATGCGCCCTATCAAGAATTCCGAGGGCAGTCCCCTCATAGGTGCTCAATGCCAGCATACTCGAAACACCAGCAATTTAATGAGAAATGGCCAAGAGGGGCTGTACATTCTTACTGCCACAGTGGTTTCATGCAAGGGTTGGTAAGGAGGGTAGAGAAGCCCCAGCGATCAGTCCTTGTTTTCTGCACAAGGACACTGACATGCACTCCCTAGTGTGCAACGTGTGCCTGAGGAGCTCAGAGAAATGCAGTGCATTGTATCACAGGCCGTGATATGCCCAACAGTGACTGCAGACGATGAGAAATAACATTCCTAGCTGACCTACATGGTATAGGAACGCGCTAGGGGAGACACCTGCCATGTGTTGAGGAAATCACTTTAGAGAACAGTCATAACAGTGAAAACACTGTTATAAACATAGTCTATTTGCTCAATATCCCCCAAAACAACATACAACCCCAAGAGTTGTTAAGAGAACTGAGGGACTTAACTGATGCATCAGTGAAATAAAAGAGGAAGGACTACGTGGGGCATCAACTTATTTGGCATTTACAGACAGTGTTACTATTGTTTAATGGTTTTCATGGATGCTCTCCCCTGGACTCATAGGATTTGTAGTGTTTGAAATTTGTTCTTTTTAGCTTTGAATCTGCTGAACAATAAAAAGGGAAGAAAGTGATGCAGAATCCTTGCCTCCGGTCCTAATATCAAATGAATGACCTAGTAGGACTAATCAACAGTAGTCAGTAAATGGGAGGCTGGGTCTGTAACTGGGTCATGAATGACTTATCCCATAAGCAGAGGGATGTCCAATCTAAAGGAATAGGAGGGGCTCTGAAGTAAAATAATTTAGCATGAGAGCAATTTCATGTGTCTGGAGGCATAGATATTGCCTGTGCAGTTAAATGGACCCTCTGACCGCCAGCACTGTTACAGAGTAGGTGTTTAGATATTGGTTTAGGAATGAGGTATCATACTTTGGTGATTCGTAATTTTTAGTAGCCCTGGGGCAGCTAATTTGTCTATTGTTAGAGTTGGAAATGGCTCAGTGAGTGATTCTGTAAATCCCAGCAGCAGCAAAAGGAGTAGTCTTATTACTACTCTAGGTGTCAAGGTTTCTATAACCATAAATACACATCTTTGCAGATCCTCTATGGTGTTGTTCCTATAAACTTATATAGGATCTGCTTGTTTAGACAGCATAGCCTTTAGGATTGGTGTACGGACTGAGTCTCGACACCCCCCACTGGGTTTTTTAGCCTGTGTACCAGTTAGTTCACAATGCCACTAGAAACCCCTCTTACCAAGGATACAATAGTTCTGGGCAACTATCGAACATGACAACACTGATCCCTCAGGACCGTGGAAACAGTGCAGTACTTCTCGCTCAGTCACTCGTGCTCACTTGGTCTCAGAGAGATACACAGAATAAACTATGGGGACGTTTTTCAATAAGCATTTATTGAACGAGCATAATCCTAGGGTAAAATAGGTGTGCTGAAACAACCACAACACAGTAACAGTTATAAAGGATTATAAGCACCAACAAAGTAAAAGGATGATAGATTTCTACCATGGTGCTAAAACAATGAATAAAGGCAAGTACTAAAATCCATGACAGTACAATGAGTACTCCTAAGATGCAACCCTAACTAGATGTACCTAAGTGAACCTAGCATGAATGTAGGTGACAAGAATCCCTTTAGGTAAAGTCAACCCCATTCCCTGAAGTGAGAGACTGTGGGACCCTGTCTTGGTCTCAAGATGGACACCCCACAAGGGACGTCAGACCAGTGCGAGCTGGAGTGTCTGTGTGAAGGAACCTCAGTGTCTTGTGTCAATGTGTCAGCATGGAAGTCCTTTTCTCCTCTGACTACCTCAGCAAGATATGGTGTTCATATACCGAAAGTGGTATCCTCTGGGGTTCTACCTTGCTGTGTCATGTTAGACTTAGGATGACGGAACAAATGGCCCTTAATCATAGGTATTATGCAGGAGATGGCAGTCCTGCTGAGTATCCTCATACATAATGGATGAGGCTAGTGTTCAGGGAAAACCCAAGAACCATTATGTAGTGTAATGGAAGGTGAGAATGTAGGAGAAAGGTTAGGTAATAACCTGAGCATAAATTATTGTACCTATATGAAACATACCACCCACTCCTCATCCGACTCGATGACATACAAAAAACTATAATGTATTGCTAGGTGTTCTACACAAACAACTAATAAGTCCATAAAAATAGTACTTAAAAATGTAAAATCCTAAAAAATGCTAAAAAAACATATATTGCAAGCGATAGAAGTCTATACTAAATATGTCCGTGTATATAGTGCGAACAATGAGTGACTGAAAGACATGCAGTTTAGTCAAAGTGCCTCCTGTTTAAAATTCCAATTTGGTTGTTTAGAAAAAGACCAATATCTTCCCAGCACACGATGAGCCAAATGTTTATGTGTCCTGGCTGGGAGACGCAACATCACTGTTGCTTGCCATCACAGACGACGATCCCTGTAACACCTTGCATATTAGGTTAATCGAGCACAGTTGTTCTTTTGCACTATCCACAGCCAATGCTGGGGAAGCCTGTGTGACATCCAAGGCCTGAGTAGTTGTTGAGGAGCCGGTATCCATTCGAACAGGAGCTGACACATCCTGTGGTGGCTCTAAGAAGGCAGACATCAACATGGGAATACGCTGAGGAAGTAGCAGAACATGGGCCGTTATCGGGTCCGGTAAAACATAAACGTCCGCTGGCACAACCGATGGAAGTGTTAGACAGAGATCAGCAGAACAGGCATCGGAGGCAAAACTCAGTCAATCCAGACTTGTCTGAACGACCAGAACCAAAACTCGCTCAGTTCGCAGAGGCGAGGTATGCCCAGATGTAGTACAATGCCATCATGGTATCAGCGCTCCAAGAGCGTTTTTTCCATCTCCTTGGTGAGTGTGTTTTCCATTGAGTAGCAGAAAAATGACTATCACAATAGTTGCTATTAGGAACAGAATCAGAGGAAGCCATCCAAAAATGCTTTCAAATACAGAGTGTATAAAGTTGGGAATATCTCTACAGACTGTGTGAAAGGTGCTTAACAGTCCAGAACCTATGGTCTTAAATAGGTGTACTATACCAATCGTATCAGACATGTTAAAGATACGTTGTACCATTTCTGTGAAATGGGAAGGGCAGTTTGTTCATACTAGTTCCTGTATCTTAGTTGAAGACCTTGCGACCTGAAGAATATTATGTTTCTCGGGTTTAGGTTAAAGTCACGGTTTTCTGTAAAAGCATGGCTTTCATTTGTCTCAGAGTATCACACCGCATAAAGGAAACATTCAACGAAAGCCATTATGGCACCACCCTGACTGTATTGGTCGGTGGAAACAGTGCTTGCATATAGCAAGTAACCCTGGAGCTTACAGTAACAAGATATGCCATACCCAGGAGCATTTCACAACAACCTTGATCAGCATCAAGTAACTCCCATTTGAAAGCAACTTGAATATCAGATTAATTACAGTAGCTGGGGAACCTTTCAAGTGGCAGGATAAATTGGCAACTGAACCATTACAGGCCCCATGAAACATGATATCCTGGCATTTGAGAGATACCCTATCCACTTAAAGAATTCTCTCAGTTAGTACCGCTTAGGAACATTTCCATGTCCCCACTCCTACATCAAAATCTGTACGGCAATTCCCAATATTCCTTGAGGAATTCCCAGCCCAGGGCTTCATACCTGCCTGCCTGTTGTTGTTCTAGGCAATACTGAAACTGGAAAGTTATGACCAAGTTATATAGCCATGGATTAACCATTCTGTGGACGGTGACTCTGTAACAGTAAAAGGTAATTTGTCCAGTTTTTCAATACGCAGCATTGCATATTTTGCTGCCTTTTGTGCCATTGTTATCTTTTTTTCCAGTTAGATTGCACGCAGAGAACAAGGACATCATTTTGATAAATTGCCAAGGCACATAACCAGCGCACATCAATTGCAGCGCCAGCTCAATAACATAATAAAACGTAACTGTGATTGTCCGTGCTGCAGTATGGACAGATCCTGCCTGTCTAATATATCAATAGCAGAAGATACAATGTTCTCCAGTGAATAGATCCTGGATGTTAATTTAGTCATACCGTTGTCAACTTCAGGTAATGCCTTTTCTAGGTTAATTCCATCTATTTCACAAAGTCTCTCCACAGCTTCTTGTTGGGGAAGATTTTCCAGATTTCATTGTAGACAGCGTATAAGAAATGTTTCTGACAAGGCAATCTGGGACCTAATAAAAAATTCCTTAAATCCACCTCATCTAAGAGTAAGGATAAGGCCTGTTTCACCTGGGACAGTGTTGAGGTTTTTAGCCAATCGAAGCAATACTTCCCAACACCGTATGATTTCCCTACCTCTGGATGTCCTCTTTGTACATTGCGCTGGTCCGGCCTATGGATACTAAACCCTTCGGTTGTACCCCTGAATCTTGATTGACATCTTTTTGTGTCTCTGGGCCAAACCAACCATCCCTTTCAATTGGTGTCTGAAGAATTGTACTGCATGATGTCATCTATTGAATCCCCTCAACGTGATGTAAAATTGATGTGTGATGGTGTGGGAATTCGAGGTGTATTCAAATCCTTGTTCTTGGCTAGTCCAAGACAGGAGGTCTGTTGCAATGTGTCATTCAGAAATAATATCTGCTGTGGAATGAGGCACGCTCTATATAGTGCTTCTGTCCCCTTAAACTACCATTCCTTTGAACCCCAGATTAATTTTATGTCTATAGTATCTTTCCATAAGTTGAAACCCTCTTCGGACAGTTGGGAAATAAAGGATGCCGAATAAATCTGTTTGGTGTTAGCATATTTTCCTGTGCAGTTGTAGGTGCAACCTTACTTTAATAATAGAAATATGAGGTTGGGTCAGAAGTGTTAAACCCTGAAAAATACAAAAATTTCTGTGCAAATGTTTTCGAACTACCTTTTGGTGGTGTCGGGCAATGCTGCCATTGATGGTATATTGATGGTATATGAAAACATTTTGTGGGATACTGGATTCATGTAAACAGTGATAACCATAATTATGGTAATCGTACATAGTGTCAAAATCAGATATGTCCTCTAACATTTCAGTCCTTGAAAATTCTGTAGATTGCTCTAAATCAGGAAACATATTATTTACAGTACTAAAATCTCAATCATCAGACAATGTACTGGAGGTAATGAATCATTTAGTGATTTTTTTAATAAATGTGGCATTTTCAAAAGCTCAGTGGGACCAAATACATCATAATCAACCTTGTCCCAAACTATACCATCATGACTTGGAACAGCTGTAATGTTCACAAAGGACAGGTCTCTTTGTTAACGATGAGATGATGTATGAGGTTTCAGGACCAAGTTCACATTAGATACTGCAGACCGTTCTGTGAGATATTTCCATTCAAGAGTAAGCAAAGGACTGTCACTAGGCCAATCCAGAACAGAAAAAAATAGTATTCCAGTTATTATCCATAGCTGGAGCCAAGGTGATATTAGGTAAGTCTTTTTCAGAAAAGTGTAGAAGTCACAAATTTGTTGCTTATGGGAGACTGGAGCTGGTGTTGTCTCAGGTTCACTGGAATCATGAAAGAAGGTATCAAAATCGAAGAAGTAGCCAGATGCAGTTCGATCAATATTTGGTAGCTCAGCAGGTTTTGTTGAACCGGCAGACATCTCTTGTAGAGGCATATTTATGTAGACATTGGTGTTAGGCCGAATTTATTTTTTTCTTTCATTTGTGTTTTGAAGTTCTGTTTCAAGAGAAACAAGTTCTGTTTCATTGTTGGAAAATCCATGACTTTGTTTTGGTGATTCTTCAAATGGTATTAGTCTTTCTGTCTGAACTCCCAGTATGGTAGCGAGAGGAGAGCATCGGCTGCCCAGGAGCCCATGAGGCCTACTATTCAGTATCAGCCACACAGTGTTGTTTGATCAGATCAATTAAGATAAATCTCTTGTCTTTTATGCTTGCAAGAGGAGGAAGAAGTACTGTTCTTGTTCCTTCTACAGCCAAGACAGGTACAGGCTTTCTGTATGATGACCCAAATTCAATGTTGTCTTCTATCTTTTCTATGACCAGATCCCTGACTTTTAGGATATAGACAGGTCTTGCTGTGAGTGATTTGACTTTCCCAGTGGCGGTGCTTTTTACTTACACGTTGCTTAGTAGTGTCCTGGATTCATTCAGATCCTGTAAAACAGCCAAACTTTTATTGATGTCAAATGGTTTTTCATCCGCCATTGTGCTTTCACAAAAAAGATTAGGTACTCACATTCTCATCCCAAATAGGATCTCGTAAGGAGTGACACCTCCTAGGGAACGTATTGGCATTTTATTAAAGGCTTGTTGCACCCCGTATAAGTGATTGAACCAACTACTAGCCGAATCTGCTGTTAAAGATTGCTTTAAGTCTTGTTTTTTCCTCTCCAGGACCAAATTCCCCTCAGGATGATACAGAGAGGAGTAACCCAATGCTACAGCCAAACTTCTCATGGCTTCCTTGTAAGCCCTAGAGCTAAACGTGGGGCCACAGTCATAATGTAATGTGCCAACTACATATGTCCCTATAAAGACCCACAAATCTTTTATAACAGTTTGAGGGTCGGGGCAGAGCTAGCCACGGAGAGTGATGGCCGCGTTCTGAGTGAGCTCCTCTCCGGACGCCGACAATTTCCTTAAAAAATCCTACATACACTGACACCCGAAAGTGAAATATGGTGAGGGGAGTTTGAGGCGAGCATCGGCACCCTCGACAACCAAGAATATTGCCATCTCAGACGCATGTCTCTGGTGGAGAGACATCCGATGTGGGAGGGCCTTGGCGAGCGAAAGCGAAACTAAAGCCTCGGACTGCAGTGGCAGGCAGACCGAGATGCACAGCACGTAACACGGCGTTGAGGCAGTGATCAGACCGCTGAGATCGATATACGAAGCCCGGAGTGACCAATCGGTGAGTGCCAGGCATGGTGACCTGCGCCGGAGGGCTCCTCTGAGTATTGTGGAATCGGAGGCGGTGTGTGGTTCTGAGGAGAGCGGCTGACAAAGTGTACAGGCGGTAACAAATGGAACGGGCATAGCGAGCAGCTACATCAGCCGTATAACAGTTTGAGGGGACACACATCGGAGGACTTGGCTGCGGAGGGTGTATCTCTTTGCAGTTGCACGCCACACGTCTGAGGATTCTGCAGCATGTGAGGTGAGGCGGTGGAACTGGTGGGGATGGGTGGAGGACGCAGAGACAATTTTCCACGTCCCCCTCCAGTGTTGCAGATACCGTGCCCCCCTGCATGCACAGAACGGACCCATGGAGAGGCACGAGGGTGGGTGCCTAGTCTTGCAGAACTGCCCGACCTCACTTGATATAGAGCCTTTTTGACTGCCTTATGGTGCTGGGAGTGCCGAGCTAACACCCACCGTGCACTTTTTGGAACCTGGGCTTCATCTCTGCGCTTCCCCTCCTCCTGTGCAGAGTGTGGTGTTGCCCGCAGGAGACCAATTGGTGCTCTCTCTGGGTTGCGGACCTGATGAACATAGGGGCGCCACCAGCTGAAAAAGCTGGCTGAAAGTGCGCAGAAAAGTGTACAGAGTGACGCACAAGGCCTGATCTTTGTAGCACGACCTGGTTCTTCTAGGGGGAGGTGCGCACAGATATGGTGCAGGAAATAGGGTAACCCCCATGGCAGTCCTCATTTGGAAACTAGTTGAAAGCCGCATCAGGGGCCCGCACCACTACTAGGTCGCTACAAAACATATAACAGTTGGGAAATAAAAAATTGAGGTCTGCACAGAGGTTTACCGGTTTGTTACAAGTCACCTTGATTCACGGCGGACTTACGTGACACTCCGAGCTGTGGCGATTTAGTGTACCAACCACCTGCTCACAAGCTATATACCGCTATTTATTATAAACATCACAGAAGCGGATCGAAGATGCCGGCACTATGGGCAAGACAGACCGCACCCAGCTCAAATTAACATTTGATCAAACAAAGAAGCTGGCTGACCAAGGCTCAGAGAACCAACTGTTGGCGCAATCAACGCTGGGAGCAACGGGTGGAGTAACGAACAATGACGTTCAAGCCATGTCTGCCACGATTCAAACTGTGCTGTTAAATATTTATGGAAAGATAGATTCACTGACGTATAGAGTCGATAGGATGTCTGAGCGCATAGACAAATACACATAAAGAATATATATGGCGGAGCTCAGAATATCCAAAGCTGAAGAAAATCAAGCTCAGATGGACACAAAACAGGTCAAGATGGATAGGTAGCTTGCAACCATGGCTGCGTAGGCAGAAGATTTAGAGGCGAGGTCTTGAAGAATCAATATTAGCCTCACTGGTGTATCGGAGACGATGAATACAGGTCCCATGGAAAAATTTGTTGAACAACTGCTCATATCCCTACTAGGCCGTTAAACATTCTCTGATATATTCATCGTGGAGAGAGCGCACAGATCATTAGCACCGAAACCGCCAGCTGGCTCGCGACCAGGACCGATTATTGCACAACTTTTGGATTACAGGGACAGGGATGCAGCGCTTAGGAATGCAAGAGAAATGGGCAAACTGAACCACGAAGGTATGGATATTTCCCTCTACCCCGACTCCACAGCCTCGGTACAAGATGCGAGGAAAAAGTTCAACACGGCGAAACAGAAACTAAGAGACTTAAACATACCATATGCTATGTCGCATCCCGCCAGACTTGGGCCACGGATGAGGAGAAGTCTAGGATCTACAATGACCCTTAGGATGTGTTAAAATTTCTCTTAACAGAAAAGTTAGAGGGCCACGAGGAGGAAATCGCCACAGGGAGAACCGGAAGACCAATCTACCACATTGGACGTGGAGTGAAAGGTTCAGAACGTCTTCACCAATGCAGGTCTGCAGGCTCAGACGCTTAGGGGTGAAATGCTAACTTTCCAGGCAGCAATGGACAATGCCCTTTTGCCGGTTCATCAGGCTTACTGGCTGAACAACGCCAGGCCTAAAGACCGTCCTACGGTGTTACAAAACAGGGCTTACTCCACGCCGGCGAGAGCTAATCTGTTCGCAGGAGGCTTGAGAGCTGGGTCCAGGAGACATGAACGACCAGATCAGTCGAACGATTTGACAAGCTCACAATTGACTCAATGTACATTTTCGTTGTTCCCGGCGGGGCTCCCGATTGAGGAATTGATGTTTGATTCTGATCTCTATCTCATTGCTCGTTAGATGAGGAAGTATTATAAATGTCGAATGTCTAGTATTCTAGCTGACGAGGCGTTTACCCATGTGGTTTTTACCCACAGGAAAAGGGTTGGCTCTCTTGCCCTTCAGTGTGAACCACAATAGTTCTCCATTGTTTTTCTTTTATTTTGCCTTTTTGTGTTTTTTGAGAGGGCGGGGGAGTACTTGGGGAAAAGGCTGAACAATGTTTTATGGGGATGTCTCCGCTGCATGCGAGGGGGCGGAGTGGGTGGCGGGTGGGGGTGCTGAATGGATGGAAAATCCCGGTTGACTTTGAGCAGAGATACATATGTTTTTTCTTTCTAACCAACACATTGACATCACAGTGAGGGAGGTTAGTGGTACGGACAGCAATAGTACTGGCTGACACAAACCTGAATACCCGAAAATTTACATTTTTGTCATGGAATGTTCACGGATTCCAAAATCCCCAGAAGATACGTAGAGTGCTGGCATAATTGGATAGGCATATAATTGATGTTGCCTGTTTACAGGAAATACATCCTACATCTCACATGGAGGCAAGAGTGGGCATGCGGTGGGCAACATATCAAATAGCATTCTCATTCTCCACGTATGCTAGGGGAGTCATGTTGTTGGTCAGACGCGGCACTCCTTTTCAACCTAGAGCTACTGTTAAAGATGATATGGGCAGAGTTGTAATGGTACATGGGAATTTTGGGGGAATGACATTGACCATAATAACGTCATTTGGCCCGAACAATGATGACCCCACTTTCTATGAAGCAATATGGTCCAAACTTAGAGACTTACCCAGGGCAGCAGTTATATGGGGAGGAGACTTCAACACCTGCCTGGACCCGGCTAAGGACAGGTCGACAGGTAATGAACGGTATGGAAAACACGCTGCTAATGCACTGAGGGAGGGCATGGACGCATGGAAAATGACGGACATTATGAGGCTAAGACATGGAAGACACAGGGAGGGAACCTGCACGTCAACAATGCACAATACATGGTCTAGAATAGACCACTGGCTGCTTACACAGGATGCATGCACATGGACGAAGAAAATTGAACACCTACCTAAAACATTATCTGATCACTCACCAGTTTGTCTCCAATTATAAATCCCTACCAACGTGCCTAGACAGTTTACTTGGAGGTTACAAGGGAGTGCTCTATTGGACCCTGCGTTTAACAGTGAATTGCATCAAGCCATAACAGACTATTTCAATTTTGGTTCAAAATCTGTGGATAGAGCAGGAGTACTGTGGGAAGCGATAAGGGGGCACTGTATTAATAAGCAAGCTGGCATACTGATGGACATTCAGCAACAGGGACATAGCGTGACTCGAGGAAGAACACAAACAGCCGAAAGACCCTGCACTACTAGATCAGAGACGGGGGAAAATGGATGATTATCAATCACAAGCCGCAGACGAAGTAAAATACAAATCACATAGATTCACAGCTCGTACATACGGTGAGGGTGGTAGACCAGGGCGGGCTTTTTCAAGCGCAATAAAACCGGCACCAACGACATCGTTCATTACACAAATAGTGGACGAACACAATTGTAACCTATATGACATTTCATCTATTTTGGAATGCTTTAAGCGCTATTTCTTCAATCTCTATGACACAAACACAACAGTTACCCCATTAGAAATAGATCAGTATCTGCAGGATATCGGTATAGCTTGGTTGTCGGACACACATAGGAAATTCCTTAGTCATCATATTACTAAAGATGAAATTATAGACGCCATAAACTCCCTTCGTAATAACAAATCACATGGCCTGGACGGGCTTCCCAGTGAATTTTATAAAGAATACCGGAATTTGCTAATACCATACTTAGCTGAAATGTTCGAAGAGGCGTATGAGAAAGGTAAACTACCCACTTCATTAAGGGAAGCTCTATTGGTGACCCTTCCCAAACCGGATAAAGATCTCACAAAATGTGACTCTTACCGTCCACTATCCTTAATTAATATTGATGTTAAGATCTTAGCAAAAATCATCGCAACCAGGGTACGGCTCCTACAGGAGAAACCGGTGCTGCCTGATCAGGCAGGTTTTGTACCAAATAGATCCACATCTCATAATCTCCAAACAGTATTTGCATTATATCACCATTTAGACTCAGAAATATCAGCAGCAGCGGCATTATTAGATGCAGCGAAAGCCTTCGATTCGATTGAGTGGGTATACATGTTTACAGTGCTACGTAGAATGGGCTTTCCGGAGCCGTTCCTGAAATGGATAGAACTATTATACAATGGTCCCACTGCTAGGGTTAGAATAAACGGGCACACGTCGGCTCCCATAGACATACGAAGAGGCACGAGACAGGGTTGCCCGCTCTCTCCTATCCTGTTCACGCTATTTATAGAACGCTTAGCTTACATGATCAGAAAACGGCACTCAGAGACGGCTTTAAAATTCCAGCTCCACCCTCCCAGCATCTCTCTCTATGCTTACAATATGGTGCTTTTCACCCGACACCCATTTAAACACACTTATCAGGGAATACGTACGATTCGAACAATACTCAGGATTGTGTATAAACTGGGACAAGTCGGTGATCATACCGCTGACAATGGTCACAATGCAACTGATTTTGGATTACCCCTTAAAATGGCATACAGACCCGGTAAAACACTTGGGCATATGGATTCATAGGGATCCGGAAAAAGTAGTAAAGGACAACTATGGTAGGGCAATAATCAAACTGAATGAGCAAATAGATAGATGGATAAAGATGCCCCTATCTTTGGCAGATTGGATAGCTCTGCAAAAGATGATTGTGCTACCTAAATTCTTATATTTATTTAGTAATATACCTATCTTGCTATGGCAGGCAATGTTCTCTACCCTACGAACTGCAATGCAGAAGCTGACATGGGCGGGGAAACAGGCCAGGGTGTGGTGGGATATACTGATGGAGCGATTTCACAAGGGAGGTTTCGGTGCACCGGACCTTCAACTATATTACTATTGTGCACAGGCACAATATGCTCATTACTGGCTACAGCCACACATGTTCATTTCTCATGTGACGGTGGAAAGAGACATCGTGGACCCGGCCCCACTGACGCGGTCGTGGCAGACCCGAGATCCTTTACCCATCATGACAGGATTCAAACGGTACATTGCACTTCCAGAGCTTGGCACAAACTGGCGCAGCGTGTGAATAACCTTCCCATGTATGCGTCAGCACTACCTATCGCACATCACCCGAGACGTCAGTTACGCAGGAAAAGGTATGCTGCGACTGTTTGGCGAAATGCAATTGACAACTATGGTGGACGTATTCCCTCATGGGAAATTCATGAGGAGAGATGACCCATCACTAAGTATACACAACACCCCCATGAAAGTGTTTGCTCATATGCGGTTGCAGACAGTGATTAAGGAACTATATGACTCATATCCGGAGGAACCGTCTCACTTACAAACACTACAGACAATGATAGTTGCACCTGGATGCCGTAAACTGGTTACCCGTCTATACACTGCGGCACAAGCGGAACACAGTGGAACTGTGAATAGATTGCTTAATAAATGGGAGGAACTACTGGGGGACACGGAGAGTGTGCAAGACTGGGAGTATAGTTGTACACAATTACAATTGATGACACCAAATTGCAACCTGAGTATCCTACTCTTAAAATTTTTGCACCAATTTTACTACACACAGACTCAGTTACACAGGTACAGGCTGAGACAAGATGACAAGTGCTATAGATGCGAGGCTTCACATGCAGACTTCTTACATATAGCATGGGCCTGCCCGCAGCTCCATGCATACTGGGAAGATATTACAGGAGCACTCACAATAATGCTATCGGAGATGATTCCTAATGCCCCATTAGTATGCCTATTAGGGATATATAGAATAACGCCTGTTAAAAGAAGGACATTTCTGGCTGTAGCGCTTTTATTGGATAAGCGCTGTGTCGCTATAAGATGGGGTAGTAGATGCCCCCCCAGATTTCAGGACTGGCTGAAGGACATGTCATTCTGTAGAGACACCTTGGAAATCTATGCAGAAGAATTGCCGCAGTCATTCAGGAATAAGGACTAATGGGAACCTCTGGTACAATATCTACTGTATGCACAGGTGGAAGGGAATGACGCGGGACCTGATGAGACAGTTTAAATATGAGACCTCTATATTTCCACGCCGCCTAGGGGTTTAGAACCGTGTGAACTGATAGAATGAGAATATATAGAAGCACTGTTCTTATGTCTCTGATTTGTAAAATGTTGTAACGCAATTAAGACACACTACGTCATGCCATGGGACAGATAGAGAAGTGACCGAGAGGGACAAATGCCATGTAACTAATGCCTCTGACCACGATAAGAAAAGGATCTCTGTTATTCTAGATGTATGCACTGTGATGTAAATTCTCTGCTTCCTTTTTTATTTCTTCCTTCTTGTATAAATGTGTAATACTAAGTAATGTGTGACATGCTCAATGCTGACCGGAACCAATAAACAAAATTAAAAAAAAACTGTTTGAGGGTCTTCCGAGCGCTTAGGCCAAACCCATAGGAATCTGGAGCATGAATCCACTGCCACCAAGGTGTACTTGTAAGCCCCATCTGATTGTAGGCGGCTGCAGCAGTCCAAATAAACACAAGCAAGTCTGTCTGATATCAGTAATGGTGTCTGCGCTGGACGTGCCACGGTGGAACCCTTCATCTGCTGACAGATGTCGCATTTTAGGACAAAATTCTTAATCTGTTTTGTTAACCCAGGCCACCAGTAGAATTGTTTCAGTGAAGAAACTGTTGTGGTAATCCCTGCCTGTGCAGAACTTAGACCCTGTGTGCAGCCAGTATTAAGCCTGATTTATGTTTGGCATCAATCTATCCCCCACTCCTGTATTCTGAGTATACCGAATGTTGTTTGCATCTAACTTGTAGGAGTGCTTGAGTGGTAAGCCTTTCGGTAAAGCTGTGCTGTTTTTGCGTGAAGCAATGGCAGCTACTATTATCTGTCCATCTATTATCGTTTTTAAACGAGTGATGCAGCAGCGGCAGCAGTACGTACTGCCCTTTTAGCGGCTTCATCGGCTAATGAATTCCCTTCCACGTGAACACCATCACATTGTTGACTCAGCCTGTGTATTATGTGAGCTCCCTGTAGTTCGTTTTTCAAATCAGCTACCTGTTCCAATAGCATTTTATGCTTTTGAGTCTTTAAACTCATTTTGACCCCAGTAGTGTAGACACTCACTGTATAACTGGACACAGTAAAAAGAATTGCACACAATCAATGCGGGAATTCTCAATCCTTATTTATTTGTGCCAGTAATAAGGCTTTTAGGGCCAGCTGTATCAAGCTAAATTTCGATTGCAAATGCTGAAATTCTTAGGAGGTCAGCATTTTCGATTGCAATTTAGCTGTGTGTAATGTAGGAGAGAAAAACCTACTTGCAAAATAAGGAATCGCAAAATTTGCAATTCCCTAGTTTTCACATGCATTTAGAGAATTGCAATTTGCGATTCCCTAAATACTATTCAAGAAACCATTGCAAAATGCAATATTGCTGTAAGGCAAATTACCACCAACTTCAAGTTGGTGATAATTTGCGATTACCCCCCAAAAATACCTTTTTTGCTTTGCTCAAGGTGCCATGTGTCACACATACATGCCCTGTGCCACAGGTGCACAAATGCACATTTGAGGCCTGCAACAGGGTGTCCTTTTGGAACCCCTGCACCCTTGAAATTGCATGTGCAATTTGCGAGTACCTATTAGGTACTCGCAAATGGGAGGGGATTCCTTAATTGCAAAACGCAATTTGCGATTCGCAATTAAGGAATATGTAGGAATCGCATTATTGTGATTTCCAACCTACATAGTATTTTGCTAGTCCTTATAGCGATTGGCTTAAAATCGCTATTAGGGACTGGCAAAATGCTACAATGATACATCTGGCCCTAAGTTCTACCAGTTGAGCCATGCAGTCTCCTAGAGACTGTGTCTTTGTATCGCTAGGATGGAACTTACCATCCTGCATATGACCTTTTACAATCGCACAAGCAAGGCTGTTTTGCTGATTACTTCCTACTACCGGGTGAGCCAATCCATCAGTGTAAATAATGTATTCTTACTGATCTAGAGGCTTATTTCATTTGGTAGAGGATATTCTTGTTCATATTGCAGGAATGCTTGTGTTTTTAGACTAGAGTCATATTTGTTTTCTACATCCATTGCAGTAAGAGAATTAGCCCATTGTATCCATTTTGGATGTAAGGCTTTAGCATTAGGAACGCTTGCCTGTAACAACCTCTAAGGACGGTACCGGAGCAACAATTATTCTTTTCCCCTGAGCCAGTGCTCTTTCTCTTACTACATGTACAACGGAAGGGGGACCTGGTATACTGGGTAATTCAAGCAATTTCTTTATTGCAACAATCACACTATATTCATTTGGGTGATTGGGTTATTTATTTAACCTTCACGTCCTTCAAGTTAAGCACATATCAAAAAACACTTTAAATATTTACAAACATTTACATATTTTTACAACATTTATCACAATATACATTTCAAACATTTAGCACAAACATGACTATAAACTAAACCAAAGAATCATTTGTAATCTGATCAGCACAAATTAATTTCTTTGTGACTGAAAAAATCCAAATCAATTCTCAAAGCTAGGAACAGGATTTCATTCAGTGTCCGTCAATATCAATTCAATAATAGTTTTATTACATCTTATTGTAATTGCAATTGAGAATTGATTTGGATTTTTTCAATTTGTAGCCCTCAGAGGCGAAACCCAAAATTATGTTGCTCAGTCTAGCAAAGTGATCCTTTAAATCATCATTCATCAGATAAATATCCTCTACATAGGACAATGACTCTTCATCCAAATTATGAATTAACTCTGTTACCCTAGCGGAGAACAACCCAGAGCTATTCCTATACCTTTGGGGGAGTCAACAAACTAGCCACTCAGAGCATAGCCTGGAAAATGCTGTTAAATACCTGCTTTCAGGTTCTCTATTTTGGCAGAAGAATCCATTTCAGATATCTAGTGTTGTTTTGTATTTCTTCTGCACAATTGTCTTCATTAATGCAGCACTAAGTGCAGTCTGTACTGCAAATGTTTTAGTGCATGTGTTCAGATGTCTGTAGTCCAAGGGGCCGATTCTGATGTTGGATGGACTGAGGTCCATCAGACATCGGTCAGGAGCCGTAACCGACCGACCTGCTATGGTCGGCTACCGCCCTGCAAGTACGATGCGACCGAACCCTGTTCGGTCGCATTCGTATGCTTCACAATGGAAGCATGCATTCCGCTCGGAATGCATGCTTCCATCATGAAATGCAGGGGTGCAGGTCATCCCTGCACCCTGTGGCCAGCACCCCAAGGTACCTGCCACTGGGTTCAGGGATCAACGGCCCTAGGCTTCCTCCGCTGCGGGCCCCCAGAGACAGTTTCTGACAGCCTTATTGTGCCAGACACACCGGCACGAAAAAAAGGCAGTTCAAAACTGCCCTTATACTCCCTCTGTCGTAAAGGGGCGACCAGAGGAGTACTGGAAGATTTCTGGATGGCATACGGGCTCTCCGAGCCCGTCGTAGGCCATCTGGAAATTCGAGTCGGATTCCTTTCCGACCGAGCCCATCGGAATGGCTCGGTCGGAAAGGAATCCAACCGACACGTTCCGATTCGGTCGGAAGTGCTCCGAACATGGGTCGGAGCCCTTCCGATCAGAATCGGCCCCAAAAACTAGATAGTCAGAATTATTAGGTTTCATTAAGGGAAACAAAAGATTGCTCATTGCAGAGATGCAGCTTTCAATTACACTTTGATATTCAAGTCGATCTAAGATCTCCCTGACCTGATTTTTCGATTCTTGTTTTATTGGGTACTGTCTCTGTAGAGATGGAGTAGTTTTTACTGGGATTGTATGGTGTGGTGACTCAGCATCCCACCCAACATGGTTGAGATATAGTGCTGGAGCCAGGGCTACCTCCCACTCCTGCATGTATGCGTGTTTTAAGTATTTTGGAACGAGGTCAGAAATAGCTGGCAAAATGAGCGTTTCTCCCTGAAGGCAACCCATAATAATTTCAGGCAGCCAATCTTTTTCTGCTAAAAGGATGTCATAGCCAAAAGTCAGGTTCTCCCAAAAGAGACATATAATTTTCCTGGGTTTGTTCCCCTCCATATGAAGTATTATTTCATGTAACCTATGTGGGGCACTTACCCTTGTATCTACTGTTGCACGCACTGGAGTGGAAATAGTAATTGTTACATCCCGCTATTCAGCACTTTCCCTATTGTTGCACTCACTGGAGTGGGAATAGTAATGTTTACCCCTCCGCTATCCAACATTTTCTCTAGTGTTGCACTCTTTGGAGTGGAAATTGTAATTTTTACGCCTTCGCTATCCAGCATTTTCTGTACTGTTGTACTCACTTCAGTGGGAATAGTATTTTTTATTCCACCTCTTTCCTATATATTCTCTACTATTGCACTCACTGGAGTGGGAATAGGGATTTTTACTCCCCTGATTTCCAACAATGTCCCTACTGTTGTATTTATTGTATTGCGAAATGTACGTTTGAACTTTTTTTTAATAGTTAAATGTTTGAATTCATAAAAATTTATTTTTTTAATTTTGAAGTATTGATATATATACATATTTAATTTTTATATAATGTAAATGTTTAAAAATTAAATAAAGATAGTTAATAAATTATATTTAAGTAATGTATATGTATACATTTTTATGTTTGTGTGTTTATATTTTTTTTAAATACATGTATTTGTTATATTTAGTTAAAATATATATCCAATTTAATTTAGTTTGTTAAACATATTATTAATATTTAATATATTTTATTTAAGTCATGTATACTTTTACATCGATATTTTTTTACATCTATATTTTTTACTTCAATATATTTGATTCAATATTCTTTTACTTACCTGTTTAAGTTTAGGGAGTCTATATTTTTGTATTCAATATTTTTGAGTTGATATTTGTGTATGTCGATATTGTTTACATCAATATTTCATTAGGGAACCGCTCTGGGCAGCAGGACCCAGTGCACTATACTGTTAAAACATCAGCAGTATAGGATTCCAGAGGAGCATGGCGGCCTCTAGCTAAACGGCTGCAGTCCCGCTCCCTCTGGGTCTCCAATGGGTCTTGGTGCTGGAGCCCTGATATCCCCTTGCCTAAGTTAAGATACCCTCGTCCTCCACACCTACCTCAAGGGCTGTTATGCGAGGTGAGTTTTCTTTTTCTGGCTTCGGCAGGCGTACGGCCCGGATCTTCGTAGCGGACCGACGGGGCTCAGAGACTGGCGGTGGGAGGAAGCGGCGCAGAAGTGGCAGCACCAGGATACCACCCGCTTCCAGCTCCGGATCAATGGAGGCAGGGTTGAACGCGCGGCTGAGTCCAGCCCACATTCCAGCCCCAGGTAGGCAGTTTGAGATCCATTTTTTCCGACAACGCCAGCACGGTCGGCTGGAGCAAAGGTAATGTCACATGGTTACTGCGTTTCTATATATTGTGTTAAGTTAGCATGAGTTCATTAAATGTTTAAACAACATATTTTCCTTCGGCTTCAGTTTGCACACGACACCTAATTGTTATTGTAGCTTTCAACCTAGACTAAAGATGTGATTTATTTGAGAATAATATGTTATTGCTCTGATATCAGTCGTGCTTGGTACAACTGTCTGCACACTGAGAACTGCACCCTCTAAGAATAACCTAACACAAGGTTGCTGAAAACCTGATCCTCGCACCACATTAGACATAACACAAATAATGTTGCTGCCAACATTGGGCTCTACGCGGGTTTAAGATAGAGTTACAGGGAATGAATCGACACACTTGATGCTTCGCATGCAGAGAGCAGGTAGCTGTTGATGTGATCTGCTCCCACTGACCATTAGAGGTATGGGCCCGCCCTGCTAAAAACCCAAATGAGACCTTCTTAGATATAATATAGTATGCTAAATAGGGTGCGCGAAATATAGGTGATACAGAATTTCTATAGATTTTGCATTATAATATGCTATCAACGTTCGCTTATTATGGACTACTGACTATGCTGATAACTCTGATTGTTATAATATGTATGTTGATATTATATAAGATACTGCGTTTGAGAACCTTGCATTGAAAAATAAACATTTCAAACTTGCACGTGTGTTCTTTGACTCCCCGTTTTGGTTTGTAATGATTATATAACGAAAGAGTGTTCATGTGTTCCACGATACCTGAGGTTCCCTAAGTTCATGTTCTGGATTGTCTAAGTCATTGGTAAGTTGTTCTGACCAATGAGACACTGTAGCTAGCTTGGCAAGGGGATTTCTGACACTAAGGTGAGTTTTGGGTCACCCTAACTCACCCAGGTTCTAGATCTCTGTGCACAGTTCTGTGGGAGAATGGAAACCCTGCTACATGGCGCCCATACGTTGTTGGCCTTATATCATGACACTCGAGTAGTATATCATTCAAACCTTAACCCCTTCATTCCCGTTTCCGGAAAACGGTGGTGTCGGAAAACCTACCTATTTTTGAAATAGGTCTTTTCAAGCTTGAATCTATCTAAAAACGGTTTCCTTGAATTACTACCCAGTTGTGCTCCAAAGTAATCTTTGTTTTTTCCTGTTCCTGTGCTAACATGGCACAAGCCGTGGACATCCCGCAGCATAGTCGCATTGCGGTGCGTGACCACTTGCGGGCTTTTGATGTCCCTGTGGAAGGCTTGGCTGTGGTTCTGGTGGTGAGTGCGGAACATGCTTACCCGTACGAACTATTTTATTCGTGGGTGACGTTTCCGCCGGTGAACGCTAATTCTGGTGTTTTCCATTCATACACTGCTACGGCTGTACCGGCGGCGTATGTTCCGTACAGGGCACTGGAAGTTCCTATTGATGCTTGGCAGCATGGAGTTTGGTTTGGTGGCGCCCTACCACACGCTTTAACCGCTCCGAGGTTGGGTCCTTTGTCAATTCCGGGCACTTCTTGGCCCGCTTTGGCTGGATCCACTCCTCACCCTAATCGCGCCACTTGTAGCGTGGCTGATCTGCGGCAGCTTCATGAAGTCGCAGTGGCAGTGATTAGAGCGCTTGTTCATTACACGAGCCGTAATGTTCAGGACGCAGCCCCTAGGGGTGCGCAGCTTCGTGCAGAAAAGGCTGGCTTGAAAATCAATCCTGTCATGGTGAATTCCGTGATGGGCAAAAAGCCCCAGGACAAGGATGATTTTCCGTTCTGGCTTGCAGAGAAAATTCGGCCAGCTGGAAGCTGTGTTTCCCAATACGAATCCTGGTGACAAACACAGGATTCTTACACTTAGTTTACCGAAAGATTTGGCACCTGAACTTGTTGACTGTGAGACCTGGGGTAAGACTTTTGCAGCGGTCTATTCAAGGTGCTATGGCACCCCGTCTGTGACCAATCTGGGTGTGGTCCTTAAACGTGTTCAAGATGAACACGGACCAGAGTCTGCGGTTGAGTTGGGTATGTGCCTGTGTGGCACCTTTGATGTAGTTTGCGATCTGATCCTTGCAAATGTCAAGGGGGATGCAGTGAACTTTCAGGTGGCTAACGCTTTAGCGTTAATTCCAGACGCCGAGAAACCCCGTCAGTTGGCAAGGATAATTGTGGCGGCTTATAAAACGGTTGGCCGCAATGCAAAGGGGCTCAAAGCTTTTCCTGATAAAGAGAAAAAGCAGCCCCAGGTTCAGTCTTCGGAAACTAGTGGTCAACAAAAGTCCAAGAAACAGAATTGGCCTAAAAAGCAGAATCAGGGTAAGCAACAACAACAACAAACACAGGTTTCTGCTCCTGCGTCTCCGTTGCCTGCGCAGTCGGATCGAGTTTATGATTTGCGCGATCGCGCGATGATTAAATCACCTGAAAGGTTTCAGGCTTCTGATCAACGCTCTCCTCGTTCCTTTCAGGACTCATCGGCTCCGTCAACCGGTGGTGGAGGGGGCGGCAGGGGCCCGGGTGGCCAGCAAGGACGTGGTCAGCCCCGCCCGAGTAACGGTGGAGATCAGCAGGACGGTGCTTCGCCCAAGAGACCACAGTTTGCCACGAAGAAAGTCGCCGCCCTGACAGTGCATCGATATGCCCCAGATAGTGAGAACGTGGCTTCGGAATCTGACGTGGGCTCTGACCTTGCTGGACAGCGCGGCAGAGATTACCATAGTGAGAGAGGCCCTCCATCCACTGTTGAAGGTGACAGCGACTGACACTTATGTTGTGATTGAAACTGCTGATACGCATGTTGCTCCCCTGAACGTCTTTTTGAAATTGTCCTGTTAATAGAAGGTGACATGCAGCGGACTGTAAAAGGGGTATTTTGGGAAAATCTTTCGTCTACGTATGACATTTTGCTTTCAGAGGCTGACTGGCCCCCACCTTTTGTTCTCGCAGCTCCGCGAGGGGAGGAAGTGATCCTGCCCAGTTTCGCGCACACTGTATCGAGAGTGGAAGCGCTGCATTTTGCAGAAGAGTGGGCTTTGGCGCTTGCGCCGGCTGTGTACCGCAATCAGTGTGGCTGGGATTAATTGTCTCCAAGCCACAAGATTCCTTTACGGTCTCAGCCGCAGCCTCAACCTCAATATCCCATACGGCGTGAAGCCAAATCTTCAGTCGCGGCTATCCTTGAACAATTGGAATATCAAGGTGTAATTGAAACGTGTGTGTCACCAATGAATAACCCCCTTTTTACTGTAAACAAGCTGGACGGCTCATATCGTTTGGTTTTGGATTATAGGCATTTGAACTCGCATTGCCGTAACTGCGCAGTACAGAATAATCATGGCTCTGCATTAGTGAATAGTCATGAGCGTAAGCGGTTTAAAACCACGCTTGACATTTCAAATGGATTTTATGCCCATAGATTAGATGGTCTAAGTTCCCAATGGACCAGCTTTACATGCGGCGGTGTGAAAAAAATGTTTTGGCGTCTTCCAATGGGCTATGAGAATAGTCCTGTAGTATTCTCCGCCCGCATAGTCTCTCTTTTGGAGGGCTTCGACCCAGTTGCTTGTTCGTATGTGGATGACATTTATCTCACAGACGACGATCTTTGGGAGCATCTGTGTCGAGTAAATAGCATAATTTGTAACTTTGCAGACATAGGTTACAAGTTTAACTTTGCAAAGTCGCACATTGCAGAGTACACGGTGTTGTTTCTCGGCTACGAGCTGAACAACGAGGGAAAGGGGTTGGCACCGCACTTCCTGGAGAAGTGCGCGCAGTTGCGCTCTCCGACAACACTGAAAAAATTACAATCTTTACTGGGCTTTTTGAATTTCAGGAGGACTTACATTCCAGGATATGCCCAGCGTATCAAGCCTTTGTATGCTTTGATACAACCATCTTTTTCCAAATCATGCTGGCTGCCTGAGCATTCAGCCATTTGCAGTCTTTGCAGGCTGATTTGCTCGCTTCTGAATACTTACAGACTCGTGATAACCAGACCAACCTGGTGATAAGAATTATCCCTGGGGCGATGGGTTTCACGTACCTGACTTTTAATGAAGGAGATACAGTACCTATTGCTCACAAGTCACACTTGTTCACTTCGGCTGAACTGCGTTTTTCCACTGTGGAAAAAGTTTTAACGGCGGTGCAGATGGCAATTCTTAAAGAATGTGCCCTGTCGCAAGGAAAACGCGTGTTGGTTGTTACCCCGTGTCCTGCCTTAGAGGCAGTTACGAAAGCCAGTGTACCTAATTCCAAAGCTTTGCACCCTTGGTGGATTCAATGGGCTGCATCATTGTCATCCCAGGATGTCACGTTTATTTTTGACGCCACTTTACGGTCTCAGGAGTATTTACAGTATGAATTTGTTCATCCTGCTCCTTTAGCAATGCAGCCGTTGGAGGATTTCCATTGCATCATTTACACTGATGGTTCGGCGCAGGTTGCGCATGGCTCTAAACATGCCTACGTTTCCGCTTGCGCAATTGTGGTCGGTGCCATGGTGAACGATGAGTTCAAGTCCAGTGTCGTGCACACGCAGACGCTTGGGGACTGCACCGCGCAATTAGCAGAGCTTCGTGCCCTGATGCTTGCATTGGAGTACGCAGATCCTGGTGTGACGACTGTGATCGTAAGTGACTCTTACTACTGTGTCCAGTCTTACAATGAAAACTTGTTCTTTTGGATTCAGAATGATTTTCGTGATTCCAAGGGTAGCACAATAAAACATAAAATGATCTGGGTCCGAGTGGCGGAACTTAAAGAGAAGTTGCCACTCGTGTTTGTGATTCATACTCTCGGCCATCAGCGAGTGGGGGTCCACGCTGTTGGTAATTCGCTTGCTGATGAAGCAGCGAAATCAGCAGTATCGAAATACTTAGTTGCAGCAGTTACGAGGTCCAAAAGCAAAATAGATGATGACATCTTGGCAGCTGTTGCTGCAACCGAGAAGGGAGGTAAATATCCTGCGGGGTTCCCTTCTAAATACACATACCACTTAAGTCCCGATAAGGTTCCTTATGTGAAAATTCCTGATGTTGGCGAACGTCTAGTTCCCAACTCGGATCGCAGGGCTGCTTTGATTACAGCGGCTCATGAAGGTATGGCGTCTGTGCATGCGGGTGTCTCAGCCACTGTAACTCAGCTACAACAAAGGTTCTGGTGGCGGGGACTGTACAAACAGACGCGCGATTATGTCCTTCAATGTGACATTTGCCAGCAGATTAAACCTTCAACTGCTGCGTGTCCACCTCAGACACAGTTGTACATCTCTAATAAACCGCTTGGATGCGTTTATTTGGATAACTGTGGTCCATTTTCTTCTGATACTGCATACAAGTACATCTTAGTAGCAGTTGATTCATGCACACGCTTTGTGTGGGTATGGCACATCGAAGCGCTGATTCACGAACTATCATCAAGGATTTGCGAGTCTTTATAGGTATTTTTGCCTGTGGTACCTTCCATTCGGATCAGGGTCCGGCTTTCGCCTCTAAGGCGTATAAGGATGCTATGGTTTCGTTGGGGGTCCAAGTCAAATTTTCGAGTCCGTACAGACCCGAGGGTAACAGTGTTGTGGAACGAATGAACCGTGACTTAAAGCAATCTTTGACAGCTCGAGTTATAGGCACTGGCAGAAACTGGTTAGCCCACCTCAATGGCGTGCAGCGTGCGCTTAATAATCTCCCTAGAAGGTCTCTGGGTGGGCGGACCCCATACGAAATGCTCTTTGGTATCAAGATGTATGTCCCTGACCTCGACGGTCTAGACTGCAAGGCCCAGGCCGCGGCCTTTGACGTAGATGAACATTGCAATGTTTTACAGGATCTACAAAAGACCAGAGACAGTCTAGCTAAGGAACATTTGCCCTCCACATCGGATGATGCGTTGCAGATCCCGGTAGTTGGCTGGCTACCCCAAGTTGGAGAACTGGTTCGAGAGAAGATCGATAACAAGAAAGAGTTTGGTCCCTCATATCGTGCACCGGTTCGAGTTCTTGGAGTGAAGGGCACAAGAACAGTCATTTTACCACCACTTCCACGTCGTAAGGAAAACAGATTTATTTCTATTGACAATGTCAAGACACACAGGGTGGCCGATTCTTCATAGCATGACACCGGCTGTATCCTGTCCTTCCATGGTGAGGCAATCTGTGCTGGCTATTACTTCTGGTGCAGAACCGGAGGTGTCCCTCGAGATGCCTGATATTTCCAGTCCTTTATTAAATACTATTCCTGTTACTAAAATTGATGAGCTGAACTACACCTATCCTGTTGATTTATCAATGCCTGATTTGCAGACTCGTTTGGCCGACCAGTCCAGATTCTCTTTTGACTCTGTTTCGGAACTTTCAAAGAAACCCTCAACTATTGCAAAATATGCCACCTTATTTAAAAAACATTTTTTAATTCCCCCTTGGACATACATTTGCTTGATCCTGTTTTCATTTTACCTTTTTATGTCAATTGGTTTTGTGTTTTATTTTTTCCGCCTGATCGATGGTTACTACGTTAAAGAAAGAACAGGAATTCGGTACCTTAATGGAACATTGGCCCCTCTTTCCTCTTCACATTCAGCACACAGACTGAAACGAGACTTGAATACAGTCAACATTACTGCATGGCCTGTCCTTGATGGGATTGTGTGGGATGCGGTTAGATTTCAAATACATGGGCCCACTGAAGTGATTAATGTTCCGAATGTGCTTAGAGTAAACATGGGAGATGTGATTAAACAAAATACACGTTCTGATGATTGGGATATTCAGGCCGTAGAAGCATTATTCTCTGATTTAAAATACTATGCGACTTTTGATGCTACCAACATTATGGTAATCATTTTCTCCATAAGACGAATTCCAGGAGGGTTGCTGTGAATTACACGCAGTGGGAGCACTGCCCAGCTCCTTTAATTGGAAGCTCCAGTACATTTCTGAAAAAAGTACAGTTATTTTACAGATTTCAATCAATCAAATCCTGAGTCATTTTATTTCAGGATGACAGAAAAGTCCATGTCCAAAGTTAGACTTACCGATACAAAGTTGCTGTATTCGAAGTCCTTTCTAGACAAATTGGCTTTAGATGGCTACGAGTTCTGGAAGGGAATAATTGACCTTAAATCGGTTTGGGGTACCAAAGATTGGCAGGGACAAGGCACTGAGGCTTTGCACCGTGCATGTCTCATCCCGAATCACATGTTGTTTCTAAATTCTACTATTTCCCAAACAACATGCTTTGGATTGGCTACTTCTAAAAAATTAAATACACCAATTATCCCCGAATTAGAAGAATATTCAGGTTGGGGTAATTTTTCGGAATTGTCTATTCGTGAGATACAGTCTCTAATACAGTTTGGATCCAAAGGGTTGGCTGTTGTGGCAAAAGAGTTCTGATTCTTGCCAACGTCGATTTCTGGGGTTGGCTGAAGGGTTCACACAGGTAAGACCAGATCCCCGTTTTGAAACTGATTATACAGTCACCACTTACCCTGTGGGGAAACTGTGTCAGAATTGGTTACAACATTCCACATTAGCTGCAGTTAAACTACATCTGTCTCAATTAACTGAAAATGTGGATTTAAATGATTTTATAAAGGCCCAGCTAAAGGTAGATCTAAACGATGGATTTATGCGGTTTACAATGGAATTTGGAAAGTTTCTCAAATTGAGGCTGCTAAGCGCCTAAGGGCAATTGATCAAGCAAATTTAGAAAAAGGGCTTGCAGTTGTCGATAACAGTATTAACACGCTTTCTTCCCGGATTTACACATTGAACAATATTGTGTCTTCTGTTGTTGACATTGTGCATGATGAAGTGTCCATATTGTATCATGGTCAAAATCAATTGCGTTCTGTCACGCAGTTTGCTTGGACACTACAGACTCTGAAGGCTGGTCGAGTGCCTTGGAGTTATATGAACGTCTCATCACTATTTGCCCCATTTAATTTGACTGACAAGCAGCGCATGCTTTCCATGCGAGATGCATCATTTTCTATGTTACACATTGAAAAATTTGAATCTTTGCCCTTTTCTGTAGCTGAGGCAGCTGCTGCTACATGGCTTATCCATGGTATTATTCCATTACCATTTGCTCTGTATAAATTTACAAATTGTATGCGATATATTGCTATAGGGCGATATGAACCATTAGGCAGAGCTTTCCTCCATGAGACGTGGTCTTTACCATACACATACAGATGTCTAAAGGAGGGGAAGGAAGTGAATCTGAATGGTGAAGAATGCACACAGTCGCCTGACCGTTCACTGATATGCAGACACATCCAGTTGCATGGTTCTTGTAATCAGGACCGGCCTAATTTGGCCTGTGTTTTAAAAGGCACACCGGTTCCTGCAATAGTTCCCACATTCACTTTGTTGTCTAACGGTAGTTATTTACTTTTGAATAACGAGGCGTGTTGTGGGTTAATGGTCGGTATCGCCTATGTGGTTACTGTATCAGAACGTGTGGTGTGTTGCAAGAACGTGTTATATCCACCCACGCATGGGAATTTAGATGTTTCCATTTGGCCGCGAATCCCAACCTTGAGAGCGGAGTTCAATGGTTTGAGCCGAATAAGAGCTCTTTTGTCTCAAAAAGAAGTGGCCCTGAGCTCGGCCCGTGAAACTTATGTCCTTCACATAGCTAACACACGTACAGAGGTGCAGGCACTTTTAAATACTGACTTGCCGTTTCATTTCTGCGAGCTGGTTCATCAAATCTTTAATGCCTCCTCCACGTCTGGACTCGCACATTTTTTTAAATTGGTTAGCAGTGGTCTCGTGACTACGTTTGAAAAAGTATTTGGTATTATCCCTGCGTTCTTTCATTCTATATTCGCAAGTTTGTTTGGCGGATTCCCTGTTTTGCTGGCTTTGGCTGCAGGCGTTTTGGTGATATTTTGCTTTATAAAAAATGGCTGCCCATCCTGCGCAAGAAGCCGCTCAGCCCCTACTGATGCTATTTCGCAACCGGATGCTTGAATACTATGGCACCTTACCGCTTGCGACTTTAAGCACGGCTTTTGGATTGTCATTTCGATTTTCCTATTTCACATGTGTCCAGCCTGTGTTTCATTGCCTGAGCTGTGATTTCGACTGGGCCATTGATTTGTGTCTCTGCTTACCGACTTCTCCTGACGTCAATTTTGATCAGCTGATGAGCCCCGTAGTTGCTCACGAGTTGGTTTGTTCTGGCGAAAGGGTTATGGCCGTGGCAGCGATGCATGGACTAATGGGTCAGTGGGACGTACCCGCATCGGCACATGACTTTCTGGCACATAGCGTTCTCGAGAACCCACTGAGTTGTCCTCTGATGTTGCTAGAGGATTCGGTGTTGGAGGAGCACGTATGTTCTTTCCCATTGCTTAATTGGATGGCTGAACTGTTTTCGGATGATGACAGTGATTTCATGTTGGAAGCTGTGGCTACCTATTTTGCATATTCTATCCACCCATGAGTGGCTTTGGAGACTTTCACTATTATGGCACGTGACTTTTTAGTAATTCTGAATGGTGCCTTTTCGTGTACGAACATTCGACGTTTATATGTTCTGGGCCTATGATTTAAAAATGGGCCTCAAGTTCAAGATTATTATATTTTTGTGTGGCCACTATAGGCATTCATACATATTTTTTGTTATTAAACACTTATATACATTTACATACATTTAGCTTGGCTCAATATGGTTGAACTCTGCTTTCATGTTTTGCCTCTCATATAGTATTGGCTTATGTTTTTTCCCTTTTTTTTTAACCGTCCTTGGATCATTGGGGGGGTGTCATATGGTTACTGCGTTTCTATATATTGTGTTAAGTTAGCATGAGTTTATTAATTGTTTAAACAACATATTTTCCTTCGGCTTCAGTTTGCACACGACACCTAATTGTTATTGTAGCTTTCAACCTAGACGAAAGATGTGATTTATTTGAGAATAATATGTTATTGCTCTGATATCAGTTGTGCTTGGTACAACTGTCTGCACACTGAGAACTGCACCCTCTAAGAATAACCTAACACAAGGTTGCTGAAAACCTGATCCTCGCACCACATTAGACATAACACAAATAATGTTGCTGCCAACATTGGGCTCTACGCGGGTTAAAGATAGAGTTACAGGGAATGAATCGACACACTTGATGCTTCGCATGCAGAGAGCCGGTAGCTGTTGATGTGATCTGCTCCTACTGACCATTAGAGGTATGGGCCTGCCCTGCTAAAAACCCAAATGAGACCTTCTTAGATATAATATAGTATGCTAAATAGGGTGCGCGAAATATAGGTGATACAGAATTTCTATAGATTTTGCATTATAATATGCTATCACCGTTCGCTTATTATGGACTAGTGACTATGCTGATAACTCTGATTTTTATAATATGTATGTTGATATTATATAAGATACTGCGTTTGAGAACCTTGCATTGAAAAATAAACATTTCAAACTTGCATGTGTGTTCTTTGACTCCCCGTTTTGGTTTGTAATGATTATATAACGAAAGAGTGTTCATGTGTTCCACGATACCTAAGTTCATGTTCTGGATTGTCTAAGTCATTGGTAAGTTGTTCTGACCAATGAGACACTGTAGCTAGCTTGGTAAGGGGATTTCTGACACTAAGGTGAGTTTTGGGTCACCCTAACTCACCCAGGTTCTAGATCTCTGTGCACAGTTCTGTGGGAGAACGGAAACCCTGCTACAGTAAGAGGGGGCATATATTACTTCCAGGCAGTTCTACGGGCAGCGTTCTTTTGTCTCATCATAAGAGGGTTTTTGTAATCTCCAGGCTACCTGTGGGGGGGGGGTAGAGGCACCCCCTTACTGTATGGAGACAAGCGACGCAGTGAAAGTGGGTACATCACCACCAAATATCAGCAGATATATTCTGCGAGCTAGAGCGGCCCACTATTCCCTCAACATTGATATTACTCAACTACTTGTCCTCACGAGTCTCCCCCCTATCTCAGAAGTCAGAGCGTCAGTATAGCAGTGTAAGCAGAGAGGGGATACAATGGACTGCGAAACCATCATTAAGGGGAGAGAGGCTGGTAAGGGCTAGGGAAGAGGTTGGGGCAAAAAGCCATCGCCCCTAAAAAAAGAAAATAACCCCTTCATATAAAACGTATTATAAAGTCATGTCTACTTCAACCTCAACTGCTTGTGAGTCCATAAAGAACGCTGACCAGGATAGCCCCTCGGGTGTGCATGGTCTACAGAGCCTTCCAGCTATCGGCATAGGTAAGCCTTTAGATGGAATAAGTGCAGGATCAGAAGTTACGCTTACCACCCCACAGAGCAATTTGAAGGGGCCAAAGCTACCTGACCCTCTGAAGGATACAGTTGATAGTCTTGATGGTTCATTAGCATCTGCATCTGCTATCCACCCTGCAGTGAGCCTCTCTAACAGATATTCTAACAGATATTCCGTCCTGGCAACACAAGACACTCAGGAAGCTCAGCAGAATGTCACTAAAGTCACAAAGGACACAGTTGCAAATGACTGTGTAGCTTCGGATTCTATGACACGCTCGCTGACAGATATATTACTTGCCTTGAAGGACGAGATGACAAGTAGGTTCACTGTGTCAGAGACAAACGAGCCAGAGATGGCCAGTAGGTTCTCCGTTTCAGAACGAGGCTGCCATTCAAGCATCCTGCAAAGTGTTGGCTCAGAAATTGAAAGAAGTCACCACAAGAACAGATGCAATAGATTTGGAGATTCACAAACTTAAGGAAGCTATGCATACCACTTCAACATATTTGGCATAGTTATCGGCCTAGAATAAAGAAGTAAAAGACGATCTTGAACATCTGGAAAATCCATCTAGAAAGAATAACTTGAGGCTCCTAAATATTACTGAAGCCCTTGAGGGGTCGGGCATAAAGGGGTTCGAAATTTCCTTATTAAAGGGAACAGTATTAAAGAACTTGCCCAGCATAGACCTTGTGCACGAGATTCAAAGGGTGTACCGTGATCCCTTCAAGAGGAATCTTGCTAAGCAGAAACCCAATAAGATTTTAGTCAACTTTTTATCATGCTCTGTCAATGAGTTAATTCTATCCTCTGCTCTCAAGGAAGGCACCATAACATCCACCGGTCAAAACTTCTTCTCTATAAGATCTGATATTTCTCTTACCACCACAACAAGACATTGGGAGTTGGGGAAGAGGCTCGAGGAGTTAAATAGCTTGGGGCCAAGGCTCAGTTCCCTGCGCTATTATGCACAATGTGGAGCAATCATATGTACCAATTCTGCACGACTGAAGAGGTGGATGCCCCTATTGTTAAAATCAAAATGGAGATGGAGGGTAGAAAGGGAGGGCATTGAAGTTATGGGGGTTCTCAGGCAGCAAGTCCCTAGATTCAACTGTTAGTACTTGTGTATTCTTATAATGCCTGAGGGAGTGGCGATCGAATAGGCTTAGCTTAATGAAAGGGAGGGTTCCTCATGGGGAAAGGGGTCACAGGGTGGGGGGAGGGCAGAAGGGTGGGGTGCACCAAGTGGGGAGCAGTGAGTAAAATAAAAAAATATATCTCATCTCAATTTTAAGAAAGGCTCATCTAGCTGGCACCAAAGGTCTGTAAGCTGATGGCGGGAACTTCTATAAGGGATAGCAACCTCAACTTTATTTCCTGGAATGTAAATGGGTTAAGATGTCCCCGCAGACAAAGGCTGATATTTAAATATTTAGAACTTTCCCAGCTCAGGTCTGTCTCTTACAAGAGACGCATTTCAGTTTTGCAGAGAGTCGCTTAATGTTCTCTAGAATCCCCTGGATAAAATGTTATTGCTCCTCACAACAAACGATCAATAATAGAGGGGTTGTAATTTTGATTAAGCAGGGGGCCTCTTGTTCTATTAAATCAATGCAGACTGACCAGACAGGGAAGTGGATAGTGGCACAGTTGGATTTTGGAGGTTCAGAGCTAGCTTGTGCATCTTTTTATGGACCTAATGTTGACGATCCAACTTATATCTGCAAGCTACAATCTAAATTAACAGTGGTTACCCCCCTGATCATAGGTGGAGATTTCAATGTCCTCCTTGATCCATTAAAATACAGGTCTAATCAGAGTCACTACATAGGGGCCCCCCGATTCTGTCGAGCTATGAAAAATCTGTTGCAAGACCTGGATCTGGCGGATGTCTGGAGGGCGTAGAGGGGAGACCTTCAGGGGTTCACGTTTTACAGTAAAAAATATTGTCACTCATCCAGGATTGACTACATTCTAACCAAAAGGTCTACCCTGGATGGCTTGACGGGGTTCTCTGTACTACCAAGTCACCTTTTGGACCACACTCCAGTGTAATTTTCATATCTTAGGAAGAGTTATATGTTACAACCTAGATGGACGCTTAACAGAGCTATGCCGTTTGAGCCTGAGATTATCCGGGCCATTAAATTATCCTCCATAGAATATTTTCTTTTAAACATTGGTTCTACGAGCATGGATTTTGTCTGCGACGCTTTTAAGGCCAACTTGAGGGGCAGGCTGCATGGCCTTATATGTTCCAAGAATAGGGCTGAGGCCCGGGAGTTATATGTCATTGAAGGGAGAATTCTTCAATTGGAGGCTGAGAGGAATCAACTCCGCCATGGGAGTCCAGGAAGGTTGGCACAAGTCCGGGGTGACCTGGAAGGTGCTAGGCAGGAGTACAGGGGTAAATTGGACCAGAAGTGCAGGGCACAATGGCTCACTAAGAGCATGCAAAACTTTGAGTATGGGGAGAAGGCCGGCACCTTACTGGCCTGGAAAGCTAGAGTTGACCGTTCAAACAATAATATTGATGAACTAATAGTAAATAACAATGGAGGAAAGTCAAGTAGCGTAGAGGACATGCGTGCGTGCCTGCTCTCCCTTTTTTCAGATCATTATAAAGAGGAGTTGGCCCCTTCCCTTGATCAAATACAAACTTGGTTGAGGGGTGAATCTTTGTCAACCTTAATGAATGATAGCCACGAAATCCTGGACACCCCTATCACCCCAGAAATTTAAAAATAATAAAGCAGCGGGAAGGGACGCACTCCCGAATGAAGTTTACAAACTTCTATCAGATTAATTGACCCCAGTACTTGGTACCTTGTTTAATTCAGTATATAGCCCAACAGGTCAGGTCCCCAGATCCTGGAAGGAGGCAACCATTGTATTGATCCTAAAGCCAGGAAAGGACCCATTAAAAACTGACTCTTATCATCCAATCTCCCTGCTGAACACCGATTATAAGATCTTTATGGGTATTCTGGTGGGGAGATTAGCCAAACTGGTCCCTAACCTGGTTAACATCGATCAGAAGGGCTTCGTAACAGGGAGATATATCCAAGAGCAGACACGGCTACTGATAGGCAACATTGACTTGGTCGTGGTAAGATCAGATCCCTTTGCTGCAGTGACCTTGGATGCAGCCAAGGCATTTGACAGGGTCTGTTGGGTGTACCTCTGGGAAGTACTAGGGGCAATGGGCTTCAGCCCCATTTTTATTCAAACCCTGAAAAAACGTTATCAGGGAGCCTCTGCAAAGATCCTGTTGAATGGTATGCTGACTTCTAGTTTTAACATCCAGAGGGGAACAAGACAGGGCTGTCCTATTTCCCCTCTGTTGTTCAATATTTATATAGAGCCATTAGCGCAAGCCATTAGACTGCATAATTCAGTCTATCCTTTCAAATCCCAACTTTATCGATGTAAGTTAGCCCTGTACGCATATGACTTAATGTTATACATTAGTAACCTGGGGGCAGCTATTCCACGGTTGAAGCCCTTCTGGAAGAATTTGGCTCTATTTCGGGCTACTTAGCTAATATTTCTAAAACAGAGGTGATGTGTTGGAACATCAATCAATGGGAGGGTACTACTAGTAAAGAGCTAAAATGTTTGGATATTTATATTGTTAAAGAACTGGATAGAATCCCCCAGATCAATTTGAAAAAAAAAACACCAAGAAAATAGATCACCTCTTTGCTAGATGGAGGAATCTTACCCTGACAATCTACGGGAAGGTTTACTTGGTGAAGATGGTTATCCTCCCCAAGCTGACCTACCTGTTTAACGCAGTCCCGTTGGTTTTTCCCAGTAAGAGTTTTCGCAAGATTCAAAGTAAGATTGGGAGCTTTTTTTGGGGAGACCAGGGAGTAAGGCTGTCTTGGAAGAAGCTGAGGCTTAGGCTTATCAAAGGGGGGTTGGCTCTCCCAGACATTGGTTGGTATTCTTTGCATTTCAATTTAAAGACGTCCGACTGCTACTTTCAAAACCAGAGGAGACATCGTGGGGAAGGCTGCTGGGCGAAATGCCAATGACGGAGGGAGGAGGAGGCGGAGAAGACTTTCTATATAAGTTTGGGGCCGAGGTATTTCAAACGAGTACTCCTGAAGATCCTTAAGGCCACCCTGGAAACTTGATACAAAGTGAGATGTAGATGGGGAATCGGATATTACTCAGATTTTGCACAGATATGGTACTCCCCTGGGACACCACTATATCTTGAAGATAGTTTGGCTGTACCAATTAAGAGAGAGAGGGCATCATCATTTGGTCTGATTTGTTAGGCACAACAGGAATCCATCCTTGGGAGCTATTAGGGGCTAAGATAGGTACTGGCTTTTCTAGGTTTAAGTATTTACAACTTATATCTTGGTTTGAAGCAGAAAAGGGGGATATAAGGGGAGATTTGAAAATCAATCAGTGCAACCAAAACAGAAAGAGATTTCTATTTGGTATAAGAAGTTTCTAGATGCAAAAGACATGGAACATCCACCACAATCTTCGGTTTGGAATCAATTCCTCTTTGAGTCTAACATTATAGACCTGTTTGAGCCCTCTCTGAAATTACTTTACAAATTCATTAAACCAGCCAGCCTAAAGAAGATTCACTTTTTTGTCATCAACAGACTCTATTACAGACCAGCCAAGATAGCCAAGTTAGCCCCACTGTCCATCCCAAAATGTCCCAGGTGTATGACTCTCAATGCCAACGACATCCATATCTTCTACGATTGTCCCGAATTAAGAACTTTCTGGAAGGGGGTGGGAGACATTCTCTGTGGCATTTTTAAAGTCAACATTGACGTTAATTTATCATTAGTGGTTTTTGGCGATGATGGTTTGTTTACTCTGAATTCATCACAGATTCATAGTCGGTTGCTGCTATACTTGGTGTTACTTACCCGGAGAGAGATCTGTATGAAGTGGAAAGACCCACAGCCCCCGAAGAGCAAGGATTGGCTTAAAGCCACATTTGCCATGGCTCATTTAGATCAGGATGGAACCGGGAAAGCTTGATAAACATCTGACAGCCCTTTATGAGTTGGGGCCGAGACTTGAGAATAATATAATTCGAGTTGTCTTCCCCCACGGTCCTATGATTACAATAAGCCTTCATCAAATGGGACCGGTCGGGTCGACCTAAGAAAGTGCAGTAAGCCGTAGGACGCCCAGCTGGAGAATGATGGCTTTTTAAGATCTGCAGAAGCTTATTGGTGAGATGAGGACAAAAAAAAACACCAACAGTATCAGCTCAAAACATGAAAGGAGTGTTCATACAAAAATGGCACCTCCAAAAACGCAGAATTTTAAGTAGGTAGGCAGGTGCCACGGAGTAGCTGGGGCCCTATTACAGATAGGATGCACTTTTCCTGTTTCCACCACAGCGCACCTTTAAGCAGGTTCACCGAGTGCAAACACGGAAAGTTCATACTATTGTGTTACATTTGCTACCCTCAGGGCTGTCACGAACTCGCACTGCCCACAGGGTAGCGTTTCCAAGAGAAATACGGAGCAGCTGTTTAAAAGCTACTCCGTGTTTCTTTTTGCAGGCGGCAACCCGCCTGTACTTTTAAGAGGGATTAGAGTTCTCCTTGCAGGTTGGTGTAGTGAGTCACTTCCCCTGCCAGCAAGAGGGTTATAGGGGGGACCCCCTTTTATCCCTCCAGATTGATGCCTTTAGAAGGTGCACAGAAAGTGTGGCACTTTTTTGTGGTGCACTTTCAGTTCGCCTTCTAAAGGCCTTTTTGCCCCTGAGCCCTCATCGCGATACACCACAGTCAAAGAGGCAAAGAGATTCCCTTGTTTTCATATGGTCATGACCCCCTACAATTGAGGGAATGCCCTCTAATGATAGTGCTGGTGCTACATGTATTATAGAAGAGGATCCACAATCATTTGTGACCCATTCTGTAATAAGAAAGTACCCAGAGGGCACACAAAGCAGGTGCTAATGCCTGTTTTTCCCCTGGGGAATTGTTCTAATATGCCCCTGAATTACATTTGTAGCCTTCTTTCGGCCACATGCATGGCACCAAACTTCAGTTGAGTAGAAATAGAATCCAGATGGAATTTTATTTTAAAAACACTGCTGGTTGTAAAAAACGAAGTGGCATTAACATTTTGACCAAATCAGGGACACTTTCTCTCAGAAAGATCCAAGAAACCATGCTCAGTGTTCAAGCATTCTTTTTGATGAGGCAGAGAAGAGATCTAAGACTCTGAGTCAACTGCCAATAGAAAGAGTGTTCCATTGTGTTCTATTTGTATGTGTTATTTTCTACTTTTAGGAAACACACCTAGGATTTATGCTGGACTGTTACTTTAAGTTTCAATGTTCATTTGGACATATTGCTCAAAGATAAACAAGCTCCTTTCGAAAAGGGTATCCTTAGATAATTTGCAGAATTTACCTGCATTTTTAACACGTTTTTCCATACAAGTATATGGTGTATATACGTGAAAACTGTTCATGGATCACACATCCAGGTAGAAATCTTCAAGTGCGTATGTATACTAGTGAAGATCCAGCAATGTAGAAAAACTATAATTCTACCACCTGAATCCAGATTATACTGTTTTTTTCATTTTGTTTTACTGTTTTTAGAGATTTCGTCCCCTCAACTTCAAATTCACAGCCCATGCACATACTATGAAGCTTGCAAAGTTTTGAAAAAATAGCCAAGTCTGCATAGAAAAATCTTTGAATACCCTTAATCCTCAGGTCTCTTGTTCTACTTCTCATCTTTTTATTCACACTTGCAGGCTGACTGCCTTTGTGGTCAAGATTTTCGCCTTGGCTGACAGCCTGATCAGCATTCAGAGGGATGTGATTTGTGGCTCGGTGGAGTGGCTCGTCTTGAACAAGCAGAAGCCAGATGGTATTTTCAAGGAGGACCAGGCTGTGACCAGTAGAACAATGATGGTATGTGCTAATTTATTCTTCTTACGAGTAACTGCTAACCTAATCATTTCTATCTTAAATGCTCACACAAATGTGAGTGATAGAGGAGCATAGAACAGGCATGCAGCATGGATCCAGAGCAGACTCTCGGTGGAACCACTATGCACCACTATGCATCACTGGGATCAAAAGGCAGAGCAAAGAAAATGGATTCTCAATGTACCTTTGAACTCCAAGCAGTGAGGTTCCAGAGGGAGGGCAGCAGGTGTGAGTTCCTGAGGGAAGAGTGTTATATGTGTAGCTTTATTCCTCCCTGCTGCTTGTATATCATTAAATGATATTCCAAAAAGAGTCTCTTTTGTCAAATTTCGCTTCTGACCAAGCCAAACACCATTTCACAAAAGCAAAGTGATATGGGTAAGGAAAAAAAAAACCTTTAACAGGAGTACGCTGAAAGTAACCTACTATTTGAGGTAGTAAACATATGTTAATATATTTTTCCTATTTTGCAATACGTTTTTTTTGCTTGTGTCCACTTTAAAGTGCTCATAGATGCTGTTGCATGAAGAATCACAAAAAATAGCATATGGATTCAGAAAATATAGGCAGACTTAGGTACTTGAGTGAGCTTTGATTTGAAGATATATATAAGCAGACATGTGATATCAAAATATTACAATTCAATGCATCCTAAATGTACATAGTGTAAAATAAATTTGTATTTAAAAAGAATGAACTGATAAACAAAACGATTTTGAAGTTCACAAACCAGGATTTTTTTCTATGTTTATGCAACATGTAGGCCAAAACCTGTAACGTCATCAATGTATTTAAACCAATCCCGATAATCCATCTGTGTCATGTGATCAAGCGTTCTGTGTAGCGCGAAACGCGCCATGATGGCTGGGAGCACAAACACCGAATAAATCACCTTGCACAAAATCTGGGTCCGTGTTTTCAAGAGGAGCTAAGCCTGCCTTGCTGCCAGATTATCCCTGGAGTGTAAAATAAAGATAGCTGTGGAAAATTAACCAGCAGTTTCTTAATTAGTTTAATGGGGCGCAAAAAACCCAGATGCAAATCATATTTGTGTGGGATTTATGTGGACTTTGTAGACTTCTTGGCTTCAGTAATTGGGTGCAAACTTTTTTAGAATGTTTAGCAGTTTTAGCAATATCTTGCACCTCTGACTTTTAATAATATTAACAACTACTTTTTTTGTCCTTTTCTCGTAAAGGGTGGTACCAGTGAACATGAACCTGAAGCAACTCTCACCGCCTTTGTACTCATCGTCCTTGCAGAGAACAAAGACATCTGTGGAATTCAGGTGAATGTAAGCATTTTCCTTTACCATCAACAATGCCAAAATGATTCTTTCATTTGCTCATCTAAGAGGGAGTATCAATGTCCTCTTCTGTGCAGTATGTCAGTAAGGGCCACCCCAGGGGTGGCGTCCCCTCAGTCCACTGCTTTATGTCCAATAAGAGGATTAATCCAATTTAAATCATTTGATCAAGTTAGTTGCAAAAATTTAATGTATTATTCTTCATAAATTCTTTGTCGTAAATAAGATTTCATGTGGTTCCAAAAACATGCAACATCAATTGATGGAAAACAGTGAACTTCTGTTTATTTTTCCCAATGCATTTCGGACTCAACGGAGCCCTTCATCAGGGCAATTAAGCACCTACATGAATGAAGCAGGAAAGGAACTGGGTTACAGAGTGAATCTAGATGTAATCTATATTACATGTAAACATCAGTTTTACAATATCAACTAAGGGATCCTGTGCCAATAGTGACCCATTAGAAACCAGGATACACATGTAGAAAAGATAGCCAAAACTTCAACTGTGTAGTAGTAGCACACTGAAGCAGAATGAGTATGCAATTATTTCTATCTGAACACTCAAACTCAACTTTGTAGCAATTTTTAACCTGAAATTAAAAAAAGTCTGCTGCAACAAATAAAAGGTAATGTAGGAAGCTGGCTTTTTTTGTAGTGCATCAAAACAAGGTATACTATGTAGAAAGCCCAGATGACCCTTATTGACTTACAGGGATTACATTAATAACCTTGAATGCTCTCTTTTGTGGTAGTGTTGGTGAGCAGTTTAGGATTATCAAAGTATAGTGTTAAGCATTTATTACACACACAGTCAGTAAGCGAGACACGCACTCAATAAAAAATTGGTTCACTGACACAACATCAATGACATAAATATTGATGTGAAAAATATCGATGAAAAAATATAGACAACAAAAACATCGACTCCTATTCTTGTTTAAATCTTTTTTATTGTCATTTTTTTAAAGGTCTTTTTATTAAACATAAACAGGCTTCAGTTCAATACCCATATACAAGTGGCATTTAAGGAGAGATAGATGAGACAAGTTCACAGTTCTTAAAATGTATCCCGTCGGCAATCCCCACCATGAGAAACCCACATTCCCCCACCGCAAACCCAAGCATCCTGTCTCCCACATCAACACATATCAGTTCACAGGGCTTGCATCAAAGTTCTCTATATTCGGTCCATGCACTCCAGTCCAGATCCTTTCCCCTTTACAAGGGCAGCCCCGGCTCAGGTAGATAACCCACTCCGCCCCACAACACCAGTCCAGGTCTCTTTTCCAGGCTGTAACAGTAGGGTCTGTCTCTGCTTCCCCTGCTCGGGAAATGTTTCTCTTGGCTACCCCACCCGCAAGGGCCAGCCAAGTCTTGGCCCACTGCGGCCACGTGGTTTGACTCCAATTCTTAAACAGGTAAGTACAAAAATATTGAATAAAAAACATCAAAGTAAAAAGTATAGATGTAAAAAATATATATGTATAAAATAACGACTTTTATATAAATAAAAAATAAAAGAACATATAATAAATATATTAAAAATGTAATTTTATTTCAGCAAAATAAAACAAATTGTATATACATTTTAATAAAATATGACAAATAAACGTAAAAAACAGATAAACACACAAACATAATTATGTATATATATATTTACTTTAAAACAAGTAATAAACTATTACTTTTAATTTATGTTAAAAGACTAAATTATATAAAATGAAAAATATATATCAATGATTAAAAACACAATTCTATAACAAATTAAAACATTAAACTATTACAAAATATTTAAACTTAAATTTCACAGTACAGTAGGGAAAGTGTTGGATAGCGGAGAGGCAAAAATAACTATTTCCACTCCTGTGAGTGCAAAAGTAGGGTAAGTGTTGGATAGCGGAGTGATTAAATTTACTATTCCAGTGAGTGCAACAGTAGGGAAAGTGTTGGATAGCCGAGGGGTAAAAAATACAATTCCCACTCCAGTGAGTGCAACAATAGGGAATGTGTTGTATAGCAAAGGAGTAAAAATGACTATTCCAACTTCAGGGAGTGCAAAGTGTTGGATAGTGGAGGGGTGACATTTACTATTCACACTCCAGTGTGGAAAGTATTGGATAGTGAAGGGGTAAATATTACTATTCCCACCCCAGTGAGTGCAACAGTAGAGTAGAGTAAGTGTTGGATATTGGAGTAAATCAATGTACTATTCCAACTCTAGTGAGTACAACAGTAGGGAAAGTGTTAAGTTGCAAAGGGGTAAAAATTACTATTCCAACTCCAGTGAGTGCAACAGTAGGGAAAGTGTTGGATTCGGAAGAGGCAAAAACGACTATTCCCACTCCAATGAGTGAAACAGTAGGGAAAGTGTTGGCTAACGAAGAGGCACAAATTATTATTCACACTGCAACAGTTATTTTTTTTAGAAAAAATATTACAACAATAAATAAATAATATTTAGAAAATTTCAAACAAAATATATTAAATCTATAAAAAGAAAACATATAATACTAAATACATATAACAAATACCTACAGATATTATATACCATCAAGTAATAAATTCATTTAAAAAAAATATTTTAAACTAGAAAATACCTACAAGAAACATTAATTAATGCATAAATGTTATCAATTTATTTCCTACCCTATAACACCACACCAATAACAACACACTTCAACATTTTTAAATAAACGTACTTCCATAATTTACATAATTAATAATCAATTCAGAAAATATTATGAATAAAAAGAACCAAATAAACATTAATTAACTACACACACTTTAAGACTTTAATGTCCACATCCCATACCTTAATTAAACTATAAAAAAACACAATTAAATCTTTTTTTAAATTAAAAACTTTTTCTATTAATAACTAATTCTAAAGTAATTAAAATGTATTTAATACCCATCCATTACCCCTTTCAAGATAAATACAACACACAACAAAATTAACAATTACCCTAAAACAAATATCATATAATTAACATTAATTAACAACTGTATATTAAATATTTAAACACAAATTACTTCAGACCCTTTACCCATGTAAACACCACAACACACACCTACAATTAATTACTCAATTACCATAATAAATGTTTAATTAGTTAAATTAGTATCAACTTACAAATAATTATTAATAAAAAACTAAATAAACTACTTTACACCCTTTCCCCTATAAACTCCAAAACACACACCTAAAATGTATTACACAATTACCATCATTAATTACTTATTAATATTTATAATTAATTAACAACCAACTAATTATACATAAATTAAAAATAAATTCTTTCCCACCCTTTACACATATAAACACCAAAACACACACCTAAAATTAATTACACAATTACCCTAATTAATTACCAATTAATTAAATAAAAGTAACAACAAATTAATAATTAATCAATTAAAAAATAAATGACTTCCCACCCTTTGAACCTATAAAGACTACAACACACACCTCAAATTAAGTACACAATTACCATAATTACTAGTTAATTCATTACAATTAACCATAACTAATTATTAATTAATTATCAATACATTACTTTACACATTTAACACCATAACATATCAATTAAAGAAATATTAATAAATAAGAAATAATCAATTAAATGAATAGAATTAAATGACTTCCCACCCTATTCCCCTATGAACCCACAACCAGCTATGGAAATAAAAATGCAAAATTCAAATAAAAAACTCACTAACTACTAAAAATGTAACACATATATTAAAAATACAAACACTTCTTATACAAAAAAACATACATCACATACATTTAAAATATATGCTAAAATACATAACATTCATTTAAAAATCGATTTTCTTAACAACTATATTTTTGTAAATGATACTAAACAGTTTGATATTTTTTAAATCTGTTACTTATCTTAATTCAGTAAATGTTTTTTCATAACAAGCACAGTAAACACGATGTATTTTTATGCAGCAAATAAACAATGTAGATGTTGAACAAAAAAATTATTCAGTTGTTTTTTATTAGTTATCTTCTCATGGAAAAATGCATCAAGGAATGAGAGATAAAGCCCAGTAGCCAACGCGTTTTGTCCCCACAGTTCTTCTTTAGAGCTTTAAATTATACATGAGAGTCACCAGTTCCCTAATATGTGCTGGCATAAACAACATCCAAGCTTTGTCAATTCAAACAGAACAGGGATTGGAATACATTTGTTCCTCTAATATGTCACATTCATGGCGTCTGCTTCCAGATGACATCTGGGTTTTTTCTCTCATTCATTGATGTATTTTTCTATGAGAAGAAAATTATTAAAGAACAACTTAAGAAAGAAAATGTTTTGACATCTACATTATTCATTTGTTGCATACAACTGCACCATGTTTACTGTGGTTGTTAATGAAAAAACGTTTACTGTATTTCATTTGCATTTTTACACCATATATCCACTAATCTTGAGTGCTGAACCATTGTTTGTTATTTTGCTTTGGAAGTTATTCCATTTAGAGTAGAGCGGGGCTGTACTTCAAGGGTCGTTGCACTATTGAAAATATTTCATTTTCAACCCATAATATCATTGTTGGAAAGTGCGGTCTTCTATTGCCTCAACCCCTCTGTCTATTGTAATATTACTTACCTTAAGTCGATATTCTTGACCACCTTATTTTTGCTGTCGAAATTTCTGAGCCACGATATTTATGACTCGATATTTGTGAATCTCGATATTTTTTACTCAATATTCTGTCTGCACACCAAAAAAAATCCAACAACAATTTGAAAAATCACACTGATTTTATGTGAGTTTAGATACCAAGATCATTATAGCAGGGTTAGTACTTTTTTGAAATAGTAATTTTCCAAGAAATTGAAAAGGCTTTGTATTTGCAGAGTAACGCAATAATGTAATCCTATGAAGAAAAACATATACTGCATACGGTCAATTGTCAATGGCTTACAGGACTGTTTCTCTGGACCTAAGGTGAGTATGGGGCAAGACCCAAGTCAGCACCAACAGGTCACCTCACTCCAATCTGGGGCGTCCAGGTGCAGAGGTGATTTTAAGCACCAGGGGTCATGTTTAAGTTGATGGGAAGTGGTCCTAATTAAGAGGCTGCAAGCAGGGATGGGGGGGCTAGTCCTGGTGAACCTACAAGGGGGCTCAGGTCTCGAGGGTCTCTGGAACTCAGGGAAACCTTCAGTTCACTGGAACTCGGACTGGGGGTGCACATGTGCAGTGGTGCTTTGTCCGGAGGGGTCATGCTGCGGGAAGCTCATGTGGTTTTTGGTTTACTGCAGAAAGAGGCTGGAGCTAGAGACTGGGATATGAATCCAGCAAATCCAAAGGGGGGTTCAGCTCTAGAGGGTTTATTGGCCCTGCGGGCACCATTGGTTCAAGTGGCCTGTAGGTCTTGAGTGCAGTGGTGCTTTTCTTAGTTGCAGTGGTCAGGTGCTCAACCTCTGTATCGGTGTCCTGGTGAAAGGGGAACACACAGCAGCAGGGCCACTTTGTATGCTTGCCTTGTGGATCCTGATATTCTTTGATGGTAGCTCTGGCTTTGTGCTGGTGGTGTCCAGATTGGACCACCAACATGTCTTGGTTGCTGCATGTGCTCTGGTACCCATGGCTTTAGTGCTGGGCAGCTCCTGGTGGCACTGGCATCTCCATCTTGGGAGGGAGTCAGATCTGACTACCTGATACATGAAGACCTTCTCCTGCCATGCTGCTCCTTCGGTGGGCCTGATGGCTAGCAACACAGATTCTTTTTTTGTTCCTGCAAATACAGAGAAGCAGCCCCTCTGCTCCAAGGGAGATCTTGCTGGCAAGATGAAGTCTTGGGTCGGTCCTCAACAGCTTTGGGAGCTGACACAGCTTTTTTGATGAGCCGGGTCCAAGCAATTGTCGAGATCCAACAGCAAGGCAGGGTTCTGCCATAAGTGATGGGGTAGTCCTCAGTTCTCATGTTGTGTGCTCTTCATTGCCCTTCTTCAAGCATATGAATCAGAAGTCCTTGTGACAGGGGACCACCAAAATACTCACTTTAGGAGTATTAAAGGGTATTAGCCAATGGGCTACTTATCACTGGGATCACTATACCCCCTAGATGACCACTTCCCAGGATGCACCCTGTCCCAGAGTTCCTAAATACACTACACACAAGATGGTTTAATTCTTTCTTTTGTGCTCACTTTAGGCTGCTCACCCCAGAGGTGTGTCCAGACTGGCAGTGCAACACGCCTCCTAACTATCTAATTTCCCGCCTGTCCAGGTGCCAAATGGGCCTCTGGCAGGGGGTGGCATCCTCCAAGTCTCGAAGAAGCCAGGCTTGCATATCCAAGGCGACAGAGGTCATTAATGCCTCTGACCTTGACATACTAATCCACTAGCCTTCCCACTGGAGGAGGTGGTAAAACGTCCTGCGAGAGAAGGCATTGTTCCTGACCATTGTTTTCACCTGCAGGGGGTAAAAAAACCTCACTGTGGGAGCAGGCTGGAAGAGTCCTGTCAGAAAACACATTATTAGACCAGGTCTAATAATGTGTCTAAGGTAACCTCTGAGTGCATGTATTAATAAATCCGTACCTGGAATCACTGTAGGTTTATTAATAAGAGGTGTTTTATACCAAATACCATAGGTTTCCGTGAAGTCATTATGTAGCTGGATAACTAATTTTTACCGGTTCCCAGTACAATCCTTAAGATGGATTCCCTGTTTACTTGCAATATCTAGTTATAAAGCTAGGCATCACATGGGCACTTCTACTCTTGCAGATAGGTCTTCATATAAAATATAGTGCACCCTGCCTTAGGTCTCAAAAGCCTGCTATAAGGGTTAGTAACATGTATTAAAAGCAGTGACTGGCATTGCACACAGGAGTTTGTTGAGCCATGCCATGCCATGGCATGTTTCCACCCACGGTTTGCACCTTGTCACACAGCCTGCAATGGCAGTATGAGTGGAATTTGTGTGTGGGTCCCTTAGAGTGGCAAATGCAAAAAGAACAATTGATGGACAGAATGATTAACAATGTCAGACATTCACCCCAGTACAGAGATCTGGGCCTAAATCCATCATTTTGTTGCTGCCCATGCCATTCTAGTTCAAACCCAGCCATATGCAATTCAGTCTTGACCCTGCTCCCCATGGGAACAGTCCATTCCAAACTGCCAGGCCAGGTGCTCCTTGGACCAGAAAAAAGCATCCTGGGACCTGTTTCGGTGTAACACCCCTCATCCACCATGCTAGCTTGATTCCAGTGGCATGGAGAGAATGGGACCCACGTCTGGGCATACCGGTCCCATTTGAGGTGACAAATGCAAAAAGAACAATTGATGGACAGAATGCTGAATAATGTCAGGCATTCATCCCAGTACAGAGAACTGAGTCTAAAGCCATCGTTTATTTTCTCCCCATGTCATTCCAGTTTAATCCCAGTCATATGCAAATCAGTCTTGACCCTGTTCCCCATGGGGATAATCTAGTCCGAACTGCCAGGCAAGGTCCTCCCTGGACTGGAAAAAAAGCATCCTAGGGCCAGTTTCTGGGTAACACTCCTCATCAGCCATGCTAGTTTGACTCCATTGGCATGGAGAGCACGGGACCCAAGCCTGGTCATAACGTCCCACTCGGGTGATAAATGCAAAAAGAACAATTGATGGACATTGCATTTGTTCCTTTTGCTTTTGTCACCCTAATTAGGAAGGGTATGCCCAGATTTGGGTCCGGTGCTCACTGAGCCATTGGATTCAAGCTAGCCTGGCTGATGAGGCGTGATGTCCACAGCCACACTCATATCACCAATTTGATTCACCTTGTTGGTTTGCCCAGCTGAAAGCAACTTGACTTTCCACTTTTAAGTCCCAATGTGGAGGATTTCACCGAAGCAAATGCTGAGCAGCACCCCGTCGTCCTCGAGCCCTTGGTCAGATGCAGCGGGCAGCCTGTCTCACTGATAACAAGATTCTCCCAGAAAGACTTCTAAAGGCCCGATTTTGGTTTTCGTGGAGGGAGTATTCTTCATAAGCCTAGAGAAGGACTTTACATCTGGCAGGCCAAGACTACTTTGCCTGCCAAATATAAAAATGACCAAGAAACTGGCAGTCATTCATAAAGCACTGGCACGTACCGCCGTGACGGTGGTTCCTGTCAATGCATTTGCCTGTTTGGTGTATGGCTCCATCAGTAAGAAAGAGTCTTATGCTAATTAGCCTTCATGCAGTTCAAGCAGGTAGTGGGTACATCTCTAAAAGTTACTTTTCCTGAATATTTATCAAAAATCTAACTACACATTGAATTGGATTTTAATAACTTTCATTCATTCATTAAACTTTATTCAGTCATTACAACCATTTAAGTGCGAATGCTTGCAATACATCAATCCATCATTACACATTAAATAAACCATCATTAACCGATGCATATATGCTAAAAGGATATTAAACACAACTGATGGAGTAAAACATATTCTAAAAGAATAAAATCCATTATTATTATAAGAACATGTGTCACATATTTAAGAAATGGATCCGAAGATAATCAGATTTGGTCAATTTACAAATAGTAGCAATACATGGATATTATAAGCATAGTATAACTCTTTTATAGCAATTACAGAAAGCAGATTATAGTGTCATGCACGCAAACCTTCAGATTATCCACATTTTACCCAAATACTTTGCAACACCACATGTTACAAAAGGCCTACAGTCCGATTTAAGGATGCGGAGTGCTTCCTGATGGCAACGGGTTCCTAATGACCTGCAAACTGGGGATAGCCACTGAATTCTTGCATAGTTATAAAGTGGACAAGCAAAGAAAATGTGGCCAATTGTTTCAGCCTTTGCAGCACAGCCCGGACAATGTTGGGTAGTGGACGAGTGCTGGTGCAAAGTAGCTGTGAAGGAATTCACAGGAAGACAGCCTAATCAAAACAGAATGTTCAATTTTCTATCCTGCGGGATGGTAATAAGATACAGGCAGGCCTCAAAAGTGCTTTATATTTTGAATTCCATGAATTCCATTGTAAGGCGACCCAAACAAAAAGGAAGCCATTTTGTAACTTTCATGTGTGCTGCATGAAGCAGCACACATGAAAGTTACAAAATGGCATTTTTTTAAACGGTTTGTTCATGTACATGAAGGGACATCTTCCTGTATATGAACAAACCATGGCATTTTGCTTTTTCCTGTTGTATTGCACAAGGCAGCATACTTGAAAAAGCAAAAACAAGGAGAAATAATGCATTTCTCCTCGTTTCGCCAATTTAAGACCAGGATTTTCCTAGTCTTCATTTTGTCACTCCCTCCTATGTACGCCACCCATGTACATAGGGGGCAGCGTCAAATACAATGGGTGTTGCGGTGGAACGCCCACCACAACACTCACTGCATGCCCCTTTCACGCTAACCATAGCGTGAAAGGGTGCCTTATGTACAAGGCAGCGTTATGCCACGTTAAGTGGATTGACGCTGCCTTGTATATAAGGCAAGGCCACCATCGCCACCACAAGGTCCATAAAGGTGACGTTATGGTGGCGATAGGGGGTTGTACATATGCCCCCTGGGGTGCTGTTTATCCTGGGATAGGACATACAGCACCATGATTATTTTTTGGGTTTGGAATGCGCCTCATTTTAATAAATATTTTTATGTTTGATCCAAATACATTGCCATTGGCACAACCAGGATCTGGACTTTAAATATAGGAACCTCAATGAAGTATTCTTGTTGTATCAATAATTATTGTTAGTGTATTTTTTCTATGTTTAATCTTGTTTTTTATAAGTGTAAATTGCATCAGGATAAACACTCAGGTGGGACCTACTATTGTGGTGTGTTACATTAAGGAGATGCAAAATAATTAAAATGAAAACATCAAATCAAATTAAAGCTGGCAAATGATGGTGGTTAAGGTGGCCTTGCAAAATACACAAAGCCAGCAAACACTAGCTATTTTATTTGCTTTTTCTTTATCTATTTGATCACATTGATGCTTTTCTGTTGGGACCAATGCTCTAATGCTGACTGCATTTACATTGCTGCTTCATCTTTCCATCTGTTTATCTATTAGAGTTTGGACAAAAGTATTCAGAAAGCTTCTGATTACTTGTTGAAGAAGTACCCAACCCTTACCACCCCCTATGCTGTAGCTATAACTGCCTATGCGTTGGCAATGGTCAACAAACTTCCTGATGTCAAAAAACTCATGGATATGTCAACAGGTAAGTAGCCGCGGCTTGCTGCACTAACTGAGGATATGAAATGAGAGGAGAAAATAGGTAAGAGTAAGAGAGTGGGCTTGATACCAATTTAGTGAAAGAGAGAGCTGAAGAGCAAGGGATATAAGCAACAATGATGGTGAGAAACTTAAACAAAAGATCAAGAATCATTTTCAAGAGCAGTTGAGCAAGAGTGCTAGAGAAGGTGAATGAGCAGCCAAGAGAGGAGTAAATAATGGAATTGACTGTTGAGCGACCATGATAAAGACATCTTAGGTGAAGGTCTCTAGATGTGAGGGCCCCATTTTCTCTAGTAAGAGGACAGTTGATGCACTGAACTCTGTAAACAATTAGTGATGCCCAACCTACATCCCATTCCTATCCTTAAATATTTGTAAGCTTCATATGGAAATCAGTCATTACAGTATTCTAACCGGCTGCAGCCTATGAAGCTTTTGGAAAAGGCTCAGTGATAATGGTTATGTCCATGTTTCGAATTTATACCTGTAATCTGGGTCCAACTACAGAATCGTAAAGTCTTGCCATCTCTCCATGACTGAGCAAATGGGATGAGAGCAGAACAAAATCAAAGGAGGCTGACTTTCTCTGAGCCACACACAATCAAGAACTTACTAATCACCTTTTCATGATTGTTTGCAGGGGGAACCCATTGGAATGTTCCTGCAGATAAGCTGTTCACCATTGAAGCCTCTTCGTATGCTCTCCTTGCCCTTATACGTATAAAGAGATTTGAGAAGACCAGTGGGATCTTGCAGTGGCTGAATGAGCAGAGGTTCTACGGTGCTGCTATGGAAGCTACCCAGGTGAGGTTCCCACATCCGACAGGGCCTGCTATTATTCTTAGCCACCAGACTCACATTCTCAACCAAAATGATTGCAAGTTCTGCCACCTCTTGTAACTTTTGTCAATCCAATAACAGTCCTAGAGTCAAAACTACACCCCGGGGTTTAGCGCAATAGAGCCAACAAGCCACCAAAAAAGGTATTAAAATACATGTTTTCATAATACCATATAGGCTATATATCTGTGGTATGACATTAACTATGGGGTTACGGTGAGTGCATTATAACCTTCTTGTGCAATGGCCTGTATCTTAAGAGAAGCAAGTTGTAGTACAAGTTAATAAAGTAATGCATATGCAGTTTTCTTCGCTACACTTGTGAGTAAATTACACATGCAAATTTGCCTTTACACTTATGAATACTCAAAAGTATAGAATTAAATGTCTCCACCCCCTGAAACAGGCGGTGCAACCAATCTTACAATTGTAAGTTACTACTGCCAAAAAGGAGGAGGAGTAAGTCCAGCATCACACATGGCCAACCACAGATAGTATGACACCTTCACAATAGTGAAGAAAGGAGGTATGGACTTAAAATAGAATCCCTTGGGAAATAATATTTTGCAGCAAGAATCCTTGGATTCACATGCTGTCCATTCTATTCCTCCATCTAGTGACTGGGTCTGGAATCATGAATCTTCTATATTTTATTTGTTTTTTCCTACTGGGAATCATCTACAACCATTTGGTGGTAAGTCCATTCTCTGTGTGATGTCAAAGGTTTGCCCTGAAATTTCCTGTGTGTGGTTGCCATCTTCAAATTCTTTTTTCAGCCATTGGGTCTGGAAGCACAACAGAGGAGCTGAGAACACTGATGAATTTCCACTGAAAACATCAAAGATCACTAGAGACCATGAAAGGTTGAGTAGCAGAGGAAGGGAGCCTTCTCAGCTCTAACAGGGGATCCCACCGGTGAACACCAGGTGGCCCGAGAATGCAGAGGAGAGAGGCATCAAGGGGATTTGGAAAACGCCCTTTTTAAATTCTCCCCCTACTGCCACCACAAGTTCACACAGAGAGATCTCCCTGAAGACTGCAACTAGTGCCTCCCGAAGGACCACAGTGCAAAAGACTGCAATCTGACCAGAATTTGTCCTGAAGATGTTGAAGGTTATACTTAAACAGCACCTGGCACAAGATGCTATAGCCGACACAAAGAGGGCACATAAGTTTCTAAAGGACTTTGTCCTCTCCAGTGACAAAGAAGAGGAAAACATCAAGAAAGTTGAGCTGGCAGATGGAGGAGAGGAAAATGCAGAAGAAAGCCTCATCAACATTTAGAAGTTAGAGGCTGCGACCAGAGCAGCCAAATGTGTAGAAAGAAATAAGCGTAAAAGGTAACAAAGCCCCCAAAATGCATGGGCTCTGGGTTCCATAAAGTCTACCTCGACATTGAAATACTTGATGGTCGAAAGACTGCAAAAACAACAGGATTCACACAGTTTCCGACCCTAGGACACCTATGGGGTCCCCCTTTCAATCAACCATTGATGCAAAGGAATTGAAGACCCTGAAAAGGATGGCACTACTAATGGTCAAAGCTAAACAACAGGTGCTCGAGGTTGTGTAAAGGAAACATTGGCTTAAAGTCTAAATGTTGGCACCCCTACAAAGAAAGGAGTTTGATGACTTGAAGTAGAGAGAAATAGATTCCGATCAACTGGACCTCAAGGCACCTTCAACACCAGAGCCATATAAAGGGGATCATGAGAATTCTTCAATTACGAAGAAGAGATGTGGGAGGATCTTGATGCCAAATTCCCCAAGAAAGGCATCTATACCTCGGAGCTCTCACCACTGGATGAGCTGTCCAGCTCCAATGGCTTTCAAGAAAGCCACAGACAATAATGGGATACAACTAGAGAAGTAGATGGAGGATTGATGTTTCCTCATCAAAACACTCCTGTCAACACAAAAGGCAAATCTGTACCTGCCCATTGCTACACAGCATCTTGGACCAGGGTAAGGTGGAAGTTTGGAAGACTGATACAGCAAGGACTGTGACTCTCCAGTTGGAGAAGAAATCTAAGCATTTCACACAGGAACCTCAATACATCAAGGAAAATGTACCAGAGAATTCCATAATCATGGTAAAATCCAGGGAAAGGGCCAATACACCAACATCGACCAAGCCACCACCAAGTAAGGAGAGCAAGAGGATGGGCATTGAGGGCTGGAAGATGGAAAGAGAGGCAGCAACACAATGGAGAATTGCCAACTTCATGCCCTCATCAAACACTATTGCCACGTGTTGTGGGATGAGATGGAGGGTCTCCTGTAACCTCTTCCTGAGGAATCCAAGAAGAGATTAAAGACTGTCATCCAGGAGGCCAGGAACATCACCATCTCCTACCTCAAGTCAACACTTGATGCAGCAAACACAGCAAGCAGGTAAATGTGCACAGGCACAATCCTCAAGAAACATGCCTGTCGAAGGATGTCAGGATTCAAGACAAAATAGTTGGCATCAGTGATCAGCATGCCCTTCATCGAAGAAGCCCTCTCAGATCGGCTGTGGATGGGGCACTACAGCAAATTAAAAAAAAGAGACAATGAGACTGTTAAGCCAATAGGTGGGTGTAGTTTAGGAGATCCTTCAAGAAAGGAGGCATGCCCACCAGGACACCAGCTGGCAGGAGAAGTTTTCAACCAGGCTTAGAACAGCAACAACAGGGATTTTGCCAGCAGGCGGTGCATCAGCCCGTGCACCAGCAGTGGCAGGACCCAGCAAGACAGCCTTTTTCAGAGAGCTGCGAGGGAGAGGCCGCCTGCAGGAAAAGGGGGCCAAGCAAGCAAGTAACTCCTTTGATCCACTACCCCACCAGAGAACACCAGTAGAGGGAAGGATAGGAGTATTCCTCTAAGAGTGAAGCTCAATCACCTCAGACAATTCGATACTAAACATAGTAAAACATGGTTACTGCAGAGAACTCAGCAAGAAACCACTTGCCCCCACCACCCTAAAAGCAGATTATAAAGGGAATTAGAGGTCATACAGTTATGATAGGAAGTCAAAAAGTTTATTAAAAGCTAGCCATAAAAACAATCCAACAGCGGGAGGCCGGAAGAGGCATGTATTCAGCATACTTCCTAGTTCCAAAGCAGGACCTCATGCTGGAACCAATACTGTATCTAGGATATCTAAACAATGTCATAGGAAAGAAAACAGTACACGATTACAGTATTACAAGGAGTGATCCCACTTTTAAGAAAGGGAACTACAAGGCCACTATTCACCTGAAGGATACCTACCTACAAACACCAATAAACAAAAGCCACAGATAGTGCCTCAGCTTTGTCATAGACAATGTATACCACCAATTCATAAAGCTACCCTTTGGCATTAAATCAGCACTAAGGGTGTTCCCAAAATGCCTTGTGGCTACACACTCGAATAGCCAAGGCATACACGACCACCCATAACCTAGACGACTGGCTTTGAGACTGGGTTTGAGACAGAAGTTCCAGCTGAACATATAAACACTCATCTCCACACTGACAGGATTCAACATAAACCACTAGAAAGTATCTCTGCACCCAGATCAGAAGTTATTCCTAGGAATGACACTGAACTCAAACACTGCACATGTCATCCCAGTACCCAAAAGAGCAAAGGAGATAACAGAGAAAGCTTACCGTTTCCAGAATGGTCAGTCTCGGACAGTGAGGACAGTAATGAAACTAATGGGTAAGAAGGCATCTTGAATCTCACTCATATTGCAGGCAAGACTATGCAGATTGACTAGTAGGCTAATTTGTGTCTGTTGTTTGCGGTACTCTGCACTGGCATACAGAAATGCTTCTGCAACAAAGAGCAAATGCCACATCTAGCTGGGAGGATCTAGTGGTTGTCACTGCAAAGGTTCAGAAAGAAGCAAAAGAAGGAATGTAACATCAACCTAAAGGTCAGGAGTCTGTGGAGCCTGGTGGAAACAGTAAAACACATAAACCTCCTGGATCTCAGGACAATCTTCCTAGCACTGAAGGTCTTCCAGACACACATAAAGGGACAGACAGTGCTGATCCAGATGGATAACTCAAAAACAATGTTCTACCTCAACAAACAAGAAGGGACAAAGTTCTAACTACCCAAATTAGTACAAGAGTTATAGAAATAGATTGCACCTAAATAAAACTCGGAAGAAGACAATCAAACAATGTCATGAATGAGAGCTAAATCCAGAGGTGCTTGTTCGCATTTTCAGGAGATGGGACACACCAAGCATAGACCTGGTCGCGAGCCAAGAAAACACAAAATGCCAAGACTTCAAGCCCTGATTAGGGGTGGGTGACAAGTTCTGCTCCGTCTGCGGTGTTGTGGAGTTTTTCACTGCTTCACATGGCTTCCGAAAAACTCTGTGAAGCAGTGCGTAGTGGACCCAGGGGTGGCAACATTGGCCCTCTGCTCAATACACGTGTACTCAAGTGGATAACATTTTTCAACTCCATCAATAATGGGCTTAACGAAATGGACAGTAGTTTCGCTCAATTGGCAGTACAATGAATATTTATATGACCTCTCCAGAATCACACACACTCTTTTTCCTCTACTCTGCTCCTCCAACTCTAGACTGTCTTTACCACCCTGCGCGGTAGGTACACGTCTTTTCTTTCCCTAAGTAAAGATTTATAAACCATGTACTTTGTTCATTCACTATCGTTCATAGCACCCTGTGTGGTAGCTACACGGTACCTTAAGTCAATGCGGTTAGCCTCCTGTAATAACGCTTTCAACACCCTACGTGGTAGTTACGCGCTTATAAGGCACTATATCAGCAAAGGTCCCTGTTTTTACCCCTCACTCTTAAGAATATGCGGGGCCAACGCATGGTAACAAGGACAACTACCATTCGTGCACCATCACTATACAGTAACAATAAGGTTAACAGACCGGTATGATGTGGACAACTGTGTGTCACCTACCGTTTATAGTACTCTGTGTGGTAGCTACACGGTAACTCTGACAATGCTAAGGAGGTGGGTAATATCACTGGCCTTTTGTAAATACGCTTCTCACACTCCACACGGTAGTTACGCGTTGGTAATGCATTTATCCTAACTTTGAGTGTTAACAACGTCAACATAATCCATTTCTGCACCAGTCGTCCTTTACATTATGTGGTGACTGCACAGCACCCATCATGCGGTGATTGTTTGATCGGCTTGATGATATGGTTGCCTTAGCAACCATCACGCCAGTCTTTTCTCCCTTTCTGACGTTTTCAGGCAAGACACGTGACCGCTTAGTCCGGAAGTTATTTTCGGCTCCAGCACCAGTCGCTCTCTACAGCAGTAGACCTCTGGCAGTTTGGAGCGGCGAGAGAGGAGCCCATGCTCAGGTAACCGTTTGGCCCGCCTGTCCCCCCTTTTGAACAGTCACCCAGGTGGCTCCTTTCCTCTAATCTTACCCTTGCCCCCCTTTCTCTTCACAGCCCAAGCGGTGTGACTGACCGTGTCCATTCCTAGCCTGCCATTTCTCATGACAGGTAATTGATCAGTCTGTATAGCTGGTTGTGATACTACCTTATCGTATTGGTACCCCTGTGTATAGATAAGCCTCTTGTATTTATTTTTAGACAAGGCCCGATCTCCCTGATTTTCACAGCGTTAGAGGCATCTCAGCGCCTGCGCATCGCGCACATGTGAGTCGTCTTTGTCTGTGTATGAGACTGGTTGTAAATATATTTGCCTTCGCTAAAATAGAGAATGGTTTTTCGCCTATGTCAACTACATGGGCACATCAATAAGCTTCTAGATATACCCTCTTGTGCGTTCATGATCCCAGTTGGGACACATTCATTGATGGCTCCATTATTGTTCCTTCTAGGATTTCTGCCCAGCACTCCCCTTCGTCCTGAAGAAGACCCGCTCTGTAAGGGATAGCAACCCTACCACCCCAGGGTCAAAACGTAGACCATCATTCCACCGCCACCTGACGCAAGTGTGATTCGCAACACTGGTTATAAACGGGATGGCAATGAAAATAAGAAATATGATGTATTCTTGCATGGTTCCCCTGTGAAGCCACTATTTATTGTGTTTTGCACAAAAAGATTATATACTTGACCTGTCACATCTCCAAATTGCACTAATCCCAATCACTTCACCCCCACCCCCTTCACTCCTTTGTGGGCACCCATTTTTGTAAAGTATGTAATGAAAATGCACATTAAGATGCCTTGAACACGATGGGAATAAATAACATTGTGTTCCTAAATAAGTGAAATTGATTGCTTTTGTATAATTTTTCTAATTTGTCCTCATGTTCTGGGACCCCTCTTTTCTATAACACGCAAATAGTGACTCCTTGGGTTGACCCTTTTTTTGTAACAGCTCGCATTGAGGAAGCTGCAGCTCGAGTAGAACAGCTACTCGAGCAGCAGAAAGAATCAGCACCCTTCAGCGCTGCATGTGGCGCTTTTCTTGCAGATTTTACAGTGTGGGACAAACTCCTAGTGCTAAAAATCAGCACAAGCACCGTGACTTACCACTCTCCACCACATGAACGCAGACCTCCATGGATGTGGCAGAGTTTTTTCAGAACTTCACGGAGTTCCGCATAGCAAAATTCCATGAACTCTGCCCAGGCCTGGTGCAGATACCCACACCACCAGCCCAAGGGGACTGCCCTGTTGTTAACTACTCAGGGTATTTGCATATGCTTTTCCACTGATTACCCTGATCAATAGTGCTAGACAAAGTCAAACAGATGGCACTCATCGCCCTGCAATGGCCCAGACAGACCTGTACTCCTACCTACTAGAGACATCCACAGAACCTAACATACCTATGATGCCATAACAAGACTTGCTAACAATGCAAGAATAGGATGATATGCCACCCAGAACCTACAACGTTCAACCTAGCTGCTTGGCTCCTGAGTACCTAGAGTTTGGACACCTCAGGCTTCCCCCAAGGACAATGGAAATCCTGAAGGAGGTGAGAAAACTGAGTACACAAAAGTGCTACATGGCTAAGGAGTCAGGTACATAAACTGGTGGAGAGAATAGAGATAATGACAGAGGACAGTATGGTGCTAACTTACCTCACCCACATTCTAGACAGCAGCTTGACCTATGCATCACTAAGGGCTCCCCAGAAGACTTGGAGGGACCAGTGTCTTCACCCTACCAGGGGTGAAGAAATTTGTAGAAGGATTAAAAAAACATAGGTCCACCAAGAGGAACACCAATGTGGAGCGTAGACATTGTATTCACACAGCTAATGACAAAATCCTTTGAACTTATGCACAAAGCAGAACTAAAGTTCCTAACTCTAAAAATAGCCTCACTAATAGCAGACTAATTATATTCCAGGCGCTCACCAGCCTGGATCCCTACCTACACACTACAAATCCACAAGGCCACAATAAACCCTTTGGGGCAGATCTACAAGAAAGTGCCGCAGCGTGGCACCGCAAGCCCTTTGGCTGCGCCACGCTGCGACACTTTCAGAGCACAGGAATGCGACATATTTACAAGAATATGTTGCATTCCTGTGCTCTCCCATTTGCTGGAGCACAAACATCTACCAAGCGCCGATGCAGGCACCCTTGCACCATGGTGCAAGGATGCCTGCGCATTGAGGGGATTGTTTTTGTGCAGGAAGAAGCACCTTTCTGCACAAAAACAATCATTAAAGGCGTTTTCCTCTTTCAATGCGTGCTGTAGAATGCAGCACGCATTGAAAGAGGAAAAAACCCGGAGACATGAGAACATTTTTCCTCATTGCGCCTCCTTACACCACCTCTAGGGTGGCGTAGCATTCAGACACATCTCCAGATTTATGATTTCTCGTAAATCTGGAGATGTGTCTTGTTCCATGGGTGTTGCATGGGAACACCCACAGCAACACCCATGGAACGTCCCTTCAACGCAAAGTGCTGCATGTGAAGGGGCCGTATTTACAAGGAGAGGAAAAGTCACTGCAGGGTGGCTTTTCCTGTCCTTGTAAATATGGAGGAGCCCCCTACGCCACCAGTACGTCACGAAAAGTGATGTACTGGTGGCGCAGGGGGCTTGTAAATATGCCTCTCAATTTCTACCTCATTTAGTGTCACAGTTCTGCATCAGCCAGAGCATCCAGCTGCTGACCTTCTTCCAGGAAACAAAGATTCAGGCCAAATGAGCGCTGCACACCTTGGACATGGGGAGAGCACTCATGTAACACCTGCAAAAGAACATACCCTAAATAAGGGGAACCAAGTCTTTGACACTTTTGCAAGAGCAACCAAGGGCACACAAGTAACAAAGAGAACCCTCATACAAAGGATTGTAAAGACAATCCAAACCCTACACATAGGCAGGGAAATCTATGCAAACGAGGCCCAGGGCACATTCCACAAGGAAGAAGCTTCAACCTTGGCCCTCCCAGCAAACATGCGCATCTAGGTCATTGCGCGGCTGTAATGTGGTCATCCCCATACACCTTAACAAAAAACATTTGTGTGGACATCCAGATAAACAAGAAAGCACAAGTTGGACAGAGAGTACTACAACACCTGTTTGCAAACTCAACCATATTTCAACCCAACTTACCCAAGGAGGCAACTAAATCTTCAAAATCAATTCACAGCACGTAATTACAGAAAAGGATTTGTGCTGCAAAATGAAATGGTTACTCGCCAATAGGAGTAGTTTTGCAGCTTGAAGAGTTTTCTGGATTCACCTGCGACCCACCTGCCTTCCGGGATATGTTTGGGGACAAACGGGCAAGGTGCACAGCACATAAAGATAATGGAAGTTTCCAACATCTACTGAAGTCACAAAAGAGGAAAAAATAATCTGAAGATTAAGATAATGCATTTGAACTTCTGGGGCGTGCATCTGATGTCACAGAGAGGATGAACTTATCTCCAAATGGTGGCCGATGATACCCATGAAGAAAAAAGAGAGCAAACACGATTTTGCACCCACCACTAGATGGCAGAATAGATCCACAGCATGCAAAAACTCTTGAAGCTCCTAACTATTCCTACTGGTAAGTAACTTTTTTGTTCAATTTAATTAGTTTATTTCTAAGGGGTGCAATAACAGACAGCTACTGCAGTGCTGGATGACACAGAGTGAACTTACCCACAGACTCTATTTTGCCAAGGGAGATCTGCCTTGGCTAACACATATAATGCAGATGGGACTTCATGCCTGGAAGATGTACAATACTAGGTGGGAGACATACCTACCATTCACACATGATCAACCATTACGGGAAATTCCCATGTTACATAACATAGATTGGGAACTCAATATGTCTCGTTGGAAAGAGGGGTATGTCTGGAAGAAGACAACCTTTATATCAGAAAGAAACAGGTTAGTATTAGATTCCGTACCTTAGAATATCCCCAGGCATCAGTCTGGATCCGGAAATATTTGTGTAGCAGTACCCCTGCGCGTCGGTAGACGTCGTCTGGGGCTCCGCATCCATCGTCGGAGTTGTTGGCGCCGGGATGACGTCGCCGGAGTACTTAGACGCCGCCCTCGTGTGCTGACGTCAGTTCTTTTTTCCGCGCCAGCAAGCGCAGATCCGGAAAAAGTGGTACCCTTTAGTAATTTTTTGACTAAACTTTTTCAATCCTTTTTTCAATCGAGCGACTCCATCGGTGCTGGTAGGGATGCCCGGGTTAAAACCCTGTGCCGACTGCAACTGACTGATGTCGGTTACCGACCCCCATCGCCGGTGCCTGTATTGCTTAGGGGCCGACCACGATGACAAGTCGTGCCCCGACTGCCGGTCCTTGACGTCAAAAGCTAGGCAGGAGCGGTCCTCAAGATCCGGCAGTCGGCCCGTGCCGCTCAAGGTCCCGGTCAGGAAGGAGGTCAAGGGACCGGTTGCGGGGCCGGAGTCATCACAACCACTCGTGGGGCTCCAAGTCCTCAGGTAAGAGGCACAAGGAATTGAAGAGGCAACATCGCTCTTCTGACTCCCCCCAACGCTCGCGCAACGCAGCCGGGAGTTCGGGCGACACCGCCCACACGGCTCCACCGGAGCCGCAGATGTCGCGGCCTGCTCCATACCTGCCGGTCCCTGAGCAGGACGTGACGCCGGAGGAGATCGATGCCTTCCTCATGGCCATGAGGTCGCTCGCTCCTCTTTCGGGGTCTGCTGTGCCTTCGGGCCCGCAGTCCCAACTGGAAGTCCAAGCGGGCCGGGTGCTTCGGCCCCGGCGCCGTCGGGTGCTTCGCCCCGGTGCCGTCGGCGACTTTGGTCCCGGCGCCGCAGGGCCCCACTGGATCCGGTTCCGGATCCAGGTCGCCACTGGTTGACCTTACGACCCTGCCGGCGTCGACCCAGAGGGTGTCGCCCCCGGTGCCGTCCTCACACGGTGCCGTCCCTGGTCCTTCTCTCGATCCGGATCCGTAGTCGGACCGGCGTCGCTCGACACCGCATTCGACGCCGGCTGAAGAGCAATTCTTCTTTAATCCGGCTTCATCCTTTACCCCTGCATTCCAGGAGATGGAGGATGAGGGAGACTGGGACGGGTCTGAGGACCCTCTGGCACGGGAGTGTCAGTCATTCCAGGACTGGACAGAGGAGCTAGGGGTAGCCAGTGGCCTGGATACCTCCCCAGACATTGGTTTTGTCTCCCCTCCTACCGTGGCTACGGAGGAGGGGGCTGCTTATAGTGTGATGCTGATGGGGGCAGCCAAGGCCTTGGCTCTTGAGCTCCGCGTCGCAACGGTGAGGTCTAACATGATCACGGAGGTCCTTAAACCGCAGGTAAGCTCTCCAGAGCCTCTGCTGCCATTTAATGAAGCTCTCACGGACGTCCTGTTGGGCACCTGGTCCAGGCCCGCTGCAGGTCCCCCTGTAGATAGGAACGTTACCACGCGCCACCACCTTGCTCCGGGCGACCCTAGTTTCCTGTCCACCCACCCCACCCCGAGAGCCTGGTTATCCAGGCCTCCACTTCCCAGTCCGCATTCCGGACTGCACCTCCAGATCGGGAATCCAAAAGGTATGAACAATTCGGCAAGAAGATGTTCTCCTCTCTAAGTTTGGGGTTGCGGTCAGTCAACACTGCGTGCCTTTTGGGCCGTTACACCCACTCCCTGTTCTTTAATCCAGCTCCATCCTTTACCCCTGCATTCCAGGAGATGGAGGACAAGGGAGACTGGAACGGGTCTGAGGACCTTCTGGCACGGGAGTGTCAGTCATTCCAGGACTGGACAGAGGAGCTAGGGGAAGCCAGTGGCCTGGATACCTCCCCAGACATTGGTTTTGTCTACCCTCCTACCGTGGCTACGGAGGAGAGGGCTGCTTATAGTGTGGTGCTGACGAGGGCAGCCAAGGCCTTGGCTCTTGAGCTCCGCGTCGCAACGGTGAGGTCTAACATCCTCACAGAGGTCCTTAAACCGCAGGTAAGCTCTCCAGAGCCTCTGCTGCAGTTTAATGAGGCTCTCACGGACGTCCTGTTGGGCACCTGGTCCAGGTCCGCTGCAGGTCCCCCTGTAGATAGGAACGTCACCAGGCACAACCGCCCTGCTCCGGGCGACCCTAGTTTCCTGTCCACCCACCCCACCCCCGAGAGCCTAGTTATCCAGGCCTCCACTTCCCAGTTCGCATTCCGGACTGCACCTCCAGATCGGGAATCCAAAAGGTATGAACAATTCGGCAAGAAGATGTTCTCCTCTCTAAGTTTGCCTTTTGGGCCGTTACACCCACTCCCTGTGGGATACGGTTGCAGCCGTGCTGCCGGAGTGCCCAGAGGGGGCAAAGCTCTCTCAAGCCCTCGTGGAAGGACGAGACGCAGCACGGTACTCCATTAGATGTGGGCTGGATACCACAGACTTGCTAGGACAAGCGATTTCCACATCTGTGGCGGTTCGCGGCCACGCCTGGCTGAGGTCCGACAACTTTTCAGCCGATGTCCAGAACACCCTCATGGACATGACATTCGGTGGCAAGGCAGATAGTGTGCTTGAACGCTTCAAGGAATTCTGGGCTATGGCCAAGTCTTTGGGCCTGTCGGCCCGCGTCAGCAAACTTCTGCCTTTCGCTCCTTTCCTGGCCAAGGAAGGGGCGCCTCCACACGTCCTGCCAGCCACGGGCCATAGACTAACATCCAGTGCGTGGGCGGACGTGTTAACCGCCGTGGCGGTAACAGGGGACAACGGCGAGGCCAGTCCACATCCACCCCCGCAGCATCCACCTTGAAACCCTCCTAGTCCGAGCTTTCAGGCCCATTTGACACCAGTGGGGGGCAGGGTTCGCCATCACCTCCTCCACTGGCGCTCCATCACTTCTGACATGTGGGTACTGCAAATCGTCCGAAGAGGCTACTCCCTCCCCTTCGAGGTGACCCCTCCAGTAATTCCACCGCAGTACCACTGCATGTCGGGGGATCACTTGAAGCTTCTGCAAGAGGAAGTTATGGCCCTCTTGGCCAAGGGGGCCATCAAGTGCGTTCCTGGGCCAGAAGTAGGGTGTGGTTGTTACTCCCACTACTTTCTGGTTCCCAAGAAGGGCAAAGGGGGCCTTCGCCCTATCTTGGACCTGCGGAACGTCAACGGCTTCCTCCGGAAGGAGAAGTTCAAGATGCTAACTCTGGCTCAGGTCTTAGCTGCCCTGGACCCGGGAGACTGGATGGTAGCGTTGGACTTGTAGGACGCATATTTTCACCCCTCCCCCCCCGTCCTGCCGGCCCACCGGCGTTACCTGCGGTTCACGGTAGGCCACGAGCACTTTCAGTTTACCCTGCTCCCCTTCGGCCTTACCAGCGCCCCTCTGCTGTTCACAAAAGTGATGTTTCAAAAGACAGTGGTCCCAAACATTAGCAAAAATATATGAAGTCGGAATGAATATAGACCAAAAATTGAAATCTATATTTTTACTGTCCAGCCGGACAGGATTTAATAGTATAAATATTTATATATATGCGACAAAAGAGATGGGAAACAATTGCCAAGCGGGACACAGCCTGTGTCCTACTATCACATATGACATACATATAAGGCAAACAGAAAAAGAACAAGGCAGTCTGTAAATGCTTAAATTTTGACAGACGATGGTAAAAATACACTTTACGTGATCTTATCAATACAATGTAAAAAATCATCAAGTGTAAAATGTCGACGACGTTTCGATCCCTGTTAGTATGGGATCATCATCAGGACTAATAATTATATGCCTTAGTGTCAAGAAAAATGGCAAGGTCGTCTACTTATTAAAAACACCTTTGCAAGGACCGATGAATGTATCAATAGGGAAACAGGTCCTGCCAGCCAAATTAAGGTGGTTGAGGCAAGTAGGGACTGTTTAAAGGGTAGTCAATTGTTACCCGGGTTCCGAATGAAGCTCGTGGGCCGATCTTGTTAGTATTGATTCAGACCGGAAAAGGGGAACAGGAACCGCCGCAATGGGGGTCTGTAACATCGGACGAGTGAATACTCGTTCCGTCCGGACGAGTATTCACTTTAAACGGTCCCTACTTGCCTCAACCACCTTAATTTGGCTGGCAGGACCACTGGCTGTTGAAGGCGGGCTCGCCCCAGACAGTCGTCAGCCACCTCCAGACTACGGCCGATCTCCTGCACCTGCTGGGGTTCTCCATCAACATGCCGAAGTCACACCTGTGCCCCTCTCAGAAGCTCCTTTTCATCGGAACAGTTCTGGACTCGGCACAGTTTCGGGTTTATCCACCCAAACAGCGGGTTCGGGATATTCAGGCACTGATTCCGATCTTTCAGCCTTTATCCCGAGTCTTGGTCAGGTGAACGCTGCGGCTTCTTGGGCTGATGGCCTCCTGCATCCTTCTGGAGCATCACGCCCGGTGGCGGATGCGGGCTCTGCAGTGGGACCTGAAGTTTCAGTGGGCCCAGCATCAGGGCAACTTGTCCGTCTATGTCTTGATCTCAGAGGGCACTGCAAGACAGTTGCAGTGGTGGCTCATGGACCGCGATTGGGTCAGTGGCAGATCCCTCTCCCTACCCCAACCGGAGCACGTAGTTGTGACGCACGCGTCCCTCCTGGGCTGGGGGGGACACATGGGAGAGGCGGAGATCAGAGGCCTCTGGTCTCCGGCGGAGTCCCGGCTCCAAATCAACCTTCTGGAGTTGCGGGTGATCCGGCTTGCACTGAAAGCATTCCTCCCCTTTGTCCGGGGGAGTGTAGTGCAGGTGTTCACCGACAACACCACCGCCATGTGGTACTCCAACAAACAGGGTGGGGTGGGGTCGTAGACCCTGTGTCAAGAGGCTCTGCGCCTCTAGCAATGGCTGGAACATTAGGTGTGACCCTGGTGGTTCAACACCTGGCAGTTTCCCTGAACGCCAGGGTGGACGAACTCAGCCGTCGGTGCATGATGGATCACAAATGGCGTCTGAACTCGGACGTGGCGCAAGGTCTCTTTCGGCAGTGGGGAGAGCCTTGGTTAGATCTATTGGCCACAGAAGAGAACGCGCAATTTCATCAGTTCTGCGCATTGGAATTTCCAAGGCGGCACTCGCTCAGAGACGCTTTTCGTCGTGAGTGGAGTTGCGGTCTGTTGTACGCCTTTCATCCTATACCACTTCTGCCCAGAGTGCTGAAGAAGATCAGGGGCGACCGGACCCAAGTCATCCTTGTGGCTCCAGACTGGGCACAAATATACTGGTATCCCGAGCTACTCAGCATGTCAGTCAATCCCCCGGTTTGTCTGCCTCTTCAGGAGGACCTTCTGTCGCAGCAGCAGGGGACGGTTCTCCACCCAAACCTGTCCAGTCTCCACCTCCATGCATGTAGATTGAGCGGCGACAGTTGAGGCCATTTGACTTGCCTCCTGAAGTCTGCGATGTGATTCTGGCAGCCAGGTGTCCCTCCACAAAATCAGAACACGCCTGCAGGTGGAACAAATTTGTGGCATGGTGCACAGCAAAGGCTGTGGATCCACTCTCTGCCCCCCTTTCTTCTTTCTCTTGCCCGGCAGGGCTCTGCTCTGGGCACTATCAAGGGCTACCTTTCTGCCATTTCCGCCTTCTTAAGGATCCCTGATCAGCCCTCTTTGTTCAAGTCCCCGGTTGTAAATACGTTCTTGAAGGGCATCATTCATATGTTCCCCCCTGTTCCTTTCGTGATGCCTCAGTGGGACTTGAACCTTGTTCTGACTTCATAACTGTCCTCTTCGTCTTCTCACCCTTAAGACTGCATTCCTGGTTGCCATCACCTCTGCCAGGAGAGTGAGTGAGCTCCAGGCCCTTTCTTCACAACCTCCTTTCCTTTCTGTCCATCCGGACAAAGTTGTGTTGTGGACGTGACCCTCTTTCCTGCCCAAGGTAGTCACATCCTTCCACATCGGGCAGTCCATCACCTTGCCCACCTTCTTTCCGCCTCTGCATCCCTCGAAAGAGGAAGAGCGGCTCCACCGTCTGGACCCAAAACGTGTGCTCTCATTTTATCTGGATTGCACATGCCAGTTCCGGGTGAAGGACCAACTCTTTGTTCGTTACGTGGGCGCTAAGAAGGTAAGGGCGGTGCACAAACGGGCTATCTCTTGGTAGGTCGTGTTGTGTATCAAGGTATGCTACTCTTTGGCTAAAAAAGAGCCTCCTGTTGGGCTGAGGGCCCATTCCACTCGGGCCACGGCGGCTACTACTGCCCTGGGCCGGGGAGTCCCTTGCAGGACATCTGTCAGGCAGCTACATGGGCCTCGCTGCACACGTTCGCTAGACACTACTGCCTGGACAGCCAAGTCCGGAGAGATGGCTTCTTTGGCCTTTCCATTCTCCAGGACTTTCTGGTGTGATCATTGGTTCGCAAACCCACCACCCGGGTTGGTATTGCTGGGGTATCTATTCTAAGGTAAGAAATCTAATACTAACCTGTTTCTTTCAGATGCACAAGTTACTTACCTTCTGTAATGATATATCTGTAAGAAACAGTAGTTAGTATTAGATTCCTTACCGCCCAACTAGTCCTCCCCATTCTGCGAACCGATATCTAGGGTTAAGGTCATCTCTTTGAGGGCCCTAGTTTCATGGCACCAGTGTTGGTTTTTATCATGGCTCTGCATTTCTGGCGCGGAAAAGCTGTGCATAAGAACTGACGTCAGCACGCGAGGGCGGCGCCTAAGTTCTCCGGGGACGTCACCCCGGCGCCAACGACGCCGACGATGGATGCGGAGCCGCAGACGACGCCTACCGGCGCGCAGGGGTACTGCTACGCAAACATTTCCGGATTCAGACTGACGCCTGGGGATATTATAAGGTAAGGAATCTAATACTAACTACTGTTTCTTACAGATATATCGTTACCGAAGGTAAGTAACTTGTGCGATACAGATTCCTTCCTGCAGTGAAATTAGTCTGTTTCACCGAGACACAGGATAGGTCCTACAGTACTCTGCTCTGTGAAACGTTGCGAGTGATACTGGGAAGGACACCAGCACACTCACTCAATTCAAACATACTAGGCATGATAATGCACAGAGTCAGTGGGAGGGGGTGATCACGCAACTTTATATAACAATCTGAGATGATGAATTGAAACCCACAATTAAGACAAGACAAAGTGGGAAGCTGATTGTGACACAAATGTCCCAGTTAAAGATTAGACTGGAGCACTGAGCCTTATACAAACAGAAATCAGCAACACTGGCTTCCAAATTACTCAGTTCAATTTTAAAGAACATGTGTCAGCCCAGCTATGCTCCATAGGGCAGACCAACCTGAAGTCTGTGGGCTGCATTCGGGCTACATACCTACACCTAACATGGGATTGCCTGCAGCTGGTGGAGCACTGGAAACAGCTACCACATCATTTCCAAAGGGGGCTGCGATGCTCTCTCAGCTAACACCACAGACCTACCTATTGGGGATAGGCATACCTATCACAAAAACCACGGTGGAAAAGAAGTCCATAGGTTTTGCCTTGACGCTGGCAAAGTCCTGTGTTGCTTTAATGTGATTATGCCCCAGGGTCCCTGAGCTGAAGAATTGTCATAACAATATGGAGGAATGGGGAGTAGCTGAGGCATTAAGGCTAAAAATGGTATTGAACAATGACAAACTGGTTGAGGTGGTTGAAATGTGATCCAAATTGTCTAGATACCTACGTCACCCACCAGATGAACTCTCACCCTGAACATGACAACACCAGCCAACAAATTGTGGGGTCACTGCCTTGCCCTAGCCAGTTACAAAAATGTAAGGGCTTGCCATTTTAGAATATATGTACGTAAAACAGTGCAATTGCCCCATGCTTGACTCATGCACACAGTTGGTTTGATCTATCAGTTGTATATTGTTCATCAATCAATAAGGCCAAATATTTGTTTTAAAAAATGTAATATGTTTCAGCTTTTTTAAATAAATATATAAAATTAATTTAAGGTTATAAAATTAAACATCATTGAAAAATAAATATTACTTTATGATAAAATATGTTAAGAACCTTTTCTAATTAAAAAATAAATGTAACCATTTGTTTAAAAACATAATTCGATTGATTTAATGCATACATCATTATAAACATATTACTTTAGTTGCGATTTTGTTAATTAAGATAAAAGATTAATGTAATTAAATTTAATATATTCAAATAAAAAATAAGCTCAAAATTAAGTTAATAGTGTTGTAGCACTTTTATAATTTTTTTCTATTTTTAAAATAATTACACATCATTAAATTCTCTTGTAGCACAGATCTCATGGTAAAGTAAAGGGATAAGTTAACAGGTATACCAAAATGTTCATACTCAAAAATATATTTTTATTATAATGTAAATTAATTTCATATAGGTACTTTACATATATAAGATAATTTAAAAAATGGCACACCCCATTACCCTAATTTTAATTTTAAATGGAATGAATTTGAATATATTTCATTGGATTACAATTATTTTTCTGAAGTTTAAATTAACAAAAAATTCCACATAAAGTAATATGTTGTGAACAGTATCCTTAAGAAAAACGTGGCACTCTGTCATAAATACACTTATTTGGGCACACATTAAACAGTGAATCTGCGATAGAGTGCCTAATTTTCCTTAACAATATATACTCTCCCATTTAGTAATGAGCATGCTCTTTTTTCAGCCACTCACCTGGTCCCTCCCACATTTACTCCTAACCAGTAATATTACATGTGTGAGTATCCCCAAAGAAAATAGAGGAGAGGTGAAGGTGGAAATTTGCACTCACAGGTTTGTGAATGTACATACTACAATATGCTGTTTATGAAGTGAGCCTATTGTCTACATCACCAGCAGAACTGTTTCCGTGTCAAACAAATGTTGCGCTCATCTCTAAAAGTCAGGTATCTGCGACCGACTCACCCGCATTTCATGAAGACACCACCCCAAGCCCTCTTGTGACACCATTAGTCACGTGCCAGGCCAGAATTAGTTACATGCAAGGCTGCTGCCTTTGGAGGTTGCCAGTGTGGCATACCAGACTATTAAAGTCTCCGCATTTCTGAAAAGCAGGAGAGTGTAAGAGTGTCTTCAGAAGAGGAAGTGATTTCTGAATTTATATTAATGTATTTGCCATTTCCTTCTGGAAATGTTCTCTCACTGAAGTAGAACCAGGTGCACTGGTCATAAGAGAGAGAAAGATAACTTTGAAGGCAGTGGCGACCATAGAAACAGATACACTGAAATTAGGAGACTGCCACATAGGACACAATGGAGACAATCAGTGATAGTGACTAAAGAATCAGAAAAAGGTGCTTCACACTGATCATAGTAACCGATAAATACATAGTAAGAGAGCGAGAGCAATCTCAAAGACTATAGATTCATAAAATGACGGCTAGAAAAGTGCATCTCACTAATCAAAGAAACATACATTGATAGTAAAAGAAATGGATCTCAAAAAGCACAGAGATAAAAAGTGACATCAATAGAGGGAGCTTTCGATGACTTAGTTTCAAGGATAGAGACTTCTCATTGTAACAAACAGGCAAAGAGCGACAGAAAAAAGAGACGTCTCTCACTGACATATACACTGATAGTGTATTCGCATCAGCAACCACAGTGGCAACAAGACTGGTGCCTCTCAGTGACCTTAGAAACTCACACTGATATTAGAGGTGAGATCTCAACAGCCACACAGCAAACAGTGGCACAAAGAAATGTGCCTATGACAGACAAAGAAATCCATACTGACATCAGTTGAGGCTCAGAGTGCATACCAAAGACATACAAATAAAGCAAGGAATAAATACAGAATTACTCACGTGACGTCTTTTTTTGTCCTTTATTCATATCCAGGCAACAGTCATGATGTTCCAGGCTATGGCGCAGTACGTGATGGAAGCAGCAGGCCAGCAAGATTTAAATTTAGAAATTTCCATAAAGCTGCCTGGGTGTGCAGCGCCTATAACATACAAGATCACCAGTGATGAGGCCATGGTGGTGAGAAGCGCTGAGGTACTGCTGGTCCATTAAGATGAGTTTTATGATGGTCTCTAGTTTGTATTCTTGTTGTTCTTCCAAATGATGAAACGCTCTTCTTTGCAGTTTACTTTTTTTAATCCATTTAGTATCTTTTGTCCATCTTAACACCCATTAGAAATGCTGCCTTTAGAGAAGGCAAAACCGATCATATTCAAACTTCACCGTCACTTTACTTTGGGGGCTATGCAATTGAATATGTCTGTTCACTATTTCTGTACTACGAAACTCTAAACCATTTTCTCTCTGTGTCTGTTCCTCCGGGTACAAACCTGGAGCAATCTGTGCATGAAACGTCATAGGGTTGGAGACAACATTTTACACGACCGAGGTCACAAGTTTTTTTTTTTTTTTTGAGTTTTATATAGTGTGAACTCGACCCGAAGATATCCGATATCAGAGCGCGTTAAATGAGCACCAGTTTCGTTACAGATGGACACATTAATTGTTGTTAGGCACGGGGAGATTAAGTCATTTGCCCAGAATCACAGGATGCTGAGCGTAGTTGCTGAGACTCGAACCTGGTTCCCCAGCTTCGAGATTAGTGGCAAACAAGGGGGCATATTACCAAGGGCCATTATTGCCGCCTTAGCGGGACTTTTTCCCGCTAAAGCGGCGATAATTTTATCGCCCTATTGCTTAGCTGTCGCTAACACCAGTTAGCGACAGCTAGTAGGAGAGAGCGATTATCTTGGGGCCCACTTTGCATGTCAGCGATATTTATCGCTAATGACATGCAAAGTGGGCGTGCCAAGATGTTAGCGACTGGAAACAGTTGCTAATATTGCTATCTGCAATTATCAACAAAGCCTTACTTTTGGAAATATTCGCGCTAAGCGCGAATATCTCCAAAAGCTAACGCCTGCCCAGAGCAGTTCTTAGCCATGTTATCTAATGGAAGGTGGATAACATGGCTAAGAGCATTGTCACGATAATGCATGAATATCGCTGATTTTTCAGCGATATTCATGCATTTCGCAGGATTTTTACCGCTTTTGAGATAAACCTTGATAATATCAAGGTATCTCAGCGGCAAAAATCGTCGGAGCGCGGCAATATAATTTTAGCCGCTAACCATGCATAGCGATAATTATCGCTATTGCTTGGTAATATGCCCCATTGTTTTCACTGTGATATCTCCTGAATGAGACTATGAAACAATAACATCTAATTAGCCTAGGTCATGTTATGAAGGATACATTTACATTAATTTGTGATGTACTACTCTGTAGCGTTGGCACTTTCTGGTACAGAATCAAACAATTATGACTTTACAGTTGATCCCGGCAAATGTGTAACGATAGGGAGTTTTGGAAGGTTGATGATTTGTAGTGGGAGATGATTAATCAGTCAATATGGCTAAGCCTTATCGAGCTTCAACATGTAGATATAGCAATTCTTCCAGGGTGTGCAACATTTGCATTTTTGTGTGAAATTTCACGCATTGCCAAAAAACACATTTGGCTGAAATTTCGAGTACTTGTTTCTGCAATGATGAATCTCATACAAAAATGTCATGCAAGTTACTGCAGGACACTAGTGCGAGGTGAAAATGAGACATTTTCGATTCTTACCAATTTCCAGCAAGCAAAATTCACCTTCATCCCTTTATGCAAAATAGGGAAAACTTTGCAAGTTTCTTGTAGCACACAATTTGTGAATTATGCATGATTACATTGGTGTTCCAAGGAATTTGCACATGCCTAGTCCAATATCTAGAAGACAAATGTTTTGTTCATCTGTGTTATTCAAACACTGTTGCATGCTTATACAACGTTTCCTGCTATTACACCCAGGAGCCTGCATATTGAGGGCCTCATTAATGAGAAGTGACGCATCGCTGCGTGAAAGCAGCGATGCGTCACTTCTCAGTGCACCCTACTTGCGACGTGATTGATGCGTCATATTTACTGTATGGCGCATCATGTCGCAAGGAGTTACAGATGTGTCAGTATTTCTGATGTATCTGTATGACGCAAAAGTGACGCATTGCTGGAGTGTGTCACAAAAGTGACACAACTCCAGTAATTTGTCCTTTCACTTGGGGAAGCCCCATGTGAAAGGGGCTGCGTCAGTCTTACGCCTGCTGTGAGGCAGGCATAAGATATTGACACATTCTGGTAGATTTTGCTGCCTCACTTCTACGAGGCTTACTTGCGTGGGAACGCCCACCCTGCATACATTATACCTGATGCAGGTATAATGTAGCGCAGGGGTTTGCAAAGAGATGCATCTGCTTAGATGCGTCACTTTGTAAATAGGGCGCAACAGGAGGCATGTTTTGCGCCACCGATGCGTCACAAAAAGTGACGCAATGGAAGCGCAAAACTGTCGCAAATAAAAAAAAACAAGTTGTATTAGTACTGTGGCTTAAATGGCAATCCAAGATCTGAGTGAACTCAGGAGTACATTGCCTCAAATGTATGCAAAGCTTGTGTGGTGTTGGTAATTAGCATCAGAGGATGTCTTGGATTAAGTAATGTTAAAATGTTCTTGGAATTTGGAAGAGCACAAAATGGGGAGCTGAGTAGTTACGTGTGCATATGTAGTTTGAGGAGGCTTTTGGAGGTTAATGAGCATATGCAGCGAAGTGACCTTTGTGTTTTTAACTAATTATGCCGCTTTAAAAATAGACAACCAGTTTTGGCATTGTTGGACCTCATTAGTGCAGTGTTTTTTTTAACCTTGTGACACAATGGGCTCAAAGCCTCTGCCTGGACATATTCATCAAACGTAGGGCTTCTCACTGTGGGAATCAAAAAGGGATGGGCCAATGCTGGAATTCCTCTCAGCCATATGCAGTTGCTCAGGTCCTCATTTCAGTTCATTATTAATTTGTTCAGTATGCCACCACAGACATGGATCTACCTTATGCAAATCACACTTGGTCCTGCTCCACTGGGAACAGATGAATCTGAAAGGCTAAGCTATAGCCCACATAAATAGAAACAAAAGCAACACCACCCTGTTTTGGCTTTGTTGGGACCCATCATTGAGGTGCAGTTTAATCCCTTTTGAGCAGCAAACTCAGGACTCACCCGTGGGCCCACTCTCGCACATGAGGTGTCACTGAAAAATAAAAAGATGTGAATGGTGGAATTACTAAATTCATCTCAACCGTTGGTAGATATTCTGGGCTGCATTGCAGTCAATTATGTGTTTGCTTACTCTGGGACTACAGACAGGGACCATTCTTAACCCCTTCACTGCTAGGCTTTTCCACTGTGCTAAGCCTTTTTTTTGGCTATTTGGTATTCCTCGCGCTTAGGCCCCTGTAACTTTTTGACCACAAAAGGTATCCATGCCAAATTTGCGTCCTTTTCTTCCAACATCATAGTGATTCTAAAGGTACCCAGGGTTTGTGGATTCCCCTGGATGGGACCAAGAAATTAGCCAAAATACAGCTACATTTTGGTATTTTGGGGAAAAATGGAAAAAAGTGCTGCAAATGAAAGCGTCTGTTTTGTCCCTGCAAATGGTATCAACAAAGGGTTTGTGGGGTTGAAATCATCATTTTGCCAGGTTTTAGGGACTGACAGACTTTTGTCAGAAATCCAGATTTTTTTACACAGTTTTGCCATTTTACTGGGATATAGCCTATTTTTGCTATGTTTTGTGCTTTCAACCTTCTTCACGTTAATGGTAGAAATGGGTATGAAAGCAATAATGGATCCTAGAAAGGTATACATTTTAGAAATGTAGACAACATTTTTAATTTAGCAAGGGGTCATTTGTGTAGATTCTGTATAGAAACTAAAAGTTAAATATATGAAAATCTGGAAATTAGTTGAAAGAACATCAATTTGTGCCAACATTTTCAGCTGTAACTACTTCTAATTGTGAACAATGTTTGAAAGCAGTATACCGTTCTGATTGTTGGGGTATAAAGGACTTGTAGGTTCACCAAGAACCCGACGACCCCAGAGCCAATAACTGAGCAGCATCTTGCAATGGTTTTTCATTATGTTTCGGGTATATAGCAATTAATTTGGGAAAATATATACATGGAAAAATCGGTATGAAAGACACCTATGTATTTCTAAAATTGGAACAAAAGATAGAGTTTAGAAACAATAGATATTTGCACATTTCTAAAATTGTGAGTACCCATACTAGCATGAGGATTATAAGTCATTTTTCAAAATGACTTCTTTTATACAAATTGTCTTTCATTTGGAATGCAGAAATGCATCAAAGTTCAATATGTAATAACAGTTGCTCCACAATTCTGTGTTCCCCTAAGTCTCCCGATAAAAATGGTACCTCACTTGTGTGGGTAGGCCTAGTTCCCACTACAGGAAATTACCCAAAACGCAACATGGACGCACCACATTTTCACAGTGAAAACTGACCCTTTTTTTCCAAAGTGCCAAGCTGTAGATTTTGAACCCTAGCTCTGCCGGCACCTAGGGAAACCTAGCAAACCTATATATTAATGAAAAATAAACACCTAGGGGAATCTAGGATGGGGTGACTTGACTGGCTCTCACCTGGTTCTGTTACCCAGATTCCCTTGTAAACCTAAGCAATTGTCAAAAAAACACATTTTCCTCACATTTCTGTAGTGGAAATTTCTGGAATCTGCGTAGATCCATAAAATTCCACCCACCCTCTGTTCCCCAAAATTTTCGAAGAAAAATGGTACCTCACCTGTGTGGGTACGCCTAGTGCCCGCGACAGTAAAAAAGACCAAAACCAACATGGACACACCACATTTTCACAGTGAAAAGGGACCCTTTTTTTGCAAAAGGCCATGCTGTGGATTTTGAACCCTGGCTCTGCTGGCACCTAGAGAAACCTAGCGAACCTATCCATTTTTTAAAACTAAAAGTTGTACAAAAAACAAATTTTCCTCACATTTCTGTGATGGAAAGTTCTGGAATCTGCGTGGATCCACAAGATTCCACCCAAAATAAGTCCTAAACAAAATGTGGCTTTATCACAATGACATATATACTCCAACACTATAGCACACACTTACCAGAAGCAATTAGACTCACCACCACCTACTCTGCACAGACACAGCAAGGACCAACAGTATCCCACTAGAAAAGAAAATTACACATAAGACAACGCAAAACACATTGCAAAGAACTTCATGCACAAAACAATAACTAAATATGCTGCTATTATGACACCACTTACAAAAAATTCATTCATGCATGACATTAATACTCATTTGGAGTAAACACAACAAAAATGTTTTTCTTACCAAAACTGCAAATCGAGCACTGCCGAAACCACAAACAAGAATCAAAAACTTTGCACTAGAATAAAAAGGAGAAATAAAAAATTACAATCAAATATCAATCAAGTATACTTAAGTCTTCACAGGAGTACACTGGAAAACATTTAAATGCTTCTTTATTAAATACACGTTCCGCTAAAAAACATGAGCTTCAATTATATGATTTATTAACCGACCATAACCCAGACCTGATGTTTCTCACATAAACATGGCTAACTGACGCTTCTAACCCCACTGTCGCTACTGCCATCCCCCCTGGCTTCGTGAATTTAAGGCAGGACCGCACTACAGGTAGAGGGGGCAGATTAACCCTAATTTTTAGGAGCTCTTTTAGCTGTACCCCTTTACTGGTGCCAGACCTGGAAGGGGAGGAGAGCTTGGGCTTCCTCTGAATGTCTCAGCACATCAGTCCATTGCAGGGGTTTTGATTAACCCCTTCTGTGCTGATGACGAGCCCAGGCTCGTCATGCAGCACGGTGCTCGTGTGCTGGTGACGAGCCTGGGCTCGTCATGAGCCGTGGAACGCTCACACACGGGGCTAATTCCCCCGCTGTGCTGAGCGTACCATTGCGCGGGCGGGTTCATGACGAGCCCAGGCTCGTCACCAGCACACGAGCACCGTGCTGCATGACGAGCCTGGGCTCGTCATAAGCACCGCGGCGCCGTGCGCGGCCCCCCTCCCACCCGCACCGCGGGGGAATTAGCCCCGCGGCAAAGGGGTTAACCACCGTCTTGGCCCCGTTGGGAATTTTCTAGAGATTATTAGCCACGTGTCTGCATTTATTGCGGCTAATCATAGCCAATGCCTGGTTCTGGGTGATTTTAATATCCATATGGGTAACGCTCTAGATCCAGAAACTACAACATTGTATGAATCTTTAGACATTTTCAATTTAATCCTGTATTTTAATTTACCCACACATGACAAAATGCACACCTTAGACCAGGTCTTCTCCTCAATTAGGATTGAGACTGAGGCTCCCCTTGCTCTAACCTGTTCTGACCATTACCTGCTAAATTTTAATATAAGCAAGGAACGAGACAAGCCGCTCCTTCCAGGTAAATCTCATACCTGTAGTAGTTTCAGGCCTTTTCACCTGATCTCACCAGAGGCAATACAGAGTGCCCTGCACCAATGCCCTATCCACCTCAGTGGTCAGCCCGAGCGGGATGTACTCTCCTTTGAGGACTGGCTGAACCAGCAGGCGCAGAAACTGGCCCCTCTACTATGAAAGCAGCCAAATTATCCAGGGCTTCAGCTCCCTGGTTTACGGATACTTTAAAGTAAAGTAAAAATTTGTGTAAACATCTGGAAAGAGTATGGCGGAGGAACTATAGTCCCTCAGACAAAGCCATCTACAACCAAGCTTTAAAAAAACACTATAAGAAAGTCTGAGAGGAGAAAAAATCTTTCTTGGCCAATAAAATTGAACAGGCAGCCAATAAAAGTAGACAACTTTTTAACATTGTAAAAAGTGTCTCGTCCCGTTCGTCTATCAGCCGCCCTTTTTTCCCCCAAAAGTGATTGGACCAAGCATATGGCCAGCTTCTTCCATGAAAAAAATTTAAGTATTCAGAATTATTTTGCTGGCCAACCCTCAGAGTTGGCGGTAGTAGGGATCCACCCCCTTGTCACAACATGGATACCCATCTTTTACAATTTCCAAAGATTGGCCTCGAACAATCCCTTTCACTTATGAAAAACCTCAAGTCAGGCTCACCCTCTGACCCCTGTCCAGCAAAAGTGTTGTCCTCCATAGCTGAAGTGATCAATACTGCTGTCAATTCGATTTTAAACACCGTACTGCGGGAGGGGCTTATGCCACCAATTTGGAAAAATGCCAAAATCCTCCCTCTTTTAAGGAAACCCACGGCAGACCCTGATGTCACTTACAACTGCAGGCCCATTTCCCTCCTGCCCTTTTTCTCCAAGGTTCTGGAGAAATATGTGAATGAAGTCACCACGAATTTTGCAGTGGCCAACCTTCTTCTACACCCTAGTTAATCTGGCTTTCGAGCCAACTTTCGCACTGAAAATGCCTTGCTAGAAGTGGCCGAGACTATTAAAGCCACGTTAGATAGAGGAGGTAAGGCGGTTTTGGTGTTGCTGGACCTCTCCGCGGCCTTCGATACCACCCCCACAAGAGACTTCTGCAAAGGCTTAAGGGGGCGGGTTTGGAGGCACAGTATTGAAATGGTTCACATCCTTTCTCAGCAACCGCTCTCAAACAGTTTGGGCACCACCTTTTTCTGCGGAAATCCTGCCCTTGAATATGGGAATTCCACATGGTTCTATTCTGAGCCCTAAAATATTTAACTTGTATATGGCCCCCCTTGCCCTTCTCGCCGAGAAGCATGGCACGAAAATAGTGTCATAGGAGGACGACACTCAATTGTTGTTCACGTGCGAGAAGGGCTTTGATTTCAATGGCACCAGGATAAATAACTGCCTCTCTGAAGTTTTCTCATGGTTTAGTCGTAACCAACTAAAATGTAACTCTGGCATTCCTGCTGGCCGCAAGATAATTCCCATCCCTCGTCTGAAGTCACTACTGTAAAATATTTGGGGGTCAAACTGGATTCTGCACTTTCGATGAAGGTGCAATTCCAATCATTGGCAGGCACCTGCTTTGGGACGATGAACATTTTGAAAAACTTTCTTCCTCTATTACCAGTCTCACATCGTAAAACAGTTTGTCCAGGCTCTAGTGATGTTGAGACTGGATTATGTCAATTCCCTGTATTTGGGACTTCCAGAGTACCTACTTGGCCGTCTGCAGATTATTCAAAACATGGCAGCTAGGGCCATCTTCCTAACAAGAACTAGGACACATACCTCTCACCTTCTGTCCGCACTTCATTGGCTTCCAGTGTGAAAAAGAATCCACTGTAAATCCTTAGTCCTAGTCTTCAAAGCCTTCCATAAGATTGGGGCCCCATATCTAAGGGAAAGATGTCAACCTTATACGCTCAGCGTCCTTTAAGGTCCTCTACCCAGCGCCTGATCTAGACTCCTAAGGTTATGCTTTCCCTGGTGGGGAAAGATCTTTTCAAGTATTAGCATCTCGACTTTTGTACAACCTTCCTCCCCCTTTACGACAGATCCCGGACCTCCTGGCCTTTACGCGGAATCTGAAGACGTGGCTTTTCTACCTCTAGGCTTTGTACTGGTTTCTGTGGTTAGGGTGTTTTTCTGTCAGCTTGTTATGGTGCATTTTTTCTCAGTGCCATGACACTCTTGGGAGTAGCCGCACGCTTTAAAAATTTCAGATAACATAACAAATATGCAAATAATGCACTAGTCCACACACTATCCACCAGCCAACCAAAGGTGGTAGGTGGGCCTAAAAGCATAAGGCAGATCTGCCCCCATGGGGAGCAGAAACAGCCAAAATATTCACCCTCATAAAGGGGGAGCGTCCCTTGCCCAAGGGGTCATTTCCCAACACCAACATTTAAAAAGCCCTGGTGTCTAGTGGCTCCTGCCCCCCTAGGGGACAGATGGGCCTGAAAACATATGGCCGATCTGCCCCCAAAAGGGGCAGAAATGGCCACAATAAATACCCCATAAAGGGGAACGACCCTTGCCCAAGGGGCCGTTCCCAACAACACTTAGACAATCTGGTGGCCTAGTGGGCATATAATGCAATTAATTGTTTATTTAGGCAGATCTGCCCTCCCAGGGGGGCAGAAACAGCCCGAATGAATGCTCCCCAAAGGGGCGCAACCCTTGCCTAAGGGGCTGCTCCCCAATAACATATTGGGCCCCCAAGGGGAGTGACCCTTTCCCAAGGGGCCTCTCCATGACACAAAGGCCCTTTAAAAAAAAAAAAAATCCTGCTGCACAATCGCACTCCATGTACGATTGTGCAGCAGGAATGCTTAAAAAGACATCGGAGGAAAGGAAAACCCTTTCCTTTCCTCTGATGCCTTTTTAAACCCCCCCCCCCACCCTCCCCGGGGACAAACTCACCTCTTACTCGCCAGACGCACTGGAAGCAAATGGCTTCCAGCGGGTCCGGTTTCATGTAATGACATCAACGCGTGAGGTACGCTGACGTCATTACATGATGCGGTGATGGGGGAGAGAGGAAGGGCTTACCCTGTTGTCACGGGGGTGGGCAGCTGTCAGGGCGGCCCACGGGGACAGCACCTGCACTTCTCCCGTGGGTGGGTGCTAGGACGACTGGGAGTGCTCCCACGCACACCCCCACAATGACATCGGCGATCTGACACACGCAAGGGGTTAATGTAAATCAAGGTTTTGTCCTACTTCAATAGAAACAGTCCAGTTATAACTGCCATCAACACACCCACAGATCAGACACAAAAGCAACCCCAGTCTGATTACCTCTTAATAGGGACTCAACAGTGAACTGCTGTTTGTGGCATGGGGCACGAGAGCCCAGGACCCACATCTGGGCATACCCATGTTTATGCCATATGACTGGTAGTAGCAGTGTACTGCTTGCATATGCCAATGCTTGGATACCCTCACAGGGTGTCAGTCGGTCAGTCATAGTTTATTGTATGATTATTTAAAATCTTTACAAATTTCCAAAAAATAAAAGTATATCTTGACATTCACAATTAAAACCAGACAACATTGATGGGGTCCCATTGGTTATTTAGCTAAAGTGCGTGTGCCTAACCATCAGCATAAAGTGTTATGAAATGCATTGTAGAGCTGTTGACTGAGTACCTCGTTTTCAGTGCTAGAACCATGATAATGCTTTAGACCTTGCTGTTATATAGTCACTCCCACTCTAATGAATGGTAACATGAGAGACATACTATCAGTGAGTCAACACAATGTAAAACTAAAATATGTACTACCTACTCAAAATTTTAAAAACAACCAGCTAGCTAATTAGAAAGCCCTAAAAAATAGCACGATCCTGGAAGAAAGTGCATTTATACAGTAAAGTGTAATAGATTTTAAAAACCAACTTCTGTGGTCCTGCTATCTAAATAGTCTCCCAATAAGTTTTACATTCAGTCCATTTATTACACAGATGAGTCAGCTAGGCCCATGCCAGGTCGGTCAGGTCATACTTCTTTGTTTTCCTCCAGATTGGCTTGTCGTAAAAGTTTTCTTACCTCTGCCAGGTATTTTACTCCCCGGCAGGCCAAGATTATAAAGGAACCATCCAACTAGCGTATCACGGCTTGCTTGCACGTTCAAATATTCAGTGCGTTAAAAATGGATTTTAAGTACTGTCTCCTCAGGACCATGACTACTGGGCATACACATAGTAGATGAGTTAAAGATTCCTTGTAAAAGCCACTTAGTTGTCAATGTGCTGTTTGTTGGGAGTTTTTCCATGAAGGCTGTAGGTCTTTTGAATCATGCAAGCCCATCCGATAGTCTGTGTAGCTCTTTTTTTAAGCAAGTTAAAATGAGTTGTTTAATATGCTTGCAGCTTTAAAAATGTATGAGTTAATGACAGTCCACCCATGCCGACGTTTGGAAATGGCTTTTTTATCTTCCAGAAAAGATTTCTTTTTTGATGCATCATTGACAGCTTTACTGATGCTTGCTCTATCTGCCCTATTTTCCCATGCTGTTTGTATTTCTAGGTCGGCCAGTGATCTTTTCAAATAACTTCCCCATGAGTTCGGTGTTTCTTGATACATCTGGTACTTAATTTCTTCCCAGCATAACCTGTTCATTGTGTCTGGATCGGAGGAGTGGAATTTACAGCATAGCTTACCAAAACCGCTCCTGCCCTGGAATTTCTGATTCTGGAGGCTGAATTCCAGCCGGACCTGAGCTGGGGAGGCAGACTTTGGCAGGTTGAAAACAGCCTTATAATTTGTCTAAAGTTTGTTTAATAAATCAGCCTCCTTGCCACACCAAGCGTCTAAGTGACAGAGTGGGCAGAATTTGCGCAGCCATCACTTTTAAGATGTGGTTATGGTTCGGGCAATCTAATTTTTTATATAGTAATCTGTATGCGAAGATTAGCGATTGTGCTTTGGCTTTTATGGCCAATTTATGTTCCTTATGTGTTATGCCTTGCCCTATAGTTATACCAAGATATTTGTTGGACCCTTGTTCTTCCACCGTTACCCCTTTCACCAACCATTTAAACTTAATTTTTTTTAGTTTCTACTAGGAGAACAACTTTTGTTTTCTCTGTATTTAGTTCCAGGTTTTCCTGGTCCAAATAGGTTGTTAGGTTATGTATTGCTCTTTGTAGTCCAGTGGGGGTTTGGCTCAATACTACGATGTCGTCAGCGTACTGTAAAAATGAAATTGTCTTGTTGGCCATATTTGGCGGCTGACAATCGGCTGCTTCCATGTATTTACTGATATTTGAGAGAAACACATTAAATAGGCTTGGCGCTAAGACGCAGCCTTGTTTTAGACCTGGCTGTGTGTGGATGCTTGGGGTTGTGCGGCATCCATCGCCTAATTTCACTCTTGCCCAGGTGTCACTATATAAGGCATATATTGCATTCAGTTATGGACTCAGCAATCCCCATGCGTTTAGTTTTTCCCAGAGACGCTTTCTACTCACTCGGTCGAAGGCAGATTTTATATCAACAAAACATGCGTACAGACGTGTTTTCTTTTTTACCGCTTTTTCCATTAAAAGCACCAAGATAGCCAAATTTGTTTTTGTGCCCATCCCGTGCCTGAAACCCGTTTGGAACTTGGGTATTATGTTATTTTCGTCCATCCAATCTCGAAAGCTGGACTAGGAGACAAGAAGCGAAAAAGGTTAGGCTCTACATCAATTAGAGATATCAATCTGTACTTTCCAGGCTTACAATGATCTCCATGTTTACATATTTGATGGATTTTGTTCCCTTTCCAGGAATCGGGAACGTTGGTCTGCATATAAATCTGATTGAAGAGCGGCATAAGATGATCCAACCAGAAATCTGGGTCATTTTTTAAAAGCGCATTGGGAAGCCCATTTGGACCTGCCGCTCCCTCGATCTTAAGTTTTTGTATTATACCTCTTAATTGTTTATTATCGGTCAGGGTATTTTGTTCATTACTACATATCTCCAGTCCTGGGTCTTTACATTCCACCTTATCCCGAATCTGAGTTGTTTGTGTTTTTCCAGTTTGAGGAACGGCTCTAGGGATCCTTCTATGGCCCTTGATACTGTCCTACTGCGCATGTTTCGCACTTGTTGAGTCCACATTTCCTCTCCGATTCCTGCTTCTTGTTGCAGTCTTGAGCCTTTAGTCAAATTATAAGGTGTCAATTGTGCTGGTCTGCCAGACTTGACAGGTCACAGGTTGTGTGAGAAAAACAGAGGGTAAAAAGGAATTTCAAACAGAACTCATTCGGGACATTCACCTACATGCAAACTGTTTTACTATGAATACTTTATTTCAAGTGAAAAACTGATATGAGGACCAGTATTTTAGTTAAAAGGCTTTGCAGTGAGAGCAATATTTTGAACAAAATGTTTCTATTAAATCATAGTTCTGTAATTCAAGCATCCAAAATGGAAAGTTCTGTAATAAAAAAAGTATTAACAATGGTAAGTTTAACTTTAAAAACAGTATTGCAAACAAGATGATTAACAGTAAAATCATCATAATATATTCTACTTATAAAGAAAATTCAAATTAATGTTGATATTTAAAACAATAAGTTCACATTAAAGCAGTTTTGCAAAGAAAACATTCTAAATTAAGATCAGTATCCCAAATTAACGGTTTACAAAGCCCAATAAAACAATTCACATTAAAACTATTCATTAAAGAAAGCTTCATGTTAACACTTTGATAAGTCTGGTGGGAGGTTCCATATAGATGTGTCAGGAGAGGTAGGCTGACAAAATATCGAAATTAAAATATCGATATACAATAATATTGATGTTTTAATTTCGACAGTACAGAATATCGATGTCCAAAATATCGACAGACAGAATATCGTTTTTTTAAGGTATGTATGTTACTAATATCGAATTTTACTAATATCGAATTTTTTTTTAGTGTTATGTATTTTATTATGTTGTTTATATGTTTGTTAAACATGTTTTGTAATGTATGTTTGAAAATTTGTAAATTTGTTTACATTTTGCGTTTTAGTATCAGAGCGGGTTGTGGGTTTATAGGGGAATAGGGTGGGAAGTAATTTAATAATAATTAATTAATTAATATATGTTTGTAAATATTTTTAATTAATAATTAATTGGTAATTAATTAATATTAATTAGTTAATTAATTAATATAATGTTGTACATATTTTTAATGAATAATTAATTGGTAATTAATTAATATTAATTAGTTAATTATATTAATTAGAGTAATTTGTTTTATATATAATTTTTTGTTATTGTTAATTAATTAATTGGGAAAAAATAATATTAATTATTAAATTTAATTAATTACAGCTAATGTGCTAATATAATTACTTTATTGTTATTGTTAATTAATAATTAATTGGTAATTAAATAATATTAATTAATTTTGGGTAAAGGAGTATTTTTAGGGTTCAGGGTCAGTTTTCAGTTTTTGGGTAAAGGGGTATTTTTAGGGTTCAGGGTCAGTTTTCAGTTTTTGGGTGAAGGGGTATTTTTAGGGTTCAGGGTCAGTTTTCAGTTTTTGGGTAAAGGGGTATTTTTTGGGTTCAGGGTCAGTTTTCAGTTTTTGGGTAAAGGGGTATTTTTAGGGTTCAGGGTCAGTTTTCAGATTTTGGGTAAAGGGGTATTTTTAGGGTTCAGGGTCTGTTTTGGGTTTTTTGGTAAAGGGGTATTTTTAGGGTTCAGGGTCAGTTTTCAGTTTTTGGGTAAAGGGGTATTTTTAGGGTTCAGGGTCAGTTTTGGGTTTTTGGGTAAAGGGGTATTTTTAGGGTTCAGGGTCAGTTTTGGGGGTACAGTCGTACAGGGTAAAAATAAAATAAATTTAAATTAAATCAATTAAATGAAATTAAAAAAAATAAAATTACATTAAATTATTAAGTTTTTAATTATTTTAAATGTATATGTATTAGTTTTAATTTTTTAATTATGTTTTAATATTTTTATTTAATATTTGTAAAATTATATGTATTTTAAAATTATTTTTACATTATTATTAATACATTTAAAAAAACGATATTTTTAATTTCGATATTTTTGTACTTACCTTTATGAAGATATGACTCCGATATTTTTGATTTCGATATTTTTGTGTCGATATTTTTGTATGTAGATATTCTGTCTGTCGATATTATGTCAGACATTCGTCAGGAGAAATTTAGGTAGAAATTAAATATCTTTATATCACGCAACAGTGCACAACATGTCTATAGCTCTTGTCATGCCTTCATCCTATGTCTAACCAATAACTTTTAGACATAAGTATCACACACCAACATTCTATTTCATCACCAGCCACTCCCTCCATTCCAGACACCAGCTCGCACATGCACAGAATGGGTCACACACAATATACAACATACCGCCCGTTCTATAGAAAACAAACAAAAGATCAATGGTACAGGACGAGGGGAATTACTCAACCCTCACTCAAACACAGATCACTCAACAATCACTCAACATCAATCAACCAATCAATCCCATTACATTCCAGCTCCCACACAGACTTACAGTGACATAAAAGCAGTAATAGCAACCATTCAAAGATTTTAGGAAACTTTGCAACCATTCACGACTAGAGGCTGTCTAAATCTCAAGACAAACTTACGTGACAGGTAGTGTGACCAGAGTTTTCAAACTAAATAGTAGGCAGTAGACAAAGACAGAAGTAGAACTATAATATTGCATCAATTAACGTCACAGACGGACCTAATTGTATATGGCCATGTCTGAACTGGCGTGGCTTGGTGAGCAAAATAACGATGGATTAAACCCAGATCTGTGACTGGGGGTGAATGTTTTGCAATTGTGCAATATTCCATCCATCATCTTGTGTGTTTTGCAGTTCACCCTATGTGGGAAGGGTATGCCCAGACGTGGGTCTCGTGCTCACTACACCACTGGAGTCAAGCTATCCTGGCTGAAGACGTCTGATAGCCAGAAACCGGTCCTAGGATGCTTGATTCCGGTCCAGGGAAGACATGGCTTAGCAGTTCAGTCTGGACTGTTCCCATGAGGCACAGGGTCAAGACTGATTTGCATATGGCCATGTCTGAACTGAGGTGGCTTGGTGAGCAAAATAACGATGGATTAAACCCAGATCTGTGACTGGGGGTGAATGTTTTGCCATTGTGCAACATTATGTCCATCATCTTGTGTGTTTTGCTGTTCACTCTATGTGGGAAGGGTATGTCCAGACGTGAGTCCCGTGCTCACTACGCCACTGGAGTCAAGCTATCCTGGCTGAAGACGGCTGATAGCCAGAAACCGGTCCCAGGACGCTTGATTCCAGTCCAGGAAAGACATGGCTTGGCAGTTCGATCTGGACTGTTTCCATGAGGCACAGGGTCAAGACTGATTTGCATATGGCCATGTCTGAACTGGGGTGGCTTGGTGAGCAAAATAACGATGGATGAAACCCAGATCTGTGACTGGGGGTGAATGTTTTGCCAGTGTGCAACATTCTGTCCATCACCTTGTGTGTATAATTGACAGAGGTGACCAACTTAGGAAAGGCAGACAATATGGCATAAGGCAATTAAATGTAACTTTTACACATAGTATAATCTGTGTTAACTAAATTGCTTTCAGATAAGAACTTGTCTTGTGTATTGGTTTTACCTTTGCACTGTGTTAAGTTAGCAGGGGCTTGTTAGAAGTTTAGATGCCATTTTTCCTTTTCTGCTGCCTCTGCACACGACACATTTTGTTATTAAAGCTTTACGCCTAGTTAGGTATTTTGCTTTACACGAGAATAGCATGTTTGCTTATAATATCAGCCTTGCTTGGTAAGCTGTGTCTGTACAGTGAGTGCCGAGGCCTTCAAGGTTATTTCAACCCAGCGCTTATTGTTTGGATTGATCAGCGCACAGAGTAGACATAATATGGATGCAGCTGTGGCCAACTTTCGGTTTAGGCGCGTTTAACAAGGCACTGCGTGAAGCAGGATAGACACACTTGATGAATATCCGTATGCAGAGAGTTGGTGCAGGAGATGATGTGATCCATTGCTGCTGAACCCAAAGGTATGGGCCCGCCCTTCTAAACCCAAAGAGACCTCCTGTAGATATAATATAATATACTAGCTAGGGAAGGTAAACTGAGGTTCTATTTAGACCTTTTTCCTTTAGCATTTTAACATGCTTTCACCCTTTGTATTTTATGGAATAGTAACCATGCTGATAACCTTGTTCCTGGGGGCGTGGCCAAGCACGCGATGTGAAAAGACGTGCCTAGGCTGAGCTCCGAGTGAAGCTCCCCTACTACGGGCTATTTATCCTTCATTTCTGGTGATACCGGGCCCAAACTCGAACCGAGTGCACCCGGGTACCCGATACACCACCGAGGCAATTTTCAAGCGAATCGGAGCACCTGACCCTCCGACCGACGGCGACCCTGGCAGCTAACCGCCCAGAGCGCACTTCCGGTCGGCGACCCCAGCCACCCGAGACCGGGGATCCGGCCCAGCGAGGTAGGCCGCGGCGCGTGTGACCCCCAGCGCAAACGAGCGGGGAACAGTGACCACGTCCCGCACACCGGACACTCCCCGGCGGACCAACTGTACAGGGGCCCCAGACACTAGCGGAAGGCTCGCCCTCTGGCCCCACGGTGAGCCGCGAAATCAGCCTGCCCTGCCTGCCATCACTGGGGACGCCCCGGCAAGCTTAGTGAACACCAGGGGGAGAGTGCACGAGACTGCTTGGGGACCCGCATCGGCACCATTGTCCCCTAGGCCCTGGCGGCCCGAAACGAACGCTGACCAGCCCGGTCCCCTGGGCCCCCATGCCCACCAGCTGCCCTGACATAGGCCTGATCGAGGGACAGGGTCCACACCGCGACATCCAACACCCCCGGCGACCCGACCATTCGAGGGCCCCGGGAGCTGCAAGCGACCAGGTCACACCGGCCCGTAGCGGGCTGTGACGCCAGCCTGCCTCGCCTGCTGACGCTGGAGTGGCCTGGTCGGGCCTGGCGGACACCGGGAGATCACCGAGCTCGGCTACTGCGGGGATCACACAGACACGGTCACCCCTGAGTCCAGCCAACCACCACCGGAGGCCGCATGGCCCTATCTCCTGGGCCTCTATACCCGTCCATCACCCGGATGCAGCCACGGATCGCCGCCGGACCCATCAGGCACCGAGGGACCCAGGCCGCGCCACACGCACACTGAAGCCGCATTGCACCGGCCCCCCTAGCGGTCGGCCCAACTCTGAGGGGATCTCCCGGCCGACGCAGGTGAGGGGACTGCACAGCCCACACGCCCCACCTCTGCTGGACTCATGCTGGACCACACAGGCCCCCACGCGATGCTTGGTGGCGTCTAGCACCAGCCAGCAAGGTGCATCTTCCCGAGCCACGTGGACGGACACACCCGGGGAGACCTAACGGCCCGGCCTGGCGGGCCACCACGTGGCGCAGACGGGAAGCGATTTGCAGTAAAGACACTCACAGCACAGGCCTACACGCCTGGGAGATCTCATACCAGCCGCCGCACGACCACCTCGTCCTCCACGGACGGTGATATAGCACAGGATCCCGAAGCCCCGTGATAAAGCAGTCTTCCCCCCCACCCGCAGACCACACGCCATCCACCACGGGTGGTACGGAGAACCTGACCGGGGGACTCTCAAACGCAGGTCCCACCACTGCACACTGCGGGAGCACACCCACTCGGCTGCCCAGCTGCGAAGACCACCCACATGTCAGGGGGGACCAGGGCGAAGACTGGCACCGGAGGGACACTAGGCAAGGGGAAAATGGTGAAGACCACAGAGACTGACCAAACTGCCTCCAAACTGGACACTATGCTGGCGGCCATGGAGCGCCTGGAAGAGTCCATGCAGCTGACCCTTACGTCACTGGAGAACAGGATCGATAAGGTGGCCTTAGACCTAACACTCCTCCGAGCAGACCACAATAAACTGTCCGACTGCACCACGACTCTGGAGCATACAATGGCGGAGGCTACACCCAAGCTGGCGCAGACGGACAAGCACGTCCAGGACCTGCTCAACCGGGTGGAGTTCCTCGAGGATAGAGCGGAGGACGCGGAAGGACGGGCCAGAAGGAACAACGTGCGCATAGTAGGCCGGCCGGAACGATGGGAACGGAGGGAGACGGCGGAACACATGGAGACCTGGCTCAGAGAGCTGCTACCGGAGGGCACGCTGTTGCCACACTTTGTGGTGGAAAGGGCACACAGAGTACCATCCCGTCCATCCCCGGAGGGCTCCAACCCGAGACCAATGCTCATGCGGGTGTTGAACTACCGCGACCGGGACGCCATCCTCCGCGAAACGCGGAAACTGTTGAATATACAGGTGGACAACGCCAAGGTGATGTTCTTCCCTGATTACACCATACAAGTTCAGCGACGGCGTCAATCCTTCCTCGCAGTGAAGCAACGGCTCAGGCGCCTGGCTCTCAAGTACTCATTGCTGTTCCCGGCACGCCTCAGAGTGGTGGCACTGGACAAGACCCACTTCTTCGACACCCCAGAGGCGGCAACAGCCTGGCTGGATTCGGGAGTGGACACAAACCCCGGACCCGCACCAATGGAGCAGCGCCGGAACCGAGGTACGCGCAGGCGGAGACAGCGGCGCACCTCGAGGGCCGGGTCACCGGCCGTGGAAACAGAAATTGGCCCCACCCCGGAGCAAAGACAGAATGAACAGCTGGAAGCCGTCCGCATCACGGCCGAGATCAGCGGGTCGCAATCACCTATCCTGATTTCCAACGCCAGCCCAAGATCACGCGGAAGCGAGAACGACGACTATATGTACGGACTACCAGATGTCTCGAACCCAGAAGGCCTGCCAGATGTCACGCCCCAAACGTCAGATCTGATAGCATGAATGACCATCCCCAACCTAGCCCTGGCTAGACCAATACAACCAACATAGTGGAACAGTCAGTTCACTTCCAAAGGCGGCCCGATCGGGGGTCCACACCAGCGCTCCTGGAGACCCCGGCAGTCATGAACCCCCCCTTCTCCAAGGTCTGTGCTCCACTCCCAACCCCCCCATCTACCGGACTGCCGCGGAGTCGCCGTGGCACCGGGAGGAGAGCCGGAGCTGTTCCGCTGGAGCACCACCGAGTCCATTACTTTGGAGGGGTGGACGGACCCCTAGAGGTGAGTGCCCCCCCCGGGGGTATAGAAGATGTGATCCCACCGTGGGGCCAGCTGTCCGAGTCCAGTGACATTGGGAACTCCGACCTGTCTGCGGACACTGCCACTGACTCCTGGTGCCCTTTTGGCCCATCGCCCGTAGAGGGGAGCCACCACGGCTCTTTTGGCGTAACGAACTACCTTGTTTTACCCAAGTGCTGTGATTAGTCACCCCCCATTGAACTAACGGATTGATTGAGCTCGATAGAGCGTTTGGGCGGTGACTTGTTTTTTGTTGTTGCCCTTATGGTATTATGTTAATGTTCAAGTTCTTCATTTTGAGACTGGTGTTGGCACTGAAATGCTACAGCGTGCATCCCTGGGTCTGTGGGAGAGGGCGAGGGGAAAAAATTTCCATTGTTTGCTGCTGCTGTGCAGGTGTGGGCGGGGCGGGTCGGGGACCGTGGGGGGGGGGGGATGGGTGCTTGGGCGCAATGAATACTATGATGGCTACGATTAAGTTCTGTACATGGAATGTCAGGGGTATGCACACACCCTCCCGTAGATACCAGGTGTACTCCTATCTCAAACGGCACCAAATCCAGATTGCACTACTGCAGGAGACACACCTAGTTGCCGCTGAGGTGGCCACACTCCGCCGTAGGTGGAGGGGACAGATATTTGCCACAACCTTTTCGGCATTTGCGCGAGGGACCATGATCTGGGTTCGGCCCGGGGTTCCATTTGCACTGACACACAGCAATGTTGACACTGAAGGACGCTATGTCTTCATACAGGGTAGACTAGACGGACAGCAGATTGTCATTGCTTCCATATATGCACCTAATGTAGAGCAGGGGAAATTCTTCACCCGACTATCAGCAGTAATTGCGCCCTGGCCGGACGTACCCCTGATGATGGGCGGGGATTACAACTGCGTGTTGGACGCCTCCCTTGACCGCTCGTCCCCCCCCCCCCGCGGCGATTGCCCCAGTGCAGGCAACCTCCAAGGCCCTGCTTGACTGGGCAACACAATGGAACTTACAGGATGCCTGGCGCGTCAGAAACCCCACCGCCCGGGTGTATTCTTACTACTCGGGAGCCCACTCACTTCATGTCAGGCTGGACAGATACATGATGTCCCGTGACCTGATCCCCTCCATGACCGACACTGACTACCTAGGACGGACGCACTCGGACCATAACCCACACACGCTGGTATATGGATGGAAGCGCCCGCATCCACCCGTACCTACATGGCGCTTGCAACCGGATCTCCTCCTTGACACCCCATTCTGAGAGGAGATATCCGGGAAGATCTTACAGTACTTCGAGGACAACACAGACTCGACATCCTCCCCGAGAACCGAGTGGGACGCCTTCAAGGCGGTGACCCGGGGAAGCTGCCTTGGTGTACAAGCGGGCCTACGTAGACAAGTGGAGAGGGATCTGATACGGGCGGAGGAGGCACTGCTGGATAGAGAGCGGGAGGCAGAGGGGGGCGATGATTCCCAACTGATCTCGGCCAGGGCAGACCACGCTGCTTTGATGGAGCGCCTAAAAAACATTAACTACACAGCACACTCCGCGCGCTCCCACAACGCAAGTGACAAGCCCGGCAGGTTACTGTTGTGGTTGGTACGACAAGACTCACAATCCGCATCGGTCCTGTCAATCTGTACAGCCTAGGGCGTTGAGGTCTACACCCAGACACAGATCCATGAAGCGTTCACATTGCATTACAAGTCCCTGTACAGCTCACGACTACGGGCCACGGTGGAGGAGATCACGGACTATCTGACACCACTGCAGCTCCCATCAGCTACCGCTGCCCAACAAGCAGAGCTGGGTGCTGCGCTCACCGGCGAGGAACTACGAGAGGTGATTTTCTCCATCTCCAATTGCAAAGCACCGGGCCCTGATGGACTCCTGGCGGAGTTCTATAAAGCCTACTCACTGGTGTTAATCCCGGAACTGCTGAAAGTCTACAAGGCAGCGTTGGAAGACGCTGACCTCCCGGCATCCCTGAACGAAGCTAATGTGGTCTCCCTGCTGAAGCCGGGTAGAGCAGCGAACGAACTCGGCTCATACAGGCCATTAGCACTTCTAAACACCGATTACAAAATACTTGCAGCGGCACTGGCTAGTAGGCTTGCACCACTGGTCCCCACTCTGGTACACTCTGACCAGAATGGCTTCGTACCCACCCGGAGCACGTCCTACAATCTACGCCGCTTTTTCAGGGTCCAGCGATATGCAACCCCGACCTGGCCATGCTCCGGATGCATCGTGCTTGATCTGGAAAAGGCGTTTGACTCGGTGGAATGGCCATACCTCCTCCGAGTCCTCGAGAAATACGAGCTGGGCGATGCCTACGTCCAGATGGTGGGACTCCTCTATCAGGCACCCCCGGTCCGGGTCCGGACTGGACGGTTGTTCTCCGACAGGATCCGAATCGGGAGAGGTACCCGACAGGGCTGCCCCCTCTCCCCTATTTTATTCGCCTTGGCGATGGAGCCGTTGGCGGAAATGCTCCGCACCTCCGGAGACACATGGGGCATCCCACTAGCGGATGGCATGCACTCGGTGTCTCTGTATGCCGACGATTTGTTGTTATATGTCAGAGACCTCACACACATACCAGCGGCGATCTCGAACATCTTTCGGTCATTTGGAGACATGTCGGGACTCCACGTTAACTGGGCCAAATCGGGAGCCTATGCATTCGATGGCGAGATGCCACAGTGCGATGTGCGCATGATGGGGGAGACGCTCCGCTGGCACCCGACGGTATTTAGGTACCTAGGGATCTTAATTTATCGAGACCCGATGGATCTCCTGGAGGGGAATCTAGTGAGAGCCATATCCTTGCTTATGTCCCAGGTCACGTTCTGGAACTCCCTCCCACTGAATGTACCAGCCAGAGTGGCCCTAACCAAGATGATAATGCTTCCCCGGCTCCTCTATTACTATACTAACCTGCCAGTGTATGTGCCGGCGCGCATTTTTAAGGGACTGGAAACCCTCACCAGACGCCTCATCTGGAATAAGGGGAGACCCCGGGTGGCACTGAAGACCCTATATGCAGCCACAGACGCTGGAGGCTTAGCGGTTCCCGACCAGGAGCTCTATTACTTAGCAGCACAGCTGCAATGGGTCGCCTATTGGCTGAGCGGTAGGAACCTGATGGACACGGCCACAGCCGACACCGCCCTATCTCCCGTACAGGTGCTAACGCTCTTCCACCCCCTGACACAGAGCCGGCCCCCCTCACAGATCCATGTGGCGGTAGCAAAACGGTGCTTCATGCGAAGCCTCAAGCTCACCAAACATACGGTGCCCTACGCACCGAACCTACCCCTACTGGGGACTCCCTTGGGCGCTGACACACTGTCATCGATCAAGCTGCGCAGCTGGACTACGGCAGGCTTGGACTACCTGGGCGGCCTGTACAGCGACGGAGAGCTGTTGCCCTTTGAGGCCTTAGCCGCGGACACAGAGCTACCAGTCGGTCAATTTCTGGCACACGCCAGATTCCTCCATGAGCTGACGAAGGCATGGGGTGACCTCAGCCACGAGCCGTCCACTCATCTACTCGTCCAGTACCTGCACGTGATGGGCGATGGGTCCCACATTGTGCATTGGCTTGCACAAGCCCTACACAGTCATACACAATTTTCCTCTCAGAGACTGAGGGAAAAATGGGCGACCGACCGAGGCACAGACTGGACGGACAAGCAGTGGACCGCTATATTGGCGGGCGCCAGAGTTATTCCCCGCAACGCGCGATTCAAGATCATCCAATACTACATCATCCACCGCGCATATCTGTCTCCAGATAAACTGAATCGCTACTTCGGACTGACTTCGTCGGCATGTCCCAGATGCGGCCTCCTAGACTCGGACTTCCTACATGCCCTCTGGAGCTGCGCTCACCTCGCCGCATACTGGTCGGCGGTCACGGACATGTTGACGGCGGCCACAGGCGATACCCTACCCAAGACGTGGGAAGTGTGCCTATTGGGACTCTACAAGAGAACCAAGCAGACTAAACTACGGGCACATTTTTGGGACTTAGGCCTCATTACGGCCAAACGTCTTATCACAAGACGTTGGAAAAGCGCTGCCCCGCCGCGCCCCGCGGACTGGCGGCGCTCTCTTGGCAACTGGGCTTGCGCGGAGAGCGTGTCCCTACACAGGGAGGAAACCGCTGGCCTACGGAAATACCCAATCGCCCAGGACTGGGAACGCTACCCTGGTCGCATATCACCGAGCATGCGCCCAGGCCGGCATAGAATACTGTCCCAACACGGAATAGAGGGGGCCCAATTGATTGCTGTCCACACTTGACATGGGCTCCACCGCCCCCCCCCGTCCTTTCGCCCTCCCCCCCCTCTTCCCCCGACAACTGGGGCCTCACGGGACGGGGCTGTCCCCTGCCGCTCCCCCCCCCTCCCCGCGCCTATCGCCCCCCCCCCCCTCGCCTTGCAGCCACAGCAATACCGCCTCCTCAACTGTCCCCGCCCCTGCACGACCCACACAGGATACACCACACACAGCTAGGATTCTAGACGCACTACTATACACGCACATACCAGACCACCAGTTATCGAAATGTTTCTCCCTCCCCCTTGTATTACACTACCCAGTTATTCCCTTTTGGTTGACACAGAGGCTGTTCATACTGTACACATGATGATGCCCGATCACCCTTCCCCGTTTGCGTTTTGGATAACGCTGATTGGATACGTCCATGACCAGGAAGCGGGCACCCAGTGATCCATACGACAACGGAGGGTATGACACTGCCCCTACCCGCTGCTGTACTGATCAGGGAACTCAACTTCAACAACGACTGTTGGCTTTTGTGACCACGCTGGCCCTTTTTGCAGTGCTACGACCAGCGAGCACTGCAACATGAGACATTTCCCGGGACTGGCACGTATGGACTAATGCGCTTCCACCTGCCACTGTTTATTTTCACTCATATATAACTGACATGTCAACGTGTGCTAAATGCTGTGTACCGTTTGTGGCAATTCTTCATTGTTATGACATTGTATGATTAACAACTGGCTTATCTGTGAAACTAAATAAAGTTTGGGACCGTTGGTCTTAAAAAAAAAAAAATGCTGATAACCTTGTTCCTTATAATATGTTTGCTTGTATTAGCTAAGATACTGCGTTTGAGAACACTGCATTAGAAATAAACATTTCAAACTCGCACGTGTCTTCATTGACTCCTCGTTCTGGATTGATATGCTAGTATAACGAAAGAGTGTTCATGTGTTCCACGTTACCTGAGGTGTTCTAAGTCCATGTTCTGGGTTGTCTAATCATTGGGGGTTCGTAAGAACCAATGAGACACTGATAGCTAGTCTGGTAGGGGATTTTGGATGCTGAGGTGAGTTTTGGCACACCCTAATTCACTTAGGTTCCAAGTCTCTATGCACAGTTCTGTATATGAGCAGAAATCCCTGCTACAAACTAATAAGTAATTCTGCACTGGATTCCATGAAAACCGCCATCTTTATTTAGTCAACTTTCTCTGAAAATTGGGGCATGCTAAATCTGGTAGGCCTGGTCACCAGAACTACATTGACTGCCACAGAAGCACTATAGTGTCACATTACACAGACCCATTAGGCAGAATATATGTTAACAAGATAAACAAGGCAGCATTTTAGAAACTGCACCGTTTGTTCCATTTCATTAAGCTTTCTTAAACTTATGGAGCAAGGTGGACATGGAGGAAAATTAGGTGAGGGCAGTCAAGTTTATTCCAATTCCTGAGGAAGTTTCTGACTGAGCAGCAGCAGGCAGAATCAACTGCCCTTACGGATTGCACAGCAACATTCCCTGCATTCCAAACCCCCTTAACATTCTGCCCCTTGAAGAACTAAACCCAACATATCTTTCCCCCTTATAAAACCAACAAACACATATTCAACAAGTGATAGAAAAATAAAAAATATAAATATAAATAACTGTAGTGCTCAACGGAGCCCATAAATAAACATTTAAAGAAGTAGAAAATAAAAATACATATTTGAAAAGGCACAGGGGCAGATTTACAGTAAGTGGCGCATCCCTGCACATCAGCAGGGATGCTCCACTTATTGTGCGCCATGCCTCCGCCAGCATTGTAAATGCGGCGCACCAATGGGCAAAAACGGCGCTGATGCGTGACGCATCTGTGCCGTAAAAAGCGGCGCATTGCTGGAGTGGTGTTGCAAGCGCGACGCAGCTCCAGCAAAGCTCTGGGGGCCCTATCTTGTTAATGCTGCGTCAATCCTTACGCCTGCTTCAAGCAGGCACAGGGTTTTGACGCAGCATGGGCCCCAAAGTGACTGAGTGAAATCTTGTAGATTTCACTCAGCCACTTTTAGGAGGCGTTCCTGCTTGGAACACCCCCCCCTGCGCAGGAACGCCTCCTTCTGGCGCAGGGCATTACAATGTGACGCATCTCCCAGATGTGTCACGTTGTAAGTACCCTGCACCATGGTGCTTCTTTTGCGCCGCCATTGCGTCACAAAAGTGACGCAACGGCGGCGTAAAAGGGGCGCAAGGGGCTTGTAAATCTGCCCCAGAGTGTTCAAACGAACACAATAATGTATGCCACCATAGAAACAATAAACAATCCTCAACACAGATGATATCATATTAAGAAACGATCACACATAGTCTCGCAATGTGGTTTACTTTCCTTCTGTGTTCTCAAATTATGAAGTCCAGAACTCTCCAGGGAATCGTTTCTCAATCTCACAGTACTCTGAAAAGCTGCAGAACTTTGAAGAAACAACTTCTCTTTATTCTATTACTTCCCATCCTCAAGCATGACCACACACTTCTTGATGTGAATATCCTTCCTGGGAGAAGAAAACCTGGGCTGACCTTTGGTTGTTATGCAAGGTAGGCGAACTTTCACCACATCCCCCGGTTTAACCACCAAAGAGCACATACCTCTAGCCTGCGACACCAGCATACTTTCTCTGCGCCTTTTCCCGCTTCGTTTTCATTGAGAACTCCTCTGATACTCATGAACCACCAATCCATGAACACACCAAGTTGGTGGACATTACACACCTTTCGACAGAGAAAAGGGAGAAACACCAGGGTATGGATGGTATATAGCAAATATTTAAGTTCCTTGTGCCAATGCAACCCATTGGCGATGGACAACTGCACATTGTCCTTGATGGCAAAATTACACTTTTCCATTAGGCCACAGCGATGACACATCTTGCTATACTCGACACCCCAATATAACAAAATATTTCAAATTGATTAGATGTGAACTGAGCACCATTGACTGTTATTAACGCATTAGGGGACCCTTCTCTCATAACTAGGGACTATAAGAACCCAATTATTTCAGATATGTTGACAGACTTCACAAACTGCATGCCAGGCCATCGTCAAAAATAATCCACTAGGACGATTCCAAAACTGTAGCTTTCCCTAACCACATTGATCGAATCACTGACATGAATACCTAGCTTAAGGCAAGGTTAATCCAGAACAGGCACAGCTGTTGCTGATTGCACAAGACATATATTCGTTCATGAAATACTCCACATCCCTATCCATTTCTGGCCACCAAAACGTATTCTGTACCCTTTTCTTCATACCCTCATACCCACATGACCTTCATGTGCTAAATCCAAATCCTTATCACGAATACCACTTGGCACAACCTAAAAACACACCTCTCCTCAGTATTCCCTTACATTCACTCAATTCAGCAAAAACATATTTAAATGAATTAATTGATTTACAGGTGTCATCCTTGGGCCACTCTTTGCCATTGAAACTTGAAACCTCTTGACAATTACTTTCACCCTCTACAGCAAAGTTCCACTCACTTTCTGAAACACATCCACTAGTCAGACTAGCCACTACTCCAACCATACAGAAATCCTCCTCTAACATGCCCTGTATGTCCATTGATTTTCCTAGAGGTAACCTAGAAAGACCGTCTGTGAAGATATTCTTCACCCCAGGTATGTATTCAACACAATACTGAAAGTGTTTGAACCCATTTTTCCACTTGGCTCTACACAGAGTAGCTGTACTGGCTCCTTTAGTAGTGAATAAATGAATCAAAGGTTTGCGGTCCATACGAATCGTGAACTCCAATCCCCACAGATAGTTCCTGAAATGATGAACTCTACACTAGAAAGCCAACGCCTTACATTCAATCACAGAATACTTAATCTCTGGACCCCTCAGGGTACGAAATGCAAAAGCAATACCATCATATTTTACTTCACGCATTTGTAGTTTCACCACCCCTAAACCATACTGACTAGCCTCAGTGACAGCAGCACATGCATCACAAGTATCAAACAGTTTTCAAGGAATAGCATTGGCAATTTCCTGCTTAAATACCTCAAATTCATTATCAACATCCTTACTCCATGCAAATGTCTAATTTTTCTTGAGTAATGAATATACATTATGCATCCTCTCTGCACACTTGGAGATGCAATGAGCATAAAAATCCAGCATCCCAAAAAATCATCATATTTGGTCTTTATATTCTGGAGTTGGACACTCAGGAAGAACACTGACCAAATTCTCTTTGGGTTCAATACCTTTTTCAAATATCTTATACTGAAGATAATTCACACATTTCTCAGCAAATTTTCACTTGCTAGCCTTCAACATGACACCTGTTTTTTTAATACAAATAAAACCATGCATAAGAACTTAACATGGGATGGTAAATCTTGACCAAAAAACAAAATGTGATCTTGAAAATATCTGACATTAGGGATATCTTTGCATAGAACTTCCACAACATGCTAAAAAACAGACGAGGCAGAGGCTAACCCATATGGCATACGCTAAAATCTAAATGCGCCCTCTGGAGTATTGAATAATGTCAAATACATTGACTCTTATTTCATAACTATCTGGTGGTAAACAGCCTTCATATCCAGTGTTGTGAATATCTTGGCATCCTTGAGGGATGAAGGCATTTCTGTGATGTTGGGCAACGGGTGTCTATTAAACCAATTCCTGTCATGGAGCTCTCTCAAATTGGATTGTTCGACTGAACTTACTGGCGTTAGAAGCTCCGTGTGCCCTTTGTGTGTTCTGCCAATAGACGCCTTGCCGGACCCGCTGCGCGGGTCCCGCTGCGTTGTGTGACTCTCTCTGTGCAGGAAGAGAGAGGGGGAGCCTGTCGTCGCTTTCACCATCGGATCTTGGACGCCGGCGGGGCTGCGAGCTGCCTAGCAGGGACTCCAGTTACCAGGAGTCCCTGCGTGCACCACCTGTGGCTGCTCTCCCTGCCGGCTCCGCCTCTGACAAGTGGACATTAAAACCCAGCGCCTCCCTTGCCTGGTGGGATTGTTCGACTGAACTTACTGGCGTTAGAAGCTCCGTGTGCCCTTTGTGTGTTCTGCCAATCGACGCCTTGCAGGACCCGCTGCGCGGGTCCCGCTGCGTTGTGTGACTCTCTCTGTGCAGGAAGAGAGAGGGGGAGCCTGTCATCACTTTCACCATCGGATCTTGGACGCCGGCGGGGCTGCGAGCTGCCTAGCAGGGACTCCAGTGACCAGGAGTCCCTGCGTGCACCACCTGTGGCCGCTCTCCCTGCCGGCTCCGCCTCTGACAAGTGGACATTAAAACTCAGCGCCTCCCTTGCCTGGTGGGATTGTTCGACTGAACTTACTGGCGTTAGAAGCTCCGTGTGCCCTTTGTGTGTTCTGCCAATCGACGCCTTGCCGGACCCGCTGCGCGGGTCCCGCTGCGTTGTGTGACTCTCTCTGTGCAGGAAGAGAGAGGGGGAGCCTGTCATCATTTTCACCATCGGATCTTGGACGCCGGCGGGGCTGCGAGCTGCCTAGCAGGGACTCCAGTGACCAGGAGTCCCTGCGTGCACCACCTGTGGCTGCTCTCCCTGCCGGCTCCGCCTCTGACAAGTGGACATTAAAACCCAGCGCCTCCCTTGCCTGGTGGGATTGTTCGACTGAACTTACTGGCGTTAGAAGCTCCGTGTGCCCTTTGTGTGTTCTGCCAATCGACGCCTTGCCGGACCCGCTGCGCGGGTCCCGCTGCGTTGTGTGACTCTCTCTGTGCAGGAAGAGAGAGGGGGAGCCTGTCATCGCTTTCACCATCGGATCTTGGACGCCGGCGGGGCTGCGAGCTGCCTAGCAGGGACTCCAGTGACCAGGAGTCCCTGCGTGCACCACCTGTGGCCGCTCTCCCTGCCGGCTCCGCCTCTGACAAGTGGACATTAAAACCCAGCGCCTCCCTTGCCTGGTGGGATTGTTCGACTGAACTTACTGGCGTTAGAAGCTCCGTGTGCCCTTTGTGTGTTCTGCCAATCGATGCCTTGCAGGACCCACTGCGCGGGTCCCGCTGCGTTGTGTGACTCTCTCTGTGCAGGAAGAGAGAGGGGGAGCCTGTCATCACTTTCACCATCGGATCTTGGACGCCGGCGGGGCTGCGAGCTGCCTAGCAGGGACTCCAGTGACCAGGAGTCCCTGCGTGCACCACCTGTGGCCGCTCTCCCTGCCGGCTCCGCCTCTGACAAGTGGACATTAAAACCCAGCGCCTCCCTTGCCTGGTGGGATTGTTCGACTGAACTTACTGGCGTTAGAAGCTCCGTGTGCCCTTTGTGTGTTCTGCCAATCGACGCCTTGCCGGACCCGCTGCGCGGGTCCCGCTGCGTTGTGTGACTCTCTCTGTGCAGGAAGAGAGAGGGGGAGCCTGTCATCATTTTCACCATCGGATCTTGGACGCCGGCGGGGCTGCGAGCTGCCTAGCAGGGACTCCAGTGACCAGGAGTCCCTGCGTGCACCACCTGTGGCCGCTCTCCCTGCCGGCTCCGCCTACTGCCCTCCCCTATTTACACAGGGTGGAGCACCCGCTGCGCGGGAGCGCGCGGGAGCGACCGGGGCGAAGACCGGGCAAAGAGCGGGCCGTTTGAGGCGGTTCGAGTACGGCAGAGTCCGGCCTAGGCCCACCCCCCCTGGTCGATTGGAAGGCCATATGGTAGGCGTTGGACTCCGCATTAACATCTCCCGTCCCTTGGTGTTGCTAACACAGCCTGACATTATTGTAAAACTCTGCCATCTGTACCCCCTACGATGCCGCTACGGTCAGGCAAAGAACGATCTGTGCAAATCCACACTACCAAGGGAGTCGTATCTGGCCCCCTTGACGCATTTATATCACGGGCTACTGGAATCCTGGAGAAGGAAATTGCCATGGTAGAGAAAAGACTCTCAATAGATCTTATCAGTGGCAAGCGATCGTCATTGGGGGCCTTAGCTACTTCCACCTCCCCTGTGCCCTCTGCCCCACATGCTGCTTTTAATTGCGTCCACACTACCTCTACAGACGTAATCGTCCATCTAGAAAGTATAGGGGCGAGCCCAACAGCTGATATTTTGAAGGAAGAAAGGCACAGTATAGAAGCTTCCCAATGCAGCCAGGGGGATGATGATAATGACTCATTGATTAGTGGGGGGCCTGATCCTAGTCAGCTTTCTGGATACCTCCCCCTTAACCACTCTATCAACTCTAATCCTGTTGAAACCTCCAACCACCCCGCACCCAACCCTGGTCCCAACATTAAAAAGAGAAAGTTGGACTCTAGATTGTCAGGGGAGAGAGATATAAAAATTCCTAAAGTAAATGAAGCCCAAGACGATAGGAGACAGGGGTCTGAGCTTCCTCCAGACCCTCTAATCCCCTCTGTATTTACCAATATGCTATGCCCTTCCCTCTCGGCCTTGGGCTCCTCAAGTACCTGCCCCATGTGCCTTAATAGTGACGAGGTTTTGTTAGCAAAAATGGAGGCCATGTTTAAAACTTTACTTCTACCTGTCCTGGAGCGGACAAGGCTCATGACCTCAAAAATTGATAGTATGGAGGCTTTGATTAATTCAAACCATGCGATGCTACAAACATTACTTGGCACAAATCACACGGGTGCCAGTAAAACACTAACAGCTACTAAGGCCCCTGGTAACAACAATATGGCAAGGGGTAAACCACTTCCTAATAAACCCTCAGGGCCAAACACTACCACGCCTAAAGGGGGTGAAGAATCTAATACTACATCTCCTAAACCAGGCACTAGCACCCACGCCCAGGCACCAAAGCCACATTCAAAAACAGTGGATAAACAAAATACTGGTAGGCGTCAAAGCATGGGACCTCCCCCACAACCTACCTCAAACCCCGCCCCCCCTAGCACACAAAGAGACCAACGTACTGCCCTCACAAACTACAGGGAGGGGGGACGCAAAAGACCAACTACTCCTCGTGTTGATTTACCACCTGAAGCAGCTCAACACACTATTGTCCTGACAGGTGTAGCTCCGCTAAAACCAGGTACCAAGGAGTCTTATGGGGACCTTCGTAATAAAGTCATTTTTTGGCTAAATAAAAACCGCCGTTACCTCCCTCCACCCCTACGGAGATACTATTCGTGAGGAGAGTAGATTGGGTGGGACATGGGACCAAAGACTTGGAGGGAGATTGTATCTTAATCTCGTTCAAAGATATGTGGGTGGTAGATGCCATCCGACGAGAACCGAGGTTTGCAAGACAGGGAGATGTACAAACCTTAGCCTTATCATATTTTTACCCACATAGGCAAATACCCCCCCAATCCTACCCTTTATTTCGCCAGGCCCCAGCCGTAAGACACCCCCTGGCATTAACCCCTCTCGACTGTCAGCGTCCCTTTCTTTTTAATCACTTTGGTCCCCTCTCTGGCCTTGAGGCTATTGATTGACTCAACGATCCACACAGTGAGCCTTCCCCTGTTAAAGCAGCAGCCCAAGAGCCTATTGAGCACAGTATGGTGAGTCCATACCTACCCAGTAATCTAGTAGATGAGGGTGGAGGTCCAGTTTTCTTGCTACTTAATTCACCACCCCACATAGTTGTTCAAGAGATCCCGTCTAAGGATAATTCCATAGCTCCAATAGACCATGTTAGGCACATAGAGGTTAAAGATGATAAAGGGCATCCACAGGGAGTTACACAGCCCTTACCCTTGCAACCTCCCTCCTTGGTCCATTTGAATGACAACTTGAAAATCTTGTCCTGGAACATAGCGGGTATTAAGGCCCGCCTTGCCTCTACTGATTGGTCGAACTTTGTGGACAATTACGATATCATTCTGCTGCAGGAAACCTGGGCAACCGAGCCTGTCTACAAGTTGGGTTACATTAACTTTTTTAAACCTGCAATTAAAGGGGGCAAAGGGCGGGCCTCAGGTGGCCTGACGATCTGGGTGAAACAGTCTCTGGGTTTTCATCCAACTGAACTCCCTGCTGAGCATCCGGATCTCCTCCAAATCAAACTAAGCAAAGAGAACCAGCGATACGTGAACATTCTTAATATCTATGCTAGAGGTCTGCCCGGTGGTCGAAGTCCGCCCTTGTTGAACATCATCGACCATATAATTTCTGAAATGGACAGCGGAAATGTCACCATTCTTGCTGGTGACCTAAATTGCACCATAGAACCACTGTTTGATATGGGAGACACCTGGAGCATGGCTGAGGACTCTGTTTGGGGCATCCCCGACTTAAAAGTGGCAAAGAGGGCAAAAGCAACAGAGGCGGCAGTGTCTTGGATGGCATTCTGCCTACAAAAGGGTTTTCGTGCATGTAACGGCCGCTCTACTTCGGACAGTAAAGCAAATTGTACTTTTGACAATGGGCAGAGGCAGAGCCGCATTGACTATATCTTGCTGAATATGGAACATTGGCAGTTACTAATTGACATGGCAGTACTACAGCGCCCGGAAAGCGACCACAACCCGCTGTCACTGTCATTAAAGATACCAGGTCTAAAGAGACAGGAGGAGTCCACTGCCACCTACACAGGGGACGCCCAACTTACTAACGATAGGAGGAGACTGAAATGGTCCCGGGTTATGGAGGATAAGCTTCTATGGGACAATATTAATACTGTGGCAAAAAACGCGTTTAATGAAATGTCGCAAATTGACTTGTTGGGGGCGGACTCTGGTTTGGCTAATAATGTGATGGGACTACATACTAAATGCTTTGACCAGCTAAAATCCCTTCTTTCCCTCCCGTGCCGCAATGCGCCTACTAAAACAAATTCCTTGCCCCAGAAATGTACAATAGGAAATGTAGGGAGGCACATTCAGCTCTCATTTCAGCCATTAAATCACGGGACATGGTCGCAGTGAAGGCTGTAAGGCTCAATTACAGGAAAACCCTTAGGGAAGCTAAACGGGAGTGGGAAGATATATTCTGGTCAGATCTTCTGGAGGCATCTTCCTCTAACAACCAAAAAAGGTTCTGGGATTTAGTTAAACGGGGGAAAAACTCGGACTCTTCTACCCCGGGAAACAACGTGCCCCTTGAGGATTGGGTATTATTTTACTCTGCCCAATTCAGAGCCGATGACCCCGAAGCTATGAATCCCTCGGGCAAGACACTCTCGCTGACCCCCAATGGGGAAAAATTAACCTTCACAGTTGCTGAGGCCGAGCTGGCCCTGGCCTTGACTCTCCGAGGGAAAGCTCCTGGCATGGATCTGATCCCGGCGGACTTATTTAAATCCAACCCCGCCTTGTGGCTCCCGTATATAACTATGATAGCCAACACCCTAGCCCATGGAGCCACAGTCCCGAAATCGTGGAAGGGAGCCGAAATAGTCCCGATCTATAAAAAGGGCGATAAGTCCATCCCAGGAAATTACCGCCCTATCAGTTTGATCGATTCGATTCAAAAGATTATAGCACGTATGGTCTTGGGACGGGTCCAGGGATGGATTGAAACAGAGGGCATTCTATCTCCCATGCAGGCGGGCTTCAGATCAGGAATGAGCACCATAGATCAGGTGTTTAGACTCTGCCTGATCTATTGGAAGGTGGTTTGGCTCGGCGGCGGTACCATCTTTGCTGCATTCATTGATCTGAAGTCCGCCTTCGACCTGGTGCCAAGGGATAAACTGTGGGGTGTGCTAAAAAACTTGGGGTGCCCATTAGAACTGCTAGACCTCATTGTTAGACTCCATGAGGACAACTATGCGAGGGTAAGGTGGTGTGGCCAGGGACAAGTGACGGAGACATTTCCCGTAACTCGAGGTGTCCGCCAGGGGTGTGTTCTGGCCCCAACACTCTTCCTCCTTTTTATTGATCAAGTTGTCAAATTCTTCATGGACACCCCCACTGATGCCCCAATGCTGGCTGGGATGAGATTCCCACTTCTCATCTTCGCAGATGACACTTTAATCCTCTCAAAAACACGTAGCGGACTCCAGCGGGCTCTGGAACGCTTTGAGGAGTACTGTGCCATCAACAACCTGGTGATAAATGTGGGGAAAACGAAGTTCATGGTTTTTACTAAAAATTATCCAGTTCGGAGCTCCGTGAGATTGAATGGAGTAAACCTCGAGCAGGTCGATACTATGACCTACTTAGGGGTTACCCTTGATAGCCGTTTGAGATGGAAGGACCAAATTAACATTCAACATCTCAAGCTTGCAAGGCTGACTGGTTGCCTTATTAAAGAGTAAAAGGAATCAACCACAAAGCGGGTCCTACCGGCCCTCAAGATCTATGATGTTAAAATCTCTACCGCCATTTTATATGGCGCGGATCTTTGGGGCCATATGGACTTGCTTAACTTATTTAAAATCCAATGTAGATTCCTCCGTAACTTAGTAGGCCTCCCACAGTCGACCCCTTCGATCCCCCTCTGCCTAGACCTTGGTTCCCCTCCGATCAACGAGATGGCTAGATTTAGGCTGGTGGCCCTCTGGAGACGTATATGGACGTCCCCAGATCTATCTCTATTTGCAAGAGAACTGGCCGAAGTTAGGTCTATTACTGGTTCAGGGAAAATCCCATGGCTCTCTGCTGTTAAAACTATCCTTACCGATATGGGCTTAGAACACCTTTGGTCATCCCCTCAATCCAACGTTTTCCCCTCTAAAGATGAGTTCAAATCCCTGTACTGGGCCACGACTCGCCTAAAAAGAGTCCTACTCTCTAACAAAAATAGCCTCACAGGCAGGTTCCTAACATTCAAACTTGACCTATCGCGAGAGCCCTACTGGGACATAATAACTAGACCACTAGATAAAAAGCTGTACCATCAGTTTAGAGTGGGTTCTTTGCCTCTGAACCCTTTCTCAAACAAATGGTCTACAGGGTCATCATCCAACTGTACATGTTGTCCAGGTCATATTGAATCTGAAGGACATTTTCTTTTTGCTTGCCCTAGATATGCTGCACCCCGAAAGAAATGGTTAAAACCCCTGTTTCAAAAAGTACCATTCAAAACATCGACGGAAGCAATTTGGGCGCTTAGGACCAATACCTCCGAACTTTTGGTTGTAAGTCTGGCAAAATATTTGGGTTGGGCTTGGCTCCTAAGGCTAAAAAACATGCCATAGTTCCCAGGCTGTCCAAAATGGCTGGTAATTTGCCAAACCTGATTGATTATGTATCAGTTAAACGATCTGTGATTAGAATTAGCTTTTCCATCTGCATTTCTTGTATTCCTGCCAAGTAAGGGCTCACTGATAATGAATACGAACTGTAATGTCTCTTTTTAATTTAATATAATTCATCCTTTCATAAATTATTCAGGTTCTTCATTAACTGATATTTAATTCTTTTTTATCTATTTGTTTTAAATGCCCTTCTGTGCTTGTTTTTCGATGGTTGTTTATTTTTCTATTCCTGAACAGTTTTTTTGTTGTTTTTGTTTAAATTTATTGAATTAGTCAATTTCCTTTGTATTTTAATGTGTCTTTTATGATTTGTCAAAAATCGAAATAAAGACTTGAAACCTGATACACATTCATCATGGTCCATTGGCCTTTCTCACCAAAACAATCAGGGATAGCCACTCTGAGCTCTCAATAGCTTCAATATTCCCTTGATCACACACATTTTTCATCTCCTTTCTTAATTTCTCCCTCATAGAAAAGGGCACCCACCGAACCTTGTGTACAATGGGTCCGGCTTCTGACATCAACATCATTTGTTGAGAAAAACCTTCAACTTTCCCAACTTCTCCTGAACAACATCATGAAATGCACTCACCCACGGACACACATCCACTGCAACCACCATCTTGCAATCTTTCCTCAGCAACACCTGATCAGCACTGTTTGGATCAAGCACAATTCTCTGACTCCTCTGTTCCAAACACCACAAAAAGATAAGATCCATAATTTGCCACATAAACAGTATTTCCGTGGAGGATAGAAAGCATGTGTGGTTTACGGATGGTTCAGCCAGGTATGTTGGAGCAAAGAGACAATGGAAAGCAGTATCCTATATATTTCTGTTACCCAAACATTATTAAGTACAACTGGTGAAGGAAAGAGCAGTCAGTTTGCAAAACCTTTACAAGGCATCAAACTCCTCTATGGGCTTACCCCATATGCAACTTGATGCACATAAGAATTCCTGAGAATCTTACTGTCAAAGATTCACAATCTTTAATCTAATCAGTATGAATGAGGACCCAGAATCAGCCATCATGGTAACCGATACACCTGATACATCTATGACACAATATGGTCTTTTCACACAGCCTAATTCAATCTGCAATACATTTTCCTTTACTCTTTCTTCTACCTCATCCACACATAACACCACACTGTCCTCAACTGACTATGATTTGATTTCACTGCTTGTAGCCACTTCTACTTACTTAACATTCGTAAATGAGGATTTTGCTGTCTTACTTGATTACACACCTTAGCGAAATTCCCTTTCTTTTTACATTTAGCACATGCTTCATCAAAGTTGCACAACTAGAGTATTTCCCAAATAATGTCTACTGCTGCATCTGTAGCATTCTAAATTATTTTTCTTGCCTTCACTTTTTCTTCCACCATGCTTTACTACACAGCCCCGTGCAAAGCATGTACCTGTGTACCCAATGACATTTGCTTCATATTGGCAGAAGTAGATTCTATGCTACTCACAATTTCAACAGCCCTTTCCAAAGTTAGGTTATCCATGGTCGACAATTTCTCCTGAACCTTTTTGTTCTTAGTCTTTTCCACCACTTAATCTCTAATCACTTCATCTTCAAATGATTTACATTTACAAGAAGCTGCTAAGATTCTCAGTGCCCCCACATACCACATACCACTCAATTGACTCACCCGGCATTTGATGTCTCGCGTGCAATTGGCACTTTTTTCACAGAGTGGAAGGATTTTAATGGCAGTAGCATACTAATCTAAAATACCCCCTTCCCCATCACATTTGACACAGGTGTCTTAACATATTTTGATCATCAGGGACTAAAGAATATTTTAAAATCCAATATTTCTTCCCTTGAGTAAAAACATCACCCTCAATGGCCTTCAAGTAGGCATCAAACCCTCTGTTCCCCTTATTTCCAGTCAATTTTGGGATATCCTGGTGTGACCAAAAAGGACAGTGGAAGGAGAATGTGTTGCTGCATTCTAGAAGAAAAATGAAGAAACGATATGCAATAAAGATGCACTGTTAAGAGTCTACATAGTGCAGAGATGCCCTGTCCCCAATGATGATGAGCACAGATGCTATGACAAATAAAAAACACAAACTTTGAATGAGTCTGCATGCAAATACACAATCTCACAGTACCTGAAACAGGTAATAAAACAGATGTGCATCATCGACATGCCATTGAACGATGCACTAATAACATGACAGGCATCCAGATTGAAGCTTTGTAAACTGATTTGCGCACGACTGAAATGGCCCTTCTGCATATGCTTACACTTGAGAAACAAAATGCACTGTGAAAACTGGAGTGCGTATCATCGGAATGTTATTTCTCTGTTCATTATGCCGGTGAAAGAAAGAAACCAAAATGGAGTAAATCCAAATGTGCTGTTAAACTTGTGTTTGTATCAAAGAATAGATCCGAGATGAGCTTGATTAAGCCTAGAAAACCATTTCCCAATTCAATATGGCATGAAACGAGGTGCGCACAGTGGCCCGGTGATGCCCTGCGCACTTTTTTTGGAACAGCTCAAACCAAAATAGAGCTGGACCGCAAACACAAGGCAAGCACATGCGTACACAGCAGGGTCCAACAACGAGGTCCAATTGCAGTTCAACACCGCCTCCAACTTCACAGTCCAATGGCACTCAGCAGCAGCTTACCACTACCTCCTACTCCAAGGCCCAATGGAATACACACTTAGTGCACGTGGGAAGTCACCACAAGATCCAGGCTACACAAAGCTGCAGTTCAATGGAGGAAAGCAAGAGGAGCTCCCAATGGCTCTGCCTGTCAGCAATGTAGGACAAAGGCACCAGGGTCGGGGCCATCCTCGTCGCCACTGAAATGTACACAGGAAGACATGGAGGCAGATCAGGTGTGGAAAGTCAAGATTATTTCGAGTCCCAAAGAAGCAACCAATCAGAAACAGACAGGGCCAATTATAAAGCCAGGACGTCATAAAAGAATATATAAGCCTACAAGGTGATTGAGAGAACGGATCCATATAAATATTGTCTTTGCTACAATTTGGAACTAATAAGAAAACATAACTGGGCCTCTTTTTCAAATGTGATACAGCATTAGGCATTTGCTGTTACATTTCGAATGTAAATAGTGCAAACAAGTGTTTTCATTAAGTAAGCCATCACCTTCTCTCCCACAAATTGTACTGAAGCTTAAAGTAAACTAAAGCTTAGGCATCAGCTGAAGGGGGTCTCAGAGGCTGATGTGCCCCTTTTTACATCCTGGTGTGCTGCTTCACAGAGACACCGCTGCACAACTGTAGAGCAGTAACAGCTGGCATCAATGAGGAGTGGGGGTGTGTGCGCCAAAAATTAAATAAAAAATGATAAAAGTAAGTACTTACTGAACAACAGGACCTCTTCGCTCTGGACCTCGTCGCAACTGCAAAGCAGGCCACAGCAAATTCCCTTGACCAATCCTGGTGCTGCTCACAGCATGAGAACAGCGCCCTGATTGGAGGGGGCAGCCTGTCTCTGTGCACTAAAGGCCTGCACTTATTATCAACCCAGCTGGGTTGAGAGGTTCGAAGTGCACATGTGTGACTCGCCGATGGCCAGCCAAAAAGACATGAGCACTTTTAAAAAGTGCAATGACAGCCCACCCTCCTTTGTGCTGCTCCTGCCACAGCACTCGGCTTGGGACAGGGTTATTGAAAAATAAAATAATGAATTTCGATTTGATTTTTCATCTCGGGGGCACTTAAGTAGGGCAACGCTCCTCCACTCCAATGAAGAGCCACTCCTGCTGTAGAGTATTTAAAGCTACTGTAACACAATTTAATATTTATCCATGTGGTTCTGTAACGGGAGAGGGCCAAAAGAAATCAAAGCCTAAACTTTATTTTAAATCTCATGTGCATCCTCACTGACCCTCTCCTGAAAACCGGTAAATGCATTAGTCTTAAATAAAAACTGGTGAGAGACCTCGACAGTCCACAAAAAAAGCAGGAATGTCTGGGGAAATCTGGGTTGTCTGATCTCCCTAGTCACAGGAAAACATAGTCACAAATCACAAACATTGCAATGGCTCATAGACTTGCAAATTTTGAAACCCCCTCAAACATAGGGGCATATTATCAAGCAGGGGGATAATCAATTATCGCCACTCTAGCGGCCGTTTTCAGCCTATTAGCAAGCTGTCGCTAACTGATGTAGCATGTTTTCTCCGCTAACATATCCAGCGATAGGCAGAGATAAAAAAATGCGCTAAGCGCATTTTGCGATAAATATCGCTATTCCTTGGTAATATGCCCCCTAGTCTCTTCTCCTACCTCTGATATGCATTCTGGGGCACCCCCAGAGCTGCAAGGATTGGTCCTCTAACCCACTGATACAAAGAAGCAGGTTAATGCAAGGAAATGAGTTGGGCTGCAGTTCTAAAACAAACCCGCTGAGCAGTCTTGCACAGGCAGTCTTTTCAGCTTACTATCAGTCCTGTTCAAGTTTCAGGGGGCACAGTGGCAATCCAAACAATCTTTTGTTACTAAAGAACACACTCAAACGCTCAGTGAAAAGATGAGACATGTAGATTGAAATGTTCGTTTTTTTAAATCCTCCTCCTAGTGCATATAATATGTAAGGCATGGAATAACCAAGGAAAATAAGCAGAACATTTCTAGCATTTTAGCAAACTGTTTCTAACACCATAACACTCTAATGCTAATTTTGAAGTTTATAAATTGTATTTATAGCGTGAAATGGCAGGTATGCCTTCTGAGTTCTCATGATGGATCGCGTATCGTACCGTTGAACAGCAAATTCAACTGTGCCTCAATGCTCAGCTGAGGGCAGCAGGAATGTATGCACTCAGGGACACTTTCAGCCCATCTCCTGGAGTTGATAATCACCTCTCAAATTGAGCAACAATCTGGCTTGTCCTCTGGCGATAATTCTAGTGTGAAGACCTCTCCTAATCAATGGTCAAATCCTGGGGTGTAAAAAGGGGATGCCCACTGATTTTATCTTATGTTTTCAAAATAAAACAGAACTAGGAGACACTGTGTCTTTCGCCAGACTACCTCAGCATGTTTAACTTTAAGTAAGGTATCATGTTGTCAATGACGAAAGCGACAAAATATGTCAGTTTAGGCAGCAGGTAGCCGTGACCAACTTTGCATCTTTTGTGTGCTGTTATACATTTAATACATCCTATCACAGATAACAGACTGAAAGGAGGCCATGAGACAGAAACAGGATAACTTAAAACAGAGACTGTCATGGTTTTCACAACATCTCATATTTGCATTTATACCATACAAAGACATATAGACAAGGAGTCATGGACGCACAGTCAAGTGATGGCCAGCACAATTGGTATTTGGGGTAAATATTGAGGTGCAAATATCGGGATACAGAAATATCAGAAAAAAAATATTGTGATACAAAAATATCTTGATGCAAAAATATCTTTGTCAAGGTAAGATATACGGTTGGTAGGAATATCGTTGTTGTTAATATAGTTTTCAATAATATAGTTGTGAAAAATATTGTTTATTAATTATCTTAATGTGTTTAGTTCATATATTATTGTATGTGTTATTATTGTTTGTATACTTGTTAATAATATTTTTATTATCGTTTCTAACTTGAGGTGATTTATCATTTGTAATTTAATTGCTAATAGTAATTTATAGTGTCATAGCTGGTTGCTAGGTTTATAGGGGGATGGGGTGGGAAGTTAATTAAATAATTATTAATTAACAATTATTAATTTCTTCTTCAATATTTTTGATTATGAAACATGTTAATTGTGTAATAACTGTATATATTAGTTATATTTTAGGCATGGGCTTTTGAGTTTGCAAGGATATAGGGTGCAAAGTTAATTATCTTTTTATCCATTATTTAATTGATAATTATGTACATCATCTAATATTGATTTATTTTAGTTATATTTTAGTTGTGGGTTGCTAGGCTTGTAGGGGTATAAAGTAGGACATTATTTAAGAAATAATTATTTAAAAAGACTTATTAATTGTTAATTAATTGATTAATCGATTATCAATTTTGTAAATTATGTTACTTATATTTTAAGTGTGGGCTGCTAGATTTTTGGGGATACAGTGTGGGAAGTTATTTAAGTATTAGACACATGATAATTAATTAGGTATTTATTTAATTATCATGTATGTTGTTTAATTGTTTTTTATTTTTTATATATATCATTTGTTTTTTGGTTTATTAATAATGTTCATACTAAGAGTAGATGTAATTCCTTTGAAGCCCAATGCTTTCCCTAATGCTGCTGAGACTGGAGTGGTGATTGGAAATTTAAGCCATCTGAAGACCAACACTTTCCCTACTGCTGCACAGACTGGACTGGGATTATTAAATTTGACACCGCCGAAGTCTAACGCTTTCCCTACTGTTGCAGAGACTGGAATCAGAATAGTAAATCTACCCTTCTGAAGTCAAACACGTTCCCTATTGTTGCACAAACCGAAGTGGAACTAGTAAATGTAACCCCTCAGAAGTACAACGCTTTCCTTCCTGTTGCACAGAATGGAGTAGGAGTAGAAAATTTAACACCTATGAAATACAAAGCTTTCCCTACTGTTGCTTAGACTGTAGTGGGAATACGCTTTCCATATATATATATATATAGATATATATGGAATCCCTGCCTGTGGCCTCTTCCTTCTGCGCTGCTGGAGGTTTAATGGATATTTTCGTGTCAACCAGAGACACGTCAAGGGGCCCCGTTCCACAAGCAGGCTGCCTGCGTTACTGGTTCCTGCGCAAGCAGCTTTTTTTTGGTCAAGGTATTGACACATGGCAGCCCACCTCCTGAGTGCGGGACAAGCCAGGAACACTGCCAGCCGGCAGTCTGTGACTTCACAGAGGTTACTGATTCACTGTAATCAGCCCACGACACGGCGGACTTGCACTCACCAGTTTGGAGCGTAGTGTGGGGACTTGAGAGGTTTCAAGACTTTAATTAAACTGAATACAGTGTGCCCAACACTGCAACGCTTTAATTTCATCAGTATTTCACCTTTTGATTCCCCGCGTCCCACTGCCCAGGTATGAAGGTTTCCGGGAGCTGTAGTATGTAGAGATGCTACATCACAGTGGATGATCACATGGTTGGGGGAGGCGTCAACTCCTTAATTGGGGAGTGGTGCAGAACTATTCAAAGCTGGGCAGCACTTACCTTCAGTTTGGCAGCGGCATCCGAAGAAGGCGTTAAGAAGCCGATATGCATCATGCCACATCTGCTGTTCAAAACAAAAGAAAACTCGACAGACATCCCTGCCTGTGGCCTCTTCCTACTGCGCTGCTGGAGGTGTATATATATATATATATATATATATATATATATATATATATATATATATATATATATATATATATATATATATATATATATATATATATATATATATATATATATATATATATATATATGACCTTCAACTGGATATTTAAATGAGGAAATTTGGCGCTCTCGTGAATCTGCCAAAAACTGTTGTGCCAGCCCATGAACAAGGTGCAGGAGCACTGAAACGCGTAGGGCTTTTTAAAATAATTTTGGAAAGAAATGCCGGTTTTGCTTAATTAAAGGACTCTGTTACAAATGACGGGGTCCTGCTTGGTTATTGAGTGCGTCTCCAAGCAAGGGATAAAAACAGTTGGGTGGATATATATATATATATATATATATCGAGCTCGAATCCCTGCAGGTATTAGTGGCACTATAAGTAATACCTGTGTAGAATACCTAGATCTAAAAGTATTCATTGTGGACAACAACATAGAAACAGCCCTTTTCCGCAAAAGCACAGCGGGCAACTCAATATTATATGCCACGAGTAATCATCCACCGGCATTAATACAAAGCATACCTTATGGAGAGTTGCTCAGGCTGAGACGGAACAGTTCTAGAGATTCAGATTTCAAGATTGCAGCATCAGCATGCATCAGTAGATTCTCACAAAGAGGATATGCAATGTCAACGCTACAAAGTGCGTTACAAAAGGTGAATGCACTGAATAGATCAAATCTACTGACAGAGCGAGATCATTCTGCCATGGATAAAAAGAAAGAACAGGGTAAATTCCGGCTGGTAACCCCCTATTCGGCGGAAGCAAATTATTTAAAACGCATGATGAGAAAGAACTGGCACATTTTGAAAACCGACAGTTGCATCAAGGACGACATTCCGGAGCACCCTTTGGTAACTTTCAAGAAATCAAGATCATTGAAAGACATGTTGGTTCAAAGTCATCTAAAGAAAGCTGAGAAGAAAACCAATAGACTGGCAGACCTAAAAGGCTTCCACCCATGTTACCATTGTAAAGCCTGTGCACATAGCAGAAGGGTAAAAACCTATGAGATTCCGGACATAGGGATAACAAAAACAATCAATAAATATATCACATGTAACACACCCTATGCAGTATATTGTCTTAAGTGCCCGTGTGGATTAATGTACATCGGGAGTACAATCAAACCCCTGAAATTGAGGATTTTAGAACATTTACGAGCAATCGACAAAAATGATCAGTCATATCCCGTGGCTCGACATTTCCAGCAGGAACACTCAAGCAATAGAAATCAACTGCAGTATTTTGGGCTTGATCACATACCGGAAAATCCAAGGGGCGGTAATAGACTGCAAAGTTTAAGGAGACTGGAGTCTCGATATATTATTGATTTAATGACAAAATACCCTAAAGGCTTAAATGCGGGTGAGGAACTGGCCTCTCACATAGGCCAGTAGCAAGAAAAGAAGCTATTATAATATGCATATCTATGATGAACTAAGAACTGCAAATGTGTATATATGTATAAATGTAGCTATAAGCCATACAAATGATTGGATCTGTGATACCAAATAGGTCTGTTGAAGCAACATGTATAATAGGATTTAAAACTGGGTGCAACAAAGTAGTGATAATGAGAAATGGATTAGAAGACTAAGTGCAGTTATGGTTATGAATTATAAGTCACTGATAATGGGTTCACTTATTAGTATTCTGTTTCGTTAAACTTTGCTTTTTTGTGGAACTTCAGAAGTGTGAATTTTGAGAATAAGAAATGATATTGAAAATTATAGTTTAAATAGTGGGACGGAACATAAAATGATTCAAGGGTGATTTGCCGATCCACGGCGATATGGTTTTTAATCGGCATTGTTTGCGGTTCAGCACATTGATTTGTTATTGTTGACATTGTGATCTAAGTATGGTACTTTAATATGTGCCAGTACACAGAGGTTGTTTGCCGATTCACGGCTAGATACCATTACATATGATAGCGAACTAGCGCGTAATTCCAGCGGCATTGAATCACAAATGTCAACAATATGCTAGGATTTAATGTTAGCATTTCGGGGGCGTAATCAAGCAGGAAAGCCCTTGTAGTGTAATGTGACTCGCAACATGTCGTTCACTGTTAACATCTCCAATATGGAGGAATGATTGATTGTCCCTTGTTTGTTTCGCCCAAAAATCACGTGTGCACGCTAACAAAAACATGGCGCTCACCACCAATGTTTGTGACATTGAGGAAGGCGGAGCGCCGAAACGCGTCTGTTACAAACTGCAAAATAAACTATTGAAAACGACCCCCGGAGTGCGTGGTTTCTTTCCTTCGGACAAGTCTGGCAGAAACCGTGAGCTGGATATATATATATATATATATATATATATATATATATATTTTTTTTATTTTTTTTTTGAGAAGGAGGGGAGAGGGGACAAAAGCACCGAATAAAGCATTTTCCAGCTTTATATCATCACCCTGCGTGTGCCTCTTAATTTTTGAAGCAAACCATCTTGACTGCTTTGTGAGGTAATATATATATATATATATATATATATATATAATATTTTTTTCCACTGAAAAAACCATAGGTTTCAGGGATGTTTTAGTTAGAAATTAGCATTTAAAAAGCCTTAGAAATTCAATGAAAAAACCACAGGTTTCAGGGACGTTATAGTTAGTTGGACATTTCACTCATACAAAACCAGAGAAATTCGTCTGTTATAGTTAGTTTAGCTAACTATAACCCACGCCCCCCAAATGCACTACTGATGATGTCACATATTACATAATTCATGGCATGGTCAGTGACATCACTGATGACATCACTGATGACATCACAAATGATATCACTGATGACATCATCCATTGACTGTGTTTCTATCAAGTTTAAATATGTTTTATATATATGTCAAGGTGTATTGAAGAATGGGTGGGTGTATAAGTGTCTGGATGGGGGGGCTTGGCTTGAGCGCCACCGAGTATGGACGCGTGAGCTACGAGCTCCGGGTCGATCTTGGTAATTATCCTGTAAGCGAGACTCCCCTGGCGGTGTTCGCGGTCCCGTGTGGCACCCCGGGGCTGAGAGGCACCCGAGCATTCCTTTGGTGCAAGCGGAAGGTCCCAGCTGCAACGAGAGGGGCGAAGGGCGAGGCTCCCCCCGGAGGGTCCGGCCATTTTGCCCACGGCCTGCGGCGGACATCTCATCCCCAGCCTAAAGTGACGGAGAGGCCGTCGGGGAGGAAGAGCATCCGGGGGATGGCGGAGCGCAGCACCGGAGCAGAGCGCGGACGCTGCCCACGCCTTAAGCGGGCTCCCCGGGGGACGTGGTCCTAGCGGTGCCCCGGCAACAGCGGGAGGAAAGACTGGTGAGGCTCCGTCTGGAGGGCCCGGCCATTTCCATCGCGGCCTGGGGCGGGCCCCTTACCCCCGGCCTGACGTGACGTGCGGCCACCGGGGAAGAAGGATACCCTGGTGACGACCTGGCCCTGCATTGGACCACGCATAGAGCAGGCTTGCCGGTGGGAACGGGCAGTGTGGAGCGGCCGGTGGCCTCAGGAGGGGCCCGGACTGGAGCAGGCCACTGGAGGAGTCCCGAGGCGGAGAGAAGTGCGACACAGGTCAGGGGGCGCCATACCAGAGGGCGGCCATCTCGGCAACTGGAGGTTGGTGCTCCCGCATTGCGGGACGAGCTTTGGAGCGGGCACCCTGCCCGGGGACTGGCAGAAGTGGCTGTGGGGGTGGTCCTGGACATCGCAGGCGACCGCCCCGGATTGTCGGTGGTGATAGGTTGTGGATCGGCGGGACCTGGCGAAGCAGCTGCGGTGGAGCCCGGGCTGCGTGCACTTTGCGGGGGCTCTGAATTGCATTCTGTCCTCTCACACCCCTGCTGCCTGTCGACCGGCAAGGAGGGGGGACTGAGGCCGCAGCAGACCTGCCCCGATTGCAGAGACTACCAAATGCATTAAGGCCCGGCGATTGCGGACTTGGCGCCCAGATGTACTGCAGAGGTGGGAAAGGCCTTGGAAGACAGAGCTGGCCGCGCAGCTAAAGGGGCAAATGTTGTGCTAGCGGCGGGTTCCCCCGCCCAGCTTACTGTGACACCCTCTGGAGGACTGGCCTGGACTCACAGCGCTGAAGTTCCGGGGCCCGTTCGGAGGCGGACACGGGTCCCTGTTTAGTATGGCCACAGCACGCCTGATGTGGGCCTAGCTGAGTGACGGCGACGCTTGCAGGAGGTGCTCCTTCGCCGAACAGAGGGCAATTTTGGTGCCCAGAGGTCACTATGGCAGGGGGTTGCTGGCCCTTGGAACACCCTGGACAGGTGGCTGGTGAGGTCGCTTTTCTGGCCGCCCGGCCCCGCGGATCTAGCGGGAGGTGACGGGTGCGAACACTCCGGCCTCTGGAGAGGACAACTGGTGGTACTGGGCCTCTGCTGTCGGTGCTGGTGCTCAGTTCTGGGCCTGGGACATGGGGAAACCGCGTAAGGTGCCGGGGACGGCACCAGCAGACCAGGGTGAGGACTTACCTGAGAGCCAGGAACAGAGCTCGACCGGCAACCCTAACACAGGGCTGCAACAGCAACAGATGGACCAGATTCTCAAGGCTATCTCGGACACGAGAGAAGCGCTACGTCACGATATCGTGCAGGTGTCGACAAGCCTGGGATTGTTGAGGGCGGATCATGACAAGCTATCTGATCGCGTCAAGGGCACAGAGCTGGTGCTGGAGAAGCTGGAGCCGGCCCAGAAGGTGACGGACGCCACGTGCAGCAGTTGGAGAAGAGGGCTGAGGATGTGGAAGGGCGCAACAGGCGTAATAACATTCGGGTGGTAGGTCTGTCCGAAAAAGTTGAAGGGGGCGATATGGTCTCATACCTGGAAGCCTGGCTAATTGATGTGGTTGTTCCTGAGGGGCTGACGCACTTTTACACATTGGAAAGGGCTCACCGAGTGCTAGCCCGACCACCGGCGCAGGGCCGCCCCCCTCGTCCTGTGGTTGCGCGACTGCTGCATTTTAGAGAAAGGGATATCATACTGTGGCAGGCCCGGGCGTCTGGCCCGTATAAGGTGGACAATGCCTCCGTCTCTCTTTACCCTGACTACTCCCAGGAGGTTCAACGGAACTGCTTTTCATTCCTAGCGGTCAAGAGGACCCTCCGTGAGGAGGGTGTGCAGTACTCCCTTTTATTTCCGGCACGCTTGAAGGTGATGGTGGACGGGGCAGCGACCTTTTGTGACACGCTGGAAGATGCCTGGCAGTGGCTGGAGCATTACCGTGCGGGTGCGGACGGCGCTGGCAAATGGGAAAGGACAGCTGAGGCACAGCCGAAACTCCGCAGGAGCCGAAGCAACCGGTAACACACATTAGACAAGCAATCCTCGTCGGCCTCGCAGACAGAGTTGGAGAGACTCGCTGCCTTGCAAGCGGTGTCCGTCATTTCTGGAGCGGTGACTGCGGCCTCACTGGTGGACTCGGGATCACAACATGGCTCGGATGAAGGGGGGTCGGGGGACCCTGGTGGCCTGCCTCAGGTTACCCCACAAACTGCTTATGACCTGATAGACGAATGACTCTGTTGGACTTCGCATGGTATACAGTAAGGGGGCATGCTGGTACTGCAGCGTGAGTCACCTGGGGCTGTTGCTGGGAACTTACTGGAGTGGGCGGGAGGCCTGCTTTTCTCCTGAGACGGGGGAGGCCTGAGGGGGAGGGGGCTCCTGAGGAAGGGGGGCATGCAGGGGGTGGGACACTGCCGGGGTGAGAAGGTTTTCATGCATGAGATCTGACCGATACACTGAGGTGGAGTGATTGTTGTCCGGCTCGGTTGGTGTAGGGTCACCTCCTCTACCTCACATAACTTGTGAGTCTCTGGTTGTTGCCAGAGTATCCCCGATAGCGGGGTTCGGGTTTGGATGGATAACTACTGTTTGGCGCCTGTTCTGGGGCAGGGTGGGTTGAGGGTTTGTTGGGGATGTTCTGAGTTCTGGGGGTTTGTCAGTGTGCCCGTTAGGATGTGCGGGGTTGAGCTCTGTTGTATATCTGCTTATGGCGACCCGGATTGAACTAAAATGTATCACCTGGAATGTGCGAGGGCTGAACTCCATGAGGAAGCGATATAAAGTGCATGCCTATTTAGTCCGCAGAGGGATCCATGGGGCCTTTTTACAGGAAATTACACATTAATCAGGCTGAAGGGCAGGCGCTGCAGAGGAGATGGAGGGGACAGCACAGGGTTCGATTCCCGGCGCGGCAGGTTTCTGGACCAGGGTCAGCGGAGTCGATAATTCTCTCGCCTCGGTGCCCACTCTGATCAGCGATCACACTCGGCAACTCTGGGCATTAGCTTGCCTCATCTTCACTAACGGCCCCACCAGACCGCCGGGGATGCCTGGTCTCACCCTGGAGATACCCATTAAGGGACCATCTCTCAGGGAAGCCAGGAAGGGTTTCGCAGCGGTCGAAGCGCCTTGGGACCCTACGGGTAAGTAGTGCGCTATATAAATGCCTATACATTTACATACATTTATTCTGCATTTGCCAGGGGGACCTTGATTTGGGTGCACGCAGGAGTTCCCTTTCAGCCCATGACCACGATAGTGGATTCGGAGTGGAGATATGTGGCGGTGTTGGGTCGCCTGGACGGCCGAGAAGTTACGCTTTGCAGTGTCTATGCCCCGAATTCTGAACAGGCTGCTTTCTTTTCGAGGCTTTCTAGGAGGTTGGTGTCCTTCTTGGTAGGCACAGTGTTTATGGGGGGGGATTTTAATTCGGTTGCGGATGTGGATTTGGATCGTTCTTATCCGCCACTGGCCCAGTCGGTGGTGCGTAGAACGGCCAAGGCGCGGCGGGAATGGCAGGAGGAGTGGGGCCTCACGGATGCCTGGCGGACGCATCACCCCACCAACAGGGATTATTCGTTCTATTCCGCTCCCCATGACCTCCATGTACGACTTGATAGCATTTTATGTACGCCAGGGGCCCAGGAACTCACGCACCATAGTGAATATCTGGCGAGAACGATCTCGGATCATAACCCTTGTATGATTACAGTCCTCTGGTCACGCCAGCGTCAGGCGGCCCCCACGTGGCGACTGAACCCAATGGCGCTTGAAGATCCTGTGTTTTGTGCGGATGTCAGGGAGGGCATCGAACATTATTTTAGGGAAAACTCGGGGACGGCGACGACCAGAGCTCATGAGTGGGACGCCTTCAAAGTTGTGGTGCGGGGCATGTGTATCTCGTCCACTGCGGGCGTGCATCGGACTTTGCTACGTGACATACAATGGGAGGAGGCTCGCCTGCGCAAGGCAGAGAAAGATAGTCACGCGGCTGCGGATGGACAGGAGAAAGTACTAGCGGCGCGGGAGCAGGTGGCTACTCAGGTTGAGCGGCTTCGCTGCTTTGACTACAGAGAGTACATGGCTCGCGCACACGCCGAGAGGGACAAGGTGGGCACACTGCTGGCCTGGCTGGCCAATCCGGCTGTTAGGGGAACTCCGATAGTGTCGCTGGCTATGCCAGCTGGGGGTCTGGTCTACTCACAGAGAGAGGTCAATGACCAATTTCTGGATTATTACACATCGTTTTACCAGAGCAGGTTGAAGGTGCAACCTGATGGGTTAGACACTTTCCTGGAAGAGGCGTACTTGCCGCAATTGGAACCGGAGCAGCGGGACGTGTTGGGCGCAGCTATCTCATTGGGCGAGATCAGGGCAGTAGTTAAGCACATGGCCAGGAGAAAGACACCAGGGGTGGACGGCCTGCCGGTGGAGTTTTATGCGACATACATCGACCTCCTCGCACCACAGTTACACATGGTGTACGGAGAGGCTTGGGAATTGGGCAGGTTGCCGCCGTCCGCCAGGGAGGCGATTATAGTGCTGCTGCTGAAGAAGGGTGGAATACCCACTTCCAGGACGGCATACCGCCCGCTCTCAATGCTCACCGTAGATTATAAGGTGTTGAGCAGGTTCTTGGCCACGCGGCTCTCAGATCATATGAGTACTCTCATGTAAGCATGAGCGGATTTTGCGGATTGGCAATCCGCGAATTTTGCGGATTTGCGGATTCGCAATCCGCAAAATCCGCGAATTCCCGCGAATTTGCGGATTTTTTTTTTTTTTGTGTTCGCCCGTGTTTCTGCCAGTTCGCGAGGGTTTTTACAATTTCGCAATTTGCGAACTTACCTGTCGGGTCGCAAGTTTTGCGAACTTGTTGTTTCTACGTGTCCAGCCTGTTTGGGACACTCTTCTTCATCACTGCCACTCTCTGTCACCACTGCCACTCTCTGACTACTCATGCCACCCTCTGGCCCACCCATGCCACCCTCTGTTTCATCACTACACCCTCTGGTTGTCCAGTGTACATTATTTTCGGCAAAGCAAAGCACACCTTCCCTGCCTCAAGTGACCTGAATTAATTTGGGGCTGATTAATGTGTCACAGAATATTTTTTTAGCTGGCACCTGCTTCCTTAGTGCGCCCTGATTAGTGATCTTTTGCACTTGCTAAGTGCTTTCATTGTTGCAAAATTAGTTACAACACCTGCCCTGCCCCAACTGACAATAATGAATTAGGGGCTGATTAATGGATTTTAACTTCCAGCCTGGCTCCTGCTTGTCTCCCTTAGCTGTAATTCAGGACCTTTGTGGCATATGTGTAACTATTCTGAGGTTCAGAGCAGGGTCACATAATAGTTTCAACTGGCAACTGAACTCTGGAGGGGCCCCTCAGGAAGCCCTACAGGAAATGGCTACTAATGATGTGCCTGAACTTTTGAACCTGGTAAGTAGTTACTTTCAGTTTTGCCAAGATCGTATTTCTGCAATTTCGCACTTATTCGCGGGGCGCGAACTCACGCTAACAGTGCGAGCAGCGCGAGCAAAATCCGCTGCTCGCGGATTTGCGGATTTTGCGGGAAATTCGCAAATCTCGCGGATTGCGGATTTCCCGAAAATCCGCAAAATCCGCGAGCGGAACGGATTTTCCGCCCACACCTACTCTCATGCACCCGAATCAGTCGGGCTTCATTCCCGCTCGGAATACTGCAACGTGCATATGGCGGCTGATACGGATCATGGGGGAGAGAGGAGAGGATTCGTCGGGAACGGTGGTGCTGTCGGTAGATATCGAAAAGGCGTTCGACAGTGTGGCGTGGCCGTACCTGTTCCAGGCGCTGCGGGGCTTTGGATTGGGAGATAATTTCATACGTTGGACCCAGCTGCTGTACAGCTCTGCCATGGCCAGGGTTCATATGGGGCGCTCCATATCGGCGGCATACCAGGTGAAGAGAGGTACCCGTCAGGGCTGTTCTTTATCTCCTCTCTTATTTGCCCTGGCGATTGAGCCACTGGCGGCGCATGCTCGTCAAGGACGGCATTACGAGGGGGTTCTGCTGCACGGTGAGACTCAATATATCTCCCTGTACGCGGATGACCTCTTATTATACTTGGCCGACGCAGAGGATTCCGTGCGGGGGGCTCGGGCCCTTCTCTGGGAGTTTGGCCGGCTATCGGGGCTGCGGGTTAACTGGACTAAGACCTGCCTGTTACCCTTGTCTCCGAACGGCCTACAGCCCCTGACACTGGAGGATCTGCGCTGGGAGTCTGAGTGCTTGCCGTACCTGGGTGTTCGCATCTACCATGCTCACTCTGACCTGTTGGAAGGAAACGTAGGAGGTGCGCTGAGGGGAATTAGAGGTAGCATAGGATTCTGGCGTACCCTTCCGCTGTCGGTAGCAGGGAGAATAGCGCTCCTGAAGATGGTGGCCCTACCGAGGTTGCTGTACTTCTTCCGCACTTTGCCGGTGTGGATACCGGCGTCCTTTTTCAGGATGCTGCGGTTAATGGGGACAGGGTTTGTCTGGGGCTCAGGCAGAAGGCGAGTAGCGTTGACCACCCTGCTGCGGCCACGGGAGGAGGGGGGCTGGCAGTCCTAGATTTCGAGTGGTACTACTTGGCGGCGCAGCTGCAGTGGCTCACACAGGTGGCGGCGCGCGAGTTTAGAGGCCCGGATGGACCACAGGGCAGAGTTATCCCTCGTCACATGCTGTCCTTCATAGTACTACAGCAAAAACTTAGGCTGGATCAACTTACTCTTGAGGAACGCACCCTCCGACAATGCTGGTTGCGCACCCAGAGACGAGCGGGCTTTTCCGACCCGTACGCCCCAGAGATTCCTTTGGGCATGTGCACTGCTATTCCGCATGGCGGAGACTGGTCGGTGCTGGCGGGTTGGGAGGAGTGCGGAGTCCCCATGATTGGGGACTTATATAGGGATGGCACCCTGTTACCTTTCCAAGAACTGCAGAGTACCTTGGATCTCCCGAAGGGAGACTTCTTGCTACACGCCGCCCTAGTGTCATGAATCCAGAAACAGTGGAAGATGGGACTGTTGGAACCCCCCACATCGTTGGGCTGTCAATATGTCACGATGGCCGCGGGCACATTTAAGGCTATCACCTGTTTATACAGGAGACTGGCAATGGAGGGGCTCCCGCCCCTGGATAGGCTGAAGGATAAATGGGAGGAGGACCTTGGAAAACCTATACCTGAAATGACGTGGCCACAGCTCGTGCGGAGGGCCTGGAAAGGCACGCGCAAAGCCCGGTTTCAACTAGTTCAATATTTCACGCTGCACAGGGCTTATTTAACACCGGTCAAAATTCAGAAAGCTTTTTGGGGGACTCATTCGATGTGTCCCCGATGTAATGCAGAGGGTGCTGATTTTGGTCATATGTTTTGGTCCTGCGCGGGTCTGGGTTCTTATTGGACAGAAGTGGTGGCGTGTCTGAGCCGAGTAGCGGAGCGTCAGATTGAAGTGGGGATTGGAGTTTGCCTTCTGCTTTGGTTCCCACATACACCCGCCACCAAAATTACCAGCAAGTTCTACGATTTGGGGTTGGTCATGGCGAAAAGGGAGCTCACCATGCATTGGAAGTCAAGAGCGGGACCTAGCTTTCAGAGATGGCGGGGGAGTTTCCTGAATTGGGCGAGCAGTGTAGGGACGCTCAGACTACAGTTAGCCAGGTGCACCTCTAATGACAAGGCGCTAGAAGCAGCTAGAGCATGGGGCGTGCTGGTAGTGGAGCTTCAGTCTTCAACAGAGGCGGATGAGGAGGATGGGGGGATGTGCCAGCGACCCAGGAACTAGAGACTGGGGCGGGGAACACGGGGGAGCGCACTGGGGACGGGGCCACCTAGACACATGCAGGCTGGAGTAGGTTTCCGCGCACTAGGTTGGGCAGGGCGGCGGACTCAGAGTAGGGGCACAGGGCACACCATATTATTTACATGGAACCATCAATTTCCCGAGGCGAACGTGGCTGTGCACATACAATTGCTGGAGTTGGGAACCTGAACGCACAGGGTTACTGTCATTTCATTAGGGGGGTAGAGGAGGGCACACTGACATGGGGGGTGGGGGTAGAGGGGGAGGTGGGTGACGGGGTTAGGCAAGAGATGTTGGGTATTGGATACTCCTGAGTTGTATTCTGAGGATCGGACCGTCGAAGAGATGGCCCAGATTGAACTGTAAGAATGTTGGTAAGGTGGCTGAAGAAAATTAATAAAATTTGTTTACAAAAAAAAAGTGTCTGGATGGATGATTTAGTAGGTGCGTGACTGACTGTAGAAGTGAGTGATTAAATGTGTCTTACTGAATGCATGGGTTAGTGTCTAATACAGACATTCACACAGTTTAATTGGCCAGTTGGCGTGAAAGCGGTTGCATGGGTTGGTGAGTAGCTAAATCAGGATCTATAAGGGCTATTGATTGGTTGTCTGAGTATCTGTATGGGAACCTGAATGTCTGTGTGGGTGGGTGGGAGGATATGTGAGTGGATGATTCACTGGGTGCATGGGTTTAAGAGTGCATCTGTGAAGGGCTATATGGGTGGGTGAATGTGTGTATGGGTTTGTTGGTGAGTGAATGGATGCCTCAGTGGTACATGTGTGAGAAATTGCATATGTGAAAGGCAGTTTATGTGAGTGTATAAATGACTATATGTGAGAGTGAGTGATTGTGAGAGTTGCTGTACGGATCAGTGTGTGCTTGTATTAGTTATTGTATGACAGTGTAAGTATGTGTTAGTACATGTTTGAAAAAGTGAAGTGGTGTGTGTTTAACTGTATAGGTGAGTAAATTGGAGTATGATTGATTCTTTGCATGCCTGACTAGGTGTGTGAGTGGCGACTCTATGGATGAGTGGCAGTGTGTGAGTGGCAACCTTTGACCCTGTAAATGTAAATTGTAAATTGATACTTGTATAGCGCACTACTCACCCGCAAGGGTCTCAAGGCGCTTGCACGAATACCGTTGTGGAACCCATCCTGGCTTTCCCTGTGAGGCGTCCACTCCTGGGCACCCCCAAGGTGGAGGCCAGGCATCCTTAGCGTTGTGGGGGCCATTGTGGCGATTAAGCAAGCTATTGCCCAGAGTTGCAGAGTGGGACTCCATGATTGGAATAGGCACCGAGGCAAGAATTATCAGGTTCGTGGAATTTTTGAGCCCAAGACCCGCCGAGGCGGGGATTTTGAACCCTGGTCCCGGGCTAGACCTCTGCATCAGGGTCTGCCGCTCTAACCATTGAGCCACACGTCACCAGGCAGGTCACTCCCCCACGCCACCACACGGCCATCCTGTGTGCCCTGAGCCACTGCTGCCAATAATACTGGTTTGTGCCTGCCTGTTTTACTTTCTGTGCTCTCTATATTTGTGCCCCTCTATGGATCGCTTTGCCTGGGTACCCCCAGCTCTGTGCTCCGTCCTGCTCTGTTAGCATTGTTGTTTTGTGCCCCTGTGTGCCCGCTTTTGCCTTCTGCAACCCACTGTGTGCCCGCTCATCCCTGTCCACGCTCTTTCCCGCCGCTGTGTCCCCTGTTGCCTCGCCCCCCTCTGCTCCCATTCGCCGCCCCACTCCCGCCTCCCGGCTGCTCCTCCCTCCCACTCGCCCTGATATGGAGGATGCGAAGTGGCTGTGCAGCGGGCGCGCCTCTGGCGCGCGGAAGTTGCGCCTAAGGCAAGCCCGTCTGCACCCATCCGCACCTGGACCGCGCCCAGCACCGGGACCCCTGGACCCCACACTCACCACGATGCACACCCCGCTACAACTCCAGCACCCTCCACGCACTCAATGCCAGATGGTCACGCACCTGCTGCCTGGCCACCCTGAAGCACACACAAGGACCTTTCTCCTGCTGGAGCTGCAGCTTCACCAGCATCCGGCCCACCAACCCACCCACCGAAGAACCCAACTTCCTCAGATGCATCCTGCTCAACACCCACTCCGCCCGCAAGCATGCTGTTGAACTCTGGGACCTACTTGACACCAATGCCCCAGACGTCGCCTTCCTGACAGAGACCTGGCTGACCCCCACCTCGGCGCCCGACATCGCCATAGCCATCCCAGAAGGCTACAAGATCACCCGCAAGGACCTCACCAACGGAGTAGGTGGAGGAATTGCCATCATCCACAGAAACACCCTCAAAATCTCGACAGACGCCGGCGACACCCTCAGCACCACCGAACACCTTCACTTCAAGATCCACACCGACCCCAACACCACCCTCAGAGGCACCCTCCTCTACAGATTCCTCGGACCCCAACCTCAGTTCAGCGACTCCTTCGCCAATTTCATCAGCACACACGCCCTCGCCTCCACGGACTACATCCTCCACGGGGACCTGAACTTCCACCTCGAGAACAACAATGACTCCAACACCTCCACCCTGATTGACAACCTCGGCAACCTCGGACTCAGACAACTCGTCACAACACCCACTGACTCCGCCAGCCACATGCTTGACCCCATCTTCTCAGCAAGCACCCACGTCTCCTTCGACCACACCACTGAACTCCACAGGACCGACCACCACTGCATCCACTTCACCTTCTGGAAACCCACCACCGCACCCAGCCGATACCTCGCCGCAGCTGGGGCAAGATCACCGAGGACCAGCTAACCACCGCCCTCACCCAGAGCCCACCCGCAGACCCCACCGACCCCGACACCGCCGCCTGCAACCTCAGACAGTGGATCGACGACTGCACCAACACCCTCACCCCGCTCAAGAAACCCCCCAACACCCAGACTAGCAAGAGATCCAGCTGGTTCACCGAAGACCTCCAGGCCTCCAAGCGAACATGCCGAAAACTGGAAAATAACTGGACCAGCGAAAGAACACCGGTAAGCTAAACAGCCCAAAGGAATGTCACCCGCCGACACACCAACTCATCAGATCCGCCAAAAGGACCACCTTCAGAGACCGCATAGACAACAACGCACACAACAGCAAAGAGCTCTTCAGCATCGTGAAGGAAATATCCAACCCCAGTTCCAACTCTAGCGACATCCCATCGTCACAAGAACTGTGCGACTCACTGTCCACCTTCTTCTATCGCAAGATCGCAGACATCCACGACAGCTTCAATGCTGTTATCACCCCGGCAACCACCGGCAACCCCGCCCCCACGGCCACCAACCGCACCAACCGCCTGCTTGCATGGACCAACATCAACAACGACGACTCCATCAAGATCATGAACACCGTCCACCATCCACTCCGGATCCCCAAAAGACCCCTGCCCACACCACAAATTCAACAAAGCCAGCAGCACCATCGCACCCCATCTCCGGAAAACCATCAACATCTCCTTCGAGACAGCGACCTTCCCAAAGAGCTGAAAACACGCAGAGATCAACACCTTACTCAAGAAACCCAAGGACCTAAAGAACTTCCAACCCATCTCCCTACTCCCGTTCCCAGCGAAGGTCATCGAAAAAGGCCGTCAACAAACAACTGACCAGCTTCCTCGAAGAGAACAGCATCCTGGGCCCGTCCCAATCCGGATTCCGTAGCAACCACAGCACCGAAACTGCCCTCATCACCGCCACCGACGACATTAGGATCCTGCTCGACAACAGAGAAACCACAGCCTCTTGGACCTATCAGCCGCTTTCGACACAGTATGCTACCGCACACTAAAAACACGCCTCCACGACGCCGGAATCCAAGAACAGGCCGTGGAAGGCCGTGGACTGGACCACCTCCTTCCTCACCCGGAGAACCCAGTGCGTCTGCCTTCCCCCCTTCCGCTCCAAAGCCACCAAGATCATCTGCAGCGTACCCCAAGGATCATCCCTCAGCCCAATGTTGTTCAACGTATGCATGGCATCACCCACGTCACCCGACGGCACGACCTAAACATCATCTCCTACGCTGACGACACCCAGCTGATCCTCTCGCTCATCAAGGACCCCCACACCGCCAAAACCAACCTCCACGAAGGAATGAAGGCCGTCGCCGACTGGATGAGGAACAGCCGTCTGAAGCTGAACTCGGACAAGATGGAGGTCCTTATCCTCGGTTCCACCCCCTCAGTGTGGGACGACTCCTGGTGACCGACGGCACTAGGAGCACCCCCTACACCCACCGACTACGCACGAAACCTGGGTGTCATCCTCGACTCCACACTCTCCATGACAAAGCAGGTCAATGCCGTCTCCCCCTCCTGCTTCAACACCCTCTGCATGCTTCACAGGATCTTCAAGTGGATCCCCACCACAACTAGAAGGATGGTCACCCAGGCCCTCGTCAACAGTAGACTAGTCTACGGCAACGCACTCTACGCAGGAGCCCCGGCCAAACTCCTGAAACAACTCCAGCTCATCCAGAACGCATGCACACGCCTGATCCTTGACATCCCGTGCCACAGCCACATCACACCCCACCTGAGAGACCTGCACTGGCTCCCCATCAATGAGAGGATAACCTTCAAGCTCCTCACCCATGCACACAAGGCACTCCACGACACCGGACCAGCATATCTCAACAGCCGACTCAGCCTCTACACCCCATCCCGCCAGCTCCACTCTGCAGACCGCGCCCTCGCCACCGTCTCCCGCATCCGAAGAGTGACTGCCGGTGACAGATCATTCTCCCACCTCGCCGCCAAGACGTGGAACACTCTCCCCATCCGCCTACGGCAGACCGAAGACCTCCTAACCTTCAGGAGACTCCTGAAGACCTGGCTATTTGAACAGTAGCAGCGTTCCTCCCGTCCAGGCGCCTTGAGACCCTCACGGGTATGTAGTACGCTCTACAAATGCTATGATTGATTGATTGATTGAGTGTCTGTATAGAGTGCATATGATAATGCCGTATTGATGGTTGACGGCTTGTATGAGTGACTGTATGGGTGAATGAGTGGATGTGTGTGTAGACCTAGGAATTAGTGAGTGGCTATGAACTAACTGGTATTGGTGTGTCTATGGTTTTGAAAATGGTAGTCTGTATTTTAGAGTGGGTGTATCAAAGGGTATATTAGGGTATGAGGAGGTGCATCAGATTATTTATTTTATTTTATTTATTTCACTTCTATAGCGCTACAGCTACCCAACAAAAGGTTTCCCGGCGCTGATGATTCAGTGCATTGAGATATTCAGGTTTTTTAGATGTTGAACAGCCAGGTTTTTAAGGCCTTCCTGAATTTCAAGTGATTGGTTTCTTGTTAAGGGTCAATGGAAGAGTGTTCCAGAGGGAGGGTCCAAGATATGAAAAAGATCTGCCGCCCATTCTCGCCAGCCTGATTTTGGGGATCACAAATTGGTTGGCTGTAGCTGAGCGAAGGGTACGGGATGGACGGTAGGGATGTATAAGATTTTGTAGGTACTTGGGTGCCTAGTTAGTTGAAATCCTGTGCATAAGACATAAGGATTTGAATTTTACCCGGTTTTCGATTTTCAGCCAATGCAATTCGCGGATGTACTTGGTGGTGGGTGTGGAGATGGGAATTTTCCACAGTAATCTTGCGGCAGCATTTTGCACTGTCTGTAGTCGTCGGGTTGTGGCTTTGTTGGCCCCCAGGTATAGCACGTTGGCGTAGTCGAGCCTGGAGGTTATCAGAGCATTGATGACCGATTTTTGGGTATTTTTGGGCAACATCCAACAGATTTTCTTCAACCACTTTAGAATCGCGAAGCAAGTAGCTGATGTCTTAGTAGCTTGCTGGTTAAGACTAAGTGATTCATCAATGATGACTCCAAGGTTGCGGGCTGATTTGACTGGAACCGGGGGTGTACCCATCACATCAGGCCAGTGCTGGGTTCACGTGGATTATGTCATCAGTGATGTCATTTGAGATGTCATCAGTGATGTTACTGAACATGTCATGAGTGATGCAATATAGGACGCCATCAGCGGTGCACTGCGGGGGCACGAGTTATAGTTAGCTAAACTAACTATAACAGCCACATTTCTCTGGTTTTGTATGAGTGAAATGTCCAACTAACTATAACGCCCCTGAAACCTGTGGTTTTTTTCAGTGAATTTCTAAGGATTTTTTAAATGCAAATTCCTAACCAAAACGTCCTTGAAACCTATGCTTTTTTCAGTGAATTTCAAAGGTTTTTTAATTGCTAATTTCTAGCTATAATGTCCCTGAAACCTGTGTTTTTTTTCAGTGAATTTCAAGGGTTTTTTAAAAGCTGATTTCTAACTATGCCGACAAAGGTAGGACATGTGAAGAAAGAGGAAGAGAAGTGCAAAACAAAGTGAGACAAATGGGGAAAGAGGCAATAGAAGGCCAGAAAGACGAAGAAAAGTGCAGGGAGAAGCAAGAGATGTGCAGAAAGAACCAACAGAGGAGCAGAAAGTCCTCTTGTGCCCCCAACTTTTTACTGATGGGTACTGGTGGTAACTGACTCTGACTAACCAGGCCTAGAGACAGTGCTATGCTAAAAGACACTTAGAATACAGTGAAAACACCTACATACACTAGGGAACACTATGCGTTGGGGTATCCCTGTGATTAGCATGACCTCCTCTGTATTTGCCATGAGTTAGTGCCTGGGTCATTGCATGACTACATGGGTACTGACTGGATTATTAGAGCAGTGAAATGAGAGTGCATGGTGAATTTATAAGTGCTTGGGTTTTGGTGGAGTGATTGGATAAGTACATGATGCTGGATGGGTGATTGGAGGAGTGCATAGGCAGTGACAGGGCGATATCTGGACTGCATGGGTAGTGCTCAGGGGATTGTAGCAGTGCATGTGTTAGTGCCTGGGTCATTGCATGAGTACATTGTGAGAAGTTAGCCTGGCATATGATGTCCACTAGTTCTAGTGGGCACCTTGCACCAGTCTAATCGATCCTTATTGATGGTGGTTGTAAAGTCAACCTTATAGAAAGCTATCCTAGTGGTAGCATGAACCAGCAGTCTTCAGGCTTAGACTTCAGTAGGCGAGTTAAGCAAGTTGTTTTACCAATTATAATCCCTTGAGTACCAAATTAAAGGACACCACACAAGGTATATATCAAATATATATGTATTTATTCTAAACACAACCCCTTTGTACTTTTTATAAGGTCAGAGGTCAAAATACAATACAAGTCACACAGTTAATATACGACAGGTTGCACAGTATACGTTATGCCCTAGGGGCCTCACAAACCATATACTAAGAAAGTGGTATAAGTACCATGAGAGAATTAGAAAGCAGGCCTAGGGCCTGTGGAATCGCTGGGGCTACACTAATCGACCAAAGGTTAGGAAGTAGGAGGCCCACGGGAGCCGCGTGCAGTGCATAAACACAGGCGCGGGTTACCATTGACTTGCTGGCACCTCCCTGGACAGGAAACCTATTGTCCAAGCCTCCCCTGCTGGAGTTTTGTCCAGCAGCAGGAGGTCAGACTCGTGTCTGTGGCAGCAGCATCCATTTTGTGATACTGAGGCTCTGTTTAACTTAACCGGGTAAAGCAGTAATTACATGTCTTCTCCCTCTAGAAGGGTGGAATGGTACCCCCTCCGCCAGAACTGGTAGGGGGGTAGTATTCCAAAGTGTTTGACACCTTACACGACATGTTTGGATAAAGCTAAACCAAAGTTAGCATTAACCGTGAGGATTATAATGCAGTTAAGAGTATATGGTATGGCTATATCATAGAACAGCTGTAAGGAGATTGTTCCGAAAGCTGCAGAGGGGCTCAGCTCATGCTAGGGCACTCTCTCACATTAAACCAAGCACTCTGCCTCCAGGATTGTCGAGGCCTACCATAGCAGTAGCTTACAGGTGTATATGTGTCTATACATAAAGGTAGATATAGGGATACTATATCTAAGTAAGGGGTGATTACACCACCTTACCCAGGCTCTGTGAACAGACCTGTGGTGTCAGTTTGGAAGGCAAACCAGGGGTGGCACAATACATGCTGCAGCCCCTGGTAGGCCTAAGGTGCACCTATGCCCTGGGTACCTATGGTACACTATACAGGGGCTCACAAGGGTGACCCAGTAACCAATCTGGGTACCTATGGTACACTATACAGGGCCTCACAAGGGTGACCCAGTAACCAATCTGGTATGTACCTAAAGTACATGGTATCAATTTAGAGAGAGGACAACTGGGCTGTGGGTCTGATTAGCAGGCCCACAGCCACACTAAAGTCGAAAAACCAGAGAATCACAGCAAAAAGTGGGGTGACCATAGGAAGCAGACCCTACTCTCCTACACCCCCCCCCCCCCAAATGCAGGGACATTAAACCATTAAGCTAACCTTGACCAGTTGAGTCTTCATGTTCTAAGTGGAAATATCTGGAGAGTCCATCTGCATTGGCAGGTTCAGTCCCAGGTCTATGTTCCACTGTAAAGTTCATCCACTGTAGGGAAATGGACCACCTAAGCAGTTTGGGATTTTCACCCTTCATCTGATTTAGCCACAAGAGGGGCTTGTGGTCTGTCTGAATCTTGAAGTGAGTTCCAAACAAGTATGGCCTCAGCTTCTTCAGAGCCCAAACCACAGCAAAAGCCTCCCTCTCAATAGCTGACCAACGTTAGTCTCTAGGGGTCAGCCTTCTGCTAATTAAAGCTACTGGCTGGTCTTGACCATCTTTATTCAGTTGTGAAAGCACAGCACCCACCCCAACTCAGAAGCATCTGTTTGAACAATGAATTCTTTGGAGTAGTCTGGACTTTGCAGAATTGGTGCAGTGCACATGGCCTGCTTCTGGTCATCAAATGCCTTTTGACAGCTTACTGTCCACTGAACTTTCTTTGACATTTTCTTGGAAGTTAAGTCATTAAGGGGTGTCGCTATGTAACCATACCCCTTGAAAAATTTCCTGTAGTACCCAGTCAGGCTCAAGAAAGCTCTGACCTGGGTGTTTGGAGCAGTCCAGTCCATTATGGTCTGGACCTTGCTCTGCAATGGTTGAACCTGACCTCCACCCACAAGGTGGCATAGGTATTCAACCTGACTCTGCCCTATCTGGCACTTGGTAGCCTTCATAGTTTTGCCTGCCTTTTGCAGGGCCTCCAAAACATTCTTTAGGTTGATCAGGTGATCTTCCCAAGTGGAGCTGAAGACAGCAATATCATCTAGATATGATTCACAGTAGTCATCCAGACCTGAGAGGACTTGGTTCACCAACCTTTGGAATGTGGCAGGTGCATTTTTCAGACCAAAGGGCATTACCACAAATTGATAATGTCCTCCTGGGGTTGTAAATGCTGTCTTTGGCTTTGCATCCTCAGCTAGTCTGATCTGCCAGTAGCCAGCTGTCAGGTCAAATGTACTCAAAAACTTGGCAGATGCCAATCTGTCAATGAGTTCATCTGCCCTGGGTATTGGATGGACACCTGTCCTAGTGACAGCATTGAGACCTCTGTAATCCACGCAAAACCTCACCTCTCTCTTACCGCCTTGGCTGTGAGGTTTAGGCACCAGGACTACTAGACTGGCCCAAGGGCTCTCTGAGGGCTCAATGACTCCCAAATCTAACATATTTTTGACCTCTGTCCTGATACAGTCACTAACATGATCAGGTTGCCTGTAAATCTTACTTTTAACTGGCAGACTGTCCCCAGTGTCCACTTCATGAGTGCACACATCTGACTTGGAGTCAGTGAAAACATATGTCTGTAGGACTGTAGAACTTGTCTGCAGTCCTGCTGCTGTTGGTCAGTGAGGCTGCCTGCAAAGGCTACACCATCAACTGAACCATCATCAGGGTTCTGAGAGAGCAGGTCTGGGAGAGGGTCACTCTCTTCCTCCTGTCCCTCACCAGTAGCCATGAGCAAGCCCATGTCTGCCCTGTCAACATATGGTTTCAATCTGTTGGCATGAAGCACCCTGTTGGGGCTCCTGGGAGTTCCAAAGTCAACCAAATAGGTGACTTCTCCCTTCTTCTCAACAATAGTGTGGGGTCCACTCCACTTGTCTTGGAGAGCTGCTGGGGCCACAGGCTCCAACACCCATACTTTCTGTCCTGGCTGGTAAACAGTCAGAACAGCCTTTTGGTCATGCCAGGCCTTTTGCAATTCCTGACTAGCCTCAAGGTTTTTGGATGCCTTTTCCATGTACTCGGCCCTCCTGGAGCGGAGACCAAGTACATAGTCCACAATGTCTTGTTTGGGAGGTTTGAGAGGTAACTCCCATCCCTCCTTCACCAGACAAAGGGGTCCTCTTACAGGATGCCCAAACAGAAGTTCAAAAGGGCTGTAGCCAACCCCCTTCTGAGGGACCTCTCTGTAAGCAAACAAAAGGTAGGGCAGCAGGATGTCCCATCTCCACCTGAGCTTTTCAGGGAGACCCTTAATCATGCCCTTTAAGGTCTTGCTGAATCTCTCAACTAGACCATTGCACTGTGGATGATAGGGCGTGGTGAACTTGTAGTTCACTCCACACTCCTTCCACATTGCAGTCAGATATCCAGACATAAAGTTTGCACCTCTGTCTGATACAACCTCCTTCAGAAAACCCACTCTTGAGATATCTCCCAGGTGGGCTCTTGCCACAACAGGTGCTGTTGTGGTCCTCAGGGGAATGGCTTTTGGGTATCTGGTGGCATGATCCACTACCACCAGAATAAACATGTGCCCAGAGGCTGTTTGGGGATCCTTGGTCCTACGATGTCAATCCCTACACGTTCAAAGGGAACACTCACCACAGGTAGTGGAATAAGGGGGGCCTATGTGGTGCTACCTGATTTGCCACTGGCTTGGCAGGTGACACAGGAGCGACAAAACTCCTTGGTATCCTCTGACATGTGAGGCCAGTGAAAGTGAGGGATAAGCCTGTCCCAAGTCTTGTTCTGGCCAAGATGTCCTGCATGGGGAATATCATGGGCTAGTGTGAGAAGGAAGCCCCTGAATGCCAAAGGTATGACCAACCTCCTGGAAGCTCCAGGCTTGGGGTCTCTAGCCTCTGAATACAGGAGCCCATCATCCCAGTAAACGTTGTGGGTCCCACTAGCATTCCCTGCAGCCTCAGCAACAGCTTGCAGTCTGAGGGGTTCAAGAGAAGGGCAGTCCAACTGCACCTGCCTCAGATCTGCCCGGAGGGTCCCCCTGTCCCAAGAAACTCAACCTGATCAGGCTCAAGCTCTTCTAGGACAGTTTCCTCCTGGGTCTGACAATCAGCTTCCTGAGAAGGCTGACTCTCTTCCTAAGGCACTGCCTTAACCCTACTGCTTCTCCTCCTGGTAGGCAACTGGTCCATTGTTCCAGAATCCAGTGCCTGTTCAGTGTTGCAATTTCTGACCTGTGACCTAGTCACAGCAAGGACATGTGCTGATATCCCCAACATTTCTGCATGGGTCCTATACTCCACTTCAGCCCAAGCTGAGGTCTCCAAGTCATTTCCAAGCAAACATTCTACAGGGAGGTCTGAGCTAACCACAACCTTTTTGAGGCCAGTTGCCCCTCCTCAGGAGAAATTAACAATTGCCATACTGTGAGTCGTAGTGACATTGCTAGCATTGGTCACTAGGTAATTTTCACCTAGTATGATCGGTCCAGGGTCCACAAAGCCAGGCGTCACCATTTTGACACTAGCACATGTGTCCCTGTAGGCCTGAGCCACTTTGTCATTAATTAAAGGAGTTTGTCTGTACTTGCCCAAGTTATTGGGACTCACAGTAGAGGACAGAATTGTGTCCCCATCACAGATCAAAACAGCTTGAGTTGGTATTCTGACTAGGCCAGAATCCATCTCAGTTCCCAGGTTTAACCCTATTACACCCTTCTGTTGAGAACCACCAAGTGGAGCTGAACTAGGGGGAACAGTTGCATAAGGGGCAATGGTGGCTGGAGCTGCCTCCTTCTTGGTGCAATCACTGGTCCAGTGAGTATTTACTTTACAAAACTTGCCGCATGGTTTCTTCGGGCCTTCTTTCTTTTTAGAATGTTGGAAACCCCCACCATTAGAAGCTTTTTGGGGGCCTTGAGAAGATGTCTGGTCTTTTGTTTTCTCCCCACCCTTTTGGTCTTGCTTCTTCTGATCACCACCTTGGTTCTGTACCTTCTGCTTCACTCTGGTTCTGACCCATTTGTCTGCCCTCTTTCCCAATTGTTGGGGAGAGGTCAGATCAGAGTCAACTAAGTGGGGGAACATCACTTACAACGCATTTTTTACAACGCACTACCATTACATCGCAACCATTACAACGCATACCATTACAATGCATTGCGCTGGGGGGCGCTCTAGGATAGGGAATATATTTAATTTACTATCCAACACCTTCCCTGCTATCCACGGGGACTGGAGTTGGAATAGTAAATTAAATAATTCACTATCCAGCGCCTAAAAGCATTATGCGTTGTAATGGACTGCGTGGTAAAAACCGCGTTGTAAAGGCATGCGATGTAAAAGCATGCATTGTAGTGACACCAATCCAACTAAGTGCTGATGCAATACCTGGTTTTGACAGTTGTTAAGAATTTGTTCTCTCATAATAAGGTTATACAATCCCATATAGTCACTTACTTTACTGCCCAGCAACCAGCCTTCCAGAGCCTTAGTAGCACAATCTACAAAATCAGTCCAGTCCTGAGTATGTGTCTTTTGGGTATCTCTGAACCGCAACCTGTACTGCTCAGTGGTTAGGCCAAACCCTTCTATCAGAGCACTCTTCAGGACATAGTAGTTGTCAGCCTCCTCTTCTCTTACAGTGAGGTGCTTGTCTCTTTCTTTGTCTGCAAAAGAGAGCCACAAGATTGCTGCCCACTGACTTTGGGGTACCTGCTGTACTTTGCAAGCCCTCTCCAAAGCAGTTATCCATTTGGGATTGTCATCCCCAATCTGATAGGGAGGGACAATCTTGTTCAGGTTTCTATGGTCATGAGACCTTTCTCTATCTCTAGAAAGTATGCTGCCACCAGTGGGCTCTAGTCCACACAATTTCTTCTCTCTTTCAAGAGCTAAGGTCTCTTTTGCAAGGGCAATTTCTTGCCTCTTGATCCTCAGCTTGACCTCTTTCATTCTAGCTTTGTGCTCTCTCCTCTGAGGGGAAGTCATCCTCCTCAGAGCAGAGGCACTGGACCCTACTGAGGAATCAGAATGATCAGAACCACCACTGGACAGTGGTCTGCGCCTTCTATTTCCACTGTTAGGCCAATTTGGAAGGTTAGAGGGGGGCCTACCATGGCCCTCTCCACCTCCAGATAGTCCTGTGTTGCCCAGGTCAGGTTCATCAACCTCATCCTGGTCAACATCCACTTCATCATCAGAGACCACTGGATCCTCCCTAGTATTCTCTTCTGTTGAGGGATGGCCCCCTCTCTACTATCTTGGTTACCTGGGTCCGATGCATTCTCTACATCATGAGCCACTAAGATATCTACAAGGTGGTTAAAGGTTGGACTCTGTCCTTGTCTCAGTCTTCTGACCACACACAAGATTCTCAGTTCCTGAAAAGAGAATGTGTCATACTTAGAAGGCAACCTTTGGTTGTCTTCTGGCAGAGGCCCACTAGGCCCTGCTTCCAAGGACATTGCTAGTGAGGTGTGGTGTGTGCACCTACCTACACTACTTGTTTTCCTACTAGAACCTCTCTAGGAGTTATAGTCAGGGTGTGCTAAGCCCTTACCACCTACGACTACTAAGTTCTGTCGAACTTATGTATATATAAGACTTGATTTATATGTACCTACAGGTACCTTGATATGATCTTTCAGATGATATCTCGAGATTATTTGGTAAAACAATTGCAAGCTCTTATCCCAACCGCTGCACACCAATGTGAGAAGTTAGCCTTGCATATGAAGTCCACTAGTTCTAGTGGGCACCTTGCACCAGTCTAATTGACTCTTATTGATGGTGGTTGTAAAGTCAACCTTATAGAAAGCTATCCTAGTGGTAGCATGAACCAGCAGTCTTCAGGCTAAGACTTCAGTAGGCGAGTTAAGCAAGTTGGTTTACCAAGTATAATCCCTTGAGTACCAAATGAAAGGACACCACACAAGGTATATATCAAATACATATGTATTTAATCTAAACACAACCCCTTTGCACTCTTTATGAGGTCAGAGGTCAAAATACAATACAAGTCACACAGTTAATATACCCTAGGGGCCTCACAAACCATTTACTAAGAAAGTGGTATAAGTACCACAAGAGAATTAGAAAGCAGGCCTAGGGCCTGTGGAATCGCTGGGGCTACACCAATCGACCAAAGGTTAGGAAGTAGGAGGCCCACGGGAGCCGCGTGCAGTGTCTAAACACAGGAGCGGGTTACCATTGACTTTCTCTGGAGTTCGTAAAAGTTACAAATATGCAATTTAAGGACACTTCCGGATGGACTAGGATGGAACCCTTTTAAACTAGGAAACTTCGACAGTCAAGACCCACGGGAGCACCGGAGTACTCGTGTTACCTCACCCAGGGAAGCCGGGTGCATAGGTGTCTTGTCATGTCGGATTTCGTTGTTGTTTTCTATGGAGAGCTGCAAAGAAGTGCTGCAGGCGACCAGAGGAAAAGTGTCCAGGTGGATCCAAGGGTGGATCGAAGATCTGAAGAACCTGAAAGCAGAAGGGACAGAGTATGGGTCACTAGCCAGTGACCATGAAGGTACAAGGAAGGAACCAGATGATGTTGGATGATTTCAGGTGAAGTTGTTGAACTTGTCTCTTCAGCCACGAGGTCCAGAAGGCATTGACGATGACCAGGCACTGAATTCGAGCTGTACCACAATGGATCTAGATGACTGCGGTGTTGGTATCCAAATTGGACCCAACAAGCCTTGGCAACCGCAACCCACGCAGGATGTCAAGATTGGCTCTGTTGCAGACCAGCAAGGTCTGGGGTGCTTCTCCTTTTCAGGGAAGCTGGATCAAGCCTGGGGCAACCAGGAAAGTGAGTTAGTTTCAAAATAGAGTCTTCAGAGGGCTCACTTGCCAATGGGCAAGGAACCGGGAAGTCACATCAAGCTCAAATGTAAAGGTGGGGCCCACGGGACACTCGCGGAGTGTGGGGGCCTGGACTTCAGTGAAAATGGTGTTCAGGGCTGGGGCTTCTTGGACCCCAATGCACAACTTACTGAGGCTTCAGGAAAAGAGTGCAGGTAGCAAAATGCAGGATGTCCAGGGTGTCTGGTCCCACTTCTCTCGTGTCTGCCACGGATCTCAGCTTTGCTGTGGATGTGGGTCGGAGTTAGAGAAGTCTGGAATTCCAGTTTCTGTGTTACAGATTCTTCGGGATCCGGCAGGAGCCTTGAAAATGCAGACTGGCAAAGTTGCTGTTGGCGCCTGTTTGAACAGGGTGGTCACTCCTTGAACATAAGGGAGATATCTTCCATCTTCCAGTCAGAATGGAACGTCGAAGGTCCAGGATATGTCTTTCAAAGATTCGTCCAGGGTAGTCTAAAGTTCTAGGGACACAGCTCCTATACTTATACTAAGGATGGGGGATGGACTACCTGGCTAGGTCCCTCCTATGGGTGGACCTGGGCAGGGGGTGGTTACACCCCCTTCCCTTTGTCCAGTTTCACGCCAGAGCTGGGGCTGAGTGCCCCAGCAACTGGTTTAAACCGGGCTATGCATGGAGCACCTTGCGCGCCCCAGGCAGTGTCTGTAAAAACATCTGCTGATAAAGCCCTCCCTGCCCCAATACATAAAACCCTGTATGGGGAGGTGCTGGCACCTCCCTGGACAGGAAACCTATTGTCCAGGCCTCCCCTGCTGGATTTTCGTCCAGCAACAGGAGGTCAGACTCGTGTCGGTGGCAGCAGCATCGATTTTGTGATACTGAGGCTCTGTTTAACTTTAACTGGGTAAAGCAGTAACTACATGTCTTCTCCCTCTAGAAGGGTGGAATGCTACCCCCTCCACCAGAACTGGTGGGGTGGTAGTATTCCAAAGTGATTGACAGGGGAACATCCTTTACAACGCAACTTTTACAACGCACTACAATTATGACGCAACTTTTACAACGCAAACTATTACAACGCATTGCGCTGGGGGGCGCTCTAGGATAGGGAATAGATTTAATTTACTATCCAACACCTTCCCTACTATCCACGGGGACTGGAGTTGGAATAGTAAATTAAACTATTCACTATCCAGCACCCCAAAGCGCTATGTGTTATAACAGCATGCGTTGTAAAAACTACGATGTAAAGGTAGGCATTGTAAAAGTGTGCGTTGTAACGTCATACATCCTGTTTGACACCTTACAAGACATGTTTGCATAAAGCTAAACCAAAGTTAGCATTAACCGCAAGGATTATAATGCACTTAAGAGTATACGGTATGGCTATATCGTAGAACAGCTATAAGGAGATTGTTCCGAAAGCTGCAGTGGGGCTCAGCTCATGCTAGGGCACTCTCTCACATAAAACCAAGCACTCTGCCTCCAGGATTGTCGAGGCCTACCATAGCAGTGGCTTATAAGTGTATATGTGTCTATATATAAAGGTAGATATAGGAATACTATATCTAAGTAAGGGGTGATTACACCACCTTACCCAGGCTGTGTGAACAGACCTGTGGTGTCAGTTTGGTAGGCAAACCAGGGGTGGCACAATACATGCTACAGTCCCTGGTAGGCCTAAGGTGCACATTTGCCCTGGGTACCTATGGTACATTATACAGGGGCTCACAAGGGTGACCCAGTAACCAATCTGGTATGTACCTAAAGTACATGGTATCAATTTAGAGAGAGGACAGCTGGGCTGTGGGTCTGATTAGCAGGCCCACATCCACACTAAAGTCGAAAAAACTGAAAATTACAGCAAAAAGAGGGGGGGACCATAGGAAGCAGACCTTACTCTCCTACATACATGGGTACTGACTGGATGATTAGAGTACTGCAAGGAGCGTGCATGGTGAATTTATAAGTGCTTGGATTGTGGCAGAGTGATTGGATAAGTACATGGTGCTGGCTGGGTGATTGGAGGAGTGCATGAGTAGTGACAAGGAGATGCCTGGACTGCATGAGTAGTGCTCAGGGGATTGTAGTGGTGCATGTTTTAGTGCCTGGGTCATTGCATGAGTACTAAGATGGGTAGTGACTGGATGATCTGAGTGCTGCAATGACAGTGCATTTTGATTTTATAACTGCTTGGGTTTTGGCAGAATGATTGGATAAGTACATGATGCTGGATGGGTGATTGGAGGAGTGCATTGTGATTTTATAACTGCTTGGGTTTTGGTGGAGTGATTGGATAAGTACATGAAGCTGGATGGGTGATTGGAGGAGTGCATGGGTAGTGACAGAGGAATTGCTGGAGTGCATGGGTACTACCTGGGTAATTAGAAGAGTGAATCAGTAGTGTGTAGGTGGTCAGAGGTCAGTATGGGTAGTTCACCAGGGATGTAGAAGTGCATGTGTTAGTGCCTGGGTCATTGCATGAGTACAGGAGTACTGACTAGATGACTAGAGTACTGCATGGAGAGAGCATGGTGAATTTATAAGAGCTTGTATTTTGGCAGAGTGATTGGATAAGTACATTGTGGTGAATGGGTGATTGGAGGAGTGCATAGGCAGTGACAGGGAAATGGTTGGACTGCATGGGTAGTGCTCAGGGGATTTTAGCAGTGCATGTGTTAATGCCTGGGTCATTCCATGAGTACATGGTTACTGACTGGAAGATTAGAGTACTGCAAGGAGAGTGAATGGTGAATTTATAAGTGCTTGGGTTTTGGTGGAGTGATTGGATAAGTAATTGATGCAGGCTGGGTGATTGAAGGAGTGAATGGGTACTGACAGGGCGATGGCTGGACGGTACGGGTAGTGCACAGGGGATTGTAGCAGTGCATGAGTTAATGCATGGGTCCTTGCGTGAGTACATGAGTAGTGACTGGATAATTTGAGTGCTACAGGGAGAGTACATGGTGAATTTATAAGTGCTTGGGTTTTGGCGGAGTGATTGGATAAGTACATGGTTCTGGCTTGGTGATAGGAAGACCGCATGGGCAGTGCACAGGTGATTGTACCACTGTATGTGTTAGTGCCTGGGTCATTGCATGAGTTCATGGGTAGTGACTGGATGATTAAAGTACTGTAAGGAGAGCACATGGTGAATTTATAAGTGCTTGGGTTTTGGCAGACTGATTGGATACGTACATGGTGCTGGCTGGGTGATTGGAGGAGTGCATAGGCAGTGACAGGGAAGTTGCTGGACTTCATGGGTAGAGCTCAGGGGATTGTAGCAGTGCATGTGTACGTGCCTGGGTCATTCAATGAGTACATGGGTACTGACTGGAAGATTAGAGTACTGCAAGGAGAGTGCATGGTGAATTTATAAGTGATTGGGTTTTGGTGGAGTGATTGGATAAGTACATGGTGCTGGCTGTGTGATTGAAAGAGTGCATGGATACTGACAGGGCAATGGCTGGACTGCATGGGTAGTGCACAGGGGATTGTAACAGTGCATGTGTATGTGCCTGGGTCATTGCATGGGTACATGGGTACTGATTGGATAATTAGAGTACTGCAAGGACAGTGTATGGTGAATTTATAAGTGCTTGGGTTTTGGCCGAGTGACTGGATAAGTACATGGTGCTCGCTGGGTGATTGGAGGAGTACATGGGTAGTGACAGGGTGATGCCTGAACTGCATGGGTAGTGCTCAGGGTATTGTAGCAGTGCATGAGTTAGTGCATGGGTCATTGCATGAGTGCATGGGAAGTGACTGAATGATTAGAGTGCTGCAAGATGAGTGCATGGTAAATTTATAAGTGCTTGAGTTTTGGCGAAGTGATTGGATAAGTACACACATGTCATATCAGGCCCCGCCCCCTCACTTCACCACTGTGCAAATGCACCCCTGATGGGTTTTAAATTGGGGGATTAATTCCCCTTGAATCCTGAGGGAAAGAAGCAAGAGAGTTACAGAAAAAGGCAAAAGAGGTGCAGAAAGAGGGAACAGGGGTGCAGACAGAGGCAAGATTGGTACAGAAAGAGGCAAGAGAAGTTCAAAAAGAAGAAACAGAGGTGCAGAAAGAGGGAAGAGGGGTACATAAAGAGGCATTAGGGGTACAGAAATTTGCAAGACAGGTGCAGAAAGAAACAATAGCAGTACAGAAACAACTGAGAGAACTGTAGATAGAGGCAAGAGAGTTGCAGAAACCGGCAAGAGATGTTCAGAAAGAAGGAACAGGGGTGCAGAAAGAGGCAAGAGAGGAGCAGAAATAGGGAAGAGAGTTGTAGCAAAAGAAGTGCAGAAAGAAGAAAAAGAAGTGCAGAAAGAAGCAACAGAGGTGCAGAAGGAGGCAAGAGAGTTACAGAAAGAGGCAAAAGATGTACAGAAGCAAGCAAAAGAAGTCAGAAAGAGGCAAGAGGGGTACAGAAAAAGGCAAGAGAGGTACAGAAGGAAGCAACAGAGGTGCATAAAAAGACAAGAAAAGTGCAGAAAGAGGCAAGGGAGTAATAGAAACAGGCTAAAGAGGTGCGGAAAGAACGAAGAAGGGTACAGAAAGAGGCAAGAGGGGTACAATAAGAAGCAACAGGGGTGTTGTATTCCACATGCAATGATGTATGTATCTCTTTAAGTAAGTTCTGCCTATTGTTGCTTTACAAACCTTGCACTACAATCTGTTACTATGGGTCAAGAGTTCTAGATTCCAGTCTGCATAACTACTGGACCTGTCCTGCTGAGCAGATGCTGTACTGTGTTTCTCTACTGAAATAAATCTTCTTTAATCAACTATCCTGGAGTGGATTACTACAAAATTGGCGACGACTACATTGGTTTGCTACATTTGGAAACACAGGAGCAACCAAAGGATTTTACCTACGCTGCATTATATTCATCGTTTTTGGATTTGCCTGTTAAGTATACTTTATTTTCCTACAAAACGACTTTCACATTAAGTATACTCGTTTTCCTACTTACTACGCTAAATTGTTGATATCTACGAATTATTTTCAACAATTTCATTAATTTTGTTCGTTTCTTGGTTGAGAGAAACCTCTTTAGAAATTTTCTGCGCACCGTTTAAATCCTACACGAGTGCCTCGCAGATTTCTATCTCCCAGAAACGATCCCTGTTTTCTGATTGACTTTCCGATTCTTTAAACAACTTCAACATTTCTTTCCGTGCAACTTTAAAAGCGCTTACTTTTAAAATCACTGCTCTGCTACTACAACGGCTTCGCCTCGCGCCTGCACACCATTGTTGTCCTCACGCGCGACAGTCTATCAAGCTCAACTCACTGGTACTACGTGTGCGCTCAACGTCATCACGCACACGCCGACACCATTTTTATTTACCGGTTGCTTGGCAACGAAGCTCTGCATCGCGTGTAGCGCGTTTCTTTCGCGCAAGGAATAAAACTCTTCGTGTGTTACACAGAAAGATCGTTTTTTCAAAGGAAAGTCAGTTTCTACATGTGGACTGTGGGTTGCTGCGGGCCGGAATAACAGGCGTGGAGGCCGTATATATTGGGCTATGGTAGCTCTTTTATTGTTCTTTTCGACAACAGAAAGGGGGTATGTACATAAAGGACTCCGGGGTGTAGCTTTGGTCGTCTCCCAGCGGTACGTGGTCCAGGGGATCTTCCAGAGGTCTTCACGTCTTCCGGGCGTTGGGATGACCTCGGAGGGAAAATAGAGAAGCAGGGGTTAGTCCTTAGGTAAAGACTTCTCTGGTACCGTTACCAACACCGGGGTGTGTGGGGGAAAAGAGAGAACCGTGAGGAAGGGGCGGATAGGGGTGGAGAAGGGGGGGGAAAAAAGGTGGGAGAGGGTGGAAGGGAGGTGCGCTGGTGTAGGGGGGGGGTGTAGGGAATATTATACAAGATTGACTAGTGAAGTGCCTCTAATTTAGTTTATATACAGTGCAGAGGTGCTCTAACAGTGAGATCTAACTCTATACAAATATCTACAGGTATCTACAGAGGGGGTACACGGAGACGGTAACAAGGTACTCACGTGCCCCGCCGTAACTCTTCCGCGAGTTACGGCCGCTCTCCAGCCACCTCCTGAGGACTCCACCACTCCTCGGTCCAGACGTCCTCCAACTCTCCGTCTTCGATCCTCGTACTCCTCTCTCTCTCTCTCGATGGTTCTCTGTGCGCTGTCTCCTGCCACGAGTCGGCTATCGGGAACGTTCTCCTCTCTTCTTCGGCGTCTTTTATAGTTCCGGGCCCTGTGATGGAGGTGGGACTTCCGGTTTCCCGGTAGGCGGCTTCCGGTTTGGGACTTCCGGGGTCAAGGCGCTCGGGAGGTTCCGTTTCCGGGATGAGTCTGGGTTGGTTCCAATGGTTGTGTACCTGCAGGGGAAACAAAGAAGAAGGACTCCTGGTTGTCAGAGACGCAGGAGGATTAGAACTCGAGGAACCCTCACTCGAGGGTCTCTCCGTTGAGGTATGTCTCGTTCCCCTTCCACATCCCCTTTCCCTAGCTATCCTTCTTGTGGGGGTGGAAGGTGGGGGATATCTGGACAGGTAGTCTGCATTTCCCTGCTCGGCCCCTTTTCTGTGTTTTGTCTGGAACCTGTAGGGCTGTAAGGACAAGAACCAGCGTAGGACCCTGTCATTGTGTCCCCTGTTGCGTGCCATCCATTCTAGGGGTGCGTGGTCCGTATACAGAATGAACTCTCGCCCTTCTAGGTAATAACGCAAGCTCTCAATGGCCCATTTAATGGCTAGAGCTTCTTTCTCGACTACCGCGTAGTTCATCTCACGGGGAAAGAGTTTCCTACTGAGGTAGAGGATAGGCCTCTCTATGCCTGCCTGGTCTTTTTGAGATAGGACCGCTCCCAGTCCCTGTTCCGAAGCATCAGTCTGGAGAATGAAGGGTTGTGTGTAGTCCGGACTGATGAGAACTGGTTCGGACAACAGTGCATTTTTCAGGTTCTGAAAAGCCGTCAACATTTGAGGTGAGGGTTGTCGTAGTAGGGTTTCTGTTCCAGGGGTTTTCTTCAGGAGATCGGTTAGGGGTACTGCAGTCTGAGAAAAGTTTGGGATGAACCTCCGATAGTATCCTAACAGCCCAAGGAAGGCCCGGAGGTCCTTTTTGGTTTGGGGGAAAGGGATGGACTGAATGGCTTTTATTTTGTTATCTTGAGGTCGTATAACCCCCTTCCCGAGGAGGTAACCCAGATACTTCACGGTTTGGGCCGCCAGAGTAGTTTTGGCAGGGTTAATGGTGAACCCATATTCCCCCAGGGAAGTGATTACTCTTTCGAGATGGGACAGGTGTTCAGGCCAGTCGTTGCTATAAATGACTATATCGTCAAGATAAGCTCCTGCGTATTGGGCATGTGGTTGCAGGACAATGTTCATAGCCCGTTGGAAGGTTGCTGGGGCCCCGTGAAGCCCGAAGGGCATAACTCGAAACTGAAATAGTCCGTCCGGCGTAGAGAACGCCGTTTTCTTTTTATCTTCGGTCTTCATGGGGATCTGCCAGTATCCTTTACAAAGATCCAGCGTACTGATATAGCGAGCCCGTCCAATGCGTTCTATCATTTCGTCTACCCGGGGTAGTGGATACGTGTCGAAACTTGATACTTTATTGACTTCCCGGAAGTCAATACAAAATCTTGTGGAGCCATCGGGTTTCGGAACAAGCACGATGGGTGAGTTCCAACAACTAACGGAGGGTTCAATAATACCCATTTTCATCATTTCTTGTACTTCCTCTTGGATGATTTTGCGGCGGGCCTCTGGGATGCGGTAGGGACGTTGTCTCACGATTTTTCCAGGTTCTGTTTGGATCGCATGCTCGATGACTGTGGTGTGTCCCGGAGACGTGGAAAACACCTTTTGTATGGGTGATAGGATTTTCCTGAGGTCTTGTCTCTTGTTGGGCGGAAGTTCCGGGTCAACACATTTTACGAAGAGCGGATCCCCTGGGTTGAGCCTGCTGGAGAGCACGGGTTGAGGCCCCTCCCATTTCTTAAGCAAATTTATGTGGTAGATTTGCCTCTGTTTACGAACAGGGTCTAGTTCAATCTCATATGTAACAGGGGTTACCTGTTTTGTCACCGGATAAGGGCCCTGCCATTGTCCAAGCAGTTTGTGGTCGGATGAGGGTATGAGAAGTAACACTAGGTCTCCAGGAACAAAGGTTCTGGGTTTGGCTCCCCGGTCATATTGTCGTTTTTGTGTGGCTTGGGCGGTCAATAGGTTCTGCCTCACAATTTCCCTAATTTGGCCCAGATGAGTTTTAAGGTTGGCGACATATTCCGGCAGGGGTCGGGTACGGTCAGGCTCGGCTTCCCAGGCTTCCCGAGCCATGTCTAGGAGGGTTCTCGGGGGTCTTCCGTAGAGGAGTTCATAGGGGGAGTAGCCTGTGCTGCTCTGGACCTTGCAGCGGATAGCGAAAAGGGCCAAAGGAAGCATTTCCTCCCAACGACGGCTTTCTAGTCCGAGCAACTTCTTGAGAGTGGTCTTTAGAGTCGCGTTGTACCGCTCTACCAGTCCGTCGGTCTGGGGGTGATAGGCAGAAGTTCTTATTTGTTTTATGCCCAGTTGTGAACACACCTGACGCATGAGAGACGAAACAAATGGGGTACCTTGGTCTGTTAATATCTCACGGGGAAAACCCACTCGGGTGAAGATGGTTACCAGGGCTCTTGCAATGTTCTGAGTGGTGGGATGTTTTAACGGGATGGCTTCAGGGAACCGAGTGGCATAGTCCACGAGAACGAGAGCGTACCGACATCCACTTTTCGAGGGCAACATGGGGCCTATCAGGTCCATCCCCACCCTGGTGAAAGGGACATCAATAAGGGGGAGTGGCTGAAGGGGGACTCTTGGAGGCCGGTATCGACTGTTCTTTTGACATACCGGACACTCTTTGCAGTATTGACTCACTTGTTTATGTATGCCCGGCCAATAGAATTTCTCCAGTATCGTTTGTCCGGTTTTGTCGTCCCCGAAATGGCCTCCTAACAAATGGCTATGTGCTAAGAATAATACCTTCTCACGAAAGGGACCTGGAACGAGCAGCTGGGATCCTTGTTGGGGTCCACCTTTCCTATACAATAGACCATTTCGTTTAAAGAAATAGGGACATACGTGCAAGGGATCCTCATTATCAAGGGCTCGTCCCCAGGCGTCCTGTAGTACTGGGTCTTCTTGTTGTGCTGCACGGAACTCTCGGTCATTTTCCCAGGGATGCGGTTCCACCTGCACAGGATATGCAGCGGCATAGGACCTTTTCTCTTTCTTCTTTTGCCCTTTTGTCTTCGGAGCCTTGGTTGCGGGCTCTACAGGAGGTGGATTACGGGAAAAAGGAGCCTCGGACCACCATCTCTCCAAGGAGTTGGTGGCGTCGTGTAACAGTCGGGGAAGTCCGTGGTAATCACTGCCCAAGATTACCTGTTCCGGCAGGTTGGGTACTAGTCCCACATTAAGGGGACTACGCTCTCCCGAGTACTGTTGTACTTGTACCCGGGTGGTGGGATATCTCCGGGTATCACCGTGTACACACTGGATGTCTACGGTGCCAGTCATCGGCCCCAGAGGGTTGGGCATTTCTTGCGGTCATATCACGCTTTGCCGACAACCTGAGTCAGCTAAGGCCATCATTGGATGTCCGTCGATCCTTACCGGACATCGGAAGGGAGGTGGACTAGCCTCCTGGGTGAGACATACATAGTTCCTAGTAAGGCCGACCTCCATTGGTTCTTCCTTTTGAGGGCAGAACCTTGCAATATGTCCATAACCACCACAATGGTAGCATTGAGGGCCGGGAGGAGTTGGTCTTGGGGTCACCGGGAAGGGAACAAAAGGAATAGGCTCCGGTTTTCGGGGTACTAACGGCCTCGGGGGTCGAGGATGGCTTCCATGGACCGTTCGTGAAGGATGTTCGTCCTTCTTCTGAAAGTCCTGTGCCCGGCTAAAGGCACTGGCGATTTCGACTGCGGTGTCTAAAGTGAGTCTCGAGTGCTGACGGACCCACTTCTGCGTAGCTGGGTGCAGGGAGGCCAAAAACTGTTCCAAGTAAATTTTTGCAAGGATTTCGTCTTTGGTGGATGTGGCGGGCTTCAGCCAGCGGTTGGTGAGGTCTTGGATGCGGAAAGACAAGGCTCTGGGGGTTTCCTGCGGTCCTTCCCGTACTTGTCGCAGCCTTGTCCTGTAGGTCTCGTCGTCGATCCCAAGTCGCTCAAGGATGCACGTTTTTATGTCCTGGTACGGGGTCTGCCCTTGAATATTGGCCTGTTGGTATGCCGTTTGGAGTTCGCCCGTCAGCAGTGGCCCAAGGTAGTGGCTCCATCGGTCAGCGGGCCAAGCAGCAGTCTCAGCCAAGCGCTCAAAGTTTGTAAAAAAGAAGTCCGGATCCTCTCCGGGAACGTACTTTTGTAATACCACCGAGGGCAGGGTAGTTGCTGGTCTCGATTGTCCCATGACGTCCACAAGCTTCCCAAGGGCTCGATCTTGAGAGGTGCCCTGGTCTTTCAGGACATCGTGCAGCTGGCCACGGTCATCCTCGGCGGTTTTAAGAAACCGCTCCATCATCTTCCCTAGGAGTTCCTGGCTTTCAGCGAGTTGCTTCACGGCGGCCTCCATGCTTCCGGATCCCACTTCTGACACCAGGTGTGGACTGTGGGTTGCTGCGGGCCGGAATAACAGGCGTGGAGGCCGTATATATTGGGCTATGGTAGCTCTTTTATTGTTCTTTTCGACAACAGAAAGGGGGTATGTACATAAAGGACTCCGGGGTGTAGCTTTGGTCGTCTCCCAGCGGTACGTGGTCCAGGGGATCTTCCAGAGGTCTTCACGTCTTCCGGGCGTTGGGATGACCTCGGAGGGAAAATAGAGAAGCAGGGGTTAGTCCTTAGGTAAAGACTTCTCTGGTACCGTTACCAACACCGGGGTGTGTGGGGGAAAAGAGAGAACCGTGAGGAAGGGGCGGATAGGGGTGGAGAAGGGGGGGGAAAAAAGGTGGGAGAGGGTGGAAGGGAGGTGCGCTGGTGTAGGGGGGGGGTGTAGGGAATATTATACAAGATTGACTAGTGAAGTGCCTCTAATTTAGTTTATATACAGTGCAGAGGTGCTCTAACAGTGAGATCTAACTCTATACAAATATCTACAGGTATCTACAGAGGGGGTACACGGAGACGGTAACAAGGTACTCACGTGCCCCGCCGTAACTCTTCCGCGAGTTACGGCCGCTCTCCAGCCACCTCCTGAGGACTCCACCACTCCTCGGTCCAGACGTCCTCCAACTCTCCGTCTTCGATCCTCGTACTCCTCTCTCTCTCTCTCGATGGTTCTCTGTGCGCTGTCTCCTGCCACGAGTCGGCTATCGGGAACGTTCTCCTCTCTTCTTCGGCGTCTTTTATAGTTCCGGGCCCTGTGATGGAGGTGGGACTTCCGGTTTCCCGGTAGGCGGCTTCCGGTTTGGGACTTCCGGGGTCAAGGCGCTCGGGAGGTTCCGTTTCCGGGATGAGTCTGGGTTGGTTCCAATGGTTGTGTACCTGCAGGGGAAACAAAGAAGAAGGACTCCTGGTTGTCAGAGACGCAGGAGGATTAGAACTCGAGGAACCCTCACTCGAGGGTCTCTCCGTTGAGGTATGTCTCGTTCCCCTTCCACACTACAGGTTTGACCTTTATTACTGTTATTTATCCGTGATTTTTAACAAATATTATTTTACATGGCACATTCAAAATTAATTGAATTTACAAATATTTATTAACTCAAGCATTCTATCAAACATGCAGTTTGATCCCCCCCCTAAGTTTCTTCAAAACAAAGGAGAACCCCCTATTCCTTGGATTCGTTGGAAAGAGGAATTTTTGACATTCTTAAAAGCCATAGATGGGGAGAGATTTTCACAAGAAAGGAAAAAGAACATCTTATTACATTCCTTGGGTTCTGAAGGTCAAGTGGTATTCAGAACACTTCCTTTACATGATGGGGGAGGAGACAGAAATGTGTTTGATGATGCTATGACTCGTCTTGAAGCTAGATTTAAACCTACTTTTAGTGTGGCTTTGAATCGCTATAAGTTTTATACTAGAGCTCAAGAAGAGTCTGAAACCTTTGATGATTTTTTAACAGCTTTACGTTATTTATCCACAAACTGTAATTTTGGTCCCATCTCTGATGAGATGATCAGAGATCAAATCATAGTCCATACCAAAAGCAAGAAAATCCAGGAAAAGTTATGGATTATGGGAGATCCGGATTTAAAAGATGTTATTGTTACAGCTAAAGCTATTGAACAATCAGACAAATGGATAAAATGTTTGGATAAAAAGGACAAAGACAGTTCCTCCGAAGTATGTGCTGTCAAACCTGACGCCTCTTCTGCGTCATCCGCCTCTTCTGCGTCATCTTCGAATAAAACTCAACGTGCCAGTTATTCTTTTCAACGTCCTTACAAAAAGAATGACAAATCTTTTCATTGTTTCAGATGTGGTAGTCCTAGTCATGGTGCGTCCTTTCCCAAATGTCCTGCTATCGGAAAGGAATGTAACAGATGTGGTAGACAAGGACATTTTAGTAATTTATGCAAAACCACTACAGGAACCACTTCAGGAAATATTAATAAGAATAGAGTTTCTTTTGTTACTGATTCTTTGCAAGAGGTTGATGTTCCTGGGGAAGATAATGAGAATGTTTGTGAAAGAGGAATAGTTGTTTCAATTGTTGATGATAATGAACAGGATTTGATTCATCTTAAACAACCTGAATGTATAGTACATGTTTTAGGTGTAGATCTTAAATTAATGGCTGACTCAGGTTCGCCTTGGACAATCATCACCAAGCAGTATTTCACTGAAATGTTTGAGGGCATTGTCAATCTTGAGGATCTTAAAGTTCCTGACATAATTGCCAGAACTTTCCTTGAGTCTGTTATCCCTATGGAAGGATATTTGGGAGCAGACATGCTTTTTAGAGGTCGAATGAGGTTCATTAAGATATACGTTGCTACAAAAGGAGTGAATGTGCTTGGATGGAGAGATCAATGGAGTTTTGGTATTACTCTCAATCCCAGGAAATTAGATCCCATTGTTATGATTGATGATTGTGTAAAAGAAACTCACTCTGTTAAAGCTATAACTGGTACTGAGACATGGATAAATGAGATCATTAAGTTGTTTCCCAAAGTTTTTTCAAAGAAATTGGGAAAGTTACATAACTTTCAACACTTGATCAGACTTAAGAAAGGAACCATTCCTGTTACACAGAAATTAAGAAATGTTCCCATAAATGTCAGAGATGATCTTAAAACACTTTTGAAAAATTTAATTGATGATGACATTATTGAAGAAGTTGAATCTTCCGAATGGGTTTCGCCCATCGTTTTAGCCCGAAAATCTGATCAAAGTCTCAGGCTATGTGTAGATCTAAGAGCCCTCAACTCAAACATTATAGTGGACTGCCATCCCCTTCCTAACATAAACGAGGTTGTATGTATGTTGGAGGGAGCGAAAGTCTTTTCCACATTTGATTTGCGATCAGCATATCACCAAATTGTGTTAGCAGATGAATCCAAGCAGATGACAGCTTTTCTCACTCCTGAGGGTTTATTTCAGTATAAAAGAATGCCCTTTGGTTTGGCCTCTGCGGCATCAGTTTTCCAACGCACTATGCATCATATTTTTAAAGATCTCTACAAGTTTGTGAGGTGTTTTCAAGACGACATTCTTGTGTTCTCTCCTGATAATGTGTCTCACAAAGATCATGTCATGGAGGTCTGTAAGAGGTTGGGAATGCATGGTCTCACACTAAAGGACAACAAGTGCAAAATGTTTTGTGAGTCTGTAGAATATCTTGGACACACCCTTACGGGCAATGGTGTTGTTCCGAAGAAATGTTTAGTTGAAGCTATTCTTAAAGCACCATGTCCTGACAACAAGGAAAAGTTACTCTCTTTCAATGGCTTGTGTGAATACTATAGCAAATTCATTAAAGGGTTTGCAACCAAGATGGAACCTTTGAGAGAGTTGACAAGACAGAAAGTAGAGTTTTACTGGGGTGAGAAACAAGAGTCTGCTTTTCAAGTCATCAAGCATGATATTGCCAATGCTCCTACATTGAAACCGTTCTGTGTCAATAAACTGTGCGTGGTCACTGTTGATGCTAGTGAGTATGGGTTAGGAGGGGTTTTATCACAAAAGTGTGGGAATGATGAGTGGTGTGTGGCGTTTGCTTCCCGTACTTTGAGTGAAACAGAAAGGAAGTATTCTGTCATTGAGAAAGAGCTTTTAGGATGTGTCTGGGGAGTAGAACATTTTCGGAATTTTCTATGGGGTAGTCGTTTTCTATTGAAAACGGACCATAAACCGCTGGTTTCCATACTTTCCCCTGGTGGTGGTCGGAACGCCACAGCACGGATTGCTAGACTGATGTCTCGCTTACAAGAGTACAATTTTGAGGTAGAGTATTTTCCTGGAAGGAGCAATGTTACGGCCGACTGTCTTTCTAGGCTTCCTTGTGAATCTGATTCTATTGCAGATGACAAAGGACAAGAGGATGTTGAGTTTGTTGCCTCTTTAAGGGATTTTTTAGGAGATGAATTCTCTTCCATTTCAGAATCTGTTTGGGATAATGCTGTCACACGTGACAAGAATTGGGGTACTCTTAAAGAGTATATCTTGAAGGGTTGGCCTAATAGCAACATGGTACCTCCAGAATTGAAGTCTTTTCATCAAGTGCTTAGTGAATTAGAAGTTGACAATGATTTGGTTTTCAAAAACGGAAAATGTGTACCTCCTGAGGATATGCAAGAGGAAATTATTAGGCTTGCTCATGAGTGCCATCTAGGTATGTCCTCCATGAAGAGATTAGTGAGAACTAGTTTTTGGTGGCCAGGAATGGATAAGATGATTGACAGAGTGGTTCGTGAATGCTCTATATGTGTCAGCAGTGATAAAATGTTGAAGACCTACCCTGCCCCACTCATACCTATTTCCTGGCCAGAGAATCCTTGGAGGAAGCTGGCACTAGATATTTCCGGTCCTTTCAATTGTCTACCTCAAGATGCCCGTTTTGCATTGGTGTTAATAGACTACCATTCCAAATGGCCTGAAGTTAGGTTTGTGTCTTCTGCTTCCTCGCAGGTCATTGTTGAATTCCTCAGAGAAGTTTTTGCAAGAGAAGGTAGCCCTGAGGTTTTGATTACCGATAATGGGGTGCAATTGATTTCTACTGAAGTAGAGGATTATCTCAAGTCTTGTGGGATTAAACATATCACTACACCCCTTTACGAACCACAAGGTAATGGACAGGTAGAAAGGTTTAATCGCGTCTTGAAAGATGCTGTTGAATGGGCAAGGAAGACTCCTAATGTGTGGAAAAAAATTATCAGAGAAAGGTTATGGCTGTATAGAATAACTCCCCACTCAGTTACTGAGCTTAGTCCTTTCCGTTTATTGAGAGGAAGGGAACCCGTGTCAAAGTTGTGTCCATGGTGGATGAAAGAGAAGTTTAGCTCTTCTGCTGTTTCTTCTCCTGCTGACGTGCGTAGCACTTCTTTGAGAGTCAAACATCATCAGGAGAAGATGAAGGAATATCATGATTCTAAGTACAATGTAAGAGTTCCTGATTTTGTAGTGGGAGATCTTGTCAGGATACGCAAACCTGGGTTTCTGATTAAAGGCTCTTCCAAGTTTGGGCCTATTCGAAAGGTTGTAAAAGTTAACACCCACAGCGTTATAACTAATGATGGCAAAGTCTGGAATGTCAGACGTGTGGTTAAGTGTTCTAATCTTCACACTCCTGCTTTTGACAATGTTAAGCCTCCTGTTAAAAATGATTCTGTTTCTTCTAGGGTCAAAATTAACAAGAGAAGTGTCAATGTACCACTTAGGTTTAGAAATTGATTCAGTTCTCTATGTTTTTCACATTTTTATTGTTCTACAAAAATGTTTGCTTTTCCTTTTGTAAAAATGTTTGCCCTTTCCATTATACGCCTAATTTCTTCATGCTTGCCCTTTCCATTATACGCCTAATTTCTTCATGCTTCTTCTGTTCTCTTCTTTCTTTTATCCTTTTCCTTCCGCTTCCTTTTCTTTGAACTGTTTTCCTTCTTTTCTTTTCTTTTCTTTTCTTTTCTTTTTAGGGATAAGATGTGTTGTATTCCACATGCAATGATGTATGTATCTCTTTAAGTAAGTTCTGCCTATTGTTGCTTTACAAACCTTGCACTACAATCTGTTACTATGGGTCAAGAGTTCTAGATTCCAGTCTGCATAACTACTGGACCTGTCCTGCTGAGCAGATGCTGTACTGTGTTTCTCTACTGAAATAAATCTTCTTTAATCAACTATCCTGGAGTGGATTACTACAAGGGGTGCAGAAAGAAGGAAGAGAAGAGCAGAAAGAAGCATCAGAGGTGCAGAAAGAGGCAAGAGGGGTACAGAAAGAGGCAAGTGAAGTGTAGTAAAAAGCAACAGAGGTGCAGAAAGAAGCAGAAAGAAGCAACAGAGGTGCAGAAAGAGGGAAGAGGGGTACAGAAAGGGGCAAGAAGGGTACAGAAATTTGCAAGACAGGTGCACAAAGAAACAAGAGCTGTACAGAAACAACCAAGTGAGGTGCAGAAAGAGGAAAGAGGGGTGCAGAAAGAGACAAGTGAAGTGTAGTAAAAAGCAACAGAGGTGCAGAAAGAGGGAAGAGAACTGTAGAAAGAGGCAAGGGAGTTGCAGAAACAGGCAAGAGATGGCAGAAAGAGGCAAGAGAGGGTCAGAAAGAGGCAACATGGGTACAGAAAGAAGCAACAGAAGTACGGAAAGAAGCAAAAGCAGTGCAGAAAGAAGCAACATATGTGCAGAAAGTGGTAAGAGGGGTACAGAAAGAGGCAAGAGAAGTGCAGCCAGAGGCAACAGAGGTGCAGAAAGAGGCAAGAGGAGTGCAGATAGAAGCATGATAAGTGTGGAAAGAAGCAAGAGAAGTGCAGACATAAGCAACAGAGGTGTAGAAAGAGGCAAGAGGGGTGCAGACGGTGGCAAGAGAGGTTTAGAAATAGGGAAGAAGGGTGCAGAAAGATGCAAGAGATGTACAGGAATTTGCAAGACAGGTGCAAAAAGAAACAAGAGCAGTACAGAAACAACCAAGAGAGGTGCAGAAGAGGCAAGAGAGGTGCAGAAAAAGGCAATAGAAGTGCAGGCAGAAGCAACAGAGGTGCAGAAAGAGGCAAGAGAACCTTAGAAAGAGGCAAGGGAGTAACAGAAACAGGCAAGAGATGTGCAGAGAGAGGGAACAGGGATGCAGAAAGAGGCAAGAGAGGTGCAGAAAGAGGGAAGAGAGGTATAGAAACAGGCAAGAGAGGTGCAGAGAGAGGGAACAGGGATACAGAAATAGGCAAGAGGTGTGCAGAAAGAGACAATGGGGTGCATAAAGAAGCAGCAGAGGTGTAGAAAGCGGCAGGAGAGGTGTAGAAACAGGCAAGAGAAGTGCAGAAAGAGGCAAGAGAGTTGCAGAAAGAAACAAGAGGTGCAGACAAGGACAACTTTGGGGGCCAACTACTCCTCCTATTACCTCCAGTAAGTCCCACACAGCAGCATTGGTAAGTTCTCATAACAGGCCATGCCCCCTTTGCCCACCCGTCTGCAAACGCGCTCCCTGGTGAGATTTTTGATGGGGATTTAAGTCCCCTTCACTGCTGTGGGTTGTTAGAGGCCAATTAGCCTACCTTTTACCTCCAATAAGCCCCACACAGTGGGATTGCTGAGAGGTGGATACAGCTTATGCCCCCTTTGTCCACCATTATACAAACGGGCCTCCTGGCATGCTCTTGGTTGGGGGATGAAGTCCCCTTGCCTCCTGAGGGTCTCTGGGGGCCAACTAGCCCTTCTGTTATATCTAGTAAGCCCCACACAGCTGGATTGCTGAGAGAGTGGTCCGAGGCCACGCCCCTTTTGTTACACCCATATGCAAAGGCGCCGCCTGGCACACTGCTGCTCGACGGAGGAAGTCCACTTCTTTACCAAACTATCTAAAATTATGCAGTATCATTAAACTATACCTTTGTACAGACAACAAAAAAAGAAGCCTAATTGATTACACCTTATATGAACATCTTTCGAACTACACATTTGTGCTGCGTCTTCAACCTACTGTATAAAATTATGCGGCATCATTCAACTATACTTTGTACAGACCTAAAAAATATGCCTAATTAATAACATCTTATATGAAAATCAGTAATCATCTTAAAAAATACACATACTTAACTTATTTAAACAACATTTGAGCACAATGAAACAAACTACAATATACATCTCTACCAATGTTCCCTCTAATTTTTTTCCTTTTTGTGCGCAGTGTAGGGTCTCTGTGCGCTGCAGCCATGGCTATGTGTGCCAGGAACCAGACTGCTCTTGTGCGCAGCGCCAAATATCACTCCAAATTTTTGCTTTAAAAAAACTGAAAAGACAATGCATTTCCACACATACAACCCCCGTTAAGGGGCTCAAGGCAGGTTTGCAATTTGGATACACACGCCATGACATGAATTGGTTACACAGGCAGGTACACTTCAAGTTTAGAAAAGCACAAGAGCCACTGCCTACAATGCAGCGCAAATAGCGCAGTGCCAGAATTAGTTAAGAGGGTTGTAGGAGCCCAGTATGCTGCATTTGAAGATGTCCAGGATCTTGGCAGCAGGCACTAGACATGCATACCTGGATGATGGTAAGACCTGTGTAATGCTGAGGATTGAGTGCTGTTGAAAGGTGGCTAATCGGGCTGCGAGTGTGCTCACTGTGCAAAATACCTAAATGTAAAGTGCTTTTAAAGAAATTGTCTGGGTTTTAATTTTGGCTGTATTAACTTTTGTTGACACACTCTCCTGGGTAGAATTTCCTTTACGCTATGACCCACGGTGTCCGCCTGTAAGAGCGGGGCCTCCTCCACTTGGGTCAGCTTTCTAGTTGTTTACTGTCCAATTGCTTTAAAAATCATGCTGGCGCGAGTGTGCAGCATGTAGAGTGTGTAATGCTGAGGCTTGAGTGCTGTTGAAAGGCGGCTACTCGGGCTGCGAATGTGCTCACTGTGCGAAATACCTACATGTAAAGTGCTTTTAAAGAAGTTGTCTGGGTTTTAATTTTGGCTGTTTTAACTTTTGTTGACACACTCTCCTGGTTAGAATTTCCTTTACGCTATGACCCGCAGTATCCGCCTGTAAGAGCAGGCCCGCCTCCACTTGGGTCAGCGTTCTAGTTCTTTACCGTCCAAATGCTTTAAAAATCACCCTGGCGTGAGCGGGCGCTCCATCGGCGCACCTAAGTCAAGCCCGTCTTCGCCTGTCAGTGCCCGGAACGCGCCCAGCGCCAGGACCCCTGGTTGTTCTGGGCCCCTAGTTTACTCGAGAGAAGCGCTGATGAAGCTCCATGGCTTTGTGACTTTTTAAGCCAAACCCCAGCAGGGTAGCTTGTTTAAACCTGACCAGGTTTTCTGTAATGAGCTGGCGTTTTTTTTCCAGAATAAGGTACAAACAATATACGACAGCCTGGCTAATTCACTAAACGTTTTTGCAGGTACACATCAACTCTCCTGGGGTGGGGGGGGAGCGCCATTTAAATTAACACGCTTTAAACCCCTATCGGAAGAGCTGGTAACAGATATTCTAACATCTATTAAATCTGGGTCATCCTGTGACCCCTGCCGCCTGGACCATTATGCACCTGGCTGCTGAGAGGATCAGTGAAATCCTTACTCCTCTGATTAATCAAGTCCTAGCATCGGGGACTTACCTTGCATCCTGGAAGACTGCGAGTATCAGGCCAATCCTGAAGAAAGCTACACTAGACCCTACCAAATTTAAAAATTATCATCCAATCTCGGGTCTGCCATTCGTAGCTAAGGTCTTTGAAAAATCGATCAATAAAACATTATCCGAATACCTGGACAGTAATAGGCTACTGGACCCTACCCAGTATGTCTTTCGTCCAAGACACTCTACTGAATTGGCCCTGATCGCTGCATCAGAAGGGATTCGGAGAGTAGTGGACGGTGAAGGCAGGGCAATCCTTGTTCTCCTAGATTTGTCGGCCGCATTCGACACTGGGAATCACACGGTGTTGGTGCAGTGACTACAGAAGATAGGAATTAGTGATCTGGCTCTGGCCCTCGTCTTCTCATTTCTAGAGAACAGGAAACAAAGTCTGAACTGGGATGGCCTACAATCGGGCAGTTTTAATCTGCCCTGTGGTGTGCCACAAGGTTCAGCTCTGTCTCAACACTGTTTAATGTTTATGTGAAGCCGCTGGCTATGCTTCTGAGGAAACATGGCTTCACTTTTGTGTCGTATGCAGACGACTCGCAATTGTGATATTTGTGTCAGACATGCCGAAGTTAACAGCGGCAAGCTTTCACGCCTGTTTGAAGGATGTCATGAATTGGATGGGTCTGAGCTTTATGAAAATCAACACTGAAAAGACAGAAGTGATCGAATTTGGGAACAGACCACCAATTTGGAACAACTCTTAGTGGCAGTTGGAGGCTGGGGAATGTCCTCTACCTGACAAGAAGGTGACAAACTTAACATGTCGGCTCAGGTGAACAGTTTAACATCTGCTAGTTTTATCCTACTGAAGACCCTCCGTAAAATCTTTACGTTTATTCCCCTTACATTGCAGAAGACGGTAATGGCTGCCCATTTTTTTGTCCAAATTGGACTATTGCAATGCAGTCTTTCTGGGCATCGATAAGCATCAGATCAGCAAACTTCAATCACTGCAGCATGCTGCAGTACGACTGATCTTAAAGCTTCCGAAAGGCCACCCCACGACACAGGGTAGAAGGGCATTACACGGGCTCCCCGTCCAGCAGAGAATCGAATTCAAGGCGCTCTGCCTGGTGCACAAGGCACGATACGGAGGGGGCTCAGAGGACTGTCAGGACATGTTCAGGCTCTATAACCCCTCACGAAACCTACGATCGGCCAATCTTGGCCTGATATGTACAACAAGGTTTCGACGGGCTAGATGGGGTGGCAGGTCTCTGTCCAGCTGTGTGGGGCAACTGTGAACAAACTGCCGGTGGCTTTGAGACTTCAGCCGAATCTTCTATCTTTCAGGAAAAGCCTGAAATCCCGGCTGTTTAATTCCGAGAATTAACCTGTTCAGCACCCTGCCCTGCTTACACACATCAGCGCCAAGACGCCTCGGAATTCGAGCACTTAATAAGCTTTATATAACATAACATAACATAACAATCTTTTCCTAAATTGGTATTGTGACGTGGATATTTTCAGGTAGAGTCATGGGTCATTCGCATATCGAAGGCCCAGTAAGCAAGGATGGCCACTGTTTTATTGAATAGGACATCAGCACAATTTACTATGTAGCATTGCAGAGTGCAGTCACAAGACAGAGACCCTAAACGCTAGGCTATATGCATGCTTTCCACAGTACAGACTGGGTGTAAATGCTCTCCACACCACTATTGTATGCAGTTAACACTTGGTTATTTGTAGCATCTATTCAGTCTAGGTATACTTGCTCAAAAGTGTCACTCATAGTGGTTGAAATGTCACTCATAATAACACTTAATTAATGAAAATGTCACACATAGCAATCTAAAACCTTGGCAACTATGACTTAATTGTTGGTGGAGCTGATGGGCACTGGACAATATAAAAATTGTTTGTGTTTGTGTTTGTATAAGCTTTATTCGAGACAATTCTCATAAAAGCACATAAAATTTAAAACAATTACACAATAATACATAATTACAGATAAAAATTCATTAAACATGGAGTGCAGCTCATACAGTATTTACATACAAAAACCATTTATGATAAATAGTATTACATAAGTCATAATTAAAAGGAAAACCTGATTACCTAATTCCCCCCAGAGATCGTCGTCTAATTGCCCAAGCCCAACCCAGGTATTTGGCTACCCCTATGACTATCGAATCCTGAGTTGTTGTACATAGGATTCTTAAAGCCACTGCGCTGTCGCGTGTCCCCAGGTTTTTACATACAGGCTAAAATATAAAAATAAAAACCATTAGCTAAGAGCAGAGACATTTTGTTTGTCCCAAAAAGCACACGTTGCTATACTAGTACCTGGTACTGAAGGTTACTACTTTGCGTGTGAATGTGCTCTTGTGAAAGAGTAGAATGCCATCACTCACACAGACGTTATCCAATGCCTGCAAGAGGCTGATCAATTGGCTCATGTTTTATGCTACTGTGGGCGGGAGAAAAATGTGAATGATGCAACAAGAGACCAATGGTTGAAGAAGACTGGCTGAAAGTGTCTTATAGCAAGAATTCTTTTATATATAGTTTTACTAAAATTTACAGGTCTTGTCTACTGACTGACATAAAAATTTGAATTCCTTTGACTGACGAGTAGGCCAAGACCTGGAATCTGAGGAGACTTAGCTCCATAATAAAAGCTATGCATACTATTTTTTAAGAAGATGGTAAAATTAATTAAGGAGTGGATCGCATAATATATATTGTTTACCCAGAGTACACTGAAATACTGTCAATCTGAAAAGAACACACAATTTCAATACTCTGGTGGAATTGAGAAGGCCCTCCTGGAAAAGCTTAGTGGTCGCAAACCACAGAGTTCAATTCCACATCTCAAATTTAAGCAACTTTTTCTTAAAACAAATGGAAGAAGTGGATGATGGGAGAATGAAAGTAGGTCATCAGACACATACAGAAGAGTTTAGATTACTTACTTTTATCAATGCAGCAGGGAGCTAAATTATTGTCAGAACTGAAGGCCTATTGGCGGACACTTGTGAGCCATCTACAAAAATGCTGCACTTTGAAGTTTTCCTTTGACCCAGTCAGCTATGCTGAAAACTAACTGCCCCCCCGCCCTGCACATCATCAATTAACTATCATCAGAGGGTTTGTGCGCCACTGCTGCATGTGCATAAATGTTCACAGAGGTCTGCCCTTTACTCTAAGTCAAAACACCCTTACCATTGCATCCCCTCCTGCAGAGGTCCAGTAGAGTGGGTACGCTGGCAAGCCTGCAGGTCCTGGAGATGCTTAGAGCTACAATGTTGGAAGGCCAGGCGGTAGCTGAAAGGACTGGAAACTGCCCTAGAACCAAAAAAGATAGGAGCAGAGAGAATAGAAAGTGGAAGATTATTTAACAGATCAGGAGGCGGCAATGTGAAGAAGTGAAAGCATGAAGAAACAACTAGAATAGAAACTACATAGATGTGGCACCAAAACTAAGAGAAAGAATTGGAGTACACCGAGACATCAAGTTAGTTAGCTTTGGCAAGAGAGTGAAGACCCTTGAAGATATTATAAAGATAACAAAATCTAAGCTGGAAGGAAATCAGTGAACAAAGAATCTGAGCTAAATATGAAGTCGAAGTAAGATAGTTAAGAGAAACGAGGAGGCGAACACAAACATTTTAAGTAGCTTTGGAGTAGGGAGAGCAGCGATTAAGGGATGTCAACATATGAAGAAGGAAAGTAATTGACACGAGAAACGGCCAGGCACTAGACCAGGAGGAGGATGGAGGAGAAGGGGAAAAAAGATTTGACTTTCTGGATATTATGGGAATGTAAACAGCAAGACGTGAGCACAGAACACAACTGTTTTGAGAAAGTCAGAGAATAATTAAACATAACACAAGGATTTCTAACTGAGGAGAAAGTAGGAATAGTGATATGTATATAAAACGATAGGACAATGGGTGGTAATAGCAGCTGAAGCTGGGAATAAGAGGGTCTTATTTTTTTAACAATTCCGTTTTTAAAAAGTACATAGCAATCCAGTTTTCAGCAGTCGATTAACAAGCATAAATACGGGCAAGAAGGATGTCAGATGAGGAAGAAAAGCAGAAACAGATTTGAGAGCCATCAGCATGGAAATGGAAGAGAAAGTCAATGGATTAAATGACAGAAATGAAATGAATAGTGTACAATAAGAAGACCAGATTACTAGAACTAAGCCCCCGGGACACTCAGAAAACAGGGTGAGATACTGGCCTTCTGAAGATGCTGTTTTTTCTCCAGGAAACTAAGCCACTAGAAGAATGAAACCAGTTAAGAGTAGTACTAGAGACCCAACATGTAGATAAGGTAAGAGTGATCTGCTGTGTCAAAGCAGCAGAAAGGTCAAGAAAAATAATAAGTGAAGAGTGTTTGTGATGACAAGCAAGAAGCTTTGAGTTAGAAACTGAAAGTAAAGTGTATTTTGGTGAATGACCATGATGAAAGCCCTTCTGAACTGGGTAGAGAAGTTCATTACCTGGAAGAGAAAGGGAAAGTTGAGAAAACACAATATATTCCGGAATTTTTTAAGGAAGCAGATAGGCCGGAAATTAGATATGACATTAGAAGTAGGGGTGGGCGAAATGTTCGTAATCGCGTTAAGCAAATATCCATGAAACAGTAAAAAATCTCAGGGAACACACAGACATTCCGAGAAAAGACGTGGAATTGCTTGTTCGCGATGCTTTTTTACTGTTCGCAATCGCTGCTTGCGTGCTCGGGGGGAAATATCTCGCGAACACGCATTTGAGAACGCGAACAAGTAAAAAAGTTCGCAAAGTCGCGGAACGCAGAATTTTGGGCAATTTCGCGTTCTCCACAGAACGTGAAATTACCCAAATTCCGCGAACAGAACGGAATTTACCGCCCAGGTCTAATTAGAAGCTAAAGAAGGCTGCTTATGTTAAAGAAGAAGAACTGCTGATTTGCAGGTAGAAGAAAAGAGTCCCGAAGTCGGAGAGCCTAAAAAGAGGAATAACAGGTGAGCTATCTCTAGGGCCGGCTTTAGCATTGGTGGCGCCCTGTGCGACAATGTTTTTTAATGCCCCTTTTAAGACCGCCTCTGCCATGGATTCCCTCACCACCGCCCTTTAACAGTGCCCCTCAAGTCTCCAGAATTACTGTCTCTCGGATTCATTTAGTTTAGTAGCACCACTCATACCATTGTAAGGTGCCAGAGCACTTTACATCACACACATTGGACAGAGACAATCATAGGTATGTAAATAAGTGTATGGGAAATGATACATTAGACAGGACTGCAAGGTGTAGTGTAGGAGAAACATGTCATTGATACTGGTAGGCAATATAGTTTAAGATTTCTTATATGAATTCAGAATTTAAAATGTAAAACCAGTGTTAGGGGTTCTCTTTATTAGCAAGAATTGGCTTCTACCCAAATTGCACTTTTGGCAAGATTAGGATGATAAAAGGCTGGGTAAAAAAACATGTAGCTCTAACACAATACTGGCAGTTTACACGCCGCTGTTTGACAGTTACTGGCTCAATTCTTAGCAGCAGTCATTTTAACCCACTGCGCTACCTTTGGATGAGTCATAACTCTGTCTCTTTCCAGGAAGACATTAATCATCAGAGTTATCTTGGCATTTTAATTGATGCCTGATAATTGCTGGAGGCCAGGATCTCCGCTGCAGCAGGAGCTTTTTAAATGACAAAATACTTGCGCAAATGACACCCCCTCACCCCCGCCCTAGAGCCGGCCCTGGCTATCTCTCCAGTGCGGGGAAGATTGTGGGCTTTTGTTTAAGTATTCATTTCATCAGAAAAACCATCAACAGCCAATTCGCCACATCCACCGAAGAGCACAACACCCTCGACTCCTCCCAATCCGGCTTCTGAAAAAAACACAGTAAGGAAACCGCCCTCCTTGCCGCAACAGACAACATCCATACCTTACTGGACAAAGGAGAAACAGCAGCCCTCATCCTCCTCGACCTCTCAGCGGCATTCAACACAGTCTCCCACTGCACCCTAATACGCAGACTCCACGACGCAGGGATCCAAGACAAGGCCCTTGACTGGATCCGCTCCTTCCTCTCCAGCAGAACGCAGCGGGTCAGACTCCCCCTTTCCTCTCAGGCCCTACACCTACCACCTGCAGAGTCCCCCAGGGATCCTCTCTCAGCCCTACGCTCTTCAACGTCTACATGGCTCCACTTGCCCCCATCGTCAGAACCTACAGACTCAACATTGTGTCATAAGCAGACAACACCCAACTCATCCTCTCCCTATCCAATGAACCCAACACCACCAGACAACTTTTGGGAATGCATGGAAGCCGTCGCCAAATGGATGAAAAACAGCTACCTGCAACTTAACACAAACAAAATGGAAGTACTCATCATGGGCCTAAACCCAGATGCCTGGAACAACACCTGGGGCCCCCGCCCTCAAAAGCCCGCCCACCCCCATGGTCCACGCACGCAACCTTGGAATCATCCTGGACTCAGAGCTCAGAATGGACCGCCAGATCAACTCCGTCTCGTCCTCCTCCTTCCACACCCTCCGCCTCCTATGTAAGACCTTCAAATGGATACCCCTGGAAAACAGAAAGACCGTCACTCACGCCCTGGTCACCAGCAGGCTCGACTACGGCAACGCACTCTATGCCGGAATAAACAAATCTCACCCCAATCTACAGAACATCCAAAATGCCGCCGCAAGACTGGTCCTCAACCTGCCAAGCCACTGCCACATCTTCCAGCACCTGTGTACTCTCCACTGGCTCCCCATCGAAGCTAGAGTCCCCTTCAAGATGCTAACCCACGCTCACAAGGTCTTCCACTATACAGGACCAGCATACCTGAACATCAGACTCAAATTCCACGCACCCCAAAGGACCTAACGAACAGCCCAGCTCTCCTATGCCGTGGTCCCCCGCACCACAAAGACCAGATCAGGAGAACGCTCCTTCTCCCTCCGCACGCCAGTGCTTGGAACGACCTTCCCTCCACCTCAGACAGATAACATCGCTCCCCATCTTCGCAAGAAACCTCAAAACCTGGCTCTTCGACAGGCCACCTACTTGATGTACTGGAACCTGCGAACCCCCCCAGCGCCTTGAGACCCTTACGGGCGAGTAGTCATGCTTAACAAACACCTGATTTGATTTGATTTGATTTCAAGCCTTGATTAACATGAATACTTAAACAAAAGCACACAATCTCTCTCACAGTCGTGCTTTATTAACACGAGTACAGCAAGTTAAAAAACACAGCGTGTACTTCCCAAATGATTTTTTTTTTTTTTTAAAGGGAGAGGTGCCGAGTGAACCCCCTCCCAGGCCCTTTTTGGCCCCGGGGACCCCATCCCTGGGGCATGGCCTCACGTTGGGGACCATCGGAGGAGCCCCAATGCGTGCATGGTCCAGCCGTCTCTCCTACTCATGCGGGAGCCGGCATTGCTTCTGAACAAGGGGGGGCTGCTGACATGCAGCTTCCCTTGCTCAAAAGCAATCTGCTTTGCTTCAATGAAGCGAGACCAAGTTTGCTATGGGAGGGCGGGATCTGTGCTCCAGCCCTGTCATAGCAAATGGCAATGTCCTAGGGGTGGGCACCCCAGGACATTGCAGGAGCCGGCCCTGAGGGGTAGCGGTCCCCAGGGCCATCAAGGGCTCCTGGAGGGGGGCCGCGCGGCCCCCCTCCTAATATTTCAAAATTAGCTCCCCGGGGCTTGGGGGTCCATAATGGACCACTGAAATTCAATTTTAAGTGTCCCGGGGAAGTGTTGGTCCAAGGAGCTTGGGGGGCTTGGCGGGCCCGAGGTCCCCCTACCCAATTACCATAAGCCCTGGGGAGGTGGTGGTCCCCAGTCTTGGGGTGAGCCCGTGAGGCCCCCCTTATTTAGTAGCCCCCCACTTTGTATTTTGTTTATAAAATGTTCTCACCCAGAGTCGCGCACTCATGGCGACTTTGATTTTTTTTTTGGGTCCTAGGGGTCCTTGTGGGATCCCCTGAGCAGGCCTAGGGGGCCAGGGTGTTCCTACCCTGCCCCCTTTTCGTGTTTTTCATCCTTTTTTGCAAAGTTTTCTTCTGACTCAGTAACCAAGTCACAAAATAGCTGCCAACAGTTCCTGGTTTGGAGTGTTGGCAGCCAATTAGAATGAAAATCATGCAAATCATGCTCAGGAGGTATTGCAACTGCTCATCGGTGCTCAGATATCGCAATTATTTATTTTTCTAATTTCTCAGGAACTACTGAATAGATCACCACCATTTAACAAAGAGGGCTCTTTCTGAACCAAGACCTACTTTTTTGCCAAATTTGGTGTAATTCCGTTCAGCAGGTCAGGCTGTACTATAACATGGGGAAAATGCATTTTGGGACACCCCTCTTTTCTCTGCCCCCGCTTAACAAATCACCCTAAAACTTTCAAGACAGAAGCTGACCGGAGCGGGCCACTAGTTTTCCAAATTTTGCAAAGATTCGTCAAACGAAGCCAAAGTTATTGGGAAAATAGTAGGGAGTTATATTTACAACCTAGTTTCCATAGGAAAGGCATTTTTTGATTTGCTAATTACTTTGGCGTCGTTTGACAAATCTTCGCAAAATTCTCCAAAAAAGAAAGTCTATCTAAGTCAGCTCCTATCCTGAAAGTTTGGGGGTGATTGGTCAAGGGGGGGCTGAGAGAAAAGGGGGGTGCCAAAACGTGTTTTCTGACTGCATTTACCATAGGAAACTATAGACAAGGCTACAGGTCAAACTGCTGAACGTAATTATGCCAAATTTGGCAGGGAGAAAGGTCTTGGTCAGCACGCTTTCTCGCATCGAGTGAAAATAAAAAAGAAAGGTCCCGGGGGCAATTTAATATACCAGAGCTCTGTCTTTGCGAGATAACCCTTTCAAGCTCCCTCTGCCCAACATCACCACTTTGCAGCTATGCCTTTAGAAGCCAGTCTGTCGGCTCGCAGCTCTCTACCTTTGTGAGCTAGTACGCTGCTGTGCCTCTACCTCTGTGACCTACTACGCTGCTGTTCCTTTGTGAGCGGAACGGCCCGTTGTTCTCCCTCTGCGAGTCGAGCCCAAGGACCGCAGTTGTCCCTCTGCAAGCCTGGGTGCGAACTGTTTATAAGTCACACTATATGAGCATTGAAAAGCCATTTTGTGATTCAGTCCATCAGCTTGCATCTGTCTGAGGCATCTCTGAAAACATACCGGAGCTCTGTCTGTGTGAGATACCCCTTTCACGCTGCATCTCCCAACATCAGCAGGTAACGCACCCTCTTCCCACATCACCAGCATACCCCCAACATTCTTGGGCCCACAAGTCTCCCTCTGCAAAGCACTTGTCGACTCAGAGCTCTTCGGGTGCGACTTCTTGAGCCCGCAGTTGTATCTATGAAGCCAAGACTGGAAATATACCACAGGTCTCTCTCTTTGAGATACCCCTTCACGCTCACTCTCCCCACATCACTGTTCCGCAGCTATCCCTTTGGAAGCCGAAGGCACCTTTCCCTATACCAGTCGACCAGCAGGTGTTCCACCTGCGACCTGGCCCGTAGCTCTCGCTCTGCGAAGCGATGGGCCACAGTTCTCCCTCTTTGAGCCAGGCAGTCGGCTCGGAGCTCCTCATCTATGAGCCAGCTGGCTGATAAGTTTCTGAGAACAGATGCAATGGAGGCAACGATCATGCGAGTCAGACACCCAACACTGCTCCGACATCCCTCAGCAGCAGCTCATTGTCCGCCATCCCCCCTCACCCCCACAAACAAATGTGACAGCTAAGTTAGGGAATCTGGAATGTAAAACATTGGGTAATGTTGTACAATTATTAATAAGAAAATGCTTGTGAGGTTGGACAAATAAGAATCTTAGTCATGTATGAATTTACATATAAAACATTTTATTAAAACAGAACAACAACAAATAAAACTATGTTCAGCCATGTCGTGTCATCGCTGGACCATTTGTGAATCACAGCCTGCAAAGGAGAGAGAGAAAGAGTGAGAGAGAGGAAGAGAGAGAGAAAGAAAGAGTGAGAAAGAGAGGAAGACAGAGAAAGAGAGAAAGAGAGAGCGAAAAAGAGAGAAAGAGTGAGATACAAGAAAGAGAGAATGAGAGAAACAGTGTGAGGGGGAAGAGACAGAGAGAAAGAGTGAGAGAGAGGAAGAGAGAGAAATAGTGAGAGAGAAAGAGAGAGAAACAGTGTGAGAGAGAGGAAGAGAGAAAGAGAAAGAGAGAGAGAGGAAGACACAGAAAGAGTGAGAGAGATAAAGAGAGAAAGAGTGAGATGCAAGGAGGAGAGAAAGAGAGAAACAGTGTGAGAGAGAGGAAGAGAGGGAGAAACAGTGTGAGAGAGAGGAAGAGAGAGAGAGAAAGAGTTTGAGAGAGAAAGAGGAAGAGAGAGAAAGAAAGAATGAGAGGGAGAGAGAGGAAGAGATAGAGAAAAAGAGAAAGTGAGAGAGAGAGAGAGAAAGGAAGAGATGGAGAAGGAGAGGGAGTTTTGACACTGGAGAAAATCTTCGCAGCTCACCTTTCTGTCTCCGGTGTGTCTCCAACCACGTGCCGGGACATAGAGCACCCTCAAGTTTAGTCATCTGAAAGATAGTATAGAATTAGTAAATGTAGAGTACATACAACTGCACACGCGTAACTGTCTGTTTCGCCAATGCGCACTCATGCTGCTGCACCCCATCCAGTCCCACTGCTCGGAGGTGCCTGTGTGCTCTTGTGCACCCAGACTGCTGCACACTATCCACTCCCACTGCCCACAGGTGACTGCCCACTGCTGCGGAAAGAAGGCTCTCTGCTCACCTTCCGCCACTGGCGTGTGTGTAAGAGGGCCCACCACGTGCCGAAGCAACCTTCTCAGGCGCTGCGTACTCGCAGTAAAGCAGAGCGCACAATTCAAAGTGGGTGTTGATTGTGAGGATGGCCACGCATCATCGCAGGTTCCACACACGTTCAGCTCTGGTGGCACTGAGTGGCTAGAGTTCCGTGTTGCGGGGACGTCAATCCGTGAATCACAGCCTGTTAGATAAAAAGCAAGATAAGATTGTGCGTCATGTATCCATCAAAGGAGCGAGGAAGAGAGATAGAAAGAAGAAGTGAGAGGAAGACAGAGAGAAAAAGAAGGAAAGAGTGAGAGGAAGACAGAGAGAAAGAGAGAAAGAGTGAGAGGAAGAGAGAGAGAAAAAGAAAGAAAGAGTGAGAGGAAGACTGTTGGACCTAGATTACCCAAGCCTACATATGGTAGCTTGGCACAGTAGTGGTCTACAGCTAACTCCCGGCGTTGGCTAAGTACTTACAAGGCTTACCCACAGTAACACATTGATGAACCACTAAAATAAAGACACAACACCTTTGTTTGCAAAAATACCGTTACCTTTTATAAAAATAATATGGCTCTTTGGATTTGAGATCATACAGGTTATCACATCAATTGATTTTAGGAATAAACATTACACTTTTACTAGGGAAAATAGTTTTCACTCCTCCAGCTGTGGAAAAAGGCAGTAAAACACATTCATTTGATCAAAGTTCAGTAATGAGGAAGTGACACTCTTTTGAAATTAGAAGAAACCTATTAGTTCTTTTACTATGCAGGGTTACACACTTGCATCACCTAACTGGCAGGTACATTTCCTAACAGTTTCACAGTGCTATTCAAGATTATTGGCCTGCTTCAGTAGTAATTTTCAAGGCCCTAGTATCACTACCCTGGTAATCAAGGCTATAATTACTCTGGGGTAACAAGCTAACTCCCCGTTCAGATGAGCCCTGAGCTCCACAATGAACTATTATCTCCTCTATTCACAGGTTAGGATTCTTATTAGCAGTTCCCAGATATAAGATTCTTTAGGAGCCCCTCTTCCCCACTCCTTACTTTAGCGTGGGGACGATGATGTCCCAGTCCCCACGCGTTACTGTTGCCTCTGGGCGTTTGCCGGCGTCTGTGCCTCTGTTCTGCCGAACCGGCGCTTTGTTGGGGCGTCTGGAAGTGAATCAACTGGGGGCCCCGCTCACCCTTCCCTGCTCGTGTTTTCTTTACACACAAGCGGAAAGGCAAACCGGAGCACACGCCTGAGCCTACTTTCTCCTTCGCTCGCGCTGGCTCCTTCAGCCGGCGCTCGAGCGTGGGGGGAATCGGTGTTGCTGACACGGCGCTCCAGGAAGCCTTCCGGCGCCTCCTCCGTCACACCGACAATCGCGCTGCTCCTCCGGTCATGCGCGGAAGCGTCCCACGCCGGCTCCGCCTCCTCAGCGACGCACTGCTTCGGGCCTGCTCACCTTGTTGCCCCTCCTTCCGGGGACCTCCGCCGCTCACAGGGCATGCGCGGACCCGGCGCTGGAAGCGTCTCCTCAGGGCCGGCTCACCTCGCCTCACAAAGACTGATCAAGGCAGCGCGGGTGCGAGGGACCAGTGTTCCCGCTTGGCGCCGCACTGTCACCACACTTTTGGCCACTGATCCTCCCCTCACTGGACTCCAGGAAAAACGCTGCACAGAGCGGGGCGCTCTATCGTCAGGGTCCCAACAGGCTCTGCTGCCGCCTACCTCCTACGCCAAGCCTCAGGAGCACCACAGAGTCCACACCTGGATGGAATCCACTCTACTACTCAGCGCTGGTAGGTGGACGTCTTACTCAGGGAAATTAAGTCTCCTAGTCAGGCGTTCCGCTAGGGATCAGCGGGGGCAAGACTTCGAAGGGTCTTCCTCCTCACGTAGCTCGATTCATTGGTCAATAATTGGTGTCTTGGTAGAGGGATCGGTCAAGGGCTGAAGGGGGAACAATCCTCTGAAGTAACTGTCAGCCTCAGTGACAAACTAGCTGCTCTCAGTGTGTCCACCTCCTCTCACCACTGCCTCACTCCTCTACTCTGGGGTCAGCACAAAATGGCTGCTGGTCACTGGCCTTATATAGGGTGGCCTGAGACCTGCAGAATTCTCTAGGGTATTCTAGAAAGTTCCCTAATGTTAACCTATGGTCCTGTCCTCCAGTGGTGTCCGTTATGGCAGTTGGTGGACACCATTTTAGGTCTCTGGAGATCCCTAGATTTTCAAGGGGGCTGACTAGGCCTCACAGGTTATGAGGGAAAAATGGCGTCATCGCCAAGGAGCACCTAGCCTCCTGACAGCATTAAAAAACTCCTGATGGACATATGTAAAAATAAAAATAGAAACTCTGGGAGGCTAAGGGGGACAAAAAAATAAATCATGGTGGTTAGAGTCTTCCCAGAAGCAGACAGGTCTAACAAAGACAGAGAGAAAGAGTGAGAGAGATAAAGAGAGAGAGAAACAGTGAGAGAGAGGAAGAGAGAGAGAAAGAGTGTGAGAAAGAGGAAGAGAGGAACAGGAAGAGTGAGAGAGAAAGAGTTAGAAAGAGGAAGAGAAAAAGAGAAAAAGAGTGTGAGGAAGAGGGAGAGAAAGGAAGAGATGAGGAGGGACAGTGAGTGCCGACACTGTGGACAAATCCCTCACAGCTCACCTTTGCGCCACTGCTGTGTCTCCAACCACGTGCTGGGGCCTATTGGAGCCCTCAAGCTCCCACATCTGAAACATAGTACAGAATTAGTAATGCCAGAGTATATACGACTGCGTACGCCTAAATCGTTGTGCCGCCTTTGTGCAGGCTGCTGCACCCCATGCACTCCCGCTGCCCAGAGGTATTAGCCAGCCGCTGCACACCCAGGCCTCATTGCTCACCTTTTCACGGACAGGGCACCCTCCACATCTTGCACGCCCGCTCCGCAAGCCAACAAGTCTTACATTTGGTGCTGCATCTTGATTTTGCCATGGCAGAGGACATACTAGTGCACCTATCATCATTGTAGATTTCACACCCGCTCAGTCCTTGTGGTGCCACTAACTCAGTGACCAGTGAGGTCACGCACGTGGCGGTAGGCCTTCTGTTCCATGGGTGAGGCCTACCCTGTGGTCCAGCAGGGCTCACAAAACATGAGGTGTCCGGACCACCAGGACAGGCCATCACCATGGTGGTGTGCCTGTTCCGGACGCAGTGCATGCGGTGTGAGCAACTCTAATTTGGTGTACAGCATGTGCGTCCGGTCTTTTTTATTGGTAGGGTCCCATGTCCTGTGACACCTGTGCTGGAAGGGTGTGGTGTGGGTGTATAGCAGACCAGCAGATCACTACAATGAAAATCTGGGCCATGTAGCGTTGTTGTCTTTCCCTGTAAGCATAAGCAGAGTGGGCTTGCCTGCCATTTGCCAGTCCTGCGTGAGGCTGTGAAGAATGACTCCGGAGCTATGGGCGTGGCTCCGTCTTGAGCTGTATGAGGAATCAACTGATGCGGCGCAGTGTTGCCACATTGGGATAGATCACGCACAATTGGGCTATATTTTTCCCGGTTGTGCGCTAAAATTTTGGTTTGTGCTAGTTGCCAGATTATAAATATGTATACAGCCCTCCAGAAAAGTAGTATGTTAAAGCGCTTTATTAAACAAATATTTACTTGGCAGCCTGCTGCAACATCAATTCCAATGCATTCACCGCCTGCTGCCCCTGCCCCTCCTTACTTAAAGTAGCATCATTGGGCTACTTTGGGCTACTTTTTGGTTGGCTTTGGGCTAGAGAATGCTTAGAAAATCTGGCAACACTGGCATGCAGGTGTTTTTATTGTAGTTTTGCCATCAACTGGGTCGCAAGCGCCAATGTGTCAATCTGTGAGCCAAGTCCCACAACATGGCCAACATGGAAGGTACAGGGAATCACTGATCCTACATTCATCCATAGTTTCACACAAGAAAGATGGTGGACATGACACACCTGTGTGGTTATGAATGTTTATTGCACATTCAGTGAAGTGTTGCAGATGTAGCAATGCAGGGCCATGCAAAGCCCAAATTTCAGTTTTTGCACATGGAGGGCAGCCAATTAGTGACAAGCTGTTTTTCGGAGTTAGGCTGCGCCAACATATGTACTTATACAATCAGTCCGCCAATCCCCACGAACTTATAAATTCAATATACACTCTCCTTGCAGTACTCTAATGATCCAGTCTCTACGTACGTACTTGTACAATGACCGAGACAAAGTTATATAACCAAAGTTTTCCCCCACTGTCAAAGGTAAGTTGGTTGCATACACTGTCCAGAGCACAATGTAATGTGGTAGGGCCCAGGGGCAGCATGTTGCATACATAATGAACACACAGACACAGATAGTGGAACTGGGTATGGGCACGTGTGCTCAACTCCTTTTTATTACCAGGGTCACATGTCCAGTGACGTCTGTGCTGGATGCGTGTGGGGGAATGTAAGCCATCCCTCCGGGAATGGTTGGTGCTGGCAACAAGTACTACTGTAATCATTGGCTCAGACACAGTGATTCAATCATAAAGGGTCAATGATTTGTGCAGCTCTAAGGTAGAGGCACTAGATGTGAAATAATACACAAAAGATTCTATTTTAAAGGGTCCATGGCTTGTGGTAGACTGAGGTAGGGGCACCAGATGTGAAATTATACACAAAATATTGTATCATAAAGGGTTCATGAGTTGTGCTGCACTGAGATAGGGGCATCAGAAGCATTCAGCGTGTCTGCAGCCAGCGATGATGCGTGGTCCGGGCGGGCCACACTGGGAGCAACGTCTCTTGCCCACTGGATTGCATCATCTGAATTGCAACTCAATGTGAATTGTAAGCCCTGCTATCTGCAGTGTAGATCGAAGGCAGTAGTTAGCATAGACATCTAGGAATGCTTTTTGTTACTTCCTCTTGAGAAAATCCAATGACATAGAGTACAGTTCACTCTGCAATAAATAAATCAAAACTGAATTCAAATTGTGAGCTCTACTGTCCGCAGTGTAGACTGACATTCAGTGTTCGTTTGGACTTGCAAGATGAATTTGGTCATTGTAGTAAAGCTATAACTGATATAAAACAAGTTCTTGAAGCAAGGATACTAAAAGGATATTGTGTAGGTTTGAGGGACGTTATACTTAGTTGCCTACTGCACTCTGCAATTAATGAATGAAGACTCAATTTTAATTGTGAGCCCTGATGACCGCATTGTAGGCAGGAGGCAATGATAAGTGGTGCACTGAGTTAGTGGCACCTGAAGCAACCAGCGTGTGCGCACCCTGCGATGATGCGTTGTCCGGGCGGCCCGCACTGGGAGCAATGTCTTTTGTCTAATTACTTCTGCCTTAATAAGTCCACGTGGCGATGACTTATGGTGCAGTGAGTTAGTGGCACCTGAAGCACTCAGTGTGTGTGCGCCCTGTGATTATGCGTGGTCCGGGTGGGCTGCACTGGGAGAAATGTCTTTTGCCTACTGAATTCTGCCTTAATAAGTCCATGTGGCGATGACTTATGGTGCAGTGAGTTAGTATTAAACTAAACAAGTGCCAATACTGTTCTTTTGTTTATAACTAAATTGAAACAATCATATTGATCAAAACAACATGTGCTGTAGACCTTTGCAACTGGAACGCGCAGAACACGACAGCCGGGGGCTAACTTAAAGCCGACAGGTTTCTCCAATTCGAGTTATCGCCAATTCCGGACATAACAATGGATGTATAAAGGACAACCCAGACAAAAATAAGTCTGAAGGCGAAGGCGCTGAGTGTCTGTGAAACTTGGGAATACTTGGTTGACTTCCCAATGTCGGTTTTTGACCAGAAGGCTTGTACACTAAAGCTATTTGGGTCCTGAGGAGAACTCGACAATCATAAGAGTTCGAAACGCGTAGACCAATTTTTTTGTTTAGCCATTAGAAAGACCGATAAAGTTTTTTCCAATAGTGTTCAAAAAAAGCGTTACAGATGACTAAGGTTTCTATGGCATGTATTGTAAACTAAAAAGACCGAATTGTAAATAGATAAAGAGAGCTGTGAATACAGTGAATGGGTGTATGAATGTGTGTAGAGATTGAATGAGAACTCGAGTGGTAAATATAGAAATGTAAATGTTTTTATGTTCTTCTTGTGTTGCAATTATAATGTGAATTATGTAAATGTCTTGTAAATTGAAAAATTTCGTTTTTTGACAAAAAATCAATTAAAAGATATAGATTAATTCATGACGTAAAAGGTCTACAGCACATGTTGTTTTGATCAATATGATTGTTTCAATTAAGTTATAAACAAAAGAACAGTATTGGCACTTGTTTAGTTTAATATAGGTCAGTGGCTTGGCCTTACTGTTGGGAGCCCAAACCCAGTGGTGGTAGTAGCAGTGAGTTAGTGGCACCTGAAGCACTCAGCGTGTGCACACCCTGTGATGATGCATGATCCGGGCGGGCCGCACTGGGAGCAATGTCTTTTGTCTAATGAATTCTGCCTTGTGGTGTTGACTTCTGGTGCACTGAGTTAGTGGTACCTTTGGCGCTCAGCATGTGTGCACCCTGCAATGATGTGTGGTACCGGGGGGGCCGCATTGGGAGCAATGTGTTTTGCGTACTGGACTGCGTCATCTGCAATCACCACTCCATCTGAATTGTGCACCCTGCTGTCTGCAGTGTAGATCGAAGGCAGTAGTCTGTACAAACATAAGTCTGCGGTGCTGTGCTGCTGTTTTCGCAGTGGGCCTGTTTCGAGCAGGCCCGCGGTCATGTCAGCAGCCACGTGGCAGGGTGAAGGCCGCCGCTCTGGCAGACGCTTTGACCTTCCCACAAGTGACCCACGCCCAGAGCTCCGGCCAATTTATTCTCATAATCCTATGCTGGAGTGGCGTACGTTGGAGCAACCCACTCCGCTTCCACTTCCAGTGAGGACAACACAGCTACATGACCGAGATCTTCCCCACTGCCTGAGGTAACATGGTTGCATCTATTGTCTACAACACTACAAGCACCAGTAGTATATGTACATATGGAGAGGTATGTGCTCTGCATAGTGAGGTCAGTCAAGCACATCACCGCTACACTTGGAATTGTGTGCATTATTATTGATGGGTGACTTGCGTTCTTCACACATACTTGGTTGCCACATCTGCCAACATTCAAGTATTGTGTGGCTGAGGGACTATGCCATTTTTGGAAGGTCAGCTGTCCTGTTCTGTGCTGCCTCGGTGGTAGTAGGGAGGGGGGTGGTCCTGGGGGGGGCGTCGTGAGGCTGGTGGCAGTGGGTGTTATGGCCTTTTTGGGTGTCGGAGCTGCATGATCACTAACTTTATGACATGTGTTGTTCTTCAGATGTGATTCTGGGCTGGGCTCCATTTCAGACTGTAGGTAGCCGTCCTGGTTTACACCAGTAAAAGGGAAATGTTAGATTGCTACTGCTAACAAGGCTTATTGCATGTTTTTGGATTGCACCCTAAATTTGGCTGCTCTTTGAAAATATTGGGAAGTGGTTGTTTTTTGTGTTATTTTTGCACAGGAACGTCTACTCTGAATATTATTATCATTAGTTGTTGCTGTCATCTGTGGCGATTATTTTTTGTGGAAGCTATTGCTGGAAAACTGGGGATATCGGCTGTTTTCACTAGGTTGAGAATGGAATGATAATTATAATTAGAAATTAGCATTTAAAAAACCTTTGAAATTCATTGAAAAAACCATAGGTTTCAGGGACGTTATAGTTACAAATTAGCATTTAAAAAACTTTTGACATTCACTGAAAAAACATAGGTTTCAGGGACGTATCTCACGACTTGTTTTGCAAGAAAATGTTCTTACCTTTTTTGCCCTATGGGTCCTTATGAGACCCCCTGAGCAGGCCTAGGGCGTCAGGGTGTGTCTACCCTGCCCCTGTTCACGTTTTGCACATATATTTCACTGACTTCCTTAGCCTCGCTTCTACAGAGGCACAAAATGGCTGCCAACAGTTCCTGGTTTTGAATGTTTACAACCGCTTGACAGCCAATTAGAATTGAGCGCGTGATCGGGACGGTGCGCTTATGCTATGATGCCAATACTCGCACAACCTGCGGATCCACTGCGCCCATAGATATATAAATGACTTTAACCGCAATTTTCTCAAAAACTACTGAACAGATTGACACCAGATAAGCAAAAGCCACAAGTCGGAACTGTGGACTACCTCTCTGCCAAATTTGGTGTCATTCCGTTTAGCCGTTCGGGCTGTAGCCGTGTCTAAAGGTCCTATGGGAAATTGCATGGGGAAAACACGTTTGGGACCCCCTTTTTTCTCAGCCCCCGCTTTACCAATCACCCCCAAACTTTAGGAGCGGATCGGAGCGGGCTATAAGTTTTGACATTTTCACCAAGATTTGTCAATCGGCGCCAAAGTTATTGGGAATAGAATGTTGCGAATTTCTTAAGGAAAATAGGTCCTAACTACCTACTGGCGACCGCCAGTAGGTAATATGTGTGTGTGTTTATATAAATATTTATTTATATATGGTCTTAAATAATATTTACATGTATTTAATGTGCAATATATTACTATTTTATGATAATAACAATATTTTTGTGTTTTTTAACAATATTAGAGTGAAACTATATTTGTCTTTCAAAAGTTTTGTACTTACCATTATAAGTATAAGGACACAACATTTTTGTAGCTGATATTTTCGACAGAATTTGTTTGTATCATGATATTGTTGTTTTCATTATTTTCTCAGTGATCCGCACAATTGACCCTATAGCTTCCGTCTAAAATAGGCTCCCCTTAGATTTCATATCTACATGTACATGGCACAAAACCATGAAAGACCGCTTAACCATATTTTATTTTACAAATTTACAAGATCAGAATCCAGCACATAATCTGTGATTACTACCTCCACACATACACACTCTACTATTGCTTTAAACATCACATCATATTTGGACACACACCTCCATTTCAACCACAAATCTAATACCCATGTACATTTTCCAATCATACACTACATCCTGTAATGGAGATCTATCCTTGCGAGGCCAAACTGCAACCACATTTGCAACATGCTAACATCACATCCAAAATAATTCAAATAGACGAGCATGTTAACACATCTAATATCATGTGCATGAATGGAGGTACATCAGACTACCCAATAAACCAACGACACTATCCCAGATTTCATACACAGACATATGCACATGTATTCAATTTTCATATGTACTTCACATAAAGCAGGATTTTTTTTTGCATCGGAATGTTTGCACAATTCCCATTCCTAATTCCATATCAATAAATATTGTGCATGCATAGCAGGAATTCCCAAGGAGTACACTACCCATTGATATATAAATCAACTTCACTGCCTCTCAACCAATAAATTAAATGGTTGTAATTTATGATTTATTTATTTTTTGGGGAGTTTGCAGAGAACGCAGATACCTCCAGCGGTGGTGTCCCAGCGCTAAGGCAGTCGAGAGACACAGGGCACAAGTAAGCTTAGTAGCGGTTGAATAGCTAAGTTTTTAGAGCTCGTCTAAAGGTGGGCTCAGGTTGGGTCAGATGGAGAGGGAGCAGCATTGTGTTCCACAGTTTAGTGGTCCTAACTGCATAAGATCTGCCGCCTACTCTCGCCTTGCGAAAGCGAGGGGTGGTGAGGAGCTGCAGGTGGTTAAATCTCAGGACCAGGTCATGTTGGTAGTGTTAGAGTCTAGCTCTCGAGTAGGCCGGGCCTCGGATCTTCGTTGCTCTGTAGGCCAGGGTGAGTGTGTTGAATTCTATTCTCCTTATGACGGGTAGCCAGTGGAGGCTTCTTAGGTGGGGTGGGGTGGGATGGAGTGTTGGTAGGGCACCTTGCAAATCAATCTAGCCGCTGCATTCTGTATCATCTGAAGTCTGCGGATCAGATATGCAGGGAGATCGAAGTACTGACTGTGGGCATAGTCCGGATGGGATGTAATGAAGGCATGAAACACCGTCCTCCTGCAGTCCATCAGGAGAAAGTGGAGAAAGTTCTGCAGGATACAGAGTTTACTGAAGCAGGAGGAAGAGGAAGAGTGTAATCACTTACTCTTATGTGATATGGTAATCACATATAATTTTATGTCAGTTGAGCAACATTAAACTTCAAAGGAATACACATATCTTAGATATTTATCATATATATCTATTGCATTTCTCACAGATACTCACAGGAAAACAATGCTGTAAAACCCTAAAAAGACTATCTGCATATATTTAATGAAACTAAGTGCTAAAATGCTACACTTTCCCATTATCTAGACTCTCAGTTCATCAAGTATGAAACATTCTCCTGCATAGAGGAATAGCAGCTGTATAGATAGAACTTCAGTCCATCAAGGAGTCGTGCAACTTGCCTTAACAAGGCTCTACTGTCCTATTTCTGTTATGGTAATATTCAACTGGCCTAATGAAGTCTTTCTTTCTGTTAACCCCATCCGCGCTGATGACGGAACCGCTCCGTCATCAGCCGCGATAGCGCTGTGCTGATGACGGAGCGATTCCGTCATGGCCCGCTCGACACACCTGCGCGGCGCGGATTCCGTGCCTGCGCTGGGCGTTCTATTGAGCGGGCGGGGCCATGACGGAACCACTCACTTACCTGGTCCTTGCCGCCACCGCCTTGAGTCACAGGAGCAGAGTGCAGCAAGCGCGAAGGAGCGCAAAACACCGACGCCGCCACCGCCAAGAGTCCCAGGGCACCGGACTCCGCGCCGCCGCTCCGGGAGACCACAAATCCCGGCAGGCCTCGCGGCGGCGCGTGTGCAGTGACGCGGGACGTCGCGCATCAGAGGGCGCCAGAGCCCTAGAAAGGAAGGAGAGCCCCCGCGTCGCGGGACGCGAGCGGGACGCCCGGGGCGAAGCCCGGGCAAAGGGCGGGCCGTCTGAGGCCGTCCGAGGTTGTCCAAGGTTGGGTTGGGCCTGGACTCTTGGCTCGCTGCCCTGGAACTGCTGTTGCTGAGCTGTGAATACTGTCGACCAGCCTGATACGTAAGTTACATTGACTCTGGTTGCTCATATAGTTTATCATGCCCCCTAAAAAGCTAACCACGTCTACTAACACTATGGAAAATTATCTGGTGCAAGTAGTAGAAAAAATCAACCTTGATAGAAGAGCCTCTTTGGGAATAGACTCATCTGCTCAATCTCCATTTATCGATATAGAGGCTGATGACCCTTTTGGCCTTTTAATAAATAACAGCACCAATAGTGCCACTCCTGATTTGTTCCCAGATACTATTACTATACAGCCAAGTGGTACTGTTGCTGGAGCTGAAGACTTGAGTGCCAACGAGGTACTGGCTGATATTACTATTAGCCAGGATCAAACTATCTCTCCTCCAGCACCGGTCCTGGGTAAACGGGAATGCCTTAGGTCAGCCAAGAATCGAGTAGCAAACCCCCCGAGGAAATACTCTGAGGAAGAGGAGCATGATTTGACAAGTGAAGCGTATATTACACTTTCGAACGCTCAATTTAATAAACTGATAACCCTAATGGACTCAAAAATCAAAGGCGCGTTGAAGCCCTTAGTTAGCAAAATAGACAAGCTAACTTCTGAGGTCAACCGTTTGGAAGGTCTACTACAAAAAACAATAGATGACACTGGGAAAGCACCAGGAAGTATTCTTGCAAAGATAGAGGAATCTGTTAATAAATCTGTAATTGCAGCCGTTGGTGGTCTTAACACTGTCACTGCCCCAGTAACGAACACCCTAATGGCAAGCAATAACACTCTCCCAGGTGATTCTCATACTGCCCCCATCCATGCTCCTGCTGTTGAAGACACGTTTACTGAACACGGGACTTTTGAACTTGTGGTTGAAGCTTCTCCATTGGTACTTGTCCTTGCCAATGTTCCAGCTCTGGCTCAAGGTGAGAGGGAAACAGCATCCTCTCTACGAAATAAATCTTTATCATGGTTAACCACCAACATGGTAATTACTCCTTGGGGAAAGCAGCAACTTTCTGAAGAGCTTGTCAAAGCACGAAGGGTTCAGTGGATAGGGGATAGGGTAAAAAAGTTTAAAGGGGAGTGTGTTGTTCTTCACTTCTCTGACCCTGGGGTCTTGCCCAACATCCTACCAAATATCTTGCCACCACAAAGACGAACAACTTCAATTGTTCCTTTGACTTTGGACTTCTTTTACCCAAGAAAGGGAAGCGGACCAAATTCAAGTATTCTAAGAACTAAATGGAACATTGTGACTAAGAGAGGGAGGAAGGATGTTGCCTCAGTTGATTGGGGTCTGGGGCTAGAAAATCGATTTTCCTCATTATCCAATTTAAGTGACTGTGATTGACAACCACTTATTTGTAATGCTGTGTCTGCACCTGCTGATGCCATAAGTTTATCATGTATAGCTCATTACCCTATAGTAACTAGCCCGTTGGGGCCTCTGATTGCTGATCAAACCAGGGCACCGAGTTTTACGATTGTAGATCAGGGCACAGGGGGTAACGTGTCAAACATGCATTCTACAACTAATGATATACCTACGACTCCAATTTCAGGGAATATCCTGTCATGGAATGTAGCAGGTATATCTTCTAAAATGGAAAGTGCAGAATGGTTTGAATTCATAAATAGGTATGACCTCTGTATTTTCCAAGAGACTTGGGCATGTGAGCCTACTTTTGCTTTGGGGTATCTAAACTTTTATGTTCCGGCCACCAAGGGTCCCAAAGGGCGACCTATGGGGGGCCTTACCATATGGATTAGGCAGTCCTTAAAGATTGCTGTAAAGAGTGTGGAACTTGACCAAAAAGATATTCAGCTTATACGACTGTCCAGTGACCTACCCCTCTCCATGGATGTATATAATATCTATGCCAGGGGTGGTAGTAAAGGTAGATCTGAGGTTCTTATGAGCCTTTCTAATATTCTTGAGATTGAATCTGCAGGAAAAAATATCTTAATTGCAGGTGATTTGAATAGGACATTTGAACCTTTAATCACTGGTGATTCTCCCCTGGGATCAGAGGAAGACAAACTTTGGGACATTCCCACACTTGAGTCCCCCCCGATAACCAGATGGACAGCTGACATCTTAGGTCTAAATGCCATGTGCTTGGAGCATGGGTTACGCGCCCTGAACGGCCGAACCCAATCAGACCGTGTACCTGCCATGACATTTAATAATGGTCGAAGCAAAAGTCGTATTGACTACGTTATTTGTAGTACATCGCTATGGCCATCCCTTATTGATATGGTAGTCACTGCCAGAATAGAAAGTGACCATGACCCGCTATGCGTCTCACATACTTGGTGGACATCTAATGTAAACCTTTCAACTAATTGTCATTTACTTGTGCCGCCAATGATCACGCAATCCAATAATATGCGTAGGTTAAGATGGTCTGGTGTTAAGACGGACCAGCAGGCCCTGGAAAAGATAGGTACAGCTGCAGACAAGGCCATTCGGGCACTGGAAAATATCACTGATTTAGAAAATGGACAGGATGAGGCTAAAAATGTTCATACATCTCTTTTTGATGAAGTTAAAAAAATCTTTTTAAAGCCCGCAAGAAATATCAAGGCTTGTCCATTTAAAACAGCAAAGTGGTATAACCAAGATTGCAGGAAAGCAAGATTGAAACTAGGAGCTGCAATTAAAAATAACAATCTGTCTGAGACTCGGTCTGCTAGAAAACACTATAAAAATTGTATTGCCAGGGCAAAAAAAGATTGGGACGAAGACCATTGGCAGAAATTGAGATGTGCTAGTGAAAGTAAAAACTCTAGACAATTCTGGCACATCGTCAAATGGGGACATGATAGACCTCCAGAGCCTCCTAATAATAATGTCCCTCATGACGCCTGGGTTACGTTTTTCAAAGAGCAGTATTCTTCTAGGGGTCAGCCTGCTAGCAATAATAACCCCACTTATGTGTTCGCAGAGGAAGATGTTTTCATGTTAGGCGAAATCCTGTCTGCTTTGAAATCCGTCCATAGGGGGAGAGCACCGGGTAATGATGGTGTCCCGGCAGATGTCTTCTTAGATGACACCGACCGGTGGAGTAAGTACATCTGCCTTTTATTAAACCTCTTAGCAAGAGGCGCTGAAATCCCGGTTTCTTGGAGGGGTGCCGTCATTATACCAGTATACAAAAAGGGGGATCGTGCGCAACCCTGCAACTATCACCCAATCAGCCTAATAGACACAGTCCAAAAGGTGGTAGGACGTGTTATTATCAACAATCTGCTTGACTGGGCTGAGGAGCAGAATATTTTATCCCCTTTTCAGGCTGGCTTTCGCAAAGCAACAAGTACTGTAGATCAGGTCTTTCGCTTTCAACTAATACAATGGCGGACAGTGGTACTGGGCGGATGCAGCCTGTATGCAGCTTTTGTTGACTTGCGGGCTGCATTCGACCTGGTGCCGAGGGCAAAATTGTGGGAGGTGCTGGCTGCCCTAGGGGTCCCGATGATTATCCTAACTTTGATTATGAGACTCCATGAGGGCACTTATGCAAAGATTCAATGGGGAGGCTATGGCAATGACACTATTGACTTCCCTGTCGAGCGGGGGGTTCGGCAGGGTTGTTCAATGGCTCCAACACTGTTTACTCTTTTTATAAATGGAATCGTTCCTCTTATGCAAGCTGAGCCTGTAGATGCTCCCTCTCTTGCTGGTGCAAAAGTTCCAATTTTAATGTTCGCAGACGACACCCTAATTTTATCAAAATCCCCAAGTGGTCTGCAAAAGGCATTGATAATCTTTGATACATTTTGTTGTGATCATGGCTTGGAGGTAAATGCAGCTAAGACAAAGCTCATGGTTTTTAATCCCAGTAGGAAATTTAAACCCAAAATTACCTTGAGTGGGCGCTGCCTTGAAGTCGTGAACTCCTTTACTTATTTGGGGATACATATCTCAAACAACAATAGATGGAACCACCACTTAGATTTAGCCATATTAAGGCATAAACAGCTTGCTGGTACCATCATTAAGGAGCACGCGAAATCCCTAACTAAGCCAATCAAACCGCCACTGATCATTTATGAGGCTAAAGCAATAGGGTCTGCACTATACGGGGCAGAACTGTGGGGGCAAGAAAACCTCCATGAGTTACAGAGGTCAGAGAATAGCTTTCTCCGTAAACTAACTGGTACCCCACAGAGTACACCCCTCTTGCCACTCAGATACGAACTTGGTAGAAAGGAAATTTCTGCAATGTGTAAACTTCGACCAATATTATATTGGCGTAGAATCTGGACCACCCCTGAATTGTCACAATATGCAGAAGGATTTGCTGATGTTATCAAGGCAGATCGATTTCATGAAATTAAATGGTTTAGATCTCTGAGAACTGCATTAATTGAATTAGGGCTGAGTGAACTGTGGTCGGATCCTACCGGGTCCTCCTTTCCACCAAAGTTGTTTATAAAAAATCTCTACTGGGAACATGTTGCAAACAAGAGCCTTCTTAGTAATAGTAATGGGTCTATGACAACTGCCTTCCTCGAAGCTAAATTGTTTCCAATGTTTGAGATGTACTGGGATATTATATCTAAATCCCTGGATAGGAAACTGTTTTTCCAACTGAGGGCTGGCTCACTACCTCTTGGTAATTTAACATCTAAATGGAGAAATAGAGGCCCAGCAACTTGTTTAGCATGTGGGGATGGGAATGAGACTCTGGGGCATTTCTTGTTTGTCTGTCAAGCATACTCTGTTCCGAGACGTGTCTGGCTGGCTCCCATGTGCAGGAATTTGGGCACTAAAAGCTCTATGGTAGCCTTACGAATCATTAAAACTACGCCTTTAAATTGGATTGTCATAGCAACTGCAAAGTATTTGGGGTGGGCATGGGTAATTAGGCAGAGACTGCTAGTAGAGTGACTACTCTCTGCCTAGTTGTTCAGGGACTGCTAGTTTATCTATTCTCTGTTCCCATGCCTGGAGTCTTTCTGACGAAAACTTATTTAAATTAATTTTTAATCATGTACGTTTTTACAATATGAACTTTGCACCTTGATGTTTACAACTTGATGAAATCTGTCTTTTTAAACCAGGAAATATTTCCTTTTTAATGTGTTTGTGCTCAAGGTCATGCTGACCTTGTAATTTAATTGTATTTTTATTATGTGTTTGTTTGTCTGCTTTTATGAGTAATTACTCGAATAAAGCACTTTTGACTTGACTTGGAACCACTCCGTCATGAGCACAGCTCAACCGAGGCTGGTGACGGAGCAGTTCCGTCACCAACATGGGCGCGCCGTGCGGCCCCCCTTAGCGCTGCAGCGGAATAGCCGCCGCAGCGAAGGTGTTAATATGTTTTAATGTAAATGTGTAGAAAATTCAGAGGGGTGCAGCCCCTGGCCCTAATGAAGAAACGGCCCCTGGAAGCAAGGTGAGGCAAGAAATATGTGCTTACAGTGGACAGTTCTCTGATGTATGACATTAAAACTGTTTTCATGCCCCAAAGTTAACACTGATACCAAAAACATGGATTGACTTGCAAATAATGAATGTTAAAAACGTTAAGGGAAGGCATTTCAGCGATTTAGTTCCTCTCTTATTTCACATGCTTTACTTAATATTGCATTCACTGAAGAGTTAGCTATTTTATAATTTTGTCGTTTATCTGTATTTTTTTCTGTGTATACTTTGAGGCTGGAGTCATGCCAGGTGTTTATGAGGGCTGTGATTGAGTGCGCAGGCGCTAAGGCTGAAGCCAAACAAAGTGCATGTAAGTGGGTTGACCTTTGTGCAGAGCACACAAATTCTGTGGATATGTGTGTGAATGGGGTACACAGACATCAAAATATTTTCAAGGCAAAAGTTGGAGAAATTAAAGTACTTACATATGAAGGAGTGCAGGGCATGTTTGGGGTCTGTGAAGTGACAGAGATGCGAGGAAGTGCATTTGGGTGGGTTGAAGATGTACAGAGGGACATCATAGGCAAAAAGAAGAGGATTCATATCTAACATAAAGCACACATAACAGAAGGCCAAAACTCCTCAATGCTATTTATTTAACAGACTCACAGTTTTAGAATTTAAACATTTCCACTGTTAATAATTTATAACCAATCCTTGTTGTTACTTATTTATCTTAAACAGCTAACACTCATTGATAAAGCCAATCATACTGACAGGCTTTAGATGTATGTCAGTGTCATTTATCTGGATACAATTACATTTCAGAGAGAAACCAAAATGCCAGTCAGGTGGCACACTATGGAAATCACAGAAATTAGACAAGTTCCTTTATAGAGAGCCCACACTTTTTTCATCCACTTACAGACCTGTCTGCACAGATCTATTTATGACTGGTTGCACCCAACAGCTGTGGGTGCTTCTCGAAGTCTGGTTAGGGCCTATTTTTCAAACGTTATTGCTACATGCAGTGCAAGACCTTAGGCAAGCATACATTTTAAAAGGCTAAAGTTGTCATGCTGTGAAATTTACACATTACAGTAACTGTTTAACATATTAATGCAGGAAGATATGGGGCAGTTTTAACTTGTTTAATATTTCAAGACAATACATTCCCAATACTTTATAAGCCTTGCTTTATCACTACATTAATTTGCCTTAAAATGCACCATTTGCCAATCTTTTTAACATTTCTTTCTCGGGAGAGGAACACCCTGGACCCCAGGTTTGTCCACTGAACATCACTCGCTATATAAAATTCATGCCCAACATTTACGCCTCACCACTTTCAAATATCACCAGCCACCACTGCTTGCTTGACTCAGATATTTGGATTGATTTCACAAGTGAACAAAAACCCTGCCCATTATTTGGATCCATTTCACAGGGGGACAAACACAGCAACTCCACTTCTAACAGAGCAAGCCATCCGCAGCGAAGCCCTGGGGTGTCACAGTGGGGGAGGTTAGTGTGATGAGCTGTCTCAATACATAACACAACATTAGCTTACAAACACTATTACAGAGAACAAGGCACCAGACCAGCCTCGCTTGCATCCACTCTAACATATGACTAAAGTGAGGGATCTTTGCCTTTAATTGACAGACGTCTGAAATAGCATAGGGATGAAGTCTCTGATGCCCGAAACCATGACGCTGATGCCGCCACTAGCCTACAGAGTGCATACAACCATAGACCAATATGGTAAGGAAGGGATTGAAAACAGAAAGCCCTTGCTTCGTGCATCACTGTCCAGAAAGTTGATTTACTGCCTGGGTTCCGTCTCTTGCTTCCGAGTGTGGGAGGGCAGGCAACCTGAAATAGACACCCAGACTTAAATGCATCGCTTTATTTGGAGATATGACCATATCTTTAAATAAATCGGTCTATTGAATTTTTTTATGTAACTGTGTAGGAATTTCAGAGGGGTGAACCCCCTGAGCCCTAATGGAGAAACCACCCCTGCACATAATACCTGGATATTGACACTAGAATTTCAAAAACAAATATCATCAACTCTGGAAGCAGAATATGATTCTAATTCAGTTACATATGTTGCTCTGAGGTTGTGAATAAAACTTCAAGTAAAGGTTGCTAGTAAATGTTGCATGCCCACTAGTACTATTATTATTAAAAAGCTTCGGGCAACTTTTTAGGTGACATGTGTCACTATGGTCTGTGTTCAACACTTACAAACACCTAACTTGTTCATTGTTTATTCAAAATATATTAAAACTAGTCAATTGACAATAGAGTCCTTGCACTTGTATGTGCTACTGAACAGCTCACTGCTATAAAGGAGGAATGCTTAGATACAAGTCTGTCGTTGCGAATGCCCTATGTAATCGGCTAAATAACTGTGGTTTTGATCTGACTGGAAATGAAAACGTGCGAAAAAGTAACAATTGATTTCTTTACAGACCAAATTGAACCGGGATTTCACAGTTGAGGCGAAGGGTGTTGGGCAAGGACGTTTAACTGTAAGTTTACATAACTTTGTCATAATTTCATCATAATGCCCCCCCACCCCCCACACAATGGTAATAAATAACAGATTGCTCACTGTGCATCTCCATGTATAGTTTAAGCTTTCCGTTCTCGCGTGTGCATTGTTTAAGCAGATTCAGAGTGCATTCTCTTAGTACAGGACGATGGAGTGAAGCAGAGAGCATTCCAAGGATGATCCAACTCCTGAAGACCCAGATGATGTGGATCAACTATACTAGAAATATGGGGGCATATTACCAACAACTAGCGATAATTTTTGTCTCTAACTTGTTTAGAGACAAAAATTATCGCCGCACATCGGCGATTTTTATCGCAGATAAACCTTGCTATTAGCAAGGTTTATCGCAAATGCGATAAAAAACGGCCGCAATTCATGAATATCGCTGAAAAGTCCGCGATATTCATGCATTACCGAGCAAATGCTCTTAGCCATGTTATCCACCTCCCATTGGATAACATGGCTAAGAACTGCTCAGGGCAGGTGTTAGCTTTTGGAGATATTCGCGCTTAGTGCGAATATCTCCAAAAGTTGGTAATAGGAGATAGCGATGTTAGGGACTGTTTCCAGTCGCTAACATCTTGGCACGCCCACTTTGCATGTCATTAGTAATAAATATCACTGACATGCAAAGTGGGGCCCAAGATGGTCGCTATCTCCTTTTAGCTGTCGCTAACTGGTGTTAGCGACAGCTAGGTAATAGGGAGATAATTTTATCTCCGCTTTCATGGCTTTTAAAGCCAAAAAAGCGGAGATAAACCCCTTGATAATATGCCCCATGAAGTTTGACCTTTCCACTGTACTCATAAGAAACTGATTCTGCTTCTATTAATCTACTTGCTCCAATTAACATATGTTATATGCTAATAACACATATTATTTATAAGTGTACTGATTGATTCACAGCCCCTCATTTATTACTGCATTGAAAAGATAAAATCACAACAGAAGAACACCATCCATAGGGAAAAAGGCTTTTACTGCCTCATACATTGCAGCAGGTCAATTACTTTACACAAGGAAACCACTCTACTAATATTCACAAGATCTCTGTCCGCAACTCTCGCCCACTGTATGTTGGTTTTGGTTAAATACCATTGTGGTGAAACAGATACAATTACACATGGAGAAATGTGGCATAGACAATAGATGCAGATGTGCAGGGGGTATTATGCTGTTTGGAGGGATCATGAGCAAGTAAAAGTTTCCCAGTTCCAAAGTCATGGTCCCTACTCACACTCAAGAATAGTAGAAAAAAGCATTTTACACTCTGTGCATATATGTGTAGTTATGGTTAGGATTCGCTGAGATAGGAATTCCTTAGATTCTTGCTTGCTAATAACTTTGCCACCATTTGACGAATCTCCTCAAAACTTTGCAGAGTGAACTGACATGTCGTAGAGTGTCGTACAGTGTAGTGGAGTAGAACATGATCTTCTCAATGACTTCCACCGTAGAAAATAATGGGAGATTTAGTCCATACTTATCAAAAGAAAACACTAGTGATGAAATATGTGCTATGTAGTTGACTTGAGGCATGACATTCGGCCCGGATCACCGGTGTCAGGAGGCGGAACCATGCCTTTAAATCTTGCTCAACCTTACCGCAGCACAGGACGCGCTATGCACCTGACTGGGGTAAGGTATTTTGACCAGGATCAGCTGGGTCAGGAGGCAGAGCCAAGCCCTTCAAATCTTGCTCAACCTTACTGCAACACGGGATGGGCTGGACCGCTGACTGGGGACAGGACTTTAGGCTCAGGATAACCGGTGTCAAGAGAAGGAGCCAGGCCTTCAAATCTTGCTCAACCTTACCACAGCATGGGACGTGCTATGCAGCTGACTGGGGGCAGGTCTTTTGGCCAGGATCACCGGTGTCAGGAGGCGGAGCCAGGCCCTTCAAACCTTGCTCAACCTTACCGCAAAAGGAGCGGCGCAGTGTAGCTGACTGGGGTCTAGGCATTCGTCCAGGATCCCTTGTGTCAGGAGGAAGGGCCAGGCCAGGGACGGACTGGGAACCAAAACTGGCCCAGGCAAAGAGCTCGGCCGGCCCCCCTGGAAGAGACCGAGCTGTTTACCAGGGCCCATTTCGGCCGATTTTGATACAGGGGCCGATTTTGGAGCTATGCTGCAAAACGGCCCTGTAACAAAAAAGGCCCCCAGTGGCCAAAAATTGCCCCCCACCCTAGCGGCCCACCTGGGAAACGCCAGGTGCCCGCTACGGCCAGTCCGGCCCTGGGCCAGGCCCTTTAAATCTTGCTGAACCTCGCAGTGCAGCTGACTGGGGGCTAGACTTTTGGCTCAGGATCACCGGTGTCCGGTGTGGGGCCAGGCTCATTAAGCCTTGCTCAGCCTTAACGCAGCAAGGGATGCACTATGCAGCTGACTGGGGGCAGGACTTTCAGACCAGGATCACCGGTGTCAGGAGCGGGGGACCAGGCCCTTAAAATCTTGCTCAACCTTATCACAGCACCGGACCCACACAGGCATGCGCCTGGGCCAATACCAGGCCAAGAGCAGGCCGGTCTTTGCCCATCATCACCTTGAAGAGGCTGGTCTGGGCCATCCCATTGTCAGTTGACAGTTGGCTCTATCTGAAAGGTATGCACCTTAAGTCCCCAATAGAGTTTGCTGGTCTGTGAAGAAGCTATCCTGCAGTAGGATCTTATACGTGTTTAATATTCCATATTCAAGCTGTTTAATCAATATTAGCGTTCATTTTGCTACGCTTCGCATCTCACCCCAGAAGTGAGAGCGTTAAGGCTCTTTTGCTCTTCCTCCTTAAAGAGAATGGGGAATAGAGATGCTTCAGAGACCCACATGGGCATCCTCACCAAATAATGTCAAAACAGTTCACCAACAGCAATACATTGAGAGGGAATAACACACCGATTAATGAAGTTGAGGCAATTTTATAGCAGCCTCTTCTATCTCTACTTCATATTCAGTATCTAGAGGAAATAGAAAACCCATAGCTAAAATATTCACTAAAATGATCGGCAAACCTTGCAAAGCTCATGGTCCACAGGCCGGCAATCCCCTAATTGTCACCAATAGATGTGTTTGATGGAGCCTCCCCAAATTAAGACATTTTATGAATCTGCTCCTGTGGTGTCTCCCTATGAAGTGACAGTGGCTTGTGTAAAAAAATGTCTCTGCCCTGACTGCAGGAACCCACATCACGTGCGATTCTGCTACATCTAGTCACCCCCATCGTACTCTCAGCAGTCACGCAACAAGCGTCCATGAAACGAGAGGCGATCCAAGTTGCAAGCAACCTCAAGGCAGCGCTCAAGGAGCTTTGGACACAGATCCAGCCCCTAAGAACCTCATTATTTACATTCATCCTTTTGCTGCAGCAATTGGTTCTGTTACATCCTCAACTTTAAAACTTTCTCAAACCATATAAACCCAGAGGTATAGTTACAGGCCCTGTGCTCCCGGACCAACACTTTTTGTGACATTCCGGTGGCGCACAGGGCTTAGCGATATCTAAAAGGCTACATAATGCCACCTATACACAATGAGTAAGGCAAAGCAGCGCACGTCACTGCCTTGCATTACTCTGCATGAAAGAAGAGTGCATGGATGTTGCTGTGCGTGTTCCCACTCAACACCCATGGAATTTGACGCTGCCCAGATTTACAACATCAGGTAAACCTGGGGCAGTGCCAAAACCTGTGCCTCCCCTAGAGCAGGCATAACAAGGAGAAATGTTTACTCTTCTCCTCATTTTTTCTCTTTCCACATGTGCTGCATTCAACAGCACACTAGCAAAGAGGGGAAACATCTCTTATGATTTTTGTTTGCAGGAAGGTGCCACTTCTAACACAAAAACTATTTGCCATCAACACATGCACCCTTGCGCCATACTGCAAGGGGGCCTGTGTTGGCATAATGCTGAAAAATGTGCGCAGGCACTGGCTGAAAGGATAGCAATGCACTGTATCTTGTAAATACAGTGCATTCCTGTCCTTTCAAATTGGCATAGGTCAGTGCAGCAAAATAATTTGCGATGCTGCCCTATCCAAATCCTTGTCAATATGCCCCCAATTTCCTACATCCTATCAAAGCTCCTCACCTCCCGAGGACAGTAGCCACCTACTCCACTAGAGAGTAGTAGCAACCACAGCTTGTTGTCGAAGGGGAGTTTCTAACATCAGGAATGGTATTCCTTCACACAGAATTCTTCCTCCTTCTTTGCATGGAGGACCTCACTCTTGTAAAAAAAAAAAGGCGCATTTACTGTAGTTTGACTAATGTGGTGGATCGGTCACTTACCACTAATGACTATACTTTGAAGCAAAGCCCATTACCATTGGATTCCCATTACCATTGGATTTTAAATATTGTTTTATAACTTACCAAATGAGCATTCTAGAATCTTTGATGTGCAATATTTATATGTAAGAATTATGTCTGGAATTTGTTTTTCATAAGAGGCACTTTTGACTATCAATATTAGTACTACCAATGTTGAAATTACTTATATTTTCACTGCTTTGCACACTGTATTGATAGCACCTTGCTTTTATGCAATGTACTTCAGGCCAATTAGCTGAATTATTTTACAAGCTGAAATTCTGACTGTTCGAACTTTTGTTGTGTCCAATGTTGCTGCGGCTAGCATGTGATGGTTTTATAGATTGTTATCTATGTATGTTTTATGGATTTTGAATTCGAAATAAACAAAACAGTGCTATAACTCAAAAATTGATAATTTACATACACATACCAAAACTCAATCTCACAGTGCAACTAATATTTCTTTGACTGTTGATGTATTCCATTTTACTTTCATTCGTACTATTGTACTAATAAAAGAACAACTCAAATAAAACTATCCATCAATTATTAAGCGCACATTCAGTCACCACTGTCTTATATAGACAGAATATAAAGTGCTCATTCCAAACAGTATTGATAGTTAATTAATCACGATCTGCTGTTCTCTCAAGGGCCTGATCCCAAATATTTAGATTTTTTTTGAATAAGCAAACTCACTTGGTTCTGATCACATGAATATATATGTTGTTATTACAATTTTCAACAGTACCAATGTATGTAAATATATTCACCTTCCTGTCTCCACAAAGAAAACTCCCAGAATACAACTCTTTTACTACACCAATGGGTCCTGAAGCAAAGCAGGGGCTGGACCCAACATCCCAGAGTTTACAACTACGTTACTTTAGTAAGGTGTCCTACAAGAAGGCAGGAAGTTGGACACACGATGTGAGGAGCTTCTAATACACTACTGCAGCAATAGTTACTGCATCACATCAGGAGATTGCAGGCTAGTCCAAGGTCCCCAGGACATTAGAACATTGTGGCTTCCACCAATGCTAAAAATGTACTGCAGGAGGTCAACTTAATGTGGCATGTCGTCGTGGTAGTTTAGTACAGTGATTGTGCCTTCACCGCAGCAGATGGTTTTCACACATTGACCCCTGAGGGTTCTAGCACAAGGCCTTCACCACTGCAGGGGTTCAATACAATCAGTAGTGGTGTTCTAGTACAATACTCCAACCACTCCCCCTGCACTACAAACATATAGGAGACAATGATGTTTAGCAAAGATTTATACTTTTAAGATTTGTTCCTCTGTAGCTTGATAAATGCAGCACCAACATCCTCCCTCTGCCTCTTGTTGCTGTAGGTGACAACTGTGTACAATGCCAAGCTAGCAGAGAAGGATTCCACCTGTAAGAACTTTGACTTGAATGTGACAGTCCAGATGGACAATGAGGGTGAGTCTCCAACTGCGCCTTTATTTCTATTCAATAAGGCTGGTTATATAAACATCCAGAGATCTTTCACAAAAGAAGTAACTTCTGTTATGACAATGTTTCTAAAAAAGAGGCATTGATGGGAATCTTCATCCATGCTGTTGTTTAAATTCTACTTACAACTCCAAAGAAGGCTGATATATGAAAACAGTTATGTTATATCCAGCTTATGTATCCCAGTTTACTTATCTCCTAGCTGCTCAGCTAGTGTGAGTGTTTACAGTGAAATGTTGGTATGACTGTGATGCTTGGAATGCTTGAGTGCCTATGTGGATGAGTGGTGACAGTTGGAAGATGGGCTGAGCAGCAGGCAGGCTGCTCCTGGTGGGGCTGGTGTATAAGGATTATCAGGCCTACGGACTGATGTACATTATTACCATCCTGCAACTTGAAGATAATAAAAAAATACTTAAAATACAACTTAGGTACGTCTGGTAAGATACAATAAGTTTAATACGTTTTAAAGTTTGGGGTTGTGATATTCCAACAATGCGCCCTATCCATGCCTGAATTGAATTGCAGAAGTGGATGAATATACAAATAAAATACAGCTTTACAGTTGTGGAATGTAAAGATCCCCAGGTGAGAAAATGTTTAATTTTCAGAAATGTGTTCAAAGGCAAAGTTATTTAATAATAATTTTTTGATCTGTCCCTGTTGAATCATTATCCTTATTCCAACCCTAGACGATCATCAAGCATGGAATGATCATAATAGTCCAGATCAGTGCACCGCCCAAAGTATTGGACAAACTCATCATAATAGTTCTTTTGCAAGTGGAATCATGGATCCCTGGTTTTTGCTCTACTTCTTCAGTACAATTCGAAGTCAGGTGGGACAAGCAAGTGACCTTATAAACTGCCAGCTGCCTGGAACTAGGGGTATCCCCTCTTCAACTATTATTGCAAATTCAGTCAAAATGAAATGTTGCCATTGGTGCTCTCACTCTCTTTCCAGAGTACGTAGTCAGAATACAGTCTGAAATAAATATTCTGTCCTAAATATCATTTACAAAAATATTGCTTTATTAGAGTTAATAACAGAAAATATACACTCAATGGGTTGAACGTTCGATGCACCTTCATTTTGCAAATGTGTTCATGATTAGGCCAATGTTGAAGTCTTCTACCTACTTGTGGTTCCCTAAAATCACCTCAATGTAGCCATTGTCCTGTATAATACCTTCTGACTGTTGTAGCAGAAACCATCTGAAATGTGCATCCAGTTCTAGCCCCTCTAAACCTGCATTTTGGGTAGACCTTGAAGTTTGGGAGTATTAACTTGTACCACTACGCATGCTGAGGCTCCCAAGAAACCGAATGTGCTACTGAAGGCCGAGCACCTTACTACCAGGATGATGATTAAAGTGATGTACTGGGAACACGAGCAACAGCCTTATAAAGTTATATGACAGCTAGTGGTGTCTACAAGCATTCTAGCAGCACCACTCTTATTCTGCCTTGTTGTACTGATGGTAGACACCTAAACATCTTGATCAAACACTTGGGTAGTAACTACTAATTGCACCGTGCAGACGTCCCTGAAATACTACAGCATGAATCACTACTTCTAGCTGAAATGGGGATTAACATACTGGGTCTGAAATTAACACTTTATTGCATGTGTAGTCCTGGTTCTGGGCCTGATTGCGCACAGAGGTTCCTCCTGCTTTCAGAAATACTGTGTGGAAACACAGGGCAGACTACGATGTGAGGCTGTACCTGGTGAATTCAGAGTCAGACGAGGTGGTATCTGTCACAGGACACAGGTTTACCTGACAAATAATGGGCCTTTAAACAATAGTCACCTGCTTGGGATCTTTCACCCAGACACTGCTGATTGAAACCATTCAAGGTTAACTGAGACTCCAGGAGACCACTTTGGGGCAACTGTCATGACCAATCAGTCAGAAATGCTCCCCCAACACCCAAGACAGGCCCATTTAAGCTTCAGAAACCTGCAGGATAATATTGGTCCAGCTCGCAAGCAAGTGAGGCACTCAGCAAGAGCAGGTATGCATTCCACCAGAAATATGTCATCCATGCAAGTGTGGTGAAGAAGCAGCATGATAAGAGAAACGGAAATAGAATTTGAGGCAAAAGATGTTATCATTGTAAGTTTTTCTACTTCAAAGCAACATGTGAACACTGAAAAGAAGAGACTGCAAGAAAATCTGCTAATAAATGCAGACTGCCAAAATCTTGACCATACTTATATAACTCACTTCAAAAACGTTGGCATGTGGGGCGTGGCCTGGCAACCAAGATGGCAGACGTGAGCTAGGCAAGCTCCGTCCAGCCTAAACACTTATTCTTAATTTATCCTGTTCTCCGATCCTTTTCCTGCATTCAGACTGTGTCCCTAGTGGGGCGCGAGTGAGGGCTGTGATCTGTGCCCATTTTAGCCCCGTAACTCAGCGTGGCGAGCCGTGTTGGAGGTGGCCTGGGAGAAGTGACTGGTGAGTGGAGAGCGATGTAACTGGGGCTCTGGATGGTCTGCTGAGCCGGTGGCCGTGTGCATGCAGAGGATGCATGCAAGGTGAGGATGTCGAGCAGCGGTGGCTTTTTGGAATCCGCCGTGGGAGTCTCGTGCGAGTCCACCCCGATGCCCATGCTAGAGTTGTGGCAGAGCTGTCAGTGGTCCCATCGGGCGACGTGGGGGCAACAAACTGAGCCGTCGGCGGTCTCATCGGGCCGCAGGGGGCGCTGAACGGAAGAGGTGCCGCGAACTGTGTCCGGTGACTGCCGTGCTGCCCTGGGGCCGATGTTGGGTCCGTACCCCCTGAGCCTTCGGACTCCTAGAGAGCCGCCCTCTGCCTCGATCTACATTGGTGGCGCTGCGCACTTGCTCCGGCAGCCATATCGAGTCACGCAAGTTGGCGTCGTCGTGGGTGGCTTGTGGGATTGCTGGAGTCCTCTGCGGTCCTTGGTCATTGCAGAGTATCCTAGAGGTAGGAGGTGGACACTTGAGGAGGCCCTGGGAGTGTTGGTGACCCCTTGACTCCCAGAAGTTGAACCCTGCTGGCAGCGACCAAAACTATTTTTGAGATGGTGGGGTGGCCTGAATGCAGCAGGGCAGCCCCTCTGCAGAGGACGGGTGCCCTTGACTCCAGTCTGCCTGATTTTGGTCGTCCCCTGGGACCCCCCACTCATCGCTTCTTCATCGTAGCCTGCTGGTGTTCCTGCGCTCGTTGGCAAGGTCGGTCGCACTGGACCCGGATCTACAGACCCGGGGCCTCTCTCTGCCTTTCTTATCCTAGCACCTGGGGGGCCGTGTCGTCCTGTTACGTGCACAGGAGTGTGACGCACTTTTCCATATGCAGATGGGCCTGTGGTCCTCGGACGCAGTGACCTGGAGAACTGGTGCCTGGTGGCCTGGGAATAGGAGGGCTCAGTGGGCGCCATGACGAGGGACAAGACGAGTGGGGGCTCGGCCAAACAGAGCACACTCAACAAATATACAGGCCCTGGGGCTGCCAATGCGGCACCTAGAGGGACACAGGGGGCTGTGCCGGACTTACCAGACATTGCTGCACGTATGGCTGCTATCACGCAGTCCAGAGATGTCCTTGATGCTAAAATCGGGGCGGTCAGCTCTGATGTCATGCTCCTCCAACAAGACCTGCGGAACGCTGTGTCCCGCATCACAGAGACTGAAACTTGGATCTCTGGAGTGGAGGACGACATTGCCATTCTGCAGAAGCGGGTGGCCACCCCTAGAGACAACCCATTGGGACCTTGCGCCACATGTGGAGGATGCAGAGGGACAGGCCAGGCGTAACAACCTCTGCTTTGTGGGTTTCCCGGAGGGGTGTGAGGGGGAATATGGAGCAGTTCCTTACTAAGTGGCTGGAGAGTTGGCTGTCCCCGGAGTCCCTGTCCCGCTGCTTCATGGTTGAGAGTGCCTGTAGGGCTCTTATGCAGAAGCCTCCGACTGAAGCCAGTCCTAGGCCGGATATCACAAAGCTGCTGAACTATCATGACTGAGATGTCATTCTTAAACAGGCCAGGGCCAAGGAACCTTTGCTATTTGATAATGCATGCATACTGATCTTTTCTGACTACACAAAGCTGGTCCAACAACAGAGACAGTCCTTTTTGGCGGCCAAGGCTCAACTTCATGATCTTAAACTTCCATACGCTCTGCTGTATCCGGCCCGGCTGCGGGTGGTGTATCGATCCCGGACCCATTTTTTTTACTTACTGGAGGAAGTGTTTCAGTGGACAGATGAGACAGTACGGCTGGGTCCTCATACACCGCCTTGGCAGGAATCAGACTCTTCATCCAGCAAGGCAGCTCATAAGCCGCCTCAATCGAAGCTTAAGGATCACAGACACTCCAGGTCCAGCCGTTGATCCCGCTCCTGCAGGGCATCCTCCCAGGCCAGATCAGCCTCCCGGTAGACTACATCGGACTACTAATTGAAAGGTGAGATCGCATTCCTGTGTAACTCTGACATTGCTGCTATGATCAGAGGAGTCCAAGTGAGGGCCGACTCCTCTGTTGGACCTTCCAACAGAGAGGGTGCCTGCTGATGTTGGGCTGTAAATTGGGGTTTCATTGGTCGAGGTGTGCCGGGACTCCCCGTTGGGGTCCGTGGGCATCACCCGCCGCAACAGATGCTTCATCGTTATTGAAGTATAGGGTGGGGGGTTGTTCATATTTCTGTCAACAAGTCGCACTTTGCTACAGTATTGTTAGGTCTCTATGCACACACCACATACATTATTTTGCACCAGCATATCTCATCATGGTCTTTCATGGCCGACCCACTTAATGGCACCCGGGTGTCTCCCGGGACTCTCAAAATAGTAAGCTGGATGTCAGGGGGGTACTAGATAAAATCAAGCAAGGGGCTATTCTCCAGCAGGCTAAGAGTGTCCATGCAGACATACTCATGCTACAAGAAACACATCTTATGGGCTCGAAGGTGCTCTGCCTCCAGTATTATGGTAACGCTCAGGTGCTCCATTTGGGTTTGTACAGGGGTCACAGGTGGTGGCGATCTTGATTCACCGCTGAGTTCTATACACACATTTTAAGATGTGGGCGGACACCCAGGGGCGTTACCTGTTCCTGCAGGGCATGGTCAGAGAGGAACCAGTGGTGCTGAGCTGTGTCTATGCCCCTCCTTCGCTTTCATAGGGCCTAGTTGAGCGGCTTATGTCATTATGGGCGGATATGCCGGATGGCCTGTCCGTGATTGCGGGTGACTGGAACGACGCGCTGGATGTGTCCTGGAATCGTTGGAGGCCCGGGGAGTGTGCAACTGTTTGCCAAGTCACAAAACTCTCCTCGTTAGTGTCTGGGCTTGATTGAGTGGACCCCTGGTGCCGGCTACACAGAAATGTTCAGGGTTACACATATCTCTCAGGGGTCCACAATTCTTACTCTCGCCTCGAGTATTTGTCCCTTGGGCGGCAGCTGGTAGGTTGGTGGAGTGCAGATATAATTCCAAAGGGTCTCTCCGATTATTTGCCGATTACTCTTACGGTACAGATGGGCTGGGCAAAACAGCCCTTCTGCTGGCGCCTCTCGACGTGGAACCTCCAGAGCGCAGACTACAGGGAGTGCCTGGAGAGTGCGCTCGATCAATACTTGACGCTTAATGCGGGTTCTGTTTCTGGGGCCGAACCTCTGTGGGAGGCTCTGAAGCCCACCTTATGGGGTGTAGATATCTCTTTTTGCGTGGCAGCCTGCAGGACTCGGAGGGATGCTCTGCTACAATCAGAGGCTAATATTGCGGATCTTGATCATCTCAGTAGGGGTGTCGGGGGTAACCAAGTACGGCAACATTTGCTGCTGGAACAACAGAACTATGCAGCTCTTGTTATGGATGAGGCTCACCTTACCTGACTGGCAATGCGCAGTAGGGTCTACCAATGGGGGGTTACATCTAGCAAGATGCTTCATCGGCTGTGTCAGATGATGTTCCATTCCCAGCCCCTCCCCGGTATAGTAGGCCCAAATGAAAGGCCCCTCACAGACTCCTTTGACTTTGCTGAAAGCTTCTCTACATATTTTGTGGAACTATATGCCCCCAGAGAATGTCTCCACGAAGACATGATAGGCCGGTTCTTGGATGACCTCCCGTCTTGTGCTCTACCAAGGAGGCACGTGCGGAGCTTGATCTCCCGCTCACGGGGGAGGAATTGGGTGCAGTCCTGTAAGACCTTAACTCTGGTAAGGCTCCGGGGCCAAACGGGTTTCCCTGTGAATTCTTCAAGAAATGCTATCTGCAGCTTAGACCCCTTACCTCAGAGTGGTGTAGGAGTCCCATGAGCGGGGTTGTCTTCCTCAGGATTGGAGACATGCAGAGATGGTGGTGTTCCGTAAACTCGGCAGACCCCCGGACCAGCACGCTTCATATTGTCCCATTTCGCTTCTGAACGTAGAAGCTAAAATATTGGCCAAGGCACTGGCCAAATGCTTGCGGTCCCACATTACTAATTTGGTACACCCAGATCAATCAGGGTTTATGCCCCAGATTGCAACCCGACATAATATTTGCTGGGCACAGGTAGCTGTTGCTACCATCCGGGGCTGGGTGAACCCGCGGCGCTCTTGCTGGCAGATATGGACAGGGCATTTGATTACCTTAGTTGGGTGTATCTATTTGTGCTGCTACGTAGACAAAATCTTGGACCGCGCTTTCTGTCCTACCTGTCCCTACTCTACACTGATCTTACTGCTTCGGTATGTGTCGCTGGCTTTACCTTCTCCACCTTTTCTCTTTGACGGGGTACCCGGCAAGGCTGCCCGCAGTCTCCCTACTTGTTTGCACTGCCCGTTGAACCTTTGGCCGCCTGGTTATGCTTGGATGCACAGGTGACTGGCTTTGAATGGGCGCACATATTGTCAGATCGTATTGCATTATATGCCAATGATGTTTTATTTTTCTCACGGACGTAGATCGAACGGGGCCGCGGCTGCTCCGTATTATGTAGATTTTTGGTGAATCATCAGGTTTCTACTTGAACCCCAGCAAGTCAACCTTATGGCTTCTTGGGGACACATCGGGTCTGGGTGCCTGGGCCTGGTAGGTTCAGGGTGTTACTGGCGGAATATGGTATCTCGGGGTATTTTTATCGAACTCACCCACTGTGGCATGGGAAAGGAATTTGGTTCCGCCTGGGAACGTGTGCGGGAGGATCTTAAGGCATGGTCTCATATGCCGTTGTCTATATATGGTCGATTGGCCATCTTAAAGATGGTCTCACTCCCCGTTTACTGTATGAATTGCATAATCACCCCTACCAGATTCCCCCTAGATGGTTCGGGCAGGTTAATGCAGCCTTGGGTCAATTTCTGTGGGCAGGTGGAGCGGTAAGAGTCACCTTACGGACATAGTTCCTTTCCACATATTGTGGAGGACTGGTGACCTCTGACATACTATCATATCACATAGCCTCACATTTACTTGTCTTGAATGAGTGGTGGTAGGGGGGTAGAGATGACCCTGCCTATGCTGTGGAGCGGCGTCTTCTGAGGGATCTCTTCCTATACACAATTCTGTACTCAGCACGGAGAACTAGATCCCTGCCATCAGCTACCCAGGTAGTTTTCCAAATTTGGCGACAAGCCTTGCGGAGGATGGGGTGGTGGAACATGCTGACACAGGAAACCCCCTTATGGAAAAATGGCTGCCTGCCACAACTAGCTACTCTGTCAGGGTTTCGAGGATGGGACAACATTGGTATCTCTACCCTGGGGGACGTCATGCAGGGGCCGATCCTGAAGTCCTTTCAAGACCTACAAAAGGATTTTCAAAAGCTGAAAACACAATTTTACAAATACCTCCAGTTTCAACACGCCCTCTCCCCTAGTCTGGAGGGCTTGGAGTCACTGCGGAGTTCAGCCTGATAGAAGCGAAGGTATTTATAGGGGACCTTCAGGATCATAAAATATCTAAGATCTACCAGGCCCTAGGGACTCACAGCTCCCCGACACTGCAGACGCTTAGAGGGGCCTGGGAGGGAGATGTTGATCCACTTGATGAGGAAGACTGGACGGAGGCCCTGGCCTCCCTGCGGGGACGTCCATAGTTTTACGTCTGCACCTTTTCCAGTTTAAATATCTTCATCGGGTCTACTTCACGCGGGCTCTGGTTATGGAGGGCGGATTGATGGCCTCCCCTGTATGTCTTAGATGCAAGCGAGAGGAAGGGACTCTGAAACACACAATTTGGCGCTGTCTCTTCTTGTCATGGTTCTGGAGAGGGGTTGTGACCTGCCTCTCTGAGGTGTTGGGCTGAACCCTGCCCCAATCGCCGAAATTGGTGCTTTTACATGTCATGGATGTGATTGGGGCAATATCTATAAACAGCATCTTATGTTGCTAGGGTTTACTCTGGCGAAGAGAGACATTGCTAGAGCATAGAAGGCACCGGTGCCACCCTCAGTGTCGGCATGGATAAAGGGTCTGGACTTCTGTATGGCTTTGGATCTTCCTATTTTTACTGCAAGAGGGTGCTCACAGAAGCATTTTAAAGTTTTGGAAGCGGTGGGAAGACTATCAGGGCTTGCTGCTGGAGCCGGTCACTGCAACAGGGCCCCTCCATCCAGTTGAATATTAGCCTGCTGGTGCAAGCTATAGTTTCTTGCATTTATGTTTACTGTAGCGAACGGTTGTGGTGCAAAATTCACAGCTAGGCTGTTTCTGGGAGGCTTTAAGTGCAACAGGGGGAGGGGGGTTGTTGGGTAGGGTTTTGTATATTGTTTATTTCATCTGTATTGCTCTTTATTTTGCCCTAATCTTATTACTGAAAAGTCAAAGTCAATATGCTTTATACCTATTGTGCAGATGTCTCTGGGTCATAGAGCCCTGCTCTATATGTGTCATTTGGCATGTACTTTAACTCACTGTCAAATGCTTTGCTCCAGATATGCTACAAAGCTTGTAGATAGGGTATTAGTTTAACCCATTTCTATGATTGGTGGAAGCTGAGTATGGGCTGATTCAGAATTTTAAAATAGGTTGAATTGTTTTTAAGGAAATCAATATTTAAGAAAGCTTGATTGTTTGGGATTTGTTTATTTTTCAATAAATATTTTTTGCAGTCTATATTTTTCATTCCCTTGTTTTTCTATTTTATTTTTACAAATCACTTTAGCCACTTAGTACTTGGTGTGTCACCAAACATTATGGCATGAAAGAAAACCGGAATTTGGAAAAATGGCAAATTGCATGTCCATCCTTTTGTGAGCTGTAACAGAAGTTTTGAAACAAAAACAAGCTTTGGCAAACCACGTGGGACTGACTTTAATGTGCTACCTTGTGCAACGTTAGCACATTAGAGCCAGATACTTCAGATGGAGCCACCAAAAATGACAGAGGGCTATAGATGTAAAAAGTCCCTTGTGCAATTCAGTTGAATACATTGGAAGGAAAAGAATATACCAAAACAGTGAATTGCATTTGGTGACAGTTGAAAACTTCAACCATGTCAATATTGACAAAATCTTTAGCCAGTGGCAGAAAGAGCATTGTCGAAGAAAGCCAATGCCCGAAAGAGATGGCCCCAAAGCCCACTCTAAGTACATGTTAGCAATAGGTCTTGAAATAGCTGTGCTGTCAAATCTCAGAAAAAATTCAAACAACAAAAGAGAAAGGGTTTCAAGAACCACTCTTCTACCCCTTCCAGATAGATATATAGTAATCAACAAAAGAGTGTCAAAATATAACAGACAAAAAAGGGAAAGCCAGAAATTCAGGCGGTCAGTGAAATGTTTTCCACCAACAAACAGTTCCCAATTAGTAAAGAAAATAGAGTGCACGTGCTCAGTGTGATCTAAAAGGACCCTCAGGCCCCAACTAAAAGTTCAACATTCATTCTCACTCCCCGGTGGACACTCACTAAAGTATCCTGACCGTGTCGGGCGGCGGATGTGGCTGCAGTAGGTCTACCAGCGGGGAGCCGCTTAGAAGCAAAGTGTTTGAGCGTGAAGACATCCCCCTGCCGCCAGCCCATGGAGTTTCCGCATGTATAATTACAAATTTCTAGTCTCCCTTAATGAGGCGAGGCATTTGGATAAAGTTCCCCATAAGAACTTTTACCGAACCAGGTTGTACTAGTTCTTCTTTTTTCTCTACACCATTGGTCAGGATACTTTAGTGAGTGTCCACCGGGGAGTGAGAATGAATGTTGTGGTCCTGATGAATGCTGAGCTGACCCTGGGCTCTTAAGCAGAAACATGTTGACCAATTTTGTTTTTCAGTCACTACTGTTAGGACTTATTGGTTCAAACTAACTCAACCAATTACTAGTCCAACTGTTCACTGGTTTTAATAGAGTTAGAGCTACCCTCTCAATAAAACGAATTGTTTGATGAGTAGCCCACACTCTTTTTAAGTCACTTTTCCAGTCACTATTTCATGTTCTTTTCAACTAACTGGGGCCCAATGAAGACAACTGGCTACCAACTTTTAGTTGGGGCCTGAGGGTCCTTTTAGTTCACACTGAGCACGTGCACTCTATTTTCTTTACTAATTGGGAACTGTTTGTTGGTGGAAAACATTTCACTGACCGCCTGAATTTCTGGCTTTCCCTTTTTCCTTTTTTGTCTACTGTCAAATCTCAGACCTAAAAGTGAAAAACAGTAATATTACAAACCAACAGAGAGGAGAAATTGGGCATTATGGTTATTAGGCTAGTTCACAGTCAACTGGGCAACTAAGAGTCCAAGATTCCTCCTTGATCAATACTGGGTCTCTGGAGATGAAAATGGAGGGCAACCCCTCTTTTTTGGGGTACATTTTTGCTGCTACTAAATTTTCATACAATGTCTCTAACTCCACTCCTTAGTTCTCCCTCTGCTCAGTGGTAAAAAATTAGCAGTCTGAACAATTACAGAACTTGGGCCTTATTTATGAAGGCCTGCAACACTTTTACGCCATTGTTGCATCATGTTTTGTGACGCTGCAGTGGCGTAAATAATGTGCCACGTTACTCCATATTTACAAAGTGATGCATCTAAGTAGATATGTCACTTTTTAAACCCCTGCACTACATTATACCTGTGTTAGGTATAATGTATGCAGAGTGGGTGTTCCCCCCGCAAAAAAGGATTGTAAAAGTGTGGCAGTGAAATCTATGAGATTTCACTGCGACACTTCTAGACATTGCTGGAGTTGCGTCTATTTTCAGACACACCACAGCAATATGCCACTTTTGCGCCTACAGATACGCCAGAAGTACTGTAACTCCTTGCAACATGGTGTGCCGTACATTAAATAGAGTGCATCCATCCTGTCACAAGGGTGGCGCAGTGAAAACTGCAGCATCCCTGTTTTTACGCAGCAATGCCACAGTTTTCCTAAATGAGGCCCCTAATCTTTTTTTTAATGAACATTATTAGTTTATTGTATGACGTCTACCAAGGTTTGTAGAGGGTAAGTTTTGTACATTTGTGAAAATGAGCTTGTGCTGTTAACATTTCTCCGATCTCTGGTATTATTCAATATTTTATCCTGACTTGGTTTGAAACACACACAGACGTCAGAGGCCAAATCATTCAGATGGTACTGATTTGATTACATTTTTCTCCTGGTGGTGGTAAAAGAGATTATGACTTTTTCACCAGATGCTAAGTTTCTTCCCCTCTGCTGGTAGCTTGTACTCCTATTGGCAGGGCTTTAAGTGGGAAAAAAAACCTGGGGGTGCTCTAAAAGGGGCGTGGTAAATGTATTAAAGGGGTGTGGCCTATCTGAGTAGAGGCATGGTCTTGATCAAGATAACTAGCATTGTGTGCTTAAGAAAATCATGAAGTCGCATCCAGTCAAAGAAATCACTCCAAAGTATCATTTTCACATATATCACAACTGTAAAACACCTTCTTATTACACTACAATGGATTATATGGGGCAACTAATGTGTAACTAGAGATGGGGTCAGCAGAACGTACTTAGGTCTCATCAGAGAGGTATAGCTTGGTTCCTATGACAATTGAGCGTGGTACCCACAACTGGGCGTAGCCGCTGCATTTACGGAGTCAGCCGCAACAACCAACAAGGTGATGGGAATAATTCTAACATGAATTGCTGTCGTTTCGGATCATAAATCCACTGAAAGCCCATGCCATCCCTCAATCTCTGCACTAATGCACAGGATGGAAAGTGCCAACAGGCCCAGAAATCAGGTGAGAAAGAGAATCCCTCTGTCTTTAGAGAACCAGGGAATGGGAGCAGAAGAGCAATGGCGAACTGGAGCCCACCTCCATTGCACAGCTCTGTTTCAAGAGACAGCATTCCCTGTCTTGGTGTTACAAGGGGAGGAAAGCTGACTGGCTGTAGGACTGAGGGCATGTGCTCTACAGATAATACTGGGCATATAACAAGGAATAGATTCCTTATGAAACAAGCCGTACTGGTTTCAGCAGTGAGTGGTACAACAGTGACCCGGGGGCGTCCCAGGAATCTGACTGAAGTACCCGACGCCAGTGGCGGCTGGTGTTAAGGGGCAAAAGGGGCGTTGCCCTACTAGCTTTGGAGTCTTGGGACTAGGATCAGGGAGGAGAAGAGGCTGTACACAATACAGCAGCTGCAGCTCCCTTCCTAAAAAAAACAGAATTTGTATTCAACTTGAAGCAGTGAGCACTTCATTTGATTCAAATGAAATACTCACTGCTTCATGTTGAATACAAGTTCCGTTTTTTTAGGAAGGGATGAGGTCAGAGACCTCCTGCGCATGTGCTGGTCGGGGCGAGGAATATTGCTCGCCCTCAAAGCACATAGGAGAACAGTGATATCAGCCTGAAGGGAGTGGCCAGAGAAAGGGAAAATGGTTGGGTTTAAATGGGGTGCTTATGCTTTGGCCCAGGCAATTTTAGCAGGGCGCTGTTGAAATGCATGGTAAGAGGCAGGGCTAGCCCGCCTAAAGATAGAGTAGTGGGTGGCAACAATTGGAGCACCCCTTGCCTTCACGCTACTTTTTAGGCCTCCTTATTGGATAATGGGAGCTGGGGGAGTGAGCTGTGGAAGAATTGGGCTGGTAGCTCTGATTTCAGCATAATCGGCACGCTCCTCCCCCTCCACGCTCACTCACTATGGCACGGCTGTTGTCTGTGGCCTGCAGTCCTGCTGCTGCGCCTGGCCTCCACCGGCACAGGTAAGGCGGATCAATGATGAGTTTTGTTAGCCATGCCAGGCCCTGAGCGAGCCTCCGTGCAGCTGAGCAATGTGCATGACTCCGTGATAGCCCGGTGCGGCAGGTGCATGCACCTTTTGTGTTAATGCCTGTGGTTCGTATCTAGCCTGGGGGTCATCACGTGAAATGCCCGACTTAACCTTTCAGCCTCCCAAAGCTGAAGAACCGATTTGCTTAATACGAACACTCTCCGACTGGTTAAGCGCCAAGAGACAACAAATCACTTAGTTCTGAATGCTGTATAATCAGTTTTGCTTAGCTCTGCGCTCATAGATTCCACTCTGCGCACAGCACTTGAGCTATGTTGTCCTTTGCCCAATTCCCCCTCCACTCCCCACCTCTGGTCTATAGCACGACAGAGTTCACTGCCCTTTAAAGTGGGCGTAAGACGTTGCAGTCCTCCGTGTGCTTCAGTGCAGGGCTGTTGTGATGCACAAGGGGATGTCAGTGCAGCGCTCAGTGCCCTCCTGTTGTGTTTCCCCAAATGATGTGAGCTTAATATTCTTCCTGTTTAAGCAGCCTGACAAGTGTAAGCACTGCGGATTGGTCCACCAGTGGGGTAAATAAATAGTTTTATTGTGAGGCCATGACAAACCCAGTGTGTCCTTATTTAGTGTAGAGTTTCACTTCATGGCACTTCCTTCCGGCACGTATCAGTGGAGACAGTATGGTGCCTGAGCTCTGCTACATCTCATGCTGGGCTCCGAGGGCTACCAACACCTGACGTGAACAGTGTCCCTGCTCCGGAGCTGCCCCTGGTGTAGGTGAAGTGAGGGCGCGCTCATGGGTGGCCTCCAAAGACTGTGGACAGGAAGTTATACAGGACGACTCCCCTGTGCCTTACTCAGAGGCCCTTAGACTGGACCTTGCCGCGAGGACTTCGGATCCAGGAGAGGTCACCAGCGGTCACCTAGAACCCAGATATAGGAGTCCAGTGCCCAGACCCACACATAGGGTTGCTGGTCCTGTGTGGTGACCCAGAGGCCTGCCTATTTATTTCTCTTGTCCTGGAGGCCATGGCAGTTCCTTGCCAACTGGCCCTTAACCCCTTGCGTGCGGGGCGTATTCCCCGCCTGTGCTGACTCCGCCTTGCGCGGGCGGAGTCATGACGGAATGGTTCCGTCATCAGCACAGCTCAACCGACGCTGATGACGGACCGTTCCGTCATCAGCATGGAAGGGGTTAATTACGCCGTCTCTCTGCGTGGTTGGGACCAGGTACCACAGAGAAATAGTGTTTAGATGCCCACTCTGGGCAGGCCACCTATTCCATGCAAGTGCTGCATCTGTATCACTTCCCACTGCTGGAGGTGCACATTACTATCCTACAAAGAGACTTACTGCTCCTACACAACTCGCTTCAAAAGATGATGCCCGAAACACATAATACTGCAGGTGTGCTGTATTCCATGTGTTGCTGTCTGTGTTCATTGCTTGGGACGGACACTGGCACCGACTGCAGTCACAGCATAGCACTGCAGATTATTGACAGCCTGGGGTGTGACAACAGGTAATTAATTTCTGGGCAAGGGTAATTTCTTATTGTATTTGAGCCGACTTTTATTTATAATTTTCAGCAGCTACGAGAAGCCTCCGAGCAATTACTCGGCTCTCCTGCACTGAAATAACTTTTAAAAGTTTGTTGCTGAAACAATCAAGATTCTACCTTAACCACATGGACTACCTTTGAGCATGTTTTGTTTGTTGCATTGACTCCTCACGTGGGGATTATTGATCGACGAGTGCCATATTTTCCACTCGTCAGGTATCACGTTTTCATATGCTGCTTTTCGACTGTGGAACTACATTTATTCCCTCACACCTTCGTCGTTAAAGGCGGAGCATTAACCTTCCTGCTTTCTCAAATTTGCTTGAAAATGCACAAATTGTCCTTTCTTTTTTCGAAATTTTCTCCATGAGAGGAAGACCCCCGAACCCTTGAAGGTTGTTCAGGTTTGATCGCTCGCCGCAGTGCAGTACCACAATAATTTTACGCCCTACCACTTTCAAATGTCACCAGCCACCCCTGGTCACTAGGATAGGTGTACTGTTAGCATTGCCTGCAATACCAATGGATGGACGTGGAGAACGTGGTCTTATTGACAAATTAGATAATTAGCCAGCTCTACTTTTAGGCACATTGTTATTTTGTTTTTGGACTCCTGAAAGGTAGCACCTCGGACTTCAGGTTTTGATTACTTTACAAAAAGTTAGATGACTAAATAGAAACCAAAGTTGAAGCTTATTCCTGGTGAGGAAAGAAATGCATGATTGTTAATTATGCCTGGGCTCTCCTCCTGTGCTGCACTTATTAGACATTTCCTTTAGCCTTTGGTTCTAGTTCTTTGCTTTGCATGGAGAGGACAGAAGCTGGCTTTATCATGTTACCTCATGGGATACTTCCTATCTTACCCCACTTAACTCTGGTAGTTTCAGTCTTGGTGAGTTTCTCAAAGCTAAACCTTTGTGTAACTGAGATGTAACAAAGAACACAGCAGACAATTGTACACCTTGGTATGCAGGCTAACATACCTAATTTCTGAAAAATGTACCTCAATGACACTGCTTGTCAGGCCAAAAGACACATGTTGTCACCATTGTTTCTCCCCGGTATAACCATGGTTCCCTGTGAGTACATTATCTGATAGGGACAATTAGCCACACATTCCTTAACTGTTGAATTCTCCCAGGTGACATTTTTCAGCAGTAACTCTGACGACGGGGGGTGGTGTTGCATGGCTCTGTGATGATGTCAACTCCGGTTGTGATGTCAGTGAAGACATATAAGTCCCCTCTGGAGCGGGGATGCCAGTTACTTCATTTCAGTGCTGCAGCATGGATGCGGAAAAGCATATATTTAGCTGTTTTGTGGCCCTGCTTTTGTAATTCTGAAACTGTGCAGAGCTCTTTATGCCTTCTTGGTTTTAATCTTGTAGGTCTTGAACTTGGCAGATGTCAGGTACGGATCCTCATGATGTCTTCATGTGATGCTTGGGCGAGCACCACAACACCAAAGACTGTGTTCCTGCTAAAGACAGAAATCGAAAGAGCTGCAGAAACAAAAAATGAAGCCTGTGTGATGTTTTCTACCGATATTGAATTCTATTTTTTATGACTGTAACTTTTCATGGCTTTTAGCTGAAATAAAAGGTTTGATGATGAATGAAGCCCTTGATGAGGTGGTTGTCAAGTACTTTCAGCCCTCCTAAGCCGTTGACTTCGTAGTCTTGCGGATCAGATACGGAGCCGCTCCAGAGGCTGTGCCCGTGAGCATTGCGTTGCATCCCGTGAACGACATCAGCAGTGGAAGCCTCTGTCCATGTCTCACGGTAAACATCATCATAAGTGATCAAAGTTGTGGCTTTCCGGGGCTTTTTTGTATTCCGACCTGGTTTTAGGTGGCTCCTCACTTCCTTGTGCTGAGGACATTATGATGCTCTACATGTCATCTTTGGCCCTCACCTTCCTCTGGAGCGCCGCCGGGCCCCAAGGTACAGTGAAAGCATCTTCGACAATTAATTCACCCTCAGCTGTGGTCAGGCACTGACTCCGGAGCAACATTGGATGTTACTTAGGAAAGCGTTTTGGTGGTGTATGAAGGCTCCAAGCTGGAGCCGGTGCACGATCCTGTACAGAGTCTTGAGGCATCAACAGCCCCCGACTAATTCTGTGCACCACGTCTTTGGCATCAATCAATGCCCTTCCATTTTCTTACCAGGGCGTCGATTTGGCGCTGTGTCAGCGTCAATCAGCGTCATTTGCGGAGCAGGAAATTCAGGCTTCTTTGGAGTTGATGGTAGAAAATGAAGAAGAGATTTCTTTGGTGAAACCTGTGAACCCTCCTCCTATGATGGATAGCTGGATTTTGGAGTTAGGTGAAGCAACCGAGTTAGAGTCTTCCCCTGCTTTTAGCCTTATATCTCCTCCTGGCCTCGCCTCAGAGGCCAACTCATCCTTGGTGAATGTGCTAAGAAGGGTGCAGATGTTTTACATTTGACTCTGCCTACAGCGGAGAAATATACAGGCCTCCTCATTGAGGTTCTTTATCTGGGTTGATCAGGGATTAATCATTGAACCAGTGCTTCCCTTTTGTGAAGCACTGTATGATATTTTACTGGATGTATGGGGTAACCCTGATACTGGTGCGCCTATGAACCGTACTATTGCCCACAAGTACCACCCTGCTCCCGATGATGCTGGTTGTCTTCTTCACCAACCTACACACCACAGTTTTGTGGTTCAGGCCTCTACAGCTTCCCACGGTGTGGATATTCTTCCTCATACTTCAGCCGATGAAGATTACAGGCACTCATACATCCACTGACTCACCAATACACCTTGGTATATTTATTTAATATTTTCAATCACAGGGGAGTGAATACTGCTGATCTGGGAGGATCCAGGCATAACCAATCTTTTCCCGAAACTCTCAACTAAACTTAGCCATAAGTGGCGTATATCACTCACCACTATAGTATTGTTGTTTGGGCGGCATCATCATAGGCTTTCACACCTAGGTACTTGCTTCCCTAGGTGAGCACAGCCTACTCTCGAGGGAAAGTACTGGTAGGATCTGTCAAATATTGGCTAAAATTACCTCCTGTATCTTCAAAAATCCCCTTAAAATGAGTAGAAGACAAAGGGGTAAGATTAAAATAATGGCGTTGTTCTAGAAAGTGTGAATTAACTGTAACATAATTCAAAAGTAGTCATTGTGACAACAATTAAAAGTGGTCAACATGTTTTGGCTTGTCAAGCCGTACTGGGTCTATGCCTTCATCAGGAGAACTTACTTGCAGGTGAGAGGGCCCCAGGTGCATTCACTTACGTGTCCATCACCTGTCTGTGTAAACTTAAACAATATTATTTTTTTCCCTGAAAAGTTATAGGCTAAAAGAAGTTAGGTAGATTTTTGTTTGATGTATACACCACAGAAACATGAGTAAAAGGCTTGCGTGCCAAAATAAAGGAGACCAGAAACAATGGTCTAGAAGTAATAATGGGACCCGCATATTCAGTATATGGTCCTGATGAAGGCATAGACCAAGTAGGGCTTGAAAAGCTGAAACATGTTGACCACTCTTAATGCATGTCACAATGACTACTTTTAAAGGATGTTACAGTTATTTTACACTTCGTAGAACATCTGCTTTCTTTTAATCTTACCCCTGTGTCTTCTATTCATATTAAAGGAATTTTTTGAAGATAAAGGAGGTAATTGTAGACATTATGAGACCTATCCCACCCTTACTTACCCTCGAGAGGAGGCAGTACTCACCTAGGGAAGCCAGTACCTAGGTGCAAAAGCCTATGATGATTCCACCCAAACAACAATACCACAGTGGTGATTGAAATACACCACTTTTGGCAAAGTTTGGTTGAGAGGTTTCAGGAAAATATTGCTATGCCTTGACCCTCCCAGATCAGCAGGATTCACTCCCCTTGCATTTGAATATTATGGCAATGGAAGAAGATTGATATTCTATACTTCTATCTCCCCCCCCATTTGATTTGAACATATATATTTAACACTCATAAACCTTTTTAAAACACTCCCAGTTACTGGATGATGTCATCAGTGATGTTACTTGCCATGTCATGAGTGATGTAATTAGTGAGGTCATAAGCACTGCTGATTTTCTCTGGTTTTGTACAAGTGAAATGTCCACCTAACTATAGCATCCCTGTAACCTATGTTTTTTCTCTGAAATTCCAAGTTTTTTTAAATTCAATTACCTAACTCTAACATCCCTGTAACTTTTGGTTTCTTTCAATGAATTTCTAAGTTTTTTTTAAATGCTGATTCCTTTCAATAACGTCCCTCTAACCTTTGTTTTTTTCAGTGAATTTCTAAGTTTCTTTACATGCTATTTCTAAATCATACCATCCATTTTTTGTGAGCTTCTCAGATTTTTGTATTTCTATAAATTAGATATGGTACATTATAGTACTTTTTTTTATTTGGTATATGTTTATCCGAAAGTAAAATAATTACTGTTTTTATTTTTTATTATTTTTTGAGTCGGGACAACATTTATTGTGGAGAATCTGTACTCAACAAATGTATTTCACATATTGAAAAATGCACTTAAAGACATTTTTTTAATTAAGTTCAAGTCTAGATATTTAGTAAGATATTGTTTTAACTTTTCTTTTTGTGATCAGTTTTGGAAACAACCACCTTTACAATTTTTTTATATATACACGACTACCATCTTCTTTGCGATGATGTTGAAAGTCTCGAAGAGTGCGTGTTTTGTAGAAAGTGTTAAACTTATATATAGACACATACTACAGTATGTTTAAGAGTAGTGCTTTATTAGTGTACTGTTTAAACTCATAATTTTGTAGTGAGTTTCCAGAAAAAGTGTCTTCAGAGTCTATTTTCTGTTTTCACTGTGACACCCGGCATCACGATGATGTCGCAAAGAGCGCGTGTTTTGTACAAAGGGTATAACATATATATAGACACATTCTACAGTATGTTTAACAGTAGAGATCTATTAGTATACATTTTAAACTCATATTTAAGTAGTGAGTTTCCAGAAATATCATGTTCAAAGCCTATTTTCCATTTTTGTGGTTGCCCGGTATCGCGATGACGTTGGTAGACGGGACAAGCGCATGTTGTGTACAAAGTTTAAAACATATATATAGACACATTCTACTGTATGTTTAACAATAGAGCTTTATTAGTGTACTTTTAAAACTCATATTTTTGTAGTGAGTTTTAAGAAAAATTGTCTTCAAAGCCTATTTTCAATTTTCCGTAGTCGCGAAGAGCTCGTGTTTTGTACAAAGTGTAAAACATATAAACATATTTTAATTAATGTTTCAGACTAGTTGTTTACTGAACTCCCGTTTAAACTTGTTTGTCTTTTATTTTTTTTGAAGAAAACTAGTTTTCTGCTTTTGCAGCAACACTGATGATCGATGTGCCATTGCTAGTCGCGAATATCGCGTGTTTTTCAGAAATTCTAAAACATATATATATGCAGATATTTTAATTGATGTTTGAGACTAGTTCTTTACTGATCTCCTGTTTAAAGGCTTCTGTATACAACCATTTTTTAACAAAATTACTTTAACTTAGCGTTTCCCGATTTTGTGGCGACAGTCGAAGTGGCGATGATGTCGGTTATCGCGGATACCGCCTGTTATTCAACAACTCTGAAACATATATATCAAGATAGTCTGAACAAGTTTCAGTATAGCTATGCACTATTGTAGTATTTAAAGCTCTGCTTTTGTTTTTATTTTTAATGAAAACTAATTGAAACTTGGATTTAGAATTTCCCCTATCACGCAGTAATTGCAAATATGTTTGTTACTGCGAACATCACATGACGGGGAAAGTAAGGAATATTGGGACTTTTTTTGTGCCAAAAATGGCAACGCAGCAAGGAGATGGGGATCAGCTACAACAACAGCAGGAGCAGGATGTGGAGGAGGTCGACACAGAAGATGTTAAAGATGAGGAGCCTCCACAGAAGAGGGCAAGTGTGGCTTGGGATTTAAAAAAAAATACTTCTGGGGAATCAGAAACGGTCGCAAAACTAGTCCAATGCATAATCGGTGACAAGACCAGTTCTAGAGAGACAAACCAAAAACATTTATGTGGGACGACATCCATGTTATATCATCTTAAAACCTACCATGGAAAACGTCTGCAACTGGCAATAAAGCAAAGAGAAGCTGGAGGATCATCCAGATCAGTGGCAGCAGCAACCACTCCCAGGCAGAAAGTCCCTTCAGAGGTCCAAACTAGTACTACATATATGGCTCCAGAGTTTTCAAGAATGGCCAAAAATGTCAAGGACTGTAGTGTAGTTATTACTGCTGGTGAGCAGTATGTTGCAGCTATTAGTAAGGCTGCGAAAAACCATACATGCTAATTTTTTTCTCCCATTTATAGTTTTTGCACATTTCCCAGTGCACATTTTTCGAATTTCTCATGTCCCAGTTGCCTTTTACAGTTAAAAAAGATTATTTTAAAAATGCTGGTATGTTATGGATGATTGAATGAGTGCATGACTGGTGCATGGATGTTAGAATGAGTGCAGGAGTGGTGCCTGGGATATTATATGGGTGCATGGGTAGTGCCTGGGTAATTGTATGACTGCATGGGTTGTACCTGGATGATTGGATGAGTGCATAGGAACTACCTGGGTATTTAGATGAGGGCATAGGTAGTGTCTGGGTGATTGGGTGAGTGCATGGGTAGTGCCTGGGTGAATGGATGAGTCCAAGTGCAATGCCAGTGTGAATGAATGAGTGCAAGTGAAGTGCCTTGGTGATTGCATTAGTGCATGGGTAGTGCATGAGTGAATAAATGAGTGCATGAGTAGGTCCAGGTGATTGTATGAGTGTAAGTGCAGTGCCTGGGTGAATGGATAAGTGCAAGTGTAGTTCCTGGGTGAATGGACAAGTGCAAGTGCACTTCCTAGGTGATTGCATACATGCATGGGTAGTGCCTGGATGAATGAATGAGTACGAATGCAGTGCCTCAGTGATAGCATGAATGTATGGGTAGTGCCTGAGTGAATGGATGAGTGCATGGGTAGTGCCTGAGTGATTATATGAGTGGAAGTACAGTGAGTGGATGATTGGATAAGTATAATTGCAGTGTCTGGGTGAAAGTATAAGTGCAGGTGTGATGCCTGGGTGAATACATGAACGCAAGTGCACTGTCTAGGTGATTGCATGACTGCAAGGGTAGTGCTTCATTGATTGGATGAGAGCAGCCCCAGTAGGTCCCAAGAGGAGTTTTGCCTAGGTAGTATCTTCCAATAAATTCCTGGCAAAGCGAGAGGAGCCACTGCAAGTAGCAAAGGGTCTCCTGGAATATCCTGAACATCAGGAATAAACCCTCAATAGAGAAACTATGCGTAGGAGCACATTAAGTCAGGATCCACTGCTTAGGGAATGCACAGCCCCCCCCAACTTACAGCAAGATCTTCATGATTAACATCCCTAACAACACCATGTACCAGATGTATGAAGGAGAGAACTCCCTCAAAAATAAAGTTATCTATTTATTTCAGTATGTGAGAGGTTGTAGATCTGTGATTAGCCCCACTGATTGTATAGAACTGTCCCTGATCAATAAAGGATGGTCCATAGTCATATCACTCTGGAAGCAAGAGCAGCCCTCCCGTAAGAACTAATATCCAATTTGAGTAATGTTCCCACAATGCTCAAAGGTTAATAGCAACTACCCCACCATTTCTTCTCTAGGCCACATTTCCAATCTAGCCACAATCGATTGACTCATGTGCAAGAGTCTTGATCAATTTGGGAGATCCAGCTTGCCCTTTGAAACAACCAGAGTTTGTTGTGAAGTCATACCTGACCTAGGAGATCGGGCCACAAGGGGGCTTCCCACTACTAGGGGTGAGCCTCTCCTAGGTGCAACATCATCTAATCCCTCCCATCTCCTTGTTCACGATGGAGCCCCACATATAAGACATGTCCCTCCACAGGTTCCCTTGTCCATAGATTCACATAAGCTCCATATCAAATTACTGTCCTACCCCTTGGGTTCTTCTACCAACCTCCCCCACAACCCACTATGCAATTCCACCAGCTGACACTATCACAACTCCAACCTCCAATATCCAACTTGGACCATGTTTGTTCTCTTATAAACCCATTCCGATCTCTAATAGGTTTGATTGCCTCTCCTCTCTCACTGGTGTGGACTGACTGAGGGTAGCTGTTAAGAACAGAGATGCCCATTATGTAAACCCCCATTTAGCCTTCAGATAAGTGATAAGCCTGCTTCTTTGAGTAGTGAAGTAAACCTCACCCCCGTAACCCCAAGTGCACCTTCCATCACTGTCTTGTGTTGGAACGTGGCAGGGCTTTGCAGAAAGCACAATCTGATAGAATGGTTAAACTTTACAACAGGTTTTCCCATTATTTGCTTACAAGAAACCTGGGCTGTTGAGCTAATTCATCTAAATGACTTTAAAACATTTAATTCCCTAGCCACTCCTTTGAGACGTGGTAGCCCTAAAGGTGGCCCTTGCACTTATGTCTCCAAAAAGCTGGTCTCCTCTAATATAGCTGTTACATCTACAAAACCATTTTACCAAATTGTCTCCATAAAACTCTCAGTGTCACATTTGCTGGTAGCAATAAACTTTTATAACAATGCCAGGGTTTTTTTTATATACATATATTATCTGTTTTATGCCAACTGGTGGACTCTGGCTTTGAATAATTCACCTCCAAGAAGTCAGGAGATATGATCCTTTTCTGGGGGGCAACTTTAACATTCAATTGTGTCTGCCTGGATCTCACATCTCGCGCACCTGTGGGCAAAAACAAAAAGAGGGGAAAAAAGGAAAAAGGAAAAAGGGGGGAACAACCCAGCCCCTCCTCCCACCCAGCCAACAACCCCCCAACCCCCAAACCCCCTCCCCCACCCCCTGTACTGTGCCGTCAACCACTCGCTCTTCCCCTGTGGCAACCTATTGTCTACCCCCACTACTAGTTGCCAGCTCGGGCCGATTAAACAGGCGGGTCTGGCGGCGGCGTCAGCCGCAACAGTCTAAGATACCTAGGACAAGTGATTTCTTTGAATTCTGAGCATAACAAATTATGGAAGGGTGCCCACAGCTCCTCAAAAGCGTCCACATCCCCCGCCACAACTAGGGACAGCTTCTCCATGCCAAGGACATGCCACAATCTGTGCAGCCAGCCGACAACAGTGGGGGGCGTGGCGGAGCGCCAGTGTATGAGTATGTTCTGTACTGCTGACCCCAAAGCTATCGCTGTCTGTCTACCCCTTTTAGATCTGAGAGGGTACATCAATTCATTCGGCAAACCCAGTAGGACATACGCAGGGAGACGGGGTAGTTCTATTCCAAAGCATTTGTCAACCTCATTGAGGACCTCCTCCCAGTAAGGAGCCAGAAGGGGACAGTCCCACAATATATGAGTAAGTGTGCCAGTCTGACCACAGTTGCTCCAGCATGTCCCAGGTATTGAGCGGTCCATCTCATGTAATTTCTCAGGAGTGTGATACCAATAGGTTGTGATTTTAGTGAAGGTCTCTGTGAGCCCGGTGTGATAGGCGGAGTGGCGCGCTCGGTAGGAGATGTGGTCCCATTCAGTATGGCTCAGCACTCGACCAAGCTCCCGTTCCCACCGCTCCCTACCCGGGTTGTAGATGTGAAAGGGGGGGGGGTTGCAGCATCTTATACAAGTCAGAGATGAGCTTGGTGTCCGACGAGAGAGTCACTAGCCAGCGCTCATACGCTGTGATCGTCCGGTCTGCCGTCGCACGTACTTGAGGCTGTAGCGCCCAGTGACGTGCCTGCATATACCGCATGTGTTCCGTCTCAGGGAGGCCATAATCCCGACGCAAGTCCTGGAAGGGAACGACACCCTCTGGGCCATATAGATGATATAAAGTGAAACATCGGGCCGCCCGCCAGTGATCATAGGCTCCAGGCTCCATACCCGGCCCAAAGTCCGGGTTACCAATCAGTGGCGTGAAGGGAGAGGGAAAGGTAGTGAGTTCGTGCTTGGTAGCCACAGAGTCCCACACACGAAGCGGGACCCGCGTCACTAGGGAGGCATAAAGGTTAGGGGGCCGATGGGCCCTTCTCAGGAAAGGCACCTCTTGTAGCGTTCTGCCTGCTACTGCCTGGTCCTGAAACAGCCAGTGTTTATCCGATTCCCACCGGCTCCACTCCACCAAATAGCGCAATTGGGCGGCCTGAAAATACTTCTGCAGGTCTGGTATCCCAAGTCCACCAGACTCCGGCGCCAGTGTAGCTATGGTCCGTTTGATCCAAGGCCTACGGCCCTGCCACACAAAACGTGCGATGGCCGACTGGGTCTCCGCGAGCCATCCTTTGGGGGGTTGTAGCGGGAGCGCCCTGAACAGGTACAGGACCTGTGGCAGGAGGGTCATCTTCACTGCGGCCACCCTGCCCAACAGCGACAACGTGCCCCTGTCCCAGCGGGCTAATTCCTCCTTGATCTTTGCACTCAAAGCTGTGTAATTGGCTGTGACCATCGTGGGGAGTGAGGGTGCCAAAAGGATCCCCAAATACGGAATCCGGTCCCCAGACCAGCTCAAGGGGAAAAGCCTCTGCAGGTCAGCTCTGGTGGCGCTAGCCAGCGAGATATCAAGGGCCGCAGACTTCCCAAGGTTCACCTTGAAGCCCGCCACCGTAGCAAAGAGGTCCAGTTCCGCGATACATGCAGGCAGGGACCTCCGCGGGTCGTCGAGTGTCAGTATGACATCGTCCGCATAGAGGCTGAGAGCATGATGGAACTCTCCCATCCGGACTCCTATGATGTCAGGGTTCTGGCGGACCCTTTGAGCGAACGGCTCCATATAGAGAGCGAAGAGCAGAGGGGACAGCGGGCACCCCTGTCTTGTACCACGCTCTATTGGAAAGTGCCGTGAGCTGCCCCCGTTCACCCGGACCACCGCAGATGGGAAACGGTAGCAGTTGAAAATCAGGTGCCGGAACTTCTCGCCGACCCCAAACTTGCCCAGGACCTTCTCCAAATAAGGCCAGTGCACCCTGTCAAACGCCTTTTCCGCGTCAATGGAGAGGAGCATGCGTTCCCCGGGAATCCTCGAGGCCTTCTCAAGGATATGAGTCACTCTCTTCGTGTTGTCCACAGTCTGCCTGCCTGGTACAAAGCCGGCCTGATCCGAGTCGACCATGCCCGGAAGATGAAGCGCCAGACGTGCCGCCAGAATGCTAGTGAAAACCTTCAGGTCTGTGTTCAAAAGTGAGATTGGGCGGTAGGACCCGCAAGCAGTCCGATCCTTGCCCGGTTTCGGGATCACAGAGACCGTAGCCTGAAGAAATTCAGGGGGAATGGCACCTGGCTCCGAGAAAGTATTAAAATGGCGCGTCAAAAGAGGCGCAAGCTCCTGGCAGAAGGTCTTGTAGAAGAGAGGGATAAAACAATCAGGTCCCGGGGCCTTACCAGTCTTGAGCCGGGAGATCGCCGTAACCACCTCCTCAATCCGGATCTCCCGCTCCAGATATTGCGCCTGATCCGGTGTCAGCGACGGGATCGACACCGAGTCCAGATAGTCCGCTTCGGCCCGTGCGGAGGGGGCCTCGCCAGCGTAGAGGTCAGCGTAGTAGTTGCGGAAAACTTCCGCGATATGCCCGTCCTCCGTGACCGACCCCCCGGTAGGGGTAACTAACTCCTTCACCCGGTGCTGTTGGTGTTGCACCCTGAGCTTGTGCGCCAGGAGCCGGCCGCACCTGTCCCCACCGGTGTAATACTTGTGCTTCAGGCGAAGCACCGCGTACTCCGCTCTGTCTGTGTCAAGAGCGGACAGGAGTTTCCTGGCGGCCTTCAATTGCCTCCAGACTCGGGGGGCGCCCGTTCTGTGATGTACCTGTTCCAGCTCCCGTACCTGTCGAGTAAGCTCGTCCCTTTTGAGCTGGCGATCTTTGTTCTCCGCCGAGGAGATAGCGATAAATTCGCCACGGAGCACAGCCTTCAGTGCAGCCCATTGCGTCGCGCGGGTAGTGTCGCCGTTGTCGTTTACACGTTGAAAGTCCGTTATGGCCACGCGGATCTGTTGCACCGTTGATCGCCTATGCAGTAACGTATCCCTAAGACGCCAGACCCCCCTCGGACGAGCCACTGGAGGCAGACGGAAGGTGCCCTCCACCGGTGCATGGTCGGAGAGAGAGAGGACCCCCATGTCGGCATTCGAGGCCAGCTCGAACATCGGGCCCGTCACTAGGAGATGATCCAGCCTCGCGTAGGACTTGTGGGCATGGGAGAAATAGGAGTATGCACGAGTCGCGGGGTGGCGGCGGCGCCACATGTCGTGCATATCAAGCTCCTCCAGTCGGGTACGCACCGAGCCCGAAAGCTCCCCCAACTGGTGGCGCCGCTGCACAGACCTGTCCAGAGTCGCATCAAAAACCACATTCAGGTCCCCCCACAGTACAATGTGCCTGTCAGGAGTGGATGCCACGTCTTCCAGCGCCCTGTGCAGAAATTGGTCCTGACGGTCATTGGGGCCGTATATGGAGCCTACAGTAAACACCAAGCCCCCCACCTTAATCCTATATGCCAGGAGTCTCCCCTTCTGCTCCGCTACCTTCTGCAAAACCTCCCCTCTGAACCCTCTTGAGAACAAAACCGCCACACCTGCTGTTTTAGAGGCACTGGAAGAAAAGAGTTGCGTGGGGAACTTAGGGGTGCGCATTCTGGAACAATCCTTGGCCAGCAGGTGGGTCTCCTGCAGTAGGCAGATGTCGGCCTGGGAGTTCTCTAACAGGGACAGGACAGCCCGCCGTTTAACCGGATTATTCAGCCCCTTCACATTCAGAGTAACAACTTTAAGGGCCATCACGGAGGGGGACACAAGAAACGCTCACGAAGGCGGGCAAGGCCCACCGGGCAAAACTCAAAGGCCACAGCAAGAAACATCATCTCACAGCGAAAGCAAACTTCCCAACGGCACAGTACAGTCCCCGAACCCCAAAACACCCCAACTGTGTGGACCCCCCCCCTCCCCCCAGAACCCTGCACACCCAGCCCCACACTCCCCCAACCCCCCTCCCCCCAACGAACTCCCAAACTCGAAACTTCCCCCAACAACTCCCCTTCCTCCCCCCCGCTCCCCAAGCCATTCAAAAGCTTCATTGTCCCAGTCCGGTCCCTATCGGACAAGGCCGTGGAAAGTCGATCAAGTGGACGTCCAGCCACCACCACCAGCACCCCTGCCCCCCCTACCCCTAGAACCCCCGCACCTGCAATGGTGAAAAGCTAATGTAGACTCCCCCCGGAGTAAGTTCAGGCCGTCAAGGCCACATCGCCATTCGTCGTCGCCCTGGAGGCCTCCTGGATGGCGCTCGACATGTCCGCTCGAATCGTGGGCGAGTCAGGCCTCACAGGCGGCGGGGATCGCCTCTCTCTGACCTGTTGCCAACCGTCTCGAGTGCTTCGCCTGCGGCGAGGCGCCGGGGTGTCCGCATCCGAAGCCGTGATCCCCAATACTCAGCAGACATCCTGGAGGGACCGAAGCTGATGCAATGTTCCATTCCACCGGAAAATCAATCGGAAGGGGTGCCCCCACGAATACTGCGTTTCGTGCTCCCGAAGGAAGTCCGTGGCAATCTTAAATGTTTTCCTCTTCTGCAACGTGATCGTGGATAAGTCCTGATATAGAGCCACCGGGTGATCTTTGAAGCGGAAAGGCTGCTGCCGTCGCGCCTCGCGGAGAATCCGCTCCTTCAAGGGGAAGTCCGGCAAAAAGGCCAATATGTCCGGGGGGGGCGCCGAGGCCCTGCGAGGATGGCCAACCCTGTGCGCCCTGTCGATACGTATTTGGAAGTCCTCGGACTCTCCCAGGATTTCGCGGAATAGGGCTCCCAGGTAGGCGGCCACGTCCTCACCCTCTTCATTGGACGGAACACCTCGGACCCTGATGTTGTTCCGCCTGGACCGGTTTTCAAGGTCCTCGGCGTGGGCCTGTAACTCGATCTGTTGTTCCCGCAGCCGTAGGACCTCTTGCTGCAAGTGGGTAATCTCCTCGTCCCTAGAATGACCAGCCGCCTCCACAGTGTTAACTCGCTCCTCCAGGGAGTCCTCTTCTCTTCGGACTTCCCGGACCTCTCCGGCCACCTCCTGCTTCAAAGTCTGAAAATCCTCTCTCAAGGAGCTAAACAGGGACTCCAGGAACGACCGGGTCACTGGGGGCTCTCCGCCGTCAGCGCCCTGGAGGTGGCCGGGGGGCTCGGGGCAGGCTGGCCCCCGCTGCTGCGCAGGGCACCGCGCCCCAGCATGTCCGGCAAAGTCCGATCGCCTCTCCTCTGCCCCCTGGCATTCGACATCTTGGAGAGGTGGGAATCGCCGACGTCCACAGCTCGGCCGGTCCCTCCGTCGTTGGCAAGGGAGCACTGCAGGCCAGAGGCCCCGGTCAAGGCCGGGCGGCCGCCCCAAGTTCTTCAAGATGGCCGCCCGTTACTAGCAATGGGGCCAACGCCCAGGAATCGAGGCCGACCCCCGTCACGGGAACACATGCAGGGCGTACAGTCAAAGGGCAGGCTCGCAGGGCGCGAGGCAACCAGGGCCGGCCCGCCGGGACGTGCAAACACGCTGGAAGCACGACCTCATTCCGTTGCGGCCAGGGGGGGACCGGAGCAGCCTCGTGGGGTTGTCCCGGTCTTGCGCAGTTGCCGTAGGCCGGCTACGCCTCCGCTGCCACCGTCTGTTCAGCTCCGCTCCGTCGACGAAGGCCGCTTCGGCACCCACCCAGGCGCCGTGTCACGGGCACGCCGGCAGGCCACTCGCAGTCACTGGATCACCTCGCCGGAACACAAAGCCTGAAAGTCTCGCGGCTCTCGGGCCCTCCGTAGGTCTCTCAGCGGGCACCGCCTCGGTCGGCACCCGAGCGGAACCACCGCCGCGGCGGGACAACTGGGGCTCACCGACTGCTCTGCACCCCCACGGGGATCACCAGGTGTGGTAGCCGCCCGATCTGGGGGAGATCAGCGGCTGTGAGCGGTGCAGGGTTTCCAGGGGCTCGGGAGCTCTCGGCAAGTGCGTCCTCTCAGCCCGCCATCTTGGCCACGCCCCTTAACTCCCCTTTTTAAGCGATGACGACCAACCTAGATTTGAGATTGCAATTACTGAAGAAGACTGGTTATCTCACTACTCTAAATTATATACTAGTAGAACGGAGTGCAGTAGCAACTGCCCTCCATTAGCCCTCATGGCTGATTCCCCTATGTCCACACTCTCCCGCAATCAGACTGACCTCAATTTCACCCTTTGAAGATGTCACATTGGCTCGAAAGTTGAGTAAAGGAAGCAAAGCGCTGGGCCCAGATATCATCCTGATCGATCTTTAGAGTTAACATTGATCTCCTGGGCCCCCTCCTGACTCTCGTCCTTAAATCCTGTCAGAGTGCTGGCTTCTTAAATTCCTGGTCTGAGTCCCACATTGTGTCAATATTCAAGAAAGGTGGTTGTAATTGTCCCACTCACTACAGATCCGTCTCCCTGCTATACTCACTAGTCACAGTGGTTGGTTGCATGCTTTTATGCAGACTACAGGATTGGGCCGATTGTAATAACATCATTTCGGACTTACAAGATGGATTTCGACCAGGAATTTGGACCACAGATCGGTCTATTAACCTGAACGTATTGATAGGTAAATACGTACACATTAAATGTGGCAACTTTTTAATGGTATTTTTCGACCTGTCCTCTGCATTCAACTGTGCAGTGCAAGACAAACTCTAGTCTGTCATGCTTATAATGGGAGTGGAAATTGCAAAAAAAACACAGTTGATGGACAGAATGTAGAACAATGTCATACATTCACCCCAGTACAAGGATCTGGGCCTAAATCCATCGTTTATTTGCACTCCACACCACCCTGGGTTAGACACTGGCTATATGCAAATCAGCTCTGACCCTGTGCCTCATGGGAACAGTCCAGTCCGAACTACCAAGCCATGTCTTTCCCAGACCGGAATCAAGCATCCAAGGACCGGTTTCTGGCTATCAGCCTTCATCAGCCTGGATAGCTTGACTCCAGTGGTGTGGAGAGCCTGGGACTCACGTCTGAGCATACCCAGCCCACTCGGAGTGAAAATTGCAAAAAACACAGTTGATGGACAGAATGTAGAACAATGTCATACATTCACCCCAGTACAAGGATCTGGGCCTAAATCCATCGTTTTTTTGCACTCCACATCACCCTGGGTTAGACACTGGCTATATGCAAATCAGCTCTGACCCTGTGCCTCATGGAAACAGTCCAGTCCGAACTACCAAGCCATGTCTTTCCCAGACCGGAATCAAGCATCCAAGGACCGGTTTCTGGCTATCAGCCTTCATCAGCCTGGATAGCTTGACTCCAGTGGTGTGGAGAGCCTGGGACTCACGTCTGAGCATACCCAGCACACTCGGGGTGAAAATTGCAAAAAACACAGTTGATGGGCAGAATGTAGAACAATGTCATACATTCACCCCAGTACAAGGATCTGGGCCTAAATCCATCGTTTTACCAGTTCATTACACAGATGTATCAACTATGGAATGTATTAGTCATCACAAGCAGATAGGGTATCGATAGTAGACAGACAGAACCTTTCTATATCAGCTCCCCCGTGATATAGGGGGTATACAGATACATAGGGGTCCACAGATGGATAGAAAAGTAATCCTGGGGGATGGCAAGTGTATCTCTGCTTCCCAGTTGATTACACAGATGTATCACAAATGGAATGTACTAGTTGTCACAAGCAAATATGGGAACAGCAGCAGATAGAAAAAACTTGTCTATATCAGCTCCCCCGTGACATAGGGGGGTACACAGATACATAGGGGTTCTCAGATGGATAGAACACAAGTCCTGGGGGTGGCAAGTATATCTTTGCTTCCCAGTTTATTACACAGATGTATCAACTATGGAATGTACTAGTCATCACAGGTAGATACGGGAGTAACAGCAGATAGAACTTTTCTATATCAGTTCCTTGGTGATATAGGGTGGCACACAGATACACAGGGGTATAGAGATGTATAGAACACCAGACCTGAGGAGTGGCAAGTATATCTCTGCTTCCCAGTTCATTATACAGACATCTCAACAATGGAATGTACTAGTCATCAGAAGTAGATACGGGAGCAACAGCAGACAGAGAGAACCTGTCTAGATCAGCTCCCCCATGACATAGATGGGTACACAGATACATAGGGGTCCACAGATAGATAGAACACCAGCCCTTTGGGGTGGAAAGTATATTTCTGCATCCCAGTTCATCACACAGATGTATGAACTATGGAATGTATTAGAAGATACGGGAGCAACAGCAGACAGACAGAACCTTTCTATATCAGCATAACCTGTGACATAGGAGGGTACACAGATACATAGGGGTACCGAGATGGATGGAACACCAGCTATGGGGGGTGGCAAGTATTTCTCAGCTTCCCAGTTCATTACACAGACTTCTCATCTATGGAATGTACTAGTCGACACATGTTCTCAAGATGATGACTTCTGTTTGGGTAATATGTATCCAACATATTCGTTTTCAAAATATCTGTACTTTCTTGATCTTTTTCTGCTAAATGTTCAATTTCTTGAGCAGATTTCAGTACCAGATTTCGCATTGCAGCAAGACGTAGACTCACCTAAATTATTCTTCTAGATTTGGACCTGCTGATGATAACCAATCTGAGCATTCATATGCTCTGATTTCTCGCTGGGATAACATCTTCAAACTGAAACTGTATAATTTCTTACTTAGTGTCTTCTCATGATAAATATCATCCCACATTTCTTTCAATTCCGTCTTTTCTGATTTTGTAATGTAGGACGTTACATATCGAGCAAAAGCAATGGAATTAACCCCAACATATTGAATATCCATGTTAGCATTCCACATTGACAGAATAACTGAATTTTAGTCATTTATGTATTTTGACTCTTCGCTTCTTCTTAAATTGTAGGTATTGTTTGGAGACTTTCTTGGGATGACATGTCACATAGCTGACATACAACTGTTCAGATAGACAGAACCTTTCTATATCAGTTCCCCATTGACATAGGGGGGACACAGATACAGAGGAGTCCACAGATGGATAGAACACCAGCCCTGGGGGGTGGCAAGTATATCTCTGCTTCCCAGTTCATTACACAGATGTCTCAACTATGGAATGTACTAGTCGTCACAAGCAGATACGGGATCAGCAGCAGACAAACAGAACCTGTCTATATCAGCTCCCCGTGATATACGGGGGTACACAGATACCTAGGGGTCCACAGATGGATAGAACACCAGCCTTGGGGGGTGGCAAGTATATCTCTGATTCCCAGTTCATTACACAGACGTCTCAACTATGGAATGTACTAGTCATCACAAACAGATACAGGAGCAGCAGGAGACAGATAGAACCTGTCTATATCAGCTCCCCCGTGACATAGGGGGGTACACAGATACATAGGGGTCTACAGATGGATAGAACACCAGCCTTGGGGGGTGGCAAGTATATCTCTAATTCCCAGTTCATTACACAGAGGTCTCAACTATGGAATGTACTAGTCATCTCAAACAGATACAGGAGCAGCAGGAGACAGATAGAACCTGTCTATGTCAGCTCCCCCATGACATAGGGGGGTACACAGATGCATAGGGGTCTACAGATGGATAAAACACCAGCCTTGGGGGGTGGCAAGTATATCTCTGATTCCCAGTTCATTACACAGGCGTCTCAACTATGGAATGTACTAGTCGTCACAAACAGATACAGGAGCAGCAGGAGACAGATAGAACCTGTCTATATCAGCTCCCCCGTGACGTAGGGGGGTACAAAGATACATAGGGGTCTACAGATGGATAGAACACCAGCCCTTTTTTATGTCTGGTGTAAAGATCCACTGACTGCTCTCCATATGCTATCAGCCGTCCATATTTTATACAGGTCATTCTAACTTTTACAAATTGGGAAGGAGTATCACAAGCAGATATGGGAGCAGCAGCAGACAGAAACAACCTGTCTATATTATCTTCTCCGTGACATAGGGTGGTACACAAATACATAGGGGTCCACAGAAGGATAGAACAGCAGCCCTGGGAGGTGGCAAGTATATGTCTGGTTTCCAGTTCATTACACAATTGCCTCAACTATGGAATATACTAGTTGTCACAAGCAGATACGAGAGGAGCTGCAGACAAACAAATCCTGTTGATATAAGCTCCCAGTGATATAGGGGAGTACACAGATACATAGGGGTCCACAGATGGATAGAACAGGAGCCTTGGGGGCGGCAGTTATATCTCTGCTTCCCAGTTCATTACACCAATGTCTCAACTATGGAATGTACTAGTCGTCACAAGCAGATACGAGAGGAGCAGCAGACAAACAGAACCTGTCTAAAACAGCTCCCCGTGATATAGGGGAGTACACAGATACATAGGGGTACGCAGATGGATAGAACAGGAGCCTCGGGGGTGGCAAGTATGTCTCTGCTTCCCAGTTCATTACACCAATGTCTCAACTATGGAATGTACTAGTTGTCACAAACAGATACGGGAGCAGCAGCAGACAGACAGAACCTGTCTATGTCAGCTCCCCTGTGACATAGGGGGTACACAGATACAGAGGGGTCCACAGATGGATGGGGTACACAGATACATAGGGGTCCACAGATGGATAGAACACCAGCCCTGGGGGCGGTAAGTATATCTCCGGTTCCCAGTTCATCACACAGATGTTTCAACTATGGAATGTACTAGTGTCACAAGCAGATACGGAGGAGCAGCAGACAAACAGAACCTGTGTATATCATCTCCCCCGTGACATAGGGGGGGATACAGATATATAGGGATCCACAGATGGATATAACAGGAGCTTTGGGGGTGGCAGGTATATATCTAGTACCCAGTACATTACACTGATGTCTCAACTATGGAATGTACTAGTCGTCACAAGCAGATATGGGAGCAGCAGCAGACAGACAGAACCTGTATATATCAGCTCCCCGTGATATAGGGGGGTACACAGATACATAGTGGTCCATAGATGGATAGAACACCAGCCCTTTTTTGTAAGTCTGGTAGAAATATCTACTGAATGCTCTCCATATGCTATCAGCCGTCCATATTTTATACAGGTCATTCTATGTTTTCCAAATTGGGAAGGAGTATCGCGTGCATATATGGGAGCAGCAGCAGACAGAAAGAACCTGTCTATAATATCTTCTCCGTGACATAGGGGGGTACACAGAAACATAGGAGTCCACAGATGGATAGAACAGCAGCCCTGTGTGATGGCAAGTATATCTCTGATTTCCAGTTTATTACACAGACGTCTCAACTATGGAATGTACTAGTCGTCGCAAGCAGATACGAGAGGAGCAGCAGACAAAAAAAACCTGTCTATATCAGCTCCCTGTGATATAGAGGAGTACACAGATACATAGGGGTCCACAGATGGATAGAACAGGAGCCTTGGGGGGTGGCAAGTATATCTCTGCCTCCCAGTTCATTACACTGATCTCTCAACTATGGAATGTACTAGTGGTCACAAGCAGATACAGGAGCAGCAGCTGAGAGACAGAATCTTGGTCTGGAAGTGCTTCCGTATTCTTGCAGTTCTACAAGAGTACTTTTTATTGCGGTCTCTTCTTGAAAGCATAGTCTTGCATATGCAGCAAGTAACTTTTGTTGTATTCACCTTTTTTTAAGCCAGGTGGAATGGTGAAAAATTTCCAGACAATGCTGGTATATTTTTGCTTTTTACTTTGGTGGAGGTTCGGAAGAAATTCTTGGTCTGATGAGTTCTCTGAATCAGCAGCCATAGTATCTTTAAGTAAATTTGTTATACAAAAAGAAAGAGCAGCAGATCTTCTAAGGAGGTATTTTCCTAAGAAAAATTCTAAGAAGAGTTATTGAAATGGGTGGGGTCCTTCAATAGGAAGTGTAATGAACCAATCAAATCTGGTTTTTGAGGTCCCATGGGGTGCGCGTAGGATGCACCCAGCGCAACTTTCCGAAATTGCATTAAAAAGTAATGTACTTTTTAATAAAGCTAAACAATATTCAGATAAACTCTTGTCTTAATATTTATATTAAATATATATAAATACGTTTTTCAACAATAAAAAAAATCACGGGGTTGTGCACTGACCGCATCCGATATGGATATGATGTCACGTGCTACCGTACTTCCATCACATCACATAATACGTACATCACAGTAAACCATGGGAGAATAGATTCTGAAAGCTAATGAGAGCTGTTGCTCATGCATGGGCATCCTCTCACAGAAAACCCAGCAGTCAGCCTTAAGAATTGTTAATGCCTGCCATAGGAGTGACTGATGACTTTATATATGTCAGTGATAAAATCAATCTAGTGATGGTTGCAGAAACATGAAAGACTATGCAGCTAAATCTATGGAAAAAAGTTCAGGGTCTATGAAAGGGCCCTTGGAATCAATAGTGTCGAACATAAAATTTGTACGATTCTTGTTTTTGTTCAGTCAGAATGCAACAATTGAGTTGATGTCTGAAATTTTGGGTTGTAGACAATGCAGAACTGTTGAATAGAATATAAATATAAAATAGATGTACATTTCTACATCTTAACTGCTATTGTAAAAAGTGTAAACTTTATTTGGGCAATTTGGTACATGTCTTATGTTTGACCATGTAGTCATTCTAAACTTCGTATTAACCACAGTTATGGTCTGATTGCATCATAGAACAGCCTTACAGTAGGGATTGTGAAACACTTGTTTAGCTATGTTCTTTTTGTTATTAAAAAACATGGAGAGCATGCTAAAATTCAGCATTGGCTAATCAAGCATTAGTTGTTGACGTATGTAAGAATCTGCAAACAGGGTGAATACCTAGGGCATTATCAGTCTCAGCTTCTATTCGTGGAATGTTAAATATTGATTCACATGTGCCCTTCTACCTACCCACCAACACCTGTGGTTGTTTCATGTTAATATTTATTTTACATACGCATTGACTACTCTATATTACACTTAGTTACTCCATTATGAACCTCATGTGGGAATAGAATGTAACAATTGAGTCGATGCCCAAGGAGATTGATTAAAAAACGAGGAGTGGCTTTACTCCCAACTTGAAAGACTTCAAAGAAATACTTCTTATTTTAAACTGGACAGAACATTAGATGGCAGGAGTATGCAGAGTATGTAAATTTACAACTAGCACGTGAACTCATCTTTACCATGGAAAGAAACTTATTAATACATACAATTCGTATATTTTTAATCTGAATAAGGTTACTAGGATATTACATTTGTTTCTATGCTTGAAATGTGCACACATCAGTAGTATTCTTAACATAGTGCCTGTTGGAAAGAAAGTGAAAATTGATTTGTTATTCTGAACGGATTGTATACAGGTCAATAGTTTTTTGCTCCGCAAACTTAAATTTATTTACATGCTAAACATAGTGCACTGTCTCCAGTCAGTGGCAAAGTGGTAATGACTCTATTACTAGGAAGGGTGTATAGCGAGTGAACCAACATGGCGGATGCAACTCAGAAAAGACCTTTGTAAATCCATTAGTTATACTGAGATCCACCCTGTATCAGACCCATCCGCACATGTGTGAATTGGAGATTATGTGCCATCAAAAACCCCTCTACTTATATCCGTTACTTTTTAACTTTGTCGTTTAGAAATAGTAAGAGTATATTACCTTAACGTTATCCTTAAAAATTTGTGAGTCTTTTTGTCTGCATACAATACAGAAAGTTTCATCAGACTCTAAATGTAAAACATATGTACATTAGCGGATTATAACAGCAGTGGTAAAAATTCTAAACTTAATTTACAATATTTTCTACATGTTTTCAGGCGTTTACCTATCTACTACATAGGACAGTCACAACTGTTCAAAACAATTTCTAATGGTAGCTAACAAATATAATTTTAAATTCACAAACATAATTAAAATATCTTACTTTACTATGTTCAAAATTTTTATTTTATAAAAAAGATTCAAAGAGAAAACAAAGTACCAAGTAATCCGAAGTTTATTAGAGCACTAGGGTATTATACATTTTCTATCATAAAATGTTAAAGTCAAACCTGATGACTCCATTAGGTCCATTGCAATTTTGATGTAGTCTGTGGCAACCAGTTTGTCCCATGGTTGAGATATCTGTATAATAAGGTAGAACAGGGGGATATACTTTCTTTAATCTCTGCAATTGGGTACTGACTTATGTAACATTCTGCAAACTGAAAAAAGAATTAAACATGTATATGTTGTACAAATGTCCGAGTTTAATTTTAATGTACATAAATACAATTGTTCTCAATAGGATTGGGGTTGAATAGCAATCATCCATAATGGAAGTATCATTACCAGAATGCTAAAAAAAATAAAAATAAATGACAGTTGTAGCTGTTCTGTTATCTTTGGTTAGATTAGATCACTAACTGCCATTGGTCATATTGGGGATGCTTCAATATCTGTTGCAAATCCTTTTAGAGACATACGAATGGTTATGTTAAATATTTTGCTTTGATTCAACATGTTGAGATTATAAGTTGTACGTGAAGGCATTTTGCTAGTATTATTGACTAATTTTACAAACTTTTCTTGCATATCGGCAAGACTATATGGTCCAGTAAACAATGTCCGGGGTCATCACCACCTTCCCTTCCAGGGAGGGGCGGGGGCACTCCGCCCTAAGGCGGATACGCGTGTCCTTGTCCACTGGTCTCCGGAGACGGTTCGCCACATAGAGGGCCACCTTATCTCACGGGACCCATTCCGAGGACCGGGGGTGGACAATGTCATCCGAGTCCAACATGTCCGAAGGACCCGCGGAGGTGGACGGCTGGGACGGAAGCCACGACCTAGAAGAGCAGGCCTCTTCCTCCGAATCCGGGGAGTCGTCATCCTACTGTGGCTCCGGTGACATAGTGCGGGGAGTGGGAGGTGGGACTCCTCCAGGGAGGGTGGGAGCGATATAAAGGTTCCTCAATCGCCTTAAAGGCGTGCCTAACCCTATCAAAGGCCCCCGGGTCAATCCCCTCAGTACATGGTTTCTTAGGTGGGGGGGGGACCGCTGACGGGGAAGGATCCGAGGCCGGGGAAGGCGCTGGAATGAGGGCCGCGATCTTTGTGTACGCCTCCTCCAAACGCGCCGAGAGGCGTTGCTCCAGGGGCGCTATCGCCTGATCCACCGCCCTGTAGATGGAATCATCCACCGCCTGGTAGAAATCGTCATCCCAGGAGGCTTAATTTAGAGGATCCTCCTCCGTGTACTGGCCTGACTCCCCCTGCATGCTGAGGTAAGTTGGGCTCTACAGGTAAGGGAGGTACAGCACAGCCGTTTGCAAAAATCCCCAAGGGGTACACTGTGGGACTGGGGCAACCCAGAGGATATGGTGGCACAGAGGCACTAATGTCGGGACTAGCCCAGGGCACGCAGCAGCCCTCTATGTACTAGGGCACCACCCGGTCAAGCGTCCCCTTGCGCCACACACCAGCGCTTATTTCGACCCCTTCGGGGTGTTCGCCACGTAATACAACCCACTCTGGGCGTCACACAAAATGAGGGAACCTAAATTACGACCCCGTGACATGGCAGAAGAATCTCCAGAGAACGAGCAGGCTGCAGGAGGCTATATCAGCAATGTCCTGGAAGAGAGTGGAGTGACACAGGCTTCCCCCCACGGTCATCGACTGATCCTGGGGGAGGCCCTCCCTCCCTGTTCACAGCCGGAGACAGATGACAGCCCACGAGGCCTGGTGAGACCGGCCTCCCGACTGCTGCAGTGCTTCTCCCGCCCTCACCTGGGCCCCGAGGTTGGCAAAACCAGGCTGCGGCCATGCTGCCGGGCAGTGCCAGTGGCAGTGATTTCCTCCTTTTGGTCCCGGACAGAGGCTGGCTGAAGCCCTGGTGCCCTGTACCTGCCTCTGCCACAAGGATTGGTGTAGAGTCAGCGCTGGGGCCCGCCCAGTGCCCCTGGTTGCCCACCGGGTGACACCAAACAGTTACCTTACTGCCTCCTGCTACGGCTGGTGGCTCTGGGCGGTGGGCATATTATTGCGTGCCTCCACGGGTAGCTACTCTCCCCTCAGCCCTAGCGGGTTCTGATCGACGCATGGAGGTCCTGTACCTGACCTCGCTGCGCGGTCAGTACAGGGTAGGTACAAGGGCCCAATCAGCACCTAAGAAGGACCACCAGCCGAGGACGACCATCTTCCTCGCCACCTTCTGCCGCGGCCGATGAACCTGGGCCGTGGCCGCACCGCAGTGCGACCCTGGTAGCGGCGCCTCATTTTTGAGTCAAGGCAAGGACCAATCATCACCCCTAGGTCCCGCGCCTGACTTTGCTGCACGGATCAGTGCAGAGTTGGTGCCGGGGCCTACACAACGCACTAGGGAGCCCACCGGGCGACAACGGCCATTTCCCTTGCCTTGCAACCCGACACAACTACATTCTTGTCGCAAACAGGTACCCCTCTTTTTTACCGTTGGTGGATGGCTTCATTACCAAATCTCCTATGAGGGTCCCTACAAACCTCAGGTATGAGGGGTGTATGTGTGGCTGTAGGCCTATTCTAGACTGAGGTCTCCAGTAAAAGTCTGAGGCCCCCTGCCTAAACTCAGTCCTCTGCAACCATGCTACAACGGCCAGTGCAGGGTCGACATTGGTGTGGGTGCTCATTCTGCTCCTGCCTCCTCCTGGAGAAACAAAGGGTGCACTGCCTTTCTGGGGGCCCGATACTGGGAGCAGACCTGACAGGAGCTGTTAAAGACCCGACCATGGGGAAGGACAAGGCACCACATGCTGCATCATCACAGATGCAATAGATCGTTACACCACCTGCTCCAGTGGTCCTGCCTCTGGCACCGCTGGTATAGTAGACACGGGCAAAGCTGAGACCTGACACAACGATCTCACCGTTATCATATAGGCGATCCGAACCTCCCAGGTGGTGGTGATGGAGGAGGCCAGAGTTGGAAAAGTGAAAATTGATGTGGCGCTGCTTCGCCAGGAATTACATAACACCCTATCTTGGATCGCAGAGACGGAGTCTCGGATCTCCACGGTTGAAAAAGAACAAAATTATGATCTTACCCCGCTTCCTTTATATCTTCCTCAACTTTCCCTTCCAAATCCAGAAGTCTTGGTTCTGGTGGCTAGAGAGCGATGCCCACAACTTTCCGTGGCGGGGCAAGCCACCGCAGCTATCATTCACCCACTGTCAGCGAGGCCCCTATGATGGTGGACTGGGCATATTTAATCTCTACCTATACCACCTAGCCACCCAACTCCTCATAGCTCACGATTGATTCAATGGGGATTGGTCTGACCCGGTCTTTAGGCTAGAGCTCAGTCGCTTGGGATTTCTTACTCTGCAGGCACTGTTATATGGAGCCCCAATCACTGCCCGTATTACCACGGTTACACAAGTAGTACTCCTAGCTTGGCATGCCGCCTTGCGCCACATGCTGTGGAATGCTAAATTCTCACAACAAACTCCACTATGGCAAGGCACCTGGCTGAAGGAAGTGGTCTAGCTCACCAGCTTCCGTGCCTGGGACTTCATCAGGATCTCTCAACTTGGGGATGTATGGACGGCGACCCACATACATTCCTTTGCCAAACTACAAAAATCCTTTACCCTTGCAAACTCCCAATTCCATCAATACCTTCAAGTCTGACACACCCTTCAGATAAATATGCTATTGTTAGACATTGCTCTTTATATACATTTCTTTGAGGGCAAATCACAGCGTTAATGCTTTAGATTCTTGAATTTGAATCATTATTACGGGGAAAATGTGGTATTGTAATACATCGCGATCATGTGACCGCAACCACATCCAATCGAAAGACTTAAAGCGTAGACAGCCGAGCATAGCATGGTTCTGATTGTCAGATTGGCAGACAGCTCAAAGCGCGGGACGCTTTACATTTTCAGTCACAGGCTCAACCACTTCCCCTGGAGCGGTACGGTGAGTGGGGCACTCGGCAGCCGTCAAGCGCAACAGAGTCAACCAGAGCACTTTTACAGCAGGTACAGCAGATTTCAGGGTCAGCAGTGGCTGGTGTCTCGGATATTTAGCAGGATTGCTTTAGTTCTGGGCAAAGCTTGGGGCTTAAGTGTCTATCATGATGGCCTTCTTGGCCACTCCCCAAGAAGGGCAATTCAAAACCCAATGTAGGGGTAAAGACTGCATCTGTCAGGAAATCACATCCTAAGGCCTGCATGGTGTACGTTATGTGGACAATGCAGTTACTTAGGAGTTTGGGGCGGAGCACATCACTTACTTAGCCTCAGAAGCTTACTACCCGGAAGCTTGTCTCTAGCTTCTGGACCAACACCATGGCACTGGGTGTCTCAGTGGCATCAGTACTGGTTTGGCATCTCAGCCGTATCCTGGCTGTGTGTGTGTCATCATGGCTGGACTGCAGCAAGTAACCCTTGTCTCCATGCTCACAGTGGTGTGTAGCAGCACATTCCCTCTATTTGCTTTTTCTGTTGATTGCTTCCTAGAGGAAACCTTCCCTCAATTCTATTGTTTTCACAAGCAACTGCTTCTGGTTCCATATGAAAACATTCTGAAAAATAGATATCGTGGACCTTACAATCCACCATCTTCTCACGATAGGTTTTGGGGAGATGGGGGAAGTTTCCTTGAACATATAGGAAGAAATGGATTTCTAAACAAAAGCAACAATTTCTACATTTGGCTTTGAGGGATAGGAAATGGTTAATTTAGTTAATTTTAGCTAATGTTAATGTTAGGTGGTGTCCGAGAGAATGTACAAGTCAGATGATGCTGAGAAGGATTAAGTACCCAGATACTTTACGTGCCAAGAAGTGATAAAAAATACATCTTTCCTCTTATGTCAGTTAGTATTGCAAGGATGAGAACCAAAGTTTAACTAATGTGTGTTTAGTCCTGTACCTATTCATTGTTAACATACATTGTTTTCAGCTACTAGGGATTTTTTATGTCTTCAGTTAAATAGGCTTTCACAGAAAAATATTAAAGTTTCAATGACTCTGTAGACTGGTGTGTTGCTAAAATGTACACAATATTAGGGGCATGATTTACATATTTAAGAAAAGTTAAGTTGAACTGTAACCCTTTGAGGTGGAAAACTTGATTACATGGCACCTGTATTTGTTTTCATTTTTCTCTCTAGCTAACAGATCAGAAGGTGCGCAATCCTCAGCCCTTATTGAAATCTGCACGAGGTAAGACATTATTATGCCACCCCTAAATAAACACATTAAAGATAGCAGATGTAGACTTGGCTTCAACACTGATACACAGGGCAATGTTATGTGATTTCCCCCTTTACTGAGTACACTGACCCTCACTGTGATTTACCGCCACGACATTTATCCCGCTCCTTAACTCTCTACCTGCCATATTTACACTGAACTTTTTTCTGTTTGCCAAATTATGATTGTATTACTCCCTCTTGCTCCATCGTGTGATATGTGTATATATATGTGATCAAGGGTACTGGTTACCCGAAACGCGTCATGCTGAGCTAAGAAAAGGGATAATATATCTTTCTGCTCACATTCCACACTGTCTGGTGGTTCGTTGTTTCTGGGTTGCCTTCGGGAGAGAACAGAAAGTTTCTGTATATATATATATATATATATATATATATATATATATATTACTTTCACTCCGTTTGACGCTGCTGCATCTCAGTCACACTCTTAGGACTGTTGAAACGAATAAGCCAGACCCAAATTCGGTGCAAAATCATTGATTTATTCCGTGAAGCAGAATAGCACCCAGCAAGCCCGCATGATGCGTTTCGCCTCTAGCCAGAGGCTTGATCACATGATACATTGCTTGAAAGTGATGAAGGTACTTATTGAGCTCGTGAAGGAGGGGTGGCGCTAGTTGTATATAGCCTACCCTTATTAACCCTGTAATGGTCAGTAAACATACCGACCTCTCTTTATGTTAAACTAGCAGCCCGTCCCGACGTTGTCCGGGTATGAATTGCTGCCGGCCAGTAGTATATTGTTTTGTAGGATTTCGTTTTGATAGCATTTCTTATCTGTGACAGGCCTGTGAAATGCTCCGATTCATAGTGCACATATTTTTCCTTGCAATATTATATAGCGCGAACTCGACAACATGGCATGAACACAATTTACATTACAGAAGAACACATTCATTTGTGGTAGGCACGGGGAGACAAAGCGATTTTCCTGGAATCACAGGATGTTGAGCTGATGCCGAGATTCGAACATAGCTCCCCAGCTCTAAAGTTCGCAATTCTAGAACTTGTGGCGGAAGGTGTGTCTAAAAGTGTATGTCGGTGCTGGCCATCAATGAGAGAGACCTGTGCATTTTTCAAATGGGTGGTGAAAAAATATGAGTATGTTGCTGGAGATGTGGGCCTCTGTGCCAAGAATGTACTTACCGGGGGAGGGTTAACACCCATTATTCCGCAACTTTTTTTCCGCATACCATCACTCCGCATACTTTCATTACAAAAGTACCATGACTCCGCAATGCCATTATAACGCATGGCATTACATTTAAATGCTTATACCACGCATACGTTTACAACGAAATTCGTTGTAAATGCATGAATGGTAAAAGCATGTTTTTTTTTAATGTTTGGATAAGGTAAGTATGGGTATAGAGGTATATGTTTTGGGGTACTGAGGTATATGTTTTGGGGTGTTTGGGTATTTTAAGGGTTCAGATATAGTTTTGGGTTATGGGGTACAGGGGTAGTTTTAGGGTTTAGGGATAGGTATGGGTTTCGGGGTACAGGGGTATTTTTAGGGTTCAGTGCTAGGTTTGGGTTTTGGGGTATAGGGGTATTTTTAGGGTTCAGGGGTAGGTTTGGGTTTTGGGGTACAGGGGTATTTTAAGGGTTTAGGGCTAGGTTTGGGTTTTGGGGTACAGGGGTATTTTTAGGGTTAATGGCTAGGTTTGGGTTTTGGGGTACAGGGGTATTTTAGGGTTCAGGGCTAGGTTTGGGTTTTGGGGTACAGGGGCATTTTTAGGGTTCAGGGCTAGGTTTGGGTTTTGGGGTACAGGGGTATTTTAAGGGTTCAGGGCTAGGTTTGGGTTTTGGGGTACATGGGTATTTTAGGGTTCAGGGGTAGGTTTGGGTTTTGCGGTACAGGGGTATTTATAGGGTTCAGGGCTAGGTTTGGGTTTTGGGGTACAGGGCTATTTTTAGGGTTTAGGGATAGGTTTGGGTTTTGGGGTACAGGGTATATTTATGGGGTTAAGATGGGTTAGTGTTTAAGGGTGTTAGGGTATTTTAAGGAGTAAGGGTGGGTTATGATTATGGGGTGCAGGGGTATTTAAAGGGAGCAGGGTGGGATTAGCACACGATATGAGACATGGCATGAAGGGCGGAACGTACCACACGCCCGCAGCGTTTGTCACACCCCCAGCACACGCCCACAGCACAACATAGATACGCCCAAAAGGGACTACTTTGCTGGCATGGTTCTTTTACCTTTTAAATGTATATGGTGGGCGTCTGCCTAGCCTATGTCCTTCTGCTGCAACTGCCCTTTCCAACGCTGTATTGGGTATTGTGATTGGTGCTGTGGTTCCTGAGATTACCCGCCTCAAAGGTTTGGGCTCTCTCTTTATTATATTAGTATGGATAAATGGCTCATTGCCATGCTTTCCAAATTAGACAGTTTGATTTGTGCAACACATATGCAGTGCAAAATACACAAAAAATAATTTAACATAATATGTAGTTGGTTACAATCTTAAAAATCACACATTCAGGAGAAAAAATGTATGTAAAAAAAGATTTGTAAACAAGTGCATTATTTACAATAAAAGACATAATGTCTGTTTTTTTTATAAAATAACAAGTCCTCCGAAAAAAATGTTTCGTGTCCAATCAAACCGCAATTAATATGTGCAGAATTCATAATGTATATACAATTCTATAAAAGCCTTAATAAATATCATCATTAAAACCATCTTTTTGTTAACATAAAAGACCAGTTGGAAAACATCAATATCATAATAGGGTATACATTGGTTATTAACCAAGTCCTTTCAATATATTGTAAGCTCAAGTTGTAAAAGTAAGAATCCTCATTGTTAATCCTACCAATAAAGTGCTCAATAGTGCAAAATTATGTAATATACATCATAAAGAAATTTTATAAAATCTAGGAAGGATATGAAGGGAGGGTATTGGTTCTTTATAGTTATTCATACACCAATTCGATTGTAAATCATTGCTTTATCCCTAATATGTGACTTTGTTCAATTCATTATGTATTCAATGTTTACTTGAATTACAAAAAGAAACTGGGTATACTTCTTTAACGAGAATTACGACAGTGCTCTTAAGATACCCTTGGTGTATTGGTACTACAAACATGTGTACAAATCTTCACTCGCGTTAAGATCATGCGGGGTCTTACTGTCCAATTCTATAATGTACCTAGTTTCCAATAAACGGAGCTTAGTATCTCTATCGCCTCCGCTCTTGAGTGGCATGACGCAGTCAATGGCATAGTATTGTAAAACTGAGGGGTCACTTTTGTGTAGATTCTCAAAGTGACGGGCCACCGGGTAAGCTTGATCTTTTCCCACGATAGCCCTTATGTGCTGCAATATCCGCTTGTGAACAGGCAAGCGGATACTACCTACATACCGGAGTTCACAGGGACACTGCAGCACGTAGACTGCAAATTCAGTCTTACATGTCATGCGTTTTTTGATTTGTACAGGGTTGCTTTTAAAAGGCACTGTGTACTGGGTTTTGTTACAAACATGTCTGCAAGCCTTACAGACCGAGCTCTTCTTAAATCCTCAACTAAGGGCACCCCATGTAGCGGAAATCGGCTTCTCAAGTAAGTTACTTACTAATCTGTCTGACATAGATAAGGATTTTCTCAATGTTATATTGGGTTTATTTATAATATATTTCCCGATAACAGGGTCCCCCGTTATTAAATTCCAATTTTTGTAGAAAATCTGCTGAATTTCCTTGTGTTGTTTACTATATGTGGTGATAACCCTGAGTCTAATTGTCGTATCATCCATTCGTGGAACCTTGGACTTGTCCTTGATTGCCAATGCTACTTCCCTTGTTACAGATAATGATCGATTGATAGCCCGCTGGATAGTTTTAACAGAATAACTACGGGACTAAAAACGTGCCATACTTTCCTCCTGAGCCTTTTGGCAGTCTAGATCAGTGCTGCTAACCCACCTGATCCGCAGCATCTCCCCAAAGGGGATACTGCTGATCAGGCGGTGAGGGTGCTGGCTGGAAGCATGCAGTACCGTGTTTCCAGCCGTGGGCTTTCTATGCAACCTGGTGGCTAAGCCTGTCTCTGTGACATATACCTCAGTATTCAAGAAAAATACGGATCTGGCGTCAATATGTGAAGTAAATCTTAGATTTAAACCATTATTGTTTAATGCTTCCACAAAGTCATTAGCTTCCAATAATGACCCTCGCCATACCATGAATAAGTCGTCAATGTATCTTAGGTAAAGTGGTACCTGTTTTTGCATAGTTGCCCTGAGATCGTCTCCTAGGGTCTGCTCCTCCCAGACTCCCATGTGGAGACATGCTAGACTCGGGGAGAAGCAGGCCCCCATAGCTACCCCCCTAACCTGCTGGTGTATCTGGTTATTAAACAGGAAATAGTTTTGCTCCAGGGAAACTTGGATCATTGATAACAACATTTTGTTATGTGTAGAAAAGTTAATTGGCCTCATGTTTAAGTAAAATTCCACAGCTTTCATACCATCAGCATGTTTGATTGATGTATAAAGGGAGGATACATCGAGTGTTATCAGTAAACAATCAGAGCTCTAAACAACATTACTTACTTTTCTGATGAAATCAGAAGTGTCCTGTACACATGATTGAAGGCATTTTACCCATTCCTGGAGGAAAAAGTCTATATATCGTGAAATGTTCTCTGTTGAACTATTGATAGCCAATATAATCGGACGTCCAGGTGGTGTATTGATATCTTTATGTATTTTCGGTATTATATAGAATGTTGGTATTACCGGGAAATCTTTCTTCATATAGTTGTATTCATCATTTGAAATTGATTTAGCACTTCTCCATGCCATGAGTTTCAAATTGTGATCCTGCAAAGAAGCTTTCAAAGCTGTCAAATTGCTTTTTCTATAACAAGAAGAATCCGACAATTGACTTTCCGCTTCAGCAATGTACATATCCCGTGGCCATAAGACAATGTTCCCGCCTTTATCTGCTTGGCGGATGATCACATTTTTATCTGACTCCAATTTTTTTAATTAGATTTTGATAACATTGATTCTTTTTGTTTGCCACATTGTGTTTCTTGTTTGTCATTATGTATAGCTGTTTAAGTTCCTTGGTAACTAAGTCATGGTAAACATCTATGTTGTCATGTGTTAACACCGGTTGAAAGGTTGACTTTGGTTTAAAGGGGGTGTTTCTCAAGCCTTGATCTTCCCTTGATGTCACTAAAAGCAAATCCAATGATGGTTCACCTTCCTGTTGTAAGCTCCAACTTTCATCAAAGGAGCAACGATCCCCAACTTCCAACAACGAGGGACTGTTTTGTGTACCCATCTGTTTTTTTCCTTTCTTTGATTGGAGAAGAAAGAATTTATTTAATTTCAATTTGCGTACGAAGCTATATGTATCCATTCTTGCATCCACATAGTTAAAATTCGATGGCGGACAATATGATGATCCTAGGCCTAGGATCATTTCATCTTTTGCAGAAAGAGTGATGTTAGAGAGATTGATGATGGACCTTCCTCTTAATTCACATTCGCCTTGCACTTCGATCAGTTCCACCGGCCCTTGGCTGTCTGGTTTGCGTTGGGTTGCTTTGTGCTGGCGGCATTTTCTCCTTGCGTGTCGTTTTTGGTTGGCCCGGTTTTGTTTGCCTGTGTCTTCCCTAGGACTCTTGGTCTTAAAGTGTCGCGCCGGTCTTGACATAGACAACTCACCTCCTGCGCCAAAGACAGCTTTGTTAACCCTTCCGTGGAGGGTCCTGCCGCTTTGTTTTCCGCCTCGCTACCAGATGTCAGAATAGCATCAGTAGAGGAAATTGAGACAGTCTTGTTTCCCTCATTTGCCTGTCGTACTTTCCTCGCACGAGCTTTTACATTTTCATACTTCTTTGCATATGTAAAAGTTTAGCCGTTCAGATAGTCTAGGCGGTCCCGTTCAAATTTAAAAGCTTTGCATTTTTTTATTATTTCTTCATCCTTTTTGACTCTGCATCTTCTCATTTCTAAATTTGTCCGCCTGCTCACTCGGCCCAAATCCTAGAATTTCCGTTTCGAGTAATTCTATTTCAGCTTGTATCTTTACTCGGTCGCTTTCAGCATATTCAACCAGAATTGCCATAAGCTTACTTGAACACTCTAGGTTCGTTTCCGCCCATTTCATTAGCATTTGTGGATCAGGTGTTTCGTAACTTGGGGCCAGTGTAATTCGCAACCCCCTCAGTACTCTACCAACTTTCAAATACCGGGATAAAGATTTATTTTCCCACCACTTGGATTGCTCCTTTTTTATACGTTTTTCCATTTTTTTGAACAAGTCTTTAAGTGTGGGATTGACGTCTGTAGTGGTGTTAAAGCCAAAAAAGCAGAGATAACCCCCCTTCATAATATGCCCCCAGAATTGCTGAATGTCCATGTAAAAATGTATGGAGTACCACTTCACTCCTGCATTATTGTCTAGGAAGTATCGAAGTACCACTAAAATATTAACATAAATTATTCATAAAATTGGATGGCTCTTACAAGAGCTTACGAATCTGTGGAAAAGAAAATCAACTTAGATTTTGTTGGATAAGCCAACATGTCAAGTTTGAAAGGATGATATGGTTTCCATAGGTGGTTCAGTTCCAGTAGTATTAGACTCCACTCATCTGCACTTTATGTTCCCCGTGACTTCTACTACTTCCTAAAACAGCAGGGTGCAAGAAGGTACCTTTAAACACATTTGGTGGGTGTGCACACAACTCACTCTTTTCTGGAAAAAAGTTTTAAGCCATATTAAAAAGTCCCTCTGGTTCCCTATTCCGGTAGACTACTGCACAATTAAATGGGGCCTATACCTGACCACTCTTGAGGCACAAACTCATGCTGATTGGTACCTAATCTGCCATCTGACAGGTGCAGCCAAACAATAGATAGCCCTGGTCATGTGTCCCGGTTAGGCTCAGAGGAAAACAGTGTCATTTTCACATGTATTTATCAATTGTCTCAGCACAATGGTGGAACTTTTTGTACTGCTCGCTGTCCTAATACTTCTAATCCCTTTCATCGGATTCTGTCTATTGATCATTGCAGCACATATATTTTATAAAAGACTCACATTGGTTCAGTAAATATTTAAAAAATCCCTCACTCTGTATTCCTTGTATATTTCTCTGAGAGTAAGTGTGCACCAGTGACTGAGCAAAAGTGTTCTAGCTAGGTCAAGGGGAGGTTATGGTGGCACTGTAAGCTAGCTGGCCTATAGGATGACTTATCCAGAGGGGGTGCATAGAATCAGTCTGGCATCATCCCAATTGTTATGCTGCCACAAATGCACAGTTCCTCCCATAGGGTGGAAATTACACATTATGGCGCTGCCAGCGTTGGTTGGGTTCTCATTTTCTTTTTGGATCACCTGAGTAACTCAATTGTGCCTTCTCAGTGACCCCACTTTCCTCCCAAATGGAGAAGTCCATGGCGGTAGGGAAAATCCTCCTCAGCTGAGTAGGTAACTCACATATATTATCTGTAGGCTGTTCGAGCTTGAACTCTTAAAGGATCACATTCACACTGTGTTACCCTCTCTGTAATTAATTTATAATTATGTCCAGGGACGAAGCAGCTTGGGCAATAAACATTGCTGAGAACTGCAGACATGCAGTTACTCTTAAAGAAATGCAACACTTATAGGTGGAGATGTTACCTTCTTGGTAGAGGCTCACTAAGCATTTAGGACAGAGGTGTTCTATTCTTGGGCTACTTTTCCGAATGCAGACAACATCACACAACTATTTCACACCAACACTGAGAATGAAATACCAGATAATTACACCATACAAAGAAATAAATACTCCTAACATACCAAGAACATATACGTTGGTTTAATGGCACCCTCCCACACACAACAGAACACATTAGACTCTGTCCTCTCAGCAATGAGGGAGCAACATGGCCAGACTTTGCCAGATAAACACTGCATTCTAATGATGAAAATTAACAGCAGCTCAGGTGTGGACATTAAGCAAAGATTTAGTAGCACCACCCCAATTATCAACACCGGGCATTAGCCCTCAATCGCCGAATACAATAATGGTTAAGGTACCCACCAGATGGGACCGCAGGAAAAACACAGAACAATTGACAATTTGGTTGCCGATGGGGATTTTTCACCTTGTGGAAGACTGCGCTACTCGGGTACAGTCTTCGCTTCATTATGTACCAGAACACATGGTACCCCTTCCCTGGCTGTTTTGCCTGATGTGCTGAAACAGTTAGAGAAATGAGTACGGGGCAGCAGCTGCCCTGGACTTAGGGATAAAACTGATAAGCACTTTTACTGCAGTATCCTCAATTATGTTGAGTAACATAAGGGGGAAGCAGCAGCATTAGTTATACGCCAATGTCTGAGGGATTTTACTCCTGCACAGCAGGAGTGGGAAGTGCCTAACATTATTAAAGAAACCTCTGCAACATTAGGGAGAGATACTTCGGGAGTCAGACCTGGTAAACTGCAGTTAAAAAGTAATTCTGAAAAGGATAACTCTAAGCCTGCACCAGACATTTCAACAAAGAAAAAGTGAGATAATAAAACAATTAAGACAAACTTAAATCATGTGGTTGGTCTTCTCAACAGGAAGCCACTGAAAATCATTACAATCTTCAAAACCGTGATTAAAATAGACTGCCTGACAGGTATCAGGATACAGATGCACATTGGTCTCATTCCTTCCAGGATTTATCTGAAAAACGTTTGGAGAGAGGTTGACGATCAGAGCGTTGATCGGAGGAGCACGTAAAACTAAAGAAGGCCTCACAAAGTTCATCTGACTACATCATTATACAAGAAGACAAACAAAAAACATCCCAACCTCAATTCAAAAAGAAGAAGTTAGCCAGACTTAAGGTCAGGCATGCGCCGAATATTGAGCACTCAGCTTTTGAGTGGGGAGTGGGCATTGGCAATGCTGAACAGCTTGGCAGAAATAACAATAGTTCACCAGAACCTGATTAATTATCTGGTGGGCATAGCGCTGAGTGAGTATATCACGATAGAAACAATTGATACCAGGGCAAGTGAGCCCCATCAGCTATACAAAATAAAACTCAATTTGTAGGGGGACGTACCCAGGATCATCTATGCTCTCTTTTTGGAGGATCTACCTCATGACTGGCATATTATCTTGGTTGAGAAGGATTATCAACCTCATTTCGTAATGGATCAGACAAATGGGGAAGGGTTAATTTTACCTGCTTTCCCCTATCTCATTCCAGAATCAATAAAACATTCATACACCAAGGAGAGAGTGCTAGCACTAGCTCCCGCGTTATATCGCAACCATGTGGGTTCACCTTATCATGAGATACCACTGAGGATGATCCCACAACCTCAAAGACAATATCCAATTACATATGAAGTTAAAAAACAAGTTAGGGAAATCCTAGAATAACTTGAATATCAAAGTGCAATAGAAAGTTGCACCTCATCTATGAATAATCCCTTGTTTATAGTGATGAAACCAGACCTTTCATATTGTCTAGTATTAGACAACAGACATTTAAGCACAGCTACTCGCACATTTGCAGTACAGAATGCACACAGTCCATCACTTATGAATAACATTTGATGAAAAAATCCAAAACAACACTGATATCTCTAATGGATTTTTCTGGCAAAATATAGCACCTTTAAGCAGATATTTGACAGCATTCCATCATGTGCCCGACCTAGGCCCATGTAGCGAAGCTGCACATTTTCTAACATTGTCTTCTTTTTGCACAACATTACTGCTGTGACCTTTTGAACATATTCACATGTGTTGTGCTTTATCTTTCCTAGGCAATCTGCAAATAAAGAACTGCACCAATCTAGATCACAGTCAACCTGACTAAGAAAACAATGCGTCATAAAAAGGCCATTATAACAAAAGAATAGAATTCACAGAGGGTGGTGTCTATAATGACTCTAATATTTTTTGCCTTAATAACTGGTGTTGAGATGGTCCCCAGCTCTGCTGGCCACCATTCTGAGGACCAGAAGGAGGTAGCTTTCCCAAAGAGGAGTACCTCGGTTGTATCTGAGTTCAACTTTAGACAATTCTCGGCCATCCTTGTCTATTGTGGTGTCTTTGAATGATGCTTTTAGGGGGTTTCTGTAAATTATTGCCAAACCTCCTCCTTTTTTACCCGGCTGATCCCTTCTGGTTATTGTGAACCCTTGTGGAACTGCCTTCACCAGATCGGGACCTGATGCTTCATCTGCCAGGTTTTCGTGACAAATATCATGTCCAGAGCATGGGAGTCGACGAAGTGATTGAATTCGAACTGATGTTTGACTATTGACTTCTATGCATTTACTAGTGCACATGACAGTCCTTGTGGGGTTTTAAATTCATAGGGGTCCTCTACTTAATCCCTATTTCTGCGGAAGATCTCTTATAAATGTTGGTTGGGGCCTGCTCAGCCTGGGGCCTGCATTTGATGTCTGAGAGCCTGAGGTTGCAGTATTGACAAGTGTGCAACTTCGTGTTCTTTGTGCCTCCTAAGATTGGGCCAGGACATTCCGGAGATCTGCACGAAAGTGCCAGGAGCTCGCCTCTGTTGTATGATATTGTGGGAGCCATTCTGATGGAAAACCGGCAGCGTGGCTGGCGCTGAGCGCGGAACGAGCGTGGACGTGCGCAGACGGGCTTGCCTTTGGGGCGCCAGCGGCAAGACCGCTGTGAACGTCTGCCTCAGTGGGAGTTTAAGTAGCCTTCCTGTCAGGCATTGAATGACTAGAGCGGCAACCAACCTAAAATGGCGGCCATTGCACGCTGGTTCCAATGGTGCCTAGTCTCCCTATGTTTCCCAGCTCCCTCCACAACAATCTGTTATTCAGAAGCCGTGGTGGACCGGGGAGCCGGACTCGAGAATTACCGTGAGTAATCAAACCACGTTATGGACACTCGCCGATGCGCATTTACAATTAGAACAATTAAAATGTTTAAAATTGAGTAGTGCAAATAACGGGGAAAGTGCAGGAAAATGTGCAAATTTAGCAGTGAAGCTTTGCAGCAGTGGGGTATGACAGTGCAAATGCCTGTGTGCAGCCTTCCACTGCGCGTTCTCCTCAGTGGTAGTTTAAGTAGCCTTCCTGTCAGGCATGGAACGACTAGAGCGGCAACCAACCTAAAATTGCGGCGGTTGCGCGCTGGTTACAGTGATGCCTAGCCTGCCTATGTTTCCCAGCTCCCTCCACAAAAACGGCTATTCAGAAGCTGTGGTGGACCGGGGAGCGGGACTCGAGAATTACAGTGAGTAATCAATCAATGTTATGGACACTCGCAGATGTGCATTTACAATTGAAACAATAAAATGTTTAAAATTGATTATTGCAAATAACGGGGAAAGTGCAGGAAAATGTGCAAATTTAGCAGTGAAGCTTTGCAGCAGTGGGGTATGATGCTCGAATACCTGTGTGCTGCCTTCTGCTGCTAATTTAACTGCAGCAGAAATGCGTACACTATACAGAGATTTGGTAAAACAATTACAGAAATCTTGCACAGTTCAACTATTGACTATTAGTTGACTGTTCAAACCACACAGCCACAATTTGCTACCATGGGTATCAGCCCGCGAATGCTAAATGCTGTTATAGGGAAAATTCCCACCAGTCAGGAGCAAATTCCGTTTTGGATAGCACAAAAAACAAGAAGGCTTGAAGCAGTACTTCCCCATATGGGTCTGCAGGAAAAACACTGAATATTACCAATTTGCTTGCCAATGGGGATGGCTCCTATGGTGGAGTGCAATTTTCGCAGCCATTTACACTAGAACACATGGTACCCCTTAACTGGCTGTCTTGCCTGAAGTAATGAAAGAGGTACAGAATGAGTATGGGCAGCACCTGCCCTGGACTTGGAAATCAAACTGATGGGCAATTTTGCAGCAGTATCAGCCATTATTTTAAGTAACTTAAAGAAGAAGGCAGCAGCATTAGCTATACACCAACGCTTGAGGGAGTTCACTCCTGCACATCAGGAGCGGGAATTGCCTAAATTTTTCGATGAAACCTATGCTACGATAGGTAGAGATCATTTGGGAGCCAGACCTATGAAACCAAAAGCTAAGAGTAAATCTGAAAAGGATAACTCTAGGCTAGCACCTGATTCTTCCGAGAAGAATTGGGACTATAAACTAAACAAATAAAAACAAAATACAATCACGGTGTTGGTCTCCTCAACAGGAGAGCACTGAAAAGACATACACTTTTAGAAACCATGATAACATTAGAAAGCCTGACGAGTATCAGGATATTATTACATGTACATCTCATTCCTTATAGGAGTCATCCAATACACATTTGGAGAGAGGTGGAAAGCCAGACACCAGATTGGAAGAGCAAGTGAAAATGAGGAAGGAATCACAGCGCTCATCAGACTACATCATTAATAAAGAAGACAAACAAAATAACACTAAACCCGAATTAAAAAGAAGAAAGTAGCTGGAATTAAAATAGGACATAACCAGGCTGCTGGGGACTGTCTGAATGGGGAACGGACATTGGCAATTCTGGAGAGCATTGCAGAAATCACAATAGCTTGCCAGAATCTTATGGATTATATGGTGGCAGTAACGCTGAATGGGCATATCACGGTGGAAACACCTGATACCAGGGTTAGTGTTCCTGTCGTTTAAATGAAATAGGACTCCAGTTGGAGGGTGATATACCCAGGAACATCAAGGCTCTATTTTTGGAGAACCTGACATATGTTACGATATTTTTTTGGTTGAAAAAGACTGTCCAACTGAGTTTGCAATGGAATGCCCAAATGGGGAAAGGGTAATTTTACCAGCTTTCTCTGACCTTGATTCGAAATCAATGAAACATTCTTACGCCAAGGAGTGGGCGTTTGCGCGCGCTCCTGCACTATACTGAAATCATGTTGGGTGGTATGATGAGTCACCTCATCTCGAAATCCCATTAAAAACAAATCCTCAACCCCAGAGACAATGCCCAATAACACATAAAGCTAAAAAACATGTTAGGGAAAACCTAGAACAACAAGAGTACCAGGGTGTAATAGAATATTGTATGAATAATCCTATATTTCCCGTAATGAAGCAGGACAATTTATCCCATCAAGTTTTAATCAACTGGCATTTAAACGCATCTATTCGCACATTCGCAGTACAAAATGCACACAGTGCCGGACTATTGAATAATATTGTGCGTGAGAAATACTAGATATCTCAAATAGATTCTTGTGCCAGAATATAGTGCCTGAAAGCAGATATTTGACTGCAATTTAGCGCTAGGTTCACAGACGCAATTTTTCTGTTCTCCTCAAGGATATAAGAATAGTGCTGGACTGTTTTCCGACATGGTTACTACAAAATTTTGATGAGGCAGCGTTGTCATTTGTAGATGATATTTATCTGATGGATGCCCTAGGGCTGACTGTAATGGTTGAAACCCTAGTTTGGGGCATAGCGGTTTCATCCATTTCGTTCTTGCCAGTGAATACCTGAGGCAAAAATAACAGGGCATGTTTTATGTTACATTTCCCTGTAGCATATGCCTTACACAAATCGCTGTTCAACTTCCTCGTATCGCACCAACATGTAAAGCAATTGTGCACAAGAATACCAGATTTAAATTTTAAGTATAAAACTTAAGCCCTGGGGTAATAATTTCAACCAGATATACTTCACACCTTGACAATGGTGTTATGTTCAGGAATTTCCCCACCAGGCTGCTTGGTTGGGCACTTGCACACCAGTTATCTACAACATAAGCCCAGTATGGTGGTCTGCTGGACTCAGCAGACCTCCATCTCTGGCACATCTTTTAAATAAAGCAGTATTTTTTGAATGAATCCCGTTTTCCTTAAAGGAAAACGGAATGCATTTAAAAAAAGAACATTGAAACGTTTTGTTTTCATATTTTACGGGTAGGTAGTGGTCCCTGGGCCAACTGCCTGCCCCTAAAAAATATTTTCCTCTGCATTCACAAAGGGAAGCGTTCCCCTTGGAACCCCCTTCTCTTTTGCGTGTGCTTTACCACCCTCTTGAAGAGGGCGGTACATTGCAAGTGTTTTGCAACGGCAATTGTGGTCACTAAACATTCTTACACAGGGTAGCGAGTCACTGTTAGAAAGGGATGCCCTTGGAAAGCCCCTTCCTAATAGAGAGTTGCAAATCCTATTTAGCAAGTCACAAATACATTGCCACTCACTAAATAGGGTTTGTATATGACCCATTGGTATTTTTGCATGCACAGAGAGGTCACAAACTCGTTTGCGCTTGAAAAAAATGAGTCCTACATCTGGCCGACTATTGTTAAACTTAATTTAAAACTGTTCCTACTTTGTATGTTTGTGGTATAGTGCAGCACACATACAAAGTCAGAAAAGAAAGGAGAAATGAAAACATTTCTCCTTTTAACCTCCTTAATTTGGGGTGCAAAACCCTGTCTACTATTGTTAGTTGATAGGGTTTTGCATCAAAAAGCATGGGTGGGAGCTTATCTGTAAGAACACTGTCAAACAATATTCCCTAGCCCCTAGCATAAATAATCCTGTACCTTAATTTCTGACATTTGTCACAAACCCCCAACACAGATACATATTACTTAAGTTTCGTTTGAAATATATTCTGCTTATGCTAGGTTTTCTTGAAAAAATATATTCTGCCCATGTGACGTACAATCCCCTCAGAGTGATCTTCATTTTGTATTCCTTTGTAAATTACATACTGAGGAAAGGAATAGATATATTCTGCCGCTTATGTGTAGACTCAACTTCAGAAAATGACGCCCGGCCTTCTATTATCTCCAGTTATTAGCAAATCCCCTTGTCTACTACTGCTTGGCTTCATTCTTCTGGTATGCCATAAAAAGGAGGAGCTTGATCTCATAGGCTGTGCGCAGTAAACAAAATAGGGGCAAGCCACCAATACTGTTTACACCCACAAGAATTGTCTGTTCTCTAACATGGCCTGTTTTATTCTTTTAAGATTGTAACTGTATTTTTATCTAATGCAGTGTATATTGATATGTGATTTTTGAATCCATTATGATTTTAATACTCATGATTGTCTGTTTGTAGAATACTTTGTATGCCGTTATTTTAGCAGCAAAATAAAGATATTTTGACTGACTGGCATGAGTGGCTGCATGGGAATGCCCAAGTACAACACATGTAACACAACCTTGACACTAAGGGGTCTATCAGGATGGTGGTCCGAATATCATCCAGACCGCCATGGTAGCGGAAATCAACCGCCCACCCGCCGGTCCCACGGCAAAACCGGCAAACCGATTGGGATCAACTGCCAAAAAAATCAGACTGCGGCGGAACGAGGCCACCAAAGACCACCTGTAGCAGGCAGACCAGGTGGAAATTCATACGCGGCGGTCGGATTCATGGCAGAAACACGCCAAACTGCTGCCAGGCTAGCGGAGAGACCCCACGGAAAATTAGCATTCCCCCACTGTGACAGCATGATGCTCCGCTGCTTCCGACCGCCGCGGTCGCAAACAGTGCTGAACAGGAGAGACGGCGGAGGGGCTGTTGCAAAGCCACCGCCGCATACGCTCCGTGACAAATATGGTGGTCATTCAAACAAAAAAAACACAACAAGGCCAGCAAGTATACACAGCAAACTAACCCTGGCCCCAAATACACCTAACACATCCCAATGACACATCCCCATGCCAAATACAAAAAAAACAAATCCCAGGACAACCCAACCAACACACCTGACAGCAATACTCCATTTTGGCACACCCACATAGCTGAGTATAAAAACAGCCCCTTTCTTGGCCAGAATCATTTGCACTACTCCAGCACTGAAGGAATCACACCCTGCTGCACATTGGATAGGCAAAACACCACACATCTTACCTGCACAACAACACACACACCACCTACACAACCCCCCACCCTCACAACTGCACCTCAACACATTAGCACATCACACACCATGGCAGCACAGAAAATGCCCAAATTCACAGAGAGTGAGTTGTCAGTCATGGTAGATGAGATAATAAGAATAGAATCACAAGTGTTTGGTCACCTGGTCCAACAGACACCATTAGCCACAAGAGCACAAATGTGAGCAAGGATAGTTGACAAGGTCAATGCAGTAGGGAACACACCACACTCCAGAAATGAAATCAGGAAGTGGTGGCATGACCTGAAGAGGGTTGTGAAATAAAGAGGAACAAGAAATGTGAGCTGGCACAGAGGACTGGCGGTGGCCCTCCCATCCCACCAAAAACATTCCCTGCATGGGAGGAGAAGGTGCTTGCCATGCTGCATCCAGAGAGTCTCCCAGGAATAGCCGGGGTAGTGCAGCCTGGTAAAGGCAAACGAATGTCTACCATTACACTGCCATGTACTGTCTCCCACAACTCCAAAGCTATACCTCCTAGGACCAATCTCATTCATCTGCACCACCATACCCAACACAGGTCTAACATATGTAACATTCACCCCATCTGATCCACCCCAAAGGTACCTATCTACATTTCCAGGGTTGTATGTGTACAGGCAGCCAGCATTACAACTCCCACCAGTCCCCTTGTCCTACCCCTTAGCAGGATGGAGCACTCCCCACCTACCCAGAAGCATGTGGCAGCCATTACATTGCTCACCTTCACCTAACAGGTAGGTAGCCATCCCCACAGGGAGGACTGTGTGTGTGTGAATGAGGCCTGCACTGCAACTCCCAACAGTCCCTCTTGTCCCACCCCAGAGCAGGATGGAGCACTCCACCCCAGAAGGAGATGGGAGCCATTACATCGTTCACCTCCACCTAAAAGGTAAATAGCCACCTTCCCAGGGAGGTGTGTGTGTGTGTGTGTGAGGTCTGCACTGCAACTCCCAACAGTCCCCCTTGTCCCACCCTTGAGCCGGATGGACAACTCTCCACCCGCCCAGAAGCATGTGGCAGCCATTGGAATGTTCACCTCCACCTAACAGGTAGGTAGCCATCTTCCCAGGGAGGGCTCCTGGTGGGTGGGAGGCCTGCACTACAATGCTCACCAGGCCCCCTGTCCCACAGCTGAGCATGATAGAACACTCCCCCACCCCCAGAAGCATGTGTCAGCCATTGCATTGCTCACCTCCACCTAACAGGTAGGTAGCCATTATCACAAGAAGGGCTGTTTGCGGTTGAGAGGCCTGTACTACAACTCCCACCAGGCACCCCTGTCCCTCCCCTGAGCAGGATGGAGCACTCCCCACCCACCCAGAAGCATGTGGCAGCCATTGCATTGTTCACCTTCATCTAACAGGTAGGTAGACTTCTTTCCAGGTTGTGCTGTTTGGTGGTGGGAGGCCTTCAATACTACTCCCACCATGCCCCCTTGTACCCCAGCTGAGCAGGATGGAGCGCTCCTCTCACCCCCAGAAGCATGTCAGCCATTGCATTGCTCACCTCCACCTAACAGGTAGGTAGCCATTATCACAAGGAGGGCTGTTTGGGGTTGGGAGGCCTGCACTACAACTCCCATCAGGCACCCCTGTCCCGCCCCTGTGCGGGATGGAGCACTCCCCACCCACGCAGAAGCATGTGGCAGCCATTACCGTGTTCACCCTTATCTAACCGGTAGGTAGCCATCTTCCCAGGGAGGGGTGTGTTTGTGTGTGCGAGGCCTGCACTGCAACTCCCAACAGTCCCCCTTGTCCCACCCCTGCAGAGGATGGAGCACTCAAGCACACACCTAGAGAGATGTGTCACAGATTTGACCAAAATGTGACAACAGAACAGGCAAGTAGACAGTACATGCACCCCCATTCCTCTAAAAACATGGAGCCAAATGACAATACCAGCTTACAGTCTGCAGACAGCTAAGTGTATGTAACTGTCACAGAAACAGAAGTGTGACTCAACATATCCCATCTCAAAGCAAATCAGGGCAGAAACATGCACAGCACTGAATGCTATATGTAAGTTACATGGGGGCTGAGCTTGAAGGACCATATGAAAACAAAGCAAGCATGGTCTGTCGAACAAATAAATCAAAGCCCAGGACATGACAAAAGTGTGCATTAGATGACAATGCCCAGTACATGCTCAAATGTAACGCCTGACAGGCAAAGTAATCAGCAAAGAGGCCTCACATCAAGTTGTATTTCCGCCAGTTGTCAGATGACAATATGTCCTCATAATCATAGAATTTACAGGTGGGGCATGGTATCTATTGACATGTCACACCTTGTAAATGTTATGCATGTACCTCCAAATCATGTCATGATGCACATTACTGTGCAGACACACAATGTGTGAATTGGTTGACTCTCTAATGAAGGGTTTTAAGTAGAAGGGATTATAGGCACACTGCTGTATAATGCAAATTATAAATATGTCAAAAGGGTCAGATGGTGCTGCTAGGAGAGGGAAAGAGCCCTATAACCCCTCAATGTTGTGTGGGGAAAGGCCCTCACACTTACAAAATTTTATCCAAACCTAGGCACACATGAAAGTAAATCAACAGTATGTATATTCACTACAAAAGTTTAAATGACTTAAAAACAATAATCCATAAACATATAGGTGAGGTGTTGCTTTGTCTTTAATTTGGGTTTCATTAAGCCAAAACAGAAACCAGCCGACACATGTTTCGTCGCATGTGGAAATAGTTCTGCGACTTCTTCAGGGCGGAATGGTGAAGAAAAGGTCTTTGCAATCTCGCTGCCGGTGATAATTCCAACCCAGCTGGACTAATCACTGAGAGTGGTTGTAAATCAAAGTCAAATAGAACATTGCGCTGCCGGTTAGGAAATTCTCCGGCTAGCCCCAACGTAGTCCAGGAGTGATGGACTCAATTGGTAATATCGCGCTGCTGGTAACTAGAACCTCCAGCTCGCCAAGAGAAGTCCTGTGGAGTATGACTCGAAAGATAATATGAAACTGCGCTGCCGGTAAACAGAACTTGCGGCTCGCCAAGAGAAGTCCTGTAGTGTAGGACTCAAAAGATTTAGAGAAACCATGGTGTAGGTTTATATCATGTTGAAGGCACTGTGAGGCCAATCAGTATGAGATGGTGAAAGTGTTCAATGGCAGATCTATAGCGCGTGTGCTCCGAGCTCCTCACAGCAGATCACTGTGTTCCGGATAAGGATGTGTGTAATAATTAACTGTGTGTTGCATAACTAGTAAATAAGATACATCGACCACAAAGCTTTAGGGGTGTACATCAATTACAATTTCCCCTCTGTCCAACAGGTGACCAAAAACTGACTGCAGAGGATGACAACATCCACCAGCAGGACCAGTCTCTGCCCGGAACATGGACTCTTGGATGAGGACTCCATGGATTCCGAGGACGCGGAGCTGGAAGCCGGCCCATCTTGTGAGCCAGAGCGCAACTGGTCCCAGGACCCCACTGTCCCCCCACCCCCATTAGCAGCACCAACAACAACTACACTTACCCCTGCTGGAATGATTTGTATGGCCTACACCCCCACCCCCACCACCAGTGCTGACTGCAACACTCTCCCTGCCCCAGAGGATGACCACCCCACTCAACCGACTGAGGAGGGCAGGGAGAGGAGGCGGATGCTTACAGTGGTGAGGCAACTGGTCCGTGACAGCAGGGCAGGTGGGAGGGCAAGGGGGAGTTGAAGGCAACAGGACACTGGGATCAAAGCCCTGGACAACATCAACAGAGTCCTTGGGGCCTATGGATGAATGGTCCAGGCTGAGGAAGATTCACGTGAGCTCCTCCTGCTGCTGAGGTCCATCGACACCTGCATGGGCCAAATTGTGGACATTTTTGGCCAGCTAGTGGCAGTTCTGAGGGAGAGGCCTGCGACACAACCAACACCTCCACCTTCCTTTCTGGTCCCCCAGGATGACAATTACACATCCTCCCCTGCGGGCACGTAGAGGGGTGACTCCTCAGACCCCACTGGCCTGCAGCAGAGGCCCCCCTACAAAATGACCAAGAGGCCATCCAAAGAAATTTGAGGGAGGTACCCATGGAAAAGCACCTGCCAAACGCCAGTCAAGGAGCCAGCCATGATGGCAACCCTCTTCACCATTGCATCGACTTTGTTGACTGTCCTTTACCATAAGGCCTAGTTAATGGCATCCGTCTGTAGGACTGGGTCATCACATCCATGTGGTGACTAACCGCTTTCTCTCATCTTACATCACTGACAACTCATTGCTTCACTATTCGCCTTTTTGTAAATATTTCCTCCAATGTCACATGTACACATTTTACATAAACACTCCTTACACATACATGTTGTTGTGTCTGCTCCGTGTTTATTACAGGATGTGCAGTCTTCCCCATGATTACAAAGTACCTAGAGTACGGATTGTACGTAGGCATGGAGAGGCTGAAGGGATGTAGGAAAACACAACAGAACAATAATCACTAGTCAGGTGGTGGCATCACAGCCATCACACAACACTTGTCATCAGAGTACTCCAATCTGCACACATTGAAATTAGCAACAGTAACAACCTGAACATCCTGTATCTGTGGCAAACTGCCCTGTCCCAGGAACATTGGTATCCTGCACTGAGTCAAGAACAGGTTGCAGTCACAAATCTCACATACACCTTTCCACCAACAGCGACATCTGCAGACAATGGCTCAGTTGTACATTGTCACTCACCTTCAAGTGAAGTAGCGGTTGATGAGCTTTTGATGCAGGTCGACACCTTCTTCCTCTCCACTATCCTCATCACTGGACATGGGTTGGTTAGCAGGCGGGGGCCTTAGCTGCTCATCAGCATCCAGTAGCAGGGGGATCTCCTTGTGCAAGGCCAGGTTGTGAAGCATGCAGCATGCAACTACAATCTGACACACCTTTTTGGGCGAGTACATCTGTGCACCTCTGGTCTTGTCCATGCAGCGGAAACGTGATATCAGGAGACTGAAAGTACGCTATACCACACGACGTGTCTTCCCATGGTAATCATTGTAGCAGACTTCAATGGGGGTCCTGGGATTCTGCAGTGGGTTCAGCAACCAAGGACAGTTGGGATATGCAGAATCACCTAGGTGGGAGATTCACAGACCAAATTTGTAATATGACTGTGGCAGAGGACAGCATGCCACGCACACAGCACATTACCTGACTCTTCATACTCACTTAATCCATGCATGCTCTGGCAGCAGATTATCCATCAGCTGTGGCACAATGCTGTTACGCATGATATACAAGTGATGGGCAGAGCCAGCGAATTTGGCACTGTCGTGTGAGATGATCATATCCGCCCGGCACACCACTTGCACATTGATAGAATGGTAATGCTTCCTGTTCCTGTAGATGTGTGCATGTTCCTGTGGTGCAACCACGCCAACATGTGTGCAGTCAATGGAACCAACAACATTGGAGATGTGCCCAAGTGCATAGAAATCTCCCTTCACAGCCGCCAATTCATGCCTCCTAGGGAAATGGATATATATGTCCTTGTAGATCATCATAGCGGACAGGACATCATGTAGCACCATGCTGAACATAGGTTGCGGCATCCCACCTGCACTAGACATGTGTACTGGAATGAACCAGAAGCAAAAAAAAGCAGGGCTGCCATCACCTGGCACCTTAGATGTTGGTGTGAAAGCACTGGATATGTTCTGCGAGGCTGAAGGTGGGGCTCCAACATGGCACATAGGCCTCCTCCTAGGTGAGATGAAAGGGGCCACTTGTCAATGCAATCCACCAGGAGATGTGCCCGACATCTAACATTTTGACTGACACAACGCCAACAATGACCATCACCACAGTTAAGCTCACAGCCCAACTTACATGTAGGGACACCTTCAGCTACACTATCCGTACACCGGTCCACTTTTCACACAGCTTTCACCTCCCAAACAATATCTGACTATGTGAATGCCTAAAGGGATATGTCCACATCTTGCATTGGGAGCCCTGAGAGTAGTTCAGACAGCATATGTGTGCAACAGCAACACTACTGTCTCCTACCTAGCTGCTGTACCTGCAACACCTTATTGCGTAAGTCAAACCGGGCACACATCAACAACACAAGGAGTCCAGTCTGTGTATAAACAACAAGTCTGTGCAAGACCCATGAAAAAAAGACAGTCAAGTATGCACATTGGGTACTCAGACATTCATCACTGTGAATTGCCCTGATCTTTCACACATTGGCATGTGTACCCATTGGAGAGTCCATCACAACACTGTTTTGTGTACATGCCCAGCAATATCATAAGTGACATGTGAGGGAGTACATGCCAATGTTTAAAATCATATACACAAACATGGCATGTGTAGTTCAGCAGTGGGTTAAATGTTACATTGGCAATGTGTGCACAATTATGTTCCATTAATCATATGGGCACTGTGCACTGTTGAGAACTGTCCATTGGCCATTGACACAGCATGATGTGTCCATAGATGCTGTCAAATTAATTCCGCCATCCAAATCACGGTCCTTCTAAGCAATGTATGGCACCCATTTCGCAGTAGCTATGTCCTGGTCCCTGTGGTGTGTCACTGCCAATGCCAAAGCCATACTCACGGTAGTGATAGGCATATACTCATGGTCAAATGGCGGTTGGCATGCTCTGCCATCCAAATCACGGTCCTTCTTAGCAATGTATGGCACCACCTGGCTCCTGCGATGTGTCACTGCCAATACCCAAGCCCTTACAGACAATGGGAATCGCAATTGTGGTAGACTAATGCAATTTTGAAAATCACTGTAGGCATGCTCCACCACCGCAGAGCCAGTCATTGGATGCATTGAAAAATGCACGATCGCGGTAGCGACCGCCTGGCCCCTGCGGTGTACCACCACTAATGCCCATGCCCTTACAGACAATGGGAACCGCAATTGTGGTAGACTAATGCAATTTTGAAAATCGCGGTAGGCGTGCTCCACCACCGTGGAGCCTGTCATTGGATGCATTTGAAAAAGGCTGACCTGGAACACCAATTGCAGCAGCTTAGAACCACTGAAACTACCCCAGGGGGCTATATATGTGTGTGAGAGAGCCTCACATTTCCACAGCTTCCAGAGCCTGCTGCCTGATAACCCTCACCACCAACTGCTGCTGCTGCTCCTGTCTCTAGAGCCTGCTGCCTGACACCTCTCACCACCAACTGCTACTGCTGCTCCTATCTACAGAGCCTGCTGCCTGACACCCCTCATCACCAACTGCTGCTGATTCTCCTGTCTCCAGAGCCTGCTGCCTGACACCTCTCACTACCAACTGCTGCTCATCCTGTCTCCTGGACTCAGTGATGTCGAGGACTGAGAAGATCTGGGCCCGTTCCTTCACCACCGAGGAGCTGGAGGTCCTGGTGGAAGAGGTGCCTACACAGTATGGGAGGGTCTATGGTGCTCCAAATGGCGTGGTAAGTGTTTCAGAGTGGAAGTGAGACTGCAGAGAAAGCACACATGAGATTGATCTGCTGCAGTATGTGCCTGAGAGTGTGGGGTTGTATCATGCACTGCCTAGCATGCTGTCTCCAGGGGAAAGTGGTGTGTAGCCTATTTCACATGTTTCCCTTCCTGCACATCAAAATTAGATGGACATGTATTGTTTCTTCAGCCATACAGTGACACAGCAAGTTGTTAATCCAGGAGTCAGGAGAAAAAATACCTGTGTTAATGGATGTGTGGGTCCCTGTGGTTCTTCACAGGCTCATCTGTGGCCTTAGCAAGGGTTTACGCCCAGAGGGTACTAATGGAATTGTGTTTGACTCAAAATTTGCATCAAGTATAGGTCAGCAGTATGCTCAGGACTTTCATACCAGAGAGTGACACTCTTTGTGGTAAATCACCTATGACACAGCAGATTGTAGTACTTTTGGGCACAGCCCCTTCCATATCCCCCAGCATGTGTACTGGCTCGCATGTGTAGGCACTGTTCGTGCTCTCAATTTGTCCCTTTATGTGACATTTCTGATGCCCCACGTTGGACCTCAGTGTGTGCCCGCCTGGCGTGCAAAGTCACTGCCCAATCTGACAAGTACATATCACTGAATGTACAGAGAGAAACATGTGTGCTGTGTGCTAGACTATCCATCAAAGAGCAATCTCTGCCCTGTAGATTGCACACAATAGCCTTGTGAGAGGGTGTGTGATTGTAAGATCATGTCCCTCAATGTGACCTCCAAGACACAGTGAGCAATTCACAGGACAAGGACATTGATGGCTGCACAGTGTTGGGCACTAGGAGTGGGCGGAAGTCGCAGAAGGGACTATCGCGGAGAGGCACGGAGATTGAATCAATCTCCGTGCCTCGCAGTGATATTTCTGTTTCGCGACCCTCTTCCCGCCCGCCTCCCGCCCACCTTAATAAATTAAATTAAAAGGCTAAAAATACCTTTAAATCAAACTTACCTTATTGCGCCGCAATCTTCCCCATCGCGACTTCATCTTTGGAAACTGCGCATGCACGGGAGCCTGTGCACGCGCATTCCTGGCCAGGACTGCGCATGCACAGGCTCCCGCGTAGTTTCCAAAGAAGAAGCCGCGATGGGGAAGATTGCAGCGCAGTAAGGTAAGTTTGATTTAAAGTTATATTTAGCCTTTTAATTTAATTTATTACGGTGGGCTGGAGGCGGGAGGCAGGCGGGCGGGAATCGGAAGGCGGACAGGCGGCCAACTTCCGTTCCGCCCGCGAATGGGCGGAAATTTGCCCCGTTTTTCCACCTTCTTTGCGGAAGGCGGAAAGTGCAAGTTTACGCCCCTTTCGTGGGCGGAACGGAAATGTTCGCCCACCCTTATTGGGCACAGTGAGTCTGCTCCAAAACATACCTTCAAATGTAATGTATGTCTTGCTCACCCACAGACTGGATAGTAAATGTGTGCAGCCTACACATTGCTTTCCGTGTTGGCATCCTGCATGTGTATGAGATGGGCAGGTACTGTGTCCCCCCTCATACCTGCATGCATTTTTGTATGAATCTCCAATGCTAATGTACTATGTGAGATGCTGTATTGTCTCTGCTAGACATATCTGTGAAGTAGTGCTGAGTTAGTATTATGCTCCTGTACTGAGAGATAGGGGAGAGCTGGAAGCACGCCGAGATCAACACCTTACTCAAAAAACCCAAGGCTGACCCCAAGGACCTCAAGAACCTCCGGCCCATCTCCCTGCTTCCGTTTCCAGCGAAGGTCATCTAGAAGACCATCAACAAACAACTGACCCACTACCTCGAGGAGAACAGCATCCTGGACCCGTCCCAGTCCGGGTTCAGCAGCAACCACAGCACCAAAACTGCCCTCATCGTCGCTTGCCACTAATGACATCAGGGCCCTGCTAGACAACGGCAGAAACCGCAGCCCTCATCTTCCCTGACATGTCAGCTGCCTTCGACACGGTCTGCCACCGCACCCTACGCACACGCCTCCACCACGCTGGGATCGAAGAGAAGGCCCTGGACTGGACCACCTCCTTCCTCTCCAGCAGAACCCAGAGCGTCCACCTACCCCCTTTCCGCTACAAAGCCACCAAGATCATCTGCGGCGTACCCCAGGGCTCATCCCTCAGCCCAACACTGTTCAACATCTACATGGCACCGCTCGCCCACGTCGCCCGACTGCATGACCTCAACATCATCTCCTACGCCGTTCGACAGCCAGCTGATCCTCTCCCTTACCAAGGACCCTCATACCGCCAAAACCAACCTCCACAAAGGAATGAAAGCTGTGGCCGAGCGGATGAAGAACAGCCGGCTGAAGCTAAACTCGGACAAGACGGAAGTCCTCATCCTCGGTTCCATCCTCTCGGCCTGGGACGACTCCTGGTGGCCGACCGTACTGGGAACAGGTCCAACACCCCCCCCGAACATGCATGCAACCTAGGATTCATCCTCGACTCCACCCTCTCCATGACAAAGCAGGTCAACGGCATCTCATCCTCCTGCTTCAACACCCTCTGCAAGCTCCGCAAGATCTACAGGTGAATCCCACCGAAACGAGAAGAACAGTCATCCAAGCCCTCGTCAGCAGCAGTTTGGACTACGGAAATGCCCTCTACGTAGGAGCCTCAGCCAAACTTCTGAAACAACTTCAATGCATTCAGAACGCCTCAGCACACCTGATCCTCGACATCCCTTGCCGCAGCCACATCACACCCCACCTGAGAGACCTGTACTGGCTACCTGTACACAAGAGGATCACCTTCAAACTCCTCATCCATGCACACACGCACTCCACAACACCGGACCAGCATACCTCAACAGATGACTCAGCCTCTACACCTCCAACCGCCAGCTTTGCTCCGCCGACCTTCCCCTCACCACAGTCCCCCCCATCCAAAGAGCGACCTCCGATGGCAGATCGTTCTCCCACCTCGCCGCCAAGTCCTGGAACACCCTCCCCATCCCCCTACGGCAGACCCAAGACCTGCTGACCTTCTGAAGACTCCTCAAGACCTTGTTCTTTGAGCAGTAGCAGCATTCCCCCCCAGCGCCTTGAGACCCTCACGTGTAAGTAGTGCGCTTTACAAATGTTCTGATTGATTGATTGATTGGTACATAACCCAGTGTCACTGATATTTTCCCCCTCTTGTCTCCCATACCTGCAGCTCAAAGTCCACCATCGTAAGGCCTTGTGGAAAATTGCACGTAAGGTGCAGGCTCTGGATGCCTCCAATCGATGGCACACACACTCTCACAAGAGGTGGGATGACATCTGCCAGCTGAGCAAAAACATAGCAGAGATGACGCTGGGGCTGCGCCCTCGGACTGGCAGGTTGGCCGCAGGAGCATTACACCACTAATAGCCCGCATCTTGGCTGTGACACAACCTGAGCTGGATGCATGTTTGAAGGAGCATCAGCAGCAAGCTGAAGGTGAGTATTCTGGCAAGGGTGACTTTGGTTGTGAGTGGCTGCATGTGTGCACAGGGTGGGCCAGAGCCGGGCACTGTGATGTTGCTAGTGTGATACAATGGCTTGTAAGTGGCCTCTGTGTTGGGTGCAGCTGTCATGCATTTCCTTACCTGAACTTTCTCATGTCATTGGAGTAATGGCCCTTGACATTGCATTCTGAGTTGTGGCCTTCTGGCATCGTCTGCATTGGGATAGTCAGGGACATCCCATGTAAGGGACCGGCAGTGTGCATCATCTGAGTGTGCTTTCATCAATGTGTGCATTGCCTGACGTCAGAAGTGAGATGACTACACATCTGGCACCAATGTGCAACTGTAGTTGTGGCCAAAGAACGACATGGTGGATGGCATGAGCTCATTCCCATTATGAACTGTTATGTTGGAGTCTTTCTCTGTGTTGTCCACTCCTGCTGCCTCCAGATGTGACAGTGGCAACAAGTTGGGAGGTACATCTTTCCCCCCTCGGGGTCCTAGGTGTGCTCAGAGTGATCTGTGTGTCTGGTTACACGGAGCCACCGGAAGGCAATTTTGCTGTGTGGTCATTACATGGGTCTCTTATGCCACGTTTGCATGATGACATACAAAAATCGAATTTAGAATTGAGGTTGCACTATGTTACTGCACAGGGTGGTGTGCAACATGGGGATATCATCATCCTGTTTTGTGCTTTGCTTGCATATGATGTTTGTGTTAATGCCACTGAACTGACCCAACGTCTCTGTCTTTGGCAGCATCTACCATGGGTACAGAAGGAGAGGGGATGCACACCAGTGGTGAGGCATCAAGCACAACTGCTGCACATGAGCACAGTGACACTGATGTGACCAGCGCCTCGGAGGGGAACAGGAGTCTGCTTGAGGAATCCCAGCCAGAGAAACCAACCTCAATGTCATCTGATGCCAGCAGGGATGCACCTATGTTGGCGGGCACAGGAAGCTGGGACTCTGCCTCCTCTTCCACCACACAGTGTCCAGTGCCCACCCTCCCACGTACTTCCACTGGTGCTGCCCGTGTTCGCACCAGTACGAAGGGAAGAGTGTCCTTCCTCCCAGGCACCGCTGCTCCTGCCCCTGTCTCCCCTGCTGCCATCAGTGTTGAGTCTGTGAACCTTTTGTGCCAGCTGTGTGTGGGCCAGACAACTCTCATCAACGCCTTTGTAGACCATGACAAAAAGTTGGCACAGGTCATTGCTTTCATGGAGGGTATACATTCAGACATGGGTGGGCTACACCGGACTGTCTAGGCTTTATACTCCGCAGTGACGGCAGCCATTCAACTGGCACAATCTCAGAGTCAAGCTTCAGTTCCTTTGGCCAAACCCCTGCCAGTGCCTACATCTGATGATAGTGACCACACACCACAGACCTCAGGCTCAAGATACAGCACACGCAGCACACAACAGCAGCAGGCCAAGAGGTCCAGAGCGCAGACACCATCCCCACAAAAAAACAAAGTCACCCCAGAGTGCAAAGGCAAAGGCCCTTCAGGTGACACTCAGTGGCATAAAGCCAAGAAGCAGGCCTCAGGCTCACATGCCTCAGAGGCATCCCCAGCCAAGGACTCTCCTCTCTCAAAAGCATCTTGCAAACACAAGGAGACAGTTGCTGTGCCCGCTGAGAAGCTGACCTCTGCTAAGAGTCCACATAAAAAGAGCTCCAAGGCATTTTCACCCACAACCTCAACTCCCAGCCACACCCCTGTGAAGCAGGGAAATGAGGGCACTGTAGGGGGTACACCTGGTAAACAGGGGATGGAGGGGCAATGGCAAGGCCAGGCCAGGCATACCGCTTGATCCAGCATGTCCCCAGAGGGAGGGCCACCGGCTGCACCTGATGCAGCTTTGGTGGAGATTGTGCCTGTTGCGTCCGCTACACCTCCCACTCCTACCAAGGCAGGAAAGCCATTTTGAATCCCTAAGAAGTGGAAAGGCACTTCTCCACATTACCCCACCCACACTGTATCTCACTGCAGCATGACTCCACCTCCACGTGCCACCACACCACCCGGTTCAAGGAGCCCTCCGGTTTCCAAAGCCACTGATACCTCTACCTAAGCTGGGCCTCTCTCGCCCTGGTCCAGTCCTCAATCTGGCCTTGACACTCAGCCACCTCCCAGTCCGACTGACAGCCAAGTCTGAGTCAAAGTTGCCCCCATACACCTGTCTCTCCCACAGCGGTGCCGGGGATACCCATTTTTATCCCCCTAACTGTGTTGCTGACCATGGCAGAATACAGTCTCACCCATTCCCTGTGCAGCTTCTCATGTACTTACTCTGCACTTTGTACTGGCCACTAGCCGTGATGTTCACTGCTGTGTGCCCATTCCCTGTGCAGCTTCTCATGTACCTACTATGCACTTTATACTGGCCCCTGGCCTTGATGTTCACTGCTGTTTTCCCCTGCCCTGTGCAGGATCTCATGTACCTACTCTGCACCTTGGACTGGCCACTGGCCTTGCTGTTCACTGCTGTTTGCCCATTCCCTGTGCAGGGTCTCATGTACCTACTCTGCACCTTGGGATGGCCACTGGCTTTGCTGTTTTCCCATTGCTTGTGCAGCTTCTCATGTATTTACTCTGCACCTTGGACTGGCCACTGGCCTTGATGTTCACCGCAGTGTGCCCCTTCCCTGTGCAGCTTCCCATGTACCTACTCTGCATTTTGTACTGGCCCCTGGCCTTGATGTTCACTGATGTGTGCCTATTCCCTGTGCAGCTTCTCATGTACCTACTCTGCACTTTGTACTGGCCACTGGCCTTGATGTTTACTGCTGTGTACCCATCCCTATGCAGCTTCTCATGTACCTACTCTGCACTTTGTACTGGCCACTGGCCTTGATGTTCACTGCTGTGTGCTCCTTCCCTGTGCAGGATCTCATGTACCTACTCTGCACCTCGGACTGGCCACTGGCCTTGCTGGTTGCCCATTGCCTGTGCAGTTTGTTAAGTACTTACTCTGCACCTTGAACTTGGCACTGGCCTTGATGTTCACTGCTGTTTGCCCTTCCCTGTGCAGCTTCCCATGTACCTACTCTGCACTTTGTACTGCCCACTGGCCTTGCTCTTGCCCACTTTTGGTGCCTATCTGTGTAATATGTGAATAAAGACAGATACTCCTGTTGTCTGCTTTGTCAGTGTTCTTGCTTAATGGAGAGTTTTCTGTGTGGGTATGATTTAATGTGACACATGCACTGTATGCTACTTCAACATTGCCTTGGCTTGTTCCACTTTTTCAGTGATTTGCAGAGGTGACAGGCACTTCAGTGCTTCTTTACTCTGAGGCTTGGGGGTGCAATGATGGTGGTTTGTGATGAGCCGTTATTGTACACATGTCATGTTTGTATGCACTGCTAGCACAAAGTGGGATTCTATCCATAGGATTGCAGGCAGACTGGCCAGGGCCATCATGTTTGTGTGATCTACCTGGATGTGTGAACAACAGTGTTGATGTATGGTCATCTTGTGATGTCCATTCATCCTAGTCACATGGGTAACTTTGAATGTGTGCACTTGGGTGGTCAAGAAGTGTGCAGCATGAAGGGGCGACTTTGTCAGTAGTGTTGATCTGTATGTGCCCTTACAATGACAACTGCACACATGTGTCACCCAGGAGGTGAGGGCCTGTTTGTTTGATTCGTCAGGCCTGTGCTTGTGAGTGTGTGCACATTTGGGAGTTGTAGGTTGTGCTTTGTGCAGTGTGGTGGTGTGTCCTTGCCCTTCTGGGGGACACCTACTTGTTGTTGGCAAGTCAGTGCTGTGTTTTGTTGATCAGTCATGTGTTTTGATACAGTTTGTGCTCACTGTGCAGACCTGCTAAGCCACACTGACATTGTGGGTGTGTTTTCTCATGCATTGCTGTCACTTGAGGCTTTATTAGCTCCAGTATGGCATGTGGGTTGTGGATTCATAACATCCCCCATCTGTGCTTCTGATGCCTACCCATTGTGAGTGAGCACTCCATCTATTTGTGTATGGGGCACTCCAGACATGTTCACTACTGATGTACAAAATGCTTCACTCTCATGTCAGCTGTCCCTTTAGTTTGCCAGTGTGTGTGCCTCCGCACCACTTTATCTGTTACACTTTCCTTTGTGGTGCTGATCTGTGCAAAGGACCAATGTGTCACTTAGCACAGTTTCCCAATTGGTTATATGTGATTTTCTTGTACTGTGTTGCAGTCATGGCTGCTCATATGCAGTTCAACAGTTTGTGCTACTCAGTCCTCTGGTCATGGTGTTTTTACCTAGGTGTCCCAGACTTGTGCATCCGTGGGTGATGGGTGAACTGTATGTGTGGTTATTGAGCTACTACTTCCCTTACTGGGTGTAATGCTGTGTACTCCTGTTCTGTCTGGGCTTACATTGCCTTTCCCCAGTTTTACTGCACAGGTCTGTGCTTGTTGTACTTCTGTGTGTGTTGTTAGTGAGTTTTGTTTTTGGCTGTTGTTTTTGTGCCAGCATTTGTTCAGGCATCCCTGAGTTTGTGTGTGATATTTGTGGATGCCCCCCAGGCAGTGTGATTGTCAGTGTATTGACTGGACACTATTGGCACCATTCTGTGGGTTTAACACTGGTATTGAGTGCTGCAGGTGTGAGATTGGTAGGGGGTATGTGTGAAGGACCCAACTTGTGTTTGACAGTCATGGAATGTGACAAAGGGCCCTGTGTGTTGTGCTGCTGACATACACCTGTTCAGTAGTTGGGTACAGATGTGTGGCTGAACACTGTTTGCATTCAGAGACTCCCTTTCATCCCAGTGCCTATGCATGGGTTGTCTTGCTGTCTCACTGAGTTGTTGCACAGAGGTGACTGTAGTTTCATTTCACTCACTGTGCCAGCCATGTGTGATTTGATGGGATAAGGGTGTTGTTATATGTTCCTTCTCTTGCTTGTGATGTATACATGCTTAGTGGCTAGCTCCTTGGCCTTCCATTTGTGTCCACCTCACTTGATCTTTCCCAGTGTAGCTCAATGGTTAGAAGAGGCAGACCATGAAGCAGAGGTCAGACCCGGGAACAGGGTTCAATTCCCGACGCGGCAGGGTCTTGAGCCCAAAATGTCCACAGACTCGATAATTCTCGCTTCGGTGCCTGCTCGAATCACGGGTTCACACTCTGCAACTCCGGGCAATAGCTTGCTTAATCTCCACTATGGCCCCCCGCGGCGGGATGCCTGGCTTTCACCTTGGGGGTGCCCACTACAGGTTATCCCACAGGGGAAAACCAGGACGGGTTCCCAAAGCAAGCGCTTAGAGACCGTTGGTGATAATGCGCTATATAAATATAAAATTACAATTACAATTTTTTGTCCTACATTGCGGCTGTCATCTGGTCGGTGTATGTGGCAGTGTGTCATTGTAGGGTGTGTCTAGTTGAGTGATTTTTCCTATTCATTGTGAGTGTTAATTGTGTGATTATACTCAGTTTGCTTGACAGGAGTGTAGTGTGGGTATGGTGTGAGGGTTGCCCTGGCCCTGAGCTTATATGCTATGTGTTCCTGTGCAGCACCACATGCTGTGACTGTCTCCCTGGTTGTTTCGGTGTTTGGTGCAGGGTGTGGGTTCACCTGGCTGGTTATTGTGCATGGGGGTGCCAGGAGGGGCACATGGCATGTCCCATAATGGGGGGGGGGGCTGGTGTGTGGAGGGTGGAGGGGTGTCCCTATTATCTTTGTAGACTGCCAATGCTTGGCACTGGCCCTGCCTCCTACATTGTGCGCATGTTTTCCCTCGTCTTCACCGCTGCGGTGACGTGACTGGGACATTGCATTGATATCACGGTTGATAGGTGACCTGGATGCGGAGGGCTGATTTAGTGACAGGTAGGACATTATGTGGGTACACTTGTGGATGTGTTCCTGTGCCCATCAGGGTGTTTGGTGTGGACAGGAACCATATATCAGCCCTGGAGTTGTGTGTTGTGGTTGTGTGTGTAGTTGTGTGATTGCGTACCTGCGGCGGCGTCCGCGACGATTCATGACTTGCTGGTAGTGTATCAGGTACAGCACCGGGAAGACGTGTAGAGCTGGATCCATTGTGGTCCAGACCGGGTGGTGTGGACCAGGAATCTGGTTTGGTGCTCCACAGTCGTGCTTCCCCCGTCTCTGGGTAGGCGGTTTCTCCGCTGCAGTGTGACTGGCTGTTTGGAGAATCCCGATTTGTACAGCAGTCCGGACGTCATTCCGCATGGCAGTGGGTCTCCATTGGCTCCCACTGCCACAACGGCGGGTGCATTTTGATGGCGGTTCGCGTTGCACTGTGGCAGACGGGAAATTGGCTATGTTTCTTCATACTAATATGGCGGGCGTGAGGACCGCTGCTCACGCGTGGAAAATTGCATTTTCCGCCAGCACCATGGTGGTTCCTCCGCCCACCATCATAATGGGCCCAACTGTAATGCAAAGCAGTGCTTTGTGCTGCTTTGTGTTAATTTTAGGCTAGTTTCCAGTGCAGTTTTGGAAAGTAAATGAGAAAAAAAGTTTTGTCCTGGTATGTGTCATGCAAAATGTTTGTTAATCTACCCCCTGGAGAGAATTTACCATCTAACTTTAGAGCATCATGGGACCATTGGGATCACTAACTAAATGAATCATTAGTACATTAGTAGAATAGTGCAGGCACCAGGACGCATCGTTGGTGTACACCTTTCTGAATGGGGATTCTATCAGTTAGTCTCCCTGTTTCCTCCATCTCACTTGGGCATAATTGTTATCATCTAACCTAAAATAGTACAAAGTAGGCCACGAGAGAATCCCAAAGTTTGGCTTTGGAAACAAGGTCAACGGCAGCCCTGAAGTCCACAAAGGCTACATACAGATGGTCTTTAGGTAGCTTGATGAATTTCCAAAGGACAAGAGCAAGTCAAAAACCCTGATCCACTGTGCTCCCTTTTGCTCTAAAACTAGCCTGGAAAAGTGATCAGATCTCTTCCTCACTCATCCACTCCTGCAGCTTAGCCAAAACATGTTAACAGAACACCTCTGCAAGTTATTCAGCAGGCCAATGGGCCTATAATCAGAAGAGTTAATCCTGTCACCTTTTTTATGAACTGGAATATTTTAAGCCCTGGTACAAGAATTAGGAATGGGTGATCCTGCCATTATGGCATTTGATGAGAGGTTAATATACCGATTCCAAACTATGATGTTCTTGAATACTATAAGTATAAATACTCACTTTCTCGATGATTAAAAATATGATTTAGAAAAATGGATAGCCCATACATGTGACTGGATGAAATATTCAGGCAAAGTATGTCCTTCCAGACTACGGTGAGCCATGATGAGTCAAAACATGGTATTATCCATTCTATGATAGGCCTCCAATAGGTCTTTCAGATTATCTTATTTCTATTTGATTTTACACGTTGTTCCATATGCTCTTATCATTCTCTAGCAACACACATAGCAGATGGATCACAAGACGTTATAGATAAAATCAGATCCGATTTAGCCTTCTAGCATTTGCTAGAGCACCAAGGATTGTGCTTTATTTTGTTTAGCTTGCTGACTTTATGGGCCTCCAAAGAAAATCCATTTAAAACATCAAAAATGGAACTATGAATATCAACAGTGGGAATTTCATTTGGTGGCAGGTCCACGTATTCGCACTAAGACTGAACTGACAGAGTTGTACATTTTTACAAGGCTGGCAACATTGGCTTTAATTTTGGGCCACTTAATCACCCTCCTATTGTTCCCAACAAGAGACTCAATGGCAAGATTTGCAGCCAAAGTGGCATCATCAGCTGATTAATCACAGCTGAAAGAATGCAGCAGGAAGAGAGTAGATGGAAACATCAAAACATTATGTACAAAAGTGAGTGTTCTTTTTACAAAGCTGGACTAAGCCTTGAGAGGAAGCAAAACACTTCAGAGTTAAGAAGATATTTGAGCGTTAACATTTATTTGATTCTGTTAGAAAAGCTCTGTATGGGAGGAAATGGCAGTGATGAGTAGGTCTGAGGTAACATTTCTAAGATTCCAGAAGACGTTTGTGAATTGCTTCACTACCATAATGGATCACACGAGGATAGGCCTACAAAGAGCTTTAACAGCCCTAAACAGCTTCAACATCGCCAATAGCCTGACAGTCAACAAAGGGAAAACTAAGGTCATCATCTTCGGATCCTACCATCAGAAACGGCAAGCACAGTGGCAGCTGGGAAATGCTCAAATACATTCTGTGGCCTCTTACAACTACCTGGGGGTCTGGTTTTCGGAACGGGCCAAAGCAAATGTTCACCTTAATCAGCTGACTTCGAAAGCCAACAAGGTAACACATTTGCTAAGACAACTAAGCCAGAATCTGATCAGCCCTTCCGCCAGCCCAATTTTGATAGCCCTAAGAGCAAAGCTTCTTCCTGCAATCTCCTACGGACATTTGGCATTTCCTGGGAAGCTCGACGCACTTCTCAACTCTGCCCAAGTTAAGGCTTACAAGTCGGTGTTACATATACCTAGGTCTGCAAGAAGAACCAGGCTGAGACTGGAGCTTGGCCTAGCAAGGCCTGACGTGATCGGCCAGGGGGACCTTATCAAGTTGTACCTGAGGATATTAAAGGCCCCGGCTAACTCCCTAAAACACCACTTGAGATACATCTTTGAAGACCCAGCATCAACATGGCACAGTAGGCTGGGAATTGCAACTAAAGCTCTTAAGATAGTGGAAGAAAATCTCGTGAGGCAGGACATCCCGCTGAACGTTTGGAAGAGAGCCATTAACAAACAAGTGAACAAAATCTCCTTTGAACTTGACTATAAATCCCTTCGTCGTAGCCCCAATTTGGAACCCCTAAACAACTCTTACACTGTGGGCAAAGCACAATCATATCTAAGCGAGGCCATCACAACACAGGCCCGAAGCAAAATTCTATCCATGAGGCTGATCACGCTCGAGATAGCAGATTTCAACCCCGCTTGGGCCCAAAGAGGGGACTCCATATCCTGCAGGCTATGTACGTACAAAAGGGAAATCTGGCTGCACCTTCTCTGTTGCTGTCCTTATTTCAAGAATGATCGCCGGCGACTGTTGCGCCCGATTTGCCTCAATCGGAGCATAACAACATGCTCGGAAGCATCAGCCCTGTGTTTGTCCACCACCAACACTATGTTCCTAGCGAGATTAGCGAAATTCGTTCACCAAATTAGTTTAGCACTAAAAACCGATAATGAGATTATTTCATCATTCAGGAGGCTCACCCCAAAAGCAACTGATCAGAGTTGAAGTGCAATCGTCACGCAGTTTCATTGACAATGCCACTTGCATGCCCCCATATGGAAGAAAGTAAGGACTTGTCCCAACGCATACAATCCTGGGAAACGCCAATCAATGGGACTAAGACTGTGGGAGCTGTATCCTTCTTTCGCATTTTGTTTTTTTTATACCATTCTTTTAATTACCACAGGGTACATTTTTTTTTTAAACAAGCAAAGAAGTCTTTTTCTTTTTTTTTTTAGAATTACTGTTCTCTGCACCTTCTCTTTTTACTGTAAAGATTTTAATTAATTGTACAGTTAATAAAAACCTGAATAGGCACCTGAATAGGAATAGGCTTCACTAGAACCATTTATCCGCATTGTAAGGCCATAAAGAATAAACAAATGGTGAAGGTTGAGGCAAAGCACCTGACTCCTATAGACAGCAGTGTGTTTGAAATTTCACAGTATTCCCACTTCGGTGCCTCAGATGTCCAATTGAATGTCTACCAGCATTTATGTATGCGGTTTGTGTTCTGGCAGTTGAGGTGTGATATATTAAGTCTCCTGGGGGCATATTATCAAGAGCGGCGTTAAAATTATCACCAGTTTAGTGGCAGAAACCTGCAGTTAAAGCGGCGATAATGGGCTTGATAATATGCCCTGGTCAATTCCAATAGAAGCCCATGTTCACACCAGAACACTGAATTCTATTGGAATTCTCAAGGGCATATTATCAAGCCCATTATCGCCGCTTTAGCAGCATTTTTCTGCCGCTAAACCGGCGAATAATCTTGATAATATGCCCTAAAGACTTTCACACTGTCAAACAAAACCATATGTATAGCATAGAAAATGCTAATTGAAATACTGGTTCAGTAGGAACGCTGATATAAATCTTTTTCAAATCAGGAGACTTCTGAATCGCATGCAGAGAATGATAACAGTGCCTGCATGTCCACCTTTGAATCTCAGCTGTAGAGGTTTTATTGTAACCGTATCCATTTAAATGTGTAGATTTTGGTTCTCCTGATCTACTGTTAGCTTGATGTTTTAGTGACTCTTGGCTTCCACTTTACCTCTAATCAGGTATCTTGGAGACAAGGATTCCACAATGACAATTATGGACATTTCCATGTTGACTGGATTCTCCCCAGATATTGAAGATCTTAGGACGGTAAGTGTGAAGCCCCAACCCTAAAGTACGGTAAAAGGTTCAATGCCACATTACAGCTCTTTCCAAGCATCTCCCTTGTTAATGTAATTGAAAATGTGTTCCTATAGATCTTACAACCCCTGATGAGGCATTGAAGTTCTTTTTCAGCAAGTAGCAGACTACTTTGAACTGAAGATTAGTAATTAGTGGGTTAGTACAATTGTTTTTTAATTTTCTTGTGCATTAGTTGTGTTAGGTTTGTGCTCTTGATTTCATGTTTGTTTTGTAGAGTTTGGAGGCAGGAGAGAATGATAGGAATGGGTTTGAAAAGGGGGAGTAGTATGTTTTTTGTAAGTGATGGTCATGAATGCTTGTGATTTGGGTGGCAGGCTAAAAAGGAGGGATATATGTTTGAGAAGTATGTTTGGGAGATCATAGTAAGTAGTCAGGAAGGTTTAGGATGCGAGAGTAAGGAGAGATGGGAATGATGGAAGGGATTTTCTTTAATAGCAAAATGTAAATAATTTATAAATACACACACTCATATATATGTGTGTGTGTGTGTGTCTGTTCACATGATGCTTGGTAAAGTTATGTTTGTTTGATTAACCTCTAAATAAATACCCATATGCACATTGAAGTGGCAATATTTATATTGTCTGCTCTCCACATTTATCTCAAGTCACTTTTAGTTTGGGTTCAAAGAACTGTAATTAACAGATATACATAAATATGTACATGCCACTCGTTGTGGTCATTTGTTTCAGACATAACCCACACTATATGTATCGGTATGCAGATATAGCAGCATAATTGACATGGTCTGTTGTACACATAAATCATGTGGAGTAATATATAGTTTTCCTCCTTATTAAATGTATCTACTTATAACAGGAGGCATAGTAAAGAACTACAGTTTGTCATGTCTTAGTATACTGTACTTTTGTATAATCTTGAGTTTTATGGACATTATGATTGTGGATGGGAGATTCCATAGTATGGCAGCTTGGTCAGCAAAAGATGCTCTACCCATCTTTTTTTCTTGTATGTAGGAATTATGAGGCGCAGAGCCTTCTTGATCATAGATTCCTTTGTTCATGTATTTGTTCATTTTCTCCTGATGGAGAGTGGTCCACTGTCATGTATTGCTTTGTGTGTAATATAAAGCAGCTTGAGGAGGGATCTTCTTGCAACCAGTGTAGTGGCTTATAAGAAGGGTAAATGTGTGCTTGTGACTTTACATATAGGAGGAGTCTAGCGGCAGCGTTCTGATTTCTTTGTAGTCTTCTCATAGCTGACAAAGTTGACCCATGATGCATACCATTAGAGTAGCCCAGTTTTGATAGGAGAAGAGAGATTCTAGCTTGTACCTTGTGTGGGAATCCTAGGTGCAGGAAGCTGTGTTACAGTATTTTCTTTGTGAGAAAGCGTGTAAAGCGACAATTTATGATGACAGATTATATTTTATTAACTCTTCATTATGACTGTCCTAACACTAGATGATGAAGTTGATACCAACTCTCAGAGCATTGTCTCACTTCATGATTGTCCAGCATTTATTTTCATAAAGCAGGGGTCTACTAACGAAAGAAGACAGACAGGTAGACCTCCTGGTGGATGTGGAAATGAATGATTGTTAGTCCTCTTTGAAAAATTGTCTCACATTTGCAGACAGATACATTTGTGTTGACTTCTGATTGGTAATTTAGGTGTGGAGTTTCCCCCTTGTTTCAAAGGTCCTTTAGGGTTAGAAGTGTTTTGTGCAAGAGAGACTTGAGGCAAGAATAAGGTGGGTCAAAGAGGGTTTAACTGGTGCATTACTTGTGATTCTTGCTGTCTTATGTTTAGCTTTCAAAGTCAGTGGACAGATACATTTCCAAGTTTGAAATAAACAACGGCCTGTCGGATAAAGGGCAACTAATCATCTATTTAGATAAGGTAAGATTTCTTATACTTGTCTTCATTTTAACACTTTCTTCACATTGTTACTTCTCTTATTTCATCTGAGTATTTTCTGTTTTCTCTTTAGGTGTCACACAAGAAAAATTACTGTTTTTCATTTAAAGTCCACCAATATTTCAAAGTTGGTCTGACACAACCAGCCGCTGTCACTGTGTCTGAATATTACTCTTTAGGTAACCAAAATAAAACCTATTTTTATAATAATAGTAAATGCATGGGACAGCAACTCTCAATCCTGTCACACAGCTCCCTAGTCTACTGACCACTGTTAGATTTTGTGTCAAACTCGCAGATCTCCAATTGCTGACACGTCTAGAATTAGGAATTGATTTGTTATCACTCACAGTCAGATTTGCAAAACCTGGATTGGAAAAGTCAGGAATCTACTCCCTAAGGATGCCGTAGATGGATTTCTTTTAGATCCGCAACAAATGCCACAGGAAAAATTATTTTTGTCTGAAGAGAAACATTTTCTGACTACCATGAAATATGAGGAGTTTCCCTTCCCTTTCCTACACTAGGAAAACATTTTCTTCTACTTTTCACAAAAGTAAATGTGTATACGTTTACCGGGTGTGAAATTAAGTGCAAATTTTTCTTAAACTTATTAGTTACATCACTGAAAAAGTATTGTAGGGTTCTTATGACACAAATGCCTTGGTGTGGACCATAGGTAGTAGGGGGCTGTAGGAGCATTTAGCAACTGCAAGCAGGACTGCTGTAGCTCAAAGTGCAGGGATGCAGCTAAAAGTATGAACATGCAATTTCATGAAAATGGCTGTTTCTACATTATACTGTAAATTGCAGCATTTTCCTTTTACTGAAAAGTATTTAGCAAAATTAGGCAAACTTTATTTTATATGAAATATTGAAATCAAATAATATTTTTATATGATGAATTGCGAAATGCATACCAATGTGTCTACCCAGTCTCCCAGTTCTTTTCAAAAGGTTGCTCACACTCAATTGTATACCTAGTTTAGTTTTAATGTTCCCTTCTTCCATATCCCACCCATCATACCTTTTGTGCTAAGCCTGGTAAGCTTTATTCCTTTCAACAGGTAGTCTCCAAACTATTATGAATTTACAATGAACAAAAATGTGTATTTAATACATATCACATTGTGTTTATATTTTAGAGAAAAAATGTACAACATTTTATCACCCAGACAAGGAGAGTGCTCTTCTTAACAAAATCTGCCAAGAAGGCCTGTGCCGATGTGTTGAAGGTAATGTCTTCTGATCCAACGCTTATTTCAGCAGGCATGATGTGATTGTTTCTTAACCCTACATGTGATTTGTTATAACATATTAATATTAAATAACAGAGTCATCATTTTCCATAGATAGATAGATAGAAGATAGATAGATAGATAGATAGATAGATATATAGATAGATAGATAGATAGATAGATAGATAGATAGATAGATAGATAGATAGATAGATAGATAGATAGATAGATAGATAGATAGATAGATAGATAGATAGATGCATAGATAAAGCACTAAAGTGATTAAGGCCTTAGTATGGATAGCATAACATGGTTGCTCTTTCCAAGTTATATCACTGAAGCACTACAAGAAACAAGGCAGAGTCAGTCCAAGATGACAAGTAACCAGATGGCTGCATGTTACTCATACATCTCATTTCTAGTTGTGACTTTTATCTAGCAAGTTTGCATTCTTGTAATGTTGTTTTTTGTTGCTTGAATTGAAATATAGTGATGGTTAATCATGATTTGCTAAAGTAAGCCTTGGAATGAAAAAGTGGTGCCCTGCCTGCATGGAAACATCTAATCTCCCAAGACCAAGATAGGGTGCAGTGTAGAAATTACTAACAATATTTCTCTGATCATTGGCTTTACAGAAAACTTTTATAAGTGGAAGCTTGTTGATGAGGTCACAGTGAACAAGCGCATTGAAGAGGCATGCACACCTGGGGTTGACTATGGTAAGTCCTCAAAATACATACTTTATGGGAGGAAAGGTGTGTATTAGATGGTGTGGTTATGTGACCTCACCATTTAATACAGTCATGTTAGACCTGTCATGCCTAGGGTGGTCTTCCCCCAAACCTTTTGCCTGCCCTCAGGACTCTGTGCACTGTACCGCTGCTAACCAGTTTACAAAGTGCTTGTGCTCACTCATTAAAACATGGGAAAATTGGCTTACCCCTGATTGACATTTTTAGTTTACGTATAAGTCCCTGGCAAAATGGTATACCATATTCTCGGAGCGGTAAATTAAAGGTTACTAGTGGAACTGTAGCACTTATTGAGCTACCCATTGAAGTAGCCCCTTAAAACTTGTGCCAGGTCTGCCATTGCAGCCTGTTGTCAGTTTTAAATTGCCAATTAGACTTGGCATAAAAATCCCTTCCCAAGCAGTAAACTACCTTTTTTCTTTTTATTCTGGAACTGTTATTTATTAATATTATTATTATTATTTTTTTTTATTAATGTTTTTATTTAAACCAAACTTTACATTGGTAGATGTGACAGGTAGCAAATAGACATTTCACATTGTTGCAGTTACTTTTGTTTAGTCATACATTACTTAACTTAACGGAAGTATTACATTATTCATCTCAGCTTTCTATTTTCACAGTTCTATCTCTATCATCACTCCCCCTCCCACTCATCATCTGAGCTATCTGTATCTGATTCCGGTAGTGGGTCGCACAGATCTCCTTGGTATATGTTCCAGGCTGTCCATAGTTTATTCCATTTTCGCAGGCTACCCCTGGCTGCGTAGACTGTGCGTTCGGTTAACATAGTAAGATCCATGTTCCTACACCATGTTGTCAGTGTGGGCAGGTCTGTTGCGCCCCATTTCTGCGCTATATCCCTTTTAGCGATCATAAGGCCCAACGTGACCCAGGTCCATCCATGACGGGTGAGATCATTAGGATCCCATATATTTAGGAGACATTTTCGTGGCTCTGGTAGAAGGGAAACCTCCAGTGTTTGTGATAACGTGCGCATCACCTGACGCCAATACTCTACTATCGCTGGACACTCCCACATGGTATGAAAAAAGGTACCATCCTCCCCGCATCCTCGATGCAAAATGGATGTTGTGCTCATTTCAGTTTGTGCAGGGTGGTTCTGGTATAGTATATGCGGAGTAAGATGTTAAGTTGTACTAGTCTAAGTTTGGCTGAAATTCCCACCTCCTTACGGGATGCCAGGGCTTCCAACCATTCCGTATCATCCATTTCTCCCACTTCTGCCACCCATTTCTCCCGTAATGTGACTGTGGGGTCCGGTAAGTTGTTGAGTAACTTCCGGTATGTAAGTGATGTTGCGCGTTTCTGCATGTAATCAGTGAGTAGTCGGTCTTCTAACGGGGAGGCTTCCGGGATGATGGCGTCCGGCGTGAGTGCCACTAATAGTGCATGTCTAATTTGGACGTATCGATATGTCTCATTCGGGCCTAGGTCGTATTGCTGTTGAAGTTGGGAAAATGATATCACTGTTCCTTTATCCCACAAATCTCCCACTGTGGAGATGCCAATGTTATCCCACTGTGTGAACCCCTTGCTACGCCTCAGGCACCCCAGTGCTTTGGTGTCCCAGAGTGGTGTAAGTTTAATTATGACCCCCTTCCAGCCCAGTTTTGCTTGTGCCGTGTACCATAGTGTGACCGTTTGTTTCGTAGGCCCCTCCAATTTCGCAGCGAGTCCTTTGTCGTAGAGCACGGCTAGCATGTTATTTGCACCCAACTGTACCCTATCTGCTCTATATGCTGGGTCATCCTGAGGCACGTGTATCCAATAGTTAAGGGTTTTTAGTTGCGCCGCCCAGTAGTATAGTTGTAAGTTCGGGAGGGCAATCCCGCCATCGTACCAACCTCTGTTTAGTTTGACTTGTGCTATGCGTGTCGGGCGGTGACCCCATAAAAGGTTCGACACTTGCGCTGCTATTTGTTTGAAGTACCGGGGCTGAACCGGGTAAGGCGTATTGTCTAGTGAATAGAGAAATCTTGGCAATGCCATCATTTTGTATAGTGCTGCTCTCCCCAGGAGTGTAAGGGGTAGGGACGCCCAGAGGTGACATCGCGTTTCAAACGTTCCAGTGGTGGGGCCAGATTCTTCGCGAAGAAGTCCGCCAAGTCCCTGGTAATGTAGACTCCTAGGTACTTCAAGGAGTCTCCCGCCACTATAAGTGGGCAGTCCGTGGGGAGCGAGGGTTCTAGTCCCTTCAAAGTGTAGAGTACCGATTTGGACCAATTTATTGTATATCCCGACGTTTTCCCAAGAGTATCACAGATTTTAAAAAGCTCTGGTATGCCGCGCTCCGGGTCCATCAAATATACCAACATATCGTGGGCATAGAGCGAGAGACGGTCTTCCCATCCGCCTCCCCAGTCCACTCCCCTCAGTAGCGGGGTTGTCCTAATTACTGTTGCCAGGGGCTCTAACACCATTGCAAATAAAAGCGGCGACAGGGACATCCCTGGCGCGTCCTCTTTGCCAGTTGTATTTTGTGGGAGATATGGCCGTTAGCCGTAACTTGAGCCTCCGGCTTAGTATATAAAAGTCTTATCCACGCTCTGAATTTAGGGCCAAAGCCCATATGGGACAAGACGGCAAAGAGATACTGCCACTCCACTATGTCAAAAGCCATTGTCGCATCTAATGACAGTATCACCGCCGGTTCTGATAACTTCGAAGCCCGTGCCAGTACCCCATGTACGCGTCTAAGATTGAGGGCTGTGTTCCTGTTGGGCATGAAGCCCGATTGGTCGGGGTGAATTAACTGTGGGAGATGAGACACCAATCTACTTGCTAATAATTTAGCCAAGATTTTGGCCTCTGCATTTAGTAACAATATCGGGCGATAGGAGGTGTATTCTGTCGGAGGTTTACCGGGTTTTGGGATCGCCACTATCATGGCGATCCGTTGGTCCATTGGGAGTTCTGCGTTTGCTAGACGTTCGTGGTACATTGCCAACAGAGGTGTGCTTACAGTCTCAGCCACAAGCTTGTACCATTCTATGGGGATCCCGTTGGGGCCCAGCGCTTTTCTGGATTGTATCGAGCGGATCGGCATTTGTATTTCGTCAAGCGTTAAGTCCGCCTCCATTGCTATGGCTGTTTCTGGTGTGAGTGTTAGCATTTCTATGTGTCTAATGGATTCCACCGCCTCAGCCTCCGACAATTCTCGTTCTGAGGTGTATACCTCCCTCAAATACTCTGCCAATGTGTAGACTATGTCCTCTGGATGTTTTTGAAGTATTCCCTCCCGTGATCTTAACTGTTGTATACCCCTGGAGCCTTTCCCTCTTTTATCTAGCCAAGCCAGCATTTTACCTGCTTTGTCTCCTACATCATATATTCTGTGTGCTGTTGCCGTGATGTTATCAATTGTTCGGTTTTTCATGTGTTCTCTATACTGTTGCTGACAGATGTTCAGGGAGTGCGCCTTTTCTGGTGTGGGATCTGCCATGTGTGCTGCGTCTGCTGCTTGTAAAGACAGTTCTAACTCTGCCATGTCCCTTTGTTGTGCCCTCTTATACCCCGTAATTGAAGTAATAGCTTGATCCCTAAGAACTGTCTTGTATGCTTCCCAAACTATTGACGGTGAGTCCACTGATGTTATGTTTTCTTCAAAGTAATACCTAGTAGTATTTTTTAGTTCCCTCCTAATGATGGGTATCTTAAGATAGTGTGGGTAAATAGGGTATAGTCTCTTACGAGAGTTCTCCTGGCATGAGATGGTCAGTACTACCAGGGAGTGATCCGAGATGCCCCTAGGCCTTATTTCGAGCTCCTCGATACTCTGCAGCCCAGTATTAGACATCAGGAAGTAATCTATCCGTGACAGACTTTTATGTACTGCGAAGTGGTACGTGTATTGCAGAGTTGTAGGGTGTGTGACCCTCCAGACATCTACCAGTCCCATGGCCTCTATGAAGCCCTAGATCCGGGAGGGTCCCGACGGCTGAGGTCGATCAGGGAATCTGTCTAGTGTGGTGACTATTGTAGCATTGAAATCTCCTCCTATAACCAGTTTGCCTTCCGGTAGGGCGAGGATGAATTCGCCCAATGCAGGCAGCGCCACTGGTTGGAGTGCCGGCGGTATGTAGACCAATACTATATTCAGTAGTCTGCCCTCCTACTGCTCCGGTATCGCAGCAAATCGGCCCTCGTCATCAGTCTTACTCTGCAATACTATGAACGGAGAGTTTTTTTTTATCAGGATCCCGGTTCCCCTCGATCCCAAGGAAAATTCTGAGTGCACCACCATTTTGTACCCCCATCTGTCCAGAGCCTTGCATGCCCTCCCCGTGAGGTGTGTCTCTTGTAAAAGTACCAGTGCCCGGCCAAGTCGTTTTAGGGCCTGCAGCACTAGTCCTCTCTTTATTGAATTTAGTCATGTTATGAATCTTAGAGCACACAACCTTCTCAAAAACACCCACCTCGGGTCCAACTTCATCTAAAGAAGGTGTAAAGAGAGAGTCCGGTCTCAAGCCTGATAGATTAGGGGCTATTGGTGCGTCATGACTTTCAAAGAATTTTTTGAGTCTTATCTTTCTAAAGAAAGATTGTAGATCACGATTAAGCTCAAATCTATCTACTGGAATTGACAGATTTGAGCTTAATCGTGATCTACAACCTTTAGATGAAGTTGGACCCGAGGTGGGTGTTTTTGAGAAGGTTGTGCGCTCTAAGATTTATAACATGACTAAATTTGTTCCTAAATTAACATACAATCTTGAATATGAGGAATATATGGCCCTTAAGTCCCTGTCACAGAATAAAGAGATTACTTTTAAACCCTGTGACAAGGGAGGAGGGATAGTGGCCCTGAATACACAAGATTATGTTTCACAAATTGAAGTCATGTTGAATATCCCAGAACATTATCAACATGTTGCAGTTTATCCAGAAAGGAGAATCAGAAGCGACATACTATGTTTTACTCAGAATGCCCTGAATAGAGGTACCATTTGTAAACAAGAGTTTGACTACCTTAACCCACCGTATACTAGTATTCCTGTGCTATATGGGTTACCTAAAACCCATAAAAGTATTCTTCTGCCCCCATATAGGCCGATTGTTTCGACAATTGGTTCAATTACTGAACCTCTGTCGAAATATGTGGACAAATTTCTTAAGCCACTTGTTCTGAGCTTGCCAGCCTATATTAGGGATACTGGTCATTTCATTAGTATTATAGAAGGATTGGCATTTAATCATCAGTCAGATGTACTCGTTACGATGGATATCGAAGCGCTTTATACCTCAATCCCCAAAGAGTTGCACTCAAAGCAGTTAAAACAGCTCTAGAAAGGACAAATAGCCACTGCGATAATCTATTTGTGTTGGAATGTTTGGGTACAGTCCTTCAGGAAAATTACTTTGAATTTAACAGATCCATCTATAGACAGGTGCAAGGAGTAAGCATGGGCGCAGCTTGCGCCCCTAATGTGGCCAATATATATATGGGGGAGTTTGAGAATTGTTTCATCCACAACGAAATTGCCCCCTTTTTTGAAAACATCTTTCATTGGCATCGTTATATTGACGATGTCTTTTTTATTTGGAGGGGGCCGGAAGAACAGTTGGATGAATTCACTCTGTGGCTCAATCTATGTAATCCTTTCCTCAAGTTTAGTACCAATAAAAGTAGGAACAAAATCGAATTTTTGGATATTTGGATTATGGCATTGGAAGGTTCAATTGAGGTGTCACTCAATACCAAGCCCACGGCACGCAATACTCTCCTTAGATACGAGAGTTTCCATCCTCGATGCCAGAAAGATGGGATACCATTTAGCCAATTCTTGAGGTTGAGACGCAACTGTACGACCATGCGTAACTTCGAATTACATGCTGAAGAACTTAGAATGAAATTGCTGAAACGAGGCTATCCACCTAGATTACTTAAAGACTCATACAAGAGAGCTAAATATTATAATAGGGATGCGCTCTTGAACAATGACACCAAGACTAGTGAGCCCAAACTGGTCTGTGTGACTCGTCATTCCAACTTCAACAACCAGATTCGACAAACTGTATGTTCCCAGTGGCACATACTGAACTCAGGATCCAAGGGACTAGCTATTCCTAAACCCACTTTTGCATTTCGCAGAAATAAAAATCTAAGGAACCATTTAGTCCATTCTAAACTTACATCCAGGGATCAAACTTTTCAGAAATCTATCACAGGGTCGAATCCCGTTCTTGGCACCCATAAATGTGGGCATTGCCATGCCTGTGAGTCAGCGATTGTCTCCTCAGAATATACATGGGGTAAAAATAAATTCAGTGCAAAAGAAATGACGAACTGTAGATCATCTAACGTGATCTACCTTATTCTATGCCCCTGCCCCATGGGGTATGTGGGCGAAACTGGCCAAGAGTTCAGATTCCGACTTAGTGAGCACAGGTCGGCCATCAAAAATAACAAAAGAGGAGCCCCCCTTGTGGCCCATTGGCAGGAAAAACAACATCTTTTCAGTGATCTGAGGTGGAGAATTTTGGAAAAGGTTCATAAGCCTAATGATAACAATATTAATGGATATAGAGCCAAAAGGGAAGGTTTTTGGATTTACACTTTGCAAACAGCGGAATCGGGACTCAACGAATCCATACCCTGGCACAATGCCCTTCTATGAGATTTTTTCTATAAGTCATGGCTCTTGATCTCTATTTTGCCTACATATTCAGTTTAAAAAATATCTGCTTGACCCTTACATTTAGGGTCTTTTGGCCGTATTAATCACAACTTCCCTTCCCTTGGAGGTTGTTGTTTATATTCATTTCTTCGAATCCCTTTTATATTTTATTTCTCCATTTTTCCTTTTCTCTTTTCTATCCCCGGTTTATTATGTCTTGTTATTATTTTAGGTTTTTATTAGTTATTGGTATTAGTTTCGCGATTTTACGGACTTTTTCTTTGTATCTTTAATATCTATCTTGTGGGCTTCTGGTGATAACATGGTGTATGCCCTGAGAAGTCTGTGACCTCCATTCGGGCGTTTCTAGTAGCTTCTATGAACGATATAAGGCATCGCGTCTAGTCCGCTTTCTACCTCTGGGCTCGCACATGCGCCTGGGTGTTGAGTCCGCTGTTGCTATCTGTGTACACCCAGGTGCGGGCTATCGCTGTTGGGCGGGTAGACAGTATTTATAGGAGAGGGCTTTTAGGCAAAAATTCTCGCCCTGGGTACTTTTATCGCTGGATCCACGTCGCGATATTTTGAAGGAAGACGCGTCATCTTTACGCGGTAAGAGCCATGGATATTATTAATTCCCCTCCCCTTTAAAGCGGGTTGTTTGTTTATCCAAACGCAAGCCCCATTGATGTTACTTTTAGCCATTTACTTTTGGCTTTTCTTTTTTCTTATATTCATAGCCACGGACCCCTATGAGGGACATATACCGTCTGGAGATATTCCAGGAAGCTGGGCCTCAAATCTTTATCGCTGGTTCCTTAGAACTACCGCCTCCTTGTGCGAGCCTTTGTGTCCATTCTCCGTGATATTTTTCTCACGGTAGGTTTCTGTTGTACTTCGGGGTAGATTATGAGCGTCAGTAGTACCTCTTGACCCTGTACCTTAGTGTGACTCACAGTGTTAATATAGATTTTCCTCTTTTGAAAGGAATCCGATATTTGAACGCTGCAGTCAGCAGGATAGGATTTATCCTTATTTCTCGAGCCCTTGGTTTAAGGGGTTTAATGCAGATTGTAGTTAGGACAGAGTGAGAAGTTTGGTGGGACCTTGCATAGAGGGTGGTTTCGCTGAATATCTATGTGTGGGTATATTGGAGGTTTAGTTCCTTTTTTGAAGTGTTAACCCTCCCACTTATGTTATTGATCTAATAGGTAGAGATGCCCGTGTTTTCAGTTGGCTTTGAATTGTACTTAATCACCTCATCTTCTTATAGATTTCATTCCCATGCATCTGTGAACATCTGTATCAGAACTTAAACGTTTGATTATGTCTCCTGTACTGATCTAGTGGTATGTGCTCTTTGGATATTTGTCTTGACACATCACATGCAGGGAAATATTGGTTTCCGGTGGTGTGTGCATTTTTTCACATGGTGTTGGTTTTAACTCTACCTATACTTTTTCTTTGTACATTCTGGTTCTTCTCTTTCTTGTTTATCATGGTCCTAAGATATCTTTATATTTTGATGTCATCATTTTTCTTCATTAATTTGTGTAGTTCTTTCTCTTTCACGTACTTTCTGCTACAATCTAATTCTGGTGTATCTTTTTTCCTTGGTTGTGGTTTCCCAGCAGTAAAATATTGTTTATTATTAGCCTTATCGATAGTTTGTCCCATTGTCCCTACAGATACTATATAAGGACTCAATGTAAAGATTTGAAGAAACAGCCCTGACCCAATATTGATTTACGCTGTATGAAATTTTTCAAACTGAATTTATTGGTATACTTCCTATGCTGAAGAAGATACTGAAGGAAGTGTATACATTTATTGCGCCCTGACGAAGGATTGGTGGATATCGGTCCTTTTCCAAAACGCGCGTCGGCGCTTCTTTTCTTTTGTTTGTTTGCTGTTCTGTATATATATTATTGTCAATTATCTGTAACTATTTGTTATTGCTGTCTTTTGTAAATTGTCTAGTGGTTTGACTGATGATGGTCTGGATGGGTGTGTGAGTGTTGGATGTATTGAGGTTATGAGAGGGCTGTGTTACATATGTTTAGAGATGTAAATAGAGTGTATATATATTGATGTCTTTACTGTTTTTGGATTTATTAGTGACAAAAAAAATAATAAATAGACATATGCCTTTCAAATAAAATTCTCTGTTTGGGACAATGATGATATTTGAAAAGAATTGGAGTTAGTACCTAAATGTATATTGTGTTCTTGGGGAGGTTTTCTTGTTTTCGATTATGGAAACCAGGGCCAATCCACTTTGTATGTCCGCTCCATCGCGGTCAGCTATAATCTTCGACTTTGCCCTGCCCAGTGTGCGAATAGATGTCCGTGGTTTGCCCTTTGATCTTTTCGGCTCAATTTTAAAATGTTAACAATTCAGAACTCCAGTTAAGCTGATTGGATTTGTGTTGTTTTTGTGTCAAATAATCAATTAAAACTTACTCTAGTTTTCTAAATAGATGTGGGATTTTTCTTGTGATGTGTTTTCACTTTTCTGCTCTTTAAGAGCTGCATAAATACTTTACACATGCCTCTAAGTTAAACCTGGATGCTTTTGTACCAAGCTACTAGAAGGTTAAGCACAGGTTAATTTAGTGACTTTTACGGTTCACCTTAACAAGGACTGTGACTGTTGCTTGAGAAGGGTTCACGCCCCCTCACCTAACAACCCAATTTCTCAGAACGCACAATACCATCTTGGGTACAGTCAGGTTCATCTGTAAAATGCTTAGCTCATCCCTTGGTAGCCTCAAGCAGCCAAGTTTAATCAAAGGAGCAAGTGTAGAGCATTTAGAAGTGCCAAAGCAACAAAGTAAGAAAGTCACACAACGCAAAAGAAATCCAATGCTAATTCTTTAAATTGATCCTCTTTATGAATTTCTGGACACCAAAATTAGCAAAATCCAACAGAGGGTTTCCATAGATATGGATTTCTAAGTAAATCATAATTACTTCAACATTCAATCAGCACTGTTAACTGCAAAGTTTGGAAACTTTCTAAAACTCTAAGAGAGTTGTGTTCAACTACTCCGAACCGAGACAGGTGACCAACTCTGACAGGGGAGGTGAAAAGGCCAATAAGGAATAGTAAGACAATTACCTTTTCACCAAAGCAGTCTCAAGCCCACTTCCAGGCTCAATGGGCAAACATGCATAGACTTCAATAGAGTGGTCCTGATTCAAGGTTTACAGGATGCTGAAGATGATGTAAGATGCTGAAGATGCTGCACGGTCGACGTTGGGATTCCTAGGACTACTCCTTGGTCCACAGTCTGGGTGGGACAACTTTGACAGAGCGGACAATGTCCCTTTAAGCCCTCTTTGGACCAGCAAAAGTTCAGTTGTTACTGAAGTACTGATCTCTGGTCACACCAAAACCAAGGATTTCCTTTGGTGAAGGCTAGTGTCTGTCTTGGTTGGGCATCAGAAATGTGTCTTCCTGACTTAACATCAGTGGCGATCAAGCGATTGTGACTATTGACTAGCCAAGATGGGCTTCCTCAGCTTATGTGTCACTGATGCTGTAACTGACTCTTGGAGGTCACGTCGTCTGCCCAGGGCTCAGGAGCAACTTTTCCAGGAGCCAGGCACCACAGACAAAATCTTCTCTTTGCTAACCCAAGGATAAGCATATGCAGTCCAGTGGTTGGTGCAGCTTCTCTTGCCAGGTCCATGGAACAAGAGCACAGTCCTTCTCAAGTTTTCTCTCCTGTCCAGATGGGATCTGAGTTCTGGGTGACATATTTATGCCCAGAAATGGCCTTGGGGATGTAGAGGTCACTAACCAATGGGATACCGGGTTCTTTCTGGCTTGTGATGACTTCCTGTATTGTTTGGCAACTAGCTATCCCAGAGTGCACTATTTTGCCTACTCCTAAGATGATTGAACCTTTCTCTCTGTGTGTGGGGATTGGTAGCCCACCCTAGTGGTGTGCCTACCTGAGGGCTACACGTCCATAGAAAAACAGATTTACCAACTAGTTTCCCCTCTAAAAATATATGTCCTATACTTTAATACACCAGCACTCTGCCTTAAGACTCCATAGGCCTGATGTAGGGGTGACATATATATTAAAAAGGGAGGTTTGAGCCTTGCCATTAATTTAAATGGTAAAGTTGAGTTTGTAGTTTAAAACGGCTGTGCCAGTCTGGAGTTGCAGGCTGAGAGACATGTTATCATGTTGTCTCATTCAGTGTGACAAAATAAGTGCTGCAGCCCTGTTGGTACATTTTAACCTATAGGCCTAGTACCTCTGGTACCATAAAAGAGGTACTTATAAGTAAGTAAAGTTAGCCAATTGTGTATAAGTCAGTCAAACATATACTGCTAAGGGTCAGAGCACTGGCACTGAGGTCTGGTTAACAGGCCTCAGTGGACTTTTAGAATCGAAAAACCAGCAGCATCAGTCCAAAACTTTGGGAGCGACCATGCAAACACAGGCTTTTCCTTGCACTTGAAAATAAAACGGTTTCTAAATCTAGAAAGGGAATATCATGGCAGATAAACTGTGGTGACAGGAGAAGCAGATCAGTGAAGAAATGCATAAAAGCTAGATGGTAAAAACCTCAAAGACTCAAAGTATTAGCTGGGCCAGCATACATGTTAGACCTGGCACCTTGGCGTGAGTCTCCCTTCCACTTTTTGCTGATGTGCCTCCGATGTTTTGCTGGTTTTCCGATACTCAGGGCACTGCGCCACGGCTGATCCGTGCCGCAGTGCAAGTGCTCCCTACTGTAAACTGTACATACGATTGGTATCCATGATTGGTGCATTGGATTTACTGTTAGTCCCCAGTAAAGCGCACGAGAGAGTGCCGGGGCGTGTAGATGCCGATACTGCTGGTGGGCTTGCAGCGCTGGTTGCGCCACCCACCCGAGCAGCCGTAAACTTGTGTCTGGGAACTGCGACCGCAGAACCCGCGTGCGGTCTCGTACTGTCACGTTAGCTGGGCAAGTGTCCCCACTTGCCAGCCCCGACCCTTCCCTTGACTACATATTAGTCACCCCTATGGTAGGCCTGCGGGCAGGGTGCATTGTAGGTGCGAGGTAGGACAAGCCCTGATGTGCGTGGCATGTCCTGGTAGTGACTTACAACGAAGACCGTATTTCACTACTGAAGGCTACCTGCTCCATTAGGCCAGACTGAGCTGCGAGGATTATTATACCCTATAATCCCCGCAGGCTCAAGGAGCATGGTAGTGAGTCATGTTTAGTATGCCTGGACTCAGGATGATGAGATATTTCTTGTAGTCAAGTTTATTTCAGTATCCTGGGTTTGCAAATGCTACTTTTAGAAAGTTAGCATTTGCTTGCCTAACCATTTCAGTTGCCTCTGCCAGTATGTGTATCCGACTGTCTGGGATGTGTGAGTGACAGGGCTGGAGGGATGACAGGTGGTGAATGCGCAGATTACACCTTAGTGGGAGGTAGGAGTGCCTCGTGACTCGAACTGTCACTGTGCTCGGCCACCACAATGCTGGCTCCACCCTCCTGGGGAGCGGCGGATGACTCTGCCGGCACCTGGCCCAGGAAGGGCGAAGCCCCCATCAACAAGGTACTCTGGCCACTCCTGTCCGGACAATGCTGGCTCCACCTCCTGTGGGGCGTCTGATGCGCCTGCCCCTCACCCTGAAAGCAGAAGCCGGAGTACACCCGCCGGGGTACCCCAGAACTGAGAGTGGCTATGCAAAGGCCCCCCTGGCCTGCGAGAACAAAAGAATTGGCCTATAAAAGATGGAGCCCTGCTCCTTGAAAGTTAGATCCAGTTTGGGCCACAGAACGACTCTGCCCTACGAGAAGGACCGCGAGAAGACAAAGAAGGGTGCTGACTCTTGCTTGTGTCTGGTGCCTTGCTGCTGAAGGAGAGGAAGACAAAACGACGAAACGACTTTTGTGCTACTTTGTGCCAAACTCTGCAAAGAGATCTCCAAGGGCTTGGAAGCTGAACTTGCCCCCTGACCAGCGTCCCAGGACCAGTGGACGCTAAACCCCCCTTGGAAGAAAGCGACTGCGGGTGCTGATCACCGCCGCAGTACCGACAAAGAGGAAGCTCCTCTAAGGCATCCACTCCCTCCCGACCACCGTGACCGGGGCCCAAAGCTACAGCGGAAGCACAGTGAGGACCAGCCGCCGCTGGCCCGAACATCGTGACCACACCTGCGCTGGGAGCCCGAGAGCAAAGCGAAGGAGGACCCGTCTGGTCCGAGCTATCGAGGCGACTGCATAGCGAGCCGTCCCTCACCTGCAAGGACAGACTATTGCCTCACGAGAATCCACAAGGTCGGTAGCCTGCCCGACAGCCCAGCTGTGAGCCCACAGCTGCACCGACATTTGGCTGGGTACGTCCTGCACTTGGGGACCGTACTGCCACTTGTCACCGCCACACAGCCGCCGACTCCAAGGTCGGAGCAGACGACGAAGAGAGGACCGTGCCGCCACAGAGCACCGCTGCCCCGGACGACCAGTGACCTGCTCGGCAGAAGAGCCGCAACGATCAGCGACACCGGGAAGGCAACGCGACGTGGGACAGATCCCCTGGAAGCCGCTGGCTCCCCAAAGAACTTTGTTTAACACCGGCCTACGGGCCTCACAAGAACTACGATAAGAACTGTGGTAATCTAAAGCTGATATCCTGCAACCGTATCCGTAAAGTTATTGACTGTATTCACCAGCCTGCGTAAAGTTTATATAAAGAGATATATTTTTACAAGAATACAGTCTGGTCTCGTTGTGTGGTGGGTTGGTTGTAAAGGTGTACTGTTGCAAGTGTTTAACCCTATGTGCCCCAAAGATTAGCCTAAGACTGCTTAAGCCACACTACCTAGAGGGTAAGCAGAGGTTGTCTGGAAGGTAACCCTCAGCCCTGACGAGGAAGAGAGAGTCCCTGCTTGTCGCTAGTGCTTGCACTGCGCCAACTAGAGTCTCCCCCTTCCTACATTGGACGCAGCGGTGAGGATTTTCGAATTTACACTTGCGATAGTTATACCTGAGCTTCTGACCGCTACACAAGGATTACGGTACAGTTACTAAACCACAGACTTTGCTTTTGGAAAAGAAGATTCCGAGTGCAGAAACCATGCCGGGCACCAAGAGCCTGGATGGAGCGGAGTCCACGACCTCCGAGGTTTTGGAGGTAGAGTGGGACCCCACCAAAGTGGATAAATATTCCAGGGACGAACTGAAATTCTTTTGCAAGAAACTCAAAGTTCCGCACGCTGGCTGCAAAAACAAAACGCAGCTCTCCAAGGCCCTGAAAGCCTGGATAGAGTCCCGAAAGACCCCGGAAGAGCAAGACGTCCTCGCCGAGCAGAACGCAACGGAGGAGCAGAATGCGCTTGGGGATCTGATCGATCTCGAGCGGCAGGACAGCGAACACAGCTTTGGAAAAGGCCTGTCGCCAGAGGAGCTGGCGGACAGGAAGGAAAACCGGAATCACGAAAGAAAGTTGGCAGAATTGAAAATTCAGCTGGAGCTTGAAACGAAAAGAATGGCGCTGGAAGAGCGAAAGCACCAGATGGATTATGAGGTGAAAATGAGGGAGATAAGTCTCAAGGAAAGAGGCTTGGATCGTCCTCCCTCTGGTGGCAGCACATCGCCAGTGCAGGTAGAGTCAAGAGTGCATATCCCGAAGGACGTAGTCAAGGAGTTCTTTAAGGGGGATGACATAGGACAATGGTTTAGGGCATATGAGGTAGCCATGTCCTCCCACCGGGTCCCTGAGAAGGATTGGGGAGCGGGGTTGTGGGGAAGGTTCCTTAGCGAAGGGAGAGATACCTTGCTAGATTTGCCCGTCGAGAATCAGAGGTCCTATACCCACATGAAAGAAGCTTTGTTGAGCAGGTACGGGCTTACCCCTGAAATGTATAGACAGAAGTTTAGGGGGTGTACTAAGCGGCCTGGGAATACGTATGTGGAGTATGTGACTTACTTTTGCCGAGCACTGGATGGTTGGGTGAAAGGTAACAAAGTGAATGATTTTCAAGGTCTCTTTGATTTAATTGCATGGGAGCACTTGTCTGATCACTGTTTTCCTGAGTTACGCCAACATCTGATCGATAGCAAGCTGTCCAACCCGAGGAAGCTTGCTGAGGAGGCGGACCGCTGGCTCAGCACCAGGGTCCACAAGGGTCCCGTGGGAGATTCCGCCAAGAGTGGGCAGGGTCCCCAGCAGAAGAGTGGGGGGGACAAAGGGGGAAAACAGAAAGGGTTCCAAAAAGGCCCCCAAAGTAGTTCCCAAGGGAATCCGCAGCAGGGTTCTCAGCCTCCCCCACCCCCGAAGCAGAATGGGGCCCCGACAGGTAAACCTGTTCCAAAGGGGCCCTTCAATTGTTTCAAATGTGGCGAGCCTGGGCACATATCGAGTGACCCCAAGTGTCGCCTATTTGGAAAACCCGCACCCACTGGTGCTCCGCCCCGACAAGTGACTAGCGTTCACCTGGGAGAAGAAATGATGGTCCCGGGGGGTGGAGATCCCGTTCACATGACCCTGGTCTCGTTAGGAGACAGCGAGATGATCCCTACGAACTACCTGCCCTCTAACACTAAAAAATATGGGCAGGTGGTGATCATCAATGGTAAGGAAGCCGAGGCTCTTAGAGACACAGGAGCCAGTGTGACTGCAGTGAGGCAGCACCTGGTGTCTCAAGAGCAGGTTGTACCCCATGCCTACTGTAGGGTTATCAATGCTGATAATTCCGAGAGCCAGTGTCCGATGGCTCAAGTTCCCTTCGAGTGGGGGGGGGTCTCTGGTACTCTGCAGGTCTGTGTGAGGAAAACCATGCCTGTTGACTGTTTGCTAGGGAACGACTTGGAGCACTCCCCTTGGGAAAAGGTGGAGAAAACGACTCACCTGCGGATGGTGGGTCTGCCTGACTGGGCGTGCGTGACCACACGGTCGATGGCAGCCAGTAAGGGTGATCGAGAGATCCTGGGGCCTGATGGAGAGGCCCAGGAACCGGTCTTAGGGAGAAGGCGCAGGGGGCGCGGGAAACCGGCCCCTGAAGTTCCTACGGTCCAGGAGGAGGCAGACCTTGAGGGGGATGCCCTGGAGCCTACGGGGGAACAGATCGCCGAACTGGGGGACCTGCCTGAGCTGACCCATTGGCAGCAAGAAGGAGGACCCTCCAGGGAGGAATTCTGCAGGGAGCAGAAAGAATGCCCTTCTCTCGTGGGTATGCGGCAGCAGGCTGCAGACCAGGCCAATGGTGTTCAGGCCAAAACACATTACGTGTACTGGGAGAATGACCTCCTGTATTCGGAGCCTAAGGCTGCTGAACCTGGGTCAGCCCGTGTGCTGGTGGTACCCCAGAAGTTCAGAGCCTTCCTACTGGGTCTGGCTCATGATGTGCCTTTAGCAGGACATCTAGGGATGGACAAGACCTATGACAGGCTTGTCACCCACTTTTACTGGCCCCAAATGCATAAGAGTTCCGATACTTATTGCAGAACCTGTCCGACTTGCCAGGCAAGTGGGAAGACGGGAGGGAAGAACAAGGCTCCCCTCCAACCCTTCCCTGTCGTCGGTACGCCATTCCAGCGAGTGGGTATTGACATCGTCGGGCCTCTGGACCCCAAGACAGCCATGGGCAACAGGTTCATCCTGGTCTTGGTGGACCATGCCACCCGGTACCCTGAAGCCATACCTCTGAGGACAGTGACGGCTCCCGTGGTGGGGCGTGCACTGATGGGAATTTTCTCACGAGTAGGATTCCCTCTAGAGGTAGTGAGCGACAGGGGGACCAATTTCATATCGAAATATATGAAATCCCTTTGGCAAGAGTGTGGCGTAACGTACAAGTTCACCACACCTTACCATCCCCAAGGTAACGGGTTGGTTGAAAGATTCAACCGAACCCTCAAAGGCATGATCATGGGCCTGGAAGGTCCGATGAGGCGTAAGTGGGACGTCCTCTTACCATGCCTACTGTTTGCATATCGCGAGGTGCCACAGAAGTCCCTAGGGTTCAGTCCCTTTGAGCTACTGTACGGTCACCCCGTGAGAGGACCGCTGAGTTTGGTAAAGGAAGGCTGGGAGCAATCTCCCAGGAAACCTCCCCAGAGTGTATATAGCTACATGCTGGCCTTCAGAAACCAGACCAGGCGCTTCAGACAACTTGCCGAGGCAAATCTGGAAGCGAGCCAGGAAGAGATGAAGCGGTGGTACGATCAGAATGCCACTCTGGTCGAGCTTCAGCCTGGACAAGAGGTGTATGTCTTAGCCCCGGTGGAGCCCTGTGCCCTTCAAGATAAGTGGACAGGACCATTCGAGGTTGTGGAACGGAAAAGCCCCGTGACATACTTGGTGGACATGAAGACGGCCAGGAACCCTTTGCGGGTCCTACATGTCAACCGCCTCAAGCCCCACTTGCGAAGGTCCGAAGTGGGCATGTTGTTGGCAACCGATGACGGAATGGAGGAGGAGTCAGAGCCTCTACCGGACCTCTTGGTGGCCTGTGAGAAGGATGGGTCAGTGGATGGAGTTAACCTCTCACCCTCCCTGACCGCCGAACAACAGGAGGATTGCCGCCAGTTGCTGGGGCAGTTTCCAGACCTGTTTTCCCTGGTTCCGAGTGTCACAGATTGGTGCGTCCATGATGTGGACACTGGAGACAGCTTGCCGGTGAAGCATAAGGCTTACCGAGTGACTGACAGGGTACGGGCCTGCATCAAGGAGGAGGTCTCCAAGATGCTTGCCCTCGGGGTGGTTGAGTCTTCCAGCAGTCCTTGGTCCAGCCCCGTGGTCTTGGTTCCGAAGGCTGCTGCGCCGGGAGCCACACCCGAACTCCGGTTCTGTGTGGACTACAGAGGACTCAATTCAGTCACGAAGACTGACGCGCACCCCATCCCCAGAGCTGACGAGCTCATTGATCGGCTAGGGGCTGCCCGGTTTCTCAGCACGTTTGATCTGACGTCTGGGTACTGACAGATCGCCTTGACCGATGGGGCAAAGGAGAGGTCAGCATTCTCTACACCAGATGGGCATTTCCAGTTCCGGGTCATGCCATTTGGAATGAAGAATGCCCCTGCCACCTTTCAGAGATTGGTCAACCAGGTGTTGGCTGGGCTGGACGAGTTCAGTGCCGCCTACCTGGATGACATCGCGGTGTTCAGCGGCACCTGGCCCGAACACCTGCGACACCTCTGGGAAGTGTTGATGGCCCTGCGCAGAGCAGGCCTCACAATCAAGGCAAGCAAGTGCCAGATTGGGCAGGGTTCCGTGGTGTACTTGGGACACCAAGTTGGGAGTGGCAAGGTAGCCCCCTTGCAGCCCAAAATCGAAACCATCCTGGCTTGGGAACCCCCCAAGACCCAGACTGCAGTGAGGGCCTTCCTGGGGCTCACTGGGTATTACAGGAGGTTTGTCAAGGGCTATGGCACGATCGTGACCCCCTTGACAGAGCTGACTTCGAAGAAGCAGCCCAGGAATGTGATTTGGACTGACACCTGTCAGAAAGCTTTCGACACCCTGAAGACTGCCATGTGCACGGCGCCCGTGCTCCTGGCCCCTGATTTCTCCAAAGAGTTCATTGTGCAAACAGACGCTTCAGAGCATGGTGTAGGGGCTGTTCTTTCACAGATGACTGAGGAGGGCTTTGACCAACCCGTAGCCTTCATAAGTCGGAGGTTACTTCCACGGGAAAGTAGGTGGAGTGCAATAGAGCGTGAAGCATTTGCTGTGGTCTGGGCACTGAAGAAGCTAAGACCCTACCTGTTTGGGTCTCACTTCCGAGTTCAGACGGACCACAGGCCCCTCAGATGGTTGATGCAAATGAGGGGTGAGAACCCGAAACTGTTGAGGTGGTCCATTTCTCTACAGAGTATGGACTTTACGGTGGAACACCGCCCTGGCACCGATCACGCCAACGCTGACGGTCTGTCCAGATTTTTCCGCCTTAGTGATGTGGAACTCCCTGGGGAAGGGTAGTTCCCCCCACATTTCAGCTGGAGGGGACACGTGTTAGACCTGGCACCTTGGCGTGAGTCTCCCTTCCACTTTTTGCTGATGTGCCTCCGATGTTTTGCTGGTTTTCCGATACTCAGGGCACTGCGCCACGGCTGATCCGTGCCGCAGTGCAAGTGCTCCCTACTGTAAACTGTACATACGATTGGTATCCATGATTGGTGCATTGGATTTACTGTTAGTCCCCAGTAAAGCGCACGAGAGAGTGCCGGGGCGTGTAGATGCCGATACTGCTGGTGGGCTTGCAGCGCTGGTTGCGCCACCCACCCGAGCAGCCGTAAACTTGTGTCTGGGAACTGCGACCGCAGAACCCGCGTGCGGTCTCGTACTGTCACGTTAGCTGGGCAAGTGTCCCCACTTGCCAGCCCCGACCCTTCCCTTGACTACATATTAGTCACCCCTATGGTAGGCCTGCGGGCAGGGTGCATTGTAGGTGCGAGGTAGGACAAGCCCTGATGTGCGTGGCATGTCCTGGTAGTGACTTACAACGAAGACCGTATTTCACTACTGAAGGCTACCTGCTCCATTAGGCCAGACTGAGCTGCGAGGATTATTATACCCTATAATCCCCGCAGGCTCAAGGAGCATGGTAGTGAGTCATGTTTAGTATGCCTGGACTCAGGATGATGAGATATTTCTTGTAGTCAAGTTTATTTCAGTATCCTGGGTTTGCAAATGCTACTTTTAGAAAGTTAGCATTTGCTTGCCTAACCATTTCAGTTGCCTCTGCCAGTATGTGTATCCGACTGTCTGGGATGTGTGAGTGACAGGGCTGGAGGGATGACAGGTGGTGAATGCGCAGATTACACCTTAGTGGGAGGTAGGAGTGCCTCGTGACTCGAACTGTCACTGTGCTCGGCCACCACAATGCTGGCTCCACCCTCCTGGGGAGCGGCGGATGACTCTGCCGGCACCTGGCCCAGGAAGGGCGAAGCCCCCATCAACAAGGTACTCTGGCCACTCCTGTCCGGACAATGCTGGCTCCACCTCCTGTGGGGCGTCTGATGCGCCTGCCCCTCACCCTGAAAGCAGAAGCCGGAGTACACCCGCCGGGGTACCCCAGAACTGAGAGTGGCTATGCAAAGGCCCCCCTGGCCTGCGAGAACAAAAGAATTGGCCTATAAAAGATGGAGCCCTGCTCCTTGAAAGTTAGATCCAGTTTGGGCCACAGAACGACTCTGCCCTACGAGAAGGACCGCGAGAAGACAAAGAAGGGTGCTGACTCTTGCTTGTGTCTGGTGCCTTGCTGCTGAAGGAGAGGAAGACAAAACGACGAAACGACTTTTGTGCTACTTTGTGCCAAACTCTGCAAAGAGATCTCCAAGGGCTTGGAAGCTGAACTTGCCCCCTGACCAGCGTCCCAGGACCAGTGGACGCTAAACCCCCCTTGGAAGAAAGCGACTGCGGGTGCTGATCACCGCCGCAGTACCGACAAAGAGGAAGCTCCTCTAAGGCATCCACTCCCTCCCGACCACCGTGACCGGGGCCCAAAGCTACAGCGGAAGCACAGTGAGGACCAGCCGCCGCTGGCCCGAACATCGTGACCACACCTGCGCTGGGAGCCCGAGAGCAAAGCGAAGGAGGACCCGTCTGGTCCGAGCTATCGAGGCGACTGCATAGCGAGCCGTCCCTCACCTGCAAGGACAGACTATTGCCTCACGAGAATCCACAAGGTCGGTAGCCTGCCCGACAGCCCAGCTGTGAGCCCACAGCTGCACCGACATTTGGCTGGGTACGTCCTGCACTTGGGGACCGTACTGCCACTTGTCACCGCCACACAGCCGCCGACTCCAAGGTCGGAGCAGACGACGAAGAGAGGACCGTGCCGCCACAGAGCACCGCTGCCCCGGACGACCAGTGACCTGCTCGGCAGAAGAGCCGCAACGATCAGCGACACCGGGAAGGCAACGCGACGTGGGACAGATCCCCTGGAAGCCGCTGGCTCCCCAAAGAACTTTGTTTAACACCGGCCTACGGGCCTCACAAGAACTACGATAAGAACTGTGGTAATCTAAAGCTGATATCCTGCAACCGTATCCGTAAAGTTATTGACTGTATTCACCAGCCTGCGTAAAGTTTATATAAAGAGATATATTTTTACAAGAATACAGTCTGGTCTCGTTGTGTGGTGGGTTGGTTGTAAAGGTGTACTGTTGCAAGTGTTTAACCCTATGTGCCCCAAAGATTAGCCTAAGACTGCTTAAGCCACACTACCTAGAGGGTAAGCAGAGGTTGTCTGGAAGGTAACCCTCAGCCCTGACGAGGAAGAGAGAGTCCCTGCTTGTCGCTAGTGCTTGCACTGCGCCAACTAGAGTCTCCCCCTTCCTACAATACATATTAAGACTAAAGACCACTGTTCTAAGTTTTATTGATTACTACGCAAACAAAACAATCTATTTCCATGTCTATACTATAAAATGGCTTAAAAAATACTCGTACAGCCAGGTGACTCTTCCGTTCTGGCCTCCCAGAACAGAAGAGTCAGCACAAGTCGTGTTAACGAGGAGCCTAAGTAGGACAAAAGACTCGATGGCCACCCGTTAAAGTATCTTTGTGAATTACAGAAGGTATTGCTGGACCACATCAGAAACAGATTAATATGTCTCTTTCCTCACAATTCCTCTAGAATAAATTCTTTTTGAGGTTTTACACACAGAGACACCCACAGTCTCATCACACCTTTCCACCCTGGTCCTGACCCACAGAGGCAACCTAAGGGCTGAAACATGTCGACCATTTCTTAAGAACATTTTAAGTGCGGGAGATCCGTAACTAAACCTCATAACGCACTACACCTATTTCTAAATAATATCTCGAATCCAGATCTATTAAACTGACACCTGGCTGTACGAGTATTTTTTAAGTCACTTTAACCTATGACCCCAGTATCCCTGATCACTACTGCACTAACCAGGGCTACACCTCCGGGTGGAGGAAGCATGAGCACTAACCCAATGATGATGCTGTCACGTGATCAATAGTAGAGTAGAGAATCAAGATATACCCCTAGTTCTACCATCTGTGCGTGAATGTGGGTTTTTTATTGGGACACTTAACACAAAGAATTTCTAACCCAGTTTATGCAGGACAAGTGATCCATTACCCACTTGATTTTTTGATATAGACTAAGGAAGCTGAATGGATCACAGCTTCTTCTTTCTCCCTCCATTTTGATTATCTATACTATAAAATGGAAAAAATACCGAAATTTGAATGTGTGTTTCCATTTTGCCAATCGTGACTGAAGCTGGATAGCTGTGCATATTGACAGCAGAAGAAGTTAAAAAAAACAATTCCTAATAAAACTTAAATAGCTGCTAATGCTAGTACTACAAAGGTATTGTGTTCTGGCAGGTATGCTCTTTTATTTTACATGGCAGCTTAGGGCAGTAAATAACAAGAGCATCAAGGGTGAGTGAAAATTTGTCGACTAAATGTAGAAATGTACTAGTTGAAACTTCATTCTTGCATCGACACATTCACTAGAAATATATTTTGGGACCAATACCAATAACATAAAACAAACTAGCATGAATACTAATGACAATACATAAATATGGGTAAATTCAGACAGAAATGCCAATGAATAAATATTATTACACTGTGAGTCCTAAATATAACTCTGGCTGCAGTGTTTTCTGCCTCTGATCCTAGTAACCACCCTCCTGTCAACCAGTCTCCCTCCAGTAAATCGAGTGACAGGAACGTACACATACAATGCCCATCTTTCAAAACTTCCCCTCTGTGTGCAACCCTATTGATCATAAACAACCACCTATTCTGCATTCTATCAATTTCATGGCCAGGAAATATTATCAAAACTCCCTCCTTTTGAGCTTGTGGCAGAAAAGTAGAACCAATATGCCCACTTTATTTTTCACTTGACATAGAAGTGCAATCAAGTGTACTTCTATGGGCTTGGACAGGAAAATATTCCTTTATATGACCACCACATTGATTATATAAGGAAAGAACCATCTCTTCTACACTCGCTCAATCCTCTTGTTCTAAAGTACAATTCATACTGCCCCAATGATGTTCTGGCAGAGTGTCCCAAAATGTGCATGTCATTAATTAGTTTAGGGTCGACTTTTACTAGGTAACTAAGAGCGCCATGTATAAATGCCTTTACTGGTTGCAAACAGGGTTTGCAACCAATAAATATTTTTCCAATGCACTAAACCCATTTAGTGATATGGGGCCAGATTTACAAACATTAGGAATACCAATTTCCTAACTGGGATTCTCTCCAATTCGCAATAGGGAATTCGGTATTCCTAATTTATGAAACTCTTTTAATGTATGAAACTCTTAAAATTAAAATATTAATGAGGTAGCTCACAGTTTGTGACCCACTAGGAATCACAGCCATCACTGGGATGGTGGCCAGCTGAGGTCAGCAGACCAACATGTTTGTGATTGCTTTTTAATAAAACAATCTTTTTTTTTTAAATGCAGTCCATTTTCCTTAAAGGCAAATGGATGCATTTAAAAAGAAAAAGAAAGAAACGTTGAAATTTCATTTTTTAAGAGTAGGCATTGGTCCGTAGGATCATTGCCTGTTTCTAAAAAATATTATTATTTACGTTCTCAAAGTGGACCCTTTGCGAATGGCTTACCACCAGTTTTAAACTGGTGGTAAAGTACTACTGACCAGAATTTGGTCACGCAACAGTAATAATTACCATACCAATTCGGTATTTGGAAGGGACACCCTAAACACGCCCCTTTCATATACTGAATCGTAAATGCAAAATGCGATTCGGTAACAAGTTGTCGAATCACATTTTGAACTTAATACACCAAGAAAATCATTTTTCCAGTCGCAAACAGATCAGGCTGTTAGTGACCGGAAAAATCCTCTGTACATTTGGCCCTTGGTAAGATGTTACCAAATCGCTGAATGAGTTTAGGAAACCATATTGATTCCTTAGGTATATACTAATGTTTTGCAACAGTAATCGGGTCTCAAAAAATTAATATTTTACTCTCTACTGGAAAGTAGTGTTAGCCCATTCACAAATGGGTATGGGTCTCCAAGGCACCTCTTCTCCTTTGCGAATGGTCAAAAAACATTGTGGAGATATATACAGCGGAAGGAGAATGAATCTGACCCCACTCAGGTCAGTTTAAAAAGCCCTCACTCACCAACCTGGTTGCCTGTTTGGTGTCATGCTTCATCATTGGGCCCCACTGGAGAGGTCGAGTGCCTCCCAGTGTGCTTTGACGCCAGGATCCGGTTTGCGAGGGTGTATGCAGGTTCCGAGAAGGTGCCTGATGTTGAGGGCGGTGTGCCAATTACGCCACCACCCCCCTCCCGAGATCCATGGTGTGTAACTGACCCATCATCCAAGTGCATATACACTTTTTGTGAGGTTTCCTAATCCAGGACTACCTGAGGTGGAGTTCGCTCTTCCTTCATGCACTTTTTTCACGGTTTTTGCATTCACGTCCCTAGGTCAGGGTGGGCCTTAGAGTGCTCATACCGCCAGGGTTTAGTACACCTTTTGTCCTGATGAATGCCTGGTTAATTCACACCGTTTCAAGGCAGAAACATGTTGACTGACTATTAACCTTCTGGAAATAACCAAACAATTTATTTGGACTATTTTCCTACACTGTTTTTATCTATGTCCTAGTGATCAAACAATAAACATTTTTTTGAGACACTTAAGACATTTTTAACCATCACTATCACCGCTAATTAACTCACTTCACGTCTATTTCACAAAACCCGCTCCGCAGTAGATCTGGCGCCAAAGCACACTGGGGAGGCACTCGGCCTCTCCAGTGGGGCCCAATGATGAAGCATGTCACCAACCAGGTTGGTGAGTGAGGGCTTTCTAAACTGACCTGAGTGGGGTCAGATTCATTCTCCTTTTGCTCCATTTGCTCTTTGAATTGTGTGTTTTTTTGGACACTCTTTTCTTGTTTAAAAGGTATAACCGGGGACTAAGAGTGTTTCCTCATTCTCCCTACCTCTCTTTTTGTTGTTGTGGAATATACAGTGGTCCATACGTTCACATAAAAAAAGATGTAAAAACGTAAAACAAAATTCTTTAAATGCCTGTTTTCCTGTAAGGAAAATGAGCTAGCTACCTTCAAATAAGATTGCTTTATTCAAAAGCAGTCACAGGCATGGAGGTCTGCTGACTGCAGCAGGCCACCATCCCTGTGATGTCAACAAATCATAGTGAGTTTGAATTTGCGAGCTACCTCATTAATATGCATGAGGTAGGTCGGATTCCGACTCACTACCATTCAGATTTTTAGGAAGCGATTGATTGATACAAGTCACTTCTTAAAAATCTTTACAGTTCGCAAATTCCAACTAGCATTTTGCGACCAGATATTAGTACAGTTGGCTGTTAGTAAGATTCATACAAAATTAGATTATCTTGGTGTGCATTAAGGTTAATACTCCAATTGTGAAATTAAAAGGATGAAATTAAAGTTTTTAGAGACTGCAGCAGGGGCTCCAGGGAAATAATAAATACCAAAGTGGAGAGAGGACAGCTCTTCCACATACTCCAGCATACAGAAGAACAGATTGAAACCTTGACTATTATCATCATTGCCAATATATCCTTGTTCGATTATCCTTGCAAAAGAAGCAAAATCAAAGCCAAAGTTAAATACCTCTTCAGCAACAGCCATCGGTTTTGCAAACAGTGACGAGGTCATCAACATGTACCTGCATACATCAGCTATATGCTCACCAGGCACTGTGTCTCTCAAAATCGTGTAAGTGTGATACATGATTATTAAGCAGAGAAATTAGCCTACATGCACTACAATTGTTAGGAATCGTATACGTTTTTATTGATGCTTGAACATTAGTGAAATATTTGCGTACTGCCAAAATTGCAGAGACTGAGTCAATTATAAACACATTAAGGATTCTATATATTAAGTTACGCTGTAGTTATGCATAATCGCATATTTGAAGATTCCATGTCAATAAATTTGGTTGTGGAGGAAGACTCCGGATATAAATGTGCCCATTTTTGACTTGGTGGCCAAGGCTTCTCAAACCTGAGAAGAGAGTGGCGTTTCGGATCACCTGATTGTGTCAGATCAATCCAATTTAAAACATAATGAACTAACTTTGTAATATGAAGGTAACGGGGTCGATATGCTGTTAAGACATGTTTCCACCAGAAAACCTGGTGCAGTCTATAAAGTATCCACACAAATGCAACATCTGAACAATAAATGTTCCATTATACACAATTTAAGCTGCGGACATCTGAAGCAATCAGATCACATTTCCAAAATGATCAAGTAGCCAAACACACTGCTCATATCACATTCATGAATCTTTTGCCCAGCGTGACTGTTTGAGAAATTGTGTCAAGACCTAGATCTATAATTATTGTCCTCCTTTCTTTACAGTGTACAAGGTCAGTCTCATCAGAACAGAAAAGTCAGACAACTATGACACCTATATGATGACCATTACAAACGTCATAAAAGCAGGTAAATACATCACACTTCCCTCTCAAGGGAACCATAAAACACTTAACATCCTCCTATATTTTTTATATTTTGAACAGCAACCTGAATAATCGTTATTTCCCTGAAATTGAGGAGTAGTCACTTTACATCACCTTCTGGGAGTTTGGCCTAAAACAATCCCAGAGCTCTCTTTTCTGCCTGGACCGAAGATGGCTCAGGTCTCCATCCTCTGTGAGGAGCTCTGGGCACATCTCTGGGGTGTACCCAGCATAATGAGCCACTCATCCTGAAAAATTGTTTTTTCAACGGGTTTCACTCCTCTGCAGTAGATGCCAGTCTGTCTGCCTACACAAAGGAATGGGCAGGCAAGTGTGCGATTTCCCTTTGCTTCACCGAGGTTGAAGACTCATGAAGCTGGGCCATCTGGGGCCACACCCTAACCGATCCTGGAAGGAGGAGGTCACACCTCCTCCCTCCAGCAGATCCCTTGTTCTCCTTCCTGGGAGCGCTTCGTACCTCCTAGCAGGGGGGCAGAAAGTTGCCTTGGGAAGAACTGCTGTTGTGTATTCATTAAGCCTACCAGAACTTTGGGGACAAGCAAATAATGACTTTCTAAAGTCACCTTACCATTGAAAGGTACTTTAAATCCAACCTCAGCGACTGTCAGGTTTAATGTAAAAATTACTTTGATACTCTGGAGTACTATATTTGATTGTCTCAAAAGGAGATAGCTATTAGCACAGGGGCTAGTGAAACTCAATGATAGCCAAAGGGGCTATAGGAATGACAATTTCGAGTTTATACTGTCAGGACTTGTACAACTCAATAATTACATGTCCTCCTATTAATATCTAACAATTAGAAATGTGGGATACCAAGCCCTTCCCTAGGGGTGACTTATCAATATTAAAATGAAAGTCCTTGACCTGGCAAAAAGGTTTGCTTTATATTGTCAGATTGGCAGTTTAACCCCTTGCCTGCGTCGGACTGCCCCTGGCCGTCTGACGTCATGGTGGATGTGTGCATCAGACAGCCGGGAGCCGTCCAATTTGTGCACCCGTGGAATTTTCCCGCACCGCGGGGAAATTCCAGCTACGGTCAAGAGGTTAAAAGTTGCATCATTAGGCTGCAGTTGCAGGTCTAGAGTCACGCTTCCACCTTGTCACAGTACTGGTGGCACAATTAAGTCCTGCAGTTCACTGGTGACATTTAACTTACTAGCCCTGGTTATCTCTTGTAACATAGTTAAGTTAAATATACCAATCAGGTATCAGCCAAATCTATATATACATTTAGGGGACAGAGCATATGCACTGGGACCTGGACAGAATGACCTGCTGCATTACTGAGTCAAAGAACCAGTAGCATCAGTCCAAAACCTTGGCGGGTGATTATACAAAAGTGTCAGTTTTTCAGGATGAGTTGCTCATTATGCTGGGTACACCCCAGAGATGTGCCCGGTGAAGTAGTGTGGCTCACTGGTTAGAGGCGGCAGACCCCGAGAGCAGAGGACGGCCCGGGACCTGGGTTCGATTCCCGGCGCGGCAGGTTTCTGGACCAGGGTCAGCGGACTCGATAATTCTCTCGCCTCGGTGCCCACTCTGATCAGCGATCACACTCGGGAACTCTGGGCATTAGCTTGCCTCATCTTCACTAACGGCCCCACCAGACCGCCGGGGATGCCTGGTCTCACCCTGGAGATACCCATTAAGGGACCATCTCTCAGGGAAGCCAGGAAGGGTTTCGCAGCGGTCGAAGCGCCTTGGGACCCTCCGGGTAAGTAGTGCGCTATATAAATGCCTATACATACATACATACATACAGTTTCTTACTAGTATTTTATCCTTCTGCCTAAAATTCATGAGTTATGCTGATGAGAAGCAGGTGTTCAGGTACATGATGCTTCATTGAATGATTGCAAGTTGGCGGTCATAGACTGGATGAGTGCTCTCTCTTTAGAATTAAATATGGATAAGACAGATGTCCTAATGATTTTAGAAGTTAGGGCCTTATTACAATGGCAGTGGGACCACCACCATCAGACTGTCAGTGGCGGTCCCACAGCCATCAGATCCTGCAGGACCATTTATTGCATTATGATGGTGGACGGATGGAGGGCGCACGGAGAGATCAACCTCCACGCATCCGACGGGCTCAAGGAGCAGTTGGACCAGCGGACATACTGCATTCCCTACAATGGTGGCAGTGCCTGCTCAGGCACCGCCACAGGGATTATAATGTATTTTCCGTTTGCCATTTCATGGCTGTTAACTAGCCATGAAAAGGCTAGCAGAAAGTGACTTTGGGGGCTCCTAGCGGGCCTCCTTCTCCCCCGGCCCTCTGCCATGGGCCAAGGGGTCACCTATGGTGATCCCCCTAAACATCCCAGTACCATGTGGCAGGCACCGCATGGTTCCTGCCACATAGTGCATGGATGTTCACACACATGCATTGTAGCATTAAGGCTTTTGCTGCAACCCTTTTTCGGGCCACAGCACAAGCCTCAATGCTACGAGGCATGTTTCCGTCTGCCTCCGCAGCAGTCGGATTCTAATCTGTCTGGTGGGACCGCCGACTTCCTGTCAGCCGTTCCCGTTCCCGACAGGATGGCGGTCAGATGCTCATCTGAACGCCATCATAATCAGGCCCTAAATTCCATTCTGTACTGCCGGCGCCCCTCCCAATTGGGTACGGCTCCAACTCCAAGGTCCTCAGTTTGCAACCTTGTGTTTTTTCTTTGAGAGAGATATTTCTCTTGTTCAGCAGGTCTTCAAATCGTCTTTTACTTGTTTCTTTTTCATGAAGCTGTTCCGCAGAATCTTGCCTTTTTTATCTAATCATATCAGGCTTATAGTGGCCCAAGTAACCATTCTAAGTTGACTGGATTACTTCAGATCGTTATTTCTTGCCTCTTGCATCCATTTTGAATCATCTCAAGCATATACTAATGAATTTGCTCACCTTGGTATACAGAGAGAATTTAACTACCAGTTTCTAAAAGAATTATCTCCAAAGCCAAGCTTATTGTTTTCGGAACTTATCCTTGTTTTGGCCCCCTTTACTTGCAACAAAAAAAATCCATTACTATTAGCCTCCTAGAAAGTTAAGATCTTCAGAATCACGCCTTTTGGCCGTCCCTAGGGTATGCACTGCTTGCACAGGTGGCAGAATTTACACAGTCATTGCGGTGAGGACCACAAATTTTCTACCACCCCACATATAAGTCATAATTAACCTGTTGCATTATCTAGAAAGCATTAGATAGTCTCCAATTAGCTGCTTGGCTGTTATTCCTATTGTTCCTAATACTAACGTCAAGGCACCCTTTTTAGGTCTCGTCTAGGCAGCGCGCATGTGCTGCGCTAGGAGATGACCTTTAGAAATCAGTCTGCTCCTTTTCCACACACTCGTGCTTGGGCTGGCATCTATCTTGCGGGAGCGAGCAGCGGCGCGTGTGCTAATTGCAAACATATGGCTCTTGCGCCGCCGATGCTTGCTCCAGCACAAGCATGAGTGCTTCAAATTCCAGCAGGCAGATACTGTAGAACCTCCCCCACTTGGGATGAGCTTACTGCGGCATGTCATTAAACACAGCGTGCGCCGCACTTTGTTTGGATGACATTTCCATTTATAAAAAGAGTAGCGTGTGTTAAAAAAAAATTGAAGCGGGCGCCGTGCTTTATGTGTGGGCGGCATTTCAATTTTTCGAACAGTAGCATGTGTAAACATTTCATGAAGCGGGCACTGCCTTTCTTTTAAATGGCGCAGCTAGCAACCTTTCCCATAATGAGGCTGGAACGCCTCTTCAATCCTCCCTTCCCCTCCGGCAACATTTGCTGCTGTGCCTGACCTCCTTCCTCTGCTTCCGGGGTCTCCCCGCTCCACCATGGCACTGTGTAGAGCACTGAAAAAGTCAGGAGCAGTTATTAGTACCCACATTATACCAGCATTGTAGCTCGAACCACATTAACCAGAACAAATAATTGAGCATGTTGGTTTTTTAAGGAGAGGCATTTGAAGGGGCAAGGGCTGCTTTCAAAATCAATATAGCCTTGAAAAAAGACAAACAACAAGTCAACTTTGCCAGAGGCAATGAATGCAAATACTAATGACTACATAAATACCAGAGTTTATCTGTTCCACTAGTAATGCATGCACGCATTTTTAATATTAAGTCTCGGCACAAAAATAACGATACTCCCTGAACAAAGCCCACCCATTCATCTCTACGATCCATATACTACCTTAAATGCACCAAAACAACCAAAATCCTCCAGGTCAACCCATAATTAAGAGATGTGGTTTCACAGTCAATTAGCCCTTTCTCTTTAATGTCGTACCCCGATACAGATTGGGACCCAGCTTGATCATGCTGGTCAAGCTATAGCCTACTATCAAACAATCCAAACATGAGGTTTAGGTGTGGTTGATTGATGTCACAGCCCATAGTGGTGGGAGGGGGCACCAGACAGGGATGTCCCTTCTCCCCTCTCATCTTTTCACTAGCCAATGAACCACTGGCTATAGCCATGCGGACCTCTGCTGCAACAGGGGGCATCCCACTGGGAGTTGTCATACATGCGCTTTCCTTATACGCAGATGATCTGCTACTATATATAAGGGATGTCAGGAAAATACCAGACAATATATCCTATACGCTCACCCTTTTTGCACGCTTATCAGGGTTGCGGGTTAACTGGGGGAAATCATGTCATTTTTCCATTTGTTCCTCACACTCCTGACCCGGCGCTCATGGTCAACAGTATCCCGGTTGATTGGCAGCCAACCATGTTCCGCTACCTGGGCTTTAGGGTGTATCACAAAAACCAGGACTTGTTGGATGGCAGCCTTACTTGGGCTCTCACCTCTCTGTCATCCCACATAAGATGGTGGTCCTTTGAGACTCCTTTATTATTTTGCCGATCCAAAATTATACTTGCCACCCTCCTTCTTCCGGCCAATTGAGTGTATGCTCCATGAACTAACCTGGAACACATCAAGATGCAGAGTGGCACTCGCAAAGTTATACTTGCCTTCGGACCAAGGGTGTTTGGGGGTACCCAACCTAGAACATTACTATTTAACAGCACAATCTAAATGGGTGGCCCGATGAGTGGCGGGACCAAACGTATCCGACTCAGCTAGGATAGACAATTCATATACATTAAATGCTATACTTTCACTGTTTCACCCCTGTGGCAGCAGAAACAGTCCCCTCCCAAAGCTACTACAAGTGGCTACTCGCTGCTTTTGCAGAACCCTATTACTCACTAAAACCATTCAACCATATTCGCCGCCAATTCCAATGTGGGGAATGCCCAGATGCAACATGACAACGTCCATGACAGACTTAGCTGCCTGGCATTTGGCAGGTATACATATGATGGGTTACCCCTGTCAAGATGGCGCACTCATCCCGTACATCATTTTGACACAGGTGGAGGGGATGCCTGTGGGACACTTTCTCATGCACGCCTCATGGATCAGCCTGCTGCATGGTAAATGGGGGGACATATCGCAAGAATTACAGACACATCTAGTACTTCAATATCTGCATGTTATGGGAGAGGGACGCCATCTTATTGGTTTGTTTGCAGATGCACTGTGTTTACACACTGCAGTAGATCTGACTCCCCTGTGCACGAAATGGGAGACTGATCTTTGTCGTCCATGCACAAAAAAGGAATGGAGTACAGTCTTTGCAAGGCCCATGCATGTTCCCCGCAGTGTCAGGTTCAGACTGATACTATTCTATATCGTACACAGACCATACCTGACCACAGAAAAAATGAATCACTACTTTCACATACATGACATGGGTTCTCCCCGGTGTTCTCTTCATGACTCAGGCATCATACACATGTTGTAGTCATGTCCGGAACTGTTACACTACTGGGAAGGGGTACTGCAACGGCTATCTGACTGCACAGGCAGATCCCTATCGAACACCTGGGTAACATTTATACTGGGGATATATACACGAGACAAAAACACAGAGCTACAAGTAGATTCCTAGATTTAGGACTTGTAGAGGCTAAATGTCTCATAGCAAGACACTGGAGGTCCAGTGATCCACCGTCTTTAATTGCATAAACTCGCTCTTTTCTTAATTGGGCCAAAGCTGAAGGTGTATCCCTCCGCAGGGAGGATACTCTGGGGATACATAAGTTCCCTTTAGCAGACAGCTGAAAATCGTTCCTCATAGCTCTCCAAGTAGTTGTGCGCCCAGACTCACAAACAGGTGTGCCTCTCATAGAGGGTCCGGCGTCTGGTTGAGAACAGAAGACCTATACTGCTGGAGTTGTCTATGCCTTGTGCAGGAGGAGAGCTAAATTGTGGCGTGGTGCCAGGCAGGTGCATCGGAGGCGCAGTATGGTATCAATGCAGGTCAAAGTGTATCCGCATGACTTATAGGAGCCTAAAACAAACAACAGATTTGTAATAAGAGGGAAAAATAAAACAGCATGCACTCTGTTGCCTCGGTGGGTACTCCATAATTAAGAGATGAAACATTGGAAAAAGATTTCAGAATCCGGGAGGTGTGGGCAGCATGTACACCACATCATGGTCTAGAGATGCAAGAAAGATCTGGGGGTATTCTCAGGGGTCAAGCCAGGAGATGTAGAAGGGTGCAAGAATCTCTTTTATCCCATGGGTCATGGTAGGGTAGGGAGCTTATTCAGGGAACAGGTGGATCTGCATGCAAGCGCGATGCATGGGGCATCCACAGGGCATCCCAGTAGGCTGCAATAGGGAATTTACGACGACTACGGGCCTACTTTCAAAAGAAGGTCATACCCTCCACCCAGTGAAGCAGGTCACATCTCTATTTCAAGAGGGATGGGGCTGAGGGGATTTCCATTTGGTAGTGATAGCACACCTCACTAATAGAAGCGCTAGGTTTTAGAATAGTGCTGTAGTCTTCATCTGCTTGGGTCGCCTGCCCTAAATATGCCAAAGGCACTGAATTCCCATGTCTGCAATTAAGGGAGGACAGTGAGCTCAGTGAACTGGCGAGTACTCCTCTCCAGAAGGATGACAGAAAAGGGCAGCCCCATAACATGTTCTGTAAATCAGCTTTGTTCACTCTGCAGTGTGCACATAATGCATTCATCCCAGAGTAGAGGCCATTCATTTTGAAGGGAGGAAGGTAGGCTCTGTGCAAGACAAAGAATTGGATTCACTTAAAGAGGGCATTATGCAATATTTTCTGAGGGTGTTCTCAAGTCCCATTCCATTCCATGCAATGGAGGACCCTACCAAACTCATGTTCCCATGTTTCTCACAGTGCTTGCAAAGAGAATAAGGTTTGGGCCAAGAAAGCTTAATTGAGCAAATTGACTGCTTGGTGCCCATTGCCTAAAATATACAAGGAATGCACCAGCGAATGGGACTCAGGCTCAGTATGCGTGATCGCACAGATGTCTCAGAGAAAGTGGCATATATCACGGTATGTGAGAAATTGAACCTAGTGTAGCCTGAAGTACAGGGCTCGATCGGACAAGGGAATGACAGAAGCTGTCTGCACAAAAACAAGTTGCCCAAGTTTGGTTCACCAGCTTGATCTCAGAGATGGAGGCCTGAAACCGAGGGAGTTTCTGGTTAGTAACAGAAGAACCATATGGGGCTATGTGTTTAGTTGTGTGGAGAGGTTTATAGTAGCACAGTAGCACTACCTGCAAAAGGTGGGTTGGCATGTAAGTGAGCATAAGATTTTGGGAGCAAGAGGTTAAAAAGGGCAGGGTGGCTCTAATCAGTACCCTTAGTCAACAGGACTTCGAGATTCCCCCCCCCCCCCCCCCCAACGATTTAGCAGGAGAGACACTGTAATTGTGCCACCAGATAGTAATAGAGAAAGCTGGGCACTCCAATGCCTCTGCAGTCAACAGGGAACCAAAGCTTCACAAACACAACTCTTCAGCACTTGTTGTGTCAATCAAAATCCCCGAAAAGAGTGTCCGTTTCTCGAAAGTTCATCTGGTTGAAGAAAATGAGAAGGATGGCTCAGATATACAGGAGTAAAGGGAGCATGATCAATTTTGAGAGGGCTACGCAACTGGTGACCAACAAAGGCACAGTTTTCGAAAATCCTTTTTACCTTGTAAGAGCTTGATTTGTTTTAATAAGATTACCGTCAAGGAGAAAGCTAGGAGAGTGATATATTTGAATGCCTACGTAGCGTATGGACATGGCTTCCCAACGGAGGGGAGCTCCTCCTAAATCAAGGACCACCCGGGAAGCTGGAAGGCCAAGGGAAAGGGGCAAGATTTGCACCAACAAACATGCAGACTTAAGTGAAGAGCAAACATGGCTAATATGGGTGACATCTGCACATGGGTTACAAATGTACAGCAAGACATCATCCGCATAGAGGGGTATCACATGAGTTGTATTGTGCAGTGGGATCACCAGGTCAATCCCCCTCCCTCTCACACTACCAGTGCAGGGGCTCCATAGCTAGGTTGAGAAGGAGTGGGGAGAGACAACTGCCCTGGTGCGTCCCTAAATGAACTTGGAAAAAGCACAAGTATGCCAACCCATTGGATTGTGGCCATTGGGGTCATATAGGGAAGCCAAATAAGTTTCATCATAAGGAGGGAAAACGCTTGCAGGATATAAAACAGATAGTCCCAAAGGACGGTATCAAAGGCTTTTTTCGGGCCCAATGCCACACTGGCTGAATGGGGTCAGAGGTGAGGGGCTGCTTCCATAATTTAATAAAGTTTCCTTATGTTTTGGGGTTTATGAAGGCCTAGAATTAAGTGAACAAGTTGGGCAATCGCTGGAAGGATTCGGACTGTTCGTATCTTACTAAGGGTTTTAAAGCTGGTGTTGAGGATAGAGATTGGGCAGTCAGGAGCAGTATCCTGTGGATAGGGATAGTGACCACTAAAGCCTCTTGAGCAGACGTGAGGATGGTTCCCTCCTCGACTGCGGTCCTGAATATCATGGTAAGTTTTAGAGCTAAGAGATGAGGGTTAGTTTTATAAAATCCCATAGGGAGCCCGTCAATGCTTGCAGCTTTTCTAGGAGTAAGATCTGGTATAGCTTTCCTAATGTCTTGGGCCGTGTTGGCAGCCTCTATTTCTTCCTGGATGATGGGCAGAAGTTTAGGAATTGGAAGACCAGCTAAAGGATCGGTGATCATCAGAATTATAGGGTTGGGGCAAAGGCTATATAATTTGGAGTAGTATTAGAAAAAGGAGGAGAGAATTTTATTTTGTAAAGAACCAGATTCTTGGCAGGTTCCTCAGTGGATGGACTTCTACTCGCAGCCTTGGAGCGATGGGAAAATCCACAAGTCCAGGTTTTGACTGTTCTTATCTTCCAAAGGTAGTGTCGACCCCTTCTGATAGCCACGACGCTGCCAATAATGGAACGTCTAAGCAGAGTAAGAACCCCAAAAGGAGCCACCAAGAGGAAAAACCTTCATTGGAAAAATCTCTGATTACAATTGAAGACTGCCAGGAGGCCGATGAGGACTGGTACTATGGTAGAAGACCCGGTCTGCAGCAAGGCTCAATAGGCACAGATAAGGAAATTGGGAATGTCAAGAACCAGGAAAATAGAACGGTTCAGAAGGAACCAACAGTAGCAAGATTCACCAGCAGAAGCAAGGAGACAGTAGATCAACCAGAAGGAGTGAAGATACACCAGTAGCAGGGAAGATACACCAGTAGGAGTGAAAAGTGTTTCAACGCATGAAAAAACAGTTCTGCTCCTTATTTACCTAAAAAGCCCGGAAGTGAGATCGAGAGTAAGAATATGGCCCCCAAGAGCAGGAATGCCTCAAGCCCACCTGACTAACGAGGTGAAGAATGGCCCTCCATGGCCCCTTGCAGGACTTCCCAAGCTGCCGGTGAGTGTTTAGGCCAGCCCGCTGTATAATGCAGGATGCCCAGGAGGCAGTGGAGTAAGCCACAGGTTATGCTGCAACCTACAGACTCAGGCTAACAGCGTGCTGCTGAGTTTAATTCTCTTCCGAGGTTCAGAGGAAGGTGACTTGTAACACCTTGTTTTTTTTCTTACCAACCAGGCCAACAGATGGTTGGATTTTTCACCTTATGCATCGGAGCATGTGGAGACTATCTTATCCCCTAAAAATGGAGTCAATCTAGTAGCGTAGTAGGTTCTCTTGGGACTCAGAGCAGGCATCTTTCAGGGTTAGGTCACCACCAGTCACCTCTCTCGGTTTATGCATTCATCTTCGCATGTCCTAAGATATTGGCCAGGGCCTAGAGGGGAACCAGTGGTTTCATGGATACTACTACCACAGCTCACCACTTTGACTACTTCCCATCCAACAAACGGAGAGGAGTATGTGCAATAATTGTCCTTGAAGTATGAGCGTATGTTGTCCTGAGTAGGTTCTCGGAAAGCAAAATCTTCAAGGGAACCAGAGAAGTCAGCTGGGGCTGCCACATAGGCGTTGGTGATGAAGCATTACCTCCTTTGAGGTGAAGAAACGGGGTTTGTGGTCTGAGATGCCCCATCTCATATAGTCCGGGGAGGAGATAGTGGGACAGAGCAATTCCAAGCAGACAGTCCTATCAATGCGAACGTATACCTTATCACATTCACAGGCACAGCAGGTCATTTTACTTACATTACATAGATCCCACCACTGTCTTCACCCAGACAATATAGACAATCTCCCATCTGGTGGACTCAATGCTCACTTGGAGAACCAAGCACTCAGGAGAGAGACCAGAGGATGACTCTACCCACTCCATCACTCCAATGGAAATCATTTATGGTGTTGGTTGCGACAAGTGGTTAAGGGTCTCCAAGGCAATATGTTCAAGACTCTGGCACATAGACTGGTGTGGTTCACTTCAGTGGGCGAGCCACTATGAAAATGTCTAAGCATTAGAGACTGTGGGTAAGGAAGGATATGGAGGGTAAAATATGTCTAAGTTATTATGACATCAGGGCACACAGGATGAGCCTCACTTCCTACGCAGATGACACTCAACTGGTCCTTGCCGTCAAGAATGACGGGCTCAAAATAGCCAACAATTTCAATCAAGGCATGTTGGCAATTGAGAGCTGGATGGCTCATAACTGCCTGAAATTAAACTCCGATAAATCGGAAGTTGTAATTTTTGGCAACTTATCCCCGGAGTGGTCCCCCCTTTGGTGGCCATCATCTATGGGCCAGCCCCCGGACCCAATCAACAAGGTGAGGAACTTGGGAGTCATGTTCGACAATCGCCTGAACTTTCTACCACACGCAAACCAGATTTCCTCCTCAGCCTTCCACAAATTAAGGCTCATTAAGAAAATTCTGCCTTTCCTACCCGAGAGTGCCGGCAAAACTTTGGTGAGCTCCCTGGTCTTGTCTACCCTAGACTATTGTAATGCCTTGTTTCTAGGTGCCCAGGAGAGAGTGCTACTGAAAATGCAGGCTATTCAGAATGCAGCCGCCAAGCTCCTAGGGCGCATTCCCAAATATCAACCGGTGTCACCCACCATAAGACAGCTTCATTAGCTACCGGTGAGAAAGAGAATCAAGTTCAAGTCTCTTTGCCTGGTATACAAGGCTCTACATAATGTTGGACCTGCATTCTTCACCCAAAACCTCATTCCCTATTGTCCCTCAAGAACGTTACGCTCATCCAGCTCACATGAACTGGTGGTACCCCGAACCAAATCTGTCACATGGGGAGACAGAAGATTCCTTGTAGCTGCACCGAAACTGTGGAACACACTGCCACATTCAATCAAAACCAGCACCTCCCTTTGGTCTTTCCGCAAGCAACTTAAGACCTGGCTTTTTAATCAATGAACTTCAGCCCCCCTTGTTGGTTAAACACTGCAGTAACTTCAGCGCCGAGATGCCCAAGGGCCTTTGTTCGCGCTTTATAAGTGCTTTTATAAATAAATAAATAAATAAAATGAAGCACAGAATTGAAATTACCCCCAAGCAACTATGGTAAGTAAACTCAGGCAGCAAGTAGTGTGGGCAGTTGATGGAGAAAGAGAGATTTATTAGTGTTGGGGGCATAAATACTAGCAAGTACCAGGGGATTGCCATCGAGGAGGCCCTGAAGAAGGACATATCTGCCCTCTCTGTCAACGAGTTGTGAATTAACTGAAAAAGGAAAGCCTGCATTTAATCTTATTAGCCCCCCTCCCCAGCAAAGGCGTAGTATTTGGTGGTGTATATCTGAAAAACGCATCTAGCCACAGGTTTCTTACCTTGGAATTATCCCCAGGCGTCAGATTGGAACTGGAAATTGTTTCATGAGCAGTACCCCTGCACACTGGTAGGTGGCGTTGTTTAGCTCCACGTGGTGTCCTCAGCATTATCTGCACCAGAAGTGACATTTGTGGTGCCTATATAGGCACCACCTAGGTGCTCTGATGTCAGTTCTTTTCTTTCAGCACAAGCTAGAGCAGATACGAGAAGAGCTACCCCTTACTCACTTTTTGATTAAACATTTTTCAACATTTTGTTGAAGTGTTTTTGAGGTCTTACTGCCTGATGTGGCAAGAATGTAATCAAAAAAGGCTTGAGGTGCCTGTCACCGATCAGTAACGGATACGCACCTTGTTTAACTCTGGTGCTTGGAGCGTGACGATGACCCGAAGGCCTACCCGAGTGCCATGACATGCACCTGAGGCCTTGAGGAAGCGGTCCCACAAGCTCCTTGCAGCATGATATGGACGCCACAGTGATCCAGGTACCGGTTAAAAAAAAGGTCCCAGGAGCAGTGGCAGAGTCCGAGGTCATTGTCAGACTCCAAGCCGTGAGTAGTTTGGGTAAGTCCCGCTCCCACAAGAAGAAGAAGCACCTCAACTTCACCTTGTCCATCAGCCGACAAGATGAGGGAGAGTCATCACTTGAGGCTTGGCTCTGCGATTGAGCCTACACCTGGGCTGTCTCCATGTCTCACAACATTCAGGGAAGCTGGAGCAACCCCGACCAATTGAGAGAATTTTCTGAGGCTATATAACTCATATTTGGACATCCCATTCCGACTGGTGCGCCTTCGGGCCCCGCAGGTTTGGAAGGGGTCCCTGCTAGATCCACACAGGCAGTTCCTGTGCCAGTTTGGCCCCAGGGATCCACAGATGGATCAGAACTGGCACCAGTCATACCATCTTGAACCCACCCTGAAGCCGATCCAGAGGCCTATGCTCCCGGTGCCTCCAGCCCCGACCGGCGATGCCATCCCAATTTATATCCCTTACTCCAGCACGGATCCAGAGAGGCACCGCCTGATGCTGACTCCAGCACCAACAGGAACCATGCCATCCTGGCTGGAGCCTGAAGACTATTCTTATTGGCTAGGGTGCTGGGAGGAGTTGCTGGATTCTGAAGAATACCAGCCTTATGATGCAAACATGGACTGGTGTGAATATCTGGGGAAATATAAACAGTGTGTTTCCCTAGAACGACGATCCTGTATATACAATTTTTACGCACTAAACACTAGTAATTTCACAATTGGAATGTATCAAAACACATCATTTATTAAAAATGCGTCATTTAACAATCATAAAACATTCATTATTGCACAGAATATTTGGTTACAAAATCATGTGATGAAACGATAAAAATTGATATCAATACCCAAAGCAATACAATTATTCACAAATCATAATTATGACCAGCATAATTAAGACAGACAGAAACGGGTTGTATGATCTGAAACTTATCTATTACTGTTTGTACATCCAACAATCTGTCTAGGACACGGTCTCTTATACATTCAATTAATTTATATTAGGAGAAAAGTGTTGTTTATTCTGAATTGTACTGTTGTATGCGTCAACGCGTTTCGATGGTAAGTTGCTTGCCACACCTTCTTTTTCAAGACAATCTTTTAATTCTGTCATTGAAAGGATTATAATTTCTTTTCCCTATAAAGATATAGGATGTATAAATCAACCAGTCCATATCATCTCACAATCTCATTTTAACATTTCTCAACACAGTTTATAACTCAAAAGATTAGTCCAAACCATTTGTATCTTTAATCTGAGTTCTTTTGAGCTAATCCTAACTTTAGATCACTCTTTCTATCTTATAAGGAGTCCTACATATATCTCTATCTTCACCAATTTATCATAACCCCTTCTTGCTACCCCTCTAGGTGGGTACCTACATTACTCCCTTTGTTGTACAGGAAAGTAAAGACATACTTGACAGGGCTATATAACTGTATTTTGTAAAGTGTATATTCCTTTGCTTCTCCTTTGAGTTTAGCTGTATGTAGAATCCTTCATAAATCTATATAATGGATAAGCATATTTTGTTAATTTGTCCATTCATACTTTTAACCTCTTCTATTGCATCCTATGTATGAATTATCATTTCCTCATATTACTTGGTCTATGGATGCCCCCAAGTGAAAAATATTTTCGTGATGTCGGTCGTTTGGATATAATTTTCTATAATTCATTAATGGGCGTTTTTTAACTGCATTAACTTTGCTCTGTAAAACATGGAGCATAAAGGTTTGTCAGTGTGATAAACCATATGAAGGATATCGACTCTACTGCATGTTGTTTAAAACTCATATTAACTTTTATCTGCAGAGTTTAAAAATATCTGTGGGATATTAAGCAGTGATGTGGGCCTTTTCGTCTTAAACTGTTCAGAAAATACAAATAAAGCGCTTTTTTAGCCCGTATTCAAAATGTTCTTACTCCTAAATTTGGTCGTTTGAAGCTCATGTTACCTTCAGTATGCCGAGTTTAAATATGCGGCGATTTCAGTCACTTTCAATGCTGCCGGTATATGGGATGTAGCGCAGTGATGCCGGCCTTTCCGTTTTAAACTGTTCAGAAGAAACAGATCAAAACAAATTTTTAGCACGTATTCTATTGTTCTACTCTTGATTTTAGTCCCGTACTCTAAGCCGGGATAGTCTAACTCGCTCCTTTAGGATCATATCATTGGATAAGAGTGCATGCTCACGGGTCACTAACAGCACAATGTCACTAAGCATCTGATTGGTGCGTGGACCACATGAAATGTGCGGGACTTTTTGATTAGCCTGCTTGAGTCATGTGTTTGTCTGATGGCGTAATGTATATGCTCGTTACCTTAAGCATATTTTGGAGTCGGTTCTTATTCACGCAAAATGCGTAAGACCCCTGATTAATGAGAAATTTCCTAGTTACCACAAAGGAAAGTTTCAATTCTATTAAGGAGGCGGAGGCGAGGATTTTGCTAGTCCTTTCTCCATTTTATTGGACAGCAAGTTAGTAGTAAAAGAAAAAACAATACATCCTGGACTACCCAAACCAACATGGCAGCGGTAGTCCTGGTAACCTAACAACCAATCAGAGTCCAACAGTTCGTATATATGGAGTCCCAGCTGTTAGTCCTTCCTCTTTCGTGGGAGCTGCCGCAGGAAAGAAGTCATCCAACCACTAGTCCGTCTTTTGATCGGAGCCTAGGAAAGAGAACAATAATAATAATATCTTGTCCAGAACAATGTCGAAGAATTCAAGAACATTGCAATGGAGTAAACAGAACGAAATGCAGATAGAACTTAATCAGCATTGCACAGCTTATCAATGAAAACATTAAAACTCAGAAAAAAGTATACTTCCCTTAGACGAAGTAAAAAATCATAGTCCAGTCACGGGAGGGGAGGCTCGATAAAGCCTGGGTGGGAAAATCCTCGCCTCCGCCTCCTTAATAGAATTGAAACTTTCCTTTGTGGTAACTAGGAAATTTCTCATTCTATGTCAGGAAGCGGAGGCGAGGATTTTGCTTGTTCAAAGCCTACTCACCACCAACGAAGCAGCCTCATGGATTGGCTTAAAGTAGAACTTTTTGAAAGTCGAATCTGAGGACCAATCCGCTGCATTCATGATATCCTCCAGGCGTCCACCTACCTGAATAGCCTTGGAAGCCATTGCACCTCTAGTGGAATGAGCCCCAAAGTCAGTGACGCTAATTCCAGCTTCAGACATTATCCACCTGACCCATCTGGCAATGGTGGGAGAGGAAACTGCCTTGAACGGCTTCTTAACCGCAATAAGTAATTGTCTCTCGCCCGGAGGGCGGAGCTCAAGAGTAACATCCTCATATGTCTTAAGGCAACGAACAACACAGAGCTTTGGCGAATCTGGGAAAGCCGGGTAAGTTACTGACCTGGTATTACATTTAGTTCTTCTTGAAACAGTAAATGTAACCCCTTCTGGGGAAAAAACCCTGGCTGATACGTCCAGTGCACGAACATCTGAAGCACGTTTACATGAGATCAGGCAGAGGAGAATCGCTAATTTGGCCGAAAGCTCCTTGCCGGAAAGGTATTGATTATCCTGCCAGGACTTTAGAAAATTCAAGACCACATTAACATCCCACAAACCTGAATAACGAGGTTCTGGGGGGCGCGAAAGGCGAATACCTTTAAGGAGTTTACAAACCCAAGGGTGCTCACCAACCGGAGAGCCATCAACGAGGGCATGCCCAGCAGAAATTGCCGACCTGGAAGAATTAATGGTGCTGTAAGCCAATTTCTTTTTGAAAAGATCAGCGAGGAAGTTAATCACGTCGGTGGCAGAGGAGCCCATGGGATCCAGGTGTTTTCCCACACACCAACGAACCCATCTGTTCCATGCTGATCTATACCGCTTAGTGGTGTTAGGAGCCCAGGCTCCTCGAATGAGGAGCTCAGCGTCTCTCGAAAGCGAGTCACAAGACCAACGTCCCCTGAAATCCTCCATGCCATGAGACGTAGATGGCCCTGGAGAACCAGCGGATGCGGGTGACTCAATGGATCCGTCAGAATGTGGTCGAACGACGGAAGCCGAAGAGGCTTGTCCTAGGATAGTTCCAAAAGAGAAGGGAACCAGCATAGAGCTCTCCAGATTGGCGTGATCAGAATCAGAGAAGCTATCTGCCTGCGGACTTGAGCCGCCACCCTTTGAATGAAAAGGAAGGGGGGAAACCCATAAGCTGGAAACAGTCCTGTAGGAAGGCATCCACTGCTTCCGCCCCCGGATCCGGTTTCCAGCTGTAGAAACGGGGTAGCTGGGCGTTCCATCTGGACGCAAATAAGTCCATTACTGGAAGACCCCAAAGGTCCGAAATTCTCTGAAATACTGAAGGATCCAGTCTCCAGTCGCTGGCATCCCGGAAATTCCTGGATTGCCAATCCGCAACAGTGTTCAGATCGCCTGGGAGATACTCCGCCGTGACAGAGATCTGGCGAAGAAGGCAATAGTTCCAAAAGTCTTTCGCAAGGTCCGCTAGGACCTTGGAGTGCGTGCCTCCCAACCGATTGATGTACCTGACCGCAGTCGTGTTGTCCATCCGAAGAAGCACACAACACGAAACCTTGGTCGAGGTGAAGGAGCGGATCGCGAACGAGCCCGCAAGGAGCTCCAGACAGTTGATATGGAGGTGAAGTTCCTCCTCCGTCCATCTGCCGCCCACCGAGAGAGAGCCGCAACGGGCGCCCCAACCCTGGCGACTGGCATCTGACTCTATCACCAGATCCGGACGGGAACCGAAAATCGCCTTCCCGTTCCAGGCATCCATGTGATCTAACCACCACAGGAGCTCCGATCGGGCTTCCAGATTCAAGGAAATCAGTTCTGAGTAAGTAAGACCCTTGCGGAGGTGAAATGCCTTCAGTCTCTGAAGAGCCCTGTAATGAAGAGGGCCTGGAAAAATGGCCTGGATCGATGAAGAGAGTAAGCCCACAATCCTGGCCAGTTGGCGGAGGGATACTCGATCCCGCCGAAGAACCTTGCGAATCTCCTTCTTGATCTTGGAGATCTTTTCGGAAGGGAGGTGAAGAGTCGCATCCGTAGTTATGATCAGAAAGCCAAGGAAAGTCATTTCCTGTCGGGGAAAGAGATCCGACTTCTGGGCATTGATGATGAATCCCAGAGACTGAAGAAGGGTTATAGTAACCTGAAGATGGCGAAGAAGGAGGTCTTTGGACTGACACATTAAAAGAATGTCGTCCAGGTAAACAATCATACGAATCCCCAGGGTACGGAGATGTTCTACCACCGGGGCAAGGAGTTTGGTAAAGCACCAAGGTGCTGAGGAAAGACCAAAGGGAAGCGTACGAAATTCGTAAACCTGATTCCTCCACAGAAACTGGAGGAATCGACGATGAGGAGGAAAGATTGGAACCGAAAGATATGCATCTTTCAGGTCCAAGCGAACCAACCAATCGTTCTGTAACAGAAGGTCCCTCAGAAGATGGATGCCCTCCATCTTGAAGTGTCTGTAAACCAGCCACTCATTGAAGGAGCAGAGGTTGATTACTGGTCTGAACCCTTTGCCTTGCTTTGAACCTCTAAATCTACAAGTTCTTGGTCTGTGACAGAAAACACTAGAGGACGAGGACGAGAAAGTTGAACGGGGGAACCGTAGAATTCGATGTGAAACCCCTGAACCGTCTCCAGCACCCAAGGATCTGAAGTTATTGACGCCCAGGCCTGGGGAAACAACGCTAACCTTCCCCCCATTTGAACCAGAGAGATTATTCGAAATCTTACCATTAAATCCTCTGGAGTTGGACTGGAATCCACCACGTCCTTTGCCTTGGCCTCTGCCTCCTCTGGAGGGGTAGAAGGTACCCTGTCGTCCATCATTCCAGCCGTTATTTTGTTTGTACTGGCCTCTATTGGGGCCTTGCTGGACCTGACGGCCGGAAGAGCGACCCCTGCCTCTGACGGCCCCGCCAAAAACCTTTCTGGTAAAAAAAAATTTCATCGAAGCCTGAGCCTTGTCCAGAGCCGAAAAGGTTGCCACAAACTTCCCCAACTCCTTAACAAAGGGGTCACCAAACAAAGCACCCTGTGCAATAGGGCCTGCCTCCGAAGACGACAACTCCCCTAGTTTCGGGTCAATCTTAAGCAGTAAGGAACGTCGCCGTTCTGCAGAAAGCGCGCAATTGGCATTGCCAAGAAGGCACATTGCCCGTTGCGACCAACCAGCAACGTCATCAACAGACATTGGTAAGCCCGACTCCTTAGAACGTTGGGCGGTTTCAATAATTTTAGTGAGAGGGCCCACCACATGTAAGAGTTTATCTTGACAGGCTTTCCATGACCTATCTATACCCTTTTTAGGGTCCTTGATATATTTGGCGAAGAAGGTACACAACTTTGGATCAATCTCAGGGGTGCATGCTACTCTAAAGGGAAGGGAAGGGCGAGGGCACTCAGAACGCAGACGGAGTCGGACATCCTGAGGTAAAGGCTGTCGAAGCTTAGCTGCGACATAATCAGCAGTAGACTGCTCAGGAAACCACTCCGATGACCTAGGTCTTACAATAGTAGATGGGTCAAACATATTAGGAGGCGCAAGATCACCCTCCGTAAGACTAGGAGCGCTGGGCTTAGGGCGCCAAGACCTGCTCACATCAGAAAAATCCTCTGAGGAAGCGTCCTCATCCTCATCTACGTATTCGTCCTCCTCATCATCTCCCTCAATGGGGAACCCTTCCTCCGGGTCAAGGTCCTGGGTGGCAAAACCACCAGTCTCTCCGGGTGAGTCTTCCCCCCGGTAGGGTGCGCTTCTAAGCGTGCGCGCACTCTTACGGAACACTTCAGATAATTTACTGAAGCCCTCCAGGTGCCCCGCATCACGCTTCCTGGCCGTACGTGGTAGAGCACACGGAACACCACTGGGCCCTGCCCCACTGTCCCCAAAAACACCAGTATCATTCTTAAAAACATGGGCTGACAGTCTGTTTACACTGTCCTGCAGAGGTGCCAGAGCTTGGGCTATCGCCGAAGAGAGAAGCCTGTCAACCTCTGCAGGAGGGTGTAAAGGGGTCAGTTGTGGCTGAACATTAGGAGCCACCACCTCAACAGTTGAAGGACCGGACTGCATATTAGCAGAAAAACTGGTACCCATACACAAACACCCCAACTAAATACAAGGGGAAATCCCTTCACACAGGTACCAGACAGGCTAACACAATTGAAAACCTGAAACACCAAAGTTCTGACAGAAATTAAAATTAAATTCAAAAAATTTCAGTCAGAAAAATACTTCTTGCCGTCTAAAACGGCGTCAGTGTGAGGGAAGAGGCCGAAAAATGACAGAAGCGCAGTGCCTCAGCGCGTTTCTACTCAAGCGCGAAGAGCGCTGAGGAGAACAGCTGATCGGCGTCAGAAGCCGACACCAAGATCGCGCACGCGCGAAGAATGAACGCTCAGGCTGAAAGCCTACCGCGTTATAAACACAGCCTACAACAAGGCAAAGTCAATTACAAACAAGCGAAATCAAGTAAAGCTGTCAACAATCACAACAAAAACTGCCACGACAAAGATATGAAGAGCGTGACTTATCTTGCCGAGGCAGCAATGGAGAAAGAGGAAGGACTAACAGCTGGGACTCCATATATACGAACTGTTGGACTCTGATTGGTTGTTAGGTTACCAGGACTACCGCTGCCATGTTGGTTTGGGTAGTCCAGGATGTATTGTTTTTTCTTTTACTACTAACTTGCTGTCCAATAAAATGGAGAAAGGACTAGCAAAATCCTCGCCTCCGCTTCCTGACATAGAATTGAGAGTTTCTCTAGACGCAATCCCTCCTATTAATTAAACGACAGGAGAGCCATATCCTATGATCTAATGCCACGCTCTACTCTTACTTTACACGCGATCCACTTGAGCAACTTATTTATTCGTGGACAACCTCGTTCTATATGGGTCCTTTTATAACATAACCACAATCTTAAAATTACGTGGCAACTTCTCTGATCTACTCTATCGCCAAACCGTATTGAAGAAAGCTATTCCTCACGCATTGCGCGTGGTACCCGCAAGTATTTAATATCCAGACAGCGAATTAACTCAAACTTTAACTTCTCAATAAGAGGAAGCCCAATATTATTATGAGTGAAATCGTACAATAAAGCATCTATGTCTGTATAATTTTCGCCCAATCTTCTCTCGAATTTAGTCCTATTTCTACTGTGTTGAGAAAACACATGAACCACTGTTCTCTTATTTTTCGCTTAGCTTCAGTGTCACCACCTCGTCTATTTGTCCTAATTTTTTCTAAAATAAATCACCTTAATTCATCACAGGTATGTTTTTTTTCTTCATAATGTTCTGTAAGTGGGGCATTTGTTTTTTTATTTCTTATCGCTGATTTGTGTTCTACTACCCTTGTGCATAGTTCCCTGCTGTTCTCACCGACGTAACCTAGTCCGCAAGGGCACGTCAGGAGATAAATAACGTTTTTACCACTGCAATTATTCAGGGTTTGTGCCGTAAGATTTTTGCCAGCGAATATCATGTTTTTCCCTTCTCTGCAGTAGGGGCATATGGAACACGTACCACATTTGTAGTTCCCAACTGCCTGGCCACCTGTTATTGTGGTTTGATTGTCTTTAGGAGTTTTGTTTGTTGTCACTAGGGAGTTTCTTATGGTTTTATTCCTTCTGAAGGAAAATAAGGGTTTCTGCAATTGGTTTTCTGTGTTGTAATTTAGGATTTTCCAATTTCTATTCACTATATTTTTTATTTGATTGCTTATATGTGAATACTGCGTTACAAAGACTACTCTATCTAGGGTTGCTTTCTTTTTTTCTTTGTTTTGGTCTAATAGGCTATCCCTATCATAGAATCTAGCTCTTTTTAATGAGTTTTTTATTAATTTGTTTGGGTATCCTCTTGCTTTCAGCTTCTTTTTAGTGTTTTCTGCATGATAATAAAAATCCTTAAGGGATGTACAATTTCTGCGCAATCTTAAATATTCCCCGAAGGGTATGTTGTCCTTTTGCGCATGAGGATGATTACTTGAATATAGCAGAAGGGAATTTTTATCGGTAGGTTTAGTGTAGAGTTCTACCTTTAGGATCTCATCCTCACCTTTAAATAAAATATCTAAGAATTCAACCTTTTCATTACTAAAGTGTGCTGTAAATTTAAGGTTTAGATCGCCCAAATTAATCCATTCCAGAAAGATACTGAGATCACTGCTGGCACCGTTCCATATGAAGATGATATCATCTATGTAACAATGCCAGCATGTGATGTTTTCAAAGTAGGGTGCTACCTCATTAAAAATGTGGTGTTGTTCAAATTCTCCTACGTAGAGGCAGGCCAGACTGGGGACACATGTGGCCCCCATACTGGTCCCCATGATTTGTAAATAAAGTTCATCCTTAAATAGGAAGAAATTTCTCTTAAGGATCAGTTGGATACAGGACATGATAAAGTCCTTGTTCCCTCTGCCTAAATCTTCCTCCGCCATAATCCTAGCAATCACATCAATTGTGCTGTCTTGAGGGATATTGGTGTACAGGGCTTCAATATCCAGGGTGACTAAGATCTGGGTCACCCTGTTGAAGCCCTGCCCCTCAAATATGGATATGGCGTGAGCCGTATCCTTGAGATATGGGACCCAATGTAGGAGGCAAATTCCGGTCGGAAACGGCCGAAATCGGCCGTTTCCGACCGGTATTTGGCACTTTGAGATGTAGGGGGCCAGTATTTACCTATTCGGTATATTTACCGAATCGGTAAATTTACAGAATCTGTAAAATACTGAATCGGTATTTTTACCGATTCGGTATCTTCCAGATGTAGGTGGGACTCTTCTGAAGCCCACAGGCCTTTCAGATTCGGTATTTTAACACCCAATCCAATTGGGTGTTAAAATACCGAATCCAGGTGTGCTTGCACATGTATGCATGCACACCTATGCCATGTGACAGATAGACATGCCCTTAGGGCATGTCTGTGTGCCACATGGCACACAAGCCAGTATTGGGGGTGCTAGAGGGTGTCAAAGTGACACCCCCTGCACCCTTGCTGGAATCGGTATTTACCGATTCGGTAAATACCGAATCGGTAATGCCCATTGATTCCTATGGGCTTCAATGCCCATAGGAATCAATGGGCATTACCGATTCGGTATTTACCGAATCGGTAAATACCGATTCCTTCCGATTCGGTAATTTTTAAAATAAAATTACCTACATCTGCCCTTCTCTTTTTTACCACTTCTTAAATACCGATTCGGTATGAATCGGTATTTATGAAGTGGTAAAAAAGATTTACCTACATCGGGCCCATGATCTTTGTCTTCTAACCATTGGTTTTAGGAAGAAGTCTACATATCTACTAAGAGGCTCTAATACCGAACCTATACCACTAATTATGGGCTTCATTGGTGGATTTACTATATTTTTATGTATTTTGGGCAATCTGTAAATTGCTGGAATCATGGGATGTGATTTGATCATATATTTGTATTAATTTTCACATATCCATCCTTCCTGTTTGCCCATTCTAAGGAGTGCATCAACCTCACTTTTTAATTTACCTAATTCTGCGAATTTGCTGCATTGGTAATGTTCTTTAACGTTAAGAAGTTCTCTCAACTTTCCATCATATTTAGAGGTGTCAAACACCACCACTCCCCCCGCCCTTATCGGCGGGGTTTATTGTTAGATCTTCGCAGTTTTGTAGGGTCGTTATGGCTTTTCTCTGTTGTTTATTGAGATTGTTGCTGAATTTGTTCTTTAAGCTATTTTTATTCAGTGTTTTAATTTCTAATTCAACAACTCTCTCAAAAGTTTCTACGTTTTTATCTAATTGGTTAAGATGGGGTTTTGATTTGGGTTTGAGACCCGTTATATTGGGTGGTGGTATGTAAGTCCTATCCTCAAAGAACTTATGAAGGCATATTTTCTTAAAAAAACCTTTCAAATCAATCTCTAGTTCGAATGAATTAGGTTGATTAGTGGGGGCAAAATTAAAACTTTTTTTAGTACCTCCTGTTCATCCTTGCTAAGATTTCTACTGGAGAGATTAATGATAGGAAAGCCATTTACCTCCAGTACTGCTTGTTCCGTGTGGCTAGATACTCTTGACCAACATTTTGAGGTTGATGGTTCCGTGCTGGGTCTTGCAGAGTGTATCCCCTATAACCCCTTCCTTAACCCTCAGAATTGGCGTCTCCCTAAAAAAGAGTCACGTTCAGGTGGGGGGCCACCTCTACCTCCCTGACCACTCTCCTGTTCCTCCTCACTGCTGGAACCCGATGTCTCGGAGAAAGTGATCCTTTTATTGCCGCCTCTAGAATATACCGGTCTTTGAAATTGGGGTTTTTCCCATTTTTGTTCTCTCTCATTGTTATAATAGTCTTTATTGGTGTATGGGTACACTCCTTCTACAGAATACCTTTCCACATCCTTCTTAAACTTTTTACATTTTTTATTAGTTAAATATTCTCTATAACTGTCCGCTTCTAGCTCTAATTCTTCTACTTTTTTCTTAGCGTCCTCTAAAGCTAGATTTTGTTTTAACTGGCTTTCCAGTCCTTCTATCTCCTGTTTTTCTATTTCAAGTAGCTCTTGGGCTGTCTCTATAATTAAGATAAGCCAATCACGGCTACACCGATTGGCAATTAATGTCCATGTCTCTATACATTTTGGATGTTCTATAAAAAGACCTGGCTCATTTCCTACTTGTAAGCCTATCGGAATAACCCCCGCTTTCAAATAATCTATGAGGAATTCCGCGTGAAGTTCCGTTCTTATTTGTTTCTTTTCTAAATTAAGATTCTTTACAAGTTGTTCGTGACTGGTGTTATTCAGCCCCTTTGAACCACACTTCCTGGACTTTAAATTCATAAGTTTATTATATTGGTTTTCGGAAAATCCGAAGGTTTTTAATTTGTCCATTCTAAAATAATTAGAGACCACTTTACTTAGAATAGTGGATATTACACCTATCAAATAGATGAGACAGAAACCCTCTCCATACAACAGGATGTACAGTACAGTTTAAAACAAAGAGAGGTACCCCTTAAAAAGTCAAGGGAAATGAGGTAAACTACCAAATGTAAACAGTGTGTTTCCCTCGACCCACGATCCTGTATATACAATTTTTACGCACTAAACAATATTAATTTCACAATTGGAATGTATCAAAAACATCATTTATTAAAAATACATAATTTAACAATTAAAAAACATTCATTATTGCACAGAATATTTGGTTAACAAATCATGTGATAAAACGATAAAAATTGATAATAATACCCAAAGCAATACAATTATTCACAAATCATAATTATGACCAGCATAATTAAGACAGACAGAAACGGGTTGTATGATCTGAAACTTATCTATTACTGTTTGTACATCCAACAATCTGTCTAGGACACGGTCTCTTATACATTCAATTAATTTGTATTAGGAGAAAAGTGTTGTTTATTCTGGATTGTACTGTTGTATGCGTCGACGCTTTTCGATTGTAAGTTGCTTGTCACACCATCTTTTTAAAGACAATCTTTTATTTCTGTCACTGAAAGGATTATAATTTCTTTTCCCTATAAAGATATAGAATGTATAAATCAACCAGTCCATATCATCTCACAATCTCATTTTAACATTTCTCAACACAGTTTATAACTCAAAAGATTAGTCCAAACCATTTGTATCTTTAATCTGAGTTATTTTGAGCTAATCCTAACTTTAGATCACTCTTTCTATCTTGTAAGGTGTCCTAAAAAATATCTGGGGAAAGCCAGTGGACTGAATACTTCTCCAGATACTGGCATGCTTTCTCCCCCTACAGTGGCTAAGGTGGAGGGAGCATCCTTCCGAGTGGTGGTGCAGAGGATGGCTGAGGTCCTTGATCTTTGCCTACCCTCAGTGAAAGTTAAGACAAACCTCTTCAAAGAGGTGCTGCAAACGGAATTATCCCCTTCAGAACCGCTGCTGCCATTCAATGAGGCCCTCGTGTATGACCAACCGTAGACCTGTTCCAAGCCCAACACAGGGGCTCCTGTGGCTTGGATGACTCACCCCTACCACCACCCTGCTCCAGAGGGCTCAAACTTCCTCACTCAACACCTTACCTCAGAAAGCTTAGTGAGCCAAGCCTCTACATCCCATGAAATTCTGGCACATTCCCTACCACACCACCAGATAGGAAATCCAAGAGGTTGGACACTTTGGAGAAGAAGATGTTTTCTTCTGCCAGCAAGGCACTGTGGACTGTAAGCACAACGTGCCTTTTGGGCTACTATTCCTACGCTCTGTGGTATATGGTGCTGCTATCAGTCCCGGATGAGGCCCAGGTCATAGTTTCCCATGCAGTTGCCAATTGGAGATATGCAGCAAAGTTCACAATAAGATGTGGACTGGACACCACCGACTCACTAGGCAGATCATTTTTATCAACAGTGGTCTCACAGCACCAATCCTCTTTGAGAATGACATGCTTTGTCTGGGGAAGTTAAATCATCTCTTATGGACATGCCCTTTAACGGCTCCTGCCTCTTCTGAGACAAGAAAGATTCAGCGCTAGACCTTTTTAAGGACAGTACGGCTAGGGCCAGGTCCTTGGGCCTCTCCATAGCACTCCAACCCACTACATTCTAACTTTTTCTCATTTTGTGGCTAAGGAAGTGACTTCCAGCTGCACCTCTACCCTCCCAGCTACCGAGGCTCTACCCTCCCAGCCACTGAGTCTTGCATCGTCCTCAGCCTCTGTGTGGCCGAGGGCTCTGTGCCCATTGACCCATGTGTCGGGCAGCCACCGGTTGGGTCAGTCCACCACCCCCCAGCAGTCGTAGCCTTCAAACCCTCCTTATCTGCCATCATGGGCACCCAGTCGGTGTGCAGGATTCACCATCACTTGCCCCACTAGCGATACCTAACATTGAACAGCTAGGTTTTGCAGATCGTCCAAAGGGGCAACTCCCTCCCCTTTGTGACTACCCCTCTCCCCATGCCACCAATGTATGACCGGCTAGCAAAGGATCACCTGTCTCTTCTGTGCCAGGAAGTTGTGTCTCTATTGTTCAAGGGAGCCATAGAGAGGGTGCCAACACCAAAAGTAGGTTGTGGTTGCTATGCCATTTATTTCTTGGTGCCGGAAAAGGATGAAAGCCTTCACCCTATCCTAGATGTACATACTTTCAATTACTTCCTCAAGAAGGAGAAGCTCAAGATGCTCACCCTGGCTCAGGTCCAGTCAGCCGTGAACCCCGGAGACTGGATAGTAGGGCTGGACTTGTAGGATATATACTTCAACATTAAAATCCTGCCAGGCAACAGACGTTACCTGGAGTTCATGGTTGACCACGAGCACCTTCAGTTCACGGTGCTTCCTTTTGCCGTAACAGCACACCTCAAGTGTTTTCACCAAGGTCACTGGGTTCACTATCAACAAGTCGAAGTCACATCTGACTCCATCTCAGGGGCTCCCTTACATCTGAGCTGTTCTGGGAATAGTGCAGTTTCTGGCCTATCCTCCTGAATGGCGAGTCTAAGATATTCAGGCTATTATACTGATGTTTCAACCTCTTTCCTGGATTTCAGTGAGACTGACTCTAAGGCTGCTGGGACTCACAGCCTTTTGCATTCTGCTTGTGACACATGCCCGCTGGCATATGCAAGCTCTGCAGTGGGACCTGAAGTTTCAGTGGGCCCAGAATTAGGGGATTCTCTCTGACATGGTCCAGATCGAAGAAGGAACTGCAAAAGATCTGCAGCGGTGGCTAATGAATGTGAGTGGGTCAGAAGCAGATCCCTTTCCCTTCCTGAACCAGATCTGACAGTGATAGCAGACGCATCACTCCTAGGAAGGTGGGGAGATCTAGGAGAGGTGGAGATCAGAGCACTCTGGTTTCCATCAGAATCTGAATTCTACATCAACCTATTGGAGCGCCAGGTGATCCAATTAGCATTGAAAGCTTTTTACCCTCCATCAAGGAATAGCTAGTGCAGGTGTTTATAAAAAAAACACCACTGCCATGGGTACTGCAACAAACAAGGTGGGATGGGGTTGTGGACCCTTTGACAAGAGGCCCTGCATCTCTGGACATGGCATCAAAGCATACCCCTTGTGGTCAATAATTTGCAGGCTCTCTGAATGCCAGAGTGGACAAAGTCTTCCAAAGATACCTGGTGGATCATGAATGGCATCTCCATCTGAAGGTGGTGCGAGGTCTCTTTCAGCAGTAGGGAGATCTTTGGCTAGATCTGCTTGCCACTGATGAGAACACACAATGCCAACAGTTCTGCGCACTGGAATTTCCAAAGTGGCTCTAGCTCAGAGATGCTTTTTGTCTAGAGTGGAGGGCAGGCCTCCTGTTTGCCTTTATCCCATACCACTCCTGCGCATAGTTCTCAATACGATCAAGAATTACTGGGCCCAGGTCGTCCTTGTAGCTCAGGAGTTGGCTTGGAGAGTTTGGCATCCCAAATTGTTTAGCATGGCCATCGATCCTCCGATCAGGCTGCCCCTTCTGGAGGATCTTCTCTCAGAGCAGCAGGGGAGGGTCCTCCACCGAACCTGTCAACTCTTTACTTTCTTGAATGGAGATTGATCAGCTGCAGTTGACAACTTTCAACCTTTCTTCTGAAGTGTGTGACATAATTTAGGCGGCCTGGTGTCCCTTCACCAAGACGGTATACACCTGGTGTTGAAGAAAATGTATAGCATGGTGTTCAGAAAAACACATTGAACACCTTTCTCCCCCCCCTTTCTCAGGTTCATCTTTTTATCCATTTGTTTTCCCAGCAGGGCTCTGTCTGGGCACTCTCAAGAGCTTTCTCTGCTTTTGTGTGGTTGCCTGACCAGTCATCTCTTTTTAAACCCCCTGTTGTAAATACATCCTTACAAGCTATTCAACAGATATTCCCTCCTTCACATTTTATCTCAGTGGGATATGAATCTTGTTTTGACATTTCTCATGTGCGCTCCCTTTGAGCCGCTTCATAGGTTGCTCGCTCAGTCTCCTTATCATCAAGATGTAAATGTACAGGAATTTATATAGCGCAAATCACCAAGCGGTTTCTAAGCGCTTGCTTAGGGAACCCGTCCTGGTATTCCCCTGTGAGATAACCCCGGCAGGGTATACGCAAGGTGAAAGCCAGGCATCCCGCCGCGAGGGGCCGTTGTGGAGATTAAGCAAGCTATTGCCCAGAGTCGCAGAGTGTGAACCCATGAATCGAGTAGGCACCGGAGAGAGAATTGTTGAGTCCATGGATATTTTAGGACTCAAGACCCCGCCGAGCCGGGAATTGAACCCTGGTCCCGGGCTGACCTCTGCTTCCAGGTCTGCCTCCTCTAGCCAGTGAGCCACACTTCTCCAGTTAGCCTTCCTTTTGGCGATAACATCAGCCTGGGGGATCATTGAGTTTTAAGCCTTGTCATCTAAGCTTCCCTACCTCACATCTACCATGGCAAACTGGTGCTTTGCATAAGAGCATCCTTTTTACCGAAAGTGGTTAGTCCATACCATGTAGGCTAATCTTTCGCCTTGCCTACATTTACACTCCACCACATCCCTCTAAAGAAAAAGAGTGACTCCACTGCCCAGACCCAAAAAGAACATTGGCGTTCTACCTTAACCACACATGAGAGTTCTGGGTGAGGGACAACCTCCTTGTGGGATATGTTGGAGTAAAGAAAGGATGGGCTGTGCAGAAGTGGACCATCTCCAGATGGATCATGCTATGCATGCATTAAGGTCTCCTACACTCCTACACTCAGGCTAAAAAGCAAGGGCTTGCGTCCATCAGTACCAAATCTGCCCGTTTGGTTCTGCAGGACTTCCATGTGTGAATTTGGCCTGCAGACCCACCTCCTGGGAGGTATTGCTTGGGTATCTATTCTAAGGTAAGTAGACTGTGCTAAAAGTCTGTATCAGATGAACAAGTGACTTACCTTCAGTAATGCCTTACCTGGTAAGATTCTATCTTGTAGCAGATTCCTTCACAACATATCCATCGTACCCGCTCTGCAAACTGATTTCTAGGGATAGGGTTTTTTACACTTTTCAGGGCCATGGTATTCCACACCAGTGGTCAGTGTGCTTTGTGACTCCTCACCTCTGGGGTGTAAAGTTGCAAAAAGTAACTAGTGTCAGCGTGCCTGGGTGGCACCTATGTAAGCACTGAAAATGTCGCTGCTGGCATGGACAGTGCCGACTACGCCATGTGGAGCTGAACAATGCCACCTACCAGCGCACCCGTGGTCCTGCTCACAAAATTGTTTCTGGATCCTTTCGGATACCTAGGGATAATTCTACGGTTAGGAAGCTGTGGCTAGATAGAGTCTCTACCGGATAAGGCATTAACGAAGGTAAGTAACTTGTTCATTTGGTCTCTCCACCTCTTATGGAGGGATATACCATCATCATGTGTGATGTGAGATTCTTGGAGAAAGGCAATTTGAACTCCTTGCCTTTTGAGGTAGGAGTGAATCTGATAGTGCTTAGAAGCTGTATGCATTCCCTTAATATTCCATATCATGGTGGGTGCATAGGGAAAGAAAGCTTTCCTGAGGACCTCCCAAGGACTCCTGGGAAAAAGGCAAGTGAGGAAAACAAGCTAGAGCCCAAATAGGAGCCGATAGTCAGCCTTGGTAAACCAGATACTAGGGGCAATGGCCCAACAAGGGAGGAATCATACTAAGAGCAGAAAGCAACATGCTAGCTATCCAAACCAATAAATGGTGAGTAAAATTCTGCCATTAAGGCAAAAGAGAAGGGGAGGTGTAGAGGTCCAGCAGGGAAGCCAATTGGGGGGCGCTCACATGGTAAGGTTGCACAGTAGAGTCAGCTCCTATCCTGGAAAATTAAGCAGACAATTATACATTAATAAAACAGATCTCAAAAGCATAAGCAAGACAAGAAACAATTTAATTGGTTGGTTCGTCACAATGAAGACAGGAGAAGATTGAACAATCCTACTCAGAATCCATTGTCTGCAGATTGGTGAGTAATTACAGAAAGTAGGTCTAAGTCATCTAAACTAAAAAAAAATGGAGGTTCTTCCAGAGATCTGCTCAAGGACGCTGATGAGGCCAGTCGAGGAGAGGTGCAGAAAGCAGAACACTGACTATCCTGGGCCTGAATGCTGCAAAGCGGAGGGGGTGGACTCTCCCACCTCCACTGTGGCAACAGTCAATGACAATGACAGTGGCCCCCAGTAAGATGATCGGGCCTACTTTGGGGGCATCCGCTAGGGAAGAAGTGCCCCGCCACTAAAGCCAGTCTAAAGCCTCTTCTGGTTCCATGAGAAAGTAGGCCTGTTGATCCTGGACCACTTTGAGTTTGGCAGGATTAAGCAGACCATATTGAGGTTGATTTCTCATACATTATCTTTGAATGATGTTCAATGGTGTTGTACCGCCAGGGAATAGTTCGGAAAGATCAATTCCCAATGATTGTCCACTTCTAGTCTTCCAGCTTGTCAGGCAGTTTTCAGGATCAAATCTCAATCATTGTAATATAGGAGCTTATAATGGGGTGTGGAGGAACCAAAGAGGCGGCCAACGGGTCAAGGTCGAATGAGCCCATTCCAGGGAGAAGAAAGTGAACAGGACTGAGGGGGGCATAAATGATTTGATTCAGGTTTCAAGGTATTTCATCATAGACTGCTCCCTCAGTCTGTCAGACAGGCACAATATTTGAATATTACTACACCACAAGTGGCCCTCGGTGTCCTTAGCTCCTGCCTCAACATATCAGATACACTCTATTAGGTACCAAATGTGTTGCTGGAGGCCAGAGGTCGAGGGTTTTAAGCCTTCAAGGCCTTTTTCAGACTGAATCACCCGGTCTGTGATTTTTTTGTGGTTATCGCATAGAATACTAAAGTCCACTGCCAAAGCATCCACTTTTGCCTCCACCGAGAATTTTAAGGGTTCAATCGCTTTCAGGATGGAGTCCAATTTGTCAGAATCAGCCAACAGGGGAGCAGATGGAGTGGCTCGTTTGAGGGGTCCAGGTGCATGAGTATTGGTTATGGCTGCTTTGCTGCAACTCATGAGTAAAGACATGCAGAAGATTAGGAATGACACATCTGGGTGATCAAAGTTGAGTGCCCAAGGTAAAAAACCTACTTGCTGGCCTTTGGAATTTCATCAAGCGGGGAGAGGCACTGGCAGCATGAGAATTGCCACCAGGGCATGAAAAAACAGCAGGCAAAGTCCAGCAAACCCTTATCTCATTAGTTGGGTCATCCGTATCACCCAGGTGCAAAACTCAGAGAAAAGATGAGGAGAGCTTCAGTGGCTCTTAATAACATGGGTATACCCTTTGTAGCCGCCAATGTTTGTCCAGTTATGGGGTGATGGAGCCCTGGGCCCTTTCGCTTCAATTTCCTTCTTCTTCCCAGGGTGCATTTTGATAGTAGTTTGAGAGGTAAGAGGGAGTATACATCAAACTCAGAAATTTTAAATACTGTGTGACTTATTTTGTTATCGATTAAAGACCAGGACAAATAAATGAAGTTAATGGGATTTATTACATACTCAAAAACAAACTGACAAAGATGAGACTCAGAAGCATAATATAAAAGTACAAAATCTATCAAATGAGTCCAAATCTCCTTTTTTTTTTGTTGAGAATTCATTGGTACAAAACAGATGCGGCATAGAATTAAAAAAAAAAAATCTTTTCTTTTTTTTCTTCTTTTTTTTCCAAATCTCCTAAGGAACTCCAGCTTAAGCAATAAGAAACACTAAAAGTTTGGGCGCAGCAATGCAGAAAATGAGAAAAAGGATGTGCAGATTGAATTATAAATTAAGTTATTCCTGCCTAGTCATGAGTAAATCTTAAGAAATCTAACTTTTCCTGCTATAAATCATATCTAAGGAAACCCTAAAAAGTCACAAAAACAAGGACAGGTGTCAGAATCATGGAGACTTCAGAACAAGTACTCCATCTAAAGAATGCATAACATGAAGTCTCACAATGAGAGATAGCAACGAGGTCTGTGCCTCTGGAAAGTATAAAGGTGTCTGCTATCTAACTAGAAATGCAATACCAATTAACACACACCATCTAAGGTAACCCACATCATCAGCTTTAGTACATTTCCATCTTCCACAGTAGGGTTTGGCAAATGTGCACCTGTCTCCCACACTCAGAGGTAGCCATATCATCCGACCTTGAGAGTCTCTTTCTTCCACCATGAGAACTCGTCTTTTGCTTCGTTAGCATTTCCTCTTCTTGCCAAAGGTTTCCTCCCGTACCTGCATATCGCTGCATAAACAATCCCCGTATCTAATTAACAAAGTCTTGCTTCTGCACATACAGAAGAGAAAACGTGCAAACAAGTAACTCTCATGTTAAAGGTTAGACACAAAAAACCCCAAAGCTTAAGGCTTATGGTCCTGCTAGCTTAGTAAAATAATGAATGTGCCCCAACATTTGAATATATCTACACGTATGGTTATAAATTCAACAGATCAATAAAATACGTCCTGAAATAGAAAATCATGATTACATTTGTACTTATTCACACACACATGAGCAACTGATTACTCAGAAATGTTTGCAGCAAACCATCTGGTTCCTATTTTATATCAGGATGTCGGGTGTCACCTCTACTAAGTTCTTGCTCCTAGAAGGGTATCTAAGGATATTGGAGTAGACGCCTCACTCACTTTTCATGACATGTTACATCATCAGCACCTATCCACACCATCGTAAGATGGTACTACCATGTCAGACTTAACCATAGGTGAAAATGGGAGTTCTTAGCTAAAGCAAACTGGATAAGCAGGGACCCAGAAAGGTGATATTTTAAAAGTACCTCAAGGTAAACCCAAAGGTTTCACTTTATTAGGAGGGTGTCTAGGGTATGGGTAAAAACGTGAGTTTTTAGGGTTCTATTGAATCTTATCACTCAATTATACCCTTTGTTTCGGCCCTCGCTCTGAGCCCAGTTGGATCTTGGGGGGTTCGTCAGGGCTATCTCATCAGTGTCCCTGTCCTTTCTGGCGCACGCACGCCAAGCACACTACTCGTGAGGCCTAAAGCTCTCACGTGTCTTGGTTCTTTGCTTTAGAGGATTTTTTCAGCAAATCAGAAAAATCAAAATAAAAGGAGAGGGGACTTAGTTTTTTGTCATCCATCCTGACTCATTATATATGTCTCCATGTGTTACTAACAATGGACCTTATTAGTGTACTCAGCAATTAGCCTTAGACTTTAGTCTTTATACCTAAAATATCCTTCCTTTTATTAATTTCTTTGAATCGGTATTGTATACAATTGAAGCTTACGTGCTCCCCAGTGAACATGAAGTTCTTTTTCTATGACCATACATCCAAAAACAAATGTTTATAGGCAGTTGATGCCTCTCCTATATTGTGATGTAGTGTCTAGTTCCAGATCAATTAGTTATTTGAACATGGAGTGAACAGATTTACCTAGTGTTGTCACTCATGGCCACCTGCATACGGTGTCATTCACTCCTCTTCTATTTACACTTACCCTCGAATATGTCTCCTCAAGGGTCATGCGGTTTGTGCGAGATGGTGCGGTCTTGTAGTTACACACTTAAGAGGAGAAATTAAGGTGTAAACATTTGCAGTAGATGAACAAATGCTTAGAGTTACTGTCTGAAAAAAGGGGGTAAGTCTTAATAGCCCCTCATTATCTGTCATCATCCCCAAGGATACAGGGTTGGAGAGCCCACCTCCAATAACCCGGTTGTTAAGAGGGGGGTCGTGGAGAGCCCACCTCCATTAAACCTTTAGTGTTATGTTTCATTACCTCCATTATCTTATTTTTGTATTGTCTTTTGTTGTTGTGGCCCCTTATCGCTTATGTGCAAATTGGTCTGTCTGAATGAACCAGTGGCTCGTGGTCATGGAGAGCCCACCTCAGTATGACCTCTAGTCATGTTTTTCTTTTCATTCTCTTAGTATCATACTCACAGAGTCCTATGGTACTTGTATACGTATTATCGATTGTTGGCGGTATGCACCCCTCCCAGGTCAAACAGGATTACTTTAGAAACCATCTCAGACTCCTTGGATGATCATCCAACTACTCTAGAAGTCATTTGCACATCATCAGACATCATCAAGCTCTTGAAGTCATCAGCAGAGCTTAGAAAAGTGAGCCTGATAATTTGAGAATGACTTGAAAATGAGTACCTGATGACTCCACAAGATGTGATTGTTCCTGATGATCAGGGGATGAGCAGTCTAATGCGTCTGAAGATGAGATTGTTCCTGAGGATTTGAGGATGCTTTGAAGATGACTATCTGATTACTTCATAGGCCCTCGCAAAATTAAATAGGCCCTAATTATTTGAGGAGGGCTTACTTTTTATTTCAAGAGCCTTTCTCTGTTTTGGTTTCATTTTTCTTACAAAAAATAAGCCTTATTGATAATTCAGAATTATTTGTTGATTAGTGAACAATGAACACCATTTAGTTATTTCACAAACTTTCATGTACATACAAATAAATGGTGCTTCGTACAAATAAGTTCTTTACACACCAGTAAGTAGAATGTAGTATGCTGCCTTCAGGGCTGGACTGGCCATAGCTGACTCCGGGCGTTTCCCCATGGGCTGGAAGGGTGGGAGCCAGTTTTGGACCGGTGGCTGCAGTTTTTGGAACAAGGGGCCTGTTTTGCAGCAGGGCTGCAATATTGGCCCCTTATAAAGCAACAACAGCAGTGCTTCCCACCCGCACCCCATTCCCACCCCCCCACCAATGGGTGGTGCGACTTAATTACCAGGGCCAGTTTGCATACCAAGTCCAGACCTGGCTGCCTTCCTGGAAGTAGGTATTTAACCCCTTCCATGCTCGTGACGGAACTATTCCATCATGAGTCACGGTTGGGCTGTGCTGATGACGGAATGGTTCAGTCACGACCACGCCCGCGATTGGAATGTCCAGCACAGGGCTGGAATTCTTGCCGCGCGCAAGCGGTTAATATTAAAATTGCACATGCATGACTAGGCAATCTAATGGGCAGTCTCTCTAACCTAACTTTCCCTCTGCCTTCTTTCTCTGGCCTATCTCTGGTTTTATTTATTTTCACCCGCAGCCTCATTTCTGAGTTCATTTACCATTATAAAAGGTTTTCTCTTCAGGAGTGCAATGTTTTGCAGCTTCAAATTAAGTGAAAGAATGTTGAGCATCTGGCATCGCAAGGCTGTTTCTTTAGCTAAAATACTTTACTTATGCACGGTATTGCATAGTCTATACCAGTTTGTTTGCAAACTTCCCATAAGAAATATGTGCACACACCTAGAATGATCTTTTTTCTGTGCAGGTGCGAGAGCCTTGAATTTCTCTTCTATTGAAACAATCTTAGTATATCCAGTCCAGATTTTTCCTTTGCATTCTGGTACTTGTAGTTCAGTGTATAAAACTCTGACCATATCAGCACCAGAATACAAAAACAAATCTTAACTAAATGAAAGTCTAGATCCTGTTTTATGTAGGCCTGGGCAGCAACTTCTGTTCCGTTTGCGGAAATTGCGGAATTTGGGTAATTTTGCGTTCCGCGTAGAACACAAAAATGCTCAAAATACTGAGTTACGCGACTTCGTGAAATTTTTTGCTTGTTCGCATTCTCAAATGCGTGTTCGCGAGATATTTCCCCCCCGAGCACGAACACAGTGATTGCAAACTGTAATAAAGCATCACGAACAAGCAATTCTGCGTGTTCGCGGAATTTCATCGTTTTCGCGGAGACCGTTTCGCAGAGATTTGCATAACGCGATTACGCAAATTCCGCCCACCCCTAAACCACACCAGGTATAGATATAAAATATATGTATTTATTCTAAATACATACCATTAGTCTCTTTATGAGGCTAGAGGCAAAAGTACATACAGTAAACTTAATAGCACACAGTAAATTAGCACAAAAAATGTTTAGCCCTAGGGGCATACCAAACCATATATCAATAAAGTGGTATAAGAACCACGACTTTGCTAGACCCAAGGCCTAGAGCCTGTAGAAGTGCTGGGTCCACAAGGAACCACCCAAGGTAGTGACACAGGGGACCCACAGGGAACACGTGCAGTGTCTAAACACAGCAGCCGATCGCAGTTAACTTCAATGGAGAAAGTCGCAGTTGGAAATTTAAAGAAAAGGGACACTTAGAGGAGGACTTTGAGCAAACCCCTTTAGACTTAAAGGATTCTAGGGCCAACACCCATGGTAGCACTGGAGTACTCGAGTTACATCACCCAGGGAAGCCGGGGTCATAGGTGTCTTTTTTGGTGTCGGAAATCGTTGTTGATTTCAATGGCGATCTGCTGCAAAGTGCGGCTGCTGTCGAAGAGGAAAGTGTCCGGGGTGATCCAAGCCTGGATCAAAGATAAGAAGGACCTGAAAGCAGAGGGGACAGAGTCTGGGTCACTAGCCAGTGACCAGGAGCACGATAGGTGAATGCCCACCGATGTCTGGTGAATTCAGGTTAAGGAGGTGAAGCTTGAATATACAGCCACGAGGATCAGGAGGCGTCAACAACAACCAGTATCTGGAATCAAGCTGGCCCACAAAGGATGTCGAGTGCTGAAGTGTCGGTGCCCGGATTAGACCCAACAAGCCTTGACAACAGCAACCCACGCAGAAAGTAGAAAGATGCTTGGGTGCAGACCAGCAAGGTCTGCGGGAATCACCACATGGTGGGGAGTCAGGGCACATCTGGAGCAACCAGGGAAGCCCAAGGAAAATCAGAGTTGCCTTCACAGGGACCCACCAGTCGAATGACCAGGGATTGCAAAGGAGCCTCAAGCGGAAATGCAAGAAGCGGGCTCACAAAACACTCGTGGAGTGTAGGCCCACAATCTTCAGTGCAGATAGTGCTTGGGGCTTGTGCTACAAGTAACCCAAAGCACAACTTCAAGAGACGTGAAGTAGTCTATGCACTAGCAGATATGCATGTTGTCCAGGAGTTTCGGTTCCACAACACTCACAAGGGCTTTGGGTCTCAGCTTTGCTGGGGACTCGGGTTGGCTTCTGAGAAGTCTGGAAATCTTCTTCCTAGGCTGCAGGTACTTTAGAGTCCATCAGGAGCTTCAGAGATGCAGACTGGCAAGTGCTTTGTTGGTGCCTGCCAAGCAGAGGAGTCACTCCTTGACCCCAAGGGAGAATTCTTCAGTCCTCAAGTCTTGAGTAGAGGGTCAACGTTCCAGGATTCAGTTGCAGAGTGTCATCCAGGGATATCTAAAGACGTGTTGCCAGGGGTTCCTTACTTATACCTGAGAAAGGGGTTGGACTAACATTGGGGACCCATCTATGGGCGGGTTTGGAAAGCAGGGTGGCTACACCGATTTCCTTTGTCCAGTTTTCGCACCAGAGCAGGGGATGGTAGCCCCTGCAACCGGTTTGAACTAGGCTATGCACAGGTACACCAAATGTGTCCCCAGTGCAGACTTCCAAGTACTCCTGGAGTGCACCCACCCGGCCCTAATCCACTAAGGCCTGTCAGGGAGGTGGTTACACCTCCCTGTGACAGGAACCCTATTGTCCACGCCTCCCCTGCTGGAGTTTCAGTCAGCAGCAGGAGGCCATACTCGTGTCTGTGTCTGCAGCATCTATTTTGTGATGCCAGGGTTCTTTCAAACAGTTACCGGGCAGGCTGGTGTGTACATGTCTCTCCCTCTAGAAGGGTGGAATTCTACCCCCCACCGCCAGGACTGGTGGGGGGGTGAAATTCCAAAGTGTTTGACACCAAACACAACATGTTTCCGTGCAGCCATCCCAAGGTTAGCATTTACCGCGAGGATATAATGCACTTAAGAGTATATGGTCAGGCTGCATCACAGAACAGCCCCAGAGAATAGGTTCTGAAGACTGCAGAGGGGCTCGGCTCATGCATGGGCACCCTCTCACATGAAAGCAAGCACCCTGTCTTCAGGATTGATAAGGCCTGCCATAGGGGTGACTGATAGTTCTCTATGTGTAATGGTTTACGGTAGATATAGGTAACCTATATCTCAGTAAGGGGTGCATGCACCACCTTACTGAGGATGCAGTAGCAGTCCTGTGGTGTCATTTTGGAAGGCATCCCAGGGGTGGCATAATAAATTCTGCAGCCCCTGGTAGGCCTCTGCGGTACCTATGCCCTTAGTACCTAGTGTACCATATACTAGGGACTCACAAGGGTAGCACAGTAATCAAACTGGATACTTAGAGTGCTGCAAGTTGACAGCATGGTGAATTTATAAGTGCTTGGGTTTTGGCGCAGTGATTAGATAAGGACATGGTACTGGATGGATGATTGGAGGAGTGCACGGAGAGTAACAGTGTGATTGCTAGACTGCAAGGGTACTACCTGGGTAATTGGGGGAAAGAATCAGTAGTGTGTAGGTTGTTAGAGGACTGCATGGATAGTTCACATTTGATTGTAGCACTGCATGTGTTAATGCCTGAGTCATTGTACAAATACATGGATAGTGACTGGATACTTAGAGTACTGTAGAGGTGGTTAGAGGATTGCATAAGTACACGGATAGTGCATGGATATTTAGAGTATTGCAAGGAGAGTGCTGCATCTTTATCAAAGTATCTATAATTATGCAGCATCATTAAACTATACCTTTGCAGAGAAGAAAAAATGATACCTAATAAACTACACTTTATATGAACATCTTTCAAAATACACATTTGTACTGCATCTTCAACCAACTATCTAAAAATATGAAGCATCATTCAGCTAATCATTTGAACACAGTTAAAAATATACATATTATTCTACAGAGTATTTTTCCAAGAAACTTCAAGTCCAATATGCAACTCTACATCTAATAATATATTTCAAACAACACAGTTTTACAATAATGTCAAATCTAATTTAAATAAACCTCAAAAATATATAACTCACCTTTCAAATAAATCTGTTCAATGATAAATCTCACACACGATTTTCGTTTACACACAGTCAATATATACCACCATACTCTGCAAGGTGAAACCAGTAATTGCAAGATTTCCCTCTATTTTTCCATACAAATACACATAAGCAACAAATGACATTGCTTACCAGAGATTTTCAAATTGAAAAAGACTTTTCCATTGGTCATAGATAATAACCCTTTTCAACTGACTTCTTCACCCATTCCTCTCAATTCCAGTTTCCATAGCAACATGTCATGCAACATTCAACTTAACTGACAGGGCACAAGTTCACCACAGAATGTTGCAAATAAGAACAGCAAGTGTGGTTGCCTTTGCCAAACATGCCCTTATCCTATCCTTATTAACCAATAAGAAACATGCTTTTCAAACAAAGTAAAATGCACCCTATTTTTGAATGTATAATCTTCTTAAACAGCCAATCAAATCTATACTTTCTTAAAAACAGCATCTTCTCCACCATTTTAGATATCTCTCATTCTACCAACTGACTACCTCGGCTACAGACATTTTTTGATTACCTACAGAGATCCCTTCAAGATGCTTTCAGTGTGGATTGTTGGGCACAGCTATGTATTCTGGTGCAAAAGTTATGATGAATGCGGAGGTATTGACAAAGACCTAGCTTTGCAAAATGTAGGCATTAAATGGATTGGACAGAGAGGATTAAAGTGGCACCAATTGATGCCTTTGGTTAAACCCTTTTTGCAGCTCCAATCCCCTGACCTCATGATTGTGCACTGTGGTGGCAATGACCTAGGCACATTGACTGGGGTAGGTTTGGAAATGCTATTGAAGGACACCGTTGTAGAATTGATGTTGATTTTCCCCCAAACTGTCTTTGTATACTCTAACATATGTCAAAGACAGAAATGGGAGTGGTCCAATCAATATTGTCCTTAGATTGAGAAAGCTAGAAAAAATGTCAATAAAGCTGTTTCTGCTTACCTCAGAGACCAAAGAATGGGCTCCATATATAACAACAATCTACGTTTCCATATGGAGGACATTTCAGGAGTGACGGAGTACACTTCACTGATGCAGGGAACACTGCATTCGCACTTACATGTAGCTGCAAGAAACTCATAATTAACACAAGGGCTCTTTGTAGAGCCACCCAATAACCCAACATATAACCTAGGTTTATATAAAAAATTATGTTTGATAGGAGTCGTGCACCCAGGCAGCGCTGGGAGCCGCGCATCCATCGCATGCACACTAGGGGCTGTGCTAAGCACCGCGCACCCCTCACGTTCACACCAGAGGCCGCGCTGGGAGCCGCGCACCCCCGCGTTCACTTTCATTCATTTACATTCACCCCGGGGACCCCATCCCACAGGGCATGCCCAAATATACATTTTTTAGTTTACCCCCTTCTGTGCGGTGCCGATTTTCCCCCGGTGCTGAGCTCTAATAGAAACGGGCGTGGTCAATGCGGAACAGTTCCGTCATAAGCACAGCTCGACCGATGCTCATGACGGAACCATTCCGTTATGAGCATGGAAGGAGTTAAAAAAAAACAGAGGAGGAGGAACTGCCAACCCCATCCCTGGCCCTTTTGGGCCCAGGGAACCTCATCCCCCGGGGCCTGGCCTCATGGTTAGGGACCATGGGGGAACCCAATGCCCCCACGGTCCTGCCGGCTCCCTGCCTCCTGCGAAAAGCCGACATTGCTTTCCCATATGGGCAGCTGTTGACATGCACCTCCCTGTGTGGAAAAGCAATCTGCTTTGGATATTGGAAGAGAGAACACCAACAAGAGCAGACCAGGTCTTGGGATGGTGTGTCACTATGACACTAACTCTGAAACAGTAAGATGCGCATGTGTATGAATGTTGTTGGAAGTTGTTAGACACACAAGGCTAGGATAAAGTCCCATCAGACCACCCTGTCGGTGGATTTTACGTCATGTGGGGCTTGTTGATCAGTCATTCCCACACTCAGCCATATAGTGCTGTAGTGGAAACGAATGTCAGTGATCCAGCCATGATAGTTTGTCATGAAGTGGACTGAGTAAAGTGCAGTGCTCTAAGATATTATGGTGAATTAAAAATGGCTACGCTGCCCCAGAGAGAAGGTGCATGCTGGAGTCAGTGTGTCAATAGTTAAAAACAACGCCGGGTAAGAAAATTGTACTACCCTATGGCGTTTGTGAAAATCGGTCGACATGTTTCTGCTTACGGGGCAATTCCCCAGCTTTCTTCAGGACCTCAGGTTTATATTCGCTACTGCCACTGTAACCACAAGTGATGTTTAGTGATTAACACTTTAAATAAGTTTCCTAGTAGACAGAACAAATACATATCTACCAGGAACTGAAACGCTTAAACGTCCACTGGCGGAGGAAAAGTATATCTTCTTCCCAGCTTTATGTGGGTGAAGGCCTCACCTCACCCGGCACCCGCTCGGGAGCATGAGGCCCCGCTCTGTCCGCTCTGTCCGTCGGTACCCCTGTCAAGACACCATCCGCTTGGTGTCTTGACAGGGGTACCGACGGACAGAGCGGGGCCTCATGCTCCCGAGCGGGTGCCGGGTGAGGTGAGGCCTTCACCCACATAAAGCTGGGAAGAAGATATACTTTTCCTCCGCCAGTGGACGTTTAAGCGTTTCAGTTCCTGGTAGATATGTATTTGTTCTGCCTACTAGGAAACTGATTTAAAGTGTTAATCACTAAACATCACTTGTGGTTACAGTGGCAGTAGCGAATATAAACCTGAGGTCCTGAAGAAAGCTGGGGAATTGCCCCGTAAGCAGAAACATGTCGACCGATTTTCACAAACGCCATAGGGTAGTACAATTTTCTTACCCGGCGTTGTTTTTAACTATTGACACACTGACTCCAGCATGCACCTTCTCTCTGGGGCAGCGTAGCCATTTTTAATTCACCATAATATCTTAGAGCACTGCACTTTACTCAGTCCACTTCATGACAAACTATCATGGCTGGATCACTGACATTCGTTTCCACTACAGCACTATATGGCTGAGTGTGGGAATGACTGATCAACAAGCCCCACATGACGTAAAATCCACCGACAGGGTGGTCTGATGGGACTTTATCCTAGCCTTGTGTGTCTAACAACTTCCAACAACATTCATACACATGCGCATCTTACTGTTTCAGAGTTAGTGTCATAGTGACACACCATCCCAAGACCTGGTCTGCTCTTGTTGGTGTTTCGTACTTGAGTAAGGGAATGAGTTGACAGGTCTATAAATATTCCCTTTGACCCTCCCCCCAATTGTGTTTTTTGATTATTGGAAGAGAGAGCCATGCTCCCACCCTGTCATAGCAAACAGCAGTGTCCTGGGTGTAGGCACCTCAAGACACTGCAAGAGCCGGCCCTTGGGGTGGCGGTCCCCAGGACCATCAAGGGCTCCAGGAGAGGGACAAAACGGCCCTCCTCCCTTTATTTATATAACCCAGGTGCTGGACATCGGGGCTCGGGGGTCCATAACGGACCCCCTAATTTACATTATTAAAGCCCTGGGGAGGTGGTGGTCCCCGGGGCCTGTGGGGGGCTCGAGAGCCCCACCCCCCCCAGGTTTAGTTTTTTTTTTTTTAAAGCCCCGGGGTGGTGGTGGTCCCTGGTGCTGCAGGGGCCCAGTGGACCCCCGCAAATATAAATACGACAATTCCCCCGGGACCTGGCCCACCCGGGGGGCTCATTTAAAGCTAGCGTGGGCTTCATTTTAAAAAAGAAATTCACAGGATTTCGCGACCCCATCACGCATTCTGCCAAATTTATAAAAATAAAAAACTTGTTTTGGCCTTGGGGTCCTTGTGGGACCCCCTGAACAGGCCTAAGGGGTAGGGTGTTTCTACCCTGCCCCCTTATCTTGTTTTTCTACATTTATCTTACTGTTTTCTTGTGACTCAGTTCTACCAAGTCACAAAATGACTGCCAACAGTTCCCAGTTTAGAGTGTTGGTAGCCAATGAGAATGAAGCTCATACCCAGTAGGGTTCACGCAATCCACTGCGTCCCTATATATTGAAACCTTTTCTTTTTTAAATTTCTCAGGAACTACTGAACGGATTTACACCATTTAGCAAAATGAAACTCTTTCTGAAACAAGACCTACCTTTTTGCCAAATTTTGTGTCATTCTGTTCAGCATTTCAGGCTGTAGCTGTGTCTAAAGATTCCCATGGAAAATTACATAGGGAAAACACGTTTTGGGACCCCTTTTTTCTCAGCCCCGCTTATCGAATCACCCCGAAACTTTTAAGACAGTAGCTGACGCAAGGATGCCCCCGCAGCCCCAGGGACCAACACCTCCCCAGGGCTTGAAAAAAATGCCCCATGCTGCCCCAGGGATCACCACCTACCCAGGGCATTGTTAATTATATATGAGGGGGTCCCATTGGCCCCCCAAGCCCCGGTGACCTCCACCTCCTTAGGCTTAAATTACCATATTAGGAGTGTGTGAGGGCTCCTGCCCCCCACACTGCCTGGGGACCACCACCTCCCCGGGGCTTTGCAAACATTGGGAGGGGGGCACACAGCCCCCTCCTGGAGCCATTAATGGCCCTGGGGACTGCCACCCCCCAAGGCCGACTCATGCAGTGTCCCAGGGTGCCCACCCGGGGACATTGCAATTTGCTATGGCAGGATGGGAGCACGGCTCCCTGCTCTCGCTTCAAAAAAGCAAAGCAGATTGCTTTTGCACAAGGAGAGCTGCATGCCAGCAGCTCCCCTTGTGCAAAAGCAATGCCGGCTCCCGCAGAAGGTGGGGAGCCGGCTGGAACTGTGTGGGCTATGGGGCTCCCCCCACAGGCCACAATGCTAAGGACCAGCCCCGGGGGATGGGGTCCCGGGGGCCAGAAGTGACCCAGGGAAGGGGGGCCATGCGGCCCCCCTTCTATAAAATAACAAATTTAGAAAAAAGAAACCGGCAACTCACCAGAGGCCCACCCCCTCCCTGCATGACTCTGCAAATGCACCCCCTGGCGCGTTCTAAGTTGGGAAATTAAGTCCCCTAGAATGTTTAGGGTACTTGGGGGCCAACTAGCCCACCAGATACCTCCAGGAAGCGCCACACAGCTGGATTGCAGAGAGGTGGTCTGAGGCTACGCCCCTTTTTACACCACTCTTCAAACACACATCTTGGCACGCTGCTGGTGGGGCAATGAGGTACACTTGTGTCCTGAGTACCTCAGGACACAAGTGAACTTCATACCTTGAGCAGCTGTGCACCAGTAGCCACCTTTACAGAGTGGTTTTAAAAGGGGAATTGGCCTTGAACCACTCTCAGCAATTCAGGTGTGTGTCACTTACTGGAGGTACTTGGTGGGCTAGTTGGCCCCCAGGGACCCTCAGGAATGAAGGGGACTTAATACCCCAACTTAGAATGCACCAGGAGGTGTGTTTGCAGAGTGGTGGGGAAAGAAGGCACGGCCTTTGTCCACCTCTCAGCAATATCACTGTGTGGGGCTTACTGGAGGTAAGAGGTAGGCTAGTTGGCCCCTAAAGGATCCCCAGCAGCGAAGGGGACTTCAATCCCATCCAAGAGTGTACCAGAGAGCGTGTTTGCAGAGTGGTGGGTGAAGGGGGCATGGCCTGCTATGAGAACCTAGCAATCCTGTTGTGTGGGACTTACTGGAGGTATTGGGAGGGGTAGTTCATCCTTGGGGGCCACCTACCCCTTTATTTACCTCCAGTAAGTCCCACATAGTGGGATTGCTAAAACGTCTTTGGAGACCATGGCCCCTTTCTCCACCACTCTTCAAACGTGCCTCCTGGCAGACTATGGGATGGGAGATGAAGTCCAATTTACTTGTGAGGGACTTTGGGGGCCAAGAAGCCCTCCTGGTACCTCCTGTAAGTCCTAAGCAGTGGAATTACTGAGCGCTGGTCGGAGCCCCAGTATCCTTTTTCCGCCACTCTGCAAACGTGACTACTAATTAAAGAAGTATTTGCAATGTAATAGGTTTCACATTTGCGAAAATGCGAGCTAGTGGCGTTGTAAATGCAAAAGTTTTTTACTAATGTTTTTTGGAGTGGAGTGGATTTACCTTGTTTGTAGTGGAATTATGTGGTACATTGTGTAGTGAAATTATGTGGATAGAAAGTATGTGGGATTTAGTGTATAGGAATTATGTAGAGTGGGATTATGTGTTAGGAAGAGTAATTATGTGGTATGATAGTCTGTGTTGTGGAGTGGGAACCTCAGGTTTAGTCTCCCTCTTTTCCATAGAGGCTCAACTATGAACTCAGTGAGACAAAAAAAGAAGGAATCACTGAGGAACACTTGTGGACCTAGTCAGAGGTATGAGCAGGGCCACTGGAATTATGAAACTGTTTGGCTGCACCGAATTTCGCACAATTATATATTTTCTGCATTAGCCACATAATTCAACATCTGCACCCTAATCTGCAGATTTGAACAAAAAAAGCCTGGTTTCTATCTCAAACGGCTCAAACATGACCAAAAATGCAGCAACACGGGTTACAGCAGGGTGAAAGGCCCTCTGCAAACCTAGAATGGTCACCTGTTACTTATTGCTAAATGTGAGTATTAAATTGGTACTAATGGAGTGCATGCTACCCTTGCTTACCTCTGCACCTCTCTTGCCTCTTTCTAAATTTCTGTCGCTTCTTTCTGCACGTTTCTTCCTTTTTCTGCACTTCTCTTGCCTCATTCTGCAAATCTCATGTACTTTCTGCACCTCTCTTCCCTCTTTCTGCACGTCTGTTGCCTCTTTCTGCACCTCATTTGCTTCTTTCTGCTGTACCCCTCTTAAGTATTGCTGCACCCTTTTTGCCTCTTTCTGCACCTCTGTTCCTTCTTTCTGTACTTCTTTTGTTTCTTTCTGCACCTCTCTTGCCTCTGTCTGCACCCCTCTTGCCTCTCTCTCCACCCCTCTTCCCTCACTACTGCTGCTTCTTTCTGTACTTATCTGTCTTCTTTCTGCACCTCACGTAGCTCTTTCTGCACATCTATTGCCTCTTTCTGCAGTTCTCTTACTTCCTTCTGTACTTCACTTGCCTCTTTCTGTAACTCTCTTGCCTCTTTGTATATCTCCCTTGCCTCTTTTTGCACCACACTTGCTTATTTCGGCACTCCGTTTGCCTGTTTCTGCACCCCTCTTCCCTCTTTGTGCAACTCTCTTGCCTCTTTCTACACCTCTCTTCCCTCTTTCTGCACCACTCTTGCCTCTTTCTGTACCTCTGTTCCTTCTTTTTTCACCTGTTTTGTCTCTTTTTGCACCCACTGTGCTTCTTTCAGCACCTCTGTTGCTTCTTTCTGCAGCTCTCTTCCTTTTTCTGCACCCTTCCTGCTTCTTTCTGTACCCCTCTTGCCTCTTTGTATACCTCTCCTACCACTTTCTGCACCCTCTTGCCTCTTTTTCCACCTCTGTTGGTTCTTTCTGTACCTCTTTGCTTCATTGTGCTCTTCACTTGCCTCTTTCTGTACCCCTCTTACCTCTTTCTGCACCTCAGTTGGTTCTTTCTGCTCTGTTCCTGCTTCTTCCTGCTCCTCTGTTCCGAATTTCTGCATCCCTCTTTCATTTTTCTGCACCCATCTTCCCTCTTTCTGTACCCCTCTTGCCTCAGTCTGCCCACCTGTTCCCTCTTTTGCCTGTTTCTGTGACTCTCTTGACTCTTTCTGCAGTTTTATTGCTTCCTTCTGTACCTCACTTGCCTATTTTTCACCTCTGTTGGTTCTTTTGAACTGCTCTTGCTTCTTTCTGTACCTCTCTTGCAAATTTCTGCACCCCTCTTGTCTCTTTCTGCACCCCTTTTACCTCTTTCTGTACCTCTCTTGCCTCTGTCTGCACCTCTGTTCACTCTTTCCGTACGTCTTTTGCCTTCCTGCTCCTCTGTTCCGAATTTCTGCATCCCTCTTTAATTTTTCTGCACCCATCTTCCCTCTTTCTGTACCCCTCTTGCCTCAGTCTGCCCACCTGTTCCCTCTTTTGCCTGTTTCTGTGACTCTCTTGACTCTTTCTGCAGTTTTATTGCTTCCTTCTGTACCTCACTTGCCTATTTTTCACCTCTGTTGGTTCTTTTGAACTGCTCTTGCTTCTTTCTGTACCTCTCTTGCAAATTTCTGCACCCCTCTTGTCTCTTTCTGCACCCCTTTTACCTCTTTCTGTACCTCTCTTGCCTCTGTCTGCACCTCTGTTCACTCTTTCCGTACGTCTTTTGCCTGTTTCTGCAACTCTCTTGCCTCTTTCTACAGTTCTCTTTCCTCCTTCTGAACGTTTGTTGCTTCTTTCTGCACTTCTCTGGCCTCTTTCTGCACCCCAGTTGCTTCATTCTGCACTTTCCATGCTTCTTTCTGCACCTGTCTTGCTCCTTTCTGCACCCCTGTTGTCTCTTTCTGCACTTGTCTTCTCTTTCTGTACCTTTCTTGCCTGTTTCCACATCTTGCTTGCCTCTTTCTGCACTTTTCGTGCTTCTTTCTACATCTGTGTTGCTTCTTTCAGCAAATCTCTTGCCTCTTTCTTAAGTTCTCTTGCCTGTTTCTTTAACCCTCTTGCCTGTTTCTACACCCGTCTTCCCTCTTTGTGCAACTCTCTAGCCTCTTTATATACCTCTCTGCCCTCTTTCTGAACCACTCTTGCCTCATTTTGTACCTCTGTTGCTTCTGTCTGCACTTCTCTTGACTCTTTGTGCACTACTCCTGCCTCCTTCTGCCCCTCTGTTGCTTCTTTCTACACCTCTGTTTCTTCTTTCAGAAATTCTCTTGCCCCTTTCTGTAATTCTCTTGCCTGTTTCTGCACCCTTCTTGCCTGTTTCTGCACCTGTCTTGCCTCTTTTTGCACCTCTGTTGTTTTTTTCTGCACTTCTCTTCTTTCTTTCTGCACCCCTCCTGGCTCTTTCTGTACCTCTCTTTCATTCTTTGTGTACCTCTTCTACCTCTTTCTGCACCCCTCTTGCCTCTTTTTGAACCTCTTTTGGTTCTTTCTGCACTGCTCTTGCTTCTTTCTGCACCCCACGTGCCTCTTTTTGCACTTCTCTTGGTTCTTTTCAAACCTCTTTTGCTTTTCAGCAATTCTCTTGCCTCTCTATACACTTCTCTTGCTTGTTTCTGCACCTCTCTTGTGTCTTTTTGCACCTCTGTTGTATCTTTTTGCACATCACTTGCTTCTTCCTGCACCTCTCTTGCCTCTTTCTGTGCCTTTGTTACTTATTTCTACAGTCCTCGTGCCTCTTTCTGCACTCCTCATGCCTCCTTCTGCACCTCTGTCGCTTCTTTCTATACCTCTGTTGCTTCAGCAGGCACTCCTCTTGCCTCTTTCTGCACTTCTCTTGCCTGCTTCTACACCCGTCTTGCCTCTTTCTGCACCTGTCTTCCCTCTTCGTGCAGCTCTTTAGCCTCTTTCTACACCTCTCTTCCCTCCTTCTGCACCACTCTTGCATCTTTGTGTACCTCTCTTGCTTCTTTCTGCACTTTTTCCTGCCTCTTTCTGCACCCTATGTACCTCTTTCAGCACCTCTGTTACTTCTTTCTGTACTTCTCTTTCTTCTTTCTGCATTCCTCATGCCTCCTTCTGTGTCTCTGTTGCTTCTTTCTGCACTTCTGTTGGTTCTTTCTGCACTTCTCTTGCCTCTTTCTGCATCCCTCTTGCCTCTTTGATCACATCTTGTGCTTCTTTCTGCACTTCTGTCTCCTCTTTCTGTACCCCTCTTGCCTCTTTCTACATCTCTGATGCTTCTTTCTGCACTTCTATTGCCTCATTCAACACCTCTGTTTTTTTCTGGAGATCTCTTGCCTCTTTCTGCACCTCACTTGGTTGTTTCAGCACCTCTTTTGCTTTTTTCTACAGCTTTCTTGCCTCTTTCTGCACTCCTCTTTCTCTTTCAGCACCTCTCTTGCCTCTTTCTGTACCCTGTTCCCTCTTTCCTCACTTCTCTTGCTCTTTCTGTACCCTTCACACCTCTTTCGGCACCTCTTTTAGTTGTTTCTGTACTTCTCTTCATTCTTTCTGTACCTCACTTGCACCTCTGTTGCTTTTTTCTGCAGATCTCTTGCCTCTTTCTGCTCCTCACTTGCCTCTTTCAGCACCTCTGTTGCTTTTATCTGAAGAGCTCTTGCCTCTTTCTGCACTTCTTTTCTTTTTCTGCACCTCTCTTGCCTCTTTCATTACCCCTTTTCCCTCTTTCTGTACCTTTCCTGCCTGTGTCTGCACCTCGCTTGCCTCTTTTTGTTCCTTTGTTGCCTCTTACATGCCTTTGTTACATCTCTCCCGCCCTTAAATGGCTCCCCATTGAAGGTAGATCCACTTATAAAACAGCCTGCATTACACACAAAATCCTCCACCAAAACACACCGACATACCTCTCCAACAAACTGACCAAAGCAGGATGCACGCGATCGCTGAGAAGCTCCAACACCCTCCTACTTATCCCCCCCTTCAGAAAAAGAATTCCACTCAGTCACGCTCCTTTTCAGGCAATGCCCCACTTATTTGGAATGCCCTCCCAAAAGACCTCCGCTGTAACCAGTCCTACCCCAGCTTCAAAAAAGAACTCCAACTTCTTCTCCTTAATAAATACTGGGGTTTCTAATCGCTCCCTGGTAGCCTCGCCCCTCTGCATCACCCCGACTAGCTGCTCCGCATATGAATTGTGACCTCCCACCTGGCCAACTCCCTTTCCTTCTATCTGATCACCTACCTCCCCTCCTCATGACCCTCAGTTCTCTTGCATGTTTTCTTTTGTATACTTAAGGGAGGCTTCCTGCCAAACTGTGACCGCTATTTTGTATTAATCATAATGTCTAGCTGTTTGTTTTTACTCTTATCTAGATGTCATGTATCCTATGTGGACTTGCTCTTTTATTATTCCATTGTCTGTGCTTATACACACTGTCCCTGTATGGAAAGACCTTGTAAAGAGCTTTGATACTCCTGAGTCCAGCCAGCGCTATATAAAACTTCTTAAATAAAAAAAATAAAAAACTTCTCTTGCTCTTTCTGCAGCCTTCGCGCCTCTTTCAGCACCTCTTGTTACTTTTTTCTGCACTTCTCTTCCTTCTTTCTGTACTCCTCCAGCCTCTTTCTGTACCTCTCTTGCCTCTTTGTACACCCTCCTACCTTTTTCTGCATCCCTCTTGCCTCCTTTTGCACCTCTACTGGTTCTTTCTGCACAGTTCCTGTTCTTTATGCACCTTACTTGCCTCTATATGTACTTCTCTTGGCTGTTTCTGCACTCCTCTTGCCTCTTTATGGACCCATCTTCCCTCTTTGTGCAACTCTCTAGCCTCTTTCTTTACCCCTCTTCACTCTTTATGCACTCCTCTTGCCTCGTGTGTACCTCTGTTGCTTCTTTCTGCACTTCTCTTGCCTCTTTCTACACCCTTCGGGCCTCTTTCAGCCCCTCTGTTGCTTCTTTCTGCACTTCTCATCCTTCTTTCTGCGCTCCTCATGCCTCCTTATGCACCTCTGTTGCTTATTTCTGCACTTCTCTTGGTTCTTTCTGCACTTCTCTCTCCTCTTTCTGCACCGCTCTTGCCTATTTCTGCACTTCTGATGCTTCTTTTTACACTTCTATTGCCTCTATCTGCACTTCTCTTGTTTCTTTCTGCAGCTGACTTGCTATTTCAGCACCTTTGTTGCTTTTTTCTGCAGATCTCTTGCCACTTTCTGCACCTCACTTGCCTGTTTCAGCACCCTGTTGCTTTTCTCTGCAGATCTCTTGCCTTTTTCTGTACCCCTCTTTTCTCTTTCTGTAACTCTCTTGCCTCTCTCTGTACCCCGTTACCTCTTTCTGCACCTCTCTTGCCTATTTCTGTATCTCTGTTGCCTCTTTATGTAGTTCTCTTGCACTTTCTGCACCCTTCGTGCCTCTTTCGGCGCCTCTGTTGCTTGTTTCTGCACTTCTCTTACTTCTTTCTGCACCTCTCTTGCCTCTTTCTGTACCCTTCTTTTCTCTTTCTGCAACTCTCTTGCCTCTCCCTGAACCCCGTTCCCTCTTTTTGCAACTCACTTGCCTCTTTCGGCACCTCTGTTACTTATTTCTGCAGATCTTTTGCCTCTTTATGCCCCTCACTTGTCTCTTTCAGCACCTCTGTTACTTCTTTTCTGTAGATCTCTTGCATATTTCTGTACCCCTCTTTTCTCTTTCTGCACCTATTCCCTCTTTATGCACCTATCCTGCCTGTTTCTGTACTTCTCTTGTGTCTTTCTGTACCTCTCTTGCCTTTCTGCATTTTTCTTGCCTCCTTCTGCACCCCTTTTGCTTCTTTTTGCACCTCTGATTCTTCTTTCCGCACTTCTATTGCCTCTTTCTCCACCTCTCTTGCTTCTTTCTGCACCTCACTTGCATCTTTCAGCGCCTCTGTTCCTTTTTTCTGCATCTCACTTGCCTCTTTCTGCACCCAAATCTCTTTCTGCACCCCTCCTTTTTCTTTCTGCACCTCTCTTGCCTCTATCTGAATTCCTGTTCCCTCTTTCTTTACCTTTTCTACCTTCTTCTTCACCTCTCTTGCCTCTTTCTGTACCTCTGTTGCCTCTTTCTGCACTACTCTTGCTCTTTTTGCACCCTTCGCGCCTCTTTCAGCACTTCTGTTACTTCTTTCTGCACTTCTCTTTCTTCGTTCTGCACCCCCTCTTGCTTTTTTCTGTACCTCTCTTGCTTCTTTCTGCACCCCTATTGCCTCTTTTTGCACCTCTGTTGGTACTTTCTGCACTGTTCCTGTTTCTTTCTTCACCTTACTTGCCTCTTTCTGCACTTCTCTTGCTACTTTCTACATTTCTGTTGCTTCTTTTAGCAATTCTCTTGCCTCATTCTGCATTACTCTTCCTTCTTTCTGCACCACTCCTGCCTCTTTCTGTACCTCTCTTGCCTCTTTGTGCACGTTTGTTGGTTCTTTCTGCACTGCTCTTGCTTCTTTGTGCACCTTACTTGCCTCTTTCTGTACTTCTCTTCCTTCTTTCTGCACCCCTCCTGCCTCTTTGTGTACCTCTCTTGCCTCTTTTTGCACCCTTTGCACCTCTTTCAGCACCTCTGTTACTTCTTTCTGCACTTCTCTTCCTTCTTTCTGCACCTCTCCTGCTTCTTTCTGTACCTCTCTTGCCTCTTTCTGCACCCCTCATGCCTGTTTGTGCACCTCTGTTGATTCTTTCTACACTGCTCTTGCTTCTTTCTGCACCTTACTTCCCTCTTTCTGTACTTCTCTTGCTTCTTTCTACACCTCCGTTGCTTCTTTTAGCAATTCTCTTGCCTCTTTCTGCACTTCTCTTCCTTCTTTCTGAACCCCTCCTGCCTCTTTCTGTACATCTCTTGCTTCTTTCTGTACCTCTCTTGCCTCTTGCTGCACTTCACTTGCTTCTTTCTGCAGCTCTCTTGCCTCTTTTGGCACCTCTGTTCCTTCTTTCTGCACTTCTCTTGCCTCTTTCTGCACCTATGAGTTAGAGGAAGTTTTAATCCCCCTGCCTTACTATGTACTAGGGCCTTATAGGGGAGTTTTTACCAATCACAGGGGTACCCCAACCCATAGTGTACCCTAGTCTTTGTAGGTGTTTTCACTGTATTCTAAGTGTCTTTCAGCATTGCACTGGCTCCGGGCCTTGTTAGTCAGTCAGTCAGCCCCAGTACCAGACAGGAAAAAGTTGGGGGCACAGGATGAGTTTGCAACAATGCCTCTTTCTGCACCCCTGTTCGTTCTTTCTGCATATCTCTGGTATCTTTCTGCACTTTTCTTCATCTTTCTGGATTTCTGTTGCCTCTTTTTGCATTTTTCTTGCTTCTTTCTATGCCTATCTTCCTCTTTCTGCTCATGTCCTTCCTCTGACGTTATAATTAGAAATTAGCATTTAAAAAACCTTTAAAATGTACTGAAAAAACCAAAGGTTTATGCGATGTTATAATTAAAAATTAGCATTTAAAAAACTTTTGAAATTCACTGTAAAAACCATAGGTTACAGGGACATTAAAGTTAGAAATTAGCATTTAAAAAAACCTTTGAAATTCACTGTAAAAACATAGGGTTCAGGGACGTTATAGTTAGAAATTTGCATTTAAAAAACCTTTTCGAGGCAAGATGGCGGCTGCAGCGTCGGCCAAGTGAGCTGGCCGATTGTCCTTCCCTGCTAACCTCTACCCTCCCGTTTATGATTGGAACTATGTAGCATGGCAGTAAGCCATTGTTTCCCGGCATCGGTAATGAGCTGGCGCTCGTGGTTTTGGCTGCGGGTACGGCCATTTCCTCCGAGACTGGCATGTGTGAGGACCAATTCTCTGATTGCTACCCTTGCTCTGCTTACCTGCTCCACCAGGGGTACCAAGACTCGTGGGCCGCTTGCAGGCTCTGGTAGTCCTGGGAAAGTCTACCGCAGATGGAGATGGAGGGATTTCTGATGCTGGAAGATGCTGGTCTGCTATGGGGGTGTCGATTGAATTACCAGGACCGGGGGATCAAACTGGGAAAATCAGCACTTCTGTCCGAGGGCAACAGAAGGTCCCTGCCCTCTTTAAGGCACAGAGTGGGAAGAACAGGATACCACGGAACCGGCAGCGGGAGCAAAGGCGCCCCTTAAATCTGGAACGCTTCAGTCTACATCTGTCGGCAGCCCTCACAATTCAGTAAGTCACATCTCAAGGTACTGAACTATTCCCTGTTGAGTCTGCAGTGAAAGAAATCAATGTGGAGATATTTGGTTGAGGGGTGAATGTGAATCTGAGTGCCAAGACAGCCTTCCTGGTTGCAGTGGGGAGGTTGTCAATCAAGAAGCCCTGATTTCCACTGGTAGTGTTCCGGAGGCTGCAGATGGTATAGATGGTATAACGGTTGAACAACCAGGCAAATGCATTATGGGACCTGGAATTCTGACGAGCACTGGGCTGGAAAAAGTGGCAGTGGATCAGAACACTATCGATAAGGGGGTTGGCAGTATGAAAGTTAATCTGCAGATACCTCAAGAAGAGGTTGTTGCCTCAGGATTAACGAAAGAGGTGGACTCAGGGGACAAATTCTATTCTATGTCAGACCACTCTAATTCCTCAGTTGATGATAGTTTCAGTAAAGACTGGGCCAGGGAAGAGAGTGATGGTAGTAGCCAGCGCGGGAAGAAGATGGAGATAAGACTCTGCACAATCTCGTAACGTTTCGCAAACAGAAAGATCAAGCTATTCTCCCTGAGCAGATCATAGGTTCGGCAAATTCAATGATATGGGACTACTCTTTTTCACCTATACTGGACGGGAAGGAATCGTTGGATGGAGGGGCACCCTCAGGAAGTCCTAGTGCAAATTTAAGTCCACCTGAAGAAATCACGCTTTCTACAATATACCAGAGTATCATGGCTTATCGTAAGGACACTAGAGCTGAGAGCTCTTGTACCCAAGGTGCGTGTCATAAACGGCAAAACTCTATATGCAGGGTTGCAAAGACTTGTTCTGATTTTGCAGTGAGGATTGGTGAAGCTGAAGCTAGAATGTATTTCTCTGTTGGAAGATGAGTTGGCGGCACATAAACCTCTGACTGAGTCTATGAAAACTCTGAAAGATGATACAGTTTGGAAATTGACCGACCTTGAAAATCACTCAAGGAGGAATAATTTGCGAATTCTGGGCATCCCCGAGGGCAAGGAGTGTGCGGATGCCCAGCAGTTTGTTATTGAACTCTTTGAGGAAGCATTCCCAGAGCTCAAGCACTGGGATTGGAAAACTGAATAGCAGAGGGCCCATCGGTTCCTTTTTAGTCAACGCAAAAAAGGGGGGCAAGCGGACAATTGGCCACGGGCTATTCTCATTTGCCTTAACAAATTTCTGGCCCAAGAGGCCTTACATGGTTTGGCTAGACCAGAACAGAAAAGGATGAGCAAGGGTTGCAATTTCTTTGTGAGACCTGATTTTTGTCAGGCGACAGTTCAGAAAAGGTGGCTACTGCGTCAATTAATTCCTCTGTTCCAGGCAAAGGGGGCCCAGGTCTTTTTGCTTAACCCTGCTAAACTGAAGGTGGTGTCTCAGGGGCAAACACATTTTTTTCAGTCTGAAGTTCAAGCCAAAGAATGTATGTTATCATTGTAGGTGATGGGAAGATATGGGAACCATAGGTTTTAGCATTCTGCCTTCCATTGTTGGGTGGATCTGGAAAGCCTAATCTATGGGTATCTGGTCCCTGAGGCAGCTTTTCTTTTCTTTGCCCTTTTTCTTTTTGTTCTCATCTATCTTCAATGACTTCTCTTCGCTTTAGCATTCTGGGTTTTATAGTATGTTTGATATTCTACCGGAGGGGGAGGTTAGACTTGTAGAAGGGGTGGTGCCCTAGCTCTTCATCATCAGGGACCGTTGGTCCTTATGCCTCATGGGGTGGGTGGTAGGGGGAGGGTGACTGGGGGTATCAGGATGGAGTGGTACAGGTTGGGGGGTTGGGGAATGGGGGTAAGTAATGTGGGTGAGGGTGCTCATTTGTTGTTTCACATGCATTGTCATGGTAGTCGTTTCTATGTTAAAATGAAAGCATTCAATAGTGTTTCCTGTAAAGCTTATTTGAATTATTTGTATTATTCTGTGAATTCTGGTAAGGAGTCTGCACCTATTAAGGATGATGGATAGAAAGGGCAAGATTTGTATCTGCTCCTTAAACATTTGTGGTCTTAATGACAGAAAGAAAAGAGGCTTACTGGCCAAGCTCATAAGATATATGCAGATAGATGTTAGGTGTCTGCAAGATACTCACATACCCTGGAGCAAACCTGGCTGGTTGAAGGACTTGGGCCTTGACTTATTGGCAAGTACTTGCCAAGGCACTATTACACTGGGTAGCTAATCTAGCAAAGCATGTTGTTATAACATGCAAATGAACCAAAGAGGATAAATTGGGACGATGGGCAATTTTGGAAGCTGTAATTAATGGTACCCCGCTCTCAATTTGTTCTTTGTATGGGTTGAATCTGGATGACCCAGAATTGCTGAACTACTTAAGTATAGAGTTGGCCTCATGGCCATCTCCGTTAATCCTTTGCGGTGATTTTAACATTCATCTTGATAGCAGTGTTAATCTTCTTAGTAATCACCCGTATCAGGGAAGAAAGGGTTGGACTTTCAAGGCATTACAGGGGCTTATGAGGGAACACAGTAGTTCATTGCGATTACTAAATGTACAGCACCGGGCAGATATATACAAACTTGGGGAAAATACAGGGAGACTCTTTGCCACACTCATACAACAGAGGAGAGTCTCGATTAGAATCTGTAGGATCAAAGATCAATTTGATCAGGTCCAGGATTCTCCAGCAGAAGTTTTGGATGTATTCCAGAAATCTTACCAGCAATTATATGCAGAATCTCGCAACCCCGATCACATGGGAAGAGATTGAGAATGCAATAACCTCTTTAGCCACCAGTAAGGCTGTAGGACCAGATGGGATACCTTTAGAATTTTATAGGACATTGCAGCAAGCAATCCGAATTAAGTTTGAGTCTTTATTCCAACTAGCCCAAAAGGGACAGACGCCTGAGTCTTGGTGGAAGACCACCATAGTAGTCTTTTAAAAAAAAGACAAACCTGAACTTAGCCCATCATCATATAGGCCTATCTCACTGATCAGTGCTGATAGTAAGATGTATTTTAAAATGATTGCCTCTTGGCTGGGTAAGGTCATCACTCCATTGGTCTTTATTTGCCAACATGGGTTTATCCCTGGTCAGGATACATAGGATCATGTTAGACGTGCTATTGCCCTTTTTGATGGGGCTCAGCCCACAAAGTCACCACTCGAGATGATCCTGTTGGACGCAGAGAAAGCATTTGAAAGGGTCTCCTGGAGGTTTTTGTGGTCTGTCCTACAATGGAAGGGATTGTCTTTTGAATTTTTTGAAGCAATTCAGGCACTTTATGTACTACCTGAAGCTCAAATTCGTATTTCTGGACAAGAATCAAAACCATTTGGTATAAGCAGATACACTAGGCAGGGGTGCCCCTGCTCTCCGATTCTAGTTTCACTATATATTGATCCTTTCCTAAATAAGTTGGACGCAAATATGAATATTAAAGCAGTAAAGGTTAATAATACTGAATATAAATCCTTGGCGTATGCTGATGACATTGCGATATTCTCGAGTGACATACGATCAGCTCTCCCAGTAGTGAAGGATTTAGCTGAACAATTTGGCACTGTTTCGGGGTACAATTTAAAGATCGACAAGTCTCAGATTTTGCATGCAGATACCCTGTTCCGGGTATATATCCCAACCATCCCAGTAGCTACCTATCTGCGGGTTAAGATCACAGCAGCAGTGGATCGCATACAGGAGTTAAATATACTGCCAGTGATTGGAACTGTCAACAAGACACTGGAAATATTAGATCATCTACATTCATCAATGCATGTACGCAGCAATGTTATTAAAATGGCGATTTTTCCAAACGTTTAAATTTGTTTAGGACTATACCTCTTTAAATTTCGGCATTTTTTATTGCAAAAGCGGAAAGGGCATGTTTTAGTTTTTTATGGGGTTATTGCAGATCTAGAAGGGCAATTAAATGGATGATTCTTCTAAGATTGAGGGGTGGATGGGGTGTTCCCAATCTTCCCTTGTATCACTGGGCAACACTCTTACAACATATAGGGATTCTTGTGGTAGGGGCTAAGGCAGAAGTTCCAGTAGCAGCTAGACTAACCATATATGAAACAGCACTTGGGGATGATGCTGGACAAAGCTTAGTCAAAATTTTAGCGCTGAGTTACTATAAAAAGACCAAATTTAAGATAATAAATTCGGTTGATTCAATTTGGAGGAAGATATGACGTAGGTTTAGAATCTCAAACATTAATGCATATACCCCATACTTAATACGGAATAGATCTCGGATCGGGAAAATATACCAGATATTATTGGAAGGTCTTCCTGATGATAAGAGCATTCAGAATGCTCGATGGGAGAGAAAGTTCAGAAAGGAACAAGTGGATCTAGAGGGCTCAATGGAATTAGCTAACTAAGGGGCATATTTCCAAGCAATAGCGATAATTATCGCTATTGCTTGGTTAGAGACAAAAAATTACCGCTGAGCTGCGGCGATTTTTATCGCAAATAAACCTTGGTATTACCAAGGTTTATCGCAAATGCGATAAAAAACGCCCGCAATGCATGAATATCGCTGAAAAGTCTGCGATATTCATGCATTACCGAACTAATGCTCTCAGCCATGTTATCCACCTCCCATTGGATAACATGGCTAAGAACTGCTCAGGGCAGGTGTTAGCTTTTGGAGATATTCCCGCTTAGCGCGAATATCTCCAAAAGTTGGTAATAGGAGATAGCGATGTTAGCGACTGTTTCCAGTCGCTAACATCTTGGCACGCCCACTTTGCATGTCATTAGTGATAAATATCACTGACATGCAAAGCGGGGCCCAAGATGGTCGCTATCTCCTACTAGCTGTCGCTAACTGGTGTTAGCGACAGCTAGGTAATAGGGAGATAATTTTATCTCCGCTTTCTTGGCTTTTAATGCCAAAAAAGCGGAGATAAACCCCCTTGATAATATGCCCCTAGATTTTGTTAACTGGTAGCTTGAGGACCCAACATTTTATGTCAGTTTTTGATTTATACTATATTCCTGTAAAGGTATCTAAATGGGGGAGCGGACGGGGTAGCTCATGCAGCAGATGTGAGACATGGGCTGCTGATGTAATGCATATGTTCTATGCTTGCCCTAGTTTAGCTAAATTCCTACAGGTCATCAAATCCTTTCTGAAATTGATCCTTGATATTCGTGTAATATTAACAGCAGATTTAATCATTCTGGGTGTAGAATCGAATGAGGAGGGAAATGCTCAGACAAGGTCTGAGATTGGATTTGTATTTATAGCCATGGCTATTCTGGGATTATGTTTAACTTCTCAGTGGATTAGCCATGATTCTCCTACGTTCATCAATTAGCGGTCAAGGATATTAGCTACATATAATATGGAATCTGCTGTATATAGTCTGAGAGGGCATAGGAGACGAGAATTTGGGCAAAAAATATGGACTCCAACTACTAAATGGTTTGAATAAATATGATTTGGTAACTGGTCCAAGCCTATCAATGGTATTTCCTCTTCTCTTATGCTTCCTACTCTCTTCACCCTTTTTATTTCTTTTTCATTTCTTATGGTCTCGCGGTTAGCCTTCCCTTATTGTATTTTGCATTGTTTTGATATGTCTTGGTTTTCTTTGTGCTTGCTTTTTATAATCATGTAATAAGACAATACAACTTTGTATGTATTATTTGATGTTGATATTGCCATGACAAACTGATATAATCAATAAAATTAATAAAAACAAAAAATAAGAAATAAAAAAGCAAAGGTACACGCCTGGCGGCCGCTGCCTACCTTTAGCCCATGGATGTTGCGCTTTCCCGGAGGCTTGCAGGCTGAAACAGTAATTGACTAAATTGAAGCATACACAAGAGCCATTGACAAATTTGAAGTTATATTCACGAACTGTAAGATTAAATGCATGACTAAAATGCTGCAGTTCATGAAGCCAACAGTATAGACATCTATACTTATTTTTTAACCTTCTTGCATTCAACTTACTGCATTTCCACCAAAAGAAACAATGGGCCAAAGCTAGGAATACAACTGGCTTTTTGATAGATATAGTGGTATTCTGTGAAAAACATTTTCCTTGAGAAAAGAGCAGTGACTGGCGAAATTCTTCAATTAAAAGCAACATTTGCAAAATCCCCATCAATGTCCAAATATCTATAACACATACTTGCCCACCCACACAGACATTTACACATGCAGTCTTGAACCCATACACCCATTGAATCACCCACTCACACATCTATGCACAGAGTCACACACCCCTCACCCACACAGACACTCAGGCACCCATACAGATACTCAGACAACCAATCAATAACCCATATAGACACTCATGTAGCTACTCAAAAACCCATGCAGCCATTTACACACCAACTAATAGACTGATACAGACGTTCACACAGTCTAGTCACTAACCCATGCATTCAGTAAGACATGTTTAATCACTCACTGATACAGTCAGTCACACACCTACTAAATCATCCATTGCGACACTCATACAGCCACTCATTTGTCAATACTCCTTGGCATATATATGTATAAAACATATTTTAACTTTCCAGAAACACACAGTCACCGGATGATGTCATCAGTGATGTCATCAGTGATATGATTTGAAATGTCATCAGTGATGTCATCAGTAATGTCACTGACCATGTCATGAATGATGTAATATGTGATGTAATCAGCAGTGCATAGCTGAACTAACTATAACAGGGCAATTTCTATGGTTTTGTAGGAGTGAAATATGCAAATAACTATAACTCCCCTGAAACCTTTGTTTTTTTCAGGGAATTTCTAAGGTTTTTTAAATGCTAATTTCTAACTATAACGGGCCTGAAACCTATGGTTTTATCAGTTAATTTCAAATGTTTTTTAAATTCTAATTTCTAGCTGCAATGTCCCTATAAACTATAATGTTTTTAAGTAAATTTTAAAAAGACATGTATAATTTTTATTGTGAAAACTAACTTAACAGTAGTCTTTTATAACTTATAATTATGGCTCCTGGTTTATGGTATTTATTTTTGGGGCATTTTCGTCTGTATTTATCCATATTTTTTTAATAATAGTATCTGTATTTACCCATATATGTTTTGGGTTTTGTGAAAAAATGAATCTAAAATGAGTATATTTCCACATTTATTTGTCTGATAAATATGCACTCATGCCTTAAGGACTGACCGTTTTTAGTCATATAAACACTCTTAGATGACAAAATATGCACAACCTTGATATTCAAATGTGCATGTTTTCTCATACGAGCATATATATTGCTCTCTAAGGCTCTTTACTAAAATTATTTTATTGTTTTAACCGTTTTACTTTTAAAACAACAGACCTATTGACCTGGTAGTCATGATTCACAGCATTTAGATTTGCCCAAAAAATAACCCATTTTCCGTTTTTATCCACATTTTTAAATAAATACATAAAGGAAAATAAATAGTTTTCTGTCTTTATTTATCTGTAAAAATCAGTAAAAACAGAAAACAGGGAACCCTACTTATAATTTAACAATGTTTACAACTTAATTAGCAGTAATTAACATATAAGTGTAGTAAAAGTGTGACACAGCACCTATAATACCTGACTTCGAACAATAGCGTTCACTGTTCGATTCCCGGATCCAGCAGCATGTCAGCCTGCCACTATCTCATTGTGGGGAACACCTTGCTTAATCTTCCCAACGCCCCTGAGTGCCAGCACATCTTTCTGGGGGTAGCTGTATGCTTTACAAATACTGGCATATTTTTTATTTAACAGTGATGACAAATTTTAGCACATATTTTTTTTCTTCTATTGTGCACAATATATTTTTTTTATGTCTTCTATTTAGATGTTTTTAATCATGACAATGCAAATGACACAGTTTGCCGGGTAACAGTTTTTAAACTGTCCAAAGTATGTAGATATTAAGGACCTTATATGTGTTACGATGGAAATCGAAACCTTTACAGCTTCACAGTTTGTAACTTTTCCCAACACGTGCACAACTTAAAAAGTTAAAACGTGAGCACGTGTAAACTGTAAAACCTGGCATCTAAAAGGTAGAGCCACATCTTCCTTCCATCGACTACTCAATAACCAAAAAGTATATAAACCAATCCCGTTGTTCGATTTGTTTTGTTTTTGTGAGTTATTTATCTGTGTCCATTCTGTGATGCAGGTTCCCTTTTCTAGCATTGGATTCTTGTTTTCCAGCAACAATACATATCCCGGAGTTGTAAGTTGTTTCATTATGGCATAGTAGATATTTATAATACGTAGCTATTTGTCAATATTTTAAAAAAATGATCTAAAAAATAAGTGTTATTGCATGTTTTCCCTTTTTTATCTGTAATTTCAGCAGCTTCTTTTCAGAAACAAACAGATTACAACATTGCTCCTTTTCTGGCTCCTTTGAGCTTATATATTGTGACTTTCTATATTATAATATTGACACTGCACTTTGCTTCAAAGGTGTTGGTGACCCGTTGGCGCAATCCCTAAATATTTAGAATTAACATCACCACCTTCCAGTTGTTAGTCTGTTTTCCCCTGGGGATCATAGACTGTCAATATGTATATTATAATATGAACAGTCATGTTGATCTCAGAGGAGTTCATAACCCGCTGGCGCAAACAGTAAAGATATATAAGCAACATCACCAGCTTCTGGTTTTTTGTCTGTTCCCCCCTTTTGATCATATACTGTGAATATGTACATTATCATTTTCACAGTAATAATGATCTCAGAGGAGTTTATACTCGTCACCACGAACATCAAACATTTCGAAGTCCCAGAAAAAAGAAGCTCTGAAAATAATCACCACTCGAAAGTATTTTGTTATTGATCTTCTGTTCTATGCATAACTTTATTTTCCTTTCCTTTTTACTGTAACAATTGTGTCATTCATTATATTGTAATAGACTGTCCTATTGTTACAGAAGAGGGATTGGAGATTTCTCTGCGCCATCTGAAATACAGTTTAGTAACTTTATAACATACTTGATCAGATATTTTTTCAGTGAGCATATTTTACGAAATTGCAGTCTAAAAAAATATAGCTTTCATACATACTTTCTTACTTTAAATATTTTATTAATCCTAAATTTCTGACTGTTATTTTCTCATTTCTATTTTTCTCAGTTACGGTTTCTATTCATCTTCTCCCTATAGAATATATAGGACCAGTACTGTATATTATAATAGTACTATCCTATATATTATCAAAAGAGTACGTGATTTGTGAGTGGAACAGTGTGCGACCTATAATCACTACGACAGAACATTCCTGAACTCTAGAGAATACAAATTTGAAAAATGTTAAAGTGTACATTTCTATCTAATATGAACTCATTTGGGTTTTACAGTTTTTTACTTGTTCTTCTGACCTCAGATGTGCGGGAGTGTTTGTTGTAGCACTTCTTGTCTACTTTATCTAAAAGTAACTGATGCCCTACTATATTATCAAGAATATGGGGCAACACTTTTACAAACTATAGCAGAAAAAAGAAGGGTGTGGCCTCGCTTAACTGGTATTTTATGAAATTCCATTTTTATTTGTCACCCCTTTGGTATATACAACATCAGCTTCCGAAGAAAGTTCATTTGTAATTGCTAAATAAAAACAGTTTGAAACCTAGACTGAAATATTTGCTGTGCAACCACACCTCTCTGTCAGAAGAGTAAACTCCACATTTAAAGAAAATAGTGCTCCTGGGAAGTCTTCCACACGTAAACTTGATAAAAAGAAGACCGCAAGACACTGTTATTTTTCCGCCATGATTTGCACACCCCACAGCAATTGTATAAATGGTCCTTAAAATATATAAAAAAACAATTTCAGGGTGTTGCTAGCCTGCCCCCTTCTCTTGTTTTATATCTTTGTTTCTCAGTTTTTTAGTGACTTGCTTCTACCGAGCCACAAGATGGCTGCCAACAACTCCTGGTTTGGACTACTAGCAGCCAATCACAGTGAAGCTCGCGTACCGAACATAAACTTTTATTTTCGAATTTCTCAGCAACTACTGAACAGATTTACACTATTTTAAAAAAAAGGTTGCTTTCTGATCCAATCACTACCTTTCTGCCAAATTTGGGGTAATTTGGTTCAGTAGTTTCGGCTGTAGCCTTGCACAAAGTTTCCTATGGGAAATAGATTTTTTGATTCTTATTTTTTGAATTTCTCAAAAACTACTGAACAGATTTACACCATTTAAAAAAAAGGTTGCTTTCTTAACCTAGTTCTAACCTTTTTGCCAAATGTGGGGTAATTCCGTTCAGCAGTTTGGGCTCTAGGTCGTCGCAAAATTTCCTATGGAAATTAACATGGAGAAAACACGTTTTGGGACCCCCCTTTTTTCTCAGCCCCAGCTTGACGAATCACCCCCAAACTTCCAGGATAGGAGCTGACCTGGATAGGAACAACTCCAAAGTTATAAGCAAATCAAAAAATGCTTTTCCTATGGAAACTAGGTTCTAAATATGACTACCTACTGGCGATATATATATATGCTATACTGATGGCCCCCATGATATCCGCCGGGAAGAGAAGTTGTGGATGACAGCAGAATGGGAGGCAGTGTTCCGGCAGCGAGGAAGTCACTGGACATTCAGCCCAGGACCCAGTCCTCCTCCTGCCTCTAAATGCCCTACTCGGAAGGCCGACGTGACTCGTGGTGACTGGGCACCGTGTTCAGTATTGAGGACTATTTGGCTAATCTATTTGTATGTATTGGTCTCCCCCGACCCCGCTTATGTGTTCGTTTACACAATACATGTGGCTGCAATAAGTGGAGACTGCCGGATATGATATCTGATATGTATGGGATCATTTCATTCATGTTTCAGCCCCAGAGAGTCCGGGCTCAAACTCCGAGATTTATTTATTTATTTTATTTATTTTAAAGGATTTATATAGCGCTGGCTAGACCCGGAGGTATCGGAGCGAATTACATGAGCATCAGATTATAGATCATAGTTACAGGTTACATTGTTACAAAGGTTACACAGTTATTAGAGCATGGCAATATTGTTACTTGTAAGATCGAGGTAAACAATAAGCACAAATACGTAAGGGGAAAAACCGGCAAGGGGAAAAAAATCAGAGGAGGGGGGTAGGAGCTGGGGAAGTAGACAGGTAATGAAGGCGGGAAAGAGGAGGGGAGGGTAAAGGACACAGCATGGAAAGAGGAGGGGAAGGGCGATGGGGACACAAACCAGTAGACGAGTCAAAACGATGTCCAAAGTCCAGTAAGCTGTGATCCCAGGGGAAGTGGTATCACTTCCCTATCTCTGTTGCGGGAGGCTCCCTTTACGCAGTGGACTCTCTCAGAGGGGTCTCTGAGACTCCAAGGCCTACATACTTGATCCTTTCCCCAAAAAGGGGAGAGGGAGTGCTTTGGCAAGGGGTGCCATACCCTACCTCAGCTGTGAGCGGCTCCCTTGGCGCAGTGGACTCTCTCAGCGGGTTTGCTTAGACTCCAGAGTAAAATATTGGATCTTTCCCCAACAAGGGGAGAAGGAGTGCTTAGTCAAAGGGCACAAAGAACAGGGGGCTAGGCAGACTAGCAGGCAAGGTGAGAGATTCAGGAGAGAGGGGATAGGAGCTAAGGAAGTAGATAAAGAGAGAAAGAGTACTAAATGGGAACATATTTAATTAATGAGTTATTATATAGCGCTGGCTAGACCCGAAGGAATCAGAGCGCTTTACATGAGGAACAATAATGTTGCAACAAAAGCATTTAAAGAACATAGGAGACAATGTGAATGGAGCAAGGAAGGGTAAGGGGATAGGGTAAAGGGCTAGGAGGAAGATAGGACATAGAGACCAGGGGAAAATCTGCCCAAGGTCTGGCTGGGTAGGTGACGGCAGGGGGAGGGAGGGAGTCCACATCCCATCTCCTCTTTAGCTATATGTTAGCTCCACCGGGCATCAGCCAAATCGCTTGGTCTCCAGGTCTGGGGTTAGTTCTGCAGTTCTTCCAAGTCCTGATGTGTTAGGTTAGGGGATAGGTTCAAGGTCTGGCCAATGTCCAATTGTTGTCCCAGGGAAGTAAAATAAAGTGAAGGGGACCACTATGGAAGCCATCTTGGGGTCAGGCAGGGGACTGTACTCTACAGTGGTACCCTGGTGGCCATCCTAAGGTCAGGCATCTGGCAGTTAGAGTCAATATCCAGGACAGCGGCCACCAGAGAATAACAAATCCAGCGTGCACACACCATCACATGCACAAGCACACATAAATGTATGCACACACTCTCATATGCGCACACACACAAGCACATATACAGAAACATCCAAAAACACAAGCACACATAAAATCCCATGCTCTAGTACAAAAACACCCAAGTACATGCACACGCAAACACCATCACTAGCAAAGACATGCACAAGCACACACAAATGCACTCACACTCTCATACACGCACAGTCGCACACATATACAAGCACACATACAGAAACTACCAAAAACACAAGCACACATACAATCACATGCTCCAGAACAAAAAATACCCAAGGACGTACACACAAGTACATGCACACACACACACCATCACACTCACAGACATGCACAAGCACACACAAATGTGCGCACACACTCATACACAAACAGAGAGCGCACACAAGCACACATACAGAAACATCCACATGCACAAGCACACATACAATCCCATGCTCTAGTACCAAAACTCTCAAGAACATGCACACACCATCACACGCACAGACATAAGCACACATACAGAAACATCTGTGCGCACAAACACAAGCACAAATAGAATCACATGCTCTAGTACAAAAACTCCCAAGTACATGTCCACACCATCACTCACTCACAGGCGCACACACACATGTGCATCCATACATAACCCCTCATACATGCCCAGTCGCCGAGTAGGGCCGCTTCTGGGCAACTAAGCTCGGCAAACAGACTTGCAAGCAGCGCCTTCCCCTGGATACTTGTGTAACATCTACCTTATTTTTGAGATCCCATAGCCTCCTCCTTCCATCATAATCATCAATATGAGAATTCTGTGTAGCAAACGCCACAGCGATTTGGGAGCCAGACCTTCACTCGGCAAGAATCACGTGGCCTTCTCTCCAATATTTTCAGAACAACTTTGGCACATCGATCTATTCGTAGCAACAACCGCCGCCATCACAGGGACAGGCATCAAGCAGGTATACGCCAATACATGCAGGAAGGAAGCAGCATCAACGCCCCAGTAGTTGGTTAGGAGAGATGCTAGAACCAGGTAGGAACAAGACTAGCTATGCCATAGTGGGCGTTTTAAAGGCTAAGACTGACCCGATCCGCCTTTTTGAGATCAGGCAATATTCAGGAGTAAGAACTCCGGTATAGCGGGGGAATCTATTCTGGGCTGTAAATACCTTGTTGTATGCGGAACAAAGATCGAGCATACACATACAAGTGCAATCCAGGATCTTCAGTGGATTTTCAGCGTGCTCGGAGTTCCGATGTTAAAGCGTTCGCTTGTGGCATGTGGCCCTGCTGCAAGGATGGCGCTTGGTGGCATAGGTTTGTTTGGGCCTCGTGGCTGGAAAACTAGTGCTTGGTGGCTCCAGTCTAGCAGCTTGCGTCTTCAGGACATTATCTGTTGTCCGCCTTGCAGGATAACTTTAACTCTTGAATCCGGCATCTCTCCGAAGCAAGTGCGCCACTCTTTTTAGGTTTCGCCTAAGTGAAAGCCTGCACAGCAGGCTTTTCACGAAGGTGAAAACCTAATGAGAATAATATGTGGCTTAGGAATACGCCCTCTATTCCATTGGCTAGCTCCATAAATGGAGGCTAGCCATTGGAATAGAGATCTGTCCGTCATGGCCGGACCAGATTCGTGGGCGTTCCCGAGATTTTTTCCCTCTGCGCCTCTGTGATGTTGTCATCACGGCCGTGGGCGGGGTTTATTTTTTGTTGTTGTCCAGGTTTGGTTTTGCCATTCTGCGGCCGACTGCCAATGGATGAAATCCAGGTCCAGGTGAGTGCTTTCCCTGTGTCCCCACACCCCCCTCCCGCTGTCCGTCTAACCGTTGCTGGCCACCGCCCCCCCCCCTGTTCGTGTCCCCGTTCCCGCCCCCCTCCCGTAGCCTTGGGGTCTGGGACGATGCGCTCCGGCGCTTTGCATAGCAGGGTTCGGTTCCCGACATAGCATGTTTCATATCGTGTTCTAATATTGTTGCTGCTATTTATATTTTGATATGCATCACTGTGTCGGGCTAATTCAGTGAGGATACCACCGAACACAATGCGTAGCCTTTGGGCTGTTGTGCATCTCTGCATGCTGTCTTCACTGCATTTGCTGCTGGACTTTGATTGCGAGCACAGCTCTCTGAAGGTAGGTGGAATTTGTCTGCCAATCTTATACTAATATCGTGTCTTATAAAGCGCTCAAGGCTTGGGCTGTCCAAGCGCTACAATAATAGGTGCTGCTGGTACCCACCTCAATTGTACTAAAGGTATGGTCTGTGCGGGATGTATGCCCAAGCCTGGTGGGGTGCCGTGTTTGGAGATGTGCGACTTGCAGGTTAGGCACACATTTCAGCAGTGAGTGCATTAACCCACTGGGCACTTTTGCTGGGAATTAATCTGCATTGACCCCCACGCGTCCTACGCTTTTGATATATATCTTTTGCCGGATAAGACTACATATTAGCGAGTAGATCTTAGGAGACAATGTTTTTCTGTTCAGGCTGATGCGAATATGCAGTGTTTTTATGTTGGTCTGTGTATGTCACAAAGTACGGACGGAACTGTTTGCACTTTTACATAAATCAGAAAGAAAAACTGCAAAACTAACTTAAACACAGCTTAAAAAAGGGTACATTGCATGCTACTACGTACTCTCGCTCAAATGTCTGCTGGCAAAGAGATATAGGAAAAGACTCGATTTGGCACAAAGGAAAGCATTTTTAGATGATGGTGTAAAAAGTGAAGAGAGGTGTTTGCGATTTAAAAAATGTGTTTATGATTTTGAACGGGCTATACCCTGGCAGCAAAGGGCCTTCTCCCCAGCAGAGTACAGTGTAGTTGGCACAAAGGTAGCCAGGGTCGGCCATAGAGCGGTCAGTTGACCTGAAGTATTAAAATCAGTTGATGCGGAGTTCCTTATACCAGATTTCAGGCAGCAATAAAAATGTCAAGATGACTCGTGATTAATGTTCCTGCTAAAAAGAGGGATTCGGAGTTTTGTTTAGTGGCAGTTTCGAATTGCCATAAAGTAACACAGAGGGTTAATATGCCCGCTGCAAAGAACAGATCTGTATTTAAAGTGGATAGTTGAGTTGATTTGTAAAGCCAGACTTTACCAGCACTTTAAAACAAATGAAATGTATGAGAGAGAAGGGCTATGGAGAGATGAGGGGCCCTTTTGCTGTGTGATAGTGAGGGAATCTGAGGATGAGGTAGGGGGGGGCACCAGCACAAAAGCCGTCCCTGAAGCGTACGAAATCATGCAGGCGGGAGGAGGGGGGGGGTGTAGGGGGTTCTCTGTGGTAGATTTTCTTGTCTCCGATAAACACCACACTGGCAATCCTCCCTCCATTTGATACTTACCACATTCAGTTGTGGAGCTAGGAGAGAGCCCTTACTGGTTGAGTAAGTGACTCTGGCAGGGCAGCTTCTCTAAAACCAGGGTCTCTGGAATTTTGTGGCCATGGAGGACACATTATTATATGGTATAGTGTCATTTGTATAGCACTTCCTGTCCCTATCTGGGTCGCTGAAGCACTTATCCACACGGATAGCACGCTACCCTGCATGGGGTCTGCGTGGTTGGAAGAGAGTTGTCTCTCCATTGAGCCTATGTAGGAAGTGTTTCTATGTCACGCACAAGGATCACTGAGGTGCGGCTCTGGCCTGTAGTGCTTGGTGATGTGAAGGATCAGGAAATCTGAGAGAGAAATGTTTACTTTGTGGTATGCTGGCAGCTCTGATTCGTGCTCCAAATCCATTTTTTATATCAGTAATTTCTAGTTTTTGTTCTCAGTCCAGTTTCCTATGCTAGCAGTAGCAGGATGTTCTCCTCTCCATTATATGGATCCTAGGTGGGTTGGGTTGCAGGTGGGGAGAAAGAATGAGGGGGATCAGAGGTCTGCCCAGATAGACTGCGCTTGACTACCTTTACATGATTGCCAATAAGTAGGGAGAATTGCCAAGACGCACTGCACCATGGTCGTCCTTTTATTGTTGGCTTTATAAAGTGTCAGTGCTCAGAGTTCGTGACAGTTCTATTCAGACTGATAAAGACTTACCAAAGGTGTGCACTGGTATCCCATATTTAAACCAGTGGTCTAACAAAACTTGAGGGGGGCCCCCCCTGCAAAGTAAAAAGAGGGGGCCCCCACCATCCGGACCCAATCAGGAGCTCTCAGGCCAGGGGCGGCCTGTCCCCCTAGGAGCTCGGGCCCCCCGGACCACAGGGGCTGTGGGGCTATTGTTACGTCACTGATTTAAACATATACTAAAACCGCCTCTGCTATAAATCAAGTCAGTCTATGTTTGCAGACCGTGTCTATGAGTCTAAATGTACAGGATAGATCAGTCATCACAATGATTTTTTCTTACTTTGTGATCCAAAAGAACATAGTTTACAATCACAATGCTGGAGCGCCTCATGAACAACTAGGGACATTCCATCATATCAAATTATCATTCATTTGATTTCAACAATACAGAACACATTTGTGCAAAGGATATCTAAAGTGACAATAACCCATCACCGTTGTGGTAGAGTTTTAAGGGCCAGAAATGCCCACAGAATAATATTTCGCAGCAGATAAAAACAACTGTTTTTTGTATGATAAAGGTTAGTGTCCACCAGTCCATCGGTTTGGATGATAAGTGGGAGTATTGTTTCATGTAGTTCTTCAGAGGATGTAGTATCTTTCCCACTGTCAAAGCGAGATTTCCCCTTTGGGTAAATATTATACAAAATACACATTCACATACACTCCATTCACTTCAAAGAGGAGCAAAGAGGAAAATATAAAAATTATAATGGCTTCATAAAAAGTATACAATTTATTCAGATACAAGTTAAAAACATACTACACAGTACAATTTGATAAAAATAAAACAATAGTACACAAAATTATACATCAGTGGGAGACAAAAAAAAGGAAGATATAATTCCTATTAAATTGAGGTAGATACAATAGTCCAAACCACAATCCAGCTCTAGCACATGTATTACTATCTTGGTTAGAGCCGTTGCTTCACGGACTTAGCGTATCGCTACTCAGAAATTGCATCGACGCGTTTTGGTGGGCATATATTTAAAAAGCTAACACCTTCTTCAGGATAAATGTATGAATCCCACAACAATATAGAATATCTGAAATATATAAAAAAACTGTACATACAATAAGATACATCTTTATAAATTCCATACTAGCAGAACATTCTTTTTTTCAAAAACACCACAGTATTTTTACAGAACCTCAGAGCTCCAAACTTTGTCACCTAATTAACATTCGTACATAAATTGAACTATTTGATCGCTTTAGCGTATCTTAGAGAATCACATAAAAAAACCTTACTTTTCATAAATTACAGATAAGCATCCAAACATACTTAGACTGGATCACTATATGTGTACCGCACATTTTAGGTAGCAGTATTAAACGCAGTTATCTATCAGTATATACATATAGATAATAGCAAATGTATCATGACCTCGATGATCTGCCTTTGGGATAGAAAAATATAATTTTTCTATCCCAAAGGCAGATCATCATACAAATCTATTACTGTATTGTGACGATCTGTGTGGATATCTGGAGGTTTGGTGAAACCCCTTTTTCGAGGTAATGATACATTTGCTATTATCTATATGTATCTACTTATAGATAACTGCGTTTAATACTGCTACCTAAAATGTGCACAGCATTACCTCCTTAATATTGATTAAAACAATGCCCAATATGAAATAGAGCAAGGGTATGACATTAGTGCCATGGAGGTATACATTTAGTGATCCAGTCTAAGTATGTTTGGATGCTTATCTGTAATTTATGTAAAGTAAGTTTTTTTTATGTGATTCTCAAAGATACGCTAAAGCAATCAAATAGTTCAATTTATGTACGAATGTTAATTAGGTGACAAAGTTAGGAGCTCTGAGGTTCTGTAAAAATACTGTGGTGTTTTTACAAAAAGAATGTTCTGGCAGTATGGAATTTATAAAGATGTATCTTATTGTATGTACTGTTTTTTTAATATATTTCAGATATTCTATATTGTTGTGGGATTCATACATTTATCCTGAAGAAGGTATAGGTTTTTAGGTTTCGCCCTGGCGGTAGCACTGCGCAGCAGTGCTCGCGCAGGGCGAAATCTAATGTTAGAACAGTAGTGGAGACTTGAAACCGCCCCTTCTTCCATTGGCTAGCTCCCTGAATGGAGGCTAGCCATTGGAAGACATCGTTGTCAATCACTTTTTCCCGGTCAGAACGCGAATCGTGGGCGTTTCTGACTCTTTTTAAGTCCCGCCCCTTGTTGCCGTGTGTCCCGGGCCGCGCTGTGATTGGCTGCCGGCCCGGGACACCCCTGTGACGTCATTCCCCGGGCTGCGCTGTGATTGGCTGCCGGCCTGGAACCTGACTTGTTATTGTTTTGGTTGCCACCCTTCCCGACCTTGTTTAAAATCGGATGAATTTACTAAATGTGATATTGAGGAGAGAATGCAATGAATATGCATAGAAATCCCAGAATCCATTAACAATTTGAAAGACAAGATTCGCTACGTCCCTAAATCACATGTAACAATAATATTTGAAGAATTAATGGGGAACATGACACTTAGAAAAGTTGAACTTAATGTGCAAAACTCCAGGTGCCAGAGTTTTAGAGACATAACCAATAATAGTAATTCTTTTACATATTTGATGGGGGCTGATTATGCAATGCAAGACTATAAACGGCGTGTAGCACATTATAGCATGGTTCCATCCCATTGGCTGCAGTAGGGTGCAGGCAGATGGATGACAGTGACAAGGAGAGAAGTGCTTCTGCTTAGCCATGCGTTAAGATGCCATCCAGAAGCTCTGTGCACTGCAGACACTTCATTAGGATGTCAGGATAATGGTAAACTACCACTCGGAGTGAAACCCCATTTCCTGCTTACTGAGCTCTCCCACCCCAGCAGATGTCAACAATCTCACAGCGCTACAGAGTAGGCCTAACTTTCCAACCACTTAAGCTGCGTTTTTTCCCTTCTCCTTAACGGTGCCACACAGTTCATTACATGCTCCGTGCACTTGGGGATCCGACCTCAACAGGGAGGCTTGTGCTCATTACAGCAGCCGGCTGTACCTGCTCCGGTGCCGCATGCCTAAGCACCTACATGTCGATGCTGCGGAACCTCGCGCTCGCGCACCTGGTGCTCCAGACACAACTATTTCCTGCATACGTCAGAGTGGCCGCTCAGCGAGAAGATGGATGCAGTGCATTGGCTGCAGGTTACGGTTTAAGGCATTTCAGGCTGTGTCACAAGAAAGCAAGCTAGGGTCCAATTGTTGACTCCATATTATAGAATCAGGATGCAGTACTGTGAGAGTGTGCCAACTGAGTGTGGGGTTGACACAGTCATGTTGACGCGAGGTCATAGAAGTCACAGACAGCCCTACTTTCAAAAGTACCAGCAGATAGTGAAGACAGCTCTGCTGGTACCACGTCAAACAAGGTTTAGATTCCTGCTCTCAATCAGCAGTTTTACAAGTCAAGGTCTGGAGTTTTAACCTTAATTTATTCTATCATTGACGTTTTGCAAATTTCTTGAACAAAGCAAAAGACGTAGAGGGACATTATTTGTTAACAAAAACAAATATGTCTACATGGACAGAACGATCGCCGCAATTAGGCTGCATGCACATTTTTAACAGCTTGCTTTAACTTCATGTCACTTCTGTTTAATGAGTTGGCATTAAACGCTGTCTTTGAACTGCTTTATCAAAATTCAAACTATCTATTGCTCATCGGTCTGTCTCTCTGTCTACATATATTTGTCTGCCTATTTGTCTGCCTGTGTATGTCTGCCTATCGGCCACCTGCATAACAACCGCCAGTATCTGTATATTGATCTGTATTGTTCACAATGCTATCTATCTATCTATCTATCTATCTATCTATCTATCTATCTATCTATCTATCTATCTATCTATCTATCTATCTATCTATCTATCTATCTATCTTCTATCTATCTATCTATGATTCTATCTATTACCTGGGCATGTGCCTCTGGAAACAAAAGCGGTTTGTAAAGTTATACAGGTAATGCACACTTTAAATGTTATATTTTCACAACGATTCTGGAAAATAATAATCAGCATAATCTCGCTTTTCTGGGTTGTTATTATCCAAAGCAAAGAGGCGGGCTGGATTCCAGACTGTATCATTGTAATCACATAAGCGAGCCACACAAGCTCTTAATATGCAAAAGTTCATGAGATAATAAAACAGCAAATAAACATGGTTTTGTTCTACTTCAGGTAATGACATTATCGGGCAAACAGAATCTACTTTAGGGGAGAATTCGACGTGAAGGTTGTTTATTACAGCATCTGAATAAGACAAGACCTGGCCTTTTGACTTTGAACCAGTACCAAATTTCAGGCTGTGAGGAAATTGTTCTACATTTCCCGACAAATTGAGTTAAGCAGACATTAAGTGGGCTTTAAGAAAACAAATGGCCATCTTTATCACAGGTGGACACTGATGGCTTAATGGGGCCTGGGCTGATTGTCTCACTTCTAATGGCTTGACGGGAAGCATTAGGGGTTTTTGCATAAAGAACTGGCATGGCGAACCCTGCTAACACAGACCTGTCAAGCGCTCTGTATCCCTTTGTGCACGGAAGCAGATGTTTGTATGTATACCATGAACTGGCATTAGAGCAAGCGACAGATGCCTGTACGGATGCCAGGTTGGAGCATTTTTTTGTTCCGAGGAAGTGCAACCGTGCCCTCTATCCCAGGTAATTCCCAGCGGGGCTTAATAAATCCCAGCTATGTTTCCATTATCCGGCTTTCCCAGCACTGGCTGCGCGTGCGATTTCTCGAATACTCGCAAACCAGCGAAGGAGCAAACAAATCGATGCAGACAGATTTTCATTATCTGGCCATTTGAAAATTCACACAGCCTTTTCTTCTGCACAATCTCTTTTATGATATTTAATAAAATGTGGGCCTATTTCTAAGAAGCGTCAAAGCACTTTACAGCAAACCTGTATTTATTCTCAACGTTAGAAGCAGGTTTGTTTTGGTGGTATGTCAAGTTGTTGGGGGTATTGAGCGGCCCATGTAGGCACGTGTGTGTCAGCAGTATTTGAACGTAGTAAAGATGGCAGCGGTATTTGACTTTGTTGTTAAATTGTATGTATTTAAGCCTTCCTTCAGCAAACCAAAACACAACACATGGTGCAACGAGATGCCAGCATTAAGCACAGAGAAATATACTGCTAAAAAATTTTAATACCGCAAACCAGGAGCTAAGCTATCAGTAGTGCAGCAGGTTAAGTGGCACCGGGGCTCAAGAAGTTTATGAATCAACGGCATCCCATTTGCGCTGTCTTTTATTGCCCAACCAAAGAAAAGGGGGGCATTTTCTTTGCTAGCAATAGGGCCCACAAAGTCCTTGCTACACCACTGCCGCCAACATACATTGCCACAAACACACATACTACAAACGCAAATCTGTTTCTATTATTTGGCTAGCACAAGTGACATATTTAAATAGCGATGACACAAAACGGTTTATTTGATGTGGCTTATGATGCAATGTGGTATTGGGGACCGAACTACATAAACCTACATATTTTCAATTTCAGCCATATTGTACTAAATGAATTTGCCCAGAACACACATTTTGTAGTGCAGTGGCAACGCTGGGATTAGAAATACCACCCCCCCCTTTCCCGGGTCAGGAATTTAGTTACCGTGACACCTGAACTGAGAGGAATATCAGACTCGCGGGGTCATGCCCAGGCTGCCAGATGTCTCACTATCATGGGGATACAAAAGATCCAGGACGTCCCTGTGTGTGTGTGTGTGTGTGTGTGGCTCTGGGTGTGTGTGTGTAGTAGTAATTGCTGTCTGCTGAGCTCGTCCGTAGGGTACAATAGGTCTCACAGTTGCGAAAGATTAAGCTAATGACAATGTAAATGACAATGACATTTATTTATCTGTATTCAAAACCAAATCATAAATATAAATTTTAACATTTACAATGCCAATAGCTCAAACTTTTCCAAAGGCGAAACCATTGCATTGTAAATGCTTGTTTGGCCTTGTGGGCAGAGCTTGACTTCGGGCTCGCATGAGCCGTGCCACCGACTTGCCGCAGGTCTTCCGGCGTCGCGCAGAGCCGGAGATCGTGGTGTGGAAAGAGGTCTTTCTTCTAATTTACCTCGGAGCTCCAGACCATGCCCAGGTGTTATGTCAGCAAGTCACAGCCTCTTGCAGAATTGCCTCCCGGTCGCATCCTGTGACATCCATGTCTGGGGAAGCTCAAGTCCTTTAGATCAACATGCCAGAAGAGCAGCAGATTGTATTTCGACGAATCCGCGCGCCAGACTTTAGACTTTAAATTAGAGCATAAGGACGCTGTGGTATTTTCATGTGCCTGCTTGTTCTTTGGTGTCGGTATACTGGCAAAGCCTCATACCGCTTTGTATGATACAGACCAAGGCATTATGGGAGCAGTAGTCCCGGCCGGAAGATTTGCACACTGTTTCTGCAGTATAAAGGAGGCACGCAGTACATATTTGCGATGCTATATTTTCATATGTATGTTGGCTCTTGTACCTTATGTGGAATCATGCAGGCAGCTGTCAGACAATAATGTTTGTTTAAGAGCGTGAGCCTAACCCCGAGAATGCACATCAATATATTTGACTTTCGTTTGAAAATAAGAGTCAAATTTGACCTCACGAGTTCATTTCTAAAGGGGCCAGCCTATGCAAAGAATTAATGTTGTTCAAGTGGCGAGTCTCCCCTTTAGCCTATGATTAATGCAGCGCGATTCATTTTCACATGCTAACATTATTTGTGTAACCAGCGCAATGGTATTAATTAGGGCCTATGGGATTACATATTCATGAAGGCTGTTCATTTTATTTAACTATTTTGGTGCCCCTAGTAAAAAAAAAACTGTGTGTCATAGTGTTACTTCTCTGCTTTATGTACATAGAAATCAATGATGAGATGCATTAGTTATTGTTCAAAACAATGATTTCCACTATGGACACTATTTACACTGTATATATGATTATACAAGTATTTTGGTTCACCAATTTTAAAATATGAACGAACTTTGGTCAACATGAATTTTTTTTAAGTCCATGATGATAGTAGGGTATATAGACCAACACCAAAATGTCGCCAATCAGATTGAAGAAGGTTGCTGCGACAGCCGAAATGCGTCTCTCTGTGCTGGGTCGGAGAAGGTTTAAATTCAATAAAAGAGCCTTTACCTGAATAGCCCTCGTGTGCGTGCTCTTTTCCTTAAGTGGAGTAGAGGTTTCCTGCTGATATATATATATATATATATATATATATATATATATATATATATATATATATATATATATATACTAGCTTACCCGTCACGTCTTGCAGCGATCTCAGAAGAAAGGAATGTTGCTGCTGCTCAGAAAGAAAATCATCTCAGTTTCCTATGTTTTCTGGGATTGGCCTATATCTTCAGAATACCTCAGAATGGCCTTTTAGGGTGAAATTTTAACTTTTCTCTGGTTTGTGTACGCTTTCTAATGATACTTGTGTCTCGAACTCGATATTGGCCCCTGTGTCTTTCACCCTAGACTACTTCCCCTCCGGTTCTATTTCGAACCGGATTAGACCTCATCGCATTTGGTATACTTTTGAACGCGAGCACAAGAGCACAGCGCTTACACGCTCATACCTTGCGCCCCCATCATGACTCGGGCTCATTACCGATCCCGCACCGTCTCGCCAACACTCCGTCTCGGCACAACGAAGACTGATTCGACATGTTTGGGCAGCTTCTCCGGCCCCCTCAACGCGCGTAGCTGCGCTCGAGGAGGGCCGGGTTACATTAGAGGAATTCACATTCGGAGCGATTCTCGATGGTCGTTCGTTTGAGAAGAACAGGCTTGATCAGTTTGTATTCAAACAGCTTCTAATCTTGCTTCGATATTTAGAAAAAATGTATGCCAGAAACCTTTGCGGGTGTGTACTCAACAACTTCCCAAAGTTTCATGGCGATCGGATGAATGGTGTAGTAATGCATAAAGGACAAACAGACAGACAGACATACACTTGCTTTTATATATATATATATATATATATATATATATATATATATATATATATATATATATATATATATATATATATATATATATATATCACGCTCTTGCTTGTACCAACAGGCGGGAGGAACGCGTGCACGGTCACGGGCCTCAAGCTGCAGCCCAGTTTCAATCCGTGATCTAGAAGCTGCCTGCTTGCCACGTCCGTTTAGCAGCCCCAGACACCACTGCCTGACGCGTTTCGATAAGTCTTCATCAGAGGCTTTGGGTGAAGGAGAAAGACACGCATATGCAGGTACTGCAGTCATGAGCTTTATTATTGGCACGCTGTGGATCAGCTGACTGCGCATTGATTGCTGGTACCTGCAGTCCTGAGGAATGTGGATATTTCCTCTGCATGTGCGTGGATAAATGTTCTGCTGGCAATTTCGGCCCCCCAGTGGGCCCTGGCAAACAGGTGGGTTCTGCATTCAGTGTCCGTGAATCCACAAGGAGGGGGGTACTGGATGCACTCCCCTGTGGCCCCCAGGTATCAAGGGGTGGTTCGCTCCCAGCGGCAAGGCGGCCGCTAAAACATCACGCTCTTGCTTGTACCAACAGGCGGGAGGAACGCGTGCACGGTCACGGGCCTCAAGCTGCAGCCCAGTTTCAATCCGTGATCTAGAAGCTGCCTGCTTGCCACGTCCGTTTAGCAGCCCCAGACACCACTGCCTGACGCGTTTCGATAAGTCTTCATCAGAGGCTTTGGGTGAAGGAGAAAGACACGCATATGCAGGTACTGCAGTCATGAGCTTTATTATTGGCACGCTGTGGATCAGCTGACTGCGCATTGATTGCTGGTACCTGCAGTCCTGAGGAATGTGGATATTTCCTCTGCATGTGCGTGGATAAATGTTCTGCTGGCAATTTCGGCCCCCCAGTGGGCCCTGGCAAACAGGTGGGTTCTGCATTCAGTGTCCGTGAATCCACAAGGAGGGGGGTACTGGATGCACTCCCCTGTGGCCCCCAGGTATCAAGGGGTGGTTCGCTCCCAGCGGCAAGGCGGCCGCTAAAACATCATATATATATATATGTACTAGCTTACCCGTCACGTCTTGCAGCGATCTCAGAAGAAAGGAATGTTGCTGCTGCTCAGAAAGAAAATCATCTCAGTTTCCTATGTTTTCTGGGATTGGCCTATATCTTCAGAATACCTCAGAATGGCCTTTTAGGGTGAAATTTTAACTTTTTCTCTGGTTTGTGTACGCTTTCTAATGATACTTGTGTCTCGAACTCGATATTGGCCCCTGTGTCTTTCACCCTAGACTACTTCCCCTCCGGTTCTATTTCGAACCGGATTAGACCTCATCGCATTTGGTATACTTTTGAACGCGAGCACAAGAGCACAGCGCTTACACGCTCATACCTTGCGCCCCCATCATGACTCGGGCTCATTACCGATCCCGCACCGTCTTGCCAACACTCCGTCTCGGCACAACGAAGACTGATTCGACATGTTTGGGTAGCTTCTCCGGCCCCCTCAACGCGCGTAGCTGCGCTCGAGGAGGGCCGGGTTACATTAGAGGAATTCACATTCGGAGCGATTCTCGATGGTCGTTCGTTTGAGAAGAACAGGCTTGATCAGTTTGTATTCAAACAGCTTCTAATCTTGCTTCGATATTTAGAAAAAATGTATGCCAGAAACCTTTGCGGGTGTGTACTCAACAACTTCCCAAAGTTTCATGGCGATCGGATGAATGGTGTAGTAATGCATAAAGGACAAACAGACAGACAGACATACACTTGCTTTTATATATATATAGATATATATATATATACATAAAATATATATATATACATAAAATATATATATATATATATATATATATATATATATATATATATATATATATATCCTGAAACCACTCTCCTCGCCACTCTCCACACGGCGCTCACCACAATGAGAAAGAGAGACGGACTCTGTTGTTTTTTCCTCAGCAGCCGCTGGAAATTTATTTTTTGTAAATATTTTAGTCGTGCATTGCTGTGCCCTTCATATATATATATATATATATATATATATATATATATATATATATATATATATATATATATATATATATATATATATATATATATATATATATATATATATATATATATATATATATATATATAGTCGCCAGTAGGCAGAACCTAATTTTCATAAGAATTTTTTTTTGATTTGCCAATGTCTTTGGCGCTTTTCGACGAATCTTCACAAAATTTTCAAAAACAATGGGACGCTCTGGCCAGCTTCTGCCTTGAAAATTTCGGGGTGATTCGTGAAGTGGGGGCTGAGGAAAAAGGGGGTACCAAAACGCATATTCCCCATGTTAATTTCCATTGGAATTTTGGAACAGACTACAGCCTGAACTGCTGAATGGAATTACATCAAATTTGGCAAAAAGGTAGCTCTTGGTTCAGACAGTGACCTTTTTTTAAATGGTGTAAATCCATTCAGTAGTTCCTGAGAAATTAAAAACATAAAAATATTGATATCTGAGTACTGAGGAGGATTCACGCACCCTCCCTAGCACAAGCTTCATTCTGAATGGCTGTCAACACTCCAAACCAGGAAGTGTTGGCAGGCATCTAAGTTACAAGAAAAAGGTTGAAAAAAAGAAGAGAAACAAGAAAAAGGGGGCAGTGTAGAAACACCCTGACCCCCTAGCCTTGCTCAGGGGGTCCTTCAAGGACCCCCAGGGCCAAAAAAGCATTTAAAAAAAAAAAACGGTCGAATTCTGGCTGCGTAAGCGAATCTGGCCTAAAATAAAAAAGAACGAAGCGCGGCCTCCGGCGCTTCATTCTCTATAAGCCCCCGGGTGGGCCAGGTCCCGGGGAAATGCTCAGTTATTAACATGGACCTGTGGGGGCCCTCCCTGGGGCTTAGATACTTATATGTGGGGGAAACTTGGCCCCCTGCAGCCCCGGGGACGTCACATCCTCTGGGCGTTTTTATGAAATGCGTGTGGGTGGGCTCCTGCCCCCCACATTGCCCTGGGGACTGCCACCTCCTGGGGCTTCAATTTAATAGTGGTGGGGGTTCTTGCAGGCCCCCCCAAGCCCCAGGGACTACCACCTCCCCCTCATGGGTCACCCAAGCCCCGGGGACTGCCACTTCCCCGGGGTTTCAAAAATTAAAATTTGTGTGGGGGGCTCCTGCCCCTCCCCACACTGCCCCGGAGTCCACCACCTCCCCAGGGAAACTTTAATTACTGGTGGGTGTTGTTGCAGACCCCCAGGCGCACCACCTCCCCAGGGATTTGTACTCATTGGGAGGGGGGGACGCATGGCCATTGCAAACACTTGTTTTCTTTTTGAAGCAAGAGCAAGAAACCTGCTCCTGCTTCAGCAAAGCAAAGTAGATTGCTCCCCAGGGCACACAGCTGGATTGCTGAGAGGTAGTCTGAGGCCACAACCCTTTTTACACCTCACTGCAAACGTGCCTCATGGAACATGGCTGGTGCAGCAGTCAGGTCCTCTTCTGTCCTGAGGACCTTCAGGACTAAAGAGGACTTCATCCCACAAATAGCAGTGCACCAGGAGGCATGTTTGCAGAGTGGTGTAAAAAGGGGGCTTGGCCTTGGACCACTCTCAGCACTCCAGCTGTGTGGGACTTACTGGAGCTAACTGATGGGCTAGTTGGCCACCAGGGACCCTCAGAATTCAAGGGGACTTTATCCCCAACTTTGTACGCGCCAGGAGGGGCGTTTGCAGAGTGGTGGAGAAAGGGGACGTAACCTGTGTCCAGCCTTCAGCAATCCCACTATCTGGGACATACTGGTGGTATCAGGTAGGCTAGCTGGCCCCTAAGGACCTCCAGCAGTGAAGGGGTCTTTAATCTCCATCCAAGAGCGTGCCAGGAAGTGCTTTTGCAGAGCGGTGGGGAAAGGGGGCATGGTGTGCTATGACAACTTATCAATCCTGCTGTGTGGGACTTACTGGGGGTAATAGGGGGAGTAGTTGGCCCCCAAGGATGTCCTTGGGGCCAACTACCCCTCTTGTTACCTCCAGTAAGTCCCACACAGTGGGATTGCTAAGACGTCTTTAGAGGTTGTGACCCCCTTTCTCCACAACTCTGCAAACGTGCCGCCTGGCTGCCTGGCAGACTGCGGGATGGGGGATAATGTCCAATTTACTCCTGAGGGACTTTAAGGGCCAACAAACCCTCCTGGCCCAGCACCCTTTCTCCACCACTGTGCAAACACGACTACTAGTTAAAGAAGTGTTTGCAATGTAATAGTTTTCGCATTTGGGAGAGTTATATCTATTGGCGATGTAAATGTAAAAGTTTTTTAATAATGTTTTTCGGAGTGGAGTGGATGTATGTTGTGTGTCGTGGAACTATGTAGTAAATTGTTTTGTTAAATTATGTGGATAGAATATATGTGGTATTTATTTTATGGGAAATTAGGTAGAGTGGGATTATGTGTTATGGAGAGTAATTATGCGGTATGGTAGTCTGTGTTGTGGAGTGGTAACCTCAGGCTTAGTCTTCCTCATTTCCAAAGAAGCTAAACTATGAACTCAATGAGACAAAAAAAGAAGGAATCACTGAAGAGCACTTCTGGACCTAATCAGAGGTATGAGCAGGGCCACTGGAATTATGAGACTGTTTGGCAGTACCAACTTTTGCACAGTTGTACATGTTCCGCATTAGCCCCATAATTCATCATCTGCTGCTTATCTGCAGAATTGAACAAAAAAAGCCTTGTTTCTACCTCAAACAGATCAAACTTTCCCCAAATTGCAGTGACAAGTTTTATAGTGTGGTGGAAGGTTCTTTGTAAACCTAGAATGATCACCTTTTACTTATTGATAAATGTGGTTGTTAAATTGGTACTAATGGTGTGCAAGCCACTCTTGCGTCTTTTTGCACCTCTCTTGCCTCTTTCTGTATTTCTGTTGCTTCTTTCTGTACCTTTCTTTCATTTTCTGCACTTCTCTTGCCTCTTTCTGTACATCTCTTTAGCTTTCTGCACCCCTATTGCCTCTTTCTCCACTCCTCTTCCCCCTTTCTGTATGTCTGTTGCTTCTTTCTGCACTTCTCTTGCCTCTTTCTCCACCCCTCTTCTCTCTTACTACATCTATTTCTTCTTTCTGCACTTATCCTGCATCTTTCTGTACCTCTTGTGCTTCTTTCTGCACCTGTGTGCCTCTTTCTGCACCGTATTCTCTTCCTGCACTCTTCTTGTCTCTTTCTGCACCTCTGTGCCTTCTTTCTGTACTTCTTTTATTACTTTCTGCACCTCTTGCTTCTTTCTGCACCCCTCTTGCCTCTTCCTCCATCCCTCTTTCTGCACATCTGTTGCTTCTTTCTCATCTCTCTTGTTTCTTTCTCTCCCCTTCTTCCCGTATTCTGCATCCCTGTTGCTTCTTTCTGCACCCCTTGTGCCTCTTTCTGCATATCTCTTCCCTCTTTTTGCACACCTCTTACCTCTTTCTGCACACCTGTTCCGTCTTTTTGCACCCCTGCTGCCTCTTTCTGCAGCTCTGTTCCTTCTTTCTGCATCTCTCTTGTTTCTTTCTGTATCCCTCTTGCCTCTTTCTCCACCCCACCTCCCCCTTTCTGCATCTCTGTTGCTTCGTTACGCACTTCTCTTGTTTCTTTCTGCACTACTCTTGCTTCTTTCTGCACCAGTCGTGCCTCTTTCTGTACCCCTCTTCCCTCTTTTTGTACCCCTCTTGCCTCTTTCTGCACACCTCTTCTCTCTTTCTGCACCCCTGCTGCCTCTTTTTGCACCTCTAATCCTCCTTTCAGCACCTCTCCTGATTCTTTCTGTATCCCTCTTGCCTCTTTCTCCACCCTCTTCCCCCTTTCTGCATGTCTGTTGTTTCTTTCTGCACTTCTCTTGCCTCTTTCTCTGCCCCTTTTCTCTCTTACTGCACCTCTATTTGTTCTTTCTGCACTTATCTTGCATCTTGCTGTACCTCTTGTGCTTCTTTCTGCAACCATTGTGCCTCTTTCTGCACCCTCTTCTCTTTCTGCACTCCTCTTGCCTCTTTCAGCACCTCTGTTGCTTCTTTCTGCACGTCTCTTCCTTCTTTCTGCAACCCTCATGTCTTTATACACCTCTGTTGCTTTTTTCTGCACTTTTCTTGGTTCTTTCTGCACTTCTCTTGCCTCTTTCTGTACCCTTCGAGACTCTTTCAGTACCTCTGTTGCTTCTTTCTGCACTTTTCTTCCTTCTTTCTTCATGCCTCTTTCTATACCTCATTTGCTTCTTTTTGCATTTCTATTGCTTCATTCTGCACCCCCTTGCCTCTTTCAGCACCTCTGTTCGCTTTTTCTGCAGGTCTCTTGCCTCTTTCTGCACCCCTCTTTTCTCTTTCTGTACCTCTCGCCTCTTTCTTCACCCCTGTTCCCCGTTTCTACCCCTTTCATGCTTGTTTCTGTACATCTCTTGCCTCTTTCTGTACCTATGTTGCCTCTTTCTGCACTTCTCTTGCACTTTCTGCACCCTTCACACCTCTTTCAGCACCTCTGTTGGTTCTTTCTGCACTGCTCTTGCTTTTTTCTGTACCTCACTTGCCTCTGTCTGTGCTTCTCTTCCTTTTTTCTACACCTCTGTTGCTTCTTTCTGCAATTCTCTTGCCTCTTTCTGACTTCTCTTCCTTCTTTCTGCACCCCTCCTGCATCTTTCTGTATCTCTCTTTTCACTTTCTGTGTCTCTTTTTCTTCTTTCTGCAACCCTGTTCCCTCTTTCTCCACCTTTCCTGCCTGTTTCTGCACCTGTCTTGTATCTTTCTGCACCTCTTCTGCCTCTTTATGCACTTTACTTGCTTCTTTCTGCACCTCTCTTGCCTCTTCCGGCACCTCTGTTGCTTCTTTCTGCACCGCTCCTGCCTCTTTCTGCACTCCTCTTCCCTATATTTGCAACTCTCTTGCCTCTTTCTATACCACTCATCCTTCTTTCTGCCCTACTCTTGCCTCTCTGTACCTCTGTTGTTTCTTTCTGAACTTCTCTTGTCTCTTTCTGCACCCTTCATACCTCTTTTAGCACCTCTGTTGTTTCTTTCTGCACTTCTCTTCTCTTGATTCTTTCTGCACCTCTCGTGCCTCCTTCTGCACCTCTGTTGCTTCTTTCTGCACTTCTCTTGGTTCTTTCTGTACTGATCTTGCCTCTTTCTGCATCCCTCTTGCCTCTCTGAGCACATATTTTCCTTCTTTCTGCACTTCTCTCTCCTCTTTCTGCACCGCTCTTGCCTCTTTCTGCACCTTTGTTTCTTTTTTCTGCACTTCTCTTCTCTTCCTTCTTTCTGCACCCCTCGTGCCTCATTCTGCACCTCTGTTTCTTCTTTCTTCACTTCTCTTGGTTCTTTCTGCACTGCTCTTGCCTCTTTCTGCATCCCTCTTGCTTCTCTGAGCACATCTTTTGCTTCTTTCTGCACTTCTCCCTCCTCTTTCTGCACCCCTCTTGCCTCTTTCTGCACCTTTGTTGCTTCTTTCTGCACTTCTATTGCCTCTTTTGGCACCTCTCTTGCTTTTTTTCTGCAGATCTCTAGCCCCTTACTGCACCCCTCTTTACTCTTTCTGAACCTCTATTGCCTATTTCTGCACCCGTCCCCTGTTTCTGCCCCTTCCCTACCTATTTCTGCACATCTTGTCCCTCTTTCTGTACCTCTGTTACCTCTTTCTGCACTTCTCTTGCTGTTTCTGCACCCTTCACACCTCTTTCTGCACCTCTCTTGGTTCTTTCTGCACTGCTCTTACTTTTTTCTGTACCTCACTTGCCTCTTTCTGCACTTCTCTTGCTTCTGTCCACACCTCTGTTGCTTTTTTCAGCAATTCTCTTGCCTTTCTGCACTTCTTCCTTCTTTCTGCACCCCTACAGCCTCTTTCTGTACCTTTCTTGCCTCTTTGTGCACCCCTCCTTCCTTTTTCGACACCCCTCTTACCTCTTTTTACCCCTCCGCTTGTTCTTTCTGCTCTGCTCTTGCTTCTTTCTGCACATCACTTGTCTCTTTCTGTAATCCTCTTGATTCTTTCTACACCTCTGTTGCTCCTTTCAGCAATTCTCTTGCCTCTTTCTGCGCTTCTCTTCCTTCTTTTTGCACCCTCCTGCCTCTTTCTGTACCTTTGTTGGTTCATTCTGCTCTGCTCTTGCTTCTTTCTGCACCTCTCTTGCTTATTTCAGCAATTGTCTTGCCTCTTTCTCCACTTCTCTTGCTTCTTTCTACACCTCTGTTGCTTCTTTCAGCTATTCTCTTGCCTCTTTCTGCACTTCTCATCCTTCTTTCTGCACCCCTCCAGACTCTTTATGTACCTCTCTTGCCTTTTTCGTCACCCCTCCTACCTTTTTTCAGCACCCCACATGCCTCTTTTTGCACTTCTGTTGGTTCTTTCTGCACTGCTCTTGCTTCTTTCTGCACCCCTCTTTTCTCTTTCTGCCCCTCTCTTGCTTCTTTCTTTACCTCTGTTCCCTGTTTCTGTACCTTTCATCCTTGTTTCTGTACATATCTTGCCTTTTTCTGTACCTTTGTTGCCTCTTTCTGCACTTCTCTTGCTCTTTCTGCACCCTTAACACCTCTTTCAGCACCACTGTTTGTTCTTTCTTCAATGCTCTTGCTTTTTTCTGTACCTCACTTGCCTCTTTCTGCGCTTCTCTTCCTTCTTTCTACACCTATGTTGCTTCTTTCAGCACTTCTCTTGTCTCTTTCTGACTTATCTCCTTCTTTCTGCACCCCTGCTGGTTCTTTCTGTTTCCCTCTTTTCACTTTCTGTGACTCTTTTTCCTCTTTCTGCAACCCTGTTCCCTCTTTCTGCACCGTTCCTGCCTGTTTCTGCACCACTCTTGCATCTTTATGCAACTCTGTTGCCTCTTTCTGCACTTTACTTGCTTCTTTCTGCACCTCTCTTTCCTCTTCCGGCAGCTCTGTTGCTTCTTTTTTGCACCCCTCCTGCCTGTTTATGCACCCGTCTTCCCTATTAGTGCAATTCTCTTGCCTCTAAAACACTCTTCCCTCTTTCTGCACTTCTCTTGCCTCTCTGTACCTCTGTTGTTTCTTTCTGCACTTCTCGTGCCTATTTCTGCACCCTTTGTACCTCTTTTAGCACTTCTGTTGCTCCTTTCTGCACTTCTCTTCTCTTCCTTCTTTCTGCACCTCTCGTGCCTCCTTCTCCACCTCTGTTGCCTCTTTCTGCATACCTCTTGCCTCTTTGAGCACCGCCTTTGCTTCTTTCTGTACTTCTCTTGCTTCTTTCTACACCTCTGTTTCTTCTTTCAGCAATTTGCTTGCCTCTTTCTGCACTTCTCATCCTTCTTTCCACACCCCTCCGGGCTCTTTCTGTACCTCTCTTGCCTCTTTGTACACCCCTCCTACCTTTTTCTGCACCCCACTTGCCTATTTTTGCACCTCTGTTGGTTCTTTCTGCACTGCATTTGATTCTTTCTGCACCTCACTTGTTCTTTTCTGCACAGCTCTTGCTTCTTTATACACCTCTGTTGTTTCTTTTTGTACCCCTCTTGCCTCTTTTTACATCTTTGTTACACTGCTCTTGCTTCTTTCTGCACCTCACTTGCCTCTTTCTGCAATGCTTACTTCTTTTGACACCTCTGTTGCTTCTTTCAGCAATTCTCTTAACTATTTCTGCTCTTCTCTTGCTTGTTTCTACACCTCCTTTGCAAATTTGTGCATCCCTCTTACCTCTTTCTACACCCTCTTCCCTATTTCTCCACCTCTTTTGCTTCTTTCTGCACTTCTCTTGCTTCTTTCTGCACTGCTCCTGTTTCTTTCTGTACCTCTGTTGTACATTTCTGTATTCCTCTTGCCTATTTCTGTGCCCCTCTTCCCTCTTTCTGTACCTTTCTTGCATGTTTCTGTACCTCTCTTGCCTCTTTTGGCACCTCTGTTGCTTCTTTCTGCACTTCCCTTGCCTCTTTATGCACCTCCGACATAGCAGTAGTGTTAATACCCCTGCCCTATTATGTACTAGGGCATTGCATGGGAGGTCATGCCAATCACAGGGTTACCCCAAACCATAGTGTGCCCTAGTATATGTAGGTGTTTTCGTTGTATTCTAAGTGTCTTTTAGGAAAGCTGTGGCTCCGTGCCTGGTTAGACAGTCAGTGGCCACCAGTACCAGTCAGCAAATAGTTGGGGGCACAGGACGACTTTGCAACAAGGCCTCTTTCTGCACCTATGTTGGTTCTTTCTGCATATCTCTTGCTTCTTTTTGCACCTTTCTTTGTATTTCTCAACTTCTGTTGCCTCTTTCCGCATTTCTCTTGCTTTTTTCAGCACGTTTCTTACTCTTTCTGCACATGTCCTACCTCTGTAGGAATAGTTAGAAATTAGCATTTAAAAAAAACTTAGAAATTCACTGAAAGAAAAAATTAGTTTCAGGGACGTTATAGTTAGAAGTTATCATTTATAAAAACCTTTGAAGTTCATTGAAAAAAACCTTAGGTTTCTGCGACGTTATAGTTACAAATTATCATTTAAAAAACCTTTGAAATTCACTGAAAAAAACCATAGGTTTGGGGGAAGTTATAGTTAAAAATTAGCATTTAAAAAACCTTACAAATTCACTGAAAAAAACAAGGTTTCAGGGACATTGTAGTTAGTTCGACATTTCACTCGTATAAAACCAGAGAAAGGTGGACGTTATAGTTAGTTGAGCTAACTATAACTCGCCCTCGCAATGCACTGCTGATAACATCACATATTACATCATATATATATATAGAGTGAGCAAGGCGGAGGTTGCCGCCGAAACGCGTCTGAGCAGAAGTTGATATGAAATAAACACCCTTGAACTAAGATACACGGAGTCAGCGCCTTCTTGGATGGTGAAGTTTGGTGTGGTATTAATATATATATATATATATATATATATATACATATATATATATATATAAATATATATATTACCTACTGGCGGTCGCCAGTAGGTAGTTATGGTTAGGAACTATTTTCCATAGGAAATTCGCAACATTCTATTCCCAATAACTTTGGCGCCGGTTGATGAATCTTCGCTAAATTTTTAAAGCTCGTGGCCCTCTGCAGTCGGGTCCTAATTTAAAAGTTTTGGGGTGATCCGGCAAGCGGGGGCCAAGAAAAAAGGGTGGTCCCAAAACAGGTTTTCCCAATGGTCATTTCCCATAGGAAACTTTAGACACGGCTACAGCCCGAACTGCTGAACAGAATTACAACAAATTTGGCAAAAAGGTAGCCCTTGGTTCAGAAAGAACCCTTTTTGTTAAATGGTGTAAATCCATTCAGTAGTTCCTGAGAAATTCAAAATGAAAAAAGTTTCAATATCTATGGCCGAGCAGGATCTGCGCAGCCTCCCAATCACGAGCTTTATGCTAATTGGCTGTCAACACTCCAAACCAGGAAGTGTTGGCAGCCATCTTGTGCCTCAATAGAACCGAGGCACAAGAAATCAGTTAAAGAAATGCGCAAAACACGAAAAGGGGGTAGGGTAGAAACACCCTGCCCATAGGCCTGCTTAGGGGTCCTACAAGGACCCCCAGGGCCCAAAAAATATATATGCTTGTTAATTCGTTAAGAATTAGCCCCCGGGTGGGCCCAATCCCTGGGGCAATATTTGTATAGCCGCCACCCCCGGGGCTTTATAAAAATATGTGCAGGGGCTCACAGTCCCCCCAGCCCTGGGGACCACCACCCCCAGGGCTTGGAAAATAAATGGGTGGGGGGCTCAAAGGCCCCGGGGACCACCACTTCTGGGGCTTTATGAAAATATTTGTGGGGGCTTAGATACTTGGGTGGGGGACTTAAAGGCCCCCCCAAGCCCCGGGGACCACCACCCACTGGGCTTTAAGAAAATATTTGTGTTGGCTGTACAGAAGAGATTAATCATATCGCTAGTGCGAGTTGCAGCTGGATTTTTATTACGTACTTGTCCTTTCAGTGCACTTAAACTCAAGCGCAACTCAGAGAGCAGTAAGAAGACCTTCTTTCAGGATAATAACATGAAGCAGCAAGTACAGCAACTGACTGCCTCTGAGTTTGTTCATCTCATCAAGGGCCCAAGCTGCCGAGGCTCCATGGCATTGTAGGCTTCAGATATCAGCGGTAGGAGGGGCACTGGGGCACGGGGCTGAGAGGAATAATTTCTCAAGGTCAGAGTGCTTAAACTCAAGTGCAACTCAGAGTGTATTCAGTGGAGCTTATTTCAGGCTAGGGACATAAAGCAGCAAGTACAGCAACTGACTGCAGTCCCATGTCTCGCTCTCCTTGAGAAATGAATCCCCTCAGCCCCAGGGCCCCTTCCACCACTGATATCCGAAGCCTGCAATGCCACGGAGCCTCGGCAGCCTGGGCCCTTGATGAGATGAACAAACTCAGAGGAAGGCTATATTCTCAGCTTGTTTAGTTGACGCTTACCACCAGCCAGCAGTAAGTGGTTACCATTGTATCATCATGATGTCTTAGCTGAGCGGAGCGCTGCTCAGTGATGCTCTAAAATTAAATATTTTAAAGTCCGATACTACAGATCTGAGTGTCAGTAAGGAAGAGCCAAGTGACGACGAGTCTTCAGCAGCCCTGCCGTCCAGTTGCAGGGACACATTTGCATGATGAAAGTGGCAACAGTGCGAGGAACGGTGGGCTGCCTGTGCCACAAGAATAGCGATTCACTCGCGCCGTCCAGTCCCTTTGGGAAGATTTATTCCCCTTACCCTGCGGACCAGGCCTGATTTAGACCATACAATACCGCGGACTACGCCGCACCGGGATTTTACCCGCTAGTGCTCCACACCTTAACCACGCTTGGTTGGATCCATAGCCCACAAAGTACCAGCAAAGTAACGGGTCACTCCATTGCCCTCAACATTGGAGGAGCCCTGCAATTTCTCCAGACAAATCGGAGTTTTCCCACAAACCGACCTCCCCCTCATGGTCCACCATACGTGATATACGCACTGCCACCAACCCACCCAGTCTTGAAGATGATCCAAATTCCTACGGATCGAAACGCCGTGGACTTATCAGCAAGACCCTAGGCGCCCCTCACACAGTGGTTTTTGCAAAGACTGACATACTGAAATTAACTATTCCAAAAATATTTCGAAACCACTCTGTTTTTATTCACTGTATATATTTATGCACAAAACACCTTGCGCCTCTCACGCTGATCACTCTGTCACATGTGTCGCCGTAGTGTTATTCACCTCTTCACTCGTGCACCTTGTACAAATTTGGGTTGTTATGTTTGAATTGTAAATTGCAGTGCTGATATTAACTGTAATTGTACTTGCCCGATCCTTTGAGATAAATATGAAGTAAATGATGCCTTAAGCACACATGATATATAGAGTCTCCTTGTTTCTCGCTTGATAATGCTGCATGCATATCCTTATTAATTGTCTACCAATTATACCAGTTGGGATATTGTTCTACATATACAGTTCTCTACCCCAATCCCAACGAGGTTGATGGGTTACCACTCCTGTGTTTTTATACAACAAGAAAATGTAAGCATAACTGCCGCCCGCTAATCGCGCCTTGGCAATGGAAACAATGTTGCAGTCATGTGACGCCATGTCACGAGACTGCTGGGCTGCAGAGCCGTGCACTTCTGACTAGACTGTCACACATACACTGTACTGCCAGATGAGTGCTAATAGCAGCGCTCACAACTCCGGCTTAAGTTGTCAGCCACTTCCAGAGTTACTCACATGCGTAGTCAGTCATGCAAAGAATCAATCACTCTCCCTTTTACTCCCCTATACTGTTATACACACACCACACCACTTATTCAAACAAAAACAAATGCATACTTACTCTCTTATACAATCACTGACACAAGTACACATTCATCCATACAGCCACTCTCACAATAACTGACTCTCACGTATAGTCATTTATATACTTCAACTCTCACATGCTCTGCCTTTTACAAATGTAGTTACTTACATTGAGACATCCATTCACTCACCAACACACCCATACACACACTCACACACCCATACAGCTGTTTCCACATGCACTCTTGACACAGTGAATCAACTACTCAAACATCTATGCACAGAGTTACGTACCTCCTACCCACCCACACACACACTCAGGCACCCATACAAATACTCAGGCAACCAATCAATAACCCATATAGTCACTCATGTAGCTACTGACCAACCCATGCATCAGCTTATACAACAATAGAGAGACTGATACAGACATTCACACAGCTTAGTCACTAACCCATGCATTTAGTAGGACACATGTCATCACTCACTTAAACAGTTAGTCACGCACCTACTAAATCTTCCATCCAGACACTTCTACACCCACTCATTCTTCAATACACCATGGCATATATATAATAATTATTTAAACTTTTAAGAAAAACTCAGTCACTGGATGATGTCATCAGTGATGTCATTTGAGATGTCATCAGTGATGTCATTTGATATGTCATCCGTGATTTCATCAGTGATGTCACTGACCATGTCATTATTGATGTAATAAGTGATGTCATCAGCAGCGCATTGCGGGTGCGCAAGATATAGTTAGCTGAACTGACTATAACGCGGGAATTTCTCTGGTTTTGTATGAGTGAAATGTCCAACTAACTATAACGTCCCTGAAGCCTATGGTTTTTTTCAGTGAATTTCTAAGGTTTTTTAAATGTTTATTTCTAACTATAACGTGCCTGAAACCTATGATTTTTTCAGTGAATATATATATAGATCATGTCGCATTTTGGTTATTTAAATTGCCTATGACAACCCAATGACAACCTAATTATAGACTAATGTACAGCGTGAGCCCATACAGGGCATTATCATTGCTCATGAAACCTTGTGTAAATATGTATATATGTACATACATGCACACTTACAAGTTGTGATATAGCTGCACATACCTGCACAATAACAATAATGACTTGCACGTTCAAAGATGGCCGAAAATGTATCTTAAGTCCATCCTATTAGTCCTTTGTTTGTTGTGGTTTTACCTCTCTGTGAACATTCAATGAACTGTTTTGACATCAATTTAAATACTGAAGAGAAAATAGGAAGTGCCCACACCTCATGAAATAAACAATTATTCAAAGAAGCACGTGTAACTAAATGACACATGTGAATGTACATTTATTTATACCAACGACTAGTATTTTTTGAATTTTTTCAACAAAATATTTTTGGGAAAGCAGAAAAAGGGGTAAACCCACACAATCAACACAGTGATTATATACAAATACATACAGTTATTAACAATAATAGACAACAACAATTAATGAAAAACATAGGAACACAGAGCAAAAATATTAACACATTTGATGTTTCATGGTTACATATGAATGCCTATTTTATAACCACCAAAGCGAAGTGAAAAAAGGGGGGCAAGAGCTTGTACAATGTTCATTAGCACAAATACATTTAATGTATTACTACGCTCTTGCACAATGCCGACGCGTTTCAGGTTCGAGCAGAGCGTAATCGAACCCTCATCAGGGCTTTGTAAATTGTCTGTGGTTATCAGGCTCCTGAGAACTGATCGATGGACAGGGGGCGGTACCTCAAAGGTTTTAATTCTCTATGTGCACCGTCCGGCGCCCCTTAGAGGGAGGAGATCGAGGTAAAAAGTCTTTGTGTCCTTGCGTTATTAGGTGTAGAAAAGCGGTTTCCCTCTAAGATGAAATTGACATGGTGATTCTACCTGGGTTCGCAGCGGCAGTCGTTGCGGCCCAGGGATCAAAAGACGGAGTGTTTCAATTAGCCTCCGTGATAACGCCGGGCATTCTCTGAGAGGCCTCGCATTTGGAGATTGACTGTCTGAGGACAGCGCGCCGTGCTCACGGAGGCTAATTGAAACACTCCGTCTTTTGATCCCTGGGCCGCCACGACTGCCGCTGCGAACCCAGGTAGAATCACCATGTCGATTTCATCTTAGAGGGAAACCGCTTTTCTACACCTAATAACGCAAGGACACAAAGACTTTTTACCTCGATCTCCTCCCTCTAAGGGGCGCTGGACGGTGCACATAGAGAATTAAAACCTTTGAGGTACCGCCCCCTGTCCATCGATCAGTTCTCAGGAGCCTGATAACCACAGACAATTTACAAAGCCCTGATGAGGGTTCGATTACGCTCTGCTCGAACCTGAAACGCGTCGGCATTGTGCAAGAGCGTAGTAATACATTAAATGTATTTGTGCTAATGAACATTGTACAAGCTCTTGCCCCCCTTTTTTCACTTCGCTTTGGTGGTTATAAAATAGGCATTCATATGTAACCATGAAACATCAAATGTGTTAATATTTTTGCTCTGTGTTCCTATGTTTTTCATTAATTGTTGTTGTCTATTATTGTTAATAACTGTATGTATTTGTATATAATCACTGTGTTGATTGTGTGGGTTTACCCTTTTTCTGCTTTCCAAAAAATATTTTGTTGAAAAAATTCAAAAAATACTAGTCGTTGGTATAAATAAATGTACCTTCACATGTGTCATTTAGTTACACGTGCTTCTTTGAATAATTGTTTATTTCATGAGGTGTGGGCACTTCCTATTTTCTCTTCAATATAGTATGGTCCAGCCCCCCTCAGTCCCGATCAGGACCTGACTCCTTCTTTTTATCAATTTAAATACAGCTGTCTTGAGCTGCCATGTGAAATTGACAAAGGCAGTCGCCGAAACACGTCTTTTGTGTTGCAAATAACCCAATAAAATCTGGGTGTAAAGTTTCCCGTGAGTGCTGTACTTGGGAGCAGTAAAATTTGGCGTGTTTTCACCAACACGTGGAGAGCACCAGCTAGTGAGTGCAGGGATTGTGGTGAAGACCGAGGAAGCAGTTTGTAAATCATCCCTGCACCGCCGGAGTCATCTTCTGACTTGGATTTTACTCTGTGCTGGTTTTGAGGCTCGCGACAGAAAACTGAAGTTGAGATGCCGTGAGTCTGACATCGGGCGTTTCACTGACGTCAACGCTGACCGAAGCTAATACGGGAACTCAATCTCTGACACGGCAGCTGACATTGGCAAACAGAGGCATCATGTAAATCCAACAATGAGGTAATCACTCTCAGGATAGCCAGAAAGGATCGTGGCGCGAGATGCGCATTAATTGAGAACGGTGGAGCGAGGGAAACTAGAAAACACATAATAAGAGCTATCAAGCGCTCGTCATTATGTTTAGTTACACGGCACGCCGCGAGGCAGCAGCGGATATTTTCAAACAAAAGGGAGGCACACAGAGCAATTAAATCAGAGCTGCCATCCAAGGGGGAGATGTTCTGAAAAGCAAGTTTCAGACATTAGAAAGGCTTTATGAAAGAGAACCCCGCAAATGGTGGGAAGCCACATCTCTTCAGCAATATATCGATGAACAAAGAATACCAAGAAGGCTGAGGATCTACACGGTCCCAGCCTATGAGAATCCAGACCCCAGGCTGCTTGAAGAATGGACAGAACACACAGCTCACTCCTCGCAAGGCAAGTTGCAAATTTTTGTTAAATTTGCATTGAGTGATCGTGCCCGAGCCTTGGAGGAAATTGGTGTCCTCGAGAATGAATTGGCTGCAATGCTGACAAAAATAAAGTGGAGGAATTAACTGAAGCCATGAAAAAATGCCTCACAAAATATGAACAAAAAGTAAGACAACGCAAACAAGATACGTTTGAAAGGGATGCCCAAGACTATGAGTTAGGACGTGTCCTAACTTTTGCAAAGAAATTTGATGCACCACGAAGCAGCTAAGAGATAACAGAAGCAAGAAAGCGGTGGAACAAGCTGAGACATCTGAATCAGATGTAACTGACTCTGAGCAGGTCCTCTGACCGCAGGTTGGCGCAAAAATTGGGCAATGAACAGCCGGCTCCTTTTCACGAGGAGTTTCTCCTAATCAGACAAACATTAGGGAGGGGTGGCAGAGGCAAGCCACCAGAACCGGCCAAAAGAAAGGTTTGACGAGGCGGACCAGAAGAGGAGGCTGGAACAAGTGCCAGCCAGCAGCGCATCGCCAAGAATAACTAAGAGCAAACGGGGAACCAGGCGTCTATAACAAATGCTGACAATCTAACAATCGTGAATCTTATACCAAGAATTCTCACTGAGCACGAGAAATCAGTTCTGCATTTGGGTTTATCATTTTGCCCATCTAAAAGGATGGAAAACACTCATACTAGAATTGATCTTTTTAAATTTGTAAGAAAGGTCAAATTACGGAAAATTTTAAATTGCAAGGCCCAAGGAATCGTATGGCCATTGGAAATTCCTAGTGCAGGAATAGAGCTCTTAACCAGCCATGATCTAAGTACAGTGGCAGTTTTGGAGGAACTACAAACTGAGAGCATGACACATACACAGGCTGCTAATATGGACTCTAATACAGCACAAAGTGATGATAGTGCGGCCATATTACAAGAAAGCCGAGTAGTCCATTTAAACAAATATCAAAGTTTGTCCCGCAGATGCCTCACGATGCCATTGTGTCCTCGAAGGGAGCAATAACTGAGAACATGTCCACATCTATTGATTTCTTTCTTTTCAATTATGTAATCGAACTGACCTCGTGAATTCAGGACACAAAATACTTTTTAAAGAGAATTGAAGGCATAACCTGGGAATCTGATTTTTTTATGATCACTTTAGATATCTCCAGTTTATATGCTATTATCCAACATGAGAGAGGTGTGGAAGTCATTGAATACTTTCTAAAAGGACATTCCATAAAATATATGGAACATAACTGCATGGTCCTAGAACTTGTAAAGTATTGTCTAACTCACAACATTTTCCTTTTCCAGGAACAGCTGTTCAGACATACACAGGGCACGGCCATGGGCACCTGCTTCGCCCCCAGTTATGCAAATCTCTTTGTTGACTGGTGGGAGAAGCAGGTGGCCTGGTCTGATGCCAATCAGGAGTAGACAAACAAACTGGTCAGCCGGAACCGGTATACTGATGATTTATTCCTCATATACAACGGTACAGAAAAATCAGGTAGGGACTATGTCAAGGTTCTGAATAGGAACAATCTTAATTTGAAGTTCAGTGGAGAGATCAGTAAGATCTCCGTGAACTTTTTGGATCTACAAGTGTTTGTTTCTGGGGGAAAATTATGTACAGTTCTACATAGAAAACCTGTGGCGGGTAACTCTGTCTGACATTCTAGCAGCTGCCATATGGATAAACTTTAAAAAAGCATACCTTTTGGCGAGGTGCTAAGAATAAAGAGGAACTGTACCAGAGAGTGTGACTTCCAAGCAGCAGCTAATGAGAGTGCAGCTAGATTTCACACACAAGGTTACTCCACAGAAGTAGTGCTGAGTGCCAGACATAAGGTAGACATGAAAGTCAAAACAGACTTAATATGGGGGATTTCAAGAACTACCCAGAGGACAGAGCAAGCCAAGCTGTCCCAAAGTACAGAGTGTAGACTGATTACTGATTTTTCATGTAATCATACTGAGTTGAGACAAATACTAAGAAAAAAATGGCCTCTCCTTAAATCTGATCCGGTTATAGGAGAGGATTTAGTAAAATCACCCCAACTGTCATTCAGAAAATCAAGGTCTCAAGGAGATTTTGGTCCAGAGCGATGCTCGTTTGGGCCCAATAAAAGGCTTTCATCCTTGCAAAAAGTACAAGGCGTGTAAAAACAGCAACAAGGTCTCATCGTTCGAGGTACCAGATGTGAGGAAGCCTAAAACAATTGAGATGTTTATGAATTGCAACACCAGCCACACGGTATACTGTCTGGTATGTCTGTGTGGACTTAGGTACATTGGCAGTACTATATATCCTACCAAGATCAGGATCCTTGAACACATGCAAGCTATTTCAAATAAGGATGAATCATATCTGGTCGCTCACCACTTTGAAAGCCACCACAGCAGAAATAGGGACCTGTTGCGCAACTTCTGTTTAGATCATGTGCCATGTAACTCTCGTGGACGGGATAGATTACTCAGACTCCGCAGACTAGAGTCCCGTTATATCATTAACATGCAGACCAAAATACCTCAGGGACTTAATAGTGGTGAGGAACTAGCTGTGCACCTGTAACCCTATGTAAATATATGTAAATACTGTATATACTGTGAGATAACTGTCATACCATGTATGAGTCCATTTCTGGAAATATTTCTGTGTACATAATAGATTGGGACTTAGCATTATAATTTCTTTGTGAATCGATGCTCCTTGATTACCAGTTTATTACCTTGGACATTAGGATGTTTAGTCTCCCTTTACAATTTTTAGTTTCGAGTATAAACATTTTTTTGTGGTCTGTACAGTTTATATAAAATGTAAAGAGTTGGTTCACTAGTATTGAGTTCAGGTTAATGAGGTAAATATTGAATGTTCAGGCAAAGTGTTAGTTAGCCCATCCGCATTTTGGTTATTTAAATTGCCTATGACAACCCAATTATGGACTAATGTACAGCGTGAGCCCATGCAGGGCATTATCATTTCTCATGAATTCTTGTGTAAACATGTATATATGTACATACATGCACACTTACAAGTTGTAATATAGCTGCACATACCTGCACAATAACAATAATGACTTGCACGATCAAAGATGGCCGAAAATGTATCTTAAGTCCATCCTATTAGTCCTTTGTTTGTTGTGGTTGTACCTCACTGTGAACATCCAATGAACTGTTTTGACATCAATTTAAATACCGCTGTCTCGGGCTGCCGTGTGAAATTGACAAAGGCAGTCGCCGAAACGCGTCTTTTGTGTTGCAAATCACCCAATAAAATCTGGGTGTAAAGTTTCCCGTGAGTGCTGTACTGGTGTACTGGGGAGCTGTAAAAAAAGACATTTTATATATATATATATATATATATATATATATATATATATATATATATATATATACTCTCTACAGTTTCTTTTTGTTGCGGCACACAGCACAGCCTCCTTTGATGCAATGGTGGAACAATAGCCCCAGCAGCCTCCCTGATGCAGGGGGCTTGAGCTCCAGAGAGCTCTCTCCAGCACTGTGCACATGTGACGGGTCCCTGGCCTGAGAGCTCCTGACTGGGTCTGGAGAGTGGGGGGAGGGGACCTCAAGTTTCATTCCGCCACTGCTTTGGTGCCTCGTCTTGGGGTAACCAGCCCCTGTGAAGTATTCAAGAAAATTCAGGAGCACTCTTACTAGGAAAAACATACATTTATTTGCTCTACGTAGGCAAAACTGAAAGCCAAAACTGAATAAGAGAGAGAAAACCAGAGAAACTGGGAACAATCATCCGTATGCATCATTACAATTGCTCACTTTTCTTTACAAGAAAAACTACATCAGAATTTCAATGTGCTTTCTTTAAGGGACGGATAAGGTGCCAGAAGGGAATATTCGCAGGTTTATCAGCCACAAGAAATGGGGGAGTTCCCTGAAGCTTGAAGATGGAAAGAGCTATCTGATCTGGGGTTTGAACACTGACTTGTGGGCTCAGACGGATAAGTAAGTAAATCCTGGAAATAAGCATGAATCCAGTAACATTATCAAGCAATCAATGGATCAGGCTCTATCATCGTAAGCTATTCTTAAGATCTCCTGTGATTACACTGGGCGCTTCACTTTCATCGCACTTCACTCTGATTACAAAGTAAGATTACAAAGGATTTGATTTCTCCTAATGCAATATGAGAATCCTAGTGCTGTTTAAATACACTGTAAAGGAGCCACACTGCCCTGCCAATGCACTATGAGATTATACAGGGGCCCCAATGCCACCCAAATGCACTTCTAAAATACACAGTGTGTTAGCTTAAGCAGGGTCCCAATGCTATCCAAATCGAGTCGGACTCGGACACAAAATATGCCAGAGCACCAAAATAAAAGTAGTCCCCTTTACTGAACCAGATAGCTATGAAAGACGCCCACATTTGCACTCCAGGCCAGTTTTGAACTTTCAAAGATGCGCTGTAAGGGTATTTAGCAAGGTATGTGAGACTGCATGCATTTGTGTTTGCTGCAGGCAATGTTTTTCGTAATATCAGGGAAATCAACAGTAAAAATAATGGCTCACCATACCATAAAATAGGCCCACAAACTGGTTTATCAACTAGCCCATTGGAACTACCTGATTACCCTGTAGGCTAGTCCAACACTGTACGCAAATACAGCGCAAGAATACATAGGAGAAACACTGCTCTCCTAATGTAGTGTGAGATTACACATGGCCTCCACTGCTATCCAAATATAGAAGACACTCTGCTCCCACAATGCAGTGTGAGATTACACAGATACCCCGTTTCTACCCAAATACACTGCAAGACAACACCAGTACCGTGCTGCTCTCCTAATGCATGGACGTCATTTAGGGATTGCCAGGGGCTGCAGCTGCTATCCCTGGCTTGCCCATTGCAACCCCTGGGACTGCCTTTTTGATCCCTGGTTCTCAGAAGTGACAAAACCAATACCAAGGACAGAGGGTCGTCTCAATTTCCTTTTTTTCTGCCCATTTTTCATTATGCTGATAGCAAATAATATTCTACTATTCTCTATTAGTGTAATAAAAATGGAGCCCACATGGCTGGAACTGGACCTTTGGTGGCAGCATGCGAGTGAGAGTGTGTTTATGGGAGAGACCAAGTGTATGTGTCAGCATGTGTCGGTATATGTAAGCATGTGTGTGTGATTGACATTGAGTGGGAGTTTTAGGTAAGATTGTGTGAGACTAAAGCCCAGATTTACTACTCTTTGACACAAGGCTATGCTGCACCAAAGTTGCTGGGCTGCCTTGCATCAAAGGAACAGAGAGAAATGTGCCATATCTACTAAGATATTGTGCTTTTTCTCTCTCCCTGTGGACTGGTGTACTTTTGGCAGCCACATTCCAATGCTCACACCCTTGCACCATATTGCTAGGATATGTGCATTCTTTTAAGCATAGCTTTTGTACTGGAAGGGTTCCCTTCCAGTTCAAAAGCTATTTTAAGGCTATTCCTACTTTGTATGTGTGCTATACAATATAGCGCACATGCAAAGTTGGCAAAATTAGGAGAATAGAAAACATTTCTCCTTGTTACAACTGCCTCGAGGAGTCCATCCATGAAATACCCCCTTTAAAAAACACGGAGAAAAGGGTACTGTCAACAGTAGAATATGATGGAAGTACATTTGCCATACAGGATCAAAGTGGCATATGCCAACAGAAACATAGCTTGGAAGTCCAGCAAGCGAGTACAGTGGGTGCAATATTATATATAACATGCTTGTACATATGGACAAGTGTCTGTTGAATCTGTGTAACAAAAGGTGTGGTGTACAAGTTGGGGTAGAGGGGCATGTAGGAGGGGGAGTGAGGGCGTACCATAGGATCGGTATCATTGAAGCAATCTAAGACAAAGATACAGTGGCAGTGCGGGCAGGGTCTTCCAGTGAGGAAGGAGTTATACAGTATGTTATGAATAAGTGAAGATGAGGGGGCAATGGTGGGTAGTGGCAGATATGGAATAAGTACAGGGCCATTCCAGAGGGGGATCATTGTTCCCAGTGTGCTGTAGGAACTTGAAAAGAAGGGTAGCCCCTTGCGGAGATTGGGAGAACCAAGACTTCCTCGTATCAGAGAGTGTCCTCCTCCGCCGGACCCCATTTTTTGACCTCTCCATATGAGGCAGCCAGAGAAGGAGTTGTCGGGGGGCATCAGTGCAAAGTGAGGGTATGTTTGGCAAGAGGAGTACCAGGGAGGCAAAGAAGGGAGTGCACTTTGTGGGGTTTGTCCCACCTGAAAATGCTAAGCAATCATGCCTCCCACGTGTGAATATCGGTGAGATCTGTGACCTGGCACAATGTGTTGTGTAACCTCCCAGAAATGGTGCAGAGCTGGGCACGACTGTATCATGTGACAAGTTTGTGCCTGGAGCCTGACAGCATAGGCAGCGTGCATTTACTTCAGGAAAGAATCTGTTAAGTGAGGCCGAACCCGGGTGAGATATGCGCAATGCAGCATGATGCGTTGCTGGTTTTTCAAAACGTGATTTACGGGATACCTTTTGTGGGAATTACAAGACAATCTCCCACTTCTTATCGTGTGATGCTCGCCCAAACTCCTCCCATTTGTGTTGTAGGGTGTCATGGGGAAGCATTGTTAATTTGTGAATGGCTTTGTACAGCCAAGTAATAAGGTGATGGCCGAGGTCCATCGGAACAGAACGCTCCATAGGATTCAGCATGTGTAAATGAGTTGCAGGGGAAAGAGGAATTGCCCTGGTGGTAAATAATAGTCTGTTACTAACTGGTCAAAGAAGAGAAATTGACCACTGAGAAAAAGATGCCCAACTGTTTGGACTGAGTGTTCTGTCCACTGGGTTCGGTCTCAGCATGTATAGGACCCAGGAAATTTAGGAAGAGCAACCAGGGGCAGCTCAGGAGCGTATACATTTGGTGTATTCTTGCTATGCAAGCCCAAGCCTCTACCATCTGTAGCAGTGAGGGAGCTAAACTGTTTTTGGAAGTAGGAGGCGATGGATCGCTGGAGAGGGTAGGATGCAGTTCGTGCTACAGATCTCTCTAACATACCTCTCAGCTGTCCAGCATGATAGCAATTGTAACTGCGCAGCCAGAGAATACTCTTCAAATGACTGGGCGCCCAACCCTTCCCGGTCCATCAGGACTGTAGTTTGCAAAGTGCTGCACAGCGTAAGCCATTGCCCCAGATAAGATTTCCCAGCAATAAGTCAAGCTTGAGGTGGGATTATGGGAAGGTTGGTGAAGTGGTAGTGCAGGCGAGGTGGGATAACCATTTTCACTAGTGCAATTTTGCCTATCAAGGCACTGGGCAATGATCACCAGAAGTTCATTTGCATCTCGATGCCTAGCAGTGCCACCCAAAGGTTCCCTTCAAATATACCCAGCGGAGTGCGGTAGAGATGGATACCTAAGTAGCCAGTATGGGGTGGTACTTAAATGTATGGATCATGGCGGTTAATCAGGGTGCAGGGGATGTGTCACTGATTTGTCCCAATGTACCCATTGTTCGGCAGCTGCAGAGAATTCGCCAAGTGTTTGTTGAAGCTGGGAAAGATCAGAAGTGATGTCCTTCAAATAAATGAGGGGATTATTGGCGTCCAGGGACACCATGTGCGTCCTGTTTTCCATGGGTATTCCCCCGACACTGCCCTCGTGTCGTAAGCATATAGGAAGGGGCTCCAATGCAAGGACGAAGAGCAATGGAGAAAGGGGACACCCCTGTTTGGTGCCCTTGCTCACATAAAATGAGGTGAGCAAAGGGACCCCAGGTGGATTCGGGAGGTCGGATTAGTGTAAAGGAGCCGAGTGCTTGCAAGGAGTTATGGTCCGACACCAAATTGGCTCAAGGCCTGGAAGAGTTAGTGCCATGTCAGTGAATCGAATGTCTTTTCCAGGTCTAATATGAAGCAAGTCAACCATGGGTGGCACCCTCTAGCTCGATCCTGCATTTAAAACAACCGGCAAATATTCTAAGAGGTGCTGCATCCTCAAACTAACCCATTCTAGTCAATATGGATGAGATCTGGGAGTACCTGGGCGTAGCGATCTCGTAATATTTTACCCAGTATTATATATTTGGCCCCCAGAAAGGAAATGGGTTGATATGATGATGGTTGAGTCAGGATTCTGACAGGCTTCAGAATGGAGACCAGGAGTGATTCCCGAAATGATGGAGGAAGTTGCTGCTTCATACAAGTCAGTCAACTTGGATTCAAGTTGCAAAGACAAATTACTATTGTGGTGGGCCGTCAAGACCCGCTGTTTTTTTATAGGCTAAGTCCCTGATCGCCTGCACTACGTCTTCTGTGGCTATTTTGGCATCAAGCGCAAGTTAGTTGTAGTAGGGATGCCAGGCAGTGTGATATCTGCAAAAAAAGCATGTGAATGTTCCTCAGATTGATCAGACGGGGCCTGATACAGTGTAGAGTAAAAGGTGTGAAAGAGCTGCCATAAGTCCTCTTGGGCATAAATGGAAGTTCCAGTGGGTGTGATCAATTCTGTTTTGGAGCTGGGTTAGTGTCTTGTCACGCTAGCCAGGCTAAATGCCAGCCAGATTTGTCCCCTTCTCTGTGAACTTTAGCTACATGGACTGTGAAATTAAAGCGATGGAGGCACTCTAAAAATTATGTGCTTCAGGTCTTCAGCTAGTTGTGGGATCTTCCCAGGATCTTTACATGCAGCCTTCGTCAATTCTGCAAGGCAGTCTACATCTTCACTTATTTCACTGTCTAGGATGCTACGCACACCCACCACCTATCGTATGCAGTAGCCCCGTGTCCCATTCTACCATCCTTGTTGAGGTGATGTTATGGTTCTCCACAAAGTAATGGCGGATATGGGTGCCTTGTTCCTCCCAAAAGACTGGATCATCAAGGCAACCCCGTTGGAGTTGTCACTTAGGTATTGGTGGTCTAGGGGATGCCCAACAATGGTCTATATAGTGAGCATCATGATCTTTAATCACGTGACCTAAATAATCTGAGCAGTTTAGGAGGGAAGTTAGTGAGATTGAGCATAGAAAGCGGTCAAGGAGCATATGAAGTTGTGGAGTATGGAATAAAACGAGTAAAGTTCGTGAGTGGGGTTATGTAACCACCAAGCGTCTACCAAGGACCATTGCTGTGTCCAGCTGTGTGGACGTGCTATTTGGGAATGAAGGGGGAACTTGGAAGGGGAGGGTGTGATTTGTCTAGGTGGAGATCTATAGCGCAGTTACAATCTACTCCAAGTATTCATGGAAATGCAGTTTTATGGGCAGGGATAGAGGAGAGGTCATCCCAAAGTTCTCCCTGACTAGAGTTGTGGGGATAAATGTTACCAAGTAGCGGCCATCAAGGTGCCCTTCCAGGAGAACAAAGAGGGCTTCAGTGTTAATGGTGGTTACCAAGTAGCAAGTGGCAGCCATTAGGTGCCCTTCCAGGAGAACATAGAGGGCTTCAGTGTCAATGGTGGTATCCAGGACCTGGTAGATAACACCGGGTCTGACCCAGATCAGAGCACCATGGGCGTATGCTGAATAGGTAGTTGCAGAAATGTGTCCACTCCAGCATTTACGGAAACGTTCAATCTTCTCTTTTTGTGGTGTGGGTTCCTATAAAAGGACTATGTGTACATGTTGCCTCTTGACGTAAGACTATATCACATACCTCTTGCTGGCAGTGTGTATACCCCACACATTCAGTGTAAGAAGACGGAGCATGCAATGCAAAGTCTGCATAATGAGGGGGAAATATATGTGTCATGGGGGGGTCTTTGCTCCTTACATCAATACAGAGACCCTGCCTACTTCATGTGAATGAGGTGGGAGCAGAAAATACCCTGTGTTGTGAGTGCAGTGCAGGAATAGTGCAGGGTATGGGATCAGAAGAAAATGGTGAGTGGAACAGGCAGGGCTTACTATAACTACTGTATGCTCAAACAGAGTCATCAAGAAATACTCAGAAGGAGTGGGGTGGTGAGCAACTGCAGCTGTATGGTGCCATGGTGGGGGTGCCCTGTTGGAAAAAGTGTGTGAGTCTGTGGGACCAACAGCAGACAAACCGGTGGGAGGGAAATCAGAGAAAGTGCATGTGGTCTGAGTGCAGTATGTTAGATAAGTATCAACATGAGGATGGTGCGTTGAAAGAACATAGCAAAGCATTGAAGGAAACAATTCCATAACTGATTCATATAAAAGTATCTGATGACTATGCTGGCCCTCTAGATCAGCATGGAGAACTCAGTTGAGATTTATCTGAGGGGAGCGTGTCACAATCAGTAAAGAGGTGCTGACCATTTTTGTCATCAGTAGTAATGTTGTTAGGCGCAATGTCCGCAGCAGCCTGCACTGCCTGGTGCCTATTCACAATGATCTGTTTGAGATTCAGGGGTGCCTTTGTGGGTGGTCGCTGGGTGCCCTGAGTGCAGGACCATTTATGGCTTTTACGCCTCCTGTTTGGGAAAGACCATTGTGGTCCATCACTGTGGGACCTTATTGTTGGTCTGAGCAGTCCCAAGTTTCCTTCGGATAGGTGAAAAATAGGGTGGTGTTGTTTGCATTGACCTTTAGGCAGGATGGAAAAAAGAGTGAGTACTGGACCCCTTATCGGTGCAAAATGGCGTTTGACCCCTAGGAAGGATGACCTTTGCTGTTGGAATACTCTGGTATAGTCAGGAAAAAGCATGATCACCTTGTACTCCACCCTGAGTCAGTGCTTAATTTGAGCAGGTACTTTCAGGTTCTCAGCACGGGCACTTCTTTCACAGGGCCGGGGCTACAATTTCTGACCCTGCAGGTGGTGGTCTCAATATTAATTGTTCAAATTCAAAATAAAAAGAATAACAAACATTGTATGGTGACTGGCTGGTAAATGTTCATAGACAGACCAGCATACGCCTGCCAGGCAGGCACGATTGTGTTTCACCACGTTAGTGATGATGTCATCACTCCAATCACAAATCCAAGAAGTAATCGACAAACTATGTCTTGCATTCTATTCCCCGAGTCTGCTGCACCCTGCCACTGCCTGAGCCTAAGCCTCTCATTGGATATTTGTAGCTGGGGGCTGGCTCATGACGGAGTTGAGGCAAGGAAACTGCGAGAGCACATTTGGAACTTGGGCGCGAGGGCTCTTGAGGAAGAATAAACAAAAGTAAGTGTGGACTTTAAACTTGCTGTGTAGCCAGAGTAGCATATCCGGTAGCCCTGCATTGCTGCTATCCTCAACGTGCTCGATGCGGTGTGAGGCCCAACACAGCTTTTGTGCGCCATGGTGTCACCTGTAGAATCTGTGCGCTGCACCCCATCATGGTAATTGCTGAGCGTGCTTGAGTCCAGTAGGCACCCCAGCCATACTTACCGGCTTTGGCAGCATTCCGGCTGGGGACAATGCCTGTGCTGTTGCAGGCAGGGTCATAGCAAGCTGAGCAGTGGATGCTGATGCCGCGCCATCCCTGGACCTACTAATTACAGGCAGCACTAGTAGTGACATCACCTGCTGTGCTCGAGCAACTACCTGTTCTGCAAAAAACCCAGTTATACTGCACTGATTAATATATGCAAAAAAAGCATTTTCATTTGGTGTACATTTTGTTTTTGCACTCGGTGTAGGTAAGAAAGTAAAACACGTCATCTTCCTCTTCTTTAGGAAAGACAACATGAAAACGCAGAGTTCAGTATAGCAGGGACATGTACAGGCTGATGGCAGGGGTCACATGCAGCAGCAGTGTTATAGATGAAAGAGAAAGCAGGAGTAAAGAGGAGAAAGAAACAACAGGAGAGGAGAGAGATAAGACAGAGCTAAGTAGGAGAAGAGGAGAGCAAATCAGATACAAAGAGAAAGCAGCCATGATGTGAAGAAGAGAGCATTAAGAAGACAGAAGATAGAATGGAAGGATGTAGAAGACAGGACAGAGGTAAAAAGCAGACAAATGATAAAACGGAGACACAGCTAATCACTGCTAGAAGAGTCATAGTAAAGAGCCAAGATCGAGGGAAGAGAGAGTGGAGCTTGTATAAAGGTGAAGAGGAAAAAAGGCAGGGGAAGAATGAATAGAGGGCAAATCAGAAATGCAGGGAATAAGGTAACACGCCAGGTGTGACAAAGATGATAGAAAACAATTAGAGGTGAGAGGATAGACTCTTAGAGCAAAGACTTAGGGGACAGACAACAGATCAAGGTTATAAGATAGGGAACTGAGGTAGTGAGAGTATTGAAAGTGGGGCTCTCAGGAGAAAGAAGTGAGCGTTGGCCTCCTTGGCAAACATTTCAGCACCTGCACTTCTTGTTTTACAAATTAGGCACTGCCCTGAGTTAACCCACTTGGCAAGTCGCTCAGAGTATGGTGTCCCTGTCTTTGAAATTAAGGAGTTTTGCTAGCATAGGTCGAGGAGGGGATCCCGGAAGAGTGTGGAGATTGAGAGATGGCACGTGGTGTGTGCTCTTCAGTGTAAAAAATTAAGTGAGTTCTGATGCTGGGGTGAAGGACTTGAATCAGGTGTTGAGGTATTGGATGGGGTCAAGGCCTTAAACTACCTCTGGGTCAAGGCCTTAAACTACCTCTGGCAGGCCCAAATTATGCACATTCCTTCTCCTGGATCTGCCCTAAATGTCATCAGTCCTATCCTACGGTTGGCAGACTTGGTCCTGCCATTCTCGGGCAGTCCCTTAGTGGTCCATCACAACAGTTTGTAGGGTGGCCAGTTATTTCTCCCGTCAGATACCTTGTCTGAGAGCTTGCGATTATCATTGGTGGGGAAGCTGAGATCAGTGGCTAGAGCATTGAAGCACGTCTCTATCAAGACTCACAAGTGTTCTATGGCAGCTAGCACTTGGTCCAGTTTGTCAAGCGTAGGTGCTGGTTGAAAGGGGTCTCCTGGGAGGGTGGCAGGAACGACACTTGGTGGGGGGTTCAGATGTCTGGGTCGGGGCCAACGTGGCCACTGTGGCCGACCGGAGTCTGCCTATGCAGTGGGATATCATGGATGTTTGTTTCAGGGTCATGTAGGCAGATGAGAGCCCTAGGAATTCCAAGGAGTAGGAAAGATAATGTTAGTCCGTGGAGATGGAGGCGGGGTTGTGCCCTCAGGATACAAGCCAGGCAACTAGGACTAGTGGCTCACCGCATGGCGAATGCCCAGTCCTCACAGGGCATGGTCGGCAGAGGTAACTAGGCGCCACAAATCGGTCATGGAGGCAACATCTTCGGGGGATTTTGGCAAGTATTGTCAGTCCATAGCTGATGTCAGGAGACAGGGAAGTTACCAAGGAGATCTCCGAGGACACCTACACAGCATGCTTGAAATGAGTGCTGAAGCAGGTGTAGCCACACTTCTAGAAGTGGTGATTGCAATACAGGGCCAGTGGGATGCCTACTGGCCTTAGGGGCCAAGAGGGCCTGACGCAGCAGCTCCAGAGGCCAGACAGATAGGTCACCCAACCAGGAAACTGTCAGGAACCGGTGGAGAGGGGAGGGCTTCCCTTCCCCGCCGGCATCTGAGTTCCAGGGGCACCTCATGGGATCCACAGCAGGCTGTTATCTTGCAATGTGGAGGCCAGAGCCAGGGCCTTGAGGTGTTGGAGGGCCCCCCAGGTCTTACATCGCATATCGGTGGTGTCGTTGATGCATGAGGGGGCTCCCGCTCACAGCCGATCGGGCCGTCAGCCGCAAGGGTTAGGTGGTGCGGTAGTCAGTACACAATATCCCCGGCCCAGCGCCACCCAACACAGGTAGTGATAGAAGCCCCCATCTTGGCGCGCCCCAAAGTGAACGTCGAGGCTGGAGACATGGGGGCTCAGCCAGGCAGGAATCAGCTGGTGAAAGAAGGGGGCTGCCATCAGAGACCAGGGAGAGGCAGGCTCAGCGAGAGCTGGGCTGGTGTGCAAGTGGTCCCTGGTAGGCCCACCCAGGCTGGCGGACTCGATCCACGTGGAAGATGCAAATCTCCTCCTTCAAGCGTTCTGACAGGAGACGCTGATGGAAGGTTTGATGTGCCTTCAAAGATAATGCCGAGCAGCAGGGGAGTGGAGACAATCAGCTCTGGTCTGGCACCAGGGGGGGCACCATCGCAGCGGCTCACCTGCTGGTCCTTAGGCCTCAGCAGGGCCTCTGAAAGTCGCGCGCCATAGACCAGCAACCGGTATTTCAGCCCTGCAGTCGTGGCAGGGGGGCTCTGAGCCTGGGACTCCAAAGGTTGATCACAGTGGAAGTGACATGCACGAGTGAGACGCCACCCCTCCAGAAGCTCCCCACCCGAAGACTCAGCGCCAGCCCACGTGGCCCAGTTGCAGAGGGGGCCCGTCACCCTCAAAGGCAGCTGTGTTGTATTCTGGAGCTGCAATGGAGTACCAGCGGGGGCCTCAGTCGATGACAGAGGTTAAAGGCAACCACAGGCACTCCTCAACAATCGCTGCACGGTCCACCAGGCCAGGATAAATGGCTATGTGCGGGCTCCAGAGACTCGCATCTGCCATCTTGGCCTGCTAAGCCATGGCCCCCCATGAAATACCCCCTTGGCGCACAATAGGGATGGGCAGTACAAGCTGCAAATTTGCATTACTTTGGGATACTATCCAATGCAAATCAGGATTTACGTTGGATAGATAATCCCACCCACAAAAGTGGTGTGAACACAGTACAAAGCATTAGTAAACCTGACCCTGAGTGCCAGTAAGTATAAATGAGTGAGTGAAATTAAAATTGGATGCAAGTGAGTGAGTGAGAATAAATAAGAATGAGTGTAAAGGTGTGTAAGAGAGTGTGAGTGTGATGTTACGGTCATGTGAGATGCCTTCCCTAATAAAATCAAGGAAGGGTCACATGCTGTCACTTCCTGTGATATCATTAAGGTCAAAGGGTTTGTGATGCCACTTCCGCTACCCTAGGCATTTTGGTGAGTCGAAGCCCATGTCCTAATACGGCGTGAGATTACACAGGGTCCCAGTGGCATTCTAATGAAATGTCAGATTACATATGCCCTTCCCACTGTTCTACTGCGTCAGTTTACAAAGGATGTTATTCAGATATATGATGCTACACAGTCTTTCACTACTTCCCTAAAATGTGTGATTACAGAGGGACTTCCAATACTCTCTAAACTTGTGAGGTCATGCTGGGACACCATATAACCATAAATCCATTGGTGCATAAGATTCTCCTATTGCCCCAATACAATATGAGATTATATAGCGATCATCATAATAAAAGGCAGTACTATTCAAATCTGTGACAGGGTCACCTTCGGACATCATGACAGTCTGAATAAAAGGTAATATTATTCCGCATTTTTGGAAATTATGTTGAAATCAGTAAAATTAGCAAGCAGTGGGAAGGGGCTCCTGATCAAATTTTCTTCTGGACGTAGTGCATTGTTGTTATTGTGCATTGGATAGTGAAAAGTTAAATTGCACTACTGGTAGAAAGGTTACACAATTGCTGGTCCATTTTGCTCGTTGTGTAGTTTTGCACAATTTTTACAGCAACATGTGCATTGAGCAGATGACTGAAATACCAATTTTGCAGACGCCTGTCAGTGCAAATGTTGTGTTGTCTTTGCAATCCTTTTCTAAGCAAGAGCAATTAAGTGCAAAACTGCATGGGACTAACAGAAAATTGCCCGAAAATAGCAAAATGTGTGTCCTGCTCTGGTGCTGTTTCTCTGATCTAGTTCTGAGCAATTGTCTTGTAAAAATGAAACTCAATCTGAGAGCTGGCTTTTGGCATGGGCGAACTGGGCCCAGGCCCTTGGCACCAGTCTTCCGAGGGGCACACAGAGCTGTCAGCACTGAGGCCACGGAAACAGCAAAGCCCCTTTCACTTGGCTCCAATGATTCAGTGTAAAGTACTTTATTACTGTGTAAAATACCGAATGTACTGCCTAACACTACGTCAGCACGTTTCAGTGACCTCCCTCTCACCTCCTGTACACACCCCAACAACACTTCTCATCCGATAAAGAACTTGGCATCAGCATAATCGAGCTAATCTGTGGGTGGTGCAAGTTAATTTTGCGGGAAGGGGGAGGGGTGGTGGGTAATGAAGGCTTTTATGTGCAGGGGCCAGTCACTGCTATAGTTATCCAAGGATTGAGCTGTGAGCTCAAAAGCACCCATCTCTGGTGCCTCATTCTATTCACCAGCAGCAGCAAGGGCGCCACATATATTTCTACACAGGGCACTATCCGAATAAGTGGCTTCTCTGCTGAAAGTACCTGCCTGACACTGTGCACCTCCATTGCAGGTTCACCTACTACATTGGGAAAGACACGTGGATCGAGTGGTGGCCAAGTACGGAGGAGTGCGACAATGCAGAACACATGAAAATCTGTGAAGAACTTTCAGATTTCACTGAGAATCTGATGATTTTTGGCTGCCCGGAATAATTAGAAGCAATAACGAAGCAGAGTCACCTGGCGAAGAACCCCTGGCTAAAAATCGTGTTCGCGTGCTGTGTGTTGGTGATGTCTACCACAGTGTTATGCCTCAGCCTGTTCCTCTTCCTGGTTCAATGAGTTTATGACAGACGTTTATTTTTAAATCAATAAAAATACATTTCCAAAGCACTCTCTGTTTTGCTTCCATGTTTTCTTTAGCCATTGTTCATTTTCAAGCGTGGTCTGTTGTACGGACGTGTGTTCTCTGTCTATATAATACCAGTTATTCCCATTCCTTCTGCTCAACACAGACAATCATGCATACACATAGGGCCGGAAGACACGAGCACACACACACGCCATAGCAGGGGGAAGGAGCAGTGGCTGCTGGTGTCAGGGCTGAGTGGCGAGGTAGTCACCGTCTGCAAGTATGCTTTATTAATATTCAGCTCTGTGAATAATTAGAAAATAGGTTGCATCTTCCTGCACCAGGCAAACAAGGGTGGGAGGGGAAACAAGGATGAATAAACAAAATCTCCTCAACATTAACATTCCTAAACCTCAAAATGCAACTGTACTAATCAGAAAGTATCCTTTCTTGCTGTAGACAGTCATCATAAAATCCTGAAGTTTAATTTGAAAACCAAGTATTTTCTTGTACCGTTCAGTGTGTAGGACAAATTCATTTGCTGTTGTCTTTATGCCTCCATCATGGTTATGCTGCATAATGGGAGACGTTTTATGGTCATATTACTTCATTGTGTTGACATGTTTACAAATCTTAACATTCTCTGGACAAAAGCTTTACCTCATTAGTAAGAGTTTAACACCCAAAGGTTGCTTATATGTTGTATAAGATTATCAGCTTTGTGTTCTTACCATGTTGTGTCGCTGCTGTTATGCATGAACTTGAAGTGAAAAGGAGTGAGAGATCAGTTGTTCCCGAATGATTCTATTGGATCGTTGGATAGAAGTGTGTGAGTGCCTTGGGCCCTATGTTATGAGTGTTTTGGTATGAGGTGAAGGGTAACATCCTTCACAGGTTTAAACCCAGTGATTCAAGCTGTTAAAAGGCCCAGGGGTTCAACCAATCGCCCACTAAAGCAGCTTCTGTGGAAAGGAAATGCTTTATGCATGTCATGGTACAACAGGGCCTACAGCACCAAAATTATACTTTACTAAAGGCAACAGTTATCTAGAATGAGAAGAGTGGACGGACATGGAGGTTTGGGCCGTGAAACGAAATCATGTATAGAATCTGAAGACAGCATATACATTTTTCATTAGAAATTCTGTTTACATAGTGTCTCATATTATGAATGGTTTCAAGGCAATAAGAACATAAACAAACTTCAATAGCCTTATGTCATATATTTTTCTAAAAATATCATAAATATTTATGTAACAGCAGCTTGGGAGTTCCATAGGTTAGGAAAGTGCTGTAGTAATAAAAATCAAATACAGTATAACTGTCTCGCTCATTTTCATTTGAACTCCTTGCATGCTCATGACGGAACCAAGCCGTCATAAGCCACGGGCAGAGTGTGCTCATGACAGAGTGGTTCCGTCATGCATCTGCCGCTCCTCCCACGTGGCATTAATTCCCCGACTGTGCAGGCGAATGAATGAGCGGGTGGGGCCATGACAGAACCACGCCATCATGAGCACACGCCGCCAGTGACTCATTTTTTAAATTTATTTTTTAAATATATTTTATTAATTTTCTTTTTTTTGTTGTACTTAAACATACAGGTGTACATGGGTTACATAGAGCAAAAGAGATACAGTTATAAACCTGTGTATGTGGAATCAGACTTTTCCATCATGTCAACACTATAATATGTACAATTATAACATTCGTACTTTCATGTATGCATAAAATGCTGCAGTTTCCCTTCACATGTGTATATCATTATCTCTATTAACAGAACAGCGTTTGCATACCATTAGTGCATCTTCCTTCCAACTGTTCGAAGTCTTCAAATTCACCCAAGTGCTTACCATTACTTTCCACATATATATCACATGCCGGAACATTGCAAATAATTGTGCCTAAGCAATATACATGTATATCTTTGGAGGTGATAGATAATATTAATTTAATATGAAAACTACAACTAAAAGAAAACGAAGAAGAAAAATCAAGGAAAATGTGAATATGAAAGCATTGCGAAAAGTGACATCTGATATATGTTGTAGCTAAGTCGAGTCATTGGTGGGCAGTTTGAGCCACGCTTAATGTTTTGTTTATGGCTAAATGACTGTCAGGGTGACATATAACAAAGTTTGCTTACATGGAACGTGTCTCAGACACCCAAGTTCAAGTCTCATCTCGGCAGATACTCCATGTGTCTACAACACCTACAGCGTGGTATATTTACTGGGCGGCTTCTCCAGCATTGTCTCCTGCCTGCTGCGGAGGAGGTGAGTGCATTGCAGCATTAGTATGTGTTAGTGTTTTGAGGATAGCATCCCAGGATTGCGCTATTCAATACTTGCACAACCCTGCCGTTGCTTCCCTGTGGAGAATGGTGCTTTCTGCCTGTGCCAATACCTTCATTGATTTCAGCCAGCTAGCCGGCGCAGGAGGATCTTCGTGTTTCCATTGTTTGGTAATCAGCCGTTTCGCAGTTATGAGGCCCAGTTCGTGAAATGTAGAGCTCACCCTATTATTTTTAGTGCAAGTATAAAGCCCCAGGGTACAGACCTCCCACGTGTTGGGCATCTGAGCACGGGTGCACCTCGCGAGTGTCTCTGCAACTGTGTGCCAGTATGTCTGGAGTAAGGGACAGGACCACAACATATGTAGGAAATCCGCTCCATTGAGTCGACATCGCTGGCAACTAGAGATATTTATATTGAAATATTTGTTTATTTTATCCAGTGAGAGGTATGCTCTATGCAATATATACGTTTGTATAAGTTTAAACCTGGAGTTACGCTGTATGTATAGCGATGGCTAATAAGCGTTCCCATTTTTTATCAGACCAGAGTCGGCCTCTATTCTCAGCCCAGTGCGCACGAAGATTTGCTAACGGTTTTATAACGTATATGAGTAAAGCTTGTACCAACCAGTGGATCACATTTGATCCCTCCCCCATGACATGCAAATACTGTATCAGCGAATGTGTTGGCGGTTCAGTTCTGTAGTAGGGGATCTCTGTGTATAGTTATAATCTAGTGAATAGTCCCGCCCATGTGCGTGGACCCCGGAGCAATCAAAAATAATCTCTTAAGGTGTCGAAAAAATGCAGAACTGCACAGACACTTAAGAGAGCATTTAAAGACAGATAAGACAGATAATGCAGCCTATATAACAGGCTACACTGTCCAGCACTTCAACTAGAATTTCCACCAAAAAAATCCACAAACAGCAAAGCCTGTCCAGATTTCCCTTGCTTCAGCAGCAAAACCCCTCGGGAATGATAGAGAGGAAGACCTGGACAGACAAGCCCCATAGGCTGCCATTATGTGGCTCAAAACAGGATACTGTGCCTTTAAGAGAACTTTCCAGAACTTCACAGTATCCCAGAATGCCCTGCAGGGCCCATTTACTTTCAGTTCTTTTTCCGGCTCCTGCAAGCAGGACCCTGGAGCATTGAGCTCTCCCTTTTTAGGGCTTAATTGGTGTTTTTTCACTGTTTTTCTCAGATTTAGTACTTTATTGTACTGTGGTGCCTTTCTCCTTGGATTATCACTCTGTTTTGTGTCGAATATGCCTGCATTATTCGATAAATGCCCGGAGTGCTCCAGGAAGAATGCCAAATCAGATCCCCATGAGGTCTGTATTCTCTGCCTTCCAGCTTCCCATGTTCCAGAGGAGTGTGTAATCTGTCAAGGCTTCTCTGGAAGGACCCTGAAGGACAGGAAGAAGATCATGCTTCAGGGTCTCAAGGAAAGAAGACTGAAGGCACAAGGTGGGTCAGGAGGGCTCCTTCTGCCCATGCTGAGGCCTCTGGGGGGCTCCCCAGGGGCAGGAAGACCAGCAAACGTCATCACTCTCCGTCTAGGTCCATGGCACCTACTTCGGCGTCGAGAGGAATGACTACAGTCTGTTCCCATCGTCGGAAACGAAACGACGTCGACGCTCGGCATCGAGGGATGTGACTAGACCTTCAAAGTCCCCAGTGACTGTTTCATCCTCGTCCTCGTCGCTGTCGACGTCGAGCGATCGACGTCGACGGGCCCGGCGTCGGCGCTCGCCGTCGAGGTCTCCGTCGATGTCGAGGCACAAGGCGCCGTCGAGGCACAGGTCACCGTCGAGGCACAGGTCGCCGTCGAGGCACAGGTCGCCGTCGAGGCACGGAGGATCGCCGTCGACGCAGAAGGTCGCCGTCGAGGCACAGAAGGTCGCCGTCGAGGAGCAGAAGGTCACCGTCAAGACGCAGAAGGTCGCCGTCGAGGCGAAGGCGTTCGACGCCGTGGAAGAGACGCTCGACGCCGAGGAAGAGACGCTCGACGTCCAGGGGCCGACGCTCGCCTTTGACGTCGAAGAAAGGTGGAAGGAGACCTGACGCCGTGGGAGGTTCGCCAAGGTCCCAGACTGGGGAAGGAGGGGGTTCCCCTAACTCGGTGTACTCCGAGGTGTATACTCCATCGGGGAAGGTGTCTCCCCCTCCCCCTTTGCCGAGGGGTCTTCCTCCAAGGAATCCTACTCCTCCGCCGTTGCCACCACCGCAACCTGGATCTGGATTGCCTGAGAAACCACCTCCTGTTCCACCGAGGTCGGTCTCATTGCCTATTCTTCCGACGCCTCCCAAGGGTATGCCTAAGCCAAAGGCCCCATCCAAACCTAAGTCACCTGCTCCGGTGAAACCATCTGAGTGCCCTAGGCCGAGGAGGTCACGTTCACGTTCAGGACAGAGGGGAAGATCAAGGAGTCGTCATAGATCCTCCACCAGATCAAGGCATCGCCATAGGAGACGGGGGTCTAGGTCCCGCACGGACTCTTCCAGGACCCATTCCTTCTCGCCGACCTTATCGGACTCCCCGGAGACCAGGGTTTCTCCAGTGGACGACATTGCCACATTCCAGGATGTACTCCTGAGGGGGGCGGCGAAGTTGGGTATCACGGTGACTGCTCCAACACCTACGACGTCCGTGATATTCGAAACTCTTCACAAGAGGCATTTGTCGCGCCCTCTTCTGCCGCTAGTGCCTGGGCTGAAGGAACCTGCGGAGGAGCTGTTCCTCACGCCAGCGGTGGTGAAGGCCGCTCCATCCCGACTTCTAAAGAAGTACAGGGCCCCGGATTCGGACCCTGCCTTTCTGAGAATGGATCCGGTACCGGATTCGGTGATAGTGACGGCGGCCAGGAAATTACACTCCACCTCCCCGTCATCCACCGTGCCGCCAGATAAAGAAAGTCGTTGGATCGACTCGGCAGGAAGGAGAGCGTGTGGGACCGCTTCTACTGCCATGAAGGCTGCCAGCGATACGGCTCTGCTGGGCCGTTATGACCGGGCGCTGTGAGACTCCCTGCAACAGTTCGTAGAACTGCTACCGAGAGACAAGAGGGAGACTTCCAAGAGATCCTCAAGGAAGGAATGCTGGTATCGAATCAGGTGATCAGCGCGGCGGCGGACGCCTCCCTGTTGGCCACACATGGTTATTGCCATGGGATCAATCAGCGGCGACATGCCTGGCTCTGGCTCACGCCGCTCAAGCCGGAGGCACAGCAGCGGGTGGCCAATCTGCCCTTTTCCGGAGGGACCCTATTCGGAAAGCACGCAGATGATGAGATGGCCCGCATGAAGGCGGAGACCCTTACGGCTGTGGGCTTGGAGAAGCCCAAAGACAAGAAAGCCTATCGCCCGTTCCAGAGACGGTTCGGTGCACAAGGAAGAGGACGGGAGCAGTCTTCGGGACAGCAGCAGCAACAACAGCAGCAGTTCCGGAGACCCTTCCAAAAACGGCAGAAGGGTAGAGGCGGCCAGCAGTCCTCTACCGCGACCAAGGGCCCGGCCGGGTCTCGGCCCTGAGCGGTTACTTCCCCTTCATCCGTTACCCGCTCCGGTGGGGGGGAAGCGTTCAATTTTTTCTGGCAGAGTTGATGAATTCAGACCTCAGCAAGGCCCAAAAGTACCGAAAGGGTTCGCCCTTCTGTGTACAAAGTCCTCAGACTTACAAATGAAGTTGGCAAGGGAACTGGAAATACAAAAAGCATAGTTTAATAAACCTTTAAAGGTGGTGATACAACCTCCACAATACTTCTACAGCATTGTACAGAGTAGCACACTGAATACAAGCACATGGCCCCTTTTATACACAGTGGAAGGGGTTCAGTTTACAGTTTAGGCAGAGTTCACAACCACGTAAGGACATTTCTAAACATATCAGTGGGTGGAGCTAACAGTATTTCTAGAACATGGGAGGGCTATGCTAATAAGGAACAGCTGTTACTTCTGCTGAGCATGCACTACACTCTCAAGAAGAACTAATAATAACTGTTGCTAGGTAGAATTCACAGTGTAACTGGCAGAGAGGTAGGACAATCAGAACATTGAGCACATGGCAATGTAGGGCATGGAAAATGGCGGACTCGAAATACAAAATGGAATCCGTATACTAGATATTTGGACTAATGCATTATGGCTTCAGCTAATGCTTAATAATACCGCTGTTTAATTTACAACAGACGACCCTTTCAGCGTTAGCTGAAGCCATTCCATTTCATAGGGTAGTCATCATACTCATCTTGAATGTCAATTCTCATAATGTTAGAAATCTCTTTAGTTAGACTCTTTTGATAAGCAGCTTCGGAAACAGCTTTCTTATTGGGTATACAAGAGGTAATACAAAGAGAACATATCATAGGACCACATTGAATGCACATACAGCAAGTGAAGAGAATTGCTACTATTATACAGAGGCCAGTGAGGATCTTCCAACCCCATGTGGTAAATAAGGTCCAAAACCAACTAGAGAAGGTCCATGTACCCTTATCTACGTGTATGTCGGCAGCTATTTTATGCAGTTTATTTATGGCATTATAAACAGAAGGCGAATGGTCTGGGATGAAGACACAACAGCTGCTTTCAATAATTCTACAAGCTCCTCCTTTTTCTGCTAATATAACATCTAACACCATTCTGTTTTGCAGGGCAACAATTCTAGTAATTTGCAACTCTTCAGTTACGTTTCCTAGTACTGCAGCAGTTTGGTTGGTCACTGCCTCTAAAACTCTAGTTAATCTTCTTATCTTTCTACTGTTTAGGGCAGCTCCAACAAAAGAAGAATAAACCTAGGTTAAAATCTACATATTGCTGCAAACTAGTGTCGGTCTGGTCCACATCATCGACAGATAAAGTACGTTTGTATCTATTCACAGTAGCATTATTCAACAGTTTCAAGTCTTTATGATATGTAGCAGGTGCTAAAAACACTGGTGGTAATAAAAACGATACATAGCATACTCCTGACCAGTCAGCTGGTAATCGATAATATCCTCTATTACCGCATACAAAATATGTATTATGGGATGCTAAAAATGTGCTATTATTCAGACCATCTATATTTAAGACTTTAATACAATCACTAACACCCACAGGGATGTACCCAACACTTTGCACACATAAGTCCGCTTGTGCTTGTGCAACTGAGATCACACATTTTTCACTTTCGACAGTGTCTCTAGTGTTCGTAAAAATGTAGGGAGTAGACTCATTGTCCGGTCGATATTCTTCCCACTCCCATATAGTTCCATTGGCTTGTGGATAGCCTTCTTTATTCTGGTGACATTCTTTGTTTAGTTTAAAAAGTAACCTTCCAACAGCAGGCTTTCTCGTGGCAAATAGAAGAGTGTACCAGGCACGACAAGAACCATTATGAGAGAAAGGAAGAGGTATGAACGGTGTTCCCCCCTTCTTCTGGTGCGCGGGCATCATACCACATATCCAGCAATTTGTTTCATTTGTAGCAGTGTGGGTATGATGTAGCATCTGAATGAAGGTGTTATTTACAAAGGACAAGCGGTGTTTTGATTCCTGATAGGGGAGCGTATAAAAGAAATGCTCCTCTGGCACCGGTGTAGAAACCACATATAGATCACGGGCAGGAATTACATCCTCAACAAACCACGTGATAATGGCAACAACTGCCACAATAGCAAAGAACCCAAAAGCGCAGATCACTTTCTTTCTCTCCATGTTGAACAAATGTCTCGCACCAAATGTCTCGCAAATCTTCCTGAAACTAAAAAGTTTTGTCAGAACTCTTCCCCCCCAAGGTGGCCGTTGTTTTCTTCACCAGCGGGCCAAGACGGGTGTCACTACTCTAATGCAAGGCTGATCCCCCCCCCCCCTTGCCTCATAGGCTCTCCGTTGCACCAACCGAGGGGCCGTTCTGACAACAGTCTAAACAGCAGCAAACTTCTTCCTGGGTCGAAGGTTGTATTTTCTTACTCCAGAAGTCGTCGGGTCCGGGAAGAACTCCTCTTGCTCATCAGGTACCACAGCAGGGCCTTTCTCTGTAGTCAGGATTTCTTGATGGTCAGTCAACACGGCAGGCTCCACCAATCCGGGTTGCACTCTGCGACAGTGAAGGGAGTGGATCCAGTGTTTCCGGTTGGTCACTCGGACAGCCGTTCGTGTTGCGAGCAGAACCTGCTCGGGACCGCACCATCGGGGCTCCAGGCCACTCGTCCTCTCGAACGCCTTGATGAGGACGAAGTCACCAGGTCGGAGACTATGACCCTCGCCTGTGGACCGGTCAGGGAGTGCTTCTCGAACCTGTTGATGAATAGAAACCAAGTTATCAGTTAATTGTGCCAGATAATCATTCATCAATACACAAGGTAGATCATATACGGAACTTGGTTTGGGCACTTCCCAAATATTCATGGGACGACCAAACACCACTTCATACGGTGTAAGGCCGGTTCGGGAGTGTGGTACTGATCTTATCGACAACAATGCCAAAGGCAAAGCGTCTGGCCAAGTCAGAGAAGTGGAAGCCTGGATCTTTGCTAATTTAAGCTTCAGTGTTCCATTGTACCGTTCCACCAAGCCAGCCGACTGTGGATGGAACACTGCATGGAACTTCTGCTTTATCCCCAGACCTTTCAGAACATACTTGATAACGTCTGCTATAAAATGAGGCCCGTTATCACTCCATAGCATTCTACAAACACCATACCTAGGGAAGAACTCCTTCAGTAGCACCTTCGCTGTAGTCATTGCAGTATTGTCCTTAGTAAGGTAGGCTTCAATCCATTTACTGAAAGCACACACCACCACCAAGACGTACTTTAGATTATTACAGCGTTCAAGTTGGATATAATCCATTTGCAGGACTTCAAAAGGTGCAGTAGGTATTTCAAATCCTCCTGCTGGAGTCCGTGTTCCTTTCCCTGGGTTGTATTTAAGACAGATCATTCAGGTCTGTTCCACTCTCTTGGCCGTGCTAGCAATCTCTGGATGCTCCCAAACTTGCGCAAGCAATTTCACAATCGCTGAAGCTCCAACATGTGCTAGCCCATGTGCCATTTGAACCATAGGTTGGATAAAAGCTGTGGGCAACTTCCACCTATCCATTTGTTTGTTGCGCCAACAACCTTCATTATACAGTTCTCCATTTTCAGACCATTGCTCTCGTTCTTTATCGAAGCAACTCTCTGTATTTCCATCACTTCTTTCCTAGCATCATGCCATCGTTCTGCTTGTGACTTCACAACATACATTGAAGTGGAGTCAGGTCTCATTGTAGTTTCTCGTGCTACTTGGTCAGCGAAAGCATTTCCTTGCCCTACTTTGTCAGTAACTTTCTTATGTGCACTGCATTTCACTATAGCTATCTTTTTAGGAAATGTCAGGGCAGTCAAAAGATTGTGCACCAATTCTCCATACATAATTTGTGCTCCATGTGATGTCAGAAAACCTCTTTCTTTCCAGAGCAGGCCAAAGTCGTGCGCTACTCCGAAAGCATAGCGGCTATCTGTATAAATATTCACACACAACTCTGCACTAAGTTCACATGCTCGTGTCAATGCTATCCGCTGCCTGGGCTGATTTCTGCGGTATGCGTGCTGTTTCCACGATAGTATACAAAGTAGTGATGGCATATGCTGCCGAAGTCGTACCATCCGGTAGCTTCAGGCATGAGCCATCCACCCATAATCCTCCATCTACATCTGAAAAAGGCGTATCCTGGAGATCGATACAACCCTTTGTCTGTTCCTCAGTCACAAAAATACAATCATGTGCTTCTTGTGCCTCAGGTTGAGTCGTCGGGAATGGTAACAATGTTGCTGGATTTAACGTAGCACATCTCCTTAATGTGATATAGGGAGCCAGCAACATTAACTCATATCCGGTCAGACGGGCACTTGTTAAATGCTGCGTCTTTGTTTGATTCAAAAGGGCGTCAACAGCATGGGGAACCAACACTAACAGCTTGTGAGATAACACTATTCCCTCACTCTGACGTATTGACACAGCTGTCGCTGCGACCGAACGAAAACACCCCGGCAATGCCCGAGCAACAGGATCGAGCAATGCCGAAAAGTATGCACACGGACGCTGCCTGTCCCCGTGCATCTGTACTAACACAGATGACGCACATCCATCTCTCTCATGTACATATAATGTGAAAAGTTTCGTGTAATCAGGAGTGCCTAACACTGGTGCTGAACAAAGGGCCTGACGTAACTGTTGAAAAGCATTTTCACATTCATCTGTCCAAGGAAGGGGAATTGGAGTGTCTTTTGTCAAAGGTGCTAACAGTGGTTTGACTATGTGTGAAAAACCCAGTATCCACTGCCTACAAAAGTACGTAAGACCCAAAAATGCTCGAACATCTTTTTGTGTAGAAGGTGTTGGTGTGTCCAGGATGGCTTGGATACGATCTGATGTAAGTGCACGCCCCTCCTTAGACAAAAGGTGGCCCAGGTAGGTCACCTTAGGTCTACAAAATTGCAATTTCTTCTTGGATACCTTATGATTGTGGGAAGCCAGAAAGGAAAGCAAGGACAACGTACAAGTCTCACATTGCTCAGGGGTGTCAGCAGCCAACAAAATGTCATCGACATATTGAATAGGCACTACATCCTCAAGCAAGACAAAGGAATCCAACTGTCTTTTCAATGCCTGACTGTAGATACTAGGGCTCTCAGTATAGCCCTGGGATTTCTACAAAATCTATACGATCGATTATTCAAAGTGAAGCCGAAAAGGTAACGGCTATCAGGGTGAATAGGGATCGAAAAGAAGGCGTTCTTCAGGTCGACAACCGAGAACGTCGTTGCTGTTGGTGGGACCAAAGTAAGGAGTGTCGTAATGTCAGAAACAACAGGATATTGGGGCACCACTATCTTGTTCACCTCCCTCAAATCAATAATGAATCGATATACCCTGGTATCAGTGTCTTTCTTCAAAATTGGTAGAATAGGACTGTTACAAACATTGTATGGGACTTCTTCCACCACCTCACTCGGATGAGATCCTGCACAATCTGTATGAGCGCCTCCTCACCCTCCTGTGAAATCCTATATTGAGGCAGGCGTGGCAACACAGCTCCCTCCTTCACACTAATGTGAACCGGAGGAATGACCATCTGTCCCACATCAGTGTCTGAAGTAGCCCACAACGTGTGAGGTAAAGAGGCTAATGCAGCACTTTCAGTGACCATACACACTCTCTCTTTTGCAGGGTAATTGTCATTTAAAATCACGCGTACTCCTTCAGGGGAGCAGCGGATTGTGGCTCTAAAATATTTCAGCATGTCTAGACCCACAATGTTGTCAGGCGTGTTTGAGGAAAGCAAGAATGGACATGGTGCTGTAAATTTGTCGACATGAAATGCAAGGGGTAGGGATAATGGGCTTAGAGAAGGTGTTCCATCGAACCCTACAGATGTGATCGTTAAGCCAGACAGGGGAGCCCTCGGAACCAATTGTTTAGACAAAGCGCTACGAGTAGCCCCTGTATCAACCAGAAACTGATCAGTAGAACCCAGAACATGTGCTGTAACATAAGGACCCCTCTGATCTACTGGCACTTCAACTTATTCCTCCCCCCATCCTACGCAATCCTATGCATATTGAGAATCATGACTTTCGGGGTGCACATAGTCAGACATCTGATACTGATTTCGTCTATCAAAGGTATTATACCCTCCTTGTTGTTGCTCCTTGGATTCAAATCTAGCCCTGTCATTTAGATTACCTCATGGTCCAGAGAAACCCCCACGATTTCTCCCAAAACCTCTACCCCATCCCATAGACCTGTGCTCTCGCGCTAAAGGACACTCATTGGCCCAGTGGCCTCGTTGCTTACAATATGCACATTGATCTTTAGCCAAGTCTGTGCGATTATATGTAGAATCATAAAAACCCCGACCACCTCTATTATTCCCTCTCTGGGGTGGTCCATACACTTGTGCTAACATAACTTTTGTTTTCAAATCCTTAGATTTCTTATCTTCATTACTTTTTGCTTCTAATTCCTGACGCTCGTAATACTGAGCCATTGTCAGGAGGGATGCCGGAGTCGAAGTCGTCCAGGAGCTTTCACTCGCTTTCAACCGAGCTGCTACTCCCGGTAATAAATTCGAGACATATTTGTCTACAAACAGATGTTGACCCGTGTCATCCGTCAGAGACTGACCACTGAAATCGTGAAAAGTTTCTTCAAATCGCGTAAAGAAGTCAGAAACTGATTAGTCTGTCTTTTGCTTGCAAGATGCTAACATAGTCCAGTCAATTTTTTTAGGGGGGATAATCGTCTTTAATTTAGTCAAAATGGCAGCAGGGAGGCCTAGAATGAGCTGAGGTGGTTTCTGCGCAGGTTTCCTAGCTCTGTCCTCCTCCTCAATGTCTTCCCATTTAGCTTTAAACGTCACTAAATCGTCAATTTTCCGCACTGATCTCCACATGTCAGGGGGTAATATAAGACCAAAGAATAAATCAATATCGGCTAATGTCATAGTACAAGAATTCAAAGCCCCCTCAACTTCCTCATAAAAGGCAGCAGGATTTTTCCGTGGGTCAGGTAATGCTTTCTTTAAGGCCATAACATCCGCTCTATTCCAAGGAGTATATACCCAATTATAGATAAAATACCCTCGGGCATCAGCTGAATTTTTATCTGAACTAGTACCCGCTCCTTTAGGAGGAACATACAAAGGCGCTGCCTCTCGCATAGGTTTAACATGCACAATCTCGACCTTATCTGAAGAAAAGATAGGTGATTGTTTCCCGTCGCCACTCAAACCCGTCTCTTTGTCGTCCGCCGTCTTTTGTCGTTTTTCTTCTCGTAACCGAGACGCCTCATCCCGCAATGCGAATAACCGTCGAACTGCATCAGCTGCCTGGGAAGGAGAAAAGAGACCTTTACGCAATTCTTTCATATCTTGTACTATGTCATCAGGTTCGAGAACAGGAGAATATTTTCGAAAAGCCCGGACTACTTCATCAGAAAAGGTTTCAAGAAAATAAATGTTTTCCCTGTCCGGCCATTTTTCAAGAGACAACAATATTTTAGCAAGAGGAATTTTACCCTTAAGAATACAATAAGAAATTTGTCGGAGCTCCGCCATACGATCAGATGTTAACTTAGACCGCGTGTCTACCTTATCTTTAAATGGTCCAGAATCCCCATCTTCCCCTTTCGGAGCAGACGGGTCAGCATACGGAGGCGGAGAACGATCTAGTAATAAAAAATCATCATCAGAATTATTAAGGACAGGATAAAGAGGCCGTCGAATAGGATAGTGGCCAGATATCTGCAATCTACGTTCTTTTTCCCGTTTTTCTTCCGCTTCTTTTTGTTCACGTTGTCTCATTTCTTGCGCCTTCTCACGCACATTCTTCCTCTGCTCTTTTTCAATCACCGCATGTTCACGTTTCTCACGTTCACGTACTTCTTTCACCCACATTCGCACACTCTCAAACATATCTTGTCTCGCTCGGCGCTTACACAGGCACTGTTCCACATACTCAATTTTGCGCAAATCAAACGAACCATACAAAGGTCATCTCAACTCAGGATCCTTCTTGGTATACTTCCTCCATAATGTGCTGTACATTATAGGGGAAAGACCAAACTTAATGTACATATCCCTATTCGGCGTCCCTTCTGGGGGAGCCGGCTGCGATTCTTCAAGACTTAACCGGTTTTCACAGCAGCACCACTTACGTAGTGCGCTAAAAGCAGGCATGCTAGAAATAGTGCGAAATACGCAATATTATACAGAAAAATGGCACTTGATCGTTGCGCCGCTCACAACCATATGTTGGAGAAAAATCTCCACATTTACCTGCCTATATGTGTTGCAACGCATATATACCCATATTCATAATCATAATATGATCGATCATCCAAACATCTCCATATCCATATCCTTAAGCCACAGCAAGCGTATCCCAAAACTGCCTTGCTAATCACTGGCTACCATAAACACTCACAGTAATTACCATACAATGGTTCTTACCAAGCACGAGAGTCCAGATTCCACCTGCCAAGTTCCACAATTTGCTCAAACAGCTTCTCCACGGCAAACCGACAGAAGAGGTCTCAGTCGAGGACCGGCGCCACCCAAATGGTCAGATCGGAAGGAAGGAAGAAATACCTCAGGGTGCCAGGACTAAAGACGCCGCTGGCAATGATCACTTCCCCGGCAGAGTTCCATTCCTTCGTCACGACCAGTCCTTCGAGCCTCCGAGTCGCCGATGAGCCCCACGTGACGGGCGCCAATTGATGAATTCAGACCTCAGCAAGGCCCAAAAGTACCGAAAGGGTTCGCCCTTCTGTGTACAAAGTCCTCAGACTTACAAATGAAGTTGGCAAGGGAACTGGAAATACAAAAAGCATAGTTTAATAAACCTTTAAAGGTGGTGATACAACCTCCACAACACTTCTACAGCATTGTACAGAGTAGCACACTGAATACAAGTACATGGCCCCTTTTATACACAGTGGAAGGGGTTCAGTTTACAGTTTAGGCAAAGTTCACAACCACGTAAGGACATTTCTAAACATATCAGTGGGTGGAGCTAACAGTATTTCTAGAACATGGGAGGGCTATGCTAATAAGGAACAGCTGTTACTTCTGCTGAGCATGCACTACACTCTCAAGAAGAACTAATAATAACTGTTGCTAGGTAGAATTCACAGTGTAACTGGCAGAGAGGTAGGACAATCAGAACATTGAGCATATGGCAATGTAGGGCATGGAAAATGGCGGACTCGAAATACAAAATGGAATCCGTATACTAGATATTTGGACTAACGCATTATGGCTTCAGCTAATGCTTAATAATACCGCTGTTTAATTTACAACAGAGTGGAGAAAAATTACTCAGGACAAGTGGGTGCTGAATATTGTTTGCAATGGATACAGTCTTCGGTTCATCAGCCCTCCTCCAGCGATCCCTCCGGTCAGCTCGCAGTATCAACTGCGCGAGCTCCAGGCGGAGGCCGATATCCTGTTAAGGAAAAGGGCGATAGAAGACGTACCTCTGTCTCAAAGAGGAAGAGGTCTGTACTTCCGGTTCTTCCTGGTTCGCAAGAAGGACAAGAACGAGTTCAGGCCCATTCTGGACTTGCGGCAGGCAAACAAGTGGATTCGCAGAGAAAAGTTTCGCATGCTGTCGTTGCATCAGATTTTTCCTCAGTTGCAAGAGGGGGACTGGCTTTGTGCCATAGACCTACAGGATGTGTACTCCCACGTACCCATCGTGTACAAACACAGGAAGTTTCTGCGATTTCAAGTCGGCACCAACCATTATCAATACACAGTGCTGCCATTCGGGCTGAAATCTGCGCCCAGGACTTTCTCCAAGTGCATGGCAGTGGTAGCGGCGCACCTCAGGAAGAACAAGGTGTTTGTCTACCCGTACCTGGACGATTGGTTGATCAAGGCCTCCTCCTTCTCGGAAGCACAAGCAGACTTCCAGAAGACGTGCGTTCTCTTGAACAAGTTGGGGTTGCACATCAACATGTCCAAGTCTGTCCCGATCCCGGTCCAGTGCATTCAGTACTTGGGAGCCACCATCAATACGCTGTCAGCAAGCGTGTCTCCTTCGGAGGAGCGACGGCGATCGATCCTTCGGAAGGCTCAGGCTCTTATGACCGCTCCATCTACAACAGTGAGGACGGTGTCTTCTCTACTGGGGTCGATGGCGTCTTGTATCTTCCTCACTCCTCATGCACGACTACACATGAGACCTCTGCAGGAGTGCTTGGAGGACCAATGGGACCAGAGGAAAGGTTCTTGGGACGACAAGATACGACTGTCTCTGCATGCTCTTCAGTCTCTGAAGTGGTGGTGTTCAGCGGAGAATCTCCTCAGAGGGGTTCCCATCCACAAGGACATTCCCACTCAGACCATCGTGACGGATGCTTCTCTCCACGGCTGGGGAGCGCATTCGGGAGACCTACAGATTCAAGGGACGTGGTCTCCGATGAAGTCCACGTATCACATCAATTTCTTGGAACTCAGAGCTGTTCACTTGGCGCTGAAGGCCTTTCATCCGTCCTCCCAGTTCAACTCTCTGCTTGTACATACGGACAATACTACCACAATGTATTACCTCAACAAGCAGGGGGGGTCGAGATCGTGCACCCTGTCTCGGGAGGCATGGACGATCTGGCACTCGCTTCTGGCCAGAGGATTGACGATAACGGCTACTCATCTACCAGGTGTGAAGAATGTTCAGGCAGACGCGCTGAGCAGACTGATTCAGGAAAACCACGAATGGGTCATAAACGACGACGTACTAGGGGAAGTCTTCGAAAGGTGGGGGACTCAAGACGTAGATCTGTTCGCCACCGCCGAAAACAGCAAATGCCGAGACTTCGCCTCCAGGTACTACCAGCAAGGGACGCTGGGGAATGCTCTCTGGATCAATTGGTCGAACAGCTTTGTGTACGCTTTTCCACCCATTCCCCTGATTCCAGCGGTGCTGATCAAGCTGTCCCAGTCCAGGGCACGGATGATCCTGATTGCCCCGGAATGGCCCAGGCAGTGGTGGTTCACGGACCTTCTGCACCGGTCTCTCCTTCCGCACATACGGCTGCCGTGCAGGCCGGACCTTCTCACAAAGTTCGGGGGGCAGATGTTGCACCCCAACCTCTCGTCCTTGAGTTTGGCGGCATGGCTCCTGAGATAGTGCAATATGGCCATCTGAATCTGCCCGAGGATTGCATGGACATACTGAAGGAGTCTAAGCGACCTTCCACTCGGACATCTTATGCTTACAAGTGGAAGAGGTTTTGTATCTGGTGTGTGTCCAAGAACTTTGACCCAACGACGTGCAAGGAAGATGTCATCCTTCCTTACCTTCTGCATTTGGCGAGATCTGGCCTTAATGTTAATTCCGTTAAGGTTCATCTCGCTGCTTTGACTGCCTACAGTAAGAGCCCTTCACAGTCTTCCTTCTTCCAGATCCCTGTGATCAAAGATTTTTTGGAAGGCTTGAAGAAAGTGTTCCCTTCAATCAGGCTTCCTTCGCCTTCATTAGAACTGAATGTGGTGCTGTCCGGATTGATGAAGGAGCCTTTTGAACCTATTCATAAGGCTTCGTTGCAGCACCTGTCCTGGAAGGCGGCGTTCCTCGTGGCCATTACATCGGCCCGCAGGGTGAGTGAGATTCAGGCGTTGTGCTGCCAAGAACCTTACACTGTATTTCATGCTGCTAAGGTTGTTATGCGTACTCACCCTAAATTTCTTCCCACGGTTATTTCTGATTTTCATGTCAACCAGACTATAACGGAAAGGTCTTTGCATTCCCTGGATGTTAGGAGGGTGCTGAAATTTTATCTGGATAAGACCAAAGATATTCGTAGGTCAGACCAATTGTTTATCAATTATGGATCAGTCAGGACGGGTCTGGCGACCTCTAAGCAGTCCATTTCTAGGTGGATTGTGTCCTGCATACAACTGTGTTACCAGAAGGCAAATAAGACCTTAGGAGGTAAGCCTAAGGCTCATTTCACCAGGGGCAAAGCTGCCACGACAGCCTTACTCCGTAATGTGCCGATTGCGGCAATCTGCAAGGCCGCCACTTGGAAGTCGGTTCATACCTTTGCTAAGCATTACTGCCTGGACACTGATGCCAGGGCAGACGCTCAGGTTGGGCAGGCTTCGCTGCGAAATCTGTTCGCACAATAGTGGTGTTTTTCTCTTTTCTCCACCGCCGCTTTGGTGTGGGGATGGGCTTGCCATTCTATTCACTAGATTATGACTATACACAGAGATCCCCTACTACAGAAGGAGTATTTTCTGTCCTGTAACTCCAGTTCTGTAGTAGGGGTATCTCTGTTATAGTCATAAGCGCCCGCCCTCCTCCCCGGTGGAGAGAGATATTCATGTAAGGAATGCTACAGGTCTAAAGAACTGAAAGTAAATGGGACCTGCAGGGCATTCTGGGATACTGTGAAGTTCTGGAAAGTTCTCTTAAAGGCACAGTATCCTGTTTTGAGCCACATAATGGCAGCCTATGGGGCTTGTCTGTCCAGGTCTTCCTCTCTATCATTCCAGAGGGGTTTTGCTGCTGAAGCAAGGGAAATCTGGACAGGCTTTGCTGTTTGTGGATTTTTTTGGTGGAAATTCTAGTTGAAGTGCTGGACAGTGTAGCCTGTTATATAGGCTGCATTATCTGTCTTTAAATTCTCTCTTAAGTGTCTGTGCAGTTCTGCATTTTTTCGACACCTTAAGAGATTATTTTTGATTGCTCCGGGGTCCACGCACATGGGCGGGACTATTCACTAGATTATGACTATAACAGAGATACCCCTACTACAGAACTGGAGTTACAGGACAGAAACTACTCCTTGTCGACTCACCCCATGTTTGCGTCAATGCCCGTATTATAGCAGGGTTTAGAAGAAATTAACCCGCAGGTATGCCACTATCTATTACCAAGGTTTCAAAGGACTAAAGTGTGCCCTCAACGTACAGGTCGCCCAGCGTTTCCACGCCTGCCTCATGCCAGGACACCAGCTCTATTTCTGTCACAGCATCTCTCCCTCTGGGTGTACCGGTAAGTGGCAATGTCAGGGCGTACGGGCCTGTATCCCTGGTGAGTTGCAGGCTCCTCCAGTAACATCTATGAGCTAGCTCAATATGTATTTGAGGTGGGCGTGGGAGCTTTGCAAGTGGATGAAACAGTCTATACAATTGGGTCTGTGTCCATGGAGGCGACACGGTTGCTGTGTCTGCTATGTTTTTGCAATTCATCCATTTAGTAACCCATTGTATCTGGGCTGGTAGGTAATAGAGTTCCATGTTCGGAACTGCCAATCCACCTTGTTCTGGTGGCGCATTTAACTTCTGTAATGCTATTCTGGGCCTACCTTTATTCCAAATCAAGCCTCGGATCAGGCCTTCCAGTTCTCGAAACAGTCTGACTGGAACATATACTGGAAGATTTGCAAAATAGTACAGCAATCTTGGTAATATTATCATTTTGACTAACGTGATGCGACTCATTACATTTAATGAGAGGGTCTTCCAGAAGTGTATCTGTGCCTTAACAGAAGAAATGGCTTGCACCAGGTTACCATCCAATATATCCATTGGGGACCTGTATATGTAATTGCCTAGGTATCTGAATGTGGTCGGGTACCAGGCGAGGGCAGTCCCATTGATAATTATGTCTACTTCTGCCACATTATTATTAAAAGAATAGACACCTGATTTAGACCAGTTCACCCTGAGCCCTGACATCCTTTCATAGGTTCGAAATAATTCAGATATAGCTGGGGGAATATTATGCAGATCCTTCACGTATAAAAGCAGATCATCTGCATATAGGGAAACTGTGTGTAACCCATCTCCCAGTGGGATAGCCCAGTCCGTGCCACTTTCCCGAAGTAGGACTGTGTGACGCGGCGGACCAGCCAGATGAAGAAGGGAAGAACGTGCCGGAATGGTGCGCTGCCACAGACGACTTACCCCCTCTTATCCCATTTCAGCAGGAGCCCTGGAGATCACATAACCAAACTTTATTAGGTGCTGAGGAAGAACAGAGTGCGGGCGCCTTTAACTGGAGCTTCATACATGATGAGACTCCTCCCACAACTGACGTCAGATGGTACAGCCCATCACAAGAAGAGGATCCCCGGAAGGAAGAAGGCGGCGTGCATCCTGAGGAGGAAGAAGTCGCGAGCTGGAGAGCTAGTGGGAGAAAACGGAGACTGGAAGAAGGAAGAGACGGCGAGGAGACGAGGTCGGGACCTGGAACCAGCGCGGAAATGCCAGGAGGCCAACGACCCTACGAGTCGCCCTGCCACGTTCCCTGGGAAGGAGCGTGGCTGGAACAGGTACAGGGCAAGGTGGCGAGCTGGATTGGATGAAAGGAACGCCCGACTGTGTGAACCCGTGCTCCTCTCCATATGTACGAGCCCCTTGTATATACTTAATTTTGTATATACTCGCTGTTGTCCTTTACACACACAAGTGCACTGCCATTCACGTTCGTTGAGTGTTCATCACAGTGCACTCTGGGAGATATAGTTTTCCTCACTCCCCTGGCTCCCGGTTTAGGTTTAAGACTGTAGGACGGTCGTCCTGATTCTCCTTTCTTTATTTGTTTTGTTTTCGGTTCCGGCCATACTGATACGGAAACTTCGAGACTGGGAAGAAAAGATTCTCCAGGCCTAAGAGAAGTGCAACGTACCCTCCCCTGCATCTACAAACAGGAAGAACAAGACGGATCCCGCAGCCTTTGCTAGGGAAAGACTGTCTAGTAGACGGAAAAAAGTGTTGGGAAAAATAAAACCTTCTTTGAAACGATTTGGTCTACCTTCTGATTCTGATACCCCGCCACAACTGGTGTCAGAAGTGGGATTGTCATCTCAGTCCATCAGCCACACCAAGATGGACGCCCCTATCCAACACATGATTAAAGGACAAGAAAAGTTAGAGTGGGCTGTCGAAAGGCAGATGTCATCAGCCCAAGCGGATCGTAAGTTGTTCCAAAACACCATAACGGCCCACCTAGAAAGTCTGCAAAAAGCTGTGCCAGACCCAGGTACCCCAGCACCCACAGAGAGAAGGGCCCATGTTCCCAACCCCACGGGAATAGCTCTCCAGAAATACGTACTAGGGGAAGGCCCAGATGCGTTTTTAGTGAATTTCGAAAGAGCGGCCAGGGCGTGCGGATGACCCGAAGACAAATGGCCCTTCTTTTTGGCCCCTCTACTTACAAGCGAAGCACAGTTCGCATACCAAGTGGCTAACCCCGCTGGAAATGCAAGCTACCAAGATATCAAGGCGATAATATTGGACCATCTCGGATTAGACGCCGAAGCGTATAGAGTACGCTTTCAAAAAGAGGGAGGCACTCCTGGGGAGAATCCTAAAACGCAGTTTTTTCCCTTAAAGATGGCTGCTGATAAGTGGTTACAACCCCTCACTAGCACCAAAGAAGAAGTCATGGCGAAAAACTATTTGGAGCAATTCATGGAGGCTCTACCATATGCCACACAAAGATGGCTAAAGCAACATTCCAGCCTTTCAGTAGAAGAGGCAATTGAAATAGCAGCAAATTACAACAGAGCACAGCCCCGGACTATGGGATGGGACCCAGAGAAGACACATAAAACCAGTGTATCAGCCAAAGCAGAGAAGAAGATAAAACCCTTAATACAACATCCCAGACCTAAAAATGTTTGGATAGACTTGCCACCTGTTCGGGGGCCACAGTGTTTCGAATGTGGCGAATGGGGCCACATTGCCCGCATGTGCCTTAGAAGAAAGCCTGCTGAAGAGCCAATGGAAGTCGGGTACCTGCCAAAAGCGGTTCTGTATTCAGCCGAGATGGGAGCATCCTTTTATGTGAGTGTAAGGATGAATGGCAAATCAGTAAAAGCACTTTTGGATTCAGGTTGTAAGCAATCCGTAGTGCAGAAAAGTCTCATACTACCCAACCAATACCTCCCAGGAACGATAGTTCACATCCGGTGTGTGCATGGAGACGTTAAGCCCTACTCCGTGGCCCTAGTCACCATGCATCCCATAGAGAAAGGTACCTGTACAGTAAAAGTGGGAGTAGTTGATAACCTACCTGAAGACATTATTCTGGGGGTGGATAATCCAGGTTTTCTTTCCCTGTTCCAGAGTAAAAAAGGTGGGGAGAGAGGTGGTGTGGATAGCCCTGCTCTGGCCCTTATAACTCAAGACCCTTGGCTGATAGATCGCAGCTTCCGGTTTGCCCAAGCTAATGACAATACACTCTTTAATGCCTGGGAAGCCGCTCATGTGAGTCAGAATAACCAGAGCATCACTTATCCCCGTTTTATAATTAGAAATGAGCTCTTATACCGAGAGGGGAAAAAGGAAGGACCCACACAGCTATTGGTTCCCCTGCCCTTCCGAGAACAAATTCTGTTCTTCTCTCTTGTCCATCTCCGGACATGCAGGAAAAGAGAAGACATCCGAAAATGTGCTGAGACATTTCTTCTGGCCCGGCATTTATAAGGACATACAGAATTATTGCATGACTTGCGAAATATGCCAGAAGAAAAACACCCACAGACCGACCGCAGCGCCCCTATGTCCTATGCCTATTATCGGAACCCCCTTCGAAAGGGTCGGGATGGACCTGATAGGGCCGTTACCCAAATCAGCTAGAGGAAATCTTTACACCCTAGTCATCGTGGATTATGCCACCAGATTCATAGAAGCATTTCCCCTCCGGACACCTACCACCAAAACCATCGCTGAGAAGTTCATGGAATTATTCTCCATGGTCGGGTTCCCCAAAGAAGTGGTGACAGTCCAAGGAACCCGTTTTATGTCCCGCATGATGAAAGAGGTATGCAGAACCGTAGATGTGCATCATCTACAGACATCCATTTATCACCCCCAAACAGACGGGTTCGTCGAGAGATATAATCAATTGCTGAAGACTACCTTAAAGAAGATGCTCACTGCAGAAGGACGTGAATGGGACCGCCTCCTGCCATTGGCTCTCTATGTATTGTAGCGGGAATTCCGTTCTCCTACAGAACTGTGCATAGAGACCTGGAACCTCGGTGAATTAGGATGGCCCAAAACTCACCTCAGTACCCAAAATCCCCTTACCGAGCTAGCTACAGTGTCTCATTGGTCATAACAAACTCCCAATGCTTAGACAGACCAGAACGTGAACTTAGATTACCTCAGGTATCGTGGAACACATGAACACTCTTTCGTTATATAATCATTGCAAACCAGAACATGGAGTAAATGAGGACACGTGCATGTTTGAAATATTTATTTACTAATGCATGGTTCTCAAATGCAGTATCTTGTACAATACTAGCAAACATATTATAAGCAACAAAGTTATCAGCATAGTTATTAGTCCATAAAAGGCGAATGGTGACAGCATACTAAGATGCTGAAATGAATAGGAATTAACAACACCTAATTCACACCCTCCCTATTTAGCATAGTATTTTATATCTATGAAGGTCTCATTTGGGTTTTAGCAGGGCGGGCCCATACCTCAGAATCTCAGTGTCAGAGGATCACATCATCTTCCACCAGTTCTCTGCATGCAAAGCACCATCAAGTGCGTTACGTGTATTTTCAGCACAACAATATAAAACCAGCCTTCAGCACTCACTGTGCAGACAGTGTACCGAGCAAAACTGATATCAGGGCAATAACATATTATTTCTCAAGTAAATCGCGAAGCTCTTCTGGGTTGAAAGCTAAAACAACAATTATGTGTCATGTGCAAAATAAGGCAGAAAGGTAAAATGGCGTTTAAACATTTAATAAGCTAATGCTAACTTAACACACTATATAGAAAAGAATTAGCTATATGACACCCCCCCAATGATCCGAGCACGGACAAAACTAAGGCAAGGTAAAACCAAAACAGGGGCATAACATGAAAGCAAAGTTCAATAATAATGAGCTAAGCTAATCTGAAAAGGTATACCTGAAGGCCTATAGTGGCCAAAATAAATGGACCAAACTCTACAACACAAGGCTCTAAAATATAATATCAATAGGCCAGGGGCGTATAAAAAGAATTGAGTGCAATAAAAAGGCACCTTCAAAAAATATATGCTGGTACGTGCCTAAATAATAAAAAGTCTCAGAAGCATCTCAGGATAGGACTGTATATGCAAAATATGCAGCAACAGCTTCCAACATGAAATCACTGTCATCATCCGAAAACAGTTCAGCCATCCAATTAAGCAGCGGAAAAGAACATCCGTGCTCCTCTAGCACTGGATCCTCTAGCATCATCAGAGGACAACTCGGTGGGTTTTCAAGAACGCTCTGTGCCAAGAACTCATGCGCCGCTGCGAGTATGTCCACTCATGCATCGCTGCCAAGGCCATAATCCTTTCGCCAGAACAAACCAACTCGTGAGCAACTACGGGGCTCATCAGATGATTAAAATCGACGTCAGGAGACACTGTCAAGCAGAGACACAAATCAAGGGCCCATTCGAAATCGCAGCTAAGGCAATGAAACACAGGCTGGACACATGTGAAATAGGAAAATCGAAACGATAATCCAAATGCCGTGCTTAAAGTCGCAAGCGGCAGGGTGCCATAGTAATCAAGCATCCGAGTTGCGAAACTGCAGTAGGAGGGGCTATGCGGCTTCCAGCGCAGGACGGGCATCCATGTTTAATAAAACAAAATATCACCAAAACGCCTGCAGTTAATGCCAGTATAACCGGGAAGCCACCAAACAGACTTGAAAATATAGAATGGAAAAAGCTAGGGATGATTCCAAATATCTTCTCGAATGAAGTCACGAGACCACTGCTAACTAATTTAAAAAAGTGAACCAGGCCAGAAGTGGAGGAGGCATTAAAGATTTGATGAACCAGCTCGCTGAAATGTAACGGTAAATCAGTATTTAAAAGGGCCTGCACCTCTGTGCGCGTGTTAGCTATGTGAAGGACGAGTGTTTCACAGGCCGAACTCAGGGCCACTTCTTTTTGAGACAAAAGGGCTCTTATTCTACTCATACCATTAAACTCTGCTTTCAAGGTTGGGATGCGCGGCCAGATAGATACAGCTGAACTCCCATGCGTAGGGGGATACAGAACGTTTTTGCAACAGACGACACGTTCTGATACAGTTACCACATAAGCGACACCTTTAATTAAACCGCAACACTCCTCGTTATTCAACAGTAAATAACTACCATTCGCCAGTAACGTGAATGTGGGAACTATTGCAGGAACTGGAGTCCCTTTTAAAAAACATGCCAAATTAGGGCGGTCCTGATTACAGGAACCATGTAACTGGATGTGCCTGCATATCAATGAATGGTCAGGGGACTCAGTGCATTCTTCTCCATTAAGACGCACTTCTTTCTCGTCTTTCAAGCATCTATAAGTGAATGGAAGAGACCACGCCTCGTGGAGGAATGAGTTCCCTAATGGTTCATATCTCCCTATAGCTATGTAACGCATACAATTAGTAAACTTGTACAAGGCAAATGGTAATGTGATTAATCCGTGGATAAGCCACGTTGCAGCAGTAGCTTCAGCTACAGAGAACGGCAAAGATTCCAACCTCTCAATGTGTAACATGGAAAATGAAGCATCACGCATTGAAAGCATGCGTTGTTTGTCAGTTAAATTAAAAGGGGCAAAAAGAGAGGAAACGTTCAAGTAACTCCAAGGCACACGACCAGCCTTAAGCGTCTGCAGGGTCCATGCAAATTGCATAATAGAACGCAATTGATTTTGACCATGGTACAAAACACACACTTCATCATGTACAATGTCAACAACAGAAGATACAATGTTATTCACCGTATAAATGCGGGAAGAAAGCATGTTAATACTGTTATCGACAACTGCAAGCACCTTTTCTAAATTAGCTTGATCTATTGCCCTTAGGCGCTTAGCAGCCTCAACCTGTGAAGTTTTCCAGATTTCATTGTAAACTGCATAAATCCATCTTTTAGATCTTCCATTAGCCGGGCCTTTTATGAAATCATTTAAATCCACATCATCAGTCAGCTTGGATAGATGTAATTTAACAGCAGCTAATGTAGAATGTTGTAGCCAATTCTGACATAATTTGCCAACCGAGTAAGTGGTGACAGTATGGTCAATTTCAAAACGTGGATCAGGCCTGACTTGTGTAAAACCTTCAGTTAAACCCAAAAAGCGACGTTGGCAAGAATCAGAGCTTCTATGCCAAATCAGCCAACCCCTTTGATCCAAACTGGATACAGTGAAGGATGAATTGCACAGTAACGTTTGCAATTCCCGAATGGAAAACTGTGTGAAATTATCCCAACCGGAATATTCTTCTAAATCAGGAATAGAAGGGGTATTTAATTTTTTTGAAGTAGCCAATCCAAAGCATGTTGGCTGAAAAATGGTAGAATTTAAAAACAACATATGATTTGGGATGAGACATGCACAGTGCAAAGCCTCAGTGCCTTGTACCTGCCAAATTTTAGAACCCCAAACCGATTTTAGGTCAATGGTTTCCTTCCATAGCTCGTAGCCCTCTGCAGCTAATCTGTCTAGAAAGGACTTCGAATACAGCAATTTAGCATCGGTAAGTCTAACTTTGGACATGGACTTTTGTGTCATCTTAAAATAAAAGGACTCAGGACTCGATTGATTAAAGTCGGTAAAATAAGTGTACTTTTTCAAAAATGTACTGGAGCTGCCTTGTAATGGTGCTGGGCAATGTTCCCACTGTGTATAATTTACAGTACCCCTTCTAGAACTTGTTTTATGCAGAAAATTGTTACCAAAATGTTGAAAGCAAAATAAATCACCATAATTAGCAGATTCTAAATACAAATCCTAAGCATCAAAGGCAGCATAATATTGCAAATCAGAAAATAATGATTCTACGTCCTGAACATCCCAATCATCAGAACGTATGTTTTGTTTCACCACATCCCCCATGTTCACTCTGAGTACATTAGGGACATTAACCACTTCAGTTGGGCCATGGATTTGAAATTTAACTACATCCCACACAATCCCATCAAGAACCGGCCAAGCAGTGATGTTTACAAAATTCAAGTCTCTCTTCAGTCTGTGTGCAGAATGGGACGAGGAAAGGGGGGCCAAAATTCCATTAAGATGCTGAATGCATGTTCTCTCCTCGACATAGTGTCCATCGATCAGATGGAAAAAATAAAACACAAACCCAATTGACATAAAAAGATACACTGAAAAAAGCACCAGCCAAATATACGTCCATGGAGGGATCAAAAAATGTTTTTTAAATAATGTGGCATATGTTGCTAGACGTGAGGGTTTTTTCGAATTTACTGAAACAGAGTCAAATGAGAATCGGGATTCTGTGGTCAAACGTGTCTGTAAATCAGGCATCGACAAATCAGCAGGATAGGCATAGTCTATGTCATCAATGTTATTAACGTGATAAGTATTTAATAAGGGATTGGAAACTGCAGGCATCTCGAGGGCCACCTCTGGCTCAGCATTAGAAGTAGTGGCCAATACAGAATTTCTCACAATCGAAGGACAGGAGACTGCCGGTGTCATACTATGAAGAATCGGCCACCCTGTGTATCTTGACATTGTCAATTGAGATAAACCTGTTGTCCTTACGACCTGGAAGTGGTGGTAAAATGACTGTTCTTGTGCCCTTCACTCCAAGAACGGGAACCGGCGCTCGATAGGAAGGACCAAATTCTTTCTTGTTATCGATCTTCTCTCGAACCAGTTCCCCAACTTTGGGTAGCCAGCCACCTACCGGGATCTGCAACGCACCATCCCGATGTGGAGGGCAATTGTTCCTTTGCAAGACTGTCTCTGGTCTTTTGTAGATCCTGTAAAACATTGCAATGTTCATCTACGTCAAAGGCCGTGGCTTGAGCCACGCAGTCTAGACCGTCGAGGTCAGGGACATACATCTTGATACCAAAGAGCATTTCGTACGGGGTCCGCCCACCCAGAGACCTTCCTGGGAGATTGTTTAGAGCATGCTGCACGCCATTAAGGTGGGCCAACCAGTTTCTACCAGTGCCTATAACTCGAGCTGTCAAAGATTGCTTTAAGTCACGGTTCATTCGCTCCACTACACTATTACCCTCAGGTCTGTATGGAGAAGAAAACTTGACTTGGACCCCCAACGAAATCATAGCATCCTTATACGCCTTAGAGGCGAAAGCAGGACCCTGATCCGAATGGAAGGTACCACAGGCAAAAATCCCTACAAAGACACGCAAATCTCTAATGACAGTCCGTGAATCAGTGCTGCGATGGGGCCATAACCACAAACAGCGTGTGCATGAATCAACCGCTACTAAGATGTACTTATAAGCAGTATCAGAAGACAAAGGACCGCAGTGATCTAAATAAACGCACCCCAGTGGTTTATTAGATATGTACAACTGTGTCTGAGGCGGACACGCAGCAGTCGAAGGCTTGATCTGCTGGCAAATGTCACATTGAAGGACATAATCTTGCGTCTGTTTGTACAGTCCCCGCCACCAGAACCTCTGTTGTAGCTGAGTTACAGTGGCTGAGACACCCGCATGCGCAGACGCCACACCTTCATGCGCCGCTGTAATCAAAGTAGCTCTGCGATCCGAGTTGGGAATCAAACGCTCCCCAACATCAGGAATTTTCACATAAGGAACCTTATTGGGACTTAAGTGGTACGTGTACTTCGAAGGGAACCCCGAAGGATATATATACCCCTTCTCAGTGGCAGCAACTGCTGCCAAGCTGTCATCATCAATTTTACTTTTGGACCGTGTAACAGCTGCAACTAAGTATTTAGATACTGCAGATTTCGCCGCTTCATCAGCAAGCGAGTTACCGACAGTGTGGACTCCTACACGCTGATGGCCGAGAGTATGAATCACAAACACAAGTGGCAACCGCTCTTTAAGCTCAGCCACTCGGACCCAGATCATTTTATGTTTTATTGTGCTACCCTTGGAATCACAAAAGTCATTCTGAATCCAAAAGATCAAGTTCTCATTGTAAGACTGGACACAGTAGTAAGAATCACTTACGATTAGAGTTGTCACACAAGGATCTGCGTACTCCAATGCAAGCATCAGAGCACGAAGCTCTGCTAATTGTGCAGTGCAGTCCCCTAGTGTCTGCGTGTGCACGACGCTGGACTTGAACTCATCATTCAACAATGGCTCATGCGGAAACGTAGGCATGTTTAGAGCCATGCGCAACCTGCGCTGAACCATCAGTGTAAATGATGCAATGGAAATCCTCCAGGGGTCGCATTGCTAAAGGAGCCGGATGAACGAATTCATACTGTAAGTACTCATGCGACCGTAATGAGGTGTCAAAAATAAACGTGACATCCTGGGATGTCAAGAATGAAGCCCATTGAGGCGCTAGGGGGCGCACAGCGGTATGGCTGAGTAAAAACGCAGCTCCGCCGGACGGCTTGGATAACGCTGTCTGAGCCGGTCGAAAGCCCCCCCCGACCGCCGTAAACCGAAGGATAAGTGGTATGAATGTACCCAGCACCAGATGCAGCGCTTGTGGTGACCACTACATCGAGTTTCGTGCCAAAAAACAGCATTGTAAGCGGGAGTGATCGGAGCGAGTTAACAAGATGGCGGACACCGCTACGAGGGACAGTTAGACCATCGAGGAACTTAGCGCCCTGGACCCCATAGGCGGATTATAACAGCGGACTTAAGGTAAAGGACATCAGCACGGCGGATGACTGGGGAATTATACAGTAAGGAGCGTACAAGAAATAATGTTTAAAACGATGCCCGGCTCCTTTAAGAGACTCTGGTCTCTAGAACACAAAATGGCGGCGCCCATCGGGATTGTGCAAGCCGAGGCTGTTTGACCCGGGGATAGCGCTGTGCAGGACTGTCTGCGATGTGGGACAGAGTCTAAAATTAACGCGCTGCTGGCCGAGGGTTGCTCGCTAGGATCGGAGCAGCCTGGGCACATCTGAGGTGCGGAGCTTCACTGCAACTAACGCTTTTGGGGAAAAGGGCATGCAGATGTGGGAAGATCGGCCCCTGAATTGCATATGGGCCCAGAGACTGTGATGTGCCGATCGCCATGGGAGCAACACCGCTCCAGATGCATCTGCCTCTGCTTTAGGTACGAGCTGTTTCCCGGTTCTGGATAGTGTGACTGCGCGATAACGGTGGGCTGACAGCCGAATTTCGAATACTGCAAGCACAGACAGGCCACGTAAGTACACGTGTGCTGCTGTCCACTGCTTAGTGTGACCACCGAAGCAGGTACCGGGTGTAAAAATGGATAAGTTGGTATTGAGGGCGGAGGGACACCTATCCTCGTGATGTTGCAGCCATTACCACGGGCAGGAGCCAGTTAAGCATCGGTGGATACACGCAACTGCTGCCACCCACACGTAAATGAACAGATTCACTGCCCCACCTTTGGCAGATGGCATTACACATAGCAAAAGAGACGAACACCCTGCCAGGAGCGGTATAATGAGGGCGCTGTCATAAAGAGGTCTGCCGCCGCACCAGCACACGATCAGCAACCCCGAGAGGCTATGACCCACAGCGACATTTTACTTATGGAAAAGGTGCGCTACTAGGAGACAAAACCGGCCTGCTAGACCCGCGTCGTTGCGCTCGTGCTACAGCGCAGAGGTGATTCCACGCCGAGACACCATCCAACTGTGCCAAGAATTACGCTCACTGTGGACTAACGATAAATTGGGGGATAAAAACGCGAAGGAGAGAGCTGACGAACCATTTGACTGAGGTGTGCCCCACGATTGCCGCAAGGGGACCGAAGGAGGCGGCGGCAGCTGGAACCACCAGATCCACGCGACAATTGACGGACAAGAAACCATCTGAGACTCTTACAATGGGAAAGCCAGATAAACAACAACAAAAGATTTCATTTGAGAATAAAAAAACGCCAAAAATCACCGAACAATCGCCTGAGGGAGAAGGGGCACCGACGATGGAAGCTACCTCAAACATGGAAAAGATACTACTGTCAATACAGGCGAATGTCCAGGATATCAACGGTGAACTGGATAACCTAACATGTAGAATGGACGGGATGTCCGACAAGCTCGAGAAACATGGCGAACGACTGGAAAATGCTGAAGCCAGGATATCATCGGTGGAGGATGAGGCGCATGCTACGACCAGCAAATGTACTGGCATGGAACGCGTCCTAGAAGTGATCAAAGCAAAGGAGGAAGAGTTGGAAGCTGGCTCCAGAAGAAATAATGTACGCATTACGGGCCTACCAGAGTCGACCAACACGGGCAAGATGGAGGTCTACATAGAACAATTGTGCAGAGACATTTTTGGTACGGAGGCCCTATCCCAAATTTTCATTGTCGAAAGAGCCCATAGATCCCTAGCGCCCAGGCCAAGACCGGGAGCGACGCCACGCCCAATCATAGCGAGAATCCTAAATTACCGTGACAGAGACACTATTTTGCGCCTGGCGCATGAGAAAGGGAAGATCACGCATCAAGGAAACACTTTAGAGTTCTACCCAGATCATACAATAGCGGTTCAACAAGCGAGGAAGGAATTTGCATCAGTAAAGTCAAAACTGAGAGAACTCAACGTGGGATACTCCATGCTGTATCCGGCGAGACTACGAGTCACATGGGAGGACAAAGCAGTGGTGTTACCGTCCCCAAAGGCAGCTCAAGAATTTGTGAAGAAGGTGGTACAGCACAACAAACAGCGAGCACAAGATGATCACCACACGGACTCAGACGGTACTGAGTAAGAGAGGGAGTAGAAATCAACGGACTTATGGTAAGACTTAACTTCTTTCTATCCCACGATGTACTGCACACACGGTCCTAGGGGGCCACGGAGGTAGAGGGACGATACTCCCAATGACAGGAACGGGCCCAACCTTGAGACTCACTTGGATGGAAATAACTGCGTTCCAAAACCATGGACTAAGACCTAGACTGAGATGGCTGAGGTGCAGAATCATACAGCCTACGCAGACCAAAAACTTTGGATTTACTATGTGGTGGAGGGTAATGAGAGACATGCTGCGTAGAAGGGGGCCCTGGAACGTGGGACAATCGTGCAATGCACTAACTATAGACACAATTCTTGTGCTGAAAGTCTATGTGTACTACTAAATTGAGGCTATTATTGATATTGCACGCTCTTATCCACCCCGCAGCCCACACTGAATGGAGCAGCACGGTTGAGTACAGGACTGCGCATATGTGATGCGTTATGGTCAGGGGATGGGGCAGAGTTTTTTGACACAAACATAGAGTGGGTATGGATGTTTAATGTTTACGGTCTACGTGCAAGATTAAGAGGAGTAATAACGGCACGCCTGTGACTGGCATGTACTTCGAGAAACGTCACAGCAAAACGAACTCACCAAGAAGGGTTGCATCACATCGATCTATTGATTTAATGACAACAGTATTGTTTGTCAGGTTGCGGTGGGAGGGGGGGTGGGATCACAGGGACATGTCCAACAAACATGGTTGAACAAATTTGTAGAAGAGCCGTCCACGCCCATTTGATTGGGCGCTGAGTTGTGCCCTAGGCGGACCTCCCAAGGGTACTCCCCACAACAGTTTGCTCTAAATTGCTCTAGTTTATAGGTATCTACTCCAAGGGTAAATGGCTTTGGGTTGCTGGAGTGGGCGGGGGGTTGAAGGGTAAGGGTAAAGTTCATGTTCAGAGACCAATCGCTATTGAAGTTGTTGTGATAATTAACATGATATGGCGGGGTAATGTCGGGCTCATTGACACTGAGAGCACTATCATGCTAAGAATGGACTACCAATCGTTAATTTATGGGATGTCATGGCCTTATAGATGACCCAAGCAGGACAGATGCAGACAGAACACACCTAAAATTTCTAACGTGGAATATTAGAGGTTTCACGCAACCACGTAAAATCAGACAAGTGTTCGCCTATTTGAATAGATGGAATATTGACATAGTCATACTACAGGACACTCATATTGCACCAAATACACAGCAACACATAGGTAAACGCTGGGCCGAAGCGACTTACGCTGTCACACACTCATCGTATTCAAGAGGGGTGATCACCCTGGTCAGGAAAGGGGTGAACTTTAAGATACATCGAGTGATGCAGGACCCTAATGGGAGATATGTAGTGGTTTCCGTCACTTTAAGAGGACAAAGCTTAACGCTTCTAAATGTATATTGTCCAAATATAGACTCGCCAGACTTCTTTCAGGAAATATGGGGGCATTTACAAACGTTCACTAACACCAATATTATATGTGGGGGAGGCTGGAATGTAACAATGACGGATGGGGTCGATCGATCCATACATTCTATTGAACAACATAGACAAGCAAGGACCAAACTGATGCATATGCTACAAGACATCTCACTAACAGATATATGGAGGCAGAGGAACATAGATACGCCGGGAGCCACTCACATATCAGCGATACACAATAGCTGGTCACGCCTAGACTACTGGCTGGGCACTAATAACGTTGCCTTATGGACGTCACGTGTGAGCGTATTACCACGCACCTTATCGGATCATAACCCAGTCCTGCTACAACTGACGATTCCACAATACACTCCACCTCCATTCCACTGGCGGTTCAATTCACGTGCACTTACTGACACGGTCTATGACGACACTTTTAAAAAAGCGATCAAAGAATATTTTCACATAAACGAGCCGGTGGTGGATGACCCGGTGCTTCTGTGGGAGGCTTTCAAGGCCACTATACGGGGGGTCTGTATGACAACTACCATTGGCATACTAACAGACATCCGACACCAGATAAAGCGATGTGAAAAACGCATGAGAGAGCTTGAGACAGTGTTTGAAGCTACGCAAGATACCGTCTTGCTGGCTGAGCTGCGACAGGTACATTCAGAGCATCAAACATTCATTGAAGATGAAATTAAATATCTAGACCGAAAACACACCGCTAGAACATTTGGAGAGGGTGGTAGACGAGGCAAGGTGCTAGCACATAAAATATGCGAGGGCAAGAGTCACTCGGCTGTGCTACGGATCCACTCAGACGATGGCAAGATACACACACAAGCTGAGGGCATATTGAATAGCTTTGTAGACACATATTCGTCATTATATAAATCACAACCAACTGCATCCGGGGAAGAAATTTTCCAATATTTAGATGATGTAGTAATTGGGTGGCTATCGGACGGACATAGAGAATACTTAGCGATGCCAATCGCAGTAGAAGAAGTATCTGAAGTAATTAAGACCCTCCCCAACGGTAAAGCGCCTGGCCCAGATGGGTACACCAATGAATTCTACAAACAATATGTAGATCTTCTTGCTCCACACATAGTGGGCATGTTTGGGGCAGCGTTCGACCAGAAAGAGCTACCTCCCACACTTCGTGAGGCAGTGATAATAGCTCTTCTCAAACCCTCCAAAGACCCGGAAAAATGCGACTCCTATAGACCGCTGTCACTCATCAACACTGACTCTAAAATACTAGCGAAACTACTGGCAGTTTGCCTAACCCCATTGATGACGAAATTAGTTCTCCCGGACCAGGCAGGGTTCATCCCCACACGATCAACGTCACACGACACTCGATCACTATTTGCTTTATCACACTACTTACAGCCCACTACAAAGGCGGCAGCGGTTTTACTCGACGCCGCCAAGGCTTTTGATTCCATAGAATGGAGATACCTGATTGCTGTGTTGCAGAGGATGGGCTTTCCTAAATGGTTCATCCAATGGGTGACGTTGATCTACACCAATCCATGTGCTAGGGTGCGTATAAATGGGTATGTTTCTAACATTTTTGCAATTGAACGAGGCACCAGACAAGGGTGCCCACTACGACCCTTGCTTTTCGCTCTTGCGCTCGAGCCCGTAGCTTGCATAATTAGACAAAACTTCAAAGCATCGGCCCTCCGTTTTACTTCAAGACCTCTTCACATATCCCTATATGCGGACGATATGCTCTTATATGTCCGCGACCCAGATACACATTTAAATGAACTACTGAGAGAATATATCAAATTTGGAGGACATTCGGGGCTAGCTATAAACTGGACTAAGTCTTCAATAATCCCACTCACGGACACGACGACCCCGTTTGCGACTGAATACCCATTGGAATGGCAAAGCGAACCAATACGCTACTTAGGGGTGATGTATCACAGAGACCCGGTGGAGGTAATTAGATCAAACTATGGTGCAGTAATTTCCAAACTGGAGGATAAGGTACAAAGATCGATTCAATTACCATTGTCCCTTGCAGATCGCATTGCGATTGTCAAAATGAACATGCTGCCTAAACTGCTGTATCTTTTTAACAATATCCCCATTACGACCCCTGCAGAAGTATTTCGCCGTATAAAAACGTTGGTGTTGAAACTCATATGGGCAGGCAAAGAAGCCTGTATCGACCTCCAGACGCTTAGTCTTCCCTATGTGCGCGGAGGTTTTGGAGTGCCAGATTTTCTGCTGTATTTCTTGTGCGCACAGGCGCAATATGCTGCCTATTGGTACCACGAAATACCATATCTCACCCATACCGCCATCGAAAGGGATGACGCTGCACCAGTCCCACTGACAGCAGTTATATCCCACACTAGACAACCACTGCATGCACGAGACATCAACTCAGTAGATGTGACGGTTATAGCCTGGCAAAAACTAGCTCAATTAGCACATAAGACACCGCTATATGCACCCGCAATGCCACTGTATAACCATCAGGCACTATCAGTAACTGGGGAGAAAGTGGGCATGACGTTGCTGCAGAGGGCAGGAATTGACAAAATGGGAGATCTATTTAACGAGGGCGAATTTATGGAAGCTACAGGCCTTACATATATTCAGCACAAATCACCTATGTTTCACTTCACATATCACAGATTGAAAAGTGCTTTAAAAGAATTATACCCTTCATTCCCTACTGAGCCTGACAGCCTGGACACACTGCAAATGGTTATTACAACAGCAGACACAGAGCACTTGGTATCCAGACTATACTCCAAGGCACAGGAGGAAATACCGCACGACACGGGGAAAGCCAAAACACGATGGGACAGGGTATTACTAGAACCACTGACAGACCAAGAATGGGCGCAAGCATGCGCACTAACACAGATCCTCACCCCGAATGGTAACCTTAGAATCATTCATTATAAATTCCTCCACCAAGCATATTATACACCCGCACGAATGAGCAAATTTGGTGGTCAAATGGAAGATAGATGCAGGAGATGCGGTATGGATGGCACAGATTTTTCACACTTAGCATGGAGCTGCATAAAAGTACAGGACTATTGGGTAGAAGTAAGCAGAACCCTCTCCGTTATGCTGGGTACTGAAGTGGACTGCTCGATACAGGTTTGCCTATTGGGGCTAGTACCACACCTTAAATCCACTAGACGAAAGTTCTGTGCGGTTTCGCTACTATTGGCCAAAAGGCAGGTTGCACAATGCTGGCACAGTAGAAAAGTGCCTAAGTTGTCCAAATGGATGCAAGATATGTCCAGCTGCAGAGATAAGCTTATAACGTATGAGGAAGATTTGCCAGCGAAATCCAGACCTAAAGACTTTTGGTGCTATCTAACAGATTATTTGCTCACATTGAATGATGAAGGCGTGGGGGGATCGTAAGGCCTGATTATCTAATAGATATCTATTCTTGTGTTGATAAGATGCCTGATAGGTTCCGCTGTAACACAAAACTGTTACTATTTCTCAATCCACACAGATTGTAGACAAAGATGTATGGATTGCAACGCGTATTATGGTTAGGTCTCTAAGTTTCAGGTTATGGTTAGTTTATTTAATTTAAGATAAAAAGAAGTGCAAAACGCAAGACCACTATTGCAATATTGTTATATAAGCGGCGACGTCATCGACGACGCAAACGACCAACGTCAGCATTCATATAGAAAAGTATATTAATCCTGAGTCAAGACTGTGTTGGTTTGAGGCCGGCCCCAGGGTTGTAGGCCAATAATGATGTACTTTTGTAAAAGATCAATGAAGGTTTTGCAAAAAAAAAAAAAAAAAAAGGATGCAGAGCATTGAATCCACCGAGGGTGCAAAGCTTTAGAATTTGGAACACTGGCTTTCGTGACTGCCTCGAAGGCAGGACACGGGGTAACAACCAACATGCGCTTTCCCTCTGACAGGGCACGTTCCTTAAGAATTGCCATCTGCACAGCCGTCAAAACCTTCTCCACAGTGGAAAAGCGCAATTCAGCCGAAGTGTACAAGTGTGACTTGTAAGCAATAGGTACTGTGTCTCCTTCATTAAAAGTCAGTTACGTGAAACCCACCGTTCCAGGGATAATTCTTATCACCAGGTTGGTCTGGTTATCACGAGTCAGTAAGAATTTAGAGGTGAGCAGATCAGCTTGCAAAGACCGGAGAATAGCCGAATGCTCAGGCAGCCAGCATGATTTGGAAAAAGATGGTTGTATCAAAGCATACAATGGCTTGATACGCTGGGCATATTCCGGAATGTATGTCCTTCCGAAATTCAAGAAGCCCAGTAAAGATTGTAATTTTTTCAGTGTTGTTGGAGCGCGCAGTTGTGCGCATTTCTCCAGGAAGTGAGGAGCCAATCCCTTTCCCTCATTGTTGAGCTCGTAGCCCAGAAACAACACTGTGTACTCTGCAATGTGTGAATTTGCAAAGTTGAATTTGTAACCCAAGTTTGCAAAGGTACAAATAATCCTGTTAACTCGACACAGATGCTTCCAAAGTTCGTCGTCTGTGAGATATATGTCATCCACATACGAATAAGCATCTGGGTCGATTCTCTCCAAAAGAGAGACTATGCGGGCAGTGAAAATCCCAGGACTATTCTTATAGCCCATTGGTAAACGCCGAAATTGTTTCTGGACACCACCGCAAGTAAAGGAGGTCCATTGGGAACTTAGACCATCCAATCGATGGGCATAAAAACCGTTGGAAATGCCAAGCGTGGTTTTAAACCGCTTACGCACAAGACTATTCCCTAGAGCAGAGCCGTGGGTATCTTGTACTGCACAGTTACCGCAATGCGAGTTTAAATGCCTGTAATCCAATACCAAACAATATGAACCGTCTGGCTTGTTCACAGTAAAAAGAGGGTTATTCATCGGTGACACACATGTTTCAATTACACCTTGATATTCCAATTGTTCAAGGATAGCCGCGACGGAAGCCTTAGCTTCACGCCGTATGGGATATTGAGGTTGAGGTTGTGGCTGAGACCGTAAAGGAATCTCGTGGCACGGGGACAATTTATCCCAACCACATTGATTGCGGTACACAGCCGGCGCTAGATTAAGAGCCCACTCTTCTGCAAAATGCAGCGCATCCTCTTTCGAGACTGTGCCCGCGAAACTGGGCAGGATCACCTCCTCCCCTCGTGGAGCTGCAAGCACAAAAGGTGGTGGCCAGTCAGCCTCCGAAAGCAAAATGTCATATGTAGACGAACGATTTTCCCAAAATACCCCTTTTATGGTCCGCTGTATGTCACCCTCGATTAACAGGACAATTTCAAAAAGTCTATCAGGGGGAGCAACTCTTGTATCAGCTGTTTCAATCTCAACGTAAGTATCAGTCACTGTCATCCTCAGTAGTGGATGGAGGGCCTCTCTCACTATGGTAATCTCCGCCGCACTGTCCAGCAAGGTCAGAGCCCACGTCAGATTCCGAAGCCGCATTCTCACAATCTGTGGCATATCGATGCGCTGTTAAGGCTGCGACTTTCTTCTTGGCAAACTGCGATCTCTTAGGCGTAGAGCCTTCCTGCTTTTCTGCACCGTTTCTCGGGCGGGGCTGGTCACGTCCTTGCTGGCCACCCCGACCCCTGCCGCCCCCTCCACCACCGGTTGTCGGAGCCGATGAGTCCTGAAAGGAACGAGGAGAGCGTTGGTCAGAAGCCTGAAACCGATCAGGAGTTTTAATCGTCGCGCGATCGCGCAAGTCATAAACACGTTCCGACTGCGCAGGCAACGGAGACGCAGGACGAGAATTCTGGGTTTGTTGTTGTTGCTGTTGCTTTCCCTCTTTCTGTTTTTTAGGCCAATTTTGTTTTTTGGACTTGGGCTGAACTTCCGTTTCCAAAGTTTGTCCCTGGGGCTGCTTTTTCTCCTTTACAGAAAAAGGCTTAAGACCCTTTGCATTGCGACCCACGGTTTTATAAGCCGCCACAATAATCTTCGCCAACTGTCGGGGTTTCTCGGCCTTGGAAAGCGCCGCCAACGCGTTAGCAACCTGAAAGTTCACTGCATCCCCCTTGACATTAGCAAGGATCAGATCGCAAACTAAATCAAAAGTGCCACACAGGTGCATGCCCAATTCTACCGCAGACTCCGGTCCGTGATCATCTTGAACACGTTTAAGGACCGTAGACAGCACGGACATAGACGGGGTGCCGTAGCACCTAGCATAGACCGCTGCAAAAGTCTTACCCCAGGTTTCACATTCAACAAGCTCAGGGGCCAAATCCTCCGGCAAACTAAGCGTAAGAATCCGGTGCTTTTCACTAGGAGTCGTATTAGGAAATACAGCTTCCAGCTGGTCAAATTTCTCGGCAAGCCAGAAAGGAAAATCATCCTTATCCTGGGGCTTCTTGCCCATGACGGCATTGACCATGACGGGACTGAGTTTCAAACCACCCTGTCCGGCCGGAAGCCCCGCACCCCCCGGGGCTCCACCCGGAAGATTATGGCTCATGTAATGCACTAAGGCTCTAATCACGGCAATCGCGACTACATGTAGTCGTGTGAGTTCAGCCACGTTACAATGGCCGTGTAGAGGATGAGGAGTAAATCCAGCCAAAACAGGCCAACTAGCGCCCGGAATGGACAAAGGACCTAACCTCGGAGCGGTTAAAGAATGGGGTAGGGCGCCACCAAACCAAGCTCCATGCTGCCAAACGTCAATAGGAACTTCCTGTGCCCTGTACGGAGTATACTCATTAGGTACAGCTGTGGGAGTGTACGTGTGGAACACTCCAGAATTAGCGTCCACCGCCGGAAATGTCACCCATGAATAAAACAGTTCGTATGGATAAGCATGTTCCGCACTCACCACCATGATCACAGCCAAGCCTTCCAAAGGCACATTGTACATCCGCAAATGATCTCGCACCGCAATACGACTATGCTGCGGAATGTCCACGGCAGCCATGATAGCACAGGAAATATGAAAAACAAAGTAAACTTTGTAGCACAACTGGGTAGTAATTCAAGGAAACCTTTTAGTAAGAATCAAGCTTGAAAAGACCTATTTCAAAATAGGTAGGTTTTTCCGACACCACTGTTTTCCGGAAACGGCAGTGAAAGGGTTAAGGAATGAATGATATACTACTCGAGTGTCATGATATAAGGCCAACAACGTATGGGCGCCATGTAGCAGGAATTCCGTTCTCCTACAGAACTGTGCATAGAGACCTGGAACCTCAGTGAATTAGGATGGCCCAAAACTCACCTCAGTACCCAAAATCCCCTTACGGAGCTAGCTACAGTGTCTCATTGGTCATAACAAACTCCCAATGCTTAGACAGACCAGAACATGAACTTAGATTACCTCAGGTATCGTGGAACACATGAACACTCTTTCGTTATATAATCATTGCAAACCAGAACATGGAGTAAATGAGGACACGTACATGTTTGAAATATTTATTTACTAATGCATGGTTCCAAAACGCAGTATCTTGTACAATACTAGCAAACATATTATAAGCAACAAAGTTATCAGCATAGTTATTAGTCCATAAAAGGCGAATGGTGACAGCATACTAAGATGCTGAAATGAATTGGAATTAACAACACCTAATTCACACCCTCCCTATTTAGCATAGTATTTTATATCTATGAAGGTCTCATTTGGGTTTTAGCAGGGCGGGCCCATACCTCAGAATCTCAGTGGCAGAGGATCACATCATCTTCCACCAGCTCTCTGCATGCAAAGCACCATCAAGTGTGTTACGTGTATGTTCAGCACAACAATATAAAACCCGTCTAGATCCAGATTTTGGCAGCAGCATGTGTGTTATGTCTATGGAGGTGCGAAGATCTGACCTCACAACAACATCATGTCAAGTTATCCTTGCAGCCTTCAGCACTCACTGTGCAGACAGTGTACCAAGCAAAACTGATATCAGAGCAATAACATATTATTTCTCAAGTAAATCGCGAAGCTCTTCTGGGTTGAAAGCTAAAACAACAATTATGTGTCGTGTGCATAATAAGGCAGAAAGGTAAAATGGCGTTTAAACATTTAATAAGCTCATGCTAACTTAACACAGTATATAGAAAAGAATTAGCTATATGACAGTATTACGATCCCAAATACAAAGCAGCCTAGGCTGTTCATCATTTGAACTCGTCTACGGAAGACAGATCCTTGCTTGAGATGACCAAAGAGGCACGGGAGACAGAAGAAGAGCAGGAATAGTGCTCATAGCTAGAATATACACAACAACTACGGTCAAGGTTGGGAAAATTAAGAGACCTCGCCTACTCCAATCTGGAAAAAAATCAAGCCAAACAGAAGAAGTACTATGATCGCGGTAAGAAGCTGAGAAGGCTAGCCGTTGGAGACTGGGCGTTGGTACTTCTTCCATCTACTACCAGTAAATTCAAGAGTGAGTGGTTGGGCCCCTACAGAGTAACGGAGACCATTGGTGATACCACATATAGGGTACAAGTAACACCATCCAAGAAGCAGTGCTATCATATTAATATGCTTAAGAAGTGGCTCGCGCCTCCACCTAAGGTGCATAATCTCCTGGTACCCTCAACCACCGGCCCCGAATCCACATTGGAGAACCTCATAGTCAATGAAGACCTTACCAACAAAATGAAAGAAGAACTACAAAATGCTCTCCGACCCTTTTCTGGCATCTTTTCGGATCTTCCAGGGAAAACAAGTCTAGCAGAGCATAAGATTGAGACACATCCGGGAAAGCTGGTAAAACAAAAGCCATACAGAATACCTGCCGCCAGGAGGGAAGCAGTGAGACGTGAAGTCCATGAGATGCTAAAGCTGGGGGTCATTCATCCCTCTAACAGCAACTGGGCATCGCCAATAGTGATGGTCCCGAAACCCGATGGGTCAACGCGTTTCTGCATGGACTTTAGGGCTCTAAACGACATCTCCACATTTGATGCTTACCCTATCCCGCGGGTAGACGAATTAATAGAAAAGATCGGAGACGTGGCCTATATTACCACATTTGACCTCACTAAGGGGTATTGGCAGGTGCCACTCCGTGAAGAAGACCGGAAAAAGACCGCCTTCATCACCGACGAGGGTCTGTTTGAATTTAACGTTCTTCCCTTCGGTCTCCACGGGGCACCTGCCACTTTCCAGCGCCTGATGAACAACATTCTAGGTCCACCCCCGTCCTTTAGCTCCGCGTATTTGGACGAAATCGTGTACAGTAGTAGCTGGCCCGAACACCTGGAACACCTGATGATCATATTGGAAGCACTCAAACGCGCCGGCATACACGTGAATGGAAAAAAATCACAAGCAGCCTTTCAGAAAGTAAAATACCTGGGTTACGTGTTGGGTGACGGAACGATTATTCCCCAAACAGAGAAGGTAAGGGCCATAGAAGAGACACCCTTTCCGACAACCAAAAGGGATCTTAGAGCATTCTTGGGCCTTATAGGATATTACCGCAGGTTCATTCCGGGGTTCGCAGAGATAGCATCTCCCCTAACAGATCTCCTTAGGAAAGAGGTCAGACCCAAATCCCTTCTCAATCCATCAGCAGAAGTATAAGGCACATTTAGGGAACTAAAGAAATTCATCAAAACAAAGCCAGTTCTCCTATCCCCTGACTTTGAGAAAACTTTCATCCTAGCCATTGATGCTTCTAATACAGGAATAGGGGCAGTGTTGTCTCAGGTAGGAGGGGGTGGACACGAGCACCCTGTTCTATACGTAAGCAGAAAACTATTTCCTAGGGAATGCAAATATCCAACGATAGAGCAGGAGTGTCTAGCCATTAAATGGGCTATCGACAAACTCCGCTATTATTTAGAAGGAAAGCCATTCATCCTCCACATTCACCACGCTCCTTTGAAATGGATGTATAGGAACCAAGGACAAAACCCACAGGTACTTCGTTGGTTCTTGTCCTTACAGCCTTTTGCGTTTGAAGTACACCACAAAAAAGGGAAAGACAATAACAATGCTGACTACCTGTCCCGGGTCTTTCCTCTCCCCAAACGGGAGAATCCAGGGGGGGAGGTGTGTGACGGGGCGGACTAGCCAGATGAAGAAGTGAAGAACGTGCGGGAATGGTGGGCTGCCACAGACGACTTACCCACTCTTATCCCATTTCAGCAGGAGCCCTGGAGATCACATAACCAAACTTTATTAGGCGCCGGGGAAGAACAAAGTGCAGGTGCCTTTAACTGGAGCTTCATACATGACGAGACTCCTCCCACAACTGACGTCAGAAGGTACAGCCCATCACAAGAAGAGGATCCCCGGAAGAAAGATTGCGGCGTGTATCCTGAGGAGGAGGAAGTCGCGAGCTGGAGAGAAAGTGAGAGAAACCAGAGACTGGAAGAAGGAAGAGACGGCGAGGAGACGAGGTCGGGACCTGGAACCAGCGTGGAAACGCCAGGAGGCCAACGACCCCACGAGTCGCCCTGCCACATTCCCTGAGGAGGAGCATGGCTGGAACAGGTACGGGCAAGGTGGCGGGCTGGGTTGGACGAAAGGAACGCCCGACTGTGTGAACCTGTGCTCCTCTCCATATGTACGAGCCCCTTGTGTATACTTAATTTTGTACATACTCGCTGTTGTCCTTTACACACACATGTGCACTGCTATTCAAGTTCGTTGAGTGTTCATCACAGTGCACTCTGGGAGATATAGTTTTCCTCACTCCCCTGGTCCCTGGTTTAGGTTTAAGACTGTAGGACGGTCGTCCTGATTCTCCTTTCTTTATTTGTTTTGTTTTGGGTTCCGGCCATTCTGATACGGAGACTTCGAAACTGGGAAGAAAAGATTCTCAAGGCCCAAGAGAAATGCAACATACCCTCCCCCGCATCTACAAACAGGAAGAACAAGACGGATCCCGCAGCCTTTGCTAGGGAAAGACTGTTTAGTACACAGAAAAAAGTGTTGGGAAAAATAAAACCATCTCTGAAACTATTTGGTCTACCTTCTGATTCTGATACCCCGCCACAGACTGCTAATGGTTCCTTGGCGAGAGAGAAGAGCAATGGGGATAGCGGGCATCCTTGCATGGTTCCTCGTCTCACCCGTATTGTGTCAGAGATTAGCTTACCCATGCCGACCCGCACCGCAGGGGACTGCTATAGTAGCTGTACCATTTGCAAATACTCATCTCCCTACTCATATTGGCTCACTACTGCTGCAAGGTAGGGCCATTCCAAAGAATCGAAAGCTCTTTCCAGATCCAGCACCAAACATACCAGAGCATGGCCAGCGGTCTAATGCATATTTCTGAATTCTGAACAGCCTACATATGTTTAAAGAGGTACTTCTGGTTGGGACAAATCCGTTTTGGTCTTGGTGTATCAAAGTTTTGACCAACTGGGCTATACGTTTGGCTAACATGGAAGCAAATATATTATAATCAGTGTTTAGCAGTGCCAACGGGCTATAGGAGTCTAGTGATTCAAGATTCCTGCCTGGTTTCAAGAGGGAGATCAGCAGTGCCTCGTTTTTGCGTGGATGTGAGCGCTGAATCTTCTTTTGCTGCTTTGTATACCCGCAGTAGCTCCGGTATTAATATGTCTGAATAAGCTTCATAAAATTCTACCGGTAACCTGTCAGGACCCGGAGATTTGCCATTTGAGAGGGAGAAAATGTTTTTATTAATTTTGTCCGGTAGAATAGGACTGTTCAATTCTTTCTTCTGGCATGGGGCTAGTTGTGGTAGCGTGAAATCGGCGAGAAAGGCCTGTATGTCCGCGGCTGTAGTTTGCAAGTGAGATTTATACATTTCGATGTAGTGTGTTACAAAAGCGCTGTGAGGCAGATTTACAAGCCCCTTGTGCCACTTTTGCGTCACTTTTAACATGTGAAAAGTGACGCAAAAGTGGCGCAAGGGGCTTGTAAATCTGCCCCTATGTATGTCTCTCTGTGCATGTACTGTGACTCCCCATGCAGTACTTATGGATGCCACTGGTGAGGTCATGGGATCTTGCCGTATCTGCCATGACAGTAATTTGCCCGGTTTGTCCCCCATATGGTGCGTCCGCGCTGAGTGTGCTGCATAATTTAAATGGCGAAGTTGCTCTAGTAGTCAGGAATGTTCCTCTCTATCCTGCGCCAATGGTGTTGTGGAGCCTCTCACTGCCTCACCCTCTCTCTGAAGCAATGTGTTTTCAAGGTCCGTTAGTTCAGTCTCCAGCTTTCTTCGCATACCTGCCTGCGCGCATAGGCAATAACCTCGGACCACTACCTTAAACGCATCCCATTCTACCTGTGGCGTTGTGGCTGTATTTGCGTTGTCCTCAAAGTAATGTGTGATGTTAGTGGCAAGTAGATTGCTAAATGGCGCATCTAATAGAACATAAGGTTGAAATCGCCAGGTGGGAATAGGTGGCCTGGTGCGTGCCCATTCCACCTCCAACATGTGCGGGTTATGATCCGAGTGGGTTCTACCTAAATAATATACCGCAGAGATTTGTGGAAGCAGCTCCTCTGAAAGCATGCAACAGTCTAGTCACACATGCAACCCATGAGCTCCTGAATAATAGGAGTATACTTTATCATGGGGGTTGGAATGCCTCCACACATCCCTCAGGTGCCATTGTGTTGCCCAGCTATTCAGCGCTTTCATAGCGTTGTGAGTGCTCGTGCCTGAGAGGGGTGGGAAGGAGTGGTCGAAAGACACATCCAGTACACTATTATAATCTCACCCTAAAAACCTGTGAATGCCATGGCGCCAGCACGCGTGAAAGAGTGTTGAGGAAAACAGCTTGTTCCGTGTTGGGGGCATAAAGCGACGCAATGACAATCTGCCTGCCATCCAGTGTGCCTCTAAATACTACATACCGGCCGTCTGCATCTACCAACAAATCAGTGATTTGAAATGAAACGGCTGCCGAACCCAAATGAGCGCTCCTCGTGCGAATGCCGAATATCCTGTTGCATATAATTGGCCCCTCCAGCGGCGACGTAGGTGTGCGATTTCAGCTTTAGCTATATGTGTCTCCTGGAGGAGAGCTATTTGTATTTTGTGTCGCGTGAGATATGAGTATATCTGATATCTGCGTGATGGTGTGTGGATGCCTCTCACATTCCATGTGCCGATCTTAAGTGAAGCCATAGTGTTTGCAATCTACTGACATTAGGTGTATACATGGCCGCTTGATGAACATATGTGGTGCGATATACCCAGCCGTTAACATCTTGCTCAGCTTTCTAATGTGCAGCATGTCACTCTTCATAATCTGGCATAAAATAAAGAATATCTCTAAAGAAAACCACAACAACTTCATTCTCTTAATAAATTCCAAAATGGCGAAAATGCAACTAGCAGTCGTCCAAACCATCAACATAGATGACAATCAAAGAATGTCTGGGGGGGTGTGCTTCGCACTGCGCTGTGTTAAATATCAGAATGTATGACTGTTTCACAGAGACTCCCCATCTCCAAACCAAATATAGAAAAGAATAGGGCTACCCTCGCCGACATACAGCCGTCTGTTGAAATTTAAGTACACACAGGAGCGTAAAAGTCTGCAATAGAATTAGTAAACTAAACCATACCTCCCCAACCTGGACTACACACACTTCCCTAATTGAGGGGCATATTAGCAATGGTGATATCGCTGCTTAGCGAGACCTTTCCAGCTAAAGCAGCGATATTTTTATCACCCTATTAGCAAGCTGGCGCTAACAGCAGTTAGCGACAGCTTGTTGGCGATAGCTACAGGTTTGGGGCCCGCATTGCATGTCAGCTATATTTATCGCTAATGATGCAAAGTGGGCGTACCCAACCTGTTAGCGACTGAAAGCAGTCGCTAACACAGCTATCGCCTATTAGCAAGGCAGGCGAAGCAATAAAAAAAATTGCGCTAAGCGCGATTATCGCTAGAACCTAACGCCTGCTCAGACCATGACTTAACCTGTGTATCCAATGGGAGGTGGATATTCAGATTAAGTCCTCATTAGCGTTAATGCTGGATTTCCAGCGATATTCACGCATTGAGCCGCTATCGCCGGATATTTTATTGCTTTAGAGATAAACCTTGCTAATAGCACGATATCTCTGCGATAATATCCGGCGATAAAAAAAAATGCGCTAAGTGCATTTAGCGATAATTATCGCTATTTGTTGCTAACATGCCCCTGAGTGCTTATCATTGACCATCCTGTGGAGTTTTATCGTAATTGGCTACATACAAACGCACTCAAACCTTGGTACCTCATCAGCATCCCATCCAATGACGGTGTCTCTCAGTGTTCATACTATATCATCAGCCGTTTGCGGGGTAACAGTCGGTTGGTCGCATGAGTCCTGCAAGGTTTTTATGCCATAAACACGATCATTATCGCTTGTTTGGTTAATGTGACTGAAGTTGGAGGCATCTTCGGTTAACAAGGAGCCACTGATTTCAGCTACCGCCTGAAGAGCTTCCCGCTGTCCACTTAGGATCAAATTCTGAGGTGACAATGGTGTTTGCGCCCTCACCGACATCCTCTCTCTTCTGCGGCGACGGAAAGGGGCCCTTAACTCCTGCTTCTTCACCACTGCGTCCGAGCCCCGAGATCCTGCGGCGTCGATGTAGAAAAGAAATGTGTTTTGCTGTAGGGGACCACTCGCAGGTGGGCTGGAAATAACAGGGAGTATTGTACATTGCTCTGCCTGAGACGTTTCTTCAACGCCATAAATGAAAATCTCTGCCTCTGCACTTGTATAGTGTAGTCCGGAAAAAACATTCTTTTGTGATTGTCTATTTGAATGTCCTGTAGCTTTCTGGTTTCTTGCAGTATAGTATCTCTGTCCCTGTAGTTGAGGAGTCGGCTAAGAAGAGGCCGTGGGTTTGAGCTCGTAGAAGGGGGTCTCGCTGGTACTCTGTGTGCGTGCTCAATTACAAAGTGGGGTGAGAGGGTCCCCTCCGGCAGCAGATCACAGAGCCAGTTTTCCATATAGGAGGTGGGTTCCCTCCCTTCCTTTCCCTCCGGCAGACCCACCATGCGTACGTTGTTCCGTCATGTGCACTCTTCGGCATCTTCAGCCCTCTCCTCCAGGAACTCCACTCGATTCAGCAAGCTTTGTACATGCTTATCTGTTTGCACCACCTGCGGTTTGATGTCGGCAAGCGTGGTCTCCAAAGTTGTGGTACGATCTACTAGCTTCCGTGATCTACATGCAGATGAGTGAGGTCTATGGCCACCTTGTCTATTTTGGTCTCCAAGGAGGTGCGGGTTTGATTAATGGTATCTTCCAGCCTCTCCACTGCTGCTAGTACCGCATCTAACTTGTTAGGGGTTTGATCCGCTGGTCCCGATTTCGCCATCTTTTCCGGCTTAGATTTAGTTGAGAGAGGTGGTGCCTGTGCTCCTCCCGTTGCAGTCCGTTAGTGGGTGCCACCTGATATGAGTCGCAGGATGTATACACAGAGTGTTGCACACAATGTGAGATGGCCCTGGTATTGTGCCTATGGACTTGCAAGTGTCACAGTGTTTGCGCTAGCTGGGACCAAGCATGTAACGCTTTACAACCAGGAATACTGGCAAAAGGTCCACAAGTGAATACCTGGTCTCTCCCTCCTCAGTAAGACCTCCTCCTAATCCTGGCTTAGGGATACTTATAACCCAGTTCCAGCGCTCAATGACTCGGCATAGGGTTTACAATGGTGATGACCATGCGTCCAGGGGGATGATGCAGCCGCCCAATCAGAAGCAGCCACACCTGCAGGGATCCTCCCAGGGGCACATACAGTCTTCCTGAGGGCAGAATGTGCCTAGGAGTGTGTGACAAAACTGGTTTCACAGCCCCTGCCATGTGTTGCATCACAGTGCTGTCGCAGCAAGAAGTCCCTCACACTGTGGTATTTGGTTTGTATTTACCTCTACGGACGTGATCACTTGCGGCGTCCTCCCTGGGATTGGCTCGCTTGACTTTAGCCTAAGCCTCTGTGGCCAGTACACTTTGGTAATAGAGTCTGGGCTTGTGGCACAGTGGAGGGAGTCCCGCTTATCACTGCAGGTATTTGTGTCCCATCGCTGCTGTGAGTATAGGCCAGGGTCTCTCTAAGGCAGCGCCTAGTATCCCACATGTTATCAGCAGGGGGGACCTCTGGCACAGGTAGCACAGGGCGTCTTCTTGGGTGATTCTAGGGGGCTCTCCCCGTGTCTCCTTGTGGCTCCTGTAACAAAGTAGGTGGCCTCACAAGCGAAGCGGAGCCCCGGGCGTGTTCAGGCGGCCCCACCCCCGCCGCTGCTGGCAGGGAGAATTCTCACTCACCGGGGGTTTCCTGCGCCTCCGTCAGGGATCCAGGCAAGACCAATATTCCGGTTAGCGCAGCAGGAGAATTAGGAGAATCGAGGTTGCAATGGACCGGTGGCACCTCGTCACACCGGGCGATGTGAGGGCAGTTCGGGCCGGGTGGGTCTCTTTCACTTTCGCCCGACAATGCCAAGCTTCCCGCCTGTTTGGAAAAGGATAGCGGGGAGATGCAGGCCGCCCTGCTCCAGCCACGTTAAGGTCTTGCAGCTTTCCTGAGTTCACCGGTTGAGCTGTCCCCGGGGGGTCGGCAGTTATTAACTCCGGACTCGCTCCACATGAGCAGTGCCAATTTTCATGGCCTTGTGGACCAGGACTAGTCACGGGCTCACGTAGCTGGCCTCCCCTGCTCAGCAGCGGCCCGCCAGGTAGTCCGCATGTTCAAGAGTCCCAATGCGGCACATTGGGTCCGGGCAGGACAAGATCCTCAGCAGAGATTCAGGTCACGCTCATGTGAGCAATGGGTCATTTGGGAGCCCTTCAGATGTCTGCAAACAGAGATTTGTGCCTGGTGAATGGAGCATCCAGCAGAGCTCTACCCAGGCAAATCTGCTGCCATTGCGGTTGTAGCCACGCACCACACCGCCCATGACTCATAACGGCGTGGTTCTGTCATGAGTACGTAAGCGCCACGCTCATCCTTTTCCCCCCGCACCACGGTGAAATTTGTGGCGAAGGGGTTAAAGGAACCTCCTATTTAAGGCATTAAAAAGTGTGACAATTTACAACTGCATGTATTTGTCAGTGCGCAGAAATAGGAAAATGAAGCCACTCATCCCTGGTTAACTGCCCCCACCAAGTCTTTATTTGACACGTTGCAAGTGAGCTGAAGAGAGAGCTGGGCTGCAGTGGGGCACAAGAGCAATTAAAAAAATAAAGCATCCTCTACTTTAAAAGGCCATTAAATGGCCAGTGAAGTACTATTTCCTTGCGCACACATGAGCTAAATGAATCTCCTGTGTCATTGAAGCTGTAGCAGCCCGGGCTACTGCACTCAACGGGGGTGGTGCAGAGGGTCTGAGGCCCTTTCAGTGCAATGGGCATTGCGCACTTGAATTAGTGTAAAGAAGCATGCTGAATTTACAGCCCTGGTTTACAATTCCTTTGTTTTTCAGTCCCTATGCTTTTTAATTAATTGAAAAATGAATAAACTTTAAAGAGAGACTGCATTGCTGAATAACCCTGAAGTTTAAACAAATTGAGGTCGCAAGTAGGGTAGGGCTGAGGAGGGGCCGAGGCTGATTTTCTGTCTGCCTAGTCCCCCCACCCATGACTCCAGTGCCCCGCCGTCCCAAAATTTGAGGGGGATAAATCTCCCAGGTCCACCACACTTCCTTTGCACAAGACGTCAGCAACACAAGCTTTATCTTCATTCATTTTTATCCCCCACATTTTCTACACTTCCTCCGCCCTTGCACAACACACAAACGCTCACATAAACACAGTCACATGGACAAACACACAAACACGCACACACAAAAACACATATGGATGGATATACAGACACAAGCACATTTGGCAGCTGTATAGGAGTCAGAATGTTCATTTGCAGTTCCAACTGGTTGATTTTGAGGCAAGCTTTTACCAGAGAGCAGAGGTTTCCGATCTCCACCTCTCACAGATGACCTCCCAACCCAGGAACAATGCATCTGACATGACCACTGGCTCTGGGTGGGGAAGAGAGAGGGGCCTTCCCCCAGTCCAATCACTGTTGAGCTGCCACCATTGCAGTTATTTTGCAGTCTCCTTGTACACCTCAATGAACATTGATAGGAAGACTCAATTGAATCAGCACCAAGGAACCTATCAGAAGCTGAACCCCAAACTTATTTGTCTGAACACTTCTCTCATTATAAAAAGCACTATCTGACGCTGTTGTGGCTGGGGTCATTCCCCACAAAGGACTTGACCCCTAAATGGAAGTTTACATGGCTGACAAAAGAATGCCACTTGTGCGGACAAAGAGAAGAAACGCTACTACACCTTCTATGCATCTGCCCCTTGCTATTAGAAACTCGAAAAGCTGTCATTCTCGAGATCTTTAGGAAAATTCAATTAAGGTCATGCATAGCCACGGTCATACAATGCCTTGGAGGCCTGTCAATCCAACTGTCCTGCCGAGCCATTACTTTTTGGAAAATGGCAGCCAAAGAATTGGGCATACAAATGAATTAAACTGAGTGGCTATGGCATGACTGCCCGGACATTTTTCCCCTGCACTGACACTATTTTCTGATGTTTTCTCATTGAACCTCCTTATATCATTTATAAATTGCACTGATTACAAAGGTTATATTTTTATTTTAACCACTGATGACGATTGAGTATATGACCTCACTGTGTTTTTATCTTTTGTACCTTACAGACCCCTATTTTTTTTAACTCTTTTTATTAAAATCAAGGCAAAATTCGATCACAGAGCACGTCCATACATTGCATTCCAGCATTAAACATTCTTTTGGCATTTTGCATATCGCTATTATCCACAGCACATAAAGTATATTAATAGTCCACGTGTTAATCTTGTATCGCCCCTCCATTCTCCCCATCAGAGACATCGTCTGTCTGCAGCCTGGGTGGCTCACAGATGTACCCCTGAATTTATTCCAAGCCCCCCATTCTCTACTCCATTTTCGAGGACATCCTCAATTACAGAACACTGCTTTTTCGGCCACCATAGCTGTGTTTATGTCTTTGCACCATGCAGTGAGTGTCAGTGACTCTTCCGAACCCCATTTTTGGGCAATATTACGCTTTGCAATCATTATCCCCAGTGCAGCCCAATCCAGTGCTGGGTGAGTAAAGTCATTCGGTTCCCAAACATTCAGCAAACACCTCTTGGGTCCCGGCACCAGTGACACCTCCTCCGTTTGTGATATTGTTCTCAATACCTTTACCCAGTATTCTGCAATCTTCGGACATTGCCATATGGTGTGATACTGACCCCTATTTTAAATTATTTTGTATTATGTGCTTTCGCCATTCTTTTGTGATTTTTAATGAAATCAAATAAAAGTATTATTGATTGATTGATTGAGTCTTCAGATCCACCACAGAGCCAGCATGTGCCACCATGCATGGTCCACAACTAGGATGCAGAGGCCAAGCAGAACAGAGGTTTCATGGCAATCCGGGTTCAAGGCTGAAACATTGGATCATGTTGTTATTTAATGCTCCATTACTTAATAATACACAAGGATATGGAACATCAATATGCAAGGTTATTGCGGATATGTGATATGCGATTATCTAGATTTTAAGGAAAATCAAATTAGAGCGGTATTGTTCACAGGCTGAAAGGTGAGCGGCATTCTGCTTTTTCAGTGAGCCAATGTTCAGTCTCTGTAATGACCTGTATTTCTTGATTGTCCACAAATCTAGTATGTTACAGTTCTGCACCCCATACAGGGGATTGCAGTGTAAGATGAGCCGGGCTTATCTACTCTTGCAAGCAGTCACCATTTTTCCTACTCTCCAGCCATGCCTCCTCTAGAAGATATGCTGACCTTCCAGATGGGCCTCTGTCAAGTACTAGAGTGGTTATGGTACTTTTCAAACCAAGGCAAATTGTGCATCCAAGCAAATAGCATTGGCAAAAAAATTAGAGTATGAATAGGGTCTATACCCTGTACCCTAGAAGCCCTGGGTGGTGATTATGGAAGCGGATTATTAAAAACCCACTGGTGCAGGGTCACTCTTAGTCCACGGGTTCTTAACAAGTAAGGAGGAATCGACACTGGAGTGAAGCACAAACCAAGGGTCATTTATTAGCATTCATGAATGGGAGCTCATTCGACAAGCACCATAGAGATTCTATAGGAGGAAGCACACTGAACGATGGTGACATGGGTTTTTATAGCAAAAGATCACAAACAAGGGATGCCTAGAGGTAAATAGAGCTTTTGGAAGAAGACACAAATGAGGTAACTGTAAGAATCAACATCCTTGGTGTCTTGTGCAATTGTCACATCCTAAGGCTGCACAACAAGATATGCTATCTGAGTTAACTTTACTTGAGGCTTTACCATTGTCTGAAAAACCCAGAGAAGACGGCAGCTGTTCTTATGCGCTGACTCTGCATGTATACACAGCCTACAATGACCCAATCTAAATTCTTTACTCATGTTTATACAGATGCAGTGTCATTGATAGAGCCGGGCTGGAAGTAGGGCGAGGTGAAAAATGGATGAGGCATAGCTTAATTAAAAAACGAGAGAATCAGATTTTAAATTGTAACAGTCCTTCTTTTTCAGCCTATGTTGAATCCATTTTAAAAGCACATATATTAGTCTTGTATGTTGATGTTCATAAGTACGTAAATTTCAGTTTGCATCATCATATCACGATTTGATTCATGAACATTAATTGGGGGAGGTCTCATATTATTTCAAGTGGCTATACAAGCTGTACATATCATAGGGGCACATTGAATGTCGCAACAGCAGGTGAGAAAGAATATTCCTATGGTTGCTGTTCCCATTAAGAATTTCCAGCCCCAAGTAGAAATGATTCCCCATACCTACTCAGACCAAGTCCATGTTCCTTGGTCTTGATGTATTTCTGCTGCTATTTTATGCAATTTGGAAATGGTGCAGCCCAATCCAGTGCTGGGTGAGTAAAGTCATTCGGTTCCCAAACATTCAGCAAACACCTCTTGGGTTCCGGCACCAGTGACACCTCCTCCGTTTGTGATATTGTTCTCATTACCTTTACCCAGTATTCTGCAATCTTCGGACATTGCCATATGGTGTGATACTGACCCCTATTTTAAATTAATTTGTATTATGTGCTTTCGCCATTCTTTTGTGATTTTTAATGAAATCAAATAAAAGTATTATTGATTGATTGATTGAGTCTTCAGATCCACCACAGAGCCAGCATGTGCCACCATGCATGGTCCACAACTAGGATGCAGAGGCCAAGCAGAACAGAGGTTTCATGGCAATCCGGGTTCAAGGCTGAAACGTTGGATCATGTTGTTATTTAATGCTCCATTACTTAATAATACACAAGGATATGGAACATCAATATGCAAGGTTATTGCGGATATGTGATATGCGATTATCTAGATTTTAAGGAAAATCAAATTAGAGCGGTATTGTCCACAGGCTGAAAGGTGAGCGGCATTCTGCTTTTTCAGTGAGCCAATGTTCAGTCTCTGTAATGACCTGTATTTCTTGATTGTCCACAAATCTAGTATGTTACAGTTCTGCACCCCATACAGGGGATTGCAGTGTAAGATGAGCCGGGCTTATCTACTCTTGCAAGCAGTCACCATTTTTCCTACTCTCCAGCCATGCCTCCTCTAGAAGATATGCTGACCTTCCAGATGGGCCTCTGTCAAGTACTAGAGTGGTTATGGTACTTTTCAAACCAAGGCAAATTGTGCATCCAAGCAAATAGCATTGGCAAAAAAATTAGAGTATGAAGAGGGTCTATACCCTGTACCCTAGAAGCCCTGGGTGGTGATTATGGAAGCAGATTATTAAAAACCCACTGGTGCAGGGTCACTCTTAGTCCACGGGTTCTTAACAAGTAAGGAGGAATCGACACTGGAGTGAAGCACAAACCAAGGGTCATTTATTAGCATTCATGAATGGGAGCTCATTCGACAAGCACCATAGAGATTCTCTAGGAGGAAGCACACTGAACGATGGTGACATGGGTTTTTATAGCAAAAGATCACAAACAAGGGATGCCTAGAGGTAAATAGAGCTTTTGGAAGAAGACACAAATGAGGTAACTGTAAGAATCAACATCCTTGGTGTCTTGTGCAATTGTCACATCCTAAGGCTGCACAACAAGATATGCTATCTGAGTTAACTTTACTTGAGGCTTTACCATTGTCTGAAAAACCCAGAGAAGACGGCAGCTGTTCTTATGCGCTGACTCTGCATGTATACACAGCCTACAATGACCCAATCTAAATTCTTTACTCATGTTTATACAGATGCAGTGTCATTGATAGAGCCGGGCTGGAAGTAGGGCGAGGTGAAAAATGGATGAGGCATAGCTTAATTAAAAAACGAGAGAACCAGATTTTAAATTGTAACAGTCCTTCTTTTTCAGCCTATGTTGAATCCATTTTAAAAGCACATATATTAGTCTTGTATGTTGATGTTCATAAGTACGTAAATTTCAGTTTGCATCATCATATCACAATTTGATTCATGAACATTAATCGGGGGAGGTCTCATATTATTTCAAGTGGCTATACAAGCTGTACATATCATAGGGGCACATTGAATGTCGCAACAGCAGGTGAGAAAGAATATTCCTATGGTTGCTGTTCCCATTAAGAATTTCCAGCCCCAAGTAGAAATGATTCCCCATACCTACTCAGACCAAGTCCATGTTCTTTGGTCTTGGTGTATTTCTGCTGCTATTTTATGCAATTTGGAAATGGTGTCATAAACAGATGGGGTGTAGTCAGGGATAAATATGCAACAGCTACTACCGATAATGCAACATGCTCCACCACGATCAGCTAGCATCACGTCTAACACCATCCAATTTTGTAATGTTACAATTCTCGTAATTTGGACCTCTTCCGTAAAATTTCCATGAGCCATTGCTGTTTGATTAGTTACTGCTTCTACCACTTGGGTTAGGCATTTAATTTTTCTACTATTTAGGGCTGCACCAACACAGAAAAAGAATCCCAAGTTAAAATCAACGTATTGCTGTAATGCTGCATCATTTTGATCTACTTCATCATTATTTATAGTTCTTTTAAATCTATTAAAGGAAGTGTCACTAAAAAGTTTTTTTGGTCTCTGTGGTAAGGTGCTAAGAACACAGGAGGAAGCAAAAAGGACACATAACATATTCTGGACCATCCGACTGGTAAATGATAATAACCTTTGTTTCCACTAATGAAGTAAGTGTCATGGGAAGATAGAAAACTACTATTGTTTGTTCCAGTGATATTCAATACTGTAGTACAGTCACCTTGTCCCACAGGAATACAACCAATAATGCTCACACAGAGATCTGTTTGGGCTCTGGATAGAGCGATAACAGGAGGTCCATTACCTTTGGCTGTTCAAGTGTTCGGAAAAACGTATCTTGTGGAGGAACTTCCTCTGCAATACTCCTCCATTTCTCATACAGTTCCTTTGGCCTGCGGGAGGCCTTCATCATCAGGGTAACAAACCTTATTTAGCTGAGCATTGAGTCCTCCCACATCAGCTAGAGTAATATTACTAATTTCAGAGGCCTACAAAAGTGCAAACCAGGATCCACAAGAGCCATTATGTGAAAATGGCAGGGAATGAGAGGCATTCCTCCCTTTTTCTGATGGGCTGGCAACATTCCACATATCCTGCAGTTGGTAGTATTCGTAGCATTATGAGTATGATGTAACATTTATATGAAAGTGTTTTTGAGGTATGACATTCTATGCTTTTTTTCATGATAGGAAAGAGTGAAGTAATAATGTTCTGTGGGAACAGGAGTAGTAGTGGGCAATAAGTTTCGAGCCGGAATCACTTTCTCCATTGTCCAAAAAACTGCTACCAATATTATCAATAATATGATCAGAGTCACCATACACAGAGTCGTGTCATTGCTTCACAACTTAGATCCCAATTTATGCATTTCTCCTTCTTGGTATCGATACAACCACAGGCCGGAGAGAGACCCAGGCACCACTGAAAATGTATCACAACCCACTCAAACCTAGTTCAGCCGATTCTGTGATCCTACCGTGTCACAGCCGAACAGTTCCACTAATTGAAACTGGTCCTCCGGTAACTCTATCTGCTACTTCCCTTCCTTGGTTGTAAATCGTACCTTGTTGCTGAAGGCACAGTTTGATCAGGAAACAAAGTGTCTTCATTCATAGGAACAACACTTTTCTGAGTTTGTAAGTTGTCTTTCAGATCGTTTTTGCCTTCTGGTTGGAGAACAGTTGTTGGGATTCATTTACAGTGTGCAGCATTGATCCAATTGCACCTGTTGGTGACACGGACAGCAGTTCGAGTTGCCAGCAAGACTTGCTCTGCGTTCTTCTAAATAAGTTCCGGATTCTTAGAGCGTTGAAAATTCATCAGGTCAAATTCACCGGGTTGGAGACCATGAGCCAGACCCTCTGATTTTTTGTAATTTTTTTGTGTGTTTATTCTGTTATCTTGCCTGTGTTTCTGAGTTTTCCTCCAGCACTGTTGTCCCTTGTGCCCCTATTTTTGCCTTCTTAACCCCCGCCCGCTCCCCCCTCAGTTTTTCCCACCGATGCGTCCCTCCGCTCTGCTTTCCCACTCACCACCCCGCTCCCGCCTCCCAGCTGCTCCTCTCTCCCTCTACCCCTCATATGGAGGCCGCGCAGCGGTAAAGAGAGCGTCCCTTGACCCTGTCATCAGGCAGGCCGCTCCTCTCACCGCCACACAGCCCCCCTGTGTGCCTTGAGCTTGCTGCTGCTGCCGCTCGCATTTGATTTGATTCGTGCCCCGCTTGGTATTTCCTGTATTCTGCATTCCGCTCTGCCAATTGCTAGGACTGTGTTTTTTTGTGTTTATTCAGTTATCTTGCCCTTGTTCTGAGTTTTCCTCCAACACTGTTTTCCCTTGTGCCCCTATTTTTGCCTTTTTAACCCCCGCCCACTCCCCCCTCTGTTTTTCCTGCTGCTGCGTCACCTGTGGCCCCTCCCCCCTGCTTTCCCACTCGCTGCTCCACTCCCGCCTCCCAGCTGCTCCTCCTTCCCACTTCCCCTCCTATAGAGGCCGCGCAGCAGCTGAGCCACTGGGGCGCCGAAGGCAAGCCCGTCTGTACGCATCCGCGCCTGGACGTGCCCAGTGCCAGAACCCCTGGCCCTCACGAACACCACAACACCCGTCTCCACTACAACTCCAGCGCCCTTCATGCACTCAACGCTGGAGGATCACGCACCTGCTGCCTGGCCGCCCCGAATCGCACCCTAGGACCCTTCTCCTGCCGGTACTGCAGCTTCACCATTATCCTGCCCGCCAACCCACCCAACTTCCTCAGATGCATCCTGCTCAACACACGCTCCGCCTGCAACACGCCGTCGCACTCAGGGACCTACTCGACACCAATCCCCTAGACATCGCCTTCCTGACGGAGACCTGGCTGAACCCCTCCTCGGCGCCTGACATCGCCATAGCCATCCCGGAAGGCTACAAGATCACCCGCAAGGACAACACCAAAGGAGTAGGAATCGCCATCGTCCACAGGAACACCCTCAAAATATTGACATACACTGATGACGCCCTCAGCACCTGTGATTACCTGAATTTCCAGATCCACACAGACCCCAAAACCACCCTCAGAGGCACCCTCGTCTACAAACCCCCCAGACCCCGACCGCAGTTCAGCGACTCCATCGCCGACTTCATCAGTACACACGCCCTTGCCTCCATGGACTACATCCTCCTTGAGGACCTGAACTTCCACATCAAGAACAACAACAACTCTTCCACCCTGATCGCGAACCTCGCCAACCTTGGACTCAGACAACTCATCACAACACCCACCCACTCTGCCGGCCACACGCTTGACCCCATCTTCTCAGCGAGCTCCTATGTCTTCTTCAACCGCACCACCGAACTCCACTGGACTGACAACCGTTGCATCCACTTCACCTTCCGGAAACCCACCACACACCACCACACCCAGCAGATGCCTTGCCGCCTCTGGAGCAAGTCACCAAAGACCAATTAACCACCACCCTCGCCCAGAGCCCACTCACAGACCCGACCAACCCGACGCCGCAGCCCTTAACCTCAGACAGTGGATCAACGATTAAGCCAACACCCTCACCCTGCTCAAGAAGCCCTCCAACACCCACACCAACAAGAAAGCCAGTTGGTTCACCGAAGACCTCCAGGCCTCCAAGCGATCCTGACGAAAACCCGAAAAAAACGGCATCAAAACTGCCCTCATCGCCGCCACTGATGACATCAGGACCCTGCTTGACAATGGAGAAACCGTTGCCCTCATCCACCAGGACATGTCAACCTCAACATCATCTCCTATGCCGACGACACCCAGCTGATCCTCTCTCTCGTCAAAGACCCCCACACCGCCAAAACCAACCTCCATGAAGGAATGAAGGCCGTCGCTGATGGTATGAGGAACAGCTGACTGAAGCTGAACTCGGACAAGACGGAGGTCCTCATCCTCGGATCCACCCCCTCGGCCTGGGATGACACCTGGTGACCGACTGCACTAGGAGCTCCCCCTACACCCACCGACCACGCACGCAACCTAGGGGTCATCCTCGACTCCACCCTTTCCATGACAAAGCAGGTCAACGCCGCCTCCTCCTCCAGCTTCAACACCCTCCGCATGCTTTGCAGGATCTTAAAGTGGATCCCCACCGAAACAAGAAGAACGGTCACCCAGGCCCTCGTCAGCAGTAGACTGGACTACGGCAACGCACTCTACACAGGAGCCCCGACCAAACTCCTGAAACTGCTCCAACGCATCCAAAACACTGCTGCATGCCTGATCCTTGACATCCCTCGCTGCAGCCACATCACACCCCACCCGAGAGACCTGCACTGGCTCCCTGTCAACAAGAGGAGAACTTTCAAACTCCTCACCCACGCACACAAGGCACTCCACAAAACCGGACCAGCATATCTCAACAGCCGACTCAGCCTCTACACCCCCACCCGCCAGCTCCGCTCCACAGACCGCACCCTCTCCACTGTCCCCCGCATCCGAAGAGTGACCGCCGGCGGCAGACCATTCTCCCACCTCACCGCCAAGACATGGAACACCCTCCCCATCTGCCTGCGGCAGACTGAAGACATTCTGACCTTCAGGAGACTCCTCTAGACCTGGCTTTTAGAACAGTAGCAGCTACCCCCCCCAGTGCCTTGAGACCCTCACAAGTATGCAGTGCGCTTTACAAATGCCATGATTGATTGATTGGTATAGCTTCATGCACCTGCTGGTAAATCAGAGACAACTTTTCAGTCAAATTTTTCAGGTAGTAACTCAAAATAGGCGACTGTATTCCCTTTATCACATTTGACCTTGGGGGTCCCCATACATTCATAGGCCTGCCAAAAACTATTTTGTAGGGCGAAAGTCCAATCTAGCTATGTGGGATGGAACAAACAGATAACAACGCTAGGGGCAAAGCATCTGGCCAATTAAGGCCCCTTGTTGCCTGTATCTGCGCTAGTTTTAACTTCAATGTGGCATTGTACCTCTCTACGAGACCCGCTGCCTGGGGGTAATTAGCAGCATGAAACTTGTGTTCTACCCCTAAACCCTTTGTTAGGTACTCTATTATCTGGCCAGTAAATTGGGGGCCAGTGTCACTCCATTGGACTCTACAAACCTCAAAACAGGGGAAGAACTCCTTTAACAGAATTTTAGCTGTTGTCAAGGCTGTGTTGTCTTTGGTTGGATAAGCTTCTACCCACTTACTTAAGGAACAAGCCACTACTAATACATACTTCAAATTATTACAGCGCTCTAACTGAATATAATCCATTTGAAGTGCTTCGAAGGGAGCCTGGGGTGGAGAAAATCCACCGGTAGGGGTTGATACTCCCTACCCGGGATTATGCTGTAGACATATCATGCAATGTTTAAGCAAATGCTCAGCTCTTTTCCGAATGTGCTGATTATCCCAAACCTGTTCTAGTTGGGAGATAGTGTTTTTGGCCCTAACGTGAGCAGGTCCATGAGCCATGGTTACAAAGGGCAGTAAATAGGAATAAGGCAACTTCCATTTCAGCATATCTTTGGACCTCTAACATCCCTCATCATCCAATTCTCTTTCCTTTTTGCTTTCTGCCTTTTCTTGTTCCGTAGCTAACTGCTGTATTTCTTTGATCTCCATATACATATGTTCCCATCTTTCAGCTTGGGATCATAATACATACATCCTACTTGTGTGTATATTTGCAGTATTTCTTGCAGCTTCATCTGCGAAGGCATTTCCTTGTCCCACTTTGTCTGTGATTCTCTTGGGGGCACTACATTTGATGATGGCTACACTCTTTGCTATTTCAAGGCAGTAAATTGACAATTTACCAATTCACTGAGCGATATTTTTGAACCATGGGAGGTTAGGAATCCCCTTCATTTCCAAAGCTTGCCAAAATTATGTGCTACACCAAATGCATACTGACTGTCTGTGTAAATGTTCACAGATTATCTTTCACTAAGTTCACAGGCCCTTAAAAGCGCAACGAGTTCAGCTGCTTGGGCAGATTTTTGCGGAATACGGGCTGTTTCTACCAAGGTTTGTAATGTGGTTATGGCATAGGATACAGAGGTGGTGTCGTCGGGTAATGTCAAGCAGGAACCATCCATACATAATTCCCCCTCAGGATCTAACAAAGGTGTATCTTTAAGGTCTATTCTTCCCTTAGTTTGTTCTTCTGTCAGAAAAATACAGTCATGCAAATCATGAGCGAATCATGAGTTTGTTCAGCTGGCAAAGGTAACAATGTAGCTGGGTTCAATGTCAAACATCTCTTGAGTGTGATATGAGGTGCCAAGAGCATAAGTTCATATCCTGTGAGTCTAGCGCTAGTCAGGTGTTGTGCCTTAGTCTGATTAAGGAGTGCATCTACGGAATGTGGTACCATAACCATAAGCTTGCTACTCAACACTATCCCCTTAGATTGTCATATAGAGATGGCAGTGGCGGTAACCGCTCTAAGACAGCCTTGAAGTCCTCTGCCACTGGGTCTAATACAGCCAAAAAATAAACACATGGACGATGCTTACTACCATACGATTGTGTCAAAGCTGTCAATGCACATGCATCTCTCTCGTGTATATATAATATGAAAGGCTTAGCATATTCTGGAGTGCCTAACACTGAAGCAGAACAAAGGGATGCACAAAGCTGCTGATATGCTTTTTGACATTCAGATGTCCATGGTAGAGGAAAGGGAGTGTCTTTAGTAACAAGGGACAAAAAAGGTTTGATGATAAGTGAAAAGTTGGGGATTCACTGTCTGCAATAGGAAGTAATACTAAAAAGTGCCATGACTTCTTTTTGAGTACTTGGAATGGGAATTTATAGGATAGTTTGAATCCTGTCTTTAGTCAGAGTGTGGCCTTCCTTAGACATGAGGTGACCCAAATAAGAGACCTCAGACTGACGCCATTTCAACTTATTCTTAGAGACTTTATGTCCCTTAACTGCAGGATGATGCAATAGGGAAAGAGTGGCCTCTTTACAATGCTCAACTGTGTCTGCTGCCTTCAAAATGTCATCAACATATTGCACAAGTGTAACTCCTGGTGGCAAAAGAAGTTCATCCAACTGTCATTTAAGTACCTGACTGTAAATGCTAGGACTTTCTGTATAACTTTGTGGACCTCTACAAAATCTAAATGAGCGGCCCCTTAATGAGAATCCAAACAAATATCTACTATCCTCATGTATAGGAATGGAGAAAAAATTGTCCTTGAGGTCCATAACAGAGAATAAAGTAGCTGTAGGTGGGATTATTATCAACAAGGTCTTAATATCAGAGATGACAGGATATTGAGGAACCACTATTTTGTTTATATCTCTTAAATCAATCACACATTGGTCAATCTTGTCCCCTGTTCCATTGCCCCGCTTTAGGGTGGGGAGAACGGGGCTATTGCATACATTAGAGGAAACTTCCTCAACAACTCCTGTACATATCATGTCATCAATTATTGATATTAACGCATCCTCACCTTCTTTTGATATTTTATATTGCGGCACCCTTGGTAAGGAAGCACCCTCCCAAACCTAATGTCCATTTTTCCATCATCTGTGTCAGCTATAGCCCAAACACATGGAGGAACAGAATCAAGATCCGAACATAAAGAGAAATTATATTGTTTAGGCAATGTCTTTTTCCCAAAAATTACACATACTCCTGCCAGGGAACAAAGTATAGTAGCATGGAAATATTTCAAAAGATCAAGTCCCATCAAATTATCAGGAGAGTGTGGGGTAAGTAAAAAGGGGGCTAAAGCAATAAAATCATCAACCTGCAAAGGCAATTTTTGGGACACTGAGCTAGTAGTTAGTGTTCCATCAAACCCTATTGATGTAATTGCTTGGTCAGACAAGGGTGTCCCAGGGACCAGTTTCTGAGCTATTGCACTGCGTGTCGTCCCTGTATTCACTAAAGATTTCTGATCCTGCCCCAGTATGGGGGCTGTTATATAGGGTCCTGACTGGTCTGCAGGTATCTCAACTGGTCCTCCTTGTCCTATGCTGACCTAGGCAAAGTGCGTTCCCACAGTTTCCTCTGATTACCAATCCTCCATAGAATATTTACTATTTTGTTGATCAAAATAATTTTCTGACCTATTTTTCTTTGGAGATTTAGCTTGCTGTAGCTGCTGTCGGGGGAACTGGAGTACCCCAGCTACCATTCACAAATCCCCTTCCTCTCCCACCAGAAGCTAAAACAGGACATTCGGAACACAAATGTCCTTTCTCCTTACAATAAGCACATTGATCTGGCCCTAGTGGAGTTTGCCTATGCAGTGGCCTTACTGGAGGTGTTTGTCTGAAATTCTGACCATAGGTTTGACCACGACCTCGACCTTGGGGTCCATAGGCCTGGCCCATCATTACCTTAGTTTTCAATTCTTTTAGTTTTCCTTCTTTCCGTTCTTGCTCAGTGGTCACCTGATTCTGATAATACTGAGCCATAGCTTTTGGGGTTACCGAAGCCGAGGTACTCTCAGAATCTTTTAAGCGGACAGATTCCTCGGGAAGTAAGTTCCCCACCAATCGATCTACAAATAAATGTGCACCCGTAAGTGTCGAAGTATTTTGCCCACTAAAATCGTGGAACACTTCCTCAAAGTGAGTAAAGAAATCAGGGACGGCCTCTCACTGTTTTTGTTTACAAGCAGTGAGAAGTGCCCAATCTATTTTCCTTGTCGGAACCATTGTTTTTATATTAGTAAGTATATTACCAGGAAGATCCAGTATGTGCTGACTAGGTTTCTGACCAGGTTTCCTATCCCTGTCGGCTGGTATGATGGCAGTCCAGTCCCCTTCTAAATCAGCAGCATGATCCTGTTTCCGAGTAAGTCGCCACATATCCGTGTCAGGATCATACCGAAAAACATATCAATATCAGCTAAGGTCATGACACAGGAATCAATGGCTGCCTGTACATCATCCTAAAATCCTCTAGGGTTTTTCCATATGTCTGGTAAGGAGGCTTTTAAAGTGAGTACATCCGTTCTTTTCCAGGGCCTATATATCCAATTGTACAAAAAACGGGCTCTAGCATTTGGACTATTAGGGTCATCATTATCTGCATTCCCTCTTCCAGGAATAAACTGTGGCGGGGCTTCCCCCATGGGTCTTATTCGTGGAGAGGAAGAAAGTAATTTACAATATCCAATTATTGTTGCTATGGCAGTGTTAACTCCACTTACAGGGAAGGCTCCTTTCTGACACTGTCAATTAATAGTTCTAACTTCATCAGGACCATTCTTTCCTGTATTCATCTCCCGTTGAACTATAAGTTGATGAGAAAGCTTATTTACCAGAAAAAGAAACTAGCCCTCTGAAACATCCTGTATCTGATCTATCATTTCTCCTACCTCCGTTTCAAAATTACTTAACCGTTTTAATACTATCAACCTTATTGCGTCCTGGTGCAACTTAGGTACAGTACAATGAAGAATTTGAGGGGTTGAGACAGATACAGAAAGTACGGGATCATCAGTCATTTCAGGTGCAGTGACCTGGGATGGGGGTGCAGTGGCCTAAAATACTTAGAAAGATCAGAAACAAATACAACAAAAAAGTACTCAACTCCAAGAAAGAACTCTTTAGATCAGTACTAGACAGCGCCAAAAACAGACCGCAGAAACTATTCGAGTTGTTAAAGCAACAGTCAAATAAGCAGGCCAAATCCACCCAAGAAACTACTAAAACTCAACCGAGCTGCAAAGAATTTTCTATATTCTTCACGGACAAGGCCAACAAGCTAGAAAGAGAGCTCTGGTTGGCAGCTGACAACCTTCGTAGTCAACTACCTAAACAAAACAAGGAATCCTATACAAACGATCAGGATAGATTGAAAAACAATGCACAATGGGCAACCTTCATGCGATATGACCAGAATACCATTGACAAAACTCTTTCGGATATCAAACCTAACAACCACTACAATTACCCCCTCCCCTCTAAATGCCTAAAAAGACTCAATCACATTGTCGTTCCAATATGGACAAAAATAATAAATTCCTCACTTTCTCAAGGAACTCTACCAGATTGCCTAAAAACAGGCCAAGTCCGCCCGATCATCAAAAAACCTACAGCGGACACGACAGAGCCAAATAACTTTCGCCCAGTAACCAATATTCCTATACTGGCCAAACTAATCGAGAAATGTGTACAAAATCAACTGAGTTGCTACATCGCCAATTTCAAGCTGCCGGACAACTGCGAATCCGGATTCAGACCAGGCCATAGTATGGAATCAGCAATCTTACACATAGTAGATGATTGGGCTGCAGGCCCTAGACCACAATCAAACTTGCCCACTAGTACTTCTTGACCTGTCATCTGCCTTTGACACGGTAAAGCATGAAAAATTGCTAACCAGGCTTCAAAGCAGGATGGAACTATCTGGAATGGTTCTGAAATGGTTTGACTCCTTCCTCCAGAACAGAACTCAAAGATTCCTAGTCAACCAGACGCTCTCCCCGTCATGCCCAAATTCAATTGGAGTCCCTCAAGGATCAACACTATCCCCATCACTATTCAACTTATATGTCGAACCACTCACAGAAATTCTCCGAGACACATGCATATCTTTCCACATGTACGCTGATGACACTCAGATATACATCAAGATAACGTCACTGGAAGACATAAAGAAAATGAATGAGGCCTTAAAAATGTCATTACACTGGCTAACTAGTATTCATCTGAAACTAAACGCACAAAATTTTTTATTCCTATTAATATCACCACCGAAGAAACCCACAGAAGTGAAAGAATGGACCAAACTGATCACAGCACTAAACTGCACCCCAACACTAGTTGAATCCACAAAATCATTGGGAATCACGCTTGATAAGAACCTAGACATAAAAACACACATCAAATCAATGACAAAAAGTGCCCGGTTTCACCGGAACTATATCAGAAAAATGAAACCTCTCGTATCTATAGCAGACCTCAAATTAGCAGTCCAGTCCTTAGTTATCTCTAGGATTATGGATGTGCAACTCTAGCAGGTCTCCCAAAAATCTCAACAGCCCCACTAAAAGCATGTCTAAAAGCGGCAGCAAGACTCATTACTGGATCCAGAAAATACGACCATATCTCCCCTCACCTGAAAGCTTTAAACTGGTTACCATATAAAGCCAGAATTCAATTTAAACTGGCATGTACTACACACAAAGCGCTCCACTACAAAACTCCAAGGTACCTAGCTCAAAAAATGGAAAGGGGCGACCACTCGGTCCCCCCGAACGTATGGTTGGGTGCCTCGATCCCCCCGGGAAACCGTTTTGGGCGGGGGGCGTGGCCCCAGCTGGTATGCCCGAAGTGGCGTAGCCGGGGCGCGCCTGCTCCCGCCCAAGAGGGGTTGTCCTAGACACCTCCGCAGAAGACCACGCCCTGTAGGCGTACAGGAGGAGGGTACACGCCCTCCCTCAGAAGAATAAAAGAGCGGGAATCCTGAGAAGCGTCCTCTTGTTCCTCAGTTCGGAAGGCTGCAACCACTCGTGCTCGTGAGCACTCGACGGAACAAGCAGCAATTTTGAGAACTTCTTGTGTTTCTCTTTCAGTTACTCGAAGGCGAAGCGTCCAGGACTTCGTGGATCGTCTAGGAGCCGATAATCGAAACCATGCCTGGCAAGAAAGCGGGAAAGGGTTCCGAGACGGATAAAGTGCTACGCATGTTGGTGAATCGGATAGCTGGCATGGAGCGGAACTCGGTCAAGTCCCATCTCTCGGTCGAGGTTTGGCGGAGGTTAAACAACAACTGGCTGCATTGGGCGCTCCTGGTAAACCTAAGAAGGTAATAGGCCCGGCCTTGCCGGGGGTCGTCCCCGAGGGTAGAGGGAAGCGGGTCAAGAGGAGGGCGGCTTCAGGGGAGGGTCTGGCCCCAGAGGTTCCGGTCCCAGAGGTACCCCCGGCCGACTCTGTTACACCAGCAGACAACCCGGTACCAATCCCAGACGCGGGTCAACCAATCCCGGTAGTAATTACCCCTGCTAGCGATGAGGATATGCCTCCTGAATTGGCCAGCCAGTTGGCCGCATGGCTCAATAAAAAGGCAGGGGGTGCCAAGGCGCCCGGAGACACGGCCGAAGAGGCCAAGTTACTAATCCAGCAATTGCGGCAGTCACGAGATGCCGCAAAGGCGAATCTTCCTCTTGTTCCCCCACAGGTGACACCGGCAGGACCTGCGGTTGGTCTCGAGAAAACGGCGGGAACAGCGACTGGACTGGGTAAGCTTGCTTTGCCAGTGGCGGGGGAGGGCTCATTACCCTCAAGAAGGGAGAGGGTGGCACAGCACATCCCTGTGGCCACGAAAGAGTTAATATGGGGAGACAAGTGCATCAATATGTTTTCATTATTAACTGACCATCGCGAGATGGAGTATACAAAAACGCAGAAAGATTTGTGGCACCCGAGCGTGTGGCGCGCCAAGATGGCGGAATTCAGGGTGGATGAAACAATAACGAATTGGGCGAAGGCCTTTGCAATCTTTACTGCAGTTATGGGGGAACGTAAACCCGAGGTGTTAACTGAACTGTCTTGTTATCAAACTCGTATTATGGATTTTTATGAAATGTATGAGGGAGAGGAATGGAAAGGTTATGACATGAAATTTCGAAAAGCAAAAGAATATGATGCCTCTCTGACATGGGACTGCCTCGACTCGGTCTCATGGCATAAACAGCTCCTGCCGGGGGCGGCAGGTACATCCTCGCCGGGCGGGAGTGGGTCTGGGGCCTTCCGCCAAAAGCCCGTGGTGCCCTTTCGTACGGGCGCCGGTATCGATCACCAGCCGAAAACCGGGAGGAATGGCGGCAAGCGGGGGGTCTGTTGGGGCTTCAATCGAGGCATCTGTAACAGACCACAAGGAACATGTAAGTTCAAGCATGTGTGTGCGGGCTGTGGGAATTCCTCACACCCAGAGAGTTCATGTAGATCGAAGAGTAACGGGGCGGGAGGAAAGGGAGGGTCCAAGCACGAGTAAGGTAGTACGATTTGGACAATTGCCTACACCCGTTGATCTCATCGCTATGACTCCCTGGTTAAACAAATACCCGGATCATGTCTCCGCTGGGGTGTTGAGGGGGGGATTCTTGCACGGCTTCCACATCCCGGCGGGGGATTTTCGAGGGAACTCCTTTTGTAGGAACCAGTTATCGGCGCAACATAATCCAAATGTGGTCGAGAGGAAAATTGCAAAGGAAGTCAGCTTAGGGCGAGTTGCAGGGCCTTTTCATCACCCACCAGTTGCTGATTTCATCTGTTCCCCGTTAGGGGTTGTCCCGAAGAAAGACCCAGGGGAGTTTAGACTTATCCATAACCTGTCTGCTCCAAGGGGTTCCTCGGTGAACGAGGCCATTGATCCAGAAGTTTGTTCAGCGCGGTACGCATCGTTCGATGATGCCGTGGCCATGTTGAATCGCCTGGGCCCCGGGGAGCTGATGGCGAAATCAGATATCGAATCGGCGTTCCGGTTGCTCCCGGTACACCCACAGGATCAGCGCCTGCTAGGTTTTGCCTTTCAAGGAAGTTATTACATGGATAAATGCATGCCTATGGGTTGCTCTATTTCTTGTGCTTATTTTGAAATGTTCAGTTGTTTTTTAGAGTGGGCATAGGGCATAGGACCACAGGGCATAGGCATGTTATGCATTATCTCGATGACTTCCTGTTCTTGGGAGCAGCCGGCGATTTGAGGTGTGCGCAGGCACTGCACGACTTCTGCATCCTCATGGGGGAGTTTGGAGTCCCACTGGCACCAGGTAAGACGGTCGGACCATCTACTTCACTGGAGTTTCTGGGAATTGAGCTCGATTCTGTGGAGGGATGTTTCCGTTTACCGTTGGGAAAGGTGGACAAGTTTAGGGCTTCCTTAAATCAATGCCTGGCCAGGGAGAAGGTGACCCTGCACCAGTTACAACAAACAGTGGGTCAGTTCAATTTTGCGTTAAGGGTGATGCCTATGGCCCGCCCCTTCTCACGTTCCATTGCACAAGCTATGGGTGATCTCAAAGAGGGTCACCATCGTACGAGACTGTCGGCAGAGGTTCGCCAGGATATGCGTATTTGGTTGGCATTTCTGGCGGACTTCAACGGTCGAGTCGTGTGGAACTCGCCCCCAGTGTCTTCGGACGAACTGGGTCTATGGACTGACTCAGCAGGTAGTGTGGGATTTGGCGCCATCTTTGGGAAGTCAAGTCAAGTCAAGTCAAGGAATTTATATAGCGCACTACATACCCAGAGGGTCTCAAGGCGCTAAGGAGGGGGAGGAGGATTACTTGTCAAATATCCATGTTTTAAGTTGCTTTCTGAAAGCTAGGTGGTTCTGGGTAAGGCGAAGGTGAGTGGGGAGTGAGTTCCATGTTTTAGCAGCCAGGTAAGAGAAGGATCTGCCTCCCATGGTGGTCTTGTTGATGCGAGGTACAGTGGCGAGGGCTTGGCTGGAGGAGCGTAGTTGGCGGGGGGGGGGTGTAGAAGGACAGTCTTGAGTTGAGGCATTCTGGTCCGATGTCGTAGAGTGATTTGTGTGCGTGGGTTAGCAGTCGGAAAGTGATTCTCTTATTGACGGGTAGCCAGTGGAGGTCTTTCAGGTGACCAGAGATGTGTTCGTTGCGTGGGATGTCTAATATGATTCTGGCTGAGGCGTTTTGTATTCGTTGGAGTTTCTTTTGGAGTTTAGTGGTAGTGCCTGCGTAGAGGGTGTTTCCGTAGTCCAGTCGGCTCGTGACCAGAGCATGGGTGACTGTTTTCCTGGTTTCGTTGGGGATCCAGCGAAATGTTTTTTTGAGCATGCGAAGAATGTTGAAGCAGGATGAGGAGACAGCGTTGACTTGTCTGTACATTGAAAGTGAGGAATCCAGGATGACGCCCAGGTTCCGTGCATGGTCTGTCGGGATGGGTGCTTTTCCAAGGGCTTCCGGCCACCAAGAGTCGTCCCATGCGGAGGGGGATGTACCTAGGATGAGGACTTCTGTTTTATCTGAGTTCAGTTTCAGACGGCTGAGTTTCATCCATTCAGCAACTTCTTTCATTCCTTCGTGTAGGTTAGTTTTGGCGGTGCTGGGGTCCTTGGTGAGAGAAAGGATCAGTTGAGTGTCATCCGCGTAAGAGATGATGTTGAGGTTGTGTTGGCGGGCGATGGTCGCGAGGGGGCTCATGTATACGTTGAAGAGGGTGGGGCTGAGAGAGGATCCTTGTGGTACGCCACAGATGACTTCGGTGGCCTCGGACTTGAATGGTGGAAGGCGGACTCTCTGGGTTCTTCCGGTGAGGAACGAGGTGATCCATTCGAGTGCTTTTCCATGTATTCCGATGTTGCTGAGGCGTTGTAGAAGGGTGCTGTGGCAGACTGTGTCGAATGCTGCAGAGAGGTCGAGGAGGATGAGGGCGACTGTGTCTCCATTGTCCAGTAGAGTTCGAATGTCGTCTGTTGCTGCGATGAGGGCGGTCTCAGTGCTGTGTTTTGCTCGGAAGCCAGATTGTGAGGAGTCGAGGGATTTGTTGGCTTCGAGGAAAGCGGCGAGCTGGTTGTTGACAGCTTTCTCGATTACTTTGGCCGGGAAAGGAAGGAGTGAGATGGGGCGGTAATTTTTGAGTTCGGTGGGGTCCGCTGTGGGTTTTTTCAGAAGGGCGGTGAGTTCAGCGTGTTTCCAGTTTTCCGGGAAGGTGGCGGAGTTAAAGGAGCAGTTGATGACGTCTCGGAGGTGCGGTGCTATGACGGAGTCTGCTTTGTTGAAGATGTGGTGAGGGCATGGGTCTGTGGGGGATCCTGAGTGGATGGAGTTCATCAGGCGGATGGTGTCCTCAGTGGAGATTGGGTTCCAGTCGTTAAGGGTGTTCGCGGGGGGAGAGTGTTCAGCGAGTGGTTGGGTGGGTTGGGCTCCGGGTTGGTTGTCGAAGCTGTTGTGGATGTCAGCAATCTTGTTGTGGAAGAATGAGGCTAGGGAGTCGCAGAGGGCTTGAGAGTGGGTGATGTCGTTGGAGTTGGCCGAGGGATTGGAAAACTCCTTGATGATGTTGAAAAGTTCCTTGCTGTTGTGGGCGTTGTTGTCAAGTCGATCCTTGAATGCTGTTTTCTTGGCCTTTCGGATTAGTTGGTGGTGAGTGCGGGTGGCGTTTTTGAAGGCGTCCTTGGTGCTGGTGGTTGGGTCTTTTTTCCACGCTTTTTCAAGGGTGCAGCAGAGTTTCTTGGACTTCTTAAGATCATCGTTGAACCATGAGGTCTTCTTGTTGCCAGGTTTGCTTTGACGTTTTTTCAGTGGTGCTAAGGTGTCGGCGGTGTTGGATAGCCATAGGGTGAAGTTGGCGGCAGCTAGGTTTGGGTCCGAGGAGTGGGCTGGGGTGTTTTGAAGGAGCGATGAGGAGATCTGGTCGGTGGAGATTTTGTTCCAGTTTCTTTGCAGAGTTGGTTGAAGGTGGTTGGTGGGTTTGGGCTGGTTGTAGGTGAAGTGAACGCAGCTGTGGTCAGTCCAGAGGAGATCCGTAGTGTGGCTGAAGGAGACATGATTGCTGGAGGTGAAGATGGGGTCGAGTGTGTGACCTGCGATGTGGGTGGGGGAAGTGACCAGTTGTTTAAGTCCGAGGTTGGCGAGGTTGTCTAGGAGGGTGGTGGTGTTGCGGTCGTTGTTCTTTTCAAGGTGAAAGTTGAGGTCTCCCAGAAGGATGTATTCTTTTGAGGGGAGCGCGTGTGGAGTGATGAAGTCCGTGATGTCTTCACTGAATTTTGCGCGGGGTCCTGGTGGTCTGTAGAGGAGGGTGCCTCTGAGTGTGGTTTTGGGGTCGACGTGGATCTGGAAGTGAAGGTGTTCGGAGTTGGCGAGGTTGGCGTCAGAGCTGGTTGAGATGCGGATGGATTTCTTATGGACGATAGCGATTCCTCCTCCTGTGTGGCTGGTATGGTCTTTGCGGGTGATCTTATAGTCTTCAGGGATGGCAATGGTGATGTCTGGTGCGGAGGAAGCGTTCATCCATGTTTCCGTTAGGAAGGCGATGTCTGGAGAAATGGTGTCTAGTATATTCCATAGGTCAATGGCGTGTCTGTGGACCGAGCGGGTGTTGAGAAGGATGCATTGTAGGTGGTTGGGGTCGGGAGTCAGTGGTGTGGTCGTAGCGGAGATGATGTCGGTGGCGCTGAATTTGCAGGAGAAGCAGGAGAAAGGTCCATGGGTGTGTCCGGGAGCGGCTTGGACGCAGTTGGGGGCGCGACCGGGGTTGAGGGCTAGGAGGGTGGCGGCATCGTAGGTAACGCGGGGGGCTGGGCAGCGCGAGGGGCAGGGGGTCTGGAGCTGGGCGCGGTCCAGGCGCGGACGGGCGTAGACGGGCTTACCTTTGGCGCACCTTCGGTGCGGGTTGGGCGCGGTCGCTGCGCGTGAACGCTGCGCGCGGGGGCAACTGTCATATATGGATGGTGGAGGGGGAGGGGCGAGGGCATCTCAGCTGGGAGGCGGGGCGGGCTCAGGTCACCACGGAGCACAACAACAACAACAGATCCAAAATGGAGGGGGGATGGTCGGCGCAAACATGGCCGACGTGGTGGCACTCCAGCGGTCTCACAGGCAACATTGGGTTCCTGGAATTATTCCCCATTTGGGTCGCTCTGATGGCATGGCCAGACGACTTCAGGGACCGCTCAGTGGTGTTTTGTTCCGATAATATGACTGTTGTCGACTGCATTAGCCAACAGGCAGCGCGCTGCAAATTGATCTTGAGACTGTTGAAAGAAATTGTGCTGCTTTGCATGAGGTTGAATGTACAGTTCAGGGCTAAATATGTGCCGGGTGTACTGAATCATGCGGCTGATGCACCCTCTCGTTCACATATGCAGGCGTTCAGGGGTTATCTGCCCACAGCGGACCTAGAGGCAGCACCATTCCCCGAAGCACTTTGGCTAGTCGGTGCCCCGGATTACAAGACCTCGTGGCAGCGAGCTTAGCCCCCAGGACAAGGAAGGCATACGAAGGGGCGTTTCATTCCTATTGCACATTTTTGGGTCCCTCAGGCAGTCAGAGCTGGGGTCAGGAGGAATCCTTCCTGGGGTTCCTGGTAGCATTGCAGAGGGAGGGCCGATCAGCGGCAACGGCCAGTAGGTACAGGGCGGCCATTTCCTTCATGGCGCAGGTGCATGGCATAAAAGACCCAACAAGTTCCTTTGTGGTTAGGAAGGCCCTTCGGGGCTGGCAGCGCCTTGAGGGTCGCAAGCGTGATACACGGCGCCCGATCGGCTTGGACAGACTGTCTCTGCTTTTAGCAAAGCTGGATGAGACATGTTCCTCCCATTTCGAAGCAGTTCTGTTCCGAGCGGCTTTCGCATTGGCATTCCATGGGGCTATGCGGGTGAGTGAACTTGTCGCAAGGAACAAGAAAGATGTGGAGGGAGGCTTGTGCAGGGATCACTTACAAATAAGGGGTGATTCAATGGTACTCTCGATAGCCAGGTCCAAGACTGACCAGGGTGCTAGGGGAGATAGTGTGGTCGTGCAGCGCGCGCGAGGGTCCCCTTCCTGCCCGTTGAAATGCGTGGAAGAGTATTTGGCACTACGGACGGCTACAGGGGGGGGGGAGTTTGCTTCGGCACATGGATGGCACCCCACTGACGAGATTTCAGTTTCAGAGGGTGCTGGCACTATCAATCGCTGCGGCGGGCATGGACCCGTGCGATTTTGGGACCCACTCCTTTAGGATAGGGGCTGCTACTGAGGCTACAACCAGGGGTCAGAGTGCAGAGGAAGTGAAGCGGCTGGGCCATTGGTCCTCGGATTGCTTCAAAAGGTATGTGCGTTTGCACATGTTGTAAAGATGATTGACATGCTCTCACGCTTCTTGTCTTTTCTTTACTTACAGTTTCGCGAGCCTGTAACGCGGGGCGGAATTTGGAGTCGACTTAACATCTGGAGACCAGCGGTCAAGGATCACTGACTGGCGAGAGGATGGTATGGGTCGTGGGCCACTCATACGTGAGACGGGCCGGGGACGTATTCAGGGCAGGTGACGCGATTCACGCACCTGGGGAATACGGGTACAGAGTGGCCTTCCATGGGAAGGGCGGGCTCTGTTTTGACCAATTTGAAGCATTTTTTGAGGGTCTGTTAGGGCGGCATAGGTCACCGCCATCTGTAGTCATAGTACACCTGGGGGCAACGACTTGGTGTCAAGGGGTAGACGAGTGTTATTTGAGCACATTCTGTCGGCCGTTAGCTGGTTGGCTAAAAGAGTCCCGGGGTGCACGATTGCCTGGTCCCACATGATTCCAAGGAAGGTATGGCGGGGGGGGGCCTTTCTGTGGCGGCACTGAACCATTCTGTGAAACGAGTCAATAATAAAGTTGGTAAATTGTTTCGCTCTGCGCAGTTACATAGCATTCCTCATGGCTGTATTCGGGGTGATCACATGTATCTGAACGATGGGGTTCACCTGTCCAGGGAGGGGAATGTCTTACTCATAGGAGACTTCATAGCATGGTTAAGGGGTCTGAGAAAGCATGACCTATAGGAGGATTGGGGGGGTCCGGATAGTCGGTCAACTATCCGGCATGTGGCGGTAAGGTCATGATCGGTGAGCAGTAATTTCAAGGTCCCTAGAGGGGGGCGCCACCCACATTGATGGGAGCGCCCGGGGGGGAGGCGGCCATTGGCCCCTCCCATGGGGAGGCGGCACCCACTAAGGATGGGTCGCCTATGGGGAGACGGCCATAGGCCCCTCCCAGGGGGGCAGGCGGTTATATGCCCCTCCTACTAATTTCCCGGGGGCCGGATATCCGCGACGGCGGATAGAGAGTGTGGGGATGGGGGGGAGTCCACGGTGTCCTTCCTACAGATACCTCACACGGGAACTCGGACGACCTTTAAGATGGCGTCGAGTAGAAAGGGGGCCCCCACCACGACAAGGGAAATTACAGTTGGCGATGAGGGTAGAGTCCTCTGCGCATGCGCCGCTCACACCGTGAGGGCGAGAGTCTGGTAGTAGGGATCTGACACCGGTTAAGACCTTGCCGTTGGCCCTTAATGCTAGGATGTACAATTTTAATTTAGAATGTATGCTTGCAGGATGTTAGACTCGGCTAGGAAACCTTTGTATTAGCGATCTGTTAAGGTTAGCCAAGATACATGTCTTCATCGAATGTAAGAAATGTAAAATTGTACATAATGCATAATGATGAAACTTTTATTTAATGTTTTAAATTTTGTTTCATATTTTAATAAATACGGCCGGGAGGGTGACTCCCTCCCGCCTTCCAAAAGTTCAACCAGTGTCCGGCTTCCCTATCCTTGGGGGTCAGTGTTGAGAGGAGGTGGTGGGCATCCCGGCCATATAGAGCTTTCAGGGGGAAGCAGACCAGCCAGGAGCACCAGAGATATGCTGCTGAAACCACCCATCTTTTAGAAGAAGAAAACATATGACAGAGCTTTCTCCGGAGCGGCCGCAAGAATATGGAATTCACTCCCTCCAAACATTAGAAAAATTCGAAACATAGCAACATTCAAGAAGGAAGCAGAGAGCTTCCTAATGAGCAAGTTCCTTCCATAAGGCAGACGATTCTTTAACATTAAGACTAATACCCAAACGTCAACCATGAACCGTTCCTGTTGTAGATCCCACAGAAAGCACATCAGAACCATGTGCAAAGAAACAATGGTACTGTACTAAAACAAATAAGAATGGCATATACAGGAATATTATATATAGTAATGCTGCTGTTTTTGTTGAAACAGATAAGTAAATCATGTCATGTACAGGAATTTTTATATAGTAATGCTACTGCTTTTATTGAAACTGATAAGAAAATCATGTTCAGGAAATATATATATTTTTTCGCATTATATCACAAATGTTCCATATGTAACTGTTAAGTGCTCTGATACCCAAGGGTCAAGTCCGCGCTATATAAAACTCTATAAATAAAATAAAGAAATAAAAGATGTACCTGTACAGTTTGGAAAATAGGGAGCTGGATAACCGTGGGCAAAGGAGGTTGAACTGGAGGTACAGGGGGAACGACATTTGGTGGTCCAGGGGGAGGAGTTGTTAAAGGTACATATGGGGGTGGGGGTCATTCAATCAATAATCCATCCATATCTGAATCCACATCTTCTTGGTGGATTCATGCTGTTACTGTCTGTCTGACTATATATTTCTTAGATATTAGCAACCTATGCTCTCGATCTAAACATTCCTTCTTCTCCTGAACTTCCTATCCTTCAGTTCCTTATACTTCTGATACGCTGTACTAAATATAGGCATGTTATATAAGATATAAAAAACTTATAAACAGAGAGAAATGAAAAAAATATTCTCACATTATCTGTAAGAAAAAATGTTAATCAATACCAAATAGCAAGTTACAAAGAAGGTTCAAATCAAATTCCAAACAAATTCCAAACAGATTCCAAACAAAATTCCAAGTAACTAAAAGAACCAGTTTAATACAAATCTACCTTATTCGTAGTCTTGAACTCCCACCTGTCGATCCTCCCTGATACAAAAAGAATGACCATCTGAGGGCCCTAGTCAAGGTTAGCAGCCAACTTCGAAGATCAGAGTCGGAAAGCTGAAAAATCACCTTGGACACGAGAACTAGTCTCTTCAGGTGGTGCGCTCCTCAGTGAAGCGTGTCCTACTGACACAAATCTCCTTCCATGGTCTGACTGCAAGCCTTTGATGAGGCCCCACATTGGGTGCCAACTTGTGAAAGCGGATTTTTTAAAACCCACTGGTGCAGGGTCATCCTTAGTCCACGGGTTCTTAACAAGTAAAGAGGAATCGACACTGGAGTGAAGTACAAACAAAGGGTCATTTATTAGCATTCATGAATAGGGGCTTATCCGACAAGCACCGTAGAGATACTCTAGGAGGAAGCACACTGAACGATGGTTACATGGGTTTTTATAGCAAAAATTACAACAAGGACACCCAGAGGTAAATAGAGCTTTGGGAAGAACACACAAATGAGGTAACTGTAAGAATCGACAGCCTGGATGTCTTGTGCAATTGTCGCATCCTAAAGCTGCATAACAAGATATGCTATCTGAGTAAACTTTACTTGAGGTTTACCATTGTCTGAAAAACCCCAAGCAGATGCCAGCTATTTTTTGGCACTTATTCTGCATGTATACCCAGCCTACAATGCCCAAATCTAGATTCTTTACTCATGTTTATACAGATGCGGTGTCAAGGATAAAGCCGGGCTGGGAGTAGGGCAGGGGTGAAAAATGGATGAGGCATACCTTAATCAAAAAACGAGAGAATCAGATTTTACTTTTAACAGTGAGATTGCAGCTGCTGAGTTTTTGAGGGACTCAAAGCATCACACCAGTCAATAAGCATCTTTGGTCAAATGTGCCAGCTACATCACTTCTTGTAAGCTGTTAGGTGTTACTTTGTCCAGCGCTGCCTTCCACATGTTGCACACACATCTACGAGGTCAATTGTATCGTGGGGATGCAGTCTTAATGATGGGAGCATGTCTTGAGATATCTTGAGATGCAGAACCTGCTTTTGCATTGTACTTAGTGGTACCATTTTGTTATTCCCCTTCCAGAACAGACATGTTTTTTTATCTCCATGTGATGTTTTGCATTTCTAAAAGTAGCCTTTTCCATACCCTCCCAATATCCCAGAGTCTGATACTACGCAAAAGCTTAATTAATGGTAGCAATGCACAACACTAGTCTGTCAGTCTATGTCCAATTTCCATCTTCTACAAAATGTTTTTATTTGCAATCTACGGTGGAACCCACTGAACTCTCATCCGCACAGTGTATACAGTCAAATCTCAACCTTTCCTGACCCCAGGCATTGTATGTACTTTGCCTAGTTTTTGTTGGATTGGAGTTAGAATAGTAAATATGACCACCCCTCCCAATATATAGACTTTCCCAAGTGTTTATTAGACTGAGGTTACGTTAGACTAATACATCACACTACCCTTCAATATATGTACTATTGTATTGTTTTTTAGACTGGACTTAGAATAGTAAATCTGACTCCAGGGCCTATCCATTTGCCTACTCCAGTCCAATACATGTTGGACTGAAGTTAGAATAGTAGCCCTGATTCACAAAACCCCTCCCCAAATGTGTGTATTTTTCTAAATGTTTGTAGCATTTTCATTAAAATAGTGCATTCCAATGGGTTTTTAAAAAATGGGGGGACTGGAGCGTCACTGTTTTTCAATTGTGTTTGGTATATTTTACAATATATTTTCAGGGCAGTTAATGTGAAAGATTATATTTTTTAGATTACAATATTTCTTTTTATTTTTAAAATTGTAATTTCTAGTGTACTTTTTATGTGTTTTATTTGTAATTATGTAGTATGTTTTAATATTTCATTTTATTATCAATTAAAAGTTTGTTATACAATCAAATTCATATTCAAATTTTTAGATTTGTTATTTGAAAGTTATATCTTTTCTGTGAATTAATGTATATAAAAGTTATTACATTTGTGTTTATCTTTTTATATTGCACATACATTTTGAAATGTATTACATTTGTGTATTTACTTTTTAAATAAAAAAATATTCTTAAAAGCATTTCAATATATATATATATTTATATAATTTCCAATGTAATGTCAATGTCTTTGTCCACAATATTTTTGTAGTCGATTTTCTTGTACTGAACAGTACAAGAATGAAAGTTGATATAATGGTACTTGAAATTTTTTCTGAGATATTGTTGTATCATAATACTTTTACGTCAATATTATGTCATACAACCATGGTTTTAAAAGTAAAATTTTGCTTAGATTCATCACTGAAACATACAGTTCGAAATAATTGTGTCAGAATCTGTTTGCATCAATCCTCATTGTTACATTCACTTGAGGCTTAGAGTAAAATGCATACAAAAGACAGACTTTGCTTTCTTCCTAGATAGAGAAACATGTACACATCAAATCTGCTTATGTTCTTGTCTACTTAACTTGATAAGGTGGTAATTATGGTGCCACTTTAATACTAACAGCATTCCAACGGTTTAATCTGCCCTTGAATTCTGTGAATTGGGACTCACCAACTAATTATGTGCTTAGTTGGCTAGAAGAAATGAGATGGTTGAAAAATCACTTACTGCTACTTAACCTGAGCAACTCCAACGGTCCTGAGAAATTGTTAATGTCACTATTTCAGTGTTTCAGCCAAGACTAATGCTCTTGTGCTTTGTGTGACAGTTCTGAATATATTTTTCACTTAGTACTGGAATAGAAAAACAATAACACCCGGAACCCTAGAATAGTGAGACTACGAAGGAGAGGTTAAAGTGGGAGGTCCACGGTAGAAAGAGGGCAGAGTTAGGAAGGACAGAGTCTGAAGGTGTGTATTTAGTTGTTACCAGCCTAACATCTAATGTCTGCAAGTACACATGTATGATAATTATAATCTTCTCCAAAAGAAATTGACAATTACAAAGGCAATATTAAAGTTGCACTGGCACATTTTATTTGTCTTATATAAACAACATTTCTCATACCCCATCACCTCACTCAACAGAAATATTTAAATCGGGAGGAAACAAAATTAAGCAGGCATAAAAGAATGAGACATTTGACAAGGTAGACCAAACGTTACTTTTCCGATCCTCATGATCCTTATGTTCCTGTTTCTTGTCAGATATGTAAGTATTGTCACCATGCAATCCTTGGAATACCCAAGATCGCACATAATTTTTTGGCTTGAATGAAGGGGCTCAATAAGATGTTGGGTGGTGAATTCCATCTGACACAAATTCGGAATCGGGACTGAGCGAAGTGCGGTCAGCAGTTCCGACTGCCAGATTACAATACAACGGACTCCCATTGCTTCCTATGAGAGCTTGTGTTACACCTGGGAACCAGCCATAACACAGGCTCCTATGGGGAGATGGGGTATGCGTGTAAAACCCTGCACCCTGTAGCAGCACCCCATGGTGCCTGCCACACAGCACAGGGTTTTACAGGGAGGTCCTTTAGGTGCCCCCTTGGGCATCAACCGTAAGCCACGGGGGATAGGGGGCCCTGCCAGGGGCTCCCAAAGTCACTCTCGGACAGCCTTTCGGTGTCGACATCGTAATCCAGTGGGTGGAAGCACAATCCATAGGGGTGTATGATACAGTTCCGACCAACCTGAATTCTCTGCGAGTCGGTCGGAACTGATTTGGTGTATGTTCCTGAATTTCTTTTTCTACACGTATGGATATTTGGGATTTACAGTAACAAATCGCAGTTTGGCGAATTCCCTAGCAGCGCCGGGAGGGATGAATTCTAAGATTAGAGGACGCCTTTTTTAAATTCTATTGATCACACTTTATTGTCTACAAAGTGATACCTCCGTGGCACGCTACAAATTTTGAACTTTCTCACTAACTAAACATAAAAAGCTTGTGCGCAATCAAACCAAGTGACCTGTGAGTTTCAACAATTGTCTGACCGCACCTGACTGCAGTACACCAAACAACCACATTCAAGATGGAGACTTACGATGATATAACCAGAATAACAGCTATGCGAGCAGACACATCCACATATGTTGAAGAAGATGCATCCAAAATGTATGCACTAATAAATGAGGACATCACACCAATTTTAAATAAAAGGAGCAAAGAAAATAACATTTGACAACTAATATATCTTATGAAAAGAGAGATCAACCAACGGCTTCACGCCAGTACACTAATTAGATATCACCGAGCACAAAGAATTCCAATAGGCTAAGAGTCCCACTGAAACCATTATTATGTAAGAACAACCAAACATGTGTAGAATGCTGGTACGCCATACTCAACAAGTGCTCTTTAGACCTAATTTTACTGATTATTGAAGAATTATCCAAAGTTCTAGAAGACCTGAACACATAAATAGCTAAATCTAAGGAAGAGTTACAAACTATTGTGGAGCAAGAAGATTGGCAAAAAACCCTGACAGATATCAATCAACAACTAGAAAAATACACAGAAGAAATTAATGAACGCAAAATTAGGAAATATAAAAGAGACACAATAGATTACAAGATGGGAGAGGTTTACTCCTGGGTCAAAGAATATGCCAAAAGACGTCAGAACAAACCATACACCTCCAATACAGAAACCGAGACATCATCTTCGGAGGGAGGAACAAGCACCACAAGATCAAAGGGAACAGAAAAAACACCTATAGCATCATCATCCTTACAACTAAGCACAAATGTTCCTTTTTTAGAGGAAGGCCAAAAAGAAAACGGAGACCCAGGAGGGGCAAAAGAAGGAGAGCAAGCAACATCGAATTTAAAAGCCCAAACACAGACAGACAAATGAACCAGGGGGAAGAGGAATTGAACGATAACCAATTGGTAATCAACATTTCATCTTACAAACTCAACAAAATCGAAATTCAAACTTTACAAAAAGGTACCTCTTATGTACCGACACACAACACAAACAAATTGGAATTAGATGTCAGTCTTTTCAAACTAATGCGAAACCTGAGATTACGCCATTTCTTTGATAACATCATACAGCCTGAACAAAATCAAGAAACAGACCAACAACTAAAACATTTAAGAAGTAAGAGCAACTATCAGGCACCAATAAGTCACAAAACGTTGGATACTTTTGAAACCTTAGTAAGCAATGACATTAACAAATTGGATTTTAGGAAATGCACCAAATTCCAAAATCTATCTAAAAAGGAACTAAACGCACTGAAGAGAATATCACAAAATCCAAACATCATCTGTCAGAGGGCAAAGGGGGAGCCCTTGTACTTATGGATTCAAGCTTTTATACATCTCAAGTAAATGCTCATGTCAATGACAAGGAGACATATATCCAGTTGGGATACAACCCCACAAAAAAACTTCAAGAACAACTCTCACAGATTCTCATGAAAGCATTTGACGTAGGAATCATTTCGGATAAAACAAAAAAGTTTCTTACCAAAGAATATCCAAAAACTCCAAAAATATACATGCTTCCTAAAATTCACAAGGATCAAAGACAACCACCATTCCGTCCTATAGTCAACGCAAGAGGGAGCATTCATGAACCAATAGGCCAATTTCTAGACGCACACCTACAAGATTTTGTGATAGAAGCTCAAACTTACTTAAAAGACACCACAGATTTCCTGACTAAAATTGAACAAATCATATTGCCTGAAAATGAAGAAGTATGGATGAGTACCATAGACGTGAAATCTCTTTATACCTCCGTTCCACACAACCTAGGTATCGAAGCAATTGAAGAAACACTGTTATGCTCACAACTTGATCAGAATTTTAAAATATTCCTTTTGTAACTATTCACCTTCACCCTATTTCAGAGTTATTTCGAATGGAAAGGTGAACACTATCTACAGCTCACAGGTACATTGATGGGCAATTCGGTTGCTCCTTGCTATGCAAATATCTTTATGAATAAATTCGAGACAAAACACATTTTGAGTCTAGAAAATTGGAAGAAACATGCAAGAATTTTCTTACGCTATATCGATGACATTTTCGTGCTATGGTTTGGTCCACATACAACCCTGATTAAAGCACTAGACCATTTGAATACGATTAATGATCGTATACAATTTATGTACCAAGTGGAACACAAATACATGCCCTATCTTGATGTACTATTGAACATCAAGGAGAACAACATAGAAACCACTCTTTACAAAAAATCCACAGACCGCAATAACCTACTTCTTTACAGAAGTTTCCATCAGTTACCTCTTAAAAACCACCTACCATTCTCACAACTTTATAGAGTCAAAAGGATTGTTTCTGAGAGCACTGAATCACGGATTCAAATAGACAACATGATACACCGGTTTCAAGAAAAAGGATATCCCCTAAAAGTGTTACAAGAAGCAAAAATCAAGTGCACTTCGAAAACAAGAACTGAATTGTTACAACCTTCAGTTAAACCTAAAGAATCACGAGTGGTAGTTGTTTCCAAATATTCAACTAAAAGTCGATATTACAAACAATCCATACTCAAACATTGGCAAATTCTGACAAATAAACCGGATTTCAAAGGTATTTTTTAAAATAAACCTATATCTGCTTACACCAGGAGCAAAAATATACAAGAAATATTGAAACCTATGGATGAAACCCAAATACCTAGGACTAGTACAAAGGAACTTTACCTCGCATAATTGTAACAACTGTCATTTGATAATTAAAGGAAGCACAATCATGCACCCAAGGAGAGGTACCCCCATCAGACTAAAAGTAACAGCAAGATGTGACACTGCGAACGTAGTTTATATGTTGAAATGCCTGTGTGGGCTAGTTTACGTAGGGAAAACCACAAGAAAATTAAAACTAGACTATCCGAGCAACATTAGGACCAAAAATGTAAAATCCACTGTAGCAGTTCATTTTCACGAAAGAAGAATAACATCTCGCAATTAGAATTCCCCACTTTGGAAACAATCACTAAAACTGAAGGCCAAGATATCAATAAAGTTCTTTTACATAAAGAGAATGAATGGATTTATAGACTGGAGACCATGAAGCCCAATGGACTCAACGATCGATTGGAATTCTCTTGTTACCTTTAATTTAATTATTTATGGTTGACCCACTGTCAGATTATCGTTTAACCGAATGACAGTATTCTAATGACATATTATGGACTTTAAATCATTTTAGATGTTTTTTATAATTTTCTTCCTGCTATAATTTTCATATGACAGCACCTACTGTTTTAATATGTTTTAGCCCACACTGTTTTGACAACATCAACTCTTACACCACAATTTTTTCACCAACAATGTTACACAGCTAGCTACATCCTAAGTCTCCTGATCGTCTATTTCTCTATGTCTATACATATACTCCCGATTTCTCTACGGGACCTTTTCCTCCACTGAAAGATGGCGCTTACTCAAACCCGCATCACGTGGCCTTTAACCGGCTTCGATTTTCACATATATACAGATGCCTAATACATAATGGCGCTACCGAACGACTTTCCTTGAACCACGGCGTTTGAGCAAACCAAGACTTTGATTATGGTAAGAACGCGCTAGCTGCACCATCTTATATACTTTAGAAACTCTCATTGATCACGTACGACATCTTTCTTCACCCTGTCTCTCCTCCTTTTGAGCACGGTTTTCGGTTTTCACCCGATTCACTGTTCGCTTTTAAACTGCTTCACGACTGATAGAGCCGAGCACTTCCCCTAAGATTCACATGCTAACACTTGGATTTGATACCGTTGGTGCACATATTCATAGAAACAATACCGTCTTTTTCACCTTGGTATCTGCCACTTTATTTACATGCTTGCCCGCACTTCACTCACTGCGTCCGAAGCCGTTTTTTAGGTCGCGTTTACTAGAACCTATTGTTGTCAACCCAAAAGCTGACTTTTTACGATGCAGATTTTCGAAAGTTCACGTGAAATCACGTGACCACAAGCTCTTTCGTGCACGAGCTTGCATTTCCACACAGGCTTCCCCCTGCCAGCAGCATTTGCCACATCAAAGGGTTCCGCTGCCCCGCCCCCCCGCCGTCACTTATTCACGGCCGCAGGCCGTGACTTCAAAGGGTTCCGCTGCCCCGCCCCCTGCTTCACAGCCATTTGTTCCCCTCTCTCTCCCCTAATTATTAAGGGTGGGCGTAGTGGGGCTTCGTGAAGCTACGCAAAGTGGGCAAAACACTACGCCCACCCACTGACTTCGCGTAGCCCCACTACGCGCCACCCGCCTCCCTCCCGCCCTCCCTAAATGCTTACAATAATTTATAAAATAATTATAAAACCACTTACCTTGTCCTGCCGCGTCCCTGGGGCTCCTGCTCGTCAATGCGCCGCAGACGCGCGCGTCCTGGATGCTAATGCGCATGCGCGGGCGGCCGCGCATGCGCATTACCATCAAGGGTGCGCGCGCCGGCGGCGCAATGACGAGCAGGAGCCCCAGGGACGCGGCAGGACAAGGTAAGTGGTTTTATAATTATTTTATAAATTATTGTAAGCATTTAGGGAGGGCGGGAGGGAGGCGGGTGGCGGGCAACTTCGCTACGCCCACGAAGTGGGCGTAGTGTTGCCTGCTTCGCCTACTTTGCAAAGGGCGAAGTAGGCAACACTACGCCCACTTCGTGGGCGTAGCGAAGTTGCCCGCCCACCCTTACTAATTATTCACTGCTGGCTGGCCGGCACATCTAGTTTTCCACGGCTTTCGTTTTCCGCTTGATTGGTTGCTTTGCTAATGCTTGTTTACTACAGAAAAGTTCTCCTTAACAGAATCCTGTGTCTGTTCGGACAAGCGCAGCATCAAACATGTCTGCCTCCTGTAGTGATATTAATGTCTGCACAGTGCTCGGGCCACCAGGAGAAAGCACTTGGGAAAGGAATGCAGATTAGCCTTTCTTTATAAGGCTCTCTTCTACTTCCTCGGAAGTGTGGGTTGTAACACCAGGCTGAATCACCGGCCTTGCCCAGCTTGAGGCCGCATAACGGAGCGCCTTACACCAGCGTGTCCTGTTCACAGGGAAAGGCTAAGCTCCTTGCTACATATTTTTACATGTAAGATCCGTGCACCTTTTTGATGAAAATAATCTGTAAACTACTTGTACAAACAGCGCCAGCAGTGCGGGAGCGCTTGAGGGGCGTACCTTATGCAAGGATGTAGGAACGGAAGCCAACAATTTAGTTACAGTATAGTTTGCTCTTTTTAATTGTCTGATCCTGCCCACACAGTCAGTGGCCTCGCTCACACTTGTGCTCAGGATCACAGTTCCCCTATTGGTGTATGCAGTTCGACCACTGACTAAATTAATTTCAGTTTTAATAGACTTGCTTATTTACGGCAGGTGATTCAGTTTGTAGCGTGAATTCTACTTGGAAGGGATGTAGCTGATCCTCTCCTATCCTTGGGGATTCCAGGGGTTCAACTCTTCTCTCCCACTTTAGTATCAACCCTCAACTATCCTCACTCAAGCGCAAACATGTTCGCTGTTCTCTTCCGCATATGACAACCTTTGCATCTATTTCAGAGACAACACAAATCCCTTCCAAATCATTGATGGACAGCTGGCTGGCCCAGGGTTATCTTTAAGTTGCAACTGACGAAGAATAAAGAAATGAGGCTTTTGCTGGGAGCACCTGGTGTAGTTTTGTGTTTGCACACCCTTGCTCCAAGTCCATATACCCTCCATCTTGAGTCCAAAGGCTGGAGATCCCTCGGGGGAAATTTTGAATGCTAATCCTATAAATATGCACTTAAGTCACGTTTCTCCTCAGTAGAAGTACAATGTTTATTGAATTAAAAACTATTATAGTGGTAAAATTTGCAAGCAAAAAAGTATCAGTAAATAATTCTGCTGCTCATTCAGATTTACCTACTAGTTATTTGCTTCTGCAAAATAATAGTTTAATATTTTTTTCTCTCCATGGGCATCCGTAGAAGTGATTTTTAAGGGGGCACAGATAAAATAAGCGGGACCGGCTATTATGAAGATTACACAAGCACGCTCTCTCTTGCATACATTAGATAAAGTTGAACTGCTGTACACGCTGCAGTTCTTAATTAAAATTATAAATAGCAGTCCCTTGCAGTAGAGGAGGTGCTGGGCTACGCCTTATTGAGGGAGAGTGAGCAGATGGACTGATACTGAAGCGCCCGCGGAGTGCTATGAAAGTTATGGGAGAGGGACTTCAAACAGTCTGTTGTGCAATCTGAAAAATTCCTAGCATTGCTTTCCTCTAAGAGTAGTTTTACGGTGTCTTCGATCATGCTCCACATGTGGTAACAAAAAAATCACAAAGCCTACACTCACCTGTGACTTTGTGAGTCTGTTAACAGCCAAGCTGTGCACTTATCTGTTTGTCTCTGTGAAGACATGTAACGTTGGGAGTAGTATGGTTGCTTTCACCGAGGAAGTTACCTCTCCTGAAATCAGTCACTGTGCTAAGTCAGGGTAAGAGGGTGATTTCAACAGGCAGATAGAGCACCCTGCCATTTCATAAATTGTATTTTGTTTTATTTTGAAAAACTTCTTGTCTGCTAGCTTTTGATTTGTGAATTTAGGTGATACAGTGCACCAATTCGGCACCTAAAGGAATTAAAATCATTTTTTGTGTGTGATCCTTTGGGTTAAACAGGACCACCACCCTCACCCTCACACACCCCTCCCCCTCACACACCTCCTCACACACCCCCTCACTCTCACACCCCCTCACCCTCACACCCCCTCACCCTCACACCCCCTCACCCTCACACCCCCTCACCCTCACACCCCCTCACCCTCACACCCCTCACCCTCACACCCCCTCACGCTCACACCCCTCACCCTCACACACCCTCACCCTCACATATCTTCACCCACCCTCACACACCCTCTCACCCTCACACACCCTCACCCTCACACCCCCTCACCCTCAAACACCCTCACACCCCCTCACCCATCCTCACCCTCACACACCCTCACCCTTGCACAGCCTCACACACCCTCACTCACCCTCACACCCTTACACCCCCTCACCCACCCTCACGTAAATACAACACATAATGCATTACAAATGCTATAGGTGTCACATTTGCGCAAGTTATAACTAGTGGCATTGTAAATGACAACGCGTTTAATTTCGCTATTTTCACACAACATAAATAAAATAATTGTCATTTACAATACCAATAGCTCAAACTTTCCTAATGCGAGACCTATTGCATTGCAAATGCTTGTTCACTCTTGCCTTTACGAGCGATTGCACTTGAGAACCCAGCTTGTTCGTATGCACAAAACCTTTTCTATTCGAGAACCACTCACGACAAACAATACATGTAGGAAGTTATGTTTTGCAAGCTTATATTTATTATACATCAGAAAGTTCATATTGGTGTCCTCATACACACATTTTTCACCCTTATTAGATTCCCCTGATGAAGTGTCCATGAGGCACGAAATGCATTGGGATCATTAGAAAAATCAATGAGTCAAGCCTGAACGCAATGAAATATGTACTAATATGTGATTTACAACATATGCAGCAAGAATAATTAAATAAACTTGAACATTATCCTTTGGAACAAATCGATTTCCTGAAATTTCTTTTTCAAAACGTATGGATATTTGGGATTTACAGTAACAAATCGCAGTTTGGCGAATTCCCTAGCAGCGCCGGGAGGGACGAATTCTAAGATTACACAATTCCTTTTTTAAATTCTATTGATCACACTTTATGGTCTACAAAGTGATACCTCCGTGGCACGCTACAAATTTTGAACTTTCTCACTAATTAAACATAAAAAGCTTGTGCACAATCAAACCAAGTGACCTGTGAGTTTTAAATCTGCAGTTTAGCCATAGACCTCGTTTGCTATTCTTCACAAATTTTTTCACATAGTAAAGTGCATGCGTGCATGACAAGGGCATAGTTAGCAGCACGCCGAGATAGCTGTTCCCTAGTGGATCTCATGTGCCTTCCTCCAAACCCCAGCTGACGGTGATGTCTAGGGCAGAGGAAAAGCAGACCTCTGCATTGGAGAGGTGAATAGCATTAGGGCAATATATTGCAGAGGTGGATCGGAGAAGCCTGCTGAAGGTGGTGCCCTGGTGAGTTGGGCCACAACACCACGTGATGCCAGGTGCCAGCAGCATGACTGATTGAGGGCTGGAACCTGGCTGCCCTCCTCACTGCTAGGGACCTGGACTGGGAGAGAGTACCCCCACATGCAAGGAAATGGTGTGAGGAGACCAAAAGAAGCCATGTGGACACACATTCTCCAAATGACGGGAAGATGCCATGCTGAGGAAAGAATATGCCATTAGGCAATCAGAAGAGATTCCGTGGAACCCCCACAGCCCGACATGAGTGGTCCAGCAGGGTGAAATTTGCTGGACAGCAAATGGAGGACCTCAGCATCACCCCAATACCTGACACTTTAGTGACTGCGCACTAAGTGATACTCTGAGAGGAGAGAAGGGAGAGAGACACATTGCCTCACAGGATGACAGCAATAGTATGGCACTGGAGGGGTTGCTGATTTTCTTCCCATCCTCTCTGGATAAGCTGGCCTTAATTTTCAATGCAGTGAACAAATCCTGTGAGATCCTGGAGAATAACATTGCTAAAGTCTAAGTTGATCTTGGAATTCTCCATGGTAATCACCGTAAACTAGAGGACAGGGTAAAGGGCACCAAGGTAGACATTGCAGTGATACGCCCAAGCGTGAAGAGACTGCTGGAACAGGTACTTGACTTGACTAGGAGGGTGGAGGCCTTAGACCATAGAGAGGAAGAAACAGAAGGGCACAATCAGTGTACTAACATCAGAATAATTGTTTTCTTGAGAGGGTCAAAGGAGCTGACATCGTCACCTTCCTGGAAGATTGGCTGTCCAAACAGGTCGCCCCTCGGGTATGGTCACCACTCTTAACCCTGGAAAGAGTGCATAGGGTTCTTGCAGGAGTGCTACCCACTAGGGCCCCCCAGCACCCAGTAGTTGCACAGCTCCTGCACTACAGGGACAGAGACTACATCCTGCCTGAGCCAGAGAGGCTAGGCACAGCCTTTTAGAAAACACCTCAATATCTAATTTATGAGACTATACTCCGACAATTATCAGAGCACGTGGCCGCTTTCCTGGGGGTCAAGAAGGGCCTGCAAGAGGCTGGTCCTCTTTAAAGGAGTAAATGGGCTGGACAGTCTCAACCAACAATCTGTTTTGGTCACTATTCAATGGGGCAGAAACAGGGCACTTTTTTCGGGCCCAGTGGGCGAGATGAGATGATTAGCGATTATTTTCAGACCACCTCCTGCTTTGCCTCAAACACTAACTTTGATTACGATTCTTTGGAATAGTGACCCACCAATATTATCTTAGTCAGTGAGACTGCTTAACTGACAGCTGACCACTCTGGAGGATAGCATTCACTGACTCGAGAGAGAGAGATCCCAGTTCACCCACAAGTTATGCCAACATTGAGGTAAGAGCACTCAGTTCTATCAGAAAAGCTCTGCTCTTTGAAGCGGTGAGACTACATTCAGCTGCCCACTGTGAGGGGCTGCAGGCAAGCAGACTACTATCCTGCTTGGTCTACCCGAGGTGCAGAGGATGCCTGTGTTAGAAATTGGGTTCCTGGTTGACTGGGATATGAGCCCTAGTTAAGCAGTAACCTCAATCCTAGTCAAGGTAAAGCAAAAATAATCTCCTAAATTAACCTGAGCTCACCCTCTAGTAGCTTAGCACAGAGATGTCAGGCTTAACTTGGAGGCAATGTGTAATATATCTGGCCAGCAATTCAAACAGTAACACATTGAAAACAACCCAACAAAATGATTCCACACCAGGTTAGAAACACTGACAAGGCTGCGGTGTGCGTTCCTGATGGGTTAATGTCGAGTACGCTGTCACCAGAGCTTGCGATGTGAAGGCCGGGGTCGAGGATGCGAGGCACAAAGGAGACTATGCGTTGGTTTCAAAGAGCAGTGAAGCTATAATGCAGATCTTTAGTGTTGTCGATGAGAGTAGCTTGCACTGGGAAAAGTGTTGCGCAGTGGCAGTTCCAAAGATGATGCGTCTGTCCCAAGATGTGGGATGTAGAGGCGATACAAGGTTTTTGTGGCAGGTTCTATCCACGCAACAGCGGCAATGTGTCAGTTCTGCATGGAGATGTGTTGATCAGCTGACGAGATGCGTCAGTTCTGCTCTGGGTTGAGTCGCTCAGCAGAGGAAGCATAACTTCCGCTAGAAAATCACCTTAGGCCCACTTCCAAGGATCCCAGACTTGTATCGCACCAGTTATTAGGGAAGCCCACAGAGGGCAGAGTCCAGGTGCAGAAGCAGGTTTGTTGGAAGACTGTTATGTCCCCTAGACCGCATTTCAGTAGGCCAGCCATCCAGCCCTTGAAGTCACTCCAGGTTCAAGTTAACCAGGTCTAGCCCACCTCACCAAGGCAAGTTGGCAGTAGGCTACAGGGCAACACAGTATGGCAGAAATTCAGTAAAACAGCAAACCAGAAGAGTGGCAAAACTTTCAGCAGCACAGCAGTCTTTCTGCCTGGCAGGGTATTCACAGGTTCAGAAGTGTACTGAAATGGAGGTGTCAAAGGTCCAGTACTTATATCAATGTGGGCCTTTGAAGTGGAAGAAACTTCAAAGACAGGCCTTTGAAGGGCACCGAGGTCCTGCTCTTCGGTACATATCTTCAGACTCACTACAGGGAGATTTTCAGCACTTTGTGTGGGGACATGGCATAGCTTTTTCAGGTGTAAAAGAAGGCAAGGCCTAAAACAAAGAATACATGCTGGCCTATGACAAAAACAGCAAACTGACTGCCTATGCAAAATGGTCACCAGCCACATGGTCAAAACAAGAAGCAGGAGGCCTGAAAAATAAAAAATCACTTGCAGGCCTCTGGAGAAAGCACACTGGCTGACTACACAAAATGGCCACCAGTCACATGGTTACAGCGACAACAACCAGCAAGAAGGCATGGCCACAAACATAAAACACATGCAGGCCTATGGCAAAAGCACACTGGCTGGCTGCAAAAAATGGCCGCCAGCTACATGGTCACAACAAGCAGCAGGAGGCCTGGAAAACAAAGAGCACACGCAGGCCTATGTACCGTGGCTACATGGCATGGGGAGCAAAGGCAAATTGTGGCCTATGGCAAACACAAACACACACACTGGCCAGACAAAGGCAGCATGGTAACACAGAGAATACAGCATTTATTCAGCAATGCCAAAAACTAAAATTAAAAGGGCTAAAAAAAATGCAATCCACATCCTCCAAAGGCATTACCCCACGGATACACTAATACCAGTAAAAAAAAGAGAAATACCACAAAAAACACATTTGATATTTTAATCCAATGGCATCCATCGCCTAAATGATGTTTCAATTCAACAGATACCACATAAACAGTTGTTCCATGCATCCATGACTAGCACTGGGCCTGCTGGGCTGTTAGGCCAATGGACAGATGAGGCCACATAGTGAATTAAATCAACATTGCAAATTTAATAAAAAAACATGGTGAAAATATAGTGAACTGTGTAACATGTTTCCTTAATAAAAGAAAAAATTACTTGCAAAGAAATAACAAGGCCCCTACTGAAACTGCAGGCCTGCCACCACAATAAATTTAAAATATTGATTAAAAGTACTAATAAATTCAGGTGCATGTCTCCAATCAAACAAACAACACCCGTTTTTGTAACCTTCTTGTGAAATCTCAAATACAAAGTCCTTAAATCCAATGGAATATGCAACAGGCACAAAAAGCCATCCTTCCAGCTCCAAATCCAAATGAACCAGGAGATGGGCAAAGCACTGGGACATCCCTGCTGGACAGGAACATGAAGTGAAGCTGGAGACTCTGAAAAAAGTTCTTTTTTTTAAAAGGACTCCTCCACACAAAAAAAACTCTGCTAAAGGTCCATTAGAGGAGATTTCTAACTCCAAATCATCATTTTGAGAAGATTTTAATGCCTCTCAAGGAGACAATCTTCCCCAGATTGCAGCCGCAGTAGATTCTGCGCATTAAGATTAGTGTATGTCACAAAACATCTGCTGGAAGTCTCTGGTTTGCCCAGAAAAATGTGTTTGCGATCACAAAATCTCATGGAAGCTGGTGGCTAGTTAACAAATCTCGTGGTGCTCCCGAATGGCCCTGAAATCGTGTGACCGATTGCGAGCACCTGGCAAGTCACTCCCACACACGCCGGAAAGGACATTATGAGCTCGCTAACAAAAAAAACTCTGCTCCGTTGCGGCATGAGAAGTTTATTGGTAACTCCGCATTCTATGCAGAATGTGGAGTTGGCGAACTCCGCAAGCGTAGCAGACTTTTATGCCCAGGCCTAATAACAATGCTAGGGTAGAAGCCCCACCAGTGCATCCTTGAGTGGTGACAGACGATTTCACAGTGTCCACCCAGTGGCACCGGCGATGCGTAAACTATAGATGAAGCTACAGTCCAATGACAGATAACCAAAATCAGAATTACTGTCACCCCTGGCTGCAATGGAATCCCTCAGGCCATTTACAAGACCAATCCAGCAAAATGGGCAGGGCACCTGGCCCCTCTTATTCAATTATGTTTTATCAGGGTCAATCATATCACTTATATTCAAGGAAGGTAACAAATCAAAAGCTGAAAACTATCGACTGCTAGCCATCATTCACAACAAGGCAAAGTATTACACAGGCATTCTACTGGAACAGCTACTCGATTGGGCCAACACAAATCCAATCATCCTGATTAACCAGAAGAGTATCACAAAAAAATACAGGACACTGACAAACATTATGGCCCTGACCCTACTGCTATACTTCCAAAATAGCCAAATTACCAGTATACCTCTGCTTTATTGACTACAAAGCTACTCTTGACTCTGTAAACAGGAATAGGCTTTGGAGTAAATACAAATACTGCTCTACAGCACCAGCACACCTAAGAGATATTGACACTCCAGTACTTGGGTGAGAATAAAGCTGGCCGGTGCCTGCAACATGGCGCCCAACGTCTGGTCTGGTACTTATTTTCAAGACACTTTAGTAGTGTTTATAGTTGTCCACAATACCCTCTCTCCTGTTTACGGACAACAGTTATGACAGCATAACCTACCTATATAGATAAGTTATAGGTTCATTCAAGCTTGAGATTTACAAAAGGTACTTATTGTTGAAATGATTTACTAACCCTTTTTGTGCTGCCATGCAAATAAGTAGTTATCCTTATCTTTGTCATTATTGCAGTTGATATTGCACTGCATAGTCGCACGGCACTCCGTCTTTATTTGACACAATATGGAGTGCCTGACGCAGGTATTGTCCTTATTTTCATGGTTGGTGCTAACGCAGACTTCCAATTGGAGACTTTATACTCTTGGGTTACCTTTGAGGCTGTGAATGGGGAAGATGACTTATTCCATTCATATACTCCCACAGCGATACCTGTTGCATATCGGCCATATACAACACTCGAAGTTCCAATTTTGGCATGGCATCATCGTATTTGGTTGAATGCCGCCCTCCCCCATACCGTGACTCCAGTCCGTTTAGGACCTTTGTCGATCCCTGGGGCCACTTGGTGAGTTTTGACCGGGTACACACCTCATCCATGTTATCTAGCAGTCCCTGTAGATGAATTGTGTATTTTGCATACCTCCTTAGTTGGGGTACACCGGGCTCTTGTGCAATACATTTCCCACAATCTCCAGGTGGGGGCACCTGAGATTGCAGCGCAACCAGCTGGACCGGTCAGGATGTCCATTAGTCAAATCATGGTTAATTCGGTTATGGGCAAGTGTCCCCAGAATAAGTACGATTAACCGTATTGGCTTGCTGATAAATTTGCCCAGCTGGAAGCAGTATTTCCTACTACAACTCCTGTGGAAAAACACAATATTTTTTTTTACAGAGTTTTTTATAGCGCGAACTTGACCCAAATTGGGTATCAGAGTGCTTTACATAGCACCAGTTGCATTACATGAGGCACATTCATTTTTGTTAGGTACGGGGAGATTAAATGATTTGCTCAGAATCACAGGATGTTCAGCATCATTGCTGAGACTCGAACCCAGTTCCCCAGAATCAAAGTCCATCCCCTAGCCGTTAGGCCAACTCCTCTCTTCCACTCACAATTAGTTTGCAGAAAGACTTAATACCGGAGGTAACCGTTTGTGAGAATTGGGGTAAAGTATTCGCAGCAGTGTATGCAAAGTACTTTGGCACACCTTCTATGACTGTGCTGCCCTCCGTGATCAAGTGTGTTCAGGATGAGCACGGTCCAGAGGTGGCAGTTGAGTTGGGAATGAGGCTTGTCGGAGTATTTGACGTAGTTGCTGATCTCATCCTTGTGAATGTAAAGGGAGAAGCGGTTAACTTTCAGGTGTCTAATGCTTTGTGCCTTGTCCCAGATGTCGTAAAACTCCATGAGTTGCCTAAAATTATTGCGGAGGCATATAAAAATATTGGCCACAATAGTTTTGGTTTTAAGCCTTTTTGGTAAAACACCAGCACAATTGCAAACTCAGACGGTGCAGTCTAATAAAGACGACCGTCCAGCTTTTCCTAAAAAGAATTGGAAAAATAAACAGCAGGGGAAGCAACAGCAGAAACAAGGGTCGCGTGCTGCATCACTGATACCCGAGATTACTGAGCGCACTTACTATTAGTGCAACAGCGCAAGAATTAGGTCTCCTGATAGATTTCAGGTCCCTGATCAGCATTCTCCTCATTTTTCACAGGAAACATCGGGCTCACAAGCCGGTGGAGGTGATCGCCAGGATCACGGCAGAGGTCAAGGTGCCCCTCTAGGATGTGAGCAACCTTGTCAGGCTGACGGTAAAGAAAAGCAGGACGATTTTCCTCGTCAACATCCTCTGTTTCAGAAAAAGAAAGTTGCTGCATTAACAGCAAGATATGCCACAGACGGTGAGAACCCAACTTCTGAACCTAACAATGGCAGTAACGCTGCTAGACAGCGCAACAGAGGTTACAATAGTGCGGCAAGCACTGCGTCCATTTCTAAAGGCAGCAGCAACTGACACTTTCATCACATTTGAAACTGCTGACACACTAGTGGCTCCCCCTGACAGACTATATGATATAGTTTTTTTAATTGAAGGTGATATACAACGTGTTGTTAAAGGGATTTTTTGGAAAAATCTGACTTCTTCATATGACATCTTGTTAGCAGGGGCAGATTGTCCCCCACCTTTTGTTTTAGCCGCCCCGAGGGGGGAGGAGGTGATCCTCCCCAGTTTTTCACACACAGTGCCCAAGGAGCGTAGGAGTACATGTGGTTGGCAACAGTTTGACTGACGAAGCAGCTAAAACAGCAGTAGCCACATACACAGTTGCAGCAGTTACAAGATCCAAGAGTAAGATTGTTGATGACATTTTAGCAGCAATAGCAGCTACAGAGAAGGGAGATAATTGTCCAAATGTTTTCCATTCTAAATACTTTTATCATTTAAGTCACAATAAAGTTCCCTATGTGAGAATAAATGACGTTGGTGATAGGTTGATAACAGCCGCGATGAAGGCATGGTCTCGGCGCTTGCAGGAGGTTTGGCGACTGTTTCTGTCTTACAGCACCGTTACTGGTGGTGTGAGTTGTATAAACAAACCTGTGATTATGTTCTTTCATGTGACATTTGTCAGCAAAATAAACCTTCCACTGCTGTACGCCCACCACAAACACAGCTGCACATTTCTAATAAACCATTTGGTTGTGTTTATTTAGATCACTGCGGTCCATTTACTTCAGAATCTGCATATAAATTTATCTTAGTTGCAGTTGATTTGTGCACATGTTTTCTATGGGTCTGGCCACAACCCAGTGCTGATGCAGGAACTGTCATCAGGGATTTGCGTTTCTTTGTGCAAATTTTTGCATGTGGCACCTTCCATTCAGACCAGAGTCCAGCATTCGCCTCTAAGGCATACAAGGATGCCATGAGGTCTTTGGGTGTGCATTTCAAATTTTCATCATCCATACAGGCCTGAGGGCAATTCAGTTGTGGAGCAAATGAACCATGATTTAAAGCAATCTTTGACAGCTAGAGTTATAGGTACTAGCAGGAACTGGTTTGCCCATTTGTATAGCGTACAACGTGCACTTAATAATCGCCCTAGAAGATCTCTGGGTGGGCGGACCCCATACGAAGTGCTCTTTGGCATAAAAATGTTTGTCCCGGACCTTGATGGTCTAGACATGGCGGTGACAGCCGCAGCCTTTGACGTAGATTATAATTCTGCTGTATTACAGAACCTAAAGGAGACTCATGACAGTCTTGTAAAAGAATATTTGCCCTCTGCCACTGAAGCTGCACTGCAGATTCCTGTAGTTGGCTGGCTACCTAGAGTAAGAGACCTTGTCCGTGAGAAGGTGGAGAACAAGAAAGAGTTTGGCCCCTCTTATCATGCACCGGTTCCAGTGCTTGGTGTGAAGGGTACTCGCACAGTCATTTTACCACCACTTCCTGGTTGCAAGGATAACAGATACATCTCAGTGGACAATGTCAAACTGCAGCGACTGGCCGATACTTCTTAGTATAACTCCATCTGTTTCCTGTACAGCAATGTTAAGGAACTCTGTCTTGGACTCAGCGAACACCATCAGGCCTGACATTGCCATAGAGATGCCCACTGTTGAATCTTCCAGCTTGCAGTCCACATGAAGATACTGCGTATGTGTATCCCACTGATGTGTCATTGCCTGATTTGCAAACAGATGCAGTTAACCAGTCACATTTTTCTTTTGACAATGACTCCACAACATCGAGTTCCCCCTCGAAATTGTCAATTTTTGTCACCTGGTTTAAATGAAATTTCTTAGTTCCACCTTGGACTTACATCTGTTTAGTCCTCAACCCCATTTTTTTGTTCATGTTGGTTGGATTTGTGACATTCTTTTTCCTTCTAATCAATGGTCACTCCCTTAGTGAACGCTCTGCTGTGAAGGTGATTGATGGAACTTTGGCACCACACTCTTCTTCACACATCATGAAACGAGACCAGACTTTTGTCAACATCTCTACCTGGCCAGTGCTGCGTGGAATAGTTTGGGATGCTGTAATGTTACAAATTCATGGCCCCACCAAGGTGGCTAATGTTCCAAATATACTTTGTGTTTCTATGGGGGATGTAGTGAAATAAAACATATGTTCTGATGATTTGGACTTTCAAGCCGTACAGTCTTTATTTTCTGATTTAAAATATTATGCTGCATTTGATGTTGAAGATTTGTATTTGAATTCTGGAAATAATGCCGATTTATTTTGCTACCAGCATTATGCCCATCATTTCCTGCATAAAGCTAATATATTTAGAAATGTTGTGTAATTATACACAATGGGAACATTGCCCAGCTCCCATTGAAGGAAGTTCAAAGACCCTTTTAATTTTTTTTTACATATTTTACTGATTTTAATAAATCCAATTCTGATTCATTTTATTTTAAAATTAATTCTACATCCAATACTAAAGTCAGGCTCACCCACACAAAGTTGCTGTATTCCAAATCTTTTATTGATCAGTTAGCTATAGGTGGCTATGAGCTATGGAAAAATACTGCAGATCTTAAATCTGTAAGGGGTTCTAGATCCTGGCAGGTACAGGGCACAGAGGCTTTACATCGAGCGTACCTTAGCCCTAACCAAATCCTGTTTTTAAACAGTTCAATTTATCAAACGACCTGGTTTGGGTTGGCCACTTTAAAAACAAATGCATGCCCCTAAAACTTCTGATCTGTATGCTTATGACACCTGGACCAATCATACAGATATGACCCTTGATAAGTTGCAGTCATTGATGGCAAATGCTTCTTTTAATGTTCTACCTTAGACCCCCTGGGTTGGTTAGTTTGGCAAACAAGTTCTGATTCCTGCTAACAGCGATTCCTTGCAAGGCTCCTGGCTACACACAGGATAGACCTGGTCCACGTTTTCCCAGCACCCATCCGGTTACAACCTATTCAGTAGGAAAATTATGTCAAAATTGGTTGAAACACTCTACCCTAACATCTGCTAAACATCATTTGTCTTTATTAACAAAAGATATTGATTTAACAGATTTTATTAAAGGGCCCGCAGGTGCTAGATGGAAAAGATTTCTATATGCTATTTACAATGAAGTTTGGAAGCTGTCCCAAATTGAATCTGCTTCACGTCTAGGGGGAATAGAACAAGCTAATATTGAAAATGTGCTTGCAGTCATGGATAATAGTATTAACACGCTTTCCTCCCACATTTACACATCAGACAATATTGTTTCATCTGTTGTGGATATTGTTCATGATGAAGTTTCTGTTTTGTACCATGGTCAAAATCAATTGCGTTCAATCATGCAGTTTGCCTGGACTTTACAAACACTTAAGATGGGTAAGGTTCCTTGGGACTACATAAACACGTCCTCTTTATTTTTGCCTTTTAACCTGACAGATAAACAACAGTTTATGTCCATGAAGGATACTACATACAGTCTGTTACACATTAAAGAGTTAGAACCATTACCCATTTCAGTTGCCAAAACTGATTCTGCTGTTTAGCTCATCCATGGGGTAATAACTTTACCATTTTCCTTGTTTAAATTTACTTCATGTATGAAACATTATGCCCTCGGCCGTTATGAACACCTAGGTAGCGCTAATCTCCATGAGGTGTGCTCTTTGCCTTTCACATACAGATGCCTACGGGATGGGAAAGAAGTGTACTTGACTGGGGAATCCTGTGATTCCTCGCCAGATCACTGTCTCGTGTGTAAGAATATACAGTTACACGGCGTGTGTAAGGTAAAAACACCTAATTTAGCTTGCATTTCAAAGGGTAATCCACTGCCAGCTATCACACCTACATTCACAATGCTTGCAAACAGTAGCAACTTGCTTTCACATAATGAAGATTGCTGCGGCATGTTAGCTGGCATCCCTTACATTGTAACAGTCTCACAACATGTAGTTTGCTGTAAAAATGTGCTTTTTCTGCCCCCACACAGGAGGCTCCATTCCGACCTTGAAAGCAGAGTTCAATAAATTGAGCAGAATAAGAGCACTATTGTCCCAAAAAGAAGTTGTGCTCACATCTTCCCGTGAAATATTCGTCCTTCATGTGGCCAACACCCGCACAGAGGTGCAGGCTGTGAGAAGTTGGACTGGCATATGATGTCCACTAGTTCTAGTGGGCACCTTGCACCAGTCCAAACAACCCTTAGTGATGATAGGTTTAAGATGACCTTTTTTGAAAGCTATCCTAGTGGTAGCTATGGAGGACAACGTTGGCCTAACCACTAGCAAGGAGGACAACCAAACCAGTTCTATGGTTTTCCACCAAACTTAGGCCACAAGCAGAATCCCTACTTTGGATTCCCCAATATGTACCCCCCAGGCCCTATGCCGCTCTTTGCAGGCAACCAGGGCCCTAATTTTCCTTTTTTAGGACGGGGCCACAGGACACGGGGTCGCAGAAGACCAACCCAGCACAACAACGCACAGGTACACTGGGCAGAAGAAGAAAACCCTGTGAGTTCCAACACACGCCAGAAGACAAAAGAGGCAATACCAGGACCGAGCAAGTAGCTAACCCTACCACCCAACCGTCACTGGTATTCAACCTATCCAGCACCCCACTATCTACAAAGGAACAGTCAGTCTTGGAAAGGGGACTGTCATTCGTGCCAACTACCAGACTTGACAAATTCAAATTACATGCTGAATTAGCACAATTCTTCAGAAAACTGAAATTAAAATCCTTCTTTGAGAAGTCAACCCCCGAACCTATACAAACTGACGACAATCCTAACATCACAGGCCTCAGAGTCAAGTCTACCTTCGTCCCTCCACCCTCCACCATCCCTGCAGAGATCACCACATTTGAACAGGCAGTATACCATGACATTGAGAATCTCAATCCAACTAACCATTACAACAACCTGTCATGGGAGGACAGACAAACCATACAACGCCTCCAAAACAACCCCACACTAATAATCAAACCAGCAGACAAAGGGGGAGGCATCGTACTCCTGGACAAAACAGACTATGATACAGAATGTCGCAGACTACTCAGCGACAACAGGAATTACCGCAGACTTGAGCATGACCCAACAGAACGGCTGCGTACGACTGTACACACCCTTGTCAGAAGGGCAGCTGAAGAGGAACACATCTCTAAGCAGGAGGCCGAATACCTTTGCCCTGAGCATACCAGAACGCCATACTTCTATACAGTACCTAAAGTACACAAAGGGGTGATCCCACCCCCCGGCAGACCAATTGTATCGGGTATCAACTCCGTACTAGAGCCACTCTCTAGATACTGTGACTTCTTTCTGAATCCCCTGGTACAGAAAACCCCCACCTATATTAAAGATACCAAACATCTGTTACAAGTAATCAACAACATTACCTTTGATCCCGACACCCAATTACTGGTAGGACTTGATGTGGAAAGCCTGTACACCAGTCTCCCACAAGATGCCACCCTGCAGGTACTACATGACATCCTGGAAGAATCCCCCTGGCCTTACCACACACCGAGGAGCTTCGTACTGGCATGTGCAGCCCTCGCCCTCAAAGAAAACTATTTCCAGTACGATGGCACCTTCTACCTGCAAACGAATGGAACTTCCATGGGCAGTGTTTTCGCGCCAAGTGTAGCTGGACTATATGTACACCATTTCGAAAGCACCAACATCGCTGTGGAATCAAATCCGTTCAGACATCATATACTGAAATGGCATAGCTATATTGATGATATACTGGTCATCTGGCAAGGCTCACAACATGAGCTGGATAACTTCTTAAATTGGCTCAACAGCAGAGACCCATACCTGAATTTCACCAGCACAGCCAGCAACCACCAACTCCCTTTCCTAGACCTGGAAATAACAGCCAAGGATGGAACCCTAGTAATCACCACTTACTACAAACCCACTGCGAGGAACTCATTGCTTCACTACACCAGCTTCCACCCTCGGCCTCTCAAAGAAAACTTACCCTTTGGCCAGTTCCTTCGGATCAGAAGAAACTGCTCGAATGGGAATGATTACAAATCACAATCAGCGGATCTAGCCACCAAACTAGAATACCGCGGTTACCCAAAAGCCATCATCAAGAAAACCCAGAAGAGGGCCAGAAACCAGAACCGTGAAGCTCTACTTGAAGACATCACTAAAGCAGATGAGGAACAACCAACAACGTGCATCACCACTTACAATACTGCCTCCAATGAGGTTGCAAAAATCATCAAAAAACACTGGAGAATCATCAATTCAGGACAGAGGAATTGGGAACTACCAAGGTTTGCTTACAAAAGGTGCCACAACCTGCGAGACCAACTAGTTAGCACCCGACCTAAACCACCACCAAAACCAGTGGAGAATACCATACTCAATGCATGGGGCATGCCCAAAGTAACAGGACATTACCCTTGCAACGACTGCAGTGTGTGCCACCTCACATCCCACACAAAAACTCTGACCCTGGAACCCAATAAAATTTGGTCCCCAAGGAGCCAAACCAATTGTAACTCAGGGAATGTGATTTACTTACTCACGTGCACGTGTGGCCTCAGATATGTGGGGATGACCACACGCAAAGTCAGAACCAGGATAACTGAACATCGCAGTACGATGCGATGTAAGAAAAACATCAGCAAATTGACCAATCATTTCATCACCCACTGCCACACACCCAATGACTTCACTTGGACAGTCATTGAGCAAATCCCTGAAAGCCCCATCAACAATGACAAAAAACTGCTCAATAAAGAGCAAAGATGGATATACCGTCTGTCAACAGCTACAGATGGTCTGAACGATGCCATCCCCTGGAATTCCTTGACCTACTTGTGAACTCAAGGTTGTCTGCTAAACTGAGTACCCCCTGAGCCTTTTATTCCTGAATATTGGGGAGTTTTGCGCCCATTCTCCATCCTAAATGCACCCCCTTGATATAATCATCCTCCTGACACCCCCGTTTTAATTTACACGTCAAAACTTGGTCAGCCTACCAGAGAGGTGTCACCTTTTAGCCCCTTTAGCATAATTATGCCACGCATGCCCAGAGCTAGCACGCGTACAATAACAGGAGCTCTTAGCACGTGTAATTCCATACGCATGCGCTAGATAAACAGCGCCACGCGTCAGGACCACCGCTCTCTCCAGACGCATGCGCGGCAACACTAATCCGCCGCGCATACGCTCTATCACCCAAACACACCGCGCATGTGCAGGGAGTGCCCACTACATCGCGCATTAGCGCGAAGCAACCGGCACACACCTGAGCGCGAATATGACTCGAGATTGCGAGTCTTTCCACCATTTCTTCCTTCTCCAGGTGCCCTGACTCAACCAATCAGTATCAGTATAAAAACCGGCAATACCAGTCATTCCTTACCGGTTCTGCGAAGGAGGCACAACAGGTCCAACGCCGGTGCTGGCCAGAAATCCTGTGAGTATGCTGAACTACCATCTCTACCATGGGTAAGCGCTACCTTTTTCCCAACAGGTCTCCTAACCCCAGTGGTCCTACCTTTGTCTCCCACATAGGGCCAACCCCTTGCCACTTCAATAACCTTGAAGCCAAACCAACCTAAAACTAGCGTAAGAAATAGACCTTCCGCCTCATTCCTTCTTCACCTTTTTACCACTGTTGTATAAATACCGCTCTTTTATCCACTTCACCTACGAAGTTCTAGTGCGATCTTTCACCATAATGGTACCACCAGTACCATTACACTTGAGCCGCTTATAGCCTGCACCAATTCGCTATTTAGCCGGCTGTCATATCTCATGATAAATATCTCCTAGTGACTCTTTTCTCCCATGTATGTTTTGTCTTTGTCATTTTATGTTATATGTACAGGTGATCTTGAGAAGGGAATCCCCCCTCTCACAGTTAGATACACTTTAGGGCGTGTAGACACATAGCCTGCACTACACATCCCCTAGTTTTAATTGCACACACCTTTTATCAGTCCTGAAGAAAGCCAGAATATTGATAAGGCACTGGCTGAAACATGTTGACACATCAAGGACGTAGGAGGTCGTAACTCGCCTCTAACGTCCCACAGCCTTATTTTTAACCGCTGACGGAGGCCCATTTAATAAAGTGTTCTTACCCCTGGGTACTGGGACCCCCGCCAAGCCGTTTTAAACTCACGTGCTTATCACCCTTCACCGCACACACAGTGACATACCTGCTCCGCTGTAATCAGGCGTCGCAGCACACCCGGGACACGCTGGGTGTCACTGGGTGGGCCCGATGATGAAGCATGCCACCAACTAGGTTGGTGGGTGAGGGCTTTCTAAAGACACCCAGCAGGTGCCACCACCAATTGACAAATCAATACTGAGTCACCATGATGGTTATAATATATATATCATGCTATACCCCATTCCTAGCTAGTCTCTTTTTGAATTATCAACATATAAACCGGGGATCTGGACTAGCTATCTGGTCCTCTCTCTCCCTCTTGATACTCGCAGCTATGGAGAGCAGCCTTCAGGCTAAGTCTTGAAGGAGTGTAAAGCAGATTGGTTTACCAGATTATAACTTCTTTAATGACCAAATGAAAAGAGAACCACACCAGGTATATATAAATATATGTATTTATTACTAAACACCCTCTACTAACCTTTTTTATGAGATTAGAGAGCAAGATACACAATATCAACACAATAGAACTTCAGTAAATAGAACAATATACAATGGGCCCCCGGGGGAGACCAAACCATATATTAAGAAAGTGGTATAAGAACCGTAACTTGACTAAACACAGTGCCTAAAGCACGTAGAATCACTGGGAACCACCCAAGGTAGTGACACATGGGACCCACGGTGGACACGTGCAGTGTGAGAAAACAGCTGCGAGCTCCATTAGCTTCTATGGCGAAAGTCGCAGTTGGAATTTTAAAGACAAAGGACATTTAAGAGAGGACTTTGAGAAAACCCCTTTAGACTTAAGGGGTTCTAGGGCCAACACCCATGGGAGCACCAGAGTACTCAAGTTACCTCGCCCAGGGAAGCCGGGTGCATAGCTGTCAAATGGTGTCGGTAATCATTGTTGAATTCAATGGTGATGTGCTGCAAAGTGCTGCTGCCGGGATGAGGAGAAGTGTCTGGGAGGATCTAAGCCTGGATAAAAGATGTTAAGAACCTGAAAACAGAGGGGACAGAGTCTGGGTCACTAGCCAGTGACCTGAGGCACAATAGACGAATGCCCACCGATGTTGGGTGCTTCAGGTTCAAAGAGGTGAAGCTTGACTCTGCAGCCACGAGGACCAGGAAGCATCGATGACAACCAGGAGCTGGATTCAAGTTTTCCTAAAAAGGATGTTGAGTGCTCCAGTGCTGGAGCTCACATTGAACAAAACAAGCCTTGGCAACAGCAACCCATGCAGAAAAAGAAAAGAATCTATGGTGCAGACCAGCCGACCAGGTCCGAGGGACTCCCCTAGCCATAGAGAGTCAGGGCACTTTTGGAGCAACCACAGAAGCCCCATTAAACTTAGAGTTGCTTCTCAGGGACCCACAGGTCAACAAACCAGTGATTCCAAAGGGACCTCAAAAGAAAACACAAAGGGCCAGTTCACGGAACATTCATGGAGTGTAGGCTCACAGTCTTCAGTGGATATGCTGTTCGGCGTGAGGGCTATAAGTAACCCAAAGCTCAGCCTCAAGGGTTGCTGGAAAACTGATGCTTCTGCAAATGATTGCAGTGCTCAGGGGTTTGGGTTGCACGGTCTCCATGAGAGATACAGGCCTCAGACTTGCTGAGCACACAGATCTACCTCAGAGACCACGGGAACCCACCTCCTGTGTTGCAAAGTTCTTCAGAGTCCTCAGGAGCTTCAGAGATGCAAACTGGTCAGATGCGTCTTTATGCCTGCCAAGCAGGGGAGTAACTCCTTTACTCCAAGGGAGATTCTTCAGTTATCTAGCGCCTTGTAGGTCTTCGGAGTTCCGAGATTATGTATCAGAGTTTCATCCAGGTAAATCTAAAGTCCTGTAGTCAAGGGTTCCTTCTGTATACCCAAGGAAGGGATGGGACAAACTCTGGGGACCCCCTATGGGAGGGTCTGGAAAGAGGGGTTGCAACACCCATTTCCTTTGTCCAGTTTTGCACCAGAGCATGAGCTGGTAGCCCCTGCAACCGCATTGAACTGGGCTATGCACAGGGACACCAAATGTGCCCCCAGTGCAGACTTCAAAACACTATTAGAGTGCACCCACCCAGCCCCAATACACTAAAGCCTGCCTTGGAAGTGGTTACACCTCCCTGTGACAGGAAACCCCCCCTGCCAGAGTTTCATCCAGCAGGAGGAGGCTAGATTCGTGTCTGTGGCTGCAGCATCCATTTTGTGATGCCAGGGTTCTGTTAAGCTGGTACCGGGTGTACCGGTGTAGTCACATTTCTCCCTCTAGGAGGGTGGAATCATACCTCTGCCGCCAGTACTGGTGGGGAGGTATGTTTCCAAGGTGTTTGACACCAAACACAACATGTTTCCTTGCAGCCATTCCAAAGTTAGAATTTACCACAAGGTTATAATGCACTTAAGAGTATATGGTCTGGCTGCATCACAGAACAACCCCGGATAATAGATTCCGAAGGCTGTAGAGGGGCAATGCTCATGCATTGACACCCTCTCACACAAAGCCCAGCACCCTGCATTCAGAATTGATAAGGCCTGCCATAGGGGTGACTGATAGGTTTATATGTGTAGTGATATAAGGTAGATATAGGGAACCTATATCTAAGTAAAGGGTGCATACACCACCTTACACAGGCTGCTGTAGTGGAGCTGTAGTGTCATTTTGAGTGATCTATCAGGGGTGACATAATACATGCGTGGAGAAGTGTGGCTCACTGGTTAGAGCAGGCAGACCCTGAAGCAGAGGTCAGACCCGGGACCAGGGTTCGATTCCCGACGCGGCAGGGTGTTGAGCTCAAATGTCCACGGACTCGATAATTCTCGCTTCGGTGCCTGACCTAATCATGGGTTCACACTATGCAACTCTGGGCATTAAGCTTGCTTAATCTCCACAACGGCCCCCCCGCGGCGGGATGCCTGGCTTTCACCTTGGGGATGCCCTGTAGGGGCTATCTCACAGGGAAAAAAAAACCAGGACGGGTTCCCAAGGCAAGCGCGGAGATACCCCTTCGGGGGTCGATTCTGGCGCTATATAAGAAATGCAATAATAATAATGCTGCAGCCCCTGAGAGGCCCCTGGTCTACATATACCCTGGGTACATAGGATGCCATATACTAGGGACTTATAAGGGTACCCCAGAATCCAAACTATGGTGTACCTAAAGTACATGCACGCATTTTAGAGAGGAAGCAGCTAGGCTGGGGTCCTGTATACCATGGCACCAGCCAGATTAAAGTAAAAAAAACAGTAAAACATCAGCAAAAAGTGGGGGTAACTATAAGAAGCTGATCCTACTCTCCTACACTGGTGCTTTTAAATACTGATCCCCCACTTCATTTTGGTGCCATGATCCATACCATTTTCAATGCCTCTATTACTACAGGCCTGGCCCATTTTATTAAACTTGTGGGCTCCGGCCTTGTGACCTCATTCCAAACTATATTTGGTGTGAAACCGGCATTTTTTGTATTCTATTTTTTCCAGCATCTTCGATGGCTTCCCTTTAATACTTGCCTTGGCTGCAGGGGTGTTGCTGTAGATCTGCCTGCTTCAGAATGTCTGTTCTATCTGTGGCACAAAACAGCAGAGACCGGCTGATACAGCTTTGTAGTCATATGCTTGAATACTACTGTACTCTGCCCTTGGCCACTCTAAGCGTGGCTTATGGATTGTCTTTCCGATTCGCATACTTCACTTGCATGCAACCTGTCTTCCACTGCCTGGAATGCCCCTTTGAATGGGCAGTAGATCTTTGCCTCTCCAATACTGTGTCTCCTGCCCCAGATTACGATCTGCTAATGAGTCCTCTTGTGGCATATGCGGAATGTTAAGGTGTTTGGATTATGGCCGGCGCGGCTGAGCTTGGAGTGCTGGCTGAGTGGGATAACTGTGCGGCTGCACATGATTTCCTGCAATGAAGTTTTCTTGAAGAACACGCAAGTTGTCCTCTGATGGTGCTAGAGTCTCCTATGGTTGCTGAACACGTATGTTCATTTTCTTTGCTAGATTGGATGGCAAATCTCTTTTCTGACAATAACAATGACTTCCTCTTGGAGGCTGTTGCAACATATTGTGCATATACATTGATGGATTGAATTGGCTTCCTTCCATCATCAATTGAAAACTTTTACTGAGTTTATTCTTTTTTGCTGGCTTTTGCCCCAATTTTTTCGTCTCTCTTCCCATTTGACATGGCTGAACTTATTTCTTGTTCACTCGAACTTGAACTCTGCGTTCTATTGAGTTCATTGTCCATTGGCCCGATCAAGGGGAGGGTGTGGTGTGGATAAGGGATTGTCTGCAGACATTGCTATGTTAGCATAAGTGAAATATATGCTTAGACACCATTTAGCCGCTTTTGCACACAACACTACATGGCTCTGAATCACAAAAAAATACAGGACACTGGCAAACATCATGCCCTGACCCTCCTGCTATACTTCCAAAATAGCCAAATTACCAGTATACCTCTCCTTTATTAACTACAAAGCTACTGTTGACTCTGTAAACAGGAATAGGCTTTGGAGTAAATACAAAAACTGCTCTACAGCACCAGCACACCTAAGAGCTATTGGCAATCTACACTCCAACACTTGGGTGAGAATAAAGCTGGCCAGCGGGGATAACCTCTCCAGGGCCATTCCAACATCCGGCAGACTCAAGCAGGGTTGCATCCTAGCCACCACTCTCTTCAATATTTTCCTGGAATACGCCCCACCAGCCCTGTGTTCAGTCAACTCCCATGCCCCAAAGGTTGGTTCTATTCCCATTTAAAATCTCCTCTATGCTGATGATCTGGTGCTGATCAGCTGGGTAAATGTTGGGATGCAACATTGTAGTGAGGTTAAGGTATTGTCTGCAGACATTGCTATGTTAGCATAAGTGAAATATATACTTAGACACAATTTTTCCGCTTTTGCACACAACACTACATGGTTCTGTCCTCGTAAATAAACTGCTTGCGCTTCTTTACATGAGAACTGTCTGTTTTCCACATATCTAGGCTTACACTGTGCCCTCAGTCTGCACAGAGTGTTCAAGGTCGAATAACAATGCATACTGAAAAATCCCACGGCCGCCATTGCTGCTGTAACGCGGGGCCACGCCCACCCGTCAGGCCACGCCCACCCCCTCTCTCTATAAATGTGCTTCCCACGCAAGCGCAGCGGATGAGCGCAGCGGGAGCGCCTACGGCAAGCCCGTCTGCGCCCGTCCGCGCCAGGCCCGTGCCTAGGGCCAGTCCCCCTGGCTGTCGGGCTGTTTCTGGTCGTACTTGTTGGACCAGAACCCAGCTCCTCCTTCTAAAACCCACAACTTGCCCATCCACTACACGTTGTAGTCCCTGTCATCTGGAGGACGCCCCTTTCTACTGTCTACAATGTAACTTCTCCCTCCCTCCTTGGAGCCTACACCCCTCTCCCTGCCTCAGCCTGCCGAAACGCCTGTCCCACCCTCTGACGCTGAAAGCAGGTCTGATTAACTGTCGTTCCTTGCCCAGCCATTCCAACGAGATTTGGACGTCAATTGTATCGGATGCCTGGGATATCTTGTTTCTTACTGAGTCTTGGCTTAGAGATACCTCTACCCCCGATATCCACCTAGCTACCCCTCCGGGCTATCTCTTAAAGGGCATCAATCGTGAAGGGGGCAAATTAGGAGGCGGTCTCGCCATTATCCTAAAATCCCATCTCAATTTGTCTATTACCAAACTGACGAATATCGGGATAATTGAAACTATGTACTTCACTATCTCTGATACCGCAGCAGTAGTATTGGCGGGTACTCTAGTCTATAACCCTCCTACTGCCTCGACTCTCTCTCTAACGGCATTTACCCACCTGATGGCTGACCTCTCCCTCAAGCACCAACATTTTCTGGTGCTTGGAGATTTCAACCTCCACGTGGATAACTCTCTCTGCTCGAAAGCTAATAACTTGCTAGAAACGATGCAGAGTCTGAACCTGCTTCAGTTAGTCAAGGGCCCAACACACACAGCTGGGCATACACTTGACCTTATCTTTGCTAATTTCTCGAATATCACAGTCCTCCCTTCCTTCCCTCTCACCTGGTCTGATCACCATCTTGTCCCTTTCGACCTAGAGCTAAGTTCAAGACCCACACCTACTGTCCTTGGTAAAGAGCTGGGAAGAAAGTGGCATAAAGTTAACTGTGCAACCTTAGACCCCTTATTCAACTATCAGCCGGACCCGCTGTCTAGTGACATTGATGAAAATGTGTCCAAACTCAATTCCACGCTGCTCCTTGCCATCAACTCCATCGCCCCTCTCAAACCTATCACCTCTGCTAGAACACGCCCCTCTGCCCCTTGGTTCTCTCCCTCCCTCCGTGAGGAAAAAAGCCACTGCAAATTACTTGAACGCAAGTGGCGGCCGAATTAAGACCCTGAATCCAAAGCAATTTACAAAACCGCTTTGAAAAAATTCCTTAAACAAAAAAAAGTTACCATGAGAGACTACTTCTCACTGCAAATCTCTAACGATAAGAACGCCTCTAAAACCCTTTTTAATATTGTCAAAGAATTTGTAAACCCCCCCGCCAGGGCCTCGCAGAACCCCTCTAGCCAGGCACTATGCGATGGACTGTCTGATTATTTTCTAGAAAAAATTGATAAAATTAGAACTTCGTTCCCTACTGAGGAATCCCCCCCGGTCCCCCTGTCATGGCCCCGGAATCTGCCTCTTTATAGTCTTTTAACGAGCTGACTCTTGAGACCGCACTCAGGTTATTCACCCAGTGCAGATCTGGTTCTCCTTCTGACCCAATTCCTGGCAAGGTCATGGGTGACCTGGCCCTCTCACTGGCTAGCCCTTTCCTTTCTATTTGGAATGCCTCCCTCTATCATGGCATCTTTCCAACTACTTGGAAGGAAGCTCTGCTGGTCCCCATTCTGAAAAAGCCTGATGCCGATCCTACAAAATTTTGCAACTATCGTCCCATCCCCCTCCTCCCCAAACCCGCAAAAATTCTGGAAAAGGCCGTGCAGCTGCAACTGACAGAATATCTAGAAAATAACTCTTTACTACATGACTCTCAATCCGGCTTCAGAGCAGGCTTCAGCACTGAGACTGCCCTCTTGGAAGTGTCTGACACTATCCGTGAGTGTGTGGATAGGGGCGAGGAGGCCATGCTGGTCCTTCTCGACCTATCCGCCGCTTTTGATACGGTTTCACATAAAATCCTATTAAACCGTCTACAGCAGGTCGGAATCGGTGGCTCTGCACTCGCCTGGATTGAGTCTTTCCTCACTGGCAGAACTCAGAAGGTGGCGCTCAAACCTTTCAAATCAGAGGGTAAACCCCTGCTGTGTGGTGTCCCACAGGGCTCTGCCCTGAGCCCTCTGCTTTTTAACGTTTATCTCGCACCCTTAGCCGCAGTGGTGGAGTCTTGTGGGGTCAGAGTGGTCTCCTACGCTGAAGATACTCAGCTGATATTCTCTTTTAGAGACCACTCTGACTCCACCTTTGCCAACTTCCGCCAATGTTTGGACAACATCTGTGCCTGGATGACCAGCAACCACCTTAGGCTTAATGCTGGCAAGACAGAAGTCCTGTTTTTTAACCAGAAAACTCCAATATCCCCCAGCCTGTGGTGGCCCACAGTACTTAACCCTGCGCCCACCCCTATTCAATCAGCACATAACCTTGGCTTTCAATCCGATGACTTACTCTCTTGCAAAGCGCAAATTAACAAGGTCACCTCAGCCTGCTTTGCGAAACTTCGCATGATTAAAAAGATCTTTCCTTACCTCCCCTTGGACGCCCGCAGAACGATCACTCAGGCCCTCATCACATCTCATCTAGACTACGCCAACAGCTTATATGCTGGTGCCCCTCAATATCTGATCGATCGGCTTCAGATCGTTCAGAATGCGGCAGCCAGACTGATTGGAAATATCCCCTACCGACAGTCGGTTGCTTCTTATTGCAAAGAGCTACACTGGCTTCTCATTGCAAGCCACATTCAATTAAAGATTCTTACCCTCGCCTTTCGGGCTATCAACGGCCTTGGGCCAGGATACCTGAAAAAGCGAGTGGTAATATCTCAATCTGTCAGATCATTGAGATCTAACAACTTACACCTCTTGGTTGCACCTCGCTTTCGACGATCCAGAATGGGCGGCAGAGGGTTCAGCGTAATGACTGCTAAACTATGGAACTGCCTCCCACTCGACCTCCGGTTCTGCCCGTCTGAATCCATCTTCCGTAGTAAATTAAAAACATGGCTGTTCTCCAGATTATGATTCTAGTCCTACAATCGGCCTGATCCTCTCCTTCATTCCTGAGTTTCTGTTTTAGCGCCGGGACACCCCTCCGGGGGTAGTTGCGCGCTGTATAAGCTACTTAAATAATAATAATAATAATTCATGTTGATAGACATAACAGAAAGCGCAGCTGCCCCAAACTCAAACTTGGGTGCTTTTAATATTCTATTGTCTGCATGAGGAGGCACTTGGTGAAAACCTTTCCTTCTACAAAGAGCTGTGCTTGTCCTGGGATTTGATTGATTTTATCTGATCTTGGAGGTATGGGGTCCCCCTTCAAAGCCTAAAGGTCTTCTTCTATTATTAATTAAAACTAGCTCCAAGCACTGGGAGGGTGGTGACGGCGCTATAATTCTGTTCCCACTGTCATTATTAATATGATTTACCCTTTTGTGCTTTATGGAATTATAACAATGCTGATTGTATTACTCTTATGCATCTTTTTGTTAGTATTGGCTAAAGTACCGCATCTTAATGCAGTACTTTAGTTAAAATAAACATTTTAAACTATATCGTGTCTCTGATTACTCACTTTGTGGACTGGTATGAGTAGTAGAAACTAGTGTTCTTGATTCCCACTATTCCTGAGAGTTTACTAAGTCGCTTCTTATAGGTTGTCTAATAATTGGTACCTTTGCTGTAGTACGAAGAACAAATGAGAAACTAATGCTAGTCGGATCGGGGTTCTAGGCACTGAGGTGGGTTTTTTGGTACACCACAATACACCAAGGTCCTGGTTTCCTGCACATAGTTCTGTGCATGAGCAGAATCCCTGCAAAAACATCTTCTGAACACCACTCAAGAATATTCATTAAAAACATGACCTGACAATAAACATAAAAAAACTAAGATCATGAATTGTTCTAGAGAAACAAGCGTTAAAATCAGCTGGTGTCTTGGCTCTACCAAGTTTGATCAAGTCAACAAATACACATACCTCGCAGTCACACTTGAAAGTAAAGGAACCTTCAAGCCCCAACGTGAGGAAATACATGGCAGCTGACCTTGGGCACTATTTAGGAACCTGAATTGTCTGTTGTACAGCCCCATCTTAGAAATAGCAAGGGCTAAGGTGGTGCCATCCCTGGAATATGGATGTGTCGTTCTCCAGGACAGGGTCTCAAAACCTCTAAACAACATAATTATGAAAATCTATGGGGAATTCTTACAATAGCCAATAAGCAGCACACCCACCCAAATCAGGTTAAAAAAAAGTCCATCTACAAGAAGAACATCATCAACTACAACTGTGGTGGTGAGCCTCTGCAAGGCCTACCAGTGTAAGGGGTTCGCCCTTCTCTGCACAAGTCCTCAGACCAATAGGATAGAACTTGGCACAGAAACTGGAACAGAAAATACAAAGTTTATTAACCTCAAGAGGTGGAACTACATTCACACAACACCCTTCGGCAATGTATGAAGTAGCACACTGAATGGAACGAGCTTGGTCCTTTTATACCCACACAGGGGCTCAAAAGAAGGCGGTAAAAGTACAAGAAGTAGGTTTTAGGCACATATAAGGTCATACAGAAAATGCACAGTCAACAAGTGGGAGGAGCTAACAGTTGCTAATTCTGGTGAACACATCCTGACATTTACAGACTAACAGCAGCTGCAGGGACAGCTGCAAGCTCAACTGAGCATGTGCAAAGTGGAAGAGGCTAAATATAACCTGCCTCTCTGCAGATTAAAAGAGCAGACAACAGCAAGGTAGGACACAGCACATGGCAAGCACGTGATAGCACATGGCAAACAAAATGGCTGCCAGAAATACAAAATGGATTCCACAAAACGGACAAGATAGCCTTTAAATACAGGATGGCTTCTGCTAATGCTAACCCAATCACTGCCAAATTACAACAGACGACCCTTTTAGCATTAGCTGAAGATATTTGTTCATCTGGGGTAATCTAGATATGCATCCTGTACATCAATGCTCATCAGTTCAGTGACCTCAATATTTAGCATTTGTTGTGCTTTTATTTCTGCAACATTTCTTTAACAGGTGTACAAGCAGTGATGCAAATAGAGCAACGCATGGGACCACATTGTATACATATACAGCATGTAAATAGTATCACCAATAGTATACATAGCATAGTCAGTAGCTTCCAGCCCCAAGTAATAAAGAGTGTCCACAACCAGTTCGAAAAAGTCCATGTACCAGTCTCTGGGTGAATCTCCGCAGCAATCCTATGTAGTTTAGAGATTGCATCATATACTGAAGGCGAGTGATCCGGAATGAAAACACAGCAGCTGCTGCCGATAATACCAAAGACACCACCTCGATCAGCCAAAATCACATCAAGTACCATGCGATTCTGGAGTGCTACAATCCTCGCAACTTGTAGCTCTTCCGTAATGTTCCCAAGTGGCATTGCTGTCTGATTGGTAGCAGCTTCCACAACACAAGTCAATCGCCTTATCTTTCTGCTGTTCAAAGCAGCACCCACAAAATAGAATAAGCCCAAGTTAAAGTCGACATATTGTTGCAAAGCAGAGTCAGTTTGGTCAACTTCATCCATACTTATTGTCATGAATCACATACATCTGGTGCTCTCGACTCCCATGAAAGCACTTTTCCCTCTCATGAAACCCACCCCTGTCCCGTGCAACCAGCACTCCAGTGATGTAATATGTGTGTGTGTCATAATGTTTCATGTGCTAACTCATGTACTCACTTAGAATTGTATATTTCAAGCCTTTTCTGATAGTATTGTTAAAGTGCTCTTGTTATCTTGTTTTTATTGAGAAGGGACTAGAGAGAGACTTTGTGCTCCTTTCCTCGTTGTGCGCTTACAGAAAAAGTAATGTTATGAAGCATCAACAGCGCGAGTGCATGCAATGTAAAAACGCACGCAGGAAAAAGGTGCGAACGCACGCGATGAAAAACGCACGCTGGGGAAGGTGCGCGTTACGTCAGCAAACCCTGGGTGTGGCACAGCTATAAAAGGCCACACCCAACGCTGCTCGACGCTTTGCCTCTCATCATCGCCCAGCACCGGAGTGTCCTGGAGAGTTCACCGAGCCTGCAGACGTCAGCCAGCGCCCCAGCATTTCGAAGGTCTCCAACTCGGCATCGCGCAATCAAGGAAAAAGACAAGCTAAGTGAAAACTTTCAATTCTTGTTTAATTCTTCAGGCGCCCAACGCAAGCAAGCGGCAAGAAGTCAAAAACTCGAACAAACTTACCTGGACTTTGTTTAAAGAACCTTTGTGAGAAATTTGAAGAGTAATATTCCGAACAGAATTATCTTTTTGTACTTTAGGCTTTGAGAAGTATCAAGGCTAACTTTGGAACTGTAGTTCTTTATAGTGATTTTGTGCAAGACGTGTTTGTTTGAATGTTAATTTGTCTAGGAGGAAAAAAGTGAAGGAAGACACAACTAAGAACAGAGAGAGTAAGTGGGGGGATAAAATAGTTAAGAATAATTGAAGTTAATAAACAAGCATAAGAAAGGAAGTAACTTATTCCCAACTGTTTGTTTCTTCAGTGACAAGGAGATTCTCTGGTAACTCATACCATTCAGCACAGCTCTGCTACACTTCATCCTTCACGACGACAACACGGACGCGACGCCTAGGCCTTATCAGTCGCAGGTAGGCTTGCACATAATTTGCCTAGAATATTCAAGGGAAAGAAAACTCTTGTGTTATTGAAAATAGAGAATAGGTATTCTGAATAGAGATTACAAATAGCTTTCCTTATTGCCTCGCAGGTCGACAATTAAGGAAGCAGGTAGCGTCCACGATCCGGCCTACCTCCCTGACTTCTAGAAGATTACCTCAGTGTAATACATAATCACTAGGGATTGCCTAGAATTTGGGGAAGTTGGTCCATAACGTCTCTGCGGAATCATCTACAAGCAACCTACAGGTAAGGGTGCTTGTAACCTTGACAGAAGGCAAAGCCCACGACTTTTATTCCGCCCAGACGTTATGGATCCTTCCATTACAAATTCTTTACAAGAAATGGCAAATTTGTTAACTGCAATTCAAGCAGATAACGCAGCCCTTCGTAGGGAGGTTGCTGATATTCGAAGTAATATGCAGCCTGTTTCATCCGGTCCTAGTACATGGACTTTCTCTCCAACTCAGAAGTCTGTGTTGAAACCAGCAACTTTTCAGCCAGGGTTTCAAACCTTGCATCCTGACCGTAGCTCATCTTCAACCTCAACTCAGATTCAAGTGGTAACCCCAGTACCTGTTCCTTTAGCACCTCCAGAACGGTTTTATGGAGACAGTAATAAATTCTCCATATTTTTAAACCAATGTCATTTACATTTTATAGCAAAACCAGCAGCTTTTCCTGACGACTCCTCAAAAATAGCCTTTATTCTCTCATATTTAGGAGGTGATGCAGCTTTATGGTCAGTGCCTATAGTTGATCGAGATGACCCAATTCTCTATAATCTTCGAACTTTTAAAAACACTATGAAAAAACTGTTCGCAAAACATGTCTTTGTCCAATCAGCAGATCATGAGTTATTACATTTAAAACAGGGTTCATCTGACTTATTGCATTATATCTCTCAATTCAATAGACTTGTAATTGAAGCTCATTGGCCAGAGGAAAAAAGGGTTTCTCTTTTTTATAAAGGACTCAAAGACGAATTGAAAGATATGGTCACTCAAATTTTAGACCCTCCAGATACCATAGAAGATTTCATTGATTTAGTGGTGAAATTAAATCATCGGTTATCGGAACGCAGAGGTGAAAAAGGAAAGACGGAGGTCAAAGTCTTCTCTTTTAAAGAGAGAAATAATAGTATGAGAGCAGAGAACACACCTAAGGTAGATTTAGGAGAACCCATGCAGATAGGTACTATCAAAGGTCCTTTAAGTAAAGAAGAAAAGGACAAAAGAAGAAAATTAAACCAATGTTTGTATTGCGGCAAGTCAGGCCACTTTGTCAAAGAATGCCCGGTGCGTCCAAACAAACCCAAGGGGAAGAGTCCAGAAGTAGCCTTAATACAACAGTCGGAAAACTAACTAGCTCGACAAATCAAGAGGTCAGATTGTCGAGTAAGATTTCTAGTTTGGCCTCCATCACTCCTGAGATAACTTCTCAACATCTCAGTATTAAGGTCACTTTACAATCACTTACAGAATCAGAAAAAAGATGGACGGTTGACGCTTTAATTGACTCAGGAGCCACAGGCAATTTCATAGACACAATGTTTTTAAAGGAATTAGATTTTAAGACCAAATCCAAAGAACATCCTGAAGTGGTTAGGGCTGTTGATGGCAAAGAGTTATCATCAGGTTTAATCCAATTCCACACAGAAACACTTGCCATGACTTGTTTGAATGTCCATAGAGAAAACATAACCTTCGACATCATTGACGCACCTCAATTTCGCTTGATCCTAGGTATCCCCTGGCTCGCTAAGCACAATCCCAAGATTGATTGGGTAGAAAGAACGGTGTTGTTAGATTCACATTATTGTACATCAACCTGTCTGTTATCACAAGATTCAAAAGTACTGATTCAAGGTAGTAACTTCCCCTTGAACTCAAAGAGTGTGTTACTTTTGGAAGGAATTCCGGAAGAGTATTCTGATCTTCACGATGTGTTCGATAAATCAAAGGCCAATACTTTACCACCACATCGGGATTTTGATTGTCGAATAGATCTAGTGCCTGGGGCTACTCTACCGTGTAGTCGTATTTATGCACTCACTGAAAAAGAAAACGACCATTTAAGAGAGTATTTAGATGAATATTTGGCAAACGGATTTATTAGACACTCAAAATCGCCCGTATCCTCTCCTCTCTTTTTTATCCCGAAAAAGGGAGGTGAGTTGAGAATGTGCATCGATTATAGAGCTCTTAACAACGTAACCATTAAGAACAGATATCCACTTCCTCTAATTCCAACTCTCTTAGACCAATTGAAAGATGCCGTCATTTATACAAAATTGGATTTGCGGGGAGCTTATCACTTGGTTAGGGTTCGAAGTGGCGATGAATGGAAAACAGCATTTGGTACCAAATTCGGTCTATACGAGTATCAGGTTATGCCATTCGGACTCTGCAACGCTCCCGCGGCCTTCCAATTTTTTATAAATGAGGTCCTAAGGGAATATCTAGATATCTGTTGTATTGTGTACATAGATGATATCCTCATTTATTCGAAAAACACCACAGAACATGTACAACAAGTAAGAGCTATTCTTCGAAAGCTTCTTGACAACTCCTTGTATGTAAAACTTGAGAAAAGCACATTCCATACTACCAAGGTAGAATTCCTGGGGTATGTTCTAAGTCCAGAAGGCATAGAGATGGATCCTAAGAAGATCCAAGCAGTTCTAGATTGGAGTAGTCCTTCTTCAGTGAAGCAAGTACAAAGTTTCTTGGGGTTCGCTAATTTTTATAGGCGTTTTATCTGTAATTTCTCTCAATTGATAACCCCAATTACTAGGCTTCTGAAGAAAGGTATAAAGTTTGATTGGAATAACGATGCAGAGGAAGCTTTTCAGAACCTCAAAAGACAGTTTACTACAGCTCCTGTGTTAATGCATCCGGATCCTTCTAATCCCTTTATAGTGGAAGCAGATGCTTCTCAGTTTGCCATTGGAGGGATTCTATCTCAAAGGCACAAAGAAACTGGTCAAATGCATCCAATTGCATATTATTCACGGAAACTAACCCCTACAGAACAAAACTACGCTATCGCTGACAAGGAGTTGTTAGCCATCAAAGCAGTCTTCGAAGAATGGCGTCATTACTTGTTAGGGGCAAGACATCCTGTAACGATCTATACTGATCACAGAAATTTACAATTTCTGCGCTCTGTTAAGGCACTCACAGCCAGGCAATTACGTTGGACATTATTCTTTAATGATTACAATTTTGTGATAACTTACCGGCCAGGAAAAGAGAACCTAAAAGCAGATGCTTTGTCACGTTTGGCAATGTTAGAAGAAAAAGAAGGTTCATTAGAAGAAGTCCAAGCTGTTTTACCAGACCATTGTTTTAAGGTTGGAGTGGTAGTGTCTAATGTATTGGAAGACATTAAAAAGAAGGTTCAGGAGAAAACGTCACAAGAATGGTATGACCTGTATCCTCTATTACAGTTAAGAGACGAATTTTTGTATATGAATGAACACATTTTTGTACCCACACCAGAATTACAAAACAAAGTTATTCAGTTGCATCATGACACACTTATGTCTGCGCACCCTGGAATTATCAAGACCAGTCAATTGATTAGAAGGAAATTCTGGTGGTCTTCCTTATTAAATGATGTTAAATCTTATATTGAGACTTGTGAAATTTGTGCACAGAATAAAACACAACATCAGGCACCTAGTGGTCAACTGCTTCCTCTTCCAATTGCCCCTCAACCTTGGCACACCGTATCTCTTGATTTTATCGTAGAACTTCCTAAAACCAAGGAAGGTTTTAACACAATTCTGACTGTGGTTGATCATTTCTCTCGTATGGCACATTTCATCCCATTAAAGAAAATTCCCTCTGCAAAAGAGTTAACTCAAATCTTTTCCAAAGAGATAATTCGACTACATGGGATTCCTTCGGTGATAATCTCTGATAGGGGTCCTCAATTTGTTTCACATTTTTGGCAACATTTAGGTTAAACCTTAGGTATGGATATTCGTACGTCTTCTGGGTATCATCCTCAAACAGATGGTTTAACAGAGAGAACCAATCAAACCATAGAGCAGTTTTTAAGATGTGCTTTGGTAGAAGAAGAGAAGGAATGGTCAGATATTTTATGGGTTTTAGAATTTGCATTCAATAACATGGATAGTTCTTCCACCACTCTGTCACCCTTCTTCTGCACCTATGGGTTCCATCCTAAAAATATCCCAGAAACCATCTTAATCCCTTCGGCTATACCATCTTTAGAAGACCACATTACGAAACTAATTCATGTACAACATTTGGCGCAGTATCATTTAGCTCAAGCAAAAGAAAGCCAAAAAGAATCTTCGGATTTACACAGAAAACCATCACCTAAATACTCCATCGGAGACAAGGTATGGTTATCCACAAGAAACTTAAAAATTAATATTTGTAAAAAGTTTCGCCCAAAATTCATAGGACCATTTGATGTAGAGAAAATTATCAATCCGGTCAGTATTAAACTAAAGTTGCCTGCTAAATATAAATTTCATTCTGTATTTCATGTGTCATTGATTAAACCCTGTGATCCTAAGACCAGATTCAGAGAAAATCCTGGACCCCTATACATAGATGGAACTCCTGAATTTGAAGTCCAGAAAATTTTAGATTCAAAGAGAATTCGAGGAAAGCTGTTTTACCTAATACATTGGAAGGGTTATGGTCCAGAAGAACGATCTTGGGAACCTCTTTCCAATTTACAGAATTCTCCTCGTTTACTCAGAAGTTTCCATCTTCATAATCCAGACAAACCCAAACCTGTTCCACACATTTTGGGAGGGCTCTTGAGAGGGGAGTACTGTCATGAATCACATACATCTGGTGCTCTCGACTCCCATGAAAGCACTTTTCCCTCTCATGAAACCCACCCCTGTCCCGTGCAACCAGCACTCCAGTGATGTAATATGTGTGTGTGTCATAATGTTTCATGTGCTAACTCATGTACTCACTTAGAATTGTATATTTCAAGCCTTTTCTGATAGTATTGTTAAAGTGCTCTTGTTATCTTGTTTTTATTGAGAAGGGACTAGAGAGAGACTTTGTGCTCCTTTCCTCGTTGTGCGCTTACAGAAAAAGTAATGTTATGAAGCATCAACAGCGCGAGTGCATGCAATGTAAAAACGCACGCAGGAAAAAGGTGCGAACGCACGCGATGAAAAACGCACGCTGGGGAAGGTGCGCGTTACGTCAGCAAACCCTGGGTGTGGCACAGCTATAAAAGGCCACACCCAACGCTGCTCGACGCTTTGCCTCTCATCATCGCCCAGCACCGGAGTGTCTTGGAGAGTTCACCGAGCCTGCAGACGTCAGCCAGCGCCCCAGCATTTTGAAGGTCTCCAACTCGGCATCGCGCAATCAAGGAAAAAGACAAGCTAAGTGAAAACTTTCAATTCTTGTTTAATTCTTCAGGCGCCCAACGCAAGCAAGCGGCAAGAAGTCAAAAACTCGAACAAACTTACCTGGACTTTGTTTAAAGAACCTTTGTGAGAAATTTGAAGAGTAATATTCCGAACAGAATTATCTTTTTGTACTTTAGGCTTTGAGAAGTATCAAGGCTAACTTTGGAACTGTAGTTCTTTATAGTGATTTTGTGCAAGACGTGTTTGTTTGAATGTTAATTTGTCTAGGAGGAAAAAAGTGAAGGAAGACACAACTAAGAACAGAGAGAGTAAGTGGGGGGATAAAATAGTTAAGAATAATTGAAGTTAATAAACAAGCATAAGAAAGGAAGTAACTTATTCCCAACTGTTTGTTTCTTCAGTGACAAGGAGATTCTCTGGTAACTCATACCATTCAGCACAGCTCTGCTACACTTCATCCTTCACGACGACAACACGGACGCGACGCCTAGGCCTTATCAGTCGCAGGTAGGCTTGCACATAATTTGCCTAGAATATTCAAGGGAAAGAAAACTCTTGTGTTATTGAAAATAGAGAATAGGTATTCTGAATAGAGATTACAAATAGCTTTCCTTATTGCCTCGCAGGTCGACAATTAAGGAAGCAGGTAGCGTCCACGATCCGGCCTACCTCCCTGACTTCTAGAAGATTACCTCAGTGTAATACATAATCACTAGGGATTGCCTAGAATTTGGGGAAGTTGGTCCATAACGTTTCTGCGGAATCATCTACAAGCAACCTACAGGTAAGGGTGCTTGTAACCTTGACACTTATTGTCCTCTTATTTCTGTTCTTGGAAATGTCATTGTACAGCTTGAAGTTGAGATGATACGATGCAGGTGCCAGAAACACAGGGGGCAACAGAAAGGACATGTAGCAGACCCCAGACTACCCCAAAGGTAGTTGGTAGTATCCCTTATTACCACAAATGAAGTATGTATTATGGGAAGACGTAAAACTGCTGTTATTGGCACCTTCAATTGTCAGAATTACAGTACATTCATTTCTCCCCACTGGAATTCTCCCAACACTACTAGTACATAAGTCTGCTTTAGCTCTTGTCACAGAAATCACAAAAGGTCCATTGTTCTTCATAGTCCTTGTATTTGTGAAGACATGTGGCATAGAAATATTGTCAGGTTGGTACTCCTCCCATTCCCATTTTGTTCCTCTAGCTTGAGGGTAACTATTCTCATCAGGATAACATTCTTTATTAAGGTGATAATTGATCTGTCCTACTGTCATCTCTATAATGTTGGCCCTTTCAGAGGCAAACAAAAGCACAAACCAGGCTTGACAAGAACCGTTATGAGAGAATGGAAGAGGAATTAAAGGTGTTCCTCCTTTCTTTTGGTGCGCAGGTATCATCCCACACATCCAACAGTCGGTAGTATTCGTGGCATTATGTGTATGATGCAACATCTGGATAAATGTATTGTTTAGGTTGGATTGTCGATGCTTCTGCTCATGATAGAGAAGCATGAAATAGTGATGCTCAACTGGTGCAGAAGTAGTGGCAATCAGCAATTGTCGAGCAGGAGCCACTTTCTCAACCATAGCCGCCATAGCCACCATAGCAACAACAAACCCTATTGTACAAATGATTTTCTTATTGCAGATCTTAGCAACTTTTGATCTTTCAGCAGACATGATTATTTTGTCGTAAAAAAATACATTCGATGGAGCTCCTATCCCTGGGCAGCCGTTGATTTCTTCACTGAGGGTCAAGACGGGTGTCACTTCGCAGGACTGATCCCCCCCCCCCTGCCACATCGGCACTCCGTTTCACCAACCCAGGACGGTAGCTCAACCAGTCTTTTTCAACACTGCAGATTCTTTCCTCTGCCTCAGTTGGTATTGTGATGCTCCAGAAATCGTGTGGTCCGGGAAGACTTCCTCAGATTCGTCAGGTGGGATGGCTTGGTTTTTCTCTATATCCAGAATCTCTCAATGGTCGGTCAGCACAGCAGGTTCCACCAAGGTAGGCGACACACGCTTGCATTGTGTGCTATGGACCCAGTTCTTCCTGTTCGTCACTTGAACTGCTGTCCTCGTCGCAAGGAGCACTTGCTCTGGTCCTCGCCACCTTGGCTCCAAACTGTTCAACCGCTCGAAGACCTTGACCATCACATGGTCTCCAGGACGGAGTTCGTTGGCCTCACCTATCGATCTGTCTGGAAGAGCTTCTCGAACCTGTTGATGAATAGAGATCAAACTGTCGGTTAACTGTGGCAAATAATCATTCATCTGAATACATGGTACATCATGTACAGGGCGTGGCTTAGGAACTCTCCAAATGTTCATCGGTCACCCAAATACCAATTTATATGGTGTAAGGCCAGATCGTGAATGTGGCACCGATCTTATGGACAACAATGCCAAAGGTAGTGCATATGGCCACTTCAAAGACGCAGGTGTAAGACTGCATGGAATTTCTGTTTATTCCCTAATCCTTTCAGGACATGCCCAATAAAATGAGGTCTGTTGTCACTCCACAAAAGTTTGCAAACACCATATCTAGGGAAAAACTCCTTTAGAAGCACCTTTGCTGTAGTGAGAGCTGTATTATCAGTGCCGGACTGAGAACAGAAACCGGCCCTGGCAAACTGCTCAGCTGGCCCCCCCTAGGGTCAGGGGGAGTGCAGGTGAGCAGTTTACGACAGCCGGTTTCGGTCGATTTTGTTACCGAGGGCCGACATGGCCGACCAGGGGTAACAAAAATGGCCCCCCAGGGGCCGAAAACCGGCCCCCACCCTAGCGGCCTACCGGGGAAACACCCGGTGCCCGCTATGGCCAGTCCGGCCCTGTGTATTATCCTTTGTAGGGTATGCCGCTATCCATTTACTGAAGGCACATACCACCACTAGGACATACATTAAGTTATTGCAGCGTTCAAGTTGGATGTAATCCACCAGCAAAACTTCAAAAGGTGCAGTCGGTGTAGCAAACCCTCCTGTAGGAGTTTGTGTCCCTTTACCAGGATTATACTGCCAACAGATCAAACAGAACTGTACTATTCTTTTAGCTGTGCTGGCAATTTCAGGATGCTTCCAACTCGCGTAAGCAATTTCGTTATTGCTAGAGCTCCAACATGTGCCAGCCCATGTGCCATTTGAACCATAGGTTGTAAATAGGCTGCAGGCAGTTTCCACTTATCCATGTCTTAGATGCGCCAACAACCTTCATCGTTCAATATTCCTTCTTTGGCCCATTGATCATGTTCTGCTGCAGAAGCAGATCTCTGTACATCTAGCACTTCCTGTCTAGCATCATGCCATCGCTCAGCTTGTGACTTCACTACGTACATGGATGTAGTGCTTCGTTGCATTGCAGTCTCACGAGCTACGCGATCTGCAAAGGCGTTGCCTTGTCCTATCTTATCAATGACTTTCTTGTGCGCGCTACACTTAATAATAGCAATTTTCTTTGGATATTTAAGTGCAGTCAAAAGATTATGCACTAGTTCTCCGTGCATTATCTGCATCCCGTGTGACGTAAGGACGCCTCTTTCCTTCCAAAGTAGGCCAAAATCATGGGCCACTCCAAAAGCATAGCAGCTGTCTGTATAGATGGCAAAACACCAAGATGATGGACGGAATGTTGCACAATTGCTAAACATTCACCCCCAGTCACAGATCTGGGTTTAATCCATCGTTATTTTGCTCACCAAGCCACGACCAAGGCTTTCAACAGCAGGATAAAGGTTAACTTTAAAAAATACTGCTTCATTATCCTTCCTTCTAACGCACACACAGCATCATGGGTAAGGGCAGAAGGAGAGGCCCCATGTAAGCCGTGTGGTCAACAAAATAAGAATGCAATTCACAATATTTGCCTTTGCAGATCCATCTTAAGCCTGCACCAATGCTAGCTCCGGCAGTTTTGGAACTAGGCAAGAGTGCTCACCTGTGGACAAGCCATAGTACCTTGCTTAAACTTTGGAGATCCCTGGGTAATCTCCTGAACAGTAAAGTACGTACCGGGGAGTCAACCAGGCAATACACTTTCTAGAACAGTTCAACAGCCTTGAACACCTGCTCCTCATGGCAATGGGGGTGAAGTTTCTTTCTAGTCACATCGACTATAGCCTCAGTTTAAGGCAACCCATATATATATACAAGGTGGGCGTGTCCACTCCACAAATCTCCTGTCGAGCCTCTGATGAGGGCATTAGCCCAGAAAAGCATCAGGCTTCATTATGCAACACAAGGACTGTAATTACAGAAGGACAGAGTGTAGCTTTTACCCTTACAATTGCTACGAGGAATTTGCTTGTGACAAACTGCTGGAGTGTGCTACCTTGCCTGCGGGCAACTATGGAGTTTTGAGAATATATATATATATATATATATATATATATATATATATATATATATATATATATATATATATATATATATATATATATATATATATATTACCTACTGGTGGTCGCCAGTAGGTAGTTATAGTTTGGATCTACTTTCCATAAGAAATCCGCAACATTCTATTGGGAATAACTTTGGCGCCGGTGGACGAATCTTCGCGAATTTCTCAAAGTTCGTGGCCCGCTCCGCTCCTTCCCTGAAAATGTGGGGGGGGATTCGTCAAGCGGGGGCCGAGATAAAAGGGGGTCCCAAAACGTGTTTTCCCCATGTTAATTTCCCTAGGGCGGTCGAACTCACTTTTAGCCCGAACGGCTGAATGGATTTCCACCAAACTTGGCAAAATTGTAGGGACTGGTGGCCCGATGTGCCTTTGCTATGTCTCAAGATATGTGCTCCAGTGGATTTTGAGTAATTTAGGTTCAAAAAAATATATATATCTATGGCAGCTGATTGGCTCTCGGGTGTCTGTAAACATTCAAAACAGTCCGGACCGGCCGCCATCTTGTGTCTGGGTAGGAAAGAGACACAAAAGGTGGGAAAAAAAGGGGGAAATAACCATAAGGGGGCAGGGATAGACCCCTCCTGACCCCCTAGGTTTGATGTGGGGGCCATAAAAGGGCCCGCGGGGCAAATAAATTTTTTTTTTATTTGCGCGGGGGGAGCGCCCGGTATGCGCACCGGGGAGCGGACCGGGGAGCGGACCATGGGGAAAAAAGAATGACAGAGTTTTCAAAAAATGTAGTCTTTTTTTTATAAATTGGAGGTAGTTCTAAAAATAACTGTTTTTTTTCTTCTTTTTGTTGTTTTATATTTTTTTTATTGTTTTTTTGAACATTTTTAACTTTTTGGGGGTTTTCTGAACAGTTTTATATTTTTTTGTATTTTTCATGGGGAGAAACGAAAAAACAGGGAATTGAAAATGGCTCAACTGGAGCAAAAAAAAAAAAAAAAAGAAATAATTAGGGTTTATTGGGGCATTTGTGGTTGTCCCCAGCAAGGACGATGAGCTTTACGCTCTGTTCTTCGTAGGAGATGGTCTTCCCACAATGTCTGCAGGTTATACAGAAATCTGCAAACCATGGCTGAATGCAAGGCATTGTCTCTCTTGCCTCTTGTCCCGACGGAGTGCGTTGCTTTCTTTTAGAGGTTGTGCCTGTACTTTGGGGAGGTTTTCTGGCCAGTTCCCTCATCTCTGCAGCAGAATAGTTTATTGGATGCTTGCGCTGCATGTGGCGAATCATTGTGTTGTTTCCGAATGAATATTTGTTATTAGGGTTCCCCCTAGAAAGTTCCATGCCACAGATTAGGCAAGTCACCTTGGCTGCATTTACTTTTTTCTTCCCCTCTGGCATTGAAAAAAACTCCCATATAATGTGTGGTCTTGGCTGGTATGGGGTATTGTGTTCTTCAAGCCATCTTCTCCTTCCTCCTCCTCCTCCTCCTCCTCTTCCTCCTCTTGTTGACCACCAATTAAATCTTGTGGTGGTCCTCTTGGCTGTTGTGGTGGTGGTGGTGGTGGTGCAGATGCACCAGCTGCTGCTCCTACTGAAGCCATGATATAGATCAAAAAGGTACAGAGAGGTACAAACAGGTCTTCCTCAGTCAAAGGACAAAGTCAGAATAAGGAAAAAAGGTGGGGTCTTTCATCATTTGGAAAAAAATAAAAAGGCCTGAACCAATGAGAAGTGTTATTTTCAGGTCACAAGACCAGGGATTTCATCATTATGAAAGTAAAACTGTTCTGCACCAATTAAAAGTGTTATTTTCAGGTCACATGACCGACGCGCTTACGCGATGCGCCCCCGGGCGCGCCCCGGGTCGCATCGCGTAAGCGCGTCGGAAGTTTACGTTGCGCGATCGTATTCGCTCGAGTGCTTCCGGGTGCGCTTACGCCGTGCGTATCACGCGGACGCGGCTACGCGATACGTCACGATCATGTTTTCGTTCGCGACATTGGCGCTAACGGGACGCTTCCCAGTTCGCGCACCGGGGCGCTTCAAACGACTACGCTCTCCGGGGCGCTCACCGGGGCGCGCCCCGGGAGCGCTCCAGGGTCAAAAATAAAAAAATAATAATAAAAAATTTGTTTAAAATACAAATAAATTATAGGATTCATTCATTTTCAAAAATATTACATTTCATAGCTATAGACATTTGCTATTAACCAAATTTTGAAATTCAAATAAAAAAAACATAGGTTTGGGGCCTTATATATAGTTAGGAATTAGCATTTAAAAAACCTATGAAATTCACTGAAAAAACCATAGGTTTCACACCAGTTATAGTTAGGAATTAGCATATAAAAAACCTATTAAATTCACTGAAAAAAACATAGGTTTCACACCAGTTATAGTTAGCTGGAAATTTTACTGACATAAAACCATTGAAATTCCACGTTATAGTTAGTTGGACTCACTATAACTTGCGCGTGTAATGCACTGCTGATGACGTCACATATTACATCACTCATGACATGGTCTACTACATATGTTTTAATCTAGTATATGTGAGTATTGATGTATATAAGTGAGTATATGTGAGAATGAGAGATTGAAAGAGTTCTTGTTAAAATAAGTATGTGTTTCTATAAGTGATTGTTTAAGAGAGTAAGTATGTGTAAGTTTCCTTAGAAGTAAGGTGGTAGTGTGTGCGTAGCTGTATATGCAAATAAATGGATGTTCAATAGTTTACTTGCATGTGTGATTATGTGTGTGAGTAACTTTTGGATGACTGTCGGTGTGTAACAGGATGTATAGGTGTTTCACTACATATGATGAGTGAATATATGTATGAGTGACTATATAGAACTCTTGGCGAATGAGTGGATGTGTATATAGATGGTGGTATTACTGAATTGGTTGTTGTAACTGGTATGGGTATCTCTATTTTTTTTGAAAATTTTAGTTTCTATTTTTGAATATGTGTTTCAAGGGTTACATTACACTGAAAGGAGGTCTGTCACTCTGTCACAAGGATGGTGTCATCAGTGATGTCATGAGTGATTTCACTGACAATGTCATGAGTGATGTAATATGTGACGTCATCAGCAGTGCATTGCAGGGGCGCAAGTTATAGTGAGTCCAACTAACTATAACATGGGAATTTCAATGGTTTTATGTCAGTAAAATTTCCAGCTAACTATAACTGGTGTCAAACCTATGTTTTTTTAAGTGAATTTAATAGGTTTTTTAAATGCAAATTCCTAACTATAACTGGTGTGAAACCTATTGTTTTTTCAGTGAATTTCATAGGTTTTTTTAAATGCCAATTCCTAACTATATAAGGCCTGAAACCTATGTTTTTTTCAGTGAATTTCAAAGGTTTTTTTAATGCTAATTCCTAACTATATAAGACCTGAAAGCCCACCAGGAATCTTGGAAAGGGGCGACCACTCGGTCCCCCCGAACGTATGGCGGAGTGCCTCGATCCCCCCGGGAAGCCATTTTTGGGCGGGAGGCGCGTCTCGGCTGGTATGCCCGAAGCGGCGTAGCCGGGGCGCGCCTTTTCCCGCCCTAGAGTGGGCTGGCCTAGACACCGACGTAGCCAGCCCCGCCCTAGGGGCAGGCAGGGGCGGGTTCTCGCCCGCCCTGAAGACGGATAAAAAGAGACGCAAGACCAGAAGACGTCCTCTTGTTCTTGTGCTCCGAAGCTGCACCTCCTCGCTACCCGTGAGCTCGGGACAGAACGAAGAGCCATTTTTGAGCGTTTTGATCTTTTTCTTTGTCTTCTAGATACTTCGTCGGAGAAATGCCAAAGAAAGTCGCAAAGAGAATGACGACCGACCAGATGGTGCGGGCCCTTTGCAAAGAGGTGTCCGACATAAAGAAACGGTTGGCGAAACGGGACGGGGAGGAGGGTTCGGGCCCTGCGCCGGCTGGAGGGAGACCTAAGAGGCCGAGAAGGGTTCCAGCCGGTGGAGACGTCCCGGTCCCCTCTGTACCGCTCGAGGCGCCGACCCCAGTACCAATGGAGGGGAATCCAATCCCCGTTGTCGTCACCCCGACATCCAAAGAAGACATGCCCCCCGAGCTGGCAGCACAGCTAGCAGCTTGGTTGGGGGATAGTAGTGATGGCGCCACGGCTGCCGAGGCACAGGCGCTGATAAAAGGGCTTCGTGAGAAGAGAGATGCAGCTAAAGTGACTGCGCCGTTGGCGGGAATAGACAAGCCGCAAGCGGCCGAAGCTGCGTCCGGTGCAGGTAAGCGGCCATTGCCGATTGCAAGGGACGAGTCAGCACCCTCTCGTAGAGAGAGATTGGGACAACATGTGCCTTTAGCTATAAAGGAAAAGAGCTGGGCTGGGGAGTACGTGAATATTTTCTCCTTGCTTGTTGATCATTATGAGGTGGAGCATGTTAAAAGTCAGAAGGACCTAATGCATCCGAGTGTTTGGCGCGCAAGAATGGCCGCCTTTAAGGTAAATGAGAATATTGGCAACTGGGGCAATGCGTGGGGTATTTTTACATCGATTTTGGGGGAACGTAGGCCCGAGTTGCTTTCTGAATTTCCCATTTATCAATCACGAATTATGGGTTACTCGACAACGTATCAAGGTAACCATTGGTTTTGTTATGACAATCTGTTCAGGAAAGAAAAGGAACATAACAAGGGTTTGACTTGGGATTGTTACGATTCTGTAACATGGGATAAAATGAAAGAATCAGGAATGTTAAAGATGCCATTGGTTGGGAGCAATGTTGTAGATTACTCCCGCCAAAATGTGGGGACGCCCTTTCGACCAAGTATGAGCACCGACGATCAGTCGAGGCCCGCAGGCAATACAGGGAGGAAGGGTTTCTGCTTTAATTTCAACAAAGGGAAATGTACCAGACCTCCGGGATCGTGTAAATTCAAACATGAGTGTAGTACGTGTGGGTCGTCCCATCCTGAGTCATCGTGCAGAGCCAGAACTGGTGAGAATGGGGGTAAGGGAGGCGCCAAACAGGTCTAAACTAGTCCGAGGGGCGCCTTTACCAACCACGATTGATACCTTGGCAATGATTCCCTGGCTCAGTGAATACCCGGATCGTACTTCTGCTGGGGTGCTGCGGAACGGTTTTTCACATGGTTTCCGCATCCCGGTGGGGGACTTTCAGGGTGTAGGGATTTGCAAAAATCAACTTTCTGTTTTACAACATACATCTGTGGTGCAAGAAAAAATTCAGAAAGAGGTTAGCCGGGGACGGGTCGCTGGCCCGTTTAGTGTACTCCCGGTACCTGATTTTGTTTGTTCTCCGTTAGGGGTGGTCCCCAAGAAGGACCCAGGTGAGTTTCGTTTGATCCATAATTTGTCTGCTCCACACGGCCTTTCGGTGAACGACGCAATTGATCCAGAAGTTTGTTCGGTGCGATACGCATCGTTTGATGAGGCAGTAGCCATCTTGAATCGCCTGGGGCCCGGGACGTTGATGGCGAAATCAGATATCGAGTCAGCGTTCCGGTTGCTCCCGGTACACCCAGACGATCAGCGTCTTTTGGGATTCGGGTTCCAGGGGTCATTTTACATGGATAGGTGTATGCCAATGGGATGCTCTATATCATGTGCTTATTTTGAGCAATTCAGTACTTTCCTGCAATGGGTGTTCACTAAGAAAACGGGTTTCCGAAATGTAATGCACTACCTTGACGACTTTTTGTTCCTTGGTCCCGCCGGAAATCCCGAATGTGCTCAGGCCTTAGCTGAATTCTGTGTGTTGATGGGTCATTTTGGCGTGCCATTGGCACCGGGTAAAACTATGGGTCCCACGACTTGCCTCGAGTTTTTGGGGATCGAGTTGGACTCAAGGGAGGGGTGTTTCCGTTTACCAGCTAGCAAAGTGTTAAAATTCAGGGCAGCCCTCCAAGTATGTTTGAATGCATCTAAGGTTACACTGCATCAGTTGCAACAATTAGTGGGAAAGTTGAACTTTGCCTTGAGGGTGATCCCAATGGCTCGCCCTTTTTCCCGCTCAATTGCCCAAGCGATGGTTGGCCTAAAGGAGGGTCATCATCGCACGAGGTTATCGGCTGAGGTCCGCCAGGACATGCGGATTTGGTTAGCATTTTTGGCGGACTTCAATGGCCGAGTCGTCTGGAACAAGCCAGCCGTGTCCTCAGAAGAGCTTGGGCTATGGACAGATTCAGCAGGAAGCATAGGCTTTGGCGCCATCTTCGGCACAAAATGGTCTGCTCAAAGGTGGCCCATATGGTGGCACGAGAAGGGGCTAACGAGTAATATTGCTTTCCTTGAACTATTTCCCATTCTGGTGGCCCTGAGAACCTGGCCAGAAGGGTTCAGAGATCATTCTGTCGTGTTCTGGTCCGACAATATGACCGTGGTAGAATGCATCAATAGTCAGGCAGCCCATTGTAAATTGATTTTGAGGCTGCTCAAAGAAATTGTCCTACTGTGTATGCAACTGAACGTGGTATTCAGAGCAAAACATGTCCCAGGGGTGATGAATCAGGCTGCTGATGCACTGTCTCGTTTTCACATGCAGGCTTTCTCGGGTTTCCTTCCTTCAGCGGACCCGGAGCCGGCACCCTTCCCCGAAGCTCTCTGGTCTCTCGGTGCCCCGAACTTCGTCACCTCGTGGGAGAGAGTCTAGCACCCAGGACAAGGAAGGCATATGAAGGGGCGTTCCAGGCCTATTTAGCCTTTTTGGGGGCAGAGAGAGGGGGACTTTGGGGTCAGGAAGAGTGGGTAGTACTTTTTCTGATGTCCTTACGTAGGGCTGGGAAATCGGTGGCTACGGCCCAAAGGCATCGTGCCGCCTTTTCTTTTGTTGCCAGGGCCCATGGCATCCTGGACCCAACAGCGTCTTTTACAGTACAGAAAGCGCTGCGTGGGTGGCAACGCCTAGAGGGTCGCAGAGTAGACGTAAGACGACCGATAGGTCTAGACAGGTTGTCCCAGTTACTGGCCACACTCCCTAACACATGCTCGTCCCCTTTCGAGACCTGTTTGTTCCGGACTGCATTTACGCTGGCATTTCACGGGGCTATGAGAGTTAGTGAGCTAGTTGCAAGGAACAAACAGGATGTGACGGGGGGCTTGTGCAGGGAACATGTTCAGATCAGGGGTGATGCGATGATTGTCTCCTTTCTCAGGTCCAAGACTGACCAAGATGGGAGAGGGGACTGCACGATCATTCGCAGGAACCCCGAGTCATCCATGTGTCCGGTACAGTGCTTAGAAGATTACCTAGCACGAAGGGTGGCATCATGGGGGGGGACATTGTTGAGGCATGCAGACGCCACCCCGCTGACGAGGTTTCAGTTTCAGCGGGTGCTTGCAATGGCCATTGCCGCAGCGGGCTTGGACCCGGGCGAATTTGGGACCCATTCCTTTCGAATAGGGGCTGCCACTGAAGCTACAGCCAGGGGTCTTAATGTAGAACAAGTGAAACGTGTGGGGCGCTGGTCCTCCAATTGTTATAAGAGGTACGTGCGATTGCACATGTTGTGAAGCTGTAATCATGTACTCACGCTTCTTGTCTTTTGTTTGTTTTCAGTTGCGCAAGCCTACGCGGCAGGGCGGACTGTGCAGTCGACCCAACACCAGGCCAGCGGTCGCACGTCACCGGCTGTGAGGAAGGAGGTGTGGGTCGTGGGCCACTCATACGTGAGACGGGCCGCAGACGTATTCAAAGCAGGTGACATGATTCACGTACCTGGGGAATACGGGTACAGAGTGTCCTTCTACGGAAGGGGCGGTCTCTGTATTGACCAGTTTCAGGAATTTTTTGAGGGTTTGTTAGAGCGGATGAGGTCACCGCCGTCCATAGTCATAGTGCATTTGGGGGGCAATGATTTGGTCACCACCGGTAGACGACTTCTCCTGGAGGCTATGCTTTCCACGGTAAGTTGGTTAGCGAGGAGAGTTCCGGGGTGCATAATTGCGTGGTCTCATATGATCCCACGAAAAGTGTGGCGGGGGGCTATCTCGATCCCTGCTTTGAATCATTCTGTTAGAAAATTGAATAACAAAGTGAGTAGGTTGTTCCGTTCCAAGACATTGCATTCGATCTCGCATAGTTGTATTAATGATGACAGTATGTATCTGGGGGATGGTGTGCATTTGTCGAGGGTGGGGAATGAGTTACTCATAGGTGACTTCTTAGCTTGGTTAAAAACGTTAAAACATGACCTTTAGGTAGGAGTTTTGTGGGGGGTCCGGATAGCCGGTCAACTATCCGGACCTGTGGCGGTAAGGTCATGATCGGTGAGCACTAATTGGTAGATCCCTATGAGTGGGCGTCACCCAACACGGATGGGAGCGCTCGGGAGAGGTGGCCATTGGCCCCTCAATGGGGAGGCGGTCCCGTCTAAGGGCGGGTCGCCGGAAGTAAAGGAAAGGCGGTCAAGGCCCCTTCCTTTGTAGGAGGGGTTACAGCCCCCTCCTGGGGGAATTTCCCGGGGCCAGTGTCATCTGCGACGGCAGATGCGGTAAGTTGTGTGGGGTGGGGGGAGGTCCACGATACCTTCTAGATACCACACACAAGTCTTCGAACGACCTTTAAATGGCGTCGAGTCTTAAGTGCCCCCGTCAAGTCAAGGGAAATTGTTAGTAGTTGCACTTGAGGTAAGCCTCTGTGCTGTCGCCCCTCCCAAGTGGGAGGGGTAAGTCTGGTTAGGGATCTTGACACCGGTTATGACCTTGCCGTTGGCCCTTAAACGTTAGGATGTACAATTTCAGTGTTTCTAGAGAATGTTTTTGTAGGATGCTAGTTCGGCTAGGAGAACCTCTGTATTAGAGAATATGTTAAGGTTAGCCAAACATCGCAATGTGATAATGAAATTGTACATAACATGAAACGTTTAATGTTTTAATTTTTTGTTTTAATAAATACGGCCGGGAGGGTCACTCCCTCCCACATCCAAAAACTTTAAGAACTGTTTCCGGTTTCCCTCCTTTTGGGGATTGTGTTGAGAGGGGGTGGCGGGTATCTCAGCCATATGGAAAGGGGCGACCACTCGGTCCCCCCGAACGTATGGCGGAGTGCCTCGATCCCCCCGGGAAGCCATTTTTGGGCGGGAGGCGCGTCTCGGCTGGTATGCCCGAAGCGGCGTAGCCGGGGCGCGCCTTTTCCCGCCCTAGAGTGGGCTGGCCTAGACACCGACGTAGCCAGCCCCGCCCTAGGGGCAGGCAGGGGCGGGTTCTCGCCCGCCCTGAAGACGGATAAAAAGAGACGCAAGACCAGAAGACGTCCTCTTGTTCTTGTGCTCCGAAGCTGCACCTCCTCGCTACCCGTGAGCTCGGGACAGAACGAAGAGCCATTTTTGACCCACCCACCAGCCCCTGAGGACAGCAAGTCGTTGTGCAATAAAGTGAATTTTTATAAGTATGTTTTCCGTTTCGTTTACAGGCTGTGAAAGTATCAGTTTGTTGTTGATCATAATAAAGTATGGTGAATATCGTGTAAGTTGTTACGATTAAAATGATTTGATGTAGTGTTGCATTTTAAGCATGTTCTTTCGGTCGTAGCGACCAATGTTTTCTTAGGTTGAGTAAGAATTGTCGTATTTATTTTTGGTAGGCGGTAAGGTCATGATCGGTGAGCACTAATTGGTAGATCCCTATGAGTGGGCGTCACCCAACACGGATGGGAGCGCTCGGGAGAGGTGGCCATTGGCCCCTCAATGGGGAGGCGGTCCCGTCTAAGGGCGGGTCGCCGGAAGTAAAGGAAAGGCGGTCAAGGCCCCTTCCTTTGTAGGAGGGGTTACAGCCCCCTCCTGGGGGAATTTCCCGGGGCCAGTGTCATCTGCGACGGCAGATGCGGTAAGTTGTGTGGGGTGGGGGGAGGTCCACGATACCTTCTAGATACCACACACAAGTCTTCGAACGACCTTTAAATGGCGTCGAGTCTTAAGTGCCCCCGTCAAGTCAAGGGAAATTGTTAGTAGTTGCACTTGAGGTAAGCCTCTGTGCTGTCGCCCCTCCCAAGTGGGAGGGGTAAGTCTGGTTAGGGATCTTGACACCGGTTATGACCTTGCCGTTGGCCCTTAAACGTTAGGATGTACAATTTCAGTGTTTCTAGAGAATGTTTTTGTAGGATGCTAGTTCGGCTAGGAGAACCTCTGTATTAGAGAATATGTTAAGGTTAGCCAAACATCGCAATGTGATAATGAAATTGTACATAACATGAAACGTTTAATGTTTTAATTTTTTGTTTTAATAAATACGGCCGGGAGGGTCACTCCCTCCCACATCCAAAAACTTTAAGAACTGTTTCCGGTTTCCCTCCTTTTGGGGATTGTGTTGAGAGGGGGTGGCGGGTATCTCAGCCATATCAGTATGCGCCAGGGGACTGCATTGCAGAGAGGTGTAATGAAGCCACGCCCCTTTTTACACCTCTCTGCAACGCAGCCCCCGTGCATGTTTGAAGAGGGGGAACTAATTCCCCTTTGCATACTGGGGGCCCCTGGGGGCCAACTAGCCCACCTGGAACCTCCAGTATGCGCCGGGGGCTGCATTGCAGAGGTGTAATGAGGCTATGCCTCTTGTTACACCTCTCTGCAACGCAGCCCCCTGCCGCGTTTGCAGAGGGGGAACTAATTCCCCTTGCATACTGGGGGTCCCTGGGGGCCAACTAGCCCACTAGGAGCCTCGAGTATGCACCAGGGGGCTGCATTGCAGAGAGGTGTAATGAGGCCACACCCTTTTTTACACCTCTCTGCAACGCAGCCCCCGTGCATGTTTGAAGAGGGGGAACTAATTCCCCTTGCATACTAGGGGTCCCTGGGGGCCAACTTGCCCACCTGGAACCTCCAGTATGCGCCAGGGGGCTGCATTTGCACAGAGGTGTAATGAGGCTATGCCCCTTTTTACACCTCTCTGCAACGCAGGTCACTGGCGCGTTTGCAGAGGGGGGACTAATTCCCCTTGCATACTGGGGGTCCCTGGGTCATATCTGCCCAAACACCGATATTCCGAACGATTGAAAATGACTTTTCTTGAGAAACATTTGGACTTGGATTATCATGTCCTATACTTTGGAATTTTTGAAAGACTGACTTTGAGGATGCTATAAATTACTCAAGTCTGCCCGAATTGTGTGGGTAAAATTGATACCTAGTCACTTTGAATAAGAATGTACTTACGTCTCGTCTAACATTTGGAAGAAATATCTAGTTATATGACAACAGGATACCGACATAACTTGAAGGAAATAAGAACGCCCTGAAGAAGTTCTGTTGTACAGAACGAAACGTTTCGGCTGGCTGTGGTACATAAACTTAAGGAAAATAAAAGCATTTGAATATACACCAAGAATCAGCGCTTCAATAGGGACTCTAAGTGATATGATTTGACTGGACTTATTGTGCAAGTGGTGCTGTGCCAAACTTTGGAATATTCTCCACTACTCTCTACTACTTACTCTCTCCTACTCCACTACTCTCAAATACTCACTTTCTACTACTCATTCTCTACTACTCTACTACTCTCTCTCTCTACTACTCACTCCCTACTACTCACTATCTACTACTCTCTACTACTCACTCTCTACTACTCTCTCTCTACTACTCACTCTTTACTATTCACTCTCTACTACTCTCTACTACTCACTCTCTACTAATCTCTCTCTACTACTCTCTCTCTACTACTCTCTCTCTACTACTCACTCTACTACTCACTCTCTACTACTCTCTACTACTCTCTACTACTCTCTCTCTACTAGTCTCTACTACTCACTCTCTACTATTCTCTCTCTCTGCTACTCACTCTCTACTACTCTCTACTACTCACTCTCTACTACTCACTCTCTACTACTCTCTACTACTCACTCTTTACTACTCTCTACTACTCACTCTCTACTGCTCTCTACTACTCACTCTACTACTTACTCTCTACTACTCTCCACTATTCACTCTCTACTACTCACTCTCTACTACTCTCTACTACTCACTCTTTGCTACTCTCTCTACTGCTCTCTACTACTCTCTACTACTCACTCTCTTCTCTCTATTACTCACTCTCTACTCTTTACCTCTCTACCTCTCTCTACTTCTCTCTCTACTAGTCTCTACCTCTCTACCGCTACCTCTCTACCTCTACACCTCTACCGCTCTACCTCTCTCTACACGCACACATATACACATATATATATGCATATATATATGCATATGCATTTATATATATGTATGTGTATGTATATATATATTTATATAAATACATACATATATAAACATATATGATCTGTATATCTATATAAATACAAATATAAATGCATGCATACATATACATATACTTAACAAACATAGGGGGGAGAAAGAGAGATTAGAATGGATTCAATCTCCCTGGGCTTACATAAATAAACAGTTAGAATCCACTCCTTGGAAATGAGGGTGTTACCTCCGCAGTGGGGAACACCTTTATGTTTTTTTTTGTTTTTTAGGTCCCCTCACACACCAACAGGCCCCTTGGTGTCATGCTTCATCATCGGGGCCATCGTACTCCTCTACGGGGTACGGCGTGCTGCGACCTACGAAGACGCGGGAGCACTTGTATAAGACTATGTGTGATGTTGGTGTAGGTGTTTTTTTTTTTAAATGTGAGTGTGTAGTGGGGTTTGGGGAATAGTGAAAGTTAAAAAGAACCCTGCTCGTGGGGTGACTAAAAATGATTTAATAAGCCCCCGGGCTGGTGCTGTTAAAAAAAAGGATAGGAGGTCTCTACGCTGACAATGTGCGTTATCTCCTTTTTGTGTGCGTCGACATGTTTCGGTGCCAGAAGCACCTTCTTCAGGATGGGGTGCACAAATCCCCACCTTACTCACGTTTCTCTAACTGATACTAGAAATTTCTAATAAAAGTGAGGAAAAAATATTAATAGTGCCTATCAACAGAAGAACGTTGTCTTTCAATCAACCTGTAACGGAAAGGAGACAAAAAAAGAATTCTGGTGGTCTTTCTTTACAACTCCAATGGTAAAATGTCCAACGGTTACAGGTGACAAACTATAGCCGTATTATAGTGCTATTAGTAAAGAAAAAGTTTTTCATTAAAAAAAAGGAAGAACACACTAGACACACTGACACACAACATAAAGTACACACACTTGTTGAGGAAATTTTCTGGTCCGGTGTTAAAAAACATCATGTGGTCGTTACACCCTTGTTGGTAAATAGGGAAAGGATAAAGATTGTGTTTATATCCCTACAAAGTGAGGAGGAAAAGGAACATTGAAATCATGCCAATACACATTTGCAACATACTGTTATGGAGTTTGTGGATAAACCTCATGAGCCAATGCGTCAGGATCTGGTGTGCTAAATAGCACCTGTTTGAGTTTGAAGGAACCCTTTACCTCCAACGCCATGGCACGAGCATGGGCAGCACTTTCGCGCCGAGCTCCATCATATGGAGAGTGAGAAAATCCTACACGTCAACAATCCATATAGACATCATATACACACATGGAGAAGGTACATCGATGATGTGCTGGTGATATGGCATGGGGACGAAAAATCTGTGTCTGATTTTATTGTTTGGTTGAATCAGCAGAACCAATTCTTGAAGTTCACTCACACGGTATCAAAAGAAACATTGGTGTTCCTGGATCTTAACATGTTCCCAAAAGATGGGAAATTGCATACAAATACCCACTTCAAACCAACGGCGAGGAACTGCCTCCTCCGCTATGATAGCTTCCATCCATGGCACTTACGTACCAATTTGCCATATGGACAGTTCCTACGCCTGAGACGCAATTGCACACAAATCCAGGACTACAAAGCACAAGCAAATGATTTAAAAATCAAATTGCAGAAAAGGCAGCACCCAGAGAAAGTCATCGATAACGCAATGAAAAGAGCGAGAAAAAAATCACCGGGAGGCACTACTGTAAAACAGACCCCAGGACAACCAGGCACCAGCGAGACCCATCTGCGTAACAACCTACAGCCCACAAAGCAATGAGGTTGCTAAACTTCTGAATAAACATTGGCGCATTCTGACAAGTGCCAAACTAAAAATGGAAAAACCCCTATTTGCCCACAAACGAGGCAAAAATCTCAAGGACATGATGGTGCACACCCGGCCAAAAATACATCAGATGCCACAACTCCATCCACAAGGACTAGGTGGCCACTACCCATATGGAAATTGTGCGAGTTGACACCTAACCCAGAAAAGTAAAAATCTGTCTTTCAAGAACGGAACGGTGTGGGAACAACGCAAACTAACCAATTGCAACAGCAAAAACGTCATATATCTGATAACATGCCCTTGCAGCTTGGAGTATATCGGAATGACGAAAAGGCCAGTAAAAGCACGAATCGGAGAACATAAGAGCAATATCCGCTGTAAAAAGACAACGACAAAAATGGCAACGCATTTCATTGAGAATGGACATTGTGTCAATGACATTAGGTGGACAGTTGTTGAACAACTCCCATCAGAACAAGGACTCTTCGAGAAAGAGCAGAGATGGGTTTTCAGACTGGGAACCAATGTCACAGGTTTAAATGACAACATTCCGTGGGGTCAGATGACATAGAATGGAATTCTGTTGGCAGACCCTTCTAAGGTGGCGTACAGACCGTATCCAGCTAATAAGAGTGGTTCATGAAATTTGTCTGCTCCTCCCCTCTTAAACAGATACCTGGCGGTCTCCCAATCGCCCTAAAGAATAAGTGAAAATGTGCTCTCTATCCCATTACATATGATAAATATCGATTAATGACTATCAGAATTATGATTTATTTGGGCCGTTTACAGTGTTGTCGTGTGACAGAAAATCATGGGTCTATTTCCAAACCAGAGCGATACTCATCCTGGTGACAACGTGCTCTCTAGCCCGTTACATAGGATAACGCACGATCAATGACAATCATGATTGAGTATTATGTGGGTTCGCCTACAAGCATTATGCATTTTACAGTGGTGCACATGACAAAGTATCATTGGTTTGCTTCCGAAACCAAATCCCTACGCAATACAGCGCTTGCGGATTACGGGTTAACAATAACACCCTAACGAGCGCATGCGCAACAAGAAAACCCTGACTAATAACAACGCATGCGCAGCAGGAGGAACCATACCACATGCGCGAAGGAAAGACATGAGTACTTCATGACCGTGAGAACCGACAATGCCCATATATGTTCCTAAGGATACAACAATCATGTAATTAACTAACCAAAACCGACAATGACCATACATGACCATAAGGAAACATGAGTCATGCAATGATCCAATTAACTTCGACCCGGGGAAGGGTATAAAACCCTTTCTCAAGATTCCCTCTGGCATTATCACCGGAGCCACGGAGGGATCGATCGGGAGGTATTTCCTCGTAGAAATCGTGAGTAGTGAGGTCATACAACTGTAAGCACTGCCACCACGATAAGTTTTGTAAGTAGAATTAGAACCTGAATATCCCCTTTTCCCCTCAAACAGGTGCTATTTAGCACACCAGATCCTGACGCATTGGCTCATGAGGTTTATCCACAAACTCCAAAACAGTATGTTGCAAATGTGTATTGGCATGATTTCAATGTTCCTTTTCCTCCTCACTTTGTAGGGATATAAACACAATCTTTATCCTTTCCCTATTTACCAACAAGGGTGTAACGACCACATGATGTTTTTTAACACCGGACCAGAAAATTTCCTCAACAAGTGTGTGTACTTTATGTTGTGTGTCAGTGTGTCTAGTGTGTTCTTCCTTTTTTTAATGAAAAACTTTTTCTTCACTAATAGAACTATAATACGGCTATAGTTTGTCACCTGTAACCGTTGGACATTTTACCATTGGAGTTGTAAAGAAAGACCACCAGAATTCTTTTTTTGTCTCCTTTCCTTTACAGGTTGATTGAAAGACAACGTTCTTCTGTTGATAGGCACATAACCGGCACTATTAATATTTTTTCCTCACTTTTATTAGAAATTTCTAGTATCAGTTAGAGAAACGTGAGTAAGGTGGGGATTTGTGCACCCCGTCCAGAAGAAGGTGCTTCTGGCACCGAAACATGTCGACGCACACAAAAAGGAGATAACGCACATTGTCAGCGTAGAGACCTCCTATCCTTTTTTTTTTAACAGCACCAGCCCGGGGGCTTATTAAATAATTTTTAGTCACCCCACAATCCAGGTTCTTTTTAACTTTCACTATTCCCCAAACCCCACTACACACTCACATTTAAAAAAAAAACACCTACACCAACATCACACATAGTCTTAAACAAGTGCTCCCGCGTCTTCGTAGGTCGCAGCACGCCGTACCCCGTAGAGGGGTCCGATGGCCCCGATGATGAAGCATGACACCAAGGGGCCTGTTGGTGTGTGAGGGAACCTAAAAACATAAAGGTGTTCCCCACTGCGTAGGTAACACCCTCATTTCCAAGGAGTGGATTCTAACTGTTTATTTACATATACATATATGCATACAGATGCATGTTATTTACATGAAAGTTTAAAAAACACTAATTAAAGCAAAGCTTAAAAGCCACCTCATTACAAACAGAATGGCTTTAACTTAACCGAGGGCGAGATCTATTGCATTTTCAATGCTTGTTTACTTTGGTTCCATCAAGAAGGCATTCAGATGTGTCACACATTTGCCATAAATTCTGAATGTTAGCACTCTAGTTGCTCATTAGATCACTGTAGTAAAGCTACTGCTCACCAGGGAAGTCTTCTGCTGGTATTCAAACGCATGTTTCAGTCTACATGTCAGAATTGTTTTAATGAAATGGAAGAGGATTTGAGAAGTCACTCAAAATGATCCCTAATTTTTCTTTCTGCAGCACTAATCATACTTTCTATGGCAAAATGAACCCCCTCATTTTGTTCCTTTTTAAATTAAATGTTTTCAGACTTACCACTTCATTCCAATCAAGATGGCTTCTGGTGTGCCATACGTTTGTCATAGGTAAGACTGTTAGCGCTCTAGTTGTTCTTTAGAACACTCTGGGACATTCTGTCATTGGGCTATACTTGGGCTACATCTGGGTGATATTTGGGCTACATTTAGGCTCTTTTGTCTCTGGTGGCCATCTTGGGAGACTGTATGTCAGAATTATTTAATGAAATTGAAGAGGATTTGAGAAGTCACTCAAAATGTGCCCTAATTTTTCTTTCTGCAACACTAATCATACTTTCTATGGCTAAATATACCCCCTCATTTTGTTCCTTTTTAAATTAAATGTTTTAAGAGTTACCACTTTATTCCAATCAAGATGGCTTCAGGTGTGCCATACCTTTGTAATAAGTAGGACTGTTAGCGCTCTAGTTGTTCTTTAGAACACTCTGGGACATTCTGTCATTGGGCTATACTTGGGCTACATCTGGGTGATATTTTGGCTACATTTGGGCTCTTTTGTCTCTGGTGGCCATCTTGGGAGACTGCATGTCAGAATTTTTTAATGAAATAGAAGAGGATTTGAGAAGTCACTCAAAATGTGCCCTAATTTTTCTTTCTGCAGCACTAATAATACTTTCTATGGCATAATATACCCCCTCATTTTGTTCCTTTTTAAATTAAATGTTTTAAGAGTTACCACTTTATTCCCATCACGATGGCTTCAGGTGTGCTATACCTTTGTAATAAGTAGGACTGTTAGCGCTCTAGTTGTTCTTTAGAACACTCTAGGAATCAACTGACAGTCTCTGTCCTTTTTGGATGTACATGTTTTACTGAGAATGTCAGACTTTATTCTCACATGACTGAGAAAGATAATGTGAATTTAGAGAAAATATGCTTTCAGTTTAGCTTATAGATTCCCTTCCAAACCACTGTGGGAAAATCATGAGATACTAGTTTTCTTTCAAACATGATTCATGATATCACAGCAGAAGGCTTTTTCACATGGTAAAATCACCTTAGAACACACCACAATTCCTAAAATGAGTATGGTACCATCAACAAATGATTTATAATGTAACTAAAGTCCTAAAACCCTCAATTAACTACAATGCTTTTTAATGAGGTGCTATCATGTATATTGGTCCCAAGATGGCTGCCAACACTTCTTGGATGAAGTGCTGACAGCCAATCAGATCAGATGTGTGGTTAGGCTCCGCCCAGATATATATATTTTTTTGAACGTAAATTACTCAAAATCCACTGGAGCACATATCTTGAGACATAGCAAAGGCACATCGGGCTACCAGTCCCTACAATTTTACCAAGTTTTGTGGAAATCCATTCAGCCGTTCGGGCTAAAAGTGAGTCCAACCGCCCTATGGAAATTAACATGGGGAAAACACGTTTTGGGACCCCCCTTTTATCTCGGCCCCCGCTTGACGAATCCCCCCAAACTTTCAGGGAAGGAGCGGAGCGCAGCGAGGCAAATTTAAGGAAAATTACAGGCAGATTCCTCAACCGGCACCAAAGTTATTCCCAATAGAATGTTGCCGATTTCCTATAGAAAACAATCCTAACTATAACTATAGGTAATATATATATATATATATATATATATTGAAGCTCCCGGTCCCACTGATCAGTCGGGGCACTCGCGGGTGGGTGCAGTCTGCGGTAGTAGGCTCCCGCAATTACATACAGCTCCAGTTCCTTACAAATCCGTCAGGAAAACAGCACTCGTAGACATACTGATGCTCGCACTCATGTTTATTATCACAGAGTCAACAGACGCGTTTCGCCTTCAAGCCTTCGTCAGTGTCAGTTACACTGCGCTGACCAGCCATAGATATTAAGTGCTGTCATGTGTCAAACATCAAAGACGGACTTGCAACATCAATTCATGCAGGCGCGCCATCTCTAAATGAGCAAATCTCCCCAATTACACATCGTAATGTTATTTACATAATACTCTCTGCGTGCACGATATGCAATTCTGTGGAACTCACGTGTATTGCCGTGTATCGGCATATCACCCCGGATAAGAGCTTATATCGGGTGTTTTCTATGGGATTTGGAGTCTCGCGTGTGACTGTTTGGTACCAAAATTAGCATGAAGCAATTTTCCGCATTACAAGTAACCAACGTTACTGCTAGCAGGGTGACAGATAATGTCATCACGCACTTTTTTAGTTCATGCTAATTTACTTCAATTGTGACACGGGCACCGCCGCAACCGCAACGCGATAAAGAGACGTGGAGAAGGGGATTAACTGAGACGAAAGGACTGATCCAATTCGTCTAGGGATCCGACGTGGGTCTCTCCCCCGAGGCGAGCGCGCGTTCAGTATATATGAGCGGCGGCAATAGGCGGCAGAGTGACAGTAGACGCTAACTCATGCACACACACTCGGCAAACAGAGCGACGAGTAGAAATCCATCTAGGATATGTATTGTGAGAACACACGCAGGGATGCAGCCAAGGGTATGTTCAGAAAACAAGATGCAGTAGCGGCAGGAACGAATGTGCAGCCGCCACAGCAACACACAAAGCTGGATGAACTTCTGACGAAGCTAGAGAGATTATACGAGCGCGAGGTGCGCAAGTGGTGGGAGGCAACGAGCCTTCAAAGTTACATCGATGATAAAAGTGTACCCAGAGGCCTACGGGTGTATACCATCCCATCATATGAAAATCCGGACCCTCAGCTCTTAACAGATTGGGCGGAACACACAGCAAATTACTGTGAAGGGACACTACGAATATTAGTCCGGTACGCCTGGAGTGATCGCGAAATAGTAGAAATTGAAACAATAGAGGGAGAATTATTGAAAGAGGAGGAAGCAGATAAAATTACAGCACTGAAAGATCAAATGAAAATCAGGCTAACCAAATACAAAGAAAAAATCAAAACCAGAAAACAGGAGAAGTATATCAGAGACGAAAACGACTATCTACAAGGCAGAGTATTAACCTTTGCGAAGAAATACGATGCACCAAGGAAGGAGGTGTATCGAAGGAGAGCCCTAGGCATAGTCTCACTAGAGGTCACTTCCGAATCTGATGTAACTGACAACGAGTCAGCGGAGGATCGTCAAAAGAAGTCCGCTGCAGAAAGACCAAAGGGTGGACAAACTGCCCCTCCTTCCCATTTTTACGACGAGTTCAATGTAATTCGCCAAGCCTGGCTAGGGAGCGGCAAGGTAAAACCACCAGAAAGTCAAACCGCAGGACCCGGAGGGCAGGCGGCGGCAGGAGGAGGACAGGGCCAGTCCAGGAGAAACAAGAAGAAGACCAAAAGATATTAGGAACAAAAGAAGACCTAACTGTTGTAAATTTAACAGAAAGAACATTGACCGAGGCGGAAGAAAAACTGCTGCGCCTGGGCTTAAGCTTCTGTCCGAACAACAAAATTGAATACACCCAAACGAGAATTGACTTGCATGGATTCATAAGGAAATTGAAACTCCATAAATACCACAAAATCAGGGCAATATCGAAAGGGCCTAAATTGACAATGAAAAGAATGACAGCTACTGATATATTGTCATGTGAGGATCTGAAGAGCGTGGCGAATCTCGAGAATTTGAGATTAGAACTCAACAGACAAAGTTCACAAGACCTTACCGTGGTTGAGAGAGCAACGATGAACAACATAGAACAAGAGAAGGGAGAAAGTGAAGAAAGTGCATTCAAGCCGGCTTCAACATTCTGCCCAGTAATGCCGTGGGATGCCATTGATGCATTCTCAGAAGCAGTGCTAAAAGAGCTAGTGAGAATGAGGGGCAACCATAGAACACCCAAATTGGCTGATAGCATTACAGTACAACAAAGGAATGCACTCAAAACATTGCAGCAAGATGAAGGGATCATCATTAAGCCCTCAGATAAGGGTGGAAACGCTGTGCTCCTCACTAGGGAATATTAGCACAAGGAGGCTTTAAAACAACTAGCAGACACCCAATATTATCAAAGAACAGATGGGGAAAGATAAAAAGAAAGTGTAAGACAATATGATGAACTTGTAAATAAATGGTATAAAAGATCCATGCTTGGCAGTGAGGAGAACCTCTTCCTACAGAGTAACAGCCCAACGATACCTACCTTCTACCACCTGCCAAAGCTGCATAAAAATGCCATGGAACCACCAGGGAGGCCCATTGTCTTGTCGATCAATGGCCTAACGGAGAATATGTCTAGATTCATCGACAGTTTCCTATTTCCTTTGGCGGTACAGCTCAAGTCTCATGTAAGGGATACCAAGGATTTTTTGAAAAAAATTGAGGACCTCACCTGGAAACCAACATACTTATTGATGGTACTGGACATAACCAGCCTGTATACCAACATAAGACACGAATTGGGGATAACTGCCGTTGAACATTTAATCAATAAGAGACCAGCAAGATTTGCTTTACACAATTGTATGTTGCTGGAATTTGTTGAATTCTGCCTGACAAGTAACATCTTCCTGTTTGACGATCAACTCTATGCACAAGTGTCTGGGACTGCCATGGGTACCTGCTTTGCTCCCAGCTACGCAAACTTGTTCGTGGGCTGGTGGGAGGAGCGGGTACCCATGGCATTTCTTACAGACGGACAGGAGGCAGGCAAGGTAGTGAGGTGGCACCAGTATATTGACGACCTCTTCATCGTGTGGCAAGGGACGATGGAGATGGTTCTGAAGTATATCGAGGTCTTGAACAACAACACCTGCAACTTGCACTTCTCGGGAACAGTCAGTCCAGTGGCAGTGGGCTTTCTGGACCTGAGAGGGTTTGTTGAGCAGGACAGACTACACACCTCACTATACCGAAAACCCACGGCAGGAAACTCCATTCTAAGGGCAGATAGCAACCATCCACCGAGGCTCATACAGAGCATCCCCTTTGGGGAGCTTTTGAGGTTAAAAAGAAACAGCAGCAGTGATGAGGATTTTGAACTGGCAGCGAAAGGTAGCATAGAAAGATTCACCAAGAGAGGGTATGACATACACTCTCTCACCAAAACACTGATAAGGGTTAGGAAGGTCCCAAGGGCACGCCTATTACAAACTAAACCCAAGGAAATCGAAGCAGACACAGGTGGCAAATTTCGGATGATAACAACATATAGTACAGAATCCCACAATCTTAGGAGGATATTTGCCATGAATTGGCATATCCTCCTAACTGATCCTGTAATCAAAGGAGATATCCCACCTAAACCCCAGGTAACCTTCCGCAAGGCGAGGGGGGGCGGGGCTAGCCGGCGTCGATGGCGGACGCGTGAGCCCTCGGCTCCTCGCAAAGCTCCAGAATTATCCTGCTTAAATATCCTTGATAAGCTCGAATTGGCTATAGCGGGCAAGGGGCTATCTGCTGGCACCCCGGGCGACCTTTGAAGATCCTGTCGGCAGGTTGCGGAGAGCGAATTCCTGTACATCCTGGTGCATTGCGACTGGGGACTCGCTCGGAGCGGACTAGGCCGAGAGCAGCGAACTATCCTAGTGAGGAGGCCGGGCGACGTCACTGTACGTGCGGCCATACCATCGGCAACCGCCGCGGGCTGTGCAAGCCGAGACATATCTGGCACGGGCACTGGTTGGTGAAGCCCTCTACCTCCCTGCACGGCACTGCCCTGGTGGGTGAGGGGATTGGAGAAGCAGCGGAGCAGCGGAGCACCCACACTGCGGAGCTACGCCACGTGGTGGGGAGACATCGGTCCCGGAGTGGCTGCCTTGCTCGCCTACACAGTGCACGGGAGATTTCGCCTTCTGCGGAGAGACTGAGCATCTGGGACGACTGAACAAGACTGGCTCCCAATTGGCACTGAGCTGCTCTGGGAACTACTGGCGGAGAGGTGCTGCCGCCCGCTGCAGCCGCCATTTTCTTCGCTTCGGCCGCCTGACCGCTAGAGTTGTGGTATCGGGAGCGGCGGTGGATACTTGTTCGGCCTGTGCGGCGCACGGCCTCGCACTGTGAATAAGATGGGGAAAAACGACGCGAACCAGGGGAAGATCTCCTTTGAACGGCGCCGTCCGAAAGGTTCGGAGGTTCCGGCACCAGACTCATCGCCGAAGGGCGCGGCAGCAGCGCCGGCCCAGGCTCCAACGGAGCTCCGGGACATGTTGGCAGCCATGGAGAAAGGCATCCAGGAAAGTATTGCAGCAGTGGGCACCAAAATAGACGCTCTATCGTACAGAATGGACCGTATGGCAGAGCGCGTGGACAAACATGCGGAGCGCCTTGACATGGCGGAGCGCCGGCTCACAGAGACCGAGGAAGCCCAGATGGAATGGGACAAGGAGCGCAAGCAATTCGACAGACTTCTGACCGTCATAAGGGACAAGACGGAGGACCTGGAGGCCCGTTCCCGCAGATCCAACCTGCGAATCACGGGTGTGGCGGAATCCACGCAAACGGGGAAAATGGAACTGTATGTGGAGAAACTCCTGAAAGCACTCCTGGGAGAAGAAGTTTTTTCCCCCATGTTCATTGTGGAACGCGCCCACCGCACGCTGGGCCCGCAGCCCCAGCCTGGCTTGCCACCTCGCCCCATAATCGCGAAATTGCTCAACTACCGCGACCGGGACACGGCTCTGAGAGTGGCGCGAGAGAAGGGCAACCTTCAGCATGAGGGCATGAATATCTCCCTCTACCCGGACTTCACCGCCAAAGTGCAAGAGGAGCGGCGACAGTTCGCGCCATACAAGAAGCAACTCAGGGCGCTAGGCCTTGACTACGCCATGTTGTATCCAGCCAAGCTTCGGATCAACACTGGAGGGAAGTCACACTTCTTCACGGACCCGAAGGAACTGCACAAATCCCTTAAAACCTGGATGCGGGAGAGGAAGGAGAACCGGAGTAGCCGGGAGGACGAGGAGGAGGTATCCCTGGAGGAACAGGACTGAATGGCGACCGGGGATGGGACCGACTCTGCACACGTGAACCAGGTCACGGTCCCGGACATTGGGGACACCCCGACCTGGAGATAGCGCCTGATCCACGCAATTGGAACGGACAACCTGGTTACCCTATGGCGCTGGTAAGGGGGTATGTACCTCGCGGCAATATACACTAAGCCGGGGTGGCTGAACAAAGGGGTGCTGAGTGACACTTTTAATCCAGCCTTGAGCACTGACATTTGCATGGAGCTGAGGGGGAGCAGAACTCGCAAACTTTTGATACCGTTAGGGGTGAACTGCATTGGTGCGCTCTGCCCTTGAGCTTTTGGTTGGTTTTTTTTTGTTCACTGCGAGGTGGGTGTCGGACTATTTGACACCACACCGTTTGGGGATTCATGGGGGGGGGATGTGGGGTCTGCCTGGCCAGGTTGGGGGAGGTCGGCTGTGGGTGGGTCACTGTTCTTGGGGTGGGTGACGATTCTGGGGAGGGGAGAGGGGAAGTTTGGTTGGGGTTGGTGACGGGGTTTGCCAGTGATGTGTGTGTATTGGGGTGCCTTGCTGTTCTTGTCCTCAGGCGCCGGAAGACGAACATGGGTGGGGGTGTCCTACTGTGTCCCGCTTTATCCCATTTATTGGTCCACGCTCTGATCCCGCCTGACAATGGCTAATACCACACCGACTACGCATACACAGGCCCGCAATGGGCTGAATTTAATGACGTGGAATGTGCGGGGACTGAACGACTTCCGCAAAGTACGGAAAGTTCTCCACTACCTTCACAGGCACCATGTTGACATAGCTCTGCTGCAGGAGACACACCTACCACTCTCCAGCAGAATGCTTAGGTCCAGGGGGCTATCGGGGAACACTGTGGCGGCGGGCTTCACTACACATGCCCGCGGGGTGTTAATCTGGGTTAACCCGAAGTCACAACTGCAGCTTACTCCGGTACACTCGGATCCAGACGGTAGATATGTACTGGCGAGATGTGTGGGTAAGGGGTTGGACATGCTGCTGGTGAACGTCTACGGCCCTAACTATGACCACCCTGAATTCTACAAGACCCTGGCAGCTATTGCAAGAACACACACACAACCTTGGGTACTCTGGGGCGGGGACTTTAATTTTGTGTTTGATCCGTCGCTAGACCGCTCTGCGGGACCTGCCCGCAGACCTGTTGCCTCGGCCACGTACATGGCGGCTGAGATGGTCAAATCTGACTTGCTGGACGTCTGGAGGGAAAAACATCCGAGGGCGGGTGGGTTTACGCACTACTCTGCATTTCACGACATTCACACCAGGATAGACTACTGGCTGGCAACTCCCCTGGTACTCAATAATATTCACACGTGCACAGTCCTCCCACGCACACTCTCAGACCACGCTCCTATTCTCCTCCACCTCGCAGCTCCCAGAAAGGGGATCCCGGCCTTCACATGGCGGTTCCCGCCTTTTGCACTGCTGGACGTGGCCTTCAGGGGGGAACTGGCGGAGGCTATAGAACAGTTCTTTACTGAAAACGTAGGCACAGTGGAAGACTTCTTCACGGTGTGGGAGGCATTCAAGGTATACATCAGGGGGGTGGCGATTTCGAAACATTCTGGAGTGTTGAGAGCCATACGTAGGGACCTCACCACACTGGAGACGAAGATGGCTGCTTTGGAGGCGGAACAGATGCGACTGGGCAGCGAGACCGGAACCGAAGCCCTGTCCCAACTCCTGTCTGAGTTTCAAGCGCTAGCGGATAGAGAGGTCCTTTATATGGGCAAATACGCCACGGCGAGACAATATGGGGAGGGTGAGAGGCCTGGAGCGCTCCTTGCACGTATGGCTCGTAACACCAGACGACCACTGGTCGTAGAGGGCCTGAAGACCCCGGAGGGGGACACGGTGACTGACGAGGAGCAGATCCTCCACACATTCAGGAGTTACTATGCGGAACTATACCGTACGAAAACACGGGGTGTGGAGGGTGAGATGGAAGACTACCTGGACCATTTAGCCATGCCGTTCCTCAAGAATTCGGACAGGGAATTCTTAATGGCCCCCTTCCACCAAGACGAGATATTAGAGGCACTGGCGAGCATGCGCTCGTGTAGCGCGCCGGGGTCGGACAGTCTTACGGTTGAGTTTTATAAGGCATTTCAGGACCTACTGTTGCCACACATAATCACACTTTTTGATGCCATTTGCGAGAACGGGGAAATGCCGACCACCATGCGCGAGGCGCTGCTTATCACCATCCCCAAGCCCGGTAAACCCCCCGATCTCTGCGGCTCGTACAGACCCCTCAGTCTACTGAATGTAGACGCCAAAATCTATGCAAAGGTCCTAGCTACTCGTCTGGCCCTATTAGTACCTGGGCTGGTCGCCCCGGAACAGTCCGGGTTTGTCCCGTGCAGGAATCTGACCTACAATATCAGGACAGTGTTGGGCGTGATGCAGCATATTAAGCAGGATAATAGCGCATTGGCGATCTTTTTAGACATGGAGAAGGCGTTCGACTCGGTTGAATGGCCCTTCATGGTTCGGGTGTTGCGCAAGTTGGGACTGGGCGAACAGTTCCTTCAGCAGGTTGGCGCACTGTACCATCGTCCCTTCGCTAGGCTCCGACTGGGTGACAGAGTAACGGACCCGATAGACATAAGCAGAGGCACCCGACAGGGCTGCCCTTTGTCACCGCTACTTTACGCTCTGGTGGCGGAACCCCTGGCGTGCGCCATGCGGGAGTATCACAGCCTAGAGGGGATTAGCTTCCCCACATACAAGATAGGGATTTCAACCTACGCAGACGACACGCTGCTGTATGTCCGAGAACCGGAAGTCAATCTGCCTGCGGTCCTCCGAGAGGTGGTCCGTTTTGGCTCACTATCGGGCCTGAAAGTGAATTGGGACAAGTCGATCGCGTTCCCGCTCACTCCGGTGACGCGGCAATTCGACATGGACTACCCACTGCAGTGGTCCGCCGACTCAGTTCGCTACCTGGGCATCCAACTTCATTCGGACCCGGAAGTCCTTGTTCGAGATAACTATGGAGTTGCCTATAACAAACTAGTGGACGATGTGGATCAGTGGATTCGTCTCCCACTCTCCCTCTCGGGTAGGATTGCACTGATGAAGATGGTGGTGCTCCCCCGGTTCTTGTTCCTCTTTCTGAATTTGCCGGTGGTTTTGACTAAGACCTTCTTTCGACAACTCACCTCGGTGTTGGTGAAACTGGCCTGGGGGGGGAAACAGCCTCGGGTTAGTTGGAAGACTTTGACCCTGCCCTGCGAAATGGGGGGACTGGGAGCACCAGACCTAGAACGGTATTACAGAGTCGCCCAGGCGTCGCACTTATACTCCTGGGTACACGGTGACTCGCGGATCCCGCACCTTATACTGGAGCGGCTGTTCGCAGCTCCGCTCCCTCTCCCTGCCACTGTCTGCTTGCCCACGGACCGCGCAACTGGCCGAATGGTCTCGCTGAAAGCGACCAACCACGCCTGGAACTGCCTGGTGCGCGCGCGGGGCTGTACACTACTTTACTCCCCACTGTTAACGGTGGAGTGGGCCCTTTGGCTCGATCCGCTCGGCGAGAAGGGAGTAATCAAAGCGCTGTGTTCTCTTGGCGTCACCAAGATGGAACACCTGTTTGAGGGAGGCGTGCTCAAAACCTGGGACCAGCTACCAGTCGCCGGGGCGGGACACACTCTTTTACAAAAATTCCAATACCATAGGCTCCGCTCGGCCTTTCGTGAACTACTGGGACCAGAGCTGGAGGAACCTGAAGAGATCCCGGAACTGACTTATATACTGAAGTCCACCTCCGCGGCGAAACTCATCACACAGCTTAACAAGCTTGGTGTGACACAGCAGCGTCTGCAACCGTCGAAGGCCAGGGAGGCCTGGCAGGCAGACCTACAATCTCCCATAGACGACGGAATGTGGCGCTACTGCTGCACAAGCACGCGCAAGATCTCATTAAACGGTCGGCACCGCCTGGTGCATTTCAAATATTTACAACAAGTGTATTACACCCCTGCTCGCCTACACCGCTATGGCCTCCGCACATCGGCCGAGTGCGAGCGCTGCCGGACTCCGACAGCAGATTTTTTCCATTTGGCATGGCTGTGCCCTGGAGTGCAGGCATTCTGGGCTGAGGTCTTTGCGGAACTTGAGCAGATACTAGGGGAGCCATTGTCTCGAGCCCCTGCCTTGGCGCTACTCGGCTACTCGAAACCTCTGGCCCCGGGACTGCGTCGTTTGGTGGACCTGGAGCTGCTCCTTGCCAGGCGAGTGGTGGCGACATGCTGGATGAGGGGACCCCTCCCCACCAAAGCTGCATGGCTACGAGACCTGCAGTACTGTTGTACCCAGACGGAGCTGTATAGCGACCTCCTTCCACCCAGAAGCAGGCCAAAGAATTTTTGGGACCTCTACAAAGAGTACAAGCAGAGAAGTGAGGAGATAGACTCTGACTCCGCTGAGGAGGTGGAGCTGCATGACAGGGTAGTAGAGATCGAAGCCCATACTGAACTCGGGGACACGGGGGAGGTGGGAGGCCCCTGGCTGACTGAGGGTAGCTGTAAGTACCAGTTGACGAGTTGCTGATGGATAGCTATACTAGAGTAGGTTTGTGGGGGGGACGGGATGGGGACACGGGGTTGGGACGCTTGGGAGGTAGCATAGTCGGGATGGATTAGACAGGCACACAGTCACACACACGCGGGCGGGGGGGGGGTTTGTTGGGACTGTTTACATTTTTTGTTAGGGTAACCTGGACGTTGGATCGCTATCTAGCAAGTGGACAAACGGATTGCCAGTTGACACACCACTACAGTACACTACTTGCATTGGGAGTACTCGCTTGACACTGTTGCACAACTTCCTTCCTACTTTGCCGCCGGGCCTCCGGGATGCTGGCACTAAGGCTGTGTACTATCGACATCTACTTGAGTTTGTGTATCTGGTGCTATATGTGATGTTTACTGATGCTCATGTGATAATGCTGGTGCTGTCAATGGCTATGCTGTCAATAAAGATCTGTTTTAAAAAAAAAAAAAAAAAAAAACCTTCCGCAAGGCGAGATCCTTGAAAGACTCACTTGTAAGAAGTCATTTTGAAAAAAAGAAACTCAAGCAAGGTACATTGACTGAAATGAGGGGCTTTTACCACTGCGGCAAGTGCAAAGCCTGCGCAGGGAGTAGAAGAATACTATCGTACTGGGTACCAGGTGCAGAAATAACAAAGCCTATAAAGAAATTCCTAACATGCAGCACGCAGTACGCTGTATACTGTCTTGTCTGCCCATGCGGCCTAGGATACGTAGGCTGCACGATCCATCAACTAAAGATAAGGGTCTTGGAGCACCAAAGAGCGATTGATAAAGCAGATCCCTCCTACCAATTTGCAAGACCCTTTGATGAGGCACACAATAGAGACAGAAGCAAATTACAATACTTTGGACTGGACAGCATACCAGCAAGCATTCGGGGTGGAGACAGGCTAAAACAATTGAGACGTCTGGAATCCAGATACATAATAGACCTGATGACGAAAGCACCACTAGGGCTCAATAGTGGGGAAGATCTGGCTGCACATTTAGGTAAATAGGCAAACAAGGTAGCAATCGTGCTTCTATTGTATAACACATAATGAACATTTTGAAAATGTCCGAAGCTGTTGCCAAAGACACTGCAACTTGGAGAAAACCGTGCCTTAATGACAATATTAACAATCGATTTCTGAATGCGATATGTTATATCAACTATATATACTGTGCTTAGCTGGTTTTGAAGAAGTTTGAATAATCTGAGATCTGAAATTTCGAAATTTTGTAATTTATGAACTATATCTGAATCAATTGAATTTAACAAGTTTATGGGCTCATGAGCTTTCCAGTTGTATTTAGGAGACAATCTGGCTTTGTGAAACTGCATGGAATGGAGTGGAAACTAATATAATAATTGCTGCACTGTTTTCAAACAAAAAGAGACCCTATTATGTGAAAAGAACAGAGTTATTTTTAGTGTAGGTTAATGTGTCAACTTGAGTCTGTACATGAAGTGTAGGACGGACGCCAATTTATGACTTAACATCAAATGGAATAGGTATAGAGATGGGCGGGGTCTTCCGGTGATACATGCCCTCGATGGAGATTCTAGGCGGGGGCCCAATGCCGATCCACGGCAATACACCTGAGTTCCATAAATTAGCGTGAACTAAAAAAGTGCGTGATGACATTATCTGAATGCATAGCACGTACTAGATGAGACAGTCACCCTGCTAGCAGTAACGTTGGTTACTTGTAAAGCGGAAAATTGCTTCATGCGAATTTTGGTACTAAACAATCACACACGAGACTCCAAATCCCATAGAAAAACCCCGATATAAGCTCTTATTCGGGGTGATATGCCGATACACGGCAATACACGTGAGTTCCACAGAATTGCATATTGCGCACGCAGAGAGTATTATGTAAATAACATTACACTGTGTAATTGGGGAGATTTGCTCATTTAGAGATGGCGCGCCTGCATGAATTGATGTTGCAAGTCCGTCTTTGATGTTTGACACATGACAGCACTTAATATCTATGGCTGGTCAGCGCAGTGTAACTGACACTGACGAAGGCTTGAAGCCGAAACGCGTCTGTTGACTCTGTGATAATAAACACGAGTGTGAGCATCAGTATGTCTATGAGTGCTGTTTTCCTGACGGATTTGTAAGGAACTGGAGCTGTGTATATATATATATATATATATATATATATATTACCTACTGGCGGTAGCCAGTAGATAGTTATAGTTAGGACCTAGCTACCATAGGAAATCCGCAACATTCTATTGGGAATATCTTTGGTGCCGGTTGAGGAATTTGCGTGTAATTTGCCAAAATTTTGGCCAGCTCTGCTCCGTTCCTTCCCTGAAAGCTTCAGGTGGATTCGTGAAATGGGGGCTGAGAAAAAAGGGGGTCCCAAAACGTGTTTTCCCCATGTTAATTTCCATAGGACGGTCTGACAAGTCTACAGCCCGAACTGCTAAACGGAATTACACCAAACTTGGTAAAATTGTTGGGACTGGAACGCAGATGCGCCTTTGCTATGTTTGGTGAAAATTGCTCCAGTGGTTTTCATGAAAATTAACTTTAAAAACACATATATATCTATAGGCGCGCTCCAAGCGCTCACTGGTACGCGTACCCGGAAGCGCACTCGGCGCACTACGGGAGTGCGCGAGCGGAAAGCTGATTGGCTGTCGGATGTCTGTCAACATTCTAAACAGTCCGGAGAGTCCACCATCTTCTGTCTCAGTAGAATCGAGACACCTGAGGTGAAAAAAAAAAGGGGAAATGATTTAAAGGGGGCAGGGTAGACACCCCGTGACCCCCAAGGTTTTCTGAGGGGGGCCTAGAAGGACCCTGAAGGGCAAAAAACCTTTTTTTTTTTTTTTGAAATTTTCGCGGGGTAAGCGCTGGGTGCGTTCCCAGGTGCGCTCTCCGGTACGCGCACCCTGAGCGCACCACAGGGTAAAACAGTGAAAGAAAATAGTTTTTAATAAGAATTTGGATTGCTTAGAGGTAGGATAGCTCTAAAAAGAGCTGTTGTGTTATGTGGGTGATTTAAGTACCTACAAGTAGATACTGATGCAGAGTCTAAAAATCAAGAGCAAAACTCTGTTCTCCTCATCTGAGAAATGTACATCGTCTCATACTCCCACACTCATCTTCTTTCAGACCTTCTCCTTTACTTTCCTTCCTGTCCCTTCCCTTCTTTCACTCCTTCACTCTTTTCCCTTCCCTTACTTTCCTTACTCCACTTCACTAACTCCTTCTCTTACTCCCTCTGTCCTCTTAGTTCTACACTCCTCTTCCCTCATTCTCTCTCTGTTAGCCTCATTCTCTCCGTCCTCTTAGTCTCTCACTCCTCTTCTGTCACACTCACTCCGTATAACTCAACCATACTTCCAAACTGACCTTCTTTCAGACCTTCTCCTTTACTTTCCTTCCTGTCCCTTCCCTTCTTTCACTCCTTCACTCTTTTCCCTTCCCTTACTTTCCGTACTCCACTTCACTAACTCCTTCTCTTACTCCCTCTGTCCTCTTAGTTCTACACTCCTCTTCCCTCATTCTCTCTCTGTTAGCCTCATTCTCTCCGTCCTCTTAGTCTCTCCCTCCTCTTCTGTCACGCTCACACCCTATAACTCAGCCATACTCCCACACTCTCCTTCTTTCAGACTTTCACCTTTGCTTTCCTTCCTCTCTCTTCCCTTTCTTAGCTCCTTCACTCTTTTACCTTCCCTTACTTTCCTTACTCCACTTCACTAACTCCTTGTCTTACTCCCTCTGTCCTCTTAGTTCTACATTCCCCTTCCTTCATTCTCTCTCTGTTAGCCTCATTCTTTCCGTCCCCTTAGTCTCTCACTCCTCTTCTGTCACGCTCACACCCTATAACTCAGCCATACTCCCACACTCACCTTCTTTCAGACTTTCTCCTTTACTTTTCTTTCTCTCTTCCCTTATTTTGTTCCTTCACTCTTTTCCCTTCCTTTATTCTCCTTACTTCACTTTACTAACTCCTTCTCTTACTCCCTGTATCCTCTTAGTTCTACACTCCCCTTCCTTCATTCTCTCTCTGTTAGCCTCATTCTTTCCGTCCCCTTAGTCTCTCACTCCTCTTCTGTCACGCTCACACCCTATAACTCAGCCACACTCCCACACTCACCTTCTTTCAGACTTTGTCCTTTACTTTCCTTCCTCTCTCTTCCTTCCCTTCACTCTTTTCCCTTCCTTTCCTTACTCTACTTCACTAACTCCTTGTCTTACTCCCTCTGTCCTCTTAGTTCTACACTCCCCTTCCCTTATTCTCTCTCTGTTCGCCTCATTCTCTCCGTCCTCTAAGTCTCTCACTCCTCTTCTGTCACGCTCACTCCCTATAACTCAGCCACACTCCCATACTCACCTTCTTTCAGACCTTCTCCGTTACTTTCCTTCCTCTCTCTTCCCTTCTTTCACTCCTTCACTCTTTTCCCTTCTCTTACTGTCCTTACTCCACTATACTAACTCTTTCTCTTACTCCCTCTGTCCTCTTAGTTCTACACTCCCTTTCCCTCATTCTCTCTCTGTTAGCCTCATTCTCTCTGACCCCTTAGTCTGTCACTCCTCTTCTATCACGCTCACTCCCTATAACACAGCCACACTCCCTCACTTATGCTTCTTTCCTCCCTCACTCAGTCCTCTACTCTCACTTTTTCTTTCATTTTCTCTGGCTCTTCACTCCCTTACTCCCCTTGTCTCACACTCACTTGCCTTTATCCAGTCTGTATCTCCAATCTTTCCTCATAATCACTGCTCTTTTCTTACCCTTCTACACCCCCGTTCCTTTACTACATTTTCTTCACTTATCTTCATTCCTCTTGTTCACTCCCCTTCTCCTCACTCACCTCCCACACTCACCTTCTTTCAGTCCCCCTACTTCACTTCCCTTCCCCTGTCGTCCCTTTCTTTGCTTTCTCACTCATTTTCCTTTCCTCTCTCACAGCACTCCACTTCAGTTACTCCTTTTGAATTTGTTAAGAATATAGCTCTTTTTTGAGAATTGGAGGTAGTTCTAAAAAGAACTGTTTTTTTTCTTCTTTTTTTAATGTTTTTTTCTGAACAAAAACAAAAACAGGGAATGCAAAACTGCTCAACAGGAGCAAAAAAAAGGGGAAAAATTAGGGCTGGGGAAGGCAGCGGTGTTCCTGTCTCTTGCGTGCAATGAGCTTGATGCTCTGCTCACCATAGCAAAGCATTTCATCGCATTGCTTGCACTTTATAGTAATGTCACTAAAAACAGGTTGAATGTTCGGAATCATCTCCCATTCCGCTGCACGTCCTCTCCCTGATGTTGTGGCTCCTCCTGTAGATGTAGAGGCACCATCCCTTGGGGGATTACGTGCCAGGTCTCGGACACTCTCCCGGGCATAGTTCTGGGGGTGCCTCAGTTGGAAGTGGCGAATCATTGTTGAGTTGCCAAAACTGTACTTCCTTCTGGGGTCTCCTCGGGAAAGCACAGTTTTGCAGATTTTGCATTCAACTTTGGGAACATTCACCTTTTTTAATCCTTCAGGTATTGAAACAAACTTCCAAATAAAATGCTCCTTGACCTTGGGCTGAGGAGGCTCTTCCTCAATGAAGTCATCTGACTCCTCGCTGCTGCTGGGTGTGCTCTGGCAGCCATTCTTTACACAAAATGGTAGGACAGAAAAAAACAGGTCTTGCTGTCTCCAAAGTGAAAGAAGAAGTGAAGGAAATGGGTGGGGTTTTCATTAGTTGTAAAAAAAACTGTTAACAACCAATGAAAAGAGTTATTTTAAGGTCACATGACTTGACGTGCTTACGCTGCGTGCACCGGAGCGCTTTCGGGGGCGCTTACGCAGCATGAACGTAGGCACTTCCGGGGGCGCTTACGCGGCACGTATGTAGGCGCTTCCGGGGGCGCTTACGCGGGCGCTGACGTGGCGCGTCTAAATGACGTTTTGCTAACATTACGGAAATACGTTTAAAGTTATAATACGGGTATTTACAATCTAAAATACTACTTTTAGAAGTATGCTACTGAAAGTCTTGCATTATTATTTAGTTAAATACATACTTTTTTTTCGCACGAAGAAATGGCGCTCACGCTGCGCTCTCGGGTGAGCTTACCGGTGCGCACACCCTGAGCGCCCCAAGATAATATGATTAAAAAAATGAAAAATACATTGAAAAAATTATTCTTGTGAAAAAAAAAGAAAAATTAATAGTTATAAAAAACAGGTAATAAAGAAAAAAATACAGTTTCAAAATCATAGGTTACAAACTCGATATACAAAGGAATTAGCATTTAAAAAACCTTTGAAATTCACTGAAAAAATCATAGGTTTCACAATTGTTATAGTTAGGAATTAGCATTTAAAAAACCTTTGAAATTCACTGAAAAAAACATAGGTTTCACAATTGTTATAGTTAGGAATTAGCATTTAAAAAACCTTTGAAATTCACTAAAAATAACCTTTGGTTTAACACCAGTTATAGTTAGCTGGACATTTTACTCATACAAAACCATTGAAATTCCCACGTTATAGTTAGTTGGACTCACTATAACTCGCGCGCCCGCAATCCACTGCTGATGATGTCACATATTACATCATTCATGACATGGTCAGTGACATCACTGATGACATCACTGATGACATCTCAAATGACATCACTGATGACATCACTGATGACATCACTGGTGACGTCATCCAGTGACTGTGTGTTTCTGTAAAGTTTAAATATGTTTTACATATTGAAGAATGAGTGGATGTATAAGTGTCTGGATGAAGGATTTAGTAGGTGCGTGACTGACTGTATAAATGAGTGATTAAATGTGTCTTACTGAATGCATTGGTTAGTGACTAAACTGTCTGAATGTGTGCATCAGTATGTCTGTTGTTGTGTAAGCTGCTGCATGTGTTGATCAGTAGTTACATGAGTGGCTACATGGGTTATTGATTGGTTGCCCAAGTATTTGTATGTGAGGCTGAGTGTGTGTGTGTGGGTGGCTGGGAGGTGTGTGACTCTGTGCATAGATGTGTAAGCAGTTGATTCACCTGGTGTATGGGTTCAAGAGTGCATGTGGAAACAGCTGTATGGGCGGTTGACTGTGTGCATGGGTGTTTTGGTGACTGAATGGATATCTCAGTGCTACATTTCCCAGTAAGTAGATATGTAAAACACAGTGCATGTGAGAGTTTGCATATATAAATGACAATACATGAGAGCCAGTAATTGTGTGAGTGGCTGTATGGATCAATGTGTACTTCTATCAGTGATTGTATAAGAGAGTAAGTATGTGATAGTATATGTTTGAATAAGTAAGGTTATGTGTGTATAACTGTATAGATGAAGAAATGGGTGTTTGATTGATTCTGTGCATGACTGACTAGGCGTGTGAGTAACTCCATGGAGGAGTGGCAGTGTGTGAGTGTCTGTATAGGTGTATGAGTGCATATGATAGCATGATGAATGACTGTATGTATGAGTGATTGTATGGGTGAATGAGTAGATGTGTGTGTAGACTTAGGAATCAGTGAGTGCGTATGTAGTAACTGGTATTGGTGTGTCAATGGTTTCTGGAATGGTAGTCTGTATTTAACACTGGATATATAAAAAGTTAGATTAGAGTGTGAGGAGGTGCATCGTATTATCACATGAATGATATCATCAGTGATGTGATCAGTGATGTCATCAGTGTATCATCAGTGATGTCACTGACCATGTCATGAATGATGTAATATGTGACATCATCAGCAGTGGATTGCGGGCGCGCGAGTTATAGTCAGTCCAACTAACTATAACGTGGGGATTTCAATGGTTTTGTATGAGTAAAATGTCCAGCTAACTATAACTGGTGTTAAACCAAGGTTTTTTTTAGTGAATTGCAAAGGTTTTTTAAATGCTAATTCCTAACTATAACGATTGTGAAACCTATGTTTTTTTCAGTGTATATATATATATATATATATATATATAGCCACTTATCAGAAGTGATCCAACTCTTGGCCCCAATTGTGCGAAGACATCAGGCTGAAAATAAAGATTTAAAGCACCAAGAGAAATTGGGTCCTTGTCCTGTTTGGTTCCTGCGCGTGAGTCAAGACGCGGTGTCTAATTCAGGATTTGGAATATATATATATATATATATATATATATATAGCCACTTATCAGAAGTGATCCAACTCTTGGCCCCAATTGTGCGAAGTTACCACAGCTAACCTTCCACAGGGCGACCTCCATGAGGCAGGAGTTAGTAAACAACGCGCCAACACTGTCAAAGAACAAAACGTGGCTTCAAGCACAGACAGGCTTTTTTAGGTGCACTAAAGGCAAGGCATGCAAGCACGGAGTAAACACAAAAACAGTACACTTTCCATTCAGGCAATCACCCTATGTGATCAAAGAACATTAAACATGCAAAACTGACTTTGCAGTCTACGTGCTCAGTTGCACTTGCAGCAAACTTTATGTCGGCAGCATCATCCATCCTGTGCACCTCGGGATTCTGCAACATCTCAGAGCCATCTCCAATGACGATCCCTCATACCCTGTGGCCAGACACATAAACGCACACCACAATGGCAAAGCAGATGATCTCACTTACTTTGTAATTGATAGTGTGGCACTTAAACCCAGGGGAGGGAACAGGTAACAATCTCTCAGAAGACTTGAATCAAAATACATTATCCAACTAAATTGCAAAATCCTCAATGGGCATAATGCAGACGAAGCCCTCAGTGCACATCTGTAAAACTGTAATCCTTTTTTTTTTTTTTTTTTTTTTTACAAGCAAAACAAGGAGATTGACACTTTCTATATACACAAAGAGAAAAAGTCAAAATTGAATTAATACAGGTACATATCAGTATAACAAAAAGAAAAACGAAAGAAAGAAAACAGAGAGAGTTCCTGACCCAGATAAGTCAATGATAACATCATCAGCACAAAGCGTCCATAATCTGTGTTAGTACTTGCTTAACAAAAAATTGCCCCAAATCTTATCAAACTTCACAGTTGCTTTTGCTCCTTTGGTCCTGGCAAGTGCGCCTTCCATAGTATAAATTTCATAAACAAGAGTCCACCACTCAATCGAATAAGGAGGGTTCTGAGAGATCCAAGCTCTCGCTATCACCAATCTGGCACAGGCCAAGAGCATATTTAACAAATCTTTATTAGTCAAACTAGTGGAGTATATAGCCAATAATACAGAGGCTGCTGATAATGGAGAGTTAATCAGTTGATTTCGAAGTAAAATATTTTCTATTTCCGACCAGTACTTAGTTAGTGAAGAACACGAATAGATCGTATGTATGAGGTCTGCTGCCACCTTACCGCATTTTGGACATTTATTACGGTCGCTGCCTAGATCATGTTGTGACCATTTAGAAATTTTTAGTGAGAGTATAATAGAGATGACTAATCGTCCTGTAAGACTAAAGTTTCAGACTAGAAGAGTGAGCAACTTTATTAATATTAACTAAGGCGGCTGAAATATTCTGAGCTGTCACATTAATTCCTAGGCTAGTAGCCCATTTTAGCACAAGTCTAGGGCATTCATCCAGCCTGTTTTTACTGAGACACTTATATCCCGAGCTAATTAGTGATTTTCGGTTCGCAGAGTATGAACAAGTCCATATATCTGAACTACTTATTTCTTTCAAGTTCATTTTACGTATTAGATAGTCCCTAATTTGAATGTATTCATATTGCATCGTTTCAGGTAAATTGTACAGAAGTTTCAATGTTGCGAACGATAAAAAGCCATCTGTGCCATATAAGTCTCCTAGTATCTCAATACCATAAGTAGTCCAGTCGCGCCCAATTTTATCGCTAAAAATAGCGGGAAGCCCTGGTTTGTCCCAAAGTGGCAGCTCATTATGAAAGAATGAGGTTTCACAATTAGTCAACATAAAACTCCATATACGTACTGCATCCCTCGCGGTCTTAAACTTTACACGTTTAAAGTAATTTGGGTCTTGCACTTTTGCCAAGAATTGTTTTGAATTGCTACCGAGCACAAATTGGTGAAAAATATATTGGTTATTAACAGTGAGCAGACTTCGGAGACGGCCTAAAAAAGAAGCAAAAAAATAAGCTCTGAAATCTGGAAAGTTCAAGCCCCCCTTTTCAAGTGGAAGTTTTAATATTGACATAGACCTTCAAGACTTCTTATAACCCCAGATAAAGCTGCTGAGAATGCCATCTAATTTTTAAAAAAACAAATTATTAACACGAAGAGGAATGGAACGAAAATAATATAAAAATTTCGGCAAGATTTTCATCTTAATCAGGTTCAGTCGGCCTAGTAGATTAAGCGGGGTCTTATGCCATTTTTTCAAGAGATTGGCTACTTCTTTTAATAAGGGATCATAGTTTAATGCATTTATTTCGACAATCTTAGAAGAAATTTTTACCCCTAAATATACTGCGGACTGGCAAAGTCCTTGTATTGGGGAATTAGCCTGGTAATTCATAATAACTTGTGTTTTATTTATGTTTAATTTATAACCTGGAAATGGCCCCAAAGTTAATGGCTTCTTCCGTTATCCCTACTAATGCATCCACCACATTGGTGGTATAGATGGCTAAATCGTCCGCATACGCTGTGATTTTAAGAATTTTGTCTTCATGCTGAATGGGTATAATCTTGACCTGGGCTTGCAAAGCATTACTAAATGGCTCTATGGAAAGAGCAAAAAGCAGGGGTGATAGCGGGCATCCCTGCCGTGTCCCTCGTAAAATTAAAAAAGTTGGTGAAAGTGCCCCTGTAAAACTGTAATCCACAAATCACTTAGATTAAGTTTCCTTGCGCCGAAAAAGCAACCCATCCTCCTGAGAACATCTTGCTTCACCATCCTTTTTTTAAACTCACACACAGCATGTGACAATGTAAATAGTAACCACTCACACACCACACTTCACAAGCACTTGACCCAGGTTAGGCCACATGATCACGAACACAGTCACAGACACATACACATGAGATACGTAATTTCCGACCCTAATTCTCTTTTGCATGGACTATTGTTGGAATCAGTTGCAATTAACATGGGCGCCACCGATCCACAAACAACACGTTATATAGATGAATGCAAATCAAGACAGCGATCAAGGCAATTAGACGCTCAATTAACTAGTCCGCTCGCCCACATGGGCCCGATCCAATGTTTCCCAAGCCTAATATTCAGCTGCAGAAGAGGTTAACTTCATTACCGCACTAAGGGCTGATCCATACCTGCGCAACTCCGGCACATGCCAATGACCCTTTTCTTGGCCAGCAGTCCGAACACTCACGACTTGCTGAGTGCTTGCCACCAGCGGCCAGCGTCACCACCCGCCAAGGGATCCCCGTCTCCACACACCAACGCACCCTGTCAAATCCCGCACGGTCACAGCGTAGCGCGCTTTCTGCATCCAAACCTTTCCCCCACTGCCACTGCCTTAACCATCCCTCAAAGCGAGCGGCATTCTATCCAGGCACCGAGCGGGGATCTCAGGCACATACACACATTGATTAACAACATATAAGGATGTCAGCCAAATTACGATAACACTAAGGTAACAAACACAACATAAACAGCCGTAGGAGCTTACCTGTATGACTGGCCTTACAGAGACTGCGTGCGCAGGATCTTCATAAAACGGCCCAAACAATTCTTCCATGTCCATTATAGCACGTACATGCACAAGAACAGAGGGTCACAGAAGTAATTAAATGTGCTATGATTGTGATCATGTGCAGCAACCAAACAAAAGTATTTAAAACTCCAAATGTAAAGAGTGATTTACATGTCTTTTATTATTTAAACCATGACTTGCACCCTCTTACCTGACACCAACTTCTCCATGTCTATTGTATGTCACATGTTATCTGGGTCGCTCTCCTGACCTCCAATCGGTTACTTTGTTCCACTATAAACAAGCGCACTACCTAGGTGATGGCAAATGTAGTGAACAAGTGACTTGTCCACCGAAACGCGTCTGGTCGTTTTTTTGTGATTAAAAATGTTTGATCTTCAAACCCACGGAGTCGGTGCCTGTTTTTCGAAAGACGTAAGAACCAGGATTGGAGCTCTCTCTCATATATATATATATATATATATATATATATATATATATATATATATATATATATATATATATATATATATATATATATATATATATATATATATATATATATATATATATATATATATATATGTTTCAACAAGTGCCCGAAAGCTTTAGGATGTCACTCACAGCTCGCCTTCCATGCGGAATATCTTTCACTCACCTCCAAACTCCCGCTTTGAATTGCTTTAGCCAACACGTTTCAAGTCACACAGACTCTTCTTCCTGGGCTGTTAGTAAAATGAGGACAGACACGTTTTCAATCTAATTCAGCTCTTTTATTTAAATATGTAGCCCCCTGGTGGGCCTGGCTCACGATGTTCAAGTCACTTTGCATATTGGGAATCGTAGTCCTGGAAACATGTTCAGTTTACCCTGAGTGGGTGTACCATTCATTTAACATCTTTTTAATTTTTTTAATCCTTTTAGTAAGGTCCAGTCACCTGGTGCAAGTGCCCTTCTCATTAGGCTTACTGTACTGCAGTCCACCAAGAGCAGTTCCCGATTGCATCCTCCCACTTCATTTATAGAGGTGGTGCCCCTCCTCACGGCTCAGGCGGCCGCGCAAAAAAATGTTTCAACAAATGCCTGAAAGATTTAGGAGGTCACCCACAGCTCGCCTTCCATCCCGAATATCTTTCACTCCCCTTCACTCTCCCGGTTTGAATTGCTTTAGCCAATGAGTTTCAAGTCACATAGATTCTTCTTCCTGGGCTGTTACTAAAATGAGGTACAGACTCGTTTTCAATCTAATTCAGCTCTTTTATTTAAATTTGTGGCCCCCCTGGTGGGCCTGGCTCACGATGTTCAAGCCACTTTGCATATTGGGAATAGTAGTCCTGGAAACAAGTTCAGTTTACCCTGAGTGGGTGTACCATTCATTTAACATCTTTTAACATTTTTAAATCCTTTTAGTAAGGTCCAGTCACCTGGTGCAAGTGCCCTTCTCATTAGGCTTACTGTACTGTAGTCCACCGGGATCAGTTCCCGATCACAGCCTCCCACTTCATTTACAGGGATGGTGCCCCTCCTCACGGCTTAACTTGCATACCAATCTGGGGCCCACTAAGGAATATAAATGTGCTTTAAAGAAACGAATGTGCACGCAGGACTTACTAAAAGTAGAATTCAGCTCTGAATGGGACCACAAGCCCCAACATGCAGTCATTGAAAATCGCACTCAGCAAAGCCCACTGGGGGTCAAGCATGCAGGTAATTAACTATTTAATCTGAGCTTCCTGCAAGACATTCAAAACTGCCTATGAGGAAGAGGCTTTTTGCCATGAAACGCGTCAGGCTGAGTGAATTATTCTGGATTACACATGCAAGTTTCCTTTTTGAAAAATAAACCGGATGGTGACATTTGTTGTGTGCGTCCCAGAGCTCTCTGGCAATTTGCTGGAACACACATATATATATATATATATATATATATATATATATATATATATATATATTGTCGCTCCAGGTTGTCCACCTCTTGAGTAGCACGCGAGCAGCAGCTTTATTTATGTGTAGGTGAGGACGGGGATCCGCTTGTAGACGCCGCTCCGTAATGGATCTGCCCGACGCGTTTCGAAGCTCCATCTGCTTCTCTTCAGGGGCTTTAACGGAAGCGGTGTGCGCACCCGCTACACTTCTCCAATTTCACACATATATATATATATATATATATATATATATATATATATATATATATATATATATATATATATATATATTAGGAATAGGGTTTCAGTTCCAATCAGTCTCTGGCTAAAATCATCCAGGCACTCATGCGCATAATTCCATAGGCTTCTTTATTTATTAAAGCAATATCATCAACGCGTTTCGGGAGTCAAGCTCCCTTGATCACAATGTTTTTTGCGTTGTCCAAAGCCCTCCCTTTAGTGCATGCAAAATACAGTGGAAACAGTGGAAGGACTCACAATACGACATACAATTATTTGCGAATACCGCGGCCATTTTAACACATTCGAAATGCCTTTAGGAAAGATGTAACGCAAATACAAACTTTTGTTTCCCTGCTTTAAAATAAATTTACATATAAATTAACGTAAATATCCCAAAATGACAATGAGCAAAACATAATAATGTCACTTATAAGGGCAATTTCGATGTTTAAAGTGCAAGTGCATTTTTCATGTTAAAAGCATTAACGCAATATTTCGCACTTTTTTTAGGGCAAGTGCCTATTTCAGCAAGTGGGAACTTATTTTTAAGCGGGAATCATTCATTATTTACATCTTAATATTTCCTAAGTATTTTGCCACAGTGTATTCAACTTAGCATAATTATGTCTTATGTGGATTCAACTCTGGCTCTATTGATCCTGTTAACTCACCGATCTTAATGGAACTATTACAAATGCCAATGCTGGTCACTCAGAACAACCTTATTTTTCAATCATAAAGTGCAAGTGCTTCCGTAAACTATTATTTATATACTGCCTACCGACGCGTTTCGCCACTAAGTGACCAAGCCTTAGTGGCGAAACGCGTTGGTAGGCAGGTAGCAGATTCTGTGCCTTAAAAAAAAACACTGAAGCATCCAGAAGTAGCCTGCGTGTATTCTTCGAAATGGGAGAAAACTTGGAATAAGATATATATATCGCGCGGTGTCCAGTAACGCGCTACAGAGGCCCCGTTCTATCAAGAGGCCCGGGCTTATCTGGTGTCTGCTACAGCAGTTTCTGTTGGTGCAAGGTATTGCAATAGCCCGGTGCCCGTCTCTAAACAGAGTGATATCCAGGGCGGCTGCATTGCGGGCCGTGACTTCACGACGGGTGGAAATCAGCATTGTCATTTCAATCCCTGCCCGGCTGATTGCTGTGAATGCAAGGCTGGAACGTCAAGGGGACCGGAGGAGGCGCTTAGCATCTAATTCTTCCTGCATTTTGACTGTGTTTGCTCTTTTAGACTCTGCAACATATCGCCATTTCATTTGGACACCCCAAAGGCAGCACTTATCTGAACAATGGATTCTGGGGCTTGTAGTTGCGATGGTCTGCAAGCAGTGTGCGGTGATTAAGGGAAGGGGGTGTGGTGACCCTACACCAATGGGACAGTGGCAGGGGCAGTATTTAATTGTGAACCAGTCTACAGGATCATTTTCAAGGCATCTGAGGAAGGCCGTTCCAGGCCGAAATGCATTATGCCGATTCTGCTATTAAAAGTGTCTCCAACGCTACCCCTGCTGTGGCCTCTGCTTCTTCAGTCATGGGAGAAGTTTCAGTCATATATATATATATATATATATATATATATATATATATATATATATATATATTCACTGAAAAAACCATAGGTTTCACACCAGTTATAGTTAGGAATTAGCATTTAAAAAACCTATTAAATTCACTGACAAAACCAGTTATAGTTAGCTGGAAATTTTACTGATATAAAACCAATGAAATTCCACGTTATAGTTAGTTGGACTCACTATAACTTGCGCGTGCAATGCACTGCTGATGACGTCACATATTACATCACTCATGACATGGTCAGTGACATCACTCATGACATCACTGATGACACCATCCAGTGAATATGTGTCTTTCTGAAAAATAAATATTAGTGAGTAATGTTTAAATGTTTAAATATATATATTAGTGTTTCACTTTGTGTATAAGTGGCTACATGTGTTGGTAAGTAGCTACATGCGTATGTATATGGGTTATTAGATGTTTCTCTTAGTATCAGTATGAGTGTCTATATGGTTTGGTGGGGGTATTACTTAGCACATAGATGCATGAGTGACTGACTCTCTGTTTGTATGTGTTTTGAAGACAGCATATGTGCAGGACTGTATGGGTGGATGAGTGTGTATATGTGTTTGTTAGTGAGTGAATGACTGTCTCACTAGTGTCTTTATCAGTAACTACATATGTTTTAATCTAGTATATGTGAATATTGATGTATATAAGTGAGTATATGTGAGAGTAAGAGATTGTAAGAGTTCCTGTTTAAATAAGTATGTGTTTCTATAAGTGATTGTTTAAGAGAATAAATATGTGTAATTTTCAATACAAGTAAGGTGGAAGTGTGTGTATAACTCTATATTCAAATAAATGGATGTTCAATAGTTTATTTGCACGTGTGAGTATGTGTGTGAGTAACTTTTGGATGACTGTCGGTGTGTAACAGGATGTATAGGTGTATCACTTCATATGATGAGTGAGTATATGTATGAGTGACTATATAGAACTGTTGGTGAATGACTGGATGTGCATATAGATGGTGGAATTACTGAATTGCTTGTTGTAACTGATATGGGTATCTCAATTTTTTTTTAAATGTCAGTTTCTATTTTTGAATATGTGTTTCAAGGGTTACATTACAGTGAAAGGAGGTCTGTCACTATGTCACAAGGATGGTGTCATCAGTGATGTCATGAGTGATGTCACTGACCATGTCATGAGTGATGTAATATGTGACGTCATCAGCAGTGCATTGCACGCGCAAGTTATAGTGAGTCCAACTAACTATAACGTGGAATTTCATTGGTTTTATATCAGTAAAATTTCCAGCTAACTATAACTGGTTTTGTCAGTGAATTTAATAGGTTTTTTAAATGCTAATTCCTAACTATAACTGGTGTGAAACCTATGGTTTTTTCAGTGAATTTCAAAGGTTTTTTAAATGCTAATTCCTAACTATAACTGGTGTGAAACCTGTGGTTTTTTCAGTGAATTTCAAAGGTTTTTTTAATGCTAATTCCTAACTATATAAGACCTGAAAGCCCACCAGGAATCTCCAGTATGCGCCAGGGGACTGCATTGCAGAGAGGTGTAATGAAGCCACAACCCTTTTTACACCTCTCTGCAACGCAGCCCCCGTGCATGTTTGAAGAGGGGAAACTAATTCCCCTTGCATACTGGGGGCCCCTGGGGGCCAATTAGCCCACCTGGAACCTCCAGTATGCGCCTGGGGCTGCATTGCAGAGGTGTAATGAGACTATGCCCCTTGTTACACCTCTCTGCAACGCAGCCCACTGCCGCGTTTGCAGAGGGGGAACTAATTCCCCCTGCATACTGGGGGTCCCTGGGGTCAACTAGTCCACCAGGAGCCTCCAGTATGCGCGAGGGAGCTGCATTGCAGAGAAGTGTAATGAGGCCACACCCTTGTTACACCTCTCTGCAATGCAGGCCACTGGCGCCTTTGCAGAGGGGGGACTAATTCCCCTTGCATACTGGGGGTCCCTGGATCATATCTGCCCAAACACCGATATTCCGAACGATTGTAAATGACTTTTCTTGAGAAACATTTGGATTTGGATTATCATGTCCTATACTTTGGAATTTTTGAAAGACTGACTTTGAGGATGCTATAAATTACTCAAGTCTGCCCGAATTGTGTGGGTAAAATTGATACCTAGTCACTTTTAATAAGAATATACTTATGTCTCGTCTAACATTTGGAAGAAATATCTAGTTACATGACAACGGGATACCGACATAACTTGAAGGAAATAAGAACGCCCAGAAGAAGTTCTGTTGTACAGAACGAAACGTTTCGGCTGGCTGTGGTACATAAACTTAAGGAAAATAAAAGCATTTGAATATACACCAAGATTCAGCGCTTCAATAAGTACTCTAAGTGATATGATTTGATTGGACTCATTGTGAAAGTGGTGCTGTGCCAAACTTTGGAATATTCTCCACTACTCTCTACTACTTACTCTCTCCCACTCTCTACTACTCACTCTCTACTGCTCTCTACTACTCACTCTACTACTTACTCTCTACTACTCTCTACTACTCAGTCTCTACTACTCACTCTCTACTACTCTCTACTACTCACTCTACTATTCACTCTACTACTCTCTACTACTCACTCTGCTACTCTCTCTACTGCTCTCTACTACTCTCTACTACTCACTCTCTACTCTCTATTACTCACTCTCTACTCTCTACCTCTCTACCTCTCTACCTCTACACCTCTACCTCTCTACCTCTCTCTGCACGCACACATATAGACATATATGCATATATATATGTGCATATGCATTTATATATATATGTATGTGTATGTATAAAAAAAACAACTAAACATTTTTTTTTCTAATCAGCTACTTTTAAAACTGTCATTCTTTTCCCCCATGGTATGCTCCCCGGTACGCTCCCCGGTGCGCGTACCGGGCGCTCCCCCCGCGAAAATCAAAAAAAAAATATTTTTTTTTTGCCCCGTGGGGCCCTTTTATGGCCCCCACAACAAACCTAGGGGGTCAAGGGGGGTCTACTCTGCCCCATTATGGTCATTTCCCCCTTTGTTTTGGCCACCTCTTGTGTCTCGATCCTACCGAGACACAAGATGGCGGCCGCTCCGGACTGTTTAGAATGTTTACAGACACCCCAGAGCCAATCAGCTTTCTGCGCGCAAGTCGCGTGACGCGCCCGGTTCGCGTACCGGTGCGCTTACCGGAGCGCTGCTATAGATATATATATTTTTTTGAACCTTAAATACTCAAAATCCACTGAAGCACATATCTTGAGACATAGCAAAGGCACATCGGGCTACCAGTCCCTACAATTTTGCCAAGTTTGGTGGAAATCCATTCAGCCGTTCGGGCTAAAAGTGAAATCGACCGCCCTATGGAAATTAACATGGGGAAAACGCGTTTTGGGACCCCCCTTTTATCTCGGCCCCCGCTTGACGAATCCCCCCCAAACTTTCAGGGAAGGACCGGAACGCCGCGAGGCCATTTTGAGGAAATTTTCAGGCAGATTCGTCAACCGGCGCCAAAGTTATTCCAAATAGAATTTTCAGAATTAACATTGAAAAAAATCCTAACTATAACTACCTACTGGCGACCGCCAGTAGGTAATATATATATATATATATATATATATATATATATATATATATATATATATATATATATATATATATATATATATATATATATATATATATATATATATATTACCTAATGCGGTAGTTATAGTTAGGACCTAGTTTCCATAGGAAATCCACAACATTCTATTTGGAATAACTTTGGCGCCGGTTGACGAATCTTCGCAAATTTCACCAAGAAAATGGTCTGCTCTGCTCCTCTCCTTCCCATAAAGTTTGGGGGTGATTTGTCAAGTGGGGGCCGAGAAAAAAGGGGGTCCCAAAACATGTTTTCCCCATGCAATTTTCCATAGTGACCTTTAGCCAGGGCTACAGCCCAAACGGCTGAATGGAATTACACCAAATTTGGCAGAGAGGTAGAGTTCGGTTGCGCAGATTATGCTTTTTGTTAAATGGTGTAAATCCGTTTAGTAGTTCCTGAGAAAATCAAAAGTAAAATCATAGTGATATCTAGAGACGAAGTTCAGTACTCTGTACTGTACTCTGCACCTTCCTGAGCACGAGCTGCACGCAAACGCAAGCGGGGCAGGGTAGAAACACCCTGACCCCTAGGCCTGCTCAGGGGTACTCTGTACTGTAGTCTGTAATGAGGCCACGCCCCTTTTTACACCTCTCTGCAACGCAGCCCCCTGGCGCATTCCGGAGGTTCCTGGTGGGCTAGCTGGCCCCCTGGGACCCCCAGTATGCAAGGGGACTTAATCCCCCAACTTAGAACATGTTACAGGGTGCGTTTGCGCAGTGGTGAAGGTAGGGGTGGGGCTTGAGGTGATGTGAGTGCAAACATGCCCTGTGGGGCGTTTTAAGTTGGGGAATTAATTCCTCTTCATTCCAGAGGTTCCCTAGGGGGCAACTAGTCCAACAGGTATCTCCAGTAAGCGCCCCGGAGCTGTGTTGCAGAGTGTTGTAAAAAGGGGGCATGCCCTCTGAACACCTCTCTGCAACACAGCTGCCTGGCACATACTGGAGGTACCTGGTGGGCTAGTTGGCTCACAGGAAACGTCAGGATTGAAGAGGAATGAATTCCCCAACATAAAAGGCGCCACAGGGGATGTTTGGACACATATTACCTCAGACCCCGCCCCCTTCCTTCACTATTGAGCAAATATTCCTGTAAAATCAGCCGAACTACGAATTCTGATTTACTCACCTGTTATCACAAGAAACGTCAGTGCTGCATCTTTGAGCGCACTACTGATCCTGAGAAGTAAATCTAACCATAATTACAGTAACTTGAATTTCCTTCCATAGGCTAACATTGACTGGTTTCACTTGGAAATTTTTTCAAGTGTGGAGTTTAGGAGCTTTAAAAAATTCCTCTAAAATCAGCCGAACTACGAATTCCGATTTGCTCACCTGTTATCAGGAGAGACCTCAGTGCAGCATCTTATGGCTGAGATACCCGCCACCCCCTCTCAACACAATCCCCAAGGATGGGAAACCGGAAACGGTTCTGAACTTTTGGAAGGCGGGAGGGAGTGATCCTCCCGGCCGTATTTATTAAAATATGAAACAAAATCAAAACATAAAATAACAGTTTCATATTATGTACAATTTAATTTCCACATTACGATGTTTGGCTAACCTTAACAGATCTCTAATACAAAGGTTCTCCTAGCCGAACTAACATCCTACAAAACATTTGACTTGAAATTGTACATCCTAACGTTAAGGGCCAACGGCAAGGTCGTAACCGGTGTCAGATCCCTAAACCAGAAATACCACCCTCACTTGTGAGGGGACCGACCGCACAGAGGCGTACCTCAAGTGCATCTACCAATTTCCCTTGGACTTGACGGGGGCCCCAATGAACTCGACGCCATTTAACGGTCGTCCGAGGACTCGTGTGAGGTGTCTAAAAGGTAGCGTAAACCCCCTCCCGAACCCCACACAACTTACCCATCTGCCGTCCCAGATGTCCTGGCCCCGGGAAATTCCCCAGGAGGGCCCGTAGCCCCTCCTATCCAGGAAGGGGCCTTGACCACCTTTCCTTTCCTTCCGGCGGCCTATCCTTAGACGGGACCGCCTCCCCGTTGAGGGGCCAATGGCCACCTCCCCCGAGCGCTCCCATCCGTAATGGGTGACGCCCCCCCATAGGGATCTTCCAATTACTGCTCACCGATCATGACCTTACCGCCCGACCAAAATAAATACGACAATTCTACCTAAATTACTAAATTACAAAACAATCATAATTTATTACAAGCATGATTACTGATCAACACTAGTGCAAAAATCCTTTAGTTGCAACACATACTGAAAATGACCATTCTTTATTGCAAATTCAAAAATTATCACGACAATTGTCACAACCTGCAAGAAATAGAGTTACCACATCAAAACTTTATTCAAAAACAACTTGCTGTCCTCAGGGGCTGGTGGGTGGGTCAAAATTTGCTCTTCGTTCCGTCTCGAGCTCACGTGCAGCGGGGAGGTGCAGCTTCAGAGCACAGGAACAAGAGGATGCTTTCTTGACTTGTTGCTCCTTTTATCCGTCTTCAGGGTGGGCGTAAAACCCGCCCCCGCCTGCCTCCGAGGGCGTGGCCGGCCGCGTCAGTGTCTAGGACAACCCACTCCAGGGCGGGAAAAAGGCGCGCCCCGGCTACGCCGCTTCGGGCATACCAGCCGAGACTCGCCTCCCGCCCAAGATGGCTTCCCGGGGGGATCGTGGTACTCCACCATACGTTCGGGGGGACCGAATGGTCGCCCCTTTCCATATGGCTGAGATACCCGCCACCCCCTCTCAACACAATCCCCAAGGATGGGAAACCGGAAACGGTTCTGAACTTTTAGAAGGCGGGAGGGAGTGACCCTCCCGGCCATATTTATTAAAATATGAAACAAAATCAAAACATAAAATAACAGTTTCATATTATGTACAATTTCATTTCCACATTACGATGTTTGGCTAACCTTAACAGATCTCTAATACAAAGGTTCTCCTAGCCGAACTAACATCCTACAAAACATTTGACTTGAAATTGTACATCCTAACGTTAAGGGCCAACGGCAAGGTCGTAACCGGTGTCAGATCCCTAAACCAGAAATACCACCCTCACTTGTGAGGGGACCGACCGCACAGAGGCGTACCTCAAGTGCATCTACCAATTTCCCTTGGACTTGACGGGGGCCCCAATGAACTCGACGCCATTTAACGGTCGTCCGAGGACTCGTGTGAGGTGTCTAAAAGGTAGCGTAAACCCCCTCCCGAACCCCACACAACTTACCCATCTGCCGTCGCAGATGTCCTGGCCCCGGGAAATTCCCCAGGAGGGCCCGTAGCCCCTCCTATCCAGGAAGGGGCCTTGACCACCTTTCCTTTCCTTCCGGCGGCCTATCCTTAGACGGGACCGCCTCCCCGTTGAGGGGCCAATGGCCACCTCCCCCGAGCGCTCCCATCCGTAATGGGTGACGCCCCCCCATAGGGATCTTCCAATTACTGCTCACCGATCATGACCTTATCGCCACAGGCCGGATAGTTGACCGGCTATCCGGACCCCCCACAACCACTCCTGCCTAAAGGTCATGTTTTAAACTCTTTAACCAAGCTATGAGGTCTCCTATGAGTAACTCATTCCCCACCCGGGACAAATGAACCCCATCCCCCAAATACATACTGTCCCCTTTGATACAACCATGCGAAACAGAATGCAGTGTACTTGAACGAAACAATCTACTCACTTTGTTATTTATTTTCCTTACTGAAAGATTCAGAGCAGAAACCGAAATGGCCCCCCGCCACACTTTCCGTGGGATCATATGGGACCATGCAATTGTGCACCCTGGAACTCTTCTTGCCAACCAACTTACTGTGGAAAGCATTGCCTCAAGAAGAAGTCGTCTACCAGTGGCCACCAAATCGTTGCCCCCAAGATGGACTATGATTATAGACGGCGGTGACCTTGTCCGCCCTAACAAACCCTCGAAAAAGGATTGAAACTGGTCAATACAGAGCCCGCCCTTTCCGTAGAAGGACACCCTGTACCCGTATTCCCCAGCCACGTGAATCATGTCACCTGCTTTGAATACGTCCGCGGCACGCCTCACGTATGAGTGGCCCACGACCCACACCTCCTTTTTCGCAGCCGGTGATGTCTGACCGCTGGTCCCCAGGTGTCGGGTCGACTGCACAGTCCGCCCCGCCTCGTAGGCTTGCGCAACTGAAAACCATACAAAAACAAGAAGCGTGAGTACATCATTACAGCTTCACAACATGTGCAACCGCACATACCTTTTATAACAGTTCGAGGACCAACGCCCCACACGTTTTACTTCTTCTACACTCAGACCCCTGGCTGTAGCCTCAGTAGCAGCCCCTATCCGAAAGGAATGGGTCCCGAACTCGCCGGGGTTCAAGCCCGCGGCCGAAATCGACATCGCAAGCACCCGCTGGAACTGAAACCTCGTCAGTGGGGTGGCGTCAGCGTGTCTCAACAAGGTCCCCCCCATGATGCCACCCTCTGCGCTAAATATTTCTCCACGCAAACAACAGGGCACATGGAAGACCCGGGATTCCTCTGTATGATTATGCAGTCCCCAATCGCACCCTGATCGGTTTTGGACCTGACAAACGAGACAGTCAGCGTCTCCCCCTTGACCTGAATGTGCTCTCGGCACAGTCCCCCCATCGTATCCTGCTTGTTCTTCGCCACTAGTTCGCTTTCCCGCATAGCTCCATGGAATGCTAGCGCAAAAGCGGCTCGGAATAACACTGTTTCATACTGGGATGAACGCGTTGCAGGGAGTACGGATAATAACAGGGCCAACCTATCCAGACCTATCGGGTGCCTCTCATCTGCTCTGCGACCCTCAAGGCGTTGCCACCCACGTAGCGCTTTCTGTACCACGAAAGACGCTGTCGGGTCCTGGATCCCATGAGCCTTTGCCATAAAGGAAATGGCGGCCCGATGCCTCTGGGCCGTAGCTACTGATTTGCCTGCCTGATGTAAAGACAGCAAAAAATTCACGACAAGCTCTTCCTGGCCCCATAACTCCCCCCTAGCAGAACCCAAAAAGGACCAATAGGAACGGAACGCCCCTTCATATGCTTTCCTTGTCCTGGGTGCTAAACTCTCTCCCACGAGGTTTTGTAGTTCGGGGCACCGAGAGACCAGAGAGCTTCGGGAAAGGGTGCCGCCACCGGGTCCGCTGTGGGCAGAAAACCCCAGAAGGCCTGCATACGGAAACGAGAAAGCGCATCAGCCGCTTGGTTCAGTACCCCCGGGACATGTCTTGCCCTAAAGAGCACATTCAACTGCATGCACAATAACACAATTTCCTTAAGCAGTCTCAGCATCCATTTGCAACGTGCTGCCTGACTATTGATACACTCAACCACGGTCATGTTGTCAGACCAAAACACCACAGAGTGATCCCGGAACCCCTCGGGCCAAGTTTTCAGGGCCACCAAAATAGGGAAAAGTTCGAGAAAAGCAATGTTACTCGTCAATCCGCACTCGTGCCACCATGACGGCCATTTTTGAGCCGACCATTGTGTGCCGAATATAGCACCAAAACCTATACTCCCCGCCGAATCTGTCCACAGCCCCAGCTCCTCAGAGGACACCGCCGGTTTGTTCCAGACAATTCGACCATTGAAATCCGCCAGGAATGCCAACCAAATGCGCATGTCCTGACGAACCTCTGCCGAGAGCCTCGTGCGGTGATGACCCTCCTTCAGGCCGACCATGGCTTGTGCAATCGAGCGGGAAAAGGGACGGGCCATCGGCATTACTCTCAGGGCAAAATTCAACTGGCCCACCATTTGTTGCAATTGATGCAGTTTTACCTTAGTCTCACTAATACATGTTTCAAGGGATGCCCTGAATTTTAACACTTTTTCTCTTGGTAATCGAAAACAACCTTCTACCGAGTCGAGCTCGATCCCCAGAAACTCGAGGGAAGTCGAGGGACCCACGGTCTTACCTGGCGCCAATGGCACACCAAAATGGTTCATTAAGACACAAAATTCATTTAAAGCCTGTCCACATTCTGGATCCCCGGCTGCCCCCAGGAACAGAAAGTCATCGAGATAATGCATAACATGTTGAAAACCCGTCTTCTTTGTGAAGACCCATTGCAGAAAACAACTGAACTTTTCAAAATAGGCACAAGATATAGAGCATCCCATTGGCATACATCTATCCATGTAATAGCGACCCTGAAACATGAAACCAAGGAGACGCTGATCGTCTGGGTGTACCGGGAGCAACCGGAACGCTGACTCGATGTCTGATTTTGCCATCAGCGCCCCGGGCCCCAGGCGATTCAACATGGCGACGGCCTCATCGAAAGATGCGTACCGCACCGAACACACTTCCGGGTCTATCGCATCATTCACGGAAAGACCACGTGGGGCTGACAAGTTATGTATCAGCCGAAACTCACCCGGGTCCTTCTTGGGGACCACCCCTTGAGGGGAACAAACAAAGTTAGCAACCGGTGGCAAATCAAATGGACCGGCGACACGACCTCGAGTCACCTCCTTCCCAATCTTTACCTGTACCACGGCCGTATGCTGCAAGACCGATAGTTGATTCTTACAGTTTGCTACACCCTGAAAATCCCCCACTGGGATGCGGAAACCATATGAAAACCCGTTTCGCAACACCCCAGCGGAAGCATGATCCGGGTATTCGTTGAGCCAAGGAATCATTGCCATGGTATCAATCGGAGTAGGTAAAGGCGCCCCTCGGACTATTTCAGACCTGTTTGGCGCTTCCCCTACCACCGTTATCACCCGTTTTGGCTCTGCACATGGACTCAGGGTGGGATGGCTGCCCACACCCCCCACATTCATGTCTGAACTTGCATGACCCCTGGGGCCTCGTACATTTCCCTCTGTTAAAATTCCAACAAATCCCCCTTTTACCTGCGTTGCCACTCGGCTTCGAGTGATACTCGTTACCTGCACCCGTCCGAAAGGGTGTCCCAGAGTATTGGCGGGAAGATTCACCCCTGTTACTCCCTGACAATGGTACTTTCAACATTCCTGAACTCTCCATTTTTTGCCATGAAACGGAGTCGTAACAATCCCAAGTCAGAATTGGGTCGTGTTCTTTAGCTTTTCTAAACATATTGTCATAACAGAACCACTGATTGCCCCCGTATGCTACGGAATACTCCATGATCCGTGACTGATAAATAGGCAACTCGGTCAGCAACTCGGGCCTGCGCTCCCCCATGATGGAGGTAAAAATGCCCCATGCTCTGCCCCAAGTACCTATGTTTTCGCCGACCTTAAAGGCGGCCATTTTTGCGTGCCAAACACTCGGATGCATGAGCTCCTTTTGGCTCTTAACATGCTCCATCTCGTAATGATCGGTAAGCAAAGAAAAAATGTTCACATACTTATTTGCCCAAATCTTTTCCTTAATTTCCAGTGGAACATGCTGAGCCACCTTCTCCCTTCGTGAAGGTACAGACCCCTCCCCCGCGATCGGCAATGGCCGCTTACCTGAACCAGATACTGCATTTGCCGCCGAACTTGGGCCTGTTGTATTTTCCGCCGCCGGAACTGGCGGGGTAACAGAAGATGGTGCCTTCGCAGCCTCTCTAGATTCCCGCAGTTGTCTCATTACTGCCCGGGCGTCGTCAGCCGTGGTGCCCTCGCTATCTTTTCCCAACCACGCTGCCAATTGCGCCGCTAACTCGGGAGGCATATCTTCCCCGGTCACGGGGGTGACCACTACGGGGATCGGATGCCCCTCCTTCGGAACCGGGGTTGGCTCCTCAAGTGGGGTATCGGGAACCGGGGTTTCCCCCCCAGGTGCCCCCCTTCTGGACCTCTTGCCTCTCCCACCAGGGACTACTCCTGGTAAAGGTCGCTTCGGTCCTTCCTCCCCGTCCTTAGCCGCCATCTGCTTCTTCAAATCGGCTATCTCCTTCATGAGCATGCGGAGCATCTGATCGGTACCGACCCGCTTTCCGACTTTCTTGCCTGGCATTTTCACACGAGATATCTGTAAGACAAAAGAGAAAGATTACCACGCTCAAAATTTGCTCTTCGTTCCGTCTCGAGCTCACGTGCAGCGGGGAGGTGCAGCTTCAGAGCACAGGAACAAGAGGATGCTTTCTTGACTTGTTGCTCCTTTTATCCGTCTTCAGGGTGGGCGTAAAACCCGCCCGCCTGCCTCCGAGGGCGTGGCCGGCCGCGTCAGTGTCTAGGACAACCCACTCCAGGGCGGGAAAAAGGCACGCCCCGGCTACGCCGCTTCGGGCATACCAGCCGAGACTCGCCTCCCGCCTAAGATGGCTTCCCGGGGGGATCGTGGTACTCCACCATACGTTCGGGGGGACCGAATGGTCGCCCCTTTCCATTCAGCTTACTACTGATCCTAAAAAGTAATTCTAATTGTAGTTACAGTAACTTGAATTTCCTTCCATAGGCTAACATTGAGTGGTTTCACTTGGAAATTTTTCTAAGTGTGGAGTTTTGGAACTTAAAAAAATTCCCCAAAAATCAGTCGAACTACGAATTCCAATGTACTCACCTGTTATCAGGAGATACCACAGTGCTGCATCTTTCAGCTCACTACTATTCCAGAAAAGTTAATTTAACCGTCCTTACCAGTAACTTGAATTCCTTCCATAGAATATCATTGCCTGCTATATAAAATATATATACATTAAAAAAATATTAAATAAAAAAATAGATTACAATTTCAAGATTTTTAAAATCATTGTTTTTCAATTTATAATAAAAATATATAATGTAATTTAAAAATAAAATATCTAAAAAGAAATACTTTAAAACAATTTAGTAAATTAGTATACAAAAATATAACAATTAATACATTTAAAAATTATCATTAACAAAACCTTTGAAATTCACTGAAAAAAACATAGGGTTCAGCCACGTTGTAGTTAGGAATTAGCATTTAAAAAACCTTTGAAATTCACTGAAAAAACCATAGGTTTCAGCCACGTTACAGTCAGGAATTAGCATTTAAAAAACCTTGCAAATTCACTGAAAAAACCATGGGTTTCACACATGTTATAGTTAGCTGGACATTTCACTCATACAAAACCATTGAAATTCACCGTTATAGTTAGTTATAACGCGCGCGCCCACAATGCACTGCTGATGACGTCACATATTACATCACTCATGACATGGTCAGTAACATCACTCATTACATCACTGATGACATCTAAAATGTCATCACTGATGACATCATCCTTGTGAAAGAGTGGCAGACCTCCTCTCACCCTAATATACCCTTTGATACACACATTCAAAAATAGACCTAAAATTTTCAAAAAAAATGGAGATACCAAAACCAGTTAGAACAACCTATTCAGTAAATCCAAAATCTACATACATATCCACTCATTCACCAATAGTTCTATATAGTCACTCATATATGTACTCACTCATCATATTGTACTCATACACCTATACATCCTGTTACACACCTACACTTATACATAGTTATTCACACATATACTCATACATGCAAGTAAACTATAAAACATCCATTTACTTGCATATACAGCTCTACACACACCACTACACTTATTTCTACAGAAGCGTACACATACTTACTCTCTTATACAATCAGTTATAGAAACACATACTTATTTATACAGGAACTCTTCCAATCTGTCACTGTCATATATCCTTACTTATATACATCAATACTCACATATACTAGTTTAAAACATATTTACTTACTTATAAAGAGACTATTAAGGCAGTCATTCACTCACTAACACACCCATACACATACTCATCCACACATACAGTCCTGCACACATGCTGTCTTCAAAACACATACAAACAGTGAGTCAGTCATTCATGCATCTGTGCGCTAAGTAATACCCCCCACCAAACCATACAGACACTCATTCTGATACTAAAAAACACAACTAATAACCCATATAGACACTCATGTAGCTATTCACTAACCCATGCAGCCACTTATACACAAAGTGGGACACTGATACAGATATTTACATATTTAAACATTACTCACTAATACATGTATTCACTAAGATATACTTAATAAGTCAATTATACAATCAATTTTATAAAAAAAATAAACATTTAGACACTTATTTACCCATTATTCTTCCATCAACCTTTAGATATACATATATAAAAAATATTTATTTTTCAGAAAGACACACATTCACTGGATGATGTCATCAGTGATGTCATTGAGATATCATCAGTGAAGTCACTGACCATGTCATGAGTGATGTAATATGTGACCTCATCAGCAGTGCATTGCGGGCGCGCGAGTTATAGTTAGCTGAACTTACTATAACGGGGGAATTTCAATGGTTTTGTATGAGTGAAATGTCCAGCTATCTATAACATGTGCGAAACCTATGGTTTTTTCAGTGAATATATATATATGTGATCAAGGCCTCTGAGCAGGCCGTAACGTCATGCTGGCAAGGTGGGCATTGTTTGAAATAAATCTTTAACTGCTCACCTGCAACCTTTGGGTCAACCACTCTTTTCTGGTCTTCGTACTGTCCCTGGGACAGGGGGCTCGGCGATTTGGACTGAGTTCTTAAGCATATATATATATATTACCTACTGGCGGTCACCAGTAGGTAGTTATAGTTAGGATTGGCTACCATTGGAAATCCGCAACATTCTATTGGGGATAACTCTGGCACCGGTTGAGGAATTTGTGTGTAATTTTCCAAAATTTTGGCCAGCTCCGCTGCGCTCCTTCCCTGAAAGTTTCGGGGGGATTCGAAAGTTAAGGGCTGAGAAAAAAGGGGAGGTCCCAAAATGTGTTTTCTCCATGTTAATTTCCATAGGACGGTCTGACAAGTCTACAGGCCGAACCGCTGAAAGGAATTACGCCAAACTTAGCAAAATTGTAGGGACTGGTACGCAGATGTGCCTTTGCTATGTTTGGTGAAAATTGCTCCAGTGGATTTGTAGAAAATTAACTTCAAAAACACATATATATCTATAGGCACGTTGCGGGCGCTCACCGGTGCGCATACCGGGGAGCGCACCCGGCGCGCTACGGGAGTGCGCGAGCGGAAAGCTGATTAGCTGTCGGGTATCTGTCAACATTCTAAACAGTCCGGAGAGTCCGCCATCTTGTGTCTTGGTAGAATCGAGACACAAGAGGTGAAAAAGAAAGGGGGAAATAATTAAAAGGGGACAGAGTAGACACCTCCTGACCCCCTAGGTTTTCTGAGGGGGGCCTAGAAGGACCCAGAAGGGCAAAAAAAACTATTTTTTGTTGTTGAAATTTTCGCGGGGTAAGCGCTGGTTCGCGCACCCTGAGCGCACCATGGGGAAAAACAGTGGGAAAAAAAAGAGAAAAAAAATAAAGTAGAGTGTTTAGAGGAAAGTGATGAATTGCTGGAGTGTGTCAAAAAATGATGCAACTCCAGCAACGTATCCTTTCAAATGGGGCTAGTCCCATGTGAAAGGGCCTGCGTCAGTTTTACGCCTGCTGTGAGGCAGGCGCAAGAAAAGTGATGCAGTGAAATCTCATAGATTTCACTGTGTCACTTCTACGACCCTTTCTTGCGTCAATACGCCCCCTTTGCATACATTACAACTGGCGCAGGTATAATGTGGCGCAGGGGTTTACAAAGTGACGCATTTACCTAGATGCGTCACTTTGTAAAGATGACTCAACAAGGTGCATTTTTTACACCACTGGTGCGTCACAAAAAGTGACTCACCGGTGGCGTAAAAGTGATGCATGGCCTCATAAATGAGTCCTTCACTCTTCTACTCATGCGTCATATTTAATGTATGACGCATTATGTCGCAAGGAGTTACAGGTACGTCAGTATTTCTGACGTATCTGTAAGCGCAAAAGTGATGCATTGCTGCAGTGTGTCACAAAAGTGATGCAACTCCAGCAATGCATCCTTTCACATGGGGCCAGCCCCATGTGAAAGGGCCTGCATCAGTCTTACGCCTGCTGTGAGGCAGGCGCAAGATTTTGACGCAGCGGTGTCCTAAAAGTGACGCAGTGAAATCTCATAGATTTCACTGCCTCACTTCTACGACCCTTTCTTGCATCAATACACCCCCTTTGCATACATTACACCTGGAGCAGGTATAATGTGGCGCAGGGGTTTACAAAGTGACGCATTTACCTAGGTGCGTCACTTTGTAAATATGACTCAACAAGGTGCATTTTTTACACCACTGGTGAGTCTTAAAAAGTGACGCACCGGTGGCGTAAAAGTGATGGATGGCCTCATAAATGAGGCCTTCAGTCTTCTACTCATGCGTCATATTGAATGTATGACGCATTATGTCGCAAGGAGTTACAGATACGTCAGTATTTCTGACGTATCTGTAAGCGCAAAAGTGATGCTTTACTGGAGTGTGTCAAAAAAGTGATGCAACTCCAGCAATGCATCCTTTCACATGGGGCCAGCCCCATGTGATAGGGCCTGCGTCAGTCTTACGCCTGCTGTGAGGCAGGCCCAAGATTTTGACGCACCGGCGGCATAAAAGTGACGCATGGCCTCATAAATGTGGCCTTCAGTCTTCTACTTTAACTTTTTTTCACTTTCTCTATTTCTTCACTGCCTTACTCACCATGTCTCACACTCAATTGACACATTCCCCATGTTCACTGAATATTTTCTGGTGGGGTCACCCCGTGAGAGGACGGTATGACAAATCCGGCACTCCACCTTTGGAGCACTTACTTTTTTTTGATCATGTGGAATGGAAAAAAACTTCCATATGAAGTGTTCTTTTACCCGGGGTGGAGGAACCTCTTCATCAATAAATGTCTCTCTGTCATCATCACTGCTGGATGTTCTGGCAGCCATGGTAATCCAAGAAAGATCCAAGAGCAAAAAACAGGACTTTCAGTCACAAAAGTGAAAGAAGAAGTGAAGTAAATGGGTGGGGATTTCATTCTTTGTAAAAAAAACTGTTAGCAACCAATGAAAAGAGTTATTTTAAGGTCACATGAGTTGACGCGCTTACGCTGCGCGCACCGGAGTGCTTAAGGGGGTGCTTACGCGGCGCGAACGTAGGCGCTTCCGAGGGCGCTTACGCTGCACGCCTGAGTGACGTTTTGATAGCTTTACGGAAATGTAAATTCATTTTCATTTCGTAAATTAAAAATATTGCTTTTATAAGTATGGTACTAAATGTCTTGCGTTATTATTGACTTTTCATACATATTTTTTCTAACAAACGCAGAAATAGCGCTCTCGGTGCGCTCTCGGGAGAGCTTACCGGTGCGCGCACCCTGAGCGCCCCAGGAAAAAATGATTAAAAAAAAAAACATTGGAAAAATATTATTTCAAAAATAAATTATTCATAATTAATACTTACACAAAACAGCAAATAAAAAAAATTTGTAGGTTACAAACTCGATATAGAAAGGAATTAGTTTTTAAAAAACCTTTGAAATTCAGTGAAAAAACATAGGTTTCACATTTGTTATAGTTAGGAATTAGCATTTAAAAACCTTTAAAATTCACTGAAAAAACCATAGGTTTAACACTAGTTATAGTTAGCTGGACATTTTACTCATACAAAACCATTGAAATTCTCACGTTATAGATAGTTGGACTCACTATAACTAGCGCGCCCGCAATCCACTGCTGATGATGTCACATATTACATCATTCATGACATGGTCAGTGACATCACTGATGACATCACTGATGACATCATCCAGTGTCTGTGTGTTTCTGAAAAATAAAAATACAATTAAGTTAAACTTAATAATTTACATATTGAAGAACGAGTGGATGTACGAGTGTCTGGATGAAGGATTTAGTAGGTGCGTGACTGACTGTATGAGTGAGTGATTATTATTATATGTGAGCAGTTGATTCTCTTGGTATATGGGTTCAAGAGTGCATGTGGAAAGAGCTGTATGGGGGGTTGACTGTCTGCATGGATGTGTTGGTGAGTAAATGCTTATCTCAGTGCTACATGTCAAAGTAGGTACATATGTAAAACACAGTGCATGTGAGAGTTGCCATATATAAATGACTATACATCACAGCCTGTGATTGCGTAAGAGACTGTATGGTTCAATGTGTACTTGTTTCAGCCATTGTAAAAGAGAGTAAGTATGTGTTACTATATATTTGAATAAGTAAGGTTTAGTGTGTATAACTTTGTAGTTGAGGAAATGGGAGTGTGATTGATTCTCTGCATAACTGACTAGGTGTCTGAGTAGCTCTGTGAATGAGTGTCAGTGTGTAAGTGTCTGTATAGGTATATGACTGGATATGATAGTGTTCTATTGATGAGTGACCGTATGTATGAGTGATTGTATGGGTGAATGAGTGGATGTGTGTGTAGACCTAGAAATCAGTGAGTGCGTATGTAGTTACTGGTATTGGTGTGTCAATAATTTCAGGAATGGTAGTTTGTATTTAACACTGGGTGTATCAAAGGTTAGATTAGAGTGTGAGGAGGTGCATCGTATTATCACATGGATGATGTCATCAGTGATGTCATCAGTGAAGTCATTTAAAATGTCATCAGTGATGTCATTTGAGATGTCATCAGTGATGTCATCAGTGATGTCACTGACCATGTCATGAATGATGTAATATGTGACATCATCAGCAGTGGATTGCGGGCGCGCGAGTTATAGTGAGTCCAACTAACTATAACGTGGGAATTTCAATGGTTTTGTATGAGTAAAATGTCCAGCTAACTATAACTAGTGTTAAACCTATGTTTTTTTCAGTGAATTTCAAAGGTTTTTTAAATGCTAATTCCTAACTATAACAAATGTGAAACCTATGTTTTTTTTAGTGAATTTCAATGGTTTTTTAAATGCTAATTCCTAACTATAACGATTGTGAATCCTCTGTTTTTTTCACTGAATATATATATATATATATATTACGCTCGACTCTCCCAAAATCCAAAAGAAAGAGGCAGCACTCGCGGATCAAGGTCAAACCAGGGTTTAATTAGAGGGAAAAAGAAAAGCACAGACGCGTTTCGGCGTAAGCCTTCGTCAGTGTGTATATATATATATATATATATATATATAAATATATATATATATCACAACAACTTGGCTCCTTTTGGTTGACCCCTGGCGTGTCTTTTATCGGTGCGAATTCCTCGGCAGAGCCCCGCCCAATTTATTCGTCCACACCTCCTTTTCAGGAATGAAAACGCACTCATAGGATCTCGCTTTCCAATTATATATATATATGTATATATGTATATATATATATATATATATATATATATATATATATATATATATATATATATATATATAACACACACAAGTTTGCCCGTCATGGAAGGAACCCACAGACCAGGTAGGTGTGAGCCAAAGTTCTTTATTTCTACCAGCAGGCCGCGGCTACCTGCTACCAGCAGGCCGCGGTGCGGCCACGCCCACATGGGTGGGACAGCTTTTTCAAATTTATGTGGTGCATGTACAAGCCGATTGCGTGTCACAGAAGCCTACAGCCTTTGATGAAGTGCGTTCAGCACGAAACGCGTCGGCTGGCTAGATACTTTGTTTCCTCCTGAACAGTCTCATCTGCTGCTGCTAGAAATAAAGAACTTTGGCTCACACCTACCTGGTCTGTGGGTTCCTTCCATGACGGGCAAACTTGTGTGTGTTATATATATATATATATATATATATATATATATATATATATATATATATATATATATATATATATATATATATATCGACAGTCACTCCTGAAGAACCACCTCCGAACCAGCAGGAACGTCGAAGCAGGAGACAGACCACAGCTTTCAGGAAAAAGATTTATTGTTCCAGATTATTCTGTGAGTAACCAGACATGACGCGTTTCGAGCAAAACAGCCCTTGTTCACATATATATATATATATTACCTACTGGCGGTCGCCAGTAGGTATATATAGTTAGGATTTTGTTTCCTATGGGATTTTTGAAAATTCTATGTTGATTAACTTTGGCGTTTGTGGACGGAATTGACTGAAACTTTCAGGAAAATGGCACATTTTGTTTCTGAGCAGCCCCTGAAAATTTGGGGGGGTTTCGTCAAGGGGGGGTTGAGAAAAAAGGGGGGTCCCAAAACGCGTTTTTCCCTTTCATTTTTCCATAGGGCGGTTGGACTCACTTTTAGCTCGAACGGCTGAATGGATTTACACGAAACTTGGCAAAATTGTACTTGGAACTTTGTGAGGAGAAGCTGATTGGCTCTCCGGTGTCTGTCAACATTCTAAACAGTCCGGACCAGCCGCCATCTTGTCTCTCGGTAGGATCGAGAGACAAGAGGTGGAGAAAAACGAAGGGGGAATTTAATGAAAGGGGGCAAGGTAGACCCCTCCTGACCCCCTAGGAATGATGTTGGGGTTATTAAAGGGTCCCGTGGAGCAAATAAAGAAAATTCGATTTTTCGCGGTAGAAGCGCTTCCCGGTACGGAACCGGGTCGCTCACCGGTAGCATAACGGGAGTTAGCCATTTTGTGTTTCGGTCGAATTTAATCACAAGATGGAGGAAAAACAATGTGGGAAATGGGTATAAGGGGGCACGGGAGACGTATCCTGACCCCCTAGGTCTTTTGAGGGTGGCTGAGGAGGCTCATATATGTTGGAAGAAAAAAAATTTGCATTTTTCGCGCGGTTAGCTGCCGGTACGCGAACCGGGTAGCGAACCGGGAAGCGAACATAAGTGAAAATTTGTGAAAAAAGGTACATTCGAAATTTTGAAAGAGTAATTATAGTTAAGGTAGCTCTGAAAAGAGCTTTTGGGTTCTGTGTAAGTTCTAGGTACTTATAAGTAGGTACCAATACACAGTCTTAAATTTTGTATGAAAACTCACACACCATCTCCTCTGTAGATATCTTGCATGTAGTAACGCAAGTTATTGTTGTAGATGGCGCCCATTCCATGGTCTCTCATATAAGCTGAAACAGACTTATTTACATGCTTCCTCGCTTTCTCAATTTGTGGACAAAATTGATTGGACCACCTCCATTTCTGTCTTTGGCATATATTGGAATATACCAAGGCAGTTTGAGGAAAAAGTGCCATTAATTGCTCAAAGGTGTCCTTTAAGAGCATTTCCAGACCTACCCCAGTCAAAGTGCCCGAATCATTTCCTCCACAGTGCACTGTTATGAGGTCAGGGTTTGGCAAATGCAAAAAGGTTTTCACCAATGGTATCAATTGGTGACATCTCAATCCTCTTTGCCCAATCCATTTGATTTCCACATTTTGTAAATTGAGGTTGTGTAAATTTCTGTTATCAGCATACCTGTGAGCCCAGTGGATGTAGCTATGTCCAAGAATCCAGACAGAAAACATGGTGAGAGGAGGTTCTGTTGCAGTCAGATGAAGTGTGGGAATGAAATGGCAGTTGAAACAGTAGGAGTTTGTAAAGAAAAAAAACTGTGGAGTTTGAGTGCTAATGATTCATTAGCAGTGATTGGTGGATTTCCATTGCTGAAAACAGAAAGTTAGGGTGCATGGATGTGTTCTTTGAAAGATGTAATTTGAATGGTTAAGAAAAAATGATTTTAAGAAAGATTGCAGTGGATTAGCAGGTGTACTGAGAGTTCAGAGTTCATTTGAAACATTGTTGTGTGAACTTGTAAACATGAGAGGTCTGTCAGGAGGTAGTTGCTATGGAAAAAGGGCAGAAAGGGCAGAGGGGGGAAGGGTGTTGATTTGAAAAAAGTGAGGGAAGAGTTTTGGTTGGTGACATGAGAGATATGTGTGATGAATATCAGCTTTTCTGTGCCTTTGTTGGTTGCAGCCTCTGGAGTGCATACCTTTTGCTCTGCTAAAGAAAAATTGGTGTGTGTCTGAGACTGTTTTGAAATTCAAAAAGCATTTGCTAAGGTGAGATATGGTTCCTTTACTTTAGAAAGAGACTAGTATGCTTTTTGGAGAAAATAAGGAAGCCAGCTGTGCATTTAAAATGTTGTTTTGTGTCAAGTGTTTCATTATGTTTTCCAAGAAGATTTTGCTTTTACAAATTGTAATTGTTGTTTTCTAATGCGGTAGTTGCGCTAACGGAACGTTTACCGGTTTGCGGGACCAAATTGAGCTAACGGGAAGCTACCCAGTGCGCGGACCGGTAGCGAATCAAAAAAATAATAATAATTAAAAAAAAAAATTATATTACAAAAATATATGTTTGCATTAAAAGAAGAATACATTTTACAGCTTTTGATATTTGCTAATAAAAAACCATTGAAATTCACATATCAGTGATGTCACTGACCATGTCATGAATGATGTAATATGTGACATCATCAGCAGTGGATTGCGGGTGCGCGATATATAGTTACTGCAACTAACTATATATGCGAATTTCAATGGTTTTGTGCGAGTAAAATAAGGTTTTGTAAATGCTAATCCCTAACTATATATGGTCTATAACCTATGGTTTTTTCAGTGAATTTTTAAGGTTTGTAAATGCTAATTCCTAACTATATATGGTCTATAACCTATGGTTTTTTTCAGTGAATATATATATATATATATATATATATATATATATATATATATATATATATATATATATATATATATATATATATATATATATATATATATATATATATATATATATATATATATATATATATATTACCTACTGGCGGTTGCCAGTAGGTAGTTATAGTTAGGTTTTTTTTCAATGCAAAATCTCAAAATTCGATTGTGAATAACTTTGGCGCCGGTTGACGAATCTGCCTGAAAATGTCCTCAAATTTGCCTCGCAGAGCTCTGGTCCTTCCTTGAAAGTTTGGGGGGGATTTGTCAAGCGGTGGCCGAGATAAAAGGGGGGTCCCAAAACGTGTTTTCTCCATGTTAATTTCCATAGGGCGGTCAAACTCACTTTTAGCCCGAACGGCTGAATGGATTTCCACCAAACTTGGCAAAATTGTAAGGACTGGTAGCCCGATGTGCCTTTGCTATGTTTCAAGATATGTGCTCCAGTGGATTTTGAGTAATTTAGGTTCAAAAATATATATATCTATTGCCGCACCCCGTTACGCGCACCGGGGAGCGCAGCAGGCGCGATACGTGAGGTGCGCACGGAAAGCTGATTGGCTCTCGGGTGTCTTTATCAACATTCAAAACAGTCCGGACTGGCCGCCATCTTGTGTCTCGGTAGGATAGAGACACAAGAGGTGGGAAAAAAGGGGGAAATGACTATAAGGGGGCAGGATAGACCCCCCCTGACCCCCTAGGTTTGATGTGGGGGCTATAAAACGGCCCCGCGGTGCAAAATAATTTTTTATTTTTTTTGATTTGCGTGGGGGGAGCGCCCGGTACACGCACCGGGGAGCGGACCGGGGAGCGGTCCATGGGGAAAGAAGAATGACAGAGTTATTAAAAAATGTAGCCTTTTTTGATAAATTAGAGGTAGTTCTAAAAACAACTGGTTTTTTTCTTCTTTTTGTTGCTTTATATTTATTTTGTGTTTTTGGAACATTTTGTACTTTTTTTGGCTTTTATGAACTATTTTATATATTTTTTGTTATTTTTATGGGGAGAAACGAAAAAACAGGGAATTGAAAATAGCTCAACTGGAGCAAAAAAAAAAATAAGAAAAAATTAGGGTTTTTTGGGGCATTTGTGGTTGTCCCCAGCAAGGACGATGAGCTTTATGCTCAGTTCACCATAGGAGATGGTCTTACCACAATGGATACATGTTATACGGAAATCCGCAAACCGTGGCTGAATGCAAGGGATCGTCTCCCTTGCCTCTGGTCCCGATGGAGTGGGTTGCTTTCTTTTGGAGGTGGTGCTTGAAGATTGGGGAGGGTTACTGGCCAGTTCCCTCATCTCTGCAGCAGAATAGTTCATCGAATGCCTGCGCTGCATGTGGCGAATCATGGTGTTGTTTCCAAAAGAGTATTTTTTATTAGGGTTCCCCCTGGAAAGTTCCATGCAACAGATTAGGCAAGTCACCTTGGCCGCATTGACTTTTTTCTTGCCCTCTGGGATCGAAAAAAACTCCCATACAATGTGTGGTTTTGGCTGGTATGGGGTATTGTGTTCTTGCAGCCATCTTCTCCTCCCCCCTCCATCTCCTCCTCCTCCTCCTCTTGTTGACCACCAATGTAATCTTGTGGTGGTCCTCTTGGTGGTTGTGGTGGTGGTGGTGCAGATGCTCCAGCTGCTGCTGCTATTGAAGCCATTTCAAAGTACAAAATATACCTCAAAGATTGCAAAACAGGTCTTCCTAAGTCAAAGGACAAAGTCAGAATAAGGAAAAAAGGTGGGGTCTTTCATCATTTGGAAAAAAAAGAGGCCTGAACCAATGAGAAGTGTTATTTTCAGGTCACAAGATCAGGGATTTCATCATTATGAAACCAAAACTGTTCTGCACCAATAAAAGTGTTATTTTCAGGTCACATGACCGACGCGCTTACGCGGCGCGCCCCCGGGCGCGTCGCGTAAGCGCATCACATGTTTACGTTGCGCGATCGTATTCGCTCGAGTGCTTCTGGGTGCGCTTCCGCCGTGCGTATCACGTGGACGCGGCTACGCGATACGTCACGATGATGTTTTCGTTCGAGGCGATAGCGCTAACGGGACGCTCTCCGGAGCGCGCCCTGGGGCGCTTCAAAAGACTACGCTTTCCGGGGCGCTCACCGGGGCGCGCCCCGGGAGCGCTCCAGGGTAAAAAAAAAAAATATATATATATATATATATACACATTAAAAAAATTGTTTTAAATACAAATTAAAATATAGAATTCATTAATTTTCTAAAATATTACATTTTATAGCTATAGACATTTGCTATTAACAAAATTTTGAAATTCAAAGAATAAAACATAGGTTTGGGGCCTTATATATAGTTAGGAATTAGCATTTAAAAAACCTATGAAATTCACTGAAAAAACCATAGGTTTCACACCAGTTATAGTTAGGAATTAGCATTTAAAAAACCTATGAAATTCACTGAAAAAATCATAGGTTTCACATCCGTTATAGTTAGGAATTAGCATTTAAAAAACCTATTAAATTCACTGAAAAAAACATAGGTTTCACACCAGTTATAGTTAGCTGGAAATTTTACTGACATAAAACCATTGAAATTCCCACCTTATAGTTAGTTGGACTCACTATAACTTGCGCGCCTGCAATGCACTGCTGATGACGTCACATATTACATCACTCATGACATGGTCAGTGACATCACTCATGACATCACTGATGACACCATCTTTGTGACAGAGTGAGAGAACTCCTTTCAGTGTAATGTAACCCTTGAAAAACATAATAAAAAATAGAAACTAACATTTTGAAAAAAAAAGGAGATACCCATACCAGTTACAACAACCAATTTAGTAATTCCACCATCTATATGCACATCCTCTCATTCAGCAACAGTTCTATATAGTCACTCATACATATACTCACTCATCATATGTAGTGATACACATATACATCCTGTTACACACCGACAGTCATCCAAAAGTTACTCTCACACATGCAAATAAACTATTGAACATCCATTTATTTGAATATACAGCTATACACACACTAGCACATTACTTCGAAGGAAACTTACACATACTTACTCTCTTAAACAAACACTTATAGAAACACATACTTATTTAAACAGGAACTCTTTCAATCTCTCACTCTCACATATACTCACTTATATACATTAATACTCACATATACTAGATTAAAACATATGTAGTTACTGATAAAGACACTAGTGAGACAGTCATTCACTCACTAACACACACATATACACGCACATCCACCCATACAGTCCTGCACATATGCTGTCTTCAAAAGACATAGAAACAGTGAGTCAATCATTGATGCATCTATGTGTTAAGTAACACTCCCTCCAAACCATACAGACACTCATACTGATACAAAAAAAAACATCTAATAACCCATATACACACACATGTAGCTACTCACCAACCCATGCAGCCACTTATACACAAAGTGAAACACTGATACAAACATTTAAATATTTAAACAATACTCGCTAACAATAAGCCAGTTAACCAATCAATTTTTTTTTATAAAACATCCATTAACACCCTTATTTAAACATTTATTCGTCCATCGACCTTTACAAATATATATATAAAACATATTGATTTTTCAGAAAGACACACATTCACTGGATGGTGTCATCAGTGATGTCATGAGTGATGTCACTGACCATGTCATGAGTGATGTAATATGTGAAGTCATCAGCAGTGCATTGCAGGCGCGCAAGTTATAGTGAGTCCAACTAACTATAACGTGGGAATTTCAATGGTTTTATGTCAGTAAAATTTCCAGCTAACTATAACTGGTGTGAAACCTATGGTTTTTTCAGTGAATATATATATATATGCATGCCGCTTGAGCCGAAATGCATTCGCCGCCACTGTTTACCTGTGAATAAATACGAGCTGTTTGTCCTGCAATCCCTCTGGCCTCTGAGTTCTTCATGTTTGGAGTGCTTTTCCGTCATATTTTCTGCGCCTGCCAGACGACGCAGTACAGTTGGCCCCGATGCACCCAAGTGTCTCATCAGCAATTCTGGAAACACGCTGCTTGCAGTACTTTGTTCATCGAGGGATCGATAGCTGTTGGGACTGCCAGAAACACAAGCGGTACCACTGGGGAGTATCTGGTATTTTACCAGTGAGGGATCACAGTCCGCATTGACTGCCCCTGCTCATTGGACTCAACGCGTGCGGTCTCTGGTCGCAACGGTACGAGGGACCAGGAACAGGCAACCGTGGATGTTCTCAGGCTTTGGATACACGCCTACCTCTACCTTCCTGTATCCAGCACAAGCCTACCGCGCACCCTACTCCCCTACGCCACCCACCCGGATCAGCCGCCACAGTGCATTCTGGGTGTTGTGGTTTAAAAACTGTCAAGAACTACTGAGGGTGAGCCGATTGCTTTAAGGGGGAGGGGACTCACACGCTGGAGAATATTTTAAACAGGGAGATGACTATTAGGTGAGGACATGCCACAGTGATTGGGCGCTGAGTAAGGCCGCTTGAGCCGAAATGCATTCGCCGCCACTGTTTACCTGTGAATAAATACGAGCTGTTTGTCCTGCAATCCCTCTGGCCTCTGAGTTCTTCATGTTTGGAGTGCTTTTCCGTCATATATATATATATTTATACATACATATATATATATATATTACCTACTGGCGGTCGCCAGTAGGTAGATATAGTTAGGACCTAGTTTCCAGAGGAAATCCTTAACATTCTATTTGGAATAACTGTGGCGCCAGTGGACGAATACATGCAAATTTCTCCAAGAAAAATGCCTGCTTTGCTCTTTCCCTGAAAGTTTGTGGGTTATCATCAAGTGGGGGACGAAAAAAAAGGGGGGTCCCAAAACATGTTTTCCCCATGGAATTTTCCATAGGACCTTTAGCCGGGGCTACAGCCTGAATGGCTGAATGGAATTGCACCAAATTAAGCAAAAAGGTAGAGTTTGGTTTGCTGATTGTGCTTTTTGTTAAATGGTGTAAATCCGTTTAGGAGTTCCTGAGTAAATCCAAAGTAAAATCATAGTGATATCTAGAGACGAAGTACCGTACTCTGTACTGTACTCTGTACTGTACTCTGTACCTTCCCCAGCACAAGCTGCATGCTGATTGGATGTCAATTGTCTGTCAACACTCCAAACCAGGAAGTGTTGGCAGGCATCTTGTGCCTGGGTAGAACCAAGGCACAAGAAAGCAGTGAAACACATGTGCAAAACACACAAAGGGTATATATTACCTCCTGGCGGTCGTCAGTAGGTGGATTTAGTTAGCACGTAGTTTCCATAGGAAATCTGCAACATTCTATTCGGAATAACTTTGGCACCGGTGGACGAATACATGCAAAATTCTCCAAGAAAATAAACTGCGCCGTTCCGCTCCTTCCCTGAAAGTTTGGGGGTGATTCGTCAAGTGGGGGCCGAGAGAAAAGGGGGGTCCCAAAACATGTTTTCCCCATGCAATTTTTCATAGGACCTTTACCCAGGGCTACAGCCCGAACGGCTGAATGGAATTACACCAATTTAAGCAAAAAGGTAGAGTTGGGTTCGCAGATTGTCCTTTTTGTTAAACGGTGTAAATCCGTTCAGTAGTTCCTGAGAAAATCAAAAGTAAAATCACAGTGATATCTAGAGACAAAGTACCATACTCTGTACTGTACTCTGTACCTTCCCGAGCACAAGCTGCATGCTGATTGGATGTCAACTGTCTGTCAACACTCCAAACCAGGAAGTGTTGGCAGCCATCTTGTGCCTCAGTAGAACCGAGGCACAAGTAAGCAGTAAAACAAACGTGAAAAGCACGTAAAGAGTATATATTACCTACTGGCGGTCCCCAGTAGGTAGCTATAGTTAGAACCTAGGTTCCATAGAAAATCTGCAACATTCTATTTGGAATAACTTAGGCGCCGGTGTATGAATACATGCAAAATTCTGCAAGAAAATGGCCTGCTCCGCTCCGCTCCTTCCCTGAAAGTTTGTGGGTGATTCGTCAAGTGGGGGCCGAGAAAAAGGGGGGGTTACAAAATGTGTTTTCCCCATGCAATTTTCTATAGGACCTTTAGCCGGGGCTACAGCCTGAACGGCTGAATTGAATTACACCAATTTTATATAGCCAAAAAAGTAGAGTTTGGTTCGCAGATTGTGCTTTTTGTTAAATGGTGTAAATCCGTTCAGTAGTTCCTGAGAAAATCAAAAGTAAAATCATAGTGATATCTAGAGACAAAGTACCGTGTCTGTACTGTACTCTATATCTTCCAGAGCACGAGCTGCTGCTGATTGGATGTCAACTGTTTGTCAACACTCCAAACCAGGAAGTGTTGGCAGCCAAGAATGCAGTGAAACAAACGTGCAAAACACACAAAGGGTATATATTACCTCCTGGCAGTCGCCAGTTGGTAGATATAGTTATAACGTACTTTCCATAGGAAATCCGCAACATTCTATTTGGAATAACTTTGGTGCCGGTTGACAAATACACATGAAATTTTCCAAGAAAATGGCCTGCTCTGCTCCGCTCCTTCCCTGAAAAATTGGGGGTGATTAGTCAAGTGGGGGCCGAGAAAAAAGGGGGGTCCCAAAACATGTTTTCCCCAAGCAATTGTCCATAGGACCTTTACCCAGGGCTACAGCCCGAACGGCTGAACGGAATTACACCAAATTTGGCAAAAAGGTAGAGTTCGGTTCGCAGATTCTGCTTTTTGTTAAATGGTATAAATCCGTTTAGTAGTTCCTGAGAAAATCAAAAGTAAAATCATAGTGATATCTAGAAACAAAGTACCATAGTCTGTACTGTACTCTGTACCTTCACGAGCACAAGCTGCATGCTGATTGGATGTCAACTGTCTTTCAACACTCCAAACCAGGAAGTGTTGGCAGCCATCTTGTGCCTGGGTAGAACCGAGGCACAAGAAAGCAGCGGAACTAATGTGCAAAACACGCAAAGGGTATATATAACCTACTGGCGGTCGCAAGTAGGTAGAGATAGTTAGGACGTAGTTTCCATAGGAAATCCGCAACATTCTATATGGAATAACTTTGGTTTTGGTATACGAATACATGCAAAATTCTCCAAGAAAATGGCCCGCTCAGCTCCGCTTCTTCCCTGAAAGTTCGTAGTGATATCTAGAGATGAAGTACCGTACTCTCTACTGTACTCAGCACCTTCCCGAACACGAGCTGCATGCTGATTGGATGTCAACTGTCTGTCAACACTCCAAACCAGGAAGTGTTGGCAGCCATCTTGAGCCTTGGTAGAACCGAGGCACAAAAAAGCAGTGAAACAAACGTGCAAAACATGCAAAGGGTATATATTACCTACTGGCGGTCGCCAGTAGGTAGATATAGTTAGGACCTAGTTTCCATAGGAAATCCGCAACATTCTATTTGGAATAACCTTGGCGCAGGTGGACTAATACACGCGAAATTCTCCAAGGAAATGGCCTGCTCCGCTCTGCTTCTTCCCTGAAAGTTTTAGGGTGATTTGTCAAGTGGGGGCTGAGAAAAAAGGTGGGTCCCAAAACATGTTTTCCCCATGCAATTTTCCATAGGACCTTTAGCCAGGGCTACAGCCTGAACGGCTGAATGGAATTACACCACATTTGGCAAAAAGGTAGAGTTTGGTTCTCAGATTGTGCTTTTTGTTAAATGGTATATATCCGTTCAGTAGTTCCTGAGAAAATCAAAACTAAAATCGTAGTGATATCTAGAGACAAAGTACCGTACTCTGTACTGTACTCTGTACTGTACTCTGTAAATTCGCGAGCACGATCTGCATGCTGATTGTATGTCAACTGTCTGTCAACACTCCAAACCAGGAAGTGTTGGCAGCATCTTGTGCAAAAGCAGTGAAACAAACTTGCAAAACACGCAAACGGTATATATTACCTCCTGGCGGTCGCCAGTAGGTAGATATAGTTAGCACGTAGGTTCTATAGGAAATCCACAACATTCTATTTGGAATACCTTTGGCACCGGTGGACGAATACACGCAGAATTCTCGAAGAAAATGGCCTGCTCTGCTCCTTCCCTGAAAGTTTGGGGGTGATTCATCAAGTGGGGGCAGAGAAAAAAGGGGGGTCCCAAAACATGTTTTCCCCATGCAATTTTCCAGAGGACCTTTACCCAGGGCTACATCCCGAACGGCCGAATGGAATTACACCAATTTAAGAAAAAAGATAGAGTTCGGTTCGCAGATTGTGCTTTTTGTTAAATGGTGTAAACCCGTTCAGTAGTTCTTGAGAAAAGTAAAATCATAGTGATATCTAGAGACAAAGTACCATAGTATGTACTGTACTCTGTACCTTCCCGAGCACAAGCTGCATGCTGATTGGATGTCAACTGTCTGTCAACACTCCAAACCAGGAAGTGTTGGCAGCCATCTTGTGCCTCGGTAGAACCGAGGCACAAGAAAGCAGTGAAACAAACGTGCAAAACACGAAAAGGGGGCAGGATAGAAACACCCTGATCCCCTAGGCCTGCTCGGGGGGTCCCACAAGGACCGCCAAGGCCCAAATTTATTTTTATTTTTTAAATCACGGGGTACGAAGTACCGTACTCTGTACCTTCCCGAGCGCATACTGGAGGCTCCTGGTGGGCTTGTTAGCCCCCAGGGAACTCCAGTATGCAAGGTGAATTAGTTCCCCCTCTGCAAACGCGCAAGGGGGCTGCGTTGCAGAGAGGTGTAAAAATGGGCGTGGCCTCATTACACCTCTCTGCAATGCAGCCCCCTGGCGCATACTGGAGGTTTCCTGATGCGCTAGTTGGCCCCCAGGGACCACCAGTATGCAAGGGGAATTAGTTCCCCCTCTGCAATCGTGCCAGGGGGCTGCGTTACAGAGAGGTGCAAAAAGGGGCATGGCCTCATTACACCTCTCTGCAATGCAGCCCCCTGGCGCATACTGGAGGTTCCTGGTGGGCTAGTTGGCCCTCAGGGACCCCCAGTATGCAAGGGGAATTAGTTCCCCCTCTGCAAACGCAACAGGGGGCTGCATTGCAGAGATGTGTAATAAGGCCACACACCTTTTTACACCTCAGTGCTGCATCTTTGAGCGCACTACTGATCCTGAAAAGTAATTCTAACCATACTTACAGTAACTTGAATTTCCTTTCTAGGCTAACATTGACTGGTTTCACTTGGAAATGTTTCCAAGTGTGGAGTTTTGGAAATTAAAAAAATTCATCAAAAATCAGCCGAACTACGAATTCCAATTTACTCACCTGTTATCAGGAGGGACCTCAGTGCTGCATTTTTCAGCCCACTACTGATCCTGAAAAGTAATTCTAATCATACTTACAGTAACTTTAATTTCCTTCCATAGGCTAACATTGACTGGTTTCACTTGGAAATTCTTCTAAGTTTGGAGTTTTGGAACATAAAAAAATTCCTCAAAAATCATCCGAACTCTGAATTCCGATTTACTCTCCTGTTATCAGGACAGACCTCAGTGCTGCATCTTTCAGCCCATATTTAAAAAAAAATTATAATTAATAAAAAAATTATTTTTGAATTTAGTTTTGTTATTATTTTACATTAAGAATATGAAATATAACTTACAAAATAAAATAAATAAAAATATTTATAATAAAAATGTAGTAAATCAGTATCAAAACAAATATAACAAATAATACATTTAAAAATTGTCATTTACAAAACCTTCGAAATTCACTGAAAAAACCAAAGGTTTCAGGCCTAATTTAGGGCCCTATTAGGAGGCAGACGGACCTGCGTCCGTCCGCCACCCCAGAGGAGGAGGGACCATCCGCAAGGGCAACGGCAGTCCCTCCGTGCAAATTAGGATGTGACCGCCACCCTGGCGGTCACATCCTGTATGTTTAACATTGCGGCAGGTGCTGCTTGAAGCAGCACCCGCCGCAATGTTAATAAACAAGCAGTGCATTTGCATGCACAAAGCGGCAGGCACCGTGCGGTGCCTGATGCTTCGTGCATGCAAATGCAGGGGGGTAGGTACCCCTCATTTGCACCCCCACCCCCCCACCCCCCCTTCACCCTGGGGGCACGCAACATGCCCCCAAAGAAAAGACTGTATGCCTTCTCGTGGCGGCTTCGCCATCCTAATATGGCAGGGGGTCTTTTCTGTGTCCGCCGCGGTGAATCCACATCCTCCTGGCCGGCGGTGGCTTCCACCGGCCCGGAGGATGCGGATTCACCGCAATCGTAATCAGGCCCATAGTTAGGAATTAGCATTTTTAAAAAACTTTGAAATTCACTGAAAAAACCATAGGTTTCAGGCCTGATATAGTTAGGAATTAGCATTTAAAAACACCTTTGAAATTCACTGAAAAAAACATAAAATTCAGGCCTGATATAGTTAGGAATTAGCATTTAAAAAACCTTAGACATTCACTGAAAAAAATGTAGGTTTTAGGGGTGTTATAGTTAGCTGGACATTTCACTCGTACAAAACCATTGAAATTCCTCCGATATAATTAGTTGTACTAACTATATCTTGCGCGCCCGCAATCCACTGCTGATGATGTCACATATTACATCATTCATGACATGGTCAGTGACATCACTGATGACATATTCCACATGACGATACACCTCATCTTACACTAGTATAACCTTTCATCACTCACTGTAAAATACAGAGTACCATATTTGAATCCATTGACACACCAATACAAGTTTCTAAAAACTCACTCAGTGATTCCTAGATCTATACACACATCTATCACTTAGGTACAGATTCACTCATACATGCAGTCAATGATCAATAGAACACTATCAAATATACGTATACACCTATATCGACATTACATACCAGCACACATCCTATTCACTTATAAAGTCATCCTATTGACTTATGCAAACAATAGATCATACTTACATTTACTTAGCTATACACTTATACAAACACCACTTTATCTATTCATATAGATAGTAAATTATACTTAGTGTGTATAAAATCACTATTACAAGTATACAGTTATCCATACAGTCACGCATACAATCACTGAGTCTTATGTATACTTATTTATAAACAACAACTGGCACATACATTGCCTTTTATTTTTCTACTTTGTTGGACATATACCAATAAGAGAGATATTTGCTCATCACCACACCCATAAAGATATTCACTCACCCAAACAACTGTTATAACATGTATTCTTAACGTCAAATAATTACTAAATCAACTATTCACACATCTTTGGGCGGTCACCCACCTCCCACCAAACCACATACACATTCACTTTCCCAAACAAATACTCTTTTAACCAACTGGAGAAGTAGTTTGTACAACAACTAACAAAGTGATACAGATGTTCACATAGTTTAGTCACTATCCAAAATATTTAGAGAGATACTTTAAATTAGTCAAGTTAACAGTCAATCACACTGCTACTAAATCCCCTATCCAGATATGTATATTTATACATTCACTCATTCTTCAATGCAAATTGCTATATATAATACATATTTAAATAACAAAGCAAACCACATTCAATAGATGATGTCATCAGAGATGTCATTTGAGATGTCATCAGTGATGTCACTGATGACATCTCAAACTCCATCCGCATCTCAACCAACTCTGACGTCAACCTTGCCAGCGCCGAACACCTCCACTTCCAGATCCACACCGACCCCAAAACCACACTCAGAGGCACCCTCCTCTACCGGCCCCCAGGACCCCGTGCACAATTCAGTGACAACATCATTGACTTTATCACCCCACACGCCCTCCCCTCCGAGGACTACATTCTATTGGGAGACCTCAATTTTCACCTGGAAAAGAGCAATGACAGCAGCGCCACTACCCTTCTGGACAATCTCGCCGACCTCGGACTCAAACAACTTGTCTCTACGCCCACCCACATCGCAGGTCACACACTCGACCCTATCTTCACCTCCAGCAAACATGTCTCATTCAATCACACCACAGCTCTTCATTGGACGGACCACAGCTGCGTTCACTTTATCTACAATAAGGCCACAATCCACAACCATCCTCAACCCACCCTGCGAAGAAATTGGAACAAAATCACCATCGACCAGATCTCCTCATCGCTTCTTCTAAACCCCCCCGCCCACTCCTCAAACCCCGACCAAGCAGCCATTAACTTCACCCAATGGCTATCTGAAATGAAGTATAATGGTAGTCATGAGGTAGATCCAAGAAGAGATTTATTATGTAGTTACAGGATCAAGGATGTTGGTTACAGGATCATTGAAGATGGTACAAAGTTAATCCAAGCTAGTACATGGCCCCACCAGGAGCTGATCTTCATAGCTCACCCACTCATTCCAACTGTCACTCCTCCAGTCCACAAGGCATACCAACATTCCACGCTGACATCATGCACTCCAAGGTTCCATACACACAGACACATGCACACTAGCTAAGCTGCTGTAAATGTAGTTACAACATATCCTCTTTCCTTAAGGAGACAAAGAGAACAAATAGATAAATAGTTACAACAAATTATAAAGAAAAGAGCAGAAAGCCAAAGATAAAGAGAGGCAGAAAAAGTACATACTAGGACCAAGAAGTAAGTGAAAGGATGCTACCAAAAAGACGTAGCAAGACACACCACCCCTTCCCTAGGGAACATCATAAAATAAAGAGAAAGATAGGAAGTAATAAGAAAATAACGTGTGCAGATCTAAACTAAGCACACCATAAAACGGGTACAGGTGAGTACAAAGTAATGTAGACACAAAGTTTACATAGGTAGGGTGAAAACAGCGAAAAGGATGTGCGCACAACCAACACTGCAGACTAGTTCAAGAGTATAGAGACCAGCTCATAAATACTACTACCCTACGACAAACGAAACAACCATATAAACTTAGAGCGTCAGCAATACCAAGATGGTCTAAAGAGAAAAATAAGCAACTCACACAAAATTTGTACCACGTAACACACAATTGAAGTGTGAATAACGAAAAATAAATGTTGCATAAATAATTATAAATACACAGTCTTACCGAAATGCTGTATAAATCACTATAAATATCACAGACTTACTGGAGTGCTGTATAAACAATTCTAAATGTAGTATAGCAGTCTTACTGGAATGCTGCATGAATCACATAAATATAACAGTCTTACCGAAATGCTGTATAAATCACAATAAATATTACAGACTTACTGGAGTGCTGTATAAATAATTTTAAATGTAGTATAGCAGTCTTACTGGAATGCTGCATGAATCGCATAAAGATAACAGTCTTACTAAAATGCTGTCAAAATCATAAAAAGTATTACAGTCTTACTGAAATGCTGTAAACATCATTAAAATATTACAGTCTTACTGAAATGCTGTAAGTATCACTATAAAAATTAATAAATAATACAGACTTACTGGAACGCTGTATAGCAGTCTTAATGAATTGCTGCACGAATTACACTTGACGCAAACATAAAATCTTAATTAAATAGCAGTATAAATCATTAGCATTAAAACCCTAATGGTAAAATTGCATTTAAATTATTGCAAGTCATTAAATTGCTTAACATTTTGTAAAAATCATCATAAGCAGTACGGTTTTTAAATAAGTACAGTCTTTTAAATAAGTAGAAGCTCCAATGAAGAACTACAAAATAAATACCAATTTAATCCAGTAGATGGCAGTATGACCTAGTTATTGATGACTGTTAGTCAAAGGAAGAAATTAATAAAAAACACTCGTTTTTTCCACTGAAGTCAAATAACTATTCCTTTTGAATAAATCAATATTTACCAGTGTGGCATCTTGTCTTTTGTATCGCACAGAATACTTTAAAACAAAATATTCCCAAAAACGATAAAAACGTAAGAAAATAATGAATGCCAGAGGAAGCTCCGACCCAAGTTGTTAATCCAAAGATCTTCCGTGGCGTTGTCTTGGTGATACTAGTCTAAAATGGCCGTCGATGTCGAATTTACGTCTTTTCAATAGAAAGTTGGGCTTGCAGATGATCCAAGAGCGGCCTGCCAAAGACGTCATAGAAAAGAAGAAATTCCGGAGGCCAAGCAACAAAAGCTCGAGGTAAGGAAAGGGCCTCGTGGTAATTTCAAATGTAGCCGGTTACTTTAAAAATATTCTCACAGGATCGAGAAAGAACACTAACAGTCTGACATGAATTAAAAAAGCTGAAATTTCCCAATGTTCGAAGCAATGACGAACAAATTATGAATAAAACAAATGAAGTACCGGTAAACTCCCTTAGATGGCATATAACGGTAATAATGACAAGCAGTGTAAAACTTTTTCGTTATGCTGAATGTCTCCAAATATTGCTGCAGACACATGAGGCAAAACGAGCAGTGAACAAGATAAAGGTGCACTGTAAAACTTTTCACCACTTAGCAGTTCATTACAACGCTGGACTGCTCGAGCTCTATGTAACACAAAAACAGGGTCATTTAGCTGATGACAGTTTCTTTTGCATTAAGCCACCGCTCATTTGTTCCACAGCTCGGCAATTTAGTTTGAAATAGTCCAGTAAGCTGTCATTAGCTGTGTAATTAATCTTGACAGTTTATGAAAAGAGATAAATGGGTGCATGACTTTCCTTGTTGCAGCACGAATGAAAGCAGGGCATTTTCAGACACAGTTCAGACAGTTTTCTCATAACGCTGTTTCGTTTTTTCATAAAGCTGTTCACTCAGGACACAGATATGCTCAGTATGCTCGTAATTGTCCCATTAGCACAATGTCTCTCTTTCTTAATGCTTGTAGAACAAGTTGCCTTTAATGAATTACTTTGAAATACTTAACCTCTTTCTTTAGGCGGAAGGCTCCCTTTCTGTTGCGCATCATGTAGTTTGTGGTAGAGGCTGTGCGCACTCAACGAGCGAGCATACATGGATTTAATTCTCACCCTTTCGAGTTTTGGGAAATGCTGTGAGCTCCAGTGCCTGCAGATTGTCATGAAGATCGAGCGCCCTTCTTGCCAGCTAAGTTCTGTTTCCAGCTAAGTTCAGTTTCTTGCCTCAGCGCCTGCAAGTTTTAGCCAAGAGCACGTGTGGAAAATGTTCCACAGACGGAGACTTCTTCATAATTACGTTGCAGTTCATGTCTTCCTGAGAACTGTTCCCTCTCCATGGGTTTGTGTGAAGATGTTTTTTAAATACAAGGAGTTACTTCTTCGTTTTGTCTGCCGGTTATTTGAACACTCCTTTGATTCCTGATTTCCAGTTTGGCACAGATAAGATTTTGCATTATTCTGGAACTTGCATTATTCGGCCTTTATTCTTTTTGATGTACACTGTGCGCCATCTTCTGGCATGTTTTGGGATAATTTTTGCCTTTATTTTTTTTGACAAACTGAGTACAATTCATGTTCCTTTTAATGTTATTTCATTGCACTGTTTTATCAATGCTTTTGCTTATGTGCTCAGTTTTATCAAATGTCTACATTTACGTGACAAAGTTAAATTTGCAGTTTGGTGAGTGTTTCTCATTGCTTGAATGTTTGGGTGAGTGTATCTCATTACTTGATGCATTAATTTTACTTAGGTTACTGTATCCCGGTATTTTAATTACGTGTGAGTGTATCCCATTATTTGTTATTTATGTGAGGTGTATTCTTTCATTGGTGTCTTCTTTGTTGAGTTCTAGTTGTCACGCATGCATTCTTATACATTCATTCTGGTTATGGTCCAATCCAGTTTCAGCGCTGGTTCGCTGTTTACTTAACGGCTCTTGTTTATCCATCTTTCTTTTGTTGCCGATGATTGGATCTCTTACACATAGGCGTGCCTGAGACGTCAGGTTCACTTATGTTCTGCGTGTGTTTCCCTTCTTCTTTCTTTTGCTTGTGACGTATTGTCTCTTTCAGGTCTGGTTTTGCCTTCCTCTGAGAGAAGTGGGGATGGTGTGTGTGCCATTAAGTTGCTTATATTTCATGGTGCATTCATTGCTGTCGTGTTATTTCTTTCATTTTCTTGTTATAGCATTATTGCTTTACATTGTGTTCTAGGTTATCGTGTGATTTCATTGCACTCTTGCTTTCGCATTATTATTACATTGCATTTCATTGTTTTGCATTATTGCACTATGTTCCATTTTAATTAATCGCTTTTTTGCATTCCTTTATGGCAATGACTTTGTATTCCTTCTGTTTCTTTACTTCTTATTCTTCTATTTCCTTTTGTTGTGAAGAGAGAGGATATGTTGTAGTGGTTATTTCCCCTCTTCTTTCTTCACATCAATGCTCTCTCTGTTCAGCCTACTTGACAGTAGATTAATGTATGATGTCATGGAATGTTGGTGTGTGGACTAGTGGAGAGCGTCAGTTGGAGGATGAGAGGCTGAGCAGAGGGAGACTGCTCCTGGTGGGGCTGCTGTACATGCTATACATCTTTACTTCTATCCTATTTACCATCCTACCTTCTTCTCCTACAACTGTAACTGAAACTAATAAAGGAACTTCTTTGGAACTACCACTCGGCCTACACCTTGGACTATTTATTTACAACATTTTGGCGACGTTTGGACTCTTGAACCTACTTATATCTTCTACAAGGAACATTGAAACTTCAACTAAAGAACCTACTTAAGAATCTGCAACGTACGTATTACAATCTTTAAGAATATACATGAGTATTTAAGTACTTTCTAATGGAACTGGCAGCTTCAGCCCCACCAGTGGCCTTTCACACCGGCCAGCCTTAAACTACCCTGCCAGATTCTTATTTTCTGACCTGTGTCCACATGTGACTGCCTCAGTGCTTATCGGTCCAACACAGAAACCTGCATCTTTCTTTGAAGATACTGACCTGTTTATGTTGATACAAAGTTATTTTCGGTTTTTCCTTACAATAAGGAGTAAGAAACGCTTAGGCAGGCAGTCCTGATGGTAGCGGACACTGGTGGGGCAAAATGGGCGTTCTTCTCCTATTTTAAATTTAATTTTCTTTAAGAGGTTTCCTTATGTAAATCCTTATTCAGTATATAAATAGTCTCATACCTCAGGTAGCCAGCAAGCAGGGTTTTTCGCCAAATCGTCGCCAATGAAATGAAGTATAATGGTAGTCATGAGTTGTAGATCCAAGAAGAGATTTATTATGTAGTTACAGGATCAAGGATGTTGGTTACAGGATCATTGAAGATGGTACAAAGTTAATCCAAGCTAGTACATGGCCCCACCAGGAGCTGATCTTCATAGCTCACCCTCTCATTCCAACTGTCACTCCTCCAGTCCACAAGGCATACCAACATTCCACGCTGACATCATGCACTCCAAGGTTCCATAAACACAGACACATGCACACTAGTAAATGTAGTTACAACACTATCCAACAGCGCCGACATCCTAGCACCGTTGAAAAAACGTCAAATCAAACTAGGCAGCAAAAACGCCTCCTGGTTCAACGATGATCTTAAGAAATCGACGAAACTCTGTCGCTCCCTCGAGAAGACCTGGAAAAAAGACCCAAACACCAGCACCAGGGACGCCTTCAAAAACGCCACCCGCATACACCACCAACTAATCCGGTCTGCCAAGAAAGCCGCATTCAAAGACCGACTAGACAACAACGCCCACAACAGCAAGGAATTATTCAACATTGTCAAAGAATTTACAAACCCTTCAGCCAACTCCAACGACATCACCCCCTCCCAAGCCCTCTGCGACTCCCTAGCTTCCTTCTTCCACAACAAAATCGCAGACATCCACAACAGCTTCGACAACCGACCCGGAGACCAACCCACCCAACCTGCTGCAGGACCTTCACCCCCCTTGAACATCCTTAACGACTGGAACCCAATCTCCACTGAGGACACCATCCGCCTGATGAACTCCATCCACTCAGGATCCCCAACTGACCCATGCCCTCACCACATCTTCAACAAAGCAGACTCCATCATAGCACCACTCCTCCGAGATGTCATCAACTGCTCCCTCAACTCCGCCACCTTCCCGGAAAGCTGGAAAAACGCAGAAATCAGCGCCCTTCTGAAAAAACCCACAGCTGACCCCACGAACTCAAAAACTACCGCCCCATCTCGCTTCTTCCATTCCCGGCCAAAGTCATTGCGAAAGCTGTCAACAACCAGCTCGCCACCTTCCTCAAAACCAACAAATCCCTCGACTCCTCACAGGTCGGATTCCGAGCCAAACACAGCACTGAGACCGCACTCATCGCTGCAACAGACGACATTCGAACTCTACTGGACAACGGAGACACAGTCGCCCTCATCCTCCTCGACCTCTCCGCTGCCTTCGACACAGTCTGTCATAGCACCCTGCTACAGCGCCTCAGAAACGTCGGAATCCAAGGAAAAGCACTGGAATGGATCACCTCGTTCCTCACCGGAAGAACCCAGAGAGTCCGCCTCCCACCATTCAAGTCAGAAGCCACTGAAGTCATTTGTGGCGTGCCACAAGGATCTTCACTCAGCCCCACCCTCTTCAACGTATACATGAGCCCCCTTGAGGCCATCGCTCGCCAACACAACCTCAACATCATCTCCTACGCTGACGACACTCAACTGATCCTCTCACTCACCAAAGACCCTAACACCGCCAAAACCAACTTACACGAAGGAATGAAAGAAGTAGCCGAGTGGATGAAGCACAGCCGTCTGAAACTGAACTCAGACAAAACAGAAGTCCTCATCTTAGGTACCCCCCTCCGCCTGGGATGACTCTTGGTGGCCAGAGGCCCTCGGTAAAGCACCCATCCCGACAGACCACGCACGGAACCTGGGCATCATCCTGGACTCCTCACTCTCGATGACCAGACAAGTCAACGCCGTCTCATCATCTTGCTTCAACATTCTTCGCATGCTCAAAAAAACATTCGCTGGATCCCCACCGAAACTAGAAAAACGGTCACCCACGCACTGGTCACGAGCTGCCTGGACTAACGAAACACCCTATACGCCGGTACCACCGCAAAACTCCAGAAAAAACTCCAACGCATCCAGAACGCTTCAGCCAGGCTCATACTAGACATCCCGCGTAAAGAACACATCTCTGGTCACCTGAAAAACCTCCACTGGCTCCCCGTAAATAAGAGGATTACTTTCCGCCTCCTAACCCACGCACACAAAGCACTTTACGAACTTGGACCCGAATGCCTCAACACACGACTGTCCTTCTACACCCCCTCCCGTCAGCTACGATCCTCCAACCAAGCCCTTGCCACTGTACCTCGCATCAACAAAACCACCATGGGAGGTAGATCCTTCTCCTACCTGGCATCTAAAACTTGGAACTCTCTTCCCACTCACCTTCGCCTTACTCAGAACCACCTAGCATTCAGAAAGCAACTCAAAACTTGGATATTCGACAAGTAATTCCCCACCCTTCCTCAAGCGCCTTGAGACCCTATGGGTATGTAGCGCGCTATATAAATCTCTTGACTTGACTTGACTTGACTGACCATGTCATGAATGATGTAATATGTGACATCATCAGCAGTGGATTGCGGGCGCGCGATATATAGTTAGTACAACTAACTATATCGGAGGAATTTCAATAATGTACGAGTGAAATGTCCAGCTAACTATAACACCCCTAAAACCTACAGTTTTTTCAGTGAATTTCTAAGGTTTTTTAAATGCTAATTCCTAACTATATCAGGCCTGAAATCTATGTTTTTTTAATGTATATATATATATATATATTCAACACGTGACTCCTCTGGATCTCTCGGTGTTTCAGCAACCACGCAGCACACCAGCAAACAGGAAGGAGACGGACCACGTCACATCAGCAGAGTTGTTTTATTTGAACAACAGAAAGCAGCTACGCGTTTCTGGCAAGATATGCCCTTGTTCACGCTGCAACACGTACATCAAACTCAATGCTTTTATAAATGCAAATTACACATTGTGACCACCCCTCACAGTGACATAGTGAGTCATGTGACTTAATAGAAATAAACAACATACTTCCACAGTTGAATGTCTGTATATCCAATGGCAATTACCAAAAGGACGGAAAAACATCACTGGTTAAATCCAGATATTAGTATAAATAGAGACCATAAGATCTCACCGGTTAAATCCACTTTTGATACAAATGTACCATACCCGAACAGTCCAATAATTATTAGTGATCATATCACATATATAAAGTGCAGCTATGCATCTACTTAAAAGTAGCGAATGACAGGAAAGTTCTCATATTAACAATTCAGGCCTAAGAGTGTTTCCGTCTATATACCAGCGGTCGTATGATAAAGTGCTAAGTGAATAAGGTAAAGTGCAGAATTGTCAAAAGTGCATGAGAAGAGAAAGCTAAACCAGCTAAGGTGCAATACCAGTCATTATATCTAGTACGATAAGAATATATCTAGTCACATATGAATTATTAGTGGGTTCTGATTACCCTAACATATCATGTGTATATATCACGTACTTTAATAATAATAAATAGTATAAATAGTTAAAAAGGATCCTAAGACAATGGAATACACCCAGATTTGTGATGATCAATTGATAGCATAGATATAGCCACATTTCAGTTTTATAGGCATATATATATAATTCTATATTACATATTTACAACCCTCACTTATTTCTAATGTTCATGTCCATTATCTTATCAACTATATATATATATATATGTGAAAGCTCTCTCCCTCCCGATCCCGGGTGGAAATAAGGACAGCACACACGGGAATTCTCCTTAGAAGCAACTTTTACTCGCACAGACGCGTTTCGGAAGCCACGCTTCCTTCCTCAATGTTGGTAACAAACATTGAGGAAGGAAGCGTGGCTTCTGAAACGTGTCTGTGCGAGTAAAAGTTGCTTCTAAGGAGAATTCCCGTGTGTGCTGTCCTTATTTCCACCCGGGATCGGGAGGGAGAGAGCTTTCACATTTTGAAGTTCGAAGCTCTGACGCGCTTGGATTGCACCCGCTGTAAGAGTGCCCCGGACTTTGGAGCAGCGAGCCAGGATATATATATATATATATATATATATATATATATATATATATATATATATATATATATATATATATATACTTTTCACTCCTGTGTTTACACGATCGTAAACAGGCGCTGACACCGTGGGGTCTTATTCAGGAACAAGTTTTATTTATTTCATGTGCAAAGTTTGACGCGTTTCGACGGATGGAACCGTCTTGCTCACAACAAAGAATTCAGGTGATATATATATATACCTAAATGAAAACCTGATCAGATATGCAAAACCACCCCTCACCTAACCTAAAGTGCTACCTTGACAAAATGGACACTACAGATACACAGATACTTTCCCAGAGTCCTTACCATATCAACGCGATTGAACAATAATTGGCACACATGGGGCATTAATCTATATATACAATTTATAATTTATACATTACACATCGCCTCACTTCTCTTCATTATTATGTGGCTGAATAATTTTTGGCACATATTGGGCAATGTGAAATAACTGACTTTATATAGATTGAACATCGCCAGTATTATTGTTGACTTTGGCGCCTTGTTAGGATTATATCTGTGTTTTTAGACAATGACAGTCTAAAATACGATCTGCCAGATATAGTTCACTAAGTATGTTTTGGAATTAAGTCTATCTTCATTTTCAATGCCGACAAAATAAAATCAGTCCCCGGAAGGACACCCAGGTTCCGGGACCAGAATCGGCAGAGTCAGCACAAGCAGCCTAATGGAGTGAACTAGGTAGCGGGAAGGACGCGAAAAACCGTAACGTATCTCGCCGTTTTTGTTTTTTTATAAATTACTACCTGTTCTTATAGCATACCTCCCTGACCCGGCTGGATCCCGCTGAGGTTTATTATAACCGAATGACAAGGTATGTTATAATGCCAAGTGTATGAGTGTTATTCTCAGATCTGTTAAACGCATTGGTACGTTTCTAAACTGACACACGTGTTACCAGGTAGACAACCATGTAATGGATTAACCACAGTTCTGTAGAACTACATCTACATCTACTACTGTGTATTACCAACTTCCCTTTTTTCACGGGCCATACAATATACCCGTACTACACTTTTTCCTTCCCGATATGGCTTAACTACGTTAGAGTCACACAACGATCCGGCAAAGCGTATGTGATTTCCGTATGATTGTGAGAGAGGAAGCATCACATAGATGCACGAGTACTTGCCGAATTTTATGTATGTACAACTATGCATAAAATAAGATAGCAGAATAGACAAAGTCTGACAGAACCACTTTTAATGTACAAAGTCCGCATTATGAAAATGCCAACTATGAGAGAGTTGACCTATTCTGGGTGCAAGAGTGTTCAGTTCAAAGTATTGTCATTTTTGATTAGCAATGCCAATGTGCTACGAACGAATGTCTGATATTTATATACCAGTCAATGAATTTTAAATGTTATTCCCCTTACCCTTACCCTTGTCTAGATTCTCTTTTTTTAAATCTTACAGGTACTATTTGACCTTGTCATAGAACAACGCAACATGATGTTCTATTGAATCCTTTGAACCTATAGAAACGTGAGTAAGTCTCTATTCACTTGAGCACTGTGGTCCTGATGAAAGCCCCACTGACCTATTGGCAATTGGAGGGCTGAAACATGTCGACCTATACCACACAACAAATGTGAAAGAGTCATAATCGCTCTAATTTCACTCACTTTCATTTTAATATTGTCCTCTAAAAACCAGAACTATTAAAATAATTGTCTGCCATAGAGAACAATTTTTATCCAGCTTCTTTATATTTTCACCTTATCACTTCGCAATCACGATTTCTGATCACTACTGTTCTAACAAGGGTAATACCTCCTGGTTGGAGGTCGCATATACTATCAAACCCCGTGATTATACGGACACGTGTTAGGGACAGCGGAGAACCAAGATATACCGCTAAAACATCGTAACTTTCCAACACGTGCATGAGGGTTATTACTTGGGAATAGCACGAACCATCCATGCATACCCCATGTTATGCAGGACAAGTGATCCTTTCTCATTGATCAAAAAGATATATATATATATATATCCAAACAAAAAGAGCACCAATGTGAAGCACCACACACAGCGTGTTGAAACCTTTATTTCGGCAGGAGGGTAGGGTCATCAGCTACATCTTCCAGCATAAAGTAACGCCAACCATGTTTCGGGCTTCGTCAGCCCTTGCTCACTAGCAAGTTGAAGGGAGCAGCAATCATAATTCACACCGCACTGGCAGTGATTAAGGTAAGTCCCGCCTTAAGTAGGCTTATTCTTGGGCATTATGGTCTCTGTAGTTTTTCAATTGCTGCGGTACCCCATTTGTAAGTTCTTAAAGTTTGCAAGAAAATGTGCAGGAACCTGCTGTTTATCCTCCAGCCGTCAGGTCACACTGTTTCTCTCTGCCGAGACCAAACAATTCTCTCACTAAAACACTACCCCAGCACGACCCCCTACACTACCAAAATACCTCTATACTACCCTAAGCTCTAGGACACTACCCCAGCACGACCCCCTACACTACACTGCACTACCTTAAACCCTAAATCCACCTCTAGCATGACCCCCTACAGTATCCGAACACCACTGCGTTACCCTAAACCCTAAAACACTACCCTCTACATTACACAAACACCACTGCACTATACTTAACCCTAAAACACTACCATAACACGACCCCTTACACTACACCAACACCACTGCACTACCCTAAACCCTAAAACACTACCCCCTATACTACGCAATTACCACTGCACTACCCTAAACCATTAAACACTATATACATATGACCCCCTACACTACACAAACACCACAGTACTACCCCAAAACCCTAAAGCACTAACCCCAACCACAAACCGTAAACACTACATAAACACCAATGTACTACCCTAAACCCTAAATCTACCCCCAGCATGACCCCTACACTACCCAAACACCAGTGCACTACCCTAAACCCTACATCTACCTCCAACACGAACCCCTACACTACCCAAACACCACTGCACTACCATAAACCCTAAAACACTACCCCATACACTACACAACACCACTGCACTACCCTAAACCCTAAAACACTACCCCCAACACGATCCCCTACACTACACAAACACCACTGCACAACCCTAAACTCTAAATCTACCCCAGCACGACTGCCTACACTACCCAATCACAAATGCACTACCCAAAACCCTAAAACACTACCCCAGCACTACCCCCTACACTACCCAAAAGCCATTGCACTACCCCAAACCTTAAATCTACCATAGCATTACCCCCTACACTACCCAAACACCACTGCACTTCCCTAAACCCTAACATACAACCCCCAGCACGACCCCTACATTACACAAACACCACTGCACAACCCTAAACCTTAAATCTACCCCAGCACGACTGCCTACACTACCCATTCACCACTGCACTACCCAAAACCCTAAAACACTACCCCAGCACTACCCCCTACACTACACAAACACCACTGCACTACCTTAAACTCTAAATCTACCCCAGCTCGACCCCCTACACTACATAAACACCACTGCACTACCCTAAACCCTAAATCTACCCCAGCACAACAACCTACACTACACAAACAGCATTGCTCTACCCTAAACCCTAAAATACAACCCCCAGCACGATCCCTACATTACACAAACACCACTGCACTTCCCTAAACCCTAAAACACTACCCCCTGCATGACCCCCTACACTACCCAAACACCACTGCACTATCCTAAACCCTAAAGCACTACTCCCAGTACGACCCCCTACACTACACTAACACCAAAGCACTACTCTAAACCATAAAACACTACCCCCAGCATGACCCCCTACACTACACAAACAACACTGTACTACCCTAAACCCTAAAACACTAACCCAGCACGAAACCGCAAACACTTCGCAAACACCACTGCACTACCATAAGCCCTATATCTACCCCCAGCACGGCCCCAACACTACCCAAACACCATTGCACTACCATAAACCCTAAAGCACGACCCCCTACACTACACAAACACCACTGCACTGCCCTACACCCTAAATTGATCACCAGCATGACCCCCTACACTACCCATTCACCACTGCTCTACCGTAAACCCTGAAACACTAACCCAGCATGAACCCCTACACTACCCAAACACCATTGCACTACCCTAAACCTTAAATCTACCCCAGCACGACCCCTTACACTACCCAAACACCACTGTACCACGGTAAAAGACTACCCCAGCACGACCCCCTACACAACACAAACACCACTGCACTGCCCTAAACACTAAATCTACCCCCAGCATGACCCCCTGCACCACCCAAACACCACTGCACTACCCTAAACCCTAAAACACTACCCCCCACATGACCCCCTACACTACAAAAACACCACTGCACTACCTTAAACCCTAAATCTACCTCCAGTATGACCCCCTACACTACCCAAACACCACTACACTACACTAAACACTAAAACACAACCCCCAGCACGACCCCCTACACTACACAAACATCACTGCACTACCCTGAACTTAAAATCTACCTCAGCACGACCCCCTATACTACATAAACACCACAGCACTACCGTAAAACACTACCCCAGCACGACCCCCTACACTACCCAAACACCATTGCACTACCCTAAACCCTAAAACACTACCCCCTACACTACACAATCACCACTGCACTACCCTAAACCCTAAAACACTACCCCCAGCATGACCCCCTACACTACACAAACACCACTGTACTACCCTAAACCCTAAAACACTATCTGCAGCACAAACCTACAAACACTACACAAACACCACTGCACTACCCAAAACCCTAAATCTTCCCCCAGCACAACCCCCTACACTACCCAAACACCACTGCACAACACTAAACCCTAAATCTACCCCAGCATGACCCCCTTCACTACACAAACAGCACTGCATGACCCTAAAACACGACCCCCTGCACGACCCCCTACACTACCCAAACACCACTGCACTACCCTAAAAACTAAATCTACCCCCAGCATGACCCCTACACTACCCAAGCACCACTGCACTACCCTAAACACAAAAACACTACCCCACCACGACCCCTACATGACACAAACACTACTGCACTACCCTAAACCCTAAATCTACCCCAGCATGACCCCCTACACTAAACAAACAGCACTGCATGCCCCTAAAACACTACCCCCTGCACGACCCCCTACACTACCCAAACACCACTGCGCTACACTAAACCATAAAACACTACCGCCTACAGTACACAAAAACCACTGTGCTTCCCAAACGCTGAAACACTACCCCCAGCACGATCACCTACACTACCCAAATCCCACTGCACTACCCTAAAACCTAAACCACTACCCCAGCACGACCCCTACACTAAACAAACTCCACTGCATGACCCCAAAACAGTACCCCCAGCACTACCCCCTACACTACCCAAACACCACTGCGCTACCCTAAACGCTAAAACACTATCCCCTACAGTACACAAAAACCACTGCGCTTCCGAAACCCTAAAACGCCACCCCATCACGACCCCCTACACTACCCAAACACCACTGCTCTACCCTAAACACTAAAACACTACCCCAGCACGACCCCCTACACTACCCAAATACCTTTATACTACCCTAAGCCCTAAGACACTAACCCAGCACGACCTCCTTCACTACCCAAACACCACTGCACTACCTTAAACCCTAAATCTACTTCTAGCATGATCCCCTACACTGCCCAAAAAACACTGTGCTAAACTAAACCCTAAAACACTACCCTCTACACTACACAAAAACCACTGCACTATACCTAACCGTAAAACACTACCCCCACCAAGACCCCCTACACTATAACAACACCACTGCAGTACCCTAAACCCTAAAACACTACCCTCTACACTACACAAACACCACTGCACTACCCTAAACTTTAAAACACTACCCCCTCATTACCCCCTACACTACACAAACACCACAGTACTACCCAAAAATCCTAAAGCACTTACCCCATCCACAAACCGGCAAACACTACACAAACACCACTGAACAACCCTAAACCCTAAATCTACCCCCAGCATGACCCCCTACACTACCCAAACATCACTGCACTACCCTAAGACCTAAATCTACCCCAGCACGACCCCCTACACTACCCAAACACCACTGCACTACCATAAACCCTAGAACACTACCCCTTACACTACACAGACATACCACTGCACTACCCTGAACCCTAAAACACTACCCCCAGCATGACCCCCACACTACACAAACACCACTACTTTACCACATACCCTAAATCATACCCCAGCATGACCCCCTACACTATCCATTCACCACTGCTCTACCCTAAAAGACTACCCGAGCACGACCCTGACACAACACAATCTACCCCCAGCATGACCCCCTACACTACATAAAAAAAGGCACAAACCTAAAAACTAAATCTACTCCCGGCATGACCCCCTATCCTACACAAACACCATTGCGCTACCATAAATGCTAAAACACAACCCCAGCATGACCCCTACATTACCCAATCACCACTGTACTTTCCTAAACTCTAATACACTACCCCCAGCTTGAACCCCTACACTACACAAACACCACTGCACTACTCAAAACCCTAAATCTTCCCCCAGCACAACCCCCTACACTACCCAAACACCACTGCACTATCTTAAATACTATATCTACCCCCAGCATGACCCCTACATTACCCAATCACCACTGCACTTTCTTAAACTCTAATACACTACCCCCAGCTTGAACCCCTACACTACACAAACACCACTGCACTACCCAAAACCCTAAATCTTCCCCCAGCACAACCCCCTACACTACCCAAACACCACTGCACTATCTTAAATACTAAATCTACCCCCAGCACTACCCCCTACACTACCCAAACACCACTGCGCTACCCTAAACGCTAAAACACTACCCCCTATAGTACACAAAAACCACTGCTCTTCCGAAACCCTAAAACACCACCCCATCACGACCCCCTACACTACCCAAACACCACTGCTCTACCCTAAACACTAAAACACTACCCCAGCACCACCCCCTACACTACCCAAATACCTTTATACTACCCTAAGCCCTAAGACACTAACCCAGCACGACCTCCTTCACTACCCAAACACTACTGCACTACCTTAAACCCTAAATCTACTTCCAGGATGATCCCCTACACTGCCCAAAAAACACTGTGCAAAACTAAACCCTAAAACACTACCCTCTACACTACACAAACACCACTGCACTATACCTAACCATAAAACACTACCCCCACCAAGACCCCCTACACTATAACAACACCACTGCAGTACCCTAAACCCTAAAACACTACCCTCTACACTACACAAACACCACAGTACTACCCAAAAATCCTAAAGCACTAACCCCATCCACAAACCCGCAAACACTACACAAACACCACTGAACAACCCTAAACCCTAAATCTACCCCCAGCATGACCCCCTACACTACCCAAACATCACTGCACTACCCTAAGACCTAAATCTACCCCAGCACGACCCCCTACACTGAGGTTCTTTGAAATCTGAACCTGTGTTTAAAATATCATTATTCTGCTATGATTTTGATATCTGAGAACCGAAAATGGCAAGTTTTATATGTGTGTGTATTTTCATCACGATACAATGATGAATGCAAAAGTTATTGACAAATTCATTCTGAGCCCACAGGTCTCCAGGTTGTGAGCAGCGTCCATTTTAGTTGTTGCCCTTTACATAGGCATATACATGAGCCAATGATTCTTAAAGGACACGTATTCCTTAGCTTGAGTTCTTCCTGACTCCCATTTGACCTGAACAGGCTGAATCTGCCTACGTGATGTTGGCCTCACCAAACCAGTTCATGCCCTCTAGTCAATCTATATTAAAGATCTGAGCAACTTGTTGTGTACATTGGCCTGAGCAAGATTAGAAGGCCGAATTCAGTAGCCATGCCTGTTTATGACCCACAAGCATCCCTTATCCTAGATTTCTATCTTCCACACCTGGCTCTGTTTCTCTGCTTCTGGGCTTTTACAATGGGGAGGTGACCGTTTATATGATGGGGAGGAAACCAGTTCTATTGTGAGTTTCTCCGGCCTGCACAGGAAAATATGTGTAGTTTGACATATGTTCATGATGGAAGATGGGTTGGTCAGTTTGGGCAAGTAGAATGGAATTCATAATTATAGCCTGCTTTGTTATGGTACCATGGGAGAGACCTACAATGATGTGTTCCAAAGCAAGAATGTGAGCCTAGGGCCAAACTTTTTGTATAAAAAGCCTGCCTGAGAAAGCTCAGACAGGCTCCCTCTTTCAATTGTAAAACTACGGTTGGACGACGAAGCCTCATAATTAATTATAATAAAGATGTCTTTTAATTTTACAGATTGGCTGTCAATTCCTTTGCTGCTTTATTATGCAACCTGCTGGATAGATCCCTGGTGGGGAGAGTGAGTAATTTTCTACTTTTCCTCAACACTACTCAAACACCACTGCACTACAATAAACCCTAGAACACTACCCCTTACACTACACAGACATACCACTGCACTACCCTAAACCCTAAAACACTACCCCAGCACGACCCCCTACACTGCCCAAACACCACTGTACCGCCCTAAAAGACTACCCGAGCACGACCCGACACAACACAATCTACCCCCAGCATGACCCCCTACACTACATAAAAAAGGCACAAACCTAAAAACTAAATCTCCTCCCAGCACGACCCCCTACACTACACAAACACCACTACTTTACCATATACCCTAAATCAAACCCCAGCATGACACCCTACACTACCCATTCACCACAGCTCTACCCTAAACCCTAAAACACTACCCCAGCACAACCCCCTACACTGCCCAAACACCACTGTACCACCCTAAAAGACTACCCAGCACGACCCCGACATAACACAAACACCACTGCACTACCCTAAACTCTAAATCTACCCCCAGCATGACCCCCGACACTACATAAAAAAGGCACAAACCTAAACACTAATTCTACCCCCAGCATGACCCCCTATCCTACACAAACACCACTGCACTACCCTAAATCCTAAAACACAACCCCAGCATGACCCCTACATTACCCAATCACCACTGCACTTTCCTAAACCCTAATACACTCCCCCCAGCATGACCCCTACACTACCCAAACATCACTGAACTACCCTAAGACCTAAACCTACCCCAGCACGATCCCCTACACTACCCAAACACCACTGCACTACCATAAACCCTAGAACACAACCCTTACACTACACAAACACCACTGCACTACCCTGAACCCTAAAACACTACCCCCAGCACGACCCCCTACACTACACAAACACCACTACTTTACCATATACCCTAAATCAAACCCCAGCATGACACCCTACACTACCCATTCACCACTGCTCTACCCTAAACCCTAAAACACTACCCCAGCACGACCCCCTACACTGCCCAAACACCACTGTACCACCCTAAAAGACTACCCAGAACGACCCCGACACAACACAAACACCAATGCACAACCCTAAACTCTAAATCTAAACCCCAGCATGACCCCCGACACTACATAAAAAAACGGCACAAACCTAAACACTAATTCTACCCCCAGCATGACCCCCTATCCTACACAAACACCAGTGCACTACCCTAAATCCTAAAACACAACCCCAGCATGACCCCTACATTACCCAATCACCACTGCACTTTCCTAAACCCTAATACACTACCCCCAGCATGAACCCCTACACTACACAAACACCACTGCACTACCCTACACCCTAAATCTACCCCCAGCATGACCACCTACACTACCCATTCACCACTGATCTACCCTAAACCCTAAAACACTACCCCAGCACGACCCCACACACTACCCAATTACCATTGCACTACCCTAAACCTTAAATCAACCCCAGCACGACCCCTACATTAACAAAACACCACTGTACCACCCTAAAAGACTACCCCAGCACGATCCCGGACACAACACAAACACCACTGCACTACCCTAAACTCTAAATCTACCCCAGCATGACCCCCTGCACTACATAAAAACCACTGCACTAACCTAAACACTAAATCTACCCCCAGCATAACGCCCTCCACAACACAAACACAATTGCACTACCCTAAACCCTAAAACACAACCCCAGCACGACCCCTACATCACCCAATCACCACTGCACTTTCCTAATCCCTAATACACTACACCCAGCATGACCCCCACACAACCCAAGCACCACTGCACTACCCTAAACCCTAAAACGCTACCCCCAGCACGACCCCCTACACAACACAAACAGCGCTGCTCTACCCTAAAACCTAAATCTACACCCAGCAGGGCCACCTACACTCCCCATTCACCACTGCACTACCCTAAACCCTAAAACACTACCCCTGCACGAACCCCTACACTACCCAAACACCAGTGCACTAACCTAAACATAAAATCTACCCCAGCACGACCCCCTATACTGCATAAACACCACTGCACTACCATAAACCACTACCCCAGCATGACCACTACACTACACAAACACAACTACACTACCCTAAATCTACCCCAGCACGACCCCCTATACTACATAAACACCACTGCACTACCCTAAACCCTAAATTTACCCCAAACACGCTACACTACACAAGCACAACTGCATCACCCTAAACTCTAAATCTACCCCCACCACAACCCTCTACACTACACAAACACCACTGCACTACCCTAAAACCTAAATCTACCCCCAGCACGACCCCCCTACACTACACAAATACAGCTGCACTACCCTAAACTATAAAACGCTACCCCAAAACGACCCCTACACTACACAAACACCTCTGCATGACCCTAAAACACTACCCCAGCACAACCCCCTAAACTACCCAAACACCACTGCGCTACCCTAAACCCTAAAACACTACTCCCTACAGTACACAAACACCACTGTGCTTCCCAAACCCTAAAACACTACCCCCAACACGACCCCCTACACTACGCAAACACCACTGCGCTACTCTAAACACTAAAACACTACCATAGCACGACCCCCTACACTGCCCAAATACCTCTATACTACCCTAAACCCTAAGACACTACCCCAGCACGACCCCCTACACTACCAAAACACCACTGTGCTACCCTAAACCCGAAAACACTACCCTCTACACTACACAAACACCACTGCACTATTCTTAACCCTAAAACACTACCCCACCATGACCCCCCAACACTACACCAACACCACTGCACTACCCTAAACCCTAAAACACTACCCCTGCATGACCCCCTACATTACACAAACACCACAGTACCACCTTTAAACCTTAAAGCACTAACCCAAACCACAAACACACAAACACTACACAAGCACCACTGGACTACCCTAAACCCTAAATCTACCCCCAGCACGACCCTATACACTACCCAAACACCATTGCACTACCCTAAACCTAAAATCTACCCCAGCACGACCCCCTATACTACATAAACACCACTGCACTACCGTAAAACACTACCCCAGCATGACCCCTACACTACACAAACACAACTACACTACCCTAAACCCTAAATCTACCCCAGCACGACCCCCTATACTACATAAACACCACTGCACTACCCTGAACCCTAAATTTACCCCGAACACAACCCCCTACACTACACAAGCACAACTGCATCACCCTAAACTCTAAATCTACCCCCACCACAACCCTCTACGCTACACAAACACCACTGCACTACCCTAAAACCTAAATCTACCCCAGCACGACCCCCCTACACTACAAAATACAGCTGCACTACCCTAAACTATAAAACGCTACCCCAAAACGACCCCTACACTACACAAACACCTCTGCATGACCCTAAAACACTACCCCAGCACAACCCCCTACACTACCCAAACACCACTGCGCTACCCTAAACCCTAAAACACTACTCCCTACAGTACACAAACACCACTGTGCTTCCCAAACCCTAAAACACTACCCCCAGCACGACCCCCTACACTACGCAAACACCACTGCGCTACTCTAAACACTAAAACACTACCATAGCACGACCCCCTACACTGCCCAAATACCTCTATACTACCCTAAACCCTAAGACACTACCCCAGCACGACCCCCTACACTACCAAAACACCACTGCGCTACCCTAAACCCGAAAACACTACCCTCTACACTACACAAACACCACGGCACTATTCTTAACCCTAAAACACTACCCCACCACGACCCCCCAACACTACACCAACACCACTGCACTACCCTAAACCCTAAAACACTACCCCTGCATGACCCCCTACATTACACAAACACCACAGTACCACCTTTAAACCCTAAAGCATTAACCCAAACCACAAACACACAAACACTACACAAGCACCACTGGACTACCCTAAACCCTAAATCTACCCCCAGCACGACCCTATACACTACCCAAACACCATTGCACTACCCTAAACCTAAAATCTACCCCAGCACGACCCCCTATACTACATAAACACCACTGCACTACCATAAAACACTACCCCAGCACGACCCCCTACACTACACAAACACCACTGCACTACACTAAACCCTAAATCTAAACCCTATGCAAAAAAAGGGTCCTAGTGCAAGGAAATATTTACATAAACAGGGGGAAAAATGAAATCATAAAACATTTGCAGCAATTTCAAAGAAGCGAAAGCGCGATAGATTAACACTCCATGTTATTTAATCACATTGGTGGAGTCCAAGAGTACAAATATCACTTTGCAGGGAGACAATATAATAAATAACTCACATAGGCGGTGCCCAGAAGGGGAGGGGAAGTGCAAGGTAGTTAGTGATGGGTAGGGTAGTTGAATGGTAGTGACAGTAAATCACAAAGAGTTTAGGTATACAGATGTTTATATACCAAATAGCCAAGGTCTAAACATTAAAGACGTAATGCTATACAACACATGTAGAGTCACAGTTATTAAATCACTGTTGAACGGTTGTTGGCAGGTACTCTAAAGTCGACGTTTCGACCCCTTGACCGTAGGTGTCTTTGACCTTACTGCTGGGGTCTTCATGAGGACTAGTGTAGTGGGAGAGGGACGGGTGGCACCTGAGGGGAAAGGAGGGCGTTTAAAAACTGGACTTAGAGAGAAATGTTAAAAAGAAATCCCAGTAAACTGGGCAGAGCTACTTGTTTTTACCATGAGTGGAGAGGCGGGACGGGGATAACTCTCACAGTCCATCTGTTGGGAGAAACGGGGCTCCAAGGCTCTCCAGCGTTTAGTAGCAAGTAGAAAGGGAGACATCACCTAAATAGTAAAGGTGACAAAAGATCGGCACAAAGTAGAATGAGAAAATGTATTTATGGCCCATGATGCACTTACTGAATGTGCGCCAAAAACGGCGGCATTAGTGGTTCAGTGTTCCTTCTTAATAGGACGCGTGGATCTCAAAGGGACAAACAGGTATTTCAGAGGACCCGGAATTAATCCAGGAAAGAAACAGATTCAGTCTAAAGGGGGGCAAACAACCAGCTAAAGAATAACTTGTGGGCCAACACAACTACAGCGATACAGTGATTGTAAAAAGCAGAGGAATCGGTCTGAATACCTAGGTTAAGCAGTAGGACCTGAGTGGTTTCTATGCTCAATGTATTAAAACTCCAAAAGGTTGTAGATTAACTCAGCATGGATGGCAAGTGGATATTAGAACGCTAAAGGCTACGTATGGGTGCAAACCCCTTGTTGTTGGAGAGGGGTTGAAACGGCTGTCGCTGCGCTGCCAACGGGCTGCCAAGCGGCATAGTAATGATTAAGCAAAAGGGTGTGTCTCCAGAACAAATCCCTTTGGTCACATAGGAGACTATTTTATATAATCTGTGCAGGTCGGAGCCCATGGTGGAGGTGAGGCTGCCACATATAAATTGCCAGCTGTAAAACCTGGGCAGTTGAGCATTGAGGCGAGAGGCAAAGAGATCGATCCAGGGGCGACCCCAAAGGCGAGACAGGGATCGAAAGACCCGAGGGTGAAGACGCCAGTCGCTGAAGTCCAGCAGATGGCGAGAATTCCAGTCGGCCACTTGATTTTGGCGACCTGGGAGATATTCTGCAATAAGAGTGATCTTCCTCTGTAGGCAGAAGTGCCAGAAATCCTTCGCAATCTCCGCTAACAACCTCGACCGAGTTCCCCCCAGTTTGTTCACATATCGCACCGCTGAGATGTCCATGCGGAGCAAAATGCAACAGCTGGTGGCTTGTGGAGCAAGACTGCAGATCGCAAACGATCCCGCCAGTAGTTCCAGGCAGTTGATATGAAGGGCTAATTTGTCCTGAGACCACCGGCCGCCCGTCGTCAAGTCCCCGCAACGGGCTCCCCAGCCCCATAGACTCGCATCCGATTCCAAAACCAAGTCTGGAGTCGAGCCGAACAGAGCTTTCCCGTTCCAGGCCTCCATGTGATGGAGCCACCACATCAGTTCCGATTTCGCATCTTGGGACAGAGGAACCAGGTCGGAATACCGAAGACCCTTCTGCAAGTGCCTGATTTTGAGACGCTGCAAAGCTCGATAATGCAGGGGACCCGGAAATATCGCCTGAATGCAAGAAGCCAATAGCCCGACAATCCGAGCGATCGACCGCAACGATACGTTCGGAGCAGACAACAGTGACTTCAACTCCCTCTTGATAGACCTGACTTTCTGGGCAGGTAAAAGAAGTTGGCAAGAGACCGAGTCCACAAGGAAACCCAGAAACTCTATCAATTGAGTGGGCAGTAAATGAGACTTCTGCGGATTCACTAGAAATCCGAGAGACTGAAGTAGATCGACTGTCCAAGATAAATGGGAACGTAGTTGTAGTGGGCACTGAGCCATCAAGAGAATATCGTCCAGATACACTATCAGTCGCACCCCCCGCGCACGCAGCGATTCCATGACTGGTCGCAGGAGCTTCGTGAAGCACCATGGGGCGGACGAGAGACCGAACGGGAGAACCGTGTATTCGAACCATTCCCCCAGCCACTGGAACTGCAGAAAATGGCGATGAGGTGGAAAGATGGGAATGGACAAGTATGCGTCCTTCAAATCCAGGCGAACCATCCAGTCGCCCTTGCGAAGAAGATCCCTGAGAAGATGGATGCCCTCCATCTTGAAGTGGCGATAGACCACCCCGTTGTTGAATTCTTTGAGGTTGAGTACAAGACGAGACCCTCCCCCTTTCTTCTCCACCAGAAACACATTGCTGACGAACCCCTGTGGATGGAAGGTCGTTCGCACAATGGCCCCTTTGAGAAGAAGAGAGTCGATTTCTCTGGATATCACCTCCCGATCTCGTTGGGAAAAAACAAGGGGAGAAGGGACGGGACCCTGAAGGGGTGGGTGGTAGAACTCGATGTGGTACCCCTGAACTGTTTGTAATATCCAAGCATCGTTGGAGATCGAGCGCCAATTCTCTAGAAAACACTGAACCCTGCCCCCCAAAACAATACTGTCGTAAGGAATCAGGCTCACCTGTAGCGGAGTACTCCTGTCGTCCTCCTTGGGTACCACCGTAGCCACCCTTGTTGCCTTGACCTCTACCTTTCCGGGAGGGGTAGAAGGTTGTTTTAGACCCCGGAATAGGACTGTTGCTGTTGCTGACGCTGTCCGCCTCCACCCTGGTGGGACTGTTGGCCACGTTGTTGACCAGAACTTCGGCCGAACGAACGTCCCCCAGAACGTCCGGCCTTGGCAAAAACCGGGCGGAACGCCCTGCGCAAGGAAGATTGCGCCTTGTCCAGGCCACTAAAGGTCGCCACAAATTTAGTCAGCTCCTTCAAAAACGGCTGACCAAATAACAGACCTTGAGCCAGAGCACCGGATTCGGATGTAGCCAGCTCAGACAAGCGTGGATCCATTTTCAGCAATATGGAACGCCTACGTTCCGTTGAAAGTGCACAGTTCGCGTTCCCCAGGAGACAGATAGCCCTTTGGGCCCAGCCAATCAGGACATCGGGGTCAATGCCAGACGCCTCCCCTTGGGCTTGATACCCCAGATCCAGGATTTTTGTCAATGGACCAAGTAGATCTAGTAACTTGTCCTGGCACAGGCGCCAAGAACGGTCAATACCCTTTTTGGGATCCTTATTACATTTTTTAAGGTAAGTCAAAATTGTGGGGTCGACCTCCGGAGTGTCAGCCAATTTATCCGCCAACTCCGGACGAGGGCACTCGGAACGTAACCGAGAACGCACCTCCTGATCGAAAGAATCACGGATATGGGCTTGGATATAGTCCGCGACCTCTGGAGCAGGGCACCAAACCTTGGAATTAGGGTGTATGATATCCGTAGGCTCAAAGGTCAAGACTGGGGGATGTGGAGAAGCGTCAACAAAATGTTCCTTTCGGGACTTTTTTGCCGGAGGGGGACCAGAGTGACCAGAAGATGATGAAGAAGAGGTATCTTTAGTGTCCGGAGGTGGAAGATGAGAGTGACAAACTTGAGCAGGAGCAGACAAAGACTTGGCCAAACGCACAAAGTCCGACCTGTGAGGGTTACTGGGTGACTTAGAGGAGTGCCTGGAAGCAGAGGATGGAATCCAACCCTGTTGTTGGGCATAGTCAGTTAAATGACGTTTCAGTGGCCCAATTGCACGGACCAATGCAGTATTAACGGAATGTTGAACGCCCTGGTCAAGGGCAACGACCAAATCATACTCAAATGATTCCTCCTGCTCCTCCTCTTAAAAATATTCCTCAGCGTCGACGTACTCTGCCATGGTGTTGGAAAAACAATGCACACCACTGAGGAAAAACAGGCAGAAAAATACAAATATACAGAAGTATATCTAGAAGCCCACAGAAAAAACAAATAGCAAATATCAGGTCACAATCAAGCGACCCTGTCAGGGGGGGTGACAGCCCCACGCAAGCTAATGAGGAAGAGCAAGAACTCGACCAAACAATCAGGATTGAATGTGGAGGGACCAGCTTGCGTGCAAAGTACACCCTAGGCACCGCCTCTAAAGATTATGCAGCCCAAAACCTTCCGAGAGGTAGAGGGCGTCAGAGGAGCTCTCCGGCAGACAAGTGGGCAGAGGCAATGAGGAAAAAACGCCGCCTCGTAGCGTTTCCAAGCTCCTGTCACACGGAGCGTCAAAGTCACCAACGCGCATGCGCGGTGGCGTGTCTGTTACCCGGAAGAGGAGCGACGCGCGACACGCGCGCGCGAGTCCCCGAGCTCCGGTCCCACTCCACGGAAAGACCGACGCAGGCACAAGGTGCCCGCAAGTCCAGAGAGGCGAACAAGCGCTCTCCAACAAACACACAACAACGTCCTGTGAAACAAGAAAAAAACGCCAGCGGCAGCACAACGCGCAAAGCGGCTGCAAGCAAGATACAAAGCGAAAGCGGCGTACAGGTATTACAACAGGACAGCAAGGTAACAGTGCAATGAAACATTCAATTAATCACAAGAAACGTAGAAAAGCACTTAACTGGCTGCGAAGCAGCAAAGAAAGAGGAAGTGTTGTCCTCTATGGTGACTTATATAGCATGTACTCTCTATGGTTGCCTAGGGGCTCATGGGAGTTGTAGTTTTTTGTTTTTCTTTACTATGTTCCTATTGGCTGCTGTTGGTAGTAAAGAAATAGATAAAGCATAATCTGAAGCCTCCTGTCCTGCCATAGAATTAAAACCTAATACTCGGGCGCCATCGTGTGCCAATTGTGGGTAGGGTATTAGTCAAGGGAGGACCAGCCCAGATGCTGGCTTACCTGCTGATCCGCGTGGCGGTATCCTTCACAGGAACCCGTGTTGTGAGGAACGCTCGTTTTAGTAGGGAAAAGGTAACGCTTCTAGTGTGCACGCTTGGATTGAGCGTGATGCGGGTCGTCGTCAAAAAGTGAAGAAAGACTTCACCGGGCGCCATAGGTGCAATAGAGGCGTCAGTGAGGATAAATATCCAGAGAAGGAAATGGACATAAATTGTAAGTGTGGATGTAAAAAGTAGGGCGTAATAGTTGGAAACAGCGCTACATGTCAGAGTTGAAATAAAGGTTATCTTAAAGTGTCTAGCTGGTATTGCAGCATTGGCTCAACAGTAAGAGGGATATTAATCACATGACGGTGTGTCAGCGGTGTTTGGAACTGGGGGAGGCAAGGGAATTCGGCATACATTTAGTAGACAAAGTATGTCATACATTCGCATTTGGGAAACAAGTGGCAATATATCTTGGATTGCACAAATATACAATGTTGTATGGATAGATAGCTGTGCGTCTCAGTTATATTGATAAGTCATAACTATTCTCCACAGTTAGAAGGTACATGCCAGAGATCACATTGTCCATACATTGCGACCGAGTGGTGGCCGATTTAGAAAAACAACACAGCATGGGAAGATACATTCACAGTGGTGGACACAGATAAAGAATTGACAATCATTATGGTACAGAGTTACGAAAATTTAGTTGCGTAGTCCAACCATGCCAATTATGCATTGCTCAATCCTAAAAGTAAGGGAGTAAAAATGGATGATAAAATTTGACTCTATCACGAACGGGCTAAACGAACAGGATACTAGCAATGCACCATTGCACACTACACCAACACCACTGCAGTACCCTAAACCTTAAAACACTACACAAAAATCACTGCACTACCCTAAACCCTAAAACACTACCCCAGCACGACCCCCTATACTACCCAAACACCATTGCACTACCCTAAACCTTAAATCTACCCCAGCACGACCCCTTACAATACCTAAACACTACTGTACCACCTTAAGAGACTACCCCAGCATGACCCCCAACATAACACAAACATCACTGCACTACCCTAAACTCTAAATCTACCCCAGCACGACCCCTACACTACCTAAACACCACTGCACCAACCAAAACACTAAATCTACCCAGAATGACCCCCTACACTACACAAACACCATTGCACTACCCTAAACCCTAATCCACAACCCCAGCACGACCCCTACATTACCCAATCACCACTGCACTTTCATAAACCCTAATACACTACGCCCAGCATGACCCCCTACACTACCCAAACACCACTGTACTACCCTAAACCCTAAAACACTACCCCCAGCACGACCCCGTACACGACACAAACAGCACTGCACTACCCTAAACCCTAAATCTATACCCAGCACAACCACCTACACTACCCATTCACCACTGCACTACCCTAAACCCTAAAACACTACCCCTGCACGAGCCCCTACACTACCCAAACACTATTGCACTACCCTACACATAAAATCCATCGCAGCACGACCCCCTATACTACATAAACACCACTGCACTACCGTAAAACCCTACCCCAGCATGACCCCTTATACTACACAAACACAACTGCACTACCCTAAACCCTAAATCTACCCCAGCATGACCCCCTATGCTACATAAACACCACTGCACTACCATAAACCATAAATGTACCCCCAACACAACCCCTACACTACAAAAACATAGCTGCACCACCCTAAACTCTAAATCTACCCCACCCCAACCCTCTGCACTACACAAACACCACTGCACTACCCTAAAACCTAAATATACCCCAGCACGACCCCCCTACACTACACAAACACAGCTGCACTACCCTAAACCATAAAACGCTACTCCAGCACGACCCCTACACTACACAAACACCACTGCATGACCCTAAAACACTACCCCAGCACAACCACCTACACTACCCAAACACCACTGCGCTACCCTAAACCCTAAAACACTATCCCCTACAGTACACAAACAGCACTACGCTTTCCAAACCCTAAAACACTACCCAGAGCACGACCCCCTACTCTACGCAAACACCACTGCACTACTCTAAACACTAAAACACTACCCCAGCATGACCCCCATACTACCCAAATACCTCTATACTACCGTAAACCCTAAGACACTACCCCAGCAAGACCCCCTACACTACCAAAACACCACTGCGCTACCCTACACCCTAAAACACTACCCTCTACACTACACAAACACCACTGCACTATACTTAACCCTAAAACACTACCCCACCACGACCCCCGAACACTACACCAACACCACTGCACTACCATAAACCCTAAAACACTACCCCTGCATGACCCCCTACACTACACAAACACAACAGTACTGCCTGAAAACCCTAAAGCACTAACCCCAACCACAAACACACAAACACTACACAAACACCACTGGACTACCCTAAACCCTAAATCTCCCCCCAGCACAAACCCCTACACTATCCAAACACCACTGGACTACCCTAAACCCTAGATCTACCTCAAGCACAACCCCCTACAATACGCAAACACCACTTCACTACCATAAAACCTAAATCTACCCCCAGCACGACCCCCTACATTATCCAAACACCACTGGACCACCCTAAACCCTAAATCTACCCGAAGCACAACCCCCTACACTACCCAAACACCACTGCACTACCCTAAACCCTACATCTACCCCCAGCACGAACCCCTACACTACCCAAACACCACTGCACTACCATAAACCCTAAAAAACTACCCCAGCACAACCCCATACACTACCCAAATACCATTGCACTACCCTAAACCCTAAATCTAAACCCAGCACGACCCCCTATACTACATAAACACCCCTGCACGACCCTACATCCTACATCTATCCCCAGCATGACCCACTACACTACACAAACACCATTGCACTACCCTAAACCCTAAAACACAATCCCCAGCATGATGCCTACATTACACAAACACCACTACACTTCCCTGAATCCTAAAACACTACCCCCAGCATGATCCCCTACACTACATAAACACCACTGCACTGCCCTAAACCCTACAACATTACTCCTACACTACACAAACACAACTGCACTACCCTAAACCATAAAACGCTACTCCAGCACGACCCCTACACTACACAAACACCACTGCACTTCCCTGAATCCTAAAACACTACCCCCAGCATGACCCCCTACACTACATAAACTAACGCCACTGCACTACTCTAAACCCTATAAAACACTACCCTCAGCACTACCTCCTTCAGTACACAAAAACCACTGCACTATCCAAACCCTAAAACACTACCACTACACTAAATAAACATGACTGCACTACACTAAACCCTAAAACATTACCCCAGCACGATCCCCTACACTACACTAACACCACTACACTACACTACCCTAAACCCTAAAACACTACCCCCCTACACTACACAAACACCACTGCACTACTCTAAGCCCTAAAACACTACCCCCAGCACGACCCCCTGCACTACACCAACACCATTGCGCTACCTAAACCCTAAAGCTACCCAGCACTACCCCCTACACTACACAAACACCACTGCACTACCCCAAACCCTAAAACACCGCCCCAGCACGACCTCTACACTTCCCAATACCACTGCACTACCCTAAACCATGAACACGACCCCCTACACTATACAAACACCACTGCACTAACCTAAACCCTAAAATATTACCCCCAGCACTACACAAACACCACTGCACTACCCTATACCCTATAACACCACCCCAGCACGACCTCTACACTTCCCAATACCACTGCACTACCCTAAACCATGAAACATGACCGCCTACACAATCAATCAATTTTTATTTTATTATGTTTTGGCTCTCAACGAGGGCCACATAAAATTCACAACAAAACGGAATAACATGCAATAACACATTTAAGTAAAAAGAAATATAATAAACATACAATGTCAGATCTACGACAAGAAGTAATGTCCGACCGCTCCAGTAACATATTAATAAATAGCTAAAAAACCTTTAAAAAAGTTAAAAACATGAAAGCAAAACATTTCATTAGGAGGCCGATATAGTGATTGGAGAAAAATGTTCACATTGGAGATACCAAGACGGAGACATATTGGTTTTAGCCATCTAAGCCGCAATGTACGGAGTGCAGGGCAAATCAGCAAGACATGCATACTGTCCTGAATACACAGATTGCACAAGTTGCACATGGGGGAAGATCCGTACCATTTGGCTAGAAGTAGATTTAAAGGTAATAAATCATAACGTAAAAGGAACCATAATCTACGAATACCATGCGGCAAGTTCCATGTAGCATAGGGTTGGGCCAACTTAATAGAATAGGAATTGAGGAGAAGATCACCACCCCTTTTTCCTTGTATTATGCTCTTATCAGACAGAAAGCACAGTTCCCACGAAGCCTGTTTTAATAAGCATTTCAACTGTGTGGGAGAGTGCCGGAACAACACGCTTTCATCTAACTTTAGAAGAGTCACAGCTCTTCTAAAGTTCCTTACAAGTTGTGAAAATTCTTTGAAATTGCCCAATAATTCATTTTTGAGGAAGGCTCTCATCGTCCCCGGTTCAGCTCTAGCCAAACAGGCCACCCATCTTATTAGGGCACATAATCCCTGTACCCAGCTGCTCCTAAGACCAAAGTCAAGCCTACAAGCAGCCAAAGAGCACGCGGTATTTAGGGAAGAAAGGGATCTTAAGAGTTTCCCTTCAATTTTATGACAAAAGTCCCAGTAATTCAACTCTATAGGTTCGATACCATATAGTATCGTGGCGGGAATCTTAGCCCTATATACCTCCAGTAAACAAGTGAAGTGCCTTTTTCCGGTGGCGTGATAAAGGGAATTTAAACCTTTGCCGTGGTCAAGGGCTTTGCTTGAGGTGTGCTCAGTGTGGGGTCTCTCACTCAGGTTAGCCGCAACAATTTTCCCCAAAAATGTGTAAGATTTAACAACCTCCAGTTTTTGGCCACCGATATACAATCCGAAATTTACAGATCGGCACTTCTTTTTCCCGGCAATACACATAATTTTGCTTTTAGATGTGTTAATCTTCATGTAATGGGAAGCAGCAAAATCATGAAGAGCTTGCAGCCGATTTGCCAGGCCTTTGGGAGTTAAATCTAAAATAAGAACGTCATCGGCATACATCAAGCAAGAGATAGGGGTCCCCCCAATCACTGGAGCAATACCCTCACAACCAGACAGGGCAGCAGGGAGGTCTACTGTATATAAAGAAAACAGGAAGGAGCCAATAAGCAGCCTTGTTTAGGGCCGTTCTGAGATGGAATTGGTGGGAGAGACCCCTTTCGCCCCCTTGTAAAACTCTGCACCAAGTTTCCGTATGGAGTGTACGAACAAGATCTAATAGGTAGGATGGGACACCAAGAGCTGCTAGTTTCCTCCACAGCGATCTACGATCCACTTTATCGAACGCTGTGGAGAAATCGATAAAAGCAGCGTACACCACCCCACCTCTCACCTTAACATATTTATCAGATACCACATGTAAGGTGGTGAGATTGTCTAAAGTGCCGTGCCCCCGACGGAAACCAGTTTGTTCAAATGCAAGGATATTATTCTCCTCGACCCACTCGGAAAGTAAATTTAAAAGACATTTCGCAAAAACCTTTCCGATAGAGTCTAGGAGGGCTATCAAACGATAATTACTGGGGCTATCCCTAGTTCCCTTCTTAAAAATAGGGACCAAAATACTTCCCCTCCAGGAAGCGGGTACCGTCTTAGAAACAAAGCAGGCTTTAAACAATGGGTAAAGGATTTTACTCCACATTGAAGGTTCCTGCTTCAGAACTGTCATGGGGAGTTCGTCAGGTCCCATTGCGCCAGAGGAGCGCATATTCTTTATGGCCATTTCAATTGTTTCCTCTGTAGGATAATTAATCAGCCCTTCAGGTGCAACATCAGGACCACTATCTTCACCCAAGGAGCCGTTCCCTGCATAAAGCTCCCGAATATAAGAGGACCATACCTCTTCAGGTATAGGGATGGGGCAAGGACTTATTCTAGTGCCGCATCCCTTCCCAATTATGGACCAAAATTCTCTAATCCTGCCATGGACCACAGATTCCCTTAGGTTAATCCAAACTGTATCTTCCTTCTCCTTTTTTAATCTAGCTATCAGATTGGGTGACTGGCAATTCTTAAAAGATTTGCCCTCTTGGCATCGTATGTCAGAAGTTTTATTGTGCAGAGGGTGCGGCAAGACGGCTGAAACCTTGGAGCACGTGGTCTGTCTTTGCCCCGCCCTTATGTCACAGCGCAGACGTAAATTGAAAATGGAGTGGAACAGGTTGGGCATTCGGATCTGCAGACAGGCAATTATTGCAGCTCTGAACCCTGAAAATATAGCTTTAAACATAGGCCTTACAACCTATATACGCTCTGCATATGGTAATTTTATGCATGCTTCTCCTTTTTAAGCAATAGTTTAAATTAAATTGCACTCTATGTCTAAGCTGCTAAAACTGTTTTTATTTTTATCGCATTTTATCATAACCCGCTGCTATTGATGTGTTTGCTGCTGAGTTTTATCTGATTTATTTTATCATAACCCGTAGTTATTTGCTGAACATCAGATTGCTTTTACAAGCCCAACATTGCTAATTGTCAGTATCACAAACCTCTTCTGTTTTAATGTTCTGTTTAAAGCTATGCTGACCGTGCTTTTTAATCCCCCATATGTAATAAGAACCCGCATAACGCGATTTGGAAGATCTTCATTTAACCACTGTTGTTTTATTGGTTTGTTTTTTCTTAATAACGTGTACTGTTGTCGGAATCATTGTGGTGTTCTTTTAAGGATATTTTACATCCAAATAAAGATTAATATTATTATTATTATTATTATTATTATTGTATGGATATTTATTAAGTGCGGGATATTGGGTTATAGGGGCATGGGGGCTAAGGGTGTGGAGTGGTTCAAATGTTTTTTAATTTATAAAAGAATTAAGTAATAATAAAGAAAATTATATTTTTTTGTTGTGTAATGAAGGGTTTATAGGGGATAAGCATGGAGAGTGTTTGTAAATATGAAAAAAGTATTTTTTACGTAAATTACTTTTTATAATATTTTGAAAAATAGAAATAAAGAATAGTGGGATGTTGCATTTATAGATGATGGGGTGGGACATTTTTAGAAAAGTTTAAAGAACTTTAAATAGAAATACAATAAAAAAAATTAAAAAAACTATTCCATTAAGAGTGGGATTTTGTGGTTATTGCAGATCAGCTTGTTTAGTAATTTTTTTAATTAAAAACTCTTTTTTTTTAAATAATTAAAATATAAATGACAAAATAATAAATAATTTTTATAGGGAAGAGTAGTGATTAAAAATTGTTTTTGTTGAAAAGTGTGTAATAATATACTTAATTTTTAAATTAAATAAATGAAATTAATTTTGAGGCGGTTGAATGTTTGAGTTTGTAATTAATGTAATAAAAACAAAAGTAAAAAATTATTGTGATGGTTAATATTTTATAACCAATTTTGTAATTAAAAATGTAATTTTAAAAATTACATTTAAACATTTGTATTATAATCTAATTCATATATATTTTTTTAAAGGCATAATTTGTTCTGGTTATGTTTTTTGAAGGGGTAATAGGATAATATATATGTGAGTGCGTAGCATTTTTTTTATCTGTTTTTGTTGTTTTTATTGGGAATATTACATTTTATGAGTTTATTGGCCAGCACTGTCCATGTGGTAATGTTGTTTGGAGTTGGAATACTACATTATATATGTGTAGTGACCAGCACTTTCCCTGAGTTAATATAGTTTGGAGTGGGAACAGTATATTTTATATGTTTATTTTCCAGCACTTTCTCTGAGTTAATATAGCTTGGAGTGGGAATAGTGTATTTTATATGTTTATTGTCTTGCACCGTCCCAGAGTTAATATAGTTTGGAGTGAGAATAGTAATAGTAAATTATATATGTTTAGTGTCCATCACCTTCCCTGAGTTTTTGTAGTTTGGAGTGGGAGTAGTCTATTTTATATGTTTATTGTCCAGCACTTTCCCTGAGTTATTATAGCTTGGAGTGGGAATAATATATTGTATATGTTTATTGTCGAGCACCTTCCCTGAGTTAATTTAGGGGCCCATTAGGATGGCAGACAGAAAACTGCCCGACTGCCATAGTAGCGGAAATCAACCGCTCGCCTGTCCGGCAGAAAAACCGGCGGTATAATAAGGATCAACTGCCCCAAAAATCAGACCGCAGTGAAACGAGGCAATGAAAAATTGCCCGAAGCGGGCGGAGAAGGCAAAAATCCATCCGCGGTGGTCGTGTTTGTGGCGGAAAATCAAGAAACCGCCACCATAACAGCGGAGACACCCCTCGGAAAATTAGGATATGCCCGATGTGACCGCGGTACCTTTTGCTGTTTCCGACTGCCGCAGTTGCAAACAGTGATGAATGGGAGAGCCAGAGGAAGAGCTGTAGCATAGCCACCGCTGCGGAGGCTCCGTGACAAATATGGCAGTCGACAGAAAAAACTCAAAACAATGCCACAAAGTGCACACAGAAAACTAGCTGTGCACTCAAAAACACAGAACACACCCCAATGACACAATCGCATGGCAACTACAAAAATACAAATCCCAGGACAACCCACATAACACACCTGACAGCAATACCCCATTTGGACACACCCACATAGCTGAGTATAAAACCAGCCCCTTCCCTGACAAGAATCCTTTGCAAAACTCCACAACTGAAGGGCCCAACAACAGAGCACAAAGGAGAGGCAAATCAACACACCATCACTACTCACACCACTCACAGCAGCACCACCACCTCAACACCTGCACCTCTGACCCCTCAGCACCTCACACACCATACACATCACTGCCTTACACACCTGCACCTCTAGCCCCTTTGCACAACGCACACCATGGCACCACTGAAAATGCCCAAATTCACAGAGAGTGAGTTGGCAGTCATGGTAGATGAGATAATCAGAGTAGGACCACAACTGTTTGGTAACATGGTCTAACAGACACCATTAGCCACAAGAAATCAAATGTGGGTAAGGAGAGTTGACGAGGTAAATGCAATAGGGACCACCCCACGCAACAGACAGGAAATCATGAAGGGGTGGCATGACCTGAAGAGCGTTGTCAAAAAGAAGAGGAGCAAGAACCATGAGCTGGCTCAGAGGACTGGCGATGGCCCTCCCATTCCACCAAGAACATTCACTGCATGGGAGGAGAAGGCGCTTGCCATACTCCATCCAGAGAGTTTCACAGGAATAGCCGGGGGAGTGCAGGCTGGTAAGTACAAACAAATGTAGACAATTACACTGCTATGTACTGTCCAGCACAACTACAAAGCTACATCTCAGAGGCACATGTACATCCATATGCACCACAATATCCAACACATGTCCCACAGATATAACATTCACTCCATCTGATTCACCCCAAGGGTAGCCAACATTTACAGGGTTGTATGTGTCCAGGCAAACAGCACTACAGCTCCAACCATGCACCCTGTCCCACACCTGAGCAGGATGGAGCACTCCCCCACCCAGAAGCAGTTGGAAGCCAATGTATCACCACAAACAAACTTACAGGTAGGTAGCCATCTTCCCAGGGAGGGCTGTCTGGGGTGGGAGGCCTGCACTACAACTCCCTCCATGCCCCGTGTCCCACACCTGAGCAGGATGGAGCACTCCCCCACCCAGAAGCAGTTGGAAGCCATTGTATCACCGCAATCAAACTTACAGGTAGATATCCATCATCCCTGGGAGGGCTGTTTGGGGGTGGGGGGCCTGTACTACTACTCCCACCATGATCCCTGTCCCACCCCTGAGCAGGATGTAGCACTCCACACCAACCCAGAAGCAGTTTGCACCCATTGTATGGTTCACCCTCACTTAACAGGTAGGTAGCGATCTTCCCTGGGACGGCTGTTTGGGTGTGGGAGGCCTGCAGCATTACTCCCACCATGCCCCCTTGTTCCCCAGCTCATAAAGATGGAGCACTCGCTCCCGCCCAGATGCATGTGTCAGTCATTGCACTGTCCACTTTTAACTAACAGGTAGGTAGACATATTATGCTTTCTTGTCCCACCCCTGCGCAGGATGGAACCCTCCAGCACACACACACAGAGATGTGTCACAAATCCAAGGCAAATGTGAAAACATAAAAGGTAAGTAGCCAGTACATGCACCCAGCCATTCCTCTCAAAAAGCATGGTGCCATATGACAACACCAGGCCTCTCATTGCACAAACATACACACCGATCCTATTGCCACTCACAGTGTGCAGACATCTAAGCAAATGAAACTGTCACAGACACCAAAGTGCGACACACCAATTCACATATAGAAGAAAGTCTGTGCACAATCATGCACACAACTGAATGACGCGTGAAAGTGCCATGAGGCCAGAGTGTTGTGTGGCGTTTTAGGCTCCGAGTGAATTTTCCAGATTCATGCCCTTACATAGATACAATTCACATTGTCCTAATATAGGCATTGAAATCAAGTCCTTATTTAGACATAACCCATGCAGATGAAATACAGGCATGGCTACTTCCACCCGCACGAAACATCACAACTATTTCTTGGAAAATCAACTTAAGCAGTTAAGGTACCTTCCCTTGCTTGAATATTGATTTGTCCAAGAACTCATGTACTTTGCAAAGAGCGACTATTCCCTAAGGGTTCCTTTCTGACGTTATTATGCCCGACTTTACTTCAAACTATGCAAAAACAACAGTTGATGGACAGAATGCAGAACAATGTCATACATTCACCCCAGTACAGAGATCTGGGCATAAATCCATAGTTTTTTTCGCACTCCACACCACCCCAGTTCAGACATGGCCATATGCAAATCAGCCTTGACCCTGTGCCTCATGGGAACAGTCCATCCTGAACTGCCAAGCATTGTCTTTCCTGGACCGGAATCAAGCATCCTAGGACCGGTTTCTGGCTATCAGCTGTCTTCAGCCAGGATAGCTTGACTCCAGTGGTGTGGAGAGCATGAGACTCACGTCTGAGCATACCCATCCCACTCGGGGTGACAAATGCAAAAACAACAGTTGATGGACAGAATGCAGAACAATGTCATACATTCACCCCAGTACAGAGATCTGGGCCTAAATCTATAGTTTTTTTGCACTCCACACCACCCCAGTTCAGACATGGCCATATGCAAATCAGCCTTGACCCTGTGCCTCATGGGAACAGTTCAGCCCGAACTGCCATGCCATGTCTTTCCTGGACCGGAATCAAGCATCCTTGGACTGGTTTCTGGCTATCAGCCGTCTTCAGCCAGGATAGCTTGACTCTAGTTGTATGGAGAGCATGGGACAAAGGTCTGAGCATACCCATCCCACTCGGGGTGACGAATGCAAAAACAACAGTTGATGGACAGAATGCAGAACAATGTCATACATTCACCCCAGTACAGAGATCTGGGCCTAAATCCATCGTTTTTTTGCACTCCACACCACCCCAGTTCAGACATGGCCATATGCAAATCAGCCTTGACCCTGTGCCTCATGGGAACAGTCCAGCCCGAACTGCCAAGCCACGTCTTTCCTGGACCGGAATCAAGCATCCTAGGACCGGTTTCTGGCTATCAGCCGTCTTCAGCCAAGATAGCTTGACTCCAGTGGTGTGGAGAGCATGGGACTCACGTCTGAGCATACCCATCCCACTCAGGGTGACAAATGCAAAAACAACATTTGATGGACAGAATGCAGAACAATGTCATACATTCACCCCAGTACAGAGATCTGGGCATAAATCCATCGTTTTTTTGCACTCCACACCACCTCAGTTCAGACATGGCCATATGCAAATCAGCCTTGACCCTGTGCCTCATGGGAACAGTCCAGCCCGAACTGCCAAGCCATGTCTTTCCTGGACCGAAATCAAGCAACCTAGGACCGGTTTCTGGCTATCAGCCGTCTTCAGCCAGGATAGCTTGACTCCAGTGGTGTGGAGAGCATAGGACTCACGTCTGAGCATACTCATCCCACTCGGGGTGACAAATGCAAAAACAACAGTTGATGGACAGAATGCAGAACAATGTCATACATTCACCCCAGTACAGAGATCTGGGCCTAAATCCATCGTTTTTTGCACTCCACACCACCCCAGTTCAGACATGCCATATGCAAATCAGCCTTGACCCTGTGCCTCATGGGAACAGTCCAGCCCGAACTGCCAAGCCATGTCTTTCCTGGACCGGAATCAAGCATCCTAGGACCGGTTTCTGGCTATCAGCCGTCTTCAGCCAGGATAGCTTGACTCCAGTGGTATGGAGAGCATGGGACACACGTCTGAGCATACCCATCCCACTCGGGGTGACAAATGCAAAAACAACAGTTGATAGACAGAATGCAGAACAATGTCATACATTCACCTCAGTACAGAGATCTGGGCCTAAATCCATCGTTTTTTGGCACTCCACACCACCCCAGTTCAGACATGGCCATATGCAAATCAGCCTTGACCATGTGCCTCATGGGAACAGTCCAGCCCGAACTGCCAAGCCATGTCTTTCCTGGACCGGAATCAAGCATCCTAGGACCGGTTTCTGGCTATCAGCCGTCTTCAGCCAGGATAGCTTCACTCCAGTGGTGTGGCGAGCATGGGACTCACGTCTGAGCATACTCATCCCACTCAGGGTGACAAATGCAAAAACAACAGTTGATGGACAGAATGCAGAACAATGTCATACATTCACCGCAGTACAGAGATCTGGGCCTAAATCCATTGTTTTTTTGCACTCCACACCACCCCAGTTCAGACATGGCCATATGCAAATCAGCCTTGACCCTGTGCCTCATGGGAACAGTCCAGCCCGAACTGCCAAGCCATGTCTTTCCTGGACCGGAATCAAGCATCCTAAGACCGGTTTCTGGCTATCAGCCGTCTTCAGCCAGGATAGCTTGACTCCAGTGGTGTGGCGAGCATGGGACCCACGTCTGAGCATACTCATCCTACTCAGGGTGACAAATGCAAAAACAACAGTTGATGGACAGAATGCAGAACAATGTCATACATTCACCCCAGTACAGAGATCTGGGCCTAAATCCATCGTTTTTTTGCACTCCACACCACCCCAGTTCAGACATGGCCATATGCAAATCAACCTTGACCCTGTGCCTCATGGGAACAGACCAGCAAAAACTGCCAAGCCATGTCTTTCCTGGACCGGAATCAAGCATCCTAGGAACGGTTTCTGGCTCGCCAGAATAGCTTGACTCCAGTGGTGTGGAGAGCATGGGACTCACGTCTGAGCATACCCATCCCACTCGGGGTGACAAATGCAAAAACAAAAGTTGATGGACAGAATGCAGACCAATGTCATACATTCACCCCAGTACAGAGATCTGGGCATAAATCCATAGTTTTTTCGCACTCCACACCACCCCAGTTCAGACATGGCCATATGCAAATCAGCCTTGACCCTGTGCCTCATGGGAACAGTCCAGCCTGAACTGCCAAGCCATGTCTTTCCTGGACCGGAATCAAGCATCCTAGGACCGGTTTCTGGCTATCAGCTGTCTTCAGCCAGGATAGCTTGACTCCAGTGGTGTGGAGAGCATGGGACTCACGTCTGAGCATAGCCATCCCACTCGGGGTGACACATGCAAAATCAACAGTTGATGGACAGAATGCAGAACAATGTCATACATTCATCCCAGTACAGAGATCTGGGCCTAAATCTATCGTTTTTTTTCACTCCACACCACCCCAGTTCAGACATGGCCATATGCAAATCAGCCTTGACCCTGTGCCTCATGGGAACAGTCCAGCCCGAACTGCCAAGCCATGTCTTTCGTGGACCGGAATCAAGCATCCTTGGACCGGTTTCTGGCTATCAGCCGTCTTCAGTCAGGATAGCTTGACTCTAGTGGTGTGGAGAGCATGGGACACACGTCTGAGCATACCCATCCCACTCGGGGTGACAAATGCAAAAACAACAGTTGATGGACAGAATGCAGAACAATGCCATACATTCACCCCAGTACAGAGATCTGGGCCTAAATCCATCGTTTTTTTGCACTCCACACCACCCCAGTTCAGACATGGCCATATGCAAATCAGCCTTGACCCTGTGCCTCATGGGAACAGTCCAGCCCGAACTGCCAAGCCACGTCTTTCCTGGACCAGAATCAAGCATCCTAGGACCGGTTTCTGGCTATCAGCCGTCTTCAGCCAGGATAGCTTGACTCCAGTGGTGTGGCGAGCATGGGATTCACGTCTGAGCATACTCATCCCACTCAGGGTGACAAATGCAAAAACAACAGTTGATGGACAGAATGCAGAAAATGTCATACATTCACCCCAGTACAGAGATCTGGGCCTAAATCCATTGTTTTTTGCACTCCACACCACCCCAGTTCAGACATGGACATATGCAAATCAGCCTTGACCCTGTGCCTCATGGGAACAGTCCAGCCCAAACTGCCAAGCCATGTCTTTCCTGGACCGAAATCAAGCATCCTAGGACCGGTTTCTGGCTATCAGCCGTCTTCAGCCAGGATAGCTTGACTCCAGTGGTGTGGAGAGCATGGGACTCACGTCTGAGCATACCCATCCCACTCAGGGTGACAAATGCAAAAACAACAGTTGATGGACAGAATGCAGAACAATGTCATACATTCACCCCAGTACAGAGATCTGGGCATAAATCCATCGTTTTTTTGCACTCCACACCACCCCAGTTCAGACATGGCCATATGCAAATCAGCCTTGACCCTGTGCCTCATGGGAACAGTCCAGCCCGAACTGCCAAGCCATGTCTTTCCTCGGCCGAAATTAAGCATCCTAGGACCGGTTTCTGGCTATCAGCCGTTTTCAGCCAGGATAGCTTGACTCCAGTGGTGTGGAGAGCATGGGACTCACGTCTGAGCATACTCATCCCACTCGGGGTGACAAATGCAAAAACAACAGTTGATGGACAGAATGCAGAACAATGTCATACATTCACCCCAGTACAGAGATCTGGGCCTAAATCCATCGTTTTTTTGAACTCCACACCACCCCAGTTCAGACATGGCCATATGCAAATCAGCCTTGACTCTGTGCCTCATGGGAACAGTCCAGCCCGAACTGCCAAGCCATGTCTTTCCTGGACCGGAATCAAGCATCCTAGGACCGGTTTCGGGCTATCAGCCGTCTTCAGCCAGGATAGCTTGACTCCAGTGGTGTGGAGAGCATGGGACTCACGTCTGAGCATACCCATCCCACTCGGGGTGACACATGCAAAATCAACAGTTGATGGACAGAATGCAGAACAATGTCATACATTCATCCCAGTACAGAGATCTGGGCCTAAATCCACTGTTTATTGCACTCCACACCACCCCAGTTTAGACATGGACATATGCAAATCAGCCTTGACCCTGTGCCTCATGGGAACAGTCCAGCCCGAACTGCCAAGCCATGTCTTTCCTGGACCGAAATCAAGCATCCTAGGACCGGTTTCTGGCTATCAGCCGTCTTCAGCCAGGATAGCTTGACTCCAGTGGTGTGGAGAGCATGGGACTCACGTCTGAGCATACCCATCCCACTCAGGGTGACAAATGCAAAAACAACAGTTGATGGACAGAATGCAGAACAATGTCATACATTCACCCCAGTACAGAGATCTGGGCATAAATCCATCGTTTTTTTGCACTCCACACCACCCCAGTTCAGACATGGCCATATGCAAATCAGCCTTGACACTGTGCCTCATGGGAACAGTCCAGCCCGAACTGCCAAGCCATGTCTTTCCTGGACCTAAATCAAGCATCCTAGGACCGGTTTCTGGCTATCAGCCGTTTTCAGCCAGGATAGCTTGACTCCAGTGGTGTGGAGAGCATGGGACTCACGTCTGAGCATACTCATCCCACTCGGGGTGACAAATGCAAAAACAACAGTTGATGGACAGAATGCAGAACAATGTCATACATTCACCCCAGTACAGAGATCTGGGCCTAAATCCATCATTTTTTTGAACTCCACACCACCCCAGTTCAGACATGGCCATATGCAAATCAGCCTTGACCCTGTGCCTCATGGGAACAGTCCAGCCCGAACTGCCAAGCCATGTCTTTCCTGGACCGGAATCAAGCATCCTAGGACCGGTTTCTGGCTATCAGCCGTCTTCAGCCAGGATAGCTTGACTCCAGTGGTATGGAGAGCATGGGACACACGTCTGAGCATACCCATCCCACTCGGGGTGACAAATGCAAAAACAACAGTTGATAGACAGAATGCAGAACAATGTCATACATTCACCTCAGTACAGAGATCTGGGCCTAAATCCATCGTTTTTTGGCACTCCACACCACCCCAGTTCAGACATGGCCATATGCAAATCAGCCTTGACCATGTGCCTCATGGGAACAGTCCAGCCCGAACTGCCAAGCCATGTCTTTCCTGGACCGGAATCAAGCATCCTAGGACCGGTTTCTGGCTATCAGCCGTCTTCAGCCAGGATAGCTTCACTCCAGTGGTGTGGCGAGCATGGGACTCACGTCTGAGCATACTCATCCCACTCAGGGTGACAAATGCAAAAACAACAGTTGATGGACAGAATGCAGAACAATGTCATACATTCACCGCAGTACAGAGATCTGGGCCTAAATCCATTGTTTTTTTGCACTCCACACCACCCCAGTTCAGACATGGCCATATGCAAATCAGCCTTGACCCTGTGCCTCATGGGAACAGTCCAGCCCGAACTGCCAAGCCATGTCTTTCCTGGACCGGAATCAAGCATCCTAAGACCGGTTTCTGGCTATCAGCCGTCTTCAGCCAGGATAGCTTGACTCCAGTGGTGTGGCGAGCATGGGACCCACGTCTGAGCATACTCATCCTACTCAGGGTGACAAATGCAAAAACAACAGTTGATGGACAGAATGCAGAACAATGTCATACATTCACCCCAGTACAGAGATCTGGGCCTAAATCCATCGTTTTTTTGCACTCCACACCACCCCAGTTCAGACATGGCCATATGCAAATCAACCTTGACCCTGTGCCTCATGGGAACAGACCAGCAAAAACTGCCAAGCCATGTCTTTCCTGGACCGGAATCAAGCATCCTAGGAACGGTTTCTGGCTCGCCAGAATAGCTTGACTCCAGTGGTGTGGAGAGCATGGGACTCACGTCTGAGCATACCCATCCCACTCGGGGTGACAAATGCAAAAACAAAAGTTGATGGACAGAATGCAGACCAATGTCATACATTCACCCCAGTACAGAGATCTGGGCATAAATCCATAGTTTTTTCGCACTCCACACCACCCCAGTTCAGACATGGCCATATGCAAATCAGCCTTGACCCTGTGCCTCATGGGAACAGTCCAGCCTGAACTGCCAAGCCATGTCTTTCCTGGACCGGAATCAAGCATCCTAGGACCGGTTTCTGGCTATCAGCTGTCTTCAGCCAGGATAGCTTGACTCCAGTGGTGTGGAGAGCATGGGACTCACGTCTGAGCATAGCCATCCCACTCGGGGTGACACATGCAAAATCAACAGTTGATGGACAGAATGCAGAACAATGTCATACATTCATCCCAGTACAGAGATCTGGGCCTAAATCTATCGTTTTTTTTCACTCCACACCACCCCAGTTCAGACATGGCCATATGCAAATCAGCCTTGACCCTGTGCCTCATGGGAACAGTCCAGCCCGAACTGCCAAGCCATGTCTTTCGTGGACCGGAATCAAGCATCCTTGGACCGGTTTCTGGCTATCAGCCGTCTTCAGTCAGGATAGCTTGACTCTAGTGGTGTGGAGAGCATGGGACACACGTCTGAGCATACCCATCCCACTCGGGGTGACAAATGCAAAAACAACAGTTGATGGACAGAATGCAGAACAATGCCATACATTCACCCCAGTACAGAGATCTGGGCCTAAATCCATCGTTTTTTTGCACTCCACACCACCCCAGTTCAGACATGGCCATATGCAAATCAGCCTTGACCCTGTGCCTCATGGGAACAGTCCAGCCCGAACTGCCAAGCCACGTCTTTCCTGGACCAGAATCAAGCATCCTAGGACCGGTTTCTGGCTATCAGCCGTCTTCAGCCAGGATAGCTTGACTCCAGTGGTGTGGCGAGCATGGGATTCACGTCTGAGCATACTCATCCCACTCAGGGTGACAAATGCAAAAACAACAGTTGATGGACAGAATGCAGAAAATGTCATACATTCACCCCAGTACAGAGATCTGGGCCTAAATCCATTGTTTTTTGCACTCCACACCACCCCAGTTCAGACATGGACATATGCAAATCAGCCTTGACCCTGTGCCTCATGGGAACAGTCCAGCCCAAACTGCCAAGCCATGTCTTTCCTGGACCGAAATCAAGCATCCTAGGACCGGTTTCTGGCTATCAGCCGTCTTCAGCCAGGATAGCTTGACTCCAGTGGTGTGGAGAGCATGGGACTCACGTCTGAGCATACCCATCCCACTCAGGGTGACAAATGCAAAAACAACAGTTGATGGACAGAATGCAGAACAATGTCATACATTCACCCCAGTACAGAGATCTGGGCATAAATCCATCGTTTTTTTGCACTCCACACCACCCCAGTTCAGACATGGCCATATGCAAATCAGCCTTGACCCTGTGCCTCATGGGAACAGTCCAGCCCGAACTGCCAAGCCATGTCTTTCCTCGGCCGAAATTAAGCATCCTAGGACCGGTTTCTGGCTATCAGCCGTTTTCAGCCAGGATAGCTTGACTCCAGTGGTGTGGAGAGCATGGGACTCACGTCTGAGCATACTCATCCCACTCGGGGTGACAAATGCAAAAACAACAGTTGATGGACAGAATGCAGAACAATGTCATACATTCACCCCAGTACAGAGATCTGGGCCTAAATCCATCGTTTTTTTGAACTCCACACCACCCCAGTTCAGACATGGCCATATGCAAATCAGCCTTGACTCTGTGCCTCATGGGAACAGTCCAGCCCGAACTGCCAAGCCATGTCTTTCCTGGACCGGAATCAAGCATCCTAGGACCGGTTTCGGGCTATCAGCCGTCTTCAGCCAGGATAGCTTGACTCCAGTGGTGTGGAGAGCATGGGACTCACGTCTGAGCATACCCATCCCACTCGGGGTGACACATGCAAAATCAACAGTTGATGGACAGAATGCAGAACAATGTCATACATTCATCCCAGTACAGAGATCTGGGCCTAAATCCACTGTTTATTGCACTCCACACCACCCCAGTTTAGACATGGACATATGCAAATCAGCCTTGACCCTGTGCCTCATGGGAACAGTCCAGCCCGAACTGCCAAGCCATGTCTTTCCTGGACCGAAATCAAGCATCCTAGGACCGGTTTCTGGCTATCAGCCGTCTTCAGCCAGGATAGCTTGACTCCAGTGGTGTGGAGAGCATGGGACTCACGTCTGAGCATACCCATCCCACTCAGGGTGACAAATGCAAAAACAACAGTTGATGGACAGAATGCAGAACAATGTCATACATTCACCCCAGTACAGAGATCTGGGCATAAATCCATCGTTTTTTTGCACTCCACACCACCCCAGTTCAGACATGGCCATATGCAAATCAGCCTTGACACTGTGCCTCATGGGAACAGTCCAGCCCGAACTGCCAAGCCATGTCTTTCCTGGACCTAAATCAAGCATCCTAGGACCGGTTTCTGGCTATCAGCCGTTTTCAGCCAGGATAGCTTGACTCCAGTGGTGTGGAGAGCATGGGACTCACGTCTGAGCATACTCATCCCACTCGGGGTGACAAATGCAAAAACAACAGTTGATGGACAGAATGCAGAACAATGTCATACATTCACCCCAGTACAGAGATCTGGGCCTAAATCCATCATTTTTTTGAACTCCACACCACCCCAGTTCAGACATGGCCATATGCAAATCAGCCTTGACCCTGTGCCTCATGGGAACAGTCCAGCCCGAACTGCCAAGCCATGTCTTTCCTGGACCGGAATCAAGCATCCTAGGACCGGTTTCTGGCTATCAGCCGTCTTCAGCCAGGATAGCTTGACTCCAGTGGTATGGAGAGCATGGGACACACGTCTGAGCATACCCATCCCACTCGGGGTGACAAATGCAAAAACAACAGTTGATAGACAGAATGCAGAACAATGTCATACATTCACCTCAGTACAGAGATCTGGGCCTAAATCCATCGTTTTTTGGCACTCCACACCACCCCAGTTCAGACATGGCCATATGCAAATCAGCCTTGACCCTGTGCCTCATGGGAAGAGTCCAGCCCGAACTGCCAAGCCATGTCTTTCCTGGACCGGAATCAAGCATCCTAGGACCGGTTTCTGGCTATCAGCCGTCTTCAGCCAGGATAGCTTCACTCCAGTGGTGTGGCGAGCATGGGACTCACGTCTGAGCAAACTCATCCCACTCAGGGTGACAAATGCAAAAACAACAGTTGATGGACAGAATGCAGAACAATGCCATACATTCACCCCAGTACAGAGATCTGGGCCTAAATCCATCGTTTTTTTGCACTCCACACCACCCCAGTTCAGACATGGCCATATGCAAATCAGCCTTGGCCCTGTGCCTCATGGGAACAGTCCAGCCCGAACTGCCAAGCCATGTCTTTCCTGGACCTAAATCAAGCATCTTAGGACCGGTTTCTGGCTATCAGCCGTCTTCAGCCAGGATAGCTTGACTCCAGTGGTGTGGAGAGCATGGGACTCACGTCTGAGCATACTCATCCCACTCGGGGTGACAAATGCAAAAACAACAGTTGATGGACAGAATGCAGAACAATGTCATACATTCACCCCAGTACAGAGATCTGGGCCTAAATCCATCGTTTTTTTGCACTCCACACCACCCCAGTTCAGACATGGCCATATGCAAATCAGCCTTGACCCTGTGCCTCATGGGAACAGTCCAGCCCGAACTGCCAAGCCATGTCTTTCCTGGACCGGAATCAAGCATCCTAAGACCGGTTTCTGGCTATCAGCCGTCTTCAGCCAGGATAGCTTGACTCCAGTGGTGTGGCGAGCATGGGACTCAGGTCTGAGCATACTCATCCTACTCAGGGTGACAAATGCAAAAACAACAGTTGATGGACAGAATGCAGAACAATGTCATACATTCACCCCAGTACAGAGATCTGGGCCTAAATCCATAGTTTTCTTGCACTCCACACCACCCCAGTTCAGACATGGCCATATGCAAATCAACCTTGACCCTGTGCCTCATGGGAACAGACCAGCAAAAACTGCCAAGCCATGTCTTTCCTGGACCGGAATCAAGCATCCTAGGAACGGTTTCTGGCTCGCCAGAATAGCTTGACTCCAGTGGTGTGTAGAGCATGGGACTCACATCTGAGCATACCCATCCCACTCGGGGTGACAAATGCAAAAACAAAAGTTGATGGACAGAATGCAGAACAATGTCATACATTCACCCCAGTACAGAGATCTGGTCCTAAATCCATCGTTTTTTTTTGCACTCCACACCACCCCAGTTCAGGCATGTTGACACCCAGGATTCTTTGGACGAGGAGCCCAAAGCTGGTCCATCTGGTGTGGCAGGGCACAACAGGTCCCAGGGCCCCATCGTCCCCCCACCATATCTGCTGCAATACCAACCTCTCTGCAGATCCCTGCTGTTACTGCCTGTGCGTCCTCCACCACCATCACCATCACCACCACCACAAGTGCTGGATGCAACACTCTCCCTGACACAGAGAATGAGCATCCCACACCACTAACTGAGGAGGGCAGGGAGAGGCTGTGGGGGCCCACAGTGGTGAGGCAACAGGTCCGCAGCAGCAGGGCAGGTTGGAGGGGCAGGGTCAGTCACAAACAACAAGAGCCTGGGACCGGAGCTCCGGACAACATAATCAGAGTCCTTAGGACCTATGTACGGGCCCAGGGATGAACGGGCCAGTCAGAAGTAGACTCCCGTGAGCTCCTCCTGCTGATTAGGTCCATGGACACCTGCATGGGCCAAATTGTGGACCTCTTGGGCCAGCAAGTGGCAGTACTGAGGGACAGGCCTGCACCACACACAACACCTCCCCCTTCTACTGGTAGTCCGCAGGATGACAGTTCAACCTCCTTTCCTGTGGCCACAGAGAAGGGTGAGTCCTCAGATCCCACTGGACCTACACAGAGTCCCGCCCAGCTAAGCGACAAAGGGACCGTCCCAAGAAATCCCTGGGAGTATCCCGTGGCAAAGCCCCTGTCAAACATCAATCGCAGAGCCAGCCATGATGGCAACACTCTTCTCTACTGCATTGACTCTTTTGAACTGTCCTAAGCCACACTGCCTTGTGAATGGCATCTCTCTGTTGGACTGGGTCACCACAACATCAATGTGGTGACTACTTGATTCTCTTATTTACCATAATTGTCAACTCATTGCTTCACTAATCACCTCAATGTAAATGTTCACCCACCTCACATATCCCTATTGTAAATAAATAATCCTTACACACATGCCGTTGTTTCTGCTCCTTGTTTATTCCAGGATGTGCAGTCTCCACTATGATTGCAATGTACCAGGAGTATTAAATGTATGTAGGCAAGGAGAGGCTGAAGGGACCTTGGAAAACACAACAGAACAATATTCACTAGTCTGGTTGAGGCATCACAGACATCACACAACACTTATCATCAAGCCAATCCATCATGCACACATCACAATGAGCAACAGTGCCAACATACACATCCTGTAGATGTACCAACCTACCCTTTCCAAGAAACATTGTCAGCCACCACTAAGTCAACAACCTCTGCAGTCACAAAGCTCACATACATCCTGACAACAACAGCAACATCATCATACAATGGGTCAGTTGTACATTGTCACTCACCTTCAAGTGAAGTAGCGGTTGATGAGCTGTAGACGCAGATTGACACCTTCCTCCTCTCGACTAACCTCGTCACTGGACACGCGTTGGTTTGCAGGTGAGGACCTTGGCTGCTCATCAGCATCCAGGTGCAGGGGATTGTGAATGGCCAGGTTGTGGAGCATGCAGCATGCCTCCACAGTCTGACACACATTTCTGGGCGAGTACATCAGTGCACTTCCGGTCTTATCCAGGCAGCAAAATCGTGGCTTTAGAAGGCCAAAAGTATGCTCCACCAAGCAACGTGTCCTCCCATGGGCATCATTGTAGTGTTGTGTTCCGATTTAGATACCCGTACATAGGTTTCCTGAATCATGTCTTTATATAGGCACAACTCACATTGCCCTTATTTAGTGATAGAATCCCCGTCCCTATTTAGGCATTTGCCATGCTATCCAAATAGAGGCATGATCACCTACATCCGTCCATTCCACGTCACAACAAGTTCTTAGAAACCAGACCCTTAAGCCATTGGGACTTTACCTGCTTGGATTATTGATTTCTCCAAGATCTCATTTATTATGCATGAACTACTATTTCTTAGGGGTTCAGTCAAGACGTCTTCCTCTGTCCGACTTACGTCAATGCTAGCATTCCTAGACACCTTCCAGGGATAAATATACCTTCACTTACCATGGCAAACCACTGCTTCGCAACACAGCTCGATATGGCTCGCCACGGCAAGTTCGGAAGGAATTTGAGTACCTGCCTGACGCACTGACCAGACGCTGTCAACACTGCTTGCAGAGAATCCAGCTTCCAGTGTTCTGACTCCCTTCGCGGGGTGTTAGAGTTTGAGATCCGGAAAGAGATTCCCACCTCTCTCATTCTAAGGAATGGAGCTGACTACAACCCAGAGAGACTCTTGGCATACAAAACTATAGATTACCAAACTATTGAAAACAGCACCTACTTCTTACCTTGTAGCTTAAGTTTAGTAGTTCTCTGCCAGGAATCTATTCCAAGAATTCTCTAAGAGGTCTAAACAGCTCCGTACCTTGGTTTTAGAATGAAGGAGACCTTGTATCTCTCTCTCAGGGCTCGATTTCACAGATACCCGCAAGGGTAGCCCGGAAACCCTGGAGCTGGATTTCTCAGCAGGAGAAAAGACAGAGTCTCTCAGTGCGTCAGCTGGAGGGTCGACTTTCTTCGGCACTTTACTGCAGGGCGTCGGGCAAGTAGATAGTCGATCTGCTCCAAACCACTGTGTGTTTGTCTGGGCAAACCTAGACATATTTATACTTTGAAGGTGCCAAGTTTGACGCATGATTGGACTTAATAACCTCACTCAGAGTTGACTGACAATTAGATTCTTTTAAACTCCAGGATTTCTTGGAGAACTCAATATTCAAGCAGGGGGAAGTCCCTAGCCGCTGGAGGCGGGTTTTTCCAAGAAATCGTTGTTGATTCTCAGACCTTAGTGGAAGTAGCCATGCCGAATTTGGGCTGTAAGGCTTAGGCCAAATATGGTAGTGATTTCTATGCCTATGTAAGGATATGATAAACTATATAAGGGCATGAATTGGGAAAATTTACACTAGGGTCCTAGATTCATTTATAACACTCACTCCACGATCTTAAGTTCAATAAAGCTAAACGTATAAGCACTGAACATATCCAAAGCTAGTGTTTACAATCCCACCCCAAAATACATAACATGCACTTGAAATGGTTGTACAAAAGAAAAAAAAATGAGCATTCCTACAGTACGCATTTTAAGGAAGTGATGTCATTCTAAGAATAGAGTATCTAAATATGCAAACTGAATGAATTATGAAAATGGCTCTTAAATACAGAAAGAAAGGTCGAGACCATTTCATAACATAACATAAAATATCATGTCAATTGTTATATGAGGACAAGGCCAAATATTTTCTCTAGGCAGTGTTCAAAAAGGGAAAGAATTTCTTGTTCTCTAAGAATAGTTCTACTTTAAGCAGATTAGTCCGTGCCAAAAAGTTCAAATGTTTTTGAGAGAAAAATTCAATTGGTTGTGAAAAAATAGAGTTCCAAAGTTAGAAGTCTTTGTTTTGAAAAAGTGAAGGCCGAATTTCAGAGTTCAGGGAACTCTGTGTGCATGAATAAAAAGTTATTCTCGGTGTCAGGAGAAAACATCAGATCATCTAGGCTGGCAAAGAAATTGTCTACCACAGTAGGTGAAAGTGGAACTACTTGATCAAGCAAATCAAATGTGCACAGATGAGAAGCATTGCCGTCAGCGCCAGGTGTCGCATTAGCAGTGTTCATATCAGATGGTACCTGTGTGCCTGTTGATCCTCGTATCTCACCCTCAGTTAGACTTACTGGTGAGACCTCAATGAATGCCGTCATCAGGATTGGTAGCCATTGGGGACAACACGATGCATGAGTCGTTACCGGACCTAGCAAAGCGTCAACATCAGATGGCAGGACTGATGGAAGTGTAAGACAAATGTCCAACACGCATTCCTCTCCGCAAAGCAGGCATCGTAGAACAGGTAAGATGCAATCTTGCCAGATTGGTCTGAACGAAAGAAACCAGGTCATGTTCAGATCTCCTAAACGAGCCAAGCCAAGAATCTGTGTAATTCTCTCACGATACCTCATGGCAAGGAGGGTCCCTTCCATGGTGGTCTGGGTATCGTCGGTTACCGGACTTGCCCTATCGGAGCAGAAGGAATAAAAATTGAATTCCTGCTACGAGTCCCAAGATGGGAGGCAGGCCGCCGAACACAGAGTGCACGAAATTTGGAAAAATGCAGAGGACTGCTTCAAATGGTGTTAACAGTCCAGAAAAAATAGTCTTAAGTACATGTGCGATGCCACTGGTATCAGACATATTTAAGATTTGACTTAACATTTCTGCGAAATGTATTGGGCAGTTTGTTGATAATAATGCATGTATCTCTGCAGATGTCCTCGTAACATGCAGGTCATAGGTTTCTTTAGACGAGGTCAGTGGCACAGATTTTTGCAAAAGAATGGTTTTTATTCTGCTTAAAGTATATTCAGTGAAGGCCATAATGCCGTCCCACTGTCTGTCTTGTGCGTTGGATACAATACTTGCATACAACAAGTGACACACTAACGAGATAAAGTTTTCCTGGCAACATGCCACAGCAGCTGTGATCATTCAACATAACGTAACTGCCATTGGATAGCTTCCTGAAAATGGGTTCTATCACTGCGGAAGGTGTACCGTGCAGGTGGCAAGAGAGGTTTTTTGCAGAACCGTCAGAGGCTCCATGTAAATTAATACCTTTGCACAAAAGTGTACCACTTAGTGAGTTCTTACACTTTTTACCACTAAGGAATACCTCTTTTCCCTTGTTCCAACATTTGTGTGTGTAAGGTAAAGTCCATGTTGACTGTATGTATTCTTTACCCAACCTTTCATACAGGCCTGCTGGTATAAGCTGTAGACAATACTGAAATTGGAATATTGTCACTGGTATCATGATGGTGCCATGAATTGTCCATTCAATGACAGGCTTCTCAGAAACTGTCAATGGTAATCTTTCCAGTTTTTCAATGCTCAGCACCATATAGTTTGCTCCTCTTTGTGCCAAAGAGATTTGTTTATCTGTAAGGTTAAATACAGCAAACAATGACGTTGTGTTGATTAGACGACACGGCACGTAGCCTGAACGAAGATTTTGCAACGTCCAGCCTAACTGCATTATAGAACGTAATTGAGACTGGCCATGTTGTAACATTAGCAAGTCCTGGCCTATTATGTCAATTGCAGAAGATACAATGCTGTCCAAAGAATATATTCTGAAGGACAGAATCGTTAACCCATTCTCCACTACAGAGAGAGCTTTCTCTAAATTAATACGATCAATTTCTCGTATTCGTTCTGCAGGTTCCATTTGTGTTATTTTCCAAGTTTCGTTGTAAGCAGCGTATATACCGGCGTATATGAAACATTTTTGCCGTGGTTTGCGAGGCCTCATTAAGAAATCTCGCAAATCATTGCCTTCTTTAAGTAAAGATAAGTGTTGTTTGATTTCCGGAAGAGTGGATCTCTTTAGCCACTCAAGGCATAATTTTCCTACACTATAAGTCGTTACTATCCCTGGATGTTGTCTCTGGGAGTATCTTGGATCTGGCCTGTTCAGTTTTAACCCCTGTGTTTTGTTCAGGAATCTATCATGATAGTTATTGGTGTCTGTGGGCTAGATTAACCATTTTTTGCAATCAGGATTAGTTCTGTTTTGTGTTAAAATATATGGTACGTCTACCTCCTTTTCTGTAGTATCATTATTCTCAGAAGTGGGTTTAGGTATAGACAGCTTATTTAAATCTTTTATCTTAGCTAGGCCAAGACAAGAAGTCTGTTGCACAGTGTCATTTAAAAACATTATTTGTTCTGGTATAATGCAGCCTCTGAACAAGGCTTCTAAACATTGTATCTGCCAGTCTTTCGTGCCCCAGACAGTTTTTGTCTCAATGTTGTCTTTCCAAAAGTCGAAACCTAATGTAGACAGCTGAGCATAAAAGTTTGCAGAATACATTTGTTTAGTATTGGTCAACATTGTTTTCATTCCTGTCTTATTTACATTTTTGAAATAAAACGTTTCTGTATTTGTAACATTAAACCCTGAGAAGAACGAATACTTTTCATGAAATGTTTTTGAGCTGCCTTTTGGTGGCGTGGGACAATGTTCCCATTGATTATATGTAAAAACATTCCTAGGACTTGAAGATTTGTGCAAATAGTGGTTACCATAATGATTAAAACAATACATTTGTTCATAATCTGATGACCCTTCTAAATACAAATAAACAAAAGGAATCCACTCCTTTGGTGATTGGTGTTACCTCCAGTGGTGGGGCACACCTTTGTTGTTTTTTGGTCCCCTCACACACCAACAGGCCCCTTGGTGTCATGCTTCATCATCGGGGTCATCGTGCCCCTTTACGGGGTACGGCGTGCTGCAACCTACAGATACGTGGGAGCACTTTAATGACTATGTGTGGTGTGGAGGAGGTGTTTTATGTGAGTGCGTGGTGGGGTTTTCTAAGTGAGTGAAGTTTAAAAAGGAACCTGGCTCGTGGGGTTGCAAAAAAACTTTAATTATGCCCCCGGGCTGGTACTATTAAAAACAAAGTTTGGGAGGTTTAGTACGTAAAACAATGTGCGTTACCTCCTCTTGTGTGTGACAAGGGGAATGTTGGTGTGTGAGGGGACCAAAAAACAACAAAGGTGTGCCCCACCACTGGAGGTAACACCAATCACCAAAGGAGTGGATTCCTTTTGTTTATTTGTATCAGCCCAGGGAGAACGAATCCATCTCGGTTAATACTCTCTCTCTCCCCCCCTTGTTATTATTAGACCCTTCTAAATAGTCATGTTCAGTATATTTTGCAGACATTTCTAAATCTGACATCATATTATTAATAGTCTCAAAGTCCCAATCATCAGAAAATGTGCTGGGCGATACAAAATCACTTAAAGAAACCTTGAACTGGTGTGGAATCTTCAGCAGCTCCACCGGGCCATAGATGTCATAATCAGTTCTGTCCCATGCTATACCACCAGGTATAGGAACGGCTGTGATGTTTACTGATGACAGGTCTCTTTTTTCATGATGGGATGATTTGTGAGTTTTTAGGACCAAGCTTATTTTCTGACTTGCTGTATCCATTTTACTGTATTTTCCATCTATCATTTGTCCCAAGCTTAAAACTAAAATCAGCCAGAGTATTTATTTTTTTTTTTAATTTTTTTTTTAGCTGTTTTATAACGCGCTCCGTTACTACCAGAGTGTCCTGGCACGGTAGGAAAAAAAACAGGCATGTGGTCAGATAAAAGAGATTGAGAGTTAAACTAATAAGCAAACTTAAAAAGATGGGTTTTCAGGGCCTTCTTGAAAGGGACAAAATTCTGGATAGATCTCAAAGAAAGTGGTAAAGTATTCCAGGCGGAAGTGGCAAGAACGTCGATAGACCGACCACCAAGTCGTACCCGCTGAAAGCGCGGAACCTCCAGCAGACTCTGATCAGCCGATCGAAGAGCGCGATTGGGGACATAGCATCTAAATCTTTTCTTCAGATACGAAGGCCCCAGCTCATTAACTGCCTTAAATGCCAATGTCAATATTTTAAAAGTGATTCGTTGAGAGACTGGTAGCCAGTGTAGTTGCTTCAGATGGATTCTAGCACTTTCCCTGCTAGGCACATTACAAAGTAGTCTCGCTGTAGCGTTTTGAATGACCTGCAAGCGGGAAACCAAAAAAGCTGGAGTCCCACTGAAGAGAGAATTGGCATAGTCAAGCCGTGGGAGTATAAGAGCTCTCGCGACAGACTCTCTAGCTGCGGAAGGAAGATACGGAAAGAACTTCCTCATAGCCTTAAGAGACCCAAAGCCCATGCCCGTAAGTTTCTTTATATGTGCTTCAAACCTCAGATCCTCCCCATACCATACACCTAGGTTCTTTGCAGGGATGTTCACTGAGCAAGGTTGGGGAAAATCCGCAGGCCACAGGAGTTCTCTAAAGTTTGGGGGAATTGCCCATATAGCAGGATTTCAGTTTTATCTTCGTTACACTTCAGTTGCGCCGCCGCTAACCAACTGAAAACTGAAGACAAGCAAGAGCGAATGACCTCCGTGCCAAGGGCAGCACCGGGCCAGGTAAATATTAATTGCGTATCATCCGCATACGCCATAATTTTGGCCCCAAGTTGTTCCGCCAACACTATAAGCGGAATAAGGTAGACGTTAAAAAGCAGGGGGCTCAGCGTGGATCCCTGGGGTACCCCTGTCGTGAGTGGTTTGGCCAAAGAAGAGAATGGAGGAAGACAAACCTGCTGAGATCTATCTGACAGAAAGAATCCTACTCATTTCAATGCCGGACCCACCACACCTATCTCAGCCAGACGTGCCAGAAGAAGAGAGTGCGGGACAGTATCAAACGCGGCGGAGAGGTCCAATAATATTAGCGCCGCTCTGCCGCCACTGTCCAAACACTCTCTGATGGCCTCTGAGATCTCAACGAGGGCTATCTCCGTGCTATGGGCTGCACGAAAGCCCGACTGGGCAGGGTGAAGGGCCTCTGAGGACTCAACAAAGGCGTTCAACTGGCAAAACGCAAGTTTCTCTCCAACTTTCGCCATTGCCGGCAGCAGGGAAATAGGGCGATAGTTGCCCGGTGTAGTTGGATCAGCGCCCACTTTTTTCAGCAGGGGAAGCAGCTTTGCCTGTTTCCATTTATCGGGAACCTTGGATGTTTTAAAGGACAGATCCATTATTTGCGTAATTTCCTTCGCCACTGATTCTGCCACTGCTGCCAACACACGAGCAGGACAGGTATCCCCGGGAGCAATGGATCTCAGTGACTTAATCGCTCCCAGAGTGTCTTCAACTGAAGGGGGAGTGAATGTCTCCATCAATTGTGTGGGAGGATTTTTTTGTAAAGCATTCTCAGCATTATTGGAAAGGGGCGACCACTCGGTCCCCCCGAACGTATGGCGGAGTACCACGATCCCCCCGGGAAGCCATCTTGGGCGGGAGGCGAGTCTCGGCTGGTATGCCCGAAGCGGCGTAGCCGGGGCGCGCCTTTTCCCGCCCTAGAGTGGGTTGGGCTAGACACTGACGCGGCTGGCCACGCCCTTGGGGCAGGCAGGGGCGGGTTTACGCCCGCCCTGAAGACGGATAAAAGGTGAAGCAAGATCAGAAGGCATCCTCTTGTTCCTGTGCTCTGAAGCTGCACCTCCTCGCTGCACGTGAGCTCGAGACGGAACGAAGAGCCAATTTTGAGCGTTGTAATCGTTCTTGTTTGTTTTTCAGATACTCTGTTGGAGAATGCCGAAGAAGGCGGGAAAGCGCATGACTACTGACCAGATGCTGCGCGTTCTCATGAAAGAGATGACCGAACTAAAGAGGCGAATGGATAAAAACGAGGAAGGGGGACCGAAACGTCCTTTGGCGGGAGCAGCCCCGGGGGGGAAAAACAAGAGGCCCAGGAGGGGAGCAGCTGGAGAAGACATCCCGGGTCCCAGTACCCCGCTCGAGGCACCCACTCCCGTGCCGGAGGAAGGGAATCCGATTCCCGTTGTGGTCACCCCCGTGTCCGGGGAAGATATGCCGCCCGAGCTGGCAGCACAATTAGCAGCGTGGTTGGGTAAAGGTAGCGAGGGCGCCACGGCTGTCGACGCACAGGTGCTGATGAAGCAACTGCGTGAGTCACGGGAAGCAGCGAAGGTGTCCACGCCGGCTGCAGCTGTGGAGAAGCCACAGGAGATGGGTTCAGTAGCAGAGGCAGCGTCCGGTTCAGGTAAGCGGCCATTGCCGATTGCGAGGGATGAGTCAGCACCCTCTCGTAGGGAAAAGTTGGGTCAGCATGTTCCTTTGGCTATTAAAGAGAAGATATGGGCAGGGGAGTACGTAAACATCTTCTCGTTGCTTACTGATCACTATGAGATGGAGCATGTTAAGGGCCAGAAGGATCTCATGCATCCGAGTGTTTGGCGCGCAAAAATGGCCGCCTTTAAGGTAAATGAAAACATTGGCAATTGGGGCAAAGCGTGGGGGGTTTTTACATCGATCTTGGGGGAACGAAGGCCCGATCTGTTACCCGAATTGCCGATTTATCAGTCACGAATCATGGGGTACTCGGTATCACACGAGGGTAATCATTGGTTCTGCTATGATAATCTGTTTAGAAAGGCTAAAGAACATGATAAAAACTTAACGTGGGACTGTTATGATTCTGTGTCATGGTCCAAAATGGAGGATACTGGTATGTTAAAATTGCCATTAGTAGGGAGTAACGTTGGCGAATCCTCCCGCCAGTATGCGGGGACGCCCTTTCGATCAGGTGCGGGTACCGACAATTACTCGAGGCCTGCCGGCAATACAGGAAAAAGGGGGGTTTGTTGGAACTTCAACAGGGGTAAATGTACTAGGCCCCAGGGATCGTGCAAATTTAGACACGAATGTAGTGGGTGTGGGCAATCATCCCACCCTGAGTCCACGTGCAGAGCCAAAACGGGTGATAACGGGGGTAGAGGAGGCGCCAAACAGGTCTAACATAGTCCGAGGGGCGCCTTTACCTACCCCGATTGATACCTTGGCAATGATTCCCTGGCTCAGTGAATACCCGGATCGTACTTCTGCTGGGGTGTTGCGGAACGGGTTTTCCTATGGTTTCCGCATCCCAGTGGGGGACTTTCAAGGTGTAGAGAAATGTAAAAATCAGCTATCGGTCTTCCAGCATACGACCGTGGTACAGGATAAGATCAGGAAGGAGGTTACTCGGGGTCGAGTCGCCGGTCCGTTTAGTGTACCACCGGTTCTTAACTTTGTTTGTTCCCCGTTAGGTGTGGTCCCAAAGAAGGACCCGGGTGAGTTTCGGCTGATACATAATTTATCAGCCCCACGTGGTCTTTCCGTAAACGAAGCGATAGACCCGGAAGTGTGTTCGGTGCAGTACGCATCCTTCGATGAGGCCGTAGCCATTTTGAATCGCCTGGGGCCCGGGGCGCTGATGGCAAAATCTGATATCGAGTCAGCGTTCCGGTTGCTCCCGGTACATCCAGACGATCAGCGTCTCCTTGGTTTCATGTTTCAGGGTCATTATTACATGGATAGGTGTATGCCGATGGGGTGCTCTATATCTTGTGCCTATTTCGAAAAATTCAGTAGTTTTCTACAATGGGTCTTCACAAGGAAGACGGGTTTCCAGCATGTGATGCATTAACTTGATGATTTTTTGTTCCTGGGGGCAGCCGGGGATCCGGAATGTGGGCAGGCTTTGGCGCAATTTTGTGTCTTGATGAAGCAGTTTGGCGTGCCATTGGCACCAGGTAAGACTGTGGGGCCTTCCACTTGCCTCGAGTTTCTGGGGATCGAGTTAGACTCCGGAGAAGGTTGTTTTCGTTTACCAGCTGACAAAGTGTTAAAGTTCAGGACATCCCTGCAAATGTGTATAAGTGGACCTAAGGTTAAGCTGCATCAATTACAGCAGTTAGTGGGCCAGTTGAATTTTGCCCTGAGGGTTATACCAATGGCCCGCCCCTTTTCCCGTTCGATTGCTCAAGCCATGGTCGGCCTGAAGGAGGGCCATCATCGCACAAGGCTCTCGGCAGAGGTCCGCCAGGACATGCGCATTTGGTTGGCATTTCTGGCGGATTTCAATGGTCGAGTCGTCTGGAACAAACCGGCCGTGTCCTCTGAGGAGCTGGGGCTGTGGACAGATTCGGCAGGGAGCATAGGTTTTGGTGCCATCTTCGGCACAAGATGGTCTGCACAAAAGTGGCCGACATGGTGGCATGACAATGGACTGACAAGTAACATTGCTTTCCTGGAACTTTTCCCCATTTTAGTGGCCCTGAGAACTTGGCCCGAAGGGTTCAAAGATCACTCTGTGGTATTTTGGTCTGACAATATGACCGTGGTCGAGTGTATCAATAGCCAGGCAGCACGATGCAAATGGATTTTGAGACTGCTCAAGGAAATTGTTTTACTGTGTATGCAATTGAATGTGCTATTCAGAGCAAGACATGTCCCAGGGGTAATGAACCAGGCGGCTGATGCACTGTCTCGTTTTCGTATGCAGGCTTTCTGGGGTTTTCTTCCCACAGCGGACCCGGAGCCGGCACCCTTTCCCGAAGCTCTCTGGTCTCTCGGTGCCCCGAACTTCGTAACCTCGTGGGAGAGAGCTTAGCACCCAGGACGAGGAAGGCATATGAAGGGGCGTTCCGGTCCTATTTAGCCTTTTTGGGGACTGATAGAGAGGAGCTTTGGGGCCAGGAGGAGTGGGTGGTAAATTTTCTGATGTCCTTACATCTGGTCGGGAAATCGGTGGCCACGGCTCAGAGGCACCGGGCTGCCATTTCCTTTGTTGCTAGGGCTCATGGGATCCATGACCCGACAGCGTCTTTTGTAGTACAGAAAGCGCTACGGGGGTGGCAACGCCTTGAGGGTCGCAGAGTAGACGATAGGCGCCCGATAGGTTTGGATAGGCTGGCCCAGTTATTATACAGACTCCCTGCTACGTGTTCATCTCAGTTTGAGACAGTGTTATTCCGAGCCGCTTTTACGCTGGCATTCCATGGGGCTATGCGGGTAAGCGAACTAGTGGCGAGGAACAAGCGGGATGTGACAGGAGGATTGTGCCAGGAGCACGTCCAGATCAGAGGGGAGACAATGACGGTCTCATTTGTCAGGTCCAAGACCGATCAAAGTGGGATGGGCGACTGTGTAATCATACGCAGGATTCCCGGGTCCTCCATGTGCCCGGTAAAGTGTTTAGAAGATTATTTAGCACGAAGGGTGGCATCATGGGGGGGGACCTTGTTGAGACACGCTGACGCCACCCCACTGACAAAGTTTCAGTTTCAGCGGGTGCTTGCGATGTCGATTGCCGCTGCGGGCTTGAACCCGGGCGAGTTTGGGACCCATTCCTTTCGGATAGGGGCTGCTACAGAAGCTACAGCCAGGGGTCTGAATGTGGAACAAGTTAAACGGGTGGGGCGTTGGTCCTCCAACTGTTATAAAAGGTATGTGCGGTTGCACATGTTGTGAAGCTGTAACGATGTACTCACGCTTCTTGTTTTGTTTGGTTTTCAGTTGCGCAAGCCTACGAGGCGGGGCGGACTTTGCAGTCGACCCAACACCGGGCCAGCGGTCAGACATCACCGGCTGTGAAAAAGGAAGTGTGGGTCGTGGGCCACTCATACGTGAGACGTGCCGCAGACGTATTCAAGGCAGGTGACATGATTCACGTAGCTGGGGAATACGGGTACAGTGTGTCCTTCTACGGAAGAGGCGGTCTCTGTATTGACCAGTTTCAATCATTTTTTGAGGGTTTGCTAGGGCGGACGAGGTCACCACCGTCTGTAGTCATAGTACATCTTGGGGGTAATGATTTGGTCACCACTGGTAGACGACTTCTTCTTGAGGCGATGCTTTCCACTGTAAGTTGGTTGGCAAGGAGAGTTCCAGGGTGCACAATTGCGTGGTCCCATATGATCCCACGAAAAGTGTGGCGGGGGGCGATTTCGGTTCCTGCTCTAAATCATTCTGTTAGAAAGCTTAATAACAAAGTGAGTAGGTTGTTCCGTTCCAAGACACTGCATTCTATTTCGCATGGGTGTATTAATGATGACAGTATGTATTTGGGGGATGGAGTGCATTTGTCTCGGGTGGGGAATGAGTTACTCATAGGAGACTTCTTAGCATGGCTAAAAACGTTATACCATGACCTTTAGGTAGGAGTGTTGTGGGGGGTCCGGATAGCCGGTCAACTATCCGGCCTGTGGCGGTAAGGTCATGATCGGTGAGCACTAATTGGAAGATCCCTATGAGTGGGCGTCACCCAGCACGGATGGGAGCGCTCGGGGGAGGTGGCCATTGGCCCCTCAACGGGGAGGCGGTCCCTTCTAAGGATGGGTCGCCGAAAGAAAAGGAAAGGCGGTCAAGGCCCCTTCCTGGGTAGGAGGGGTTACAGCCCCCTCCTGGGGAATTTCCCGGGGCCAGGACGTCTGCGACGGCAGATATGGTAAGTTGTGTGGGGTTTGGGGGGGGGGGTCTACGCTACCTTCTAGATACCTCACACGAGTCCTCGTACGACCTCTAAGTGGCGTCGAGTTTTATTGGGGCCCCCGTCAAGTCAAGGGAAATTGGTAATTGCACTTGAGGTACGCCTCTGGGCCGCCCCTCACAAGTGAGGGCGATATTTCTGGGTTAGGGATCTTGACACCGGTTACGACCTTGCCGTTGGCCCTTAAACGTTAGGATGTACAATTTCAAAATTTCAAGTAAATGTTTTGTAGGATGTTAGTTCGGCTAGGAGAACCTTTGTATTAGAGAATCTGTTAAGGTTAGCCAAACATCGCAATGTGGTAATGAAATTGTACATAATATGAAACTGTTTATTTAATGTTTTAAATTTTGTTTCATATTTTAATAAATACGGCCGGGAGGGTCACTCCCTCCCGTCTTCCAAAAACTTCAGAACTGTTTCCGGTTTCCCATCCTTGGGGATTGTGTTGAGAGGGGGTGGCGGGTATCTCAGCCATATAATCCCACCCTTAATTTCTCTAAGACTCTGCTGGATTGTGGCAATTTTATTTAGGAAAAAAGAGGAAAGAACCTCACACCACTCCGTAGAAGGCTTCACTGACATTTGTTCCGCACAAGGGGAAAGAAAACACTTGACAATGGAAAAGATTTCCCTGCTATTGTTATTGGCCTTCTCTAGTCTATTGGCAAAGTAATCAGATTTGGCCCGTTTAATACTAACATAATAATTTCGCTGTGCCATGCGATATGCCTCCTTAGCATGTGGACAGTACGCGACTCGCCACCCTCGCTCTAATTTTTTACAAGCCAACTTAAGAGTACGTAATTGAACGGAGTGCCAAGGTTGCGAAGGAGTCGCCCTGAGTAGGAGAAAAAATACACCTAAACCAATCCAAAATTCAATCCATGGTGAAACCAGATATATTTTCTCAAGTTGATGAAAGAGTTCTGTTGTTTTTTCTTTGAGAGTTTTATTTGCTGGCGTTTCTTTGGGTTCACTGGGATCCTCAGAAAATGTATCAAAGTTGATGAAATAGCCAGAAGCAGTTCTGTCAATTGTTGGAATTGCATCAGGATTGTTATTAATCTTTGGAGTTGCGTCTTCCTTTGTCATATTGATGTATTCAGAGGCTACATCATTATAGATAGGTGTTTCTTGATGAACTGTTATTTGGGTCTCAAGAGGCACGAGTTCCATGGCTTTGTTAAATAGTCCTTCTTTTCTTACTGCAGGTTTATCAAAGGTGATAAGTCTTTCAGTTTGAACCTCTTGGATAGTAGCAAGATTTGGTCTTCTGCTACAACTTGGGAGTCCACTGGGCCTACTACTTATTATTGGCCACATGATTGTGACCAGGTCGATAGACACAACTCTGTTCTCCCTTTTACCAGCAAGGGGCGGTAGAACTACTGATCTTGTTCCTTGGATTGCCAAGACAGGTACTGCTTTTCTGTAAGAAGGGCCAAATTCCTTCTTCACCGCTATCTTTTCCCTGACTAGATCCCCAATATTTGGAATCCAGACAGGTCTTGCTGGGACAGGTGGTTTTTCTTCAGTGGCTGTTGGCTTTTGTATTGTATTACTCAGACTTCTTCTTGTTTCATTTAAGTCCTGTAAAACAGCCAAACGATCTTTGACATCAAAGGGTTTTTGTTCCACCACTGAAGTTTGACAATCGAGGTCTTTGATTATCATTCTAGTACCAAACAGTAATTCATATGGAGTGATTACCCCCAGAGAATTTCTTGGCAGATTGTTAAGACTACGTTGGACACTTATTAGATGTTTGACCCACCGATCACCCGAACCTAATACCTTAGCTGTTATGGATTGCTTTATGTCACGGTTTTTTCTTTCCACTACCGCATTATCCTCAGGATGGAAGGGACTAGAATACCGCAATGCAACGCCTAAACTAGCCATGGCCTCCTTGTAAGCTTGAGAGCTAAACGCAGGACCCAGGTCAGAATGTAGCGTGCCGATTGCGTATGTGCCGATAAAGACTCGCAAATCCTTTATAACAGTTCTGGCGTCAGCCGAGCGCTGGTGCCACATCCAAATAAATCTTGTCCTAGTAGTTGTGGGACCGCATCTGTCCATGATGACGTCTGCGTGTAGATAGTCTAATGCTGTCTAACAAAGACATCTGAACTGGGCTGGCTACACTGTAGTCAGGTATCTGGTAGTTGTCAAAGCTATGATATCTGTAACAGGCATCACAGTTGATTCCAAATTCGTAAACTTGGATGCTCATTCCTGGCCACCAGTACATCTCTTCTAATTCTTTTTAGAGATTTCAAGATCCCTTGATGTGTCAGACCCTCTTCCATATGTGCTTCTTCAACCAAGTAAGCTCTCCGCTTCCTGTTTGGAATTACTCTGTCCCCCACTCCAGGGATTTGAGCAAAAGGAACGGAGTTTGCATCAATTATGTATGTATGCGTGAGTGGATAGTTTAGAGGTAACGCTGCATGATTGCCTTCCATAGAAGCTTTTACTGCTAGTAACGTTTCACCATCTATTACTCTTTTTGAACGAGCGATTGTAGCTACGGAAGCTGTTTGTACAGCTGCCTTCGCGGCTTCATCAGCCACTGAATCCCTGCAATGTTAATGCCATCACGCTGATGACTCAGTGTATGTATCACGTGAGTCTTTTGTAGTTCTTTCTGTAAAAGAACTACTTGTTCCCAAAGCATTTTATGCCTAATTGTGCCACCTTTAGCGTCTTTGAAGCCATTCTGAACCCAGTTCTGCAAGTATTCATTGTAAGATTGTATGCAGTAATACGAATCGCACATATGAGTGTGGGGAATTTGCGATCGGTATTTTCAAGTGCCATCTTGAAAGCCTATAGTTCAGCTCACTGAGCTGTACAGTCTCCGAGTTATTGAGTTTTTGTGACCATAGGTCTAAATTTGCCTTCGTGCCAGAGACCTTCAACAATCGCGCACGCAGCACTATAGGCTTGTTTACCCCCAATTGTGGGCTGTGCTGATACGTCTGTATATATTATAGAGCTGTAATGTTCCAGAGGCAGAATCTCGGTCGGCAGAGGACATTCATGTTCGTATTGGAGAAATTCTTGTGTTTTCAAGTATGGGTCAAGCACGTATTCCACGTCTGTTGCAGCAAGAGAGTTAACCCATTGTATCCATCTTGGATGTAAAGCTTTTGCATTTGGAATGCTAGCTTTTGTCACTGCCTCTAAGGCAGGTACAGGTGTAACGATCATTAAGCGTTTACCCTGTACACGGGCTCTCTCCTTGGCTACTGCAGTTTGAACCACAGTCAGAATTTTCTCAGTAGAAGTGAATTTCATTTCAGCTTGTGTGTATGCTATTGGTACCGTTTCTCCTTCATTAAAAGTTAGGTACGTGAATCTGCATCTCCCTGGGATGATTCGGATCACAAGGTTGCGCACATTTTCGCGTGTCTGTAATTGTGTTTTTGCTAACATGTCTGTCTGGACTGACCGCAGAATTTCTGTGTGTGTTTGAGTCCAATTAGTTGGTTTGAAATCACGTATGAATAATTCGTAGAGAGGTTTAACCCTTTCTGCGTAATTCAGAACATAAGTTCTTCCAAAATTCAGGAAACCTAGAATTGACTGTAAGTTTTTCAGCGTCTTTGGAGGTTGTAGCAGCGCACATTTCTCTAGAAAGTTAGCTGCCAGGCTTTTGCCTTCACTTGATAACTCGTAGCCTAGAAATAGAAAATTGAGGTGGGCAATTTGTGATTTCTTAAAATTGAATTTATACCCTTCAGATGCGAACCCAAGTATTTTGGTGTTCACTCTTTTCAAGTGTACGTCCAAGTCGTCGTCTGTAAGATAGATGTCATCGACATAGGATAATGCCTCATCATCGTACGTTTGTAGTAACTCTGTTACCCTGGCTGAAAATAACCCTGGACTATTCTTGAATCCCTGGGGGAGACTGCAAAATTGCCGCTGTGTCCCCATAATTGAGAAAGCGGTCAAATGTCTGCTTTCAGGTGCAATGTTTTGACAGAAAAACCCATTCGAAATATCTAATGTGGTGTTATATTTTTGCCGCACAATGTTATTCATCAATGCTTCACGGTGTGAATTTTGTACTGCAAACGTTTTGCAACCGGAGTTTAAATGTCTAGAATCCAAAACTAGACAATATGAATTGTCTGGTTTGGAGACAGGAAACAAAGGATAGTTCATTGACGAGGTGCATGTTTCAATCACCCTTTGGTATTCAAGTTGATTTAAAATCTCCCTGACTTGTTTTTTAGCTTCTTGCTTAACTGGATACTGCCTCTGTGCAGTAGGCTGATTTTTTAACTGGATTTTATGGTGAGGAGAGTCCTCATCCCATCCTACGTGATTTTATATAATGTTGGAGTCTAGGCCACAGCCCATTTTCTGGCATATGTGTATTTTTTATGAATTGGAATGTGATTTGAGAAGGCTGGCATAAATATTTCTTTGTCATGTGGGCAATCCCTGACAAATTCAGGCGGCCAGTCTCATTCAGCTAGAAGAATGTTATAGCCCTTAGAGAGCTTCTCCCAAAAGAGTGCTCTTATTTTTCTAGTTATGTCCCCCTCCATCCGGAGTGTTACTTCATATGACTTGTGGGGTACACTAACCCTGGTGTCTGCAGTTTCAACTTGAATGGATTAATTCAAGTCCACTGTCTCCAGATGATCCTTCAGGATCCTGCGAACTATGGTGATCTCTGCTGTCTAGCATTGTCTGAGCCCACTCCCCGTTCATGAGTTGTGTCTTCAAGATCCTCGGCTTGTCTGATCTTTATGCTTGCTACCTTCTTTTTGGTGAATTGAGCTTTTTTGCTTTGGTGAACGGGTTCTTTGTCTTTGGACTTGACGCGTTCCTCTTTCTGTTCTGACCATCCTCTTCTTTCCGATTTCTGCGAGGAAGTCTGAAAAGATCGAGAGGGATGTGTATCATTATCTTGATATCTATCAGGTTTTTTCAAATTATCCCTATTCCTAAGGTTATACCTTTTTTAAGAGGGCTCCCGTTGGGGAGACCTACCTCCTCGTTGGGGAGATCTTTCTCTGGATTGAGAACGTTTCTCTTTAGGAAGTGTCTGTTTAGTATTTTCCCACTTCTATTTAGTAGTAGTGAGATTATTTTTATTAAATACTTTTTCAGGATTTTCTGTTAATTCGGGTTTTACCGGTTTCCCACCCAAACTATCTCTTCCTAATTCTTCATAAGATTTTTCAATAATTCTAGCAAGCTCATATAGTCATTCTGTTATATCTGTTTCTTTTAACTTTTGGCAGATTGCCACGGATGCTGCTTCACCTCTAATGTTAGCTAATAATATAGCCGAGACCTGTTAGAAATCTTTTAGTAATTTCATACCTAGATTTAAGGCCGGTTCTGGACCGTATTTATTTTGAATCTGCCTCAGAACGTATGGTATTACCGCCATTGACGGTACACCATGTGTTTTTGTGTAGATTGAAGCAAAGACTGTACCCCAAGTGTCACAGTCCTCCACATGTGGTGCTATCCCCATTGGTAAACAGATTGTCAGAATTCTGTGTTTCTCATTAGGTGTACTATCAGGGAATACTGCCTCTATTTGAGTAATCTTTTTAGCTAACCAGAACGGAATTTGTTCCCTCTTTGTGGGTAATTTACCAATGACTGATTGTATAGTCTGTGGTGTAATTTTGTTTGTGTTCCCCTGGTGAGGGTTGTGCTGTGGAATCCTTACAGCTGGTTGGACTGTTAAAGTCTGCATGACATTTTGAACCAATTGTCTAACCAATCTATGTGAGCTAACAGTTCTGGACCTGTCATTCTGTTAATGTCTTGATGTGGTGTGTAGCTGGCTAGTACCGGCCATGTTGTTCCTGGTCTACCTAGTGGACCGAGCCTGGTAATGTGATTTTGATGTTGTAGGGCGCCTTTAAACCAGAGCTGATGCTCTTGGTAAGGTATTGGAATTTCAACGTCCTCAAAAGGAATGTATTCCTCTGGAGGTTCCTCTACTTTGTAGTAGTGGAACTCGTGTGTTACTGCATTTGCTGCAGGAAATAGAATCCATGAATAGAATACCTGTCTGCCGATATTCATGTGCCTCTATAACAAAGATTACTTTACCACTTCTTGATGATACACCATTTTCTATAAGTTTTATAGTTATGGTTTTTCTTACATTTACCGGGATGATTATTGCATCCGCGTCATTTTGTTGGAGACTTGTGTCATCTAAGACTGCTTGAGCTGCTGCTCTAGCTCTCTCCCTTTCATCGTCACTCACCGTCATTTTGTCGACTGAAAGTTTTTTTGCAGAGCAACATTTCAAGGAAACAAAGATTAGATGCACAATATTTTGGAACACTGTATCCTTCAACGTTGAATAAACCAAAAACGAATACATAGGATTTTCGTCCTACTCAGTTTTGGCAGATATTAACCTTTTACCCACTCCAGACATCTATTCAGACCCCCCAAGATATATCGGCATGGATTAGCAAATTTAGCGGCACAAAAATGAAAATTTAGTGGCACAAAAATGGAAATTTAGCGGCATTTAGCGGCATTTTATTTTGGGTTTTTTGCAACACCAAACACAGATATCTTACTGTTTGAGTTATTTGACAACATGGAGTTATGTACATTTTGTTTATTTACAATTCAGCCCATTTGTTTTAGTTAAAAGGCAGGTTAATCTTGGCCATGTATGTTCAGTTCTTCTGAGCCCCCACAGGTTTCAGACTAGGCATGCTGGAGGCAGAGACAGGTCTCGAAGCGAGTGGGATGGGTATGCTCAGACGTGAGTCCCATAATCTCCATGCCACTGGAATCAAGCTATCCAGGCTGATGAGGGCTGAAAGCCCGAAACCTGTCCTTGGATGCTTGTTTCCAGTCCAGGGAGGACTTGGCTTGGCAGTTCGGGCTGGACTGTACCCATGGGGCACAGGGTCAAGACTGATTTGCATATGGCTGGGTTCAAACTGGAATGGCATGGTGAGCAAAAAAACGATGGATTTTGGCCCAGATCTCTGTACTGGGGTGAATGTATGACTTTTTCTGCATTCTGTCCATCACCTGTTGTTTTTACAATCCACAATGTTTTAAGGCAAAGGTCATGCAAGAGCTGCTATATTTTCTAAGGAATATGCAAAATTTGTAAGGTTGTGGCCTGGGAAAGTCCACTCATTTCCTAAACCCACTTGTAAGCAAAATGACTTGTTGTCTGAATGAGGCTGTGAATACAAAACATTGTTCCTTAACGCATGTCAGTCAAGGTTAAAGTACAAAACAGCATAAACAGGTTGACTCTGAAAAGCTGCACACAAGGACTATATGAAATGTTGACAAAGAAAAACGAAGTGCCTTAGTAAGAGGGTTTAAGAAATGCCAGGAAAACAGTCGAGCAGTAAGTTGGGCGGTAAGCTGTGTCCTCTCCAAAGCAAGATGCAAATTTGCCTTTTACTCGATCAATTTGCTTGCTACTAACCCCACTCAAACACACAATACTGTCAGAAGGTGTAATATAAAACATTGACTTAAATGAAAATGTTGTGACTGGTGCCAGGATCCCGTTAGCAGGGAACAAGAAGCTGTTCCGAAGTCATTTCCGACCCACAGAAATACTAAAAATAAAAGATTAATGTCCCCCGAAGGCCCGCCGAGGGCCGCCGCACACGGGGGACGCGGCGGGCCTCGGGGGACATTAATCTTTTATTTTAGTATTTCTGTGGGTCGGAAATGACTTCCGAACAGCTTCTTGTTCCCTGCTAACGGGATCCTGGCAGGGACGGACGTACCTCTTGTCTGTGTTCGCCGGCCGGCTGTTCTCCTGCTCCGAGTCCGCTTCCCTGGTCTCTGGAGAAGAGGAAGAGTCTTCGTGTGTGTGTCGCTGCCGCTTCTTGCTGGTCTTCTCCCTCTCTCGGCCGCCGTGGTCTTCTCCCTCTCTCGGCCACCGTCCTCGACCTCCTCTCGCTCCTTCTCTCGCCGCGAAATCCTGGGGAATGGAAAATGGGTGCGCATGGGGCTGGATTTTAAGGCGGAAACGGGCGGAAAACGGCAGAGACGGCGGAAACGGCAAATTTTGCGGGCTTTTGCCCAAATATCGCGGCATTTCAACAGATCGGCCGATTTCGCGATTTTTTTGCAAATCGCGAAATCGCGATAAGCTGGAGGGTCTGTCTATTGGAGTATTTTAAGGGAAAAGGGGTTAGAGTTACTCTAGTATCTAGCATTAAATTATCGCCTTACCAAACGTTGGGCGCCATGTAGTGTAGTTCCTATATTCCCAATAGGCTCTGCGCATTGGAATAATATATACTGTAGTTTAGACGTAGGACTGAGGTCGACTAGGTCTCTACCGAATATATTAAACTTAATAGTGAGTGCCAGCTAGCTCAGAGGTCACTAGAAACTTTCGCGAATAAACAAGAAGGGATTAGTTTCTGACAACCGCATAAACATGACAACTTTGTTTCCCAAGAATAAGAAATCAATCTCTAGAGTGGTGGAAACAATAGATAGCCATTTTACTCAGTCAATCGTGCATGTTTCGTTTCACCAGAGGTGCTGAGAAAATAGAGAGATAGGCATTTTAAATAAAAGTATTTATTGAACAGTCTTCTTTCTCAAGCATAAGAAATGTACTGCTACAATCGTAATACTTGTCATAAAGTACAATGCATATAATACGAAGAGTAATACAAAGTTGTACTGTAAAAGCATGATATGGTTTCTAAGCCATAAAAGAGAATAAAATGTATACAATACATACAGTAATAAATAATGACTAAAAGTACTCAACTGGTGCTTCTAAAATACGCCTACCCCGGTGTACCTAACCTAAGTCTAGTACAAGGGAAGTAGTAAGTGAGGAGTAGCTTAAGTTTAGTAGTTCTCTGCCAGGAATCTATTCCAAGAATTCTCTAAGAGGTCTAATCAGCTCCGTACCTTGGTTTTAGAATGAAGGAGATCTTGTATCTCTCTCTCAGGACTCGATTTCCCAGATACCCGCAAGGGTAGTCCGGAAACACTGGAGCTGGATTTCTCGGCAGGAGAATAGACAGTGCGTGAGCTGGAGGGTCGGCTTCCTTCGGCACTTGCTGCTGCAGGGTCGTCGGGCAAGTAAATAGTCGATCTGCTCCAAACCACTGTGTGTTTGACTGGGCAAACCTAGGCATATTTATACTTCGAAGGTGCCGAGTTTGACGCATGATTGGACTTAATAACATCACTCAAAGGCTAGATTCTTTGAAAACTCCAGGATTTCTTGGAGAACTCAATATTCAATCAAGCAGGGGGAAGTCCCTAGCCACTGGGGGCGGGTTTTTCCAAGAAAACGTTGTTGATTCTCGGAACTTAGTGGAAGTAGCCATGCCGTATTTGGGCTGTAAGGCTTAGGCCAAATATGGTATTGATTTCTATGCCTATATAAGGATATGATAAAGTATACCTATATGAGGGCATGAATCGGGAAAATTTACACTAGGGTCCTAGATTAATAATTTACAACAATCCGTGGCTTCGCAGAATTCTTTGCTTGTTTGCGCTTTCAAATTGCGTGTTCGTGAGATATTTCTCCCCAAGCACACAAACAGCATTTGTGAACAGGGAAAAAGCATCGCGGAGTGGAACAAGCAATTCTGCGTGTTCACAGAACGTTTGCGTGCTCGCAGAGATTTTTTACTATTTCGCGGAGCTTTGCATAGCGCGACTAGGTACATTTCGCCCACCCCTAAAAGGGACGATGCAGATTTGGTCTCCTCCTAGTTGAGATCAAAGTGGACACATGTTAACGCAATACACCATGAGATGTGTACAACATCTTATGTTTTGACTGATACAACGCCAACAATGACTGTCATCACATTTGAGTCACAGACCAGCTTACATGTCAGGACTCCTTCAGCTACACAACTCGTACACTTGTCCCCTTTCACACAGCAAGTACCTCTGAAACAACATATGACTATCAGAATGCACATTGGGATATGGCCACATCTAGCATGAGCAGGCCTGGGAGTATTTCGTTCAGCATATGTGTGAAACTCCAACACCACTGTCTCACATCTAAATCAAAATCTGTGCATTAGCAAAGAAAAGTAGACCAACACATCTGCACATTGTTCATTGCGATCACTAATGTCACTGTATGGCACCCAAATTGTGGTAGCTACCGCCTGGCATCAGCAGTGTGTCACCACCAATCCCCAAAACACAAGTGCGGTAGAAATAGCCAAATACACATGCCCAAATGGCGGTTGGCATGCTCCGCCACCCAAATCGCGGTAGCTACCGCCTGTCACCAGCAGAGTGTTACCACCAATCCCCAAAACGCAAGTGCTGTACTGATAGCCATATACACATGCACAAATAGCAGTTGGCATGCTCCGCCACCCAAATCGCAGTCACTCATTTTAATGTATGTCACCCAAATGGTGGTAGCTACCACCTGGCACCAGCAGTGTGTCACCACCAATCCCCAAAATGCAAGTGCGGTAGTGATAGCCATATACACATGCTCAAATGGCGGTTGGCATGCTCCGCCACCCAAATCACGGTAGCTACCGCCTGTCACCAGCGGAGTGTCACCACCAATCCCCAAAACTCATGTGCGGTACTGATAGCCTTATACACATGCCCAAATGGTGGTTGGCATGCTCTGCCACCCAAATCACGGTCAATCATGTTAATGTGTGGCACCCAAATCACAGTAGCTACCACCTGGCACCAGTGGTGTGTCACCACCAATCCTCAAAATGCAAGTGCTGTAGTGATAGCCATATACGCATGCCCAAATGGCGGTTGGCATGTTCCGCCACCCAAATCATGGTAGCTACTGCTTGGCACCAGCGGTGTGTCACCTCCAATCCCCAAAATGCAAGTTCGATAGTGATAGCCATATATACATGCCCAAATGGCGGTTGGCATGCTCCGCCACCCAAATCGTGGTCACTCATGTTGATTTAGGGCACCCAAATCGCAGTAACTACCGCCTGGCAGCAGCGGTGTGTCACCACCAATCCCCAAAGTGCAAGTGCGGCAGTAATAGCCATATACACATGCCCAAATGGCGGTTGGCATGCTCCACCACCCAAATCATAGTAGCTACCGCCTGGCAGCAGCGGAGTGTCACCACCAATCCCCAAAATGCAAGTGAGGTAGTGATAGCCATATACACATGCCCAAATGGTGGTTGGCATGCTCCGCCACCCAAATCGCGGTCACTCATGGTAATGTATGGCACCCAAATCGTGGTGGCTACCACCAGGCACCAGCGCTGTGTAACCACCATGGACCGTGCCCATACAGCCAATGGGAAACGCAATCGTGGTAGCCCAATGCAATTTTGAAAATCGCGGTAGGCATGCTCCGCCACTGCAGGGCCAGTCATTGGATGCAATTGAAAGATGCACCACCACGGTAGCACCCACCTGGCCTCTGCGGTGTGTCACCGCCATGGACCATGCATTTACAGCCAATGGGAACCGCAATTGCAGTAGCATGATGCAATTTTGAAAATCGCGTTAGGTGTGCTCTGCCACCGTGGGGCCGGCATTGGATGCAATTGAAAGATGCACCACCGTGCTAGCGCACGCCTGGCTCCTGTGGTGTGTCACCGCCATGGACCATGCCCTTACATCGAACGGGAACTGCAATTGCAAAAGCCTAATGCAATTTTGAAAAACTGAGTAGGTGTGCTCCGCCACTGCAGAGCCAGTCATTGGATGCATTTGAAAAAGGCTGACCTGAAACACCAATTGCAGCATCTTAGAACCACTGAAACTAGCGCAGGGGACTATATATGTGTGGGGAAGAACCTCACATTTCCACAGATCACAGAGCCTGCTGCCTGCCACCTCTCCCCACCAACTGCTGCTGCTGTCTCCAGGGACTGCTGCCTGCCACCCCTCACCACCAACTGCTGCTGTCTTCAGGGACTGCTGCCTGCCACCCCTCACCACCAACTGCTGCTCCTACTGTCTCCAGGGACTGCTGCCTGCCACCCCTCACCACCAACTGCTGCTGCTGATGATTCCAGGGACTGCTGCCTGACACCCCTCACCACCAACTGCTACTGCTGCTGTCTCCAGGGACTACTGCCTGCGACCCCTCACCACCAACTGCTGCTGCTGCTGTCTCCTGGCCACAGTGATGATGAGGACTGAGAAGATCCAGGCCAGTCCCTTCACCAGCGAGGAGCTGGAGGTCCTGGTGGACGAGGTGCTCACAAAGTATCCAAGGCTATATGGTGCCCCAAATGTCATGGTAAGTCTTCAACATTAGGAGTGCAAGTGCAGTGGTGGCACAAATGAAATTGAGCTGCTGCAGTATGTGCCTGAGAGTGTGGGGTTTTGCCATGCACTGCCTAGCATGCTTCATCCAGGGGAAAGGGGTGTGTAGCCTATTTCACACGTTTACCTGCCTGCACATTAGAATTTATGGGACACGTATTGTCTTGTCAGCCATACAGTGACGCAGCAAGTTGATAATGCAGGAGTCAGGACAGTGATTGGTTGTGTGAATGGCTGTGTGGGTCCCTTGTTGTTCCCCTCAGTGTGAGCCCACCTGGCCTGCACAGTCACCACCCAATCTGACAAGGACACATCACTGACTGCACAGAGTGTTACCTTTTTCTTTTTTTTCCTCACTCTCCATCTATGAGCCATCTCAGTCCTGTAGATTGCACACAACAGGCCTTTGTAGAAGAGTGTGGCTTTGTGAGATCATGTCCTTCGATGTGACATCCATGACACAGTGAGCCATTCACAGGGCAAGGACATAGAGTGCTGCGCAGCGTTGTACTCAGTGAGTCAACCCCATAACATATATGATATGTAAGGTATGTTTTGCTCTACCTGACAATGCATAGTAGATGTGGGCAGGCTACACATGGCTTTCTGTGCTGGCATCTTGCATGTGTTTGAGATGGGCCGGTACTGTGTCCACCCTCATCCCTGCATGCATTTACGTGGGATTCTACCATGTTGTTGTTCCATTTGAGATGCATTCTTGTCACTGTTAGGCAAATCTGTGAATTTGGGATGATTTAGTATCATGCCCTTGTACTGAGAGATATTGGTACATAACACTGTGTCACTGATGATTTCCCCCTCTTGTCTCCCGAGCCTGCAGCTCAAAGTCCACCAGCGGAAGGCCATGTGGAGGGCCAGTGCTCTAGGTGTCTCCAACTGGCGGCGCACATACTGCCACAAGAGGTGGGATGACATCTGCTGGAACGTGGCAGAGATGATGCTGGGGCTGCTCCCTAGGACTAGCAGGTTGGCATGCCAGAGCATGACAGCACTAATGGCCCGCATCTCGGCTGTGACACCGCCTGAGCTGGATGCACATTTAAAGGAGCATCAGCAGAAGCTAGGGGTGAGTATTCATGGAAGGGTGACTTTGGCTGTGAGGGGCTGCATGTGTTCGCAGGCTGGGCCAGCGCTGGGCTCTGTGATGTTGGTAGTGTGATGCAGGAGCTTGTAAGTGGCCTCTGTGTTGGATGCAGCTGTCATGCCTTTGCCCTACATGTACTTCCTAATATGATTTGCGTGGTGGGCATTGACATTGCATTCTGAGTCTTGGGCATCAGGTAGGGTCTGCGTTGTGGTGGTCTGAGAACCCAAGTGGAAGGGAACAGCAGAATGCCTAATCTGTGTGAGCTTTCATCAATGTGTGCATTGCATGATCTCAGAATTGTGAGGCTTAGACATCTGAAGCCAATGTGCAACAGTAGTTGTGCCCCACAGTACAACATGGTGGATGGCATGAGCTCATGGCCATTGTGGACTGTTATGTTGTAGTTTGTATCTGTGTGTTCCCCTTGTGCTCCATCCAGATATGCCAATGGCAACATGTTGTGGGGTTCATCTTTGCCCCCATCAGGGCCCAAGGTCTGATCCGATCTATTTGTGTGTTTGGTTAAACTGAGCCACTGGCGGGATATTGTGCAGTGTGATCATCACATGGCCCACTTATGCCTGGTTTGCTTGTTGGCACGCAATGTTCGAGTTTAAAATTTAGGTCGCACAATGTTGCACAGGGTGGTGTGCAACATGTATATTTCATCATCTTCAGTGATTCTTTGTTTGCATATGATTGTTCTGTTGATGCCAATGAACTGACCCTACATCTCTCTCTCATGCAGCATCTCCCGTGGGCACGGAAGGATAGGGGACGGACACCAGCGGTCAGGCATCAAGCACAACTGCTGCACACGAGCACAGTGACACAGATGTGACCAGTGCCTTGGAGGGGGACAAGGTCTGCTTGAGGAATCACAGCCAGAGACGCAGACTTCAACGTCATCGGACGCCAGCGTTGATGCATCTATGTTGGCGGGCACAGGGAATGGGGATTCTGCCTCCTTTTCCACCACACAGTGTACAGTGCCTACCCTCCCACCTACATCCACTATTGCTGCCTGTGTTCGCATCAGTAAGAAGGGAAGAGTGTCCTTCATTCAAGGCACCGCTTCACCCTGTCCCCCTGCTGCCATCAGTGCTGAGTCTGTGAACCTTTTACGCCAGCTGTGTGTGGAACAGACAGCTTTCCTCAATGCCTTTGTAGACCAAAACAAAAATTTGGCACAGGTAGTTGCTTTCATGGAGGGAATTCATTCAGACGTGGGTGGGCTACACTGGACTGTCCAGTCTTTGGCCGCCGCTGTGACGGTGGGCGATCAGCTGGCACAATCTCAGAGTCCAGCTTCAGTCCCTTTGTCTACCCCCTGCCGGTGGCCACATCTGACATTAGTGACTACACATCTCACACCTCAAGGGCAAGATACAGCATGCAGCAGCACACAGCAGCAGCAGCCCAAGAGGTCCAGGGCACAGACACCATCCCCACAGAAAACTAAAGCCTCCTCAGAGCGCAAAGGCTAAGGCCCGTCAAGCGACACCAAGGGCCACAAAGACAAGAAGCAGGCCTCAGGGTCACATGCCTCAGAGACATCCCCAGCCCCAAACTCTACTGTCCCAAAAGCTTCTCGCAGAGACAAGCAGACAGTTTCCGTGCCGCTAAAAAGGTGATGTCTGCTAAGAATACACGTAAGAAGCTCCAGGGCAGATTCATCCACGACCTCAACTCCCATCCAAAGCCCTGTGAAGCAGGGAAAGGAGGGCACTGTAGGGGGTACACCTGGTAAACAAGGGATGGAGGGGAAAAGGCAAGGCCAAGCGTCCTGCTGGATCCAGCATGTCCCCAGAGGGAGGGCCACCGTCTGCACCTGATGCAGCTTTGGTGGTGAGTGTACCTGTTGTGTCCACACCACTTTCCATTAATCCCAAGACAGGGAAGCCCTTTAAAGTCCCCAAGAAGTGGGAAGGAACCCCTCCACAATCTCCCACCGACACTGTGTCTCAAGGCAGCATGACTCCACCTCCACGTGCCACTACACTAGCTGGTCCAAGCAGCCCTCTGGCTTCTCAGGCCAATGATGCCTCTACCTCAGCTGGGCTTCTCTCTCCCTGGTCCAGTCCTCCAACTGTTCCTGACACACAGCCACCTGCCAGTCAGACTGACAGACAAGTCTGAATGGAAGTCCCCTTCACTCTCCTGTCTCGCCCACAGCGGTGCCTGTACTGCCTCTTTTTACCCCCCTTACAGTGTTCGTAACCATGGCAGAGTACAGTCACACACATTTCCTGTGCAAGACCTCATGTTACTACTCTGCACCTTGAACTGGCCACTGGCCTTGTTGTTCCCTGCTGTTTTCCCCTTACCTGTGCAGGTTCTCATGGACATACTCTGCAACTTGAACTGGCCACTGGCCATGTTGTTCACTGCTGTTTGCCCCTTACTTGAGGAGGAACTCATGTAACTACTCTGTACATTGGACTGGCCACTGGCCTTGATGTGTGACTCTTACCTGTGCAGCTTCTCATGGACATTCTCTGCACCTTGAACTGGCCACTGGCCTTGTTGTTCACTGCTGTTTGCCCCTTGCCTGTACAGGATCTCATGTACCTCAACTGCACTTTGTCCTGGCCACTGGCCTTGTTGTTCACTGCTGTTTGCCCCTTGTCTGTGCAGGATCTCATGTACCTCATCTGCACCTTGGACATACCACTGTCCTTGATGTTCAATGCTGTTTGCCACTTACCTGTGCTGGATCTCATGTACCTCATCTGCACTTTGTCCTGGCCACTGGCCCTGTTTTTCACTGCTGTTTGCCCCTTGCATGTGCAGGATCTCATGTACCGCAACTGCACTTTGTCCTGGCCACTGGCCATGATGTTCACTGCTGTTTGCCTCTTGCCTGTGCAGGATCTCATGTACCTCATGTGCACTTTGACCTGGCCAGGCCTTGTTCTTGTCTACTTTTGGTGCCTATCTGTGTCATATGTGAATACAAAATAGTTACTCCTGTTGTTTGCCTTGCCAGTGTCCTTGCTACATAAAACGTTTTCTGTGTGGGTATGGTTTACTGTGACACATGCACGATATGCCACTTCAACATGGCCAATGGCTTGTTTCCTCTGATCATGTTTTATCCACTTTGGGGTCTCAGACTTGTGCATCTGTGAGTGTTGAGTTAGCTGTATGTATGTTTGCTGAAGGACTGCTGAACTTCCTGGGTGTGTTGTTGTCTGTGTGCTCTTTTGATTGTTGTTGTGGGTGTTCATTGGGTGTCACTCATATCTGTGTGGAACTGGTATGTTTGTTGTGCACACACTGCTTGGTGTGCATGCAGTGCTGTGAGTGAATGTTGCCTTGTCCTTGCCTGGTGTGCATCCCCTGATGTACTGTTGCGTTTGCTATGTGATTTTCTTGGCATGTGCATCTGTTGTGTGTGTGGTGATTATTTTAAAATATAAATGTATTTACTTAAATATTTAAAACTCACTGCTTTTTAACTTTTGTTATTCTTTGCACTCATTTCCTACATTGCGCACGTTCAAGATTACCTGGGAAGTTTACATTCCATTATCTGGTGTGTCTGTGTGCAGTGTTTGGGCTGTGTTGTCTCTTGCCGTTGACAGATGCTCTGTGTGTGGTGTTCTATTTGCATGTCAGTGTGTGTGTTTTGTTGGTATGTTTCATTGAGATGTGTGTTGCTAGTGTGTTGTGCCTTACGTGTGTGTCTGTCACATGAACTTAGGTCTTTTGTAGTTCCTGTGGTTGTGTTTGATGCGTCCTTGTGTTTTCTCCACATACTTGAGCTGTCTCTTGCCATTCTTGTGCATGTGCAGGCATGTGGTACACTATGACACCATGTTGACTTGATTTGTAGTTTGGTATGTCTGTCTGTATGTCATTGTAGGCCCATTTCTCCCAGTTTGTGTCCATGCTTGTTTTGTGATGAGGCACTTCTTGTCTGTGTTGTGGTATGTTGTCTGTGCATTGTTCCTGACCTATGAGGTTGTGTACTACTGTTGTGTCTGTGCTCCTATCGCCTTTCCACAGTTTTGCTGTCTGGTTTTGTTGTGGTTCTGTGTGTGTTTTTATTGAGTTATGTGTTGTTTGTGCACACATTGGTTCAGGCTTCCCTCTGTGTGTGTGTGTGTGTGTGGATGTGTGTGTGTGTGTGGTTTGTGTGATGTTTGTGCATACCCCCAGGGAGTGTTATTGTTTGTCAGTGTATTGACTGGACATTATTGGCACCCTTCTGTGTGTTTGACACTGGTGTTGTGTGCTGCAGGTGTGATGGGGGGTATGTGTGAATGTTCATACTTGTGTTTGACAGTCATGGAGTGTTGCAATGGGCCCTGTGTGTTGTGCTGCTGACATACTCCTGTCAAGTAGTTGGATACAGATGTGTGGCTGTTCACTGTTTGACTTCATACTCTTCCTTTCACCCCTGTGCCTATACATGGATTGCCTTGCTGTCTCACTCAGTTGTTGCACTGAGGTGACTGTGGTTTGACTTCACTCACTGTGCCAGCCATGTGTGATTTGATGTGCTGAGGGTGTTGTTATATATTCCTTCTCTTGCATGTGATGTGCACATGCTTCGTGGTTGGCTCCTTGGCCTTCCGATTTTGTGTGCACCTCACTTTGGCTTTCCTATATGTTGTACTCAATTGCTGCTGGCTTGTGGTCTGTGTATGTGGCTGTTTGTCAGTATGGGGTATGTCTGTGTGACTTGGCAGTCTGTGTGTCCAGTGGAGTGATTGTTCATTATCTGTGTGTGTGTTAATTTTGTGCTTGGACTCAGTTTTCTTGCCATGAGTGTGGTGTTGTTGTGGTGTGTGGGCTGCCCTGGTCCTGTGTTTCTGTGCTGTGTCTTCTTCTGCAGCCACGCCTGCTGTGGCTGTCTCCCTAGTTGTTTGGTGTGTGGTGCAGGGTGTGGGCTCACCTGGCTAGTTATTGTGCATGGGGAGCACAGGAGGGGTACATGGCATGTCCATTCATGTTGGGGGCACCTATTGTGTGGATAGTGAAGGTGTGGCCCTGTGGTCTTTGTGCACTGCCCGTGCCTGGCGCCGGCCCTGCCTTCAGTATTGTGCCCATGTTTTCCCGTGGCTTCACCGCTGCAGTGACGTGACCGGGACATTATTTTACAAGATCGCGGTAGATGGGTGACCCGGATGCAGAGGGGTGCTTTTGTGTCAGGTAGGACATGTGTGGGTACACTTGTGAATGTGTTCCTGTCCCAACCAGGGTTTCTGGTGTGGACAGGAACCCAACATCAGCCCTGGAGTTGTGTGTTGTGGTTTTGTGCGGGATTTTGTGTTTGCGTAGTTGCGGCGGCGTCCGCGACAGTCCAAGCGTTGCTGGTAATGTATCAGGTACAGCACCGGGAAGACGTGTAGAGCTGGATCCATTGCGGTCATGACCAGGTGGTAGGGAATGGGACTCTGGTTTCGTGCTCCGCTGTCGTGTTTCCGCCTCTATGGTTAGGCAGTTTCTGCGGTGCGACTGGATGTTTGGTCATCCTGATTTGTACAGTGGATGGGACGTCATTCTGCTCGGCGGTGAGTCTCCATTGGCTCCCACCGCTGTGATGGCGAGCGCACTTTGATGGCGGGTCACATTGCACCACGGCGGACGGGAAATTGGCTATGTTTGGCCATACTAATATGGCGGGCGTGAGGACCGCTGCTGGTGTGCAGAAAAAGCATTTTCCACCACCGTCAGCACCGCAGTGGTGCCTCTGCCCGCCATCATAATAGACCTCATAGTTTGGAGTGAGAATAGTAAGTTATATATGTTTAGTGTCCAGCACCTTCCTTGAGTTTTAGTAATTTGGAGTGGAATAATATATTTTATATGTTTATTGTTCAGCACTTTCCCTGAGTTAATATATTTTAGAGTGGGAATACTATATTCCATATATTTATTGTTCAGCGAATATATGACGTTAAAACACAAAAAATTATAACGCATGCTATTACAACGTGTTTTTTACATCGCAACTACCATTACATTGCATGATTTTACAACGCATGCCATTACCACGCATTTTACCATTACAACACATTCCGTTACAACGCATAATATTTTTAGGGCAACAGTAGGGTTAGTGTTGGATAGAGTAGGGGTAAAAAATACTATTCCCACTCCAGTGAGTGCACCAGTAGGGTAAGTGTTGGATAGTGTAGGGGTACAAATTACTATTCCCATTCCAGTGAGTGCAGCAGTAGGGAAAGTGTTGGGTAGTGTAGAGGTAAAAATTAATTTTCCCATCTATCCCAGAACCCATACCCACCCTAAAACACAAAAATCTTGATTACTTACTTTATAATGCATTGTAATGGCATATGTTGTAATGGTATGCATTGTAATGGCATGCTTTGTAGTGACCTGCGTTGTAATGGCATGCAATGTAAAGATAGTTCTGTTGTAACAGTTGCATTGTAAAAGCAGTGTGATGTAATGACTGCGCTGTAAGGGATGTTACCCTTGTCCAGCACCTTCCCTGAGTTAATATAGTTTGGAGTGAGAATAATAAATTATATTTCTTTAGTGTTCAGCACCTTCTCTGAGTTTTTGTAGTTTGGAGTGGGAATAATATATTTTATATGTTTATTGTCCTGCACTTTCCTTGAGTTAATATGGTTTGGATTGGGAATAGTATATTTTATATGTTTAGTGTCCAGCACCTTCCCTGAGTTTTTGTATTTTGGAGTGGGACTAGTATATTTTATATGTTTTTTGTCCAGCACTTTCCCTGAGTTAATATAGTTTGGAGTGGAAATAGTATCATTTATATATTTATTGTCCAGGATCTTCACTTAAGTAATATAGTTTGGAGTGAGATTAGTAAATTATATATGTTTAGTGTCCAGTATCTTCCCTGAGTTTTTGTAGTTTGGAGTGGGAATAGTATATTTTATATGTTTATTGTCCAGCACTTTCCCAGAGTTCATATAGTTTGGAGTGGGAATGTTATATTTGATATGTTTATTGTCCAACACCTTCCTTGAATTAATATAGTTTGGAGTGAGAATAGCAAATTATAAATGTTTAGTGTCCAGCACCTTCCCTGAGTTGTTGTATTTTGGATTTGGAATAGTATATTTTATATGTTTATTGTGCAGCACTTTCCCTGAGTTAATATAGTTTGGAGTTGGAATATAATTTTGTATATGTTTAGTGACCAATGCCTTTTGTGAGTTAATGCATATTGGAACGAGAATAAAAAATGTAGTTCTTTATTTTAGAACAAGATTAATGAAAATAATGTATGTTTAAGTGGTAATAGTATGTAATATATGTTTATTAAATTATTTATCTAAAACAGCAATTATATGTAGAACAATGATTTTAATGCAAATACAGTGTAAGAAAAATAACATAGGAATCAAGTACATAACAATATTTGTATTTTATTTATTTATTTACGTTTCATATATATTATGATAAACACATTTGTTTAACCTCTGATATGTCACATATTTACTACTTATTTAAACATAAATATACAATTTTTAAGCATCAAACAATGTTATGTTTTATATAATGTAAAAGTTGGTAAATATGTACATTTTTACAAACAAAAGATGCAGTTACCACTGTTTTGAATACAATTTTTATTATATATATTTTTTAACAGCTATACATTTTTTTCAAACAGTAAATATACATTAGATAATTAAATACAGTTTATATTATTCATAATATACATTTTGTAACTATCTTTTCATTGTATTTTTATTTTTATTTATTTGCATAATTGATACTAAATAATATTGTGTTTTGTATAATATTATTTAATTTGTCTCAAAATGTTATATTAGACAGCTAAGTAAGCATTTTGTAAAAGAAAAATATTTTTAACATTAATACCATTTTTTACATTTTTAGCAAGCAGTACAATTGTGTCTCTTACAATAATAAGTTATTATAATTTTTTAATATATAATAATAAATATTATTTGTGTTGTAATATTTACTATTATACATTTTACAGTTTTTAACATAACAGAAAAAACCTTTTTACATTAGTAATATTAATAAGTATTTTTAAACCGTTTTTTACATAACATTTCTAATTAATATTGATTTAAATGTGGGAAAGTATTTTTGTTATTTTAATTTGGTGCCCATTTTTGAAACTACGTTCTATTTTCTAGGCTATCAGTGTTGTTTTAGGTCATTTCTGAGAGGTTAAGCTCGTGGTTGGAAGCTGCGTCACATCAGTTAAGGTAAGTTTAATTTAATTGCTTTTATTTCAAAATGTGTTTTATTGAAAATTTTCTCAGAGAGTCTGACAAAAGCATTACCTAGGCAACATTAGTTGAAAATATCATCCTCCCAGATATACAGTTCACTCATGGAAGTTACAGTTTTCCCACCAGGTCCGAGGCGAATGAACTTTCATATATAACACAGCATCATCATAACATGTTGCATTCCTGTCAATGTTTTCAAATAACAATCTACCCACCCTAGAGAGTAACAGAGAAAGGCAACTTAATTATGCCTAAATTAAAGGGAAATAAACATAACAGAGATGTCATGATGCAAATTAGAAAAAAGTGAGCATAAGGAGGGGGCTATCGGGGCCTCTGCTGAGATGCTCAATGCACATTTTATAGATCCCCTTTGATGTGAAGTGATTAAATAAGGAACAAATTGAGGGCCCTAAGCCTTGGATTGCAAGCCGTCAAAGGAAGCCCCTCTGATAAGTAGCTGACCAGTGGAGACCAAATGTAATCAAATCCTTTCCTGGTGTCTTCAATTATATCAGTCATGCGCACCAAAGCCAAAGCCCTCCACAATCTCGCATGCCATTGGGTTAAGGATGGGGCCTCTAGCTTCGTCCAAGCCACCGCAACAGCCATTTTGGCGGCCCTCAAACATAGCCACATCACTGATTGTCACCCTATGTCTGTCTTCTCAAATTTGGATCTCGGACCCCAACAGAACCTGTTCCATGGAGCTGGGAATGGGATAGCCTAAGATAAGTTTGATTTGGGACTGAATCTCCTTCCAAAAATGTTTAATGACTGGACAATCCCACCAAATATGTCTGAAATCACCTAACAACCCACACAACTTTCCAGCACCTATCAGATGAACCGGGAAAAATCGTGTGTAGTTTCTGAGGGTGCAAGTACCAATCATACCTGATTTTATAGTGTGCTTCCCTGAGATACATGGAGCAGTTATATTTCACTATATTCCTACCTAAATGCTCTCAGTGGGCATCTACAAGAGCGTTCCAAAAACGTTTGAAACGCGACGTCGCCCTGGGATTCATCGATTAGGTGAGAGCATGCAGATAGAAGATACACCCTTTAGAGGAGGACCCTGACTGAGCAAACGTCTCGATAGGGAACAACTCTCTGGTGGCGGCCTGCTGCACCAAGGGCTGCTGCACCCAGTGTTTTGTGTAAAAACAACAGGAGCAAAGTACCCGTCAACCGTGTTGGGATTGGGGTTCGGTATAGTACTGGGTGCAGTAAAGAAATATAATATCCAAACTGGTATTATTCAGAGACAGTTAGCAAGGATATGCATACAACATTATCCGAAAGGAGGCAAGGAGACTCTGTATGATTATGGCAAGTGCTCAAGGCATCATTTATGCAAAAGTTCAAGGGAAAAGGTAAAACAAAAAGGTAATTTGCAGTTATGGCAGCACTGCGGTATACAATTAACAGAAATTAAGAACAACCCAAATTGTACGTGGTGCTCTAGGTGTATAAGTGAAAACCAAGGTAGCGAAGCATGTGACAATGTGAAACAGCGTGGGTGGTGCAAGGTAACTACTGCATAAATGTACAGTGAAATGTTCGGTACACGGCGGTTCCAGGTAGATTTCAAAGTTAATTTTTGGTTTGTTCAGTATTGTGAGCCACTTCGTGTTATGCTCCTGTATTTGCGCTGGATGGTCGATGGCGTTTCGATCCCCTTAATTCGGGATCTTCATCAGGACTAGGTCGAGGGCAGTGCTGAGGGCGGGGCTGCAAAGATGGTACCAGTGTCGTTATAGTCTAGTGGAGGACGGGTGTTGCGCTCGATCAAGAATCAGAGCTATTGGAGCCCGCTGATGAGGGAGGGGCGGGATCCGGAGTCGTGTCCTCGTCTGGGCGTGTAGCGGGTGGTCCGGTAGGTTAAGGAATTCCTGTCTTCCGATCCAGTAATTGATCGGGAAATCGAGAGTTAATCTCAGCATTGGGCAGCCTCGTTGAATATCCGGGAGTTCTGAGTAACCAGGGAGACGTCTCCCGCACCTCCCTCATCAGCGGGCTCCAATAGCTCCGATTCTTGATTGAGTGCAACGCCCGTCCTCCAGTAGACTATACCGACACTGGTACCGTCTCTGCAGCCCCGCCCTCAGCACTGCCCTCGACCCAGTCCTGATGAAGATCCCGAATTAAGGGGATCGAAACGCCGCCGAGCATCCAGCGCAAATACAGGCGCATAACACGAAGCAGCTCACGATACTGAACAAACCAAAAATGAACTTTTAAATCTACTTGGAACCACCGTGTACCGAACATTTCACTGTACATTTATGCACTAGTCACCTTGCACCACCCACACTGTTTCACATTGTCACATGCGTCGCTATATTGGTTTTCACTTATACACCTAGAGCACCACGTACAAATTGGGTTGTTCTTAATTTCTGTTAATTGTATACTGCAGTGCTGCAATAACTGCAAATTACCTTTTTGTTTTACCTTTTCCCTTGAACCTTTGTATAAATGATGCCTTGAGCACATGCCATAATCATACAGAGTCTCCTTGCCTCCTTTTGGATAATGTTGTATGCATATCCTTGCTAACTGTCTCTGAATAATACCAGTTGGGATATTATATTTCTTTACTGCACCCAGTGTTTCATCTGCAAGTGGTGGTATTCTTCTTTGTTAATTAGTGTGAATTGTTTCTTGCATTTCTGAAAAGGGAAGAGTTCTCCTCTGTCAAACAACTGAGAGATCATGTGGCAACCGCCCTCCCTCCTGGTCTCAGAGGGACCTTCTTGTAGTGCCGCGGGGAATGCAGCGTTAAAATGTATAGGCATGTGAGGGGAGGGAAAGGTCGTAAGGTGCAAACTGGTAGTGAGGCTATCCCAGACCTTAAGTGTGGTGGACACAGGCGTGCTAATGTAGGCATTGAGTGGTCTGTCGTGCTTATGTTTCCAGAGGAGATCCCAGATAGTACGCCCAATGCTTTTCCGAAGCCTGCAGTGACAAATCCGTAATCACTTGCATTTGCGCCGCTTGGTAGTAGGACTGGAAGTCCGGTAATGCTAGGCCACCCTCTATGTGCTGTCTAATAAGCAACCTATAGGGAAGTTGTGCCCTTTTCCCCAGTCAAATGAATTTGGTCAGCATGTGCCGCTATTCCTTAAATAGACCTCCTGCCACTGGAATAGGCAACCCTTGAAAAAGATAAAGTAAGCAGGGGGGAACATTAATCTTAATGGCATTAATCCTGCCTGTGAGGGCAGTTTGAAGGTGGGAGGTTGCTGCTAAAGAGCTAACGGCTGTGGCTCTTGCCTTTTTAAAATGTATTTGCTACTGTGGTATTTTACTTTTGGGGCATTTCTGTCAACTTGCCTGACCTTTTAAAAAAATATACACCTGGACACTTTTTAAATTTATACAATTTCTCTCTGCACTTACTTGTGAGCACATGGGGTCCGGGCTAACCGTGTCTTCCTTCTCCTGCTCTCCCGACTTGGGGGTCCGTCCGTGCGAGCGGACCCGTCATCTGGGGAGTAGCGGAGTGGCGGTCTAGTCTCCCATGACCTCCCAGGACTCACGGACACAAACGCGGATGCTGGTGCGTGCGCGCATCGGGCGTGCCAATGGCGCGCAAAGGCAAGCCCGTCTGCGCCTGTCCACGCCAAGGACACGCCCAGTGCCAGTTACACTGCCCCTTCTGGGATGGGACCGGGGCAAGTTATTGGGGGTGATCCTAGATGTTACACCAGTAAAGAACTAAACATCATCAGTGAGTGGGGTTGTGATAGAGGAACCCTTATGCTGTCCAACACTGCTTTTCCTGTGTCGGATTTTTTGAGGAGTGACACTATTGCCTGTGGGCTTTTGAAGGTGAGATCTCTCCTTAAACACAGTGTTGAGATACAACTGGTGTTGGAGGCTCACGACATGGACTTCTTGTGTATGACCTAAACATGGACTGCGCCTGAGTGCGAAGTTGATGCTGGGAGTGCTTGTCTGCCAGGGTTTAAAATCCGTCACAGGCCCAGAACTAGTGGGAGGGGGTTGGGGTGTGTGTGATTTTTAGAGATACGATGGACCTGAATGTCATCGAAATTGATGCGTGTAACGGCTGTGAACTATTTGGATTTTGTCTTAAGAATGCACATAGGCACTTCTTAACGGGCACTATCTGTTATAGACCCCCTGGGGTCTTTACTTTAGCCCAGCAGCAATCGTTATTAGAACTGCTCACCAATATGGCTGCTACTCACAGCCAATTGGTGATTCTTGGAGATTTTACTTTGTGGTTGAATGGCACTATGAACACAGGCTTTCTTAATATGATTCACTCACGTGAGGACCCTGGCGTCTCTCAGCGAGTCTCTCAGGCCACCCACACAAGGGGTCATCGGTTGGACCTGATTTTCTCTGAGACCAACCTTCTTACTGTTGGGGACGTTGTACCTATGGCCTGGACTGACCATTTCTTGATTACATTTTTTGTGAAGTCAGGCACACTTACTGCAGGGATATCTAGTCAAGTGAGGGAGTATGTTAGCAGGGATTGGAAGTCTCTCGCTTGGAAAAAATGTGCCTCACCCATGTTCATGGTTGAGAAGTGCTTTGCCACTGACATGCAGATAGAGGTGAATTATGCCGCACTTTGCTCGAAGATTACTTCAGTTTTGGATACCTCTGCTCCTGTAAAACATCCCAGGAGTAGGGGGAGACCCTCAGCTCCCTGGTTTACGGACAGCCTAAAAAATGTGAGGCTGGAATGTAAACAAGCAGAGAGGAGGTGGAGGCACGCATACCTGGACAGGGACAGGCTTGCTTGGAAAGCTAAGCGGGTGGATTATAAGAAGGAGATCCATAGACTTAAGGCAGCGCACTTCTCTAGGGTGATTCTCGATGCCCCGAATAGCTCCAGCAGCATTTTTAATATTTAGAATAGCCTTATTAGTCCGGACTGTGCCAAGAATGAGTTCCCCCCCTCCCAGGAACTCTGTGAGAACCTAGCCAGATTCTTCCAGGATAAAATCAAACTGATCATTGACGATCTGGGGGTGGAGCAGCAACAAACTTTAGCATTGGCTGATTGTAGCAGCCTGCTGACTCTTGGGGCCATTCATGAACAGGGGGGAGATAAGTCCCTCATGCAATTCACGCAGCTGTCTGCAGAGGATTTCAGGGGAGTGGCCTCTGGTATTACATCTGGTTCTCCACTTGACCCGATTCCACAGAAAATCTGGAAGGAGTTCGAGGCTGAGCTCTTCCCCATGCTTCGGCTGATCTGCAACCAGTCGGTTACTACTGAAGTGGTTCCACCTCAATGGAAACAAGCGGTGGTTACCCCTTTATTGAAAAAGCCCACCCTTGATCCTGAGTGCCTCAAGAACTTTAGGCCCATCTTGCTTCTACCTTATCCAGCAAAAATTGTAGAGCGGGTGGTGGCAGGCACTCTCTCTAGACACCTAGAACAGCATAAGCTCCTGGAGAAAGTCCAGTTTGGCTTTAGGCCAGCCCATGGCACCGAGATGGCCTTAGTGACCGCGCTGAATGAGCTTTGTTGGCGGGCAGACAGGGGACAGGCAGGGGTTTTGATCCTGTTTTCCGCCTTTGACACGGTGAACCATAGAATTCTGCTGGACAGGCTGAGAGAGGTGGGGGTTGCAGATAGTGCCCTTGGGTGGTTTGGTCCTTTCTTCAGGACAGAGAACAAGCTGTGTCCCTCCCTCCCTTCCTTCCAATCCGCCTTTTCCACCATCCCACATGGCGTTCCACAGGGCTCGGCAGTTAGTCCGATATTATTTAACATCTACATAAAGCCTTTAATTGCGGTCATCAAACAATATAATATTGAAATTGTTAACTACACTGATGATACGCAGCTGATTTTCTCCTTGGAGGGAGATGAGTCAACCTCCTTGGAAGTATTTCACAACTGCCTGCGAGATACAGCGGGCTGGTTGAAGGCCAATTCCCTGCAATTCAACACAGGAAAGACGGAGGTGTTATACTGCCCAAGGCCTAGGGTACAATCTTTTCTACATAGCAACTTCTGGCCTGCGTATTTCACTCCACTGGTGCAGCCAGTGAAGGTAGTGCGGAACCTGGGTGTGATGTTTAACAGCGACCTTACCCTGGAGGCGCAGGTTTCAAAGATAGTAGCTGGCTGTTTGGCCATTATCCGCCTCCTGAGGAAAATCCATCCTCTGTTACCGCCCCTTGCCTGGGTAGAGGTGGTGCAGTGTACCGTGCTCAGTAGGTTAGACTACTGTAACTCCCTGTTGTTGGAGTCTCCAGTTATCTTATGGATAGACTCCAGAGAATTCAGTCTGCAGTGGCAAAATTAGCCCTGGGGTGGCCAACAAGATCTTCTTCTTCAAGGGCTTTGGCTCAGCTGCACTGGCTCCCAGTGAGACAGAGGGTGCAATTCAAGTCTCTCTGTCTGGCCTTTAAAGCTCTCAACAGGTTGGGCCCTGTTCGTTTACAAAGGAAGTTCTCGCGTCATGCGCCGGCCCGCAATTTACGTTCCTCCTCGGCCAGGTTGGTGACCATACCTAGGGTTAAGAAATCTAAAGAAGGAGGTAGATCGTTCGGCGTGGCCGTGGCGAAACTATGGAACGCCCTTCCGGTTGAACTTAGGCATGCCTCCGACCTCCTCGCGCTTAGGAGGCACTTGAAAACATGGCTTTTCCCGAACCCCCTAGCTTGCTACCAGTTATCCCCCCTCCGATTTGAGTCTGTCAGCGCCAGGATGCCTTTTTTTAGGTGATAGTGCGCTTTAGAAGTGAAGTAAATAAATAAATAAATAACCAGGTGTTGTAAGCTGCACTCCATTTGCACAGATCGATCTTTAGTTGTCGCAGGAGGGGGGGAGTTAGCGTGATACAGGTCCTGCACCCGATGTGTATGCTCAACCCCTAAGTAGGTGATCTCCTTAATGGTTCAACGGAAAGGATACACCTCCTCAACTCTCCATCAATCGTCTTTGGGTATTGTAAGAATCAATAGGAAGGACTTTGTCAGGTTGATCTTGAAATATGCCACCCCTTTGAACGACTTCAGCTCTGCCTGGATAGCCGGGAGAGAGACAAGGGGATCTGACACTGGGAAAAGCACTTCATCAGTGAACAGCGATATCGTATGGTCGTCTGTGCCAAAATGTATTCCTTGGATTTCCTGATTTCCTCTGATCCTGTGGGCAAGAGGTTCGATGCTCAAGTCAAAAAGGAGGGGAGATAAAGGGAAGCCCTGTCCCGTCCTGCGAGTCAGATGAAAGGGGGAGGAAGCAGCTCCGTTGACAAGGATCCAAGAGCTAGGAGAGTGATCGTTAGCGCGAATCATCCCTATAAAGGATTCGTTGAAGCCAAAGCGCTGGAGCACTTTAAATAAGAAAATCCATTCCACGCGATCGAAAGCTTTCACTGCGTCTAGCGAGAGAAGCGCTATTGGGATTTTTTTCTTGCGGGCCTTTCAATTATATCGATGATACGCCACAAGTTATCCTGGGTTTGCCGCCCATCAATGAATCCAGACTGATCCGGATCTATGAGAGCAGGGAGAATTGCTTCAAGACGAGTAGCCTGTATTTTGAAATACATTTTTGCATCTTGGGTCAGAAGATTAATCGGGCGGTAAGAAGAGCAGATTGAGGGATCCTTACCAGGTTTAAGAAGTACTGCCATAATTCCTTCTCCCATGAAGGGAGTGACTTGTTGCACAGAAGAGATGAGATTAAATAGTATAGTTAGGAAGGGAACGAGCTCCGGTGCAAAAGTACGATAAAAGTGGGCTGAGAAGCCATCCAGCCCTGGAGCTTTCTGGAGTTTAAGGGAGTCAATCGCCTTCTGCACTTCTTCAGTGGATATGGGTTTTGCCAACACTTCATTGGAGCGAGCCCTGGCCTGAGGGAGGTCCAGGGGGTCCAAATACCCGAAGAGTCATGGTCCCCGGAAGCTCCGAGGTGTAAAGAGTTCTATAAAAGTCTTCAAAGGCCCTTGCCTTCCCCTCCTCCGACCTGTGAGAAACGCCTTTCTCATCAACTATTAATTTGATGTACTCTCTTTCCTGCTTGGTCCGTAGTTGGCGCGCCAACAAGGAACCCACTTTATTGCCGCTCCCGTAACCGTTGGAGTGTAAACGTAGGATGTTTTTTTCTGCTCTGTTAGTGTAAATAGCCTGTAGTTTCCCCTTTAGGGCTGTAACTTTCCGTAGAGCCGGAGCCGAGAGGTTGGCCTTATGGGCCTGTTCTGCAGCCGTTTGTTCTCGTTCTAATTGGAGGCGCTCTGCACATTGTTGAAAGCGTAAAGTAGTGGCCATTTCAATGCACTTGCCTCAGATTACAGCCTTAAGAGCGTCCCAGGTAGTGGCATGAGAGGTACTTTCAGGATCATTCAACTGGAGAAACCCTCTCCTTCCCCGCCCATTACCAAGAAAAATAGGGGGACCATGACATCCAACTGAACTAAAAAATCTAAACAAATACTTAAAATGAGTGTGTAGAATCCCCCTCCTAGAGGGAAATCCCAGAACCAGAATACACTCGAGGAACATCACCATTTCCATTCCCACAACCCTTGTCATAGCAAAGATCAAGGCATACATTGCTTAGAAAAAACGTTCTCCCCAACTGAGTAACAGTTAACATTGGCATTTAGGCCCTTGCAGTGGGTGGTCTTGACTAAGACCTCCAGTGTTTAGTAATGTGCAAGTCCTTGGCCACCACCCTCCACCCCGTCTCCCTCCTTCCACAGTGTAAATGATAATATCCCCCTGACCTGACACCACAGTTACAGTGTTCTCACAGGATGTCCCTGCCAGGTGCTGGGATTAAGGCATCAAGTAGCATCTGGGCACCCAGGCCCCAACCAGGTACGGAAGATGCAAGTCCTCTGCCCCATCCAACTCTCCAAATCTTGGGCATGTCATTCCCTTGGGTGGATAGGAAGGATGGGGGAGAGTAGCCCCCTCAGAACTGCAGTGACTGCAATCAGAGGGACCACCGGGCAGCTGCCCCTCCAAAGGTACAAAGCAACAGGAACCCCACAACACCCAAAAGCAAGGGCCTCAAAGTGGCGATTTCGTGTTTCTCCTGCCCATTTTGCGCCATTGACCTCCATTGCGTCGATCCGGCTGACCCTCCCCCGTCTGGGTCTGATGAGGTTGTGGAAAGTTCCAAGCCTCACAAGTCTGCTGCCTCCGACAGTTCCACATAATGGTGCTGCTTGTTTTGCCATTGGAAAGAGATCCCAAAGGGGTATGTCCATTGGTACCTGACTTTCTTCTCTCGCAGATGTTCGGTGACAGGGCGGAACTGTTGGCGATGCAAGAGAGTGGCCTGGGCTACATCCTGATAGAGCGTACATGTGGCATTTTGGAAGGTGAGTGTTTCATAACCCTTGACTTTTGATGGACCATTTCTTTGATCTTGCATGAGCTGAACTTAGCCAGGACGTCCCATGGGCGTCGATGCTCCCCCGGCAGGCGCGGGCCAACTCTATGCACTCTATCCAACTGGACTTCAGGACTGTCTTCTCCTAAGGCTGAGGGGAAGAGGCCCACCATGAATACTTCCAGATCTGGGCCCTCACAATCTTCCACCAGGCCGCGGACTCTTATGTTGTTGCGACAAGAGCGGTTTTCCAAATCTTCGCATTTGAGTAATGAATCGCGTAGTTGGCCACGTAAGTCAGTGGTACCCTCTTTCAGGAATTTAATCATATCGGTCACCACCTGTTGCTGCGCTTCAAGGTCAAGTGTATGCGTACCCGCTGAGTTGACATCTGCTCGGACCGCTACTAATTTCTCTCGCACCTCAGTGTGGAAAGTTTCAAAGTAGGCCTCCATTTCTGCCTTAATGTCCGCAGTTAGCTCAGTGTGTAGATCCTGTTTGAACTCGCACAAGAAAGATATGAGGTCGTCGCTGGTCAGCGCCATGGTTGCCAGTCCTGACATCTCCCCTTCTTCTGTTGCCCCTGTACCGGCCACTGTGAAGTAGTTGGAGACCTTGTTATTGGGGTTCTTCTTGGGTGGCATAGGGGGACCCTTCGCACAGTCAGCGCTCAGCCGCTCCTTAAATTTCGTGGAACCAGTGGGCACTGATATCTGTGAGTGTGGACCCTCTAGCTCACTCCTCCGCTTCCAGGTCCACACTCTTCCTCTCCTCCAGGCGCCTGGCCGGGCCAGACCGTCTCGGTCGCCCCACCTGATAGCCCGCTAGGGACAGCAGACTCAAAGATGGTGTCGAACAGCGTCCGCCTCGGCGCACTCTCTTGGCTTTTCCAGCGAGGCAGGTATCTTTCGATCAAGTGCCACGTTTGGGTTGCAGGTCAGTAGGGGTTGACTTCATGGCAGCCATGTTGGGGTCATGCACCGCCCAATGATGCTATGCAGGGCAGACCCCCAACCCCTCCACCCCTGCCTGCCTCTCCCCAGCGATTTTCACGACCACGCCTAATCCCGGGGGAGAAAGGTGTGTGGCTCCTCCAGAGGCCCCCTTAGAGCTCTGTCAGTAATAAAGGGGACTGTGACTCACTAGGCGGGAATTATGGCTGACTCCACTTGTCCATCCATCGTTTGCGAGCGAAGCAGTCTCAAGGCAGGAGGGGCACCTCACCATGATGCAGAAAGGCCGTCACAGACAAGGCCACCCCATCCGGTCGTCCATATCCCCATCGCTTCGGCAGTCCGCCATTTTGATAGGCGCCACGCCCAGATTGGGTTGGTCCAGTGCAGTTCTTTATCCTGAATCCGGGGGCAGCAGGGGAACCAAGTCAACAAGGCACGCTCCCCTGTGAGTGATGTCGGCAAGAGACCCCTGGGCAAAGCCGTGGCAAGGGGATGCGAGGATTCAGCACCTGCGCGCCCGTGAACATAGGGCCCGGACAGCCGCCATTTTCTCTCCTGTGCCGCCATCCTCCCACCAGAGCTCTTCTACCCGCACACCGGGGCTTCGAGTGCGGCGGAGCAGACTCCCGTCATCAGCGCCACCTCTGCATCTCTGGGCTGTGCCTTTTGAGCCGGTAAGACGCTTTAATTCATAAGAGTCAGCAGGGCCTGGGAAGGAGCCGATCGGATTCACGTCCAAAAGAAAGCAATGTGGTGCGTTTAACTACATATTTCTTAAATAAACTAAATGAAACATTATCGGTCTAAAAGTCAGTTCAGAAGAGGTACTCATTAAATATTCTGATACTTCTGAGTTTGCCCTCGAAGCATTGTGTATTTGCATTAGTAAATAATATACCCTGACGCAAGACATTATGACAAAAAATGGAATGTGGTAGCAGTAGTTATGCTAGTGGAGCACAGCCTTTGTTTTTAATAAAGGTCACAGGTGCTCATTTATCAAGACAATCTTTTCCAGCTCACCAATTGGTGTAGGATTCACTTAAATCCACACTGCCTCGATCCTCGAAAGAGATATGATTTTGAAGGCAACGTTGCAGCAACTTGCTCAACTTCAGAGTGTGAAGTATTAAGAACACTTACTATTCTGCAGCCCTAAAGCAGTTTCCCATCTGCATGCTCGATTGTAGAGGATTGCAAAAACCACAGTTGATGGACAGAATGCAGAACAATGTCATACATTCACCCCAGTACAGAGATCTGGGCCTAAATCCATCGTTTTTTTGCACTCCACACCACCCCAGTTCAGACATGGCCATATGCAAATCAGTCTGACCCTGTGCCTCATGGGAACAGTCCAGCCCAAACTGCCAAGCCATGCCTTCCCTGGACCGGATACAAGCTTCCGAGGACCGGTTTCTGGCATTTCAGCCGTCTTCAGCCCGGCCTGCTTGAATCCAGTGGTGTGGAGAGCATGGGACTCACGTCTGAGCACACCTATCCCACTCAGGGTGACAATTGCAAAAAAAACATTTGATGGACAGAATGCAGAACAATGTCATACATTCACCCCAGTACAGATATCTGGGCCTAAATCCATCGTTTTTTTGCACTCCACACCACCCCGGTTCAGACATGGCCATATGCAAATCAGTCTGACCCTGTGCCTCATGGGAACAGTCCAGCCCGAACTGCCAAGCCATGCCTTTCCTGGACCGGATACAAGCTTCCGAGGACCGGTTTCTGGCATTTCAGCCGTCTTCAGCCCGGCCTGCTTGAATCCAGTGGTGTGGAGAGCATGGGACTCACGTCTGAGCACACCCATCCCACTCGGGGTGACAATTGCAAAAACCTCAGTTGATGGACAGAATGCAGAACAATGTCATACATTCACCCCAGTGCAGAGATTTGGGCCTAAATCCATCGTTTTTTTGCACTCCACACCACTCCAGTCCAGACTATGGATTAAACCCAGATCTTTTGACTGGGTGTGAGTGTTTGATTGATTCAGATGCTCCGTCCATCACCACCCCCTTTTGTACCGCTTTTGGCCGCCATAAGTGTGGCAGGGTATGCTCAGACGTGAGTCCCTTGCTCACTTTGCCACTGGATTCAAGCAAGCCGGGCTGAAGACAGCTGGAATGCCAGAAACCGGTTCTCGGAAGCTTGTTTCCGGTCCAGGGAAGACATGGATTGGCAGTTCGGGCTGGACTGATCCCATGAGGCACAGGGTCAGACTTATTTGCATATAGCCATGTCTGAACTGGGGTGGCAGAGTGGGCTAAAGAAGGGTGATGGATTAAACCCAGATCTTTTGACTGGGTGTGAGTGTTTGATTGATTCAGATGCTCCGTCCATCACCACCCCCTTTTGTACCGCTTTTGGCCTCCATAAGTGTGGCAGGGTATGCTCAGACGTGAGTCCCTTGCTCACTTTGCCACTGGATTCAAGCAAGCCGGGCTGAAGACGGCTGGAATGCCAGAAACCGGTCCTTGGAAGCTTGTTTCCAGTCCAGGGAAGACATGGCTTGGCAGTTCGGGCTGGACTGTTCCCATGAGGCACAGGGTCAGACTGATTTGCATATAGCCATGTCTGAACTGGGGTAGCAGAGTGGGCAAAAGAATGGTGATGGATTAAACCCAGATCTTTTGACTGGGTGTGAGTGTTTGATTGATTCAGATGCTCCGTCCATCACCACCCCCTTTTGTACCGTTTTTGGCCGCCATAAGTGTGGCAGGGTATGCTCAGACGTGAGTCCCTTGCTCACTTTGCCACTGGATTCAAGCAAGCCGGGCTGAAGACGGCTGGAATGCCAGAAACTGGTCCTCGGAAGCCTGTTTCCAGTCCAGGGATGACATGGCTTGGCAGTTTGGGCTGGACTGTTCCCATGAGGCACAGGGTCAGACTGATTTGCATATAGCCATGTCTGAACTGGGGTGGCAGAGTGGGCTAAAGAAGGGTGATGGATTAAACCCAGATCTTTTGACTGGGTGTGAGTGTTTGATTGATTCAGATGCTCCGTCCATCACCACCCCCTTTTGTACCGCTTTTGGCCGCCATAAGTGTGGCAGGGTATGCTCAGACGTGAGTCCCTTGCTCACTTTGCCACTAGATTCAAGCAAGCCGGGCTGAAGACGGCTGGAATGCCAGAAACCGGTACTCGGAAGCTTGTTTCCGGTCCAGGGAAGACATGGCTTGGCAGTTCGGGCTGGACTGTTCCCATGAGGCACAGGGTCAGACTGATTTGCATATAGCCATGTCCGAACTGGGGTGGCAGAGTGGGCTAAAGAACGGTGATGGATTAAACCCAGATCTTTTGACTGGGTGTGAGTGTTTGATTGATTCAGATGCTCCGTCCATCACCACCCCCTTTGGTACCGCTTTTGGCCGCCATAAGTGTGGCAGTGTATGCTCAGACATGAGTCCCTTGCTCACTTTGCCACTGGATTCAAGCAGGATGGGCTGAAGACGGCTGGAATGCCAGAAACCGGTCCTCGGAAGCTTGTTTCCGGTCCAGGGAAGACATGGCTTGGCAGTTCAGCTGGACTGTTCCCATGAGGCACAGGGTCAGACTGATTTGCATAGAGCCATGTCTGAACTGGGGTGGCAGAGTGGGCTAAAGAACGGTGATGGATTAAACCCAGATCTTTTGACTGGGTGTGAGTGTTTGATTGATTCAGGTGCTCCGTCCATCACCACCCCCTTTTGTACCACTTTTGGCCGCCATAAGTGTGGCAGGGTATGCTCAGACGTGAGTCCCTTGCTCACTTTGCCACTGGATTCAAGCAAGCCGGGCTGAAGACGGCTGGAATGCCAGAAACCGGTACTCGGAAGCTTGTTTCCGGTCCAGGGAAGACATGGCTTGGCAGTTCGGGCTGGACTGTTCCCATGAGGCACAGGGTCAGACTGATTTGCATATAGCCATGTCTGAACTGGGGTGGCAGAGTAGGCTAAAGAACGGTGATGGATTAAACCCAGATCTTTTGACTGGGTGTGAGTGTTTGATTGATTCAGATGCTCCGTCCATCACCACCCCCTTTTGTACCGCGATTGTAGAGGAGGCAGGAATCGTGTAAATATTAAAGCAAACTAATGCTCAACGTATCTTGTAAATTTTACAACTGCCTAATAGCCAGATTTATAGTACTGGCAACTCATGTATTAGACTAAACAAAAGTTACTATTGTTTTTATGATCCCAAGGCTCAGCCGTAACTCAGAAATGTGTACCTGGTATAGCGCTGTTGTGTGTGTGTAGCCAATTAATAGGGTTTAGCAGCAGGTGGAAAAACAATAATTAGGAAAGACGATTTGAAGAAGACTATCTATTTCCTTTGACGATGCAGCTAATTTGATTAAAAGAATTCCCAATCGCCGCTTGACTGAAAGATAGTTTATTGTGCTAATTATCAGGAAGTTTGCATTGTAATAAACATTGAAAGCAGACTGAGGGAATCTGTTGAATGTGGGATGGAGCACTTGTGACATATGACGCAGAGCTGCAGCCACCAGCGCCTAGACAAGCCTCATTACATCAGTGCCATGCTCTACTAAAGCACCCCCTCTCTTTCTAGGAATAAAGGGCTGATAAAAGGTAAGCCGTACGTAATACTGTCAACAATTTGTGCATGCGCACAGTATCGGCCTGCCACTGCCTGACCCACATTCCAACCTCAAACCAGGCAGCCCGACCCAGGTATATTGAACTTTTAAAAAAGAGAGCATTTCTATTAGTGGGACATTGCGTGCTCTAATGTACTAGCCACCCCTGCTCTGGTGATAGGTTTTATCCCAAATGGCAAAACACTGGACTGGTAATGTACCTGGTCCATGTCGAAACAAAGTATTTTCTTGTGTCTGCTGTTCATCAGCATCTGTAGGTATGCATCCTTGAGGTCTATAGTTGCCAAGTAGTCTCCCTTCTTCAGTTGTTAAATGACCTCTTGCAGAGTCATCACCTTCATTTTTTGAGTCTTGACATGTTTGTGAAAGACTTTCCAGTCTAAAATGTCTTAAGACTGGAAGTAGTTATCTGGTGAACGTATGGAAATATTCTTATGTGGGTGTCTGGCAAATAGCCAGAACCGGAACATCACAAACTAAGTCTCTGGCAGCGGCTTCCACCTTTGTAGAATAAGCCTAAGCCCCTCAGAAGGGATCTTCTTGTGCAAAGTATAACACAGTTTGATGCAAAGGTTTATCCATCTTGATATGTCTGTTTCTGGACCAACTTTCCCTTTTTCACATTTGCAAACCCATTAAACATTTAATTTTCACCACAATTCTCCTTAATCCTATCAGTATAGAAACGAAGGGCATGGTGCGGATGTAACCAGTGCAGTCTCACCATCTCTTTATATGGATTTGGTAGGAAAGAACAATAGGCTGCATATGTGGGAAAGTGGATGAGCGTACACGCTGAAAAGACTGAAGGAAAATTCCAGAGTACCATGTCTGGATGTGACTGAACATGACCCAGGATCGTGGGGTTTCTTTTGTCATTCATTTTGAATTTTGTTTGTATCTGGAGGTGCTATGGAACACATTTTTCATTATTACAGCCCTGACGAAGTTCTAATGGAACGAAACACGTTGGCTGATGTCCAATTCTGACTATTGTGAAGAATAAAAGAAACTGAATGGACTTATTTGACTTCCTCTCTGGTGCACCCTCTACAACGAAAATATCTTTGCTCTGGATGCCAGTGGTGCTTAACTGCGGCAAGCTCCAGGGGTGTATTGCACAGAACTTTTAATATCATTGAATAGGGATTGATGTGCAAAACCTATGGTCAGCCGCTCTTTGGTGTTCTTGTATATGTGAAAAAGTGACACACCTTTTTGAAGAAATGATGCACAGCATCCTAACAACAAGCTTGCCAGGGAAAGGGTAGTGAACAGAATCTAAAATAACAATACCTGCAGCTCTCTGACATGAAGTGCAGAGCTGTATGAAATACCTTTTTCAGGGTCATAAGCCTCAGACGTGATCAAAGACCAAAGTTCAGTACCATACTCTACTATCAGAATGAGCTATGCTTGGTCCCGACTGACATTTTTCTTTTAGTACCCATGGTATCAAAGTCGTACAAAGAGGCAATGACCCACCAAAAGTGGAAAACATGCTCCAAGGCCCCTTCAGAGGGAAACTACAATGTGCAAAATGTAGGACTCTTAGCATTTTTGGAGGTGGACTAAAAGGTTTACCAGTGGTTTTCATTTTTTTATGATTCTACATTATGGAAATTTTGTTGGTGGAGTTTTTTTACACAGTTGAATTTTTCCATTTTGTTTTGGGAGTCGTAACTAAGTATTGGAATACTTACATGTTTGGATTTTCTTTGGCTGACTGGATTACATTTTTCAGCTACAAATACGTATGTTATTTTAAATTATTTACAGTGGGAGGGAAATGTTAATTGTATAATTATTATTGATTTTATTTATGTTATAAAATATATTTATTGTCAAATAATTTTTAAAAAACGTTACAATTTATTGCCATTATATTTATATTTTATTTGTTAGAATAAAAGTGTTTAGTTAAGACCTCAATTTACACATTTTTTATTTTGTTTATGTGTTAATGTTTTAAAGTAGGTTTTTTGTTATTGTTTCTAAATATTCTAGCCCTTTAGTGTTTGGGTAGAGTCTTACTTTGTATTGTAACTGCTCGTACATTGTTTTAGTTTGTTTAGTTAGTTTTGGACATAGCTGTGTAATAGATTGTTCTTGTCTTAGGGCCCGATTCCGATGTGGTTACGAAAGCTTTCCCACCTATGGCCTGATTACGATGCGGTTAGGAAGGCCTCCTAACGGCATTTGCTCCTCCCTAATCTGATCGGGAACGTGTCTTCTCGAACGAGGGCCAGATTAAAATGCGGTTAGGAACATAGGCTCCCATAGAAGTCAATGGGAGTCCAGCCAAATCATATCTGGAAGCATCCGGATGCATCATACTCGGTCGGTCGGACTCTCCAGATCCGAGTCAGTCAGAAACCAATTTCAAGCCGATTTGATTGGGAAGATTTTCTAACAGAATCAGGCCCTTTGTTGTTGGTAGCTTTATTATGTTTGGATTGATTCTAATAATTTGTGTAGGGTTGGTTGTGTTCTGCCTGTTGTGGCTTGGGGAGCATTATGCCATCCTTCAACAGCATTTTGAGTTTTTGCTTCTTTGTTTAGGGTACTGTTACATACATTTCACCATGGAATGTGGAATTTTGGCTGTTTTCTGTGTCCAGATCTGTGTAGCCTTCCCACCAAGGTATCCTCCAAATAGTCAAGTAGGGGACTTAGTTTATGTTCATTTTTTTGGTAGTAGAGATTTTCTAATAATAAATTGTAGTGTTCTGCTCCATCAGTTGTTGGGACATAGGCTAGTGCAATTAGCTTTTTAATGTCATATGCCAAAGTGCTTTTTAGTTGCATAGCCTACATTAAGGGTAGATTTTTCAAGGTTTCTCCATAAGCATTGATTAAAGTGGTAACAGCAACCTTGTATTGCTCTGTGAGGGTAGTTTTTAAGGATAGCCTGTATCATTGACTGTTCGAAGTCTATGATAATTTTTTGAACGTAGTAGTTATTAGTTTCTGGCTTTAATTTTGTTAGGAGTTCTAAATAGATAGTGGTTTGTTTGTTTGGTAATAGGGCACGTGTAAAGGGAATGTTGCTATTGTGATACTGTCCATTAATTATGTATAATTGGTAAAATGGTTTGGGACATATTTTAAATGTTCCATCCATTATCCATGTCTCACAATTTTGCAGTTTAAGTAGGTTTGAAGGAGTTGCAATTATTATAATCCTTTTTTCATTAGATGTATTACCATAAAGAAAGAATTGCTCTTCATTATGTGTTAGAGTGAGTTCAGGTGGTATTTGAACTTCACTGAATTTTTTGGGGGAAGGTGGGGTGTTTATAGTTGATTTTTTTTGTTCTAGCTATTAATCTTTTAACGTTGGGATGGAGGGTAATTGGCCAGTTATCTATTCTGGAACTCGGGGTAGTATGTCCTTTAGTATTTTAGTAGTAGGTTTTTGAGAGGTAGTACTTGTTTACTTAAGAGTCACTAAAGTATCTCTTACTTCTATTTCTGCTATGTTAGTGGGATGGTTATGTTCTTTAACATTTAATAAAGTAGTTTCTTTTGTTGTAGGCCTCCCATAACATTCATTAGCATAATATGCACTGCATTTCCAAATAATTATGTCTCCTGTTTGTTTTTCTTGAGTGTAGACATATCCCATATAGCATAATAAAAGTTTTCCTTTCTGTGAAGTAATGAATTTTGCACCTTCAGTCATGTTGATGCTTCAACTGTTATGAGACATGTATATAAACATGTTTTTATTGTATTACAGATTTTTAAAAATAAAATAATTCTTACATGTTTTATTCAGTAGCACTTTTTTGATGTTGAGATGATTCTGTTGGTGCTTGGCTTTAGTGTTTCCTTTTATTTTCAGTAGAAAAAATATGTAATTTTAATTAATTGTGTACCACCATTTTCTGTATTTGGGGGTTTGAATGGTTAGTGGGGCCTTTGGGTTGAGATTAATAGTTGTTGCATTAGTAACATTTGAATCTATACTTTTTAGCAAGGTGTTTTTTTTGATGTTGTTTGTAGTCATTTAAATATTTTAAAAGTGCTTTACTTATCTTTTACAAAGTTGTAACATTAGCTTTATATTTTACTTGCTTCGTAAAGTTGAAATCTGAGTTTTCAGTATGGAAGTCCGATGTTGTAGAAGCAATCCAGGCGAGATTTCCCTTATTTTTGTGTTTGCTGTTGTAGCATAAAAAATTTAAATTTTTCTTTAGTTTATATAGTGTTTGTCTAATTGTTCTGTAAATCTTATTTGGTCATTTAAGTTGTAGGTGTTTCTTGTTGGTTGTAACTGATGATTGTCAATTATTTTGGCAGTTGTTAACTTATTTGGGAAACGCTAATTAATTTTCAGTTAACCTCATTTATATATTCCGTTATTTCAAAAGCATGATAGTATATAATTTGTAATTTATATTGTATTTAAGGTATGATTCTTTAAATATATATTCTGTTTGTAAAGAGGAATTACTTTGGTGGTTTTACTTATGTTAAAGTTAATTCTTTTTTTAAAAAAATTTGAATGTGTATATTTAATATGTTGTGTGTGTTTGTGCTATTGTATATATTCTATTTGTTATGCATTGTGTTATTTGAAATATTTTTAATATTAATTTAGTTTTGATGATAATTGTGCGGTCTATATTTTGATTTCGATATTTGTGTTATTTTGTATGTTTATTTAGTGTCAACGATATTAGTTTTAACAATATTATTGATTTCGATATTAGTTATATTGATGTTTGTGTTTGACGATATTTGTGTTTCGATATTCGTGCATTTTTGTTTAACTAAGTATAGCATATCGATATTTATGTTATTGATATTTGCGTCTCGATAATTTTGTATGTCGGTATTATGAATGTCGATATTGTGTCAGTGATCTGGGCTGCAGTATATCCTCGGTCGAAGAGGGTGACGATGTCGTCTGTAGTGGTGTTGAGAGTGGTCTCTGTGCTGTGGTTGCTTCTGAAGCCCGATTGGGAGAGGTCCAGGATGTTGTTTGTTTTGATGAACTCAGAGAGTTGGGTGTTGATGGCTTTCTTGATGACTTTGGCTACAAAGCGGAGCGGAGAGATGGGTCTGTAGTTCTCGAGGTCCGTCGTGTTGGCCGAAGGTTCCTTCAGCAGGTTCTGAGGTTTATCTCTGCATGCTTCCAGTCTTCTGGGAAAGTAGTGGACTTGATGGAGCAGTTGATGGTCTGGCAGGGTTCGGGTACGAACGATGGAGGTGCAAGCTCTGTTTAAGATGTGATGAGGGCAGGAATCCAAGCGGGCACTGGATTGGATTCTCTTCATGATCCTGATGGTTGTCAGAGGTGTGGGTGGTCCAATTGGTCAAGGCCTGCTAGGGGCTGGAGCCCTTGAGTGTGGTGGTTGTGGTTGGGGGGGGTGAGTCTTGGGTTGTGAAACTGTCATTTATCTCCTTGACCTTGCGGTGGAAGAAGGTGGTGAAGTTGTTGAAGATGTCTTGGGATGGGGGATGCCTGCTGTCTCTGTGCTGGACTTTTATTTCTTTGACCACTGCAAAGTGTTCTTGCTGTTGTGTGAGTTGGTATTCCTCAATGGCTAATTTCTATGCTGCTCTGATGAGGCGGTGGTGTGCAGTGACTGCGTATTTGAATGCTGCATGGTCTGTCTGTATCTTGCTGCTCCTCCAACTTTTCTGGAGTTGTCTGTAGGTGCGCCTGAATTCTTGGAGGGCAAAGGAGAACCTGCTGGCTTTCTTGGAGGACTGCTTGCCTGAGGGTTTCTTGGGGGGGGGGCAGTGTATTGGCACAGTACGACATCCAGCAGTGGAGGTTGCATGCTGAGGTGTTGGCGTCCCTTGATGTCTGTGGTAGGGTCTTGCTGAGGGAGGTGGTGAGGTGTTCTTCAGTGACCTTGATCCAGCTTCTGAGAGAATCGCGTAGGCGTGGTGGCGTATGGTGGGTTTGGTCAAGGAGAAGTGGTCGCAGTGGTGGTCTGTCCAATGTGTCTCAGAGGTGTGGCTGATGGAGATGGTGTTGCTTGCAGAGTGTGTGGCCTGCTGTGTGAGTGGGTTGGCATTGTGACCAAATGTTTGAGTCCCATGGTGGTGAAGTTCTCCACTAGAGATGAGGTGTTATTGTCTTTGAGGTTGTCCAGGTGGGAATTGAAGTCACAGAGTAGGATTTAGTCCATTGACGCAAGAGTGTGGTGAGGGATGAAGTCGGTTATGACTACGCTGAAGGTGGAGCAGGGTCAGGGCGGTCTGTAGATGCGGGTGCTGCAGAAGGTGGCATTCGGGTTGGTCTGGATCTGGAAGTGAAGGTGCTCCAGGTGAATGGTTGTGAGCCGGAAGGTGTCTTTGTGTACTGTGGTGATGCCTCCTCCCGACCAGTTGGCGTAATCCTTGTGGATGATTTTGAATCTGTGGGGATGGCAGTGGAGATGTCTGGGGATGAGCTGGAGTTCATCCAGGTTTCTGTGAAGAAGGTGACATCGGGGAGATGGAGGTGAGCAGGTACCAGATTTCCACAGCGTGTCTTTTGAGGGAACGGTTGTTGAGTAGCATACATCTGAGGTGGTCGGGTCCTGTTTTTCAGGGTCATGCGGTCGGTAGGTCAGGTGTGCTAAGGCCAGCGAAGGTGCCGTTGCAGGTGCAGCAGTTGAATGGGCCTAGGGTATTCTTCGTTGACCTGAGGTGCCAGGTGGCGTGGCATCCGGTATTGAGGTCATAGAGGGTGCTGGTGTTGCAGTGGTCTATATGTTGAAGAGCGCAGATGGATTAGTCTTTGGCGCGGCCACCATGAAGTAGCATGAGGGGGGAGGCTGGACAGGTGGGAGGCAGGAAAGTGGGAATGGGGAAAGTGGCACTGGAGGAGATGGGGCCAAGGGGGATGAGCAACTATGGGGACAGGAACAGGCAAAAGGCACAAAAGTATAAAAAGTATAGAAAGAGAAAGAAAGTGACGGAAAAGCAGACAAGGTAAAAAAAAGGAAAGAAAAGAGATTAGAGGAGAAAAGGCAGAAAGCAGTGAGACAGAGGGCAGAGCAGCAGTGGAGCAGAGATGCTTCCTTGAACTTGTAAACCTGCAAGGGTCAGGGGGCAACAGCGACCAGGCGGAGCTGTGCAGGAAGGGAAGCAGTTCACTGAAAATATCAGTGAGATTACTCCTTTCACAGCGCAGCAGCCACCATTAAGTAGCAAAAGGGGGAGGGCAGAACAGCTGGGAGGTGGGAAAGCAGGAAAGTGATGCTGGAGAGGGGTGAGCCACGGGGGATGAGCAGAGGTGGGGACAGAGAGAGGCAAAAATCACAAAAGGGCAAAAGTACAGAAAGAGAAAGACAGTGACAGAAAAGTGGAAGTGGAAAAGGTGAAAAAACAGGAAAAAAGATCAGAGGAGAAACGGCAGAAAGCAGAGAGACAGATGGCAGAGCAGCAGCAGAGCAGCAGCGGAGCAGAGATGATCCCTCAAACTTGTAAACCTGCAAAGGTCAGGGGGCAGCAGCTACCAGGTGGAGCTGTGCGGGAAGGGAAGCAGTTCACTGTCAAGTCCATGAAGGCAATGCAAAGGCAAGCCTGTCTGCACCTGTCTTCACCTGGACCGTACCCAGAGCCATGGACCCTGGTCCTCGGACCATCCACCGCTACAACGGCAGCACCCTCCATGCCCTTGACCCCAGAAGCCTCGCTGTCTGCCACCTCGAGTCGCCAAAGAACACCCAAGGTCCGTTTACCTGCTGCACCTGCAACTGCACCTTCGTAGTTGTTAAGGGAGATCACCTCCCAGCTTTGATTAATCTCTTTTCTGCACAATTTCTCATAATGATTTAGGCACATTTAAGGTATTACTGATGGTATTAGCGATAGCCCCTTGTTCATTTTCATCCAAAAGATTATTTGCTGCACCCAGCCTCTTGCAAATAGCTTCGCACATCTTTGTCATGCCTGGACGAATCACCAGTCCGTGTCTCAAAAACTAACGCCAACACAGCCCTCAATGCTTCTGACTGAGCCCCTTCCTGCCGGGAAAATCCCGCTCAGCAGAACTCCTGCCAGTTGCATTTCCGAGACAAATAGGAGCATAATACTATATGAAGTGGATTTTGCAGCAAGGAGTTAGTCGGAATCCCGAGTCAAGGACCAGGGCCGAACTGGGAACCAAAACCGGCCCTGGCAAAGTGCTCAGCCGTCCCCTCTCCCCCTCCCCCCTCCCCCCCCAGGGGTTGGGGGTGCCGCCGAATTCTTTGCCAGGGCTGGTTTTTGGCTGATTTTGTTACAGGGCTGAAAAACGGCCCTGTAACAAAATCGGCCCCCAGGGACCCAAAACCGGCCCCCACCCGTGCGGCACACCGGGGAATTGCACGGTGCCCGCTACGGCCAATGTGAGCCTGTCAAGGACACAAGGGACAATCTCCACACCGCTGTTCACCTTCAAACATCCACCAAGTTCAACATCGGTTAAACACTAGCGGCGGGGTCAGGTAACCACTACTAGCATTTTCAACTCCTGCCATCCTCCGATCTCAACCAGCTCATGGAGTCGGTCCGAGAGAGTGGGAGCATGACCCAGTTTACATGAAAGAAGAAACCTGTGTCGTGCATGCAACACAGGAAAGATGACTCCCACTCCCAAGGATTACTGCAGCAGAAATTTAATGACAAGGCTGGCGCATTTCGACCACCACAACCTTTGTCACAAGCCATGAAAACTGAACAGTGTATGTGTGCCTTTTAAAATAGACATCATCAAAGACATATAAAACAAACTCAACATACTAAAAATGGTACAATACATACAGTGTGACATGATCTAGGGATTGGGTTGAAATACACAAGACGTTCAGGGCAGGGTCTATAAACTCTCAATTTAAATTGGCGCAATATAATTATGTACACCTAGCCTACTAATCTCTGTGGCGTCTCTCCACATTTACCTTAGGAGGCCCTTCAAGTACCCCAGTTGTGGTCAGAATGGTGCTAACTTCACGCACACATGGTGTTAGATGCACTGTAATTGTCATATACTGGATGGAGGTGGTATCACACATCAGGTCTGCAGTGGAATGGATGGTTTCAAACCCAATTTCACAATTTCTCTTGGGCCTGCTCCCAGCTAGCCCACAAAGGAAATTTAGCAGACGGTTTGTGAATCTGGGCCTGGTGGTAGCCAAGAAGTGTATCGTAATAGGCTTAGTTCGCACATCTCAGACACCCCCAACCCCCCGAATGCAGAGCTGCACTGCAGTAAAGATATGGCTGAATGGTCGGGCATTGAGGAGGCACATATGCAGCGCACAAGGAGGGATGAGAAACTGGTGGAAGATTTGCTTGCATGAGGAATGATGACACAGATACTAGTAGCCTTATCAGAAGAGGAAGCTGCGTAGAATAGGCAGTGTGCTAGCCCTGCCTAAAGGGAGATTGGTATTTGGGGATAGTTGAGGAACCTCTACATTTATGCACCGACCTTGCAGAAAACTTGAATGGTTTATGCTGAAGAATATACATTGAGTGCTGACTGTATATGTGGAGGCTACTGGGTGAGGGTATGGGATGGAGGAGTTCTTAGGGGAGTTATAGGATTTTTATTTGCTGAAGGAATGCTCTGCCTCTATGGGTCTGAATACAATGGGATGGACATGCATCATCAACTGGAAACATGCATGGATTTTAGCCATGGAGATCATACATAACATGATACAATGTAATTTAAATGAAAATATGCTACCTGATATGAACAAGGCCTCTTCTACCATGGCTATGATGTGTTCACCATCATGCCTGTTTTTTTTTGTCTAAATCCAAAAAAAATACAAAAAATAGTTTAAAGTGTTCTTCCACATTCCCTGGGCTGAATAGAGGATTTGAGTTGTTTGATCCGATCTTTGGCTCACTAACTGCCAAAATGTTTTTTGAGTCATTTTTAAGTGAGGCATCTGAAAGATGTCCCCAAGTAGATTGCTCCTTCCGTTACTTTGACCAATTTGATGGTCTAACTATATGCTGCTCTGGAATCCCTAATCGTGGCCCTATTACCTGACTTTAGGGTAGTTACTAAGTTGCTCCTAGCCTCCCTATAGATAGCAGAGAACCACTCCTGGGATTTTGGATTCTTGACAGACTGTTTGAAATCCGTTGTGAAGTAATCTTTAAGGTTCAAAAACAGGTGGTTCTGTTGCTTGAGGATGGAATCTAGGCAATCCCAGTTTTCAAGTATCTTCCCCATGTGAATAGCCACTTTATTGTGGTAAACATCGTTTACAATGATGTTGATACATCGCATGCCATTACAACACGGTGATTACAACGACCGCTTGTTGCATTGCATACCATTACAACACAAGTTGTTACAATAACTTGCTGCAGAGGGCAGAAGGTGTTGGATTTTAAATCCAACACCTTCCCTACTGTTGCAAAGACTGGATTTGGAATAGTAAATTATACTATTCCAAATCCAGGGCCCCCTACAGCAAGTCATTGTAATGACTTGCATTGTATGCAGCGTAACAACACAGTTCTTTTTAATGGCCGCATTGTAATGGCATACGCTGTAAATGCATGCGTTGTAGTGTGGCCTATCCTTTAATGTATATCCAAGGGATAATGTCCTCAGTAGATTGTTGGCCACTGCTAAAGTATTCTCACTAGATATTGGACCCTCCATCTATTCATAAGACAATAGATTATGAACTGGTAAAACCAACAGGTCGTGGTCACTCACTAGTCTATGTCTGGCCACTATAACTACCAAGGTCACCCAGGTGGGAGGATCTAAGAGGGTATAGTCTATGGAGCTAGAGTAACTGCCTCCCTATGGAATGTTGGAATAGGGCTAAGATTAGAAGCAGAATGACCATTGCAAGCACGTAGTCCAAGGGTATGAGTGAGGTCCACCATTTGCAAGACAGCCCTAGACAAATAGCTCTAGCAGGGAGGATGTTAACTCAGGAATGCTTCATGCCACATCCTCCTCAGCACACGAATCTTGTGCTATATGATTTTGCTAGAAGATTACATTTAAATTACCTGCGATGATGACGTTGTGGAAGGATACTATTGTGTCCAAAAAGGAAATAGTTCTCGATTCTTCCTGCATGCCTGCACTTCTATTGTAGATGTTAATTAACAGAATGGGACTCCTGGTGGATAGAATTATAACAAGCCCATTCAAGTCAGGGAAAGAAAGTGACAACTCTGTGATGGGACACTTTAGTGTGATGTTCACCTATATTAAAAAAAACCCTGAGGATCTACCTGCATGCAAACTAATTGCAGGTACGAAAAACCTTTCTTACCATTTCTGTAAACATTTTCCACTGTCCATGTCTCTTGGAAGAGACAACCCCTGTGGTTGTCGATGAACTTCTCCCTCTAGGTGTTTGGTCTTGATTCCTGCTATATTCCAGCTTAACAATGATGTTGACATTTCCTGCTTATGATTAGATCCCAGGAGTAGTGTTATAGCAGAGGGGGGAGTAAAATGCTAGATGGATTAGGATTAGGAAAGATTTCTATGGCGAGTATCACTCTCTCAGATTCAACTTCTAGCTAACTCTACGGCCAAGTCATACATTGTGTTTAACAGAATATTTGTAATACCCACGGAGTAGCTGTTCCTAAGAGGATAGAGAAATGTAGGTAGGAGAATACTGGTGAGAAGAAGGGAAGCTTACTTATTAAGAAGTGTTGCCCTCACACACCTGTGCACGTGTCATGCTTCATCATATTGTATGTAAAAAAACAATGGTACCTGTGAAACCATGAGACAGTAACAATAATACTTATAATGATAATATTTGTTGAGCACCATGGCAATAAATAGGGAAAAAGATGAACAAACTCAGAAGAACACTCATAGAGCCCAACGAGTAAATTGCTTTCTTATTCATAAATGAATGTAAAAGAAGGCGTAAGGTCTCCCAAGTGAAATTAGAACCAATATATACAAGAGACAAGTTGTGACGTACACTAAGGTTTCCAAAATACAAAAAAAAACATCTACACAATATACAATAATCATTTACTTCCTTCCGTGACAATGATGATGGCTGACTACATTGGTCCGTTTTATTAGCGTGTCAACTTTTTTTTGACCTCTCATAGTGTAGGAGGGCTCATCAGGACCTTACAACGAGGGACACATGAAATCAGATAATGTAGGCAAAATGGATTAGTGGTCTAGGTAGAGTAGAAATGAAAAGGGTTGAGAGATAGCAAAAGAAGGGGCATACTCCATTACCTGGATTTAGAATGGTACTAAGTTAGATAAGTGAGGTGCCCACCAATAAAAAGTGACTCAAAAATTAGTTGTAGGGAGGGAAATTACTTACATAGGGCCCAGCAAGGTGCTAATGAGAGGAAACAAAAAAAATGACGCATGGGGTGTTTAGCTGCGATGGAAGAAGCAAATGCGAGAAACTGTCATGCATAATAGCATTATATAATAGCTTATATTAAGAAATCATTTACCCATGAGGGTCAACCCATGGTATCGGAATCCGGTAAAGGAGTTTAAACAATTTAGAAGAAATAATAAAAAAAATTATAACAACAGTCACCGAGATCTGAGTGGAAAGCCTGTATGGTGCAAGATATTTATTTTTATATAAAAGTAAGAGTTATTGTTATGGTCTTGAAAAAGATGTTGGTAACCGGAAGGATACAATTGAAACGTGTCAACACATTTGATGCCTAATCTGTGGAAAATGTTGGCACAACAGATGAAATATTGTTTAAAAAGAGGTAACCAGGTATAATTTCTGGCGCTCCACCAATATAGGCCAAGTAAAGAGAAATTAATCAGTATCTGAGTTCTCAAAGGAAGAAGGATAGGTTACCACTCTATCTCACACAAACTCAAAATACAATTTTGAGTATCACAATTTATCAACAAATTTCTTCCTGAGCTCTACAACAATAAAGATTCAGTATATACTTGTGTCAATCAAAACCATTATATAAGTGCAGAGGTAACATTCTGAATTTATTCATAAAGTTCAAAAGTTCATGAAAGTAAATTGTCCACAGAAAAGCACGAAATCCAAATATCCAGTTTAATGATTGTCCTCCAATTAACTTCTTTGGCAGCCAACACGTGTTTCGTCATATGCTATATACAGGCATCAAATGACTTCATCAGGGCTGCAACCCAGAAAAATGAAATTCATATCAATATGGTTTACATATAATATGTACAAAGTATACCCTTCACCAATAAAATTAAGTGAAAAGGAGAGAGCTGAAGAAAAATTCATAGTCCTCTGTGTAAATGAATTCAGAAAATCATAAAGATAGTACCATTTAATAGGTCCAACACCAAAAGAAAAGAAAAGTGTCAACTATACTTGTAAGAATCCAAAGTACCGGTCAAAGAAAGAGAAAAAAGGTATCTCAATTAAATTAAGTTGTACCTCAAATGTCCATTATTACATATCCTTAGATATAGATGTGCTCATTATGTGCAAGAATCGGATCTGTAACAAAAGGATGCTGGCTTATTCAACAGTACCAAGAATTACCTACAGTTATCTAACAAACACGCTATAATTCACACTATTTGTCATAAGATACTTCTATGATGTATGTAAATATACCCAGAGCGAAAGAACAATATCCAAAATGTCACATCTAATGATAAATCATAAGTCAGATTTCAAACCTAATCTAAAGATAAAAGGAAAAGTATCTAAATGTAAATATCTCGTACCAAGAGGTATATACGGTTCGTATCTGCCAACGGTAAAACCGTAGCCATATCATAACTAAATCCATCACTTAACCTGACACACGCTCATTGACAAAAACCTTGTGTCGCTTCCCCAACATAAAGCTAATCCATAAATAATCTCACCTCTTTCAAAGTGAACTATCTATATATCCCATAGGTCGGGTCTCCGGTATTAGAACTCCCAATCATAAAGAAACTACGGCAATCAAAGCAGCTCAATACGGCTGTACACTAACACGAGTACGTGTATCTGTAAAAGAGAAAGCGGTATCAGATTTACTACTCGTATCTATAAAACCTTAGCAAAATCCAATCCCAAAGTAATAGTCTGTACTTCCGAACTAACCTGTCACGAAGCATGCCATGTCCTGCGGTCTCCAACTGGCGTTTCACATGGGCGCCATCTTTTATATTAACACAGCAACAAGCGGGCGCCATCTTGTAAGAGGTTTGCTAACTATTCTACAAACACAATTTTAGTTGATAAAGTTTATAAATGATAATCACAATAACATATATTGCAATCACAACTTTGATCTTAATACTTTTGTTTTTGTCCGCACGTCATATTTAAATATAAACTTATTCCGCTCTCCCGTGTCATTACTGCGTAATCCCGTAACAAGTACTCAACTAATTGAATTCTCCAAATTTGCAGAAAAATTCATCTCTAATCTTACCCAAGTGTAAAGTCTTAAAAGAAAATAACATCAGTTATATTACGGTAAGAAAATGCTCATCAGCATCAGATCTTCTTTGAGCAGGTTCGAACCCATAACCTCTTGGTTCATAGTCAGATACAGAACCGAGAACCTATTTCAGTTTCTCACGTATCTAATCTAAATCTGCACTGAACGTGCAATATAATATTCGAGTTTACACTCGATGCCAGTATCCCAATGTCAACGGTCTGATTCAAGTATCTAAAAGAGTGTTCAGTCTGTAGGGTTAGATCAAGGTAGGAAAATTGAGGGAAGTACAGTACATCTATGTAACTGCATAAATAAACTATTATACAAATAACATTAAATCGAGAATATATCAATAAGAACGTATAGGTGTAATATTACATTTTGAAAATTATACATATAAATTAATCAGTCTCCTAAAAAATACTGGAGTTCAGAATCCAAATTCAAGCCATCTTCTACTGCCCTAAGTTTCATGATCCATCTCGCCTCAGTACGCCTCAACTTAAGTATCCTATTGTCACCCCTCCTATCCATAACCACTTGTTCAATTCCATGGTACATAAATTTGTGTCGTTCTTGTTCATGACAGTTTTGAACCAAGTGAGCTGCAATAGGATACATAGTGTCTCCATTTATGAGTGCACGAAAGTGCTCCGTCATTCTGTCTCTCAATCGTCTAATGGTACTACCCACATATATTTTTTTACAAGTACAGACAATAACATGTGCAACGTACTTAGTATCACAGTTAATAAATGATTTAATAATGTGACCACCTGTGTTGTTATAATCAAATTCCTTGATCTTCTTGATTGCCCATCTACACGAGCTACATTTACCACAAAAGTAGAACCCATTTGGACGGTTAGTTAACCAGTATCTTTAGACATCTGTCTCGGGTAGCTGGGGTTAGCATTGTTAGCCAGTGTCACTCCTTTCCTAAATGTAAGAGAGGGTCTGTCTGTGAGATAAGGTAGAATGTCTTTATCATTTTTGAGAGGATGCCAGTACTTATCCAAAATTGCAAATAATTTGTGACTCCCTACACCAAAGTTAGTAATAAGTCTAATTTTCTGTATTTGTGTATCCTGTGTGTTCACTCTCCTTGGTCTCAATGTATCTTCTCTTCTAAGTTTCCTCGCCTTAGTCACCGCTTGATCTATAATCCTCTTATCATAACCTCTATTTCTGAATCTAGTAGCCATATCATGTAAATTTATTTCAAAATCTCCTTGTTGTGAACAATTCCTTTGTGCCCTGAGCATCTCTCTGAAAGGAATTGAATTAATTTGGCTCCTAGGGTGGCAACTATCCGCATGTAAGAGTGCGTTACAGCTTGTATCTTTACGAAACATGCGACTGCACAATTTATCCCCTTCTACAAATAGTTCTATATCCAAAAAAGTTAAATGTTCCATATCATACTGGGTAGTAAATGACATATTGACCTCATTTGTATTAAGGTGATGAAAAAAAGTTTGAAGTTCTTCTACGGTCCCCCACCAAATTAGGAGGCAATCATTGATGAAATGCCCCCAATAGTAAATGTGGTCAACCCATCGCTTGCCTCTTGGGCCCCAGATCCACTCCGCCTCAAACAATCAGATAAAAAGGTTGGCAAAAGACGAAGCAAATCTGTAGCCCATCGCCGTCCCAAGTTTTATCCTGTATCAACTATTCTCGAATAAAAATGTTTTATTCTCAAGTGCAATCCGAGTCATTTCCATGACCATAGAAGTATGCTCAAAATATTCAGCAGGTCTCTTTTTCAAAAAACTCTCCATAGCTTGCATGCCAAATACATGGTCAATATTTGAGTATAAAGATACAACATCCAATGTAGCTAAAATCATATCTGATTCCCATACAACTTCACTCATCAAATTAAGAACATGTTTAGTATCTTCTATGTGCGAAGGAAGGTTTTGAACATATGGCCTTAAATGCATATCAATATATTGAGACAATTTCTCTGTAGGTCCACCAATGCCCAAAATAATGGGTCTACCAGGTGGTTTCTTTCGATTCTTATGTATCTTTGGCAAACTGTACAAACATGGGGCCCTAGGGAACTCCACACGTAAGCATGTGCATTCATCATGATCCAGTAAGCAGGAGTCATACCAGTTCTTCAGTTTAGAGTTAATGATCTCTGTGACCTGTGATAATGGACTCACTGTTTCTGGTTCGTAATATCTTACATCTCTAAGTTGAGATAAGATTTCATCATTGTAATCTTTTCTATTCAATAGAACGATGTTGCCACCCTTGTCTGCCATAGATATTAAAAATATTTGATTAGATGTCAAAGAGTTTAGAGCCAACCTTTCATCTTTTGTTAAATTCCCTGTTACAGGTTTGTTACAAGCCCTACCCTCTCTTTTAATGAGTCTATCAATATCAAGATTGATGGCTTTGTAAAAGGCATCAACCATATTCCCGGAAGATAATTGTGGTGTCCATTTAGATTTAATCTTCAACCCACTACTTACAGCTGAGCTTTGGCTAATCTCCAAGTCTTCTAATAATGTACTCATAGTTACTGGGTCCTCCTCACTCTCAGTAAGTGAAAGAAGGAGACTAGTATCTTGTACCTCCTGTATAGTCACATTGCTCAATACCGTCCCAGTAACTGTGTTCTTTTTCACAATATCCTTATTTGAATTTTTTTGTTTTTGTTTCAGTAACCTGGAAAATTTGTAAACATCGACCTTAGTGGTGTACAATTCAATACACGTAGTCGGAAAGAATCCCACACCTTTTTTTAATAATGAAATCATACTATCAGTCAAAACCAGTGATGAAAGATTGATAATCTCTATCTCTTTCGTCAAATCATTTGCTACTTCCAAGAGCGAGTTCTCATCCCTACTCTTGCTTTTTCTTCTCCCTTTCCCTCTTGTACCTCTCCATGTCTTTCCCCTCCTGGTTCTCTGAATCTCCCACCCGTTTCGCGATTCCCCATCCTGAAACGGCGGACCTCCTGAAAAAAAAGAATTATCAAGTATTTTACCAGTTGTTAGTTCTGTTGTCTCCTCATTCCCACTTGTTGAGATATTACTAGAGGAAGAATGAATCTCAGAACTAGAAGAAGTCGCAGTTTTCTTAGTAACCTGTTCCTTATTAACCAAGTTATCAAAGCTATGCGCAAAAGTAAAAACACGACCGGTCTTATAGTCGTGTTCATCGCGCTTCAGTTTCCTCGCCTTCCTGTGTTTAATGTCAACTTGTAAGTTAGCTAGAATCTCATCTAGTAGTGTATAGTTCTTAACTGTAGCTTCCGGTAAATTCAATTCTTTAATTTCTTCCTCACATGTTTGAATTTCTATAAGTAGTTTAGCAATTTTCCACCCTGTATTATCAATTAAAATTCTGATCAAATTGTTAGAGCTGCTTGTCAATTCTTTTTCCCATCGGTCCAAAAGGTAAGGCTCTAAATCTTCATAAGTCGGCAGATACGAACCGTATATACCTCTTGGTGCGAGATATTTACATTTAGATACTTTTCCTTTTATCTTTAGATTAGGTTTGAAATCTGACTTATGATTTATCATTAGATGTGACATTTTGGATATTGTTCTTTCGATCTGGGTATATTTACATACATCACAGAAGTATCTTATGACAAATAGTGTGAATTATAACGTGTTTGTTAGATAACAGTAGGTAATTCTTGGTACTGTTGAATAGGCCAGTATCCTTTTGTTACAGATCCTATTCTTGCACATAATGAGCCTCTGGTTTAATAGCTCATCAAAGTGGAACACCGACTTGGAGGCACAAACAGCAAAGGCTTATTCTTCGGTCTGTGGTCTGAAGAAATGTAATAAAGATTATGGTGATATGTCTCACAGACCGCTTTTAAAGGCTTTTGAAGCTATGATCCCCCCCCCCCCAAGTGCTTTATGGAGCAGAGGTGCTTTTCCTGAGTGGTAAAAGAGGGTGGGACAGGGAAGAAGGGAAAATCCTGAAAATGTTGCTGTCCTTACCAAATAGCTCCATGATCCAAGCTATTAGAATGGAGGTGGGATCAACATCATGGGGAGTAAAGACTCAATTGTCCTTAATAAGATTTTGGAACCGACAGGAGCCAGGTGGTGAGGAGAAGGTCTCAATTTGGTGCAGAGAGGAAATTCGAGCAAGCAGCTTACGCTGGGCGCGAGACGTGAAGAAAACCCTCCAGACTGTAGCCGCGCACTTGAAATTGAGCCTCTCTCTACCATTGTTAAATATAGTCTGCACTAAAAAAATGCTTAGAGACCAAGGGCTTGAATACTCCAGATCAAAAGACATGGACTATCTGAGGTTAAAAAAATCGGTGAATTGGGTAAAGAATGAATGGGAAAAGGAGGTCCGGTTCCCATACCTGGATTTATTGCCAAGCAGATGGCTAAGACATGAGATTTTGAAGGTCCGAGTGGGCCTAAATCCATGGAAGATTGAAAGAAAAATTAGAGAGGCCCTGAGCCATCCGGATGGTACTTGTAAATGTGGTCTAGGAGTAAGAAATGATATTTTACATATATTGATTGATTGTACTTGTATTTTAGCAATTCTGAAAACTTTTTTACGTCCCATTTTTATAAAATATGAGGTGACCTCTCGTTCTGATGCCATTGACCTCCTTACAGAAATGTCATTTTTGGATATTACAATTGCGTTGGGGAAATTTCTGAAAGCGACAAGAGAATATGTAATGGAGACACTAAAGGAGAGTGGGAGAGTTTAAAATTATAGAATATCCCAATTTTATGCTTTATGGTTTTATAAGTATTGTAAATGTGTAAAAAGAATTGTGGTTTTAGATATTTTATCACTATGTGAGATCCATTGTTCTATGTATGGTTTATAGACTATTGTCTAAATAAACTTTGTTGTTCACTTCACTTCACATAATGAGCACATCTATATCTAAGGATATGTAATAATGGACATTTGAGGTACAACTTAATTTAATTGAGATACCTTTTTTCTCTTTCTTTGACCGGTACTTTGGATTCTTACAAGTATAGTTGACACTTTTCTTTTCTTTTGGTGTTGGACCTATTAAACGGTACTATCTTTACGATTTTCTGAATTCATTTACACAGAGGACTATGAATTTTTATTCAGCTCTCTCCTTTTCACCTAATTTTATTGGTGAAGGGTATACTTTGTACATATTATATGTAAACCATACTGATATGAATTTCATTTTTCTGGGTTGCAGCCCTGATGAAGTCATTTGATGCATGTATATAGCATATGACGAAACACGTGTTGGCTGCCAAAGAAGTTATTTGGAGGACAATCATTAAACTGGATATTTGGATTTCGTGCTTTTCTGTGGACAATTTACTTTCATGAACTTTTGAACTTTATGAATAAATTCAGAATGTTACCTCTGCACTTATATAATGGTTTTGATTGACACAAGTATATACTGAATCTTTATTGTTGTAGAGCTCAGGAAGAAATTTGTTGATAAATTGTGATACTCAAAATTGTATTTTGAGTTTGTGTGAGATAGAGTGGTAACCTATCCTTCTTCCTTTGAGAACTCAGATACTGATTAATTTCTCTTTACTTTTCCTATATGGTGGAGCGACAGAAATTATACCTGGTTACCTCTTTTTAAACAATATTTCATCTGTTGTGCCAACATTTTCCACAGATTAGGCATCAAATGTGTTGACACGTTGTAGAGCTAAGGAAGAAATTTGTTGATAAATTGTGATACTCAAACATGTATTTTGAATTTGTGTGAGATAGAGTGGTAACCTATCCTTCTTCCTTTAAGCACTCAGATACTGATTAATTTCTCTTTACTTGGCCTATATTGGTGGTGCGCCAGAAATTATACCTGGTTACCTCTTTTTAATCATTGATTTTGCAGGTTTCAGGCAGCCCACTTAGGCATTATTATCATGAATAGAGAACAAGAAGCACAGGACCTGTTTAATAATCTTAGTTCAGGTTCCTCATTTAGTGCAGCAGTACCTGTAACCAGTAAACCTAAGCATGAGGGTTTACGAGTTAAATTTATTAAATTGGAGAGACTGAACCGATTGGAACTTAATAAATGGTGGGATGCAGTGACACTAAAGCAATACCTTACCTTAAACAGTATACCCCGTGTGCTTAGATAACAAATTGTGTAGACTTATGAAGATTTAGAGCCTGACCTTTTGGACCGATGGGAAAAAGAATTGACCAGCAGCTCTAACAATTTGATCAGAATTTTAATTGATAATACATAGAGGAAAATTGCTAAACTACTTATAGAAATTCAAACATGTGAGGAAGAAATTAAAGAATTGAATTTACCGGAAGCTACTGTTAAGAACTATACACTACTAGATGAGATTCTAGCTAACTTACAAGTTGACATTAAACGCAGGAAGGCGAGGAAACTGAAGCACGATGAACACAACTATAAGACCAGTTGTGTTTTTACTTTTGCGCGTAGATTTGATAACTTGGTTAATAAGGAACAGGTTAATAAGAAAACCGCGACTTCTTCAAGTTCTGAGATTCATTCTTCCTCTAGTAATATCTCAATAAGTGAGAATGAGGAGACAACAGAACTAACAACTGGTAAAATACTTGATAATTCTTTTTTTCAGGAGGTCCGCCGTTTCAGGATGGGGAATCGCGAAACGGGTGGGAGATTCAGAGAACCAGGAGGGGAAAGACAAGGAGAGGTATAAGAGGGAAAGTGAGAAGAAAAAGCAAGAGTAGGGATGAGAACTCGCTCTTGGAAGTAGCAAATCATTTGACGAAAGAGATAGAGATTATCAATCTTTCATCACTGGCTTTGGCTGATAGTATGATTTCATTATTAAAAAAAGGTTTGGGATTCTGTCCGACTACGTGTATTGACTGGTACACCACTAAGATCGATGTTTACAAATTTTCCAGGTTACTGTAACTTATGATTATTATTTTTTTCAAATAAGGATATTGTGAAAAAGAACACAGTTACTGGGATGGTATTGAGCAATGTGACTATACCGGAGGTACAAGATACTAGACTCCTTCTTTCACTTACCGAGAGTGAGGAGGACCCAGTAACTATGAGTACATTATTAGAAAACTTGGAAATTAGCCAAAGCTCAGCTGTAAGTAGTGGGTTGAAGATTAAATCTAAATGGACACCATATTTATCTTCCGGGAATATGGTTGATGCCTTTTACAAAGCCGTCAATCTTGATATTGATAGACTCATTAAAAGAGAGGGTAGGGCTTGTAACAAAACTGTAGCAGGGAATTTAACAAAAGATGAAAGGTTGGCTCTCCAGTCTTTGACAGCTAATCAAGAAATTATAATACGTATGGCAGACAAGGGCGGCAACATCGTTCTATTGAATAGAAAAGATTACAATGACGAAATCTTATCTCAACTTAGAGATGTAAGATATTTCGAACCAGAAACAGTGAGTCCATTATCACAGGTCACAGAGATGATTAACTCTAAACTGAAGAACTGGTTTGACTCCTGCTTACTGGATCATGATGAATACACATACTTACGTGTGGAGTTCCCTAGGGCCCCATGTTTGTACAATTTGCCAAAGATACATAAGAATCGAAACAAACCACCTGGTAGACCCATTATTTTGGGCATTGGTGGACCTACAGAGAAATTGTCTCAATATATTGATATGTATTTAAGACCATATGTTCAAAACCTTCCTTCGCACTTAGAAGATACTAAACATGTTCTTAATTTGATGAGTGATGTTGTATGGGAATCAGATATGATTTTAGCTACATTGGATGTTGTATCTTTATACTCAAATATTGACCATGTATTAGGCATGCAAGCTTTGGAGAGTTTTTTGAACAAGAGACCTGCTGAATATTTTGAGCATACTTCTATGATCATGGAAATGACTCGGATTGTACTCGAGAATAAAATTTTTTTATACGAGAATAGTTGGTACAGGCAGAAACTTGGAACGGCGATGGGGTCCAGATTTGCTCCGTTTTTTGCCAACCTTTATATGGGATGGTTTGAGGCAGAGTGGATCTGGGGCCCAGGAGGCAAGCGATGGGTTGACCACATTTACTATTGGGGGCGTTTCATCGATGATTGCCTCCTAATTTGGAGGGGGACCGTAGAAGAGCTTCAAACATTTTTTGATCACCTTAATACAAATGAGGTCAATATGTCATTTACTACCCAGTATGATATGGAACATTTGATTTTTTTGGATATAGAACTATTTGTAAAAGGGGATAAATTGTGCAGTCACATGTTTCGTAAAGATACTAGCTGTAAGGCACTCTTACATGCGGATAGTTGCCACCCTAGGAGCCAAATTAATTCAATTCCTTTCGGAGAGATGCTCAGGGCCCGAAGGAATTGTTCACAACAAGGAGATTTTGAAATAAATTTACACGATATGGCTACTAGATTCAGAAATAGAGGTTATGATAAGAGGATTATAGATCAAGCCGTGACTAAGGCGAGGAAACTCAGAAGAGAAGATACATTGGGACCAAGGAAAGTGAACACACAGGATACACAAATACAGAAAATTAGACTTATTACTAACTTTGGTGTAGGGAGTCAGAAATTATTTGCAATTTTGGATAAGTACTGGCATCTTCTCAAAAATGATAAAGACATTCTACCTTATCTCACAGACAGACCATCTCTTACATTTAGGAAAGGAGTGACACTGGCTAACAATGTTTGCCCCAGCTACCCGAAACAGATGTCTAAAGATAACTGGTTAACTAACCGTCCAAATGGGTTCTACTTTTGTGGTAAATGTAGCTTGTGTAGATGGGCAATCAAGAAGATCAAGGAATTTGATTATAACAACACAGGTGGTCATATTATTAAATCATTTATTAACTGTGATACTAAGTACGTTGTATATGTTATTGTCTGAACTTGTAAAAAAATACATGTGGGTAGTTCCATTAGACGATTGAGAGACAGAATGACGGAACACTTTCGAGCACTCATAAATGGAGACACTAGGTATCCTATTGCAGCTCACTTGGTTCAAAACTTTCATGAACAAGAACGACACAAATCTATGTACCATGGAATTGAACAAGTGGTTATGGATAGGAGGGGTGGCAATAGGATACTTAAGTTGAGGCGTACTGAGGCGAGATGGATCATGAAACTTAGGGCAGTAGAAGATGGCTTGAATTTGGATTCTGAACTCCAGTATTTTTTAGGAGACTGATTAATTTATATGTATAATTTGTTATAATTTTGGCAATGTTAATTTTGTTAAAAAACTGAATTAGATGATGTGGTGTTTCACGTACCATTAACCTCCTCTAAACCTCTTCTTAACCACTATATTTTGTTCGTACCTGAAATTAAGTAATGATCTGCTTACATGAAGTACTGTATTTTGATGCTGATCGGTTATGGCAGGTCCTTAGGCAAAATAATGTTGCAATAATGATTTAATCTTTTTAACGTAATATTACACCTATACATTCTTATTGATATATTCTCAATTTGATGTTATTTGTATAATAGTTTATTTATGCAGTTACATAGATGTACTGTACTTTCCCTCAATTTTCCTACCTTGATCTAGCCCTACCGACTGAACACTCTTCTAGATACTTGAATCGGACCGTTGACATTGGGATACTGGCATCGAGTGTAAACTCGAATATTATATGGCACGTTCAGTGCAGATGTAGAATAGATACGTGAGAAACTGAAATAGGTTATCGGTTCTGTATCTGGCTAGGAACCAAGAGGTTATGGGTTCGAACCTGCTCAAAGAAGATATGATGCTGATGAGCATTTTCTTACCATAATATAACTGGTGTTATTTTCTTTTAAGACTTTAAACTTGGGTAAGATTAGAGACACATTTTTCTGCAAATTTGGAGAATTCAATTAGTTGAGTACTTGTTACGGGATTATGCAGTAATGACACGGGAGAGCGGAATACGTTTATATTCAAATATGACGTGCGGACAAAAACAAAAGTATTAAGATCAAAATTAGGATTGCAATATATGTTATTGTGATTATGATTTATAAACTTTATCAACTAAAATTGCGTTTGTAGAATAGTTAGCAAACCTCTTACAAGATGGCGCCCGCTTGTTGCTGTGTTAATATAAAAGATGGCGCCCATGTGAAACGCCAGTCCGAGACCGCGGGACATAGCGTGCTTCGTGACAGGTTAGTTCGGAAGTACAGACTATTACTTTGGGACTAGATTTTGCTAAGGTTTTACAGATACGAGTAGTAAATCCGATACCGCTTTCTCTTTTACAGATAAACGTACTCGTGTTAGTGTACAGTCGTATGGAGCTGCTTTGATTGCCGTAGTTTCTTTACGATTGGGAGTTCTAATGCCGGAGACCCGACCTATGGGATATATAGATCGTTCACTTTGAAAGAGGTGAGATTATTTATGGATTAGCCTTATGTTGGGGAACCGACACAAGGTTTGTGTCAATGAACGTGTGTCAGGTTAAGTGATGTATTTAGTTATGATATGGCTACGGTTTTACCGTTGGCAGATACGAACCGTATATACCTCTTGGTACGGGATATTTACATTTAGATACTTTTCCGTTTATCTTTAGATTAGGTTTGAAATCTGACTTATGATTTATCATTAGATGTGACATTTTGGATATTGTTCTTTCGAACTGGGTATATTTACATACATCACAGAAGTATCTTATGATAAATAGTGTGAATTATAACGTGTTTGTTAGATAACAGTAGGTAATTCTTAGTACTGTTGAATAAGCCAGTATCCTTTTGTTACAGATCCGATTCTTGCACATAATGAGCACCTCTATATCTAATAATATGTAATAATGGTCATTTGAGGTACAACTTAATTTAATTGAGATATCTTTTTTCTCTTTCTTTGACCGGTACTTTGGATTCTTACAAGTATAGTTCTTTTGGTGTTGGACTTATTAAACGGTACTATCTTTACGATTTTCTGAATTCATTTACACAGAGGACTATGAATTTTTCTTCAGCTCTCTCCTTTTCACTTAATTTTATTGGTGACGGATATACTTTGTACATATTATATGTAAACCATACTGATATATTTTTGGCTTGCAGCCCTGATGAAGTCATTTGATGCATGTATATAGCATATGACGAAACACGTGTTGGCTGCCAAAGATGTTATTTGGAGGACAATCATTAAACTGGATATTTGGATTTCGTGCTTTTCTGTGGACAATTTACTTTCATGAACTTTTGAACTTCATGAAGAAATTCAGAATGTTACCTCTGCACTTATATAATGGTTTTGATTGACACAAGTATATACTGAATCTTTATTGTTGTGGAGCTCAGGAAGAAATTTGTAGATGAAATATTGTGATTAGGTTTTCACACAGATTGGCTGTTCTTATGACTAAGTGAATTGTCTCATGAATATTCTCATCCTTCTTTATCTTTTCTTTATTTGTTTTAACCCTATGTATCTTTGTAATGATTGATGTAATAATAGAGAATACATAGATGTATGAATGAAAGTATCATGGTAATGGGTGGAAACATACCTGGCCCTGACTCTGATAATTCACACTTTCCGATTAACATCTACTTCTCCTTGTGAGAGGTAACATCTGCCATTTTGCTAAATCTAGCTCATAAAGCAGCAGGCCCTAATCGAGTCCCCATTGATCTGTACTAGTGCAATGTTGAATTTTGGGCACCTTTCCTTACGAACCCATTTAACTCTTCCTGGAAGGTTGGGTTTGCAAGTCCTGGAAGACTACAATTACTGGGCTAGTCTTAAAGGGGCTAGGCATGACCCAGCTTGCTACCCCAAAATCCATCTTTGACTGTTCAGTTAAAGTAGTGGGGTGCATTATCTTAAGTAGGCTGGACATTGGATCACGGAAAACAATGTCCTGTTGGGGTGCAATACGGTTTCTGGCCTGGACTTGGCACAATTGAACAATATCTTAACCTGTACTTCATCCTTAGCAAGTATATATTGAGCAAAAACAGTGCTATCCATCTCACCATTATGGATCTCTCTAGTGCGTTTGATAGTGATAATATATCTAAGCTTTGGGGCCTGCTATCCTCCATGGGGATTGCGAAGGGGTTGGTGCAGTTTCTGCAGCGTTGCTTTTTGATCTTTCTGCGTCAGTGAGATATGCGAATAAGGCCGAATGGACTGACTCAGTCAGTCTTAGGAGTTTGTCAGGGGTGTGTCTTGGCTCCTATTCTCTTCCTATTATATATCAACAAGCTAGAGACCAGGAGTCAGAATAGATGTGCTGGTAATCAAGAACAGAGTGTTGCCAGTGCTTCTCTATGCCAATGATGCAGTCTTGCTAGCTTAGGATTCCCAATCGACTTAAGGGTCTCATGGAGGCTTTGTGGGCTTCATGGAGAATCCTAAATTGAAAACAAATAGGTCTAAAACCATTGTAATGGTGTGTGGTCCTAATAATGTGAAAACCCGAACTCTCACCATCTAGGAGAACTATATAGAGAGAGTGCATTTTTTCCCTATCCGGGCATCACTTTTGACCAAAATAGCACCTGGACCAACTTCTTGGCAGCAAGGAATGTCAGCTTCTCAAGGGCAATTGGTGCCATTTTTAATGTTTCTGATTGTATAGGTAATAAGCTCATCCACCCACTTTTTGAGATTTAATAACATAGGTGTGATGAGGTATGGGGTTACTGCAACATTTAAAACTTACTGCTTGAAGGAAACAAGGCACTCAGAAGATTCCTGGGGGTCCCACCCAGTAGCCATTATTTTAGGATGCATGAAGAACTTGGGTCCTGATTTAAATATTGGCGGTTGGGTTACTACATTACAATAGTGATGGATATCCAGTCCACCAAAATATAAATCCAATTAATATATAATGTGATTTATATTTCAGCAGGTGGGATATTCGTCATCATTGTGATGGAGTAATCTGTCTGCGGATATCTAAATCAGGTCCATGGTCTGGATTACATGGAGGACTATATGAAATTTGCACCTTTGCTACTCTGGTGTTCTATTTGGTGCAATGTTCAGGCCACTCTTAATAGAGATATAATAGAGAATTTTAGCAGTGTCCCTCAGGTTCCATTATACTATGGATAAAATATATCCAGTGAAATGTTTTGAGCCCAGGGAGATCAAAACTTTTTTCCGATCCAAGCTTCATCAGAAAGGAGGATAAGCTATGGATTAGGGGAAATGATCTGATGAATAGGGCCAGGCACATTGTTGGGTCCTTTCTTTGTATTTGCTTGGAACCTTCCTACATCCATGTTCCCTGCGTGGAACATGGAATGTGGGGGCTCTGGCAGTTGCTGCCTGGGAGTTGACGGGACTGGTCTATAATAAAGAGGCTACAACTTACCTGGAGTTACCTCTTCTTTTCATTGGCGACGATTGGGCCAGTCCTGCTCTCCCGTTTCACGCTATTTCTTCCTGCTCTCCTGTTTTCTGGCTTCGCTCCTCTTAGTGTCAAATTTAAATTTGACTCCTTTCCGGCTCCTGTTTTGACATTCGTGCTGCTTCTGAAGCTGCGCTGTGTCACGCATCGAGAGGCCCAGCTGACAGTGGCCCAGCAGTACCGGTGAGTCACGATTTTGGAGGAGACTCAGTTGATTTTGTCCACGATGCAAGCTGCTGATGACGTGCAGGAGTGAGCTCGAGCTCCTGTTGAATCACGTCATGTGTGCTCTATCGCCTCTAGAAACCTTCCTTGAACCGTGTTAAAGACGCCGAGTGAACAAGGCCGATTTCCCCCCCCAAAAAAAACGTCAAAACGACGTGGCATCCATTGTGTCCTTGGATCCCTTAGCAACGGAGCACAACACATCGAAATAAGCTTGTTGGAGATAGTGGAAACAAACATGTGTTTTCAGCGCTAATTCCTTGTACCAGGATTGCGATTTGTTTTGTCATGTGCTACAATTCAAGAGTCTGGTCCATAAACAAGTAAGCTGAGACAGTTTCCTTTATTTTCTGTTTTTGAACAACAGCTTTCACACGTAATACCGTTTTGAGTGACAGTTTTAAATTGTTTGTTCTTGCAACAGTGCCATCTTGTGGTCTTATCAAATATTTCTTTTTCTTTTTTGTTTTTGGATTGAACTAATTTGCACAGTGTGCTTGTGAACAGAGCACACATTTTTTTTAAATATTACTTTGGCAAATTATTACTACGGTGCATTTCAGCTCTATTGTGTGGGCAGCAACTCACCCACGCGTGATCTGTGATCATGGATCATATTGCGGCACCTCCTCTATTTCTTCAATCTCCTGGTACACCTCCTATGTTATGGCAACAGTGGAAAGACACTTTCGAAAGTTATTTAGAGGCCATTGATGGTGACACCTTCACCAACAAAAAGAAAAAGGCACTTCTAATGTACAATTTGGGTGCCGAGGGTAGAAGTATTGTGAAAACCTTAACTCCTGAAGTTGTTAGCTCTCGTAGTGATGATGGGGATTCTCTAGTTGTGGATGACTATGCATCTTTGATTAAAACCTTGGAAAAAAGGTTCGATCCTAGAAAGAATGTTGTCCTTGAACGCCATAGATTTTTACAACGTGCTCAAATCTCTGGAGAGTCTATCGATGATTTTGTCTCTGCTCTTAGAACTTTGCCTCTCACGTGCAATTACAGAGAGTTCAGGGATGAAATCATACGTGATCAATTAATTGAAAGGACTTGCAACAAGAAAATCCAGGAAAAGCTTTTAGCTTCAGATGATCCGGACCTTGAAACCGCGATTACTCTTGCCAAAAGTATTGAACATTCACAATTTTGCATGAAGGAGATGAGCAATACTTCTCAATCTTCCGAGGTGAAACTCTTATCAACAAAACACAGTGTCAAGTCCACAAAGATTCCTTCAGATAACTCTTGGCGAAATTCTGCTGTACCGTCCAAGTCCAAGACGGATAGAGCACAGGTTTTTTGTTTTCGTTGTGGCAGCAGGAATCATCTTGGTAATGCAAAGTACTGTTATGCTCTGAATCAAACATGTTTCAAGTGTGGTAAAAAAGGGCATCTTTCTCGCTTTTGCAAGGCTACAGTGTTCAATCCAGCATTCGACAAAAGTGCTACCCAAGTCAAGTCAATCGAAGAAGAGTTTGTTGATTCCAGTGAGAAAAATGACAATATGTTACTAATGTTGTCTTCATCCATTACATATTCGGATGGTGTTGTAGAGATTGCATCCATGAGTTGCTTACGTAAGAGAAAACCACCCATTTGTATGATTCTGGTGAATGGCGTGAGTGTGAATTTCTTGGCTGATTCGGGGTCTCCTTTCACTCTGGTTAATATCAAAGATCTTGGTACATCTGGTGACTTCCAATTCCAGAAATCCGATATCAGAATTTTTGCTTATCAAGGTAAAAGAGTGGAAGTTTTGGGCAAACTTGATGCAAGTTTAGAATTCAGTGGAGACACAGCCTCAGGTCCTGTGTTTGTGGTTAATGATGGTGCAAATTTGCTAGGTAGGCAAGAACAAGGGGAACTGGGGATCATCCTTGATCCTAACCACCCTGACATGGTTATATCCAGGCGTGAAGCTTCCAAGTTTTACTCGTGTCCTTCATCTTCTAACGTTCCAGATAATGTAGTTGTGAAACACTTGTCTGGTGATCAGTGGATCGAGATGTATCCCGATGCTTTTTGCGATAAACTTGGGAAATTAAAAGGTTTTCAACATCGCATTGTCTTAAAAGATGGTGCTAAAGCTGTTGCGCACAAAGTGCGTAAGGTACCTTTGAGTTTGCGTGCCGAACTGAAAGAAGAGCTGGAACGATTGTGTCACATGGATGTCATTGAGGGCATTGAGGGATCAGAATGGTTGGCTCCCATTGTTCTTGCACGTAAACCGGATAAGTCCCTTAGGATGTGTGTGGATTTGCGCGACTTGAATGCCAACATTTGGATTGACCGCCAACCATTGCCAAATATTAATGAAATGTTGGCTACGCTTGATGGGGCCAAGTATTTTTCCTCTTTCGACATTTCTTCGGCCTATCATCAGATTGAGCTTTCCAAGGAGTCCAGACATCTTACCTCCTTTGTCACCCCGGAGGGTGCGTTTTGTTATAAACGCATGCCTTTCGGCCTGGCATCGGCTTCCGCTGTGTTTCAGCGTTTAATGGGCAATCTGTTTAGAAACACAGCGGGAGTCGTGTTCTTCCAGGATGACATTTTGGTACATGCACCTACTGTAACTGAACATGACAGCAGGGTAAAACTAGTTCTTGATACAGTAAAGACCCATGGCCTTACGTTCAAGAAGGAAAAGTGTAAGTTTTTTCGTGAGGGGGTTGACTATTTAGGGCACCACATCTCTGCTAAGGGGATTGAACCGAAAGTAAAAATTTTAGATGCTATTCAAAATGCTCCTCCACCTTCCAATAAAGACCAATTGCGCTCCTTTCTTGGACTCGTGGAGTATTATGCAAAATTTGTAGGAAATTTTGCTGACAAAACTTCAAGCTTAAGAGAACTTCTCAAGAAGAATGTCAAGTTTGTATGGTGTGACAAGTGTGCTCATCAATTTTGCATCTTAAAAAAGGAAATTGTTCAAGCTCGCCCTTTAAAACTATTTAATATTAATGACAAATGTATTGTTTCTACTGATGCTAGCAACATTGGCTTGGGGGCAGTTTTGATGCAAAAGAGACATGATGGTCGTGAAGAAGTGATTGCATTTGCGTCCAGGACACTCCGTGGTGCTGAAGGCTCCTATTCCACCATCGAGAAACAGGCTTTGGCCTTATGGTGGGGCGTTCAGTATTTTCGGAATTTCCTGTGGGGTAATGTGTTCACTCTCAGGACTGATCATAAACCTTTGGTGGACCTGTTCACCACTAATGGTGGTGGTCGGGCCACTCCTAGAATCGCCAAATGGCAATATAGGTTGCAAGAGTTTAATTATTGTTTACAGTATGTACCTGGTGCCAAAAACATCTTCGCTGACTGTCTTTCTCGTCTTCCTTTGGCTAATGATGTCTTGCTTCATTCTGTTGATGATCTTGATGTGGTATGTGCTGTGGGAGCTGTAGTCAGTGTTGTGAATGGTGCGCTTTCTGAACAAGAGTGGTTGCGTGCTTTGTCTGAGGATGAGGAAATTAAGTTGGTTGTGAATTTTCTAGTTCAGGGTTGGCCTGTTAACAATGAATTATCTCCTAAGTTAATTCCTTACAAGAGAATTTGTGATGAATTGTCCGTGGTGGACGGCATTTTACGTAGGGGTGGCCTTTTAGTTGTTCCTGAGTGCATGCAAACAAAAATTTTAAATCTTGCTCATGAGGGTCATCAGGGTATTCGTGCGATGAAACGCAGAATTCGTGAAGACTTTTGGTGGCCTGGTGTGGATAGGTCCATTGAACGTTTTGTTAGGGACTGTTGTGCTTGTGTTCTCAGCGATAAATCCCAAGTTACCCATCCGTCTCCTATTGATCCTGTGCCAGTCAAAAATGTCCCTTGGTCTAAACTCGCTTTTGATGTCGCTGGTCCTTTTGGTATTTCTGGTGAGTCACCCTTGTATGCCTTGGTTTTAGTAGACTATATGTCTAAATGGCCCGAAGTCAAATTTGTTGACTGTGTTAATTCATCTTCTGTCATTGGTTTTCTTAAGGATGTATTTCTTCGTGAAGGGCTTCCGGATGAACTGGTAACGGATAATGGGACTCAACTAGTTTCGCGGGAGATGCATGATTTTCTAAAAGAACTTGGAATTAGGCATGTTTTGACATCTCTTTATCATCCCCGCAGCAATGGTTTAGTTGAACGCTTTAATCGCGTCATTAAGGACCACCTACAGTTAGCTCTTGTGAATGGTTTGTCATGGCGTACTGCAGTTGCAGATATGTTATGGGCTTTTCGAACTACTCCACATATTAGTACTGGAATATCTCCTTTTACGTTACTCAGAGGTAGGGTTGCCGGTTCTAAATTGAATAAGGATTGGATGTCCAGGAAGGTTGTTGATCCATCTAAACTTAATGGCGTTGTTGATGTTAGAACGACTGTTCAGTCAAAGTATGCCACTGTTTCTATGAATGTTTCTCCTGTGCGTGTGGGTGATTGGGTGAGAATCAAGAAACCCGGTTTTGTTCGCAAGGGTGATTCTCGTTTTTCTGCTCCTGCGAGGGTCAAAGAAGTAAAAGAACGTGTGGTGGTGTTGGAGAATGGGAAGGTGTGGAATAAGTGTGCCATTTCTATTGTTCCTCAATCCAAAATTGTGTATGTTGGAGGGAAGATGGGTGTTTGCGTTGATCCTTCTGTCGATTCTTTTTCACGTGCTACTCTTGATTCACCTTCTGGCTCCAGTGGTTCTTCTTCTAGGGTCACTCCTTCAAATGGTTGTGGTCAGTCATCCTCTTCTGCTCAGAGAAGGTGTTCTTCGAGGATGAGATCTGTACCGACCAAGTTTTGTGATTATGCCATGTATTAATATGCATATATTGTTATTTGCATTTCTTGTCCAATGTTCATTCTATTTCCTTTGTATTTTACAGTAAGGGTTATATTGGTTCTTCTTTGTTTGTTATTATATTTTCTCATTTAATTTCCCCTTTATTTCTTTCATTGTTTTCTTTTCTTTTCTTGTTATACGAAGGGAGGTGTGTTGGGTCCTTTCTTTGTATTTGCTTGGAACCTTCCTACATCCATGTTCCCTGCGTGGAACATGGAATGTGGGGGCTCTGGCAGTTGCTGCCTGGGAGTTGACGGGACTGGTCTATAATAAAGAGGCTACAACCTACCTGGAGTTACCTCTTCTTTTCACACATGGATTTGGCAGTGTCCCGTTTGGACACTATCAAGAGTTATGTGACGATTCAAACGTGTCCTGGTATGAAGTCATATCTTGAATGGTTAGCCATCCCTGGGAAAGAGCTCTTCGCACCAGGTTTTACTTGGGCTTTATTAGATGGAAAGTATGTTTCCCTCTTGGCCAATATGATGCTACCAGTGTGTGTTGTAGGCCATGCGATGAAATCTCAGCCTATACTTTGCTGTACTTTGTATTTCTTTGTACATTTTATAAACATCTGAGGTGAAGTGAAGTGAAGTGAAGGGGTGTTGTAGAGCGCGGCTGCTGCCGGAAGGCGTCCAAGCGCTGATAGTAGACAATTACTCTGAGGGAGGAAAAGAGGAGGTGAATGGGAGAGAGGGGGGATTAGTTCCTAAATAGGAATGTTTTCAATTCTTTGCGGAAGAGCAGGAGAGTAGGAATGGACCTCAGAAAAAGGGGGAGAGAGTTCCAGAGTTTAGCAGCGTTGAGTGAAAAGGATCTACCTCATGCTCTGGATTTTTTGATTGTTGGGACTACAGCAAGAAAAGTATTTGTGGATCGAAGTGTTTTACCGGGACAATAGGGGGAGAGAAGTGAGTGGTTAATCTCCGGGTTCGCTCTATGAAATGCTTGATGCTATATGCAGAGAGCTTTGAACTTTATTCTCTCTCTGACAGGGAGCCAGTGGAGAGATCTGATCCCTGCCTTGACTGACTGTCTGCGTGGGATCTGGAGCAGGGTGCGGGCGGCACAGTTCTGTGTTCTCTGCAGTTTCTCCAACACATACTCTGGGGCTCCTAGGTATAGAGCGTTGTTGAAGTCCAGCCTAGATTGTACGAGGCCCTGAATGACCACTTGCTTGGCCTCAAAGGGTAATATCGGCAGGATCTTTTTCAACATTCGGATAATCCTGAAGCATGTTGCAGCAGTTTTTGTTGCCTGAGTATTAAGGCTGAGCTTCTTGTCTAACCATACTCCTAGGCTTTTTATATCTTCCTTTGGAGTTGGCATTGGCCCTAAACTTGCGGGCCATAGCTGGTCATAGGTGATGGAGGAAGAGGAGCCGAGGATCATTATCTCGGTCTTATCACCGTTGAGTTTTAAGGATGACATTGTCATCCATCTTCTGACATCCTCCATGCAAGTTGCCAGATTGGATTGGGGGAGCACGCTGCCTTTCTGTGTCAGGGAGACCACCAGCTGGGTGTCGCCTGCATACGATATGATTTTGATACCGTATTTTCGGACGACCCCCGCCAGCGGCCTCATGTAGGCCTCATGGCCAAGGGCTTATTGATCCTAGCTAGTCAGAAAGCACAGATTAAACAATGCAAAGCAGCACTGATTTATCTGCAATCTTTGTGTACACTGGAAATAGGTTTTAGAGTGGGACAATTTTTTTAATCTGCAATAAGACTTCAAAATTCAATGCTGTTTTAACCTTTGTGACCAGTGTTTTATGGAAATTTATTTATTGTGCAGTCTATGGAAACTTGAGCCCTAAACTTACTATCCTTCTTGACTTTTGGGGCTATGATGTATAATTGTTTTACGACATGACTCTGAATCTTTTTAACTGTGAATGTTTGGTATTTAATAACTGTCTTGCACATGGCACTTTAAATTTAGTTTGTACTTTACTGTTTATTACTTGTGCTTTTATGGTATATCTAGACTGAAATAAAGATTTTAAAAAGAAAAAGAATAGACTCCACAATAAGGACTAGAAATCAGAAATTTAGATTAAATGGGTTTATTTTAGGATATTAATCCATACAATATACATGCAGTGTAAGAATAAGTTCAAAAGATACAGTAATATAGTTTTCAGACTGAAATGTGCCAGTAAGTTGAATCATAATAAAATGAGATTCAGAATAGTAACAACCACAACACAAATAGAGGAGATTGTAGCAATAAGATGCTGCATAAAGAAACTTCACTTTTTTAGTCTAAACATAGGTTAAGAACAGGGTAACCAAAGGGATTTCTATCTGGGGAGCATGGAAAGTATTAGCATAGAATAACTTCAGGAGACTAAGAATTTTTTTAAACGCTTAAAAAAAATCTATATCTCTTTTTCACCACAAGAGGCAACCAAACAGCTGAATTTGAGGGGAGTCAACATACTCCCTAAGTTCCCATTTCATTGAAACTGGGACTGCAGCCGCCAACCTTGAGCACCCCACCATCATAGTTTGTGATAAATGTAAGCCCTCCTTTGACCATTATTTTTTCCGAGTTCATTACCAACTTCCTCTCTGCAGGCCTCTCTGTCTGCCATCTGATATAAACAATAAGTCTTTCTCCAGCTCCTAAAAAGCATGATAACGCACCTACAGAAGGAAAGGTTCACACTCTGGCAAATTAAAGAAAGCATTTTCAGTTGAGGTCTTATGTCAAGTTAAGCCTTATCACCTTGACGCCCTTGGGCTTAGTTTGCGCTATACAAATTGCTCATTCATTATACAAATTGCTCATTCATTGAATTTAAAATGGATTAGGATTACAATATAAAAATACACACACAAAGTGAAACCAATAATTAGGCTTTACTGTTTTCAGTTTCTATTTTTGGTATATTCTGGTAGAGTTTTTTCCAGTGTTTTCTAGTCAGTTCACTACCTTAAAAAACAGGGGTTATTAGTGGTTACACATTTTCACGACATTAAAAACAAAAGGAACAGTGTGTTTCCAGTGTTTATGGAACATTTTGCTTTAATTATTGCTTGCTTTCTACATGTTAGTGCATGGTATATAGTACATGAATGGTGTAAATACAGTGTACATGAGGTTCAAATACATTTTTACAAATTAAACTTATTGTAGTACACTATTTATTCAGTGAGTTTTTGGTCATGTGTGCTCACTATTTCCTCCCCATGTAAACTTTTATCTGTGAAAATGCCCTCTCAACATTGGCATTTAAGATGTGCAACGCTAAAACAGTCAGTACACAATTTGCTAACTCTGTCCACTGACATAGATTTCCAGGTCAATACTGGTGCACCTGAAGATTACGATTCACTGAGACAGGTTCTGCAACACATGCAATGAACTGGACGCATATTCCCTCACAGTTATTTAAGCGGTCAAAAATGAAGCAGTACGTTTCAAAGTCCAGAGAAAATTCCCCTTTATGGAAGGGATCTAGAACTGTGCAGATTCCCACAGTGAGGCTTCAGTGACTTCAAATGCCATGGTTGCTTAAGGGACATGTCTATGCATCATTGCAAACCATTTCTCATGCATCGTAAAATAAAATATCCTGAATTCCTCTTCAACATTTCTTTGCTTAGTGGCAAGCATTCTAACATGAAACATGTTGCAGTGGCAAAGTTACTAAAAGGTGCCCAGCCTACTGTCAAGGATATGTTTCACATATACACCAATTATGCTAAACACTTGGCAGACAAGGGTGTTTTCAGACTCTCGTTTTTTGATTTTGCCAACTATAGTGGTCATGTTTTCCTGTAAAAATCCAAGAATGCAGTAGAGTGTACTTATTTTCCCATCACTGTCAATATGCCACGGGCGATCCTCACGTTTCTTGCCTTTGGCTTCATCACTAAGTGAACAATCAGTAAGTGGTTACCACATGGATAATATAGCATTTACGGCCTCTAGGACTGAGAACCACCAGCTATACGACACAGTTGGGATGACTCTTTCTTTGATGCCACACAAAGTACAAAATGAGAAATATTTGCGTTTTAGTTCCTGTGCATAATGAAACAGTGCACAGAATTGACTACAAAATCAATAGCGTTCTTCATTAGGTCTGTAGATTGTAAAGATGCTTTCAACATACCATGCAACAAGTTGCACAGATCTCTTACAGGGAAGCACTTCAGCTCAGGTATCGATTTTGATAGGTCATCACACCTCTATTTCATATATCCGTAGCTTGAACACTGCAAATACAAACAATATCACTCCAATCTTTGTTGAACTTGATAGGAGCGTTTTGCAGCAGCATTTCAAGTGACTCTGCGTTCCATGTTTTCCAAAAAAAACGATGTTATGTTTCCACTACTATCCGAGATGCTTGGTGAAAGCACTCTTTTCAAATATATCTGTCACTACACCCTTCATTGAATGTTTAAAGCCTGTTTGGTAATTCACCTACTATCAACACTGACTCGCTAGAAAAGGAGGATGATGTATCAAAGTGTTTCACCCATTCTCTGTCTGTGGGTAAATGTGATGGTACATATTGGGAAAGATTTTTATGAGACCAGCCATTTTATCTATCAGTGAATGATTGAAGTGTTGCCAAAATATCAAATATGATTTTGATAGTTACATGAAGAGTTCTGTTAGTACAAGTTGCAGTAACTAGGTTCCAGTTTTCTCTTTTGCTCCCTTTGTTTGTTTAGACTTTGTCTGCTAGCCTGATTTAACTTCTAAATGCGAGACAGAAAAAATTGCGAGGCAAATTTAATTTTAAATCTTTTTAATGTGGGATCGAACAAAACTTAAATCTAAGACCCCGCAAATTACAACAACTGCAGATTACTATTCACCCTTAATATAGGGTCATATAGCCTCTCTAGATGCTCTGTTTGCAAAGAAACCCCAATAAGTCAGTTACATTTTAGTGAAGTTCCAAGAAGGCGCCCGTTTTACAACTAGAGAGAGATTCCATGTGATAGTCCCTTTTTGATTGCGATTTACATTCAATGAATGAGAACATTGCTGGGAGTACTTATTCTGGCGTTTAGGACAGTCGTGTCTGAGGATTTTCTCCAGGAGAGCGTTCTTCGTTTACACCAGGTAAGATGACTGCTCCTTTCCTTTAGTCTATTGTGTCGTAATGCAGTGGATTGCAATATAATGGGGCAGAATGCTTAATATGGCGGGTCACAAGGAAGATTAATACACTTCCCTGGGAATGTTCGGTATCCAGTTGTTGACTGAGCGAAGTAAATATGTTGAATCGGGCATGCTAGAAACAAGCGCACATGGTTTCCTGTAAAAAAAGAAGGTCCTATCGCGCACAGGACGTAGTATTACATTTAACATGATTACAATACTTTGGCCAATCATGATACAATTACTGGCTATCCTCCTTGTAACTAAAAGTTATTTATGGTGAGAACTTTTGTCTTAATGGAATCTAATTTAATACATCTCATTTTGTGTAGAATGCGGGCCGTACATCCTCCTGGGAGACCTCAACTTCCATCTGGAGAACAACAACGACCGCAACACCAACACCCTGCTCGACAACCTCGCCAACCTGGGACTCAAGCAACTGGTGTCCACCCCCACCCACCTCGCCGGACACACACTCGACGCTGTCTTCTCATCCAGCAAGGACATCGACTTCAGCCACGCCACAGAGCTTCAATGGACGGACCACAGCTGCGTCCACTTCACCTTCAAGAAAACGACGACCCACCAACACCAGCAACAGGCCGCCCGCAGAAGCTGGAACAAGATCACAGCAGACCAGCTCGCCACCTCCCTGAGCCAGCACCCTCCTGCCAGCTCAGCGAACCCCAGCCAGGCCGCCGACAACCTCACGAAGTGGATCAGCAACTGCGCGGACGAACTCGCCCCACTGAGGACCCCGCCCAGCAGACCCGGCAGCAAGAAAGCCCCATGGTTCACCGACGAACTCAAGAGCTCCAAGAAGAACTGCCGAGCCCTCGAGAAAGTCTGGAGAAGGGAACCGACACCGGACAACAGGACCTCCTTCAAACTTGCCACCCGGAAACACCACCAGCTGATCCGCGCCGCCAAGAAAACAGCATTCAAGGACCGGTTGGACAACAACGCACACAACTGCAAGGAACTCTTCAACATCGTGAAAGAGCTTTCCAACCCCAGCGCAGGAAACAACGACATCACCCCATCGCAAGACCTCTGCAACTCCCTCGCTTCATACTTCCACAACAAGATCGCGGACATACACAACAGCTTCAACAACCAACCAACGCACACCATGACCGAGCAACCACCCCCCACCACCACCCTCCACGCCTGGACCCCGATCAGCACCGAAGACACCATCCGCACGATGAACTCCATCCACTCCGGTTCACCGACCGACCCCTGCCCTCACCACGTCTTCAACAAGGCTGACGCTGTCATCGCACCCCACCTGCGAGACATCATCAACACATCCTTCGACACCACCATCTTCCCTGAGAGCTGGAAACACGCCGAACTCAGCGCTCTACTCAAGAAACCAACAGCGGACCCCACCGACCTCAAGAATTACCGCCCCATCTCGCTCCTCCCGTTTCCAGCCAAAGTCATCGAGAAGACCGTCAACAAGCAGCTGGCAGCCTTCCTCGAGACGAACGGATCCCTCGACCCCTCACAGTCCGGCTTCCGAGCGAACCACAGCACCGAGACCGCCCTCATCGCCGCCACCGATGACATCCGAGCCCTGATGGACAATGGAGAAACAGCGGCCCTCATCCTCCTAGACCTCTCCGCGGCATTCGACACGGTCTGCCACCGCACCCTAGTACGGCGCCTCAGCAACATCGGAATCCAGGACAAGGCGCTGGAATGGATCATCTCCTTCCTCGACGGAAGAACACAGAGAGTCCGCCTACCACCGTACAAGTCAGAGGCCTCCGAAGTCATCTGCGGCGTCCCCCAAGGATCATCTCTGAGCCCCACCCTCTTCAACGTCTACATGAGCCCCCTCGCGGCCATCGTACGCAAACACAACCTCAGCATAATCTCCTACGCCGACGACACCCAGCTGATCCTCTCCCTGACCAACGACCCCGCCGCCGCCAGAGCCAACCTGCATGAAGGGATGAAAGAGGTAGCCGAGTGGATGACGACCAGCCGCCTGAAACTGAACTCGGACAAGACGGAGGTCCTCATCCTGGGCTCCTCTCCCTCCGCCTGGGACGACTCCTGGTGGCCTCCCGCCCTGGGCACCGCACCCAAACCGACAGACCATGCACGCAACCTGGGCTTCATCCTGGACTCCTCCCTCTCCATGACCAGGCAAGTCAACAACGTCTCCTCGGCATGCTTCAACATCCTACGCATGCTACGGAAGATCTTCTGGTGGATCCCCACCGAGACCAGGAAGACCGTCACCCAGGCCCTCGTCACCAGCCGACTGGACTACGGCAACGCCCTCTACGCCGGTACCACCGCCAAGCTCCAGAAGAGACTCCAGCGGATCCAGAACGCCTCAGCCAGACTCATCCTCGACATCCCACGAACCAGCCACATCTCCGGACATCTGAGAGACCTTCACTGGCTCCCCGTCAACAAAAGAATCACCTTCCGCCTCCTCACCCACGCACACAAAGCCCTACACGACCAAGGCCCGAGCTACCTCAACAGCCGAGTCAACTTCTACGCTCCCAAACGCCACCTCTGATCAGCCAACCACGCCCTCGCCGCCGTCCCCCGCATCCGAAGAGCGACTACAGGAGGAAGGTCCTTCTCCTACCTGGCCGCCAAGACCTGGAACTCCCTCCCGACCGACCTGCGCCTGACCCAAGACCACCTCTCCTTCAGGAAGAAGCTGAAGACCTGGCTGTTCGAGCAGTAGCGGCTCCCCCCCCCCCCCCCCCCCCCACCGCCTTGAGACCCTACGGGTATGTAGCGCGCTTTATAAGTGTCACTGATTGATTGATTGATTGATTTTGATGCTGCACTGATAAACAACGCCCCTTAGAACTACGGGGTCCGTTTTATTTTGGCGTGAGCAAATAAATGCTCTGTGTGATTCTCTACATATTATAAGGTATGTTGAAGGACAACATTAATGGTTGTAGTTCACTTTTGACTACCTTCATTTATGAATAAAATGGGGGTATTGATACCAGTATATATCGAATTTACATAACAAAACTACAGAAATGCACGTGATATTAGCCTTGCAGTGCCAAATCCCTCTCTTACAAATATGGTCTAGTGAAAAGTTTTCGTTTATATCAGATAGTTACTCTGTTTTTTTTGTTGTTGTTTTTTAAAAATTCTTTTTATTTAGTTTTTTCAAACAACATACAATCGCCTTCCATATTCATCTACAGTACAAGATCTTAGTGGTCCAAATGTCCAGTACATTATCTCACAATATAATAAGAACATGGTACATCAACAATATCATATCAGTGGGATAACCCCCTCCCCATGCCCATTTTCACATCGTCTGAGATACACATTTCTCCTGGAATGTGAGCGATCGAGACCTTCAAAGAGTTGATATACACCCCCACCACACCACAGAACTCGAACAGCAATAACATGTCTGTGGCAATGTACCAGTAGCCTGCGAAGTCTGTAGGTCTAGAACTCCACCCCCTGCCCTCCATCCGCATCTAATGTCAAATTCTCATGACCCCACATCTGCGGAAACCGAAACTCCGTTACCTAGGTCAGCTGTCGCTCTAGCAAGTAAATAGCATGTGAGGGGGGCCCAGATATCATTCGGCCTAGAAGCCACCGGCAGTAATTCCGCATATGTGGCAAGCCTTTCTTGACAGGTAATTAAATCCTCCATCCATGTCTTAAATTTATGCGCCCAGCCCCTCCTCCATCTGCAGGCCACCCTTCGCTTGGCCATAAGAAGTGCCATAGCCACAAACCTCCTGTGTTACGCCTTCACCGGAGTAACAAACCCCAACAATGCCATTAAAGGGTCCGGTTCCAGTGTCTCATCAATCATTTGCTGCAATGCCTCAAAACCCCTATTCCAATATTCCCTAATGCTCGGACAGTCCCATGCCAGATGCAAAAAGTCCGCCCCAGGGGCGCCACATCTGTCACAACGATCGTCCTCCCTAAATTTAAATCTGTGCATCTTAGCAGGTGTATAATATAGTCTATGGAGGAAATTATAGTGTATGATGGGAAGTCTGCTGCTCGCTGAAACCCTCTCAGTGTGCAGGCAGCAGGCCTCCCATTGTGAGTCTGTCAGATGTCGCCCTAATTCTACTTCCCATTTCACCCGCGCTGGAGACGCAGGTCTTTCTTTTTGTGCATGCACTGTGTTGTAGATCAGTGATACTAGGCATGGGTTTGGGCCTTTCCAGCATTGAATGCAACGGAGTCAGCCTTACTGGTTCGTCCAGCAACGTCAGGGTGATTGCCTTTACACTCTGTCTTAGTCGAATATATAGAAACACATCTAACAGCGTCTGCATCTCTTCTGGACACATATGTGCTAGAGCGCGGAACTTACTTTCATGGTACATATCCCCCCAAGTAACCAATCCATATTTTCCCCTGAATTTCCTAAATACCTCCTCTTGAAACAGAGGGATGTCCGGGTGGTAAGGGAGGGGCATCAGTGGCTTATATGCCAAAGGCACCCGCAACATCTCTGTGATCTTGTGCCACGCCTTAAGTGAGCTATAAAGTGCGTTCGGTTGCTGCTCTCTTTGACCAATCTTGCTATATATTGTCACATCTAGTGGGACAGGGTGAGCCAGCCAATGTTCCGCCGCCACTTGTGGCATATAGCGAGGTTGTTTAATCCAAAACCATACGAAGTGGGCCTGCGCCGCTATAAAATATAACTCTAAATCAGGTATCCCGAATCCCCCTTGGGAATAAGGTCTAGTTAACACTTCCCATTGTAGGCGAGGCTGTTTATTCCCCCATACTCGTCACATTAATTCAGATTCCAGGGTTTTAAAGAAATAGGAACCCAGGTAGTACGGTATATTCAGAAATAAATATAGCACCTGCAGGAGTATCACCATTTTAATTAAGGAAGCACGTCCCGCCATAGACAGGGGAAGCGCCACCCATCTCGTCACACAGTCTCCGATTTTGGACATAATAGTTCCATAATTTGCCCTCATCAGTTCCTTCCTATTCCTTGTAACTTTGACTCCTAAGTATTTGAGCTCATCTGTACACCATTCTAAGGGGTAATCCATGTCAAATCGCTCCACCGCCGCCGTGAGTGGAAAAAAGCTAGATTTGGCCCAATTGATCTGTATACCGGACAATCTCCCAAACACAATGAATTCCTGCAGTACCGGGTTCAAATTCTGTTGTGGGTCACGGATATATAAGGTAATGTCGTCCGCATATTGCGAGATAAGTATCTGGCGCTGAAAGCACCGCAATGCCTTATCATTGTGGCTTTGCCGCAGTTTTGCCGCAAGTGGTTCCACTGCCAGCGCGAATAGCAGCGGCTACAGAGGACACCCCTCTCTGGTTCCCCTCGTTATCTCAAACATTCGGGAAGTGTGTCCATTGATCAAAACCTTGGCCATTGGTTTGGTATAGAGTAATTCAATCCAAGCTAAGAACAAGGGCGGGAAGCCCATCCGCTTCATCTCCCTGAATAGGTACCCCCATTCCAGCGAATCAAACGCCTTAGTAGCGTCCAAAAATATAGCAGCCATGGAGAGATCAGGGGAGGTGGTGTGCAAGATCGCAAATAGCGTCCTTAAGTTATGAGAGGTTGCTATCAGCTTAGCTAATATTTTTGCGTCACAGTTGAGCATTGATAGTGGCCTATCGGAGTCACAAAGGTCAAGGGGCTTACCAGGCTTTGGCAAAGACAATATCAGCGCTTCCCTCATAGACCGTGGCAACTGCCCCACATCCAATGCGTCTTCATAAACTTCCCTAAGCACCGGAGCCATGATCTCTACGTATGTTTTATAAAATTTCACCGAAATGCCATCGGTGCCCGTGGCTTTGCCCGACTGCATACTCATGATGGCATCCCGCACCTCATATTGCTCAAAGGGCGCACACAAGAAGGTCCTGTGCATGTCGCTAAGCCACCCCAGTGCTACATCCCCTAGGAAGTCGTCCAGCTGCTCACCCGTGGTGCCCGTTGTGGTATACAATGTGCTATAATGTTCTAAGAATGCTCTGAATATATTGGGTGTGTCACGGTGAATGACGCCTCCCGAGTCTTTTAATTCTGTGACAGCGTTGGCACATCGTGGTCTTTTCACCTTTTGCGCCAGTATTCGTCCAGGCCTATCTCCCTCTCCATATTTTCTGGCTACCCAATAGTTGCTTTTGAATTTCGCCTCCCTCTGTGCTTCTTCCATGTACAAGGACAATTTTTCCCGAAAGGCTATTTGCACTTCTGCAGTGGGGTGGCCGCAAGCTCGGCTTCCAACATTTTAAGATCCCTATCAAGAGCCCTGATCGTGGCCTGAATATCTTTAAGCACCCCTGCTCCTTTACTTATACAATATCCCCGTATTGTTACTTTAAAAGCCTCCCAGATCAACTCTACACTCTTCACTGAGTCCTTATTTCGTTTAAAAAAAATCAAGTATTTCCCCTCTCAGTTCTTCTTGAAAGACCGCGTCTAACAGAATGGAGGGATTCAATCTCCAAGGGCTCCGCGGCACATTAAAGTCCGTGGATGAGAGCGCTAACAGCACTGGTGCATGATCAGAGTATGTTCTAGCAAGATGCCTTGTGTCTGTTATTGCGGGTGCAAGTCCTTTAGATACTAAATAATAATCCAGTCTGGCCCATGAGTTTGCCTGCGCTGTAAAGTGAGTACCCTCCCGGTCCTGTGGGTGTCTATGCCTCCAAGCATCTATCAAATGATAAGCCTCCTTGATGTCCCTGACCACAGCCTGTGCTCTAGTGTAATGGTGCAGCGCCGAGTGGGATCTGTCTGCACCTAGATTGTACGCGACCCTGTAATCGCCTCCCCAAACTATGTGTGTGGCCTCTATTTCAAAAATCTTGGCCCATAGGCCTTCAAAAAACCTGGGGTTACCCACATTTGGACCATAACAACATGCTAAAAGGACCGATTGGGGCCCCAGTCTACCCCATGTCATACAGTACTTCCCATCCACATCGCATAAGGTGCCTGCCATTTGGAAAGGCACCTGCCTCTTGACCAGTATGGCAGTCCCACGGGCATAAATCGAATAGGACGAAAAAAGCCTGGTCCCCGCCCATTTGCTTCCAAAAGTGATTGGCCTATTACGTTGGCAGTGAGTCTCCTGTAGCATAGCAATGTGTACATTGTGGCGATCCAAATATGATAAGACCTGTCTCTTCTTACGGCGATCACCCACGCCTCTCACATTCCAAGTTAGTATATTAAGGTCAGTGTTAAGTGTCCCAGACATCCCCTCTACCGATCCACATCTTCTTAATCAATGGGAAATAGGGTCAGGTCCTCCACCCAGCCAGCATCCCACCATTCAATTTCACAATACCATATATCTCTTTAACCCACTTGTACCACTGGACCTTCATCTGTTGGACCTTACAACTTAGAAACGTTAAACTCCCAAACAACACTCCTGCAACCCCCCATCCTCCCCCCTCCCACTGAAGCAACCCAATCTTGCCAGCTCCCTTCACCCCTCCCCCCACCCCCTCCCCATCCAACATGGCCATGCAAATTCTAGTTCCACAGCAGCTGGATAGCCGCCAAACATTAGTGGATTATACCCTCCGGGGGCCTATTCTAGAGGGCCTCACAATTTCTCCTCTCCCAATAAGGACCTCTGCGATGAAATAACAAGGTCCCCCTACTGCGGGAGAGGTGGTACGGAGTCCAATATTAGCTAACAACTGGTTAGACTTCCTCATTCTCATATTTGCACTTGCGCTTCGTCTCTCGCGGCGCACCCCCTAGGTACTCAGTGCGGGCGTTCTTCTTCCCTGGCCGTAGATGATCTCTGCGACCCACTGCGACTCTCTCAGGCTTGATTGTACCTTTTCACTGATCGCAGGTAGTCCTTCACTTGACCAGGATTAGTGAAGAATTTCTGTTTGCACTGGTGCGTCACTCGCAGACGAGCTGGATATAGCAGGGCATAGTCGATCTGTGCGTCTCAAAGTTTTTTCTTGAAATCTATGAACTTTCTGCGCTCTTCTTGCACCATGGGGGTAAAATCAAGATAGATTGAAAAGGTATTTCACTCGTAGGACAATGTTTGCTTATTTCTGGCTGCTCGTAGAGCTACATCCCTATCCCGATAGTTAAGTAGTCGTGAGATGATGGGCCGGGGTGTCGCTCCCGGGACAGGACTCAGGCCCTGTGACCTGTGTGCTCGCTCAACAATGAACTGCGGGGAGAAAGTGTCTTGCCCCACTGCTGAAAGCAACATCTTCTCTACAAATTCCTCCATTTTGCCAGTGTTTGTGGATTCCGGAATCCCCACCACGCGTATATTGTTGCGCCAACTGCGCGCTTCTAAGTCCTCATTCTTGGCCGCTATAGTCCTCAGGATGTTATCCATTCAAGCCAGTTGAGTCGAGTGTCCAGCCGTGATGTCATCATTGTCAGAGATGCGCCTTTCTACTTCCACTAAACGTTCTTCATGCGCATCCAACTTGTGCGCAATTGCATCCATTCTTGACGACATGCGGTCCACCTTATCAACTACGGTCGCGAATCCCTGTCGTATTTCTTGCAATATGTGTTCCAAATCTGCACCTTTCGAGCCAGTGGCGCGTTCATCCTCCGTATCTCCCGTCTTGGGCTGCTTACATCTGGTCCCTGATTTAGCATTGTCAAAGGTGAGTTTCGGCTGTCTGGCGTCTGTCTTACCCATCGTACCCTTGGGCGCCGCACTTCGTGTGGAATGGAGAGTCCTGCGCGGATTAACTTCCACCTATCCACTGCGCTTCACCACCCTGCGCGGGGCCGTCGATGCGCTTTGTCAAACAGCAAGGTCTCCTCCGGGTCGCCACTTCTACCCACTTGTTCTGGGGCTGAGGCACAGACACCTAGCCACTTCCACCAAGTTATTTCGTGCCTGACCAGTAGGGGTGCTTCCCCGGCCTCACTACCAGTCCTCTTCACAGGTGGGCGAATGGTCTGTGCCCTGCAAGGGAACTCTCCAGGTCAATACTGGGGGTGTAACGGCACCTCAGCAGTGCCCCCAAAGGATAGATGACTGCGCACGCCAAGACCCAGCCTGCTCCTTGTGTGGGGTTCTGCTCCCCACGTTGCTAGCCGGGGCGGTAGGCACAGGGAGGGGGGGGCGGAACCTCCCGATAATGGCACAGTTCTCAGCAGCAGTCTTCAGGCACTAGCAATGTCTCTTGCCAAACGTGGCACAATTGCGGCCCAGTCATGCTAAATCCAACGCAATTTGAGGGTTCCCCAGTGCACAGCATGGGGCATTCGGCATGCAGTCCCAGGGCGAATCTTGCACAGTCGCGCCCCGTTGCTCTCCACTGTTAGCGCACACTCAGCCAGGCCTTGGGTGATATTCCAGTCAGGCAGAGGCATGTGCCTGCAAATTCAAGCGCTATAGCAGCAGTTCTTGGTACCGGGGCACCGAACCAATTCAGGCAGATTCAAGAGGCCGCCGCGACTGTCCAGTGCGGCTCCTCAGGCTTCTCCCTTCCGTCGCGGACAACTCAGCAAGCTGAATAGCCCCTACCTCTTCTGGGGGTGTTCCCCCTCCATCGGGCCCCCTCGTCTCACCGCCGTACTGTCCGCCGTGCAGCGGTAGCCGCGCTGTCTGCCGGGAATGTCCTCCTCGTTGCCCCCGCCCCTCCGGGCCGTTGGGTTGTCAGCTGCCATCAGGGTCCGTCAGTCCACTCAGGATGGTTGCCCCCATGACGCGCTGCACCGTGGTCGCCTCCTCGCTCCAGTACTGGCCAAGCAGGCCACAGCACCATATAAGCTCCTGGGCGTCTCTGCTTTCCCCGCACTTGCACGGGGCCTGACTTCCGCCCTTCAAGCCACGGTCTTTCCCAGCGTTCTTAGCCACCAAGCTCTTCCGCCGGCCCTCACCTCTGCAGTCAGCCAGGTTTCGATCGGCTCCTGACTTCTCGTGTCGCACCCGTTCCGCGCCAAAGTTTCACTGAGTGTTCTTCAGGCAGCAAGGTACGGCTCACTTACGCTTTGGACGTGTGCACCACGCCGTTAGTAGAAGAAATGTAGGATAAATGTTCCGGCCCTCAGGAGCCTCACTTGAGTGCGGCCATTCAGTTGCGTGCCCTCTAGCGCCCCCAACTCTGTTTTTGTTCCCTGTCTACTTGTAGAATACACAGTTGGACACTGGACAGATTGATTACCAGTTGAATCGACTAGCGCGTCATCTTGATTACTACTGCTCTTTATGAGTTTGGACAGTGTATAATAGGTATGCAATATGAGATCTGTTTTAAAGTTTATATACCTCATATTTACTGGAGAAAGGGTGAGAGGAACTGGAATATTCCTAAATAAACCTTGTGGAGGTCCTTTTTTACATGGTCTGTGGGTAATTTGGGCACAGACATATATTATAATATAAATGCAGTTTCTGTGAAAAACAAGAGATGACAAAGCTGTGCCCGCTCTTACGATGCGGGTTCGCTTATGACTTGACTCTTATCTTACTCTTGACATCTTTACTCTACTCAAAGTAACCGTCACAAACTATTGCCAGGACACATCTCACAAAGTTTGAAGGCTTTCGAATAAACCAAACTATGATCTTCTCAACCAGTTTAGAGGTACATACAAATTATCTAAAACTCAGTTATACTGCATAGATGATGTGTTTAGAGCATGCTACCGTTCATAATTCCCCCTTTGTTCATCCTCAGTTGTCTTCCTCCTAAGAAAATATTATCTCCATGGGTGATTTTCAAAACTTATGCTGGTCATACATTTTTAGTTTTCACTTTTTCTTTTTCTCAGTTTCTTCACTTCTTTTCACAATATCTTTTCTATGAATTTTTTGCAGTTCCTATTTGTTTGAAAAAACACAATGGGTCACAGATACTATATATGAGAGTGCCCTTTTGAATTTTGAATTTGGGGACTAGCATTACAATAAATGATTCTAAATAGAGTTGGCCTAAAGCTGGTCGGGTGAAGGATTCACAATCTTCACATTGTTTTTCATCTTTTTAGAAAATAAGTAAATAATGCAGAGGCAGTATACCAAATATATAAATTCATTTGAGATAGCATTGAATGTTGGTATGTAAATGTCTTTAAACAGCCTTGAAGAAGTTGTCTTTATGACAAAACACGTGTCGGCTGTCTTTTTCTTCAACACCTCTGATGTGTCAACACATCCAAGACTATTCTTTGCAATTTTACTTGTTTTTTTATAATTGATATATTAATAGATGTTATGAATTTATGATTAAAAAATACTGGCAACAAAGCCAGCAGTGAAACTCATTAATGAATGTGCTCTGTAACCAGAATATCAATGATATTGATATTATCTGATTCTATATAGTTTATAAAAGAATTAAATAAGGTGCTTCTAACCCCTGCAGTTTCAGCCAAAAGACCACAAAACTGCAGAAAGCAAAAGGAAAGAGAAGCAATATTTTACTGACATCCTTAAAAAAGATACCTCAAGCAGAATAATGTGAGCCCAGTCTTTCTTGCTGCTACTTTGTATAACGTAGTTACATTGTATTGCCCCATTCAAGAAGAAATAAATATGACTCTTTTGCTCTCCTTTTATTTTCTTTGAATGGCATTTAGTTTTTGGCTATGCAGGTGTTTTTTTAGTGTTTATGTGTTTAGACTGGTGAGGGCTATTTACCTTTTGGAGGGGTTTTATCAGTTATTATAGGTTTAAACCTGGTTCTACCTGGGCATCAGGCTATGGGAAGGGGTAAAACCCACAGCCCACCTGAAACATCTCAGAAGCAAGGGGGCGGGCCTCATTTACAGTATGAGACATCTAAATCAGGGTCTTCACAGTCCGACAGCTGAACCCATCCTAAAAGTTCTAAGAGCAAAACTTGTTCCCTCTCTCAATTATGGTCATCTAGTTTTTCCCGGTGCCGTCAACAAGCTCCTCATGAACCTTCCAATTACTGCCTATAAGAAGGCTCTGGCTCTCCCACGACAGGCCAGGAGAGCTAGAGTAAGACTGGAGCTGGGCCTTATTTGTCCGGATATCAACTGTTCAGGGGATATAATAAAATACTATATCAGGACGCTGCCTGATTCAGAATTATCACTGAAAGCTCAAATTAAAGTAATCTTTGAAGTGGAAGGCAGGAACAGTTGGTAGCTGCAATAAGTTTACTTGAAATAGAAGCCCAAAACTTGCACAACCTGGACATCCCGGCAATAGCCTGGAAAAAGACAGTGAATACACAGGTCAAGAGAATTTCCTATGTAAGGGACCTGGAAATTCTACACCATCAACCGATCTTTTTTACACTGGACGCTTCTTACATCCCGGGAAAACCTCAGCCTTATTTTGAGCAAGCTTTGACGGTTTTGGCTCGGAAAAGAATCTCCTTTATGAGACTTCTAGCACTGCCCATTGTGGACTTCAATCCATCCTGGGCCCGGCAAGACAATTCAAATGCCTGTCATCTTTGTAGTTACCATCGTGAATCCTGGCTCCAATTGTTATGTTGCTGCCCGAAGCTAGCCAGAGAGCGGCAATAAGTGGTTCTCCCAAGTTGCAGGTCTCACGGCATTGGGCGATACAGAAGTCTCAGACCTGTGCTTCTCTGCTAATACAACTCAAACTGTGGCCAGACAAGGAAAATTCATTGATGTAATCCGGATTGTACTTACACAAATGATCAAGAACTAATCAAATGGCCACCATGCAAGAGTGACTATAATTAATTATTTTTTAAAGTTAAAATATTATTCCTGTTTCTGCAATACATTTAGACTCCTCTCTAGGATAACATTTATCATAACTTCCAGGCTCACAAGGAAATGAAAAAGGTCAAGACCAGAGGACTAATCAAGTCAGTCCAGGTATCTAGCACCGAACCAAGAAACATTAACATTAATGGGAATAGGGCTCATCTAAAAAGTTATGCAAACTTGGCCATCAGACACAGGAGTAAGCCGTACACACCAGCACTTTAGTTCCAGCTCGGACATTCATTTTAGGACTTTTACTCTTTTAGTCCTTAGCAAACTCAGCGAGATTTTAACTTTTCTCCTTCTTAATAGCTTTTTAAATGATGGTATAATGTAATGATTTTAATTAATTGAAAAATAAAGTTTACTTGAAACTGAAACTATAGGTTTAAACCTTAAACAGGATAGCCTATCAATAATTGATGTTAAATGTGAATATGAATAATATAGTTACAACAGTAAATTGATCAATTTAATATACTAATATATATGTCACTGTTGCAAATTTCCCAGCTAAAAAGTAGCGAGCCTCATGATGAATGGGTTGGAAAACCAAAGTTGAAGATGGACTGTTCACATGACCAGCCGTACTTACTCATTTGCATTAGTTGGGCCTATAGGGCCAATTTAGAATATGGCAGAACCTTTGGGACACGTTGGGACATGTTGCTGATGCTTGCCGCGGACACCTCGAAACCGCGAGCTGGGGGAACTCAATTTCCCAGGACTCCAAAAGGTGCGGCCTGTTGCTGACGACATAGTATGCACCAGGATGCGCACAAGAACCAGCAAGGGCTCCCGCAGCTCGGGCAGTGGGCGGGCGTGCCTGGGCCAAGGCAGGCCCGTTTGAGCCAATCCGCGGCCGGTCGAGGAAGGGCAGGGCAACCCCATTGGAAGTGCAGAGACTGAGAAACCACGGTAAGAGAAACTTACATCGTATTTGTCTGTTGGAAATTAATATTGACCAAAACATGGGCAAAAGTAAAGTACCACAAGAAGGGGGGAAAAAGCCCATGGAGAATGCATCCATTACGAAATATCTAAAAAAAAACGCAGTGGGCATTATTTACAGCGAAATCATTCATGTAGAGGAGCAATTGGCAGCAACTAAAACAGCACTTGATGTTGCTCTAAAGGAGACTGCACTAGAAGGTGGTACAGAACCCTTAGTACCCGAGAGTAATATGAGAGGTAAGGGCAAGGAGATAGAGTCACTTGCAGCAAATTAATCAAATAATGCAAACACCCATAAATCTTCGAACCCATGTGTCCTAACCTCATCTTTGGAAATCTTAGAATTAACAGATGATACATTACTGATATCCCCCCAGCGAAAAAAGGAGACAAACCAGTACGAATTGCCAATAGCCCAGTGGAGAAGCAATCAACTAAGATCAACTAAGATTACAACTAAGGTTAAAACATAACCCAAACAAAAACCGGGAAGAGCTAATCCTGGGAGGATCAGAGGGAGTGTGATCTCATAAATCATAAGCCGGTAGATCTTGAGATTTTATTTAGGAAATTACATGGCAAAATGGATAGTATCGAAAGACGCTTAATGTCGGAAATCAAGCTGATACAGAAAGATATGGCATTTTTAACAGATATGGTTACTGAAATATTACCCTCTAAACCGACGAGTAAGATATCTAGCACCTCTAAGTTAGTCCATAATCTAACGGAGAGTGTAAAAGGAAAACCAAACCCTGTTATTATAACTGGCATTGCAAACCAAAGAGAGACGAACAGTATAGCGACACCAAAGGATATTCTGTTTACACAACCGATACAAGCTACAAGGTTTCACAAAGAAGACACTCACCATGCTAGAAGAGCGCCGAAAACTCCGCTATCATTCATGACAAATAGAACTACACAATGTGATGAAAACATCAAGGGGACACTAAATCTACCGCCTAAGGCAAGTCCATACGCCATCGTCTAAATAATGTTCCTAAATTATCGGTAAACCAGAGGGAAACGTATGAGACTTTGAAGAATCAAGTAGTCCACTGGATCTCCATAAACAACAATGTCAGGGCGCATATATTATATCAGGACATTATCATGTTACCGAGAGTTAACTGGCTGGGTAAATATAGGAAATCATGTCAGGGAAATTGTGTAGTGATAAATTTCCGAAGTAGCAAATTGGTGGGCGATTGGTTGAATTTCTTTCGGAATGATGAAAAAGGGTACTGCTCTGATAATTTGATCACATAATGGCCGGCCCATTGGTTCTTATTTTTTATAGGTCTAGTTATAGAACTATCCATGCAAACACGAGATTTAACTCACCGCTAAATATGCCATTTTATAATATATATGCACCGCTGAGGAGATACAATGAAATAGATTGATATACTATGGCTGATCTTCCATCTATGAACAAGGACCATACTATTAATTGTAGACTGCATTACACTGATTTTACCACACAAATTGAGGAATTTGCCATGGAAGAGCCTTTGCATAGCATTACGGGTGATGTTCATATTTGCAATCCAAATTGGTGATCTTAATGTACCGTCCCATACAGAGGCTTTCGATATGCCCTTGTATAATTACAGTAACCACTCTCCTAATAGTATCTCAATGGAAGTTGGTCCTATTATATACACCAGTGAGTTCTGAAATATTATGACGTGGAACATCGCCGGGATTCAAAATAAGATTTTTGAGGATGGCTGGCTGCAAATGCTGGATGGGTTCGCGGTAGTACTAATGCAAGAAACATGGAGTACTGAGCCATTTTTTATAAATGGCTACTAAACTGTTTGCACTAATGCCAGCCCATCTAGGATGGAAGAGCGAAATGTGGTTTAGCCACATTAATCGCAGTTACCTCACTTCTGACCTTAAGGAAAACGTTTATTTTATCACAATATTATCTGCTGTTGTATTTTTATTCAAAAGGAAACCAGGCTATTGTTGTAATAAACTTTTATAATACCATTTTTGATAAAACAAAGAGTAAGGTTATCAAGATTTTAGAAAGTCATTTGGACCTTTTCTTGAAGGGAGTAAAAGGGGATTACATTTTAGTTTGAGTGGGGGATTTTAACTGTGTTAAATAATGTGATTTTGAAGTTGGAGAACCCTGTCGGTATTGTGATCACTTTTGTGACAGGATTCCACATTTTTCACATGACATGTACGGGGAAGCCATCAATAATGCCGCGCATAAATATGATCTATTAACTTTAAAACCCACTACCCCAGATGGTGAAATAAACATATACACTTTTGTAGGAACAAGGTCATCCTCAAACATAGATCATTTTATCATATCAGCCAATAGTAGTGATCTGGTAGAAAAGGTTTTGATAAATATCAGTATTTTTAGTGATCATCACCCCTTAATTGTGTCATTGAAACTAAACTTGTCACCAAAAGTATGTGGTAAGTCAGCGGACACCAGCATCAACACCCAAGGGAATAATGGTGTTTTGATTAAATGGTCGGGTGTGAATCCAGTTACATTCATGGAAAACCTTAAAGGGAAAACACAAAGAGACTTAGAAAACTGTTTGGATAGTTCTTCCTCGGATTCGGCAATCATAACTGCCTTCTGCTATATTACAACAGAAATTTCAGGTGATTTAACAACTAAAAGGAGGAAGAACGTTTGTGATCTTAATCCTAGATAGTTCAACCATAAGTGTTCCAGGTTGAATGGGAAATTGAAACGTGCACTTAAACAAAAGCCCAAGAGACCCCATTAAGATTAGCCCTGCCTCAGTACATCAAGTTTGTGTCCCCCTCAACCCTCACATTAAGAGCAGGTATTTTCAATCTGGCCAGGGTACCCGTGCAAGAGCAATCTCCTGGGGGCGGGGTGCTGAGAGGAGCTGCTGAGGCAGGTGATCAGGGGCCTGAAGGACTTTCCAAAATACCATGCCACCTCAGTGACAGTGAGCAAAATCTCCTCCCGTGGCCGAGCATGAGTGAGGGCCTACTCTGGAAGCAGCAGACACTGCAAAAAATACCTGTCTGCTTTGTCGGCCAATGAGACAATGAGACCCTGCATGGACACAGTGGGGCAAGTGCCTTTTTGGAACTGAGAAAACAACAACGTGCAAGGCACCGCCCCAGCATCCACATGAGGAGCCAGAACACTCTCTCTACCGGCATGTCCAGGTCCTTTTTTTCAGCACTTGCTCCTCCAATGACAGAGACCACATGGTACACCCACTCTACTGTGCAGAGTGGCTCGACTTCAAATGCCTTGTAAATGGGGATTAATTTGTTTCCCAGCCCATGGAAATTTAATTTAATGAAAGAGAGTAAATTAAGATTGAGATGGCCACAGTTGTCAGAACACAGCACGCAGTCGGGCAGCACAGCACACTCATACCTTTAAATGCATTGTGGCATCCCATGATACTACTGGGACTATGGTGGTCCCAGGGGCGCTATAATTGTGTGAATAATGCACTCTAGTGCGGTGATGTGGACACCAGCACAAAAATGTGTTAGTCTATTCTCTGATGCTTGGTACTTTACATGGCAGTTTAAGGGAACACTTGTAACATGTCTGAACCCACTTGCAGGAAAAACCATGTCCTGGTGAATTGTCAGGTTTGTTTAGGCAATCATAATTCACCTTGAATCCAATCGCACTTCTTGAATGAAAAATAACTTGTAGTATGCTGAACCAAACATTAGATGGCAGGAGTGTACATACAGAAGCACATGCTGCATACAAAAACATTTAAAAGACAGAGTGGAGGCACTATGAATTTAAATTAAGATTGGGTACATGAACATTCGCCCAGTCATTCTTTCAGAAATATAGCACTGCTGAAGAGGAAACAAAAGCTCAATTTGACTTGCATAGTTGTAAAAGAGTGATAGGCTACAGATGAGTTTGGTTATGTGCACATGTAAGAAATTGGGGTATTAGTTGAGGGGGATAAGTACTCACCTCAAGTAATCATCACAATCCTTGTCAGGTTGAACCCTTACAATCACTAAATTAATCTGAGCTCAACCCCCTGGTAGCTATGGCAATGAGCTGGCAGGCTTAAGTTGGAGGCAATGTGCAAAGTATTTATGCTGTACTAAAACAGAAATAAAGGTCCAAATGCAAAACAATAAAATCCCCCAAATGAACTAGAACAAATGTAATAAAAGATAATGCACCTAAATGGAAAAAATCAAACAAAGGGAACCTGAGATTTGCAGTTTTTTTAAGTTTTAAATAGAAATGGTGCCACAAAGCACAATGTGACAACAATCGTGGATAGCATGGTAGAACAGGACCTAGGTGCATTGTGGTAGTGTCAGGTTAAAGTGCTAGGCACAAGTCGATGCTAATCACTATAGAGCAAATACTCTAACCAAGTTCATCCTGGTCAAAGATGTTACCTTCTTTTTACCTTTTGAATGTTGTCCTTTAAGTCTCTATCCTCTACAGAAGTACACTTCTCAAGCTCCTAGGACCTCTAGATGACAGGAACAAGGACATCAGTCTCACTGTGACAGGCAGAGTCCAGTCCTGGTCCAGGCAATCCTGGTGTCTTCCCACATCTAACACTAACATCTAGTTTTAGACAGTCCCTGTATCCATACCACACTCAGAGACAGAGGTCTGGCAAAATCAAAGCAGAGCCTTCAGCAACCTGACAGTGGATACACACAAAGTGTTTTGGTATCCTGTTTCCCTAATCTGAAGAGCGCCCCAAATGTTATATGTAAACCCAGTAGACCTGTCAAACAGGTTGTGATACTGTAATGTCAAAGAGACTCGCACTGTGATTGGGGCCTGACTGCCTGGCAGGACAAACGTAGTGCCCTGCTAAATTGTCAGCTAACATTTGCATGTGACAGAGGACACATATTTGAAGTGCATGAAGGATCAGGGCACAGCTCCCAGGCCAGCCTGTCAATGCGAGGACAACTCCTCCCCACACCAAAGGCCCATTGTTACTGTCCAGGGAACAGTTCACACCTCTCCACAGTCTTGCCATCAAGCTGGGAGGTGACAGTTGAATACTTAGAGAAAGATCTACGGAGGATTTAGATGGGCAAAAATTATGTTTTCTAAAGTACCTTTTCTGTAATCATTGGACAAATGTCAACTTAACCATTGTAAGGAAATGCCTCCTTTTGTATGATCACCTCCAGGTTTTTCGACTGATGCTCCTGGTTTTTTGATTCTGAGAGTGCAATGAGGCCTGCTAGCCAGACCTCACTGCCAGTGCCCTGACCCTAAAGTGTATGTTGAAAGAGCTGTACCCAATTGGAAATGGCTAACTTACCAGTATGTCCCTAGGATATGGTACCCTGGTATCTAGGGTATGTGGGTTAGAAGGGTACCCCAGAGCTTGTAGCACTGATTGTGCAACCCTGGAGGTCCCCAAGTAAAGCCAGTCCACCACTGAGGACTGGTAGAGCAATCGTGCACTGCTACCCCAACTTTGCCCTGAAAAGCACTGGCAAAGCCATCACTTTCCCTTGACATGTGTGTAACTGACCCCTCTGGCATGCCTACCAAGCACTAAAGGCAGTGTGCAAAGATATGACACAGACAGAACATATACTTTGCATGTCCTGAAAGTAAAACATGCAATACTGCCATTTTTATTACTGTGGAAAGACGTGGTTGCCCCATTTGTGTGTATATGGTACATGTTGACCCTTCAGCTATGTTAACTTCTGAACGATGCGACCAAAGTGGGCACTCCAAGGTATCAAATAACTTGTTACATTAAGCCTGACTTGTATAACAAGTCAAAAGTAATGTAACCTGTTACAGTGTGCAGCTTTAGCAAAGCTGCCACTTTGCTGCCCTTAACCCCTTCGATGCTGATGACGGAGCGGTTCCGTCATCAGCATCGGTTGGGCTGTGCTGATGACGGAACCGCTCCGTCATCAGTACAGCCCTGGGGGAGAGCGCTGGCGCTCCCCCCCCCCTGTGCAGCGATCTTGTTTTTTTTTGCTGGGGTGGCATCGGAAGACTTTCCGCTGCCACCCCCTGGCCCCCCCACGCTTCCTGGTGACGTCAGCGCGCACAGCGCGCGCCGACGTCATCAGGAAGCGCTGGACGCACTGGAAGCCATTTGTTTCCAGCGCGTCCAGGAACAAGGTCGGTGTTTGGTGCTTCGGTGGGGCGGGGGGGCCATTTCTCGGTGCCTAGAGGCATCAGGGGGAGGAAACACTGTTTCCTCTCCCCTGATGTCCCAATGCTGGGCATTACTGGTTCAGGATCGCGCACAGCGTCGCGATCCTGCACCAGTAATGCCCCCACTAGACACCAGGGATGTTTTTTGTTGGAAAGGAAGCGACCCCTTGGGCAAGGGTCGCTTCCAGGGGCAATTTTTTAGTAATTCAGACTTTTCTGCCCCCCCTGGGTCAACATCGCTCATTTTAGCGAGCGATCTCGACCCAGGGGGGGCAGAAAAGCCCACTAGACACCAGGGATTTATGTATAATTGTAAAGGAAGCGACCCCTTGGGAAAGGGTCGCTTCCAGGGGCAATATTTTTATAATTCAGACTTTTCTGCCCCCCCCGGGGGTCGACATCGCTCGTTTTAGCGAGCGATCTCGACCCAGGGGGGGCAGAAAAGCCCATTAGACACCAGGGATTTATGTATAATTGTAAAGGAAGCGACCCCTTGGGGAAGGGTCGCTTCCAGGGGCAATATTTTTATAATTCAGACTTTTCTGCCCCCCCTGGGTCGACATTGCTCGTTTTAGCGAGCGATCTCGACCCAGGGGGGACAGAAAAGCCCACTAGACACCAGGGATTGTTTATGTTTGAAAAGGAAGCGACCCCTTGGGCAAGGGTCGCTTCCAGGGGCAATTATTTTGTCATTCAGACTTTTCTGCCCCCCCCTGGGTCGACATCGCTCGTTTTAGCGAGCGATCTCGACCCAGGGGGGGCAGAAAAGCCCACTAGACACCAGGGATTTATGTATAGTTGTAAAGGAAGCGACCCCTTGGGGAAGGGTCGCTTCCTAGGGCCATCATTTTTCAATGCAGACTTTTCTGCCCCCCCTGGGGGCAGATCGCCCATGTTAGTGCGTTATCTGGACCCAGGGGGGGGGCAGAAAAGCCCACTAGACACCAGGGATTTATTTCTAATTGTAAAGGAAGCGACCCCCTTGGGGAAGGGTCGCTTCCTAGTGGCCCATAATTTTTTGTAGACTTGTCTGCCCCCCCCTGGGGGCAGATCACCCATTTTTTGGGCCACATCTGGACCCAGGGGGGGTAGAAAAGCCCACTAGACACCAGGGATTTTTGTATATTTATAACGGAAGCGACCCCTTGGGCAAGGGTCGCTTCCAGGGGGCATTATAAATATTGTAGACTATTCTGCCCCCCCCTGGGGGCGGAGTGGCTGTTTTTTTTTTACAGTTTCTGGTCCCGGGGGGGGGGGGGGTAGAAAAGCCCACTGTACTCCAGGGGCCTTATTTATGAAGGCCTTGCGCCACCGGTGCGTCACTTTTTCCCATTTTAAAAGTGACGCACCGGCGGCGCAAGTCCTTCATAAATAAGGCCCCAGGTTTTTGTTTTTTATAGGGAGCGACCCCTTGGCCAAGGGTTGCTTCCTTTGGCCCATTTGTTTTCAGTATGTTCTGCCGTGTCTTTATTTGGCCTCTCTGCCCTCCGTAGGGTTGCTTCCAGGGGGCCCACGTTTATAATGATTTATAATCTTCCCCCCTTGGGGACAGACACCCCATTTGTGACATACCCTGTGACATAGCCTGTTGTAATGTGTGTTGTTTTTTTTTCTCTTTAGAGTGTTGCAGTGTGCGGTTCCGTTACTGGTTGTTCTGCTGTTTCTGTAGTTGTATGTGTTTGGTAAGAGACCTCTTTTTTGTTCAATTGTACTGTGATTGTATTTTTTTGAAAAGTGTGTAGTAAAATACGAGTATGTTTGGTTTCTGTTTGTTGTGATTGTAAAACATGTTTTGCATTTGTTTTTGATGTGTCCTTCTGTAGATGTAAGTGTTTTTTCTTCTTCTTTCTAGTGGGATATCGTTGCCCCTTTGCTGTGTCTTTGCAGAGTAGGTGCTGGTGAGTGTAGTTGTGTCTTGTAAGTGAATTGTATATATTTTCTAAATTAGTTTTTTTTTTGAAAAAGGCTTACATTTTTCATCTTACTTTGCGCAGTGTTGGGGTTGTTGTTGTTTGTGCAGACTCCTTTATTTGTAAGGATAATGGCTAGCCGCCGGATTACTGCTCAGCAAGTTGTTGGATTGCTTTTTGATTCTTCCTCTGACCATGGTCCAGAGTCTGACTCTGATTCTGAACCAGAGGTGGGAGGTGAAGATTCAGGTAGTGAGTTTTCTCTACACATGGCTTCATCTGATGATGAAGACACTCTGAGTGCTGATGAAGCTACTTTTGGTGTGGATGATGTGCCTGTGGTTGCGGAGGACATTGCTGCGCCTGTGGTTGCAGAGGACATTGTTGTGTCTGTGGTTGCGGAGGACATTCCTGTGCCAATAGTGCGGCAAGAGACATCTGGGCTGCAGCCTGGGGTTGCTAGTATTCCAGTTGGTGCAGTAAGACGAGAGGCAGCTGGGCGGCAGCCTGCGGCTGCAAGACTTGTTGTTGAAAGTTCTGACCTCTGGGTTGCACCAGGCATGGTGCAGCCGGCATTGCCTGAATTTACTGGTGTTCCAGGGTGTAGGGTGAACACAGAAAACTTTTTGCCTATTGATTTTTTCAAGTTGTTTATGGATGATGTGTTTGTGGCAGAGATTGTAGAGCAGACTAATTTGTATGCTGAAATTTTTTTGAGGGTGAACAGTGCCAGCCTTAAGCCCCACGCTAGAGCTACCCGGTGGACTCCCACAAATTTGGAGGAGATGAAAAAGTTTTTGGGTTTAACTTTTTTGATGGGCTTGCTTAGGAAACCATCAATGGCTTCATATTGGTCTACTAGTCCCTTGATGGCTACAGCTATATTTCCGGCAGTCATGAGTCGTGATCGGTATTTGCTTCTGCTTCGGATGATGCATTTTGTTGACAATAGTCTTGCTTTGCCACGAGATCACCCTGATTGTGACCGTCTTTTCAAGATTCGGCCTGTCATTGATCATTTCGTTGATCGATTTTCTGAGATCTTTTATCCTGGGAAAGAAATTGCAGTGGACGAGTCTTTGCTGTTGTTCAAAGGCCGCTTGGTATTTCGGCAATACATTCCTAGTAAGAGGGCACGCTATGGAATCAAACTGTATATGCTGTGTGACAGTGAGACTGGATATGTCTCTAATTTCAGGGTGTACACTGGTAAGGAATCCAGGATTAACCCCCCTGGTTGTCCGTCGACTTTTGGAGTGACTGAGAAAATTGTGTGGGAACTTGGTCGTGGATTTTTTAACAAAGGCCATCATTTGTATGTCGATAACTTCTACACTGGTGTGCGGTTGTTCAGGGAATTGGGCAAAGTGGACACTGTTGCTTGTGGCACAATCCGCTCAAACCGTAAAGGTTTCCCAAAAGAACTTGTGTGTCAGAAGCTTGCTCGGGGACAGTGTAGTGCATTGCGTTGTGAGGAGCTTCTAGCTGTGAAGTTTTCAGACAGGAGAGATGTCTACATGTTGACTACAATACATGATGAAAGCACTGAACCGGTGACTGTTTGGGGTCAGGTTGCAGAAGTGCGCAAACCTGTGTGCATAATGCACTACAATAAGTACATGGGTGGTGTTGACAGAGTAGACCAGAGGTTGGAACCGTATGCTGCTCTTCGTAAGGCTTACATTTGGTACAAGAAGTTGGCTATCCATCTTTTCCACTTGGCAACCTTTAATGCTTTTGTTGTGTTCCAGAAATCTTGTCCCCAGTCAAAGATTACTTTTGAAAAGTTTCAGGAGTCTGTAATAGGCAGCCTTGTTTTAGTTGAACAGGCAAGTGTTCCTAGAGTTGGAGTGGTGGAGGATATTGCCAGATTGAAAGATCGCCATTTTCCTGGTCAAATTCCTCCTACAACCTCAAAAGACTTTCCCAGTCGGAGATGTAGAGTCTGTTGGCGAAGAGGTTTGCGGAAGGAGGTTCGTATGTACTGCCCTGACTGCCCTTCAAACCCCGGGCTGTGTGTACCTGCTTGTTATAGATTGTACCACACGCAAAAGAATTTTTGGGAGTATCAATGAGTGGTAAAGTGAACTGGTTGGTCTTATTGTTCAGTTTCAAAGTTTGCATTTGTGTAGTCTTTTTAGTGTAGTTGTTGAGTTAGTAGATTTGTATCAATTTGCAATTTGTTTTTGTTTTTCTTTCATTTTCAAAAAAAACTAAAGTATGATGTTGGTTTGCGTGTAGTGTCCATTGTCTGACGGTGTGCATGGTTTGGCGCTTGGCTGCCGGTGTCTGTGGACTGGTGCTTGTCTGGCGGTGTCTGTGGACTGGTGCTTGTCTGGCGGTGTGCGTGGTCTGGTGTTTTGTTGGCCATGTGCGTGCTCTTGCGCTTGCCTGGTGTTGTGTTTGGATTTGTCCTTGGCTGGTGGTGTGCGTGGAGTGGTGCTTGGCTGGTGGTGTGCGTGGAGTGGCGCTTGGCTGGTGGTGTGCGTGGAGTGATACTTGGCTGTCTGTGCACGAAGTGGTGCTTGGCTGGCGGTGTGTGTGGAGTTGCACTTGGCTGGTGGTGTGTGTGGAGTGACGCTTGGCTGGTGGTGTGTGTGGAGTGGCGCTTGGCTGGTGGTGTGCGTGGAGTGCTACTTGGCTGTCTGTGCACGGAGTGGTGCTTGCCTGGCGGTGTTTGTGGAGTGGCACTTGGCTTGGGGTGTGCGTGGAGTGGTGCTTGTCTGGTGGTGTGTGTGGAGTGGTACTTGCCTGTCGGTGTGCGCTGAGTGGTGTTTGGCTGGCGGTGTGCATGGTCCGGTGCTTGGATGGTGGTGCGCGTGGAGTGGCGCTTGGCTGGCGGTGTGTGTGGAGTGGTACTTGGCTGTCTGTGCACGGAGTGGTGCTTGGCTGGCGTTGTGTGTGGAGTGCCCCTTGGCTTGCAGTGTGCGTGGTGTGTTGCTTGGCTGGTGGTGTGTGTGGAGTGGTACTTGGCCGTCGGTGTGCGCTGAGTGGTGTTTGGCTAGTGGTGTGCATGGTCTGGTGCTTGGGTGGTGGTGTCGGTGGACTGGCGCTCGGCTGGCGGTGTGTGAGTAGTTACTTTGGTCACTACACACACTGCTAGGTGAGTGACACTCCACGCAGTCCATCATTTTGTGTTGTTGAAATGTCAGAAATGTGGGCGTGTGAAAGTGATGGGCCCTTGAATGGCGCTGTCTGCTGGTGTGAGTGTTGAAATGTGATGGGTCCGCGGCTGGCGGTGTGAATGTTTTGTATGTGTCACACGTACGAAAGGTGTATGAATGGCCTGTAAAGAGGTTGGTGCCTTGACGTGGCTTTACAGCTCACGAGCTGTGAGTCAGTGGTTCAGTTTATCATACTTTCAATTATACAATTATACGCAGTGTATTTCATTTTTTTGAAATTACTTGCAAATACAATTGTATGTACAGAATCATCACTCACCCTCGTGCCAAATCCAACCAGAATGTGTGTGTGCTTGCGGATTTGATGGCTGTGCAGTAATGTTTGTCTTTTATCTCTTTCTGAAGTAGGGTGTACCTTGTCCCTTATTGTGATTGTTGTAATGTGTTGCTGTTCTTTCCGGATGGTGTCAATGGTCTGGTTTGTATCAGGTATGAAAGGCGCGTGAATGGCCTGTAAAACGGTTGGTGCCTTGTCGTGGCTTTACAGCTCACGAGTTGCGAGTCACTGGTTCGGTTTTTGTGCATTTATTTATTGACAGAGCATTTCATTTTTTGAAATATCTTGTTAATTAAATTTTATGTACTGAACCATCACTCGCCCTCGTGCCAAATCCAACCTGTATGTGTGTGTCTTTGAGGAATAGTTAGCCGTGCCTTGAATGTTTGACTTTTGAGTAACTCTGTTACGGTGTACATTATAGCCATAAATAACTTACTAAATTTAGTTATTATTGTTAAACCATGGAAGTATATGGTCATGTCTTTCTGGTGAATTCTATTGTTGATTTTTATCCAGAATCTCCTGCAAACTTGAAATTGTCTGTCACAATTTCCTTGAATCACACGCTCTCAAATTGAAAACTTAATTCTCCACTGTACGATTTGGACCGTTTCCTGTTGCAGCCACTATGCCTACCCACGCAAGTGAGGTACCATTTTTATCGGGAGACCTGGGGGAACGCTGGGTGGAAGGAAATTTGTGTGTGCCCAGTGATGCCACGCTTTCCCATGCAAATAAGTGTGAAAAAAATGATTTTTTTTTAGCTAAAATTGAGGTTTGCAAGGGATTCTGGGTAAAGGAACGTTGGAGGATCCATGCAAGCCATACCTCCTTGAAAGCCCCCGGGTGTCTACTTTTCAGAAATGTGTGGGTTTGGTAGATTTCCCTAGATGGCCGTCTAGCACGGGGCCAAAAACCCAGGTAACCCCTCTTTCAAAAGCTGGTGGGATTGACATTCAATACCACCAGCTTTTGCAAGAGGGGTTACCTGGGTTTTTGGCCCGTGCTAGACGGCCATCTAGGGAAACCTACCAAACCCACACATTTCTGAAAAGTAGACACCCGGGGGCTTCCAAGGAGGTATGGCTTGCGTGGATCCTCCAACGTTCCTTTACCCAGAATCCCTTGCAAACCTCAATTTTTGCTGGAAAAATCAGTTTTTCCACACTTTTAATGCGTGGGAAAGCGTGGCGTCACTGCGCTCACACCAATTTTCTCCCACCCAGCGTTCCCCCAGGTCTCCCGATAAAAATGGTACCTCACTTGCGTGGGTAGGCATAGTGGCTGCAACAGGAAACAGTCCAAATCGTACGGTGGAGAAATTGCAATACCCAAATGCAAAACAACCTTGATTTTTGGGGGGGGGCACCTGAGTCTTTGGCCCGGGGCTCGGTGGTATTCTTTGGAAACTACCAAACCCAAACAGTTCTGAAAAGTAGACACCCGGGGGAGTCCAGGGAGATATGGCATGCGTAGGTCCCCCAATGTTTTCCTACCCAGAACTCCTTGCAAACCTTAAAATTAGGTAAAAATATCACTTTTCCAAACTTTTTTGCGTGGGATCTCCGTGCCGGCAAAAATGTCCTACCACCCAGCGTTCCCCTTGTTCTCCCGAGTAAAAGGATACCTCACTTGTGTGGGTGGGCCAAAGACCTGTGTCCAAGGCAGGGGGCTTAATTTGTAAAGCTCAAATACTACTTTTTCAAAATTCATTTTCGGACTGTTCTGCTTTGGGTGCCCCCCCCAAAAATCAAGGTTGTTTTGCAATTTGGTATTGTAAATTCACCACCGTACAATTTGAACCGTTTCCTGTTGCAGCCACTATGCCTACCCACGCAAGTGAGATACAATTTTTCTCGGGAGACCTGGTGGAACGCTGGGTGGGTGGAAATTTGTTGATCCACGCAGATTCCGGAACTTTCCACCACAGAAATGTGAGGAAAATGCATTTTTTTTTCCAATTTCTTAGCTTTGCAAGGGATTCTGGGTAAGAGAACCTGGGGGTAGGCAGTCGAGTGACCCCATCCTGAATTCCCCTGGGTGTCTACTTTTCAAAAATGTATAGGTTTGCTAGGTTTCCCTAGGTGCCGGCAGAGCTAGGGTTCAAAAACAAAAGGTAGTCTCTTTGCCCAAAACGTGCACAATTTCACTGAAAAATTGAGTTGTGACCACGTTGCGTTTTGCACTGTTTCCTGTCACAGCCACTATGCCTACCTAGGCAAATGAGATACCATTTTTCTCGGGAGACCTGGGGGAACGCTGGGTGGGTGGAAATTTGTTGATCCACGCAGATTCCGGAACTTTCCACCACAGAAATGTGAGGAAAATGCGTTTTTTTTCTCCAATTTCTTAGCTTTGCAAGGGATTCTGGGTAAGAGAACCTGGGGGTAGGCAGTCGAGTGACCCCATCCTGAATTCCCCTGGGTGTCTACTTTTCAAAAATGTATAGGTTTGCTAGGTTTCCCTAGGTGCCGGCAGAGCTAGGGTTCAAAAACAAAAGGTAGTCTCTTTGCCCAAAACGTGCACAATTTCAGTGAAAAATTGAGTTGTGACCACGTTGCGTTTTGCACTGTTTCCTGTCGCAGCCACTATGCCTACCCAGGCAAATGAGATACCATTTTTCTCGGGAGACCTGGGGGAACGCTGGGTGGGTGGAAATTTGTTGATCCACGCAGATTCCGGAACTTTCCACCACAGAAATGTGAGGAAAATGCGTTTTTTTTCCCAATTTCTTAGCTTTGCAAGGGATTCTGGGTAAGAGAACGTGGGGGTAGGCAGTCGAGTGACCCCATCCTGAATTCCCCTGGGTGTCTACTTTTCAAAAATGTATAGGTTTGCTAGGTTTCCCCAGGTGCCGGCAGAGCTAGGGTTGAAAAAACAAAAGGTAGTCTCTTTGCCCAAAACGTGCACAATTTCACTGAAAAATTGAGTTGTGACCACGTTGCGTTTTGCACTGTTTCCTGTCGCAGCCACTATGCCTACCCAGGCAAATGAGATACCATTTTTCTCGGGAGACCTGGGGGAACGCTGGGTGGGTGGAAATTTGTTGATCCACGCAGATTCCGGAACTTTCCACCACAGAAATGTGAGGAAAATGCGTTTTTTTTCCAATGTCTTAGCTTTGCAAGGGATTCTGGGTAAGAGAACGTGGGGGTAGGCAGTCGAGTGACCCCATCCTGAATTCCCCTGGGTGTCTACTTTTCAAAAATGTATAGGTTTGCTAGGTTTCCCTAGATGCCGGCAGAGCTAGGGTTCAAAAACAAAAGGTAGTCTCTTTGCCCAAAACGTGCACAATTTCACTGAAAAATTGAGTTGTGACCACGTTGTGTTTTGCACTGTTTCCTGTCGCAGCCACTATGCCTACCCAGGCAAATGAGATACCATTTTTCTCGGGAGACCTGGGGGAACGCTGGGTGGGTGGAAATTTGTTGATCCACGCAGATTCCGGAACTTTCCACCACAGAAATGTGAGGAAAATGCGTTTTTTTTCCAATTTCTTAGCTTTGCAAGGGATTCTGGGTAAGAGAACGTGGGGGTAGGCAGTCGAGTGACCCCATCCTGAATTCCCCTGGGTGTCTACTTTTTAAAAATGTATAGCTTTGCTAGGTTTCCCTAGGTGCCGGCAGAGCTAGGGTTCAAAAACAAAAGGTAGTCTCTTTGCCCAAAACGTGCACAATTTCACTGAAAAATTGAGTTGTGACCACGTTGCGGTTTGCACTGTTTCCTGTCGCAGCCACTATGCCTACCCAGGCAAATGAGATACCATTTTTCTCGGGAGACCTGGGGGAATGCTGGGTGGGTTGGAAATTTGTTGATCCACGCAGATTCCGGAACTTTCCACCACAGAAATGTGAGGAAAATGTGTTTTGTTTTCCAATTTCTTAGCTTTGCAAGGGATTCTGGGTAAGAGAACCTGGGGGTAGGCAGTCGAGTGACCCCATCCTGAATTCCCCTGGGTGTCTACTTTTCAAAAATGTATAGGTTTGCTAGGTTTCCCTAGGTTCTGGCAGAGCTAGGGCTCAAAAACAATAGGTAGTCTCTTTGTCCAAAGAGAGCAAGATTTCACTGGGAAATTGAGGTGCGACCACGTTGCGTTTTGCGCTGTTTTCGTGTTGCAGCCACTATGCCTACCCACGCAAGTGAGGTACCATTGTTTTTGGGAGACCTGGGGGAACACTGGGTGGGTGGAAATTTGTTGATCCAAGCAGATTCCAGAACTTTCCTCCACAGAAATGTGAGGAAAATGTGTTCTTTTTGTCAAATTCGTAGGTTTGCAAGGGATTCTGGGTAACAAGACCTGGTGGTAGGCAGTCAAGTCACCCCATCCTGAATTCCCCTACTTTTCAAAAATGTATAGGTTTGCTAGGTTTCCCTAGCTGCCGGTAGAGCTAGGGTGCAAAAACTACAGGTAGGCACTTTGCTAAAAAAGGGTCAATTTGTAACTACAAAATTTAGGTGTCACCACTTTGCATTTTGCGCCGTTTCCTGTCGCAGGCACAAGGGCGACCCACACAAGTGAGGTACCGTTTTTATCGGGAGACTTGGGGTAATTCAGATTTGTAAATCAACTGTTATTACCAATTGAGCTTTTGCGCATTTCTCCCTTTCAATGAAAGACATTGTGTAAAAAAAAAAAAGATTTTGAAAAATGACCAATAATTCTCATGCTAGTATGAGTATTCCCAATTTTCAAAATTAGCAATAATATACTGTTTCTGAACTCTATATTTTGTACCCAATTCAGAAATACATAGGTGTCTTTCATACAGATTTTTCCATGTATACATTTTCCAAGACAAAGTGCTCTATACCCAGTAAATGAAAAAATACCATTGCAAGTTGCTGCTCAGTTTTTGGATCTGGGTTCGTCGGGTTCTTGGTGAAACTACAAGTCCTATATATCCCCACAACCAGGAAGGTCTAACGGATGTAACAGTATATTGCTTTCTAAGAGCTGTCAAAACTAGAAAAAGTTATAGGTGAAAACGTTGAGACAAAAGGCTGTTTTTTTCAACAAATTTTCAATTATTCCAATATTTAACTGTTAGTTTCTATAAAGAAACCTTCATGGATTTAGACAAATGACCCCTTTCTGAATTCAGAATTTTGTCTACTTTTTGAAAATGTACAGCTGTCTAGGATCCATTATTGCTTTCAAACTCATTTCTACCATTAACTGGAAGGAGGTGGAAAGCTCTAAAAATAGCAAAAATAGGCTATGTCCCAGAAAAATGCCAAAACTGTGTGAAAAATGTCGGTTCTCTGACAAAAGACTGTCATTTCCTAAAAGCTGAGAAAATGGAGATTTCAGCCCCACAAACCCTTTTTTGATAACATTTTCAGGGAAAAACCCAGAGGCTTTCATTTGCAGCCCGTTTTTCCCATTTTTCTGAAAAAAACAAAAAAATCACTATATTTTGGTTAATTTCGGGGACCCCTCCAAGGTAATCCACAAACCCTGGGCACCTTTAGAATCCACATGATGTTGGAAGAAAAGGACGCAAATTTGGCGTGGATACCTTATGTGGTCAAAAAGTTACAAGGGCCTAAGTGCGCACTACCCCAAATTGCCAAAAAAGGGCTTAGCACAGGAGGGGAAAAGGCCTAGCAGCGAAGGGGTTAACATTCTTGGGCCTTCTCGGGCACACATGGAGCCTACTCCATGAGACAGTTGTATGCCCTCCTGTAGAGGCTATTGACTCTCAGGAAGGAGAAACAATAAGGGATTTCAGGCCAGTGTGGTGTCACCTCCCTCTTGCAGGAAAACACTTGGGTTTTAGCCCCAAAAGACAGACTTTAAAGGTGAAGTCACCCTTAAAGAGCAGATGTGTAACACCAGGAGGGAGGGCTGCCCCATTGTTGAGGCAAGCAAGCTGGTACGGGAGGCAGATATGGAAAACCAGTTGCCAAACTGGATTCCCCAGGGGTGGCATGTAGCCCTGAGGTGGCCATACCCTGGGGGTGGGCTAGGGAGGGTTAATCACTGAGAAAGGGGACTCACCAACTTGGGAGTGGGAAAAAGAGTGCACCCCGAAGCCACACTCCACATGACGTCATCACCAGTTGGGTGAGAACCTGGTAGCCCACTACCAACTGCAACCTGCCCTGAGGGCACATTCTGAGCATAAGGACCCAGACCTCAGATCTCGACCGACTTGGAAAGAAGGACTAAAGATAGACTGCCCTGCTGCAGTGAGGGACCAGTGAAGAGAGGCTGCACAGTCGAGGCCTGCACCTCCTTCACCTGGTGGCTAGTGAAGGAAGGGACTGTGTCTGCTTTGTCTTGCTCTGGAAGAAGCTGTCTCCAGAGCCCAGTCATGCCTAGGAACTTCAAGGGACAGTTGACTGACCTCCTGTTCTCAGCACAGGGACACAACAGCTGAAGGAGCCCCCTGGGACAAGCAGGTAGTCCAAAGTCTTCAAGTCACTACCACCACCACTGTGTGGCTACAAGGACCAAGGCCCAACACAGAGTTGCACCCGAGTACACTGAACCTGGAAGTGCTGTTGGAAAGTCGCTGGGACCCCCAGAAGGTGAGTTATTGATCCAGGAAGGATTGGCCTATGACCATGTCAATTGGCGAATGGACTTTGGCCAGACTGGAAAAGCTTTTGTTGGACATTGACCCTGCAACCAGGACCCCCTCACCATCTTTGTGGACAAAAGAATCTCTGCAGGAAGACTCAGATCAACCGCTTTACAACCACAGTATCCTTAGAGACATCTTCAGCATCCTTCATTACTTTCATCAGGACCACTCCATAGGAATCCATTGCAGCATAGATTAAGTTCCTGGAACTGCTGAAAAGACTGCTTCTTCTGTGCAGGTAACTGTTCTTGAGGATCTTGCTGGTACTCCTGACTAGCCCCCTGCCGGAGTTGGTCACCCAAAGTACTTTTAAACCATCACATTGAGATGTACCTACTTTAAAATAAAAAAAATCCATGGATCTAATTCATTGACTTTGCCAAGGCTTGTACGCAGTTGAGTGGAATTGCTTTGATTTATTACTGTTTGTAATATGTATCTCTCCGAACTCTCCGGTGGATCTTTTGCGTTTTAGTGTCTAAATTCTTATAAAAATACAGACTATTTTTATAAATTGTTGCCAGATTTCTTCTTTATTTGTTTTGGTGATGTGTAAATGCTTAACACTTGTTCCTCTGTGTAAGCCTTGATGGTCAGTGCCACAGCAACCCGGGGTTAAGCTGAGAGTTTTACTGGCTAAACCTACCGGATTTAAATGGGTTGCTAAGTGTATTATACACTGAGGTTATACAAACATTCCATATAATACACCCCATTTCCAACCATTAAATTTGATTTTGTTTAACTGTTAAAAAGAGTGCTTGAAATATTTCCCAATCTATTTCCTATGAAATAACAAAACTTATTAAACTTAAAATTGTATGTCAATGTTTTCCTATGTAACAAACAACCCCATTACAGTGAAAATAACTTAGATGTGATTGTCACTATAGGAACGTTTAACATTAAAATGAACCTGTACATGTTTTACTTTTAAATACCATGCACCACACATTAATGGGCTAAGGCTTTGTTAGCACTGACTCATAAATGTTTAGAAGAGGTTTTTAGCCTGTCAAAAGAGGATATGTTGACATATTGAATTTGTAGTTTAAACATGCACTACTGTGCTACACATGGCAGACCTGCACTCATGTTTGATCTGTCATTAAATGGGGTGGCACAATGTCTGCTGCAGCCCAATGGTAACATTTAACTAACTAATAGGTGCCCATATTAGGGACTTATAGGTAAGTCAAATATGCCAATCTGGGGTCACACTACATAATGTGACCCAGGGGCACAACAGGCCTTTGCGCTCGCTCTGCGTGCCCATGAGTCACTTTGGGCGCACCAAGCACACCTTTTTACAGGTGCACCCAGTGCAATGATGAAAAATGTTTTGTCATTTATAATGCGCCTCCAAGACTATATCAGGTTTACTATGTTGAAAGAAGGCACTCATACTCCTTACCACAGAATTGAAGGGCTACAGTGCATAGAGTTCTGTAGCCAGCAAAAACATACATTTCAGAAAATAGGTCCAAACAAATTGGGGGGCCCTGTGGAATGGGCAAGTTTCCAACAGCATATTTCTGTGTTTTTTGTGAATAAGAGCGAAGGGAAAGAACAGGTAATATATATTAAACACAATGTAAACAGAACAGACACATTGTTTTGGGAATATACTTTTATTTCTGTGAAAATCTTTGTCTTTGCTAAGTTCCCAGAACTGGAAATAGGAACAGACTGAGACATAACTCTGTGGTAGACATCACCAAAGCACACCATGCAAAACAAAGGTTTTGAGCAAGAGTTAGTCACACAAGCCTGCTTGACTATTACGTCCGTAAGGTTAACTCTTGCAGCCAGAAACCATCACAGTTTCAGTGAAATTTGAAAATTCTTCACATATTCTCACATGATCTGCATTGTCGCACTCCTCCGTACTTGGCCACCACTCGATCCATGTGTCTTTCCCAATGTAGTAGGAGATCCTGCAATGGAGGTGCACAGTGTCAGGCAGGCAGTGTGAGATTCTCTTTTAGCCAACAATCAATCAGGTTCAGGTCACAGACACTGCACCAGTGCTTGAAAATTCTTTCCTCTGGTAATTTTTCACCTGCAGTTTTGCTGTGACAGTTACATAGATGAGGACAGCAGTGGTGTGAAATTACTTACTGCTCGAGGAATTTAAAAGATCAGTTCAAGGCACAATAACAACTATGCACTCTGTGCAGGAGGAAGACAATCAGGAGCTACTTCCCACTGCTTGATAATTATTGATTCCAACCCGGTTCCAATAACTGTTGAATAATGTTATATTTTATTCAGATTGTCATGATGTCCTCATGTGATCTTGTCAGATATTTGAATGGTACTGCATTGTATTATGATGTTCGCTGTTTAATCTGCATAATATCAAATGGTTTTGGGGCAGTAAAAGAATCGTGTGCAATAAAGTGTTTGTGATTATATGGTGTACCAGGGTAATTTCACATTAGGAGAGCAGTGAAAGCCTGTGTGACCTCCCGTATCTGAATAATAGTCATCTGCGAACTCATGCACTAGAACAGTAGTAGTGTCATGTGTAATCTGACATTTTATTTCATTGGCACTGGGTCCCTGTGTAAACTCGCACAGCAGTAGAAGCGCACTGTAAGTTCTGTATTTGGATAGCAGTGAGGTCACTGTGTAATCTCACACTGCATTATGAGAGCAGTGTGGCTTTTGTTTAGTCTTGTGGCATATTTGGATAGCAGTGTGGTAACTGTGTAATCTCACTGTGGTAATATCCTTCTTTTCTTTCTAGCATTATTATTGATGTCACTTTTGGAATTGTCATATGTATTGTAGAATGTTACATATGTAATGGATAATGTTGTTGTGAACCTGAGTTCTGGATCAGAGAAGCGGTTGGTGCTGATCGGATCTGATCTAGACGCTTTGGTTTGTGCTCCAGTGGGTCTTTGGATTTAACTTAAATAAATCCTATTTAAACCTTTCATTGCCTCCTCCGCTCTTTACATTGGCGACGAGGATCTGATAAGATAGTCACTGGCGAACCAGAATCAGCCATCGCTTCAAAGGCAACTTTACCGACATGAACTATCCCTAAAGGAGCTTTGAAAGGAAGAGAAATATTATTTATATGACTATCAAAGAAATCATCATAAATAGTAAAGATCAAATTGTCCAAATCATCATTGACATAAGAAACACTAATAACAGTGGGGTTAGACTTACCACCTCTCCTTTGAATCCTACATGAAAAAGTAAGATGGGCAATTTTACCACATTTAGTACACTTTTTTTAAGTGCAGGACAATCTGGAGAGTTCGCCAAATGTGTTTTAGACCCACACCTAAAACAACTTAACACTTTATTAGTTTGAAAATGACCCCTATTATGCATTTGAACAGCATAAACCGAGGTGTCATTATGTTACATATGTAATGGAGAATGTTGTTGTGAACCTGAATTCTGGAACAGAGAGGCGGTTGGCGCTGATCTGATCTAGACGCTTTGGTTTGTGCTCCAGTGGGTCCTTGGATTTAACTTAAATAAATCCTATTTTAAACCTTTCATTGCCTCCTCCGCTCTTTACACTCACACTGTAACAGGAGAGCAGTGTAGCTTTTGTTTAGTCTTGAGGCATATTTGCATAAAAGTGGGGTCCTTGTGTAATCTCACACTGTAACAGGAGAGCAGTGTAGCTTTAGTTTAGTCTTGTGGCATATTTGGATAGCAGTGGGGTCCCTGTGTAATCTCACACTGCACTAGGAGAACAGTGTGGCTCCTTTATGTACTATGCATTGTATGTGGATGGCAGTGGTGTCCCTGTATAATTACACACTGCATCAGAAGAGCAGTGTAGCTCCTATATAGTCTTCTGCTGTATTTAGGTGGCAGTGGTGTCACTGTGTAATCTCACAGTGCATTAGATGAGCAATATGGATCCTGTATTTGGGTAACAGTGGGGTCCCTGTGTAATCTCATGCTGCTTTGGAAAGCAGTGTGGCTCCTGTCTAGCCTTGTAGTGATGGCAGGGCCTTGTTGGTGCACATTGCTATGTTAGCATAGGCTTATTAGAAGTTTAAATGCCATTTTACCTTTTGCTGCTTTTCCACACAACACTGCATATAACTGTTGTTGTAAGTTAGGCTGCGTGAAATTCTTCACATGAGAATAGCTTGTTTTCTACATCACTAGACTTAGATCGCAACCTTAGTCTGCACAGTGAGTGCTAGAGCCCCCAAGGTTATCATAACAATGTTAGCTGTTGTTTGGGCTGATCAGCTCACGTTTTAGACATAACATACATGCAGCTGCAGCTAACTGAAATTCTGGCGCCTTTAATATTGTACTGTAGGCATGATTCTAGGCACTCAGAGAAAAATCTGGTTCCAGAGAGAAAGAGCTTTTGCAGATCCTGGAGACCTTCTACATTTTATAAAACTAGTTCCTAGCTAGGGAGGGTGGCATACAAGGCACTATAGCACCTGTTTCCACTATCATTATAATATGATTTCTCCTTTTGTGTTTTATAGAATTCTAACAATGCTTATCGTATTATTTTTAATCATATGCCTGCTTATGTTAGCAAAAATACTGCATCTTAGAGCACGTCATTAAAATACACATTTTAAACTTTTCCAAGTCTCTATTTACTCCTGTTGTGGACTGGTATGGAAAAAAAAAAGTGTTCTTGATTCCCACCATTCCTGAGAGTACCATAAGTCGCATGTTCTGAGTTGTCTAATCATTGGTAGCTTCGCTCTAGGTCGGTGAGCTAATGAGACACTGATGCTAGTCGGTTAGGGGTTCTAGATACTGAGGTGAGTTTTTTGGTCAACCACAATTCACTGAGGTTGTGGGTCTCTTCTGCACAGTTCTGTGTGTGAGCAGAATCCCTGCAACAGTCGTACAGTGTATTTGGGTAGATGTGGGGCCCTGTGTAATCAGTGCATTAGGAGAGCAACATGGATCCTGTATTTGGTTAACAGTGGGGTCCCTGTGTTATCTCATACTGCTTCAGAAAGCAGTGTGGCTCCTGCCTAGTCTTGCAGTGCATTTGTGTAGATGTGGGCCCTGTGTTTTTTGACACTCTATTTTTTCAGTGTATTTGATTAGCAGTAGGCTCCCACTGTAATCTCAAACTGAATTAGGAGAACAGTGTGGCTCCTTTGCAGTGTATTTAGACATCCCTAGGCTTCTCATATTACATTAGGATAACAGCGGGGACCCTTTGTAATCTTACTTCAGAATCAGAGTGCAGTGTGGTGATGGAGACCCATGTGTAATCTCATACAGGGTTATAGGAATGCTTTCTTAGCATAAGTCTGTATTAGGAAAGCACATATGTTTCTGTGTAATCACTCACAATAGGTTAGAAGACGGTGGATCCTGAGTAATTTCTCATTGTGTTTACAGGGGGTTTACTGCTTAGTGTCACTGTTTATATTTACAGTAATTAGGTTCCTGTGTCTACTTACAATGTATTTGGATGCAAGTTGATCTCTTGTGTGTTCCCCCAGTGTATTCAAACAGCAAGGTGGCATTAGGATCCACTTTGTAATTCCACCTTATATTTGGACAGTGTGGGTCATGTATTATCTCACATTAGAATCGAAGGCCCATTGTTGCTTTCACATTCCTAAGCATCGCAGGAGATCTCAATAATAATTTAACGCTGATAGCACATGAGACATTAATTACCCTATCACTGCTTGATAACGTTACTAGATGAATGTTTGTTTCCAGATTTACTTACTCATACGTCTGAGTCAACAAATCAGTGTTCGGACCCCAGATTAGATAGCTCTTTCCATCTTCAAGCTTCAGGGAACTCCTGCACTTCTTGTGGCTGATAAACCGGCAAATCTTCCCTTCGAGCGCCTTGTCTGACCCTTAAAAAAAGCACATTGAAATTGTGATGTTGTGATTATCTATCTATCTATCTATCTATCTATCTATCTATCTATCTATCTATCTATCTATCTATCTATCTATCTATCTATCTATCTATCTATCTATCTATCTATCCATCTATCCATCTATCTATCTTTCAATCTATCTATCTATCCATCCATCGATTGATCGATCGATCTAGCTGTCTATCTATCTATCTATCTATCTATCTATCTATCTATCTATCTATCTATCTATCTATCTATCTATCTATCTATCTATCTATCTATCTATCTATCTATCTCACCCATTGTGCTGCTTTTTACTCATTAAAACGAAATCTGTTTTAAAAACAAAATAAGAAAATAGTAACAATAAGCAGCTAATTCAGATGCACTTATGCCAGTAGATCGATTCTGTCTTTTATGAAGGGATGTGGTGCGTGCAGATAAAAAGGTTTCAAGACAAAATTTAAGTATTTGCCAATAAATTGTAATGTTTACCCACATTTCATCATTATGTGGTGACCTGGTGGATTTTGGCTGTTTTTTAAGACACATCCCCGATTTGGAGCTGCACCAACATCGACTGGTGGACTCACTTGCTGAAGGAGGTATCCTGTCTGATTGGTGCCTCTGGGGCTCTAAGGAATGACTGGATGGCTGCGATCAGCTGGGGCACGAGGGCCATGGAGCTGGTTCTGCATATTGGCGATATACACAGCAGCACCTGAGGTGCCCACTCTTGGAACATTTGGACTGGCTTTCTGCAATGAGAGTGGAGACGCTTGAGGATCTCTTGGCAGACCTCCATGCCTGGAAAGAACAACCTCGGTGGCAGAGCAGAACAGAGGGGCCTACCCCCTTGAGGTCTGACTTTTGGCCCGGGAGAAGTGTTGGAGTGAGCTGGTCCACCTGTGGCAGCTGGAGCTGGCACAGCTGAGGACAGTGCAGTGCCAGCTGTGCCTGAATATCAATGGAGTTAGAGATTATAGTTAGGGATTGCCTAGCCCAGGAACCCAGATGCAGTTGAGAAGACATCCTTGACAAGTTTCTGAAAATGCGGTTTCACTGCTTTTGCACGGCCTGTTGAGCACGTTTGTTGGGGGCCCTGGTTCCTGTGGACAGATTGGTCTGGCTCAGCCTGGACTGCTGGGATAATTGGTCAGATTCTCCTACTTTGCTTTGATGGTGCCTCTCCTTCATTCTTGGTGCTCAGAAATGGGTGGAATGTCTAGCATCCTTGACTAGAGTGAGAACCTGTTGTGGTGATGTCACACTGAGTGCATGGAACGCAATGATATACAGTAGCTCCCATGATGTAAGAGTGTTCCATGCCTCCCAAGTGACAATTGCTCTCTGTGCCCCTTAACATGTAGACGCTTGTTGTGTATTTACTCTTGTATCTGTTCTGTATATGCACCAGAGTATTAGCTTGTGCAAGGTGTAGTATGTTTTCTCTTGTTACTGTACTCTACGTCACTATGAGTCACCACTGAATGTTCGGTGGTTACTTATGTGATGTCACTGGAACTGCCGGGGATATGCCGTTAACCTTTTGACCTGAGCAGTCCGTTTTCTGTAAGTCTCTCGCAGGCCTTTGTTATTTGGTATATTCTAGTATATTCTAATAAATTATCTTTCTATCTTCACTCTGTGTCTTCGTGCTTCCACAACAACTTGGCAACAAGGATAATAACGGAAGGCTCAGAGAGAAAAAGAAAATAAGATAAAGAAGGTGGATTCGGATGTTAAGTAAGAAAACTACAATTGAAGAAGAAGGCAAAATATGGTAAAATAAGAAATCGTCAATTAAAAGAAGAAAGCTTGGAAAAAGTAAGTGATAACGATTAACATTGTGTGACAGTACCTCAGAGGCTGACAACTGAACTAATCCAGTCAGAGGAATCGAACTGCATGTCAGGAATGACATAGGCACCTAATCCGAAATACTATTGGATTAGAGCTGGACATGTCGGACTGACGCAGTACGCCGAGACGCACAGCCATTTTGAGTTGTGAAAATTGCGAGCTGACAGGCATAACAAGCACATACGCGTAAGGAAATAATAGACAATCTGAGAGGAATTTATAGCGTGTAAACAAATAACCGGAACAGTGAGTGTAGTATGCTGTAACTGTAAGTGTTTCCCTTTAAGACTTATTCTTTCTGATCATACATTCTACTTGGAGTGTCTAGGCATTCTTTTCCCTTCATTCTGTTCCTCCCTCGTCAGATCGCTGTCGATGTCTGTTGCATGGACAACCTCTGCCGTGGGCTTCCTTTTATGTACTTTATTTAAGTAATTAAATATTACTTATTAACCTCTCTCACAGATCAGTTTGGATTTATTCACCTTCAACCTCCACGCTACATTTTGGTACCAGGAGTGGGGTCTTCTTTCAAGAGAGCTGTTTTCCTTCGTTTTACATTTTAATTACTCGGAGCTGGAGCCCACGGACAAGAGCGTCTCCTTTTACAAGGACTTATTTTTAAAGGTGCGTGTTACTAGTTTTTTTTTCCCTATCTCTTGTGCCTTCATTTTTAACTTCAAGCAACTGCCATTCATCAACTTCATTTTTAAATCGCTATTCACGCGATTGACGCTCGAGCCTTTACCTGCAACCTTCGTTCTGCTTGTGCCTTCGTTCTGCTTGTGACGTCTAACTTGCAAAGTGCAGCTAAGGATTGTGGGATTGCACGTCATTACGTCATACGTCTGGCAGCCATTTTGGATTTATTTTTTCTGATGTTTACATCGCGATCGATTCACGATCTCTTCACAGTTCTCATTTCTCAGGAAATATTATTTATGGCTCAATTTCAACGATTTTATTAATTCAGTACAACCTACAGCGACGATTTCTTGAACTTGTTTTCCTATGAATTCACAATATTTCAACTACCTTCTGTAAGTTTTTTGTTTTCATTTATTTATTTATTTATTTTACTCTATTTTCTATAATTCATTCATTTTAGTCATGGCTCCGATACAAGGTGTCATACAACCTTCACCATTCTTACAAAAACCTGGCAAACCAGATTTGAAATGGTCTGAGTGGATAAAAGATTTCGAAAATTATTTGACTGCTATTGATGCTGATGATCATACTAACACTAGGAAATTAGCACTATTAGTAAATCATCTTGGCACTGCTGGTCGTAGAGTCTTTCAAAACCTTCCTCACTATCCTCCACCAGTGTCAGAAGACACAGAGTGGAATGTATATCTTGAAGCAAAACTATGACTAGGTAAACAATATCCAGATGCTACTAGTGTAATCTTAGAAAGATTCAACTTTGCCATGTGCAAGCAGTCATCGGAAGAGTCTGTTGAAGACTATATTGCTAATTTAAGAGTCCTTGCTGAGAAATGTGACTTTGGTGATGGTGTTGACACTTATATTAGAGATCAATTCTTATTTCATTGTTACTCAAAAAAAGTCCAGGAACGTTTACTTACTTCCATAAATCCTACTTTGACGGAGACCATCGATATAGCAAAAAGCATTGAAAGGTCAATTGTCACGTCCAAAGTTTTGGCTACCAGTCAACAATCTGGAACTTCTTCTCACCATGATTTAACTCAATCCATGAATTTGGTCTCTGAGGAAAATTCTGTCTGTGCCATTACTCCCAAAGGACCTAATAGAAGAATTTTCAGGAACCAGACTATTACTAAACCTCAGTTGATTTGCTTTCGTTGTGGCTCTAATAGTCATATTGGTAACAATCCTTCATGTCCAGCGCAAGGGAAAAAGTGCACAAATTGTCAGAAGTTTGGACATTTTCATAACGTTTGCAACAGAAGAACTCTGACTTCTAATTCTAAGAACTATAGACCCCGTATTAATACTATTTCAGTTGATACTTCTGAAACATCAGACTGTTCTTCTCAATTTGCAAACATGATTGTTGCCATAGATGTTCCTGAGTTTTCTGACAAACCTATCAAGGGTCCTTTTGTTGATATTATTGTTGATAATAAGGTCATTTCTACCATGGCTGATTCAGGTGCACCTGTTACTATCCTCGCTGATGTTACTTTTTATCAATTATGGCCTGATAAGTTTCCACTTCTTGCACCTGACATAAATCCAAAAGCATTTGGAGAACTGGACATTAACTTAATAGGATATTTTTGGGACATACTTACTTGCCTAGGCAGATCAATCAAAACGAAAATTTATGTAGCCATTAAAGGAAGGGATATAGTTGGATGGAAAGATCTTGGTCTGCTAGGAATTATCCTACGTCCTGGACAAGATCCTCCCATAGTTCTTGGTGAATTACCGCAAAATGTTTTAGCTATAACTAATGAGAACCATATTGTTGATAATCTCTCTGCAGATTTCCCTGAAGTTTTCAAAAATATGATTAGTAAGGTGAAAGGTTTTGAACACTCTATAATATTGAAGAATAATGCTAACCCTATTGTTCACAGAGCCCGGCCTATCCCTGTCAGTGTCAGAGAAGACCTTAAAAACCTTCTTTCTAATCTGCAAGCTGATGGCATTATTGCGCCTATCAATGCTTCAGAGTGGGTTTCTCCAGTAGTTTTGCGAAAGAAATCCAATGGGGATTTAAGGCTATGTGTAGATTTAAATTCTCTAAATCAAAACATATTGGTTGACTGCCACCCTTTACCACAAATACATGAAATGTTGGTCAACATTGGTAAATCTAAATTTTTCTCAACTATAGATCTTCAGCATACCATCAAATCCAATTATCACTTGAATCTCAACCTCTCACAGCTTTCGTAACACCATTTGGGGCATTTAAATATCTGAGATTGCCTTTTGGCTTAGCTTCGGCCGCAAGTGTGTTTCAGAAATTGATGGACAATCTTTTTGGTAATTTAAATCAAGTGCAGGCATTTCAAGATGATATACTGATTCATACGGAAACTGAGGAAGAACATTTAGTTATTTTGAGACAAGTACTTTCTATTTTACGTGAGAAAGGTATGACAGTAAAAGCCAACAAATGTAAACTTTTAGTTCGTGAGGTTGAATATTTGGGACACATAATATCCAAAGATGGTATCAAACCTAAGTTTTGTAACATCGAAGCTATTCGCAATGCGCCTCCTCCCTCAGATAAAGACACTTTGAGGTCTTTTCTTGGCCTTTGCGAATACTACGCTAGGTTTGTGCCTGGATATGCTCAAACCATTCAGCCTCTCAGGAGCCTTTTGAAGAAAGGTTGTAAGTTTGACTGGTCTTCTGTTCTTCAGGATACCTTTGAGAAGGTTAAACTCCTAGCTATTAATGCTCCTGCTTTGCAACCTTTTGTGCCCAGAGCTAAACCTTTCGTTTCTGTTGATGCTAGCCAAAAGGGTTTGGGAGCAGTTTTCGGACAATGGGTGGATCACAAAGAAAACACCATTGCTTTCGCTTCTCGTGCTCTGAGCACAGCTGAATGTAGCTATAGCACGATTGAGCGAGAGGCTCTTGCAATTGTGTCGGCTGTTCAAAAGTTTAAAACGTATATTTGGGGCATCCCATGTGAAGTGTACACTGACCACAAACCACTTGTATCTTTGTTATCTTTGTTATCTGGTAATGGTTTGGGTAGAGCTTCGGCTAGATTAGTGAGATTACTTTCCAAACTACAGGAGTACAATTTGACAGTGAAATACATTCAAGGAGGTAAAAATATACGTGCTGATTGTCTTTCCCGGCTACCACTTTCTAGCAATGCTGAGGATGAAGATCACTCTAGTTTTGAATATGTTGTGGGTTTAATTGATGCTATTGCTTCATATTCTAGCGCCATTTCTCAAAATGATTGGGTAGTTGCCATGGAAAATGATGAAGTTTTAAAAAAAGTGGAGGTTTTCATCAGAACCAAAAGGCCTAACAGTAAAAGCCTTAGTAGTGAGTTAAGACCTTTCACACAAGTTAGTGAAGAGATTTCATTTGAAAACGGAATTTGTGTCAGGAATGGCCTTTTTGTCCCTCCTACTTCACTTAGGCACAAGATCATTGCTTTAGCTCACGAGGGTCATTAGGCATTTCTGCTACGTGTAAGAAGATCAAAACTATCTATTGGTGGCCTAATATTGACAAACATGTACATTCTTTTATTGACAAATGTTCTACATGCATTGACCCATCTGAGAAAAGGTATTGTATTGTCGCTATTTATTACCACTCAAAATAGATCTACTATTCTTTTGTACAAAGTGCTAATTCTGATTCGGTTATCAGTTTCCTTCAGAATATTTTTAAGATTGAAGGTATTCCTAATTCTGTGGTCACTGATAATGGTCAACATTTTATTTCTAATCAGATGTCTGATTTCTTTAAATCTAATGAGATTTGCCATCTCAGAGTGGCATTGTATAGCCCATCTTCGAACGGCCTAGTTGAGAGAGCAAATCGCTTCATTAAGGAAGGTATTCAATCTGCTATTTCATCTAACGTTGATGTTGCTGAATTCATACATAACAAAGTGTGGGCATACCTTAATACTCCACATTCTAGCACGAATGTTACTCCTTTCAAAGCTCTCCGCGGTAGAGAAGCTAAGTCTAAACTTTTACCACACTGGTTTTCTAACTTTTCCGTTGGTAAGGAGTTGAACAAAAAGAGGAGTTTGGTCACTGATTTGCAAGTATCCAAACATTTTGTGGCCAATAAACAAGCTGTTCAGAAAAGGTTCCATGACAGAAACAATATACGCTCAAATTGTGTTTTCAATGTGAATGATTGGGTGATTATCAAGAAACCTTTTAGAATTTGCAAAGGTCAGTCTAAATTCACTTTACCTGCTCGTATTGTCAAAGTCTCAAACTCTTCTGTGCTACTTGACAATCGGGGTTGGTGGAGCAAAAGCAATGTAGTGAAAATTTCTGATTCTCATGTTGATATTTTTAATAGCGATTCCGAAAAGGGGGTGGTGATGAACAGAGTGTCTGAATTAAGCAGACCACTCTTACCCAGTCCAAAGATCAGGGCTTGATCCATCACCGTTTTTTAGCTCACTGCACCATCCCAGCTCAGAACCTGGCTACATGCAAATTAGTCTGACCCTGGCCCAGTGCATCATGGGAACAGGGCAGACCAAACTACCAAGCCAATTCTTATACTGGGAAGGAAACAAGCTTCCGGGGACCAGTTTCTGGCATTTCAGCCGTCTTCGGCCCGGCTTGCTTGAATCCTGATGGTGCAATGAGCAAGGGACTCACATCTGAGTATACCCTTCCACGCTTATGGTGGACAAAAACGATTCGAAAAGGGGGTGGTGATGAACAGAGTGTCTGAATTAAGCAGACCACTCTTACCCAGTCCAAAGATCAGGGCTTGATCCATCACAGTTTTTTAGCTCACTGCACCATCCCAGCTCAGAACCTGGCTACATGCAAATTAGTCTGACCCTGGCCCAGTGCATCATGGGAACAGGGCAGACCAAACTACCAAGCCAATTCTTATACTGGGAAGGAAACAAGCTTCCGGGGACCGGTTTCTGGCATTTCAGCCGTCTTCGGCCCGGCTTGCTTGAATCCTGATGGTGCAATGAGCAAGGGACTCACATCTGAGTATACCCTTCCACGCTTATGGTGGACAAAAACGATTCCGAAAAGGGGGTGGTGATGAACAGAGTGTCTGAATTAAGCAGACCACTCTTACCCAGTCCAAAGATCAGGGCTTGATCCATCACCGTTTTTTAGCTCACTGCACCATCCCAGCTCAGAACCTGGCTACATGCAAATTAGTCTGACCCTGGCCCAGTGCATCATGGGAACAGGGCAGACCAAACTACCAAGCCAATTCTTATACTGGGAAGGAAACAAGCTTCCGGGGACCAGTTTCTGGCATTTCAGCCGTCTTCGGCCCGGCTTGCTTGAATCCTGATGGTGCAATGAGCAAGGGACTCACATCTGAGTATACCCTTCCACGCTTATGGTGGACAAAAACGATTCGAAAAGGGGGTGGTGATGAACAGAGTGTCTGAATTAAGCAGACCACTCTTACCCAGTCCAAAGATCAGGGCTTGATCCATCACAGTTTTTTAGCTCACTGCACCATCCCAGCTCAGAACCTGGCTACATGCAAATTAGTCTGACCCTGGCCCAGTGCATCATGGGAACAGGGCAGACCAAACTACCAAGCCAATTCTTATACTGGGAAGGAAACAAGCTTCCGGGGACCGGTTTCTGGCATTTCAGCCGTCTTCGGCCCGGCTTGCTTGAATCCTGATGGTGCAATGAGCAAGGGACTCACATCTGAGTATACCCTTCCACGCTTATGGTGGACAAAAACGATTCCGAAAAGGGGGTGGTGATGAACAGAGTGTCTGAATTAAGCAGACCACTCTAACCCAGTCCAAAGATCAGGGCTTGATCCATCACCGTTCTTTAGCTCACTGCACCATCCCAGCTCAGAACCTGGCTACATGCAAATTAGTCTGACCCTGGCCCAGTGCATTATGGGAACAGGGCAGACCAAACTACCAAGCCAATTCTTATACTGGGAAGTAAAAAAACAAGCTTTCGGGGACCGGTTTCTGGCATTTCAGCCGTCTTCGGCCCGGCTTGCTTGAATCCTGATGGTGCAATGAGCAAGGGACTCACATCTGAGTATACCCTTCCACGCTTATGGTGGACAAAAACGATTCCGAAAAGGGGGTGGTGATGAACAGAGTGTCTGAATTAAGCAGACCACTCTTACCCAGTCCAAAGATCAGGGCTTGATCCATCACTGTTTTTTAGCTCACTGCATCATCCCAGCTCAGAACCTGGCTACATGCAAATTAGTCTGACCCTGGCCCAGTGCATCATGGGAACAGGGCAGACCAAACTACCAAGCCAATTCTTATACTGGGAAGGAAACAAGCTTCCGGGGACCGTTTTCTGGCATTTCAGCCGTCTTCGGCCCGGCTTGCTTGAATCCTGATAGTGCAATGAGCAAGGGACTCACATCTGAGTATACCCTTCCACGCTTATGGTGGACAAAAACGATTCCGAAAAGGGGGTGGTGATTAACAGAGTGTCTGAATTAAGCAGACCACTCTTACCCAGTCCAAAGATCAGAGCTTGATCCATCACCGTTTTTTAGCTCACTGCACCATCCCAGCTCAGAACCTGGCTACGTGCAAATTAGTCTGACCCTGGCCCAGTGCATCATGGGAACAGGGCAGACCAAACTACCAAGCCAATTGTTATACTGGGAAGGAAACAAGCTTCCGGAGACCGGTTTCTGGCATTTCAGCCGTCTTCGGCCCGGCTTGCTTGAATCCTGATGGTGCAATGAGCAAGGGACGCACATCTGAGTATACCCTTCCACGCTTATGGTGGACAAAAACGATTCCGAAAAGGGGGTGGTGATGAACAGAGTGTCTGAATTAAGCAGACCACTCTTACCCAGTCCAAAGATCAGGGCTTGATCCATCACCGTTTTTTAGCTCACTGCACCATCCCAGCTCAGAACCTGGCTACATGCAAATTAGTCTGACCCTGGCCCAGTGCATCATGGGAACAGGGCAGACCAAACTACCAAGCCAATTCTTATACTGGGAAGGAAACAAGCTTCCGGGGACCGGTTTCTGGCATTTCAGCCGTCTTCGGCCCGGCTTGCTTGAATCCTGATGGTGCTATGAGCAAGGGACTCACATCTGAGTATACCCTTCCACGCTTATGGTGGACAAAAACGATTCCGAAAAGGGGGTGGTGAGGAACAGAGTGTCTGAATTAAGCAGACCACTCTTACCCAGTCCAAAGATCAGGGCTTGATCCATCACCGTTTTTTAGCTCACTGCACCATCCCAGCTCAGATCCTGGCTACATGCAAATTAGTCTGACCCTGGCCCAGTGCATCATGGGAACAGGGCAGACCAAACTACCAAGCCAATTCTTATACTGGGAAGGAAACAAGCTTCCGGGGACCGGTTTCTGGCATTTCAGCCGTCTTCGGCCCGGCTTGCTTGAATCCTGATGGTGCAATGAGCAAGGGACTCACATCTGAGTATACCCTTCCACGCTTATGGTGGACAAAAACAATTCCGAAAAGGGGGTGGTGATGAACAGAGTGTCTGAATTAAGCAGACCACTCTTACCCAGTCCAAAGATCAGGGCTTGATCCATCACCGTTTTTTAGCTCACTGCACCATCCCAGCTCAGAACCTGGCTACATGCAAATTAGTCTGACCCTGGCCCAGTGCATCATGGGAACAGGGCAGACCAAACTACCAAGCCAATTCTTATACTGGGAAGGAAACAAGCTTCCGGGGACCGGTTTCTGGCATTTCAGCCGTCTTCGGCCCGGCTTGCTTGAATCCTGATGGTGCTATGAGCAAGGGACTCACATCTGAGTATACCCTTCCACGCTTATGGTGGACAAAAACGATTCCGAAAAGGGGGTGGTGATGAACAGAGTGTCTGAATTAAGCAGACCACTCTTACCCAGTCCAAAGATCAGGGCTTGATCCATCACCGTTTTTTAGCTCACTGCACCATCCCAGCTCAGAATGTGGCTACATGCAAATTAGTCTGACCCTGGCCCAGTGCATCATGGGAACAGGGCAGACCAAACTACCAAGCCAATTCTTATACTGGGAAGGAAACAAGCTTCCGGGGACCGGTTTCTGGCATTTCAGCCGTCTTCGGCCCGGCTTGCTTGAATCCTGATGGTGCAATGAGCAAGGGACTCACATCTGAGTATACCCTTCCACGCTTATGGTGGACAAAAACGATTCCGAAAAGCGGGTGGTGATGAACAGAGTGTCTGAATTAAGCAGACCACTCTTACCCAGTCCACGATCAGGGCTTGATCCATCACCGTTTTTTAGCTCACTGCACCATCCCAGCTCAGAACCTGGCTACATGCAAATTAGCCTGACCCTGGCCCAGTGCATCATGGGAACAGGGCAGACCAAACTACCAAGCCAATTCTTATACTGGGAAGGAAACAAGCTTCCGGGGACCGGTTTCTGGCATTTCAGCCGTCTTCGGCCCGGCTTGCTTGAATCCTGATGGTGCAATGAGCAAGGGACTCACATCTGAGTATACCCTTCCACGCTTATGGTGGACAAAAACGATTCCGAAAAGGGGGTGGTGATGAACAGAGTGTCTGAATTAAGCAGACCACTCTTACCCAGTCCAAAGATCAGGGCTTGATCCATCACCGTTTTTTAGCTCACTGCACCATCCCAGCTCAGAACCTGGCTACATGCAAATTAGTCTGACCCTGGCCCAGTGCATCATGGGAACAGGGCAGACCAAACTACCAAGCCAATTCTTATACTGGGAAGGAAACAAGCTTCCGGGGACCGGTTTCTGGCATTTCAGCCGTCTTCGGCCCGGCTTGCTTGAATCCTGATGGTGCTATGAGCAAGGGACTCACATCTGAGTATACCCTTCCACGCTTATGGTGGACAAAAACGATTCCGAAAAGGGGGTGGTGATGAACAGAGTGTCTGAATTAAGCAGACCACTCTTACCCAGTCCAAAGATCAGGGCTTGATCCATCACCGTTTTTTAGCTCACTGCACCATCCCAGCTCAGAATGTGGCTACATGCAAATTAGTCTGACCCTGGCCCAGTGCATCATGGGAACAGGGCAGACCAAACTACCAAGCCAATTCTTATACTGGGAAGGAAACAAGCTTCCGGGGACCGGTTTCTGGCATTTCAGCCGTCTTCGGCCCGGCTTGCTTGAATCCTGATGGTGCAATGAGCAAGGGACTCACATCTGAGTATACCCTTCCACGCTTATGGTGGACAAAAACGATTCCGAAAAGGGGGTGGTGATGAACAGAGTGTCTGAATTAAGCAGACCACTCTTACCCAGTCCAAAGATCAGGGCTTGATCCATCACTGTTTTTTTGCTGACTGCACCATCCCAGCTCAGAACCTGGCTACATGCAAATTAGTCTGACCCTGGCCCAGTGCATCATGGGAACAGGGCAGACCAAACTACCAAGCCAATTCTTATACTGGGAAGGAAACAAGCTTCCGGGGACCGGTTTCTGGCATTTCAGCCGTCTTCGGCCCGGCTTGCTTGACTCCTGATGGTGCAATGAGCAAGGGACTCACATCTGAGTATACCCTTCCACGCTTATGGTGGACAAAAACGATTCCGAAAAGGGGGTGGTGATGAACAGAGTGTCTGAATTAAGCAGACCACTCTTACCCAGTCCAAAGATCAGGGCTTGATCCATCACCGTTTTTTAGCTCACTGCACCACCCCAGCTCAGAACCTGGCTACATGCAAATTAGTCTGACCCTGGCCCAGTGCATCATGGGAACAGGGCAGACCAAACTACCAAGCCAATTCTTATACTGGGAAGGAAACAAGCTTCCGGGGACCGGTTTCTGGCATTTCAGCCGTCTTCGGCCCCGCTTGCTTGAATCCTGATGGTGCAATGAGCAAGGGACTCACATCTGAGTATACCCTTCCACGCTTATGGTGGACAAAAACGATTCCGAAAAGGGGGTGGTGATGAACAGAGTGTCTGAATTAAGCAGACCACTCTTACCCAGTCCAAAGATCAGGGCTTGATCCATCACCGTTTTTTAGCTCACTGCACCATCCCAGCTCAGAACCTGGCTACATGCAAATTAGTCTGACCCTGGCCCAGTGCATCATGGGAACAGGGCAGACCAAACTACCAAGCCAATTCTTATACTGGGAAGGAAACAAGCTTCCGGGGACCGGTTTCTGGCATTTCAGCCGTCTTCGGCCCCGCTTGCTTGAATCCTGATGGTGCAATGAGCAAGGGACTCACATCTGAGTATACCCTTCCACGCTTATGGTGGACAAAAACGATTCCGAAAAGCGGGTGGTGATGAACAGAGTGTCTGAATTAAGCAGACCACTCTTACCCAGTCCACGATCAGGGCTTGATCCATCACCGTTTTTTAGCTCACTGCACCATCCCAGCTCAGAACCTGGCTACATGCAAATTAGTCTGACCCTGGCCCAGTGCATCATGGGAACAGGGCAGACCAAACTACCAAGCCAATTCTTATACTGGGAAGGAAACAAGCTTCCGGGGACCGGTTTCTGGCATTTCAGCCGTCTTCGGCCCGGCTTGCTTGAATCCTGATGGTGCAATGAGCAAGGGACTCACCTCTGAGTATACCCTTCCACGCTTATGGTGGACAAAAACGATTCCGAAAAGGGGGTGGTGATGAACAGAGTGTCTGAATTAAGCAGACCACTCTTACCCAGTCCAAAGATCAGGGCTTGATCCATCACCGTTTTTTAGCTCACTGCACCATCCCAGCTCAGAACCTGGCTACATGCAAATTAGTCTGACCCTGGCCCAGTGCATCATGGGAACAGGGCAGACCAAACTACCAAGCCAATTCTTATACTGGGAAGGAAACAAGCTTCCGGGGACCGGTTTCTGGCATTTCAGCCGTCTTCGGCCCGGCTTGCTTGAATCCTGATGGTGCTATGAGCAAGGGACTCACATCTGAGTATACCCTTCCACGCTTATGGTGGACAAAAACGATTCCGAAAAGGGGGTGGTGATGAACAGAGTATCTGAATTAAGCAGACCACTCTTACCCAGTCCAAAGATCAGGGCTTGATCCATCACCGTTTTTTAGCTCACTGCACCATCCCAGCTCAGAATGTGGCTACATGCAAATTAGTCTGACCCTGGCCCAGTGCATCATGGGAACAGGGCAGACCAAACTACCAAGCCAATTCTTATACTGGGAAGGAAACAAGCTTCCGGGGACCGGTTTCTGGCATTTCAGCCGTCTTCGGCCCGGCTTGCTTGAATCCTGATGGTGCAATGAGCAAGGGACTCACATCTGAGTATACCCTTCCACGCTTATGGTGGACAAAAACGATTCCGAAAAGGGGGTGGTGATGAACAGAGTGTCTGAATTAAGCAGACCACTCTTACCCAGTCCAAAGATCAGGGCTTGATCCATCACTGTTTTTTTGCTGACTGCACCATCCCAGCTCAGAACCTGGCTACATGCAAATTAGTCTGACCCTGGCCCAGTGCATCATGGGAACAGGGCAGACCAAACTACCAAGCCAATTCTTATACTGGGAAGGAAACAAGCTTCCGGGGACCGGTTTCTGGCATTTCAGCCGTCTTCGGCCCGGCTTGCTTGAATCCTGATGGTGCAATGAGCAAGGGACTCACATCTGAGTATACCCTTCCACGCTTATGGTGGACAAAAACGATTCCGAAAAGGGGGTGGTGATGAACAGAGTGTCTGAATTAAGCAGACCACTCTTACCCAGTCCAAAGATCAGGGCTTGATCCATCACCGTTTTTTAGCTCACTGCACCACCCCAGCTCAGAACCTGGCTACATGCAAATTAGTCTGACCCTGGCCCAGTGCATCATGGGAACAGGGCAGACCAAACTACCAAGCCAATTCTTATACTGGGAAGGAAACAAGCTTCCGGGGACCGGTTTCTGGCATTTCAGCCGTCTTTGGCCCCGCTTGCTTGAATCCTGATGGTGCAATGAGCAAGGGACTCACATCTGAGTATACCCTTCCACGCTTATGGTGGAAAAAAACGATTCCGAAAAGGGGGTGGTGATGAACAGAGTGTCTGAATTAAGCAGACCACTCTTACCCAGTCCAAAGATCAGGGCTTGATCCATCACCGTTTTTTAGCTCACTGCACCATCCCAGCTCAGAACCTGGCTACATGCAAATTAGTCTGACCCTGGCCCAGTGCATCATGGGAACAGGGCAGACCAAACTACCAGGCCAATTCTTATACTGGGAAGGAAACAAGCTTCCGGGGACCGGTTTCTGGCATTTCAGCCGTCTTCGGCCCGGCTTGCTTGAATCCTGATGGTGCAATGAGCAAGGGACTCACATCTGAGTATACCCTTCCACGCTTATGGTGGACAAAAACGATTCCGAAAAGGGGGTGGTGATGAACAGAGTGTCTGAATTAAGCAGACCACTCTTACCCAGTCCAAAGATCAGGGCTTGATCCATCACCGTTCTTTAGCTCACTGCACCATCCCAGCTCAGAACCTGGCTACATGCAAATTAGTCTGACCCTGGCCCAGTGCATCATGGGAACAGGGCAGACCAAACTACCAAGCCAATTCTTATACTGGGAAGGAAACAAGCTTCCGGGGACCGGTTTCTGGCATTTCAGCCGTCTTCGGCCCGGCTTGCTTGAATCCTGATGGTGCTATGAGCAAGGGACTCACATCTGAGTATACCCTTCCACGCTTATGGTGGACAAAAACGATTCCGAAAAGGGGGTGGTGATGAACAGAGTGTCTGAATTAAGCAGACCACTCTTACCCAGTCCAAAGATCAGGGCTTGATCCATCACCGTTTTTTAGCTCACTGCACCATCCCAGCTCAGATCCTGGCTACATGCAAATTAGTCTGACCCTGGCCCAGTGCATCATGGGAACAGGGCAGACCAAACTACCAAGCCAATTCTTATACTGGGAAGGAAACAAGCTTCCGGGGACCGGTTTCTGGCATTTCAGCCGTCTTCGGCCCGGCTTGCTTGAATCCTGATGGTGCAATGAGCAAGGGACTCACATCTGAGTATACCCTTCCACGCTTATGGTGGACAAAAACGATTCCGAAAAGGGGGTGGTGATGAACAGAGTGTCTGAATTAAGCAGACCACTCTTACCCAGTCCAAAGATCAGGGCTTGATCCATCACCGTTCTTTAGCTCACTGCACCATCCCAGCTCAGAACCTGGCTACATGCAAATTAGTCTGACCCTGGCCCAGTGCATCATGGGAACAGGGCAGACCAAACTACCAAGCCAATTCTTATACTGGGAAGGAAACAAGCTTCCGGGGACCGGTTTCTGGCATTTCAGCCGTCTTCGGCCCGGCTTGCTTGAATCCTGATGGTGCAATGAGCAAGGGACTCACATCTGAGTATACCCTTCCATGCTTATGGTGGACAAAAACGATTCCGAAAAGGGGGTGGTGATGAACAGAGTGTCTGAATTAAGCAGACCACTCTTACCCAGTCCAAAGATCAGGGCTTGATCCATCACCGTTTTTTAGCTCACTGCACCATCCCAGCTCAGAACCTGGCTACATGCATATTAGTCTGACCCTGGCCCAGTGCATCATGGGAACAGGGCAGACCAAACTACCAAGCCAATTCTTATACTGGGAAGGAAACTAGCTTCCGGGGACCGGTTTCTGGCATTTCAGCCGTCTTCGGCCCGGCTTGCTTGAATCCTGATGGTGCAATGAGCGAGGGACTCACATCTGAGTATACCCTTCCACGCTTATGGTGGACAAAAACGATTCCGAAAAGGGGGTGGTGATGAACAGAGTGTCTGAATTAAGCAGACCACTCTTACCCAGTCCAAAGATCAGGGCTTGATCCATCACCGTTTTTTAGCTCACTGCACCATCCCAGCTCAGAAACTGGCTACATGCAAATTAGTCTGACCCTGGCCCAGTGCATCATGGGAACAGGGCAGACCAAACTACCAAGCCAATTCTTATACTGGGAAGGAAACAAGCTTCCGGGGACCGGTTTCTGGCATTTCAGCCGTCTTCGGCCCGGCTTGCTTGAATCCTGATGGTGCAATGAGCAAGGGACTCACATCTGAGTATACCCTTCCACGCTTTACTCAGACATGAGTCCCTTGCTCACTGCACCATCAGGATTCAAGCAAACCGGGCCGACGACGGCTGAAATGCCAGAAACCGGTCCCCGGAAGCTTGTCTCCTTTCTGGTGAAGAATTGGCTTGGTAGTTTGGTCTGCCCTGTTCCCATGATGCACTGGGCCAGGGACAGACTAATGTGCATATAGCCAGGTTCTGAGCTGGGATGGTGCAGTGAGCTAAATAACGGTGATGGATCAAGCCCTGATCTTTGGACTGGGTAAGAGTGGTCTGCTTAATTCAGACACTCTGTTTATCACCACCCCCTTTTCTGAATCGTTTTTGGCCACTATAGGTGTGGCAGGGTATACTCAGACATGAGTCCCTTGCTCACTGCACCATCAGAATTCAAGCAAGCCGGGCCGACGACGGCTGAAATGCCAGAAACCGGTCCCCGGAAGCTTGTCTCCTTTCTGGTGAAGAATTGGCTTGGTAGTTTGGTCTGCCCTGTTCCCATGATGCACTGGGCCAGGGACAGACTAATTTGCATATAGCCAGGTTGTGAGCTGGGATGGTGCAGTGAGCTAAATAACAGTGATGGATCAAGCCCTGATCTTTGGACTGGGTAAGAGTGGTCTGCTTAATTCAGACACTCTGTTCATCACCACCCCCTTTTCTGAATCGATATTTTTAATAGAGCACACTGCAACGATTCATCTGGAAATGATTCTGATTTCACATTTGGTCTTGGATTCGATTGTGTAAATAATCATACTGTTGTACCTTCTCCTTGTGTTAGTAATTCTCAATGTGATGTTTCTAATGATTTTGACCTTAGGGTCCCTACTGATACTCGTGTTCACAGACTTCCCGTTAGGTTTAAAGATTATGTTTTATATTAAAGTTTTTTGTGGAAGGGGAGGGGGTATGTAGTATGCTGTAACTGTAAGTGTTTCCCTTTAGGACTTATTCTTTCTGATCATACATTCTACTTGGAGTGTCTAGGTATTCTTTTGCCTTCATTCTGTTCCTCCCTCGTCAGATCGCTGTCGATGTCTGTTGCATGGACAACCTCTGCCGTGGGCTCCCTTTTTTGTACTTTATTTAAGTAATTAAATATTACTTATTAACCTCTCTCACGGATCAGTTTGGATTTATTCACCTTCAACCTCCACGCTACAGTGAGGAAAATTAAGCGTGCAAAAATAAATACAAATAACAGCGTACCTAAAATAAACAGAGGAGAAAATAAGCAATTATTAAAAAATAAAGCGTATGTTTATTAAAGAGTAAGGCAAAGTAAGTTAATAGAGTAAAATGGCACAACTCAATAACATATGTGTGCCACCACCTTTCCTAGAAGAGCCAGGGAAACCAAATATGAAATGGAAGAGTTGGCTGAGAGCATTTGAAAACTACATAGTGTCAATTGATGGAAAAGGATATAATGTGGAAAGAAAAAAAGCGTTATTATTTGGACTTCTAGGGAAAGCAAGACAGGAAATATTTGACAGACTGTCAGAATATGAGAGCCCACCAGGGGTTTTCATACCATTAAATGAATATCAAGAAGCAATAAAAAGACTTAAAAAACAATTTTCTGAGGAAAGCAATGTCATGGTAGGAAGGCACAAATTTGCATTAAGGAAACAAGAGGAAGGAGAGACAATTGAAGAGTGTATCGCAAGCCTGCGCGTTTTAGCTAAAGACTGTGAATTTGAGGAGATGACTGATATATACATACGAGACCAATTGGTGTTTTACTGTCATTCAAAGAAAGTACAGGAAAGACTATTAGCATGTAGGAACCCTACATTACAAGAAGTAATTGATATTGTGAAGGGTATAGAGAGATCGCTAATATCTACAAAAGAATTGTCATGCAGTCGTAGTAATTCAAACATGTTTTTTTTACAGGAAAGAAAAATATGAAAATAGAAATTTTGAAAAGAACAAGAACGAAAAGAAGGTAAAAATATAAGCTGTTTTAGATGTGGATCACAGGAGCACTTAACAGACTGTAAAACATGCCCAGCGCTTGGTAAGAAATGTATAAAATGTAAAAAGTTTGGGCACTACACTACACTGTGTAAGACGAAAAAACAAGTGGATAGTGTAAAAGTTAATGCTCTAAGTGAATTTGATGAAGAAATGTGTGCAAATATAGTGCTATCAGTTGATGTTGTTGATGGGAAGATAAAAGGACCTATAGGAAAAGTACTGATAGGTAATGTGGAGTTACAATTCACTGCAGACTCAGGGTCACCAATAACAATAATATCTGACACTCTATTTGATGAAAAATGGAATGATGTAATTTTGAAGGAAACAGATGTAAACCCAAAGGCTTTTTGGGGAATTTAATATTGACATGATTAGTTATTTCTGTGATACCCTCACATTTAAAGGAAGAGTAATTGATAAAAAATATATGTGGCAGAAAGAGGTAGGAATTTGGTGGGGTGGAAGGATCTGGCGAAACTGGGAGTGATATTAAAACCAGGGGCAGATGAACCAATAATTCTAGAAGATGAGTATGTGAACTCAATTCATGTGAATAACAATAATAATGACTTAAAACAGTTGCTAGAGAAATACAAAGAAGTTTTCAAAAATGAGATAGGTTGTGTAAAAGGATTCGAACATAAAATAAAACTAAAAGAGAGGGCAATACCAGTGAAGCATAAAGTAAGATCGGTACCCCTATCTGTGAAATATGAGTAAAAAAAAAGTACTGGATAAGTTAAGCGAAGAAGGTGTCATTGAGACAACTGATGCTTCAGTGTGGGTATCAGCAATTGTGGTTTCAAAAAAAAGAAAACTGGTGAAATTAGACTGTGTGTGGATCGCTTACTAAAACTATATTGATCAATTTCCATCCACTTCCTAAAATCCAGGAAATACTAACATCTACCGCAGGTGCAAGACACTTTACATTAATAGACTTAAAGTCGCCATACCACCAGGTAAGTCTAACCGAAGAGTCCAAGGAATTACAACGTTAATAACTCCCTTTGGGCATTCAGATACATCAGGTTACCATTTGGGCTTGCGTCCACATCCAGTGTCTTTCAAAAATTAATGGACTTACTATTTGGAGACTATAAAGGTGTTGAGGCATTCCAAGACCACATTTTAGTACATTCTGAAAATAAAAAAGAACTTCTAGAGATTTTGTCAAAAATATTGAGTATATTAGAAGAAAGGGGAATGACCGTTTCAAAGGACAAGTGTAAATTCATGGAAAACAAAATTGAGTATTTAGGACATGTCTTAACATCTGAAGGAATCAAACCAAAGAATCACTTTGTGAAAGCAATAAGACATGCCCCAAAGCCAAAAGATAAAGAAAGTCTAAAATCATTGATGGGGCTAAGCGAATATTATTCAAGGTTCATACAAGGATATACCAGTAAGGTGGAACCGATGAGGAAAATGTTACGAAAAAATGTGAAATACCAATGGAATGAAGAACAAAATGTTTTGTTTTTTTAAACCATCTAAAGGGATATAACAGAGGCACCCGCTCTGAAACCCTATGACCCAAGTCTAAAAAACATCATCACAGTAGACGTTAGCACACAGGGAATTGGAGATGTTTTCTGCCAGAGCCATGGACAAAATGAAAATACTGTTGCTTTTATTTCTAGAAGGCTAAGTGATGCTGAAGTAAGCTACAGTGCCATAGAACGTGAGACCCTTGCATGTGTATGGGCCGTTGAGAAGTTAAAAACCTTCCTATGGGGGAAGGAATTCGAGATAATAACAGATCATAAACCATTACTGTACATGATGGATGGATCCGGATGTGCAATTGGTAAGGCAAGCTCAAGGCTAACAAGGTTGCTGTCTAAATTGCAGGAATATAACTTTACAATACGTCACATAAAAGGAGGTCAAAACTGCAGGGCACATTGTTTGTCCCGTTTGCCAATACATGATCACGAGGAGACTGCCCTGGATGACACAGAATGTGTAATAGCACATGTTGACGCCACGATAATGTGTAATGCATCCATCACAGAGAAAGAATGGTTAAATAACCAAAAAATAGACACTGTAATGGAAATGGTAATTAAGTATTTAACCACAAAATGTCCTCCAATCAGAAATCTTCAAAATGAGTTGAAATGCTTCCAACAGATTAGTGATGAGTTGACGATTAAGAAAGGGTTCCTGAAGAGATGTGATCTATTTGTACCACCCACAATGTTAAGGAAGAAACTCATAAGTCTAGCACATAAGGGCCACCCAGGAAGCACGGCTACTCAAAGCATTCTAAAAAAGTACTATTGGTGGCCAGGGATGAACAGTGATGTGAATGCATACATTGACAAATCGAACAATGCCTAAAGGCAGATAAACATTGGAGAGTGAGTAAAGGTGAATTACACATGGTAGAAATACCAAATGGACCTTGGTCAAAAATTGCTATTGACATCGCTGGAGCATTTAATGTGTTACGTGATGATTGCAAATTCTTGATTGTGTTGTTTGATTATTATTCGAAATGGGTGCATTATGAATTTGCAAATACTTTGACCACAGAACGGGTGATACAATTCCTAAAGAGAATCTTCGAGATAGAAGGGCAACCCAAAATAATTGTTTCTGACAATGGCACTCAGTTGGTTTCAAAACAAATGACAGATTTCCTTGGGAATTTAGGAATTAGACAAGAAAAAACACCATTATATAGTCCCAAAAGTAATGGACAGGTGGAGAGAATGAACACATTTCTGAAGGAAGGTGTACAGTTAGCAGTTGCCCCTAATTTAAACATTAAAGAGTACATAAGCGAAAAAGTAAGCACTTATAATAGTACCCCTAATGAAACAACCAAACACACACCTTTTTACTTGATGAGGGGGAGGAAGTGCAACAGTGAACTCACACCTAAGTACAATGAATGGTATAAGGAAAGCAAAGTAACGGAAATAATTGATGATGAGGTAGTCAGAGTCAGGGAAAAAATAATCTCAAAGTAAGAGAAAACAAAAAAATAAACACCCACATGACAAATAAGGCAAGGGAGAAGACAATAGAACAAGGAGATTGGGTAATTGTGAAGAAACCATATAAAGTGGCTAAGGGTGAGTCAGTGTTTACAAATCCTGAATGAGTAAAAGAGGCTTCCGAGGGGCTGTTTTCCTGGAAGGGAAAAGATGGCGTAGTAAGGATGATGTGGTAAAGCTGAAAATGGGTCAAGAGAAAATCATAATGAAGGGGAAGTCTAAGCAAGGTGAAGATGTCAATGATAGCGTACTGGATTGGGAAGAAGCTGTATCTGAGAGCCAAAGTTTTTATGACTTAAATGAAAGCCTAGATTCATCTGCTACTGAAACAGACAAAACCATTATTAATAGTGCTGACAATACTGTCATCGAGGAGATGAACAATACAATAAGTCAGAATAGTTTCAACGACAAGATTGAATGCAGAGAAATGCTAAGTGGAAGTAGCAAAGCAACTGTTAATGGTGTCACACAAACTGAACTATGCCATATGATACATACTCAGACTAGGTCTGGAAGGGAAGTCAGAATTACTAAACGTTTTGATGATTATATGTTTGTTTGATACCTTCTTTAATGTAACTTTTTGTTCTATTTGGCGTAAAAGGAGATGTTGTGTATTTACTCTTGTATCTGTTCTGTATATGCACCAGAATATTAGCTTGTGCAAGGCGTAGTGTGTTTTCTCTTGTTACTGTACTCTACGTCACTATGAGTCACCACCGAATGTTCGGTGGGTACTTATGTGACATCACTGGAACTGCCGGGGATATGCAGTTAACCCTTTGACCTGAGCAGTCTGTTTTCTGTAAGCCTCTTGCAGGCCTTTGTTACCGTATTTTCCGGCGTATAAGATGACTTTTTAACCCCTTAAAATGTTCTGGGAAGTCGGGGGTCGTCTTATACGCCGGGTGCCAAAATTTACGGTATGTATTCATGCGTTTTTACATAGCGCGGACTTCACCCGAAGGTGTCAGACCGCTTCTCAATAGGAAATGGTGCATTATAGGAGGAAAAAGTGACATGTGTGCAAGTAGAGGTACAGTATAATATTGCAATAAATGGAGGGCACTCAAGCACAAGAACTAACATTACGTAGGCGATGGTGGCACTGTGGAAGTATCAAAAGCAAACAAAAAGTACCGTAAGAGGTAGGAAACAGAACAACACGATATCAGCCCCTTGCCAGCCAGAGGCAACAGTGCGGCCAATACTGCAAGATTGCTCTAAAGAGGGTGACTGACTGGCAATAAATGGAGGGCACTCAAACACAAGAACAAACGTTACGTAGGCGATGGTGGCACTGTGCAAGTATCAAAAGCAAACAAAAAGTACCGTAAGAGGTAGGAAACAGAACAACACAATATCAGCCCCTCGCCAGCCAGAGGCAACAGTGCGGCCAATACTGCAAGATTGCTCTAAAGAAGGTGACTGACTGGCAATAAATGGAGGGAACTCAAACACAAGAACGAACGTTATGTAGGCGATGGTGGCACTGTGCAAGTATTGAAAGCAAACAAAAAGTAAGAGGTAAACAGAACAAATGGAGCCGTGAGTTCTACCTAGACTGCAGCTGCACACGAGCCTCCAACCGCTTGCGATGCATGGTACTTCAACAATTAAGGCAGACGAGGCAGCAGGACATCTGAAAACATAACGGGCAGCGCTGAAGCACCTAAGATGGCGGCCCCCACTGTGTTGCACGTCTGACACGCGCTCCTCCACATGTGCTGATCTGGCGTCTCTCTCTCCTTCCATAAATCTCACGTTCATCGGAAGGAGAGGAGTGTCAGTACCACATGATCTCCTCAGTCCATGGACATAGAAAGGGGACTGTAGAATGTTCCCAATGGCAGTTTTGCAGCAGTTATTTCAGTATGGTACATTCCTAATGAATTATGGTACAAAACACACTACATTTCTTTTTAAGGTTTTTATATGACTGACTGAGCTATGCAATCTTCCTTATTATGTTGAATTCCTACATAAGGTAGGTACCTTCTTTTGATACACACCTGAAATGCACTATACTGTTTAATAAAGAAAGGAGATGCTTGGAGAGGGCCTGTAGTGTGAGCACAGAGTTTGTATGCAGTGTGCAAAGGAAGTACCGGTACCAGTACCAGTAGATCACTTGCCGTGATTGGCTGGTTGTTGTAAACAGGAAAGGCAGTCTGGTGAGCAGATATACATGTGGTGGTGAAGACAGTACAGCACCAGTCTCTGTACCGGTTCATACAGTACAGCACCAGTACATACAGTACAGTATGCAAATGGCTGACAGTCAAGAACCCATCATGGCTCCAGCAGCAGCAAGAAGAAAGAAATATGAAGCCAGTTACAAACTTAAAGTTGTAAATTTTGCCATGGAACATAATAATTGTGCTGCTGCAAGACAATATGGAGTAACAGAAAAGATGGTTCGGGACTGGAAAGCAAATGAAAAAGCATTAAGGAGTATGCCAAGGGGTAAGTGTGCATTAAGAAGAGGCACCCCACATCGGCCAGAACTCGAAAAACATGTAGCAGACATGGTGAATGAGCACCGCCAAAGCGGTTATGTAGTGACACGAAATAAAATACGTTTGTTTGCACTTCAGTGGGCCAAATCTAACCCAGATATCAGCAACAGATTTAAGGCCACTGTATCCTGGTGTACTAGATTCTTGGGAAGGCATAATCTGGTATTGAGGCAAAAGACGAAAATTGCACAAAAATTACCTGCAGATCTTGATGCCAAAATACATAGTTTCCATCGCTACGTTTTAAGCTGCGCAATGAACATGGCTATGCGCTAAGTAGTATCGGAAATAAAGATGAAACTCCAATGAATTTTGATATGGTTGCAAACAAAACTGTCCATCCAAAAGGTGAAAAAACTATTTATTAAAAACAACAGGACATGAGAAGTTTAGTTTTACAGTGGTACTAGCATGCACAGCTGAAGGCGCCAAACTGAGACCAATGGTTATTTTTAAAAGAAAAACAATGCAGAAACTCAAGTTTCCTGTTGGCTGTTTTTTACATGTGAATGGAAAAGGCTGGATGGATGAAGAAGGGGTAAAGCTATGGCTTGATAATGTATGGAGCAGGCGACCAGGTGGACTTCTTCAAAAACGTAGTCTACTGGTGTGGGATATGTTCAGGGCTCATTTAACTCCCAGCACCAAGCAAAGGCTGGTAAGAATAAAAACAGATGCTGCAGTTATTCCTGGAGGATTGACATCGTTGGTACAGCCACTGGATGTGTGCCTAAACAAGCCATTTAAAGATCACATTCGAAAACAGTGGAATGAGTGGATGGTTAGCGGCGAAAAATCATTCACAAAAGGAGGAAACATGCGTGCTCCACAGTTGGATGTTTTGTGCAAGTTTGTCATAAAAGCCTGGAATGATATCGATGCAGAAACAGTCATAAAGTCTTTCAAGAAGTGTGGCATATAAAATTCATTAGATGGTATGGAGGACGACTACTTGTGGCAAGATGAAGAGGAAGCCGAAGCCGAGACCACACCATCTGATTCGGAATTACCAGATCCATACGATGACTGCTTTACAGATGTACCACAAGATCTCATTGATTTACTTATGATATTAGATGACGAAGAGGAGGATTTTGAAGGCTTTTAAAGGGAACGCCTGCAAATCCTGTAAAAATCGCTTGGAGTTATGAAAAGTTTAATCCACTTGCACTGTTTTATGTTTACCGTACATGTTTGATGACAAACAGCCTTATGTTTACAAGTGACTGTTTTTCATATGGTTCTAAATAAAAATATCGTGACTAAAGCAATATTGTTTATACAACCAATTGGTTTGAGTTCAGTCTTTGAGTGTGTACAATAAACGCTTAACACTGTCCTCTGATAAAGCCTTACTGCTCACCCACACGGAGGAGGACTAGAACCACTAATAAGCTCAAAATAAATTCTCAAAATGGCAATGCAGGACTGTTTTGGAAGTGGGGGTAGTCATATACGTCGAGTATAGCACTAAACCTACATTTTATCAAGAAAAGTAGGGGGTCGTCTTATACTCCGAGTCCTCTTATACGCCAGAAAATACGGTGCTTGGTATATTCTAATAAATTATCTTTTTATCTTCACTCCGTGTTTTCGTGCTTCCACAACAACACTGTTATATATATTGTTTATAGATACCCATATTTACTCAACAAGGAGTCCTGAGTCCATTCTTACAGTTTTTGTCGACAAGGATGGTGAGCTTTCACTGACATGAGCTTTGGAAGACATCATGAGGATTGATTTCTATTGTTGACGCCGCCGCGTTGTGACAATGGTGAAGCTTTCAAATGTGTGGGGCACAGAGCCTGTTTCTGAGGTGCCGGTCGGGTCCAATCTGTGGAAATCTGGTTGGGACACGCGTTTTGAAGAAAATAGCCGGTAATATGCTGAGCAGCCTGAGGATAACATTTCCCTCAGATTAAAGATACCAGTATGAATCACAGTGATTTGTGTGCTTGCAAATCAGAGTTCCAAGTAATCGCCAGTGTTTTTCACCGTTGTTGTGCAGTATGGTGATGTTAATAAAAACAAAGAAGAATTTTGCATGTGGAGCCTTACATTTTAGTGGTTTGCATACTGTTGCACATTTAAAAGTCATGTGTGAGGGCCAGAATACAGCGATTTGCATGCTAGAATTAGTTTTGAGTGAATTTGGTTTTGTGAAAGTCATACTTTGACCAGTGGTTAATGGAAGACACAACATTTCAGGTAATGAAGATGCAGCATGTGACACCTCCAGCACCACTCCGTCATGAACTGGGTGTTCGACCGTTAGATGGGAAACAGTGGCTGAGGTCATTTGCGATTCATGCAAGGCGTACGAGTGAATGAGAGCCCGGCGGGCATGAATGGACTTTTTTGAGCATTATTCTCACACATTTTCATGGCTGTGCCCAATGTATTAATTGCATTATACAGTCATGAGTAATATGATCAATAGTTAAGGCGATCACATGCAGCAATTTCTTTTCCAATTTAGTTGGCTTGGTTTACCTTCCTGATTCATTAGTTGGTCATTTTTCTATTATGGGTGGGATCATTGATTTTATGATCTAAAGGACACAACGATATATTTCACATTCCGTTTTCTAATTTCTTCAATTTGGTTCCAATTTCTTGGTGTATCCAACAAAATTTCAAATTCTTTTTGGTGTGGATTTCTTTCATAAATAGATGTTTTATTCAATTTACTTGGACGCTCAGATAACTATTGCTTTGTCCTGATGATGACTGTGTAGCAAGTTTGTTTTTGGTTGTTGCTGTCACTGAATTGCCGCAGTTACTGGACTGCTTGAAGGACTACTCAGTCCCACCACGAGGGATTATCTGGCGATAAACTACATCCCCCAAACCATTTAGCGGCTGCTGACGTCATCTTACGCGCACAGAGGCGCACAAGTAGCAGCCGGATCCTCCACAGCGCGGGCGCGTTGCCGGGCCGCGCCCAGGCCCAGGGCGGGCCCGTCTGTGCCCAGGCATGCCAGATGGCGACTGGGCTGGGCTATACCCCTTGGATTTGAAACGAGGGAGACATGATTGAAAGGTGGATAATGGTAAGCGGAATCATCACAGTAATCATACTAATATTTCTACTTAATTCTCTCCTGCTACAAATGGGGAAAAGAAAATTGCCACTCTGTGAAAAGAAAAGGCCCACAAAGAATTCTCCTATTACAAAGTACTTGAAGAATGCTATGGGTCTGATAAACATTGAAATTGTGCACTTAGAGGAACAATTGGCAGCCACCAAAATTGCATTGGACGCAGCTTTGAATGTCCCTGTTTCTGGAGAGATGCCAGAACACCCAGCACATATAAATAAAGAGAAAGAAGGTAGATGCTACTGTCTTAGAACACTTACAATCTTTTCAATCCATTGATAAGGTTTCATTTTGTCACTCGGCTAATCCCTGTATATTATTAACTCACTTGGAAATTGCAGCTCTGTCGAACAGTTTTGATTTGCCATCCCCTCCAGCAAAAAAATCTAAACAACAGTTAATGGAGGGCGTGGCTTGGCGCCCGACGGTCATGGCGGCGGACGACTGAGGCTCCACGGCTTGCCCTGAGGACACACTGCTTCCCGTATTCTTTATCTCGTGAGAAACACTCTACTGGACGTCGGAGAATGCCGAGACGACTTTGAAGCATTCGGCGGCCATTTTGGTGCGACTGAACTATCTTTTTTCCACTGCAGTAAGTTCGCAGCAGCTGCGCTCATACCGCGGCTGCCATTTTGTGTGTTTGGCATGAATCACGCATTACCTTAGCTATTTCGTTTCGCGATGCCCTGATGCTGAAATGTCTTTCTCCACCACAGCTAGCTCACCACTTCGGCAAGAACTTTACATGAATTTATAATTGTGGCACCAATGCGCACCTTGCCCTCTTTTTAAGTGCTGGCTTTGGAACTCTTTCATGTCTATTATTTTTTCTTAGTTCCTTCTCTTTCCCTCTTCAACACGCAGATGCTATACAAATGCCATATCTTCATTGACAATCTGCTTCAATGACAGATCGGCTGCTTCTTCATACCCTTGCGCCCTGACTGTTTAGTATGCATTAAAAGCTGCCGCGGAAAACTGCATAAGCTTATTTTTTCTCCTCAGCCTGTCTTGATAATATTTTGACATTGTTGCTTGTTACGCCCAGCCTTTGTGATGACTTTTTGCTCTTTTCATGGATGATTGCTTCAGACCAACTGACATATCTTCTATCTTCCCTTGCTCCGTTTATTTTACATCTCCTCTCATAGGTCTCTTTCTTGCAAGATATACATTGCAAGACACCCTATTCTTATCAAGAAGGAGTATGCTTTTGAAGTTTTAAGGGAAGATTGAAGTCTTCTTCGGTTATTACTCCAAAGCGCATTTTTATAAAAAAATTCTAGGATTTATTCGGAGTTTTCTAGGCTTGAAGCTTCTTCAACCCCTTCTTTACATAACTCTGACGTAATGATGGAGTCCTTTCAGGCTATTTCCGGGAAATCAAACACCAAGCGATTGACATAGGACCCACCATCACCTCCTAAATCATCATCATTAGCCTCTATGGATCTGATATTGGAAGAGATTAGGGCCATTCGACCCTTCATGGAAGAAAATAACGCTAAACTGCAAATTTTGACAGATAATTGGTCCCAATTGGAGACACGGGTTTCCTCAGTTGAACAGAACATTACTTCTTTCAAAGAGACCTGTGCTCATGTGTCCAATCTTCGTTCACAAGTTACGGTGCTTCAGCAACAAGTTGAAGATTTGGAAAATCGCAAAAGACGGAATAATCTTCTCATTTACGGACTGGTAGAAGGGATTGAGGGATCTGACTCTCTTGCTTTCTTCAAATCCTTTATCCCAAAACTACTCCACATGCCGGAGGGAATGCTTCTGAACATCCAGCGAGCGCACAGGCTTAGCCGTTTATCATCTTCAGCATCCACAGCGCAAAGGCCTAGAGGAGTTATTTTGTACTTTCTTGAATACACGGATTTACTGAAGGTTTTGGCAGCAGGTAAATCCTCTCCAAAGATCACTTGTTCTGGCTCTTCTTTGATTTTTGCTCAAGACTATGCTAAAGCCACCGCAGCTAGTCGTAAGGCTTTCCTGAATATGAGAGCCGATCTTCGTCTGCTGGGCGCCAGATATGGTCTTTTTCAACCCTGTTTATTCAAGGTTAACTACAAAAACAAGACAACCACTTATGAGGATCCAGTTCGTTTGCAGAGCTTCATTAACTCATGTCATGCACCTAATATGGGTACTTCTGGTTCCTCATCCTCTTTCAATGGCTGATCTATGGTCGCAATTTCCACTTTGATGCTGTTTGATATTTTCTCTTTCTGGTTCCAAATGCTCTAGCGCTTGGTTTTTTCAGTTTGCATTTGTTGCTAACAGTTATGTAACTTAATTTTTCTGTTATTTGTTATATTTGGTTTTTGCTTGTTGCAGTTGATGTCTTTGTTTGTTCTGATTTCATGTCCTAATTTGTTCTTATCTCCTACCTTTTCACAGGTTTCTCACTCGATTTCTCTGTTGTCTTCTTGGCTTCCGCTTGGCCGACATCAGATTTGCAGTCTGTCCTATGTGGTTCCACCCCCTCCTCCATCTCTTCATGCTTTCCTACCCCTGTTGGTATGTTTTTCTATTCTATTTCCGTTTTTCTATTATCATTACTCCTTTCCTGTCTCTTTTCCCAGATATTTTTCTTTCGTATTTTTTAAGTGTCACTGTTTCTCTCTTTTTTCACAATCCTTTTCTTTACGAAATCCCATACTTCCTGATCCATTATGCCCTTGTTGTTGCTATTTTCCAGCTTTCATTCTTAACCTCTTCAGAAACTGTACATTCTCCTACTTCTCTTCTATTTCTGCATTACGTCTTAAGCTTCATTTTCTTTACTGTTATTGTTTTTGTTTATCAAATATTTTCTCCTAGTTTCCTCCTTCACAGGTTGTCTTCTTCTTCCTCTTCTTTCATTCTTGGTTATTGTATTTTTGCCATTCTTCATTTTTTGTATATCCTTGAGCTGTTTGTTTCCTTGGCGTTACCACTGTTTATTCTATCCTATTCCCTATGTTTTTCCTGACTTATGATGCCACTAAGATTAGTCTCATGGAATGTTAGAGGACTACACTCACCCATCAAAAGACAGAGAGTTTTGTCCCATTTAGCTAAATTAAATGCAGATATAGTTTTCCTGCAGGAAACTCATCTCACAGAAGATGAATCTTTAAAGTTACAAAAGGGTTGGGTGGGCGAGGTCTTCTATTCCAGTGGTGATGGTAAACGTAAAGGAGTCATGATGCTATGTCGTAAGTCTTTGCAGTATCAACTGATTTCTCAAGATTCAGACACGGAAGGATGATGGCTTAATGTTAAGCTAATGTTGAAGGATATTTCAGTCGCCTTTTTTAATGTCTATGCCCCAACTGGAGGTGACTCATCATTTTGGTTTTGATTGGCTAAGCAGATCACCCTTCACATGAAAGATAACTTTGTGTTAGCGGGGATTGTAATCAGGTTTCTGATCCCTTTATAGATCGTAACTCTAAAGTCTCATTCATTCCCAACAAGACCCACAAATCTTTTATTCATACGATAACACAACACAAACTTCTTGATGCATGGAGGTTATGCAACGCGACCACAAGGGATTATACCTTTTATTCCCCAGTTCATCACTCTCAGTCACGGCTTGATTATTTTTTCATTTCACATAGTATTTCACAATCACTCATATCTGCTGATATAGGTCCCATACTTTTGTCAGACCATGCCCCTATTTCCATTGACTTAGATATCCTACCCAAAACTAATACTCCAAAAAGATGGCGCTTTAATAATTCCCTTCTTCTTGATTCGGCATTCTCCAATTCCTTCAAGACTTTTTGTAATGAATATTTCCTTTTTAATCACACTGAGTCATTGCCATTTTCTGTTATTTGGTTTGCATTTAAAGCTTCAGCGAGGGATTTCATTATAACATACGTGTCTAGAAAATGCTTCAATGCCCGTAATCGCACACATTTGTTACTTCAAGACATTAGGAGACTGGAGCATTCTTTTTATACATCCAACTCAAAAGAGGTTCTTGATGTACTCATTAAAACGAAGTTGCAATTTAATAAGGAATCTACTGACAATGCTTCACGGTACCTTCTAAAATCTAGTTCAGAATGTTATGGTGGTAGAAATAAGGCTGTCAGACTTTTAGCTAACTATTTAAAACCTAAGCATAATAAGTTGAATATTGACTCAATTGTTGATGATAACTGTACTTTAAAGTTGAAAGATACTGAAATTTTACATGAATTTGCTGCCTTTTATGAAAAACTGTATTCCTCTGAAACTAACCCCATGGAAGATACACTTTTGCACTTTTTTTCAACCTTACATCCTCCCAAGCAACTTACAGCTGAACTCTCAACCTTAGAAAGTGAAGTTACACAATCTGAACTCTTAAATGCATTACATTACCTCAAAAAAGATAAAGCACCTGGGCCGGATGGGTTCACAGTTTAATTTTTTCTTCATTTTTCCGATTTATTAATGCCCAAAACACATCTTCTAATTGATTCTTTCTACTCTTTGGGAAAATCTGGGGGCTCTTTTTCAGATGCTCACATTTGCCTGATCCCCAAGGAGGGGGAAAGATCTTAAGTATTGCAAGAATTTTAGACCCATATCCCTTGTTAATATAGATTATACATTTTTTTCAAAAGCATTGGCTCTTCGTTTGGATCCTTATCTTCCACAGTATTAGGCAAAGAACAATCTGGTTTTGTAAAAGGACAAGTCATACAGGATAACACTAGACTCTTCTTTGATATTCTCTCTAAAGTTCCCAATTTAAATCATTATTTAACAGCCATAGCTCTAGATGCTGAAAAGGCATTTGATAGAGTGGAATGGCGCTAATTGTTTTATACTCTTAAATGGTTTGGCTTTGGTCCTAATTTCATTTCTTTAAAATCCCTTTTATATTCTAATCCTAAAGCTGCTGTTCGTGCCAATGGTCTTATATAACCTCTTTTTGATCTTGGCAGAGGAGTTCGCTGGGGATGTCCCCTTTCCCCTTTTCTTTTCAATTTGGTCCTTGAACCTTTCCTCTCTAAAATCAGGCAAAATCCTCAAATATCGGGATTCCACACCCCTACTACTCAAGTTAAGCTTGCGGTGTACGCCAATGATATCTTGCTTTTTATTTCCAACCCAGTTGATTCGGTTCATGCTTTTCTTGAAGAAGTCAATGCTTTCTTTATGATTTCGGGCTATAAGTTAAATAGCGACAAATGCAAGGTTTTACCTTTAACTAAATACACCTTTAAGGATGACTTTAAGTTCACTAATTTTACTTGGAAATCTTCTTCCATTAAGTATCTGGGCTTACACTTTACACCAACAATCAAAGGGACAGTCAATTTGTGTCTAAATAATTGCATTACAAAAACTCTTCTGATCTCACAGCTAAATGGCACCCTCTATATTTGTCCTGGTGGGGTTTCTTCCATTAAGTATCTGGGCTTACACTTTACACCAACAATCAAAGGGACAGTCAATTTGTGTCTAAATAATTGCATTACAAAAACTCTTCTGATCTCACAGCTAAATGGCACCCTCTATATTTGTCCTGGTGGGGTCGCTTGCATACCATTAAAATGATGTTAACACCTATTGTTTTATACACCATATCCAATATCCCAGTTCCCATCTCCGGTAAACTTTTCAAAGCTGTTAATTCAGTTTTGTCATCCTTTTTATGGAACAAGAAGATGCCAGGTATATCTATTTTCAAATTAGCTCATCCTAAAGAGGAGGGAGGGGTTAACTTTCCTCTTTTTTCGGTCTACCATAAAGCCTTTCAATTATGACAGGCTTCATATTGGTTACTAGATTCGGTGGATGATTCTCCTTTATGGGCTTCAGTTGAACTTTCCTTTCTTTCCATTTTTTTCGTTTCAGGAGTACCTTTCTTTCTCTCGTAAACCCCAAGTAAAATCTACTCCTCTTTTCAAATTTACCTCTAAACTGCTTAGTCCTCTGTACCCTTTAATTCCTAATTCTCTCACCTCCTTTCTTAACTCCACAATATGGCATAATAAACAGCTATTGATACGGAACAAACCTTTCTATTGGAAATCATGGAGACAACGAGGCTTGCCATGGATTTCTCAACTCTTCTCAAATGGAGAATTTCTTTCTTTTCCTTCGCTTAGTCAGTTATATAATTTGCCCAATTCCTTCCTCAACAAGTATAATGTTCTTCGAGCGACCAATTTAGACGCATATGCGCCCTTCTCTACCATTGCTCTACCACCTCAACCTATGCAATCACATACCAATCTGTCTTCACTTCTTTGCCTTCAGCCCAAAGCGTCAACTTTATACACCTTTCTCCAATCCGTTCCCACATCCAGACTTAAATCACCGATTGAAGAAAGGTGGGAAAAAGACTTTGGTGTATATTGGTCCTTAATATTATGGAAGGCCATATGGACAAAAATTCGCAAATCCTCGAGAGCAGCTAGTCTCACCCAAACGTTGTTTTATATTTATCACAGACTTTTCATCTCTCCACAAGACTTACATTAAAGATTTCCTGATGCACCTAATACCTGCTGGTCCTGTGCCTCTCCTGGCGCAGACTTGTTTCATATGTTATTTCTTTGTCCCCTTGTAAGCAACTTCTGGACGCGTGTCTGGTCTCAAATTAATTTAATTTTCAATACATGTATCCCATTCTCCACAACTACTATCTTTTTAGGTAGCCTCTCACCAGCATGGGATGACATAACTAACTTTAAAATTGTTGATTTGTTACTTGCAGTTGCTTTTCAGCAAGTAACTAGGAATTGGAAGAATTTTACTAACATTTCCTACAAAGCTTGGTGGTATGATATTTGTCATAATCATAGACTGGATACATTCTCTACTTCACCTACATCTATGATTATATATCTCATTCTTTTTATATTGTTTATTCATAACAATGTTTGCTGATCCTTACTTTTCTTTATCATATTTGTGTTGATAGATATTGATGACTTGTTGATTGTTATTTATAATATTGTATTTTATTGTGACACCTAATTATTTTTCAATAAACTCTTCTTTTCAAAACTAAACAACAGTTAATAAGGGGTAATGGCATGGTAGAGAAACAGCCGGCCAAGGGTAAAACAAAATGAAAGCAAAAAAAGGGAAGGAGAAACATGGGGGCGTCAAACGAGGATATTGATACAGCAACTAATGCTTAGAGATCCCAAGATTATGAAATATTATTCAAAAAGTTACATAGCAAATTGGATACAATTGAATGTCGAATGATGGCCGAAATCAAGATACTTCGAAAGGATGTGACCTCCTTAAGAGATCTGATTTCCGAACAACTGCCCCCCCCATACTGCGACCAATCACAATAGAATGTATAAACCAAAGGATGGCCCAAAAGAAGGAGCTTGCACATTAATATGTACGAGTGGCAGTGATAATAATAAAACCGAGTCTATCACCGATTTATCGATCAGGGATTGTCAAACTGACCAGCTCACTTGAGTATCAAATACAAACAATGATATGAAGGTCCCTCCTCTGGGGGACTGTAAAATCCAATATGGAAGATAAAACAACAAAGGCTAGGCATCGAGGGGATAACGTAGAGAAGTCGGTATATTTACATCTTTCTCCACAAGCTACCCCATATGTTATAGGCCTGAACAACATGCCAACATTACCATCAGATCAGAATGAAACTTATGAGACATTAAAAAAGTGAGTAGTAAATTGGATATCGGAAAGGTCCAATTTTGGTATAAATGAACTACACCAAAACATTATAATGTTGAGAAGAGTGAAATGGGTGGGCAGTTCTAGGAAGATATATAACGGCGACTGTGTTGTTGTGAATTTCCGAAGTAGAGAACTCGTAGGAAACTTGTTGGAAGTCCTTGTTAACAATGTTCTTGAGTCTGGTATAACAGTGTCACCATTAGGCTTCTTTTATAGACCTAAACACAGCACAGTAAATGTAATGCCCTTTTACAAACAATATCCGCCAGTCCTACTGTTATTTAGATATGAGCCCCTGCGTAGATGCAGTGAAATTGACTGACTGTTAGGGGGGACAGCTGTCTCGACAGCTGATAAATTTGAAAATATGTCATTCAGTAGTGAATCTGTTGTTGACCCTAATGTACAAGATGAGACGGGTCAGCCCCAGGGCAGGGACTTTACGCATCAGTGTAATGAGTCATCTGTAGAAACACATGAAAATACCCTGAAGGAGACCAAAGGCGAGTCACAGACGAATGTTAGGGATCATCCACCCATTTGCAATCCTTTGGAAATCGGTTATTGTACTTAGTCAGATATAGGCCCATTTTTAAAACAAACTGATGATGATGAGCCCTTTTGCATCATGACATGGAATATTGCATGGATTAAAAACAAAATCGATGATGAAGTATGGCTAAAAACGTTGGAAAGTTGTTCTCTGATTTTAATACAGGAAACTAGGCATACTGAGCCTTTTTTCATTAATGGCTTTCGAAATGTTTGTCCTAATGCAATTGCATCAAGAATGGGGAGATCTAAAGGTGGTTTAGCTGTATTAATAGCCATAAAATCGCCCTTGTTCCTAAAGAAAGCCAACACTATTTCAGAATTTTATCAATTTGTGTATTTTTCTTAGAGAGGTTAAATAGTCTATTGTTATTATTAATTTTTATTATATTTTTTTGACAAAACCAGAGATAGGGTTATACGATATTGGAAGAGGAGCTGGATCTTTTCCTGTTGGATGTGGGAGGTGATTATATATTAATTTGGGGGGGATGATTTTAACTGTGAGAAATGTGTAATTGAAGCGGCAGCACCGTGTGGATTTTGTGACCGCTTCGGCGATAGAATCCCCCCACTTTCTCCATGATTCTTATGGGGAGGCAATTAATAACGCTGTTTATAAATATAATTAGGGCTCTCGGTTTTATGGTATTTATTTTTTTAACATTTACGTCTTTATTTATCCATATTTATTTTTTGGCCACTTTATCTGTATTTATACAAATTTATTTTGTGTTTTGCGAATAAATGAAGCTGAACAACTGTACATTTCCATATTTATTTAACTGATGGATGTGTACTCATACTTTGATGTCTGTTGTGTTTTAGCTATTTAAGCAGTCAAATTTTACATAACAATACGTCCACTGGGAAATGCTAGCATTATTCCATAAATGTATGTTGACATATGCCCTTATTTAAAGAAATTTCATCCAGTTTTTTATTTCGCAAGCTGTCTATCTGCTCAGCTGCTGGCCTATAATTCATGATAGACAGCATGGAGAGCAACTTTAAAGAAGGGCAATTTTATGTATTTATCGACTTTTAAAAATAAATGCAGACCGAAAACACAATGTTTTCCATCTGTATTTATGTGTAAAAATCTGTTAAAATGGAAAACAGGGAGCCTTAAATATAATTTAACCGTTGTGGACCCTATCTTTCCTGACGTAAAAAATGTACAAACATTTATGGGAGCCGGGTCCTCATCTAACATTGATCACTTTATCGTCTCGGCCCACAGTAGGGATTTGGTGGATAAACTCTTGATCCATGAGAGTTTCCTAAGTGACCACCACCCGTTAATTTTGACCCTAAATAATATTCTGGCAAGTCAAGAAAGCGGTAAGACAACAGACTCGAACATAAGGGCTCAGGGCAATAATGGTACTACAATACAGTGGTCAGGCGTTGACACGATTCCTTTTATGGATAAACTCATGGGACAGAAACAGCGAGAAATAGCTATATGCTCCGATAGTACTTCATCAAATCTGTTTGTAATTAATGCTTTTTGCAGAATTACCACCAAAATAGGTAATAAGCTGACCTCTAAATGGAAATAAACAGTTGTGACTCTAACCCTAATCCTAGATGGGTTAACCAGGTATGCTAAAGCCTAAATAGGGATCTAAAAAAGGCCTTGAAGTCAAGACCAAGAGACAGTGTGAGGATTACTATTATAAGGAAAAGTTATAAAAAGGCCTTGAAAGATAGGAAACAAGAGATCCGTGAGGAGGCCTGGAATACATTATTACAGGCCGTGTAGACTCGAGACTCAGTCTTGTTTTGGAAAATTATTGCTCACCCATATTTCAGGGAAAATACTATGGTAAAAATAGACAATGTTGTTCTCCCAGAAGAATGGAAATTATACTTTGAGAGCATTTTTAACCCTGATACTGCCAAAGTAATTAAGAGTTGTAATGCTAACTACATTTTAGTAGAGCCTGTAACATCACCACTTATGACGCCCGATGAAATAACATCAGCCCTACAAAAAAGTGTTAATGGTAAAGCTGCAGGTCCAGACGGGGTCCGTCTCGATATTTTTTAACATGGTATGATTTTCTGGATACCAATTTTATTAAATGTTTTTAATGCTACATTAGGTGGAGTGCTTCCAGCATCTTGGGTAGAAAGCGTAATCGTGCCCATATTTTAAAAAAAAGGGGACAGAGGGAAGACAAATTGTTACAGTCCCATGTCTCTTCTTGACTTGACCTCCACATTGATGGGGAGGATAATGCTGGAAAGATTGGAAAACTGGGCTAATGATAATATTATTCTGTCTGACGCCCAGTACAGATTCAGAAAAGGTATTGGGACGGTGGAAGAGTGCGTTAATCTGGATTTACTAATAGGGAAGTATACCCTAGCTAAGGATGGGTTACTGCACCTTTGTTTTGTTGATTTACTAGCGCCTTTGATCTTGTTAACCATGCTAAATTGTGGGAAACATTGAAGGCGCAAGGAGCCCCTATTGATATAATTACATACTTAGCCCAGATTTATACCCTCTTAACCTCCAGAATGCGGTTTGGCAAAATGGGGAAATGTACTCCAGATTTTAGAGACACACGTGGAATGTAAATGTATAGGCATTTATATAGCGCACCACTTACCCGTAGGGTCCCAAGGCGCTTCGACCGCTGCGAAACCCTTCCTGGCTTCCCTGAGAGATGGTCCCTTAATGGGTATCTCCAGGGTGAGACCAGGCATCCCCGGCGGTCTGGTGGGGCCGTTAGTGAAGATGAGGCAAGCTAATGCCCAGAGTTGCCGAGTGTGATCGCTGATCAGAGTGGGCACCGAGGCGAGAGAATTATCGAGTCTGCTGACCCTGGTCCAGAAACCTGCCGCACCGGGAATCGAACCCTGGTCCCGGGCCGTCCTCTGCTCTCGGGTCTGCCGCCTCTAACCAGTGAGCCACACTACTTCACTGGAATCCGGCAAGGCTGCGTTTTGGCACCTTTATTATTTTCTTTATATGTTAATAATGTAGACTCTTTTTTACAAAAAACATCTGTAAACGCACCAAAAGTAGGTCAAGTCAAGTCAAGTCAATAAATTTATATAGCGCGCTACATACCCAGAGGGTCTCAAGGCGCTTGAAGAGGGGTGAAGAATTACTTCTCGAATATCCAGGTTTTAAGTTGCTTTCTGAATGCTAGGTGGTTTTGAGTGAGGCGAAGGTGCATGGGAAGTGAGTTCCAGGTTTTGGCCGCTAGGTAGGAGAATGATCTTCCTCCCATGGTGGTTTTGTTGACACGGGGAACAGCAGCGAGGGCTTGGTTGGAAGAGCGCAGCTGGCGGGAGGGGGTGTAGAAGGAGAGACGTGTATTGAGGCCTTCGGGTCCAAGTTCGTAAAGAGCTTTGTGTGCGTGGGTGAGGAGGCGGAAAGTTATCCTCTTATTGACGGGGAGCCAGTGGAGGTTTTTCAGGTGACCGGAAATGTGTTCTTTACGCGGGATGTCTAATATGAGTCTGGCTGATGCGTTCTGGATGCGTTGGAGTCTTTTCTGAAGTTTTGCGGTGATACCGGCGTAAAGGGTGTTTCCGTAGTCCAGGCGGCTTGTAACCAGTGCGTGGGTGACCGTTTTTCTAGTTTCGGTGGGGATCCAGCGAAAAGTTTTTTTGAGCATGCGAAGAATGTTGAAGCAAGATGAAGAGACGGCGTTGACTTGTCTGGTCATCGAGAGTGAGGAATCCAGGATGACGCCTAAGTTCCGTGCGTGATTCGTCGGGATGGGTGATTTTCCGAGGGCCTCTGGCCACCAAGAGTCGTCCCAGGCGGAGGGGGAGGTACCTAAGATAAGGACTTCTGTTTTGTCTGAATTCAGTTTCAGACGGCTATGCTTCATCCATTCGGCTACCTCTTTCATTCGTTCATGTAGGTTGGTTTTGGCGATGTTTGGGTCTTTGGTGAGTGAGAGGATTAGTTGAGTGTCATCAGCGTAGGAGATGATGTTGAGGTTGTGTTGGCGTGCGATGGTTGCGAGGGGGCTCATGTATATGTTGAAGAGGGTGGGGCTGAGTGAAGATCCTTGTGGCACGCCGAAGATGACTTCAGTGGCCTCTGACTTGAATGGTGGGAGGCGTACTCTCTGAGTTCTTCCGGCAAGGAATGAGGTGATCCATTCCAGTGCTTTTCCTTGGATTCCGATGTTTCTGAGTCGTTGTAACAGGGTGTTATGGCAGACTGTGTCGAAGGCTGCGGAGAGGTCGAGGAGGATGAGGGCGACTGTGTCTCCATTGTCCAGTAGAGTTCGGATGTCGTCTGTTGCTGCGATGAGTGCGGTCTCAGTACTGTGTTTGGCTCGGAAGCCGGACTGTGAGGAGTCGAGGGATTTGTTGGCTTCGAGGAAGGCGGAGAGCTGTTTGTTGACAGCTTTCTCGATGACTTTGGCCGGGAATGGAAGGAGCAAGATGGGGCGGTAGTTTTTGAGTTCGGTGGGGTCAGCTGTGGGTTTTTTCAGAAGGGCGCTGAGTTCGGCGTGTTTCCAGCTTTCTGGGAAGGTGCCGGAGTTGAGGGAGCAGTTGATGACGTCTCGGAGGTGTGGTGCTACGATGGAGTCTGCTTTGTTGAAGATGTGGTGAGGGCATGGGTCTGTGAGGGATCCTGAAAGTATGGAGTTCATCAGGCGGATGGTGTCCTCAGTGGAGATTGGGTTCCAGTCATAAAGGATGTTCAAGGGGGGTGAAGGTACAGTAGAGGGTTGGGTGAGTTGGTCTTCGGGTAGGTTGTCGAAGCTGTTGTGGATGTCTGCGATTTTGTCGTGGAAGAACGAAGCTAGGGAGTCGCAAAGGGTTTGAAAGGGGGTGATGTTGTTGTAGTTGGCAGTGGGGTTGGTTAAATAATTCCTTGCTGTTGTGGGCGTTTTTGTCTAGTCGGTCTTTGAATGCGGTTTTCTTGGCAGTCCGGATCAATTGGTGGTGTATGCGGGTGGCGTTTTTGAAGGCGTCCCTGGTGTTGGTGTTTGGGTCTTTTTTCCAGGCTTTCTCCAGGGAGCGACAGAGTTTCTTGGATTTCTTAAGATCCTCGTTGAACCAGGGGGCGTTTTTGCTGCCTAGTTTGATTTGACGTTTTTTCAAAGGTGCTAGGTTGTTGGCGGTGTTGGTTAGCCATTGAGTGAGGTTAATGGCTGCTTGGTTGGGGTTGGATGAGTGGGCAGGGGGGTTTTGAAGAAGCGATGTGGAGATCTGGTCGATGGTGATTTTGTTCCAGTTTCTTCGCAGGGTAGGTTGAGGATGGTTGTGGGTTGTGGTCTTATTGTAAACAAAGTGAACGCATCTGTGGTCCGTCCATTGGAGAACTGTGGTGTGACTGAAGGAAATATGTATGCTGGAGGTGAAGATAGGGTCGAGAGTGTGTCCTGCGTGGTGTGTGGGGGTATTAACAAGTTGTTTTAGTCCGAGGTTGGCGAGATTGTCCAGAAGGGTGGTGGTGTTGTTGTCGTTGCTTTTTTCGAGGTGAAAATTGAGGTCTCCCAATAGAATGTAGTCCTCGGAGGAGAGGGCGTGTTGGGTGATAAAATCAGTGATGTCTTCAGTGAATTGTGCACGGGGTCCTGGTGGTCTGTAGAGGAGGGTGCCTCTGAGTGTGGTCTTGGGGTCGGTGTGGATCTGGAAGTGAAGGTGTTCGGCGCTAGAGAGGTTGACGTCCGAGCTGGTTGAGATGCGGATGGAGTTCTTATGGACGATGGCGATGCCTCCTCCTATTTGGTTGGTGCGATCTTTTCGGATGATCTTGTATCCTTCCGGGAAGGCTATGGTGATGTCTGGGGCTGAAGAGGCGTTCATCCAAGTTTCTGTTAGGAAGGCGACGTCTGGAGAGATGGTGTCTAGTAGCATTCCAAAGGTTGATGGCGTGGCTGTGGACCGATCGGGTGTTCAGTAGGATGCATTTTAGGTGGTTGGCGTCAGATCTGTTTGGTGTTAGTGGATGAGGAATTGGTTTTTGTGCCATCAAACTTGCAGGACTTGCATGTGAAGGGTCCATGGGTGAGTCCAGGTGCGGCTTGGGCGCAGTTGGGGAGTCTGCCGGGGTTAAGTGCAAGGAGGGAGGAGGAATCGTATGTTATGCGGGTGGGCTGGGCAGTGCGGGGACCAGGGTGTCTGGCGCTGGGCGCGGTCCAGGCGCGGATGGGCGTAGACGGGCTTACCTTTGGCGCACCTTCGGCGCAGCCGTAGCGCGTGGACGCTGCACGTGGGTTCATCTTTCTTATATGGATAGTGGGGGGGAGGGGCAGCTGGGAGGCGGTCTCGGGGAGGCGTGTCCGGGCAAAGCACAACAATCAAGATGGTGGAGGAGCCTGAAAACGAAACTCACAACACAATGCTAGCAATCCAAAATGCAGAGCCAGGAGCAGCGCGGTCTATGAGGCACCGGGTGAGAGGCTACCACAATAATATTGCAGCGGTTACCGAGCGCTTTACATAGAGCACGAAGCACAATACACAATTAAATAAATAATGCGGAATGAGTCTATGACAATGCTAGCGCGCAATAGCCAAAGCGGAGTAACGATACCGCTATAGAGTTAATGCCGGTCGAGAGTGGTGTCAGCTGTTGACTCAGGGCGCTGTAGAAGGAAGCAGTCAGGGAGCGTGGGGGAGCGGCCGTTCAGGACGATGTCCAGGCGGTCAGGCGGTGTGCGCCCAACCCCTGTTCTTCTTAACGCAGACGATGTGGTCCTGTTATCAAAGACCGAAAATGGACTGCAAAGTATAAATGATCATTTTGCCTTGTACATGACTGGAAATATCTTCAGATAAACCTAAAAAAAACATTTGTCATGACATGCAGGAGCTTTAAATTGAAGAACTGAAAACATCATGTGGGACGGGTAATTAGTAATAGAGTCTCAACTTTTTCATATTTGGGTTTGATTTTTAATAGCAACAGTACATGAAATTCTCACATTGAACTTTGTAAACTGACATTTTTAAGAACTACTGAAGGTATTTTAAGGTTCTCTGCCAAATTAGGAAATAAACCCATACAGGAAATTCTTACTTTGCATTGTAGCAAATGTGTTACAGCCATATGCTGTGAGGCAGCATTATGGGGGAGAGCTTATACTGCCCCCTTACAAATAAATACAAAGATTGTTGGCTTTCCCTTGTTTAACAGCGAATTATTTAACACACAAAGAATTATCTGTACCTTTTTTTTCTTTCAAAAATATGTTTATTGGTTTAATAAAAACATGCGACAATCCCCCACATCATCCCACGCAGAGGAAAACAACCATAGCAAAGCCAAGCACTATAAACAAGGATCGATCAAGAGTCCATCTGAACAAGGACCCCTGGCTCGTAGAGCAGCACTGTAAGGGTTTCAGATTGTAACAGAAACGGGGTTTGCATAGTAGTCAACCACTAGAAACGGTAAGTGGCAATACAACCTGGCATCCAGACTCTGATCAATACCTTGAAGAACCTGCTTCTCCCATGCAGAGAGTGACATCCGACCCAGTCTAAAGGGCAGACCTGAACGCCTCTCTACACAGTGGTACCTATAGGCATTGTCATAAGGGAAGAAAAAAGAGAAACCTAAAACAAAACCCCCTCCCAACCCCCCCCCCCCTCCCCCCCCCCTAGTGGCTGCGGCAATGTCTAGGTCTGGAAAATCAAACTTTTATTACCTCGAGGTCTCAAAAGCTGGAAAAGGTGGAGGGCCCTAACACTAGAAGGCCTCTCGAAAGGAAGGATACCAGGGGTCCCCAACAAAATTCAAAATTCTTAAAGTCATCCCTAAAAATATCAGCCATGCGCTCTAGACTCAGAAGTTTCCATAAGCGGGAGTGGCAAATGGAGATGGCCGGAACCTCCCTTTTCCTCCAAGCCGCTGCCAAGGTGATCTTGGCTGCTCCAATACTGAGCTACATGATTTTTTATCCACTCTAGTCTGGTGTTCCATGGCTGGGTCTCGTAGGCCTAAAAGGGTAGTGGCCATGGAGGTGGGAATGGGGTAACCCAACATTTCCTTGATATGAGCTAAAATCTCTTCCTAGAAGGGGCGGATAATGGGGCAGTCCCACCAGATGTGCTGAAAATCCCCTAAAAAACCACAACCCCTCCAACACCTATCAGAGGTACCGGGAAAAAATTGTCAAAGCTTAGAAGGATACAGGTACCAGTCCATCATGGTCTTCATGTGGGCATTCATAAGCTCTAAGGAGTGATTACATTTTGAAATGTGCGACCACAAGTGCGACCACTCCTCGTCAGTGATATCCTGCCGTAAAATCCCCTCCCACATGGACATTTATCATGGCCGGGGTGTGATTGCCATGGAGAGTAAGAACCCATATAGGAAGGAGATGACACCTTTCATCGAGGAGGTCCTGGTAAGATAGGCCTCGAATTTCGTGAGGGGGCGCATAGCTGCATCTCGCACTTGGGGGGTGAGTGCCCAATGAAGTAGCTGTACATGGTGGTATCTCTCTGTATCCCCATAGTCCCACTTACAGTTGTCAAAAGAGAGCGGGTCGAAATTATGGAAAAGGCGTGTCAATGCAAGACATCCTCCCTCCCTCCACACCGCAAAGGGACCCTAGCGTAACACTGGGGGAAAGGCAGGGTTAAAGTGAAGAGGTGTAAAAGGGGAGGGAAAGGTCTTCCATCTGTCATCCCCGGATACTGAATCCCATACTCTCAAAGTCGTGCGGGTGGGTGTGCTGATATATACGTTCTTAGGCCTGTCACATTTAGATTAGATCCCAGATGGTCCTCCCTGCAACACTACGGTCCATATGCAGCCAGTGTTTTTCCGATTCCAACTGCGTCCACTCCACTACCACTCGAAGCTGCGCTGCCTTATAGTATAGGTGGATGTCTGGGAGTCCCACACCACGCGGTGCAGAATAAAAAAGGAAAAACGCGCCCAACTTCCTTGCCATATAAAGCAAAGAATCATGGTCTTCACTCTCCTAAAAAAGTCTCTTTCTAGTTCAATAGGAAGGGCTTGGAATATGTATAGCAGTTTAGGGAGAAGGGACATCTTAATCGCATGGATCTGATCCATCCAGGATATGAGCAAAGGCTTCCACCGGGTAAGATCGGCCTGGATTCGTGTCAACAAAGGGGGGAAGTTGGCTGAGTACAATTTCCCTAATGTAGGCGTCAAGTGGACCCCCAAGTATTGAATAGAGGCATCTGCCCATGGGAGAGGCGTGAGTGCTCGAAGCTTAAGAACTTCGGATTGGGGAAGAGTGAGGCTGAGTATATATGACTTGTCTAAGTTAACTCTAAATCCCGCTACTGCTTCAAAACGCTCCAGTTCTGACTGCACAGCGGGGAGGGAGTGGGCCGGCTCAGAGAGGGATAAAAGAACATTGTCCGCAAAAAGGGTGATCTTGTGTGACTCTACTGTAAAGGGCAGACCTCGAACATCAGAGTTAGCTCTGATCGCCAGCGCCAGGGGTTAGATGCTCAAGGCAAAGAGCAGAGGCGAAAGGTGGCACCCCTGCCTAGTGCCTCTCGAGTGATAAAAAAAGGAGGATTGGCACCCATTCACCGATACTCTGGACCGGGGGGACAGATAGTTAGCCCTAATAATGGTCAGGAATTTAGTTGAAAAGCCAAACGCTGTCAGCGTCTGAAATAGAAAGACCCAGTCCACCCTGTCAAATGCCTTTTCGGCATCGAGCCCCACTAGCACCACCGGGATTTTAAACTTATTGGCCTTCTCGATAAGGTGGATTATACGTTGAGTGTTGTCGTGCGTCTGGCGCCCATTAATAAATCCAGACTGGTCTGGGTGGATGAGCGCAGGCATTAGATCGTTAAGCCTTTTCGCTAACCCTGGGTGAAGAACTACGCTCCGTTCGCGGAGTTTGCGGAGTTTCGGCAACTCCGCGCTCCGCGGAGAACGCGAAGTTGTTGAATACTCCGCAAACTGCTGCGTAGCGTAGTTCTCGCGCGCTCAATAGCATTTTCGCGTGCGCGAGGATGCTTGTCGGTAAGATCGAGTTGCCGAACACGCAGAAACTGCAATCTGGCACAGAATAACTCGCGAACACGTTAGTAGTGACCGGAAATAAGGGGACGCGAGCGGGCAGGACAAACCTCATGGGTAACTTTGCGCGCTACACATCCCGAGCATGCAGGCAATCAATCAATCAATCAGGATATTTGTATAGCGCGCTACTCACCCAGAGGGTCTCAAGGCACCTGGGGGAGGGGGTTCGCTACTGCTCGAACAGCCATGTCTTGAGTTGCTTCCTGAAGCAGAGGTGGTCTTGGGTCAGGTGGAGGTGGATGGGGAGGGAGTTCCAAGTCTTGGCTGCCAGGTAGGAGAAGGATCTGCCTCCCATGGTGGATCTTCGGATGCGTGGCACGGCGGCGAGGGCATGGCTGGTCGATCGTAGCTGGCGGGTGGGAGTATAGAAGGTCAGGCGGTTGTTGAGGTACCTGGGGCCCAGGTCGTGGAGGGCCTTGTGTGCATGGGTGAGGAGTTGGAACGTGATTCTCTTGCTGACGGGGAGCCAGTGAAGGTCTCTCAGGTGTCCGGAGATGTGGCTGTGTCGGGGGATGTCCAAGATGAGTCGTGCAGAGGCGTTCTGGATGTGTTAGAGTCTTTTCTGGAGTTTGGCTGTGGTTCCGGTATAGAGGGTGTTTCCGTAGTCCAGTCGGCTGGTGAAGAGGGCCTGTGTGACTGTCTTCCTAGTTTCGGTGGCGAGCCATGGGAAGATCTTTCGGAGCATGCGTAGGATGTTGAAGCATGATGATGAGACGGCGTTGACTTGTCTGGTCATCGAGAGGGAGGAGTCCAGGATGAAGCCCAGGTTGCGTGCATGGTCCGTTGGTTTGGGTGCGCTGCCCAGGGCAGGGGGCCACCAGGAGTCGTCCCAGGCGGAGGGTGATGATCCAAGGATGAGGACTTCCGTCTTGTCTGAGTTCAGTTTCAGGCGGCTGTTCCTCATCCACTCGACTTGGTGAGGGAGAGGATCAGCTGGGTGTCGTCGGCGTAGGAGATGATGTTTAGGTTGGGTTGGCGTACGATGGCTGCGAGGGGGCTCATGTAGACGTTGAAGAGGGTGGGGCTGAGTGATGATCCTTGTGGTACGCCGCATATGACTTCGGTGGCCTTGGATCTGTACGGGGGGAGGCGGACTCTCTGGGTTCTTCCCGTGAGGAACGAGATGATCCACTCCAGTGCCTTCTCTTGGATTCCGAAGTTGCTGAGGCGCTGCACTAGGGTGCGGTGGCAGACCGTATCGAATGCTGCGGAGAGGTCCAGGAGGATGAGGGCCGCTGTTTCCCAGTTCTCGGATGTCGTCAGTGGCTGCGATGAGGGTGGTCTCGGTGCTGTGGTTGGTGCGGAAGCCGGACTGCGAGTGGTCGAGGCTGGTTGGGCGAGCGCAATTGGTGATCCACTGTGTGAGGTTGTTGGCTGCTTGGTTGGGGTCCGTTGAGCTGGCGGGCGGGTTCTGGCTCAGTGCAGTGGTGAGCTGGTCGGTGGTGATCTTGTTCCAGTTCCTGCGGGGAACCTGTTGCGGGTGGTGGTGAGTCGTTGTCTTTCTGAAGCTGAAGTGGACGCAGCTGTGGTCTGTCCAGTGGAGCCCGGTGGAGTGGCTGAAGGAGATGTACTTGCTGGAGGAGAAGACTGGGTCAAGCGTGTGTCCGGCGTAGTGGGTGGGGGTGTTCACCAGTTGCATGAGTCCGAGGTTGGCGAGGTTGTCCAGCAGTGTGGTGGTGGTGTTGTCGTTGTTGTTCTCCAGGTGGAAGTTGAGGTCCCCTAGGAGGATGTAGTCAGCGGAGGCGAGGGCGTGCGGGCTGATGAAGTCTGCGATGTCTTCGCTGAATTGTGTGCGAGGTCCTGGGGGTCTGTAGATGAGGGTGCCTCTGAGTGTGGTCTTGGGGTTGGTGTGTATCTGGAAGTGAAGATGTTAAGCGGCTGTGAGGGTGTCGTCTGAGTTGGTCGTGATGCTGATGGTGTTCTTGTGGACGATGGCAATGCCTCCTCCTGTCTCGTTGACGCGGTCTCTCCGGGTGATCTTGTATCCGTCCGGGATGGCGACGGCGATGTCGGGCGCTGAGGAGGCGTTCATCCATGTTTCTGTGAGGAAGGCGACGTCTGGAGATGTGGTGTCGAGCAGGTTCCAGAGTTCCACGGCGCTCCCGAAGACGAAAAATGGCTTGCGAACGGGTCAAGCAAGCTACTACGCATGCTTGCGGAGCTATGCGTAGTTCGCGGAGTGCAAGTGCATCTTCGCGTAGCTCGCGGAGTGCGGCTACGCGAACTACGCCCAGGCTTACTTTTCGCAATTATGGAGGAGTACAGCTTCGCATCCAGGTGGAGTAGGGCAATGGGCCTGTAGGAGGCGCATGTACTATGGTCTTTCCCCGACTTGGGTATGACCGAAATCATGGCTTCCGCCATGGTCCCAGAGGTCTCACCATCGTTGGCCATCTGATTGAATAAGCGTACTAGATATGTGCTGATGTCAGAGGAAAATGTCTTGTAGAATATTGCCGTTTATCCGTCTGTCCCTGGCGCTTTATGAGGCTTCAGCGCTTTAATAGCCGAGACCACTTCTTCCCTGGTGATAGGAGCTGAGAGTGTCTCGTTCCATTCAGCAGAATGCTGGGGTAGGGGCAGGCCCCGTAGGTAGTCCCGCTGCTGGGCTGGATCTAAAGAGTCTCCTGAGTACAGGTCTCTGTAGAAAGCTCCGAAGAGCTCAACCTTAACTTCATCCCTGTGCGAGATTACACCCGAGGGGTCCTGGATTCCCCCTATATATTCCCGCTCTCTCTTGTTCTGCAACTGCCTGGCCAGATGTTTGCCCACTTTTTTGCCCAGCGAGTAGGATAGATGCCTCAATTTCAGCAGGGTGTATTCTGCTCTATTATTGTAGAGTGCCCGAAGTTTACCCCTAACCGCCGTGAGGTTACGTTGTGTCTGTCTAGTGGGATTCGCTTTGTGGGCCTTCTCCAGAGTGGACAGCTCGTCCTCTAGTTTCTCCCTCTCCCGGCCCGCTGCTTGTTGAGAGCAGCATTGAGGGCTACACACTGTCCCCTAAAGAACGCCTTGAAGGCGTCCCACGTAGTATAAACTGATGTGTCCTCCGGGTCGTTTAGGGAAAAAAAGTCAGCGATGGCTCCCCTCAGTTTATCGCAGGAAGTTTTATCACAAGCTAAGGATGCCAGAAAATACCACCTGTGGGAGGCCTGGCTACTCACTCCCCAGTGAAGACAGATCGAAAGTAGGCTTTGATCTGAAACTGACAGCGGAAAGATCTTGGCCTCTTGTAAGTCACCCTGGAGGGACGGGCTGAGAAAAATATAGTCCAAGCGGGAAAAGGACCGGTGAACGTGGGAGAAAATAGTGTAATCCTCAGTGTGGGGGTACAGAGTTCGCCAAGTATCTAAAAGGCCCAAGTCCCGTATCCTTTGTTATATGTCTAGTGAAAATGAGCCCATGTCTGATCGTTGTGGGTGAGTGCTGTCAATGTCCTTCTGCCACACCAGGTTAAAGTCCCCCATAAGGAGCAACGGCCCTTCCGCAAAATCAGTAACCCTCCCCAGGAGCGCGTGAAGGAACACAGCCTGACCAGTGTTAGGCACATATACCACTATGAAGGTGCATAGTTTCCCCCGCAGGCGGCCCTTAACCAGGACCCAGCATCCCTCCTTGTCACTCTGAACCCCCAAAGGTTGAAATTGCAAGGCGGAGCGGAACATAAGGGCCACCCCTTTCTGCTTCGTGGAGGCTGAGGACCGGTAAATGAGTGGAAATAATTTGTGTTTGAGGTGGGTGTCTTCCGACTTAACTAAATGGGTCTCTTGGAGGGCTACAATGTTCAGCTGGTGGTCTTTAACATACTTTCACAGCTTTTGACGCTCCTGGGGAGAATTAAGCCCTTTAATGTTCCACGTTCCGATTGTAATCGGCATCAGGGCGAAAGACCAAAGTGCTGCGCCCTAAAATGCCCCCGGCCCACCCCCCTCTCTGGTGGCCAGTGCGGGGCTATCTGTATTGGCCATACCCCTCCTGGGGCCTCCCGCTAGTCCCCGAGGTCGCCCATAAGGCTCCTTCCTCCTCCACAATAAAAAATCACCCTCCCCACCCCCCTCTGCATTTTAACAAAAAGGACAGACCACTTAACCGAAAGCACCCCATAGAAAGACAACAAAGTACCGCCACCACCACCCACCCGAACCCACCCCCCAAAAACCCAAACTAAACAAACCAGAACATTAACCAAAAACCAGTACTCGGTCGCCGTGTAGGGCAGATACGCCCCCTCATGGACCAGGGGGGACTGCTGGTCCTGGGACCCAGTCCGTGCCCCACCCCGGCGGGTTTTTCAAGAACGAATCATCATAACAGTACAGTAGCCCACATGTACCCTGAAGGGCTCAGCTGAAGTGTTGAGCGGCACACATTGAACCCATAGTCTCAAGCATTCGGACCGACCAATAGACTAGGCCTCCCCTTCCTCCCCAACAGAGGCAGAGAATAAACAAACATGCTCCAATAAGGAGTGCATATAGCGACTAGTTGTCCCGGGGTCTCAGCAGAGAGTCTTGCCCCTTCATATAGGCACCAAAAAAAAGGAGAAAAGTCAGTCTCAGGGGCCGATGTAGTTAACAAGGGGCATACACAGTCCCACCCTCGCCGAAGCCCCGGCTCCCTTGGAATCTCCTTACCATGGGTGCGATGGCTCGTAGCAAAACAGAGCCCCTCCGTGGGGCTAAAGAGACTCATGTCTGTGGAACTCCATTGTAGCCCTCGTCAGCGTCTTCCCTTTCTTGAGCTCGGCACCCAAGTCGAAGTGAAGTGGATGACGCACCCTGTGAGGAATCTCCAGACGTCTCAGGAGAAGGTTCCCCCTCATCCCTTGGGAGGCCCAGAAGGTTCTGTCCGTCCTTCAGATCGATGATGTGTCTCCGCTTGTTGCGATATTCAAAACTAAGTCCAAAAAGGTATGTCCAACGGTACCTGATGCCCTCCGCCTGCAGCTTGGTAGTGATAGGACGTGGAACATCTCTCTGCACATCAACGTGGAGGGTGCAACATCTTGATAGATAGCACATGAAAAGTTCTGAAAAGAGACGGACTCCTTCGCCCTGGCCGCTTGCAGCACCGCCTCTTTAACTTTATAGGAGTGGAACTTCGCCAGAGGGCCCCTCCAAGGCCCCGCAGCGTCACTCCTCCAAGTCTTGACAATGGCGTCAATGCGGTAGATCCAAAGCTCCCTCTAATGCTCAGCACCTCTCCCAGGCGCCCGCATGGGCCACGATCACAACCGACGGGGAGAAAGTCGTCCAGGCGGGCGGTCAAACAGGGGCTACGTGTTCTGCAGCGGGTGGCTGGTACAATCAAGAGGCCCAGTGTCGCAGCTACATTAAGGGGTGGTGCTCCGAGAGCAGCAACTAAGACCCTGGGTCCACCCGTCACATCACATGCACTTGCAGATCGTCGCAGCAATGCCGGAATCCTAGGGATCCAGTCTACCCAGCGCCGCTATCAGCGCTTGTACTGTGCTACCTTCAGGGTCAGGCCATGTGGAGATCAGGGCCTCGCATCTCCTCGCTGAGCTTCTTCAGCTGCCATTTTAAGGTCAGGCGGCAGAGCGTTCTTCGCTGCAGGGTGCCCGCCAAGACTCCAAACGACCGCTTGCACTCCAGAACTCATCGCCACCGTCCCGGTTTCCTTGGCATCCCCAGCAGTCCTCCAACTTGCCGCTGCTGCCTCGAAACTGCCCGTGCTCACCGTCGCTCACTGCCCGCCGTCAGTCGCCATCTTGTCTTTAGGTCTCCCTCCGGCAACCAGAATCAGCGTGCCGGGACCTCCTGAGACCACAAAGAGCCGCCCGGGCACCTACCGCTGATGCCTCACATCCCTCTGAACCCGTGGGTATGTAGTTGGGATGGTTCCGTCGGGAATTGCCTCCGATATCACCCGCCAGACAGCGCGCGGACTGGGAGCTGATGCAGGCTTAGTCTGCTCGGCCATCTTGCTCACCCACGCCCCCCTATCTGTACCTTTTTTAATAGATTTATTGGCCGGTCTCACTTTATGGCAAAGAATATGGGCTAAAAAAGAGACTACATTACACCGGACCTAATTTTAGATTGTCTCTCTCTTGACCACAGTAGCGAAATTCCCTGGTTTGAGTACATATACACTCTCTTGGTCCACTTGGATGAATACTGATAGAAATAACCCTGCAGCAATTGCAGATTAAAGTAAAAGAGATCTCAAAACAATTTACTTAGAAGCCACGGAAGGAGCTAGAGAGGTTGAAGCTAGACAAAAAATCTGTGTTAACCTATATTGCGAAATTCCATCTACAGGGTGTACTCAACCATACCTTATACAAGTGTGGAATACACACTATAGAGTTTACCCAAACAGGAAAAGCGGAGCCAAAAACCTCCGCTTTGCTCGTGTGATGGAAAGTCCACCCAATCCACGCTGCACTTTTTATTATTTTGTAGCTTTTATACGGGTATTCGGAGATCAATTTTAAAACCTCTATTTTTATCAAAGATACTTTTTATTTTAAACAGGCTTTTAACTTGTTATGTAGTTTGGAAAATCAGAAAACTACAAACGCAGTTATAAGTTATATACAATTGGCAATAAGGAGATGTAAGGCATATGCTTTTTTGGGTGTTTTGTCGTATGAACAATTAGATGACGCTCTGTAGTTTGAGGTATATATACAAGCACCATATATCCCACATAACTGTTTGATAAAAGCTAATATGTCTGTAGTTTATTGTGCTACAATACATACAAATGCAAAAACAACAACTGATGGACAGAATGCAGAACAATGTCATACATTCACCCCAGTACAGAGATCTGGGCCTAAATCCATCGTTTTTTTGCACTCCACACCACCCCAGTTCAGACATGGCCATATGCAAATCAGCCTTGACCCTGTGCCTCATGGGAACAGTCCAGCCCGAACTGTCAAGCCATGTCTTCCCCGGACCGGAATCAAGCATCCTAGGACCAGTTTCGGGCTATCAGCCGTCTTCAGCCAGGATAGCTTGACTCCAGTGGAGTGGAGAGCACGGGACTCACGTCTGAGCATACCCGTCCCACTCGGGGTGACAAATGCAAAAACAACAATTGATGGACAGAATGCAGAACAATGTCATACATTCACCCCAGTACAGAGATCTGGGCCTTAATCCATCGTTTTTTTGCACTCCACACCACCCTAGTTCAGACATGGCCATATGCAAATCAGCCTTGACCCTGTGCCTCATGGGAACATTCCTGCCCGAACTGCCAAACCATGTCTTCCCTGGACCGGAATCAAGCATCCTAGGACCGGTTTCTGGCTATCAGCCGTCTTCAGCCAGGATAGCTTGACTCCAGTGGTGTGGAGAGCACGGGACTCATGTCTGAGCATACCCGTCCCATTCAGGGTGACAAATGCAAAAACAACAATTGATGTACAGAATGCAGAACAATGTCATACATTCACCCCAGTACAGAGATCTGGGCCTAAATCCATCATTTTTTTGCACTCCACACCACCCCAGTTCAGACATGGCCATATGCAAGTCAGCCTTGACCCTGTGCCTCATGGGAACAGTCCAGCCTGAACTGCCAAGCCATGTCTTCCCTGGACTGGAATCAAGCATCCTAGGGCCAGTTTCTGGCTATCAGCCGTCTTCAACCAGGATAGCTTGACTCCAGTGGTGTGGAGAGCACGGGACTCACGTCTGAGCATACCCGTCCCACTCGGGGTGACAAATGCAAAAACGACAATTGATGGACAGAATGCAGAACAATGTCATACATTCACCCCAGTACAGAGATCTGGGCCTTAATCCATCGTTTTTTTGCACTCCACACCACCCTAGTTCAGACATGGCCATATGCAAATCAGCCTTGACCCTGTGCCTCATGGGAACATTCCAGCCCAAACTGCCAAACCATGTCTTCCCTGGACCGGAATCAAGCATCCTAGGACCGGTTTCTGGCTATCAGCCGTCTTCAGCCAGGATAGCTTGACTCCAGTGGTGTGGAGAGCACGGGACTCATGTCTGAGCATACCCGTCCCATTCAGGGTGACAAATGCAAAAACAACAATTGATGGACAGAATGCAGAACAATGTCATACATTCACCCCAGTACAGAGATCTGGGCCTAAATCCATCATTTTTTTGCACTCCACACCACCCCAGTTCAGACATGGCCATATGCAAATCAGCCTTGACCCTGTGCCTCATGGGAACAGTCCAGCCTGAACTGCCAAGCCATGTCTTCCCTGGACCGGAATCAAGCATCCTAGGACCGGTTTCTGGCTATCAGCCGTCTTCAGCCAGGATAGCTTGACTCCAGTGGTGTGGAGAGCACGGGACTCATGTCTGAGCATACCCGTCCCACTCGGGGTGACAAATGCAAAAACAACAATTGATGGACAGAATGCAGAACAATGTCATACATTCACCCCAGTACGGAGATCTGGGCCTTAATCCATCGTTTTTTTGCACTCCACACCACCCTAGTTCAGACATGGCCATATGCAAATCAGCCTTGACCCTGTGCCTCATGGGAACATTCCTGCCCGAACTGCCAAACCATGTCTTCCCTGGACCGGAATCAAGCATCCTAGGACCGGTTTCTGGCTATCAGCCGTCTTCAGCCAGGATAGCTTGACTCCAGTGGTGTGGAGAGCACGGGACTCATGTCTGAGCATACCCGTCCCATTCAGGGTGACAAATGCAAAAACAACAATTGATGTACAGAATGCAGAACAATGTCATACATTCACCCCAGTACAGAGATCTGGGCCTAAATCCATCATTTTTTTGCACTCCACACCACCCCAGTTCAGACATGGCCATATGCAAGTCAGCCTTGACCCTGTGCCTCATGGGAACAGTCCAGCCTGAACTGCCAAGCCATGTCTTCCCTGGACTGGAATCAAGCATCCTAGGGCCAGTTTCTGGCTATCAGCCGTCTTCAACCAGGATAGCTTGACTCCAGTGGTGTGGAGAGCACGGGACTCACGTCTGAGCATACCCGTCCCACTCGGGGTGACAAATGCAAAAACGACAATTGATGGACAGAATGCAGAACAATGTCATACATTCACCCCAGTACAGAGATCTGGGCCTTAATCCATCGTTTTTTTGCACTCCACACCACCCTAGTTCAGACATGGCCATATGCAAATCAGCCTTGACCCTGTGCCTCATGGGAACATTCCAGCCCAAACTGCCAAACCATGTCTTCCCTGGACCGGAATCAAGCATCCTAGGACCGGTTTCTGGCTATCAGCCGTCTTCAGCCAGGATAGCTTGACTCCAGTGGTGTGGAGAGCACGGGACTCATGTCTGAGCATACCCGTCCCATTCAGGGTGACAAATGCAAAAACAACAATTGATGGACAGAATGCAGAACAATGTCATACATTCACCCCAGTACAGAGATCTGGGCCTAAATCCATCATTTTTTTGCACTCCACACCACCCCAGTTCAGACATGGCCATATGCAAATCAGCCTTGACCCTGTGCCTCATGGGAACAGTCCAGCCTGAACTGCCAAGCCATGTCTTCCCTGGACCGGAATCAAGCATCCTAGGACCGGTTTCTGGCTATCAGCCGTCTTCAGCCAGGATAGCTTGACTCCAGTGGTGTGGAGAGCACGGGACTCATGTCTGAGCATACCCGTCCCACTCGGGGTGACAAATGCAAAAACAACAATTGATGGACAGAATGCAGAACAATGTCATACATTCACCCCAGTACGGAGATCTGGGCCTAAATCCATCGTTTTTTTGCACTCCACAACACCCTAGTTCAGACATGTCCATATGCAAATCAGCCTTGACCCTGTGCCTCATGGGAACAGTCCAGCCCGAACTGTCAAGCCATGTCTTCCCCGGACCGGAATCAAGCATCCTAGGACCAGTTTCGGGCTATCAGCCGTCTTCAGCCAGGATAGCTTGACTCCAGTGGAGTGGAGAGCACGGGACTCACGTCTGAGCATACCCGTCCCACTCGGGGTGACAAATGCAAAAACAACAATTGATGGACAGAATGCAGAACAATGTCATACATTCACCCCAGTACAGAGATCTGGGCCTAAATCCATTGTTTTCTTGCACTCCACACCACCCCAGTTCAGACATGGCCATATGCAAATCAGCCTTGACCCTGTGCCTCATGGGAATAGTCCAGCCCGAACTGCCAATCCGTGTCTTCCCTGGACCGGAATCAAGCATCCTAGGACCGGTTTCTGGCTATCAGCCGTCTTCAGCCAGGATACATACAGGGCATATTTGTTACTACTATGTACCTTATACATTGTATGGTATACATTTATATCTGTGTTTTGTATTGTATAAGATATGGAGCCTGAATTATTTTTATACATTGCATATTTGCACTTTATGTATTTAAAATAATTGTTGATTGTACTCTCTTGATGTTTTAATAACTGTGATTACAATTGTCTTTCTCAATAGAATGCTTTTATGGTGAAACTATTCGCACTGAATAAAGTTGTTTTGATTGATTGATTGACCGTGTATTTTCACAATGGCCAAAACGTCGTCGACCCACATATGTGGCACAACGGAAGGACGCATTGTTTTGCTTTGTGTTGTTTCAGTATTGTCCTGAACTCCCTATGTCTGTATAACTCCTTCCCTCAGCCACTTGCTTGGTTACACATTGTACTGTTTATTCATTTTTGTTGTTTGTGTACTGTCTTGAGTGCCATTGTCTTACATGTTTTAGTATTTTAAGAATTTTGTGAATACATTACCATAATTTGTATTTATTTGTACATGGGTTTCTTCTTCTTTTTCTTCTTCTCCTTCTTTCCCCTCTCCCCTATTTTACTTATTTCTTGCATTTTATTGTTTGGATTTAGATTTGTTGTATATATTGTTACCTTGAACCTTTGTTAGGATTCTAGTATGAGGTCATTCAAGGCTTACATTGGAGTGATAGATGGTAAGAGATTTAGATCAGAAATAAAAAAGAACTTGATGTACTAATATTTAGTGGGAGAGGGTCAAAATTTGTTTGATCACCTTCCTCTTTATCAACCTCCAAGAGATGAAGATTTTGACAAATTTGAAACTGCAGTAGTACAATAAGACAAATATTTGACATAGACTAAAAATGTAGTGGTGCATGGGTACAATTTCTTTTACGAGAATGCACCAACCTAATGAAAGTGCATGTACTTTTATTACTGCATTGAAAGTGTTGGCAGCTAAGTGTGATTTTGAAAACGTTACATCTCAATCAATAAGAGACCAGTTGGTTGCTTAAAAAAAAATGTATTTATACAAATGTTATTGGTAGACAATTGATAGCAATTCGCACAGGATAAAGTGATGGTGAAAAAAAACCCTGTCACAATTAGTCCTTAGCAAGTTCATACATGGATTCTCCAAAATGATAAAAATAATTAAATTAAAAGACTGACCAAGAGTAGATTAAATTACATGACATAGCAGGGAAATAAACATACATAAACCATTTCAGCTTCTAATCAATCATTATCCACATAAAAGAGATCCAGTCTAAAAAATGTCCAGATCTTATTTCATTTTTGTAGCGAAGAAAGACCCCTTGCTTTAGCCAAAGCAAGCTCCACTTCATATATTTGATATATAAGGTTCATCACTCAGAGTACTTAGGAGCACTCCCTAAAGTCCATGCCATCCAATACAAAGTCGGGCAGAGGCCAGAGTGATTGTAATAATTTTCTGGGAGCCCCCGACAAACTCTTGATATATCATGCTTGTAGTGGGTTTAATACCAGGCTTACAATAATATGAAGAGAGATCGGACCTATCAATATCCTGTGCTTGCTTGACACTCGTCTGCATGGAATCCCTCAATTGAAGATATTTAAAAAAAGAATGGCGGGGTAGCCCAAAAGCATCTTGTAAATCAGAAAAGGCTCTAAAACCACCTGGATCAAATAGTTGAAGCATTGCTATAATACCACAATCTGCCCAGCCTCTACCAGTTAAGTCCTGAGAAAAGAGGGGAAAATCAAGGTTGTCCCAAATGGGAGTATCTTCATTAATAAATCCAACAGAGTATTTCTTACATATCCCCTTCCATATGAAAATCATACCTTTAAGTATCTTAAAACGCACCCTTTTATAGTAGTTGGGATCAATAATTTGAGAAAAACATAGACTAGTGTCGGGAACAAGAGCAAGCCTGTAACAGAATGGTACAGAATCCAGCTCACCATGGATCAATAAACTAACAATCGTCCAGTAAAAGCGGGCCAAAAATAAAACTTAAAATCTGGAAGTGAGAGCCCTCATCTCTTATAAGTTTTCAAAAGTCGGATAGTGTGCCTTGTCCACCTGTAGCGCCAGATAAAGCTGCCTATTGCACCATCAAGTCTTCATAAAAAGGAATACAAAACCCTTACCGGAATTGCCCTAAAACAATAACGAAATTTAGGAAGAATATTCATTTTAATAGTTGCTCCTAACAAGGGTTCATATTTAATTTAACTATATTATAAACCAGAGAGCAAAGTCTAATGCCTAGGTAAACCACTGAGGTAGTGGCCCCTGAAATAGGAGCATTAGGATAAAAATTTGGAAGAACCTGGGTTTTAGATAAATTCAATTTGTAGCCAAAGAAGTGGGCAAATGTGCATGCTTCAAGAGCAATCTGAGTAATTGCTACTGCTGGAAGAAAATTACCACATCATCAGCATATGCATTTAGTTTTAATTGTTGGCCCTCAAGAGCCCATGGTTGGATATCTAAATTCCTAGAGTGGGATAGTAGATAGGACTCCATATACAAAGCAAAAAAGAGGGGAGAGAAATGACACCCCTCCCATGTCCCGCAAAAGATCCCAAAATATCCTGAATAGCTCCCGGCGTGTGCCACCCGAGCACGTGGTGTCTGGTAAAGTGCCCAAATCATTTTAATAAAATCTTACCCTATACCAAAGGCAGACAACGTGATCCATAAATAATCCCATGCAATACGGTCAAATGCCTTCTCAGCGTCAAGAAATATCATGCCCACATTCATATTCCACTTCCCAGCGATGTCAAAGGCAGCAATTGCTCTATTGATGTGAGCAATAGTGTCCCTCCCTGAAATAAATCCCTGTTGCTGTGGGGATACTAAGACTGGAATAACTGAATTAGGATGGGAAATCAAAATTTTTGCGAACCATTTGGCATCAATGTTACTGAGTGAAATGGGCCGGTATGAGCCCAGATCCTCAGTCCCTTTCGTTTTTTTTAAAAAAAGACCACAATATTAGTTATTTGCCAGCTTGTTGGAACTGGCCCTCCTGCCTGAATAAATTGAATAACAGAAGTAAATTCCGAACTCAATGTATCCCTGAAAATGTTATAGCTAACTCAATGGGTAGCAAATCTTCCCCTGCAGCTTTAACTGAGGGCATGGCCATTAATGGAGTCTCAGTTTCCTGCCTTGAAATATCTGACAGCAGGTTCTTTGACTGGTCCTCTGCTAAAGACGTGACATTTCAGCATTAGATACATTCTGTACATTATCATTGATCAAACTTTTGTGACTGACTGTATAGTTTTCCATTGAACAGAGAGAATTCTTCAAAAATAACTGTGGCATTTGAAAAAAGCTTCCCATCTAGTCCATTGAGGTCCTGAATTGTACCCTTATTTTGTTTTTCTGTGATTTGGAAATGCTAATACTTTGCTGACCCTTTCCCCATATTCGTACTGGAGACTCTTATATTTAACAAATCTAGTAACTATCTGTTCCCTCAGTCGCCGTCCAGCACGGGCCCGCATCTCTAGAAGTTTGGTGAATATTTGGCATGCATTAATAGCATCCTGTGTAATTTTAAGTGCATGAAGCAGTTCAAGGTGGCGGACCATTTGATGTAGAGAATTAAATTCATTGGAGGTGGCTCTATTTAGTTTGACTACTTATTAAAACATGATACCACAGACATATGTCTTCATAGGGTCCCATAATATTGTTGGTGAAACTGACTCTCTGTTATAAGTAAAAAATTCTTTAAGAGACCCCGAAATGAGATTGAATTAATCACTATTAGTCAGTAAGTGGTGAGGAAAAGTGAACCTAGGAGATTTAGGCCCATCACAACAAAAAATCCAGAGAAAATTGGAAGTAGATTAGATTATTGTCTGAGACTATGTTTGGGCATACTGACATTTCCACAGTTTCAAGCTACAAATGCTTAATAAGGACCATGTCAATTCTTGAGTATTGTTTGTGAGGATAGAAATAATATGTGTAACCAGGATCGGTTGGATATAAGGTCCACCAGGCATTGCAGATGCCTTTTCATTTAATTAGGTCATTCAGGGAGAACCTAGTTCTGGGTTTACATGTAGTGGCCCTACGGTTAGTAGAATCTATGCCATAATTCATTATGTAATTGAAGTCACCCCATTAAAACTAATTCCCCCTCCCAGATCAATAATTCCAGTGAGTATATCGAATGTTTCGGGATCATCAGTATGTGGTCCATAAACAACACATAATACAAATTTAACAGAATATAAAAGCAACTGTACCAAGACCCATCTCCCCCTAGTGTCTTTAATACCTGGCCCTGAAGCTTTTTAGAAGAGAGCACCGCCACCCCTCAAATTACTGTAGACTGTGGTGTACAGGCAACCGTATTGTAGCTGAGATCCTTAAGTAGGGCCCTATATTTGTATGCCAAGTGGGTCTCTGTTAAGGCCAGCAAATAAGGTTTACAATGTGCAACTTCTTCCCGTACCAGTTGCCGTTTGGACTGAGCATTAATCCCTGACACATGCCAACACATACATTTATTCTTAGCCATCTTAAACAAATAAATAAAATGAAAAAGATCTGAGTTCCTTTATATGGATATTCCATTGTGGACCCTAGATATCCATTAAAAACAAACTAAAAATCCTGTTTGAATTCACCCTATTTAGACCTATTTCTCCCCCCCCCCACCCTGTGCCTGTGGGCTGGTTAGCCTGAGTAGACTGGATGGAACCATCTGTGACACTGATTTGAAGGCTAATGTCCACTGCATATACCACCACACACCAAACCCCCATACCCCCATACCCCTGTGCCCTAGGGAAGGAATCACCCTGTTCTGGAGCTGTTGGTTGAGAACAGACCAAGAGTACCCCCCCATCCCGTCCACCCCGGAAGCCCCACCCACCCATACTGAGAATATTGCAGTTTGAGAATAACGGAGTGGCAAAAAACTGGATAAAATAGGTAAAGCATAAAAGAAAACAGAAAATATGAAGGAGGGTTGAGAGAGAAAAGTGAAAACGGAGAAGAAAAAGAAAAAGCTGAGTTTTATGCAAAATTTAAAAAAGATTTTGCATAGCTTACTGATTGTTTCAGGATGTTGTTAAAAGAACGAGCAATATTCACCTGGTCTTATGAGTGTGGAACAATATTCCTGAAGATAAAGCAAGAGATTATTAGGGCACCAGCATTACAGCCATTTGTTGAGGGTAGAAGAACCATAGTAATGGTAGATGCATGCCAATATTGATTGGGAGCTGTATTATCACAATCTGAAGGTTCATGTGCGAACACCATATGGTTCGCTTGAAGGATCTTGCGTCAAGTTGAGCGCAAGTATTCTGTGATCTAGAAAGAACTTCTGCTGTGTGTCTCGAGTGTGGAAAAATTGAAACAATATCTGTGGGGTAGGCCTTGTGTTAAAAACACCATCGTTCTTTGGTGGATATTTTATCAGGAAAAAGGTGGAGTTTGTCTGCCAAACTTTTAGAATTCACTTTTACTGCAGAATATATTCCAGGGGGAAACAATAGTAGGGCAGATTGTTTGTCCAGATTACTAATTGTGAGTATGGAAGAACAGGAGCGGAAAACAACGAAATGTTTTTGCAGTGCGAAAAAATGACAAAGTGTTTGGAAAATAAGGAATGGGTGAATACAGTAAGTAAGGATTTAATTTTAAAAGAAGTAATTACATTGATCAAATCTGGATGGTCCAGCAAAAACATCTTTCTCTTGAGTTGCAAGTGTTTTAGAAAATAGCTGATGAGTTATTCATTGCAGGTGAGAAGGTAGTAGGAGGCACTAGATTTGTTCCACCTGGGTGTTTGAGGCACAGGATAATTGCAATAGCTCATACAGGCCACTTGGGGCTAACTATCACAAAAAAAAATACAGGATGATTACTGGTGGTCAAGGATGAATTGTGAAACAGAGGAATATGTCAAAAGGTGTGTAAGTTGTAGTATAAGTGATAAGACGCTGTTCAAAGAGAGGAAGGTGTAATCATTTGATCATGCAACTCAGAGAGCATCGCAAAGGTTAGGGAGGGATTTTTTGGAACCATTTCATGTTTTAACACACAACATTAAGTACTTCATTGTCATAATTCATCATTTGTTGAGATGGGTGGGGGGTTGAATCTGTAAGTATTTCCACTAGGAGAAGTGTGCATAATTGTTTCAAGGTAATATTTTTAAGAGAATGATTACCAGGAGAGATTTTAACGGACCATGGGGTATAGTTTGTGTCTTCAGAAATGCAACAGTTATTTTGTAATAGTGGAATCAAACACATTAGACAACCACTAAATCATCTGCAAAGCAATGGTAAAGTAGAAGATAAAAGTCCTGGTAGAGAGCATTCAAGCGGCGTACAAGAACAATTCAAGTGTTGAGCAAGCTGTCAGGATAAGGTATGATCGTACTGCACCATACCACATGTGGCTATGGAAAAAGTTCTTTTGAGTTAATGAGAGGAAGGAAGGCATCAACAGAAATGTGTCCATTTTGGATGGCAAAGTTATTTAATGGAGGTTGTGATGTGAAAGATGTATGGAAAACAGCTGAAGGAGTTTCAAATGAAACAAATAAAAAAGTGTCATCACTTTGACAAAGGTGTATGCAAACTAAAATTTGGGGACAGGTTATAGGTAACAAAATCCTATTTTGTTAAGAAAAGGGTGTGTAAATTTAGGGATGGTCAGCAAATGTTTGATACACAAAAATGCAGTGAAGCTGACAGATGTGTGTTGGTGAAGCACTGGCCATGTAGTGTTGGATCCTAGTAAAAAGTATGGTAATGTCACCAATACCAGACCAGTTAAGTCTTATAAAAACAAGTGGGAGGTGAAATTAATAGGTAATTAGTATCACAAAGAAAGAGTTTGTCAACTCACAGCATACCAAAGAGGCTACAGGACAATATAGTGTCAAAGTAAATTAGATTCTTCAAAATTAATAAAATGAAGGTGATATGCTATCAGACTTGTAGGGTTTGATGTTAAGACTTATTGGTTTCATGTAAAGTTTAGATTTACCCTCTATGAAATATACTCCAAAGTAGTAGTTTAAAGGTACTCACTTTATGTTGGAGCAGATTGTATATTTTGTCATTATATGTATTAGGTTGACTATGTAGTTAAAAAAAGGGAAGATATGTGTAGTGATGCCACACGGAGTGCATGGAAAAATATGACATTGGTAGCTCTTATGATGCAGGATCGTTCCATGCCTTCCAAGTGACAGTTGTTCTCTGTGGCCCTTAATATGTAGATGCTGTTATATATACTGTTAATAAATACCCATATTTACTGAATAAGGAGTCTGGAATCAATTCTTACACCTGTTGGGCATGCTCAGCACACGTCTTGCCCCCTCAGAGTCCGTCTGCTCTGTTTTACCATCCTGAGCATTTTGGATGGTGTCACTTGCAGGTCTTTCATGTGGCTTCAGCAGTGATTACGTTCATGATGGGGAAGGACAGAGTGACCAAACCCACTCACAATTATTCCATCATGCAGTACACTACGTTCCAGCCACTCGCCCAACAGCAGACCCACCAGGCGAATACAGCACCTGAGCAGCTGTTGAAACAGCAAAATTAACCTATTTTGTTTAATCTCCTTCTCATCATTCAAACGTACAGAGACTTGCAATAAAAAATAAATAGAGGGAGTCAAGATCAAGGTCAACCTCCTCCATGAAGACCTCAGGAAAACAGCAGATCGTGTTACTGCAACTAAGGGGGACAGAATGATGCCCCAATGTCATGACCCTGAAGAAACGATGACTTTGCCTCAGACCCAGGCTTTGACTGTTGATGCACTCGTAGGAGCAACCTGTGGTTTCTGGGGTACCCCGAGCGGGCAGAGGGTGGGGCGCAATAAGATTTCCTCCAGAAGTGAAATATACAGGAGCATCGGCCCTCCTCTCTGTCCCCACTGTTTGCAATTGATATAGAGCATAGGGCACTTTCTCCAAGAGTGCCACTTAGCACTCCACCACATGCAATTATAGCAACATTCTGAAATGATAGTGTCCGAGAATCCATTCTTCAGGCAGTATGTCAACAAGACACCTCCCGCTTTAACAGCCCCCTCAAGAACCCGACCAAAAAACTCGCAGTCTCCCCACATAGAATTCAAGCTACCGTGATAGAAAACGTAATCGCTAAGGAACCCAAACAGGCTACTCAAGTTGTGTCGATAATCGGTAATGAGTCCCAACAACCGATACAGGAAGCCAGAAACCTCAAGGCTATGAGTAACAGTTCAGTTCTATCTAAATCAACTTTAACTTCCACTAACCATAGAGACTTTAGCTCCAACTCAAGCCCCAACATCGGCCACATCCCTCAACTGGAAATAGTCAGTAGGCTGGAGTCTACAGTCACTGACCAGGCCAACGGGTAAGGTTTTCATTTGACTGACTATAGGTGACGTGGAACTGCAGCTAGATTCAAGGAAACATGCACAGAGCATCCTAACAGTTGTACCTATCCCCTAGAGATAAATAATGCCAGCTTACCAACAGGGGTGCCCACACAACCTCCCATCATTCTGCAACTTAGAATAGAGTGTAAATATCTTAGAGCCCCTCAACACAAGGGGGAACTTGATAATCTCAGTTCGCAATCCAACAAGACCCTTAAAGCCATGAAATTCACTATCAGAGATATGAAAAACCTTCTTTGCCTATCACAAAAATGGCTTTCAAAAATGGAACATCTACAGAAATCCATTCACGAAACCCAATTTAAACTAAGATCTACCCCAATGGTTGCGTCTAACAGATTATTCCAGCCTCGTAATCAACTTAATTACCTGACAGACAATGAGATACAAACCCTTTTGTTATCATATGAACCAGCCCTCATTACTCCTACTAAGTTAGGCGACACAAAATCCAATCAGTCCCAAATAATGCAGTCAGAACTACTAAGACCAACAATAGAAGGTTAAATTCTAGGTACCTAAGAAGTGTGTTAATAATTCCCGACAAACTAGACACGCCAAAGATCAAACCACAGAAACACATTAGATGTATACTACTCAACTGTCGGTCAGCAATAAAAACACGCTGCAGACATAGCCGACCTCAGATTAAGTCAAGAAATAGACATAACTATACTAACAGAATCTTGGCTATTTGACTCTTCTTCCCCTTGCCTAGATCTATTAGTCCCCCCCGAACTATTGGATTATGACACATGACAGGCTGGACAAAAAGGAGGAGGCATTGCGTGTATGCATAGATCCGACATTTCCACTACAAAAATACAATCTGACCATTTAGAGTCATGCAAGTATCTTGGCATATCCTTTAGATCCCCTGACAATCAAAATTGTAAATGTAACGCTCTCTGCCACCCCCGGGCTTCAGAGACCAGCTGATCGAAATCATCACAGCAAACTCTACTCCACATTCCAATGATATTTTCTTAGGAGACTTCAATTTACATTGGGAGGATCACACTGACAAGCAGATTACTCTATTTAAAGCCTTCCTTGAAGATCAGTCACTGGTCCAAGAATGTCACCTACCTACCCACTCCAAAGGATCTGCCCTAGACTGGATCATAGCTAAAGAAAAAGCTATTGATAACATTGAAATCACCCCCTGCGATTGGTCTGATCACCACATCATTAGCTTCCAAATACCCTTCATAACAAGCATTTGCAATGCAGTAGGTTTCGCATTTATGTGAGTTTGAATTTTTGACATTGCAAATAACAATGCCTTTTATTTTTGTTTTTGTTTTTAAAACATAAATTAAAGGCATTGCCATTTACAATGCCAATAGCTTAAACTCACGTAAATGCGAGACCTATTGCATTGCACAAGATTGTCTTTACTTGCAACCTTGTTGCACAGCGTCCACGCTGCTGTGCAACATGGCTAAAAACACTGATAAACCAAAATATCTGTCGCATATGTGAGAACTATTTGGCTTTCTCAATGTTTTTCTTTGTGGTGTGACGGAAAGAGCAAATAACACAGAACATGGTGGTAACAGGCAAGTAACAACACGGCAGTCTGCTGCAGCATTAAGAAAACAAAATAAAGTTAGAGAAAAGCAGCATGACGCACCAGCCTGGCCACATCATAGTGCTTTTTTTGTTTTTAAAACATAAATTAAAGGCATTGCCATTTACAATGCCAATAGCTTAAACTCACGTAAATGCGAGACCTATTGCATTGCAAATGATTGTCTTTACTTGCAACCTTGTTGCACAGCGTCCACGCTGCTGTGCAACATGGCTAAAAACACTGATAAACCGAAATATCTGTCGCATATGTGAGAACTATTTGGCTTTCTCAATGTTTTTCTTTGTGGTGTGACGGAAATAGCAAATAACACAGAACATGGTGGTAACAGGCAAGTAACAACACGGCAGTCTGCCGCAGCATTAAGAAAACAAAATAAAGTTAGAGAAAAGCAGCATGACGCACCAGCCTGGCCACATCATAGTGCTTTTTTTGTTTTTAAAACTTTACTATTTTTTTTAATAGCACTGCAACACCTTGCCGTGTTGCTGATTGCCCCCTCTAAACCCACCACACTAAAAAGCATTGACAAATCCAAATAACTTTTGCATATGAAAGAGCTTTTGGGCTTTATCAAAGTTTTTTTTATTCTTGTTGCACATCAGCACAGCCATTGTGCAGCATAGCTGAAAAAATAAAAGATTTATGACAAAGCCAGCGTTGACTGAGTCCTAGTGCTTTTATTTTCTTTCCTTGCAGCCATGTTGCACAGCTGCAAAATGGCTGAAAAACCAGTGACAACACAAAGCCAATAGAGCTCGATTAGGCCAGACCTACTAGCTATGTCAATGCTTGTTTTAGGAAATCATGTTTGCCATCTCACCACCTGTACCAAAGTTTGATGCATTTGGCAGGAAGTGAGGCAGTGGCGTAGGAAGGGGGTTGCGGTGGGTGCAGGCCGTCCCAGGTGTCATCACTGAGGGGGGTGACAAAAATATGTTTTTTAAACACATATTTTTGCAATTTTGTCAAGCCGGAGCTGACAAGAAATTTTCCACACCGGGTACCACCTGACATTGCTACGCCACTGAAGTGAGGAAGGGTGAAATGTTGCGGACGTCCCAAGGCCAGAACTAAGCACCCAACAAAATCCGCAGCATCCTAAACTCTCACTAGTGCCTACATTTGGCATAGAGCGCTATAAAAACAAAGCAGTTGCTCATTACACTCCATTATTCGTTTTAGTTAGCAAAAATGTTAGAGCGTACATCTTATTGTAGTACGAACCTCCAACTTGTACCTTGAGAGGACTGAATACGTAATAGGCGCAGTACTGCCAACATTTGTTTACATATTTATTTTACATCTATTAAGTTAAATATATCAAGCAGGGAGTTTCAGTAGTTTGCCTAGAATTACACGGTTTGTTATGTCAAGCGCCGATACCAGGATTACAACACGCGTTCGGGTTCAAAGTTCAGCTGCTTAGACAGCAGATACCGCATCTTTCGTCATGATCTGCGCTCTTAGCAAGGTTCATTCTATGCAGCGCGGGCGCAAATGCATGCCAAATTGTAGCAAAATGTCATCTATGCAATATACATTGAGAACCTCAGATGAGCATATGAGGTAACGTGACGTGGTAATACTTATTAATGGAGGCCAGCCACAAGAAGACATAGCAGAGACATCGAGATAAACGTCTATAGGAATTTTGCCCATGGGGGGTTCTCCTAAATGTAGCCTGGGTGAGCCTGAGAAAGGGGCGGAGCCCTAACGCCAGCTCTGCCAGGGCCGGATTCCCCTACACTGCCAGAGCCGCGTCTCTAAACCCGGTCAGGGACTCCTGTAAAGGTGATAAGTGACATCTGTCATAGCTATCAGCGGCATCTGTGCACTAATCATTATTAATGGCATCTCTCATCATGACATCTCCAGTGACATCTTTAACCACGGTTGTGACATTTCTAACCTCAGTTGTGACATCTCTAACCCAATGGTGTAACAAAACGTGAGCGGCCGTCCCTTGCAAAGTACATGCTCCAGACCCAACGCGTCGGCTTTGACTACACAGAGGTTCAGAGCAAACAAGGAAAACAAGACGCCGATTCTTTTCGGCTAGTTGAGCTGTAGCGGTCTTGCTCTTCTACATACGTTTGAGAATAGTCTGTGACCTTTTACTGGACCATATAAATAAAGTGTTCTGAGGACAAAGAGAAATAAGCTTCCAGTCTAACCTGTATATAAAAGAATAGGATATGAAAGATAAACAAGGTTAGGCCGCGAAACCGAAACCACGGTTGTAGCGCAGGAGACGCCGTCGCCGTGCGTGTGCACATTGGCTGTCCCTGCACAAGCTGTGATGAGAAGACACGCCGAGCCGAGGTAGGGGCTGTGTGTGTAAGCGCCAGGTGGGGGGGCGGGGGGTTCTGTATGTATGTATGTGTGTGTGTGCATGCGTGTGTGTATGCGCGGCTGCGGGGTTCTCTATGTGTGTGTGTGTGCGTGCGTGTGCGTATGCGCGGCGGCGGTTCTCTATGTGTGTGTATGCGTGCGTGTGTGTATGCGCGGCGGCCGGGCGAGGGGGTGGGGGGGTTCTCTATGTGTGAGTGTGTGTATGCACGGCGACTGGGGTGTCTGTATGTGTGTGTGCGTTTCTGCTTCCAAGGAGCCATGGGAGACAGGAAGCGCGCGTGACCTGATCCGTTTACGTGCGTGTGCACATCACTTGTCTCCTGTCTCCCTTGACTCCTTGAAAGCTGAAACGATTACTATAGAGTTTCGCAGCGACGATCGCTTTGCGATCGGTTCGCAGTGCGAAACCTAAAAACTAGTAAGTCTTCACAGCCAGCTAATCCTAGAAAATGGACTTATGACACTTGAGGACTCAATTTGGTTAACCTAGCAGCATGCTGTGAAACAGAATTGCATCCCCCTAGTAATATGGTTAACGTTAGTGACCTCATGAAATACTATAACAATACAATGTTGAGTATGATTGAGGACATAGCCCCGCTATTTCATTTAATTTCAAACTTGCTTTATTCGATTTAGTAATTCTAATCATAAAAGCACACAAGTAAAAACAGTTATTACAAAAGATAATACATGTAATAAACACATCCAAATCAAGAAAGTATATATTAGCAAGAAGATATTCGTAAAAAATTTTTTGATCAGTTCATTGAATTGCGGAACTTTACTACAAGTTTTAAAAAGCAGCTCAGTGCATGAATAACATAGTCTTCTTCCAACCGTTGCAGTTTGATAAAAGCTGGCTTACAAGTTCCAATCCCCTATGTCCTTAATATAGGTAGTAAGTACGCCCTGCGTGGTGCCTGATAAAAATTACAAAATAAGACACAATGAATATTAGATTGATAAGAAATATCATCGCAGGGACATACTACTTTTGACATGGACCAGTTATTACAATGGGGGAATGTGACCAGTCGAAAGAAAATGCCTAGCCTAAAACGAGTGAGCAGCAAGCGAGCATAAGGGCTGTTCACTAGTGTTAGATATTTTTGTATTCCTTCATGGAAGGTAATTTGCTGGTATCTAGTGACGGTGTGTTTTTCTTTTTCTACATTCCACCTAGATGTAACAAGGTGGTCCAGGGCCATCTTTTTGATCCGACTTCTTGGTACCTTCTCCATTGTACTTGGTTTTACAAAAAGTTCCAGATGGCCTATCTCCTTGAACATGTTCCCAACATAACATAGCCATTTGATTTTAGACACCCCATCTAGCAAAAGGCAGTCAGTTATTAAATCCCTATTTAATGAAGTTTCTGGGGTGACCCATACCTTGTGCCAGAGAAGGATCGGAGAAATCCTTATAAAGTCTGTAATATGGCAAAGGCCAGCTTCTATGTGCAACATGTACGAGGATGTAGTTTTGGGTGCCCCCAATAAATAAGCAAGGAACTGGTTTTCACAGCTTTGTATCCCCTGTGCGTGTTCGGTGCCCCAAATGCCAGCACCATAGGTAGCAGTTGAAACGCACTTTGCTTTATAAATATAGATTAAATCTTTGACTGGCTTCCCCGACAATTTTGTGGGAAAGTTTATCAAGGCACCGATAGAGCGCAAAAATGCTAGTTTCCTGGCATTTACCACGGTTTGCCAAGAGCTCCCCCTATGAAAATTTACCCCTAAATAAGAGAAAGTATCTGTGATTTCAATTCTCTTGTTTTCCAGGAAAATTGGGCCGGGTGCCCTTTTTCTACCCTTCCCGCAGACCATTGTAAAAGTTTTAGAGATGTTTATTCTCAGGCCACGGAGCTTCATATAGGAGTTAAATTTGTCTACAGTTCTTTGTAGCCCGAGTCTGGTCCGTGACATTAATGCCACATCGTCGCCGTATAGTAGTAATGGGATGGGAATACCTTTAATAGTGGGATAGTCGTGCTGACAGTCCCTGAGGTATTGTCCGATTGAATTAATATATAAGGAGAATAACAGGGGTGCCAAAATGCACCCCTGCCTAACTCCCCTTTCTATATGGAATTTGTCTGAACATTCCCCCCTAGGGCCGTACCTAACCCTTGCACCTGCCTCTCTATAAAGTTCCCTAATACCCTAATATATAGTAAAAATTGACCGTCGATTCCCATGTCGCTAAGTGTTATCCATAGGAATTCGTGATCGACACAGTCAAAAGCAGAACTTAAATCTATAAATGAAATAAAAAGGTTCCCGCTCTTGGCCTGAGTATATTTTTCAATAAGAAGGGCCAAATTTAGGCATTGTTCCGTTGTCCCCTTCCCTGGGCTAAAGCCATACTGTAAGTTAGTGAAGATTTCTTTTTCCTCCCCCCAGGTTTGTATTCTATTTAAAACAATCCGGCCTGCCACCTTTGCCAGAGCATCCAGCAAAGATATTGGTCGGTAGCAGGTCGGATCGTTCCTCTTGCCCTATTTATATATAGGAAGGACTATAGCATCAGACCAAGTGGTTATAACACCTTGTTGATTCGCCTTAAGACATTGGTTATCATTGGAGCCCATAAGTCTATCTCGGCCCTGTAAGTGTCTATGGGGATACCATCCGGTCCCGGTGCCTTACCCGACGGACTATCCTTTATCCCTTTAATGACTTCGTCATAGCTAAAGGTTATGGTTAATGGGAAGGGGGCAAGCCGTTTGCCTACCAGGGAGTTATTATCCACGTCTATGGAAATGGTTCCATCATCGATGGGAGTCGATCTGCCATACAGATGTTTAAAATGAGCTACCCATTGATCACCTGTGATTTCCAAGTCGATGAGATCAGCTTCCTTAGTTTGTAGGAAGGGGTCATTTACCCTTTCCAGAAGGCCCTGTTGTCATTTTTGGTTGAGGCTTCTTTCAGGGCTTCCCATACCTTGTTCTTTAGGGTGGCTTTTCTCATTTTTATAGTGTTTTTATAAGTTTTTCTGGCTATACGGATTAGAGTCAAATTGTTTGGAGTTGTCTGCAATGCCTTTTTGAGAAGTGTTAAAGCTTTAGTACACTTACTATCAAACCACCTATGGGGTTTTGAGACCCCCTTCCGATGTTGTCTTGTCAATAAGGATTTGGCTGTGGCTAGTATTTTAGTAAAATAATTCATTACACTGTCTGGAGCCTTTTCTTGGGTTAAACAGATCATTATGTCTTCGGTATTAGAAGCAAATAATTTGTTCATAAAACCCGAGGGATCTACTTTGTCCCATTTAATTGTATAGTAATTTTTTGAGGTTAATCTTATCTCTGAGGTGTATTGAGTATTGACCTCATCCCTGCGTGTTAATTTTTTTACTTTAATGCTAAACACTATAGGGTAGTGATCTGAGTGGGGGGCTTGGCCCATTTCCCAGGAAACCACTATCCCGGCATGGGATGCAGAAATTAAAGTATAATCAATAATCGTATTGCACCCCCTCCCAATGAAGGTAGGTTGAAATGGTATGTTCGGTATACAATTCTCATTTATGAAAGTTAAATTAAAATAAAAAAGTATATTGTTAAGAGTAATACCGAGCGGCGTATGATTAAAATGGGTAGGGCAATCTTCCCCATAATCCGATAGGCCGCACAAACCATGCGAGTCATGAGGACAGATCGTACAATTAAAATCTCCTACCCAAAGCATAATGTTATCACCAACTGTTCATGTAGGGAGATCAAAGTCGAGTGAAGTTTACTCAAGATAACCTCTCTCCTATCAGGAGGTATATTATTGTAAAAATTTAGTATAATAGCATTTTGCAAAGGGTCCCATGTTAACCACAAAATCTGATAATATTTGGTTTCCATAAACCTTTTGACTTCAATGCCCCCAGTAATAGATACAAATGTACACAGGCCCCCTTTGTTACGGCCATGTGCACTTGGAACAGCTGGGGTGTGAAAAGTTTGGTAACCATTAATATGATGTGCCTCCAGGGACCAAGTTTCCTGAAGGCAAATTACCTTGTGCTCATAACGACATCTAGCCAATGTTGTTGATACACTTTATCGGCTAGATCAGCCACATTCCATGAGATAAAACTATAGATATGATCCATATGTTTAGAAATATTTAAACGGTTGGATTCAGGGACATTTTGCTGGATAGGAGGTGGATCATCTATGACAACTGGATTAACAAATTGTTCATTCTGTTTTAACAGAGACCCAAAAGGGACAGTTGGAATCATGAGGTCCCCTACCACAGAAACAATTTTAAGCCGCCCACTCTCATTAGAATTTGTTGACATCGGACAGCTTAATATTTCCGGGATATGTGTCACAGTACTTCCCTGTTGTCAATCCAGATCATTTAGATCTGAAAGAACGTCATATCGATTTATTAGGGGAAGTGTCCAGAATGGTGGATTAAAACCTTGCTGATTTGACAGAAACCAGCGATTGGTTAGCCCTTCTGCATTCTCAAAAAGTGAGTAATTATTAGTCCATAGGGTACGCTTCGGTGGATGGAAGGGATAACAGTTGTGTTTATAGTTAGTGGGCACACCACGATGGCCACGGGGAACAATTAGTGCCTCTGGATAAAAATAGGTCAAAGTTCGGGGCACTATGGTGCTACATCCCTGATTCTGATACCAATCAGCGATGTGTGGAACCACCCTTCGGTCTCTGAAGTTAATAATTATTACATCCCCTGCAGTGTCGTTTGGTCTTGAATCTACCCACGCTAGTCTTCTAACAAACAATATGTCTCCATCTATATGGGAGGACAGTGGCCTATTTTGTCTGAGCCAATGAATAGCTTTGTTCTTTAGCTCAGGGTAGCCTTCCCTTTTTCCTTCTATAAGCTCTGGGACTCCTGTTAGGACTATGACATATGGAACCGCCTCTGGTGGCAGGTCGATATGACATCCTTTAGTTTTTGTGGATTTGTCTGGAGATTGGCGAATACCTATGTCAGCAACCTTGATTTCTGGTTGTTTAGTGCCAAATGAAACAATAACGGGTAAGAGAGGAGCCGGTTCTCCAGACCCTGTCAAGGGGGAGTGTGTATGTGGTTTAACAGTTTTACCCGATTTCCCGCGAGGGGGGTATTCAAAGCGGGTCGAGTGTCTTTAGATGGCCTGGCGTTCCCAAAGGTCGTGTTAGGGCCAGATGGTATAGATTTTGTGGCAGCCTTATTTATTGATTGATGTCCACTGGATTTGGTATTCGTATTAATGGCCACCAAGCCCTTTAAAAGTTGAAAATTTTAAGTGGGTTCTACCACTAGATTATTTAGCTGATCACCCAATCATTTTACCCTTTCTAAGACAGGGAGAATTAAAGATCTGACTAGATGTTCTATGTCATTCATAACCAGCTTAGATTCAAGTGATTGGTTCTTTGGCGGGATTTGGATTTCCCGGGGCATTGATTTTGTCTTTGATTGTGGCAAATTGTTCTGTTGTGTTTTTTTGCGAAAATCCATTTGTGGGCTTGAACCCAGTCTGGGTACTTTGGTTTGTCTGCCCCGCTGTTTTTCACCCCCTCTCTTCCTTTTCGTTAAAGTTAATTGTGTAGATAATTTTTGCGGGGATGTACTCTTTGCAGTCATAGGAGTAGCATTTGGGAGCTGCAACAGAGAGGGCTCTACTGGGGAAAAGTCCAGGGAAAGGTCCAAAATAGTTAAGTCATTATTGGGGCTCCTCAATGGGTTGGGGTTAAGGGGTTGTCCTGAAGGAGCAGGGTAATACTGGTATCCATTGATGATGGAATCCCTATGCTCTGAGAACTGTGTGTTGGTGGGGAGGGCATCTTTCTTATTGGACCTAGTGACGAGCGCTTGTTTTGTTGAAGTTCGAAGGACAAGCGTGATTGGACAACAGATTTTTCGTGGTCCAGATTCGAGACCGCCTTTGATAGAAAAGCATCCAAGGTGCCTCTTACCTTCCCCGCCAAGTGCGTTTTTACGCCGTTCCCTAGCTTCGGTTGCATTGTCGAAATTCCAAGACCTCGGGGTAAGAATGGGTAAAGAGACGGGGCCCGGCCCGGTCTCAATCGTCCTCGGACAAGACCTCGGGGTAAGAATGGGTAAAGAGACGGGGCCCGGCCCGGCCTCAATCATCCTCGGACACTAAAATTCAAAAGGATCCATGACACAGATAAATACCCTTGGTTTAACAGTGTCCTAAATGAAGAAAGACGCTCACTCAGACTCTGTGAGCGGAAATGGAGACAACACCCTTCCTCGCCCCATTTAATCCAACTAAGACAGTCCAGGAAAGCCTACAATAAAAGCATTCTAAACTCCAAAAAAGACTTCTTCAAGAAAGAACTGAATAAAGCAAAACACAGACAAAGGAAACTTTTCAATCTGCTAAAAGACCAATCTAATAAAGCTGCTAAATCTGCTCCAAATACCACAAAAATTATCTTAAACAGTGAATACTTTTCCTACTTCTTCACAGCGAAAGCCAATTCAATGGAGGTGGAGCTTAAAAAAGCAGCTGAATGCCCTGAATTCATCAAGAGCACCCTAGGTGAGCATCAACGTCAAACAGAGTTGCAAAAACCTAAAAATAATGCTCGGTGGTCAGAATTCAAGCCTATTAATGAACTTGACATTGCAAAGGTCATTTCGATCATTAACCCTAATAATCATTACAACAATCCCTTACCTGCAATGTGCTGGTCCTCAATAAACGATCTACTCATCCCGTCAGGGTCAAAGATCATCAATGCATCATTAGCACAAGGTGCAATTCCGGAATGCCTAAAAACAGGACAAGTTATTCCAATCCTAAAAAAAACAACAGAGAACCCGTCTGACCCAAACAATTTCAGACCAGAAACAAACATCCCTGTGCTAGCCAAAGTCCTGAAAAGAAGTGTGCAACAACAACTGAGCCATCATATCTCTGAATTCAATCTACTAAATGACTTTCAATCAGGATTCAGCCCTAACCATAGCAGGGAAACTGCAATTCTGCACATCGTGGACGACGTTCTACTTGCCCTCAACCATAATGAAACATGTCTACTAATCCTGCTTGACCTATCATCGGCATTCGATACGCCAACATTCTAGATCGCATGAAAACTAGAATGGGAGCAGAGGGTACTGTCCTAAAATGGTTTAGCTCTTTCCTAGAAAAAAGATCTCAAAAATTCATAGTCAACCAAACTTTATCAGTTTCATCAGGAAATACAATGGGAGTCCACAGGGATCCACACTATCCCCGGCATTATTCAATCTGTACATAGAACCACTCACAGAAACACTACAGGGAGCAAACATCTCTTTCCACATATACGCAGATGACACTCAGCTGTACATTAAAGTCAAAAGAGATAGGTATTATGAACCAGGCACTAAAGAAAACCAATCATTGGCTAACCAGTAACCATCTGAAGCTTAACCTACATAAAACCGAATTCGTGCTGATCTCCCCCAGAAAAGCTCCACGAACAATATAGAGTGGACCAATCTGATCACAGCATGAAACTGTACTCCGAAGATTGTTGATTCCACTAAATCGTTGAGAATTATTCTTGACAAAAACTTGAACATACTATCACATATTAACACAATGGCAAAAAACGTCCGGTTCCATATAAGCTACCTTAGAAAACTGAAACCATTTTTTAATAAGTCAGACCTCAAAACAGCAGTTCAGGCACTTGTCATGTCAAGGATAGAGTATGGTTGCACAACACTGGCCGGTCTTCCAAAGATCTCAACAGCCCCACTGAAAGCTTGTCTTAATGCGGCCACAAGACATAACAGGATCCCAAAAATTCGACCACATCACCCCTCATTTGAAAGCTCTCAACTCGTTGCCCTACAAAGCAAGAGTGCAATTTAAGTTGCCATGCATCACTCACAAGGCGGTACATTACCAAACACCTGTGTACCTAGCCCCTAAAATCACTCCATCTGGAGGATGCCGTATTTCTAGGAGCCATGGGGATCTACTACTGAACCCGGCCCGTTTTTGTAAGTAAAGAACGTATGACCGAACATTATGTGGCGCTGCTCCTCGAATCTGGGACGCTCTCCCTCCCAACATTAGAAAAATCCCGTCCAACTCTGCATTCAAAAACGAATCTAAATCCTGTTATATGAGTAAATACGTCCCACGATCTCAACAAGCTCGCCAGCATCATGGATCCTGCCTGATCAGTTACACCCTACCTTTCTTTGAACATTAACCTTTTTGTGGTTTGTATATATGTACATTAAGCTTAATGTTTTCGCTCTAAATAATTGTACAACAACCGATGACTTGGTAACATAACTGTTTTGGAAATGAAAATGTAAAGCGCGGTGGAGGAGCCAAGCTCAACATTGTGATGGCCGCACGGTAGCTCGGCTCCGCCGGCCTCCCTGCCCAAACTCATCTATCCTGCCGCCCATCCTGCCCAAAAACGATAACATCTTGTAGATGAAGGTCTGCTGATACTTACTACCCATCCTGGTGGCTCCGGCGTTCAGTGGGTCCGCAACGGCGTCCTCCCAGGAAGGGCGGGCTCCGTGGTGTGGAGACCGGGGCCTTGCCTTCAGCGAGTGGCCGGCGAGACTGTGTCGGTGGCGGCCTCGGGTGGAGGATGGAAACCAGCCGGAGGAGGCCGTTGTACGAAAAGGCCGGAGGCAACTGAACGCGCCTGGGACAACCGTCCAGTGGTCCAGAGGTGAGGTGCGCCAAGTTGTGTGTGGGGGACGCCGTGTTGGTGGCTCCCCCCCTTGTTGCCCGGCCATTCCGGATTTCATCGCTCGGTGGTGGAGAGTGGCTCCGGCGTAGCGGTGGTGCCGGCGGGTCCCCCTCTTTATGTGGCCCTCATTTTTGCAGCGAGATTGCTGTTTTGATGCTTGAGGGGGATCCCGTTGGGGCCCTGCTTGTGAGCCCGCCCCAGGAGTTGGTTCCAAAAAGACGGTGCGGTGATCGCAAAATGGCGACTGATGCCGTGTGCTGTGGAACGCCCCGGTATTTCGATGCGGCACCTCTGTACGGTGATGGGGCCTGCACTGGGGAGTGTGAACCCACGATTGGCGACGTCCTACGAGCGCTGAAGATTTGGCAAGTGACCTTGGCCCGGGATTCTTGTGTGCAAGACAATGTGGTAACCGCCATTGCTCCCGTGCCGTCCCTCGGAGATGCTGCTGAGCCCGAGGTGGTGGCTGTTTGTTTCCCGCTTTTTAGTGGGGGTAGCGATGTCTTGGTTTGCCTGCGGGAATATTCGCTGGGGATCATTGACACTGGTGTACATGACTGCCGTAAACAGCTTTTGCATTATCGTCGGCGGAGGAGATCTTATGGGTTGCTTCCATTGGCCATTCAGCGGCTGCTCCACGGCCTTTTCTCTCCGCTTTGTTTTATGCCCGCTACTTTGACATACATCGTGGCGTTAGCTAAGAAAGAACTGGGGTGAGCCCGGGTTTTTAATCCGGAGGACTGCTGTTCGGTGCACGGAGTTATGGACTGCCCGACCTTGAGATAATTTGTAGAATCCTTACTATGTATGGCTACCTGACAACATGCCAGTTTCGTTTTGGGCTGTACTAATTGTTTATATGGGCGGGGGGTGGGGGCCGTGCGGCTGGTTACATGGTATCCTCCCCCCTGGCTTTTCTTTTTTCCCTTTTTATCTGTTTTCTTCCCTTTCCCTATATTATCTCATTCTATATTTCGGGTTCATGTTTAGGGCGACAGGCATGCTGCTGGGAGGGGTAGGCCATAGCCTTCTGCAGGGGTGCAGGGTGGGGCGGGTGGACTGGGGTCTATTAGATAGTAACTTGTTTCTATGGCTCTTTTGTGTCCTTTTCTTGGGTCTCCATGACTGTGCGTGATTCCCGCGGGGTGAGTTCCTGGGGGGGGGGGGGGGGGGGGGGGTTGGGTATTCCTATCTAATATGGTACTTTCAGGTCTTGCTTAGCCTGACTTAGCCGCCCCGCCCCTAAGAATGCTTGCTGTCTGGATTGTTGATCGCCATTATCGCCGTAGGGCGGGTACAGTAACGTGAAGACCCCTTTCCCTTTTTTCTAGTTTTTTCGTTTTCTTTTACTCTTCGGATTGGGCTGTATAGTGATTGTAACCTTATCCGTCTCACTGCTAATTTGAATTTCATGAGCGTGATGTTCTGTTTGTCTTTGGGCACATGAGGTTACGGGTGGACACTGACTTAAGAAGAATAGCAAGGGCATCTATGGCTTGAACGCTTTGGACTATTCTGATGATAGATCTATGGATTCCCTATTATAATGTTGCTGATTCTGTTCCCCGCCATGCGCACCAGTACGCTTATTATACAACCAATCCTTTATTCTTTAATATAAAATTAACCTTCTGTGATCCTGTGCCGGGGGGTTGCACTCAGTTAGCCTTATGGACTCGCAGGGTTGTGTAGTATTGTGTGACCACTCCGTACTTTTTATTGACATTGGTGCTTTCCAGTTTGTTCTGTGGCCGGCCTCTGGGTTGTAGGCCCGTATTTGTATGCAACCATCTACACAAATAAAGGTTTTCAAAAATTAAAGAAAATGTAAAGCGCTCTGACACACTACTCAGGGTCATGTTCACGCTATATAAAACACCAAATAAATAAATAAATAAATAAAAACGATGTCATTGCAATTTTCCCAGACCACACCAGGAAAGTACAGGAGCAAATGTATATAACTGTGAAACAAAAACAAACTGGTTAGGTAGGAGTAGTTTGTCAGCTTGAAGCATTTTCTGGATTCACATGCTATGCATTGCTTCACCATTTGATGATTGGGTCCAGAAAGTCTCTTTGAAGTCTCTTTTACATTTTCTTTTATTTTTTGCTTGTGGCGGCATCAACCATTTGAGTTTAGGCCTCTCTTTGTCTAAAGTCCGAAGTATGCCCCTGAAATCCCTCAATGTAATCAACGTCTTCAGATTCTTTATATTTTATTTTGTTTGCCAGTGTTCTGTTGAGTTGAGTGTTTGTAAATACACCTCTACTGGGGGAGCTGGGTAGGTCACATGCAAATCCAGAAAATTCTTCAAGCTGCAATACTTCTCTTTACCGGTACGTAAACATTTCTTTTTACAGAGCAAATCCTTTCTGGAATCACATGCTGCATCTATTACACAGCTGTTTAGCTGGTGGACTACCATATCTTGGGATTTAACAACTAACCCTAACTTTGAACTGGTAAAGAAAAAAGGGAGATGGAAAAAAGAGATTTCCTTTTGGTATGAGGCACTAAATGAGAAAGATGAAGTCACAGAACTCGAACTTAATAAGCTGTGGGGAGGAGCGGAAGCTTTGCAATGTGATAATTTACCAGCTCTATGGGGAGATTCCTTTAAATTGCTAAATACAGTGGTTAAATCAGCCCCCCTAAAACGAAATCATTTGTTCACCTTGTATAGAGCGTACATATCCCCGAAAAAATTGGTTAAGATTACGAACCTTGAATATTGTTGCCCACGTTGCAAGGCTTCCGCTGCGGACGACTTGCATATGTTTGTAGAGTGTCCAAGATTGTCGCCCTTTTGGTCTAAATGTAAATGTAAATGTACATGTATTTATATAGCGCAAATGACCGACCCGGTATCTAAGCGCTTGCTTAGGGAACCCGTCCTGGTATTCCCCTGTGAGATAGCCCCGGCAGGGTATCCACAAGGTGAAAGCCAGGCATCCCACCGCGAGGGGCCGTTGTGGAGATTAAGCAAGCTATTGCTCAGAGTCGCAGAGTGTGAACACGTGAGTCGAGTAGGCACCGGAGCGAGAATTGTCGAGCCCGTGGACTTTTGAGCCCAAGACCTGCCGAGGCGGGGAATTGAGCCCTGGTCCAGGGCCGATCTCAGCTTCCGGGTCTGCCGCCTCTAACCCCTGAGCCACACTTCTTCTAAAATCGAAGAATTTATAACAGAAGTTTTGGGTATACATTTTGTCATTACCCCAAAGATAATTCTCTTTGGCCTAGGTGTGGAGTACCAGCTTAATGATATGAAGACCAAATTTATATTTTATGTAATGATTTTAGCTAGGCAGGAAATTTGCAAGGCCTGGAAGTCAGAGAATGCTCCCACCTTTCCTGACTGTCTGAAATATATCATATATATTAGTGAGCCTGATATAGCATGTGATAGCTCTATCCAAGATAAGATCTGGGCGGCCCTAGTGGCTTGGCGGAACAGATGAGAGTATTCCTATGATTTCACCTGGGTACTGTTGGCGCTTGGTCTCCAACCCAACTAAGGGCCTTCCAGTTTAAGGGTATGGAGTGGACATAGCAAACAGCAAAGCCTAGAGGGGTTTTCTTTCTCCTCTCCTATCCTGGATTAAATCCTTGAGGCCGGTACATCGCAATATAGAGAGGAGGAGATACCCTATCTAGAATACCCGATTGGTTGGGTTATTGAGAGTCTGTGTTTACAGACAAATGCTTCAGTACTCCTTGTCCCACTTCTGCTTCCCTGTGGATGTGAATTTCCACAAAGTAGTGTTTTATGTAGGTATGCACCGGTGACCTTGTAGCAGCTGGCAAATGTCTTCTAATGCTGTGGTCCCTAAGAAGGCAAATGTTGTTCCTTTTTTCCTTGTTGAATGTGCTTTTGGCTTTTCTATAGGGTTACCCCCCTGTATTATTTGCACTATTTACCTTGCAAAAGTTCCTTAGGTGACTGGAAGTACCTTTCTTGTGTCTGCAAAGTACACAAAGAGCTTTTCCCCTTTCCTGATACCCTTTATTCTTCATCCTGCAATAGTTCCTTTGGTGAATAGAAGTCCCTTTATTTTGTGTGCGAAAGACACAAAGTGCTGTTCCCCTTTCCTGATATCCTTTGTTCTTTCTAAATATTACAAAGTTGTCCCTTCAAACATCTGACATGCACAATGCTCTCTTCGCCTGTGTTTCGGGCTGCTGAAGAAAGGTTGGCAGGTGTAAAGCTTGGTTAACATGATATTTTGATACCACCTCTGGTATGAATCTTGGGTATGTTCTCATAACCACTTTTCTCTATGTATTTGTAGGTATGGCTCCTGAGTGGTAAGCGTTTGTATCTCATTTACCTTCATTAGAAAAGAGATAACAATGAGAAATGCAATTTTGAGGTTTAGAAATCTCAGTTGTGCATTCTGCATTGGTTCGAGGGGGTGACATCATCAGTTGAGTGAGCACTACATTCAGGTTCCTTGTCGGCATTGGCACTTTATTTGGGAGTGCTGTTTTCTTTGCTCCTAAGAGCTTCACCACCAGTGTGATAAAGAAACCTCTACCCAGTATGCTCTTGCGTAGGCTACGATGGCTTCTAAATGGACCTTGATAAGGGCATAGGAGACCTGTTTGTCCAGTAGATGTGTCTGATATCTACTGACTGTGGCCTCTTGTGCCCAGTCTCTGTGTTTCCCAGGGCTATTATTATTATTATATTTCTTATATAGCGCCAGAATCGACCCCCGAAGGGGTATCTCCGCGCTTGCCTTGGGAACCCGTCCTGGTTTTTCCCTGTGAGATAGCCCCTACAGGGCATCCCCAAGGTGAAAGCCAGGCTATTACACTATTGTTGGAATATTTTCCATTTGTTGCTTTAACATTTTCTTCTTATGTGTCATCTCACTTCCTTAAGAATCTCCATCACCCTTCTTGGCAACTTGAGGTGTCCAAATTTGAAGTCCTCAGAATCCATGCTGCCAAGTTGAGGGTGTTTGGTTTTGGGTGCCATCTTTGTCCCTCTTTTATCATTATCTGGTCTTGATGTGCTGGAAGTGGTATGTCCTGCCCTTGGGATATTTCCATGAGGTCTGAGAATCATGTCTGTCGATCCCATTGTGGTGCTATCAGCATCCGGTTGACTTCCTCCTGTCTGCACCTTTGGATCACCTTCAGTATCAGTGGAATCAATGAAAAGGCTTGGCAAATCTCCATTTATCAACAGACATTCACCATTGATTCTGGGTTATAGAACCTGGATGCAAAGCTTTGGCATTTTGTGTTCTTGTGTGTTGTGAATAGGTTTACTATCGGTGTCTCCCAGATCTCGAAATCTGCCTTGACACTCCCTAGTTTAGTTCCCATTTGTGTGTGGGTTTTTGTCTGCTTAGCCTGTCCTCTTCTGTGTTTTCCATGCCTTGTAGATGTATTCCCACAACTTATACCTTGTATGTTATCATCCAACTCCATACCTCTTGAGCCAAGGTTGATACCAGTAGGATTTTGTTCTGCCTTGTTTGTTCAAGAGGTGCATATTCATTGTGTTGTCTTTTTTAATTAAAACTGACCTCCTGATACAGGTTTCTGGAAGGCCTTTAGTACCATGAATACTGTTTTCAGCGCCATCACCTATATATGATGAACTGTTTCCTTGAGGTTCCAGAGGCTTGCCCATGTGAGCTCCTCATCCCATGACAGATGCATCCGATGGCCACTGAGGGAGTTGGTGGTTTGAATGGTTTTCCCACTGCTACGTTTTTGAGGTTCCACCATTGCATCTTTCTCTGGACCTTGTCTGTAACAACCACTAGATCATCCCACCTCCTGGTTGATTGTGACCGTTGCTGTTGGACCCATTCCTATATTGGTTTCATGTATAGTCTTGCATGTGGTCTCAAAACAAAAGAGAGGGTTCCTACTCTGCCAAAGGGACAGGACACCAACTTGACACAATGTCTGAGAAAGATTGATCCCTTTGGGAAACAATAATCCCACACTCAATTATTACTTTTCACTCAAACCTCAGGAGTCAACCACACAACCAATGAATCAAATATAAATGTTTATTCATTAATTTTTCAGAATTCATTAAAATACAAATATAAAAATTAATAAAATAGAGCAATTTGCTCTAACATTCAAAGACAATACCACAATAATGCATTCAAAGTTATTGTACATTAGCTTATCTCCAACAAGAAATTTTCTTCGAACTAAAAACAAAGTGCACATTAGTTATGAAAATCAACATTGACATTCCATTCTAGATCAAAATTTGCCGAAAGTATCCTGTTGTACAGTACATTCTGTTTCCATAATCACAAAATAGACAATTCTTTCTTAAAAAAACGGCCAAGAAGCGACGCATTTTGGTGGTAACAGCAGGTCCAAACACCTTCTTCAGGCTTTACACAGACAATATATAAAACCCTAGCACTTTGAATATATATAAAAAGAGATAGGCATATGTATATGTGTCTATATAATCATACATATAAACATAATTTCAAAAAATCTTTAAAAAAAACCATACTAAGTCAATAAATAAGTAAACATGTACATTTAGATCGTTGGTTTTGTAGGACTCACTCCGCGCGTGTATCACATCAAAGGCACAGTCAATCAATCATTTAATCAGTCATTTGTAAAGTGCACTACCCAGCCGTGAGGGTCTCAAGGCGCTGGGGAGAGGGGGTAGCAGCTACTGCTCAAACAGCCAGGTCTTGAGGTGTCTCCTGAAGGTCATCAGGTCCTGGGTCAGACGCAGATGGATGGGGAGGGTGTTCCACGTCTTGGCAGCAAGGTCGGAGAAGGATCTGGCACCGATGGTCATTCTGTGTATACGTGGGGCGAAGTTGGTGGAGTGAAGCTGTCGATTTGGGGTGTAGAAGGTGAGACGCTTGTTGAGGTATGCTGGTCCGGCGGTGTGGTGTGCTTTGTGTGCGTGGGTCAGTAGCTTGAAGGTGATCCTCTTGTTGATGGGGAGCCAGTGCAGGTCCTTCAGGTGGGCTGTGATGTGGGAGTGGCAGGGGATGCCACGGACAAGCCGTGCAGAGGCGTTCTTTATGCGTTGCAGTCTTTTCTGGAGTTTGGCCGTGGTTCCAGCATAGAGGGCGTTGCTGTAGTTAGGTCTGCTGCTGACGAGAGCGTGGGTGACCATTTTTCTGGTTCCGTTGGGGAGCCATCTGTAGATCTTGCGAAGCATGCGGAGGGTGATGAAGCAGGAGAAGGAGACGGCGTAGACTTGTTGGGTCACTGAGAGTGATAAAATCAGGATGAATGGCAGGTTTAGTGTGTGGACGGTGGGCGTCGGTGCGGCTCCCAGTGTGGCCAGCCACCAGGAGTTGTCCCAGGCGGATGAGGAGGAGCCGAGGATGAGGACCTCTGTCTTGTCTGAGTTCAGTTTCAGTCGCACAGTCCCACAGGGGGGCTGTGATGTGGGAGTAGCGGGGATGTCGAGGACAAGGCGTGCAGAGGCGTTCTGTATGCGTTGCAGTCTTTTCTGGAGTTTGGCCGTGGTTCCAGCGTAGAGACCGTTGCCATAGTCCAGTCTGCTGCTGATGAGGGCGTGGGTGACCAGTTTTCTGGTTCCGGTGGAGATCCATCTGTAGATTTTGTGAAGCATGTCGAGGGTGTTGAAGCAGGAGGAGGAGACGGCCACCAGGAGTTGTCCCAGGAGGATGGGGAGGAGCCGAGGATGAGGACCTCTGTCTTGTCCGATTCAGTTTCAGTCGCCCCTTAATACATCCAAGCAAACATCCTCCATCAGGACCCATTTGGTTTGTCCTTCTTAATAACCATAGTTACTACTGGTTCTATATACTTCTTGGTGTAAAGGTGGGTAAACCTCTGCACAAAATCTCCTAATACCTTAATGTGATTCACACTCTATATACTTCTTGGTGTAAGAGCAGGGAAAACCTCCGCACAAAATCTTTTGATTGAACGTGTATGCACACTCTATATTAACCATCAGGCTTCTCCTGGTCCATTCATATACCACTCAGTACCCTAACTATATAATCATGTCTATCACTATTCACCGTGATCTGGGAGTTTGATGTAGATGCGAGAAAGAAATTTCCCAACTAAAGTCTTCAGAGGGAATTCACTCCAGATAGCTTTTATTTCTGATAGATGTAAAACAAAGGATAGCATTTTGGAAATCATATACCCCATCAAATTTAATACTGAAAACTACAATAGATCATTACACCTACCAAATGATTTGATTCTGAAGGCAATCCCTGCATTATTGCCAACATCCTCCAAACTGAGCCATTAGAAAACCTTATTTTTAGCTAATTCCTTTCTATAATCAAGAGTAAATAAACAGTGTTATGCTTATCTTTTCAATTATTAAGCATATCTATCTCTAATCATGTGTCACCTATATTAATAAAATAAAAATGACCTTTTAATAAGTAGCACACATGTAGAAAAGTTATTCTCATTAGCGGGGTGCTCAAATCAGAGTTCTTCCCTTCCTCTTAGGCATTAATGTTGCTGATTTTTTCCCAAAAACACCCAAACACCCTACATTGCAGGGAAGAATGGACAAAAGTATTTGTTACATCAAGTAGATTTTAGAATAGACTGAACACCACCTATCGATTCAGCAACTAAGCAGCATTTTTATAGTCAAGAACTTCTGAATTAAGGAGCTAGTTATATCCCTAATATCACAACTATTATTAAGCTTGTGGCATGACTGCATAGTCAATGCTGCTAATATTTCAGGTCTAAACCCAAGCAGTTTACCGGGATTGAAAAATCGCTGCGTCTCTTCAGGTGTCCCTGTAAATCGATCAGCGGTTTCTTCTCGCTGTTTATAAATCACAGATTCCGCGCCAAAAACTCCTGTATTTGGAAAGCGAAATAGGACGACCTAACATCCCAATTCCGGCAATAGATCACAGTCAATAAACCGAATGAGACAGCTGTCTCGTTTGGTTTATTAGTCATTGTCAGGATGTGGATGGCTGTCCATCGGTACTAGCTCTCTCCCTTTTGCTTTTCCAAATAGATCACAGCCGCCATCTTAGAATGGTGAACTGCGTGCGACTTCCCTTTTGGCTTCCCAGATCCAAAAGTAATTTCACTGGCCCAATATTATCTCTGGCTTATCTGATATCTAATATTTAAATGTACTCATGATGGTAAAATAACCCTATAACTACAACTCGCAACTCTCGCGACTCAATATTAGAATTTTCTTGGTGCCAGTATCTTTGCATTAACACTTTCCCCCTCCTATCTATACAGGATTCCGACTTCACCATAAATCACACGCTTTTGTTATCTTTTATGTTTTAAATCGATTTGCTTCCGGTGTGCTTCAACTTGCGCCATTATTGATTGAGCGGTTAAGTAAACTCTGCACTCTAAAACTTATTACAGCCTCCTGCAATCTGTCGTCGAATAATTTATGTTATTTGCTGTTACTAAATACGATATTTGCTATCATGGATCTATTTAGGGTCCACCAGCAACAGCACAAGGCCCTGCATATTTTCATAAGCTACACTGATCTTTTTAGAACTTGTATATATGTTTCGAGTTAAGGTATTTAGTTGTGAGACTTTAGGTCACTGTATCAAAGCTCACATAAGATCTATAATAAATGGTAGGAGTATCTACATACCACAATTATGTCTAAAACTCAGACAGCATATCACCATAATTACTGTAGATAAAAAAGCTCAATTATCTTCACGCATATTCAAAAATGGGGTGTCTAATAATCTAACACTGTGGGGCAGATTTACAAACCCCTGCACCACCACTACGTCACTTTTCGTGACGTACTGGTGGCACAGGGGACTCCTCCATATTTACAAGGAGAGGAAAAGCCACCCTGAGTGAATGTTCCTCTCCTCGTAAATATGACCCCTTCACACGCACCACTGTGTGTGGCAGGGGCGTTCCATGGGTGTTGATGTGGATGTTACCAGGCAACACCCATGGAACAAGCACATCTCCAGATTTACGAGAAATCGGAAATCTGGAGATGCGTGTGAATGCTTCGCCACCCTAGAGGTGGTGTATCGAGGCGCAACGAGGAGAAATGTTTTCATTTCTCTTTGTTATTTCCTCTTTCAATGTGTGCTGCATTCTACAGCATGCATTGAAAGAGGGAAAAGCCTCTTGTGATTCTTTTTGCGCAGGAAGGTGTTCCTTCCTGCACAAAACAATCTCCCCATGACGCAGGCATCCTTGCACCATTGTGCAAGGGTGCCTGCACCTGCGCATGGCTGCAGTTTGTGCGCCAGCGCAGGGGAAGCACAGAGATGCTACATGTGTAAATATGTTGCATCTCTGTGCTTTCCAGACTAACGCAGCACGGCGCAGCAAAATGACTTGCTGCACCGTGCTGCGTTACTTTGTTGCAAATCTGCTCAAAGTGAATAAAACCACTTAATGCTTGCTACAGAAAGTTTATAGTCTCTCTTACACTTGAGAGTCAAATACTCACACATAATATAATTATCAGTAGACACACAGAAGCTATTCCATCAGTCTTATTTCATCAATCTATCCAATTCCTCTCTAGTATTCAGCCCCTGTCTGATCGTGTTGAAGATGTATATATTCCATTGCTCTCTCGCTTTGCGTTTCTTATCAATGTTACCACCTCTCTTGTTGATGCATACCTTTTCTAAAATGAACCAAAAAAATTCAATTTCTTTGTGTCACACTCATTAAAGTGGGAAACCAAAGGGGCGTTGAACTTTTTAGTTTTAATGGCTGACTTATGTTCAGCTAGGCACACCCTAAGTTCACGGCTCGTCTCACCTACATATGCCAAGCCTAAAGGGCAGCGTAAAAAATAGATTACATTCTTGCTTTAGCAATTATTGAGGGTATGAGCTGTTATTGTTCTGCCATTGCGTGTAGGTTCCTTAGCTACGAGACACTGTCCACACATCTGGCAATTTCCACACCGCACATTGCCCTTAGCAGTGGTGTTATCAAGTGTTCGTTGTCTAGTTCTCTGATCCTCCCTATAGGTGTGGACTAACTGGCTATGTAAGGTCATATTTTTCTTAAAGGAAAACTGTGGTTTTTCCAATTTCACCTCTGCTTGCTCCATGCAATACCCACCTTCTATGATATTTATTTTTCATTTGTCAGAGGTAATCCTAAACTCATTCTTTCAGGAATCCTAGTGGGGTTCCCCATTTTATGGTTTCTCCTCTTCCTCTTATGTAGCTGCAAAAGGGATATCTGGAGCTTGAGCAGTACTGCCATTGTGGGGCAGTTGTGGGCTCATTCCGCTGGCCGCTGAAGCCTCTGTGGGACATATGGGGTTGTATGGCTTCTTTTGCAGAGACTGTTCTCTTTCTCTGGGCAATGCCTCCCCGGAAGGTTCTCTTGTAATGTACGGAACCCATTGCCTTGGCAGTCTCATGTTCCTTTTTCATGAGCTGAAGTGCTTTATCTACTGCCTCTCCAAATAAGCTGTCTCCTGTGAAGGGCATATTGATTTTGCCAAACTGGCTTTGTGCATGAAACCTGAGATTTTCAGCCAAGAATGCCTATGCAAGTTCATAGCATGCAGAGCTGTCTACTAGCTGTGTCAGCTGCATCCAATTTGGATTTTAGGCATGGTGTGGGAATTGTCTCGCTCTTCTGGAACACTGCGCTCCTTTGGGAGATGCCCTGTTACCTCCTCCTTCTCATCCCACTTTTGGAGTGCTTATCTTTGTAGCAGGGTATTTGAGTTGTCTATCTGTCTCAGCGCTGCTGCTAACCATTCCATTTTTGCCCTACCATGTCTCCTCTCTTGTTTTCTTTCTCAGGAGGTGGTCCTGCAGACGTGGATGAGTGTTAGCTATTTTCTGTGCTGTTCCCATGATAAAGGAGTTGGCTGGCACGTTCCCCCTGATGTAAGGTGGGTCCTTTGATTAGAATGGATACTTCTTCTCTACCCTTGGTGTTATTGCCTTAGTCGCAGCTGGTTTCTTAAAAACTTTTCTGCCCTGATCCAGCATGCTTGGATCATTGGGAGATAGTGGTTCGTCTTTTGCCCAGGGTAGTATTGTCTCAAGGATGAAACATGGATATGACAGTTCTTCTTCCAGTTGCATTCTAAAAGTGCTTGCAGTCCTCTTTGCTACTGCCTTGTATGCAGAGACGGTGTATGGTGATAGCTTCGAAGAATAAGACTCCCTATGTTGGGTTACTGAATTCTATGGGTTCTGGCAAACCTCATATATCTTTTGAACTGTTAATATAAGTATGTATGCAACTCTATGCATCTGTGGGAGTTGAGGTCTCCTATTTTGTAAACGTATTAGTCTGATGATCACAAGTGTGGGCCTCTCCCGTCTGTAGTAGTGCTGGGAGTTGATATGGTTATAACAAAAAACAATGACCCACTAGGTATCAATAACAAAGACAATTCGGATTTTTGCATACAGTACGTATTGCAAGAAAGGAACACCAGGGAGTCTCAATACATTTTGTGAAAAGGTTGTTAATCACCAATTGCATTAAACACGGGAAGCACAGTTAAAGGCAGCACTGTACATGAAACCATCATGAAGCAACCCAAATAGCACTTGGTGAAAATGTGATGACGCAGTGATAGTGACGACGCAAGTGAAAGTGAAAGACAGCGTGGTCGGCGCAAAGTGATAAAAACAATCAATTAAAGGCTTTCACATTAAATATATACAAGTGAACAAGTTCAATTTGAGACGGTGATAAGCCTATTGGTAGTGCGCCGTGAAATCGCGCTGTTGTTGTCGACGGCGTTTCGATCCTCTATGATTCGGGATCCTCTTCAGGACAGGGTTGGCGTTGAATTAGGGTGCTGCATGGGAAAATAATTAATTTTAGGAGATCGGGCATGAAACGGAGGCTAAAAGGGGAGCGTGGAAGTGAGCCGAGTGATCTGGCGCTTCACAATTAGCATGAAGTCAAAAGAAGGGGGGGGGGGGGGGGGTGGAAGGAGGGAAAAAGGAAGTATCAATTGGTGTGGCCAGTGATGGATGGCATACAATTATAAGTGCTTAGGGATGGTGGGACTAGAGTGGAGGAAAGTGTGGGGGGGGGGGGTGGAGAAAATTGCGAAGGGGGCAAGGGTTAAGTTGGACAAACCTGGAAATTAGGTACACTAACTGGATCCAGGGGTCAGTCATTCACCGGGTAGTGGGTCCAAAGCCTCGTATGCATTTGACAAGTGTTGTTACAGGTAACTGTAGGGCGCCTAAAAATAGGAAAGGAAATGCATAGATCGGTATCTGGGTTTAACCGAACAGTTAAGGGAAGGTACAATTCGTCCCTAATGCCAACGAATCAAGGTAGTTTAGGCAGGTTACCTGAATCGCTGGAGGCGGAGAGTTGCGAGTCAAGGGATCTCGCTGGGCGGTAAATAATCCCTCCGTTTAAGTGGAATGCCTAAAGGAGGATGGAAAGAGCGATTAGGCGCGTTGGTGTAAGGCCTGAAGCGGCGGTGGCACTTTAGCGCGTTGTTTACGGGACACGGGGTAGTCAATTACCTGGGTTAGTCAGGGTATGTTGTATTACAGTGTGAACGCTCAACACCCTTCGTTCCTTATACTAATGAACTGCCATTTTTCTCATAATTATATACAATTAAATACACACTTTTTTACTTGTGTGAAACACTGTTAAGATCTAGGTATCTAGCCTGAGGACTTGGCATGGTTGTTCACCTGGTCACTGTTGATGGGTAACCTGTGAGTAGGTTCCATTGGTCATCAATGACAGCATAATGTGCTGTTCTGGTGCCAGGGGACCATGGGAGTTGGAAGCGACAGTTGATCCGAGTTGCTGAAGGGGCTGATGGTCTGTGTACTGCCAGCTGAATAAACGTTCGGTAAAGAACTTCATGTGTACGGATTGCTTACAAGTTATCATTGGCGACAAGCGCCTGCTGGGGACAGGTGTGTGAGAACCATCAGCTTCCCCATGGACCCACGGGGCAGCAGCAACTTCAAGGTTGTCAAGTTTTGCTTTTCGGCCTACAGAGAGCTGTGAGTACGGTGTGGATTTCAAAGTATTTACAAGCTATTCTGGAGATTGGGAGATTTTGTAGAAATAAACTCTGACAATTCATGAGAAGAAACTATGTGCATTGGCGTGTGTCTACAGGATTTAACTTGTGTAATTTTTCAAATTGCCTGCTCGCCGTGTGCGCCCGCATTAGTGTGTATCAATTTGAGACTTTATGATGCGCCTGCAGTACCTTCTCAGCAGGTCGCAGCTGCAGTGGATATCCATGGTGACACTGAAGCTTGTGGAGCAGCAGAGTCACGGATCTTGTGAGGCTGCTTAGTGCAGGTACGTCCGGTTACACAGAGACACAATAGCCTACAGAGCAACGGAGTCAACGATTCTCTATGGTGGCAGTATAAAGGAGCTTGGATATCCGTCAGTGAGAGATTCCAGGATCTATTCACGGGTTCTCGAGTATGCCCAGTGACGCGCTCACCTTTACTGTGATTTCCGGGTTACAATTCATCATCTTGAGCATGTGCTGTGATGCGCTCAGCCTTTTCTGACATCCCAGTCTCTGAACCATACTCTGCTTTCAAGGGCACTGATCACATTGGATGGACTAAGTCAGCGTGGTGACCCACACACCAAAAATACTAAGTACTGGTAATCACTGTACAGTTGATTGAGTGAATAAAGCTACAAGCAATTATCTTTTCTTCTCACAGTGGAATATTAGTGTACAAACTAGTTTTCAGTTGCAGTTTTGAGGGAGTTATACATATATATATACTTTACATAAATGTTTTTGTTTTTTTGTGTGTTTGTTGTTTTTGCCATCATGGCATCATCCAGTATGTCTCAACCACCACAGTTTCTTTCTGACAAACGTGTCCCAATTTTGCCATGGAACATATTTAATTGCCATTGGTGGTGAGAAATGTTCTGCATTGAGGAAGCAGGCTGTGTAGTTACACAATCTGTGAATTGAAGGGAGGCATGTATGAGAGTTTGGCTGAAATAGTTTTGGGGCGTGGAGAGGGTGAACCGGATAATGTTCTTGACATGTCAATCATGATGCTAGAGAGGCATTTTGGGTCAAAAATAAATGTTACGTTGGAAAGCCATAAGTTCTTTACAAGAGTATAGGGCAAACAGGAAAAAAGTGGTAGCTACGTTGCAATCCTAAAAACACTGGCACACACTTGTGAGTTTGAAAAATTCACAGATTCTCTACTGAGACCAAATAGTTAGATGCACTAATGAGGTCAGGACCCAGCAAAAACTCCTTGCAAAAAATCTGGATTTAAAAGAGACTATAGCCATTGTGGAGGGCACGGAGAACACCAACATGTGGGTACGAGAGATGATGGAGGACAAAGGCAAAGATGCCTTGTTGGAAGAGAGTGTTGTGCATGAAATTAAGAAGGATGGTGAAAAAAGGGGTGAGGTAAAAAGACAGATCAATAGTGAGACAAAAAAGAAATCTGTTGGAAATTAGCAATTGAGTACTGGACGTGGTACTCGCAGGCTTAAATGTTTTAGGTGTTGTAGTGAAGGCCATCTATCTAATAGCCCTGGTTGCTTTGAAAGGTATGCTACATGTAAAAAATGTGGCAAGAAGGGATATTATGCACATGTGTGCTGCAGTGTTAAAGGTCAAATTGTACATTGTGTGCAAGAGGAGAAGAAATATGTTCTGAGTGTGGGAGATGATGGCATAGTGGATGGTGACAGGTTGGAGATGCGTAGTGTGAAATTCTTGTCGGAGGGAAACAATTGCGAGTTTTAGTTGAATCTGGATCACCTTACACTGTGGTTGGCGAGAAGAATTGGGAGGCTGTATTTGGAAAAGATGGGATTGAGTTGTCTCCACCTGATATCAATCCTGTAGTTTACGGTGACATCAAGATTGATGTGATGGTTACTTGGGGATGAAATTACAGTTTAGGGACAGGGAGACTGTAGCGAAAATATATTTTGCAAAAAGAGGTGATAATTTGCTTGGATGGAAACGCCAAAGGTATATGAGTATTACTTTAAATCCCAATACTCCTGAAAAAGTATTACTATTGTCTAAAGGACAATTACCAGAAGATGTGTGTTCACAATTTCCGAAAGTGTTCAGTGATGAGTTGGGATTGCTGAAAAACTTTGAGCAGGCAGCTCGGCCCTTTGTGAGCAAGGTGAGGAAGTTCCCACATATGATGATGGAACCCCTGGATCATGATTCGAAGAGGTTTTTGGAGGCTGGAGTGATTGAGGAGCTTGAATGTTCACAGTGGCTGGCTACGGTTGTTTAAGCATCCAAAGATGGGGAAACTGGGATTTGCATGTGCATGGACTTGCGGGGCTCAGCAAGCACATTTGGGTTGAGAGACAACCTCTGCCGAATATATCAGAAACTTTAGCCTTAATCAAAGATGCAAAATTCTTCAGTGTTATGGATTTGTCCTCCGCTTACCACCAGCTGTTACTTCGTCTGGATTCAAGGCATCTCACATTGTTTGTGACTCCTTTAGGTGCATTTACATTTATTCATAGGCCCTTTTGAACTAGCTTCTGCAGCGACTTGTTTTCAAAGGGTCATAAACAAAGTTTTGGAAGTGTGGCACAAAGTACTTATTTTTCAAGATGATATCCTGGTTTACGGCTAGGATCAACAAGAACATGACAAGCAGCTGTGGGAGGACTTACATCAATAACAATATGCTGGTTTGGTGATGAAGAAGGAGAAGTGCAAATTTCGAATACATTCTGTGAACTACATGGGGCATTCAATTTCCAGAGAGGGAATTAGACCCAAATTGGACTTGGCTGAAGGCATTATGAAAGCACCTGTCGCAGGGATCCTGTTCTCACACAGAACTGTGCATAGAGACTTGGAACCTCAGTCAATTAGGGTGTGCCAAAACTCATCTTAGTACCCAAAATCCCCTACCAGACTAGCAACAGTGTCTCATTGGTTCTTACACACTCCCAATGTTTAGACAAACCAGAACATAGACTTAGAACACCTCAGGTAACGTGGAACACATGAACACTCTTTCGTTATACCAACATATCAATCCAGCACGAGGAGTAAATGAATACACGTGCACATTTGAAATGTTTATTTTCTAATGCAGTGTTCTCAAGCGCAGTATCTTAGCCAATACAAGCAAACATATTATAAGAAACAAAGTAATCAGCACAGTTACTAGTCCATAGAATACAAAGGGAGAAAGCATGTTAAAATGCTAGAGGGAAGAAGGCTAAATTGCCCCTAAATCTTACCCTCCCTTGCTAGTATATTATTTTAAATCTAAGAAGGTCTCTTTGGGTTTTAGCAGGGCGGCCCCATACCTCTGATCCTAGTGGAAAGGGATCACATCATCTTCCACCAGCTCTCTGCATGCGAAGCATCATCAAGTGTGTGTGTGTGCTCTGCGCAGTGCAATATTAAACGTGGCTAAAGCCAGAGTTTGGCCGCAGCTGCATGTATTTTATGTCTAGAACGTGCGAAGATCAGACCTCACAACAAACACTGCGTTGAAATATCCTTGAAGGCCTCGGCACTCACTGTACAGACATAGCTTACCAAGCAAAGCTGATACAAAAGGAAAAACATATTACTCTCGTGTGAACCAAAACACTCCACTAGGCTCAAAGCTATAATAACAATATGTGCTGTGTGCAGAAGCAGCAGAAAGGTAAAATGGCGTTTAAACTCCTAATAAGCTCATGCTAACTTAACACAGTGTGTAGGCAAAGCATATCTATATGGCACCCTCCCTTGATCCAAGCACAGATAAGATAAGATAAGATAGGGGGCAAAATTTGAAATGCAGAGTTCAAAAACGACAGTCAGCTCAAATTTGTGTAAGTGAAAAAATAAAAACTCTTCACCCAAAAACAAAAATCACTTAATCAAGAAAGGTCAGTCTTTGGCGTTAGCAAAGCCAACAGGCCTGGTTCAGAGAAATTATCATATGGCATAAAGATAGCGTTAAAGTAAAATAAATGTTCAATGTCCAATAAAGGTGATGACATATTTCATCCTAACATTGAATATGCGAAATAAGCAGCAACAGCTTCCAATAGGAAGTCACTGTTCTCATCAGAAAATAGTTCCGCCATCCAATTCAATAACGGGAAAGAACATACATGCTCTTCAATTACCGGAGCCTCAGTACCATCAGAGGGCAACTCGGTGGGTTCTCGATGAAGCTGTGTGCCAAGAAATCTTGCGCCGCTGCGAACACATTCCAACGACCCAGTATTCCATGCATCGCTGCAAAGGCCATAATCCCTCCGTCAGAACAAAACAATTCATGAGCAATTAAGGGGCTCATGAGCTGGTTATAATCCACATTAGGAGACACTGTATTGCAGAGACACAAATCCAGGGCCTAGTCGAAATCGCGACTCAGCCAATGAAAGACAGGCTGGACACATGTGAAATAGGAAAACCGAAACGATAATCCATAAGCTGCACTTAAGGTGGCGAGTGGCAGCGCTCCATAGTACTCAAGCATTCTGTTGCGAAATAGTGCCAGTCGCGACAGCTCTTCTTGAAACACAGGATATGCATTCATTTTGAATGAAGCAAAACAGCAAAAGAACGCCAGCAGCCAGCGCCAGTAGAATGGGAAATCCATCAAATAGGCTGGAAAAGATCGAATGAAAGAAAGCAGGAAAGACCCCAAATATACTTTGAAATTAAGTCACAAGGCCGCTGCTAACCACTTTAAAAAAGTGTGCCAGCCCAGTTGTGGAGGATGCATTAAAGATTGTGTGAATTAACTCACCGAAATGCAATGGCATGTCAGTATTTAATAAAGCATGCACCTCTGTGCGGGTGTTAGCTACGTGAAAGACAAATGTTTCACGAGCAGATGTGAGGGAAACTTCTTTTTGGGACAATAGAGCTCTTATTCGACTCATCTTATTGAACTCTGCTTTCAAGGTCGGAATCTTCGGCCAGATGGAAACATCCAGTTTCCCATGCGTGGGTGGATACATCACATTTTTACAGCAAACCACATGCTCACTGACGGGTACGACAAAAGCAATGCCTTTTACTAACCCACAGCAATCCTCGTTGTTTAATAGTAAATAACTCCCATTTGCCAGTAAAGTGAATGTGGGAACGATAGCAGGCACGGGAGTACTTTTCAAATCACAGGCTAAATTAGGCTTGTCTTGATTACAGGAGCCGTGTAATTGGATATGTCTACATATTAATGAGTGATCTGGTGTTTCAGTGCATTCTTCACCATTCAAATAAACCTCCCTAAGGCATCTATATGTAAAAGGCTTCATGGAGATAGGAACTACCAAGAGGCTCGTATCTACCATTGGCAAAATACTTCATACTATTTTTAAACTCGAACAGAGAAAACGGTAGAGTTATCAACCCATGGATAAGCCACGTTGCAGTAACGGCCTCTGCCACAGAAAACGGTAAGGACTCTAATCGTTCAATGTGTAACATGGAAAAAGAGACATCCTTCATTGAAAGTAAACGTTGCTTAACAGTCAAATTAAATGGGGCAAATAGGGAAGAAGTATTCATGTAATGCCATGGCATTTTTCCTGCCTTAAGCGTCTGCAGGGTCCATGCAAACTGCATAATAGAACGTAATTGATTTTGAGCATGGTATAAAACAGACACTTCATCTTGCACAATATCAACAAAAGATGACGCAATATTATCCAATGTGTAAATGCGGGAAGAAAGCGTGTTAATGCTATTATCTACAACTGCTAACACTTTTTCTAAATTAGCTTGATCTATAGCCCTAAGGCAGGTAGCCGCCTCAATCTGGGATGTTTTCCAGAATACGTTATAAACAGCATATATCCATCATTTAGATCTACCTTTAGCCAGGCCTTTTTTTTTAAATCATTCAAATCAACATCGTCAGTCAGTTTAGACAAATGTCAAGGTAGAATGTTTCAGCCAAGTCTGACATAACTTGCCTACTGAATATGTAGTCACAGTATGGTCACTTTCAAAACGGGGATCCACCCTGACCCGTGTAAAGCCGTGAGCCAAACCCAGAAAACGATGCTGGCACGAGTCAGCACTTCTGTGCCAGAGCAACCAGTCATGGGGATCCAAACTGGATATGTTAAAAGAAGAATTTAGCAAGAGAGTTTGCAACTCTCTAATCGAAAATTTTGTAGTATTACCCCAACCTGAATATTCTTCCAAATCAGGGAAAGAAGGAGCATTTAATTTTTTAGATGTAGCCAATCCAAAGCATGTTGTCTGTGAAATGGTAGAATTTAAAAACAACATATGGTTCGGGATTAGACATGCATGGTGCAAAACCTCAGTGCCTTGCATCTGTCAACTTTTGGAACCCCAAACAGATTTAAAGTCAACTGTTTCCTTCCACAACTTGTAGCCTTCAACAGCTAACTGGTCCAGAAAGGACTTCGAGTACAATAATTTGGTATCGGTAATTCTAACTTTGGATGTGGACTTTTTGGTCATTTTAAAATAAAATGCATTGGGATTTGACTGATTAAATTCGGTGAAATAAGTGTACTTTTTCAAAAAGGAAGCAGAACTGCCCTGTACAGGAGCCGGACAATGTTCCCATTGTGTATAATTTACAATGCTCCTCCTGGTATTAGTTTTATGAAGGTAGTAATTGCCAAAATGTTGATAACAATATAAATCACCGTAATTAGCAGACTCTAAATACAAATCTTCAACATCAAAAGCAGCATAATATTTCAAATCAGAAAACAATGCTTCTACGGCCTGAACATCCCAATCATCAGAACGTACATTTTGTTTAACTACATCCCCCATGTTAACTCTAAGCACATTAGGGACATTTATAACTTCAGTGGGGCCATGAATTTGAAATATTACAGCATCCCATACTATCCCATCTAGGACAGGCCATGCCGTGATGTTAACAAAAGTCAAGTCTCTCTTTAATCTGTGCGCAATGTGTGATGAGGAATGAGGTGGCAATGTTCCATTGATATGTCGAATGCATGTTCTCTCTTCGACATAGTGTCCATTGACGATTCGGAAAAAATAAAACACAAAACCAACTGACATAAAAAGGTAAATCGAAAATAGCACCAGCCAAATAAAGGTCCAAGGGGGAATCAAAAAATGTTTTTTAAACAGCCTTGCATAAACTGTAATCCTTGAAGGCTTTTGTGATGTGTGTGAAACAGTGTCAAAAGAAAATCTGGATTCTGTGGCCAAGCGAGTTTGTAAATCAGGCATCGATAAGTCAGTTGGGTAAGTGTAGTCAGTTTCATCAAGGTGAGTACCAGGCAATTTAATCAATAGAGAACTAGAAATTGCAGGCACCTCGAAGGCCACCTCAGGCACTGGATTAGAAACCGGGGCCAAAACAGAATTCCTCACTATCGAAGGACAGGAGACTGCCGTGTCATACTAAGAAAAATCGGCCACTCTGTGTATCTTGACATTGTCAATGGAGATATACCTGTTTTCCTTACGACCTGGAAGTGGTGGTAAAATGACTGTTCTTGTGCCCTTCACACCAAGCACTGGAACTGGAGCTCGATAAGAGGGACCAAATTCTTTCTTGTTTTCGATCTTCTCCCGAACCAGTTCTCCAACTTGGGGTAGCCAGCCAACTACCGGGATCTGCAACGCATCATCCGAGGTAGAGGGCAAATGTTCCTTTGCAAGACTGTCTCTCGTCTCTTGTAGAGTCTGTAAGACATTGCAATGTTCATGTACGAAAACTTGACTTGGACCCCAACAAAGTCATGGCATCCTTATACGCCTTAGAGGCGAAAGCAGGACCCTGATCTGAATGGAAGGTACCACAGGCAAAAATCCCTACAAAGACACACAAATCTCTTATGACAGTCCGTGAATCAGCGCTGCGGTGAGGCCATACCCACACAAAGCGTGTGCATGAATCAATTGCTACTAAGATGTACTTATACGCAGTATCAGAAGAAAAAGGACTGCAGTGATGTAAGTAAACACAACCCAGTGGTTTATTAGATATGTACAACTGTGTCTGGGGCGGACGCGCAGCAGTTGAAGGCTTAATCTGCTGTCACATCGAAGGACATAATCACGCGTCTGTTTGTACAGTCCCCAACACCAGAAACGCTGTTGTAACTGAGCCAGAGTATCCGAAACGCCCGCAGGGGCAGACGCAACTCCTTCATGGGCCGCTATGAGCAACGTGTGTCTGCGATCCGCGTTGGGAATCAACCGTTCACCAACGTCAGCTATTTTCACATAAGGAACCTTATCAGGACTTAAGTGGTATGAATACTTCGAAGGGAACCCCTTAGGATATTTACTTCCCTTCTCAGTTGCAGCAACAGCTGCCAAGATATCATCATCAATCTTACTTTTGGACCGTGTAACTGTGGCAACCAAATATGTCGATACTGCTGATTTTGCTGCCTCATCGACAAGCGAATTGCCAACAGCGTGGACTCCCACGGGCTGATGACCAAGAGTATGAATCACAAACACGAGTGGCAACTGCTCTTTAAGCTCAGCCACTCTGACCCAGATCATTTAATTTTTTACTGTGCTACCCTTGTAATTACAAAAATCATTCTGAATCCAAAAGAAGAGATTTTCATTGTAAGACTGGACACAGTAGTAAGAATCACTCACAATAAGCGTCTTCACACTGGGATCAGCGTACTCCAATGCAAGCATCAGAGCACTTAGCTCTGCCAATTGTGAGGTGCAGTCCCCTAGGGTCTGCGTGTGCACGACCCTGGACTTGAACTCATCGTTCACCATGGCACCTAGCACAATAGCGCAGGCGGAAACGTATGCGTGCTTAGACCCATGCGCAACTTGCGCTGAACCATCAGTGTATATGATGCAATGGAAATCCTCCAAAGGCCGCATAGCCAAAGGCGCAGGATGAACAAACTCATACTGCAAAAACTCTTGCTACTGTAAGGAGGCATCAAAAATAAACGTGACATCCGGAGATGTCAATGATGCAGCCCATTGTATCCAGCGTGGGTGCAAAGCTTTAGAATTTGATACACTGGTTTTCGTCACTGCCTCTAACGCAATAAACGGGGTAACAACCAACATGCGCTTTCCCTCCGACAGTGCACGTTCCTTAAGAATCGCTATTTGCACTGCTGTCAAAACTTTTTCCACAGAGGAAAACCGCATCTCAGCCGACGTGTACAAGTGTGACTTGTAAACAATAGGTACTGTGTCACCTTCTTTAAAAGTAAGGTAAGTGAAACCCACCGCCCCAGGGATGATTCTTATCACCAGGTTGGTGTGGTTATCACGAGTCAGTAAGAATTTAGATTCTAGAAGATCAGCCTGCAAAGGTCGCAAAATTGCTGAATGTTCTGGCAGCAAGCAAGTTTTGGTAAAAGTAGGTTGTATCAAAGCATACAGGCTTGATACGCTGGGCATATTCGGGAACACGCCCGTGCTGAGGATGTGGTGTAAATTCAGCCAAAACAGGCCAAGTTGCGCCTGGAATGGACAAGGGAACTAACCTCGGAGCTGTCAAAGAGTGGGGTAGGGCGCCATTAAACCAAACTCGGTGCTGCCAAGCATCTATCGGAATTTCCCGTGCCCTGTATGGAGCATACTCCTGCGGCACAGCAGTGGGAGTGTACGTGTCGAACACAGTGGTATTCGCGTTCCGGGAAGGTCACCCACGAGTAAAATATTTAGCAGGGGTAAGCTACCTCCGCACTCACAATCATAATCACCACCATGCCATCCACGGGGACATTATAAGTCTGCAAGTGATTGTGCACCGCAATGCACAGGTACGGCACTGCGAGTTCAAATGCCGGTAATCCAATACCAAACGATATGACACGTCAGGTTTGGTCACAGTAAAAAGAGGGTTATTCATCCGTGACACACATGTTTCTGGATGAGCGCGGGGATGCCCAAGGGTAACCAGGCGCTATATAAAACTCTTTAATAATAATAATAATAATAATGTTTCAATTACACCTTGATATTCCAATTGTTCAAGGATTTCCGCAACGGAAGCCTTAGCTTCACGTCGTATGGGATATTGAGGTTGAGGCTGTGGCATAGACCGCAAAGGAATCTTGTGGTGTGGGGAAAATTTATCCCAACCACAGTGTGTACGGTACAGGGCCGGCGCAAGGGCTATAGCCCACTCTTCTGCAAAATTCAGCGCATGCTCCTTCGAGACTGTGTGCGCAAAACTAGGGAGGATTACCTCCTCCCCTCTCGGAGCTGCGAGCACAAAAGATGGGGGACTGTCAGCCTCCACTAACAAAATGTCATAGGTAGTCGTAGGATTCTCCCAAAATACCCCTTTTATGGTACGTTGTATGTCACCTTCAACTAAAAGGACTATTTCATGAAGTCTATCAGGGGAAACTACTCTAGTGTCAGCTGTCTCCACAACAACATAACGGTCAGTCGCTGTCACCTTCAGTAGCGGACACAGGGCCTCTCACACTATGGTAATCTCCGCCGCGCTGTCCAGCAAGGTCAGAGCCCATGTCTGATTTCGGAACTGAATTCTCACTATCAGTGGCATATCTCACAGTCAAAGCGGCGACTTTCTTTTTCTGAAACTGGGGTCTCTTTGGTGTAGAATCGTCCTGCTTGCCTTTATCGTCCTTCGGGGGGGGGGGGGGGCTGGTCGCGTCCCTACTGGCCACCCTGACCTCTACCGCCTCCTCCACCACCGGTCGATGAGGCCGATGAGTCCTGAAAAGAACGAGGAGAACATTGTTCAGAAACCTGAAAACGATCAGGTGATTTTATCGTCGCGCGATCGCGCAATTCATAAACACGTTCTGTGGGCGCAGGCAATGGAGATGCAGGACGAGACTCCTGTTTCTGCTGTTGTTGTTTACCCTGTTTTTGTTTTTTTGGCCAATTTTGTTTTTTGGTCTTGGGCTGTTCGTTAGTCTCTGACTTCGGCCCTTGTGGTTACTTTTTCTCCTTAGTGGAAAAAGGCTTGACTCCCACGCTATTGCGCCCCACGGTCTTATAAGCCGCCACAATAATCCTCGGTAACTGTCGGGGTTTGTCGGCATCGGGAACCGTCTGCAAAGCATTGGACAGCCGAAAGTTCACCGCATCTCCCTTGACATTTGCAAGTATGAGATCGGAAACTACATCAAAGGAGCCACATAGGCGCATACCCAATTCAACCGCTGTCTCAGGTCTATGCTCATCGTGAACACGTTTATAGACCGTCGAAAGGACAGTCATAGACGGAGTGCTGTAGCACCTTGCATATACTGCCGCAAAGGTTTTACCCCACGACTCACAGCCCCAATTTCTGGGGTCAAGTCTTTCGGCATGCTAATTGTCAGAATCCTGTGTTTTTCACAAGGAGTCGTGTTAGGAAATACTGCTTCCAGCTGGTCAAAATTTTCGGCAAGCCAGAAAGGAAAATCATCCTTATCCTGGGGGTGCTTGCCCATCACAGCGTTGATCATCACAGGACTAAGCTTCATTCCGCCCTGTCTGGCAGGAAGTGCCGCACCTCCTGGGGCCCCTCCCCAGGAGATTTCGGGTAATGTATTGCACTAACGACCTAATCACGCTAATTTCGACCACATGTAGTCGTCTTAACTCAGCAACGGAACACGCCCGTGCTGAGGATGTGGTGTAAATCCAGCCAAAACAGGCCAAGTTGCGCCTGGAATGGACAAGGGAACTAACCTCGGAGCTGTCAAAGAGTGGGGTAGGGCGCCATTAAACCAAACTCGGTGCTGCCAAGCATCTATCGGAATTTCCTGTGCCCTGTATGGAGCATACTCCTGCGGCACAGCAGTGGGAGTGTACGTGTCGAACACAGTGGTATTCGCGTTCCGGGAAGGTCACCCACAAGTAAAATATTTAGCAGGGGTAAGCTACCTCCGCACTCACAACCATAATCACCACCATGCCATCCACGGGGACATTATAAGTCTGCAAGTGATTGCGCACCGCAATGCGACTATGTTGCAGAATGTCCACCGCGGCCATAGTGAAACAGAAAGGAAGAGGTACAAAGAAAACTACGTAGCACAACTGGGTAGTAATTCAGAGAAACCGTTTTGAAAAATTCAATCTTGAAAAGACCTATGTAAGTATAGGTAGGTTTGTCCGACACCGCTGTTAACCGGAAACAATAGTGAAGGTTTTAAGGACTGAAAGCAGCACTACTCAAGTGTCATGTAATAAGACCACCAACGGTTGGGCGCCATGTCGCAGGGATCCTGTTCTCACACAGAACTGTGCATAGAGACTTGGAACCTCAGTGAATTAGAGTGTGCCAAAACTCACCGTAGTAACCAAAATCCCCTACCAGACTAGCAACAGAGTCTCATTGGTTCTTACACACTCCCAATGTTTAGACAAACCAGAACAGGGACTTAGAACACCTCAGGTAACATGGAACACATGAACACTCTTTCGTTATACCAACATATCAATCCAGAACGAGGAGTAAATGAATACACATGCACATTTGAAATGTTTATTTTCTAATGCAGTGTTCTCAAGCGCAGTATCTTAGCTAACACAAGCAAACAAGCAAACATATTATAAGAAAAAAAGTAATCAGCATAGTTACTAGTCCATAGAATACATAGGGAGAAAGCATGTTAAAATGCTAGAGGGAAGAAGGCTAAATTGCACCTAAATCTTACCCTCCCTTGCTAGTATATTATTTTATATATAGGTCTCTTTGGGTTTTAGCAGGGCGGCCCGATACCTCTGATCCTAGTGGAAAGGGATCACATCATCTTCCACCAGCTCTCTGAATGCAAAGCATCATCAAGTGTGTGTGTGTGTGCTCTGCGCAGTGCAATATTAAATGCGCCTAAAGCCAGAGTTTGGCTGCAGCTGCATGTATGTTATGTCTAGAACGTGCGAAGATCAGACCTCACAACAAACACTGTGTTGAAATATCCTTGAAGGCCTCGGCACTCACTGTACAGACATAGCTTACCAAGCAAAGCTGATACAAAAGGAAAAACATATTATTCTTGTGTGAAGCAAAACACTCCACTAGGCTCAAAGCTATAATAACAATATGTGCTGTGTGCAGAAGCAGCAGAATGGTAAATTGGTGTTAAAACTCCTAATAAGCTCATGCTAACTTAACACAGTGTGTAGGCAAAGCATATCTATATGACAGGGGTCATAAACAAAGTTTTGTAAGGGTTGCACAAAGTACTTATTTTTCAAGATGATATCCTGGTTTATGGCTAGGATCAACAAGAACATGACAAGCAGCTGTGGGAGGACTTACATCAATAACAATGTGCTGGCTTGGTGATGAAGAAGGAGAAGTGCAAATTTCGAATAACTTCTGTGAACTACATGGGGCATTCAATTTCCAGAGAGGGAATTAGTCCCAAATTGGACTTGGCTGAAGTCATTATGAAAGCACCTATACCTGAGAATAGAGACCAGGTGCAATCTTTTTTGGACTGGTAGAGTTTTGCTTAAAGTTCATTCCCAATTTTGCCAGTTTGTCTTTGCCACTAAGGTTGTTGCTCAAGAAGAGTGCAAAGTTCCTATGGTCTAAAAAGTGTACTCTCGCTTTTAACAACATCAAGGAGATTATAGGTGATATGCCTACTCTTGGGCACTTTGATGCTTGTAAAAAGACAGTATGCCAACAGATGCCAGTATGCGGGAGCTGGGAGCAGTTCTCCCTCCGATTATGGATGGTAAGCCAAGGATCGCAGCTTTTGCTTCCCGTTCACTGAAGGGAGCAGAGGAGCGATATTCTATATTTGAGCGAGAAGCACTGGCTGTGTACTGGGCAGTTCATCATTTCAAGTTCGACCTGTGGGGCATACCAGTTGTAATCAGATCAGATGTTGGGCCAGATTTACACATGGAGAGGGGTGGATAACTTGTCTCCAAGGATTAAACAATGGATGGAAGATTTAACAGAAATTAATTTTAGAGTAGAATTTGTGCATGGCCCAGTGAATTTAGTAGCAGATTGTCTATCAAGGATGCCTTTAAACCAGTGTGGGGAGGAGGTTGAGAATACTTTAGAGTTGTGGATTTGTAAATCAGCGGTTAATGCTGATGAATGCTTCTTCACATGCCAAGGAGACATGGACTTGAAAGTGCTCAAAGAGTTCACTGTAAGGGGTTTGAACAGAGGACAAGGAGGTGCCAGTGTCTTTGAAGGGTTTTTTAAATGTGAAGGAGGAATTGTGTGTGACTGATGAGAAGTTGTTAAGGGGAAACAGAGTAATACCACCTGGTGGGTTAAGAAATAAGCTTGTTAACTTTGCCCATGGAGGACTTGTGGGAAGGAATTTAACTAAAGCAAGAACTCAGGAATGGTACTGGTGGCCTGCAATGAACCAACACATTAAATAAGTTGTGAAATAATGCTGGGAGTGTGCTAACAGTGATAAGAGTAAGACAACACGTTCGGCTCCTTTGTCAGCAGTGGAGATTCCTCTAGAACCCTGGTCCAAGTTAGGGTTGGTTATTGCTGGTACCTTTGAACTTCTGGCACCTGATGAACGTTATATGCTGTTGTTGGTTGATTATACCTCCTAGTGGGTGGTGACAAAGTGAATACCTTTGGTAAATACTAAAACAGTGATTACATTTCTCTCTGTAGAGTTTTCCAGAGAAGGTAACCCCAAGCATCTCATCACAGATAATGGGGTGCAGTTTGCTTCCGAGGAAAATGTGTCTTTTCCTCAAGGAATTGTCCATTACACATTATATTCTCCACAAGCTAATGATTTGGCGGAAAGTATGAAAAAATTGGGAAAGAGATGTGCACAAAGGGCATTACAGACTAAGGGCCTGCTTTATGAAAACTGTTGCATCGCTGCATGAAAACAGACAGTTTTCACTGTGCCCTCCTTGCGACCTGATGGATGTGTCATATTTACAATATGACGCATCATGTCGCAAGGAATGACAGATAACAGACGCAACTCCAGCAAAGTGTCCTTTCACATGAGGCAAGCCCCATGTGAAAGGGCCTGTGTCAGTCTTACGCCTGCTGTGAGGCAGGTGTAAGATATTGACGCAGTAGCATCCCAGAAGTGGCACAATTAAATCTCATGGATTCCACTGCACTACTTCCACAAGGGTTTTTTGAGGGAACGGCCACCCTGCCTACATTATACCTGATGCAGGTATAATGTAGCGCAGGTCTTTACAGTGCAACGTTCAACAATTTTTACACTGCTGCTGCATCAAAAAAAGTGACTCCACAGCGGCGCAAAAATGACCCAGGGGTTCATAAATAAGCCCATAAGCCCACACTTAAATGCATGCTCAGAGAGATGTAGTGGGCTCATCATAACACACCCAACTGTGTGTCATCGATCTCCACTTTTTCTGTTTTGAGGGGCAGGAAGCCGCATGATAAGTTGAGTCCTGCATGGTTAAGATTGAGTGTGGAAGAGGCAAGGGTGGAGCATATGGAAGAGCAACACTTGTCTAAAAGGACCTCTCGTCAAGAAAAATACAAGGATAGATTTGATAACAAGAATTGTGACCAAAATAGGGTTTGTAAAGTGGGGGAGGAAGTGTTGGTCAGTAAACCGTGATTCTTAAAGAAATTCGCTCCAGATTTATGGGTCCATTTGTTATCACAGAAATGAGAAAGAATGCACTGATGTTGAATTCTGGTGATGTGTGGGGTATGTCTAGACTGGCCAAGTGGCATGGCAGTTCACAGAAGTCAGATAGAACTGCATATGGTGTTGGTTCCACTGATAAACCTGTTTGATTTGAAGGGCCCAATCAAAGTTCAAATAGATGGGAATTTACTAGAAGGTTGAGGTTCCGACCGGTGTGGCACAAGGATTATGCAATGTTATGAATTGTTTTAACTTACGTCTGCTATTCTGATTTTTTTTAAATTCTTGTTGTTGGGTTCATTGCATCCTTTGATGTCTCTTTGCCTCTAAATTAAGTATAATGTTTTGCATTTTATCATCATTTATGTGTTGACTATTCTTTTTATTTGTTTTGTTGTTATTCTTCGTTATAATATTGTATGGGGGAAGATGTGTTTTGGTCTATGTGTCTAGGCTGAGGACTCTGCATGGTTGTTCACCTGGTCACTGTTGCTGGGTAACCTGGGAATAAGTTCCACTAGTAATCAATGACAGCATAATGTGCTGTTCCAGTGCTGGGGGACTGTGGGAGTTGGAAGCGACAGTTAAAACCGAGTTGCTGCAGGGGCTTAGGGGCTGTGTACTGCCAGCTGAATAAAGGCCTGGAAAAGAACTTCATGTGCATGCATTGCTTACAACTTATCACAAACTCATTCAGTTATTAAAAAATGTGTGGTCTTTGAAGAACTTTGGGCAGCCAACGCGTGTTTCGCCTCCTGATGCAATGCACTTGAGGCTTTCTCAAGAACGGGATAGCATTACACAGTGAAAATGAGCGTTGCACATTTTTGCATACAATCATCATGCTAATTTAGGTCAACATAGCAGTGTGAGCACTGCACTTGGGTTAATACATCAAATGCCCAATCATGTAGTATACGGGTGACAATAATATGGTGTTACAGAGCTATTTCCCTAGATTTGAGGATCAAATAATCTAGGTCCATATGTAAGAACACATTTTCCCATAGACACAAAATGGGCAAAAACCTTTGATACATCTGGCTCCTAGTTTATTAAGTAATATGGGGTTACTCAATCTCCTGCTCCTGCATGGCATGCCCAGATTTATTGATACCAGTCACAGTCAGAGTGGCGGAGAGATAAATGAAAGTAGTTGCCTAGTGTAGGAATTAGGCTAGGTCTTTGGAGCAGTATGGTGTGCCTGATAATATTTCGCATTAGGTTGCCTTTGTTGAGGAGTTATTGTAGTGAGTGGTAAGATTGTGTTAAGAGCCGTCCGGTGAAGATACAGTGGTTCTAACAACCATTGGATGGATGGCAAGTATCTTTTTGTTGCTGCATTTGCCCTTAGGGATGGTTGGGTTTGTTGGGATTGGAACGTTATGGATTTTGATTGGGTTTATGTGTTTGTTATCGTCATGGCTGGGGACTGTACCAAAACACCACCCACCCTCCCCGACCCTCTTTTTGAGGGTCATGTAACCTTTCATGCTGGGGTTGCCTATGCCGCCTCTGCCTTGGACAAACTTCCTGACATCTAAAAACGACAGATAGGAAATTCATCTTTTGTAGTGTTAGAGGCTTAAATCATTACCTCAACTTTAGCAGGCATAGGTTTATCTCAAGAAATCTAGTGTTCAAACAACATTATTGCAGAGAATGCACTTTTTTTAGGCCAGAGGTTGATAAACTACATAAGAAATAGAGCAGACATATCATAGCGGCCTGTTATTCCTCTTATTCTCGGGAGAGCTGATTTGGATTGCTTCTGGGATTCTATTTCAATGCAAGATGACTATTTCAGACCATATGCTTAGATATTGTTGGTGTGAGGCATATTGGATGGCATAGATACCTGCATATTGCACATTTACACACCTACACAAACAATATAAGGCATTTTCCCACAACATTATGCATTTGATAGAATCTCATAGCATACATGGCTCCTCTGGGCATGCAACTTTTGATTGGATGTGCCATGGCTAATTGGATAGACAGCCACCTAGGGAGGCAAAAAAGTTGTGAATTGTAGCAATATTTAAACAGATTGATCTAGATATGCAATTGACTGCCATTTAAGAGCCATATCCCAGACACATTTTTTTGCTACTAGTTGGAATTTAGTGTACACTATGGCTGGGAAATGGGATGCTTACATATTTCTTTGAGGGGGGAGTGTATATCTCAGATTGTGGTTGTTAGGTCGATGCTTGAAAACGTGCTCCGCATGAAGGAAGCGGAGGTGGAGCGCTTGGACCAGGATGTAGTTTTAGACCCAGGTAGGGGTTGAGGATCTCTTAGATGCTTAATGCAGGTTGTTGGATACATGGTATAGGCTAGATAAGTACACAGTTACTCAGCAAGGGCAAAAGCTTTTACAGGGAGGGGGGCAAGTCAGGCAGATTTTCAGCTTGGCTTTTCAAAAGGGAGAGACCCCCACACCCCTATTTCAAGACAGTAGCAAGAAGCAGGGGATGGACATTATTTTGAGGGAAGGGATAAATGAGAATGCAAGAATACCGTGAGTTTATTTACACATGTGTACAAGACACATTTATAGGGTTCATACTATGTTAGCTGACTGGCATGTGTTTGTCATCCTTGAGACCAAAGTGGTGGGTGTCCGATCCCACGTCCATGTGACAAGCTCTAATTATTTTAATGTAGAAGAGAGATAGAGACCCAACTCTGACGTCCTACCTCCTAACATCCCTTATCCATTTTAAACACAAATGCCAAAATATTTAGCAAAGCGCAAACTAACAGGCTGCCAAGAGTCACGTGTACTCTGATTCATATGGATCAATCAGGTTTTACACCAGGTAGAAGCGCAGTGCACACCTTAAGGAGTATAACCCGTGTATTATCTTCAATGATGGGGGTCTCTCGAGCTGCTAGTGCTGGAAGTTTCAGATGTCGAACAGGCCTTTGACACAGTAGCGTTGTACTACCTGTGGGCTGTGTTTGATCATATTTGGTTTGGACCCAAGTTCTGCACCCAAATGCAACTGTTGTATGAACAGCCCACAGCTAGGATGCGTATGGGAAAGTGGGTGTCTGCAGAGTGGACAGTTCAGATGGGGACATGGCAGAGGTGGCTGTTTTTGCTGATGTTGCCATTGCCATGGAGACACTGGGGTGCCATCTCCATGCTTCTCTGGGGGAATGGGGTGTTAGGGTCAGATTTGATCTCCTGCTATGTGGATAATACATTACTGCACTTGTGGGACCCGGGTGTGTCAGTTCTAGTTCTCCTTTCAGAATTGACCCAGTTTGGTGAGGTTCCTGGCTTAAAACTGAATAGACATAAATCATAGCTCTACCCGTTTGAGAGGTTGAGGAGCCTGATCCCGGAAAGGTAACCTGGAGTAGGGATTAAATGGATGTTTGAGCATTTTCAATACTTAGGTGTTCAGGGGCATGAATATGGGGTGAGTGTTAACTGAACTGACCGCCTCAGTGTCGTTTTGGAACAAATTGCCACTATCTTTTGTGGACCAGATAGCAGTGGCCAAGATGATGTTATTTCCCCAGTGTTTAGACACAATACTGAATATGATGTGCCTTTTGCGCAAAAGGCTCTTACGAGAATTAGATCGATTTCTCAACTCTCTGGGTTGGCAGGGGAAACGCAGCTGTGTTAAACTTGACATTTTAAAACTCCCTTGGAGGAAATGTGGGCTGAGATTTCTGGATCTCTTGTAGTTGGCAGCTACACAGCTGTCAAATGCAATTCACTGGTTTGATCTACCTGCTGAATGGGGGAAGAGATTCCTGTTCACGTCTCATCCCCTTCATTCATTACCCAAGACCTTCATGTTAGGATCACAAGCATGATTCTCTCTTCCATGTATTGTTAGGTGGTGGTAGTGTTGCAGGGTAATCGCAGGGGTTTTGAAGAGACCACCCTATGATGCTAACATTCCACTAAGGGTAATGAAGCCTTTAAATATATCTGCACTACAATTTCAGTCCCAGAGTGGCAGGATGTATGATGCACGGCAGTGGGCGATTTAATATAAATGAGCAATTCCTTACCTATGACCAAGTGAGAGATGCTTTCGAATTTAGCCCCAGACAGTTTTTATAACATGCACTTATGATACAGATGCCTAGACATTGCTAGACCACTTTCCCTGAGGAGTCAACGACAAATGAAGTGATGGGCAGGAGTTTGCTTCTAGAAGGGTGTAGATGTGTGGTGACTAATTTGTATGCAGATAGGTGGGCATGCAACTGTGGCTGATAATAGATGTTCGAGCATCAGTCCAGAACCATTATCAGATGTAAAAAGGGTGTGAGCAGGTGAAGACCATCTCCCCTAATACGCGCTTCAAGCTAATCCATATTTTATTTTCTCCATATGATCACCCTAAACAAAACTGACATGGATCTACCTTTAAATGATGTTGGCATACCACAGATGTGCAGGGGGCAGACTTTCTGCATTTGGTTTGGGGTTGGTCTTGAGTGGTAACATTCTAGGACTCTGTTGTTGAGAGCTGCACAACGCTTGTTGGGCATATTCCCTACCTCATGGTCCTTAAAGATCAGGCATGTATAGAAATGCTATGCATGGTGTTAGCTAAGCACACAATTGCCATTCACTGGGTCTTTGCTAGGAGCCCCTGCCATGAGGCATGGAAAAAGGATTTGCTTGAATGGGCAGTGGCAGATGAACATCACCTAAAGAGTACAATAAAGGATACATGATAGATGAAAGTTCTTGCTGTATGGGCTCAGATCCTTATTAAATTAATAAACTCCCTCAACAATAGACCACGTTGAATTAGAATGCATAACTTGGTGATTTCTCTAGGGAGATTATAGGGTGTGGTTTATATGTAGCATGTTAGGGGCACTAATTATATGGGTGGGGTGGGAGAGTATAGAAGTTACGGTGGAAGTACATATACATATAAGGCTTTGTTTCAACACTTTTTTCTTTGTGTTTGTTTTGTTTCCTGCTAAAATGCTATCACAATTCAAATAATCTTTATTTGGATACAAGTATCCATAAAAGCACAGTTCATCACCACCACTAGCAAAAATACAGTACAGGTTTAAAAGCGCATAGATCTACATTAACCCCTTGGGCGCGTCCGCGATTCTGCGCCTGCGCGGCGTGTTTCGAAGTGGGCGGGATCATGACGGCCCCCAGCCTTCATCAGCACACGAGCCCCGTGATGCATGACGGCTGGGGGCCGTCATCAGCATCGAAGGGGTTAAAATCCAAACAAATACAATATTACAACAGTAAATTTCCAAGTAAAAAGAATAAAAAATGGCATTAAAAATGGGTTAGACCGGCATACAAGATCTATCAGCATTAACAGCATAGTGCAAATATGAAATTAGGCAAGAATACAAAGTCAGCAGCATATTATCAATAAAGTGCCATAGTGTTTAGCAGCATTAGCAGCATGGTGCAGATATGATTAATTGTAACCACCCATCTTGGTCATGCCAATAGTAGCAACAACATACAAGATACTTTGTTTATGAGCAGTATTAACAACATCGGCATAGGATGGGTTTATATGTAGAAAAAAGGGCGATGATAGCTGTATTCCGCTGGGCAATGTTATTGTACACTTATCACATTATAATTCGTGCATGGAGGCACGTGAGCGTACCGCTGCTTGTAAAAACCCGCTCACCCAGCAAATCAAATCATCACTTCCAAGCTGTAAAATTTCAAAATGTGCGGATTTAAAATCAAGAATTGACAATGCTTTAAAATACGGAATCAAATAGTGTTTAGTGTAGTTTGCATAAAACTTGCAAAAGAATAAGAAGAGTATCACTGCTTGTTTGCTACCAATGCCGCAAGGGCAATACGTCTGCTCAAGATTGTTACTAAATCCCAAAGGGAAACAGAGTAGATATTTTATGCTGCCATCCCTAATGGGAAGAGTAAACTCCTGTTTCATCGCCCAATATTCTTCAAGAGGTATTTACATGGCATATGAGGTTGGGTGCCCGGTACCTCCAGAAGTGACATGTACCTAGCAACCGATGGTTTTAGTTTATGTCTTTCTTCGTTGTACAAATCGTACAGCGCCTCCCTAAGTGATTTTTTGCTTATACCCTCTAGGGCTAGAGGAAGTAAGAAGATTTTTTCCATCTTCACGCTGGCTAAACCTTTCCTGACCACAGCAAGCCAAGGTATGGAGCCGCCCTTGTCGCACTTAAGGCAATCTGTAATTATCTCTCTTGTTAAGATTTCTGCAGGGTTCTGCCATATTTGTAGCCAAAATATAGCAGGGCGGGACCTGATAAAGTCCTCTACATATCCTAAAATCAATTCCCTATGACATATGTAGGTTGGAGAAGAAATTTGGGCCTCAAGAATTTTTCTACAGAATCTGTTTTCTTCTGTTTTGGATCCCGTTGCAGTTTGTGTATCCCCAGACTTCCACGCCATAAGTGGCCGTTGGGACACATTGCAGTTTATAAATCTTTGTTAAGGCTAGGGCCGCATGTGCTTGCCATGATCCTAACTCTGAGAAAACTCAGAAAAAACTAGGCCCAGATAGAGAAAAGTGCTTGTGCGTGTTAGGGATTCGCTACCGGAAGTTATAAAGTTAATGCAGTGTTTTTTCGGGCCGCAGGTCATTATGTACGATTTCTTAAAGTTGGTACAAAGCTCCAGATCGGCCATGAAGGCCAGAAAGCCTGTGACTAAAGTGCGCAGTACATTGGGCGTGCGGATCATCAGGACTGCATCGTCTGCGTATAAAAGCACGGGGAGTAATTTACCATTAATTTTGGGGACGTCATTGGTCAATTTAGACAGGGAATTATGTAGTTCATTTATATAAAGAATAAAAAGTAGGGGGGTAAGAACACATTCCTGTCTAACCCCTCTACCAATAACAATGTCCCGAGAGACTTCCCCATCGTTAATAATCTTCACCCGTGCTTTAAGTCCCTGTGCAAATGTGCCAAAAAATAAACCAAATCCTCGGCCAACCCATAATTTAAAAGGACCACCCATAAACGAGATCTATTAACAAAATCAAATGCTGATGTGAGGTCCATAAAACCCAGGAATACTGGTGACTTTTGTGCAATCATGTATTTACCCAAAATAAGGTTTAGATTCAAGAACTGTTCAACAGTTCCAACATTACTTCTGAAGCCCAGCTGACAGTGGATAAAAATGTGGTTGTCTTCAGCCCAAGTCCTAATCCTATTGAAGACAACCCTACCCAAGATCTTCAATGTATTGTCTATCAAGGAAATTGGGCGATAACAGCTGGGGTTGGATCAATCTCCTTTTTTGAAGATGGGCACGATGATACTAGTCAACCAGGTACTCGGGATGACTGTGTTGGTCAAATTATTAAAAGCATTGCATAGGAGAGGTGCCCAAAAATCCGGTTCGTGTTTTATAAGATTGATTGGGAGCCCATCCAGTACTGGGGCTTTATTCCCTATACTTTGGGATATGGCATCCTCAACTTTGGTTACAGTTATAATGACTTTTGTGACTGATGGACTAATATTAATGTTGGAGGTCATTAAGGGTACCGTATAGATTCCGGCAAAATGCGCCTCCCATGATTCGCTCGTGATGTTACAGCTTAATGGAGTAATATTCAGGCCTCTGGATCTCATGCTTTCACTGCCTTCCAGAATCCAATTCCGTCGCTAAGTGAGGCAGCGCTAGCAAGATTGACCCAACGCTCTTTTAATAACTCATCTGTGCGTATCCTGGTCGCTTTCTTATAGCAAGCTCTTAATGATCTGACTAAAATTGGGTGTAGCCGCTAATTCTACACGCAGTTCTCTGTTAGCCCGCGAGCATGTGCCATCGAACCATTTAGATTTCTTGCTAATATTAATGACTGGTCTTGAGATTATATGTTTGATGACAGCACATAGGCTACTAAATGCCTCAATAATCCCTACATCAAAGGTGCTACTTGATAAACATGTTTCTATGAGTGAAGGATACAGCTTCATCATGTTTGCAAATAATGCTTTGTTATCTATACCCTTCCAGATCACTCTGAGTTTGTCAGTGGATGCCACTAAATGTTTAGCCCCTACATCTCTTGCGCTACTAAGTTTGGGGGAAAGTTTAATAATTGTCGAAATTGGGTTGTGATCGCCTTGGCTGGAACTTAAAACCTCCGCCTTTACTAATATGTTTGACAATGAGGACGATATAAAAACATAGTCTATTGTGGATGAACAACCACATCCCCTATAAGTTGGCAATGAGCGGTTATTATTTGGGTGTACTCCAACCTTTTCCATTACGTTGGTTAAATTACACAGGGATAAATGGTTCTGAAGTTCCACCCCTCTTTTACATGTGGGCTCCCTGGCCGGAGTGACGGTAATGATATCAATATTACTGGAAAGTCGTGCATTAAAGTGACCGCCTAGGCAGATTCCATCCAGCTTATCGTGCGCGTATTGATGTTCTAAATTGTCGATAAACTCAAACAAATTAATAAAATTCCTGTTTGGTAGTGATGTAAAGTCATTACTATAAAAATTAATAAAACAAATTGTGGCTTGAAAGTTCTCATTGTTTGTCACAAGGGATTTTATGCTACCCCCGGCTGAAATATTTATCCATGCCGAAAGACCACCACACGGTCAACCGGTTTTGGGGCTTGCTACGATGCTATTGTTACACACAAACCCTTCTAGGAATAGTTCCCTTGTGCACCATGTCTCCTGGAACATTAAGATGTCATATTTATGAACCAGATCAACCCACTCCGTTAAATTTAGCTTGGCTGCTAATCCTTCAATGTTCCAGCTAAGCACGCCTATGTTAGAAACTTGGGATCTAGGATCGATTGCAGTGGGGCGATTAGTTAGAAATTCCATAGACTCAGGAGCAACAGATGATCAGTTCGATAGTCAGTCCAGGTTATCTAAACTGGACAGAACAGCGAACCTATTCTGTGAAGTGTGTATAGGGATAGTGGGGATACGTGGAACCTGGGGAGGTTTATAAAAATACCCCAGGGGTAGTGAGTGAATGAGAGTTAAGGAGTTGTTATGAGTAATTTGTGCGCGCCATAGCCATTTTACCAACGGAGGACATCTAAAGTTTACAATATTAAAATCTGCTGTGATGTTCTTTTGGGAAGATCCCACCCATCCCACTCGTCGAACCATTAATATCTCGCCGGCATTTGTCGTCCCTAGGCCTTTGTGTTTAAATAACCAGTCGACACTATTGTTCCGGAGTTGCTCCCAAGACTCAGTTTGATATTTCTTTAGGGGAGGGACGCCAGCTAGGACTACGACATAAGGGCAGGCTTCGGGTGGTAAATGAAGGACATCTGCAGATGGCTTGTTGACAGAATGATCTAAAATGGGAAGAGTGTTTGGTGCCTTTACAATGTTTGTGATTGTGGGGTCCAGCGGCATAGAGTTTACAGATGCTGGATTGCAAAGCATACTATTGCTAATGGTATTATGGCCAGATGCAGCACTTGACAAAGGCATTGAGCTAGAAGTTGGTTTGGAGTAAGGATTACATTTATAATTACCACAAGGGGGTGTGGCTAACTGCCAAGCATGGCGGACGTGAAATAGAGTAGCTCCGTGCCAAGCCAGATACTTAGCTCAATTATCCTGTCAGAATGGGGCAGTTTTGAACTCCAAATACCTGCCAAATTGAAGTGGAAAAACCACTGGACGGACGGACCGCAAGCTGGGATCTGCGACTGCCGCCTCTCCATATACCGGGAACTGCTCTACTGTTGCCGAGGGGTGAGGTCGGAAGGGGGAGAGGATGTGAACCCCGGAGGACGCGGGGCCCCGAAGGCACGTCCAGAAGATATAGTGGACTTTCCCCACCCCCCTCCCTCCTGCTCAGGTTTATTTGGTGTACTATAGCGGGCGATACCAGACACGCATGACGTGTGGCTGTGAAGTCGGATGCAACGGGTCCTGTTCGCGAATGAGGCACGAGAGCAAAATGGCGCCCGGGAATCGGAGCTCCTAATAACCGACGGTGTGAATCGCTGCGGAGAGGTCGCTGCTCCCGAGAAATGCGGGCGACACTATGCGAAAGAGAGCGAAGGAGGAACACGCACACGTGGAGGTGAGGGGGTGAAGAGACAGGGAAAATGGGATTGTTTGGAGGCCGTCCTGCAGACTCTGCGCCCATCCCCCATTGCAGGTTTATATTTGATTGACCCCTGTGTGCGAGAGAGGAAACTGCTGGGAGACGGTGCTGTGACTCGCGACCGTCTAGAGTCCGCGGTGTCTGCGTGGGAGCGCTGGAACACCCACTGAAACCTGGGCGAACTTGATAACTGGAGCGTTAGTAGCAGTGCATGGTTAACATAGAGAGAGCAGTATGTACCGAAGGTGAACGTGCTGGACTACCCAAGAATTTGTACAGGTACGGCAGAGGGGTAATATATAGAACCTGGTGGGACCTGGGTGTGCTGGTGCCTCCCCCCCCCCTTTTTGTGACATCGGGCCTAAGGCACATGATCCGACTGCATGGCGAATGTTAGACGGACCGGGAGGGTCGGCCGAGGTTACGGGGAGAGGTCTCCAGGGAGAGCCGTCTCCAACGACTGTACAGATAAGTAACTTCCCCCCCACAGACGGACACCACACAAGGTTGAAGGTTAACGAGACTTTATATGCAATTCTTAGGTTACGATGATGGATACAAGGAGGTCTGGACTCAGGGGTCCCCTCGGTTCTAGTCTCTGGTTTAGGAAAGGGGTAGCGGGACAGTCTTAGTTACCAATGAGTACAAAATAGCTCTCAATCCTCGAGCTCGGCGTTCTAGATGATCGGGCCGTGGAGGAGCCAAGCAGGTCCCGAGATGGATGAAGGAAGGACGACGGTCCGCGGCGGAGCCTGCAGGTCCCGGTGGAAGATGACGGTTACAACGGTCCGCGGCCACGCCAGCAGATCCCGACGACGATGAAGGATGAAGGTTACGACGACTGTGGCAGCGCCAACAGGCAGGACGATGGTGCACAGGACAGAGCTATGGCAGCGCCAGTAGTCCGTCCAGGATGAGTTCCTCTTTACGTCTCTCGACTCCAAGATACAACTGCCTTCCTGCTCTGGAGCTGCCCCAGTTATAGGGCTGGTGTGCTTTGATGTCCGGACCCTCGCACTTGGAGGTCGGGAGGTCCGGGATGGGGGAGTCCAGACACCCAGCAGGGGGGTGGAGCCAGCGCCCGGGGAGGCGATGGGCGAGTGGCACTTGGTGGGGGAGAGCCATCGGCACCTCTTTCTCCCATTGACTTGTCAAGTAGTCCGCTCACCTCCTGGGTGGATGGTGGTGCCGGGATGTCTGAGGCCGGGCCAGGCCCAGGGTTGAGGTCGATCGGGGGCCAGGCGGCCTCGTGGTGGAGTGTCCAAGATGGCGCCCCAGGATGGGCGCGTGGGCCGGCAGTGGATCGGACCCACGAGGTCGACATGCTCGAGGGCAGGGGTCCCTGAGGGGACGGAGGACGTGCAATGGTGGTGTGTGGTACTTGCGTGACCGGGCTCGGGCCTGGTTGGGCCGGGGGAGAGCGGCCCTTCATGTGGCCTGTCCAACATGCGTCCCCCCCAGCTGAAGGCGGGGAGAGTTACCCATCCTCTTGGGGACTCTCCTCGTCGAGGCGGAAGAACCGGGACAGGCCATCCGCGTTGGCGTGATCTGGCCCAGGCCGGTGTTCAACTGTGAAGTCCATACCTTGTAGGGAGATGGACCAGCGTAGTAACTTTGGGTTTTCCCCCCGCATCTGCATCAGCCACTGCAGGGGTCGGTGGTCGGTCTGCACCCGAAAGTGGGTGCCGAAAAGGTAGGGCCGGAGTTTCTTGAGGGCCCATACCACAGCGAAGGCCTCCCTCTCTATGGTGCTCCAGCGTTGCTCCCGTGGTAGGAGTCTCCGGCTGATGAAGGCCACCGGTTGATCAAGGCCTTCGGTGTTCACTTGAGACAGGACTGCCCCAATGCCCTGGTCGGAGGCGTCCGTCTGGACGACGAACTCCCGGCTGTAGTCTGGGGCCTGGAGCACAGGGGCGGAACACATGGCGGCCTTTAATTGTTCAAATGCAGTTTGACACTCTGGGGTCCAGGTGACTTTCTTGGGTTGGTTCTTTGACGTGAGTTCTGTGAGGGGCCCCACTATGGTACCATAGTCTTTTACGAACCTTCGGTAGTAGCCCGTGAGGCCCAGGAAGGCTCGTACCTCGGTTTGGGTGATGGGGGGCTGCCAGGCCTGGATGGCGGCAATTTTCAGCTGTAGCGGGGCCACTAGGCCGCTTCCCACCTGGTGTCCGAGGTAGGTTACAGACCCTTGCCCAATTTGACACTTGCTGGCCTTGATCGTGAGGCCAGCTCGCTGAAGGGCTTGCAGCACTGCTCGGAGGTGGTGGAGGTGCTCGGTCCAATGGTGGCTGTATACAGCGATGTCGTCTAGGTAGGCGGCGCTGAATCCTTCGAGCCCCGCTAGGACCTGATTGACGAGCCGTTGGAATGTTGCTGGGGCATTCTTCATGCCGAAGGGCATGACCGTGAAATGGTAATGGCCATCGGGGGTGGAGAAGGCAGAACGTTCTTGCGCCCGGGGTGTGAGGCCGATCTGCCAATAGCCTGCTGTCAGGTCGAAGATGCTGAGGTAGCGGGCAGCTCCCATTCGGTCGACTAGTTCATCTGCCCGGGGGATGGGGTGCGCGTCTGTTCTGGTGACCGCATTCAAGCCCCGGTAGTCGACGCAGAACCGGAGTTCTGGTGTGGTGCCGGGGGCAGCTGCTTTGGGGACCAGTACGACAGGGCTGGCCCAGGGACTGTCTGAGGGCTCGATGACCCCGATCGTGAGCATCTTGGCTATTTCTTCCTGGATGCAGGCCCGTACCCGGTCTGGCACGCGGTAGGCTCGGTGGCGGATAGGGGGGCTGTCCCCGGTATCCACATCGTGCACACACCAGGAAGTGACACCCGGGGTGAGGGAGAACAGGCTGGCGAACTGTGATAGGAGGGCTTGACACTCCTGGCGTTGTTCTCTGGTGAGGGCCTCTGAGAGCCGGACCCCATCCACGGAGCCGTCTTGTTCTTGAGTCCGTAGGAGGTCAGGGAGAGGCTCGGAGTCTTCTTCAACCCCAGTGTCTGTGGCCATCAGGAGGCTGAGCTCTGTTCGCACAAAGTGGGGCTTTAGTCTGTTAGCGTGGAGGACCCGGAGAGGGTTCCGGGAGGATTCCATGTCGATGAGATAAGTGGCAGGACCCTTGCGCTCTATTACTTTGAAGGGCCCCGTCCATTTGTCTTGCAGGGCGCATGGTTCAGTGGGGGACATCACCCATACCTGTTGGCCAGGTTCGAATTCAATGGATGAGGCGTTCTGGTCATACCATTTTTTCATGTCCTCTTGACTGGCCTCTAGGTTGGCCTTCGCTAGTTCTCTGAACCGCCGGGTCTGGTTGCGGAGGGTGAGGAGGTACCGGAAGACATCTGGAGGGTTCTTTAGCGGAGGCATCTCCCAGCCTTCTTTGACGAGACTGAGCGGCCCTCGCACTGGGTGTCCATATAGCAGTTCAAATGGGCTGAAGCCCAGGGATTTCTGGGGGACTTCTCGATACGCGAAGAGGAGGCACGGCAGCAGCACATCCCACTGGCGACGGAGGGGCTCTTCCAACCCCCCGATCATTCCCTTTAGCGTGCGGTTGAACCGCTCAACGAGTCCGTTCCCTTGAGGGTGATAGGGGGTTGTGAATCTGTAGGTGACCCCGCACTGTTGCCAGAGGGACTTCATGTATTTGGAAATAAAGTTCGTGCCTCTGTCGCTGACGACTTCTCGGGGGAAGCCCACACGGGAGAAGATCCCCATCAGGGCCCGGCCGACCACCGGGGCTCTCACAGTTCGCAGAGGAACAGCCTCAGGGTAGCGGGTGGCGTGGTCCACTAGCACCAGGATGAATCGATGGCCTTGTTTTGTGCGTGGGTCCAAGGGCCCCACAATGTCTATTCCGACTCTCTCAAACGGGGTAGTGACCACGGGAAAAGGTTGCAGGGGAGCCTTTAGTTTGCGGCCGCTCTTCCCACTGGCTTGGCACGTGGGGCAAGATCGGCAATGCTGGTGCACATCGTTTCTCATTTTGGGCCAGAAGAAGTGGGTCACTAGGCGACTGTAGGTTTTATCTTGTCCCAGATGTCCTGCCAGGGGGACATCGTGGGCCAGGTTTAACAGGAAGTCTCTGAAACGGAGGGGTACCACTAGTACTCGGTTGCTCCCCAGCTCGGCGATTCTTTGCTCGCTGTACAGCAGATCATTGTCCCAGTAGACCCAATGAGTTCCGGGGGTATCCCCTGCGCTTTGGGCGAGCGCTTGCTGGCGGAGTCCCTCGAGGGAGGGACAGGTCTTCTGTTCTTTGCGAAATTGTTCTTGCGTGGGCCCCCCTTCTTGAGGCCACTGGTCGAGGTTAGCGAGGTCGGTAGATTGAGCTGGTTCGGCGGGAATGTTACGGTCGGTGGTTTCGGCCGGGGCGACCGGAGGCGGTGGCGCCGGCCATTCGGGTTCTTCTGGCTGGTGGTTGGCACGGGCGGCCATGGAACGGGTGGTGACGCACGCCCAGTCTGGGACGCCCAACATCCCCAGGTGTTCCTTTCGCTCCACGGCGGCCCACGGAGAGCTTTCCAGGTCATTGCCCAGGAGGCAGTCTACGGGGGCATCGTCTCGGACCGTCACTTTCAACATGCCGGAGACCCCCCCCATTCGAAGGGGACGCAGGCCATCCGACACAGGCTCTCCGAGTTATCGGCTGATCGTACAGGGCAGAGAATGTTCGGTAGATACTGTTCTGGGGCCACCAGGTGACAGCGGACGGCTGTTACACTGGCCCCGGTGTCACGAAGGGCTTCGGCCTGGTGTCCATTGATGCTCACCCATTGGCTGTACTTCTGGGTGTTAGCGGGTAGGGGGACCCGCGGGACCACGTCTTTCCCCCCTAAGCAGGCTAGAGTCATGGCGGCTGGCTCCCACTCTTGATGCTCTTGTTCGTACTCTTCCTGTTCCTCGGAGATCTGTTCTTCCCCTAGGGCTGCAGCGGCCACTTGGCGGGGTCTTGGGCTCTGGTACTGCGGGCAGTTTGGGTCGTTCGCATAGTGGCCGACTCGTTGACATCGGTGACACGTGACATTGGCTCTGTACCCCGGTCGCGCTGGGGTGCTGCCCCGGTTGGCCGGGGGGGTGGTGTTGGTAGTGGGGGCGACCGGGGCGTTGTCTCTTCCTCGCCCTTGGCCCCCTCCTCCTCCTCTGGGTCGGTGCTGACCATTGTTGTTCCGGTTCTGTTCGTAGGACCCATTCCGGCCCACTCTGGTGATCTCCCACCGGTCAGCTTCGGCTGCGAGCTGCCGGGGATTCGTTAACTTGCTGTCGAGGAGGTGTTGGCGGAGTTCAATGAAGCAATTGTTCGACAGATGCTCCCATACCATCAGGTTAAATAGTTGCTCGTAGGTCGTGACGTTGCTTCCTCGGATCCAGCCCTCGAAGGCTCGGCTAAAGTATGTTACATAGTCCACCCAAGTTGTACCCGGGATGCGGGTGCAGTCTCGGAACCTCTGACGGTACATCTCGGGTGTGAGACCATAGCGGGTGAGGAGGGCCGCTTTCATATGGTCGTAGGAGGTCATCTGGTGGTCCGGGAGCTGTAGTAGGGTGTCGCGGCCCTCATTGAGGAATCTTCCCCAGAGACCGGCTCCCCAGTCGCTTCTATCGATCCGGTGTGCAGTCATAGCGATTTCATAGGCTTTAAACCATTGCTGGATGTCGTCCTCTCTGAAGTATTCTCGGACAACATCCTTGGGGATGTGTACCTTTTTGTCTGTGGCCCCTGGGGTGGGGGGTCGCTCGGGCACCCCTGCTTCTTTATTCTGCTTGCGTAGGTTGATCTCGGCTAGGTTTCGTTCGTGTTCGTACGCTAGTTTTTTTTCCTCGAGCTCCCTTTGTCTCTGTTTCTCCTCTCTTTCTTCTCGGAGACGCAGGTGCTCTAAGTTGATTTTTTGTTCGGCCAACTTAAGTTCAACGTCCATTTTAAGTCGGGCCATTTCTAGTTCGTGTAGTCGGGTCCTTTCTCTTTCCTGGATCTCGTCTTGCGAGAGACCCGTTCTTTGCTCTTCCGGGGCCGTGGTCGTTTTTTCTACGGTGCTTTGATCAGGGGTTCCGGCAGCCCCGGTTTCTGCCCAAGATTCTAGGGCATGCTTAAAATCGTCCTTGGTACTCAGTCCGGTGGTAGCGATACCCAGTTCGATGCAGAATTGTTTAAGTTCACGATGGTTGTACTCCCCCAATTTCTCCATTTGGAATTTCTCGGTTGATCCGCTCTCTTTCGTGGTCATTGTGACTCCGTCGTGGGGTGAGCTACTCTCTGTACGTTTATGCGGTGATTCGGATCGCGCTGCTGGCCACCAATGTTAGACGGACCGGGAGGGTCGGCCGAGGTTACGGGGAGAGGTCTCCAGGGAGAGCCGTCTCCAACGACTGTACAGATAAGTAACTTCCCCCCCACAGACGGACACCACACAAGGTTGAAGGTTAACGAGACTTTATATGCAATTCTTAGGTTACGATGATGGATACAAGGAGGTCTGGACTCAGGGGTCCCCTCGGTTCTAGTCTCTGGTTTAGGAAAGGGGTAGCGGGACAGTCTTAGTTACCAATGAGTACAAAATAGCTCTCAATCCTCGAGCTCGGCGTTCTAGATGATCGGGCCGTGGAGGAGCCAAGCAGGTCCCGAGATGGATGAAGGAAGGACGACGGTCCGCGGCGGAGCCTGCAGGTCCCGGTGGAAGATGACGGTTACAACGGTCCGCGGCCACGCCAGCAGATCCCGACGACGATGAAGGATGAAGGTTACGACGACTGTGGCAGCGCCAACAGGCAGGACGATGGTGCACAGGACAGAGCTATGGCAGCGCCAGTAGTCCGTCCAGGATGAGTTCCTCTTTACGTCTCTCGACTCCAAGATACAACTGCCTTCCTGCTCTGGAGCTGCCCCAGTTATAGGGCTGGTGTGCTTTGATGTCCGGACCCTCGCACTTGGAGGTCGGGAGGTCCGGGATGGGGGAGTCCAGACACCCAGCAGGGGGGTGGAGCCAGCGCCCGGGGAGGCGATGGGCGAGCGGCACTTGGTGGGGGAGAGCCATCGGCACCTCTTTCTCCCATTGACTTGTCAAGTAGTCCGCTCACCTCCTGGGTGGATGGTGGTGCCGGGATGTCTGAGGCCGGGCCAGGCCCAGGGTTGAGGTCGATCGGGGGCCAGGCGGCCTCGTGGTGGAGTGTCCAAGATGGCGCCCCAGGATGGGCGCGTGGGCCGGCAGTGGATCGGACCCACGAGGTCGACATGCTCGAGGGCAGGGGTCCCTGAGGGGACGGAGGACGTGCAATGGTGGTGTGTGGTACTTGCGTGACCGGGCTCGGGCCTGGTTGGGCCGGGGGAGAGCGGCCCTTCATGTGGCCTGTCCAACAGCGAACCTCTCAACAACCTGTGGTGCTGTTATCTTGGGCCCTGATGTACTGTGATACTAATAATGACTACAGCCCTATAATCTAACAAAGTGGAACTGCGCTCAAACGTTGCCTCGATAGTGTGAGAGTTGTGCTAAGGACCTGCGCAAGCAGTGGACTGCTGCTGGTAGGACTACTAGCGACGCAGGATCAGAGTGAGGGGTCACTCACGTCTCAACTTCCGGATAGGGACCTAACCTGGATCGGTACTTTACTGGTGCCCCCACCTCACGTGATTGGTCCGGGACAGCTGAGTACTTGAATGGACTCCATGCAGGAATAAAACAGGACCGGCGACTGTGGAATACATAGGGTGACCACTGGTGGTTTCGGCAGATCTCGAGTGGAAGTGCTACAGGCCCTGAGCAAATAGGAGACATAAGACACCATGGGGCGCACTAGAACGCAGCAGCAGGACCCGCCTGCGTTGGAGACTACGGGTGCAGCTCTGTTGAGTAGCCAGACGCATGATTCGGATGTGGATGTGACCCCCCCACGGCTGAGGAGCAACCTATTGACAAGTTGGACCTCATTTTGAAGGAAATACAGGACACGCGCTTAGCAATGGAAACGCAATTGGCTCGCTATCCACTAGTTTCAATCTGCTACGAGCAGACCACAAAAAACTGGCGGAGAAGGTGCAATGCAATAAAATCGCCATTGATGATTTGATACCTCGGCAAAAGTAAGGAGGCAACTGAAGGGACTTAAGGACAATGTGGACGATGCCGAAGGGAGGTCCCGTAGAAACAAAGTACGGATTCTGGGAATACCGGAGAAAAGTGAAGGACGCAACCCTACGCAGTGTGTGGAAACCTGGCTGAAGGAACATGGGGCGAAAGAAGGTCTCTCAGAAATGTATTGCGTAGAGAGAGCGCACAGAGTGCCTCCTAGACCTCCTCGCCCCGGGGCGCCTTCGAGATCCCTGATCGCCCGTATTTTGAACTACAAAGATCGCTACAGAATTCTGAGAGTGGCGCAGGAAAATGCTCCTATCCGATTTGAAAACAAAACAATCTCCTTGTATCCAGACTTTACAATGGCGGTCCAGAAGACCAGAGCTACGTTTCAAGACGTAATAATAGAAATTAAGAGCGCACAACTTCAAATATGCTTTGCTCTTCCCAGCCAGATTGGAGGTGATTCACGGCCAGAAGTCAATTTTCTTTGAGGACCCAGGAGAGGTAGCAGACTGGCTTGAGATAACTTTCTCCCCCCTCGTCACGCAGGCCTTCCCCACACGCGACGGATCTATACGCTCAGTGGGGCGACAGGATACAGCACCAGATCCAGTGCTTACTGAACACCGGAGGACGGAGAATGGGAAGACTCCGTCGATGGAACAGATCACGGACAGTCAAAGGGACACACTACTGACGGCGGCAGCACTGGCGGAACATGATGCAAGGACCTGAGATGTTTCCATTCACTCATCGGATGGGGTGACAGCCCGGACGGAGTCCGAATCCAACCTAACTCTGTTCCGTTCCATAACTGCACAAACGGCGGACAATTACTGAACTGAGGAAGTGGCCCAGACAAGATTGGTATCGTATGATGTGCTAACTAGTGGCTTACTCTACTGCTGATGTAATACATTGCCCCGTTCTGTGTATAGATGCACTGATCTCTCATGGGTTTGTGCTGGGGCGGTACAAATGGGATATGTGATCTGTGTGAATGGCAGACAATCCATGGTGGTTACCTACCCCTCTGTGGCGACCACCTTGTGGTATGCTACTGGTGGAACACTGGTTATGTTGTTGGTTATAGTTAGGTCCTTCTTTGTTAATAGGGGGAACCAAGTATTGGGGTTTTTCAGTGTTTTTATGAGCTCAGCAATAATTATTGTGACTATGTCCGGACACAATAGATCCTGCAGACATGGAAGACCACCACATAAGAGACCTAATGGCGCATCCCGATAATTATAAATGCACCTCCTGGAATGTTAGAGGACTAGGCTCAACTCAGAAGAGGCATAGGCTATTGGCCCAATTGAATAGGAGAAGGGTGAATGAGGCATTTTTACAGGAGAGGCATTTAAATCGAGACGAGGCTACGAAGTTAGTCAAGAAATGGAGGGGACAACTATTTTTTACTTCCTATTCGGCATTCGCTAGAGGGACAGCGAATTGGCTTCGGAATGGCACACCATTCAAACTCATAGAACAAAAGATTGACAAGGAGGGCAAATACGTGCTTTTACATGGGTTATTAGATGGAGAACACATCGTACTGGGGAGCATTTACACTCCAAACACGGAGCAGAGCAAGTTTTGGGAGGTTTTGACAACACTGTTATTGGGATGGGAAGGATATCCGTGGGTGATTGGGGGTGATTTTAATGCGGTTCTAGATATTGACATGGACAGGTCGCATCCACCACTGCAAAACGCACCCCGTAAGAAATTAGCGGGGGTGCCCCGTGCTTGGGCACTAATGGACACGTGGAGGGCCACACACCCGAGAGATAGGGAATACTCATTCTATTCCCCTGTGCACAAGCTACATACCCGCATTGACAGGATATTCTGCTCGGTCACGTTAATAGATGCAATTAGGGACTCCACTCATTTGGGGAAAACATTATCAGATCATAGCCCGGTGGAGATAGTACTGCAATGGGGCAAAATTCCAACACTAGTACCGACATGGCGACTACAACCACAACTAATGGAAGACTCGGTTTTCAAAACAACACCAGCTACTGCTATAGACACTTATTTTACAGAAAACGCAAATACGGCTTCTTCCAGACAGATAGAGTGGGACGCCTTTAAGACAGTTATGCGGGGAGTGGCAATTAGCATAAGGGTTGGCTTACGACACACTGTAATCACGCAGCTTACTGACATAGAAAATACATTTGGGAGACTGGAGCAAATGACTGCTGTTGATGAGACACATAGAACGCAGTTGCAAGAAGCTCACATACGATACGCTGAACTACTGGAAGAACTGACACTACTAGATCTCAGGCTTTACGCACAAAAACAACATGCGGTAGCAGATAGAGCGGGACCATTATTGGCCAGGATTATTAAAGATGCCTCACCGGTTGTTCCTATACTAGAGATCAAGAACATGAAGTGTGATTTGGTGAACACACAAATAGACATAAATGAGGCCTTTAAGGAATATTATGGACTTTATATAGAGGTCCCGATGCCATGAGGGATGTGGACCTGGCTGCCTTTTTTGAAGATCTAAATTTCCCCCAATTACTACAGACACATAAAGTGGAGCTGGGGCTCCCAGTGACTGCACTGGAAATCAAGAAGGAAATACATAGCCTACCTCATAATAAGTCACCTGGTGGGGATGGTCTTGCAATAGAATTTTACGCAGCATTTGTTGAATTATTGGTACCCCACTTGCAGCAGCTCTATCACTCTTCTTTCGAGAAGGGCACCCTCCCACTGACTATGCTGCAGGCTACGGTAGTCTCACTGTTGAAACAGGTCGGGACAGCACTGACATGGCGGGCTATAGGCCTCTCTTATTACTAAATGTAGATTATAAGATTGTGAGCAAGATACTGGCAGATTGGATCAGTCAATATATACCACAGTTGATTCATAACGACCGATGTGGGTTTGTCCTAGGCAGAAGCACAGCCCTAAACATCAGGCGTATGCATCAGATAATGAATCACGCTACTCAATGGAATAGCGCAGTCGGTTGCATCTCACTGGTCCTCCGCCAAGCCTTTGATTCCCTGCAATGGGAATATATATTTTACGCTCTGTCCAAATATGATATGCCGGAGGACTACATAAAATGGGTGATGTTATTGTATAAAAACCCCACAGCCCGGGTGAGAACGGGAAGACACATCTCAAAGCAATACGGAGTTGCAAGGGGCACTAGACAAGGGTGCTTACTGTCGCCCCTGTTGTTTATACTGGCTCTGGAACCCCTACTACTGAAACTGCGCTCTACTGGGGGTCATACGGGTATAGTATTGGGTCCCACCATGCACATTGTGTCCGCATACGCGGATGACTTAATTTTATATTTCAGGGATTTGGATGGTGACTGTGAACCCGTACCTTCGATTCTTGCCGCTTTTAAAACGTCGACTGGGCTGCCTATTATTGAAAACAAATCCTATGTTTATTACTTCACGAATGTAACACGTACTGGTATGTTCGGTTTCGGGAACTGGTCATTCCAGATCGCACATAGCATCTTTAAATATCTAGGAATCCATGTATATAGGGACACGTCAGACCTCTTGGACGGCAATCTGGACCGAGCTATAACCTCCCTTAGATCCCAAGTAAAATTCTGGGTTACCTTGCCTCTATCTGTGGCAGGCAAAATAGCAATTATAAAAATGGTGGTGCTCCCTAGACTGTTGCATTTTTTTACCAATTTGCCCATAATGATAGCAGCTAAGACGTTCAGACTGCTCTCCTCTATGCTGGTTGAACTGATATGGGGAAAGGGGAGGCGACGCACAGGACTCAACAAACTTTACTTGGATACTAAGCAAGGGGGCATGGGGGTACCTGACCTAAAAGCCTACTGTTATGTGAGCCAACTACAATGGCTAGCATCCTGGCTGGTGGGGCGCAACCTGCAAGAAATAGATATGAAACATTTCAGTTGGCATTGGGGTGAGATACACACGCTTCTGTTGCCCAATAGCAGGGTCCCAACGACGGTGCCACATCTTTTGAAAATTGCGCTGCAATACTGAAAACAATCACTTAGATACACCAAGGCGGTGACTCCGTACTCCCCCACTATACCTCTACTGGGGATCCCCACTCCGGTATACAGGATTACTAAAAGAAGGATAAGGGCATGGGAGGACGTGGGGATAACAACAGTGGTCAATTTCTTTCGGGAAGGTACCCTAATGACGCATGACACATTGGTGAGAGAACACCGAGCACCGGATACCCTGTTCCTTTACACACGGGGGTATCTCGCTACACCCACACTACCTGGGCACCTGGGGGTGTAGAGCCAGCCACACACACACTCATCACGATACAACATCTGATGGGCAATGGTAGACACCTTACAAGATGGCTATACAGGGGCATTCACGCAATAGCAGCGGTGTCTCTCCAGACTCTCAGGGGCAAATGGGAAGAAGAAATAGGAAGGGTACTTAGAGATAAGGAATGGAGTGTGTTGTTGGAGTACCCGAGGAGAGTATCGAGGAACCCGTAATTCAAACTCATACAACTCATGCTTTCACATAGGGCATATTTGACACCTAGTAGGCTACGGGCCATGTTCCCAGATGTCTCGGATGTATGCCCATGTTGTCAACTGCAGGCAGCAGACTTGATACACATGCTGTGGAGTAGTCCGCGGCTCCGAACGTATTGGACGGCAGTCTGTAGAATCCTAACAACTATTGCTCCGGTAAGAGATGATTACAGACTGGAATACTGTTTGTTGGGACTGGGCCCCAAGGGATAGAAAGGTAGCCCGATCACTAAATTTAACAACCTGGCCAAACGTAATATCACAATGAAATGGAAGACTGCTAGACCACCAGCGCTGATGGATTGGTATGATGAGCTGTTGCGATGGGGTAGTGTGGAGAGTGCGGAATTAAAGAGGGAGGAACATCTATGGAATGGAATTTATTGTTGGAAGAGCTTAGCGCTATGGACATACTCGAGTATTGCCCCTAAAATGAGATTTGCTAGAACATAGACTGGACGATGCTACAGGAAAACTGGGACTCTAAGAATCTCACAAAATACAAAAGGAAAGGGATGGTTGCTGTAAGTCAATTTATTACTACCTGTATATAACAAAAAGATAATATGCTGATCTGGAATATGTATAGAGTTGCACACATTTTACTCGCTCAGCCTAGGGGGGTGGGAACGGGAGGGGAAGTTGTTGTCTTTTTTTGGATTTTTCTAAAACTTTAATGTAGGGTTGCATACTGGTGCAGTACTATTTGAACAGCTATACGACACATGAAAGTCATGTTTAGATGAATGTAATAAACAGTAGATTAACATATGATCTGTATTATTATGAAGAATGTGTCTTATGCCGATAAGTTCAGAATGTATATGATGCTTTACTCTGTAATGTACTGTGATGCATCCTTATAATAGAAAATATGTAAAAAAAAAATAATAATAATAACCACACATATCACAAGCAATATTAAGGGGGGGAGGCATAGGGTCATCAGTCTGCTGTGGAATACTTTGACTTGTTCTCGATAAATTTAAATGCTGCTCCCCCCTGATTTTGTCAACCACATTAACAGAACTTTTATGAGCGTCAGATTTTTTTTACCAGATTTTCAAGCCTGTCCAAACGTTTCAAATGGGTATTAAAATGTTTCTCAACCAAGTTCTTCATGCGATCATAAACAGAGTCCACTATGGTATCAATTGAGATGTCACCAGGCCTGACACGAATACTTGGGGCAATTGTATGCTCAGTTTGAGTGTGGGTAGAGTGGGCTAGGGCTTCTGGTGTAGTCAAATCTACAGTGATGTTGTTTGTTTGCTCAATATGCCCCATAGTCACGGCAGTGGTCCCTTGTATCCAGGAGCTCAGGGGTGTAGATTGAGGTTTGGAGCGGGGTGGCTGTTTCCTCTTGCTACTGGTGGGTTTTGGTGCAATTCTCTTCCTTTTTGCCCCTGTTGCTTTGGTGACTGGGGCAGCGTTTTCAGCAATGAAATTGGTTTGAGTCAGGGTTTGGCGGTCAATAAAATCCTCATCGGCCTCCTCGATCTCAGAGCCTAACAACTCGGGACCTTCTGACCGCATCACTTGGTGGCAAGCGGTGGTAATTAGAATGTTAAGTATCAAAGGCGGAGGGGCATTAGAGTTACTCCACTCAACTCCTTCGGACGGATTCAGTTGGGGTGCAGGTAGGCCCATGGATAGTCTCCTCTCTGTTAGTTCAATCTTGGATGAGACGATGCTAACAGCTCTTTCGAGCATACTGTCAATAGTAGTGGTAGGCCTTAATCCTGGTATTACTGTGCGTTTCCCCATATTTCAGTTTCTTTTTGCTACTCACCTTGTCAATAATGTGCAGCTCAGAGGGGTGGCCCAGCCCGGCCTCCTTCGGCCTCTTACAGCCTAAGACGGCCCGCCCTTGTCCCGGGCTTCTCCCGGTGCGCACCCGTGTGCGTTCCGCGCAGCGGGTGCCGCGAGGAGTTATGTAGGCGTGGGCAGGAGGGGCTTGTGGTCGTCAGGTGTCCAGCGTGGGGCTCCTGGGAGTTGGAGTCCTCCCGCAAGCCGAGTTTTGAACAAAGGACGCCACCAGCAGTGAGCTCCAACAATGGGGTTGCGGCGTCTTGCTTGCGCCGAGCAGCGATGTCTCCCCCTCAACAGCAGCCACAAACAGCAAAAACTCCCCCATTAGCGAAACGGCACCCGCACAGCGCGTCCCACGAGGAGTTATGTAGGCGTGGACAGGAGGGGCTTGTGGTCGTCAGGTGTCCAGCGTGGGGCTCCTGGGAGTTGGAGTCCTCCCGCGAGCCGAGTTTTGAACAAAGGGCGCCACCAGCAGTGAGCTCCAACAATGGGGATCGGCACCTTGCTTGCGCCGAGCAGCGATGCCTCCCCTCAACAGCAGCCACAAACAGCAAATACTCCCCCGTCAGCGAAGCGGCACCCGCTGCGCGGGTGCCGCGGGAGTTATGTAGGCGTGGACAGGAGGGGCTTGTAGTCATCAGATGTCTGGCATGGGGCTCCTGGGAGTTGGAGTCCTCCCGCGAGCCGAGTTTTGAACAAAGGGCGCCACCAGCAGTTAGCTCCAACAATGGGGAAGCGGTGCCTTGCTTGCGCCGAGCAGCGATGTCTCCCGCTCAACAGCAGCCACAAACAGCAAAAACTCCCTCGTCAGCGAAATGCTATCAAATGTTTTATTCATTTTTGTAAATGTTTTCAGGTAAACATAAATAAAGACTTTTGCCGTAATACATTCTTTTTTTTTTTTTTGGAAAACCTTTATTGCACAGTATCAGAAAACAAGTACGGGCCTACAACCATCCGGCCGGCCTCGACATCTTTTGAAGCACATGAGCAAGCAATATGGCAACTCGGTAGCATCTCAAATTAGAATACAAGCAGCCTGGGTTACACTGGAAATACGTGCACTACTGAGAAGAAGGAGAATTTAAGGTTTAATTTTGCAGTTTTTGTAAAGCATATTGAAATATTAAACGCTAGAAAGGATCAGAGTTCACACAATCCGTCCAAAACAGAAGTGGGCGACGTCCATCAAAGAAAGAGCAAGCAGTGAAACAGAATCAAAATGGCGGCACAATGATATCATATAAGGATTAATAATCGCATAGCATGTTGCGTGCCGGACACCACCCACCCCACTTCGACTCATTCCATTGACCCAAGGGAAAAGGAAAAAGGAAAGGAATTGGAGAAAAAGAGAGAAAAAATAAGGCCCATAGAAACTGAAACGGACAAAAATAAAATCTCCCCCCTACCACCCACCCTACACGCATGCAGAGGCTACGGCCTACCCCCCCCCCCCCCCCCTAGCAGTGTGTCTGTCGCCCAAAAAAGAGTACCCGAAATAAAGAAAGAAGAGAAAGGAAGAAAAAGGTATACCTGTAAAACCGGAGGAGGGCCAAACTTATGTGTCCGAAAACAACCAAACTGTATATCCTCGGCCGCCCCACCCCCGACCCCGAATTGAACCATAACCAACGTCCGGCTCCCCCGTCTACCCAGCACAATCCCAGCAAAGCAATCCACAAGAAGTAAAAAGGAAAAACATCTTCAACCTTGCCCCTTTCGGTCCAATGTGCCGATGAGGTGCCATAGCAAAACAGCCTTCCAGAGTAGGGTAGACAATCGTAAGGACCACAACAGAACAAGGCGCTGTCCACCAATATCCGACCAACTCAAAGCCATGTGGTCCAAGAGTGTACAAAGAGGGGCAGTGCACCGCAGCAATCCTCCAAAGTCAAACCGCCGAAGCGTCAGCAGCATGCCCAGGACACAATAGCAAGAATCGTCAGCAGATCCCGAAGAAGGTGCAAAACATGGCGCCCAGAGGCGATTCCCCAGCCGCTGTAGCAGTCCAGGAATCCCATACCTCTCCACAGCTGTAGCAGACAGGGTCGCGGCGGTAACCAGTTCTCGCACCTCAAGCGCCTCCATGTACCTCTGGATAGGCAGCTCACCATAATCGAGCCCAGGGTGTGGCGAAGCGCTCTGCAGACGGACGCTAGCTCGACCAGTAGAGGATAGCGTGGGCACAATGGCATCCAGTCGGCTCCCCAGGTCCCGGGCGTTGTCACTCAACTCAGCTCGCAAGGTAGCCAGGGCGCCGAGAATATCTCCGATTTTTAAGGGCAGCTCAGGAGAGGAGGATGCAGTATCTCCTTGCACATGGGGCTCGAAGACGTGTGGTAGTCCTCGAGCCCATCCACCGACATCCCCTTCCAGCAGCCCGTCATCCCATCGGCGCCTCAACAAGCACAGCCAGGTCTTGGGGACAGGGGCAGCACACTCCATACTGACGCCACACACGGTTGTAGTGCAGCGTCGGCCGTTGTAAGCACCCTCAGCAGCAGGTCGGGCCGTCAGTTGTAAGTATAGAGCGCTCGGCTCAAAATGGCCCCCTTCACAACACCGGAGAATGAAAAACTTGCAGAGTCATCCAGGGGGAAGGATACAAAAGTATCACCGGTAGCCGCGATGTCAAGCAAGCGCGGAGATGAAAAGGATTGAATAGCACACTGTTGCGGAGAACTCGGTGCAGCAGCCGCTCTCCGCCGGCCGACTCCGCCCTGCCATCAGTGGCCGCTGTTATCGTAGCCGGGGCTGGCCGCCCCTGAGAACAAAAAGACCCGGTCGCCGCCATCAAGCACCAGAAAGGAGACAAGGACGTTTTGCCACTACTGTCGCGGGGAGCACACCGTTGGATGCAGCATCACTTCCCAAGTCCGATACCACGACGAGAGTACAGGATAGGTTGCAGGATAAGTGGAGGTACGGAAGGAAAACAAGCGGACCGGCGGAGCCGAGGGTTTAGGCGGCCATCATGGTTGCAGGCTAGGCTCCTCCTCCGCCGTAATACATTCTTGAGGTTATCAGTGTGTGTACCACTGTCTTGCGAGCCTCCAAAGGAAGAAAGTCACTGAACATCATCAATGATTTAATGAGGGAGATGCAAGTTCCTGACACCGCCAAAACTTGTGGACCGAAGGACAGGTCATTATTAAATTTCACACCCAAGTTCCTTGCTACTGGTTTTGGGAGCGAAGGGTGGGAAAGTCCATCAAGCCACCAGTCCAAAGAACAAAAGGTGTTATTTCTTCAGAAGAAAAGTATTTTCGTTTTGTGGTTATGGCACTTTGAATGGTTACATTTCATCCCCTAATGACTTGGGTTAAACATGTTTCATAATTCTGTTCTGAGCTTAGAGAACTTTTATCTCAAGACAGAATCAGTTGGGAATGAACTGCAATCCAAAAGATTCAATGAGAGAGATCAAATGGGTCATATAGATATGAAACAAAGTAAGGTTCAGAGTTGAAGCAGTTTGTCCCCTAATCTGAAATGTGTGGCACTAACTGCTTGTTTCTGGTTAGCGTGGAATGATTGGAATGAACCCTTGCAAAAATGTCAAGCTTGGCAGGGTGCTGTAACAGGAGAACATATGACACTATGTCAACCAATGGCAACAGATCCAAAAGTATCAGGACAGCGTTCAGACCTATATCTAAAGTTATTTTGATGAATTCTAAGAAATCCAGGAGGGATGACTCAGTGCAGTGTCAAGAGATAAAACCTAATTGAGAGGTGTGAAGAAGGTTGAACTGATTTAAAATACTCTGCAAGTTGTATATTAATCAACTTTTACAGCATTTTAGAAGCTGGTGGGGGTAGGCTTGGGCAGAACTTTCCGAATTTCACTCAGTGGAATAGAATTGGTAGCACATTCCAGGCTGAGAAATGAGAACGGGTGGCAAAAACTATTTTTGAGTTGATTTTGCTGACACTGGAGTAAGAAATCTAACTGTAAATCCGGCCTCTGAATGGGAAGGCTTGTGACCTCCCATGTTCGTAAAATCTCACGGGAAGTCTTCCTAGTGACTGAAAATCAAGCGAGGGGTGCAACAATTCCTGCTCGTTCTCGCCAGGTAGCATTCTGAAGCCTCGTGTTATTTCTGTTTCATCATGTTGTTTGTTTGGAAAAAACATACCACACACTGCGATTGGCAGATTTTGGCAGGAACTGAATCACAGAATTAAAATCCTTCCCTGGCCTAACTGGGAGCAGAGAGAGAGAGGTCTAAAATTAGCTAAGATCATAGGATAAGCTGAATTCCGGGACATGAGCAAGTGTAAGTGAGGATTTAAAGAGACCGTTAAAATTGTAAGGGACTTTTAGTAGATAGTGTTAAATATGGGGTTAATAATGTTGAGTGCTTTAGTAAGAATTGATGGGGGACAAGGGTCAGTGGATGACCCAGATTTACAACTCTTAATAGCAAGTTCAGACTGTTGTAACGTAATTGGTTTGAATTGGACATACGTACTATTGACTCTTGAAGTAGTCAGTACTGGCAGATTATTATTCTCAAGCTCATCGACATTGCTGTTGATAAAGCTGCCATAAATAGCTTTTATCCTATGCTAAAACAAAATCAGACAATTCTGTGATAGAAGCTATGAGAAGCTATGAGGTGAGTGGAATTAGCCAGAAATTCTGTAAGACTTTTGTCCTGTAACTTTCCCATTTGCTGCAATCCCTTTCCACCACTGATTACATGCCTATTCTAGGTTATATTCCACTATTCCAAACCTCTGACATCCTAAAGGGGATAAACATAAGGTCAGACCAGACCTACTGTTCAGGTTGATAAACCTGAAAATCATGATAATTGGTGAGAATTAGGTCAAGAGTATAGCCGGTAGTGTTAGTTGAGCCCATGACTGATGGAGAAGATTAAGCATGGAGAGGTTGTCAATCAAAGTTTGAGCTGCTGATTTTTTTTCCATCATCAACATGATAGCTAAAGGCAATATAATTTGGAGCTTAGTCCAGGGAGATAGTAAATCAAAGCTCCACAGAAGGAACATTGTTGTGAGAGATAGAACCCTAGAGTTTCTGCTCCTTTAAGGTTATCTGTACTGTAAGTGGATCACTGAAATATGTCTCATGTCTTTTCTGTCTCAATGAAGGATTGAATCGCCACTAGTAATTGCAGTGGCAATAGCTGGGTTGGAAGAGTCCTTAAGCCAGGTCTCTGTGATGAATGAAAAATCCTAGTCAAAATCTATTACTAGATTATGAATTTCTATTGCGTGCTTTGGGAGGGAATGCACATTTATAAGGCCTCGCCAGAAGTTGACAGTTTTCAACTCCATCTCAATGCCAGTTGTATATTTGTCCCTTGATTTTCCTTTCAGAGAGGCGGTGGTCTAGAATTAGAAGTTGAGTAATTGCTTGCATATATGGCAAGAGACAGGACCAGCAATATTTTCCACTTCTAGTTCTACATTGCATTGTAGTGTCTCACCTTATTCTCTAAGTTGCATTGGCGAGTAAACTAAAGACTGTATGGGGGCAGGGTTGAAACCAACAGCCTGGCTGGTGCTTGCTGCAAAACGGAGTCGGACAGCTTCAGCATGCATTTTTCACGCATTCAAGGATCTGCCTGAGTGCATCTCCCTAAACTGCAATCCCCACTTCTCCTGCAACCACTAGAGTGACTCTTACAAAATGGCGTCAACTGGTAAAAATGGGAGATTAAAAACGCAATGCTCTCTGTGCCAAGTCTGCAGAACAAAAAACAAGTTAAAAGGTAAACATTGTCACAGTTGGTAATGCAAATATACAACAAACATTAAAAATAGCCCTCACAATACACCCCAAAAGTTAATAGCCACCGCTTTCAGGAGCTCCGTGAGAGCGTAAAGCGATGGGCCCCCTCCAGGCTTTCAAAGCGGCTGCCGAGATCACCAAACCGTTCTCCCATGCGGTGGAACCTCTCTGCTTTCTTTCTGGGCACTCGCGGCGACACCGGGTGAGCCCAACACAATGTTTTTTCAGCTTCTCCTCCACAGCGTGGCTCGCCGGTAAGACGTGGCTGCCATTTTACCTTACTTTGCCTGTTCTCGTGTGCTTTGCTGCATACCTCTCCTGATGATCTCGCCCTGAATAATCTAGCAGTTTTTTAACAACATGGAAACAGCTGTCCTTCTGTACATTGACTTTCTGTGGGGAATTTTCATATTTTGGCACTATTTTGACTGCTCTTTTTCTCCTCAACATTTTCTCAGTGCTTAGGGGATGCCATTTTAGTTTTCTAAATTTGCCTGCTATATTTTTCCTTTTAAACAAACATATTGGAACATAAACAATTACTCTGCTCTGCCCTTTGCCGTGCCTTTGGACATTATGCTTACTCTGCTTTATCCATAATGCGTTTCTGGTCGAATGTTTTCATCTCCTCTCAGGAATAAGTAGCAGACTGCCAGACGCCATTTTAGATCTTTGGACCATAATTTCCAGTTCTTCATTTCAAACATATTTCTGTGAATATGGCTCATTCTAATCGCAATTCTACACAGCAAATGAATGTGGCTTTCTTGTCAATAGAAGATACTAATCACTTTAGTGTGCTACAGGACAATTTGGCGGAAACTCTCAGTGACTCTGTTGGAATAACAGGCACCTCTTTTACTATCTGTCACTCAAGTAATAAACCCAACTCCAAAATACCCTCCACATCGGGAAACCGATTAAAGACAAACCCTCCTTCTCCTACCAATTCTGCTGCATCTATATCCATGGACCTTTTACTTGAGAAAATACGTTCACTCAAACCATATATGGCTGAAACAAACATCCGTCTTCCTTGAGGACAACTGGACTCATACCGAGCAATGAGTTGCGGATCTTGAAAGAAGAGTAACTTCAGTGCAGGTAGTCTCTTAGCAGGTTCCAGGTATCCATAAAGAAATACAATTCCTCAGGCAACAGGTTGAAATCAAGATTATGCTAAGGCTACCGCAGACCGACGCAGAGAGTTTCTAGGCATAAGACCTGCCCTACATGCCCTGAAGGCCCAATATGGATTATTTCATCCTTGACTCTTCAAAGTAATTCATAACTATAAACCAACAAAATATGAGGATCTGACGCTTCTTCAAAACTTCTTGGACTTCCTCAGAGATGACTCCATGGACACTCATTGTTTATAATTGTTTTGACTCGATCCATAAATGTATGTAGTTATTTATTTATGCCCCCTCTCATATTGTATTTAGTATGCTGTGAATTATCCTCCTAATGTTTTTCCTTTTTCCTTTTATCAGGTGCGGTTCTGTGATCCTTTGTCTTTTATTATGTCTTCGCCTGGAGACTTTCTCCCCTTGCTGCGTCCTCTTTGAGTCCTCTGTTTCGGTGTGCTACCTCCCCTATGTGGCCCCTCCATCCCCACTTTCATTGTCTTTTTGTGGTATGTCTTTTTGATATTATCCTGTACCATCAATTGTTTGACTTGCTTTGTTTTCCTGTTCAGTGTCTCCTTTTTCCCTGTCCTTTTTTCTCCCCCTCTTTTCTCTTCTTTTTCTTTCCTTTTTCCTTTTTCCGCTTTACTATTTTGTATGAAAACTTCTTAATTCCTCTCCCTCTCCTTGTCCCTTTTGTATCTCGTCATTTCTATTTTACTTCCAGCCATTCTACTTTCTATTATTTTTTAAATAATTATTTAAATTATCTTACTGTTTCCATTATATTTGTTCATTTTAATTCTAATTGGTTACCTTTAGAGTTGGTACATGGAATGTTAAGGGAATAAATAATCCTATAAAAAGATAACGGGTATTAACCCATTTAGCTAAATTAAATACTGATATAGCTTTTATTCAAGAGACTCATTTGTCTGATGCTGAAGCATCTAAATTAAAACGATGTGGGGTAGGCAATGTTTTTTCCTCCCAAGCTCTAGGTAAAAAAAATGGAATCTCTATTTTAGGTCATAAAAAATTTCAGGTGTCAATCTCACATCAAGAATGTGATTCGGAGGGGCGCTGGATTATAGTCAAATTTATCTTAAATCAAATTCCCTTGGTCCTTTTTAATGTTTGTGCACATGTTACTGTTGATAATACTTTTTGGACACATATATCTGAGAAGCTCCTTCAGTTTGATGATGACTACATTATGTTTAGGGTGATTGCAACCAAGTTTTAGATCCCATACTTGATAGACATTCTTCTGTTAAATTCTCTAATACTAAGATGCATTCCCAATTTACTTCCACCATACAATGTAAATCACTAGTAGATATATGGAGACTTTGCAACCCTGATACCTGAGAATATAGCTTTTACTCCCCCTCTCACCACTGTCAATCTCGCATAAATTATCTCTTTTTTAATAAATCCCTATTTCAACAAGTTCCCTGTTCTGAAATTGGCTCCATCCTCATATCGGACCACCCTCCAGTTTATGTTGATTTTGACCTGTTACCTTATAGATGGCGATTAAATAATGCCTTATTATCTGACCCTAAATTCACAAGCCAATTCACCTCTTTTGCTTCCAAATTCCTTTCCTTTAAATCTACCCCGTCTTCTTCTCCTGTTATGATTTGGGACTCTTTCAAAGCTGCAGCCAGGGGCTTTATTATACATTTTGTTTCTCAAAAACAGAAATCTTATGAAATTAAAAATACCCAAATGCTTGCCGAGATTAAAAAACTTGAATATATTTATTATAATTCAAACTCTGAATCTTCATTAAAAAATCTTATTGATGCAAAATTTAAATTTAATAAATTGTCTACTGATACTGATTCTTCATAACTTTTAAAGAGCAGTACTTGCTACTATGGAGGTCAAAATAAAATGGGGAAGTTACTGGCTAATTATTTGAAAGTACGACAGGACCGAGCTAAAATAGAATCTATACTGAACAATGCAGGCGTTTCTTTATTTAAAGATGATGATATTTTGAACAAATTTGTTTCCTTTTATAAAAATCTATATACTTCCGAACAACAACCGACTCCAACTGATCTCTCTTCTTATTTTCAATCGATAGATCATCCTTCACCTCATAATACTGAAATGAACTGAAAAGGGGTTTTTTTGAAATTCAGATATCTAGGGCGCACTGCCTCAATTTTACGTTACAGTGTGTAATGTGAATGGTTGATGTGTAGTGCGTGAAGAGCAGGCGGAAAAACACCCTTAACCGTCTAAAAAAGTCAGAAGACTAAACAAATTTACAAAGCTATGCTCTCGCAAATACAATAAGGTATCACAGATAAAGTACAATGACTAATGAGAATCAATGAACAGAAGCAGATTCTTGTGTGTGTTTCTTGTCACAGCAAGATGACGGTTTATTTTCTCCAGACTTGAGGAATATCACAAATAGCCGACACGTGTTTCGTCGTGTACAGTTGAGTCAACACGACTCTTCAGGGCTGGTGGTATAAAAATAACGTAAGCATATTCAGTTATGCGTCATATCACTGTAACATACTGCATATGATGACAGAAGTGCATCCAACATGCAGTAGTGGCGTGCGTGTACATTTGCACATGGTGGTTGTGTTTGGTGATGACGCTCAAGATCTAGGAAGTGTGCCACTACAAGGATGTGGGTGGTTGACCTTGAGTGGTGGTGCACAGTCGTGAAGTTCGGTGATATAACGTCTGAGTGTGTGGTCATTGTTCACACGTACACAGTGATCCTGCAATTCGAAGGTTTGTGAGGTGGTGAAGCATCCAAGAGAAAAACATTCTAAAGTGAAGTGATGTGTGAAATTATTGGTGACAGGATCTAACGAAAGCGTAGTTTAGCGTAGGAAATAGGTGGTAGAGAAAATTTGTTTGCCTTTAACTTATAACGGATACCACCTATTTCCTACGCTAAACTACGCTTTCGTTAGATCCTATCACCAATAATTTCACACATCACTTCACTTTAGAATGTTTTTCTCTTGGATGCTTCACCACCTCACAAACCTTCGAATTGCAGGATCACTGTGTACGTGTGAACAATGACCACACACTCAGACGTTATATCACCGAACTTCACGACTGTGCACCACCACTCAAGGTCAACCACCCACATCCTTGTAGTGGCACACTTCCTAGATCTGGAGCGTCATCACCAAACACAACCACCATGTGCAAATGTACACGCACGCCACTACTGCATGTTGGATGCACTTCTGTCACCATATGCAGTATGTTACAGTGATATGACGCATAACTGAATATGCTTACGTTATTTTTATACCACCAGCCCTGAAGAGTCGTGTTGACTCAACTGTACACGACGAAACACGTGTCGGCTATTTGTGATATTCCTCAAGTCTGGAGAAAATAAACCGTCATCTTGCTGTGACAAGAAACACACACAAGAATCTGCTTCTGTTCATTGATTCTCATTAGTCATTGTACTTTATCTGTGATACCTTATTGTAGTTGCGAGAGCATAGCTTTGTAAACCTCACAATACTGACTTTACTTCTTTAAAAAAGGATATCACTCTCTCTGAGATTACGCATGCAGTTTCAGTTCTAAAAAGAGGAAAAGCTTCAGTCCAGACGGATTCACGATTGAATTTCATGCGCAATTTGCTACCTTTCTACTCCCACATCTTCTATTGGTCTTTATTTCTTTTATTTCGTCAGGTGTATCTACTGGAACATTTCAAGAAGCTTTGATCTGTCTAATACCCAAATATAACAAAGATCCTTCTATATGCAAAAATTGGCGTCCCATTTCCTTAGTTAATCTTGACAACAAGATATTTGCAAAAATTCTTGCTCTTCGTATCGATCCAATCTTGCCTAATCTCATTGGTCCCAAACAATCAGGCTTAATAAAAGGTTGTTTGTCATCTGATAATTCTAGAGTCTTTTTTAATATACTTAGTGAAGCATCCTCTCTAGATTACCCTATTGCAACAAGAGCGTTAGACGCAGAGAAAGCTTTTGATAGGATAGGATGGGACTTCATGTTTCAGGCATTGAGATGGATAGGGTTTCCTCCTATATTAATATCCTTTATTTCATTGTTATATTCAGGTCCTAAAGCTTCTATTTTTGCTAACGGGAAACTCTCAGACTACTTCCCTCTTTTAAGGGGTGTACGACAAGGCTGCCCACTCTCTCCCCTTTTATGTATAATTGCATTAGAACCCTTTTTAACTAAAATCCAACAAGATGCTTAGATTACGGGTTTCCAAATAGACACTTCTCATGTTAAAATGTCGGTGTATGCCGATGATATTCTTTAAAATTGTTCCAACCCTTCGACAGCTATCCCCTCTTTTCTAAAACAAGTGGATACCTTTTCTCAGTTATCCAGCTATCGTCCTAACTCAGATAAGTGTGAAGTTCTTCCCCTCAACGTGCTTTGCCTTAAACAAGATTTAATTTCTACCGTTTTTCTTGGCAACCTTCTAAGATAAAATACTTGGGACTGTGGTTCCCCGCGAACATTCCTGGATACATTAAAACTACATTTTGACCACATTACGAAAATTGTATCTGATTCTATTGATTGTTGGCATCCGCTCTTTCTCTCTTGGTGGGGACGACTAGATTCCTTCAAAATGATGCTTTCTCCTTTAATTCTGTATATTATCTCTATGATTCTGGTACACATTCCTGGATTTTATTAAAAAAAAAATTATTATCTCTCAACAAAATTTTTGGGGAAAAACAAATCGCCTCGAATGGCCCTATCCTCTCTGAAAGCAGACAAAACCCCTGGTGGTCTTAAATTTCCTGATTTTAAAAAGTATTATTATGCCTTCCCTGTAAAACAATCTTCCCTGTGGCTTTCTCTTGATCAGCTAATATACCCCCCCCCCCATCTGGTTGACTATAGAATTTTTTCTTCACTATATTGTTTCTTCACTAACAATATATCTTCTTTTCAAACTCCAGTTATCTCACACGCTCGTAAAACTCTTTCCTCTCTATTACCGTTTTCTTATCCCTCTTTTTGTTTGCTAGACCTACAACCTAGTTGGCATGACAGTTTGTTACGCATAAAAAACCGCACCATTTATTGGAAATCTTGCAGAACTAAAGGATTGCTCTGGATTTCCCAATTACTACTCAATAATATTCCTTTATCGCTTTCCGATCTTCAAGAACGATTTTCCATACCAGCTTCTTGTAAATCTCAGTATGATCTTCTATATACTTCTCTTTCCCTATATCTACAATCCTAACCACCCATATCTTCTCCTCCTTCCAGCTGCTTTATGATTTTCCCTTTATTAACTACTTCTCCCTCAGCTTCATCTTTATATAAACTCTTGTCTCTTTCCTCAGATAGAAATAAAACTAAGGCTGAATTGGCTTGGGAAAACAATCTTATGGAATGTTGGTCGACACATTTTTGGGCTAAATTGTGGTTAAAAATACATAAAACTTCCAGGGATGCTAACACCTCTCAAAATCTGTATTTTATTTACCAACGCCTTATATTCACCCCTGAAAAATTATATTCCTTCTCCACAAACTCTACTTCTACCTGCTGGTCTTGCCCCTGCTCAAAAGCCAACTTAAAACATATGCTCATTGACTGTCCTCCCATTCATCACTTTTGGAATTTGGTTTGGTCTCAGATTAACAGAATTTTTAACACAAAAGTTCCCAGTTCCCCTATTAATATTTTTCTAGGTTCACTGTCTCCAGTTTGGCTCCAAACTACTTCCAACGTTAAGCTAGTAGATTTGTTGCTGGCGATAGCTCTCTACTTAATAACCTCTAATTGGAAACAAACAGACAAAGTCACTTCAAGAGCATGGTGGAATGCCGTTTGTTTTCACCACAGACTTGATACTAATTACATTACACCTATTTCTGTATCCATCAAAAGAGGTCTTTTATGGCTCCCTATCTCCACCTATTTAACTTCTATTGCCTCAAATAATGATCCACCAGTTATCACATCTGATGAGGTTCAGAAAAGTTCCTGACTCACTCGTTGTTTTCTGTTAGTTTAAACATTTCTTATTGATTTTCCCGTTGATGTTTTTTCTTGTTCCTATTACAGCTTGTGGTTTTTCTTTTTAGGTTTTCTCTTTTGCTTACAGATTTTAATTCCATGCGTTTATAATGGTGTTTAGATGAAAATACTGTTTACATTGTTTCCCATCCCTTGCTTCTTTCCCCTTCTCCCCCGATATACTTTTTGTATTTTATTGCAATATTCTCTGCTGTATCTGCTGTATTACATGATTGTTACTGTTAATTGCTAAATAAATTCTAATTTAAACTTACAAAAAGGTGTTTTGCAGCCACTCTCTTCCCTAAAGCCCCATTTCAACCTAGGGTTGCAGATGAGTAACTTATTCCATTGTTAGAATACCATCACCTCCTCATCACCTTTCTAAGCAAGCATGAAGCAAATGCAGACATTGTAACAACATTGTACTATGATAACGGTCTTTAGCTTCGACCTCCAATCATCTTTCACAGGCACTAAAACAGAATAAACTACAGGTGGTTTGCTGTATAGAGAAAACTGTCTGATACTTCTTGAATGTTTGCTGTTTACCATTGTGTAACAACCTAACAGAACTCTTTGATGATAATAATGCTAAATAAAAATATAAAACAGCGAGTGGAAACATCACCAAAGTGAGTCATCATCATTTTCAGGTATACAACTATAAAGCGGCTTGTTGTACAAAGTAAAAAAGCATATTGGTGGATGTTAAGAATTTTACAGTTCCCTTGTGAGGGACGTGTGATTTAATTACCTGCTTTTATGACGGTTGTAATGTTCATCATATATTTGTCATTGCTGTCTGACTTCTCTGTTCTCATGAGTTTAGCCTTGTACACTGTAAAAAAGAACAATAATTACAGACCTAGGCCTTGACAAAAATCCTGGAACATCCAAGTGGCCAGGCTGAGCAAATGATTCACAAATACGTGCTACATGATTCTGGCTATAGGATCATTTTGTAAATGTACTCTAATTGTTTTAGATCTCTGCCGCTTAAGTTGATTGAGTGTAATGGACCTTTTATTCTTCAATTTCGGTATTTGTATAGAATGCCAGCTTCTTTAAAACATTCCACTAACATTACCCACATCTTTTCACGAACCAAGCTCAACAACAGACCGATCCTGTTACCTCCATTTTCAATATTACTAAGATAGCTGATTATATTTTAAATTGGTTTGATTTAGCACCATCAGCAAATCCTAAAGCCACTCTCTTCTCACAGGTTTGAGAAGCCCTAGCCAATAAATGTTAAGTGGGGCACATTTACAACCGAGTCTACCTCTGAGAACATACAGACAAGGACTTTGCAAATATGCAATTATGCATAAATACTGCATAACGTAAGATATATATTCCTTAATATGTGCATAATCTGCTCAGTGGTCAAGATTTTGAAATCCTGGTAGAACGCAAATGTTTCACTAACTTTCAAGAAATGAATGAAAGGGTATATGATTTCTAGCAATTGTAGTGCATAGAGACCAATGTCTGCTTAATGATATTGGCTTTGGTTTTGCTTCTTTGCCAAGGGTAATTGAACAAAGATATAATGACTATGTTGATAATAGTCTAGATTTCAATCTGTTTTTGTTCACTATACGAAGGTACGAGGCAAGGGTGTCCTCTCTCTCTACTTTCAGATTTAGTATTTTCCAGGAGCCCTTGGTTCAGTCTCTAAAATCTTTGATATCATCTTTTTGTTTGCAAAATGTGTATATTAAGCTAAATATACATCAATATAATCTGACTTGGTATGAATCTCATTTTAAGGCCCTCTGTACTAATATCTGGTTGGAAAATATTATTTGCAATTTGCAACCATTGAAGATTTTTAAGAACTGACCCATGTACTAAAAGGTTAATTCTTAAAAATATGAATCTAAGTGGTTTGGAATCTGACCTACCTCTTACATTTTAATGAGGTAGGTCACTAATTCCGACTTATTACGATTTGTTGCCTTCACAGAGATGGCAATTTGCTGGGGTCAAATGGCCACCATGCCTGTGATTGCTGTTAAATAAAGCAATCTTTTTTTTGTATTTTTAATGCATCTCACTTTCTTTAAAGGAAAAATGGCTGTGTTTAGCAAAAAACTGTTGTAAACTTTTGATATATTTTTTAAGACAACCTATGGACCACTGCCTATTCCTACAAAATGTTTTTGACCATTCACAAAGAGGAAGTGATCTCTTAGGGACCAATTGTCATTTGCAAATGGAATACCAATACCTTTCAGTAGTCAGTAAAATATTAATGTTTTGCAACCTGATTACAGCTGCAAACAAATTATACATATCATAATGAATCTATATTTGGAAGGGATGTCCTAAAAACAAATCTAAAGTCCAAGAAAAATTCCCTTTCCTGAGTATCAATCATCACAAAACCCTGATTTAGTCACTTGAGCTAAATGGATGAGCACTTAAAAATAAAGATTCACAAAATTCTCATCAATAACAAACTTATTCTTCCTCCTTAAAATACAAAACAGTACCTATTTGTTAATAAACGAATAATATTGATAAAACCAGTCAAATATTATGCATAATTTTAAAGAACATTGAAAATGTATTAATATACAATATGTATACGATTTCTAATTAATTTCAGATCAATTATCCACAAAAGATGTTTGAAACCTCAATAATCACCCCAAAAAATGTTTAGTATAAAATGAGTTATCACATTATTTTACACACACAGTTAGTTTAAAAATGCATTACAAATATTATTAAAAAGAATTTCGTTGATGCTGCATTTTGGTGGTACTTGAGATGGTTCACCCCACCTTCTTCAGAACAACTTAACATAACTATTAAATGCATATATTCTGGGAGACAGAGAAACATATTTTCAGTCTGGACCTCATATCACAATAATTACAATACCTTAATTTTAGTGCAAACCCTTAGCAAAGGAAAATTTAAATCACCCTTATTAATGTGCATCTAATCATGCAGGCTAATTGTGTTTTTTGTGTTACTACAAGTCTGTTGTCTTTATTTCAATCACATCCAATTGGTTGCCTATGTATTTTTTCATATTGCAACTTATCTTGCAGGTTAGATGTGGTTAGGTGTGTTCCCATGTGTATATTATCCTTATTTAAATCACACCTTATTGTGTCTTCTATATAGTTTAGGATCACCCCCTGTCTATTAATTACCTCTTTCGATCTTGCTCAAAGATCCAGGATATTGTTATTTATACAGGGCCACTTCCATTTCAGTTCCTGTGGACATTACATGCCGTTATAAGTACTGACATTTCACCACCTTCTCCAGTGTGTGGTTTCATATATTAAGAGCTAGACTTACTCTTATAGTGTACCAAATATGTTATCCTCCATTTTGGTCACTGACAGTGGTAAATTAGGCATCCATTCTGTGATAGTATATATGAATATAAAATATACTATTACCTTCCTACTTTTATTAGTGGGTTATCTTAGCAATTCCTTACTTCTATAATGGACATACTACTCTATCATCGCTAATATATTATTCTATAGCTCGCTTCCCTCTATCCCAAATTTCCTTGTGAGGGCATAGTTGTATCCTTCTGTGCACCTGGATAGTTAATAGTCCAGTGCTTCACTCTAAGGGCATAAACAAGTTAGCATTTAGTTATTCACCCTTATCTTCCACGTTCAATATATCTGTTCATTCACTCTTTCCTCTTTCGAAGTTATGAATTTTAATGCACAAGCGCTGGACACCAATGACTTGTGTATAGAGTCTCAGAATTCATAATACTACAACCGACACAGTACCATAATGATTTGAGAGTTGTACCTGTATTTGGAATTCCTACTGCTGTCTATTATGCTGCTAGCTATTTTCCAGTGGGTTACACATGCTTGAGAGCATTTTATCCTGTGTCTACATTGTATTTAGATCGCGCTGTCTGTCTTTTATCATTCTAATGGCGTGTTCCCCCACCGCTTCTTAATTCGTGCTTGTCTTAAAGGCAAAAACCTGCAGTTCTAAATGATAATGATAAAAATGTAGCTGCATGACCACACCCTCCCAGGGGACATTTCAGGGACTGCTGTATGTGATTACTGGAGCTACTTTTAATCTGCGGTGATTCGAGCTAAGGAGAGATACATCACCTTCCTGCCTGTGTCATGAGGCCGTTTTGATTCTGACTAATTCTCCTTACCTTCTGTTTGGGCAGCTTTCATCTGTGTATTGATTTAGATGCCATATTTCTTCCTTTTTTATTCATACTAGAAAGCCATACGCTATGATGACGTCATTCGGTGCTCTCATTTTTCTCTCAGGTGTTGTGCGGGGGACATATTACCTCCAGGAATTGCATATGTGGATAAAATCCATACTATATAGAGGGGCAAATCCGCAGGTACAGACTATTATGCTATATTGAAATTTTAACTAATGTCCCTATATGAGTATTCTTATTTCTAATAACCCGAACTACGCTCATTGTGTTAATTTATATCAATAATCATGTCTGGTGTATTCCTGCACCCTACACATTACATAAATGGTGGTTCAATCGCAGTACATACATACAACCTCAGGCAATGATGCTTACTTATGTCCTGATGCAGTTATCATTGACAGACACAGCTATTACTGTATAATTGTCTCCCAATCCTCTATATTTTTTGTAGGCAATATTTATATGTGCCAAACTTTGACATATAAAATTGTTCGCTCTTTTTCCTCTTATTATCCAGATCACCCCCTCTCAGAACCCCCTGTTTTGTTAGAACAATACCAGACAAAACAGATTCAGAATCCCTGAGGGAGAGGGAGAGGAAGGAGGATGTATCACTACTAGAACACTGGCCAGAGGAGACAATACATTAGAACCAGAAGCCAAAAGGAATAGGAGTAGTCGAGAGGAAGGACCCAGTAATAAACATATCTTAAAGAGACAAAAGTAAGAATGTGATAGAGGTACTTGAAAAGGTTTTGCCCCAACTGCATTAGCTAATAAGTTTGAAATGGAGAGAGTTACGAGGGTCCTTTTTCTAAAAATGAGGCGGAAAATATTTTTCCATGGTAAGAAATTAGGACCAAGGCACAATCGTTCTGTTCTTAAACCATTCTCCACATGCGCCCCTATCAGATGGTTGGAAAAAAAGTTGACATTTTCGAGAAAGGTATTAAGAAGGGGATTGAGGACCTATTTAGTAAAAACTATGGAACAGCAATAATGTATCCAGGAGACATAGGGAAGCCCTAAAACACCTTGAACAATGTGACAGTATAACAATAAAACCAGGGGAGAAGGGGGTAAGCATAATGATCATGGATACTGTAGACTAGAATAGAACACGGCAAGCCCTTCTCGAGGAAGAGAATCATTATAGAAGATCAAGCAGGGATGAATGGAAAAATGTAACTGTGAAAGTGGATTCTAAAACTGGCAAAGGAGGAATACATTATTTGCCAGGAATAATATGACTTCCTCCGCAATGAACATCCAGTGATACCAGCCCCATATGGGCTTCCTAAGGTTCATAAAAACATCAGTGATCCTCCAATGAGACTGATAGTCTAGAGTCTTAACTCATTAACAGATCCTATTAGTAAGTATGCAGATTGTTTTTTGAGACCACTAGTGTCATATATAAAAGACACAACAGATATGATTCGCAAAATTGAGGGAATCTATTTTGATCATAAAAATGAATGGCTTTGACTCATTGGATATTGAATAACCCTGGTCGAGGAACTCTGCTCCGCTCGCGGAGTTTGCTGAGTTTTCTGCACTCCACAATACACAGAGTTCGCGAAGCTCTGAAAAACTCTGCTTTGTGCAGTGGAGCGGAGTTTGTTCCCTCGCTCACGTTCATCAACGTCAAGTTGGCGATGGCGAGTGAGGAATATCAACCTCCCAGCAAGATTTTTCCTCGTTCGCGATCACCAACATCAAGTTGGTGAGCACAAGCATGGAAAATCAACCTCCTGGGGAGATTTTTCAATTTGGGGGGGTTCAGGTTTCTTATTGCGAGTGGTTGCGTTTGCTCGTGACCACTCACATTGAGAAACTACCCGTTCGCGTTGAGAAAGCTGCTGCTCGAGTAAAAATCTACTCGAGCGGCAGAAAAGGAAAACCTGCGCTGTGCATCCATCACTGTGCAATCACTGCGAATAGCATTTTTCTACCAAACTCCACCGCTCACAGAGCTCTGCGTAGTGGGGCTAAATTTTTTTTACCACTTTGTGGAACTCCATCCGGGGTTAATATTGAAGCCCTTCATACACATATTCCCCAGAATAACACAGGTCAAATGATTGTTGAGAAATTGCAAAATGAAGAAGGCAATGTATCTTGATTTGCCAGGTTTATCAATGAGTGTGAAGAAATGTTGTATTCAATGGGGACTTTTTTAGGCAAATCGAAAGGACAAGCATGGGCGCAAAATGTGCCCCAAGTCTTGCATGCTTATATGTAAAGTAATTTGAGGACAAACATATATAACAATAACGCCCTTTTTTATGAAAATATAACACATTGGTCACAATTTATATACAATGTGTTTTTTATTTGGTGGGGATAAAAGGAGGACCTGTGCATATTCACTGAATGGTTAAACTGTAGGGATCCCAACCTGAAATTCACCTCCTCTATGAATCAGTCTGAATGTGATTTCTTAGACATTAAAATAGAAGTAAAGGAAGACAAACTTGAGGTTGAATTATTCACAAAACCGACATTTTGAAATACCATTTTGCACTACACAAGTAATCACCCAAGCTGCCAAAGGAATACACCATTTGGTCAGTTTCTCTGTTTACGTCATAATTGTACAGATAAAGATGCACTCTATTAAGGGTGATTTAAATTCTCCTTGGCTAATGGATTGCACTAAAATTAAAGTATTGAAATTATTGTGACATGAAGTCCAGATTGATTATATGTTTCTCTGTCTTCCAGAATAAGTCCATTGATTTCTTATGTTAAGTTGTCCTGAAGACGCTAGGGTAGCACCAAAACACAGCATCACAAAATTCTTTGTAATATTATGTGTAATGCATTTTTAAATTGGGCGTGTAAAATAATGCTATGAGAAATGTTTACACTAAAAATGTTTTGGGGTGATTATTGAGATTTTAAAAATCTCTTGTGGATTATTGGTCTGAAATTAATTATAAATCTTTCAAATATTGTATATTAATAACTTTTTTTTAATTGTGCATAATATTTGACTAGTTTTATCAATAATATTTGTTTATCAACAAGCGGGTACTGTTCTATATTTTAAGGCGACAGAGTGAGCTTGTTATTGATGAGAATTTTGCAATCAATTTCGTTCAAGTGACTAAGTTAGGTTTTTGTGGTGACTAATACGCAGGAAAGAGAATTGTTTTGGATTATAGTGGTATACTACCCTGTCCCTTTCGGCAGTGAAAGGTAACTCTCCCTGGTTTGAGAGTCTAAATGCAACAGTTCTAAATACCTTCTCAGTGTGGTTTCCTAAATCGATCTAGCGATTTGGTAAAAATTGAAAAATACTTACTTGCCTCAAACCATACGATTTACTGAATTGCAGGGCTTTCAACTGGTAGATGCATTCATACATGTCTCCCTTAGTTACCTAGTTAAACCAACCTCAGACTAATTCATGTTTTCAAGGAACAATGGTCCCTAATATATAATAGTTAAACAACGACTCGTAAATAGAAAAAGCTTTCCAAATGCACTGTTTTTAATAACAAAATTAAAGAAAAATATTTTAAGTGCATAAGTGACAGTGGGGTGCAAAAATACATGGTTACTGGTTAGACTAAGGTGATACAAATACACCTTAAGTGAATCACAATTTACACAATCTATAAGTAGCATGTCTATTCAATCTAATTATTAAAACAGGTCTACTTAGTTAGTCGAAGGCATTTCGATCTACATATATAAAAAGATCATCATGAGGACTTGAATCAAAGTCTGCCCGTGTCAGGGTAGAGTAAAATCCTTCTGAAGTATATACAATAATCTCTGTTTAAAGGATGCAGGGGCATCACGTTGTGAATGCGAATAAAACCAGCTGGTCAGCTAAAATATAGTGGGAAGCACCAGAGTCTCAAAGAGCAAAGTCAGCTTAAATAGGAGTGTGGTCTGCGCAAAATAACACAGCTGATCAGAGGCAGCAATCAATCTGCAACCTGGCCGGGGCCTGACACATGAGACCCTGTGCTGAGCACCAATTAACCACCAAGTCTGTGCAGTTGTGAAGTGCAGGTAATCAGGTAATGTGGCCTGGTTTCTTACAAATTGTGTAAACTGTGGTACGCTTATAGAGTATTTATATCAGTTTCGCCTTAGCATCAAGCACGTTTTTGCACCCCACAATCACTTATGCACTTGAATTTTATTTCTTCAATTTCCCTTTTTGAAAAATTGTTTTGGGAATACAGTGTGTATCTATGAGCTGTTGTTGAACTATTATATGTTAGATACCATTCTTCCTTGAAAAAAATACAAATTTGCCCAGGTGCCTATGTTACCCTTGTGTTATGAAATATACACAGACTAATCAATGACATGCAGATGTTGGGTACTCTTTGCCAGAACATCGTTGAGGGCAATATGAATCATACTATTTAACAAGGGGATTAAATGACTGTAGAAGAGATGGTTGTTTCCTTAGATAATTCATGGGGGTGGCCATAATGAGTAGTATTTTTGTGTCTAAGACCAACGGTGGCAGAATAGATTGCACTTTTTATATAATGTGAGAAACATGGTGCAAAAATTCATTGCACTTTACTTCCATGAGCTCAAAAAGAGAGAATTGTGATAATATATTTTGATCATAAGATTGATAGAGGGCAGAACAGGAGGTTGTTTATGATCAATAGGGTGCCAGACAGAAGGGTACTTTTGAAACATGGGAATTCTATGAGCACTTTTCTGTCACTCGATCTGCTGAAGGGAGACTGGCTGACCGGATGATGGCTGCTTGAATTCAAGGCAGAAAACTATCGTCCAGAGTTAGAATTAGGACTTCCAGTTAAATGATATTTACTTTCTTGGCATTTCTGTCTGTATTTATTCATATTTGTGTAATGTCATTAGTATTCATGCATACTTGTTTTATGTTATTTGTATTTATCCATAAATATATTCCTGGTCGATGTAAGAATGACGTTTCAATAGTATATTTCTACTTTTAGCTAACACATTTTCACACACCTGTTGATGCTCTAGTGTTTTACTGCTCTAAGTAGTCATATAAAATAGAACAATATACATGCCTGAAAACATTAACTTTTTAGTACTAGCATGTGTGCACATCTATAACTATTTACTCTTTAGTTAAGCTATTTGATCTTTATTAGGAATTCTTCTTAGTTTTCCTAACTCCCTATGCTGTCAATATGCACAACTATTCAGCTTCTGTCATGATTGACAAAATGGAAACACATTCAAATGTCCGTATTTTTTGTTTTTAAAGCACAGATATGGGAATAGATTGTTTTGCATATATATTTATGTGTAATAATCAATAAAACTTAGAAGTGTTGCTCTCAGTGCCTGATTTAGATCTTGGCGGACGGGTCACTCCGTCACAGTGGTGATGGATATCCCATCTGCCGAAATATAAATCCCAGAATTTACTGGGATTTATATTTCGGTGGTTGGTATAACAGTCACTGTTGTGATGGAGTAACCTATCCGCCCAGATCTAAATCAGGCTCTTAGTCTTAATACCTATCCTATCCCAGCTAATACTTCCTTGAGTCTTTGAGGTTTTTACCATTTAGATGTTATACATTTCTTTCACTGACCGGTCACCACAGGTTAGCTGTCAAGGTTTCCCTTTTGTATATTTGTAGACCTAATTAAATTCAAATACATATTTTGAGGACTTACCATAGTCAACTCCAGGTTCACATGCCCCTTCAATACGCTTGCCTTCTGAGATCTCACCAACAAACTTCTGCATAAAACAGTTTTCTGTAAAAGGCAATGATCACCAAAAAAGAGTGCATTAGAGTAATGTAAACTGTGGGTGCTTTCTGCACCTCATCATTCCCATGGGTGGCCAGATAACTCTATGCTGACAGGACACCACTTTTTCAATCCTAGGCTTACTTTTGCAAATCAAGATTAACCATTGCTGTAGTCCATGGGTACTCTCAAACATTTTCCGAGGGCCACAAAGTATGGTCTGTGATGTGGCCGAGGTCCGCATTGGGGCCAGCAGGGGGGGAGTAGGGCTACACTAGGGGAGGGGGGATAGGAGGTAAAGAATGTACATGGTGGACTCAGTGAGAGATGGAGCTTTCTTGAGGATTTTATTCCATACTGCTCTCTAAATTAAGCCTCTAGTCTCTAGTAGAGTCACAGATTTGACAATACTGTTTAAAGCTCTATCTGAATCGTTATCCCTCTACCGCCCCTTAGGGTGAGCTTACTTCACTTGCTGTCACTACCTTGGAAGAGTCCGGTGTAAAAACATTATTGATTGGAATGAAATAGAATTGCACAATGTAAAACCAAAAAACCTTGAATCAAGCCTGGCTTCCCAAACTGTCCACATTGTGTGATCCTTGGCAATAGTTTTCATTTCACTTTGCCTCCTTTTTCTTCATTATCACATGTAAGACCACCTTGAAATACATGCTTTCAGGATATGCTCAGTACAAAATCTTCTCTTGTGTTTGATTTAATAAACTATAATGTTGTCCATACATAGAAACAACCCAGCCCACCCAGATGGAATTGGCAACTGACTTGCCTCTTAGTTCACTATTGGCTTTGTTGTCAGGGAGGGAAGAGGCATGAATGTTTCTAAGTCCATTTTTGGGACTATCACTTTAAAAAAATACTTTTCAATGCGCTGTTGTAATGTGATGTACTAAGGTGAAATGTCTTCATGTTGATGAAAAATACTTTTGTGAATTTTGAAAAGAATCTATCATATTTTTAAATGTTGGTTGCAAAATGTCTTGAAAAATAAATCTTTCTTAAAAAGTTAAGATACCTTATTTTCTTTTACTTCAGTTAACTTGGAAATAAACTCTTATCCATGTATATAACATATATCTGAATGTAAATGCTCTCTCAAGTAAAATGGAGTCCAGTGCAGCCATTCAGAAGGGGGAAAAATGTGAAGGTCAGGAGGGCTGCAAGCTGTCACCGGGTCATACTTTGAGTGTCACTGCTATAGTTACATTTAAGCAATAAAAATAAACATACCCAGAATGCATATGTGTTTGATAAAAGTCTAAAAATGGAAACAAGGTGTCTGGGTGACAAGCATCCATCTAGCACTGGACATTTTGTACTTTCTCTGCCTTGTTATTCTGAGCACCATTTTGATATAACTTAGAAAGATCAACCATCGGATGATATCCTCAATGAGGCCTGAATTGCTTAAATGATTTGTGGGCATTTATATATTTATACATATACGTGTGTGGTTGTGTGTGATATATATTGATACAGACACACATACATAAACATACATTCTTTTGTTAGTAGCACAGATGTACCATTGCATGTCTATATAGGCCTATAGTACACAAAATGGTTACATTCTCTGATACAATCCCTCATTATGAGCTCTGAAAAAAGTCAACCTGTGGGTGACCGTGCACCCAGACAATAAAAGGTTAAGAATACCAAGGTTTTAGTCCTCCCCCAGCAAAGTATAGCAGACTATGAAACGCATAAAGACAAACAAACTTTGAAATGATATAGGCAAATGTATGGACTACATGATGAAAGTTCAAAAGGTACAAGTATTTGCTGCTTTTCTTTCCTGCACTGATTTGCTACTAGGTCCCCCTGCTCTCCCAAGCCCAAACAAGCGGTCTTATTGTGCTCATAAGCACTAGGATACTCCCTCAGTGTTGGTCACAACTGTTTGCTGCTTTCCTTGCGAGCACTGATTTACTGCTCATGGCTGGGGTAGGAAGCTCCCACAATTCAGGACATGCCTGTGTGCATGCCCGGGTGCATGCCTGTGGCAAGAGAGGGCTTGTCTGCCCCCATCGGAGCCCAGAGGAAGCTGAGCTGGGCCACCCCTCTTGGTCTCTCGACAGAAGGTAATGCTTTTGTCTCACATGGGTGCATTACCTACTTTGCTGACCCAATTGCTCTGAGTTCTGTTAATACTGCTTACCTTCTTGTTTATGCAATACACGGCCTACTCAGGATTTGCACCACAGATGTTTTTGGGTTGCTTTATTTCATGAGGTCTACAACCTCCTTTTTCTTTTAGGATTGTACATTCTATGATATCAGGATACTTTAAATGGAGCAAAGGAACTCTCACTTGTGAATTTTTTATACAGTTGATTTGAAGTTGTGACTGTGTTTCTTCATTGTCATCTTTATCTGCACTTAACATTCCTAGCTGTCTACCTTTTGTATGTACTGTGGGCAAGTGTAAAGTGACAGTGTCCACCCGAGGAGCTCAGATCTACCCTAAGATGATTAATAAGTCTAGGAATTGCACCTTAAATAAGATTGACTTCTTGATAGAAGAGGTTGAATCCATCATCAGCAATAATATCTTAACAAAAGGTCCCAAGGGAAAGTTACAAAGTAAGCCAAGTTTGCTGCTCACACTCACCCCAAACTATTTAAAAATAAAGTGTTTCAGCATCTATCAGTCAGAGAAACTCCTGTGGCAAAGGTTACACCTCTGATCCCTAGTAGCGATGCTCACAATCACTCAGCTTCATTGCGTATACCCCGTTTAGAGCCAACTATAAACTGCAGCAATCGCTTTCAACCCTTGCAAGTTGCTCCAGCTATTCTAGACACCCCTGTGACATCTTCTGAGTTGTCCAACCAGAGGGTGTCTGCATGGCTGTCAGAACCACCTCAGGACCTCCCCCAGGTTCTTCTTGGGGAGATGAGAGCTGAGATAAAGGGACTAAAGACTATGATAATTCATCTCACCAACATGATGAATAGGGTTGGGGGGAATTTGTTATTCCATTTGAAGAATTGGAGGAATTTGGTAATACTGTGCTACTCTTACAAAACGGAATCACTAATAAATTCTGCCGCTCCACAAGTGGAATTAATCATTGAGCACTAGAATGCCAAGTAAAACGTGTTATTTTTCCCTAAGACTGTGTAGCTTGTCACCGGAGCAGTACCTCATGAAATCATAAAGTTTGCACAAAACCCCTGCTGAGGGTCTTCCTTACAAGACAGGACACACACATACATGCAAAATAAGCACAACAGTTCCCTAATGAGGTGATGACCAGAGTTTAAGTTGTACAACTGGGCTATGTTTGTAATGAAGTTGAGTGAGATCATGCACTTGTCATGCAGATACTAACTGGCTGGCTCCCTGTGGTGCTTTATACAATAGAAGCTACTGCATGGCAGAGTCCAATAGACTTAAGAGTGCCTTACAAGAGTTCTGCTGCTCGTTTCTCACATACTGTCATTCAATCAATCAATCAATAAATGTGTTATTCAATGTTTTGCAGAAAAATCATAAAAGCATACACAATAAAACACATATGTATTTCATGGTCAAAGGCTGAATGAAATAACATTACTTAAAATATATTTAGGCTTTCCTGCCTTCAGTTTCCATTTTTGGTAAATTCTGGTGTGGTTTTTTCAGTGTTTTCCAGTGATTTCAATACCTTAAAAAACAGTGATTATCAGTGGTTACACATTTTCGCGCCATTAAAAACAACAGAAACTGTGTTTTTCCGGTGTTTATAGAACGGTTCTGCACGGATAGTGCATGTGTATAGACAGTGTACATACAGTGTATATGAGGACCAAATACATATTAACAAATCAAACTTATTGTACTACACCATACAATACTTCTTCAGTGAGTCTTTGGTCATGGGTGCTCACCCCTTCCTTCCCAGGTAACCATTTATCTGTGAAAAGGCCATCTCAACATTGACCATCAAACAACGACAGCAGCAATTTGTGTCCAGATCATGTCTGAGCTCAGACCAGGGCACATGAGAAGGGCAGAAGTTCACCCAAGGCTGAGGCAAGAATGGGTCATTTGTGTGCCCAATAAGGCTGTCATACTCCAACGATTGCTGTTATGCATATTTTGCCACATTTATTTGCTCCTGAATTCTCATTACACCTCTCGATTGCAGTAATATTATTACTGCATGGGGGACTACCCTGTATAGTAGGCTCCAGTAGGGTCTGCGTGCAGCAGGCACCTCTACCAACCCTTCCCCTCCTGCAGTGATTCACAAGAGGGTAGCTACTCACTCGACCAAACAGAAAGCACATTGAGGCCACTAAAAGAGCCATGAGAGAACTATAGCAGTTCTACAACACAATGCAATGCAGGTGAGGGCCTGATAATAAGGCTTGAAGGTCATTATTTCCGTGAGCCTGGATCTCTCAAGTTCTAGGTGTGCAGCACCCAGAGGAAGCGCAGAGAGCCTGGGTGCTAGAGTGGATCCAGTGTCAAAGCGAGTGCCTGGGGGGAGGGGTATTGGGAAAATAGAAGGGGAAAGGAGAAACTCAACGCCTATTTCAAACATCCCCCAACAACGGCCTATATCCACTCACACTCTGTTTTAAATATAAAACGCAAATACAAATTCTGCAGACTTAAAAAATGCCCTTATTCTATGCATAGTCAAAACAGCACACATGGGTACTCCTCTCAATATCTCAGCGTCTTTCTCCATAAATAGAAGTGTGTTTATCTGTGCATGCGGGTTGAGGTGATTAAACACATACACAGGTACGTTCTAGAGTATAACTGCTGCAGCGGCTACTATGCCCTCATTCTCTCGGCACAAACATAACTTTATATGCAAGTTTAATTGTTTCCTGGCTGAACACACATAGCGGGTCCCAAAGAACAATTATCACGAGAAAAAAAGCTAGCACACCCTCCGTCTCTTATACGAAGCTGAATGACTCGGCCCGCCTTCCTCCCGGCCCTTTGCAGAAGGGTTTTCTCTAGCCATTGTGAAAGATGTAACCCACTTGATTTAGCTAATTTACTGCATCTTTGTCCTTTTGCATTATATACACAGAAAACATACCTTGAACAAATGTTTACAGTTAGTTTGGGGCCTGGTTTCAACCAGAGTACACAAGCAAGGATGTAATGGGGAAGTGGGTGGGAAGATATAATTATGAAAATAATAGTCACTGTACAATTGGTTGTCACTTATTTTAATTTCAGAATATATACACTCTAGAATGTGTACAGCAAAAGTGATGTACCCAGGATTACACAATTTTTTTTTAAAGTTCTAAATCTGGTATTAGGGCTCTTGACTGAAAGTATACAGTCCACATTGGTACATGTTTTATTTGCTTCCAAAGATGTCAAATCACTCCATATAGGATGTAGGCAGCTCGGCTAATTCAGATTATTGATGCTAGAAAAGTTACTGTTCTTTGGTTGTATGTTTTTTGCTAGGGTTTACTTGTGTGTTGCTTGTGAAACCTCCTGATGTATGCCACAACTGTTTTGTGGGTCGGTTTGTCACTCTGTGGCCTTTTGTCATCCGGGGCAGTTTCAGTTCTGGCTTTATAGGGAACACCATTATGGGACTTGTAGTTTTACTTTCAAAATAAATACAGGCTGAGAAAATCATAGTACACAAAGTACTGATGATTCAGAAGTCACGACCGGCTTATGCTTGTGGTACCATATTGTGGAGTCTGTATAATTTGCAGTACTCCAGCGGGACACAAAGTGACGAGTGACATCTTCAGCCAATCCTGAATTTTAAGCCAAAAGCAAGTCACATTATGGAACGTACAGTTTTGTTTGTAGCAATATAAGTGTGGGCTTACAAATTTTCAGCTTTAAAACAGATTTATTGCTCCCCATCTGTGAAAAACAAGAATGGGGTTATTATATTGTTTCATAAATCATTTTCTATTCAGTTACAAAATGAATTGTTTGATAGCGATGGTAGATGGTTATTTTTGGATGTTGTGGTTAATAATACAAATTTATCTTTTTGCAATGTTTATGGCCCCACTGGTGTGGATTTAACTTTTTGGAATGCTTTTTCTCAGCTTCTCTCCTCTCATGCAAATGCTGATTTGATTTTGGGTGGTGATTGTAACCAACTTATGGATCCTTTTCTGGATCGCAAATCCCAATCTAGATATGTTCCCAATAAGATGCATAAATCCTTTTATAAAGCCATTTCTTCCAGAGGTTTAATCGATTCCTGGAGGATTTCCCATCCTGATACATTAGAATTCTCCTTTTTCTCCCCTGTGCACGATTCACACTCTCGTATAGATTATATATTTATCACTCAACACACTTTCCAATTCATGACCAATTCTGAAATCGGTTCTATCTATCTCAGACCATGCCCCGGTTATCTTTGATATTGATTACCCATCTCCTATCTCCAGCTCTCGACGTTGGCGCTTTAATAATTCTCTTCTTTTAGATTCCCAATTCAATGAAAAATTTACCCTTTTTATGGAAGAATTTTTTCATGTTAACCTCAACTCCATGTCCCATTTTCATTTCATTTGGGATGCCTTCAAAGCTGCTGCTAGGGGTTTTATTATTGACTTCGTCTCTCGCAAAAAGAAAAAAGCTCTCTTCCAATCATCTCTTTTTCTTAAACAAATTAAGGAGCTTGAACACCTTTTTTTTTACTTCTAATTCTCCTGATGCACTCTCCTGCCTTATTAAAGCTAAACTCCAATTTAATAAACATTTTTGGGATGCTGCATGTAACAATCTCCTTAAATTCAATGCAAAAATGTACGGTGGGCGTAATAAAGCCGGTAAGTCATTAGTGAATTACCTAAAAATCAAGAAACAAGAATCTAAGCTTGCAGTTATCACTGATACTCAGGGGCAACGTCAGTACACTGATGATAAGATTCTTGATTGTTTTGTTCAGTACTATTCCTCCTTATATACTCCTGAATCTCCATCATCCACTGATAAAATTGATTCCTTTTTTCAAGCTATTCCAAAAGCTCCTGATGCTTTTATAGATCTCTCTTCTCTTGATGCTCCCATCTCTGAAAAAGAAATCCTTCATGCTATTACTCTTTGGCCTAAGGATAAGTCACCAGGTCCCGATGGTTTTACTGTTCGTTTTTAATTACACTTCAAGTCTATCCTTCTGCCACACCTTTATACTTTAATCACTCACTTTCTTTCTATGGGTGAATCTAAAGGCTCTTTTACGCAGGCGATGTTATGTTTACTTCCTAAAAAAAAAAAAGGATCCATCTCTCTGTAAGAATTATCGGCCCATCTCCTTAATCAATACTGATTGTAAAATTAATGCAAAACTTCTAGCCCTCCGATTAAATAATGTTATTCCTAATCTTGTCAATGTTTATCAATCTGGCTTTGTCAAAGGTAGGTCCATCACAGATCATTTTAGGACTTTTCCTAATATTATTCATCTTGCGTCAAAAATGAACTCCCCTCTTGCTGCTATTACCCTTGATGCCGAAAAGGCATTTGATAGAGTTGCTTGGGATTATATGTTTGGTGCTCTTAGGTGGCATGGCTTTAGACCTCATTTTATTCAACTCGTTCAATTGTTATACTCTTCCCCCTCCACTTCTTTCTGGGTTAATGGTGTTCAATCCTTCCCTTTACGTAGAGGCACCAGACAAGGCTGTCCCTTGTCTCCCCTTCACTTTATCCTTGCATTAGAACCTTTTCTTGAACTGATTCGCCATTCTACATCTTATACTGGTTTTGTCTATAAGGATACTGATGTTAATTTTACTGCCTATGCAGACGACATTCTACTTTATATTTCTAATCCTGATACGTCTCTACCTGTTCTCTTTTCTTTATTAAACACTTATTCTGAAGTTTCCGGCTACAAGTTAAATATAGATAAATCAGAAGTTTTGCCTCTCAATGCATTTTGCCTCCCTCATATGTTTCATGGATCTGGTTTTGAATGGAACCCTCAGCATATTAAGTGTTTGGGTATTCTTTATACTAATACTATCAAGGAGACTATAAAACTTAATCACAAAGATATCCTCACTAAGCTTTCTTCTCTTATTGATCGTTGGTCTCCATTGTTTTTATCTTGGTGGAGTCGATTGGCAACAAATAAGATGATGCTTCTCCTATTGTTAATTTTTATCTCTCTATGCTTCCTATCTCTCTTCCCACTTCCTTCTTTACACTTATTAATCGCATCTTTACTACCTTCCTGTGGAATAATCGTAAATCCAGAATTTCTCTCTCTCGTCTTCAACAACCTAAGAACCTTGGCGGAGTTAATTTTCCCAAAATATCTCAATTTCATTCTGCTTTCACTTTGAAACAAATTTGGCCTTTCTTAGCTGATTCATCTCCTTATCCCATTACAGCCTGGAGTATACTTGAATTGGCTCAACTTTCACCTTTCTTCTTTCTCACAGCTATTCGATTATCTCAGCCTCCTAAACGATTCCTTACTCCTAGTTTTAAACATTCAAAAGCTCTCTCCTTGTCACTTTTTCGTTCCTTCTTTTCTCAAGCGAAATTACATTTTCTCACTCCCATTTGGTACAATCATTCCTTAAAGATTAATAATAAAGCACTTTTTTGGAAGGAATGGATTGATAAAGGCATTCTCCTTTATGATCAACTTCTCACAGTTGATTCCCTAATGGGCTTCTCTGATATTCGCACATTTTACAATTTGTCTAAGGTACACTCCTTTCAATACCCCCTCCTTAAATCTGACTTATCCACCTTTATTTCCCTACATAGTTCCCTACCAGATGTTTGCCCATCTGATCTTCCCCCTCCAGACTTCACTATCCCCTTCAAGGCTACTGCCATTTATAAGCTCCTTTCCCGTTCAGTCAGTGACCGCTCTAAATCCAAACTAGAGCTCACTTGGGAAAGGGATTTAATGCAGGATTTCCCTTTCTCAATCTGGGATTCTCTCGGGTCCAAAATACAAACTGTATATTGCTCAGCCAGTACTACTCAGACTTTATATTTTTTTTATAATAGGCTTTTTTTTACTCCCACAGATTTGTTTAAATTCAAAACTTCTGATAATAAGCATTGCTGGTCTTGTTCTTATGCTGAGAGTGATTTCTTGCATATGTTTTTTCATTGTCCTTCATTTAAAGCTTTATGGTGCCAAATATGGTCTAAGCTAAACGATATTCAAATCACCCTTTTGATATTGTTCATATATTCTTAGGGGGTTCTTCTCCTATTTGGAATGTTTCTCACAATGTTCGTAGTTTCATTGATCTGTTTATAGCTATTTCTTTGCAGGTTATAACATCCAACTGGATGGACACTTCAAAAATGTCTTTTAGTGCTTGGTGGAATTTGTTGTGTCATCACCATAGACTTGATCGTGCTTTTGCCTCCACAACCCACCTTTTGATCAAAAAAGACTTATTGTGGTTACCTCTAACAGATTTTCTCTCCAGACATGTGCCTTAATTCCCCCTCATAGCTTCATATCCTTTTACCCCCCTTTTTTACTTTCTCTTTCTTCCCTTTCTTCTCTCTTTTGTCCTTTCTCTTTTCTTTTCCTTCCCCTCTCCCCTTCTTAAAACTTTTCAAAAAAGGCATTTTCTCTAGGTATATTTCCTATTAATCCTTTTTGGGATTTATTTTTGATTATGGCAAATTCTTTTTTTTTTTTTTGTATAACTCATATATTTGATCAGTCTTTTTATTGCCCTTTTACTGTAATAACGTTTTGCAATGTTTATTTGAATCAATAAAGCTTTCTAAACTTAAAGAAACCGTAATGGCCAGAGCTGTTGACTTTGAAAGTTTGGAAGCCGGGTCTTGTGGTGCAGTGGACAAATGCATCCACAGCAGGGGCCTGTGTTCGACCTCAGGGTCACAGGTACTAATCCCGGCGGGTCCACTCAGCCTTTCATCCATTTGAGGTCAATAAAATGAGTACCATTGAGTTAGGTAACAATTTACATCTGTTATTCAGCGCTTTGAGACCTTCGGGTTATACGTGCACTGTACAAAAGTACATGTTATGTTATGAAACAGGGGAACTGGGTCCAGAGGCTCAACTAGAGTGAAATTTCAGGGGGCTAATAAATATTTCGGGGGGATAAGTGGGGGCTAAGTCTTCCAGCAACAGGAAGAGTGGAGCTGCAGGGGCTATGAGAAGGGGTGAAAACACAACAAAGCCTTGTTAACATGTAAATGGTCTTTTAAAGACCTGGAAGTACTTGGGTGCTGCTGCAATAAGACGGTCGCCAGCCTGGGAAGCTGTCTCAGCCTGGGCTGACACACATGACTGGGGTGAGGCTGAGAGATGATGTGTGTGAGAGATAGGTGTGTGTGAGAGAGCTGTATGTGTGTGAGTGAGAGCTTGGTGCAGAGAAAGCTCTCTGCAATGACAGCAGGATGTCAGACCCCAATGAGGACAGACGCACACGTTCTGTGCCCCAGCTCTAGGCCTCGTACTTCTGGCATTGGCCTGCTTAGTTACAAACACCCCATGTGTGGGTGAAGGTAGCAGCAGTGCACTCACTGAGCCTCAGTCACTGAGCGTCAGAGCGGGAAACCCAGCAGGTTACTCAACTTCAGAGGGGGTTTTCACTCATGAACACACAGATGGTGCCTGAGATCACATGCATTGCTAATGTCTGAAATACGTCCACACACACAGTCAAATACAAGGACTTGAAGTATAGCACTTCTACCCCTGATTAGGTGCTGAAGCGCTGTATGGGGGGGGCTAATAAAAACTTTGGGGGGGGTCTAATTCTTCTAGCAATCAGCAGGCTTCTGTGACTTCTGATTGGCTTGCTGCCAGGGCCCCACTCCTCGGAGGAGTTCCAGCGCCCGTCCTTCCATTTGAGTCAGAGGGCAGAGATAGAGTTACTTAGTGTGCAGGGACAAAAGGGGTAGTGCCAAATCCACATGTATGACACCAAAGGCAGCATGCATATAAACATGATTCTCCACTGCAGGTAGGACTGGCCTGCATTTATTTTTGTTGGCAAGGAGATGGGAGGGTGCAGACGGGAAAACCGGGCTTGTCCGCTCCAGCCGCTCCCTGGGCCAGTGAGTTCGATGGAGGGTGGGGGGCACTCTGTTCCTCAGCTGCTCCAGAGTCTGATTGTACTTTCGCAAAATCAGTGATACTCAGTTTAAACAGAGTCAGCTGATTTTCTGCAAGAAGGGTACTGTCGGGCACAATCGGTTTTAACGGATTTCCGGACAGCATAAATATATTTAATAGTATGGAGTTCAGAAGAAACACATTTTACTAGATTTTCCTTCAAGTTATTTCGAGAATTTCATATCAGAATGTTTTTTTCTACATTTATTTACGCTTTGTATAAAGGATGAGATTGACCTCGTAAAACATTCATTATCTAAACAATGTAGTAATAAAAATGCTGGAAGGCATTGTCTCAGACCCAATATTCTTAAAAAAGGGAATATCCATCTCCTTCTTTGTATTTCATAGAATTTACAAAATAACGATATATGTATTGTCGATTGCTGGGACAAACAGTCACATGGGCAATTGCTCAATGTTTTGGACCAATCCTGTATTGTGGGGAATCTTGTTAATCAATGTAAAATCACAAATCTAAAATGAGTCAGTACAAATCTATCATATCTGCTCATTGTAAATTTTAGGTACAGCTGAATAACATTAGTGGTCAATATCATTTGATTAGACTAAACTGATGGTCTTAATGCCTCTACTGAGAATCTATTTGCCTTCAGGTGTGTCATGCAATATCTTTTAAAATCCCTTCTGGTAACTGAGATTATGGATCCCGGGTCATTATAATATTCAGGGTGCCCGAGATCGTTCATAAAATCTTTTATGTATTTTAGCCATGGGATATCAAATGCCCTCTAAAGCTTGAAGCTGTCTCTTATATTTTCACGATTAAAAGTAGTTTTTGTAGAAGTTCAGATCCTGTGCCACAAGAAGACAAGTTGGACTTTTATTAGGTCCGAGATGTGCGGTATCCCTAATTCTGAATGGCATATATAGGTAGAGGTGCTGCCTGGAACAGCCAATAGGAATTTTTAAAAAGGAGTTCTTCACCAGCTGTATGGGGTTTGGATCACAGTAACCCCACACACCTGTACCAATATAGCCGTAGTAATGCATTTTGCCTGATATATGCACCAGCTCAACAGGAGGTCTTCTACCAAGTTTCCTTGCAAAATTAGCTAGTGCGGCCATGGTTTTCATGAATAGTAACTTCCTAGCTTTGACTGCCTGGGACCATGTCCCCTTTTGGTCACATAAAATACCTAAATAGGAGAATGTCTTGGTAGATTCCACCTTTTTATTATCAATGAGTATATCTCTGCATTTTGTTCTGCCTTTACCGCACTTCATAATAAACGTTTTCGAAGTATTCACTCTAAGACCCAAATGTTCCATAAACACACTGTAATTTGTCAGAACCCTTTGGAGCCTCCAATTGCGTTTGGGACATCAGCACTGCATCGTCAGCGTTCAGTAGGGCAGTTATGGGGTGGTTGTTTATTTGAGGCAAGCCCTGGCTCTGGTCCACCAAGGCTTGGCCCAAACCGTTGGTGTAGAGTGTAAATAAGAACGGTGCCATGACGCAGCCCTGTCTAACCCCCCCACTCCACAGTGAAAGGTGCAGTGCATTCGCACTTAGCCCCAAAACGAACCCTTGCTTTTGCGTCACTGTAAATCTGTCTCAGAAACTGTACTAATGGGACTTCCACCACATGTCGACTAATATATTTCATAGTTTGCCTTGTACTACGCAGTCAAAGACTGCAGTGAGATCGACAAACACCAGGTATATTCTTCCCTGTTTGGCCGGTGTATACTTCCGCAGTAAGATGTTAAGATTTAGCCCTTATTTCACTGTGCCTAGACCCAGTCGAAAGCCGAATTGTAAATCAGATAAAATGTTATTATCTTCTGCCCAAACCAGGAGCCAATTAAGCACTACACGCCCGCCACCTTAAACAAAGAATCTAACAGTGATATTGGCCAGTAACATGCAGGGTTCTGGCAGTCACCTTTCTTGAATATTGGAACCAATAATGATTCTGACCATGTCTCTATAAAACCGGTGGAGCAACAAATTACCAATACCTGTGCTATAAGGGGGCCCCATAAAATTACATTTGATTTAAAAAGGTCTACTGGAAGCCAGTCTGGGCCAGGTGCCTTCCCACTCTTGCTAGCCTTGATTGCACAATTGACCTGATCTAAAGTAAAACAGAGATCTATACAATGGTCACTGGGGGGATTATTCCCTGCAACAGGTGCAAGGTGATCATGATTCTCTCATCTAATACCTGTTTATAAATTTTTGAAAAGTATCCCACCCACTGACGTTCATTTATGGCAATCTCTATGGTAGGTATAGGCTGTAAGGAATGGGGCATTTACAGCTCGCCAGAATGCTGTATTATCTCTTGTCAGCGTGAATTCGTGCAGGGCAACCCATGCTTTATCTTTCAATTCGCCTTTGCGAACTTTCAGGGCCTGCTTATATTCCCCTTACAAGGTTTTATTTCTTGGCTATTTCTTGATGGTTTATGTATGGTGTGTTTCAATTTTGTATATGCTTTTGTGCATCTGGAGTCATAACACCCTTGATTGTTCTCATGAGTTTTTTATTCTCCAATCTTAGAGCATTTTTTATTTTGCAGGTAATCCGTGCACAAGATGCTAAAATATCAGCATGGGGGTTGTCTCCTTGAGGCAAGTTAAAAATGATGCTTGACAATTAGCCAGAATTTTCCAAGTAAATTCAGTCGGTTCTACCTTAGACCAACGTAGGGAGTAGCCATTAATTTTATTCAAGGCTATATCCTGGACCAGATGACCTAAATTGCCCTGGGCATTTAGCGCATTCTAGGGAAAGAAAATGTCACACTCAATGGAAAGTGGTCGAGTGTCTATTGGGTAGGATTATATAATCAATAATCACGATCATACCTCTTCCATTAAACATCTGACTAATGGGTACTGGTGGAATAAATCCTTAGCAAATCCTAGGTCAAATGAAAGTAAAATCTCATTGAAATAATCCCCGTAAATTGAGTGGGTAAATGCGGATAAGTATTGTCATCAGCAGATAATAGCCCACAATTTTCCCCTCTAATAAGCGGGCACAAAGCAGTATTAAAATCTCCACCCCAAACAACAAATGCATATTTTATATTATTATGTAACTTGTTAAGGATACTGGTAAGATTTTTCAATACACCCACAATTTGTACATCGATGTGTATGGTGACAAATTGATAATAAGTCTCGGATATCATCAAGGTTATCTTGGTAGCGTTCACATGGTGAGATATATAAATGCATGGATCTCCCTTAGATCTCTCATGTGCAGACAGCAACTCAGCAGTATGGATACTATCTACCACCCAGGTTTCTTGGCAGCAGAGGATATTACATTTTACTACAAACTCCTGCCATGGGGGATTAGTGAGCTTTGTATGTAAGCCTTCAATATTCCAGATTAGTGCGCAAGTACTAATAACCTTGCCATTACAATCATCTAGCCTATCAGATATTACTATACAAGTCGATGGTGCCTCTTGTATCGGGCCTGTATCTTAAGTGGCTCTTATACCCGGGCTAGAAGATGAGGTATCTGTGCTTAGATGAATGCTGCTTGCAGATCTTCCTAAAAGGTCTACAATTGTACCCTTGTCCGGGTTTATTCCAAGCTCAGAGTTGTGTACGTGTTCATCTAAAGGAGGATGTAAGCTGTCTATCATTTGAGATGTATCGTTTGTAGTTAAGATGTTTAGTCAGTCAAGATGTTTAGTCAGTCTAGCTTATCTAGAGTTAGGAGAGAATCAAACTGTTTTTTATCTGGAACATTGTATGTACAGTAACCATTTTCATGTATATCTCTCCTATTAATTCCTATACCTGCCTTAAGTGGTGGCTGGTAGAAGTAGCCCAACGGCAGTAAATTAATGCCGTGGGACACTAGGGTGTAATTTCCCACTCTCCAAAAAATGCTTTCCAATAAATGTGGGGTTTTGAACGTTAGTAATGAAGTTGAGTGAGATCATGCACTCGTGATGCAGATACTGGCTGGCTGGCTCTCTGTGGTGCTTCATACAATAGAGCTACTGCATGGCAGAGTCCAATAAATGTAAGAATGCCTTACAAGTGTATGGGTGCTTGTTCCTCACATACTGTCTTTACTACCCCATCTAGTGCAGACTCATTGGCAGACAAACAGAGGAATAGATACCTCATCATATTTATAATGGAATCATTGAAGCCAGACCAGTGACAACAGCGCGGGACCAACAGACACTAAATATTGTGCATTTAGCACATTGATTATCAGAGCCCCACAGCCAATGAGCAACTTGTGTTTCTCCAACCATTCCAAAGCCACAATATAGTCTCCAACCACAACCAATGAAGCTAGCTGACAAAAGTTCTCTAGCCAATACAATGAAAACATTTCTTTCAAACGAATCCAAGATCGCCGCTCTTCCACAGCCCAAATAAGAATATGTTTCCTCCTACTAAATTGGCTGTGAGCACCTAAGTGCCATAAGCTTTGGCCCTTTTTCTTGTTAATTGCGGGACATGACATGCATTAAAGAAGTGATAACAGACTGCCCTCTAAAATTCTGAATTGGTAGTGACTTTAGAAGCAGGGCACTAAAAGTGAAGCCCCAGCATAAACATGCCTCTGTTTAACACCCATCCTTCTGATCTAGATGTGGGTAAGTGTTGCCTATAAGAGGGGGTTTCTACTTCCCCACCCAGATGTCCTGCAGTCTGTCACTCCATGTGATATGGGGCATTTGATCTCAATGCTTGACTTTGCATCTTAGACGTGCTCATTCCGTACCACTCACTCTGATAACGCGGGTTGGGTTGCCCTAGGTAGACTGGGAAATCATCTACTGGGTTCCACTTCGAGCTTGGAGATGTTCCTATGATGCCATAGCCGAATTACAGTAAAGAAATTTGATCAAGGCCTACCATAAATTGGTCCGGAAGGCTCGGCTGCTTACTATGCTAATGAAATTAACACGAGTAGCACCCCCACCAAAACGATTTTCTCCTTCTTAAAAGATATGGTGAAATCCCCTCCTGTCCTTGAGAGCAGCATCTCCTCCAACTCTCAATGTGAGCCACTGGTCAAATATTTAATTAGTAAGGTCAAGCGCATTTATGGCAGTTTCTGCCCTGTTAGCATTGCCCATGACCCCCCCGGGGATCCCCCACAGGTGCTGCAATCCACTCCCTGTCATGCTTTCTTCCTATCTCCTCCAAAGCCTTTGAAGCCTTGTTCTCCAATGTAAAGTCGAGGTTTCCAAGTGATCCTCTTAAACCTGACCTCTTTATAAAGTTCCAAGATTGTCTCCTACCGGGGTACTTGGAACTGACTAATCTATTTTTATCCTCTTCATCTGTCCAGGAACCCTGGAAACATGCCAAAGTCATTCCTCAGTTGAAAAAACTGTCACTAGAGGCCAACAGGCCAGAAACCTTTTGCCCGATTTCCTTGCTTCCATTTCTAGCCAAAATAACAGAATCCCACATTAATTCTATCTTAACTCAGTACTTGGAACTTCAGTCAATACTGGACCCCTCCCAAAATGGTTTCATGGCTCGCCATAGTACTGAGTCAGCTCTGCTAGCAGTCACTGAGCAACTACGAGCCACTCTGGATGAGGGCAGAGCCTCTGCGCTGATCCTGTTCGACCTAAGTGCCGCATTCGACACAGTCTCCCACAAGATTGTGCTGCACTGGCTGTGGTAGATCGGTATCATTGGCAAAGCCAATGTGGAGTGGAGAAGTGTGGCTCAATGGTTAGAGCGGCAGACCCTGATGCAGAGGTCTAGCCCAGGTCCAGGGTTCAATTCCCCGCCTCGGTGGGTCTTGGGCTCAAAATTCCATGGACCTGATAATTTTCGCCTCGGTGCCTATTCTAATCATAGAGTCCCACTCTGCAACTCTGGGCAATAGCTTGCTTAATCTCCACAACGGCCCCCACAACGCTAAGGATCCTTGGCTTTCACCCTGGGGGTGCCCAGGAATGGATGCCTCACAGGGAAAGCCAGGACGGGTTCCACAGCGGTATTCGTACAAGCTCCTTGAGACCCTTGCGGGTGAGTAGTGCGCTATACAAGTATCAATTTACATTTTTGAAAGCCCTTTCGTGGTTTTCTTGTTTTTATGACCAACAGGACCTTTCAAGTCATTGGCCCCCTTTTTCATTCACTCTTTCATCCTTTACATTGTGGCATCTCCCAGGGTTCCGTGCGGAGTCCTACCTTGTTCAATATCTACATCCGGCCTTTAGCTCTAGTAGCTAAAGCACAAATCATCTCCTTGTTGTCGTCTGCTGATGACACGCAGCTGGTGCTCTCTTTCTCTAACAATCCTAATCAGGACTCTGCAAAATTTCAGGAGTACCTGATCACCATCTTGGAGTGGATAGCAGCCATTTGTCTTAAAGACCTCCATCTCTGGAGTAGCACTTGGTGGCCTTCAGAGCTTGGCCCACCCCGTGCCTAAGACTGTTGTCAAGAATCTGGGTGTCTGGGTGAATAGTACCCTCTCCTTTGACGGCCATGCCAAATCAGTAGCAGGCACCTACTTCAGTTTGCTATAGGGTTTAAAGCCCATTCTTGGACTTTTTGACTCTCACACCCATTAGTCGATTGTCCATGCCACTGTCTTGGCTAGGCTGGACTATTGTAACGCGTTGCACCTTGGCTCTAATAAGTCAGTGATCAAAAGGCTCTAACGCACCCAGAATGCCACAGCCCACACTTTGTTCACGCTCCCCAAGCTCTGTTAGGTCTCTGGCTTCCTTCGCCAACTACATTGACTGCGTATAGAGCAAAGAATTCACTTTAAAGCTCTCTGTATCACCCACAAGATTCATTCGGGCCTCTGCCCAGCAATCCTGAGTTGTATGTGCCTCCCATATGCTCCCACCTGAGCCTTACGCTCGGCTGAGCTACACCTGGCCCGGGTTCCCCAGTTCCGCAGAGTCATAGACGGAGGGCGCTCATTCCAGGCAATTGTGCCTGCACTTTGGAACTCCCTGCCTTTCCCTACCAGAAGCATCTCAAACCACTGGTCCTTCAGAAGGGCTGTGAAGACTTGGCTATTCTCTAATCATTAGTTGCTCCCACCTACCTACTCTACCCTGCTGTTTTAGTGCTGGGACATCCCGTTGCTGGGACCGTCATGCACTCAATAAATATTTTAACATAACATAACTTCAGTCGTATCCTGCATGTGCGGGTAATTCAAAGCGAGGACTGATAATGTTCTGTGAAGTCCCAGAAGTTTCAGATTTATTATGCTTATTTAGTGGGATGAGTGTTTGAGTGATGCAACACTGAAAATAATATTTTATTATAAAGCAATGTCGAGTCCTTCGAATATGCAAAATTGAGACCTGTTCATCGAAATCTCAGATTCTCCTCTCTGATAGTAGTCGGAAGACAAGGCGGAATGCAATGATCTGCCTGTTGAGTCCCCATAATACTCAAGTGCCAGTGTTTTAGCTAAGATCAACGTTCCTCCTGTCAGGAAGGGCTTAGGAGTTTTTATGTAACTCCGCAGAATTCCACGGAGTAAAACATTGCGAGTTGCGCTCACCCTTAATAGTGAAGCATTTGTTAGTTGCTGTAACCGAGACCAAAAAGAGTGGACCATGTAGTTGGGGAACAATTTTCCATTTAATCAAGCAAAAGGGCAAGAGGACTTGCACAGAAGGTCAAATGACAGGCCAGCTCAGGGTGCCACGAATTCCGAATTTAATAGGGATATGCATGCCTCGGGCTAGATTCAGATTTCACCTCGCTCTTGTTTGGCCCCCAAAAATCCAGGGGTGGATTAGCCAGAGATACCATCCAGCCCCCCTAGGCTATGCCATTCTACACCAAACTAGTAATTGCAGGACTTTCGAAAATGCATGGTGCCCTGCAGCAAAACTTATGTCGAAAAACAGTAGGCACCCTACACCCAATAAATGCAATAAAAGTTCACCCCTGCCAGACTCCATGTAAGATGTTGTAGATCCATGATTGTGGAAGACAATGTACATGCTGGAAGATATCCTGCCATGGTTCTGAATTTAATTTTATTGAACTGATATTTGTTGACATGAAAGAAGCAGACAGTTTGGTGGTCCTCAAGACCAGGACTTGCCCACCAAATGGCTCATCCATCCAGTTCAAATATATCCGGGACTCAAGCATGGCCAAATCAAATCCAAGGCCAAACTTTACATCTGACCGCGACTCTCTTCTGCGTGATTTGGAGTGTCCTATGTAAATTTCCCATCCCCTGCGATCCAACAGGCTCTCCGTGAGGCGAGTTGCGAGTGGCCCCTGACTAACAGCTCATGACCCTTAAAATCTAGGGCATTATCTACTGCACCCCAAACACTTACTTGCAGGGGGCACCTCAGTTCCCAATCATCAGGCCCCACTTGATGTAGCCTCCATATTCCTCTGCTAAAAGCTTGGTTCCATCTAGTAAAATCTCTTAGGCCACTAACTTATTAAATACCAACATATGTAACACCTTAGGAGTGGTCTCCTGGAATGTGGCAGGCTTAAAATCCAAATGACAACTGCCTGACCAAATTGATTTTATTGAAGATTTTGACATCTGTTTATTCCAGGAAACCTGGAGCATATAGCCTGTGTCACAATCGATACACAAGTTTAATATCTATTCCCCAGGTACTAATCCACACACGCTTCTTTAACCAGCAAGCGCTCCTTTTTTTAGCACCCTCTTCTCCAAGTTCCTCGTAAATCTTCTGAGAGTAATAAAACCAACAATTCGTTCAATAAGTCTTGTAGACAGGGAACAAGGCAGCTAGCACTGGCTATTAGATCTAAAGCCCTGGAGCTGATAAAAGAGACACATAAAGCATACCAGCTCTCTCAACACCAGGCAAAAAGGGAGTTGAATGTGAAGAGCAGACATGACATGTTCAAATCATGCTCTGACAAAGACTACTTCAGGTTCTGGTCTCTCGTGGCGTGGCCTAGGGTTGCAGGTCAACCAGCAAACTATACTCCTCCGCTTGTCTGGTAAAATCATTTCAAAGCACTATATTCTGATAGCTCCCAAGACCTCAAATGCTCAGACCCAATGGAATATGATCCCAAACTGGGGACACTCATATTCGACCTAAGTGACATCAAATCTGCCCTTGATGCCATCTTACGCGGCAAAGCTCCCAAACCTGATGGCATTCCAGGTAACATCTTCATTAGTGCCAGGGAAAACTGGTCCAAATACATACTAGTGCCGTCCAACGCAATTTCAATGGGCACACTTATTCAAAAGTCTTGAAAAGGAGCTGAGGTCGTGCGCAGCTACAAAAAGAGTGATAGGAACCTTATCTCAAACGATAGGCCGATAAGCCAAATAAGCCTGATAGAAACCATTCAAACAGTGTTCTGTCGGGTGGTTATTGGAGCAATCCAGCATTAGATTGAAGAATATAATATACTCATTTTATTAGGGAGAAAACTAGCACCATAGACCAGGTTTTTGGATTCCTGCCCATGTATTCGAAGACGGTACAAATTGGCAGAGGCAACCTGTATGTGGCCTTTGTCGATTTCAAATCCGCCTTCAACATAGTTCCCCACCATATGCTGTGGCAGCTGCTGAGGGACATGGGGATACCTGAGAACATTTTTTCTATTCTTGTATGTATTCATGAGGACAACTATGCTAGTGTACGGTGGAGGGACCAGGGACATCTCACAGACCCTCTCCCGATCAGCAAGAGCGTTCAACAGGGATGTGTCCTGGCCCCCTCCTTGTTCTTGCTGAATCTAAATGATGTTGTCCAGTTTTTGTTAACATGCCCCCATGATGCTCTATGTATTTCTGGTCTGAGAACGCCCACGCTACTTTTTTTTTACTGATGACACTGTACTAGTGTCTCAGACCCTGTGTGGACTCCAGTGTTTATCGAATCGATTTGATGAATTCTGCTCTCTGTGAGGACTGGAAGTTAACTCCACCAAAACAAAGTATGTGACCATGAACCAGCATAAGTCGTTCAGAGGGTGGATATTCCTAGGGGTGTGTGAAATTGAGAGAGTAGAGAAGTTTTAAACCGAACCAAGAGTAGACACCTTTGACTATCCTGCACTCCTTTCTACGGTCTGCTTATCTTGAGTTTGTTTCATCTAATGAAAGAATGTGTCGGCAGACAGGTGTTTTGTTTAACTGCTCTCTGATACTTCATAACGAGCCGATTTGCCCATGGTCTGAGACCCACATGCCAATTCTGCACTGTAAATTAGCAGTCTTGCACTACTGCCTAATTTCTGCCTTTTTGAGTTTGCTTTGGCCAACAGCAAGGAAATGCACAGTGTATCATTCCCCAAGGCACATCATAGTACAGATTTGGGAATGACCACTCCTTCTTTTAATGATGCGACTTTCTGAAAACTGTTGCCTTTATGTTTGTAAATCTCTTTTATCCCTTGTGTGATGCCTAGCGACAAATGTATGCAATTGTATGATGCGCTGACAGTACTTGCTCGTGTTGAGCTTTAAAGGGGTTAAACCATAAAAAACTACCCGCCTGGGTCAGTAATACAGTATGCTAAAGAAATGGTTATGGTAGTGCTTCTCCTAACTCACATATAATGAACACACATAAAATCAAGAAAACAATTCACCACTTAAGACTTGAATCGGATGAGATTGGTAGTGCATACAATATTGGTAGTGCATACAATATTTATAGTGCTCTTAGTGTGAAAAGAAAAGACCATCTACCACATATCAACAAGCTCATAGAATGGAATAACTTAATAAATATGTATCTATGAGTTATGTATCTCTGGGAACAACTGACCTATAATAGGCCGGTAAGGTCTTCTTGTACATAACAATAAATGTGTCCATGTCACCATACCTTTACCCTGTCCTTCACTTACCGACTCCCTACCATTACCCTATCCCTCTTTTCTTTTCACACTAAGAGCACTATAAATATTGTATGCACTACCAATGTTTTGAGCTATTGCATTGCGAACCATTAATGCTTTGATTTAATATTGCTTTCAATTCCTGCTTTACTCATGGAAATTACTTTTCCGTTTCCTGAATCAGATTCAAGTCTTAAGTGGCGAATTGTTTTCTTGATTTTATGTGTGTTCATTATATGTGAGTTAGGAGAAGCACTACCACAACCATTTATTTAGCGTACCGACAGTACTTGCTCAGCTGACTTGTTCAAGGTTTGAGACTAATATGTCAACTCTGCACTTTAATCTCGTGTTTTGTACAACTTCTTGAGGTCTCTCCCTTGAGCCTGCCTATTTAACTGCAAGAAAATGCGTAGTGCACTTTAAACTAAAGCATGACATAGAACAGCCTTGTGGTTGATCACTTTTTGTTTCTTTTTTATGATGACATTTCCTGACAGCTGCTGCTTTTATGATTGTAAATTCACTTTGATCTTTTGTGAAATATTAAGTGATAAATGTATGGAACTGAACGATGTACTGCAAGTCCTGGGACTCATAAATTTGGCTGAGTACTTTTAAGTTAATTGTAATGTATCCTTAAGATGTTTTAAATGCTATTGTTGTTGGTAATCTTTATGGCATTGATGTTAAATAAAGATTGAAATGAGAAAGTGAGAAAAAAACCTTTGCTGGATTGGACTTCGTGCTACTAGGACCTTTGCTCTTAGACTCCTGGTTCTGGGCTGCTGACCTGCTTCTACACCACTGCTCGCCGTACCCGCTTCGCGGGTCCCGCTTCGCAGGGGAAGCCGCCAGGGAATCTGTAGAGCTGATGTGTTGACAGAGGAGTGTGGGGGCATCTGCTCAGGGCTGCGAGCGTTCTGCAGGGACTACATCTCCCAGTAGTCCCTGCCTGGCCAATTTAGATCACCTGGCCCGCTCTCCCTGTTAGCCCCGCCCCCTGTGCACAGATCATGTAAAAGAAACTCCCTGCCTCTCACCTGTGGGACCCTTTGCTGGATTGGACTTCGTGCTACTAGGACCTTTGCTCTTGGACTCCTGGTTCTGGGCTGCTGACCTGCTTCTACACCAATGCTCGCCGGACCCGCTTCGCGGGTCCCGCTTCGCAGGGGAAGCCACCGGGGAATATGTGGAGCTGCTGTGTTGACAGAGGAGTGTTGGGGCATCTGCTCAGGGCTGCGAGCGTTCTGCAGGGACTACATCTCCCAGTAGTCCCTGCTTGGCCAATTTAGATCACCTGGCCCGCTCTCCCTGTTATCCCCGCCCCCTGTGCACAGATCGTGTAAAAGAGACTCCCTGCCTCTCACCTGTGGGACCCTTTGCTGGATTGGACTTCGTGCTACTAGGACCTTTGCTCTTGGACTCCTGGTTCTGGGCTGCTGACCTGCTTCTACACCACTGCTCGCCGGACCCGCTTCGCGGGTCCCGCTTTGCAGGGGAAGCCGCCGGGGAATCTGTGGAGCTGCTGTGTTGACAGAGGAGTGTTGGGGCATCTGCTCAGGGCTGCGAGCGTTCTGCAGGGACTACATCTCCCAGTAGTCCCTGCCTGGCCAATTTAGATCACCTGGCCCGCTCTCCTTGTTAGCCCCACCCCCTGTGCATCACACTTAACCTACAATAGTGGTGTCTACTTCCGCTGCGCGGGAGCGCGTGGGAGCGTCCCGGGAGAAGCCCGGGACAAGGGCGGGACAGTCTGTGGCCGTCCGTGGTCGGGTGAGGTTGGGTTGGGCCATTCCCCCTGGTTAATTTTGTATACATTATTATTGGTGTTAGTATAATTTTGTTATTGTTATAGTACTAATTAAAACTGCAATGCCTCTACGCTCCGGTAAGGAACGTACAGTACAATTGCAGACTGCTAAGGGGGTGGTCTCCGGTCCATTAGACGCATTCATTACCCGAGCTACTGGGATCTTAGAAAAAGAGATAGCGATGGCCGAGAAAAGGCTTTCTATTGACCTAGTTAGTGGGAAGCGTTCCTCTCTGGGTAGGTTGGCAATAATACCCAGCCCCGTTGCACAAGCCCCGAGTAACAGTCTACATTTGGTTACAGCAGAGGTGCACCGCGAGGGGGAAGGGGAGGGCATCCCACCCTCCGTGGGGGAAACTGATTCGCATCTGGATGATACCCAAGATAGCAGGGGAAATGAAAATGAAAATGAAAGTGTGCTCTTGGCCAGCAATTCTGAGTCGGGCTCACTAGGTGACGAGGACCCGTTGAGAATTGTACCTAGCAAAAGGAAAAGGCGTCTGGCCCACCAGGGGGGGGAGCTCACAAGATACCAAAGACTATTGATCTGGCCCTCACTAGCGCCCCAAACCCCGAGGCCCTTCCTATCCTTTGTCCTGCCCTGGTACCAATAGATCCATTACGCCCCTCCCATATCCCCTTTGGTTCCTCTGACCCATGTCCAACCTGTTTTAGTAGTGATGAAGGCTTATTGGTAAAAATGGAGACTATGATTAAAACTCTTTTACTTCCTGTACTTGAGAGAACAAGTTTGATGACCTCTAAATTGGATGCACTGGAGTCCATTGTAAATACTAATACTGGTTTACTACATAAGTTTATTAGCCCCAAAAATGTTGTGGGGAATCCTTGTTCCTCTACGATCAACACAAAGGGCCAGAAAATTGCATCAACTGGTAAAACAGTAACCTCCGTGACCACTGGCTTAGCATTAAATTATCCTGACCCTAAAACAAATAAAGATTCAGTGGCGGGGGGATCCTCTAGGGTTAAGGATTGTACTCCGGTTGTAGGCTCTTTGTTGCAGGTGCCAAAGAAGGCCACCTCCAAATCTAATCCCCAACGGCCGCAAGACCGTGCAAAGGGTGCTCCTAGTACATCGTCTCAATCTACCCCAGGGCAGGCAGTTAAAGTGAGCATGAACTCTACCACCACCTTAGGGAAACCTAACAAGCAGGCTCACCCTCGCACAGACCTACCCCCTGAAGCAACCCGGCACACAATAGTTTTAACTGGTGTAGCACAACTTAGGGAGGGTGCCAACGAATCTTATGGGGACCTTCGTAACAAAGTGGTATTTTGGTTAAACAAAAATCGCCCCCTTCACCCATCATCCTCGACTGAAATTTTGTTTGTGAGAAGAGTTGAATGGGTGGGCCACGGCAGTAAGGACTTAGAGGGGGATTGTATTATTATATCTTTTAAAGATCCCTGGGTGGTAGATTTCTTACGTAGGGAAGCAAGGTTTGCAAGACTGGGGGATGTGCAGACCTTAGGTCTTGGCTATTTTTATCCAAGACGATTCTGTGAGTTTCCCCCGAGACATCTACCCTCAAGATTGCCAGTCAGGAGGCACCAAGCTGATAGAACACCCTACCTCCCGCAGTACCCATTATTGTTTAACCGCTTTGAGCCCCTCTCTGGCCTGGAGGCCATTGATTGACTCTACCCGGTTGCAGGGAATGAAAAGGTTATGAAGAATCGGGTGAGCGAGGCAGACGGAGCTGGTTTGGAGATGCCTCAGGGGGTTGTTGGGAAAGAGAGAATGGAGGTGCTGGATTCAGGGGAGAGTTCTGAAATACCCACAGGGGGTGTGATAGAAGGTGCAGGTGGGGTGGGGTTCGAGCAGGGGGACACTAGCAAGATGGTAATAGCTCAAGATGCGACTAGGGTGGAGAGTCATCAAGTGAGCTTAGCTGCGCCCATGGCAGTGGACCGGAGTGGGCCACGTAGCGTAACAACAATACAGGAAACACTCAAATTAGCTTCTTGGAATGTGGCAGGGATTAAGGGGCGGATGGATTCTGAGGATTGGTTAGAATATATTGATACATTTGATGTTTTATTATTTCAAGAAACCTGGGCACGGGATCCAATTCATAGGGACGGGTTTTTACATTTTTACAAACCAGCTATAAGCGGCAGCAAGGGCCGGGCACCAGGAGGGCTCGTGACATGGGTTAAGCAGGCAATAGTATACCATCCAACTGAAATATTTGCGGATCACCCAGATCTCTTGGGCATTAAATTAAGCAAGGACGGCTACCAGGATCTCATAGTCATTAATATCTATGCACGAGGCCAACTGGGTGGCCGCTGCCCTAGCATTGTAGACTTTGTGGACACATATCTTGAAGGGATAGGGAGAGACAAGATACTTGTCCTAGCTGTGGATTTCAACTGTACTTTTGAGCCCCTTTATGCTGTAGGGGATAATTGGGGGTTAGCAGAGGATGTGGTTTGGAAGATCCCAGAACTGTCCGTTGATAAAATCACAAAAGGAACTGAGGCAGCTCTACATTGGATGGGCTTGTGCCTGAATTGGGGGCTAAGAGCTACAAATGGCCACACTGCCTCTGATCAGGGAGGCAATTCCACCTTTGATAATGGGCTAAGGAAAAGCTGTATAGATTATATCTTGTTGAAGATGGAATATTGGCCACTTCTGATAGACATGGAGGTAGTACCCCGCCCTTAAAGCGATCATAATCCTTTGTCACTTAGCCTGAGACTTCCGGGTGCATGTGGAAGGATTCCACCAGTTTTTCACTCGACAGGGGACACTATCCTGACCAACGATAGAAGAAGGCTCAAATGGACAAGGATTGTGGGGGATGAGACTATTCTGGACAGCATTACGAATGTGGTTTCCAAGACTGCTAACGACATTTCGACCCTTGTCACCACTAGGGGTGATATTGATAATATTTGTGAACTTCATGAACAATGCTTCGCCCAGCTTAAGTTCCTTCTAACGCTGCCGCCAACCAAAGGCACCCCAAAGGTGCATACCTCCCGGCAGAAATGGTATAACAAGCAATGTAGGGAGGCCCACAGCAGATTAGTGAAAGCAGTTAAGTCCAGGATTTTGAGTGACATAAAGGAAACCAGGGCACAGTATAAAAAAATCCAGTGGGAAGCAAAAAGAGAGTGGGAAGATAATTATTGGTCTGACCTTCTGGATGCCTGCACTTCCAATAACCAGATTAAGTTCTGGGAAATTGTAAAGTGGGGCAGAAATCCCGACTCCCAAATACCTACTAACCATGTATCCGCAGAAGCCTGGGTGGAGTTCTACTCCAGTCAATTCAAGGATTTGAATTTAGAATCCACTACAGGCTTACCCAGGTTACAAACTATGTTTGTCCATACAGAAGAGCTGACTTTTACAGAACAGGAGACCGAGATTGCACTTGGCCTGACCCAGCGGGGGAAAGCACCGGGGATGGATCTAATCCCAGCTGATCTATATAAAAACAATCCCCAACTTTGGGTTCCCTACATAACCAGGATCGCAAACACTATTGCTAAGGGGGCCAGGATCCTCGTGTCATGGAAGGGGGCTGAGATTCTCCCAATTTTTAAAAAAGGTGATCGTTCGAACCCAGGGAATTACCGCCCGATTAGCCTTATAGACTCATTCCAAAAGTGCATAGCAAGGATGGTCCTTGCAAGAGTTCAGGGCTGGATGGAGCTAGAGGGTATTTTGTCCCCAATGCAGGCCGGCTTCAGATCTGGTACAAGTACCATCAATCAGATTTTCAGATTTTGTCTGATCTACTGGAAGGTGGTGCTGCTGGGCGGTGGAACTATCTATGCCGCGTTTATCGATCTAAAGTCGGCCTTCGACTTGGTGCCAAGGGCCAAACTTTGGTCTGTTCATAGAGACCTGGGATTGCCAATAGAATTATTAGATCTGATTGTCAGATTACACGAGGGCAATTTTGCAAGGGTTAGGTGGGGAGGCCAAGGACAGGTGACGGACTGCTTCCCCGTAACACGGGGCGTCCGTCAGGGGTGCATACTGGCGCCCACGCTCTTTCTATTGTTCATCGATCAAGTGGTTACGTTTTTTGCTAGTACCCCCACTGATGCACCCACTCTGGGGGGGACCAGGTTTCCTATGCTCATCTTCGCTGATGACACATTACTCCTCTCTAAGACCTGCAGCGGTCTACAGTTAGCACTGGACCGCTTTGAGGAGTTCTGGCGCATCAATGATCTTAAGATTATTGTGAGCAAAACGAAATTTATGGTGCTCACCAGGAGTCATCCCCTAAGGAGTGCAGTGACTATGAATGGAGAGAGTTTGGAACAAGTCGAGGTTATGACCTATTTGGGAGTAACCGTGGACTATCGTCTCCGTTGGAAAGCGCAGGTGGACACACTACATTTAAAATTTGCGTGTCTCACGGGTTGTCTCCTACAAGAGCAAAAAAGGTCCCTTACCAAACGAGTTAAACCTGCACTTCGGATCTATACCACCAAGGTTAACGCTGCAATTTTGTATGGGGCAGATCTTTGGGGACATATGGACCTCTCTACCCTGGTGAAAACGCAGTGCAAGTTCATGGGGAAACTTGTAGGTCTACCCCAATCCTCTCCATCCAAACCACTCTGTCTGGATATGGGTTGTAACCCAATAAACGAAATGGCAAGGTACAGACTGCTGGCTTTTTGGAGACGTATTTGGACCTCTCTTGACCTTAGTCTTTTTGCTAATGAGCTTGCAGAAGTAAGATCAATTTGGGGGTCCGGTGGTATTCCATGGCTGCGTGCAGTAAAATCGATCCTGGTTGAAATGGGCCTTGAACAGTTGTGGGTTTCCCCGGGATCTAATATTTTTCCATCAAAACAGGAGTACAAGGCACTTTATTGGGCCTCTGTTCGTCAAGCTTTGGTCATTGCTTCTGGCTCCGCTAGTTTAACAGGAAGGTTCCTGACTCACAAGTTGGATCCCTTCCTAGAGAACTATTGGGACATTATCACTAGGCCACTTGACAAGAAACTTTACCACCAGTTTCGTGTGGGATCCTTGCCCTTGAATTCGTTCACTAAAAACTGGTCTAATGGAGTGAGTGAATATTGCCCTTGGTGCCCGGGACACAAAGAGAGTGTGGGTCATTTTCTATTTGCCTGTTCGATTTATCAAGCCCCTCGAAGTAAATGGATAAAACCCCTTTGCCAGCGACTTAAATACAAATGGTGTGCTGAGGCTATTTGGGCACTTAGAACTAACACCTCTGATGTAATTGTTGTGAGCGTAGCCAAATTCTTGGGGTGGGCATGGGTGATCAGAACGAGAAGTAAGCAGAAATGATTAAGATCCTGTCTCTTTTTTAATTCCAATGTTCTTAATTCCAACCTTTTTAATCTTTTTTAATTTCTAGGTCAGGTTTGTCTTTGTATTGTCAGGTTGTTTAATTGTAATTTTAAAACAATGTTATACTCTATATGTATGAATTTCATGAAATTCGAATTTGTATACAGTATTTGAAACTATAATTGTGTTTGCTGTAATACCAACTCTTTATAATAATCTGCATGTCCAAAACTTCACGTTTTTTTAAAAAAGAAATGTCTTTTATGATTTTATTATCGAAATATAGACTTTAAAACCTGAAAACCTGAGAAAAAAATTCAAAGTAGAAAGATTTATGAAAAATGACAACTCTGTAAATAATATTATGTTATAACAAATGATCCGTGCTTGGTAAAATGTTAAAAGCAAATAAAAAAGATATACAAAACAATAAAGAGTTAGGAAACAATCACATGATGGAAGCTCATGATTACCGTTGGATCAGAAAACATTACCTTCAGCGCATCGGCAAACTTCTCCTTGGCATATTTTGCTGAAAAGCCCACTCTCCTTGTCTGGATGATAGAATTTTGTACAGCGGTTCTCTAAATGGAATCACAAAGTGATGTGTATTAAATGCAATTATTTGTTCAATATGAATTCACAGTAGTTTTAAGACTACTTGTTGGAAGCAATAAGGCTTAGCAGGCATAGAACAAAAGGCATGATGGGTGGGTTAAGGAAGAAGAGAACATTTGAACTAAATATACTTCTGAATGTAAATAACCTATTGAAAAGAACTGAGGGACCAAGTAGACATAATGGTATTCATTTCACAATATAGCCTATATACAAATGAATATTTTTTCAAAATTGGGTATACTGAAACGCCTATTTCTAGTTTTCGTAAATACTTTGGCCTCATATGATGTTGGGCTGAAAGCCATCTAACAGCTCGTCGGAGGCTCTCCGCTCGACATCAGAGGTTTCCGTCTTACAGCCGTATTACAATACTGGGAGTTGGAGGGAAACCCGCAGGGGAATTCCGCTCTGCTTCTGACGGTCTCACAGAGCCTGTCAGGGCGGCGGTCGGAAAAGTAAACCCCAAATGGCCCTGGAACCAGCCTCTGCTCTGCTGTCTGGATTAAAATATCGCTTTCAGCCTGCCCTTTAGGCAGGCGGAAAGTGACTTTGGGGATCCCTAGCAGGGCTCCCTCCTCCCCAGGCCCTCCACTATGTGGCCTGGGGGCACTTGTGGTGTCTCCCTAAACATCCCTGCATTGTGTGGCAGGCAACGCATGGTGCCTGCAACACAGTGCATGAATGCTTAAAAAGTGCATATTTACTATTGCGGCTTGTGTGGCAGCCCACAGCACAAGGCGCAACAGAAAATATGCATTTTCCAACCGCCGTGAAGGCGGTAGCATCCTAATTAGTGAAGAGGGACCGCCGACTCCTTGTCAGGCAGTGCCATTTCCAGCACGATGATGGTCAGACACTCATCCGATGGGCATCGTAATGGGGCCCCTAATGTTTTTAAAAAGTAGAATATTGCAGTTTATCATATAAAGTTAGAACAAACATTTTCATGCCATTAGAGTTACCACCAATATAACGTATTTGCTCTATTTCCTGCCTCCCCAGGGCTTTGAACTGCACAAGACCTGGACAGAATTGTTAAATATCCAGAGCCCACACTCCCTATGGTACAAACTGAGGCATTTGTAGTGTAAGAACTCTAAGGTGCTCACGCAGAAAAGCAATTGATATGTTTAGGAGCAGGAGAACTCACAAACAATTTGCGGATACTTTCACACCTTTGAAACATATACAATTTATTTTAGAGAAAAGCAGAAGTACAGTAGAACTAAAAGCTTCCTAATATAGGAAAGGGAAGGCAACATAATCATATTTCATGGTGATTTAGCAAAATATGTTTCTTCTCGGACAAACATATTTTTGCCTGTGGGATTTGAAGTGGATCTGATAAAAATTAACATTCTACTGTGTCCTTCAGACGAAAATGTATGCCTTCTCCAATCCAAGATTTGTGAATCTGGGTGACAACAACCTTTTTCCAATTATTGATGTGCCAGTAATTGTAGATGAGTTTGACCCCAAATTTAAGAGTGGTTAAGAGGCTAGGGAGCTGCCATGGCATGAGTTGTTAACCCTTCTTCAGCCCATGCTTTTACTAATATTATAAAGAGAGATTCTATTTTGATTACCTCGAGAATAAAATCCATACACAGTGACAGCGGCTGGCTGAATCAGACCAACTTGGAAATATTTGTGGACTTTAAATGAAAAACAGTAAATTTCCTTGTGTGAAACCTAAAGAGAAAGCAAAAAATACTCAGATGGGAGAGTGGAATGAAATAGGTACCATTACTGAAGAAAGTATAAGAATTTAACTTAAGCATAAGAATCCTTACCTTATCTAAATAGATGATCAGATTTCTTTTATCTGACAGTCCTTCTTCTATTTCAAACTTGGAAATATATCTGTCCACTGGCTCTGAAAGCTAAACATAACAATTAATGTAACAGTTAAATCCCTCTTTGACCCACCTAATTCTTGCCTCAAGTCCCTCCTACACAAAGCACTTCCAATCATAATGAATGTAAGAAACAAGGTAATACTCTACATTGCTTAATTTGTAAAAAACATAAGTGCCTGGACTGTTGTCCAGAGGCCACTGCAGCTTCCACCATATATTGCCCCTCCCAGCACTGCCAATGATAGTAACAACACAAACACTAAACGTCTCACTCCTACAAGTGTGACATTTCAGATAATTTCAGGCCCCCAAAGCTATAAGAATGGATTGGGAGGCAGGTAGTAGTAGTCATTTTTAATGAATATAGCATTGATAATTAACTGTTGTTGCGGTCATCTCTAAATTACCTAGACAGCACCACCTTGTGGCAGGATGTTGCAAGCACTGGTGCTGACAATCTTCACATGATCAAATCAATTAAAAAGAATCATTAACCAAAATTGGCACATAATTTCGAACTGGGATAAATCTTTAAGAAACCATTATTTGCTTTAAAAAATAAAAGAAAAGCCTCAGAAATCAACAAATTCGTTCGGGATTACCAAAACCTTCACCTAAATTAGATATGCGCCATTACCTCAGTTTACCTCCGATACAAGGACATCATAAATGCGGGACATGTGTCTGCTGCAACCAGACAATTGAAGGCAACCTGTTCACACATGACTCATACAACTGGAAACACAATACATTTACAAACTGCAAAACTAAAAATGTTGTGTATGGAATAATCAGCCCATGTAACAAACTTTACATTGCGAAAACTCAGCGAAAACTCAGCGGATTTGTCAACACAAATCGTGGATTCGAAAACGTATAATTACAGCACCTTTGGTCACACATTGGTTGGAAAACAAACATACAGAAATGGATTTGAAATGGATAGTTATTTCATCTATTGAACCAAATGACAGAGGAGGGGAGGACTGTAAGCCAGTGAGAGGCGTTTTTTATTGTCAAATTCAACGCTGTACAAAACGGCCTTAATAAACTGACAGTTACACAATTTGTGAGCTCCCTTCATCTCTTCTGGATTACAGTCCGATGAGCTAGCTTGTGTATTCTTTCTAGCAAGCAATTTTTTATCTTCTATATGATTTATCCATGGGACCTTTAGGCATGGACGCCTTGAATTTTCACGCCAATGGAGACTCAACCAATAAACACACTTCTAGTCAACACACTAATACTTCTAATAGAACACCACTAACAATCTGTTCTTACAACAGTAGAAGGAAGGTTTTAGTCCTTTAACCAGATGCATGGAATAGGAACTATTGGCACTCTTTTAATCAAATGCTTTTTGAGAGATCCACTTTTCAAGGCATTCGATTTTTGAATGCATGAATAAGGAGAAATAACAAATGGCGATAAGCACCTAAAATTCCTCAACCGCACTGTGATATGAGCTCAATATTTATTATAATCTGCATCCACATGTTTTGGGTATAAATATTAAGTAAGAAGCAGGTCGGACTTTGATATGTACTGACCCACCCAGTTGGGATGGCAACCCAGCCTTGAAGAGCGGCAAATTAATGCAGGGTTAAATACGAGTCTGATTTGACTGCATGAAATAACTAATGCAGATAAACACTTGAAATTGGCTCTGTTCTTAAATGTAATTTGGAGTCTTATGTACGGATAAGTAATGAGGACAACAATAAAGTTACTTTATTTTTTAATTGAAGAAATCTACGTAATATTCCCTTTAGAGCACCACACACTTGCACCACAAGGAGGTGAGGACACGAATAAAGTTGTTCCTGTTTTGAATCAAAAAACCATGTAACCCGGAAGTTGTTTAAAATAAGCTTCCGAGCAACCGGCATTCACACGCGATCTGGAATTGATTGGACTTACAGCGCTATGCCGAAACAAAGCTAATAGAAGTAAGTTGGCCTCATAAATTCGCCTTTGCCCTACCCCAAGTAACGCATAGGACTTGACATTGGGTCATGAGAGTCATTACCAAATTCTTCTTAAGTTTATCAACAGTACTATTTAACCATTGTATGTAGAGGTCAGGTACTAAAGATATGTCCACTGGGCTAGGCAATCCCATGCACAAAATGTTTTGAATAAGCGTTGGTTTCTCTAAACGAGTATTTTAAGCGTGCAATGTCAGTTTCGGAGCTACGCTGCTGTAATATCTTTGCCGTTACTCTTGGAATATATCTGTGTTCCGGAGACGCCGCGTTGCTATGTGTGAAGCAGGGGGTCAGCGCTTGTGGCAGGCAGCCGGACAGCTAGCCCCAGGAGACAGCGGGGCACTGCGTGGAGATCCAGCCCCTCCCTCATCTCCACTGGGCATTTGAAATACTCCTTGCGCCTCCCTCTTCGCAGGAGACGCTGCGTTGCTGTGTGTGAAGCATGGTTCAGCGCTTGTGGCAGGCAGCCGGACAGCAAGCCCCGGGAGACAGCGGGGCACTGCGTGGAAAGCCAGTCCCTCCCTCATCTCCACCAGGCATTTGAAATACTCCTTGCGCCTCCCGCTTCGCGGGAGACGCCGCGTTGCTGTGTATGAAGCAGGGGGTCAGCGCTTGTGGCAGGCTGTCGGATAGCAAGCCCCAGGAGACAGCGGGGCACTGCGTGGAGAGCCAGCCCCTCCCTCATCTCCACTGGGAGTATTTAGCTAACATGCTTGTTCCCGCCCGGGGGACGCGCGCAGGCACGCGCCGGGCTAAGCTCGGGCAAAGGGCGGCCCGTCTGTGGCCGTCAGGGGCTGGGGGAGGCCAGGCCGAGCCACCCCTCTGAGACTTGCCTCCCAGAACTATATTGCGTGACGGTGGACCTTTGTTGTGAGTACTTTGAGATTGTGGTGTAGCTCTCAACTTCACTTCTGTTATCGTTAGGATGTCAAAACAAAAATTGAGCCATGTAACATCGGACCAGAAGGGAGCAGGGCAGCAATCACTCTTGACCTACCTCACGGGGGCTATGGGAGCCCTGGAAAAACAAATTCACATGGTGGAGGAAACATTAACACAAGGGGGAGGAGGGCGATGTAGTGGAAAAAGAGGACATTATTAGGCCCACAGTAAATCAAAAGGATGGTAATTGTAGGAGCGGGCAGAATGGATGTATACAGATCATGGATGATCAAACAATTTTAAGTGTTCACAGCGAGACGGGAGAGGACTCACACCCTCCCCCAAAACGTAGTATGATATCAACACGTTTGGAGGGAGGTCAGGTAATAGAAGTAGCTGACTCGAAAAAGATTATTGTCCATAATGACAAAGGGGTGAAAAAGAGAAAAAATACTAAGAAACAAACAACCCGGAAAAACAATATGAAGAAAAACCAACATAGTGGGGGCAAGAATTATATCGCTGAGATATTGGAAGGCCAAAAAAGGATAAAGAATGGCCTCCAGAACACCATGGATTCTTTAAAATCATACATTTCACAGGCCCTAGGGGAATTAACAGACAGGGTGACTAATATAGAAACTATCTTACATGGTACCATAGGTAATCTTAAAGCGGGGACATACAGGAACACTGGGGGCATGCAGGATCCCCGTTTTAATACGCTCGTCAAAACAACTAATACCACAGTGATGGTTGTAGACCCCAATGACCTTGCTCAAGTGCAAAGACCACGCAGGACAGGTGAAAATGGGAAAAATGAAAGGGAACAGAAGAAACTGATTAATGCCAATACAGGTATAGATGTGACCCTATCTCGAGGGGACCAAAATCCTAATCAACCACTGCGAGGGCAATCTTTCCAGGACTTCCCCCCAGCAGCTACCCCGTATGTGGTCATTTTAGCTAACGTCCCAGAGTTAGAGCCCCATGTTGTAGAAACATGGAGGGAGCTGCATAATAGATCTTTACACTGGCTAGGCAAGCGGATTGGCCTGTGTGATCCTTTACTCAAGCATTTTAAAATGGCAGATGAGTACCATGGGTCGGGAAAGGGCGAAAGAAGTCCCAGGGGGATTGCATTGTCCTGACTTTTAGTGACCCCAGATTTATCAGGGAGATCTTGAACAGAGCAGGGAACAATCATTATGACCACTTTGGCATTAATATACTGCCTTTGTGGTTTTTTTACTCTCCAGTCCCGATAAGTCCAAATGCCGACTGGAGACGTCCTGCTAATGTACCCCATGGGAAGAGAATAGGGAGGGACTCCCAAGGTACACAATCTATAGGTGTAAATTGGTCACATCCAAATCGTTTTGAACCTTTGTCACGACTGGAGGATCAGGATTGACAGTTTGATGCCCTTGTTAGGGAGGAAACTCATGGGAACCATAGTATGCTCTTGGACTGGGAGATAGCAGAAGAATTAATGTGACTATTATGGACAACAACCAGTGTACTAAAGAGAATAATTTACAGGGGCAGGATAATAATATCCAGCCCGATGCTGCTATCATATATAGATCCCCAAGAAACAGGGAAAAGACAGATACTGTTGGCCAGACAAACACCATACAGGGAATATTTGAAAATGCAAAAGAAGGGGAGGGTGAGGCAGGTGCCTGTAAACTGCTGAGCTGGAATATCGCAGGCTTAGCCGCGAAAGTACATGATGCCGAGTGGTTGTCATTCGTGGATAGGTACGATATAATATGTTTGCAAGAAACATGGTTAGAAAGAGAAATTCACATCCAGAGCTTTAGTACGTTTAACAGCGCCACAATTGTTACTGAGCATGGCCGTAACAAGGGGGGTCTGTGTACATATATCTCAGTAAAGGCTGGGGTATCAAATGTAAAGTTTAATTATGGGTCTGAGTTTTATCAAATTTTGAATATGAAGTTAGGAGGGAACAAGGAAGTGGTTCTAGTGAACTTTTATAACAATGTTCCAACAAATCTAAAAGAGACTGTCATGGGGGAATTGGGTAGCGTCTTAAAAACTATAGAGGATAATATGGCAGAGGATATGCCTTTAAATTGGGTAGGGGATCTTAACTGCCCTCTTTGTCCGGACAGCGAGCATGGTATCTGCGGCCTAGGCGAAGATAACAAGAACACCTTTTCACTTTTTATACATAATAAAAGCGGGGAACTGTTTAATGATATATTACATCAATGCAATGAGCTGTGTACTTACCCTATGCCTTTCCAGACAACTTTTAATGAGAGAGGCTGCAATTGTATCATTGTTTTTATTATATTGTCCAAGAGATATGCCTCTAGTGTTCGGGAATGTAAAACAGAGGAAATCTCAATGAGTGATTACTACCCCATTAATCTAACTCTCCTTGTCTCGAAAAATCGTAAAAATAGGAACAGGCAGTCTACTTACGAGTTTAAGGTTCGACTTGCTGCTACAAATGGTTAGTCCTTAAAATGGGATAGAGTCGACCCAGAGGTCTTTTTGCATGATTTGATTAGCAAAACCCAGTCTGAAATAGAAACATGCCTTACACAAGGAACTGCTACTGAGGAAATTTATTTTGCTTTCTTAAAGATACTAGATGAGGGGCATAAACTCCTAAGGAGGGAAAATAGCAGGGTAAGAACTAACGTAAAGGGTTGGTTCGGTAGAAACTGTTCCAGAGCTCACACCCACCTTATAAGTACGCTGCAAACTAACCCAAAATGTAAGAAAGATATTAGACAGGCGAGGATAGCTTATCGCCTGGCTCTGAAGAAGCGGAAAAAGCAGCTAAAGAATGAAGCCTGGGAAGCCCTACATCAGGCATGTGTAATGAGGGACAATAGCGGCTTTTGGAAAGCTGTAAATGCTCCTTTTTCCCAAGATAAAGAACAAGATATCATAGACATGGCTATCATGGGAGAAAGGTGGGTGGAATTTTTTGGGGACCTGTATAAATCAAAGGGACCAGCCACAGACACGCGAGTAGTAACTGAGCAGGGAACTCCTCCCATTGATTTAAATGTTACTCTAGAGGAGGTGATACGGGCAATTAGGGAGAGTGCGGCAGGGAAAGCACCAGGTCCGGATGGGGTCCCAGTGGATCCCAGTGGATGTCTATAGATCGAATATAGACCTGTGGGCCCCACTGCTAACGATGGTCCTAAATAACACCTGTAATTTTAAATGTATCCCTACCTGGTCAGATGCGATAGTCGTACCCATTTTTAAGAAAGGTAACAGAAATGACCCCAGTTGTTACTGGCCCATCTCCCTTCTGGACACCCTAATAAAAATAATAGGTAGAATAATCTTAAATAGACTTCAAACCTGGGCTTTGGAGTTGGGCTTTTTAACAAAATTTCAATACGGTTTTCGCTCAGGTATGGGAGCCATAGAGCAGGGACTGAATTTGGTTTTAATTATTGACAAATACACTAAGGCAAAGAGGGGGAAACTTTTTCTTACGTTTATAGACTTGAGCTCAGCATTTGATTGTGTGGACCATGGCATGTTATGCAACATATTAGAAGAGCTTAAGATGGACCTGGTTTTATTATTGTTTATAAGGGAATTGTATAAGAATGCAGGTGCGAGGGTGCGCTATGGGAAGAGTGGAGAGTGTTCTGCTAAACTCCCTATTGAAAAGGGTGTCAGACAGGGGTGTATATTGGCCCCTTTTCTTTTTAACCTTTATATAAATAGTCTGGGCCAACAACTCAGTAGAGAACAAAATGACTACCCATCTATAGGGGGCGTCCCCGTCCCCCTTCTATTATATGCCGACGATGCAGTGGTTATGTCTAGGACCCAACGGGGCCTTCAAAGGGCAGTGAATAGCTTGGTCATTTATATGAAAGATAGGGGCCTAAGTGTGAACACAACTAAGACATTTACAATGGGTTGTGGCAAGAATAGAGACACAACATGTAACATCTTTATTGATAATAATAAGGTAGCAACCACTGACACTTTTTGTTATTTAGGTATTACCTTAGACAAGAAAGGCACCTGGAAATCACCGATTAAGGCCAGATAACTGACCTTTACTAGAGCCGTGGGAGCAGTTCTAAATTTTGGTAAAAATGTAGGGGATAGACCGGTAAAAGAGCTGCTGGAAGTTTATAAGATGAAATGTATTTCTACTGGGTCATACAGGGCAGGCCTATGGGGTATCGAAGGATCAGACATAATACAAGTGTGTGAAAATGGTTTTATCCGTTTCCTCCTGGGCGTACCTAATTCTTCCGCTACTTACAGCTGCCACCAGGAACTGGGCATATCTTACTTATCAGATACCATCAAGATAGCCCCGTTGCTATTGTGGCATAAGGTCTCGGTAACGGATGAAACAGGCTTTAATAGGGACGTAATCAGGGATTGCCTTAAACTAGACGGGGTCAAAAACATGGTATGGTTTAACTATATTTAAAAAAGATATTAACGCCATTGGTTATCCCGAATATTTAATGGATCCTAGTAATCTAGAAGATATATCTAGAAAAGATCTGAAAGCTCGCTGCCTGGAATATTTTGAGGAAGATAGATGTCGTAAAGAGAGTGTAAAACATACCGTAATGGCAAACCAACTGATCATGAGTGGTGGGAACTCAACAATATCTATTGACGGTACAGAATAGCTTTAGCCGTCTGATCTTGGCCCGTTTTCGTCTTGGCTCTTTTTTTAGAATGGTTTTATTTCCAGTGGCAAATGTCTGGTCAGCGGATATTCTTACCTGTCCTTGTGATGATGTTTCATTACAATCAACCTTGCATTGTACTCTGTTCTGTAAATTTTTCACGGTCCCTAGAAAGAAATATCTGAGACCGATTCTAAGAGTCTGGAATATTAGATACTGTAGGGTTGCTTTTCTAAGATTACAGCTGTTAGAAACTCTAGCAACTATTCTGGCTGTAACTATGTATTTAAAGGCGATTATCAGGTCCCGGGGAACAATGTAATGTTTTTTAATGTTTTAATTATATTTGTTAACATTTCTCATTTAAAGCCTTGCATCAAATATTATATTATATCTTTCTATATTTTAGACCATGCTTTTAAAGAATAGACTGGGCCACACTATAAATGAATTATGATCTCTGCAATGAAATGTTTTTTGTGTAATCTTATGAGATTGTCCCTCTCCCCAGCCATATATTCTGTATTTGTGTACATGTTTTTATAGAAGTTTTTTATGCTCTTGTACTTTTATGATTTCACATGCAATGAAATCGAATAAAGTTTCAAATTGAAAAATTGAATTGAAACACAGATTGGTCCACAAGCGATTTGCGCAATGTAGGAGGATGGACGATCAGTTTGGTCCGACAATAAGACTGAGGGCACCAATTTTAATACACAAGTAAGAAAGTATTCAGGTAACCTTTAATATTCAGGTTTTTTTTGCATTTTCTTTATTTTTTTACATGACAGTTCTAAATAGTTGCCTTTTGGACAATGTTTTATAGTGTTGTCTTGGGTGGCAAGTGTCACCATAGGGTGAAAAAGGAGACTGAAACTTCCCTAAAAGAGACTGAGGTAATTTATTTATTTAATTATTTATTTATTTGGGAAGTTTTCTATAGCGCTGTCAAGACCCGGAGGTAGCAGAGCGCTTTACAGTAATAGAATGACAAAAATCTGTATAAACATATGCATAACATAAACATGAACATAACATATGTAAGGTATAAGCATTCAAAGATTGACATTGTAAGCGGAGCATGGGTGAGTTGCCGAGCTTCTTTGTATATGGAATTCACTGTAGTCACATAGTTCAGGGGTTGCTTGCTGACCCCGGTTATCCGCAGCCAAGGGAGCGGATCAGGAACAGGGATTTGAGTTGCCTTTTGAATTCCACAAAAGAAGGAATAGTTCTGATGTGCGGGGGGATGGAGTTCCAGATTTTGGGGGCGTTTCCAGTGAAGGAGCAGTCCGCTGTTCTTTTCTTTCTGGTTTTGGGTAGGATGAGCAGGAAGGAGTTAGAGCTTCTCAGATTCCTGGCTTGGCCTGCTTTTTTGAGTTTATTTGCCAGGTATTCGGGTTTGCCGGTATGGAGGGCTTTGTGTGTTAGGCAGGCCGTTCTGAAGTTACTACGCATTTCTACTGGGAGCCATTTGAGTTCCTTGAGTGCTGGGGAGATGTGATCCGATTTTTTGATGCCGGTAAACATTCTAGCTGCAGCATGTAGTGTTGTTTTGATCGGTGCCAAGTTCGATTTCGGGATGCCTGTTAGAATTGCGTTCCCATAGTCTAGCCTTGACAGAACCAGAGATTGAGTGGCCAGTTTGAGATCCTTGTTAGGAATGTAGGGTTTGATCTTGTTCAACAGTCTGAGGTTAAAGAAAGCACCTTTGGCTGCATTCTTGATGTGTTTTACCATGTTTAGTTTGGGGTCTATGATGATGCCAAGAGATTTAACAGAGTCGGCTAGAGTAAGAATTCCTTTAAGCGCATCAATAGCTTTTAGCCATTCGGTGATTTGCGGGTTGTCTTCCTTGTTCGAGATGAGGAGTGTCTCAGTTTTGTCTGGATTCAGTTTCAAGTGATTGTTTGTCAGCCATTGTTGAACATCTTTCAGGACAGCATTTAGTCTATGTATGTCAGTGAGAGAGGAAGTTTCCAGATATATTTGTGTATCGTCCGCGTAGAGGTGAAAGCGGATGTTGGCTTTTCTGAGTAGCTTGGAGAGTGGTTCCATATAGATGTTAAAGAGCTGGGGCGAGAGCACTGAACCTTGGAGGACGCCCTTATTGACCTGTTGGATTTCGGAGGTGAAATTCTTGATTTTTATTATTTGTGTTCGGTTGTGTATGAATGAGGAGAACCATTTGAGAACTACTTCGCCGAGGCCTGCTCTTTCTTGAAGAGCCTTGGTGAGGAGTTTGTGATCCACCGTATCGAATGCTGCAGAAAGGTCAAGGAGAATGAGGAGGCAGCATTTGTCTGAATCTAGAGATCCGTGGATATCGTCTATGATATTCAGCATCGCTGTTTCTGTGCTGCATCCTTGTCTGAAGCCAGACTGGAGGGGGTCTAGGAGATTGATGTTGTCCAGATGGTGAGTCAGTTGCAGGAGTACACATCGTTCCAATGTTTTGGCTAGTAGAGGGAGGTTAGATATTGGTCTGAAGTTGTTCAGGTCTGTTGAGTCAAGACCTGTTTTTTTCAGCAGGGGGGTAACTTGCCCAATTTTTAGGCACTCAGGTACCACTCCGTTTTTTACGGAGCTGTTTATGATTTTGCCCCATATAGGTGCAAGAGAGTGTTTCATTTTCATGATTAGTGAGGGAGGAATGGGGTCAGAGATATAGGCTGATGGTTTGGAGGACGAGATCAGCGAGATTGGAAAGGGGCGACCACTCGGTCCCCCCGAACGTATGGTAGGGGGCCCGGATCCCCCCGGGAAACCATTTTGGGCGGGAGGCGTGTCTCGGCTGGTATGCCCGAAGCGGCGTAGCCGGGGTGCGCCTTTTTCCCGCCCAAGAGGGGTTGTCCTAGACACCTAAACCGTTGGCCATGCCCTGTAGGCAGACCAAGGAGGGTACACACCCTCCCGAAGAAGAATAAAAGGAGCTACAATCCAGAGAAGCATCCTCTTGTTCCTGTGCTTGGAAGCTGCACCCCTCGTTGCACGTGAGCCCTCGACGGAACAAGGAGCCATTTTTGAGAACTTGTAATTGTTGTGTTTCTCTTTAAGCAACTCCGTACCCTCGGATCCAGGACCTCGTGAGCATCAACGATCGAATAGCCGATAACGATGCCTGGCAAGAAGGTTGGAAAGAAAGCAGGGACTGAGCAGATGCTTCGCATGCTAATGAAGGATATGGCGACCATGAAAAAGCAGATGGCGGCGATGAACAATATGGGCAGACCGAAGAAAGTAATCGGGCCAGCATTGCTGGGAGTAGTCCCCGCTGGGAGAGGTAAAAGGGCCAGGAATAGGGCAGCAGGGGGGGAGGCCCCAGTTCCCGAGTCACCCCCGGCAAGCCCGGTTAGTCCAGTGGAGGCCCCGGTTCCGATCCCGGACGCAGGCCAACCGATTCCGGTTGTGGTTTCGCCCACTAACAAGGAGGATATGCCTCCGGAGTTGGCCGCCCAGTTGGCCGCATGGCTCGGCAAAGGTACTGAGGGTACTACGACACCAGGAGACACGGCCGAAGAGGCCAGGTTACTAATGAAGCAGTTGCGGCAATCGAGAGATGCTACGAAGGCGAATCTCCCTCTTGTTTCCCCTCAGGTTCCCTCTGAACGACCGACGTCTGGCGTTGGAGCAACAGCAGGACCAGCTACCGATTCGGGTAAGCAGCCATTGCCAATGGCAAGGGAGGGAGCGTTACCCTCAAGAAGGGAAAGGGTGGTCCAACGTATCCCGCTGGCCACGAAAGAATTGATTTGGGCTGATAAATATGTGAATATGTTTTCTCTCTTGACTGACCACCACGAGGTGGAGCATGTTAAAAGTCAGAAGGATTTGTTGCACCCGAGTGTATGGCGTGCTAAAATGGCGGGATTCAGGGTGGATGAGACGATCTCTAATTGGGCCAAGGCATTTGCAATGTTCACTGCGATCATGGGGGAACGTAAGCCCGAGGTGTTGACCGAATTGGCTTGCTACCAGACACGTATAATGGATTTCTATGAAACATATGATGGCAATCAATGGTTGGGTTATGATAGTAAGTTTCGTAAGGCCAAGGAGCACGACTCATCTCTGACGTGGGATTGTTTCGACTCCATCTCTTGGCAGAAGCAGCTCCTGCCGGGCACGACGAAGTCGTCTTTGCTCGGCGGGAATGGGTCGGAGCCCTCCCGCCATTATTCGGCGGCGCCCTTTCGAGCGGGCGCCACTAGTGACCACCAACCAAGAAGTGGTGGGAACGGGGGTAGAAAAGGGGTCTGTTGGAACTTTAACAGAGGCAAGTGCACGAGGCCACAAGGGACATGTAAGTTCAGGCATGAGTGTGCGGGGTGCGGACACTCTTCACACCCTGAGAGTTCGTGCAGAGCCAAGAATGGTGATACAGGGGGTAGAGGAGGGGCCAAACAGGTCTAATGTCGACCAAGGGGCACCGCTACCTACCCCCGTAGACATCATGGCAATTATCCCCTGGCTGAATGAATACCCTGATCATGTCTCCGCTGGGGTGTTGCGAGACGGCTTCTCGTATGGTTTCCACATCCCGGCGGGGGATTTTCGGGGGGAATCACGGTGTAAAAACCAACTGTCGGTTCAGCAGCATACGGCGGTGGTGGAGAGTAAGATTGCAAAAGAAGTTGCCCGTGGCCGGGTTGCCGGCCCATATAGGCACCCGCCAGTCAATAATTTCGTTTGTTCACCACTGGGTGTAGTCCCCAAGAAGGACCCAGGTGAGTTTAGGTTAATTCATAACTTGTCGGCTCCTAGGGGTCTTTCGGTAAACGATGCAATTGACCCAGGAATATGTTCGGTGCGGTACGCATCATTCGATGAGGCCGTCGCCATGTTGAATCGCCTGGGGCCCGGAGCGCTGATGGCTAAATGGGATATTGAGTCAGCGTTCCGGTTGCTCCCGGTACACCCACAGGATCAGCGTCTGTTAGGTTTTGTTTTTCAGGGACGCTATTACATGGATAGATGTATGCCAATGGGTTGCTCCATCTCTTGTGCCTATTTTGAGAAATTCAGTTGTTTTTTGCAATGGGCATTCACCAGGGCCACGGGCTATGCCCAGGTTATGCACTACCTAGATGATTTTTTGTTCTTGGGGCCAGCCGGTGACACGGAATGTGCACAGGCTTTACGGGAATTTTGCACTCTCATGAAGCAGTTTGGTGTGCCATTGGCACCAGGGAAGACGGTGGGGCCATCGACTTCACTCGAGTTTCTTGGAATTGAGCTCGATTCTGTGAAGGGATGCTTCCGTTTGCCCAAGGAAAAAGTGGTGAAGTTCAGGGCCTCTCTAGAACTGTGCATTAGCAAAGAGAAAGTAACTCTCCATCAGTTACAGCAAACGGTGGGACAGCTTAACTTTGCCCTTAGAGTGATTCCAATGGCTCGCCCCTTTTCCCGCTCTATTGCACAAGCCATGGTCGGTCTCAAGGAAGGGCACCACCGCACAAGACTGCCTGCAGAGGTTCGCCAGGATATGCGCATATGGTTGGCATTTCTGGCGGACTTTAACGGTCGAATTGTGTGGAGCAAGCCACCAGCTTCCTCGGAGGAGCTGGGTTTGTGGACCGACTCGGCGGGGAGTGTGGGATTCGGCGCCATCTTCGGTAATCGATGGCCGGCACAAACATGGCCGACATGGTGGCACACCAGTGGGCTCACTGGTAACATTGGGTTTCTGGAGCTGTTCCCCATTTTTGTGGCCCTGAAGACATGGCCAGATGGGTTTCGTGATCGCACAGTGGTGTTTTGGTCCGACAACATGACCGTGGTCGAATGTATAAATAATCAGGCAGCACGCTGCAAGTGGATATTGAGATTACTGAAGGAAATTGTACTACTGTGTATGAGACTGAACATTCAGTTTAGGGCAAAACACGTTCCTGGGTGTACTGAACCAGGCGGCTGATGCGCTCTCTCGTTCCCACATGCAGGCCTTCAGGGGTTATCTACCTTCCGCGGACTTGGTGGCGGCACCATTTCCCGAAGCTCTCTGGTTACTCGGTGCCCCGGATTACAGGACCTCGTGGGAGCAAGTCTAGCCCCCAGGACAAGGAAGGCATACGAAGGAGCGTTTCGTTCCTATTGGGCATTTTTGGGTCCAGCAAGAGGGGATCATTGGGGGTCAGGAGGAGTATGTCCTAAAGTTTCTAGTGTGACTCCACAAGGCAGGCCGATCAGCGGCAACGGCCAATAGGCACCGGGCCGCCATTGCATTCATGGCGCAGGCGCATGGCATCAAGGACCCCACATCGTCCTTTCTGGTAAAGAAGGCACTGCGAGGGTGGCAACGCCTCGAGGGTCATAGAGTGGACGAGAGGCACCCGATTGGGCTCGAAAGGTTGTCCCTGTTGATGTCCGTACTCCCTGCGACATGTTCATCCCAGTCAGAGGCAGTGCTATTCCGGGCCGCTTTCGCATTAGCATTCCATGGGGCTATGCAGGTGAGCGAGCTGGTGGCAAAGAATAAGCAGGATACGGGGGGAGGTCTGTGTCGAGAACACATTCTCATCAAGGGTGATTCAATGGTAGTCACAATAGCCAGGTCCAAAACCGATCAGGGAGCTACCGGGGACAGTGTTGTTGTCCAGCGCATGCGAGGGTCCCCCATGTGCCCAGTGAAATGCGTTGAGGAATATTTAGCGCAAAGGGCGGTATCATGGGGGGGAAGCTTGCTGAGACACACCGACGCCACCCCACTAACTAGGTTTCAGTTTCAGCGGGTGCTAACAATGGCAATCGCGGCAGGGGGCTTGGACCCGAGCAATTTTGGGACCCATTCCTTTCGGATAGGGGCTGCTACAGATGCTACAGCCAGGGGTCTGAGTGTTGAAAAGGTGAAACAATTGGGACGTTGGTCCTCGAACAGTTATAAAAGGTATGTGCGGTTGCACATGTTGTGAAGCCAATGTCATGCACTCACGCTTCTTGTTTTCTGTTTGGTTTACAGTATCGCGAGCATGCTATGCGGGGCGGACTGTGCAGTTGACCCGACACCTGGGGACCAGCGGTCAAAAATCACCGGCTGAGGGAAGAGTGGTGTGGGTCGTTGGCCACTCATACGTGAGGCGTGCCGGGGACGTATTCAAAGCAGGTGACATGATTCACGTGGCTGGGGAATACGGGTACAGGGTGACCTTCCACGGAAGGGGCGGGCTCTGTATTGACCAATTTCAATGTTTTATTGAGGGACTGTTAGGGCGGACAAGGTCACCGCCGTCTGTAATCATAGTACACCTGGGAGGCAATGATTTGGTGACAATTGGTCGTCGAGTACTGCTCGAGCGAATTCTATCCACTGTTAGTTGGTTGGCGAGAAGGGTTCCGGGGTGCACGATAGCATGGTCACACATGATCCCTAGGAAGGTGTGGCGGGGGGCCCTCTCTGTGACAGCTTTGAATCATTCGGTAAAGAAAGTCAATAACAAACTTAGTAGGTTGTTTCGCTCAGGACAGTTGCATTGTATTCCGCATGGATGTATTCGGGGGGACCACATGTATCTCGAAGATGGGGTCCATTTGTCCCGGGAGGGGAATGTCTTACTCATAGGAGACTTCATAGCATGGTTAAGGGGTTTGTAAATCCATGACCTTTAGTAGGAGTTTGTGGGGGGTCCGGATAGCCGGTCAACTATCCGGCCTGTGGCGGTAAGGTCATGATTGGTGAGCAGTAATTTCAAGATCCCTAGAGGGGGGGCGCCACCCATTATGGATGGGAGCGCCCGGGGGGAGGCGGCCATTGGCCCCTCACACAGGGAGGCGGCACCCACTAAGTATGGGGTCGCCTAAAGGGAAGGCGGTCATAGGCCCCTCCCAGGGGAGGAGGCGGCTACGTGCCCCTCCTACGAATTTCCCGGGGCCAGGACATCCGCGACGGCAGATGTGGTAAGCAGTGTGGGGTGGGAGGGGGGTCTACGCTACCTTCTAGACTCCTCACACGAGTCCTCAGACGACCACTAAGATGGCGTCGAGTTAAATAAGGGGCCCCCGCTAAGACAAGGGAAATTGAAAGTTGGCACAGAGGTACAGTCCTCTGTGCGCCCGCCCCTCACAAGTGAGGGGGGAGTTCTGGTATTAGGGATCTGACACCGGTTACGACCTTGCCGTTGGCCCGTAATGTTAGGATGTACAATTTTTATTTAGAAAGTATGCATTTGCAGGATGTCTAGACTCGGCTAGGAGAACCTTTGTATTAGAGTTTTGTTAAGGTTAGCCAATACACGTGTCTGCATCGTAATGTCATAAATCAAAAATTGTACATGATATGAAACTGTTATTGTAATGTTTTTAATTTTGCTTCATATTTTAATAAATACGGCCGGGAGGTTAACTCCCTCCCGCCTTCCAAAAGTCCAAGAACTGTGTCCGTCTTCCCATCCTTGGGGATTGTGTTGGGAGGGGGTGACAGGCATCCCGGCCATATATCTCTGCGTCTGGGATGGGGCGGAAGCTAAGCCAGGGGGTGCTCAGAGAGCCGGGAGAGAGAGCCTGAGGAGCAGCTGAACTGGTCTTCTTGGGGTGTGAATTGTTGGGGTCAAGTGAAAGTTCAATTTTTGTGATCTTTTCGTTGAAGAAGTGGGCGAAATTGTCGCAAAGATCTTTGGACGCTAGCACAGAAGAAGACAGTGGTTTGGACGTTTGTTGCTTGTTGTTTGTTGAATGGAGCTTGAGTGGCTGATGTTTTTAATGTGATGTTTATGGTTTGAAACTACAGCAAATGTTTCTGTTTGTTTATTTTTAGCTCTTTTTGTTCTGTGTCCTGAGGAGAACCTGACAACTAATCTCAGTGGGTTTGAAACAGGTCGACTGGTTTATTCTTTGACCAAATTGGTGCTTATGTAAATAGGATACCACTCATGCTCACCAAAAATACTGTGGTTTTCAACTGTTATGAATACGTAGTGAGCATAGTAGGGACACCATTTGGTCTAGGCCTCTGAAACAATTTGAAAGACTATCATTATAAAAAACATTCAGAGGCATTGTATTGTGTGGATTTTACCGTAACAAATCAGACAGAACCAGAGCGAAATATGTATTGTTTATGTTTGTAATGTGACATGATCTTTTTATTTAATGACCACACTTCTGTGTCATACAAAGTCTTCTGTTGTTGTGCCTTCAGTGTATGTCCAATCTTTGTATATATATTTATGTTCAACAATTTAAAAAAAAAGAAAATCTCTTTCCAGAAAATAAGTTGAAAAAGATTCGAACGAAATACAATAAAAAAATGTGTTTGTAGATCTGATTTATTGGGTCTGTTTGATAAGGGTATGAAAAGATGAATAAAAAGCATCAGTACTGGCTATTCTTTGAGGTATTTCACGTGTATATTGATCCGGCCTTCCTGATTAATAGCCAAACCCTTTTTAGTTACTCGCTGACAATTAGGTGCCGGCGCCGAGCACCAGAAACCACTGGCTCAAATTAAACACTGCTACACCTAAATCACTTATCATAAATTCACACAAATGGATCTGTCTGCAAACGGCAGATTCTTTTTCAAAAAGATGCAACCCTCATTAATTTCCATAGCAACTGTGAGATCTGTCTGTATTTCATTTGGTAGAACCAATTTATCAATACAAGTAAATGTTGGCCTGTCATGATCTAAGACAGTGCTGGGGGGTTTTGTTTCAACCTCATCAGCTAGTGTAGGAATGTTCTTATAATGAAATGTAAATGCACTCTACTCCTTTATCTGAAATTGTAGCTACATAAGCGAGATACTTGGAAAGTAATGTCATGTGACGACATACCTTTTAATTTGCTTTAGGTTTGCGGCTTCACACTTACCCTTCTGAGATCATCAATATCTGGGGAGAATCCAGTCAACATGGAAATGTCCACAATGGTCATGGTGGAATCAACTTCTCCAAGATACCTGATAAAGGAAACATGCAAGGCAAGAGTCACTAAAACATCAAACTAACAGCAGACCAGGAGATTTAAAACAAACACATTTAAGTGGATCAGATTTCAAAAAGGAACTCAACTGCTGAGACTCAAAAATGGACATGCAGGCACTTTTTATCGTGCTGTGTATGTGAATTGTTATCATGCTGTGTATGTGATTCTACAGTATACAAAGAAACAAAAAGCTCTAGCAGGCTACATAAAAAAAATAAAATTCTACCAAAGTAACCTCTTATTTGTTATTGTTGATGGGTATTTCAAATTATTACTTAAACACTTTCACACAAAAAAGTTTTTTTATATATTGACCAGAACATCGTGTTTTGCAAAATGAGACAACGCCCATTCGATCTTGCAGAGTGAGACAATGTCTATTTGATGCTACAGATTTTTCTTGAATTTAAACAGAAAGAGCCAAATATTGAAGGTACATAAATATTTTGGTGCAAATAAAGACAATTTTACAGCAACATAATATTATTCAAAAATAGTGCACAATCCTTGCTAAATGCAATGCATTAAGAAAGTGACAGTCATTGTTTAATTTATACCATACCCTGTGAAAATGATGAAGTGGTGTGGGCTCCACGATGGGAAATGTTTTAGGTGTCAGGCGCAGAAATCTGATATTGTACATATATCATTTGATTGTATAGTTTAAAAACAGTTTATAGGGGGGATCTCAGAATTCTTATCACAAACTATGGGGGTTAATGTCTGTGTCTCCAGCGAGATTATGTTAGTAGGAGTTGGTGAGGTTTCTGAACCCAATCAGATTTGCTATTCTTTTTGTTATTTTTTATTTATGGCTACGGCAGTTGCTCGATTATGTGTCTCCTCCATGTGGCTCCAACCAGAGGTGCCAACATATGAAATGTGGCGTGCGAAGTTTTATAATGTGTTTAATCTGGAATTCAATTTTTATTGCATAAAATCGTTGAGGAAGAAACAGTTAGGGATAACAATTTGGCAGCCTATGCTACTACATATGTAGATGTCATTATGAAATGTAATTTTTTTGAATATTTATGTTCTCCCCTTTTTTGTTTCTTTCGGCCATTCGTGGTTTGGTGCTATCATTTGTAATAGTGTAATATTCTTACATCAAAGATTTAAATGACTGATTTATAAATGTTATATGCTATGAACTGAATAATAAAGAATAAAAAAAAAAAAGAAAGTGACAGTCATGCCCATTATTCACGGTTTAGTACCGCCATAGGGGTAAACCGCCCAAAACGAAAAAAGACCAGCTCAAAGAGTTATATACCATTTGTCTTTGATTATTTAGCGAAATGATCCTCAATTGAATTGTATTTTTTTTAAGATCTTGTAAGGCGGGCTCCTGATGCTTGTAGTCATGTGAGTCTAAGTAGCTTCAAAAGCAGAAGCCTCCTGAGTCGGCAAACTCTTATCTCAACAGTCCAACCAAACCAGTATTTCAATTAGCCTTTATCATGCCCGATATATTAATTTTGTTTGTGAGTGTGAAAGCCTGCAGAGAACAAATATATCACACATTGTGCACCCTTCCTCTAAGCGAAATAGTTCAAAGTATAACATAAGATCCAAACACAAATCGCATACATCATCACATGCCTTCTGGACTCGTGAAATGTTACCTCAGACCTACTCTCTACTGCCATTTGTAACTCTTTCCCTGTTACAGAGTTTTTCTAACAGGCTCAAGTAAATGTTAATGCTCAAACGTCTTCTTTGCTCTGAAGCTCCTTTTCCTGCCTCCCAGTCTTAGTTTTATACATCCCATTTGATATTTCCACCTCTTCTCATCCATTAGCCGTCATCCATCATCTGATCACCCATTGCTTCTCTCTGGATCTGAGCTTGTGCTCTCTAGAAAGCTGTTATGGGCATTTGTTCCCTGTGTGTCATGGTCTGTGATCTCAAGTTCGATTTGGATGTTCACTTGCTACTGTCCAAGAGGTTTGCAGATCTTTGTCTTTATTGTCTCTACTACCCCCTGTCTACTCCTCTGTTTCTCCCACCTACCCGTTTCTCCTTACCTGTTTTTCTGCCTACTTCTCTCTTTCAAACTCAATCCCTCCCTCTTTCAATCTCTCTCCCTCCCTCTTTTGATCCTTCTCTCCCTTCCTGACCCTCGCTCTCGCTCTCCACATACACACACAAACATATCTCACCCCACTCATTTTCCCTTCTCTGTTTCTCTCGCTCTCATTCTACTCTTTCTCCTTTTGCCTCTCTTTCTCTCTCTCGGTCTCTCTCTTTCCCTTAATCTCTCTCGTTTCTTTCTTTCTTGCTGTCTTTTCCTCCTCTTCATTCTGTCCCACACACTCTCCTTCTCCAGTTTTCTATCTCACTTTTGTCACTGTCTCTCGCTTTCTTTCTAGAGAGGAGGGAGAGATAACATCTGAATGTGTCAAATAGAACAAATCAAAAGGAAATTCTTGGACTATTTTTCTTGGTTCAACTAAACTCACATTGTGATCATAAGCGAGAGATCTGTGTGTCATCAGACCCCCTCACATATAAACAAGTGCACTGTGTGATAGAGAAATAAACAGAAGGCGAGAGAAGGGAGAGAGGAGTATACACACACACAAACAGATACATATATAAGCACACGTGTTGGCAAGCAGGTGATACATGTGTTCATATTTGGGCCCACAGCTTCCCCTAGATAGGTGAAATATATGTGAATTTAAACCCAACACTGTCAAGTACACTTGTTGTTCCCCCTTTGGAATCCCCAGATTAAGGTGCAGAGATTCCAGCTGAAATGGGGAGATCCTTTAAGTATCCCTGAAACAGGTGCATTCACAGTAAATACTGGCGTAGTGAGTGAAGTGGGAAATCAGATAAGATTACCCTGTGTATCAGTGGTGAAGCCAAGGTTGCATCTGCTTTCTATAATGGGTTTATTGAGGGGTGTCAGAACAGTGTCTTACCTGGTGCAAATTTCGATTAGGACTGTGGATCGCGCGCCTTCTGGCTTCTGAGCTAGAGGGAAATATTAAAGAAAATAAAGGTTTCATTTAAATCAAGCTCTCTGCTCCAGAGGTCTGCAGTTCAACTTAACATTTCAGAAAATATGGAAATCATGTCCATATTATTGTGTCTAATATGGGAATAAACCAGTTTATTGAGCCATTGAACCGTCACAATTTTCTAACAAAAGCCTGTTTAAGTGAAAGTTGTGTTCATAAATCACCAGCAGCTGAAAACAATCTATGTTAACAACAATTGGGAACAACAACAACTGGGAACAACACAATCAGGTCCTCATTACAAAACATATTCTCATCTTTGCAACACTAATTGACATTAGTGGGGTAGATTCGTTTCTGATCACTGCTCGGTGCGTAAGGTGTCTTGAGCCTTGTCTGTAACATCAGACGTGGACAATCCTTCGACCCCTGTTACATTAATTTAATTCCATTTCCTACCCTTCAAAGCCAAATTCCGAAATTGTTGTCAATGTCTAGAAAACCATTTTCCCCTGTATATTCAAGGAAACGTCCTCCAACAGCCTCAAACCGCATTGTGGGAAGAGGGTGGTCCCTAAGGGCCATGGTACTTGATTAATCAATGTTTTCACATGGAGCCGGAAGCAGTTTCTTGTGCAAACAGAATTGAGGGATACTTCTTCACAGGAAGCCGTTAACAGCAGAAACCAATAGAGGGATCATTCTTCTACACACTGTGCAAGGAGAGCAGCTCTGCTTGCTGCCGTCCAGCCAAGTTGAGACGCTCAGAGATGGACATCCCTGAGTGGACATCACCAGCAAGAAGCTGTTAACGCTGAAACTTACAGTGCCATGTTGTAAGCCCATGAGTTAGAGAGGAACTTTCTTGGCGACCAGCCTCTAAGGATAGGAAAGCAATGAGATCAGACCCAAAAATCCTAAGTGGCTGTCTTGTCCCCCTAACGTTCGCCAAGCAGTCATCAGACCGAGATTCTCTGACAGATGTAGTCTTGTAATCCACATTGGGGTTAGAATTGCCCTTCTCATCCAGATTTTGACAGGCTGATCGCTGACCTGTAACCTGATTTAAATAAAATAAACAGGTAACTGTTGCCAAGGGAAACACAGTTGTAGCAGGAAGCATAACAATTTCATATTGTACATGCTGCCTGACAAGCACCATTACACACGTACATTCTGCAAAAATTAAGTATGGGGCCTGCATACCAAGGTGTAATAGGATGCACTGTTCCGCCTGTGTTGATTTTGCATTGGACAAAGGTTAGCTTTGAGAAGCTCACCAAGGCTAAAATAACCAGAGTCAGGTGTGGTAAGAGAGGAAGCATTACAGGGGGTAAAATGATAAAGCCAGCTCCTGTCCTGACCATGCTAAGCAAAAAACTAGAGAAGCAAAGTACTGGGGGTTTGTTGTCCTTGACCCTGGACCACACAAACCAGAATACTGCTGCCCCGGGAGGAGGCGCTTGGTCAGAGCCGCCTCCTGTTGCCATTTAATGCACTTAAATCGATGTGAAGACTCCTGCCGTGTGGGACATGCACAGGCCGCACCAGGCTAAGCCCGGGCCAAGGGCGGGCCCATCCTGTGTCCGTCACTGCCAGGAAGAGGCAGGGCAGGGTCAACTCTTTTGGCTCCACTATACAGTACCAGGGTGGGCAGTCTGTTGTTGTCCCATCTGGAAGCGGGAGCAGCCAAAAGTTCCGCCTATGCACAATCAAGCAATTTGAATCTTGGCGAGTAATTACCTGTGTATGGTAACATAATGGACATGGGTGGGCTTGAAAAAGGGGAGACTGGGCATTATACAGTTCGCTGTAACTAAAGAGACACATAAATGGGATTGTCGCTCTATGCCCTATGATACGATGTGCTGACCGACTTCATGCCGCACATTTGTGTATCCAACTCTCGTCCCCTTGCCTCTAATCATTGTATGGACAATTAGCACAGGGCATGGTAGTAGACCCTTTCACCATTTGGGTCCAAGATGGGGAAGAGGAGGCTCGAAGAATGTGGGTCTAGTACTGGGCTTGATCAACAAGGAGATTGACTTTGTCAAGCACAGCCTACCCCGATCACCTGCACCCGTCGGACCCACCTGCAGGCCATCACCATCTACTGCCTGCACTTCTGTCTGTACTCTTGCTATAGGGCCATGTGAGAAGTTGGCCTGGTATATAATGCTCACTAATTCTAGTGATCACTTTGTACCATGCCAAGCAACCCTTATGATGATGGTTAAGATTCAACCTTGTAGACCAGTTATCCTAGTGGTAACGTGGACAAAGCAGTCTTAGGCTAAACTCTGAAAGGCATGTGAAGCCAGCTGTTATACCATACACAACCCCCTTGAATACCAAATGAAAGGGACACCACACAGATATATATTGAAAATATATATTGATTTATTAACTATTAAAATCCCCTGGACTCTTTATGAGCACAGAAGCACAAGCGTAAAATCACAAGACAGTTTAAAATACACAAAAGTTGCACAATATGGATGAGCCCTAGGGGCCACCTAAACCATATACTAAGAAAGTGGTATAAGAGATACCTAGAGGAAAGTGAAGAGGCCTAGGGCCTTGGGAATCGCTGGAGCTATTCGAGACTGGAGTTAACTAAGTCGGGAAAGGCCCACGGGACTCGGGTGCAGTGTTCAAAGTGCACGCACTTCTCAATACAAAGTCTATGGTGCGTAAAAAGCACAAAGTTAGAAAGTTAGGAACCTTCCGAGTGACCTACGGAGCTGAAACTTAAAACACAGGCCCTTGGGATGTGTACCAGTGCAGGAGCACCGGCGGAGCTGAGTTACCTCACCCACAGGAAGCGGGTGCACAGGGTCGAAGATGTGTCAGGTTTCGTCACGCTGGTCGATGGTGCTTGGAGCTGAAGATGCTGCAGGCGGCTCGATGAGAAGAGTTCCGGTGGATCCAAGGGTGGATCGGAAGATGTGAAGACCTGAAAGCAGAGGGGACAGTGTTCAAAGTCACTAGCCAGTGACTACCCTGGACCCAGATTGGAACCAGGCGATGTCGGGTGCAAACAGGCGTTGTCGGGTAGCTTCTTTCTGCAGCCACGTGGATACCCGGGGTCGAGGACGTCCAGGAGTCGGTCACGAGCTGTCCCACGTAGGCTTCTCGCTGTTGGCGGTGTCGGCGACCTGATCGGAGCAAACAGGCCTTGGCAAATGCAAGCCACGCAGAAGTTGAAAGATGCTGTTCACTCGGACCAGCAAGGTCAGAGCGGGTGCTCCTTTTCACAGGAGCTTGGGTAGGTCTGGAGCAACCAGACCTGCTGTTTAAATCTTCGGGTTCGTTGCCAAGATGGCCGCTGACCACGTGGCTAGTGGCCGGGATGGCGCGTCGAGTGGCACAATGCAAAAGGGCCCCACGCAGATCGTGGAGATGCTGGAGGGCTGATCTTCGGTGCAAGGGCTGCTCGGTGGTGGGGGTTCTCAATCCCCAAAGCACAACGTCGAGGATACCTCAGAAGCTGCGCAGTCAGCTCTTCGAGTGTCTTCCAAGAGGTCCGGTCCCACGTCACTCGGTGCCTCCACGGGTCCCTTCTTCGCAGGGACTGTGGATCGGGCTCGGAGAGGTCTGGGAGTCTGGTTCTTGTCGGGCTCTGGGCTCGGTCTCCGGCGGGAGGCGGCGGCAAAGCAGACGTCGAGTTGCTGGTTGGTACCTGTGTTCACAGGGTGGTCACTCCTTGGCCACAAGGGAGATTCTTCTTCAGTCTTCTGTGCAGCAGAATGTCGAAGTCCAGTCTTCTTCTTGTTTAAAGTTGATTTCGGGATGATCTGCTGTGCAATGGCACTGCTCCCCCTCTTATTCCCAAACTGGGGGTGGATCACCTACTAGGTCCCTCCTCTGGGAGGAACCAGGAAGGGGGGCGGTTACACCCCCTTTCCTTTGTCCAGCTCCGCGCCAGGACTGGGGCTGGAAGGCCCCAGGACCGGTTTGGACTGGCCTATGCACGGGGACACCTTGTGTGCCCCGGGCATGTCTGATTCTATTCAGCCCTGTCCTACCCAATACACAAAATCCTGTCTGGGGTGGTGATCGCACCTCCCAAGGCAGGAAACCCTTTGTCCAGGCCACCATCTGCCGAGTTTCGGTCAGCAGCAGGAGGCCAGACTTGTGTCTGTGGTGGCAGCGTCCATTTTGTGAAGCTGAGGCTCTGTTTAACTTTAACCGGGGTTAAGGCTACACACATGTCGTGTCCCTCTAGAAGGGTGGAATGCTATCCCCGTCGCCAGAATTGGCGAGGGGATAGTATTCCAATTCGTATGACACCTTACTCGACATGTTTTGATAAAGCCAAACCAAAGATAGCATTTAACCGCGAGGATTATAATGCACTTAAGAGTATATGGTATGGCAATATCCCGGAACAGCTTAGGGAGTTGTTCCCGACAGCTGCAGACAGGCTCAGCTCACGCCAGAGCATCATCTCACATATTTCCAAGCACTCTGCCTCCAGGATTGATGAGGCCTTCCATAGGAGTGGCTGATAGGAACACATGTGTCCAGTTTAGGGTTAGGCACAGACATACTGTACCTAAGTAAGAGGTGGTTACACCGACTTACCCCAGCTGAGTGATCAGCCAGTTGTGTCAAATATGGAGGCCAGGCCAGGGGTGGCACAATACGTGCTGCAGCCCCTGGTAGGCCTTGGATACACCTATGCCCTGGGCACCTAGGGTGCACTATTACAGGGGCTCATAAGGTGAACCAGTTCCAATTCGTAATGCACCTAAAGTGCATTGGCATCAATTTAGAGAGAGAACAGCAGGCTGTGGGTCTGATTAGCAGGCCCACAGCCACATTAAGTCAGAAACCAGTGAAGCAAAAAGCAAAAATTTGGGGTGACCATAGGATAGCAGACCCTACTCTCCTACATAACCCCCCCCCCAAACGCAGGGACATTAGACTAACCTTGACCAGTTGTGTCTTCATGTTCTAAGTGGAAGTACCTGGAGAGACCATCTGCGTTGCCATGGTCAGTCCCTGGGCGGTGCTCCACTGTAAAGTCCATCCCCTGTAGGGAAATGGACCACCTGAGTAGTTTGGGGTTTTCACCCTTCATCTGATTAAGCCATAGGAGGGGCTTATGGTCGGTCTGAATCTTGAAGTGAGTGCCAAATAAGTATGGTCTCAACTTCTTCAGGGCCCACACCACAGCAAAGGCCTCCCTCTCTATAGCTGACCAACGTTTCTCTCTGGGGGTCAGCCTTCTGCTAATGAAAGCAATGGGCTGGTCCTGGCCATCTACATTGAGCTGTGAAAGCACTGCTCCCACTCCCAACTCAGAAGCATCTGTTTGGACAATGAACTCTCTTGAGTAGTCAGGACTCTTCAGGATAGGTGCAGAGCACATGGCCTTCTTCAGGTCATCAAATGCCTTTTGACAGATTTCTGTCCACTGAACCTTTTTGGGCATCTTCTTGGATGTCAGATCATTAAGAGGAGTCACAATGGACCCATAGTTCTTAACAAACTTCCTGTAGTACCCAGTCAGGCCCAAGAAAGCTCTGACCTGAGTCTGGGTAGTTGGAGGGGACCAGTCCTTGATGGTCTGGATCTTACTCTCCAGTGGTTGAACTTGGCCTCCACCTACAAGGTGGCCCAGGTATACAACCTTGCTCTGCCCTATCTGGCACTTTGTTGCCTTGATAGTGAGGCCTGCCTTCTGCAGAGCCTCAAGCACTTCCTTCAGGTGGATCAGGTGATCCTCCCAGGTGGAGCTAAAGACAGCAATATCGTCCAGATAAGCTGCACAAAAGTCATCCAACCCAGTGAGGACTTGGTTCACCAACCTTTGGAAGGTGGCAGGTGCATTTTTCAAACCAAAGGGCATCACCACAAACTGATAATGCCCACTAGGGGTAGAAAATGCTGTCTTGGCTTTAGACTCCTCAGCTAACCTGATTTGCCAGTAGCCAGCTGTCAAGTCAAATGTGCTCAAATATTTGGCAGAAGCCAACTTGTCAATGAGCTCATCTGCCCTTGGAATAGGGTGTGCATCTGTCCTGGTGACAGCATTGAGTCCTCTGTAATCCACACAGAACCTCATCTCTCTCTTGCCATCTTTGGTGTGAGGTTTGGGGACCAGAACCACTGGGCTAACCCAGGGGCTCTCTGAAGGCTCAATGACACCTAATTCCAGCATCTTTTGCACCTCAGTCTTTATACAGTCCCTGACGTGGTCAGGTTGCCTGTAAATTTTGCTCTTTACAGGAAGACTGTCACCAGTGTCCACCACATGTGTACACCAGTTAGTCTGACTGGGTGTCAATGAGAACATATGCCTGTATGCCTGTAGAACTTGTCTGCAGTCATGTTGCTGATGTTCAGTGAGGCTGCCACCTAAGGCCACACCATCAACTGAGCCATCCTCAGGGTTCTGAGTGAGCAGGTCTGGGAGAGGGTCACTCTCTTCCTCCTGTCCCTCATCTGTAGCCATGAGCAAGCCCATGTCTGCCCTGCTGACATATGCCTTCAATCTGTTCACATGGAGCACCCTGTGGGGGCTCCTGGGAGTTCCTAGGTCCACCAAGTAGGTAACCTCTCCCTTCTTTTCCAGAATTGTATGGGGTCCAGACCATTTGTCTTGGAGTGCTGCTGGGGCCACTGGCTCCAACACCCATACCTTCTGTCCAGGCTGAAATTCAACAAGGACAGCCTTTTGGTCATGCCAAGCTTTTTGTAATTCTTGGCTAGCCTCAAGGTTTTTGGATGCCTTTTCCATGTACTCTGCCATCCTGGAGCGGAGACCAAGTACATAGTCCACTATGTCCTGTTTAGGCTTTTTGAGAGGTAACTCCCATCCTTCCTTCACAAGACACAGGGGTCCTCTTACAGGGTGCCCAAACAACAATTCAAAGGGGCTGAAGCCAACCCCCTTTTGAGGGACCTCTCTGTAAGCGAACAAAAGGCAGGGCAGAAGGATGTCCCATCTTCGCCTGAGCTTTTCAGGTAATCCTTTAATCATGCCCTTTAGGGTCTTGTTAAATCTCTCAACAAGCCCATTGCATTGTGGGTGATAAGGAGTGGTGAACTTGTAGTTTACACCACATTCCTTCCACATAGCTGTCAAATATCCAGACATGAAGTTGGTACCTCTATCGGATATTACCTCCTTAGGAAACCCCACTCTGGAGAAAACTCCAAGTAAGGCCCTGGCCACAACAGGAGCTGTTGTGGTCCTAAGAGGAATTGCCTCTGGGTACCTGGTGGCATGATCCACTACCACCAGTATGAATCTGTGCCCAGATGCTGTAGGGGGATCCATTGGACCAACAATATCAATCCCCACTCTCTCAAAGGGAACCCCCACCACAGGTAGTGGTATCAGGGGGGCCTTTGTTGTTCCACCTGCTTTACCACTGGCTTGGCAGGTTTCACAGGAGCGACAAAACTCCTTGGTGTCTTCAGACATGTGAGGCCAGTGAAAGTGAGGGACAAGCCTGTCCCAAGTCTTGTTCTGGCCTAGGTGTCCTGCTAAAGGAATATCATGGGCCAAGGTGAGTAGGAAGCCCCTAAATTGCAGAGGTATAACCAACCTCCTGGTAGCACCAGGCTTGGGGTCTCTAGCCTCTGAATAAAGGAGTCCATCGTCCCAATATACTTTATGGGCACCTTGGGCATTCCCAGCAGCCTCAGCAGCAGCCTGCTGTCTGAGGGGTTCAAGAGAAGGACAGGTTAACTGAGCCTGCCCCAAGTCTGCCCTAGAAGGTCCCCCTGTCCCCAGAAACTCAACCTGATCAGGTTCAAGTTCTTCAGGGACAGTTCCTTCAGGGGTCTCAAGATCAGTTTCCTGTGAAGCCTGATCCTCACTTGTAGGCAGTTGGGAAGGCGCAGCCTTAACCCTCCTGTTCTTCTTCTTGGGAGGTACTTGGTCCATTGTTCCAGGATCCAAGACCTGAGGTTCAGAGAGGCACTTTTTGGCCTGTGACCTGGTCACAGCAAGGACATGTGATGATATCCCTAACATCTCTGCATGAGTCCTGTACTCAACTTCTGACCATAGAGAGTTCTCCAGGTCATTGCCCAACAAACATTCTACTGGGAGATCAGCACTAACCACAACTTTCTTTAGGCCAGTTACCCCTCCCCAGGAAAAGTTAACAAGTGCCACACTATGTGTAGTAGTGACATTGCTGGCATTGGTCACCAGGTAATCATCGCCTGGCATGTATTGTCCAGGGTCCACAAAGTTAGGTGTCACCATAGTGACACTGGCACATGTGTCCCTGTAAGCTTGAGCCACTTTGTTGTTAATCAAAGGTGTCTGTCTGTATTTGCCCAGGTTACTGGGACTTATGTCAGGGGTCAAATCTATGTCCCCTTCACAAACCAGAACAGCCTGTGTAAGGGTTCTGACTAGGTCAGAATCTCCTTCAGTTCCCAAAGTGATTCCCACTAAACCCTTGGCTTGAGGACCAGCACTGCTAACTGTACTAGTGGGTGCAGGTGCCTTAGGGGCTGCAGTGCTGGGGGCTCCACCCTTTTTACACTCACTTGTCCAGTGAGAGGTGTTCTTACAAGTTTTACACCAGGGTTTCTTCTGACCTTCTTTCTTCTTCTTCTTGGAAGTTTGGGACCCAGCCTCTGTCTCAGTTTGGGGCCCTGTTGAAGACTTCTGGTCTTTAGCTTTCTGCTCCCCACCCTTCTGGTCTGTTTTCTTCTGGTCACCACCCTGGTTCTGGTTCTGGTTCTTTTGCTTAACTCTGGTTCTTACCCATTTATCTGCCCTCTTTCCCAATTCTTGGGGAGAGGTCAAATCTGAGTCAACCAAATGTTGATGCAACTGCTGGTTCTGACAATTATTTAAAATTTGTTCTCTCATCAGCAAATTATACAATCCTTCATAGTCTGTAACCTTGCTTCCCAGCAACCATCCCTCCAGAGCCTTAGTGGCACACTCAACAAATTCAGACCAGTCCTGAGTCTGTGTCTTCTGGGTATCTCTGAACATTAACCTGTACTGTTCAGTGGTTAAGCCTAACCCATCAATCAGAGCACTCTTCAGGACCAGGTAGTTTCTAGAATCCCCATCACTAACTGTGAGGAGTCTGTCTCGGCCTCTACCTTCAAAGGAGAGCCACAAGATTGCTGCCCACTGCTCCTGAGGGATCTGCTGTACTCTGCAGGCTCTCTCCATTGCAGTAATCCATTTATGGATATCATCCCCAGCTTTGTAGGGGGGCACAATCTTACTCAGGTTTCTATTATCAAAAGACCTGTCTTTATCCTTGTGGATATTGCTGCCACCAGTGGGTTCTATTACCCCACTCTCTCTAGGCTGTCTTGCTCTAGCAAGTTTCTCCTTAGCCAGGGCAACCTCTAACTCTTGCCTCTGGATCCTAAGCTCAGCCTCTCTCATCTTGGCCTCATGTTCCCTTCTCTGAGGGCTAGTCATCTCCTTTCTGGAGTGACCATGAGAGCCTCTAGAGACATGGGAGGTATTGGATTCACCTGAGTGATGCCTTCTCCTCCTATGGCCCTGGTTAAGTCCACCTGGGGGTCTGAATGGGTTGTTACCTGATTCATTCCCAAGTTGACTTAAGTTAGCCTGGTTCAGTCTACTGACCAGCACCTGACTATCTCTGTCATCATCTGACTCACTGCTTTCCACCTCCTCCTCCTCTTCTTCTTCCTCTTCCTCTACATCTACTTGAGGAGCTCCAGTGGTGGAGGCTTCCTCATCTACTAGGATGATAGGGGTAGGGGTGTCTACAGTGTCATCCTCTGAAGGATGGCCTCCTTCAGCATCCCCTGTGGGGTTTGCCTTAGAGGGCTTTAGAGTCTCAGACTGGTCTAAGAGCTCTCTTAGGTGGTCTGTAGTAGGGGAAGGCCCTGTCTTCAGACCCCTTAAGACACAAAGCTGTCTTAATTCCTTAAAGGAAAAAATAGCAAATTTGGATGGTGCCCTTGGAGGGTCACTCTCAACAGGAGTAAGTCCACTGGACCCCTCTGCTCCAGACATTGCTCTAGTGTGGGTGGATGTGTTGCAATCTACCTACACTGGTGTTTACCTACTAAACCTATCTAGTAGTTGTAGCTAGGGTGTGCTACTCCCTTTGCTCTACAACAACTAAGTTCAGTAGAACTTAAGTATACTAGTCTTGTTTTATATGTACCTAGCAGGTACCTGTATGATCTTTCAAATGATAATCTCAAAGATTGTAATGGTAAAACAACAGCAAGCTCAGATCCCAATCCGCTGCTCACCAATGTGAGAAGTTGGCTTGGTATATAATGCTCACTAATTCTAGTGATCACTTTGTACCATGCCAAGCAACCCTTATGATGATGGTTGTGATTCAACCTTGTAGACCAGTTATCCTAGTGGTAACGTGGACAAAGCAGTCTTAGGCTAAACTCTGAAAGGCATGTGAAGCCAGCTGTTATACCATACACAACCCCCTTGAATACCAAATGAAAGGGACACCACACAGATATATATTGAAAATATATATTGATTTATTAACTATTAAAATCCCCTGGACTCTTTATGAGCACAGAAGCACAAGCGTAAAATCACAAGACAGTTTAAAATACACAAAAGTTGCACAATATGGATGAGCCCTAGGGGCCACCTAAACCATATACTAAGAAAGTGGTATAAGAGATACCTAGAGGAAAGTGAAGAGGCCTAGGGCCTTGGGAATCGCTGGAGCTATTCGAGACTGGAGTTAACTAAGTCGGGAAAGGCCCACGGGACTCGGGTGCAGTGTTCAAAGTGCACGCACTTCTCAATACAAAGTCTATGGTGCGTAAAAAGCACAAAGTTAGAAAGTTAGGAACCTTCCGAGTGACCTACGGAGCTGAAACTTAAAACACAGGCCCTTGGGATGTGTACCAGTGCAGGAGCACCGGCGGAGCTGAGTTACCTCACCCACAGGAAGCGGGTGCACAGGGTCGAAGATGTGTCGGGTTTCGTCACGCTGGTCGATGGTGCTTGGAGCTGAAGATGCTGCAGGCGGCTCGATGAGAAGAGTTCCGGTGGATCCAAGGGTGGATCGGAAGATGTGAAGACCTGAAAGCAGAGGGGACAGTGTTCAAAGTCACTAGCCAGTGACTACCCTGGACCCAGATTGGAACCAGGCGATGTCGGGTGCAAACAGGCGTTGTCGGGTAGCTTCTTTCTGCAGCCACGTGGATACCCGGGGTCGAGGACGTCCAGGAGTCGGTCACGAGCTGTCCCACGTAGGCTTCTCGCTGTTGGCGGTGTCGGCGACCTGATCGGAGCAAACAGGCCTTGGCAAATGCAAGCCACGCAGAAGTTGAAAGATGCTGTTCACTCGGACCAGCAAGGTCAGAGCGGGTGCTCCTTTTCACAGGAGCTTGGGTAGGTCTGGAGCAACCAGACCTGCTGTTTAAATCTTCGGGTTCGTCGCCAAGATGGCCGCTGACCACGTGGCTAGTGGCCGGGATGGCGCGTCGAGTGGCACAATGCAAAAGGGCCCCACGCAGATCGTGGAGATGCTGGAGGGCTGATCTTCGGTGCAAGGGCTGCTCGGTGGTGGGGGTTCTCAATCCCCAAAGCACAACGTCGAGGATACCTCAGAAGCTGCGCAGTCAGCTCTTCGAGTGTCTTCCAAGAGGTCCGGTCCCACGTCACTCGGTGCCTCCACGGGTCCCTTCTTCGCAGGGACTGTGGATCGGGCTCGGAGAGGTCTGGGAGTCTGGTTCTTGTCGGGCTCTGGGCTCGGTCTCCGGCGGGAGGCGGCGGCAAAGCAGACGTCGAGTTGCTGGTTGGTACCTGTGTTCACAGGGTGGTCACTCCTTGGCCACAAGGGAGATTCTTCTTCAGTCTTCTGTGCAGCAGAATGTCGAAGTCCAGTCTTCTTCTTGTTTAAAGTTGATTTCGGGATGATCTGCTGTGCAATGGCACTGCTCCCCCTCTTATTCCCAAACTGGGGGTGGATCACCTACTAGGTCCCTCCTCTGGGAGGAACCAGGAAGGGGGGCGGTTACACCCCCTTTCCTTTGTCCAGCTCCGCGCCAGGACTGGGGCTGGAAGGCCCCAGGACCGGTTTGGACTGGCCTATGCACGGGGACACCTTGTGTGCCCCGGGCATGTCTGATTCTATTCAGCCCTGTCCTACCCAATACACAAAATCCTGTCTGGGGTGGTGCTCGCACCTCCCAAGGCAGGAAACCCTTTGTCCAGGCCACCATCTGCCGAGTTTCGGTCAGCAGCAGGAGGCCAGACTTGTGTCTGTGGTGGCAGCGTCCATTTTGTGAAGCTGAGGCTCTGTTTAACTTTAACCGGGGTTAAGGCTACACACATGTCGTGTCCCTCTAGAAGGGTGGAATGCTATCCCCGTCGCCAGAATTGGCGAGGGGATAGTATTCCAATTCGTATGACACCTTACTCGACATGTTTTGATAAAGCCAAACCAAAGATAGCATTTAACCGCGAGGATTATAATGCACTTAAGAGTATATGGTATGGCAATATCCCGGAACAGCTTAGGGAGTTGTTCCCGACAGCTGCAGACAGGCTCAGCTCACGCCAGAGCATCATCTCACATATTTCCAAGCACTCTGCCTCCAGGATTGATGAGGCCTTCCATAGGAGTGGCTGATAGGAACACATGTGTCCAGTTTAGGGTTAGGCACAGACATACTGTACCTAAGTAAGAGGTGGTTACACCGACTTACCCCAGCTGAGTGATCAGCCAGTTGTGTCAAATATGGAGGCCAGGCCAGGGGTGGCACAATACGTGCTGCAGCCCCTGGTAGGCCTTGGATACACCTATGCCCTGGGCACCTAGGGTGCACTATTACAGGGGCTCATAAGGTGAACCAGTTCCAATTCGTAATGCACCTAAAGTGCATTGGCATCAATTTAGAGAGAGAACAGCAGGCTGTGGGTCTGATTAGCAGGCCCACAGCCACATTAAGTCAGAAACCAGTGAAGCAAAAAGCAAAAATTTGGGGTGACCATAGGATAGCAGACCCTACTCTCCTACAGGCCAGAACAATCTAACTTTACCCAGCGCACCAAGGTCTGCTAGAAGATGATGGCACTAAATGTTACACCTAAGGCACTAGTGGGGGACACTCTGAACCCACCCACCCCTGTGCCATGCCCTGGGATCCCTGCTGTATCAGCTGAAACTAAATGCATAGGGGCAAGCAGAAGAGGGAGACGGCAAACACGAAAATTAAAAGACTATGCCATGAGACTCAGGCAGGGGGCGGGAAGGTGTGGGGCTGACCGCTGGGTATCACACAGGAAGAAATGCAGGCTCTGTATGACAAGCTGGTGCTAGGTGTAAAAGAGTGCCTAGAGCCTATCTACCAGCAGCTGGGAAAAATTGAATCTGAGATTAGTTTTTTGACGGATATACCAGCCCTTAATATACCAAATGCCTGAACCTGGCCAACAGCCTTCAGTTGATAAGGAAAAGAGTGCCTTGGGGGGCACGGAGAGTAACCAGGAGGGCTTGAGAGTGGACCCGCAGTTAAAGAGCAACACCAACCCCCCCTCCTCCCCAGTGGAATGGGAGTTCCAGGGGCAGGGCATGGGCTGGTAGGACAAGCAGTGGGTGGCAACGCAGGAGAGAGCACTTGTGGGGTGGCATGTGTAGAAAGACCTGTAGCTGCAGAACAGGAGGATATTACCCTGAGGTTGCCCCCTGAGTCCTGCTCCAATGTTTTATATTGTCCAATGTCACATGCCTTCAGAAGGTGTAGGGGAATCATTTGATCAGCTTAAAAACAAAACATTGCATTGACTATGCTCTCAAGATGTTTTTTCTTATGCAGATGCATGCCAAATCTCAATAGTTAGAAGAGTCGCTTGGGTAGGACCTCTGCCTAATTCCTACAGGAGTGGTTGTGTTGTTGTAGACTTTAGGGACCAAGAGATCGTCCATTAGTTACTAATCTCCAGTGCATGCCCACACTAGTTGGAATCTAACATTGTTGTGCAACACCCAGTACTTTTTTTTTTTACCAGCAGTTGACTGAGAGGAAGGGCCTAGATTGGCAGTTGCCAAGAACAGAACAGCATAGTAGACACCGGGGAGGGGGGGACAAATGCAGGCCCATGCAGCAATTTTGCTCCATTAAATACTCCTTCTCCTCAAGCATCGGTTGATTAACACCCCCTAAACCAGGATTGCCCCAAAATAAATGGGAGCGAGGGCATACAAAACATAGGAGCTCTGCATACCCCATCTAGGTTGATGTGTACTGTACAGAAGCAGGAAGGGCACATGGGTATTGAGGGTGATGCAATTGTTCTTGATGTTGCCAGACCAGAAATGCCTCTGCCCCATTTAGAAAATTCAAGGAGAAAAGAGTCCATGGCCTAATCGTGTCAACTTAGCTCTTTTTTTGCCCCAGAGTCTCCGGCTAAGTTGGAATATTGCGGTATCAGGGGTAAGTTATGAAATCTAGATTGGGGTACTTTTGTGGACAACTATGATATCTGTCTCTTTTAGGAAACATGAACGGTCAAGCAGGTGATTAGCTGTGGATTTATTTTAGATGCTACTACAACCCGGTGCCTGAATCAAGTGCTGGGTGCCCCTCATGTGGGCTTTTGGTGTTGGTACGGGTGACTCTCACTTCCATAGTCATGCCCCTGCACCTGAATTCCCTCTATTTCCAAGTGCTGTTATTGACATGGCCCAACTAAGCTACCCTCATGCTCAAAAACATATATAACAGAAGTACTAGCCATTGGCAGGAATCTCATGTACTACATCTTTTGGATAGAGTACTCAGAGAGTATGTAAATTCCCACCAGGTGATGACAGCGGAGGATTTTAACTCTACTTTCAAGCCTAGTAGCTTGGTTAGTGATTTGAATAGAGACGAGAACCTTGCATGGAGAATTCCTGATCTACTCCCCTCTAAAGGAAGGTCCTTTTCAAGAGCAGCACTTCAGGTTATGGACCTTGCTGTTGTCCATGGAATTAGGGCATGTAACGGGTGCTCTTTATCAGATAAACTTCTGGCACCGACTTTTAGAAGTGGGACCTACCAGAGTACAATTGATTACATCTTCATAGATGTAAGAATGTGGAGCAAGTTGGATATGATTGTTGTGGAAAGAAAAGAGAATGACCACAATCTATTGACGTTAAGGCTAAAAGTTTCAATGACCATTCCTAGAGACGCAGTTGCAGATAAGGGTCAAGGGCACCTTTCAGCTACAAACACCAGAAGGAATGTGAGATGGGAAGTAGTAAGTGCCTCACCGGAGCGAATTGTGTCCCTGTACTCAACTTTGGCTACCCACATGGAGCAAATGTATGTGAATTGGGAAAATAATTACTTGGTACTGGCCGAGCACCTTGTGGCTTTTGACAAATTGAGGAGTGTCTTAACTAAATAGGGGTGGGCTTCGAAAGCACAGAGGGGATGGTTTAGTGCCCAGTGCAAAAAGGCTGGGGTAGACTTCTTGCAGGCTATAAAAAGAGGGGACACCAAAGCCATCAGGGAACGTAGGGCAAAATACTGGGCAATTGTGAAAGCAGCCAAACTAGAAAGGGATGGGGATATGTGGGTGGACATTTTAGATGCCACTATTAACAATGACCCAAAAAAATTCTGGTCTTTTGGAAGCAGAAGTGAATGGAACTTGCATAAACCTACTAAAACTTCTATTCTCCCAAATGAGTTGGTTGCACATTTTTGGAGATGGTATGTCCCTTCTGTGGCTGATGAGAGCCAACCCGATGGTGGGGATGTTCCCAGCAGATTGTAGCAGTATAACCTTTCTGTGTTTTCCATTTTTCTGTTCTGTTCTTTCTCCGGCTTCCCCTTGCTTGTCGGTTCTTTCTGTCTTTAAGCGCTGGGACACTCTTTTGAGTAGCTGTGTGCTCTAGAAATCCTTTTTAACATAACATAACATAACATAACAGATTGAACCAGATGCAGTATCCGGTAATCTTCTCCTTGGAGGAGACAGAGCATGCAGCAGCCTTATTTAGGAATGGGAGAGCCCCAGGTCTTGACAAAATCCCTGCTGATGTTTTTAACTCTAGTCCAAGGATATGCTTTCCCTACATGAATGTGGTCTCCAATGCTATTGCTGTAGAGGGGGTGATCCCCCCCTCCTGGAAGGGGCAGAGATTTTGGCAGTTTTTAAAAAGGGGAACCCCAGCGAACCTCCCAACTGCCATCCTATTAGTTTCCTAGATAACCTCCAAAATATATTCTCTAAACAGGTGTTGGAGAGGTTGTTAGACTAGTGTGAAAAGAATAACATTTTACCGACCTCTAGGCAGGTTTCAGGCAGAAGGTTAGTACTGTGGACCTGGTCTTTTGGTTCCACCTGGTCAAATTGAAGGTGGTGGACCTGGCCAGGGGTGACCTCTATGTAGCGTTTCCATCGATCTGCATACCTTTTGATCTGGTCCCGAAGGGAAAGCTTTGAGAAGTACTCCAGGGACTCGGTATTCTGCATGACATCCTTCATTTAATTAGATTGCTTCATGAGGGGAACTTTGTGAAAGTAAGGTGTGGGGATAAAGGAGAGCTGGACTGATGCCTTCCTGCAACCAAGGCATACAGCAGGGATGTGTTCTCACGCCAACCCTATCTCTCCTTTACATAGACAACTGTATCACCTATCTAATGGGCTGTGTGAATGATTTCCCTTCCTTGGCGGGGGTAAAAATACCAGCACTCCTCTTTACAGATGAAAAATTGATGTCCAAAACTAGAAGGGGGTTGCAAAATGTAGTTTATTGTTTCAACCAATTTTGCAGAGACTTTGGACTTGAAATTAACACCTCTAAGATCAAATATATGGTATACTCCAAGAAAGGGAGGGCCAAGGGTGTTCTCAAGGTGGGTGCCAAGTTACTGGAAAGGGTGCAGGAGTTTGGCTATATGGGCAGCAGACTAGATGAGACAGGATCAGGGAACCTTCAGATCTTAAAAAGCACCCTAATAGTGAAACACTGGGCTGTGCCATACAAACATTTGCTAAAAAATCTGCCTGGTCTCATGCCGATCAGCAGTAGAAATGTATAAAGCACAAATCAGGGGGGCAGCACTTAACGGAGTGGGATTGTGGGGTCATTTCTATACTAGCCCCCTGGCTTCCGCAGAAAACAACTTTTTCATGTGTCTTTTGTGTTTAGGAAAGGTCACACCATTGGTACCCTCCGCCGAGATCTAGGCATCCATGAGTTAGCAACAGTGCTTTTGCTAAAACTCTAGTTGTACTGGATCCAAGTGTATAGTTCTAATGAGTTGTAACATCTCAAAGAGGGTTTGAGGGATGTTATCTCAACCAATGGGGCAGAGAGAGTTGGCTGGTTAAGGGTGCTCAAAAAAACCTGGCTTGATGTGGGCCTAGGAAAATTGTGGATTGAGCCCAAGGCCTTTCGGGGAAGGGATGCTGTTGTAGTAAAAAACATCGTGGAAGAGAAAGTTAGCCGCTTTAGAGATCACAATGTTTTTGTAGTGAGTTTGATAAGCACGTTCCTCCTTCATAAGTCTGTGTGTGAGGGCGGGGAGTTCTTGGATTTTATATGCCCTGGCACAAACTCTATACCCACAATTTAGAAATGGATGTTGTGTTTACCCATAGCAGCCTTCACCGCAAAGTGGAGGAAGGCAAACCAAGAATCTGATTGTGTCCATGTTGTTGTACTACCTGTGAAAGTGATGAGCATGTACTGTTTATTTGTCCCCTCTCTGCGAAAGCAAGGTTCAAATGGATTGTCCTTATGTGAAGATCTTTTTCTCTACTGATGGTGGGAGAGGCATATAGAATATGCAAAAGTGACACCACCTCGAATGTGGTGGTGGCTGCCTCTAAATTTCTGTGTGGCACAACTGGGTATAAATGTGTGGATAATCGGAACCAAAGTGCTAGGTTGAGAATGCCCCTTTGCGATTAAAGTTCCTTGATTGATTTCTGTATATGGATTTTTAACAATTTTATTGCGGTTTTCATGTGTTTTTATCTTGTGCTGAAACTGCTTTTAATCTATGTATTTTTGATTATGAAACAAATGTTTAGAAATATCAGTAAACAATACAAACTAGTCATAGGCTAAGAAAAAGATCTGGTAGGTGAAGCACAGGAGGAGAGGCCAAAAAATGTAAAAAATAATGCATTTTTTTCTTACCCTAAGTAAGCTTCTACTTAAGCTTTGACGGTCTTCTAAAAAGCTATTTATCAATGGGGTAACCAGATAGACCACTGGACTCAGGTAAATAGTGGTACACAAAAGGACAGTCACAGTGGAAATTATATACAATGTATCAACAACCAAATGTATGGTCAATAAACATAGAGATATGACAACACCAAAAAACTCATGCAATAAATGACTGTGATTTAATCAATTGGCAAGGGTTGTCAATAGATCAACGTTTCACATGAAAAACAGTATATCACATTCTGCATTTTTTGATAAAACCGGTGCATATAATGTGAAGTGACGTGTGGGAAAATTGGGATCAGTGCAAGTGGTGTGCAAGGGGAAGGTGGTGCATGTATGTACATCAACATTCAATTTTGAAAACCTATTCTGCCAGATTTCACGCAAATACGATTAATGCGAAAACATAAACAGCAGATGCAGTTATAAATTCACTGTCATCCATGTTTGATGTAGAAGAAAAAGAAAAATTCGACGTTTCAACCCTTATGGGGACCAGCAAACTGAGTGTCTTGGAGGTGGGGTCTTCTTCAGGACCAAGAGATGGAGGGGGAGCACCAGCGTCAGCAAGATTCCTTCGTGCTGGAAGATGAAGATGTGGGCCTGCAAGGCTCGATTAGAAGGTGTGTGGGGTACCATAGAAGTTAAATGTGTCTATGGTGGACTGATAAAGCAGTAGCGGAGGCACAAGGTTCAAGTGTAACCTATGGCTCAGGGAAGCGTCGAGAGATCTCGACGCTTCCATGAGCCATAGGTTACGCTTGAACCCTGTGCCTCCGCTACTGCTTTATCAGTCCACCATAGACAACTTTAACTTGTAGAGGAAGAAAAAGGAAGAAACTTCTGTTGTGTGCTACTCTATCTGTGGGGGACAGTGTGTTCTCATCATAATGCCCTCACACACCCCAAAGGATGTCATGCTTTATCATTTTGGCTTTGCTCCATGTTGGGCCGGTGCTGCAATGCCCTACGGGCCCCCCGAAGGGTCACTGTATCGAAGATCTTTTGATAAGAAGCCGTTTGGGTGCGTGGGTGTATGTGGCAGTGAAGTCTAAAGTGGTGTATTTAAAAAATGACTGTAGAGAGGGTAGGTACTATTTATTAGGGTGATCCCTCTGTCATTGTTAAAACAAAGTGTGTGGTGCTGCTCTAGGTGACAAATCGTCCCTCTGTAGCTGGGTATATGTCCCTAATGGACATATAGAAGGGTCAACATATTTCGCACTTTATGTGGCCTCAGAAGGAGATCCAAAGCGTTTCTTCAGGACCAAGGGAAGTTACATTTTAGTATCAAGCGGCAGCCTAAACTCACCAGTGCCGCCAAATCTGTAGAAAGGAGTAGCGTTTCCCTTAATAATAGAATCAGCACCTCATGAGATAAGTGAGGGCACTCAGGAAGGTTCTCCTGTAGTAGCAGGGCTGATCCATCTGCGTGCCTCCCCCTGTCCCCACCGCCGATGGCTGATGAAGGGTGATGCTCTGAAACCGGGAGGACCTGGCTTGGGAGTTCGGGCTGGACTGTTCCCACAAGGAACAGGGTCAAGACTGATTTGCATATGGCTGGGTCCAGACTGGTAGTGTGGTGAACAAAAGAATGATGGATTTAACCCAGATCCTTGTGACTGGGGGTGAATGTTTGCATTGTCAGCATTCCGTCCATCAACTGTTTGTTTTGCATATGTCGCCCTAAGTGGGAAGGGAATGCCCAGATGTGGGTCCCGTGCTCACCACACCACTGGATTCAAGCTAGCTTGGCTGATGAAGGGTGATGCCCTGAAACTGGTTCCAGGATGCTTGTTCCTGGTCCAGGGAGGACCTGGCATGGCAGTTCGGGCTGGACTGTTCCCACAAGGAACAGGGTCAAGACTGATTTGTATATGGCTGGGTCCAAACTGGTGGTGTGGTGAGCAAAATAATGATGGATTTAACCCGATCCTTGTGACTGGGGGTGAATGTGTGCACTGTCAGCATTCCGTCCATCAACAGTTTGTTTTGCATGCGTCGCCCTAAGTGGGAAGGGTGTGCCCAGATGTGGGTCCCGTGCTCACCACACCACTGGATTCAAGCTAGCTTGGCTGATGAAGGGTGATGCCAGACTATGGTTCCAGGATGCTTGTTTCTGGTCCAGGAAGGACCTGGCATGGCAGTTCGGGCTGGACTGTTCCCACAAGGAACAGGGTCAAGACTGATTTGTATATGGCTGGGTCCAAACTGGTGGTGTGGTGAGCAAAATAATGATGGATTTAACCTAGATCCTTGTGACTGGGGGTGAATGTGTGCACTGTCAGCATTCCGTCCATCAACTGTTTCTTTTGCATACTGTTAGAAAATTAGCATTTTCTTACTTTAACCATTCTGTGCCTCTTCCTGTCTCTGAACACATGTCTGGGGTGGGTGACAGCTAGGCTTGATGCATTCCCTCTACCATCACCAGGCTGATGCGCCTTCCTGGGATGGAGGAGCTGACATTTGCATCTCAATAGGGCAGTGCCTGTCCCACACAAAGAGCTGCATACCCTCTGTAGTGAGCCTGGAGCCAGGGTGGGAAGGGCGGGGACCTTGTGTTCTTCACAGGCCTCTCTTTGAAGACTCCTCCACTTCAAAGGCACAACTGGGTATAAGTACTGGACCCCTCACACCATCACCTCAGTGCACTTCTGGACCTGTGGCATTCTGCCGGAGAGAAGGACTGCTGTGCTGCTGAAAGGACTGTCACTCTTCTGGACTCTACTGCACTTTGCTGGACTCCTGCTTTGATGAGGCTTCCCTGCTGCCCTCCTTGCCTGGGCGTGAGAAGGACTGGACCTGCATCTCTACAGCCCCAGAACCAAAGTGACTCTAAGGGCTTTCTGGCTTGCCTCCTGTTCCGAAGTCTCAGCGACATCAAGGACTTCCATCAACACTTCTGCAGCCTCTGGATTCTGCTAAATGTGAGTCCTGCCAAGTGGTGCCAATCCAGTCCTGGGCCCTTGGAGGTGAGTTTTCTGGTGGTTTTACTTCAAAATCTACGCATTGCCATAGTTGGGCCAGTCGGAACTGACACATCTCCCGTCGACAAATCGCCATGCCCACTGAAAACAAAGACATTGCCATCTCAGTGGCTCAATAATGACGCATCATCTTCATCAAGAGCGGTTCACTGATGGCGCATCTTTGACTGTGGCAATCGGAACCAATGCATTGCCTACATCCAGACAGACTGACTACCACACAGCTCCTCTGCTCCTCACATCGGGTCTTCAACGACAAGGCATCCTCCATACAAAGGTACTTTTTCAGAGAGACAAGGTTGGTCTCTGTAACCGACCTGCGGTCAAGCGCAATCAGATGTCCCCGATTGACGCTTTATGCTTTTAAGCGCTACATCTCAATTTCATCTTTTAAAATTCCTAATTCTGGTTCTACTTATTGTTTTGTGCTTGTGTTGTGTTCCCAGTCCTGACTAGGACTGTGATCCCTACTTGGAAAGGGTGCATTCCTCTGCCAACTAGAGACCCAATTTCTAAAAAGTGCCAAAACTGTGAAAAAGAAACCACAGCACAATAAAATACCACACCATTTTATAAAAATAGAAAACATTTTAATGAACATAGTCACCAAAATGACAAATATCAGTTGTAGGGAACCAGAGATATGATTTTTCAAAGTTTTTGATGCTTCTAGTGCTGTAAAGCACCAGTCGTGGGTATCTGGTTGTGTTGGACCGGTTCAAAGTCACAAGTTAAGATTGACCACATTGGAGCGTGTATCAGATACTGGGACCAGGTTCATCCAAGGGAAAGCTTAACTTCTGACTTGGTTGTTTTTCTGTCAAAAGTTCTCATCAACGAGGTCATCAGTGAGTTGGGGTGCAGCTGGATCGGAAGAAGAACTCATTGACTGCAGCTAGCTTAAGCGCAGGACATCATTGGAGGCCTTGGCTCTGGTGGGAAGCTCAAGGTTCTGGATGTCAAAGGCGGGAAAAGTCCAAGATGGTGAAGTCCGAAGATCAGGCCCAGGTTGGTGGCGGAAAGGGTGAGGTGCTGATCGGCATTGGTCCCAGTCATGAATTGAGTCTGACCGGCAGTTCGACATCGGTGGCTTTGGCTCGGCGGCGGTACAGTGGTAACCTCTGTTTTTTTGTGAAAAGGTTAGAAAAAGTTTCCAAGTATCAATTTTCTAAATTTTACGTGAAGGGAGAGTACACTCTAACACCAGCCAAGGGTTAAGGACCTTTTGGGCACCACTTAGGGGTTAGGACTTAATCTCCCAGAAACCACCAGCAAGGTCCAGGACAAATCCAGTTGGAATTTGTCAGATGGGCTCAGCAGAGTCTTGGCGTTCTTGCAGAGTATGTGTTCCTGGAGCTTAACATGGGGCTAGCCAACCAGCCCTTGGAGTCTACTCTTTACACTTGGGTGCAAGTGGGGGGCAAGTCCAGCCATTTGGGTTTCTCTCCAGAAGTTCAACCACAGGTGCACTCCTTCTTCTTCTGTCTTCCACAGGTCCAGAGGTATTCTGAGGATGCCCCTGTTATGCAAAGTATCAGCTTGTGGGTGGGCTAAAACATCTGGCCACTCCCTAACCAATGGCATACAAGTTGCTAGTGGTGCCCCTACCCTCTATTGCAGCACTTCCTTTGTGTTTTACAGTGAACTATACCACAATACCCCCATACCTCAAACCAATCTGGCAGAAACCTTATTCCCTTGTGCAGTGCTCTAGGCACACCTCTAAGGTATGTTTTTGGGAAATGAAGAACTCTTCCTGAAAAACATATCTGGGGCATGTTTTTCCCCATTAGAATTGATGTAACTCTAAGTACGTACAACTTGCAGGGGTAGGCCTAGTTGTGGCTTACTTCTGCCTGTGACACATTATTCCCCATTGAAGTGTGTGAATTTGGTGGGTACATCTCCCAGGCCAGCCTGTCAGCAGAATCCCTTTTTCCCTTTCCTGGGAGCCATTCACACCTCCCAGCAGATTGCCAGGTGATAGTTGGACATTAACTCTGAAAAGGCTAATAGAGCAGTGGTTCTTATCCTTTTGACTTCAGTGGCCCACCCACTTAATCACTAGTGGAACTCGGGGCCCCTCGCTAAATCATTACTGGAATTCGAGGACCCCATTAAGTCAATATTGGAATGGTGGGTCCGTGCCCTAAGTAATTTGGATTATTTGAGATACATAACAATACACAAAATATATGAGATATTTTATTCAATTCAAAAATATAACAAAATATAAATGTTTATTACACTGGGATGGTTGGAGCTTTGCTAAATTCAATTGAGACTACCCTTCAACAATACTATATTCTATTTGTCGCACTTGCACTGCTTTCACAAATAATCTGATGAAACCAAATTTCACAAACAATTCTGAGGATACCAACATCAATTTTACATTTTGTTTCTGCAGTTATGTACACTTTATTAATAATAGTAAATTTTCCTAAGCAGTCACAGACCCCCTGAGTAGGCGTCACATGCCTCTATGGGTCACCGGACCAGAGATAAGAAATTAGTGGCTATAAGCAAGAAAATGCATACTTTCTGAAAGTGGCATTTTCAAAGTAGTAATTTAAAATCTAAGGGCCATTAGATTGGATTTTAAACTTAATTTACAATTTAGTTGAGTCCTTGACTCATACTTCGAGTATTTCCCAAACGGAAGTTATGCATTGTAAGGTGTTATAATGTAACCCAGTGCTTTGCTATGGGAGAGGCAACCTTACCTTAGTGAAAAAACAACTTTGGAGTTTTTCCACTGCCAGGACACATGCAACTTGGGTACACATGTACTACTTTTTAAATACCATGCATCTCCACTACGCACATTTAGGGCCTACCTTAGGGGTGATTTTGAAGTATTAAAGTGGCAGAATGAGGCTTCGAAAAGGGTTTACCTTGCCAGGTTGAATTTAAAGTTTTAAAATTGCACACTCATGTTGCAGAGTCAGGCCTGAACATGCTAGGGATTGTCACTTTAGTGGTGGCACAATGGTTGTTGTAGTCCACTTGGCACATTTACCTTCCGGGCCCAGGGTAAACACAGTACCATGTACTAGGGATTTATAGGTAATTTAAAGATTTCAATCGGGGATTAGCAAACTCTACATGTGTTATTAGGGGTCAGAGCATATATACTGGGTGTCAGGGCCCCAATGTTCAGAATCCATACACTAGGGGGGCGGGGTCTGGATAAGTGCAGAAACGGCTGCTTGAATTTAGAGCTCCACTACGAGACGGGCTACAGGTGGAGGCGGCAGCCTTCCCAACCCAGCTGGGGACACAGCATCGATGTCCCTCGGTGTGCAGAGTTCCTTAAATGCTGGTAACCTGAGACCCAACTCCACCAAAGGGCACACCAGAGAGAGCGGGGACTAAAGTACGGGTGAGGGCACTGGGACTAGCGGCACGCCTGCAGCCTCGGTCCTTGCGCAACTAGACAACACCATATCCTGCGCCTCCTGCTCACCATCCAGCACCCCGGCTCCTTCGGAATCGGCAGGCCCGCTTTCCCAGTGCGGCTGGAGATACAGCATCGGGAGTCCCTTCATGGTTCCGAGAACCATGGATGCCGGCAACCTGAGAGCATATACCGCACTGGGGCACTGGATGAAGCGCGGCTTGACATGCCAGTTAGTCAGTCAATCACTTTTATTTGATTAATAAAAATCAGAAAAAGACACAAGATACAAATAATCACAATTAATACAATAAAACAATACACACGATTACAATCAATCAATTACAGAGATAAGAACGTATCAAGTTTAAAATGAACATATCTCCTATGTTCAGTAAAACATTTTAAAAGTATATATTTTTTCTTTAAAAAGATTTCCATTTGACAGTCGGCTTCACGGTTTAAAAAGGCACCAAGACTGCTAAAATAATTCGATTGCAATGGGTCTGAGCCGCAAATTAGAATGCTTCTTATTAATGCGATCACCTGCCACTAAGAAACTTGCTACGTGAAATGTTACGCGTGCACTAGATAAGAGTTGTAAAAACAGGAGCGCTGGCCTGACCTGAAAAAAGCCTGCCTCCCGCAAAATAGGTAACAAATATTTTTTCCTAATCTGTGCATAATGTTCACAAAACATAATAAAATGTAGTGTGTCCTGTGTGGAAAAGTGATCGCAATCGCATGGTTTTGCGTTTAATGGGGTATCCCAAATAGGATAAGAACCCAACATAAAGTGTATCAAATTGAAACGAAATCTGGTTAAAAGAAAGCAATGAAATGGTCTAGATAAAAAAACAAGATAAGGTTCAGGACCTGGAACAGTTATGAGTGGGTAGTTCCTTCTAACAAGAGGTTTTCTCATCTCTAACTCCTCCCGCTCTACTGTGAACAGGTTTACCAGTGCGGATTTTATCTCCGAACGTCCTCTTTTTTAATACGTTCTGGAAAATGAAAGAGCTCAATGCGCCCCACAATCATAAGCATTTCTTTGACATAAACCAACCATCTTTGAGCTCTGTCCAGAGCAAGACAGTCTCTAAGAATCAAATTATTTAAAGAAATGTCCTGGTTAAGCCAGGTTTTTAACCAGCAAATTACAGGTGCGGATTTTATTGAGTCTTTTACAAACCCCATGCCTAGCTCTGAGTGTATTGTGAAAGTGGGGGTGAACTGGGGAACAGAGAGCAAGGATCTAAAAAATGTGTTCTCCACCTTCTGGATGTTATCAGGTTTTGTATAACCCCAGATGGCAGAGCCATAGGTGGCTATAGCCAAACATTTGGCTTTATATACTTTAAGAATAGCCTCCATTGGTCGCGCCCCCATCCTTTTAGCAAAGCTCAGCAGGGCTGCAGCCGATCTTGCTACTGCGTTGCTTTTTGACTTGTGTTGGGGGCCCCAGGTTCCTCTATCATCAAAAATGACCCCCAAATAAGGGAAAATTGGCACCCTCTTTACTTCTTTGCCTATGCAGGAAAATGTCATGGATTTCCTTTTCCTGCTGGACGGTCAAACAATCATGACCTGAGATTTTTGAGTATTAATTTTCAGGTCTAGTGAGGTCATGAAGTCTCCGAAAGAGGCCAATAGTCTGTTAAGGGCCACGCCTGTGCGTGCCAAGAGAACGGCGTCGTCCACGTACAAGAGGACCGGGATTTTGTTCTCCCCTGCACGCGGAACATCCACCGTTGAGACAGCCAGGGCTGGCTCGAGGGCATTTATATATAATGTAAAGAGGAGGGGGGCAAGGATACACCCTTGCCGCACCCCCCTCTCCGAATTAAAGTAGGTGGTGCATCTCCCCTCTAGAGTAACTCTGACAGAAGCCTGTAATCCGCAGTGAAGGTCATCTAAAAAACCAACCAGCGGTGGGTCTAAGCCCATGTCCAAAAGGACCCTCCACAGCCTCGACCTGTTGACCAGATCGAATGCTGAGGAGAGGTCCATAAAGGCCATGCACAAGGACCCCTCCTTCACAATTGTATATTTGCTGATGAGCAGTTGAAGGTTTAGGCATTGATCCAATGTACTCCTTTTGGCCCTAAAGCCATACTGGGCATTAGACAGGGTTCCTCTGCCTTCTAGCCATGATGTCAATCTACCTAAAATGACTCTGCCCAAGATTTTAACGACAGAGTCTATTAGGGAAACAGGCCTATAACATGTAGGATCACCCCTTTGGCCTTTTTTAAAAATTGGAATAATAGTAGACCTTGCCCAGGACTCGGGGAAGTTGTTTTCTCTTGAGGCGTTAAAAACTTTGGGCAATATCTTGGCCCAAAATTTCGGTGCACACTTATATAAGTCCGCAGGGACCCCATGCCGGCCCGGGGCCTTATTTTTAAGTGTCTCATTTATAGCTTTTTCCACATCTTCCTCCACAAAGGCCAAAACTGGCCCTACACGGTCGAAAGATAAAGACTCCTGTATGGGTCCAGGGTTTGGCTGGCTATAAATGCTTCCAAAGTGGGCGAGCCACTGCTCATCTTGAATGATACATTCCGCACCCTGATTTTCCACCCCGAGAAATAGGGCTGATTAATAACTGCCAAAAATTTAGAACTATCCCGCAGGCTTGACATGCAGATGAGGGCACCAGGCCTGGAGGCACGCCCACAGCCTCAGCCCTAGAGCAGCTAGACACCCCCACCTCCAGTGTCTCCCGTTGCTCCCGATCACTACCCATCACCCTGGCTCCTTTGGAATAAGCAGGCCCACTACACACAAAAGTGCCACAGGGTGCCAACACAAGAGCAAAAACACAGCGGGGGAGTCTTAAACACGACCGTCCCCCACAAGAAGGAGCAATCAAGGCTAAGGGCACCAACACACAAGCACCAATGGAACAGAGGAGTCTCGAACACGCCCCCCCAAGAAGGAGGGCCCAAGGCTAAGGGCACCAATGTAAGAGCAAGAATGAGCCCCAATGCATAATCCATGGCATCGGCAACCAATAAAGGCCTGTCAGGCCCACACCAAGAATCCACGAGGGATGGCCAGTCCGCTTCGCGACCGGAGTGCATCCTGAGGCCTAACAGAAGAAACATCACTACTTCGGCCCCCTTGAGCATCAGCAGGATCGAGACGGCGCAAGTGTGTCAGGAGAAGCACTAAGGCGGCAGCACAAAAACGGTGGGGGAAGTCCTGAACACAACCCCCCAAGAGAGAGTCCCCAAGGACCTCGCATCACGGCGCCCAGACCTGAGCCCTAGCGCGGGGTCCATGAATACCAGGCAGGCGCCAACTATGACTCCCCATGGGATGGCTGACCCCGTGACGCAAGTACACTCAGGGGCCTGACAGAAAGAAGGCATGCTAACAAGGTGAGGGAGCCCTATACCGAATCCACACGGACCCCGGATACCAACGACACCCTGGCAGAAGGCTGGAACACCCAGGGGACCACCACCCATGCCTGGATCACCCACTGAACATAGCTACAGCTGGTCCATTACTGGAACACCAGAGTCCTGACCCCACAGATCTGTGCTGAGCCATTGCACTGCCATAGCACACCGCTCTGGGATCAAAGGCGAATGTCCAAGAACAAGCACAGGAGCAAGACCTCCAGGCAACTCCTTTTTGTGGAAGTGCTCCAACAGCCACACAATATGTCCAAGAAGGGCGCCACCCCCATAAGCGGCCCCTTCCTGGCCACTCCGGCCTCCACACAAGGTGAGACCATGGACCGCATCCAGCTGGAAATCTCAGCCATCAGTCGGTGACTAGAAGGGGTGAACACTAATATTTCCTCTCTAGTGGCGGAAGCAAAGTCGATAAGGGCAGACATTGAGGGATTCCACACAAGAGCAGAGGGGCTGGACCAAAGGCTGACAGCTGTAGAGGGTCGCCTTGAATCCGTACAAGGCAAGAACTACTATTTCTCTGCAGCAAACTGATCGACTTGGAGGACCTCAGCAGGAGGGACAGTGTTCGCTCCTTTGGATTCCCGGCGAAAATCAAATGCCCAAATTCCAGAGCGTTCCTCCACGATATCCTCCTGAACCTGGTTGGCATCACCTTCAATCCACCACTGAAAATACAGATCACCCACAGCATTGGCCCTCCGCACAAGGATTTTGCACCACACCCACGACCCCTCATTGCCTGCTTCCTAAGACATGAACAGACAAGGCAGCTGTTGGGCACAGCGCCCACCCAAGGCCCATTCACATATGATGGGCATGACATCCGCATGGCAGCCAACTTCTCCAGGAAGACAAACAATCGCCGCAAGGCATTTCTTTCCATGAGGACACAACTGTGCCAAATGGACATCAAATACAGGCTCTTTGAGCCTGCTTGCTTCCAGCAAGGAGGAGTGTGGCTCAATGGTTAGAGCGGCAGACCCTGATGCAGAGTTCTGGCCCGGGACCAGGGTTCAATTCCCGCCTCTGCGGGTCTTGGGCTCAATTTCCTCGGACCTGACAATTCTCGCCTCGGTGCCTATTCTAATCATGGGCCCCATGCTGCAACTCTGGGCAATAGCTTGCTTAACCTCCACACCGGCCCCAACAGCGCTAGGATGCCTGGCTTCACCCTGGGGGTGCCCAGGAGTGGACACTTCACAGGGAAAGCCAGGAAGGGTTCCACAGCGGTATGAGTAATAGCGCCAGGAAACCGCTTGGTGGCAGTGCGCTCTACAAATACCTTGACATTTACATTTACATTCCACATCACCAAAGATGGAGGCTCCAAGGACATCTATGGTCCAGAGGACCCGCGACTCTTCTTGGAATGCATAGGACCACAGAACATCGACACACACCATACCACCCCGAAGATGGCGGTCTCTCCCCTCAGACACCAAGCAACAGAAAACGGAACACCAGCAGCTCACGGCACCGTGACAGGGAACTACCCTGGGCGGTGAACTTTGCTCGCAGAGTTTGCAGAGTTTTTTCCTCATTTGCGTTTACCAACGTCAAGTTGGCGAGCGCAAGCGAGAAAAATCCACCTCCCGGCGAGATTTTTCCTTGTTCGCAATCGTCAACATCAAGTTGGCGAGCATAAGCATGGAAAATAAACCTCCCGGCATGATTTCTCAACGTGGGGGCGGGGTCAGGTTTCTCATTGTGAGCGGTTGTGTATGCTCGCGAACGCTCGCATTGAGAAACTGCCCTTTCGCGTTGAGAAAGCTGCTGCTCGAGTAAAAATCTGCTTGAGCAGCAGAAAGGAAAGCAGCTGTCACTTGAGCTGTGCATGGTGCCGTTCGCAATGATTGCACAGTGCGGACAAGCATCCAGAACTGAAAATCACCACAAACTGCATTTTTGCTATCGCTGAGTTTCGCGTAACCAACTCCGCGAACTCCACCCAGGGTTGCAGGGAACTTGAGAGGCCTGCCCGCTCCCATGAGGACAAGGCATCGGCCCTTCAAACGGTGGCTGCCTTTATCCAGGAGCAACACAGAGACAAGTTCCGCTCCCCTCTAAAACCATCTTTGGATGCAGACTGAGACCGAATTGGGCCTAACCAAAGCCTCCCATACTAGAGACAGAACTGGGTGAGGACATTATGCAGAGAAAAAAAAGACTCCCAAACCCCAGAAAGTTGAGTATCGCCCTCATTGTGTTAATTGTGTTAACTGTTTGAATAGTTGTATATGCAGTATGTCACCTGCAGAGGTGGTTCACATGACCCTTGCTACTTGTAACATAATTGGCATTACTGCCTCTAGTTCAATTCCATCTGTTGTATGCATTTAACCCTCATTGTGCCCTGGGCAAGATCAGTGCACTACCACGCTGTATCAGGATACTCCCCTGGGCCACCACTGCCCCTTTTCCCCCTTTTGCCAACACTGCATGCACCCAAGCCCGCATAGTGTAGACACTCTTTCTATTTGCCCTAGACATTGCCTGCTCTTCCGATGGGGCCCCCACCTCGCAGCAGCGCTCCAGCAAGCTGTGACCCGTGGTTGAAAGTTTAGGATATCCAGTGCTGCATAACAGCCAACAGTCCCTTCCTTCTGGTTATACCCCACCCCCTCCATCTACACCCCCCTACTGAGTCATACTACCCCTCCTGCAACCTACATCCATGCCCACAGCTGAGCCACCGCCGACTTCGGGTGCCCCACTAGACTGTAACACTTTTTGCTGTGTGCCAGGGCACCCCGTCACCCACACCCTGTCCCCTCCCTCATCCTCCTCCCCTCCCTTCCCTTCTCTCTTCACCTCACCAGAAGGACCTCATGCACCCCTCCCACCCTATCTGCCTCACTCGCCCCTCTGCCTAATACCCGCTCTTTTATTCCAACCCTCCTCTTCCCCTCTTCTCAATATATCTACATTTGAGCCTCTCTACCTTCGGCTCCCTCCCCACTTCCTTCCTACCACCCCGGATGCCCCACTTCCCACACAAGCACAGAAGGCGAGAATGACCCCTGCTGCCCTCCAATGTGTTCTACACACCACTGATGGTGCTTAACATACCTTAAATGACCAGTTGCCATTGCCCGTCCCGCACTGCTTCCTCAGCATGGACACCACTTACCCTCTTCGTGGAGTAACAAGGAACGATCATGGACTCGCCTTCTATATCAAGAGGAAAAATGCACTCTCTTACCTTCAACCAAAGCGGGTAGATGTAGCACCATTATAGGAAACACCCCTGGATGCCCTAGAGTCTGATAAGCTGCGCAGGGACTGGGTGGGGAAGGTGATACACAGCAGTGCACGGGGGGGGGTGCCCGAACACGGTACCCACCCGCAGATGTGGGGAGCGATCCTCATAGGCAAATCTCTCCCGGCCATAGTGTCATGGACGTGGACGGGCCAGACGGACGATACGCATTTGCCAAGCTATTAATAGAGGAGGCCCATGTCTGCATAGGATCAGTAAATGCCCCGATGAGAGCAAAAAAATCATTCCTTCTTCAACTGAATCGCTTACTCGTGGAGAGAGGCGCATTGCAGTACTTTATTGGTGGGGACTGGAACCTTTTGCAAGACCCAATTCTGGATAGAACAGGCCCCCTTGACAAGAGAAATGCAGCGGACAGAGCTGTGATGGACAACATACTGGTGGACAATGGATTGGTTGACCACTGGGGTCTTTGCCACCCAGCCGACGCAGAAGTCACTGTTTACCTCTCTGACCCACAGCATGCTCTCCTGCTTGGACTACTTCCTGGTCTTCCAGAGGACGGTGCAGCTTGTCCGAGAATTCCACATTCGAGTCAGCACTTTCTGAAACTCTCCTATCCTCCTATCGCTGGAGGTAGGACTGGCCAGACCAGTCCGCAAGCCCTGGCGCATGAATATACAGCGCCAGAGGACCCCTAAGGGGACGCAGCGTAGGCCAATAGGTAAACAGCTGCCCGCCAGAGGGAGCTAGAAAAGAACATTGCTTCCTATACCCACTTATATGCAGCAAAACCAACCCTACAACACCCTAGATCTCTGGAGCATGCCCGTATGGCGCTGAATGGCCTTTTCACCCCAAAGGCAGAATACGCCCTTCAAAGGGTGAAAGGGAAATACTATCAGCAGGGGGAAAAGACTACTGGCCAAAACACTCACCCGCCCTCCGGATATCTTGAACACATTTTCTCTGTTCTACAACACCCCAGGGACGCAAGCTGACGAGGACAAACTGGCTACCTCCTCAAAGAAGCGGCCCTCCCCCCCTCCTGGACAAGGGCAGGGAACCCCTTGAGGGAGAGATCAGTAAGAAGGAGATTGCACACACAATAGCTAACCTGCCCTACCACAAGCCCCTGGGCGAAGACAGCTTTTCTGTACGCAGAGGACATCCTGCTCACTCTCAGGGACCTACACCGCTCTCTGCCGTTTCTTTTTCAAATTAAAAGCAACTTTTCATCCTTCTCTGCTCACAAATAAATTGGGACAAAAGCGAAGCTCTGCCCATCTCAGAAGGCACCACAAAGGAGGCTATACATGGACTCCCCTTCCACTGGCAACCCTCGCGCCTCAAATACCAGGATGTCTTGGTGAACAAAGGGGTGGAGGGAATGATGGCGGATATCCTAAACCCTCTGCTCACCCAGATGCAACACAACTTAAAAAAATGGAAGGAGCTGGGGTTCTCCATGTGGGGTAGAGTAGCAGCAGTATGCATCGTCACCCTCCCGCGCTTCATATATACCCTTGGTACCTCTCACCATGCTACGCTTAATCGATTCCATTATAACATTTTTCAGGTGGTGTTCTGTGATCTCAGTCCTCCCGCTCCTGGGGACGACTGAGCCCCCTGTCAGTAGAACACTTTGCTCTTGCACTGCAGCTCTCCCAACTGGCATATGGGCTACCAGGAATTCATGATGTGCCACAATGGGTACACATAGATAGGCACCTGCATTCTACAGAGACAGGCCTCTCCGTTGTATATGGGTCAGGGACAAGCCACCAAAACCCCGCCAATCCGGTCATATCGGCCATGCACAAGGCCTGGCAACCATCTGATGGGCTTGAACCCATGATTCCACAAGAAAGCACCCTTGTGGGGGAATGCAGGCATACCAACAGAAATTAGCAGTGAGTCAAAGGCTAGAACAGTCATGTATCCAACTGAAAATGAGAAAAGCTAACACTTTGAGCGAGTTCCCATCAGTCCACCATCGAGACCGCCCTTCATCATCTGGGATCTCTTACTCTGGATAACAAATGGTAACCCATAAACTACCGACTGTAGATATTACATAGCCAGGTAGAAAGGGTCCAAAAAACATCAACTCAGATGTGACCAGGGTGTGTCACAATGTGGGAACTGAATAGCAGTGCTAGAATGAAAATAGTGCAAGTGATGAAAGAAAAGAGAAAGCTCTAAAATTAGGTAGTGAGAGGAGAAACAACTTTAATAGATATCCTTCCACTCCTAAACTAATAAAAAACAGTGCAAGGTGTAGTATAAAATATTGACTGAAGCTCTCCCTACGAAAGAGCTTCAGAGGGACGCCCGGTGCATCGACGGAGAGAGCGGTGTACCCACTACCTGAGCTGGTGCCAGGTGAGGTGGGCTGTTCCTCCCCAGCAAATGGTTGGGGAGACGCACTAATCAGGTGATATCTTCACTTTTTATATAGCAGTAGCACTGTCAAGGTCCTGAAGAAGCAGCAGGAGACCTATTGGCTCCGGTGACTGCAGAAACCTGTCGACCTATCATCTCAGGGAGTAGTCAATATTTTATACTACACCTTGCACTGTTTTTTATTAGTTTAGGAGTGGAAGGATATCTATTAAAGTTGTTTCTCCTCTCACTACCTAATTTTAGAGCTTTCTCTTTTCTTTCATCACTTGCACTATTTTCATTCTAGCACTGCTATTCAGTTCCCACATTGTGACACACCCTGGTCACATCTGAGTTGATGTTTTTTGGACCCTTTCTACCTGGCTATGTAATATCTACAGTCGGTAGTTTATGGGTTACCATTTGTTATCCAGAGTAAGAGATCCCAGATGATGAAGGGCGGTCTCGATGGTGGACTGATGGGAACTCGCTCAAAGTGTTAGCTTTTCTCATTTTCAGTTGGATACATGACTGTTCTAGCCTTTGACTCACTGCTAATTTCTGTTGGTGTTACTGATAGTTAGGGGGTTTAGCAGTTGGGTCATTAAAATACTCCCCTAGGACCTCCTTTTGTGTGTTAATGGAATGCAGGCATACACATAGACGGGTAGAAACTATCCTGGCCCCTGTGGAAGGTAGCGAGCATACACACCCTGGACCAGCTCCTCAAGACATTCACACAATTAAGAGAGGAATTTGGCCTCCCTGCGCCGCAGTCCTGGAAATTCACCTAACCACATCACTGTCTGAGGAAATGCTTAGGACCGACCCCTTGGTCATTACCGGCCTTGCCAGTGGTATTGTATCTGCATACATGTGGGAAACACAAAGGGGGGACGTTCGCCCTGTACTCACCTCCCACCTCTTCTTCCAACCCCTGTCGCGAGATCTCCTCACCAGCGGGCAAACCTGATTATTGGTCTCCTATGGGGAAGATGAATGGGAAGAGCTTCTAGACGAAACTGCACAGGGCAGGCTTACTCCCGCATGCAAACTGCTGGAGATGCACGAACATAGGATGCAACACGACCCATATCATAGGCGAATGCCCATCGGTGCAACCCTTCTGGGCCTATGTGGGCCGGGTGCTGAGCGCCACAACTCCTCTGTGTTTACCACTTACCCCTGCTGCTATCCTTCTGCATGATTTGTGACACTCCCCAGAGCTTTTAAAGCCACAATGCTGGCTAGTGGCCATGATCCACACGGCCTCCCACAAGCGAGTCATTTGCAATCTCCAGGACAAAGCTGACCTGTTTCTTCAGGTAGGGCAACCCTTCCAACAGAAGAAGAGAGGCAATGAGGAGAATCCTACAGTAGAGAATGTCGCCCAGACAGCAACAACTCCAATATGCACAGCTGCCCCATGCGCTAGTGTCACTCCCCATCAGCACTCCTGCAGGCAGACATACACAGACTGCCCTGCGCCACCCACTCTTCTTCATCTTCAGCTACCCTGCAACCCCAGATATCCAGATACTACAACGATTTCTCACCCCCCACTCATATGCCCCCTTTCTTCCTGCCTCCCTGCTCTCCTTTCACCCCTCTGTCCCTTCCTACCTTTTCCCCCCCTCCCTGGCACCACAGCTCTGCAGGCGAACCATATTCAAGTTCCACGCAGAGACCCCTCTGAAGGCGATGTACAACACCCCGTGCCCTAGACCCTCCCGACCAGCTACAGCTGCACCACCCAAGAGTATGGCGAGTCCCCCGTACTATAAGCCAATAGAGTTGTGGAGCATCCCACCACTTGCTATACCCCCTCCGTGCAGATGGCTTTCTGCTCGCACCTCTTGCGTACGATCCCCCCTTCTCATCGGGGCCGTCCTGACCCCAGTCTAATGAATGAAACCACAGTGCTGGGGGCTTCTTGCGCTGCTGCTGCTACTTCAGGACTCCCCCCACGTCCCCACACCTGGCCAGAGCATGGCCTCCACCTGAAAAGCTACTGCCGGCATGCTGTAGTAACATTCCTTTAAGATTATGAAGAAAAGAATCTTCAAGTCGATATGGTAGTTGAAGTATTTAATTTTTACGAGTAAAGATTAATACATGCAGCTGGAGGGAAGGTCAGAATAAGAATGACCAGTCTCTCCAGTAACAGATAACAGATCTCCTAAGTACGTTTATATGAAAACATTCCACATGTCAAGTACAAAGTTCTATTTAAAGGTATAAGCCATTACTACACATCCCCCTTCTAAAACAAAAACAAAAGAAATAATAAAAAAAAGAAATATTTGTAACCAAATAAACGAATAAAATCCTCAAATCTTTTAGGAGGAACAATTTCCCTTCAGTGTCTAGTATGTTTATCAGAAACACAGTTTCTATCTACACTGACCATCTCCTGTGGATTAGAACCTTCTGCAAGTGTCTGATCTGACAACTCACGCTGTGATGAGCCATGCATACTAAGAGTGTCAGGAGTGCAAACCAACTCACTGTGTGAATGTGGAGTTTCACCAATCAAACCATTGTGTAAACCCGCAGGAGTTTCTGATCCACGCCTTTCTGACCCTTCCCGTGTATGTGTCTGAAAAGGAATTTCTAATACAGGATCTTCTAACACCTCACCATCCTCCTTTTCAAATTGAGAAAACACATTTAGCCCCCAATAGTCTCTTCCTAAACTACCACTGTCTAATCCTTCCATACAGATGTTCCCTGCCAAAGCAATTCGACTCATATGGTGGATCGTGCCATCATCCAATTCCACAGTATTTTTCATAACTTTAGTTATTGTCCTGGGTTCAGAGAACTTAGAATGCAATTTTCCTGTTTTCCTGCCTGACTTAGCACGTACCAACTGTCCAGCTTTAATATTCACCTCTCTAGTACCATGCTTTTCATCAAAATACTTTTTATTCTTACACTGTGATTTCAAAATGGATTGTCTGACTTTATCAGAGTCCCAATCCACCTTCCTACTTCTACCAATCCACCCCGGATTGATTTTGCAATGAGGAAATCTCCCCCGCATCAAACAAAAAGGGCTTTCACCAACAGTGTTGTGTTCTGTAATTCTGTAAGACCACACTAATTTATACAATTCATCATCCCAGTTCCTGTTACTCTTTTTTGCTAGTTGTAATACACCTTTGAGCATTCTATTCACTCTTTCTACCACAGAATTGCCTCTGGGATGATACAATGCAGTACATTTTTGCTCAATGCCTGTACTTGTGACAAAACTTTTCATCAAATCTGATCTAAACTGGACACCATTATCTGTCAGAATAGATGCAGGAAAACCCTCTCTTAAAAAACACATTTCCAAAAATCTAATAACACTCTGTGTATACACCTTGGTTACAACCTCCACCTCAAGCCAACTCGAAAATAAATCAACAAGCACCAAAATGTACTTAACCACATCATCCTGCCAAGTTATAGGTCCCATGATATCCAAAGCAACACTTTGTCTCTGCAAACTAGGACACTCCAAAGATGACAACTGAGGATTGAGAGTTTTCATTGTTTTATCTGAAGTTTCACACTGAATACAATTACGAACATGTCTTTCAATGCTTAAATCAACTCCAGGCCACCAATACAACATTTTAATACCCTTCTTGGTCCTAGAGATACCTGGATGACCTTCATGTCCTAACTCAATTATCCTTCCTCTTATGCCTAAAGGAGGTATAGTCCTTCCAGATCTACACAAAAAATCTCCATCCAAATCTAATTCATCTCGGACCTCCCAAAATGGTCTAAAGTTGGGATCAAGTTTGTCATTCTTACACCATCCCTGAATGACTTTGTTAGAAACATCACGCAACACCTTGTCCTTTTCATACTCCTGCTCCCACATCTGCTTTGAAAGACTTGGAGTAGCTTCAAAAACTGCAGCCACAAACCAATCACTCCACGGATCCGATGCAACTTCTTTGAGAGGCAAAGAGTGCCTACTGAGAAAATCAGCAATGACATTTTTAGCCCCCGGTACATATTGCACATTATACACGAAATCTTGGATTCTCATTGACATCCTGGCTATTCTAGCCGATGCTCTGGAAAGGCCCTCTGTAGTCAATGGTTTGGTTAAAGGTTTATGATCTGACCTTAAGAGAAATTTCTTTCCCCAAATAAACTTTCTAAAATACTCCATTGCCCACACACACGCTAGAGTCTCCCTTTCTATGACAGAGTATTTTTCTTCTGTCGGGGACAAACAACGAGACGCAAAGGCAACCACAACTTCTTTGCCTTCATTATTTATCTGTGATAATACGCCTCCCAAACCTGTACCACTAGAATCAGTAGTAACAATGGAATCAGCTATAGGATCAAAACCCTGTAATGCAGGAGCTCGTGCAATAGACTCCTTAATAGTCTCAAAAGACTTTTGACAATTATCACTCCAGTAAAAAGGAACTTTGTTTTTCATTAAGATGCGCATGTCATATGTCTTGCTTGAGAAATTATTTACAAACTTTGCATAGAATTCTGCCAGGCCCAGAAATGACCTCAACTCATCTTTCGACTTGGGGGAAGGAGATTTCAAAATTGCTTCCACTAAAGAGCTTTTTGGTTTGATTCCTGACCCATCAATTTCATGACCTAGGTAAGTAACATGTTTTTCTGAAAATTTACATTTGCTGCCTTCAGCAATCAAACTATTATTTCTGAGGATGGACAAAACTTCCCTCAACAAAGTATCATGATGAATTTTGTCTTTGCCCATAATCAGAATGTCATCTTGGAAGACAACTACCTCAGGAATGTGGTTGAATAGGTTCGACATCAGCCTCTGAAACACGGCAGCGGCCGATGCCAACCCAAACGGCATGCGAATAAATCTATAACATCCAAATGGAGTACAGAAAGAAGTTAACTGTCTGCTCTGCTTATCCAGAACCACCTGGTCATACGAAGAGGAGAGATCCAAAGTGGAAAACCACTTTGCATTTCGTGTAAGAGAAAGCATTTCATCGATTCTAGGGAGGGGAAATTGGTCCACAATAATGTTATCGTTAAGATGCCTTAGGTTCACACACAAACGGGCTCGACCATTGGACTTTCAGGCTACGACCAAAGGCAAAACCCATCCGGCAGCTTCAATAGGTTCTATAACTTTGTTTTCCAACATTTTATCCAACTCTTGTTTGACCTCCTCCCTGATGATAAATGGAATGTTCCTAGCTTTGTAAATTTTGGGAATGGAACCCTCCCTTAAACGGATCTTATGAGTGAAACCTTTCAATTTCCCCATGTGATTCTCAAATACTTCAGGAAACTCTTGTATTACCCACTTCTTGGTGTCCACACTTTCACAGGACACTAAAACCTGTTCCTTACTGTTTGGATTGAGGATGATGTCTAGTAATTTTTGGTCTTTCCACCCTAGTACCGGTGGACCAACTCTTGCCACATACAATTTCCCAATAGACTGCCTTTCTTTAAATTTAAAAATGAGAGTCCTGAATCCTAACATATCAATTTCTCCACCTGTATACCCTTCTGCAGCAACATCGTTGGGTTCCAACCATCCTCCTATTTTGTCCACAAATTGGTTCTCCCAAATTTTTTGAGGTACTATAGTGAAAGGTGAACCCCAATCAGCAGCCAATTGAACAATGATGCCCCCTAAAGAGATATGACACAAAGGTTTTGATGATATGTCACAGATGATATTTAAAACTATATTTTTCTTTTGAATTAAGTTCACCTGAACATCATCATCAACCGACTCTGACACAGAGGTGTCATCGTCGTGCTGAACATACGTGACTTTTTTCTGTGAAACTTTCTTATTTTTTCTGTTACACACTCTTGAAAAATGAACAACCAGTCCACATTCCAGACACTTGGCAAATTTTGCAGGGCATTTTTCAAACGTAGCTGCATGTGAATATCTCCCACATCTATAACAAATCATGTTACTAAATTTCTTTTGCTCATTGCCCTCCAATTTCCTTCTATCACGTACATCAAATTTCCCTTTCTCAAACTTGTTCGTCTTATAATTCTTATATGTTGCCTTTTTTCAACAACCTTCCCAACTATCTGTTGAGAATCTGGAATCTTGTTATCATGCGATAACGTAGCTTTCGTAAAACGATCAGACAATTCTGCCTTTTTAACTAAGACAATTATATCCTTAAGACATTTATCTCCCTCAACCCATAATTTATCCTGCAACGTTTTGGTTTTAGTATACATAACAACTTGGTCACGGATTAAATCATCGTGCAGTTGAGCAAATTCACACTTCCTTGCCAATTTTTTTAAAGCCGAAACAAATTCCTCAACAGACTCATTTTTCCCTTGTTTCCTGTGGAAAAAAGCATGCCTAGTCACAGCAATACACACTGAGGGAGAAAAATGGTCATCTAAATCTAATAAAGCACTTTAAAAAACATCTAAGTCTCCTTCAGGTCTGTTATGAGTATGCATTTCTTCAAAAATGCGCAAACCCTCAGGACCAAGTGAATATAACAACATTCTTTTTTTCCTTTCAGGAGAAAATATGCTGTTGACATCCTCTAAGTTTGCGATGTAATTCAAAAAATAAGCTTTCCAATCCAACCAAGAAACGACAGGTTCTCCAGGGACTGACAAAAATTCCTTGGGTGAATTAATTTGTAAATTCTATGAACTTTTGTCCCCTGATGGATTCGCTTGCGAAACGCTAACTTCCAACGACATAATTGAAAGCTTTGAGGAAGTCAAATAGCTGAAATAATAATAGTTGTTAGTTTATGGAAACAACCACTTCGTGAATGATGACTGTGATTCTAGTGTAATCGAAATGCAATACAACAATATGGTTCTAGTGGTTAAAGTGCCCGAAAATGTTTTTTAACTCTGTCTTTTATGATTTTATCATCGAAATAAAGACTTTAAAACCTGAAAAACCTGAATGATGACTCTTTAAAAACAACAGTCATCTAACACCACCTTAGTTGGAGGTTTGAAACAAAAACCTCGTGAACAGTGCCTTCTTGAACAACAGTTGCATGTATACTTCAGGAAAAAATAAAATGAAAATTTTAAATACCGCCAGTCTTTTGAGAATTTCAAAGCTAAAGATAACGTGGAGAAAATCGCTTTTAAATCTCCGGTGTAGTAGCAATGGAAACCGGAGTTTACTTGTTCAAAGATGGCCGCCGGGTACGCAAAGACGTAATGACACTGGCCTTAATGTGGAGCCGTCACTTGAATGTCTGTACGTCACTCGAATGCTAAAGAAAACACCAGCGCGCTGAAGGTTAAGACATCACGGTGCTTCGCTCACAACACAAAGGACGTTCTGAAGCCACATACGCTGAAGAAAGACGTTGAGGAGCAGAGTTTCAAAGGTAAATACCTTGCAGAAAACGCATCTCTGAGATTGAAACTGCTAAACTTTCTTGCTTTTGGCCCAAAACACATCCAATGCGCGAAGTTAACAAAAGCACTAAAACAAAATCCAATAAAGTTCCTTCAAAAACACAATCGGTTAAGTGTTAAGTCCACGAACTTCCCCACAAAAATGCAGACGAAATCAGCATTTAAAAGGTACTCACGAAGAAAGTCTGTAAAATACTCAAAGGTATTAACAAAGGAAATTTCATCAAATGTATCCAAGGACGCTCGGTTCACACATTGAAGCTTCTTTACATATGCGGTTGAAAATTTCTTCAAAAATCACCATCCATGTCGCCAAAAATTGTAGTAACATTCCTTTAAGATTATGAAGAAAAGAATCCTCAAGTCGATCTGGTAGTTGAAGTATTTAATTACGAGTAAAGATTAATACATGCAGCTGGAGGGAAGGTCAGAATAAGAATGAGCAGTCTCTCCAGTAACAGATAACAGATCTCCTAAGTACGTTTATATGAAAACATACCACATGTCAAGTACAAAGTTCTATTTAAAGGTATAAGCCATTACTACACATGCCTCTCATTTTACAGGATCCTCCCCAACCCATACCCTTTAGATACCTCTTTCAGCTTCTAAGAGGCACATGCCACACAAGTTTTTTCGTTAAACTGTTTCCTCTGCCAAATGAATCTGTGTGGCCGATGCTACTGCTCTCAAGATGCAATTTCTTACGAAGAATCCAAACAGAAGCACTAAAAACCAGCAAAAATATGGGGCTGACTACACAAAAAGCGCATTTCTTATATTTCTCTATTTATTTATTTATTTATTTATTTATTTAATTGCTTATATCGCGCCAGAATCGACCTAGAGGTATCTCCGCGCTTTGCTCGCAAAAGGTTCTGGAATATGTTGACTCTGTGGAACCACAGGAAAAGTTATGCTACCTGAAACAGCAGAGTTTTTAAGGCCTTCCTAAAACATAGATGGTTGTCGTTGTGTCTTAGGTCAGATGGAAGTTTGTTCCACATGGTTGGGCCTATAAATGATAGGGCACGTCCACCTTGTCTGGCTTTTTTTATAGTGGGGATTTCCAATAAACATTGGTTGCTGGACCGCAATAGACGTTCAGGTTTGTATGTCTGAAATTTTTGTGCCAAATATCTAGGGCCTTGCCCATAAAGGCATTTATGCACTAAACAGCAGATTTTAAACGTGACACGTTGTCGTATGGGCAGCCAATGGAGGTGTGTTAACAGGGGTTTTGACGGGGTCCTTGCGGGGGCATTTAGAATTAGTCTGGCCGCCGTATTTTGGACCACCTGCAAACGATTTAACGCCTCCTCATTGGCTGATATGAGGAGGCCGTTGCAGTAGTCGAGGCGACTTATTACCAGGGCCTGTACAAGGGTCTTCCTGTGATTATCAGGCAGCATAGGGAAAATTCGCCTTAACTGGCCAATTGTTCTAAAGCAGGCTCCTGTGACATGGTTAGCATGCTCCTTTAAGCTCAAGTTCTGATCCAGTTTCACCCCCAAGTTCTTAACAGTTGGCTTAGGGCATGGGACGGGGCCAAGATCTAAAGGCCACCAGTCGGGGGACCAGAGCATGCTCGCTTTCCCAAATAGCATTACCTCTGTCTTCCCGACGTTACACTGGAGGCAATTAGTAGCCATCCAGTTGGAAACTGCTCTCATGCCACCGAGATTAGGTTTCTTGTGTCTTTTGCAGTTGAATCTACAACCAGAACAAGTGGTAACAACAAGAACAAGTATCTATTTACATTTACATTTACAGTTCCGGTAACCATGAGCTTTAGAAGCATACAAATCAATTTATTCTAGTAACCATTATGAGTACTGCAGGCTCGCCAAACAAACTGGGAGCAAGTGAGTTCGATGTGCTGACATTCAGAAGTGAGATCCAGAACAAAGAAATAACTTGACTGAAATAAGGATTGGCTAATTGTCTAAATCGTCAATACGACCAAGTTCTACGAGTCAATCCAGTAGGATTGCAGCCAACGCTAATAGTACAGCTAGCCAGGTGAAACATATCATCATAAAACAATTAAAAAATAAACCATTAGTAATCAAATGAAGATGAAAACCCACATTCAGCTCCTGAGCCAACTGATACCAGTAGGAATACAGCCTCTCATCAGTGAGGAAGAAACCAAACAAATAATATAGCTTCTGGTGAAAAAGCCAGGACAAAATGGCATCTATTTGTAACCACCTGAATGCTTTGGCCCTGGTTGTGTAATGGAACAACGCATACCTCAACAACGCATGCCTGAACTGCTTAATGAGGACTGTGTCTTTACCACGCATCCCTTTGTCATGCAATTTCTTGGTAAAGACATGATTGGTAAAGGGACATGTGTGGAAACGATCTCACTCCTGCCCTCTGCCCTTAACTCTAAAATTCGACCCTCTTGCAGTCCATTCTACGCACCCCAGCCCTACAAACTACCCTGACCCCCTATCTTGATCCTTAAAACCTGACCCCTAGGCCCAAAAAATGACTCTGACTTCATCCCCCCTCCCTGAGCCCTAAAATCAGCCCCAACCCCTTAAAGCCTACCACCCTGCCCCAGTCCAACTCCCCCCTTGGCATGAAAATGGCTCCTTTCCTGTCCCCTGCTCTGAGTCCTAAACCTCAGCCCTCTAAAAACGACTCCGACCCCCATACCCCCTCCCTGAGCCCGAAAACCAACCCCACCCTCTAAAACCTACCCCCCCTCCCGCCTGACCCAGCCCAACTGCCCACTTGGCCTGTAAACTGCCCCTTTCCTGTCCCCTGCCCTGGGCCCTAAAACTTCAGACCCCCCCCACCCTGAAACCTTCCCTGACCCCCGCAGCCCTGAAAACTACCCAAAACCCATGCACACTACCCCCACCTCCCCTAAAACCCCAGTTACCTCACCACGTTGCATCCTCTCCCGATCCTTCCACTTCTGCTTCCGCCAGCCAGCTAGCAACTAGAACACGCCTATGCCTTAACCACGCATATACGTGGTTAAGGCATATGCGTGGTTAAGGCAAGCATGGTTAAGCTTGTGATGTCGGAACACGCCTGGCTGAGGCCGTGGTGTTCCGACTGTTTCCCTTTTGGTCTTTAACTTCTGTGTGAGTTCCAGGTCAAGCCAGGACAAAGTATTGAACAACATCAGAGAAATGACGAACGCTCAAGCAGAAGGCTGTTAGGACATTTGTTCCACAAATGGATCCAAAATGATCCCCGACAAACCTTCTCAGGTACCATGCAATAAACTCTTAATGTTGGTAAGGGAAAGATTGGACTTGGAATGGTTCAGACTTCTAATCTTTGAACGCTGGCCAGAGTGAGTATCCAGGAGTGGAGTCTAAGATATTGTGTAAAAATTGCATAGTAACAAAAATGGCCCCCAATAGTAAAGATGTTACTCTCTTCTATATAGGGCACAACATAACAGCGAGTGATCAATATCCTCTATTCTATCCTTGAAAGATGAAAAAGGTGATAGTTTATCTCTATTATGATTCAATTTACTATTAAACGTTCCAACTAGCAGAATACCCAACCTGAACTTGATAAACAAAGTTCTTGTTTGAAATGGCATAATAGCATCCATGTAAGATACAAACGCTGGTGTCAGTTTATGAAGCAGAAACCCGCCTGTCAAACTATTGTATTTTGTGTTCTGTGGCACATTTCAGTCATGTATTTTAACCATTGCCTAGAGATTTTTCAATCCTATCCTGGGTAAACTGAAGGAGTTTTCAACTGTCACTTAATGCTATTGACTATTTTGGTGTATCGTCCAGCCTCCATTCCATTCCTTTCAGTGAACTGCAAAAGGGACTTTTTTTTTACAAATATAGCCCTCTCTTTCCTCCCTCTGAGGTATCTGCCTTTTACATTAAACCCAGAATCTTTGGCTAAGTCAAAGCATGTTTTCTATGAGATGCCCATCCAGCGGTACTTTTAAAAATCGGTTACAGCTCATAAAAGGAAGGACATGCAATCAACAAGGTTCCCGATTTCCCGCTCTGTTTCATGTCCTAACATTTACTGATACACGAAAGTCTCAATGGCTAAAATGTTTTTTAAACAAAATTACCCAAACAAGAGAATGAAAAATTTGGACTGGGAAAACATTTTTTTTTAAAAAGGGGCAAGCAATCGTGCTTCTGTAAATATTGATTTCCCTACAAAACATTTGACCTGGTTTAATACATCCATATTCATATTCCATTTATCATATGAATTGATGAAACTAATATTCTATCTACAACCATTGTAGTATATCTGGAAAAAAGTGTTTGACAGTGTGTTTAAGTAAATGCCAAAGTTTTTTAGGAAGTTATAAGTATAGTCGAGATGTTGTCAGTCTGTATTTTTTTAGTAGATGTTCTTATAGTATCTGCTTTTTAGTAGTCATGTATTGCTTTAGAAGGAGCAACACTTAGAGTGTACCTTCGAAGTAGAATAACTTAGAATTATCACATCATTTATTTCAAATTCTATTTGCTGATTATCATGCTGCCTCTTGACAGCACTTGCATGGACAACACTGTTGGACCCTTTTTGCTGGGTCATCCCTTAAACTTTTTACCTTCGTCCTGTATTTTGTCAGACCTGTTTTTGTTGGTTTTATGACTCTGGGCACTTTACCACTACTGATCAGTGCTAAAGTGCATATGCTCTCCCTATTATAAATCACTGTATGGATTAGTGACTCTATGATTGGCTTATTTGGTTTACTTATCAGACCCTAGTTCAGTGCACTGTGTGTGCCCAGGGCTTGTAAATCAAATGCTGCTGGTGGGTTTGCAGTACGGATTGTGCCACCCACCGGAGCAGCTTGTAAAGTGTGTCTCAGGTCTGCCATCACAGAGCCTGTGTGCAGTCCGGTACTGCCATGGTGACTGGGCAAGTGCACCCACTTGCCAGTTCCTAAACCTTCCCTTTTCTGCATATTAGTCACCCCTATGGTAGGCCCAAGGTCAGGGTGCATTGTAGGTAAAAGGTAGGACATGCCCTGATGTGTGTGGCATGTCCTGATAGTGAATTACATCCATTTTTGTTTTCCACTATTGCAAGACTACCGGTTCCCCATAGGCCAGAATGGGCAGTTTGATTATAACATCTTATAATCCCAACTGACTCAGGGAACTAGATAGAAATTCGAGTTTAGTATGCCTGAACTCAGGATGATGGTTTTAACATTCTACGTTTGAAAATAGCACTTTTAGAAAGTCTGTATTTTCTTGTCTAACTATCCAAACCTGCCTCTGCTAGGTTGTGTATACCTTGTCTGGAGTTTGAGTGACAAGAGCTGGGGGATTCCAGGAGACAGGGTGAGTCAGCCTAGGACTGAATAGACCAATCTGCATGTAGAGTAGTGGGAGGTGAGCACCTGGGACCTGAATAGGGCTGTCCCTGCTTTCCACAATGGTGGCTCCACCTCCTGTGTGCGTCTGATGTCCCTGGCCCACACTGTCAAAGAAAAGAAGGAGTCTTGTCAATAAAGTGCTCCAGGACTGGCCAGTACTGGTTTGGACTAGGTACAGACACTCTCTGCCTTCGGGGACGAAGAATGTTAGTGTATAAAAGAGGGGACCCAGACCCCAGAACTTTAAATTTCTTCTGAGAATGAAGTCAAACCTTTGCTGAGGAGAAGAACCGGGAAACTGAAAGAGGAGACTACCCCTACGCTGCGTGTTGTTGGGGTTGGCTTGCAGTGGTTGCTTCATTGCCAAAGAGAAGGATAAAAAGAATGGAGTGTGCTTTCATCATCTTGAGGAAGATCTCCAAGGGCTTGAATTTGAGCTTGCCTTCTGCCTGAAGTCTCAGGGATACAAGACTTCGCCCCTTCTGCTTGCCTGCATCTACAACCGCGGTTTTAGCTGCTGCAGAAGGAATTTGCAATGCCGGCGAGTGACGCCGTCTTCTGCACCGAAGCCGCAAACGCGGCTCTGACTTGCACAGTAGACCGGGCGCCGGCTGCTGGGCCGCATCGATTCCGTAGCTGACATTGACATCGCGGAGCGGATCCTCGACGTGGGTGACCGAGAATCCATCAATGGCACGACATCGTAAAGAACCGTGGTTTTGGCGCCATCATGACGTCACCTCCCTGATGCAGTAAGGATTTGTCATTTCATCTCCCCTGCGCTGCTGTAAGGAATGGAGTGTTCAACTCACCTGGGTTCGTAAGGAACCGATGTCGTACGTGAGCTGACTTTGTTTTTCATCACTTTTCCAAGGTACTGTTGTTTGGGGGTCTGTTTGACTCCGGGCCCGACGCCACGCACCTCGCGGTCTGTGCCGTACTTTGGGATTTCTCCTTTCACAACGTCATGATAACTCACGTTGGAGTTATCTGTTGCTAGAGACTGATTTCAAGAGAACAACCTATTTTTAAGCATATCTTGAGTACAGTACTGTGGATTTTTGTCATTTGGTCTTGTGTTAAGTCTATATAAAAATACTTATTTTTATAATACAACCGGTGTGGTGTCCATCTGTAGTGGTGCCACAGTATTACTGTATATGCTCGCAAATGCTTTACACAGTGCCTCTGAGATAAATCAGCCTGCTTGTACCAAGCTACCAAGGGGGTGAGCAGGGGTTATTTTAGGAGTGTAGCCCCTTACCCTGACTAGACGCAAGGGTCCCTATTTGGTCAAAGGTACCTACCTCTGCCAACTAGAGACCCTCAAATCTAACAGACACATTTCTAGTGGAATGCATGCCTGCTTTTGCTAAATGCCTCACTCGGTTGGTTGCTGAAAAAATATTATTATTTAGTTTTATAAAGTTTAATTAGCCCTTTATTAGAGGTGGATGAAGGGGGACCATGTTTAACTAATTGGTCATGGCAGTTGTTTGAGAATGATGTTGTGTAGTCTCAATTTGCTTTGAAAAGTCTCTACAGTGGCTGGGTGGAGGATCTTTAACTGGCAGTTGTTTCCGCACAGAAGGTCTGAAAGCAGGAGGAACTTCTGCACATAAACAGACTCTGAACAAGGACTACACACATGGTAAAGTGTGAATTCCAGGCCAAGTATTTAAATCCCTATTCCAGGCCTGAAGCAGTGACCCATGCACAAGTACCTCAATGCACAGAGCACTTTGTAATCAATGCTTAAGTGTTTGATCAAGAAATGTAGGTGTCTGGCACCAGTTTACCAAGACAGAATAAGAGTGGTATAGGTTGTATGCTTGTGTTCACTGCTAGCTATCGCACCACTTTCTATAGTGGTTGCCAGTGGCCCAGTGCCTCATTTTCATCACCATCCTGGCATTACAGTGTGTGGACTTAAGTAGCACATTCTGAGCCCCAGCTGCAACGTATTGCATTAACAGCTGCATGAGCACCAGTACAAGTTAGCAATCCCAATACTTTCAGGTCTACTCCCAATCCAGGGAAGTGGAGGGGTAAAGTTGGGATGCATATTTCAGGTGCCTTCTGTTACACCAGCCAGATCGTCCCTGACAGAACAATAGCTATATTGAGATTACTGCAGGGAACCATAACTAGGCACAAGACCGCTACATTGGCTTAATAATGACTCAGTTGCAAAGGGATTTTTTGTCTGGATATCAAACACAGAACTATCCCCTACTGGTGTAGATTTCCTATTATTGACTCCAATGAGGCAGTATTTTTGTAAATGATATTTAGCACGCAATACTTATTTCAGACTGTATTCTGACTATGATATTCTGCTATCACCTTCCAAAGAGAGTGGATGAGCCAAATAGCTAAATATCCTTTTGCCTGGCTTTGCAAAAAAATTTGAAGGGGGGTTAGCAGTGTACAGGGTTCATTTGCATGTGCCAGCTGACTCACAATTAAGCTGGAGGAGGCAAACACAAACCAGGGATTAGGGAAAGTGTACTGGTATATACTGTAATGATCATTTCATGGTTGAGGACAGCCCAACATCGGACTAATGATAATCCTCCAAAATGGACAGATCATAAAAATAACAATAAAAAGCCTTCGAACTTGAACACATTGGTGAATATGAGACACTTTTCAACTTTTATTATTGTTGCTGAATGCATTCTATATTTATTTCAGTTCTACAAAAGTAAGTGTATTTTTTGCTCATATTCCGCCACTTCAGCAAAGAAATCAGACAGGGATAGAGAGCAGACAGAACACTCAAAACTCCAACCACCAACACTCATTGAATTGTTTTCTCATATCATCCTATGTGAAACTCATAATAGATTTAAAGAGCAGCATGATTGAAGATGCCCTATAGGTCCTCCTTTTTAGGTTTCACCCGCACAGCGCTTGCACTGTGCTTGTAAAATCTCTTGTAAAGAAAAAAACATCTTAAAGGGGCTTAGAGCCCACAAATTACTTACCATAGGTTGGCTCCCATGTCACTCTTGTTTCCTTGCTTCCCATTGGTCAGTGCCACCTCCTCACCTCTGGTTTCCTCTTGAGCTTCAGTCTTCACCCCTGCTGTGGAGCATGGACCAAGTACAGCTTCTGGTGGCCAGTGTCCTATACTGACTGCAGACTCCTGAACGTACTCTTTTAAAAAGTTTTCGTCAGGCACTATTAGAGAGTGCATACCTCTGCAGTCCCTCTCCTTCATTCCCGCCCTCTTCCCGCTCTCCATGGTGTTAACCTTCCCAGCCACCCCACCCTCCTCCTGCTCTCTGTTGGGTCATCCGTGGTGTCATAACGCAATCTTTTTAACCTACTCTCCTCCCGCCATCCATTCATTTTTAAAACCTTCCCTCCTGCTTTTTTTTCTCTTTAACCCACCACTACACATTCTTTGCCCCCCCTTGTTGCTTGATACCTCAGCCCTCCATGCTGTTTTAAGGCATATTGTACAGCAGTGCGGGCTGCTTTGGATGATGGCTTAAAGTAAATAAAAACAAAGTGCTTTGGGCATGTCCAATAATGGCCGCACCATAGTGCTTTGTTTTAGCAAAGCCAAATAGCTTGCACAGAAGTATTTGGCTTTGTTAATGTTTTTTAAAGATGTTTCATAGCAGCCTGCTCTGCTGTGCAATATCTTTGAAAAACATTGGCAATGCCAGTAGGTCTCGCATGGGTGAAACCTATTGACTTTGACAATGATTGTTAGAAATATTGTCATAGCAGATGTTCCTGCTTCTGTGAAAGATCTCTGGGCATTTAGATTACCTGCCTTCCAGAAGTAATAAAAGAGCAGATAGACACTTACCAGAATTATCCATTTCAACTATCACACTCAAGTCAAAGTTCTTACAGGCAAGGTCCTTTTCTGCAGCCATGGCATTGTACACAGTTATCACCTACAGCAACAAGAGGCAGAGAGATATGGTGTTAGTGCTGCATTTATCAAGCTAAAGAGGAGACGAAATTCCCAAAAGTATAAAACTGTGATAAATATAATTGTCTCCAATCCAGTTTAGCGTAGGAAAGATGGGTGGAGTATTGTAAAAGAAAACCAAAACTCATCGTGTTCAAACCCTGCAGTGGTGAAGTCCCTGTGCTAGAACCATCCTGGGTCTACGAGTTTAACCACTTGCTGCCACGAAGGTACCATCACTGCACTAAACTACTGTGACTATCACATCAGTCTCCTGTGGTGCATTGTAAATGCTGATGGCCCACAGTGTACTAATGTTCAGGGGCCCCTTAGAATATCTTGCATATCCTGCAATCTTCTGACACGGTGCAGGAAACATTGCTGCAACATTGTTTTAGGATTCCCTTGCATCTTCATGTGTCCAACCTCCCACTTCTTGTAGAGCCCCTTACTATAGTAAAATAGTTGTAGTCTATGGATTATTGTGTCCTAAACCCTGTTGAGGTGTACAACACCTCCTTTCAGCAATCTAACTATAAACTCTGGGATATTGTGTTCAACATTTGGAGAGGTGAATGGCCCTGCTCCGTATTAATGAATGTGTACCCTCTGTACATTGTGTCCAATTCACTAGTTTGTTGTAGGACCCCTTAATTTAGTAATATAGTTGTACCCTCTGAACATTGTGTTGAGAACCCTTGTGAGGCCGACAACTCCTCTCTGTAGTACTGTTAATGTGATTGTAAACTCTAAACAAGTAAATTAATACAATTGTGACACTTCTACCTAATCAGTCAGTTGTACCGAAACTTCCACAGTAAAACCAACACTATTGGTGCTGGTCCAAATAAGCCACTGCTTGACTCCTCCAAAACTGCAAACAGGAACACAGACATTGATAGTTTCACTACCTTTTATACCCCAACATCTCCACATGTTTCTTCATCAAGAGTATCACCAGTGGATAATATCAATTTTTTTCATGAGGAGTTGTCAAGAGGGCCATAACCGCATTATGCTTCAAGACTTAACAAACTTCGCTGTTGTTCATTATAGAAACTTTAAATATTCTTCAGTAGAAAGCAGCATACTGCTGGAAAACACATTTTATGGGTGCTATGGTTGTATAAAAGATTTTCTTTTTTTCTACCCTTTTCTTTGCGGCATAAGGAAATATATATGTTCTGGATTTACATTCTATATTTCCCATAGGATTGAATAGAGATGAGGAGATGGAAGTACATATGGGGTAATTGGCCTTAATCTTCTGTGCCCTCCTACTATGTAAGTATTCTTCCTTTGAATTATTTCTAACTGACAGGAATCTTATATTCATTAAACGTTCATCCAAAAATTATGGAACATACGAACCAGAGGCTTTTTTCTATTTGAATACATTTTTATGAATCATTTGCAGGCTTTTTAGTGATGGATCAATTATATTGATATTTATTGAGTTATTGAATCATAAATGTATTTTGATTCTGTGATATGGTGTTATGGTTTAAATGAATGTGTTCATATTTGCAAATTTGCACATTTGAGAGTAGTTGCTTACAATTATATTTATAGGGAGCATTTGAGATTAGATTAATTATTTATACCTGCTGTTAGACCTGTCTGCATCTGGGGATACTCTAACCAACATTATTTATTTTTGTCCCCCTTAGCCTCCCAGAGTTTCTATTTTTATTTTTATATGTCCACCAGGATTTTTCAGTGCTGTCAGGGGGCTCGGTGTTCCTTGAGTATGACGCCATTTTTCCCTCATATTCTGTGAGGCCTAGTTATGCTCCTTGAAAATCTAGGGACACCCAGGAACCTAAAATGGTGTCCACCAACTGCCATAACGGACATTCCAGGAGAGCAGACCCATAGATTAACATGAGGAACTTTCCAGAACCATCTAGTGGCTTCCAGAGGTCTCAGGCCACCCTATAAAAGGCCAGTGACCAGCAGCCATTTTGCGCAGTCTCAGGAGTGACCAGTGAGGAGAGAGGCGACTTGTGGAGGAGGATTGCGCACCAGTGGTGACCAGATCGACCTGTGGGCCCCCTTTCAGGCTGACCAAACCCCACTGTCACACCCTCCATCAAGTGTGATCTGAGACTTTGTGAAAAGATTATAGAGCACCGGGTCATGTTGTGAGAAGACCCTTGTAAATTGCAACATTGCGACCCCTCTGATGTGCCCTGCATACCTGCCCTGAAGTCTGTGGGCAAATCTGGTGCACATTGAATCAGCGCGGTGCCACCCGGCTGAGGGACGTCAGTCACCCTCCTGACACTAAGTGATCGGCTCTCGTTTTGTGGGAAAAGGCGGTGAAAACAACAGAGACCCCTACCTGTGAAGAGCGCTAGCTGTCCGTCTGTCTCAAGCGCGAGGGAAGTGCCCAGCTGTTCCGTGTGTCGGCGGAGGAAGGCGGCGTTTGAGGAGAGGCGGAGTCCGGAAGCCGTGAGGAAGCCAGCGGCGTCATAGGAGCCGCGCCTGAAGGCCAACCAGCCGGTCGGAAGAGGCGGCGCCCAAGAGTGGAAGCGCCGGTCGCCTCATCAGCGGAGCAGCGAGAGCGCCGTTCGCCTCATTGGCGGAACAGCGAGAGCACCAACAGACTCGCCGGTGAGACCGCGGCGAACCGGGCGGCCCCACGCTCTTCAGTCCCCGCCTACCGAACACTCACCCACGACGCCGAAGGCTGGTACTTGACCGAGCAACTCCAGCCGGTGTCTCCATAACTGAAGTAAGCAGGGTGAAGCGAGGGGAGCGGGAGGCGGCAGCGCCGGGTAACTAAGGACACTAAAGCGGCAGTACTAAAGAACGAGGTAATTAACTGAGGAGCCGCCAGTTATCAGAATACGAGGAATTGGGCTATTGATCCGCCCAGACCACTTGAATTTATCTCCCAACTAGATAAGAAGAGGGGGAAAGCGGTGTGCAGGGAAAAACGAGGCATCAAGTACGTGTGCCTAACATGGGAGTGCTACAGGTTGAGCTCTAGGGTGTCAGAAGCGGACAGGGCTCACGAGTAAAAACCCTTCCAGTCCGTTATTCATTGGGGAGGCAGACCTTCCACCAGTAAGGTGTAGCCAGAGAATTGACCAAGGGGGAGCCTTGTTAATTTTACCTTGTCTTCTTCTAGCCACATAGCTGGTTGTATATGCTGAGAAGAACGCCACCTGTGGTAGAGATCTGTTGAGCTGAGCTGAAGGCTAAGAGCTGAGGGGTAATGTACCTGCCTAGGTTCTGTAAAATAGCACATTGAGACTGTAGAGTGAAATTTCCTTTCTGTAACTACTAAGTGGAGAAGCATTCTGTAACATTGACAGTAACTTACCTCAAATGTGATGTACCTTTGATTCATGTGCCCTGACTGAGAAAAGTATTGGATTTAATTAGGTATCTATGAGAACTGTGCTGAACTATTTGTGTACTGCTTTTATTTAAAACAAGAAAAAGAGAGAACTTTTATAAAAGGTACTGGTATTTTTCTAAACTGGTGTGGCGTCTTTTATTTTTAGTGGTCAATCATTGAGTTACTGTGAGTGGGTCCTGTAAGCACTTAACCAACGCCTGAGAGTTTAGCTGTTCCCTACTGTGCCAGGCTACCCTATGTAGTCTAGGATTCCCTAGGTCTAACATAATTGGTGTTTCAGCGGTGGGATTACGGATTTGTGCTTACACTCACTTAGTAGTAACGCAGTGCCTACCACGGGACCACACCTGGAGTTTTCTCCCTGCGGCCCTCCTAATCTGAATTTTGCTTTTTCTAAATTAACTTCTGGTGGTGGGTGGAAGTTGACCCCAGGTCACTTTTTGGATTTCTCCTGTGTAAAAGTTTATACTCTAAGTGGAAATGGAGGTAAATGTGGAAGAGCTGGAAAACTATACTGTGACCCAACTCAAGGAATGGTGTCAGCAGCAAGGGGTGTTTTTTAAGAAAGGCGCCAGGAAAGTTGAGCTGCTGACCAGTATCCGGGCATGGGTGGAGGCTCATTCCGGGGAGGAAATAGATCCAGAGGGGAGTGACAGGGACACTGTCCTGGAGACCGCAACACTGTACCAGGCGGGAGGGGGGAACCTGTTAACAGGTCCTAGGACACCTTCCAGAGTGGGCAGTAGCGTCTCGGAGAGGGGTTTGACCGACGCCGAGTTAGAGGATAGGAGGGAGGAGAGGAGGATGAGAATAGAACTAGCCAGGATGGACATGGAAAGGGAGGACAAGAGGTTGGCACATGAGCGGACCATCAAAGAGATGGATCTACACGCCCTGAACCTAAGAACCCCCAAATCTGAGAATGGTGGCAGCGATACCCAGACAAACATCAGAGAACCCAGACCTTACTTGCCTAAAGATGTCATGGCTAGCTATGTACCCAGTGATGATATCGCAAAATGGCTAGCCGCCTATGAGGTCTCACTGAGGGCCCATGGGATCTTGGAAGCCCACTGGGGGGGTGGGTTATATAAATACATGCCCCCTACTGGCAGGGATACCTTGTTGGCCCTGGATCAAAGTGAGCAGACCTACTACCCTGCTATGAAGGTGGCGCTGATAAGAAAGTTTGGGTTGACCCCTGAGAAGTATAGGCAAAAGTTCCGGGGTAGCCACAAACTAGGCACGCAGAACTGGGTAGACTTTTTGGATTACGCCAGGAAGGCCCTGGAGGGTTGGGTGAAAGGCAGCGAGGTAGGGGACTATGAAGGTTTATATGACCTCATACTCAAGGAACACCTACTCGAGAAATGTCTTCCCGAGCTACGACAGCATCTGGTGGACAGCAAGCTGACCAGCCCCAGGAAGCTTGCTGAGGAGGCGGACATCTGGGTTAGTACCCGGGTGTCATCTAAGGGGACTGGAGGGGATTCCCAGAAGTCTGGACAGGGCGCCCCCCAGAAGAAAGAGGGCGGGGATAATAAGAGGGAGTTCTCAAAAGGTCCACAAAATACTTCACAAGGAAGGGGCAGAGGATTCATCCCTAAGAGTAACCCCCCTCGCAACCCTAATCCTGGCCAAAGCCAGCAGCCCAGGGTTGTTCATTGTTTTGAGTGTGGTGGTGTGGGACACTATAAAGGAGACGTGAGATGCCCGAAAAGACCACCCCCTCCCACTGGAGGAAAAGCCCCGGGAATAACTAGTGTAGTACTCGGGGAGGAGATGCCTTTGGGTAACGGAGGGGAGCGGGCGGGTGTCACTTTAGTGTCCCTGGGTGATAAGGAGATGGTGCCAAAGACCCAACTGCCCTCTAATACTATCAAGTATGAGCAGTGGGTCGCCATCAACGGCCGTAGAGGGGAGGCTCTGAGAGACACAGGAGCCAGTATGACTATGGTAAGGAGTCAGCTGGTGTCTCCAGAGCAGGTCATCCCAGATGTACTCCATCCCGCCGTGATGGCTGACGGCAGATTGGGCCACTACCCTGTGGCCGAGGTTCCCTTTGAGTGGGGAGGGGTTGCAGGTCCACTTCGAGTTGCCGTAAGCCCTGCCGTGCCTGTTGACTGCCTGTTAGGGAATGATATGGAGCACAATGCTTGGAGGAGGGTGGAGTACCAGACTCACTCTGAGATGCTGGGACCCCCTGACTGGACTTGTGTCAGCACAAGGTCCGCGACTGCCCGAAGGGGGAGTTCACTTACGCTGGAGCCTTGAACAATGGCCCAGCCGGCTGCCAGAGAGGAGAAGGACAGGAGGCCGGAGGACCCTGCCTCGGCATCTCCACCTCATGAGACAGACGGGCCACCTGCGGAGGTGGATCTGGAGTCCACAGGGGAGAATGTTGCTTCCCTGGAGAACCTACCCATCCCTACTGAATGGCATGTGGAGGGAGGTCCTTCCCGGGAAGAGTTCTGCAAAGCTCAGAAGGAGTGTCCTACTCTCGAGGGGCTGCGGCAACAGGCCAAAGCCCAGGCAGCAGGAAACATTGTAGGGAGCTACCAGATTTACAGGGAGGATGTACTACTCTACAGTGAGCCCAAGGCACCTGGACATGGTTCATCCAGGGCCTTGGTGGTCCCTCAATGCTTTAGAGCCTTTCTTTTGGAACTGGCTCATGAGATACCATTGGCAGGACACCTAGGACAGGACAAGACCTTTGCCCGGCTTGTCCCCCACTTCTACTGGCCTCGAATGAAAGTCGCGTCTGATACATATTGTCGGACGTGTGTGTCTTGCCAAGCCAGTGGGAAAACAGGGGTGAAGCTAAAAGCTCCCCTGGAACCACTACCTGTCGTTAGCACCCCCTTTGAGAGGGTGGGCATCGACATTGTAGGGCCATTGGATCCACCAACTTCAGCTGGTCACCGGTTCATCCTGGTTTTAGTGGATCATGCCACACGGTACCCAGAGGCAATTCCTCTGAGGACCATCACTGCACCCGCAGTGGCAAGGGCCCTGATGGGGATCTTCACCTGAGTGGGTTTCCCCAAGGAGGTAGTGTCCGGCAGGGAGACTAACTTCCTTTCAGCATATATGCGGGCTATGTGGAAGGAGTGCGGTGTTACCTATCGGTTTACCACCCCTTACCACCCACAAACCAATGGCCTTGTGGAAAGGTTCAATAAGACCTTGAAAGGTATGATAAGGAGTCTACCTGAGAGCCTGCGGAGGAAATGGGACGTCCTCCTACCCTGTCTCTTGTTTTCCTACAGGGAAGTGCCACAGAAGGGAGTGGGCTTCAGCCCCTTCGAACTTTTGTACGGGCACCCTGTACGGGGTCCTCTCAGCCTGGTGAAAGATGGATGGGAAAAGACTCCCAGAAAGCTTCCCCAGGACGTGGTGAGCTACATGCTGGCCTTCCGGAGCCAAATGGCTAAGTTGTGGAAGCAAGCTTCTGACAACTTGGAGGCCAGCCAAGCAGTTATGAAGGAGTGGTATGACCACAACGCTCACCCAGTGGAACTGGAGCCTGGACAAAAAGTGTGGGTAATGGAACCTGGAGAGCTAAATGCCCTCCAGGACCGTTGGACAGGCCCCTTTGAGGTTTTGGAGAAAAAGGGTAAGTCCACCTACTTGGTGGATCTTAAGACCCCGAGGCAGCCCCACAGGGTGCTGCATGCCAATCGCCTCAAGCCACATCATGAGAGGCCCGAGGTTGTCTTAATGATGGTGACCGATGGAGCAGAGGAAGAGGAAAGCGAACCTCTCCCTGATCTTCTCTCGTCCCAGGAAAAGGATGGGTCGGTGGAGGGAGTGATCCTCTCACCATCCCTGACTCCTGAACAGCAGAGAGATTGCCGCCAGATCCTGGAGCAATTTTCTTCTCTGTTCTCCCTTGTCCCGGGTAGGACCCACCTGTTTACCCATGACATGGACACAGGAGACAGCCCACCTGTGAAATCTAAGATCTACTGGCTGTCGGACAAGGTGAAGGCCAGCATCAAAAGTGAAGTCGCCAAGATTCTGGAGCTGGGAGTGATTGGACCTTCTAGTAGCCCTTGGTCTAGCCCGGTGGTTTTGGTACCAAAAGCTGCCCCACCAGGCACCACACCTGAATTGAGATTCTGTGTGAACTACCGAGGCTTATATTCAGTAACCAAGACTGATGCACATCCCATCCCACGGGCGGATGAGCTTATTGACCGGCTGGGAGCTGCCCAATACTTAAGTACCTTTGACCTTACTTCAGGGTACTGGCAGATTTCCCTTACAAAGGGGGCGAAGGAAAGGTCAGCCTTCTCTACACCTCAGGGACACTACCAATTTCGTGTGATGCCCTTTGGGCTCAAGAACGCCCCTGCCACTTTTCAGCGGCTGGTGAACAAGGTCCTTTCTGGTATGGAAGCTTTTTCTGCTGCTTACCTGGACGACATTGCTGTCTTCAGTAGCAGCTGGGAGGACCATTTGCAGCACTTGCAAGCTGTTCTTCATGCCCTGCAACAGGCTGGCTTGACAATCAAGGCCAGCAAGTGTCAGATTGGGCAGGGGTCGGTGGTGTACCTAGGCCACTTGGTGGGCAGAGGGTCGGTGCAGCCCCTCCAGGCAAAGATTGAGGCTATCATAGCCTGGGAGCCCCCCAAGACTCAAACTGAGGTCCGAGCCTTCCTGGGCCTCACTGGATACTACCGTCGCTTCGTGAAGGGGTATGGCACCATTGTGGCACCCCTCACTGAACTTACTTCCAAGAAACAACCCCGACGGGTAGTCTGGACGGAGGCTTGCCAGCGAGCCTTCATGACCTTGAAGCAAGCATTGTGTTCCGCTCCAATTCTCAAGGCCCCTGATTTTGCTAGAGAATTCATTGTCCAAACAGATGCGTCAGAACATGGCATTGGGGCAGTGTTATCGCAGCTAAATGATGAGGGCCTGGATCAACCCGTGGTTTTCCTGTCTAGGAGACTACTCCCCAGGGAAAGGAGGTGGAGTACAATTGAGCGAGAAGCCTTTGCGGTGGTTTGGGCTCTGAAGAAGCTGCGGCCATACTTGTTTGGCTCGCCTTTCCTGGTTCAGACTGACCACCGCCCCCTTCGTTGGCTAATGCAAATGAAGGGGGATAACCCCAAGTTGTTAAGGTGGTCCATCTCCCTACAGGGAATGGACTTTAGGGTGGAACATCGGCCTGGATCGGACCATGCCAATGCAGATGGTCTCTCCAGGTATTTCCGCCTTAGTGATGAGAACTCCCAAGGGATTGGGTAGCTCTCCCCACTTTCAGCTGGGGGGGACGCGTGTTAGACCTGTCTGCATCTGGGGATACTCTAACCAACATTATTTATTTTTGTCCCCCTTAGCCTCCCAGAGTTTCTATTTTTATTTTTATATGTCCACCAGGATTTTTCAGTGCTGTCAGGGGGCTAGGTGTTCCTTGAGTATGACGCCATTTTTCCCTCATATTCTGTGAGGCCTAGTTATGCTCCTTGAAAATCTAGGGACACCCAGGAACCTAAAATGGTGTCCACCAACTGCCATAACGGACATTCCAGGAGAGCAGACCCATAGATTAACATGAGGAACTTTCCAGAACCATCTAGTGGCTTCCAGAGGTCTCAGGCCACCCTATAAAAGGCCAGTGACCAGCAGCCATTTTGTGCAGTCTCAGGAGTGACCAGTGAGGAGAGAGGCGACTTGTGGAGGAGGATTGCGCACCAGTGGTGACCAGATCGACCTGTGGGCCGGCTGTCGCGTGTTGGGAAGTGCCCCCTTTCAGGCTGACCAAACCCCACTGTCACACCCTCCATCAAGTGTGATCAGAGACTTTGTGAAAAGATTATAGAGCACCGGGTCATGTTGTGAGAAGACCCTTGTAAATTGCAACATTGCGACCCCTCTGATGTGCCCTGCATACCTGCCCTGAAGTCTGTGGGCAAATCTGGTGCACATTGAATCAGCGCGGTGCCACCCGGCTGAGGGACGTCAGTCACCCTCCTGACACTAAGTGATCGGCTCTCGTTTTGTGGGAAAAGGCGGTGAAAACAACAGAGACCCCTACCTGTGAAGAGCGCTAGCTGTCCGTCTGTCTTAAGCGCGAGGGAAGTGCCCAGCTGTTCCGTGTGTCGGCGGAGGAAGGCGGCGTTGGAGGAGAGGCGGAGTCCGGAAGCCGCGAGGAAGCCAGCGGCGGCATAGGAGGCGCGCCTGAAGGTCAACCAGCCAGTCGGAAGAGGCGGAGCCCAAGAGTGGAAGCACCGGTCGCCTCATCAGCGGAGCAGCGAGAGCGCTGTTCGCCTCATCGGCGGAGCAGCGAGAGCACCAACAGACTCGCCGGTGAGACCGCGGCGAACCGGGCGGCCCCACGCTCTTCAGTCCCCGCCTACCGAACACTCACCCACGACGCCGAAGGCTGGTACTTGACCGAGCAACTCCAGCCGGTGTCTCCATAACTGAAGTAAGCAGGGTGAAGCGAGGGGAGCGGGAGGCGGCAGCGCCGGGTAACTAAGGACACTAAAGCGGCAGTACTAAAGAACGAGGTAATTAACTGAGGAGCCGCCAGTTATCAGAATACGAGGAATTGGGCTATTGATCCGCCCAGACCACTTGAATTTATCTCCCAACTAGATAAGAGGAGGGGGAAAGCGGTGTGCAGGGAAAAACGAGGCATCAAGTACGTGTGCCTAACATGGGAGTGCTACAGGTTGAGCTCTAGGGTGTCAGAAGCGGACAGGGCTCACGAGTAAAAACCCTTCCAGTCCGTTATTCATTGGGGAGGCAGACCTTCCACCAGTAAGGTGTAGCCAGAGAATTGACCAAGGGGGAGCCTTGTTAATTTTACCTTGTCTTCTTCTAGCCACATAGCTGGTTGTATATGCTGAGAAGAACGCCACCTGTGGTAGAGGTCTGTTGAGCTGAGCTGAAGGCTAAGAGCTGAGGGGTAATGTACCTGCCTAGGTTCTGTAAAATAGCACATTGAGACTGTAGAGTGAAATTTCCTTTCTGTAACTACTAAGTGGAGAAGCATTCTGTAACATTGACAGTAACTTACCTCAAATGTGATGTACCTTTGATTCATATGCCCTGACTGAGAAAAGTATTGGATTTGATTAGGTATCTATGAGAACTGTGCTGAACTATTTGTGTACTGCTTTTATTTAAAACAAGAACAAGAGAGAACTTTTATAAAAGGTACTGGTATTTTTCTAAACTGGTGTGGCGTCTTTTATTTTTAGTGGTCAATCATTGAGTTACTGTGAGTGGGTCCTGTAAGCACTTAACCAACGCCTGAGAGTTTAGCTGTTCCCTACTGTGCCAGGCTACCCTATGTAGTCTAGGATTCCCTAGGTCTAACACCTGCATTATGATTCTGTATTAATACTTAGTGCAAATTTGTGATATAATGAATATTTATTACCATTCATTAATTGTTATATTATTGCTATTTTGCACATAGGAGATCTCGAGATAGATGAGTATGTTGTTTCACGTGAAAGATACATTTGATAGGAGTAGTAATGTTCTGAATATTGGTGGTTTTACTGTTTTGATAAGTGAATATATTCAGGGTCTGCCTTCTGACATTGCTGCTATTGGAGACATGAAACATCAGGGCACTGGCCCGATATTGATATATTGGACCCATTTGCTCCAAATATGTACTAAACGCTTTTGAATTAGGTACCACAATCAGTGAATAAAATTGTAAATATTAAAAAAAATGAAGAAGATAGTATATAAGTGTATAATTTATGATTATGTACTATATTGTGAAATTGTTGTATGCAATTCTTAAACTAAGTATTCCTTCATGAAAAAATGAAAGAGAAAAATAGAGTTTGGAGAAGGAGGAAAAAAGAGAAAAAAGGTTTGGTGGGAGTATGTTGTCCAAGTCTATGGTTGATGATTTTTTATATTTTCACTGGGCTGTGGGTTTTGCGCTTTGAGAAAGGCTGAAGGTCAGCTGAAATGCGTCAGTTTGGACTGCTGCTAATAAAAAATATGAATTGACACGTTGATTGGAGTGCCAACTGTTGTCTCGTGCAACAGGAAGGAATTGGAATATATATAGGGTACGTGGACACCCTGAATACGTACCAGTCCACAAAGCAGCAACACTACAGTGAGCACACTCCTTCCACAATATAAAGACTTAATCCATATTGTGCATTAAAGATTTTATTCCATTACAGGTTCCCAGCCTAAAGCCCAACATGTTTCGGCGTACTCAGGATTGAACACGGGTATGAAGGCGGAGTACGCCGAAACGCGTTGGTTTTTTGGGCTGGGAACCTGTAATGGAATAAAATCTTTCCCTCACGATATGGATTGAGCCTTTAAATTGTGGAAGGAGTGTGCGCACTGTAGCGTTGCTGCGTGGTTGACTGGAAAGTATTCAGGGCGTCCTCGTACCCTGAAGCGCACCGGAGCTGCCGTGTCCCGGCTTGTATGAGGTTTGTGGATGTGGATACATATATATATACTGCACCTGAGCCTCCAGACTTGTGACCTTCTGAGGTTGGTGGCAGAAAGAAGGGGACATAAAGTTGTCATTTTTAATTTGAGTGCGGTTCTCCACTACACTGCACCGAAGGACCAGCGTGCTGCATCTTGGGACTGGTAGTCCCTGTAACCAGTGCATGCAGGGTTAATTCAGTGCAGGTGAGCCCACTACCACTTGGGAAGGAGGAGCTTGACAAAGATCAGCGAGTGGGTTCCACGCCATTTGAACTGCGGCATTTGAGGAAGGCATATCGCCGAAACCGGTCATGCCAGTGTTTCAAATAAACAACTTATGATGCCCCGCTGTGTCCTTTGTTCTCTACTCGGAAGTGAGGAGAAGTTGGCTTTTTATATATATATATATATATATATATATATATATATATATATATATATATATATATATATATATATATATATATATATATATATATATATATATATATATATATATATATATATATATATATATATATATATATAAAATTTGAACAATCAAACAAATGCCAACACCATTATCAATTTGACACAAATAGACTTGACTGCGACTGAGAGGCAATTGTTATCTTTGGGCCTCTCGTATTGCCCTGAGACCAATTTTCAATATACAAGAACAAGGGCAGATGTCTTCCAATTCATTAGAAAACTAAAACTGCAAAAATTCCACAAATTACAGTTAACTGGCAAAGCAAAATCGAATGTGGAAAAGCGCAAAGACAAGTCCAATTTAAAAGCCGGGGATTTCGAACTATTGGCAGCAGCACAAAGTATGATCAATATCCCTGCAAATTCTCAAAATAACACAGACTCACAAAAAGGAGGAGGATTCCCACCAATGTTCCCTGCTCTTAATACACAAGAAGTAAGGAACATAGGAAGCAAAAAACCGGAAACCCCCTTTAAAAAGAAATCAAAATTTGTGCCGGTAATGATGAAGGATTCAATCGATGTCTTTAATGATATTGTGGTAACCCAAGTAAAAAAATTAAACACCAGAATCCAATCGACCAAAAGGAAAAGATCGAGTGATGAAATCAAATACGGGCTACTAATGGACAAATTGAAAAAGGATAATTAAGTGGTTATAAGGAACTCGGACAGGGGAGGAAATATTGTGTCGTGGCCTCTCAAACAATACCTGACAGAAGCAAACAGTCAGTTGAGCGATATTCAATGTTACCACCACAGTTCGCCCATCAGCTACAAACACATGCAGGATGATCTAAATAGCAAACTTCTGGCATGGAAAAGCCTGGGGTTATTAAATATGGAAGAATTTAAGTTTCTAAAAAAAGAACACCCAAGGACTCCTGTCATCTATTTGTACCCAAGGTACATAAGGACAGAGAAAACCCGCCAGGGAGACCAATTATTGCAGCCTGTGATGGCCCCTTGGAAAATCTGTCTCAATACATAGACTTCTTCCTGCAAGAACATGTGCGAGGATTAGGGTCATATGTGAGAGACACAGGAGAATTTTTATCAAAAATTGGAGAAGTGGAATGGCAAGAGGGCTACTACTTAATAACTCTCGATGTGTCATCGCTATACACATGTATCAGAAATTCAGACGGACTAAGGGCGGTGGAATATTTCCTTGCCTAAAGGCCCATAGAGTATACACAGCACAACAAAATGCTTATGGACATGCTAATCTTTTGCTTAGAACACAACTTTTTCCTTTTTAATAAACAAATGTTTCGCCAGGTACAGGGAGTAGCTATGGGGGCCAGCTTCTCCCCAAGCTATGCCTGTCTCTTTATGGGATGGTGGGAGGAGCTGGTCCTCAAAAAGCAATACCAAGATATATGTAGGGCCAATATAGTATCCTGGCTAAGATACATTGATGACTTGATAATAGTTTGGAAGGGTACATTTGATGAAGCAGAATCCTTCATCAGATGTATAAATAACAACAATGTAAATCTCAAATTTACTTCCCATATCAGCAGTCATCAGGTACCTTTTCTTGATGTTCAAGTCAATATTGAACAAGCAAAGATCAACACCCCCCTATATAGAAAAGAAACAGCAGGCAACACGTTGTTACATGCAACAAGTGGACACCCAAAACACCTCATACATAGCATCCCCTACGGGGAGATGCTTAGGCTGCGCAGAATATGCAGTGATGAGGGGGAACTACAGAAACACCAGCAAGAGAGTAAGAAACGGTTCCTAGATCGTGGTTATAGTGCCAAAACCGTTGACATAGCGATTAGAAAATCTAGATTGCAGTCAAGGGCAGACCTACTTAAGGCTGTAGAAACCACTCAAGACAAAGAGAAGGTAAATACAGAGATAACAGACAACACGTCCAGACTCATAATCACCTATAGCCGACAGCATCGGGAATTGCGCAAAATTATACATTGCAATTGGCACATACTAAAAGATGACCCAGTAATAGGCACAAGTCTCCCTCAACACCCTGCAATATCCTACAGGAAGGCCACATCTATGGCCGATATCCTGGTCAAAAGCAGCCCAGAATACAAAGAGAATACGGGATGGTCATTAGCCCGAAAGGGTTTTTATAAATGTTCGAGTCGCAAAGCCTGCACACATGGGGTTGACACAACCACATACCAGACTGCATTTAGCTCAATTCCCCAGACAATTAGGTATCATCTCACCTGTAAAAGTGAGTATTTTGTTTATGTCCTACAGTGCAGTTGTAATTTAACACCTTGCATGCTCATGACGAGCTCAGCTCGTCATGCAGTACACTGGTTGTGTGCTTATGACGAGCTGAGCTCGTCATGAACAATGCAAAAGTAAAAAGTTCAGCACAGGAGGGAAAAACATCTAGCAGCCAAGGTGTTAACATACGTAGGGAGCACCAAACTACCTGGCCACAAAAGAGTGCTGCAACATATTAGGGCAATCAACAACAACGACCCAAGTTATCCAGTTGCACGACACTTTCAGGAAACTCACGGGGGTAACCCCAAAGAATTGATATACTTCCTCATAGGTACCGTCCCCATACAAAGAAGAGGCGGGGACAGGGAAGGCTTACTTAGAAGGATAGAGACTCATTACATATTAACGCTGGACACCAAGCAACCGAAAGGGTTAAATATGAGGGGGACCTAAATACTTATCTGGATTAACTGTGTATAACTTATCTTCAGAACATGTGTATAAATAGATATATCAAACTAATAGACAGTAAACCATCAATTGTCATTGTTCCTAAATATGCAGCTGCTATGTACATCAAGTATAATTATGAAATTGACAATTATATATTATAAAAAGGTCTTTTTAATATATAGTAAATAATTTTTAATTTTTACATTTATATTTATACCTGTACAGTTGAAGCTTTTTCTACACAAACGTTATTTTCTTCAAAAAAGGTTTTTTCTATATAATGATTTTAGGATGGTTTTTATAGGATATTTATGACGGTTTTTATGTATTTATGAATGAATGAATTATTATAATGTCAAGGTCTAAGAAGGGAACAATTCATTGTGGGAATCATTCATGATAACAATATCAACAAAACCGACATATATACATATATATTCCATGATTCGAACTGTCTCTCTAAAAAACTGATGTAAAGTAATTAGAATTTTGGATAACTGATTAAGTTTGCCACAATAGTTAGGAATAACTTCAAAAGAAAATAGAGAAGAGAGAAAAAAGAAAAAAACAATGTCATATATTGACAATTTTACATCACTTATGCACTTTAGGGGGAAAAACACATTTGGGTAATTTCAAACATTAGGGATTCTGGGGACACACATAGTATAAGAATATCTACATATTTACAACTTATTAAAGAATAACTCTGTTCCTAAGTTTAGAAAAGAGTGTCACATCATACACCATCAGACAAATATGCGAATGGGGTGTATATACACTATTGTCACAATGGTAGTATATCATAAATATGTGACACAATGTTACAATGTATTATACAATTATTACCGCGGCTTTTTAAGTCATTGCATTTATGCAAATATAATGTGGTTAGAAATAGAAAAATGTATTTTACACAAATTTTATTTGTATTCTAACCTGTATTTTACTGTCAAACAACATCCACATTTAAAAAAAAAAATGTAAATAACGGTTGAACGGAAGTTAAATAGGAAATGAATAGTAGTATTTCTTCTATGTTTAATATTGCACAGTCACTTTAAAAGGAGGTGTGTCTCACGACACTGTTGTCATGTGATCAAGGCAGGGATCTGCCGAAACGCGTCGTGATGGCTGGTGGCACTCGCAAAATAAACTAAAATAGCACGAAAAACTACTGGGTCTACCTCGTCTTTTTGCAAGTCCTGTGTGAAGTTGCAGCCGAGACGAGCTCTTGGAGCATATATATATATATATATATATATATATATATATATATATATATATATATATATATATATTCCACGTTATAGTTAGTTGGACTCACTATAACTTGCGCGTGTAATGCACTGCTGATGGTGTCACATATTACATCACTCATGACATGGTCAGTGACATCACTCATGACATCACTGATGACACCATCCAGTGAATGTGTGCCTTTCTGAAAAATAAATATGTTTTATATAAGTATATGTAAAGGTCGATGGAAGAATAAATGTTTAAATAAGTGTGTAAATGTATGTTTTTTTAAAAAAAAATGATTGGTTAACTGGCTTATTAAGTGTATCTTAGTGAATACATATAATAACGAGTAATGTTTAAATATTTAAATATATGTATCAGTGTTTCACTTTGTGTATAAATGGCTGCATGGGTTGGTGAGTAGCTACATGTGTGTGTATATGGGTTATTAGATGTTTTTTTAGTATCAGTATGAGTGTCTGTATGGTTTGGTGGGAGTGTTACTTAGCACACAGATGCATCAATGACTGACTCACTGTTTGTATGTGTTTTGAAGACGGCATATGTGCAGGACTGTATGGGTGGATGAGTGTGTATATGCGTCTGTTAGTGAGTGAATGACTGTCTCATTGGTGTCTTTATCAGTAACTACATATGTTTTAATCTAGTATATGTGAGTATTGATGTATATGAGTGAGTATATGTGAGAGTGAGAGATTGAAAGAGTTCTTGTTTAAATAAGTGTGTGTTTCTATAAGTGATTGTTTAAGAGAGTAAGTATGTGTAAGTTTCCTTAGAAGTAAGGTGGTAGTGTGTGTATAGCTGTATATGCAAATAAATGGATGTTCAATAGTTTATTTGCATGTGTGAGTATGTGTGTGAGTAACTTTTGGATGACTGTCGGTGTGTAACAGGATGTATAGGTGTATCACTACATATGATGAGTGTATATATGTATGAGTGACTATATAGAACTGTTGGTGAATGAGTGAATGTGTATATAGATGGTGGAATTATTAAATTGGTTGTTGTAACTGGTATGGGTATCTCCATTTAAAAAAAAAAATTAATTTATATTTTTCAATATGTGTTTCATGGGTTACATTACAGTGAAAGGAGGTCTGTCACTCTGTCACAAGGATCATATCATGAGTGATGTCACTGACCATGTCATGAGTGATGTAATATGTGACGTCATCAGCAGTGCATTACACGCGCAAGTTATAGTGAGTCCAACTAACTATAACGTGGAATTTCAATGGTTTTATGTCAGTAAAATTTCCAGCTAACTATAACTGATGTGAAACCTATGTTTTTTTTAGTGAATTTAATAGGTTTTTTAAATGCTAATTCCTAACTATAACTGGTGTGAAACCTATGTTTTTTCAGTGAATTTCATTGGTTTTTTAAATGCTAATTCCTAACTATAACTGGTCTGAAACCTATGGTTTTTTCAGTGAATTTCATAGGTTTTTTTAATGCTAATTCCTAACTATAAGTCTCACTTTATAAGTAAGACTGTTAGCGCTCTAGTTGTTTAGAACACTCTGGTACATTCTGTCATTGGGCTACAGTTGGGCTATATTTGAGCTATATTTTTTTTTGTCTCTGGTGGCCATCTTTGGGCTACATTGGGCTACATTTGGGCTACATTTTGGCTCTAACATATATATAGCCCAATGTAGCACAATACATATTTTTTCAAAGTTAATTTTCGTAAAAACCACTTAAGAATAGGGCTACCAGTCCCTACAATTGTTCCCATTTTTTTTTTTGGAGCGCTCCCGGTGCGCGCCCCGGGGAGCGCCCCGAAAAGCGTACTTCTATAAAGAGCCCCGGGGCGCGCTCCGGGGAGCGTCCCGTAACCGCCAATATCGCGAACGAAAACATGATCGTGACGTATCGCGTAGCCGCGTCCGTGTGATACGCACGGCGTAAGCGCACCCGGAAGTACTCGAGCGAATACGATCGCGCAACGTAAACATCCAAAGTGCTTACGCGACGTGACCTGGGGCGCGCGCCCGGGGGCGCGTAGCGTAAGCGCGTCGGGTCATGTGACCTGAAAATAACACTTTTCATTGGTTCATAACAGTTTTGGTTTCATAATGATGAAGCCCCTGGTCTTGTGACCTGAAAATAACACTTCTCATTGGTTCAGGACAGTTTTTTTTCTTCCAAATGATGAAAGACCCCACCTTTTTTCCTTATTCCTACTTTGTCCTTTGACTTAGGAAGACCTGTTTGTACCTCTCTGTACCTTTTTGATCTTTATAATGGCTTCAGTAGCAGCAGCAGCTGGTGCATCTGCCCCACCACCACCACCACAACAACCAAGAGGACCAGCTCAAGAATACATTGGTGGTCAACAAGAGGAGGAGGAGGAAGAGGAAGAGGAGGATGGTGGAAGATGGCTGCCTGAACAAAATACCCTTATACAAGCCCAAGTCACACATTGTATGGGAGTTTTTTTCACTCCCAGAGGGCAAGCAAAAAGTGAATGCAGCCAAGGTAACTTGCCAAATCTGTAAGGAAGAACTCTCAAGGGGCAACCCAAACAAAAAATATTCCTTTGGTAACAATACCATGATTCGACATATGACCCGTAAGCACCCTAACAACTATTCTCGTGCAGAGCTCAGGGAACTGGCCAGTAACCTCCTCCAGTCTTCAAGGACCACCTCCCAAAGAAACGAACCCACTTCATCGGGACCAGAAACATCAGAGATGATGCCTTGTATTCAGCCACGATTTGCTGATTTTAAAATCACTTGTACTGCATGTGGCAAGCTTATCGCCTATGGTGAAAAGAGCGTAAAGCTCATCGTCCTTGCAGGTGACAATCACAAGTGCCCCAAAAAGAAGTAATTTTGGGGGTTTTTTGTTTTTTTGCTCCAGTTGAGCCAGTTTCAATTCCCTTTTTTTTGTTTCTCCCCCTAAAAAAATACAAAAAAATATAAAACTGTTTTGAAAAGCCAAAAAAAGTGCAAAATGTTCAAAAAACACAAAAAAAAGATAAAACAACAAAAAGAAGAAAAAAAAAGTTATTTTTAGAACTACCTCCAATTTCTAAAAAAAGGCTTCATTTTTTAAAAACTCTGTCATTCTTTTTTCCTCATAGTACGCTCCCCGGTCCGCTCCCCGGTGCGTGTACCGGGTGCTCCCCCCGCGCAAAACGAAAAAAATATATATATATTTTAAATGCCCCGCGGGGCCCTTTTATAGCCCCCACATCAAACCTAGGGGGTCAGAGGGGGTCTATCCCTGACGCCTTATGGTCATTTCCCCCTTTGTTTTAGCCACCTCTTGTGCCTCGATTTTACCGAGACACAAGATGGCGGCCGCTCTGGACTGTTTCGAATGTTTACAGACACCCGAGAGCCAATCAGCTTTCCGTGCGCACCTCGCGTGGCGCGCCCGGACGCTCCCCGGGGCGCGTACCGGGGCGCTGCCATAGATATATATATTTTTTTGAACCTAAATTACTCAAAATCCACTGGCGCACATATCTTGAGACATAGCAAAGGCACATCGGGCTACCAGTCCCTACAATTTTGCCAAATTTGGTGGAAATCCATTCAGCCGTTCGGGCTAAAAGTGAAATCGACCTCCCTATTGAAATTAACATGGGGAAAACGTGTTTTGGGACCCCCCTTTTATCTCGGCCCCCGATTGACGAATCCCCCCCAAACTTTCAGGGAAGGACCGGAACGCCGCAAGGCCATTTTGAGGACATTTCCAGTCAGATTCGTCAACCGGCGCCAAAGTTATTCCAAATAGAATTTTGAGATTTAACATTAAAAAAAATCCTAACTATAACTACCTACTGGCGACCGCCAGTAGGTAATATATAAATATATATATATATATATATAAAACCAAAAACTCCCAGAAGCTTGAGGCCGCACAGCACTGCAGGTGAGTAACAACTCTATTTAAAACAAGCATGCAGCTTAACATCCCTTTGAAGTCCATGTCCTGAAGCATTTCGATGCCGCTGTTTGCATCTCCTCAGAGGCCGTGTCAGCTGAGGTGATTTGTGGCTACCGCATCTCCCCAGTGTGTTTCCATAATAGGGGGCTGGTTTTTTTTCTTAGAATTTCCATGTTTTAATATATATATATATACGGGAAGGAAATCAAATATATTGAATATATATATATATATATTAAAACATGGAGATTCTATGAAAAAAAACAAAGGTTAGTTATAGTTAGGAAAACTTTATTTACTTTTCACAAACCAAATTTAAAGTACCCAAACATAACAAATTCAAAAACTATAGTTATTGTTATACCTTAAAATTATAATTTACACACCACCTTTAAATTACTCTTTAATTATTCTTTCTATTCAAACAAACTTAAACTCCACAAACATTATAAAGACTAAAGTTAGAGTTATACCTTTAATTTATAATTTATGCACCACCTTCAAAATATTGCAACTGGAGCACCGCAATACACAGTATTGTGAGCTCGGTAGCCACACTACATTAACTATAACCCATGCCATCTCCAAGCACTGCTTATACCCTTTCATATTAAATCACCTATACCATCTGAAATTGTAGCATTCATAACAACACTTATGACATCCCAATCACATCATTTGTCAGAACACAGTGCATGGTAGAGTGGTGAGCTGTCGCGGCCGGCTTGGCTTGCGGTTCGGGGGGTTGGGTGGGGGCTGGTTTTCACGCGGGGTGGGGTTCGGAAATAAAAAACATATTGAGAGGTCGGCTCCGCGTCTTCTTTACTCCTGCTCTCCTGCCTCCGACAGGAACAGGAATTAAGCAGCGTTGTGATTGGTCTGAGCGCCATGACACACTGCTCAGCCAGGGGCTGGAGGGGTGGGCATGTTCTCCATGCTTGTGTTAATGCAGCCTGCATGTAGAACAGGGAATTGTGCATGACTGGTTTGGGCGGCTCGAGAGGGCCGACCAAACCATCATTACACACTTTAGAATGTGCAAACCACTCCTCCCCTGCCCTGCTCGGAGAGCAGAGCAGCCTCACCCACTCGCTCCCTGCAAAGCAGCAGGACACAAACATAACATCACAATAACTCCAAGTTATTGTCATTTTATGTTTTTCACTGCTTAAAAGCAGTGGGGCAATGCCCCTACGCCAAAGTGGAGAAGCCATCCCTGGTGGTGAATTTCTTTTTACTATTGGTGAGTGTGGAGAGTGGCCATGACTTTCTGAAAGTAAACATTTGAGTTGGTCATCACTTCTGTTAAATAGTATATTGCACTCTGCACATCTGCATGTATGGTCTCTGCACATATCTATTTAGGTTTAATTGAATCTGTTTTAAAACAATGGTATTCAGCAAAATCCAACATGCAGGGGATGAAAGTTGTGCACAGAGATCTTGTGAATATTAGAAGAGTGGCTTCCATGAGTAAATCAATGAACCTGCAATATGTGAGGCAGTAAAAAAGCATTTTGTCCTGTGAATGTTGCTCTTCTGTGGTAATAAGCTGGAATTTCATCTTTGCAGTGCAGTAATAAATGTGTGTCCGTGGGTTCATTAGTAGTACGGTTACAAATAATGTTTTATTAGGCCACCTGTATTTACACTGCTAAATAAAACATGCTATTTGGAGTAAGTGGACTAATAAACGCAGATTCAGAAGTTTATGACTTCAGTGGAAAGGTCAAACCCCATGTATCCACCGAAGCAGATCCACATCTTCCAGACCTGGATCATCATTGGGATCTTCAGTGCTTCACTCTATGGGCCAGTGCTAAGAGAATGTGCTGTGAATCTGCTTGAATAGCTATGTTTATAACTAATGCACATGAAGGAACAGCATAGTGTAAACCATTCATGGAGATGCACAATGAACAACCCATTTTTAATACGATTTTGGAGGATGGGCTACCATGATAGAATTATTACAGAATTTTTTGGTTTGGACTTACTGTTAAAGTTCCTTGTCCAGCACCCTTCGCCTCAACCTTGAAATCGTAGTTCACTTTGATCTGTAAAGAAATTAATTGTTAAATGTTTCTACTTATTCATTGTCCATCAGATCATAATCACTATTTTTAAACCTTTCAAAACACAAGGCCTTTATAACTGCTGACCCATATCTAAGAATTCCTTGTAGAAAGCAGTGAGCTGGTAAGCATACACAAGTAAGTGCAATGACTGGACTGTGAACTGACTGAGGCTACTTTTAGTACATTTTGAATATTTGATGGCAAGGTAGGAGATAGTAAGCATTGAACACTGACCACAGTGGCATCTGGTGCCTTATAAGTTGCCCTAAAATAATAGTTTTGATTTATTATCTTGAATTAGAATAGCACTTGTGGGCAACTAACCTGTATTTGGCCATTTATTTACAACCTCTGAGGAAAGTATGCTGCTGAATTAGAATGATATTCTGGTCCAGAGATGAATGTATTTGGTTTTGAAATGCCAGTGATAACATCCAGTTTTCAGGTGATGTTCTTGCTGCTGTGCTTCTATGTCAACTTTAGCAGACTCAAATATTCAGGGTATAGGAAACTGGCTTTTCATGTTGTATGTAAAAACGAGGTACACTATGTAGAAAGTCCAGACGACCCTTATTGGCTTGCAGGGCTAAAACTAATAATCCCAAATGCTCTCTTTTGTTGTGGTGTGGGTGAGCAGTTTAGGTTTATCAGAGGGTAGTGTTAAACATTTGTTGACCACACAGAGACAATAAATGAGACACACACGCAAGAAGAAACTCAAGGAACAATTTAGAAAAAATAATAATATTATTTTAATATATATTTAGACACCAAAAACTTCAGTATCAGGTAAGTACTTTCGAAGTTATCAAATGCTTTAGCAGAAACAGTAGAATATGACAGCTATCAGATTTGAGGCATGAGCCTCGAATGCAGTAAAATTATCCTATGGAAGAAACATTCATGTAAAGGGTCACTTGCAATCGATTCACACAACTGATCTTCTGCCCTTAAGGTAAGTTTGGGCCACGGTCCTTAGCACCACCAGCAGTTTTGGCCTACACGCCTTGATGTGTTTGGGTGCAGAGGTGCTGGTCACAAGGGTAGCCTCAAACACAACCGCTAAAGTCCATACGAAAAGTACCCGTGGAAAAGATGCTGCAAGCGGAGACTGGGGGGCAGTCCGGCAGAACCCAATGAGGGACTCGGCTCTTGAGTGTCTCTGGGTACAGGGACATACTGGTTTCTGTGGACTTGGGCTGGTGGGCTTGGGTGCATAGGTGTTTTGTCCGGCGGGTTCACACTGTCAGAGGCTCTCACTTCCTGGGGTCGACCAGGTGAGGGGTTACAAACACAGTAACAGGGCCACTCTCGATAATGCCCTTGTTCATCCTGAAGTTTCACATTGGTAGGTTGCTCTTGGCGGTGTTGGTGTCCGGGCTGGACACTAAACAAGCCTTGTTAGCTGTAAGGGGTTGGTACTCCAGGTATTGGTGCAGGGTGGCTCCTGGGAGTCCTGGTATCTTCAAACTTGGTGGGGAGATGGATCGGACCTCCTGGAGCACAGTGACCTCTTGCATGGCTGCTGCATCTGAGGGAGCGTCCGGTGGTCAGCATGCCAGTTAACCGGACATTACAATCAGTGCCTGCAGATACAGGGAAGTGGCTCCTCCACTTCTAGGGAAATCTTTCCCGGTTGTTCAGGTGCTGGATTGTCCTCCAAAATTTGGGGAGGGTGTCCATCTCATTTGTAAGTCATTCCTTGGCGATTGACAAAGTGCAAGGAAAATGGTAGGGTTTCGCGCCAATCTTTGGTGCAGGTCTTCTGTTCTTGCTCTGTTGGTCCTTCTTTGTCTTCCTTGGTTCCCAGTCTTGACTTGATCTATTTTTCTGGTGTCAGAGGGCCATCTAAATACTCAATTTATTTGAGTTAAGGGTAGTGAAGGGTAGTAGCCAATGGGTTACTTACCCTTGGGGTCACTACACTCCCTATATGACCACTTCCTGTAGGGAGCGGGCATAACCCTGTCCCAGAGTTCCTAGTTTCACAAAAAACAAGATGGTGAAACCCTTCTTTGACTGTCCACTGTAGGCTTCACACCATAGGGGTGTGTTTATCCTGTAAGTGTGATATGCCTCAGACTAGCTAATTTTCCTCCCTGGTGCCACATGGGCTCCAGGGCAGGGGGTGGTATTTCCCAGGTCTGGGGGAAGCTGGGGTCAAACAAATCGATGGAGCCAGGGGCTTTGAGCCCCTGGCCTTGATATGCTAAATCACTAGCCATCCTGCTGGAGGGACACCTTCTTCCAGAGCTGGTACTGTTCCTGTTCTCTGAGAGTGCTAGCTCTCACTCCAGGGGGTCAGAAATTCATCTGTGGTGGCAGGCTGGCTGATACTAGTTAGCTAGCACACTAGAGGACAGGTAGGTTTTCAGGGGGCACCTCAAAGGTGCCCTGTGGGTGTATGTCATAATAAAAATCAACACTGGCATCAATGTGGATTTATTAACATGAGCTGTTTGATACCAAACACCATTATTTTCAGTGCAGCCATTATGTAGCTTTGGAACTCGTAATGACCAGTGCCCAGTACACATACTTAAGATGGCATCCCTGTCCACTTGCAATATCTAGTAATAGAACCAGATATCACAAGGGCATATTTGCTCATGTAGATATGTCTCACACATGTATGTGCCATGCTTTAGAAATTGCCTCCAGGGCAGACGTGGCTTTCTCTTGGACTCAGAGCAGGAAGGAGTTCTAAGAATAAAAACTACTGGATAACAGCGGGATCCATATCAGAGAGCTAAAAATATCTTGTGGCTCCTCGGCGGTATACCTTTATTATGTGTGGACTGCCGATCTTTACCAGGGAGTCGGTATCCCCTAAAGGATAATACCCAACAGATAACGTTTAGGAAGTGGTTATAGTATGTCAGAATTTTTGAGTACTTTTGATCAGCAACATAATAATGTGAATAGGTCCTGGTCCTTCTTCATCTTTCGAGTGAGTGCTTTGATTGGCAGTCGTCGATTCCCCTTCAGCGGCAGTCGTTCAAGCATCTGGGTATTTGGGTGTCCCTCCTTCCCGACCTCGCATGGTCTCTCAACATCACTCTTCTAGTGAAACAGGTTCGTGCTGACCTTCTTAAATGGAAAACACTCCCACTGAACCCTGTGGGCAGAATAGCCCTTTTTAAAATGATGGTTCTGCCAAGATTTCTCTACATGCTTCAGAACACATCCATCTCCTTCTCACGTTCATGGTTCAGGGAGATGGACGGCTTGGCCACCACATTTTCATGGGGAGGTTGGAGACCGAGGCTGGCCCTCACCCAGTGCCGGATCCCACCCTTTGGTCGTGGTCTGGGAATGACAAACCTATATCTATATTATCTGGCGACTCAGCTTCTTACCGTGCATGACTGGTTTAATGGTGGCTGGTCGGACCCGGCATACTACCTAGAGCTACATAACTTGGGTTTCTCCAACATTCCGGGGATGCTATATGGGAACGTTAACTCCTCTGCCTGAGGTCGCGCGTGCAGTGCTTCTGGCCTGGCGAGCCTCCATGCACCACACCCACTGGTCAGACAAATGAGCCCGATATACCCCACTGTGGTGCGGAACGTGGCTCAGGGACATTGCCACTCTCTCTGGCTTTTGAGCTTGGAATCTCATTGGGATTTCACAGCTTGGGGATGTCTGGGGTGGGAACCACATATGCGCTTTCCCGGATCTACAAACTCGGTACTAAAATCCATGCCTCTCAGTTTTACCTCCACCTGCAGCTGCACCATACCCTCAACGCTCACATCTCAGAGGGGTCCTCCTTACCCGAATATAGTCCACCTGAAGCCCAGTGCATGACTGCCAATTTGGTAAAAGGGGGGATCTCCTCATCTATCGCTCCCTCATGAATAACACCCTCAACTCTCTACCCCTTTTCGGGGGCAAATAAGAGGGTTGGCTTGGATCCCAAGACGACGCTGATTGGAAGGACGCACTGATAGCAAAATGGTCACAGCCTCGGCGCGGTTCCGACTAGTTCAAATATACTACCTACATGCTGCCTACTTCACACCATTGTGTCTTCACAGCGCTGGATTCCGACCTGATGCATCCTGTCCCTACTGAGGATACTCCCAGGCTGACTTTTATCACATGGTATGGCTCTGCCCTACAATTACGCGCTATTGGGAGTCAGTAACAGGGGAACTCACAGAGGTTCTGGTTTGGGAGATCCCCCTTAGTCCGATGAAAGTACGCCTGGGTATTACCAAGGGGCTGGATGGCTCCAGCACTTAGAAGCTTTGTTCAAACACAGCTCTGATGGTGGCCAAGAGAGATATTGCGGCCAACTGGCTGAGCTCGACTGCTCCCACAATTGCACATTGGCGCCGGGGGCTGGATTGGTGCGCTGCGCAGAAGCGTCCCAAGTATGCGGCTAGAGGCTGCCCGAGGAAGATTTGGAGAGTGTGGAGCAAGTGGATCAGGATGGTAGATGATTGAACATCCCGGAAGACCACTTATGGACTTAGGCAAAGACACTGTTAATTTCTGCTCATATGTTGGACACTACATGCTGAGTATTAATCTCTCGTCAATTTTTTACACTCGCAAATGTACTAAGAGCTGGTATTGTTTTTCTTTGCTATCTTTTATAAAATCAATCAAATTGATTATCAAAAAAATAATGTGCACAGTGCATTCGCGTCATCCTTGCATGTGATTGTGTCACATACTATGTGTGTTAAGTATGCAGTGGCGTGCTGTGCAGTGTCACATGTATGCCCACATCACAATTTCCAAGTGTATCTGTTACATCTGGCTTATGTCTTGCATTTCCCTTGCTTGGATTTCCCCATTGCCTAGCCACTGTATCTGGTAGAATGTTTGATGTCATCTTAGAATGTTTGGTACCTGACTGGTGTGTGGAGAGGCAGTTGATGGCAGGCAGGCTGAGCGACAGAAGAACTGCTCCTGGTGGGGTTTATATTTACATCTACTTATATCTTTATTATTATCTCAACCTGGAATTAAACTTCAATAAATCAAACCTATCATATCATACTGGATTTAAAGACCTTTATTTGCTACAAATTGGCGACGAGGTACAGAACAGAACTTATGCGTGGAAAGAAGACTGATTTAATGAATTACTACTGCAACTAAGGAACTACTTTAAGCTGGAAAGGAAAAGGTAAATTAACAGAAACGCCCTGGTTAGCCCCACCAGTGTCCCCAGTCATCTGGACAGCCTGCTATCCCAGGGTGTTTGAGTTCTTGCTGCATGATTTAGACTATATTGGCTTGGCTTGACTCAATTGGATTAAGGAGACCTGCTTACTAATGTGTCATTGAGCCGGTTTCAAACACATGACTTGGATGACAAGTTTGTCACTTTGCTGTTCGTTATTTCAGCCTGATATGGGAGCTGACTTTTGGTTTTGTGGAATAAACGCACACCTTTGGAGAGAGGCTGCTTCTAGTATTCAATAGAAAGGAGTGTATTTATGGTCTGCCACACTGCACCGGTTCTGCAAGCTGATTTCCTGCACTAATCTAGAGAAATTATTAACGACAAGTCTTTATGTTTGGCCTGCGTGGGACATTAGCACTGACATTTGTGAAGTTTTACGGAAGCTACTGTGAATTGAAGGTTATTGCTGCCACCTACTGGATACTGGAATAAAGAAAGCTTTATTTTGCTGAGAATGTATCCTGACTACAAGTCCAGTTATTTATGCGAGGAGGAACTTCATGTTTTTGGTGAACTTCGCACCCCTGAGGAGTTTTGGGGAAGCGCGTGTGTGCAGAGTAACTGTCTTTGCCTAAAATTGTACACTCACCATCTTAGGTGGAGATGAAGGTTGGTCGTCGGATGGCCAGCAGCGATCTTCTCTCAGTCCCTGCTACCATACAATTGATGACGTATTTGAAAGGCATCGGGGAGTTAGTGATTCTTTCGCCTCACATTCCACCTCACGTTCTGATCCTGCTGTGACGTCAAACTTGCCGATGCTGCCACTGTCCGGTTGTTTCTTTTCGGCACGCCTTCACCGTGAACCATCCGGTGGATACGTGACAACGTGACGCTATTTTAGAGAGTTAAGTTTTCACTGCTGTGAAGATGCCTGTTGTTCACGCTTCTGGATGTCAATAAAGTTAACAGGAAAGGGGCGGAGATGCCTTCTGTACACACTTCGGAATGTCAATTGAGTTAGATTTGGAAAAAACTCACTGATGACTGAACAGATGAATTTACTTTTGGAGACATTGACATCTTCATTAAAATAGTCTGAGAGCGCAAGCTTTCTACCGTTGTGTGTGACATTCCTGGACTAATTGATCGGAGTAGAAAGCATTAGACATCTTGGGAACTCAGTGTCATTATCTACAGTCTTAATTCACCGGGATACTTTGCTGTCACTTCAACATTCAGACTACGGTGACTACTTTTGTTGTTTTAATTTCTTATTTTGGAAACTGTTCAATATGTTTTACTATTCATATTTACCATCTTGCCTATTCTATTGTTGATAACATAATTCACAGTGTTGGTGATGTCTATGTTACTTTTACGTATCTCTACTTCTTATTTATGAATGGTGTTGTGTTGTTTAATTTTATTGGATTGAGCCACTTATGTGCTCAACTTTTGTTGGGGCGCTCAATTTGTGTTGGTTTACTTTTATTGATTTGAGCCACTTGTGTGCTCAACTTTTGTTGGGGTGCTCAATTTGTTTATTTCTCATGATATTTGCTGAAGTGTTGATACTGATATACATGTTATTTTTCTCATGATACTTGCTGAACTGTTGATACTGATATACTTGTTTGAACCACGTGTGTGCTCAAATAGTTTTGAGGTGTTCATTTCTATGTTGAATTTTCTGATGATTAGTTGTTCCTGTGTTTGGACATTTTGAATATGTACTTTTGGGGGAGCTACTTCGGTGCTCATTTTGAGGCGCTCCATTTTTCTAGTTTTAGGTTGTGAAGAGCCGTAGGTTGCTCAATTTTCTTGATATGAACTCTGAGGAGTTCAATTGTTTAATTTTGTGAAGAACTGTAGATTGCTCAATTTTCTTGATATGAACTCTGAGGAGTTCAATTGTTTATGGTTGTTAAGAGCCGCAGGTTATTCTATTTGGCTGATATGAACCACGCAAGTGCTCTAAGGTTTTAGAGGAGTACATATTATATCCCAGGTTATGGGAGCAGTGTTCTTTAATTTTATTTAAGAGGTTTAGGGACCTGTGTGTCCCAATGCTGGATTACAGGAAAATGTGCTTCTTATTTCATGGAATGTGTTAGTGATGTGCCACTGTGGGGCAGCATGGTTTATTTTGATTTTCCCCAGGGAGGGGGATGGGGTCATTATATTTGAGAATGCAATTGTCATTATTTTTTGTGAGTGCAATTGTTGTTATATTTTGTCATTATTTTTTGTGAGTGCAATTGTTGTTATATTTGAGAATGAAATTTTATTATATTGTAATTGTGATTATATTTGAAATGCAATTGTTATCATATTGCAATTGTGATTATATTTGAAAAATGCAATTGTTATTATTTTTTTCAAATGTCAAATATTTAAGAATGAAATGTAATGTCTTCCTTTCATATTGCGTTGTGTTTTTTGATTTGTATATATATTTTCTTAACTTCAGTTTGTTGTTTTCTAAGGAAGGGGGGTGTCTTACATCTGGCTTATGTCTTGCATTTCCCTTGCTTGGATTTCCCCATTGCCTAGCCACTGTATCTGGTAGAATGTTTGATGTCATCTTAGAATGTTTGGTACCTGACTGGTGTGTGGAGAGGCAGTTGATGGCAGGCAGGCTGAGCGACAGAAGAACTGCTTTTGGTGGGGTTTATATTTACATCTACTTATATCTTTATTATTATCTCAACCTGGAATTAAACTTCAATAAATCAAACCTATCATATCATACGGGATTTAAAGACCTTTATTTGCTACAGTATCTATCTAGGAAATGTTTTAACAAAAGTGTTTCTTTGTTCTTTTCAATATTATTATTATTATTATTATTTATTTTTATAAAGCGCGATAGTCACCCGGGGGTATCCCAGCGCTAAAGAACCATGAATTCCCCAGGTTAACGGAGCAAGAGCCTGAGAAGGACAAGGGAAGAAGGGGGGAACTTGAAGCAGAAAAGAGGGGAGGGGGAGTACAGACTTTAGGGAAAAAGATGAGTTTTTAACAGTTTCCTGAAGCGCAGGTATTGAGGTTCAAGACGTAGATTACGGGGAAGTGAGTTCCAAAGGCGGGAGGCTTGTACTGAGAAACGTCTTCCTCCTGCTCGGGTTTTCCTGAATCTAGGGATGTTGGAGAAGTTTTCTGCATTGGAGCGGAGGGACCTAGAGTTCCTATAGGGAGTGATAATGTTACTGAGAACAGGAGGGCCTTGATTCTGCAGCGTTTTGTGAACAAGGCATAGGGCTTTGAATTTGACTCTCTCCCTTATGGGGAGCCAATGGAGGAGTTTAAGAACGGGCTTGGCAGATGATCTGGCCGGGGTGTTAGTGATGATCCGGGCGGCCGTGTTCTGAATTCTCTGTAGTTTGGTGAGGGTCGCTTCGGGGGCACCCAGGTAAATCACATTGCTATAGTCCAGTCTCGATATAATGAGACCTTGGACTAGAAGTTTTTGGGATTTAGGGGGGAGAAGGGGCAGAACTTTCCTCATAGATTTTAAGAGGCCAAAGCAGGTCCCTGCCACCTTCTTTGCTTGTGAGGTGAAGGAGAGATCGGCATCGATCCATACACCCAAACTTTTCACCTCTTTTTTAGGATCTGGGGGTGGACCCAAACAGGCTGGCCAGCTGTCCAGGGGAAGTGAGGCTCCTTCCGGGCCTAGTATAAGGACCTCGGTTTTTGTCCCGTTGAGTTTAAGGGCTGATCTGTTCATCCAATGATGGACCTGCGTAAGGCAGTTGAACAGATCAGCTTTCTGTTGCTTGGGATGGGACAGAGACACCACTAGTTGAGTGTCGTCGGCGTAGCTGACGACGCTCACTCCGAAAGGGATGATAACCTCCTCCAATGTGGACATATAGATATTAAATAAAGTGGGACTCAGGGAGGAGCCCTGAGGCACGCCACATTGGAGGGGCATTTCGGAGGAGCGGGTTATAGGTTAATAGTTTTTCTGTTCCACTCAGGTTGGACTCACCTGAGTGTATCATTACTCTTGTGTGTCTTCTCTTTGACTTCACAATACTAGGCATAGTGGCTGATAGGAGAAATTTAGGGAGACTTGGTACTGAAGAATGCCTCAGACCTGCTATGGCTATTTAGTAGGGCAGCAACATGCTGGCCTTAGTATAGGGACGGTGTGAGTCATTGTTCTCAACAACCATCTCACCTTGACTTTTAATCATACATGCCTAATAAAGGTATCACCCCGGGGAACTGCAAGGTATTTTTAACTCTCTGATCTGGATCCCTTCGTTATCCAGTAGCTTTTTCTCTAAGAACTCCATCCTGCGCCAGTGTGCAATGTTGTGCTTTCAGAAGGGCTTGCACCCTCTCACGCATTCTGCAGTGACAGGCTGCATGTGATTTTTGTATACGTTCCTTATGGTGGCATAAGAAATGCTGCAGCCCTTGGTGGCCCTCTTTACTACCCACACCCTAGGTACCAGGGGTGCCATTTACTAGGGACTTACATGAGTGCTAAAGTCCCTGCAAGTTTGGTTACAATTAGATATTTCGTTTTTAAGAGAAAGAACACTGGCACTGTAGTCTGGTTAGCATACTAGCAGTTCAAATGGGGGCAAAAAGTGGGGGGACATCTACAAAGAAGTCCAGCTTCCTACACAGGGGCATTTCCTTTACCAATACATTCAGTCAAACAAGGCTGAGGAGTGTAAGCCTGAGATTTCCCAACAATCACTGTGGTGGAGCCAACTAAAAAAGTTGTGACAAGTGGAATGGCTATTGCGTTCAGGTGTATGGCTTCAGGTATTTGTATGAAAGTATTTATCCGTTCTGCACAAGTGCACAGTATTTGAAAGCTTACTACGTAACAGTCGAAGGATCACCTAAGCTGTCCAAGGGCTCAGAGGAAGCATTGTCCACGCCAACAGGGACTAATTAGGTGCCATTTACCTTGGCTCTGCCCACTGTTTAAATTCTCAAGCTGATTTGGAGCATCAGTGATGCATCAGCCCACAATGTACATTGCTAACAGGCTGAGCGGTCAGGGGGCCATAAATGCTGGTCAAGTTTTGTTTTATAGAATCTTTTTAGATTATAGTAATTTGCTACTTTGGTGTACATTTAACCGTGGTGTGTGTTGAGTATTAAGAAGGTACTGGGTTACACTAATTTATGGAGACGTAGTGCTAAGCCTTTTGTTTTAATAGGCTGTCTAATGGTCCGCCAGAAAAACATCAACCAATTCTTTAAATTTCACAGGAAGAATGGAACATGGTTTAGCAAACATAGCCTCAGATAATTCAACTTGACTTTGGATATTGGTATACTGCAACATATTAATGCCTCAAGCGCATTCAGTTATATGCTAAGAGGATCCCACTTAACCTTTTTGCTTGGCTGTACGTTGTAAGAAAAGTTAGTTAAATGCATGAATGCATGATGGATGTATATTAAAAACATATGAATGAGTTAACTATGTAAATAGGTTTTCAACCACTGTGCAGTTTACTAACCAAATAGAGTGTAATAATACCCAGATATGTGTTGTCATGTGTAAGATAACTAGATGTGTTTACATAGTCAACATTATTTGAGTAACAACCCTGTCAGTGGCTCATCAGAAAAAATGTTATGTAAAATATTCACCACAATTATTAGTAACATAGTAAGGATTGTGGTCCAGAGGAAGTTGCCTTACATGGCAACTTTATTGCAATCTTGTACATTTTTATTTCTGTAGCTTGACAGATTGGAAGTCAAAAGCAAATCAGGCAGAGTCTAGATTCTTTAAAACAAATCAAAGTGCTCAAGTCGACTTAGCCTTTTGTCAGCCAAGACAGTAAGAATCCTTTCTTGAATACTTTGCATGTTACAGTTATACATACCAAACACTCAGTGGGGGCTCCTCTGCTAAGGCGGAGGAGCTTCGCCCCACTGCTTTTAAGCAGTGTCACAAAAGGAAAAATAAAATGATAATAACTAACTTATTATCATTTAATTTTTTCCTTGTTGCAGCAGCTTTGCAGGCGGGACGGGTCGGGCTGCTCTGCTGACAGAGCAGGGGAGGGTAGGCGTGGTTTGCACTCCCTAAAGTATGCATGAATGTTTAGCCGTCCCTCTGGGGCCCGCCAAACATTCATGCACACTTTACATGTTCTCGATGCAGGCTGCATACAGCCTGCATGGAAACATGCCCAGCCTCCAATTCACTGGCTGAGAGCTGATCCACGGCGCTCAGAACAATCACAACGCGTTGTGGTTGGCTATCGGGAGGCTGTGATCTGCGTGCATCCTGCTTCCTGCCCTGGAAGTGGGGAAGAGGACCAAGAGGGGGAGGCAGCGACGGCGGACGGCAGACCGGCAAGTGTATTTATTTTTTTTATTTAATTCCTTTCTACCACCACCCCGCGATCCGCCGCCCCATGCCTTCAAATACCAGCCACCACTGCAAACACTGGCTTATAGAACAAAGAATGGGTAAAGCGATTTCTGCCAGAGAATTAATATTGGAGTGAGACAATAGTCTGCTATTGAAAAATAGCCTTGTTCTGGTAGGTTGTCCTCTGGAATCTCTGCTTTAGTGAAATTTTGTCGGAATCAGAAAACATCCCCCAAATTAGCAAATGTGAATGTTCCAAATTAGACAAATTAGGTATGTGCATGTATCTTCAACCTCCCTTAATCTAAACCCAGCTCCAAGGTCTAAATAAGTACCTTTCCATACAGGTAATAACGGTGTCTCTCAATTTGGGAGGTAAGGCACAGTAACTTAAAGGCCAATGTATTAATTTGCTTCACTGTCTGAAAGTCAGGCCCATCTTGCTTCCACTCTACATTAGTATTCTTCAATTAGATACCCAGTACCATGCAGAACCTGGGGACTAATGTGTTAAACATACAGTGGTTCTGCCACAACACACTTAACTGAATCTACATTTCTTCACATTTCTATACAACTAATGTAGCAAAGAGAGAAACACATCTATCTAAACACATATCTTACTTATAAAGCACAAACAAATTGTGTTGATTCAAAATATATTCAAAATTTATATGAAGAAATCGTGTATGGTTTAAATACAGGACATATACACAAGATCAAAGTGATATAGGGGAAGTGTGGTGTGAGATACATAGATCGATTCCAACAAATTACACTTAGGCACAGAATAATAATTATAACAATACATTCAGAAATAGAGTGAAAACATATATGGAGTCTCAATATGATCTAGAATTGCTTCCTTTTTGTTTTAATTATATGGATTGCTATGCTTCTAGCTATGCGTCGACGTTTCAACCCTAGTATAAGGGCTATTTAAGAGCGTCAAACACAGGTCTGTCTCAGGACGAAGAAATAGGGGTATCTTGTGGATAACCTGCATAGAGAAAGAATTATAGATGTATTAAAAATCATGTGTCTAGACCCCTGGTACTCAAAGTACGGCCCGTGGGCCACTTACGGCCAACCAGCCCTTTGCATGCGGCCCCGTGTAGAAAACAGCAAACACAGACCGCCGCCATTATTCTGCCAGTTCGTTCCTTGGGGGTCGCATTCACAGTGGAGAAACAGCATCAAAGGAGCATGATCCGAAGATCAGTGTCTCTCCTGCTCACATGCGGGCCCCTCCCCATTTCTTGCTCAGTGATGTCATGAGCTTGCAGCGCAAAGGAGGATTTTGAAATGGATGCAGGTTGCTGGCTTTCCTTTCCAGCCCTGAATAGACCTCCCTCAGCAATTCCTTGCCACCTGTGTTTAGCTTCATTGCTTGCCTGCCTCGCCTATGGAATCACCCTCCATTTGGAAGGACCTCTCCTCAGCCCATGGGCTGCACACAGCATTTCCTCTCACCGGATCAGCATCAGCCACCCTGAGCTCCTCTGACGTGAAGATGCGTACAGAAGGGCAACTAGCACATCTCACTGAGGTTCTGCAGCCCAAGTTTCATTTTTTAAAGTTAGCCAGATTGCAGGAGATGGGAGGTGCCAGATTACAGCGAGGCCTGGGCCGTGGGGGGGGGGGGGGATATTGATGAAGTGAGGGTGGAAGCAATTTGGCTGTTCCACAGTTCTAAGTATTTGAAACAAACCTTTGTTTCCAATTGCATATACCTTTATCTCTACTCTGGGTACGATTATGGAAGCTTTAAATAACTGTAAGCTAACATCCCCTACTCCTTGGTAGCACTTTGTAAAATTATATCTGTTTGAAGAAGGCCAATACATACTTGGGGATGCTATGGCATTCCACAGTGAACACCTGTCTCTATTGGCTGCACTTTGGGACAAACACTTAGTTTGAGTGCCCAGAGCACAGTGCATGAGGTGCATTATTAGCTGTGCATATGAGACTGGGATGTTGTCCTATTCCATGTGGGTGGGGTAAACAGTATGACAAAGATTGAGAATAGGAGAGAGACAGACTTACAGCTACAAAGGGATACCGTGCATGAGAGAGAGTGAACAGCTGAGCATCTCATACTGTCTGAATACTGGCTTAATCTGGTTCCTGTTAGGCCGTCTAGATCCATGCCAAGGAGCACATCATTCATTTGTAAAAACGGTGCCAACATTTAAAGACGGTATCTGCTTTGGCAGTACTGACACTGAACACACACAGCATGTGTGATCAGGTTCCCAGCAGGAGCAATTTTTTTGTAGCTTCGCCAGACCATAGCATGCGGGGATGCAAAATGTGGTGCCCTATGGACATTTAAAAGGTGAAGTTTGGCTATATGTGACAAGTACAGATTTTAGTTGTGCTTCTTACATCCAAGTGCTTTACTCTGCGTGTTAGCAGAACTCTTACTGCAATATTTACTGTTTCTTTGTACTTAAATATTGTCTGTTATTGCCACCCAACATGCATATTATCTGTGCATCTTGTCCATAACCTATGATCTGTACATGGGAAGTTGAATTTTCTAGATGACTGAGTGACTTTTCACTCTGCCTTGTGCACGGCCACACGCCTACCTCACAAACACACAAAGCTCCCACACTAAGATGCTATGTTACACATTATAAATCAAATGGTGAACTGCAGCAGCTCAAAGCACAGTTGTAGGCTTTAAGTGTGCAGGTTGCTAGACGGCTGAGTGTGTTAGCTGGTCCTATGTTTAGATGTGAGTGGTTTGCTATGGCGATCTTACTTTTAGCCTGGCTAAGCTGATTACTTAAATTTCTTTAAATTCAGTAGCATACACTGCCTCTGGGCCCAAGTCAGTCCTTGTCTCTTCACGTGGTTACTTAGAAAATGTTCATAGCATCCTCAGTCCTCCTGTAGCTAGTCCCCTGTGCTAATTACGCAATGAAGAAGAACTTTGTGAATATCATGCATGGTTTTACTCCACATGGCCGAATTTGTCCATCAAACTCCCAACATGCCATGTCCTGCCTCAGCTTAGCTCAACCTCTGATCCTGAATCACCTGCCCCCACGCCTTTACAATCATATGTGCAGCCCCCGGCGATACCCCAGACTGTGCGCTTTCGCCCCAGAGGAAATGTTTGGGAGTACCCCTGGTCTAGACCTTTCTGATTCGAGAATGAAGTAGGGGGCCAGAAATATGCTCACCTATTGAACGCTAGATTCCAACAGCTGTGAACCTCTATTTCCTGTTGCTTGTGAGAATCTTCCTGGGCGGACACTCAAGCCCTTGAGATAATTTGTTTTTACTTTATTTAAAAATGTCCCCAATTAATGAAGAAGCTTGTCCATAATAATTGTTATGTAATCAATAGGTAATTAGGGTTTTTCACTGACCTCTGTAGGTAATTAGGGTTTTTCACTGACCTCTGTGGTCGTGAAACCATTGGCACACAAAGGTTGTTGATAAAGCGCTTATAGCACTCGAAATTGTATTGGTGCACTATATTCATGATTTGGACACACTTACATATATTACTAATCAGTTACAGTGTTTTTGGTTTATCACAATGCACTTATTTGCATTAAAGAAGCACCAAATTATAATATGCACCATTAAGTAGGATTTTTAAAAACATTTATGCTTCCTGTATGTGTAATATGCAGGATGAAATTATATATTTGTGCAATGCAACTGAGTAGCTTAAATTTTTTGAATGATAGGCCCAAATAGAAAGTTGTTTTTAGTTTCACACACTTCTCGGTTGTTCAATAGATAATTAAATAAATCCATGTTGTGCTCGAAAATTGTATGTTCTCATCCTACTGCAGGGAATCGAATATGACCTCGTTATTGATACCCGGAATGTCTTTGAAGAAGGTCTGAAAGGCGAGAAGGGAGGACTCTTTCTGTGCCTGGCCTATCTGCACCTCAACGCCACTGGAAGAAAAGAACCACAATTAATTAAAAGTTCCTGAGAAATGTTGCAGAAGCTGAATTTGTTGCAAATAGATGATCACACCATTTGACATCAGAAGGGGGGCTGAACCTTGTCTTTTTGTATGATGTGAAGGGACAGAAAGATAGACTTCTGCTAATTTTGGAGAAGGAGCATCCTAGAACAAGCTCCAGAGGGTTAAGCTACCCGACCCATTTGATGTGAGTACTTCTCAGGAAGTCAACACGTACTGACACCTTTGGGATATCATTTAGGAAGATGGGTAGGTCCCTCTTCAGAATAGTGTAGGGAAAGTTTCAGATTCTTCAAATGATGCAAGAACTTGGTTTGGCCTCCATTCCTTGTTGTAATCTAATCCTGGAGTTTACTACCTTATGCCTCTTATGCCCAGTGACGTATATTCATAGACTCAGCTCTGTACTGATTTTTCTGTACCTCTATACCTTGATATTGCGATTTGTATACATCCAATTTTTTGGGGCATTATAATAAATCCACAAAACTGGAATTCGGAGTCTGTGGTTCTTTAAAGCATGACCAAATTTGAAAGAATATTCTTTAATTGTTTTACTCTCCTTAATCCTTTTTAGCTGGTAAATAAAAGACCATTCAGCTGAGCCAAGAAGGAAAGAGAGAACACAAACCTAGCGCAATCAAATGGTAGCAGAGGATGGGTTCCTTCTAAAAGTAAGGGGAGTGTGGCAAGACCCTGTGTGCTATATTCTCAATAGTCTCCACAGTCACATGTAGAAATATCAGATTGTGTGCTCCAAGGAAGTGGGCAGCCACTCATACCCACAAAAACGGACCAGAAGAGACAGGTCCTACACCAAAAAAAAAGTTATCCTAAGCACTTTTCTTTGTGTATTAGCAAAATCAAAGTCCAATCCGTCTTCTTTCAATTAATTTGTTTATTCTTGCGATAGAGATATTTTCATCACAGGTCAATATCCATCCTTCCTTTATACGTCACAGTATTCTTCAAAATAGCAGCAATAGCCCTGCTGTTTTGAAGAATACTGTGAGGTAATTGTCTGATAAAAAATGTGGGTGTTGTGAAGCGCTATCAACGATTCACTTGTGACAGGGAACTTTGATTGAATGTGAGAGTACGTCGCCATAGAAAGCCTCAGGTACCGGGGGTTAACTACAGAGATTGGATGATCAACGCAGGTTGGGGGTCACAGCGGATGAATGTTCTTGTAAGAGTGTTCTATTAATCTTTTAGAAGACCGACAATTACTTGTTTTATGTAACTGTAAGTTATTGTGACTGTGTTAGGAGCAGTTACTTGGTTAATATTTTTGGATATACAGTTACTTGTTGTGCAAATGCATGAGCGAGGGTGTGAGGTGAAATTGTAAAGGCGAGTGTGCTGCTGCAAGGAGTGAGCAGTGAGGTCAGTGCGCGGTGTGCTGGGATTGGTCGGTTGGTGTAAAGCAGCGCTAGGATTGGTGGAAGTTCATCCGGAGGTGAAAATTGAGATTTGGATTGCAATTCATTGAATCTGTATGATGAAATGTTTTAAGGTTTTATGAGATTTGTGTAGAGGCGATACAGGGGTCGTAACTCGAGTGGGAGAAGAGGCGCTGCCAGAAGATACCCCGGCACATTATATGGCAACAAATTTGGGACCACATACCATAGTGTGGCTTCAAAATTGGCATACAATGACAGAGAAAGAGGGAGAGTTGGCCTTCCCTCGCTATCGGTCCTTTCGTATGGAGGTGTTGTATGAGCTGAGAAGAGTGATGTCTTCTCTGAAAACTCCGCCCAGACCAACACAATTTGAGGTGTTAGATGCTTGGATGAGAGCAGCAATGGCAAAGAAAAGATAAGCTTAACAGGGAAGAATGAAGAAGGCAATGAAGGCATATCAGGAGGCTAGATGGGATGCACAATTGAAGAGGTGGAGAATAGATACCATGAAGGGAGAACGATTATATCCGTTCAGGCTGCTAGAAGGAGGGTCTCGAGGACAGAGTAAGACAGATGAGGAAAGAGATACAGATGATAGCTTTCTAGAAAGATTACTAGCAGAGTGTCCTCCACCTTATGATTGCAGGTCTGATATGGAAAAAACAAAAGGGAAGAATGGCGGTAGGAATCAGAATTCAAGGAGGCTCTGGAGGGCCAAGCTACACAGACCATGAGCAAGACCGAAGTGCATGTAATATGCAGCTACCTGATTCTTTCACAGTACCAGTTACTATGGAACTGTGGTTTTGATCTATAACCCGACAGAGAGGATAGGTGAAAGTCAACAGCAGATACGAGGGGAAGAGACTATATCTGGAGGGACTCTTACAATGAGTGGAACAGGTATGGCTCAGATGCCAGTGGAAGCTAGTACTCCACTGCCAGAACGAAGACAGACAGGAGTTTTGGCAAATTCTAGGTCAGACATTAGAATGTTGATTCCACCAGTGAGGGAGTCAATGATATGGAGAGAGAAACTGGAACAGAAACGAGAAGCCTCTAGAGGACTGTTTGAATCACAGAGTTTATGTGAGGGTTACCATTGGAGAAGCCGAAGTTGTCAGAGAGAGTCACCCAGAGTTGAGACTGGAGGAGAGTACAGGCCCAAGGAAGGCACAAAGTTGTGATGGAGAATCAGGAAATGAGAGCGGTCAGAGAACTATACAGGTGGCCATGAAGGCATCATTGTTAGATGTGGTGAGATTGAAAGTTGAAATAGATGAAGTGATAGAAGAAAAACTGCCATTGAATCGGATTGAAACATGTGACCCAAGCGAGATGCTATTTGTAGCTAAGGATGTTACTAAGAAGGCAAAGCGAGCTCATGAAGCATTGGTTAAGTTGGCACAAAGGTATGAGGTGGATTTGACCAAGACAAAACAGATGCAGGGAACCTGTAGATTGAATTATACAGACCAAGACTTGGAAGAAAAGAGAACAACTGGATTAAAGGCACAAATTAGGGACTTGATCATAACAATGAGACCATGGAGAGAACTAGATAAATGGGAAGAAAGGTGGGCTAAAACGAAAAGCGCTAAGAAAGTGATAGGGGATGCTCCGCCTCCAGGTGGAGGGACAGAAACAGCGGGGAATTACCCTCTGAGAGAAGTACAGAATGGAGGATATGTACATGTGCCATGGAGCAGGGGTGATTTGGCAGCTTTTACTAATTTTTTTCCTCGGCTGAGAGATAAAGCTGCCGATTGGTGTAAACAAATTGGTCGGTTTGTTAAAATATCGAAAGTATTGTGGATTGATTTGAATACATTATTTGACATTGTGGTACCAGGATATTTATGGACAGCATGTAAGGTTGCTATTGATTGGCCCGCTACTGAACCAGCTAGAGATCTGGTAAATCATGGTCCTTCACCTGAGGTAATGAAGAAATATGAGCAAGTGATTACTTGGTTGCAGTCTAAAGTACCTCCTCAGACTGTTGATTGGCTTAAAATCGATCGCACTCCTCAAGATCCAAAAGAATCAGTATTTGATTATTATGAGAGACTTTTGGTGGCCTTCAAACAACATAGTGGACTGGATAGTATTGAGCGGAAAGACATGGGACAGTTTGTTTTGAAGTTTGTGTTAGGATTGAAATCTGATATCAGCTTAATGATACAGCACCACTTCATTTGTTGGCAGAACAAATCTGTGGATGAAATTTTGCAAAATCTTGCAGTGAACAGGTAGAGGCAGCACAAAAGAAAACAAAGAAGAAACTGATCTTGGTACAGTTAAGAATAGCAGAAAGGCCTGATTGGATGCAAGAGGTTGGTTGAGCGATGGGTCGAGGAAGAGGTAGTGGTAGAGGAATGAATCAGCAGATGGTACCCCAACCTGGGCAAGGAAGAGGAAGAGGTATGGATGCTGGTACAGGAGGTGATTGGGTGGCGAGTCAGAAAAAGGTCACCGCTTGCCATTATTGTCACAAAATATGGCATTGTAAGCGCGAGTGTAGATTGAATCCAGCAAATCAAATGCAATATGAGGGAGAGGGACAGATGACAGAAGGTTTGAATACTGTAACAAGACCATGGTCCATGTATAGGGGAGGTTGTGAGTAGCAAATGCAGATTCCTCAGCCTCCAAGGGTACCCACAAGTAGTCCAGTATAATCTCAGATGCCTTATTTCGAAATACAAGATAAAACTTGAATAAACTCAAGGTCCTCATGAGTGTCAGGGAGGGGTGCAAGGATAGTGCACTTTGAGTGCCGCCTTGGAAGTAGATCAAAGTGGACCTTTTGTAGATGCAGAGGCGACTGGACCTCCTGTTACCTTTCTATTACATACCGGAGCTGCACTGTCCACAGTAAGAACAGAGGTGGTACCAAATTTATCTCTTTTAGGACAATCAATCCAAGTCGTGGAAGTTACCAATCTGAGAATGACTAATCCATTGACAAACAAGGTACCGGTGAGAATAGGACCATTCCGAGACAAACATCAATTTGTGGGTTGTGACTACTCAAGCCCAGTCAGTCTATTGGGACAAGATCTTTTGTGTAAATTAAATTGTACAATATCATGCACTCCGAGAGTTGTGGAGTTGCAGACTAACGATGATGATGGCGAATTCACAATGGTTAATATGAGCTTGTGTGCAGAGCTGTTTGTGGTTCTCACACTAGAGGACCTACCATATGACTTGAGAGATTCAGTCTCTCCGAAAGTGTGGGATTTCACAGGGGAGGAAATAGGATTGATTCGAGGGTTGGAACCCAATAAGATACAGGTTAAACCGAATGCTGAATTCCCACGTATTACGCAGTATAAATTGGCTACAGAAACTGTGGCTGGAATTTGACCTGCAATTGAGTCCATGATTGCACAAAGCATTCTGAAAGAGATAAGAGGAAGTCCCTGTAACTCACCCATAATGGGACTGCAGAAGCCTAGTGGCAAGTACAGAATAGTGCAGGATTTGCGCAGGGTTAATGAAATCGTGATTCTATGTTGTCCTGTGGTACTGAATCTAGCTGTGATATTATTTCAAATACCATGTGAAGCAGAATGGTTTACAGTCATAGATCTCTGTCAGGTATTTTTCTCCATACCATTGCGCGAGGATAGCCAGTATATTTCTGCATTTAGGATGGATGACAGTGTGTTAAAATGGTGTCAACTCCCTCAAGGGTATACATAAAGTACTTCTATTTTCAGTCATTGTTTGAAAAAGAATCTTGAAGGAATGGTAATGTCCCCGAGTTCAGTCCTGGTCCAATACATTGAAGACCTTTTGGTCGCTTCAGAGACTGAGGATGCTTGTAGGATCGATACTGTGGCTTTGTTGAACCATCTGGCAGAGAATGGACACAAAGTGTCTCCAAACAAGCTTCAGTATTGACAGACGAAAGTCCAGTATTTAGGTCATTCGATTGAGAAGAGAAAACGAAGAGTGTCACCAGATGGCATAGAGACGATTCTGCAAATGGGAACTCTGAAAACACAGAAGGAAGTTTGCCTGTTTTTTGGAATGGTCGGCTATTGTCGATAATTGAGCCCAAACTTTTCCCTGCAAGCAAAGCCATTGTTGATACTGACTAGAAAGGACATATTAGTGATCCGGTACCACAGGATAAAGATTGTTTGAGAGCCTTCCACGAGTTGAGAGAAAGCCGCTGTCGCACTCCAGCTCTGGGAATGCTGGATTATAATAAAGCATTTTTGCTCTTCTGCTGTGAGAAGGAGGGATGTGCATTAGCGGTCCTTGTACAGACACATGCAGTTGCCCGTAGACCAGTGGCCTATTTTTCAGCTACATTAGATCCAGTAGCTTCTGCATTGCCCGGATGTCTCAAATTTGTTGCCGCAACAGGTGTCAGCATTAAAAGAAATGAAAGCATTGTTATGGGTCATCCACTTATTATGTTCCACATTCAGTAGAATTGCTAATGACAAAAACTAAGACCTAGTATCTGCCAAACTTATAAAGTATGAGAAAATTATATTGGCCTCTGAAAATGTTACCTTGAAACGGTGTACTACCCTGATTCCTGCCAAACTGTTACCTCTTCCAAAAGAAGAAGGAGAGGATTGCAAAGAGCATGACTGCCTTGATGTTACTGAGTTATCTACCAAACCCAGACCTGACACTGTTGAAGAACCTTTACCTGAATCTGGTTTAATCTTGTGTGTTGATGGTTCATGCTTAAGAGACAATGAAGGGTGTTTAAGAGCAGCGTTTGCTGTATGTACCATCTTGGGGGTGGTGGAAGCTGCCTGTTTGAAAGGAGTATACTCTGCTCAGGTGGCTGAAATTGTTGCTCTGATAAGTGCCTGTACCATCTCTTATGGTGTCCGAGTGACTATACGGATAACCAATATGGGTTTGAAGTGGGTCATAATTCCGGCCAATTATGGTCACAGAGAGGATTCTTAACATCCTCTGGATCACCTATCCCTAATGGAGAGTTTATGCAGCAGTTACTGGAAGCGTTTGCAGAAACCAAGGGAAATAGCAGTGGTAAACTGTGCAGCTCATGGGAAAGGAGAAGACTTTGTCGCCAAAGGCAATAGCTATGCCGATGAAGTAGCTCGTTTTTGTGCTCTACATGCTTGTGTTTTCAATGGAGAATATGTAGGAGAGAACACAGAAGAGACTGAGCTCAGCATGATGCTACCTATAGCCGATACATGGGATGAGGTAAAGCGACTGCAGAATGAGGACTCAAAGGAGGAAGCTGCATCCGGGGTCAGAGCAGGCTGTCAAAAGAGAGAAGACTGCATTTGGGTGTCAACAGATGACAGAGCAGTACTACCCAGTTGTTTACTGAGCCCAATGGCAAAAAAGATTCACGGAGCAGTCCATCTTGGGAGGGATGCCATGGTGCGAGTGTTTAGAAAAACCTGGTTTAACCCATGTTTTTTTGTGCATGCAGAAGCAGTGTGTCACAGATGTATTACATGTCAACAAATGAATGTTGGAAAGAGGACTGTGCTTACGATGAGTCACATTGGAAGATCAGGAGGTCCTTACAATAGGATACAGTTAGATTTCATTGAGATGCCGAGGTGCAACAGGTTGAGATATGTTTTGGTGGGGGTGTGCATCTTTTCACATTGGGTTGAGGCATATCCAACCGGATGAAGTGACAGTCTCACAGTGGCAGAACTGCTCTTAAGGAACTGATCCCACGGTTTGGTTTTCCTACCTCAGTGGAGACAGATAGAGGAGCACACTTCCATAACGAACTCATGAAGTTGTTGTGTACAGCTTTGAAAATTGATCAGAGATTGCACTGTAGCTACAGGCCTGAGGCTTCTGGTCTTGTGGAACAGATAAACTGCACAATCAAGATGACTGTGTCCAAGGTGTGTTCATCCACTTCATTGAAATGGCCAGATGCGTTGCCACTAGTGTTGATGAGTCTGCATAGTACTCCTGATAGGAGGACAGGGCTCTCTCTCCATTAAATATTGATGGGAAGAGCTATGCAATTGCCCACAGTACCAGCTACTGCACTGATAAACATCACAGATGATTTGGTTATAGATTATTGTAAAGGACTGGCTGATGTGGTTAATTCTGTGTCCCACCACGTCGAGGCTGCTACTGCAGCCACCTCGAGAGACCTGCTGCATGATCTAAACCCTAGTGACTGGGTGCTTGTCAGAAAGCACGTGAGGAAGAACTGCCTTGATGCTCGCTGAGGAGGACCCTATCAAGTAATTCTCATCACAAATACTGCTGTGAAGTGTGGAGGATTGTCAAACTGGATCCACGCTTCGCACGATTCGCATACTCGTCGAGTTGCAGAGCCTGTAGAGGAAACTATCCCCCTTGTTTCGAGAAGTACAACTGAGAATGAAACAGAAACAGAAGGAACAAGACAGGTCGTGAGAACTCTTGATGAGACTGAACAATCGACTGAGCAAGAGAGAAGAGATCAAGCTGCTCCAAAGTTAAGCTCAGAGTCTGACATAGACGACATTGTAGAAGTGAACTTCGAACCAGATCAGATTGAACAGCTTGGTGAAGAAGGACCAGATCCAGAGGAAGAGAGGAGAGCAGGTGCTAGAGTGGAAAGGTGGCCAGCAAAGAAAGAAAGGCTAAATCTAAGGCTCACATCTGATAAAAATCTTGCTCCAATTCCTGAAACGTCTGAATCAGATAAAAGCGAAACTGAAGAAATACCAGATGGTCTGAGACGGTCCAGAAGAGAGAGGCTGCCATCGCAAAAGTACGCATCTCCTGAGTGGACGTACCTGGCTGCAGATGCAGGGAACAGGGAGTTCCGGGAGGTTGGGGACTGGTACAGTGAGTTACTGAGGGAACACTCTGATGATTAACATTCAGTTACTAGTCCTTGGAGTTGAAGCATTTGGAACCTTAACTCTGACAGTCCCTGATCCACCGAGGTTAAGTGGTTTATGCTTTGTGATCCTTAACCAGGTTGCTTTTCCTACCTTTGGCTGAAAGCCCACTGCACAAGAGCTGGGAGAGATTTGTGCAGAGATTCTGCAGCTTGTTCTTCCCGTATTTGGATCTAATATCATTAATGATGAAGATTGAACTGTAAGCTAATATTATAGCCTTAGCAAGAGAATAACCTAGGCCCAAGTGGAAGAATATGATTTCAATTTAGGGATTTTTCCAGAGAGAAGAATTGAGAGCTAGGGCTGCCCACACCTCTACAATAGGTTTAGTGTTGTTGAATTGAACTTGCAATCATAAACAGGGAAAAAGGACAATAAAAAGACATTGTAATCAAAAGAATCAAGCAAAGAAACGAAGAATAAAGACTATGTTGATTTAATTTGCGCTTTGAAGACCAAGCAGTAATTCAAAATGGATCTGGAAATTCAGGACTAAAACAGAAATGCATAATTGGTACCCTTATTGCTGTGGGGCTTATTGTCATAACTGTGATGATTGTTACGTCTTTGATTGGGTCTCATGATGCCGAAAAGAATGGGGAACAAGTGACCCCACCCACCTCAGATTTAAAAGAGAGTGCATCTGCGAAAGAGAGAGATATGATCAGAGAAACTAGTTGGATGTTACATGTAGATTTGTCAAAAGGCGATTTCACGTTGAATGCATATGCTCGTGTGTTGTATGAGTATGTCGACACCATGGAAGCGAAAGATTGCTATGTATGCAGGCAACTACCAGCATCAGTAGAAGAAGGCATTCAATATCATCATTTGCCTTTAACGTATGGCATTACATGTAGTGTGTTGTTCAGCATGTTTTATAGCAAGGCACACTTTGAGTATTATTTCTCAAAATATGATGTGGTACTTTCAGAAGTTCCTGTTCTGAAGTATATGAATTCATATGATTATTACAAGGAGCTAGAGAGAATGTCCACGTACTTTGTGCCAACTCTTACTTTGGATACATGTTATGCACATAGACACAATTTGGTCTGCATGTTATCTGATATTGAAAAGAAATGTGTGGATCAGATAGAAGATTGGCATAGGCAGACATTATTTGGATCAGATCCGAAGCACAAGGTTATTCCATGGACACAAGAAGAATTAGATCACAAGTCAAAGGGAAGTTCTGGTCCTATAGCTCTGGATTTTCAGTAGAAAGGGAAACTATGCATTAGACACCCATCAACATACTATGATAAGATATTTGTGGGTGAAAGTGATTGACAACACATTTTCCTCATTGAGGTGTCAATAAGGATGGCGCTATTGGATAAATTAACTGTAGTGCCTAATGTGTATTTTGTGTGTGGTCAAAGTGCTTATGTCAAATTGCCTAAGAATTGGTATGGTACATGTTATTTGGCTGTAGTCTTTCCAAAATATTTCATGTGGACGATTTATGGCCTTTGGAAGGAAAAGGGCCTCACAGAGGGAAACGTGGTGCAAGTGCTGGTGAAATTGTTGGAGATATATTTGGAGCTATGATACCTAGTGTGGGTGTGATTTTGAATGACATGAAAATTTGAACATTGGCAAAATAGTAGATAAGCTTTCTTTGAATACAGCCCAGATCCTATTACTTGTTGATGGAGAGATGGTTTCGATAAGGGCGATGGTGCTTCAAAATCGTCTACCTTTAGACGTGCTATTAGCAAAAGCCATAGAAGTCTGTAAATTGTTGAAAGTTCAACAATGCTATACTTATATTCCTGACAACAGTCGGGATATAAGAAAGTACATTAATAACATGTCAGAGATACACCAAGATTTGCATGATATGGCTGCATACGGTCTTTGGGAACCAATAGGTAAGGTATTTGGAAAAATTGGGAGCTGGTTTGGAAGTCTGGGACAAGGTATAGTGGGTTACATTTTGAAACTCATCATAATAACCGTCATTTGAATCATTTTACTGTTAGGAGTCATCAAAGCATACAAATGGTAAAAGGCACGCCATAATGAAAACTCTGTGAGGAAGCAAGAGCAGCAGTTCGAATGACTGCAGGACAGTCATTATCTGCACCACAGAGGTTTAGAAAGATTCAGACAGGGACAGCAAGCTACAGCTTCTGTTAAGGTCGGTCTCTTCAGCAAGGAGAAATGTTTGAGAAAATAGAGTGATGGTGTTATGACACTAGTCATAAGAGGGGGGAACTGATAGAGCGCTTACAGCACTCGTATGGGTGCGCTATATTCATGATTTGGACGCACTTATATTACTAATCATTTACAATGTTTTTGGTTTATCGTGATGCATTTATTTACATTAAAGAAGCATCAAATTATAATGTGCACCTTTAAGTAGGATTGTTCATGTATTAAAACATTTATGTTTCCTGTATGTGTAGTATGCAGGATGAAATTATGTTTGTGCAATGTAACTGTATAGCTTAAATTGTTTGAATGATAGGCCCAAATAGAAAGTTGTTTTTAGTTTCTCACACTGCTCGGTTGCTCATTAGATAATTAAATAAATCCTTGTTGTGCTTGAAAATTGTATGTTCTCATCCTACTGCAGGGAATGAAATGTGACCTCATTATTCTGCCAAAGCTGAATTTGTTGCAAATAGATGATCACACCATCTGACATCAGAAGGGGGCTGAACATTGTCTTTTTGTATTATACTCGGGACAGAAAGATAGACCTTCTAATTTCGGAGAAGGAGCAACCTAGAATGAGCTCCATAGCCATAAGCTACCTGACCCATTTGATGTGAGTACTTCTCAGGAAGTCAACACGTGCTGACACCTTTGGGATATCATTTAGGAAGATGGGCAGGTCCCTCTTCAGAATAGTGTAGGGAAAGATTTAGATTCTTCAAATGAAGTGAGACCTTGATTCGGCCTCTATTCTTTGTTGTGTGCTAATCTTGGAGTTTATTACGTTATGCCTCTTATGCTGAATGATGTATATTCATAGACTCGTCTCTGTATTGATTTTTCTGTACCTATATACTTTGATATTGTGATGTGTATACAATCCAATTATTTTTGGCATTATAATCAATCCACAAAACTCGAATTCGGACTCTGTGGTTCTTTAAAGCATGACTAATTTTGCAAGAATATTCTTGAATTGTTTTACTCAAGTTCGAGTTCAAGTTTATTTTATGATTTTGGAACTCAAAAGAGATCCGCATAAAAAATGAAGTATACATTCTCAAACAGTAAAATATGATTTACAAATGCACTAAATATTATAAAATATCAGATAAAAACAATATTAATAATCATGACCACTGTATAAAGTTTTAATACATATCTAAAAAGCACTTAAAAAAGTTAAAAATCCCATGACAAAACATTTCATTTGGTGGTTCATAGATGGAGTCTGTTAATGCAGAGGCAGAAAAAATTGATAATTGTAAACAGATTGGCCTCATCCATTTACGCCGATATAATAATAGGGCGGGACAGATAAATAGCACATGGGTAACATCCTGGATAGAATTATTGCACAAATTACAAGCTGAAGTGGAACCATACCATTTAGATAATACGTTGTTTAGCGAAAGTATAACCTGCCTCAATAATAGCTAAAAGCAGCACACTCCATGGGGGAGGTTCCAAGTGATATAAGCTTGTACTTTATTTATCGCATTCATCCAGTCAATAGCTGGATGAATGCCTCTCTTTAGAATACGGGCTTCCCTGTCCATAGTGAAACTTAATTTCCAGATGGCCTGTTTCAAAGTGGCCTTTAATTGATATGGCGATAAAATAAAAAGTACTAATTCATTCAGTTTTAGCAAGTCAACCGCAATTCTAAAATTTTTAACAATTAATGATTGCTCATTTAAGGTTCCTAATAATTCTTTCCGAATAAAAGATCTTAATGTACCAGGATCACCCTTTACAAGGCTTGTAACCCATCGCACTATCCCTGCGAGACCCTGAACCCAACTACTTTTCAGACCGAATTCCAACCTTATTGCGGCTAAAGGACAAGCAGAGTTCACTGAGGCTAGGTTCCGTAAAATTTTACCTTCTGTTGTATTTAGAAAGCACCATTTTACTAAGTCAAGTAGTTCAATACCATACAACAGGGAAGCAAGAATTTTAGCACGAAATACCTCTAATAGTAGTGCAAAGTGTCTTCTTCCTGTTGATCTATAGAGGGAACCCAGACTTTTTCCCTGTGTAATTGCTTTAAGGATATTGTTTTCTATATGGGCTTTATCACTTAAATTTCCACACACCGTTTTCCCAGGAAAACATATGATTTTACAAGTTCCAATTTTTGTCCACCTACAGACCAAACAAAATTCCCATTCTTCAACTTTTTCCTTCCGTGCATGCACATTACTTTTAGATACATTTATCTTTAAGTAGTGGGCCTCTGCATATTCATGTAGTACCTGCAGACGACTATTTAATCCCCTTGGTGTCAGATCCAATATTAGTATGTCGTCAGCATAAAGTAAACAGACAATTGTTTTGGACAACAAGATCCAGAGCACACAATATGTATCTATACCTTCATTTGTTTTGGACTAGTATTAGCAGGGATAGATCGGACAAAGTGTATAATTTTCACGGTTTTAATCACAGACAGTGTCCCCTCCTGTGAATCACTACAAATATCAATTAAGTAATTTCAAGTTTTTTATTCTCCAACAATGTCCCCTCCTGGGAATCACTACAAATAACAATCAAGCTGACACGTGTTTCATCACAACATGTGGCTGTGACTATTCAGGGCTAGAAGAGAGTAATTGTATAAATACGATATCAAATTACATATCATCACATTGTTTGTGATAAGAGGGATCACCCGTGACGTGGAAACCAAAAGACGGGAAAGGAAAGGAAAACTTGTATGGTGAATTCACAACAGAAGAAAAGCTTCACTGACCGAAAACCAAATAATTATCAGGAGTCATGGATAGAAATGTGTTGTGACTATCGGCGCAATCAGGATAATAGTAAAAGCAATCACTTCATACGTTTGTAATCACATAAATGTGCAAGTGTAAAGTGAAGACAATTGAATGTTACAGGCACACAAACGAGTTTGTCCATGAAAATTTTGAAAAAAACATATTTACTTATTCTTTTGTACTTATAATCCACATATTTAGCAAATGTAGCAATTTCAAAACGTAGGTGTTGTAAGTCCTGTGATCTTCTAGGGACCTTGAGTTAATCTATCAGTTATTGTGGAGGATTCTCGAATCAATAAGTGCCTTTGGTGGAGCTTGGTGTTTTAAGAAAATCGCAGACTAAAAAGGGGGGGGGGGTTTGCCATTGTAGATATAGGGGTTAACTATATCTGTTCATCGTAATTAACGTATCGTACAGTTTGTACTTTGTATAGGCTATAAGTTATTCCATTTATTATAATACTCATCGTAAGAGAATATTTCGGAAGTCTATATATTTGGACTTGAAACGCGCATGGCATTATAAAAGGGGAAATGTCCTTCAATCCTACTTCTTAATTACGCCCGTGTGCTCCTGCAAAGTGGAGACCACACTAATGTGTAATCCCAAGAATGAACAAGAGGATTTAGGATATTATCACTTGCATAGAAAACAACGAGTCAAATGAAATAACATTATTTGTTTTGTTTCATCTCACCAGCAACAGTCAAAATTATAGACAAAATATTCAACTCTATTCGCATGCCGTGCCACAACAACCCTCACCTACTGCTTTAGTCAAAAGTCAAGGTGACTTCCTGGTTTGAAATTCAACATTTGCAAAAGAAATGCCCAGCTGTGCGAACGAGTACGGAAAGAATATTTATATGTTTTAGTTTACATAAGAAATGTGCAGCTGTGACTCGAGTGCGGTAAGGGGAGAAAAATGATAAGGAAAGAAGAATTTAAAACGTTACCTGATTTAAATAATCAGTTGGCGTGGTCTACGAAGGGTGAAAAGAAGGGGAAATGGGGTTAGATTCTCTTATCCTTGTGTTTGCCTTAACCATAAGCACTGGGAATAATCATTGTAAACTTAATGAAAAACTCACCGGTGAACCAGTGATAATTCCAACCCGGTCCTAATCGGGTGGTTTTTTTGTTTAGAGTTTGAGCGGTAGGCACCAAGTCGCAGTTGCCGTTGCCGAGTTTTAGGTGGGGAATTTTGTTATATCTACAAAATTCACAGGAGCGGAGGCTGGAAAATAAAGGAAGGGTTCATGAGGGATGCCCTTTGGGTTTAAATAAAGGTCATGGATTGTGCTTGATAAAAATAATAATAAAACCTATTCAATCCTACCCGTGTGAAGCCTTAGTACTGGCGTCGATGTCAGTCGGTAGCCGGATGCGGGAACACCGAAAGCCATTGAGCCCGCCCCTTTTGTAGACAACTAATAACAGAGGACTAGACCGCTCACAACTCCAATCGAGTCGGAAAAGAGAAGAGTTACTTAAAAACGGTGAAAGTAATGTGCCTCGGATTTCTCAAGCATATAGCCTGTGTGCGTTTTTTATCTTTTTTTACTTCATAGCTGCTCATTAATTATAGTTTAGTTTAAATGTACGACCCTGTAATGAAAACACCAATGTGTTTAGAAAAGGGAAGAGTTACTTAACAATAGGCGAAAGTGATGGACGTCGGATTTCTCAAGAGTTTAGGCCGTTTGCGGCTTCTTTTCTTATTCATTTCACAGCTGCCCATTATTTACGATTTAAACTTAAATATACATCTCCGCGATGTAAACACAATTGTGTGAGGTTGAAATAATAATACCCATTAGTGACCTCATTGGTTACGGTTTAAATTTAAGAATACATCTCTGTAATCTAAACACAATTGGGTAAGGTTGACAAATAATACCCATTGGTGAACCTTTTAAAGTAAAGCAAACCACGAAGTGGTTCATCAGGTTATTTAAAAAAATGCAAGATTTTAAATAACAAGCAGAAATTTAGTACACAACTCCCTACACATGGGAGGAAAAGGATACAGAAGTTTTCAGTTCGCCTCATTATCAATGTTTGTCGGAAATGGAAGAAAGTTTAGCAGCGAATCTGACCCTAAACATTGTTTTCATTTTACTCCCAAAATTTCGCGAAATTCTTATCATGTCTGCATAAAGTATTAGCTACATCATCGTAATGGAGAAACATCTAGGCATGCAATTAATCAAAACCAACGGTTTAAAGATGCTGATCGTAAGAGAGATACGAATTTTCCGCTTTCCGAACTATTATTCACAAGATTCAGTTTACTGAAAGTTGGTGGGATTGATAGTCTTCAGCTGTCGGGACCCAAAAAGAAATGTAGCTCATCATCAGTGTTCTGGCCCGTTTTTGTCGTATCTAGACGCATGATCCAAAGTGCTTCCTCCCTTCTTAGGCGTAGTTCTCTGTTTCCTCCTCTCACAGTTGCCTGTACTACATCAATGCCATAGAAGGTAAACGATTTTATATTGCCTTGTGATGGACATGAAGCCATATGGATTGCCATGGGATATCTGGGATCATCCGTCGCATAGGCTCTAGCGTGTTCCCTTATACGTTCTCTGAGTGGTCTGATGGAACTTCCCACATATCTGCTTTTACAGGCACATTCAATGATGTACACTGTGAATTTCGTATCACAGTTGATGTTCATGTTGATGTAGTGTCGTTTGGATCTGTGGTCGGTGAAGAACTTTTTCCCATGGTCTGCCCATCTGCACATTGAGCACATGCCACATTTGAAAAAACCTTTAGACTTCTGGGTCAACCAATCACAAGTTCTTGTCCCCCTTGGCACGGTGGGACTTAGTCTGTTTTTCAAATTTCGGCCTCTGCGGAAGGTTATCTGTGGATGAATTCCTATTATGGTTGTTAGGGTTCTATCAGCACTTAGGATCCCCCAGTGTTTGTTAAAGCTTTTGCGTATCACAGGGCTAAGTTCATTAAAATCTGTGATGAGTCTAATGGGTTGTTGTTGTTCCAACCTGGGAACTTTGGGAATTAAGGTCGATTCTCTGCTTATGTTTTTAATTCTTTTGTCCGCTTTCGAAATGATCTGAGGTTTTAACCCCTTTTGATAAACCTGGACTGCATTTCCATAATGCATGTTTCAAACTCTTCTTCTTCACTACAGTTTCTTCTGGCTATCATGAATTCCCCATAGGGGATGCCGTTAATCTGATGGATAGGATGGGAACTGTTACTGTGGAGAACTGCATTGCAAGCTGTCGTTTTGCGGAAAAGTATACTGTGCAGAGTCCCGTTTTTTACATATAATTCTATGTCTAGAAAAGTCACATTGGTCCTGCTAACAAGTGTGGTGAATCTCATGTTCATCTCATTGTTATTTAGATATGCACAGAAATCCACAAGTGTTGTTTCTGATCCTGACCATATTAAAAGACAATCATCTATATAGCGACCCCAGTAAACTATGTTGTCAATCCATTTTGTACCTTTGATGCTCCAGATCATGTCCGCCTCTAGAGCACCCATGTAGATGTTCGCAAAAGAAGGAGAGAACCTTGAGCCCATGGCTACTCCCCTTGTCTGTTTGTACCATTTTTTATCAAATAGAAAATAGTTTTGGTTTAGTATGATATCCATCATTGTTACCAGCATTTTAGTATGTTCTAACAATGTGATTGGTCTGGTATTCAATGCTTTAGTGACCGCTGTTAATCCCAGATCCGGCTCGATGGAGGTATATAAAGATACCACATCCAGGGTCGCCATTACCAATTCAGGTTGCCAGGTAAGGTCTGCTAAGATACTTAAAATATTTTTAGTATCTTGTATGTATAATGGCATGTTCTTTACCATTGGATTCAGGAAATTTGTCCACATATTTTGAGAGCCTCTCGGTTGGACCCCCATCCCGGACACAATTGGTCTTCCTGGAGGGAACGCGGCAGGTTTGTGGATTTTGGGAAGAGTATATAACCAAGGGTATGATGGGCGTGTAACCTTTAAGTACAGATATTCACCATCATTTATCAGACCTGCATCTTTCCAGTCTCTTAAGTGGTTATTGATCAATATTGTCAAAGGACCCATAGGATTACTAGCTATTGCTTCATAGCATGAGTTGTCAGAGAGTTGGGACAGAATTTCTGAATTGTAGTCCGTTCTGTTCATAACCACTACAATTCCTCCTTTGTCAGCTTCTCGGATAACTATATCCTCGTTTTCACTTAATATCTTTAAGGCTATTCTTTCTTCCCTAGTCAAGTTGTCTTTTTTTGTGTATCTGTTATTTGTTGCTTTAGTCTCATGTTTACTTATATCTTCTAGCACCAGTTTGTAGAATGAATCAATAGTGTTGCCACTAGGTAATGTAGGAGTCCATTTCGATCTGTTTTTTAAGCCACTATCAATGGTACTGTTAGTTTTAATTTCCAAGTCTTTTAGTAGGTCATTAAATGAATTTGGAGGATCATCAAAGTCCATGATGGATAACAAGAGGTGTGTGGCTAAGGCCTCTTGAATACTGATAGGGTTGTCGGATACATTTGTTTGATAATCCGTGCCGGGAGTACTCTCTGGGGGTGAGCCCCAAAAGTGTTTTTTGAGTTTGAGGCCCCTAATATATTTGAATAGATCAATCTTCATCCTGCAAGGATCCCCTTGTTCTGCCGGATTGAAGCTGAGTCCTTTGCTTAGTAAGGAAATCATGTGTTTGTCCAGGTTTATGATTGAGAGATTAATCACCTGTACATCTTGTTCAATCTCAGTGCTCACTTTTTGTTGCCAGATCTCAGTCTCTCTCTGTAGTCGTCTTTGTCCTCCCCTCTGGCCTCTGCGGGTTTTACGTATGTTTTGTTTGTTCTTGTTTGATTTGTCCTTCTCATTGTCCTGATTTCCCGAGAAAAAGTATTGGTGGTTCCAGATGTTGATGGTATGGATCTAGGGTCTTGATTCCCGGTTGTGATCTCTTCTGCTTCACTCTCAGTCTCAGGGACAATGCTCAGGGAGGTATTGCTTGAGGAGACGTTGGAGGCATTGGATTTGGTGGCTTGTTGATTGCTGGTAGGTTTTTGGAATTGTTGATCATATTTTCTGGCAAAAGTGAACACCCTGCCTTCACGATAATCAGCCTCGTCTCTGCGTATTTGTCTTGCTTTACAATCTTTTATTTCGTTTTGATGTTTATTTAGAATGTCTTCCAGGATTTTGTAGTTTTTTTCAGTTGCATCCTTCAGATTGAGGGCTTCTATTTCCTTCTCTAGGTCTGCAATTTCTGCCTGTAGTCTTGTCACTTTTTGGTCAGCATTGTCAATTAGAATTCTCATCAAGTTCGTAGAGTTCATGGTTACTGATTCCCCCCATTTCGCTAGGAGGTCATCATCCAGATCGTCGAATGTAGGGAAGGTCTGTGATCGCAGGCCCCTTGGTATTCTGTGAACTCTCAGGTACTGTTTCAGTGTTGCGCCGTCCCACCAGCGTGAGTTTTCTGTTTTTTTAAGTCTTTCCAATCTTAGGAATTTATCTTTCAGGCTACTTCTTTTCTGTTGATTTCCACTGGCATTGGATGCGGTAGGGTGTGTACCTTTGGAGAGATTTTCTAACAGATCGGAAGCGATCTTATCCCTATCCATTTAGAATGAAATCGTTAGTTGATTAGTAACCGTAGTGGCTGCCTATATGAATCATATTTGTAATGAGTCTGTTTTTTAGTGTTCAGAAAATTGGCGCACAACTTGTTACGATAGGATACTGATTGATGGATTTGTTATGGGTATATTCTGGTAGGTGCTTCTTGGTCAGAGGATAAACCTTAACCTCTGTGGTTGAAAAGGAGATCAAAAACCTCCTTCTCAATGAATTTGGACAACAAGATCCAGAGCACACAATATGTATCTATACCTTCATTTGTTTTGGACTAGTATTAGTAGGGATAGATTGGACAAAGTGTGTAATTTTCACAAGCAGTCCCAGACATGGAGGGCCAGCCATTCCCAATGAGGTCGCAAATTGCGAATGGCTCATTAATATTCATGAGCCTCGCATTTTGCGACCCCATTGGGAATCACAATCAGTGTCTCTGACACTGTTGTACATTCCAAATTGCGACAATTGAGCAGAAATTGCGAGTCGCAATTTAGATTTTGGTTGTACATCTGGCCCTATGAGACTTATTTACTTCGTTTTGGTGTCAAAACATATGTTTGGGGGTCAAGTAACTGAAAATTACTCCTCAGAGGTACCTTCCCACTATTTTCTAAAATAGCAGCTCTATAATGATGTATTTTAGCCATCATATTTTAATATTGTTTTTGTTTCAGGTTTTGCGTTGATTGAAATGTGTAAACCAGAGAAAAGCAGGAGGTAGCAGGGGATCTTTACATCCTGACAGAGTGTTGCTAACTACAAAATCTGAGGACTGCTTCAGCAAAGAAAAATGTGTCATATGCCAAACTAATCCAAAAGAAAATATAACATCAGATGCAGCTGGACAGAAGAGAGTTTGAGATGCTGCAGAAATATGGCAAGACGAAGTTTGCAAAAGATTGAAACTGATGGGTGAGGAGGATCAAATATTTGATCACTGTAACAACAAGTGCTACAAGTCTTAGTCAATGGAAAAAAGCCTGGAAATAATTTGTCAAAAACTAGCAGAAACCAGTGAATCACAACAAGAATCTGAGTCTTCTGAGAAAGCGATGTCAACCAAACCCAATGCCCATGCACTTAGAAGATCGATGGCTACCCCTCTACATCCAACAACTGATCAAAAAGCAGAGGATCTTCAATGCGTTATCTGTGGTTTAGCCAGAACAAGGGCCAAAGGGATGATGAAAGAACAAAGTACAGAGTATGTGAGTCTCAAGGGGGAAACATGTTTTTATCTGCAGCTAACTTCTTCCAAGATTAAGTTTTTAGCTCGTTAGCTGATCTAAACAGTGAGATGAATGTATTTTCAGCGGATTTTTATGCCCGCCCGAACTGCATGCATGCATACATCGAAAATATGAATGTACAATGAGCTGCCAGCTGAAACATAACCGCCAGCATGCATTTAAGTTTGCACTCTTTGAAAAAGCAAATTAAGTTTTAAAGCCACTTGAGTGTTGTCTACTGGTTCACAGTCAGTGAGATCAGAGAAATAATGGTAAACATTGATGAAACTGTATTGATACATAATAATTTTTTTTTAATTTTCTGTTGAGAATGTACAAGGACAGAATTTGTTTTTATCAGTCTAATAAAAAGAATGAGCCCCTTATGGTGTTCTCAGCTGACATGACTCCTGACGTTTTTGCTGCCAAAAAAAGATCACTGGATGCAGTAAAATCAGCAGGAGCCATTTGAAGAAACGTCAAGAAAATTTAGATTATGCACTTAATGACAATTTTGTGATGCCCCAGAGCTCTGCTAATCATGAGAGTCAACAACAATGCCTGATGTTGTCTTAACATTTTTTACAGCATTGTGTAATATCAGCAAAGCAAAACTGTTACAAACTAACATTTTTGAGCGGAACAGAAGCCGATAACATGTATGATGGCTTTGAATATATAAGAGAAGAAGTGAAAGACAGTCCCATGAAACTACAGATTTATCGCTGCACATGTACTGTCTTTTCCAAATCATGTTTTATGAATTACATCTAGGCAAAAAGAAAACTCTGTTACACATGATGACTGCCCACACAATCTATGACAAGTGCAAACATAGGGAGCTAATCACTATAATGAATAGGTTTAGTTATCAACAAGTTATAATGTCATAGTACAGAGCAGGAACTTGTTAGTAGTTCATGCTGTAAAATCATGTGAATCTGACACCACTCCACTCCCCAGTAGCTTTATCAGGAAAGGATTTACAATTACTGCTCTTGATCATTTTGATTTTGATGACAGCTCTTCTTTGTCTAGAACATCCAGCACACATGATACTGCCATTGTGCTTTTTACAGGACTGTACCAATGAAGCAGCTGCTGGAAAACTAGCTGTGCCATATGTAGGCATTAACAAAGGAAGCTGCAAACTTATAACCTAACTGCCTTGCCAACGTGTGCAAAATCATTTCAAGCGTCAAAACGTCCCAGTCTACCAGAACGTTTCAAAGAGGATGAGGACGTGGACCTCCTTCTACCTGATACTGCGGTCCACGATGCTGATTCAATTGGATTTATCATATCGCTAATTCGGTGTGGAATGAAGGATGAAGAAAAGCCAGTTCCTCCGAGGGCTGGAATTTATGCTCTGCTCTCCCAGTATACCATCCCACTGAAGAAGGTTGGGTTTTTACCAGTAATACCATCGCCAGTCACAAACTATACAACAGTATACATAACTCTAAGAAATGTGCATGCTCAGCTTGAAGACAGCCTATACTGCTAATTTTCTTCGATGAAGGTGTTTAGCTGACATTTTTATGAGCAGTCCAGTAGAATTTGATGATCTTTATCCAATGATGGACTTTTCCATGTGACGAAAGCTGTGTTGTGGTGTGCAGGAAATTCTCAGTGGATATGGCATAGACGATGCACTAATAATAATTTTTTATAAATCTGTTTATTGTTAATTGACAGGGTAAATACAACGCGTATCATTCAGTTGCCATCATCCATCACATGTTTTACAGCTTTTAGTACATATATAGCTGATCCATACATTCACACATATTACATGTATCTTTTGCCTTTTCCCAGGGATACTCCTTCCCATCAGCCTGTGTCCCTCGGTCCACCCCAAATGGATTTCCACATGGGTTTCCTCAGAAGTCGTTCCACTTGCCCCAGATCTGTTCCCATTTCCTGGGACATCCCTGACTCACATATACTCTTTTCTCCGCTATCAAGCACCAGTCAAGATCTGTTGTCCAGTCTTGAGGGTCCGGTGCCTCTGACGCGCCTTACCTCTTTGCTATATCCCGCTTGGCTAATGTTAGGCCCAGTGTTACCCAGGTGTATTCCCTGGCCCAAGGTCAGTTGACTCTCATACATGTAGTAGGCTCCATTTCAGGGACTGAGACATTTTTACTCCTGTGACCCCACTCATACAACATACGATGACAGTCCAGTATTGCTGTATAGGAGGACCCTCCCATATAGTGTGATAGTATGTACTGCCTATCCACATCGCCATCTACATTTAGAGTCTTTTCCTCTCCCCATTTTAACCGGAGTGTTGCAGGAATAGTCGGTCCTAGGCAGCACCTTCAATTGAATCAAGTGAAATCTCGACGAAATTTACACCTTCTCCAGGAGATGCCAGTGGCTCTTGCCAGTCGATATCTCCCAGCTCCCCCATATATGATTGCCACTGCTCCCACAGTGTAAGGAGGGGGTCAGGGAAATTATTCACCAGTTTTTGATAAGCCATGGAAATTGCTTTCCAACGCATGTGGTCCGTGAGGATTCTGTCCTCGAGCAGGGATGATTCAGGGGGTTCCGTACCTTTCGGGATTGCCGCTTGCAGTGCAAGTCTAATCTGGAAGTAGCTGTACTTCTCTGTTTCAGTCAGTTTATATTCTTGCTGCAGTGCTGTTAAGAGTTTTACTCCGCCTCCTACCCACAAGTCGCCAACTTGGGAAATACCTATTAGGTCCCACTTATCGAAACCAGAGATTCTCCGCCAAAGTATCTAAACTTTTCTGTCTCCCATAGTGGAGTGTATTGTGTTATTTTGCCTCCCCATCCCATGTGCCTCAGGATTATGTGCCATAGTTGAACGGTAATATGCATGGGGCCTGCGAGTGACTGGTGCTGGGGGGATGTAGAGCGCTTTAGAGTAGCCCCCTTTGCCTAGGACATATTTATCCATTCTATAGGCTGGCTTGTATGGCGGCTGGTGTATCATTGATTGATGGCTACTAGTTGTACGGCCCAGTAGTATCTCTGAATATCCATCAATGCAATGCCCCTGTCAGACGATACACTTATTGAGGCTGAACTCTTTGGAAGCAAAACGGTCCAGTCAGTATTGAGCGAAACTCACTATTTGTGTTCATTACAAGGTATGCTCATCATATCTGAGGCTATAGAAACATTGCGTTGGAAGGCTTTCTAGGAACATGAATGACAATGTAGGTTGTGCATATCTTATCTCAGAAGTGAACATGGCACAGGGTGAACTTCATTCAAAAGACATAATGCAACGCCAGGCAATGTTCAATACACTCAGTACAAAATCAGAAAACCTGTAAACCAAGTTTATAGAGTTTGTCAAAGAATGTGAAGAAAATCAGAGCTTTGCAAGTACTGGGGAAATGTTTTACACAGGATAGCTCAAGTGAAAAACTTGGGACATGCTGAATAGGAATGTGATTGGGAGCTGCACGTGAAGTTCAAATTCAATTGCATAACCTATCTGAGATATGGGTCCTGGTATTTGGAAAGAGGGAAGAAGCTAGAGGAGGAAAAACCATACCTCTACAGAAAATTAATCCAAAGTCATTTTGTGGTGATAGACTGAGAGGGAAGGTTGAATCATGTGGCTCCAGAAATAAAATTGGAACAGACGATCTAGAGATCACAGAAAAGCTCCAAAGGAATTGTTGGTCAGGGACTTAGAAGTGAATATGTTGCTCAATGGCAGCTAGTTTACCATGAAGTCCTTTCTATTCACTATGTTTTCAGAGAGAGGACACATTCAAAATAATGGACCATTGTGAAACTGTTCCTCACCATGAACTTGTGGGATAGAGAGGGGAATGTTTTAATAAACATGTTGACAGCCTTCTTTATTTCATACAGCAGCAAGAAAACCCCTTTTAAATCACTGAGCCTGTGCGCCTAAACAACTTTGTGACCAAACAATATGTGACCAACGATATGAAGACACATCTACTAGCAGGCCTGGAACATGGATCGAAACTATATGCTGAACTGAAGCAGGAGATATTTCTATTAAAAGAGAAGAAGTTATTTGATATAATCACTACAGCTAAACTTCCACGCTTTAATTTCCATAGTAAGAAACAACTTTGACACGCACATAGAGAGAAAGATGTAGCAAAAGAAAGGGGTGAATTTATCAAGGGCATTCTGTCGCATAATTTTCTTCCAACAAACACATTATTTGATGGAGATGCTGCAACCAAAACAGTGAAGCACAAACTTGTACAAGAGCTCGAAAAAAAACTTTCACCTGAAGAATTTCAAGTTGAAAAGATGTCCTCATTGAAAACTGCTGTTGTTGTGGACTATATGTCACAGTTGCGAATGGTCAAGATTTTGTCCATGCAAAACTTTTTTAAGAGGTCGTTTAGCTTGTTCTACAGATATCAAAGTCAGTGTGCACCTTGCAAGAACTGCACATTGCCTTTGACAGTTATCTTGAACTATCTGTCAAAGAATGTGAGAGAATCAGACAAAAGTCTACAAGTGGAACAATTGACTTTGCCTGCATCAACAGTGCGACACCTTTACCTGTACAACTTGATAAATTATCATCCTCAACATCGAACAAGATGAACTTGGAGATGTTAACTTGCCAAAACATTGCTGATGAATCAGTGAACAGTGAATTTCCAATTATTGCAAGTGGAATGCATACCAATGAGAAGTTAGTGCCTGCAGAGATTAATTCAAAAGATACAGGCCATATTGTTCAAGAACTTAACTGCAAATTGGAGGAAGCTGACCTTCGCATTGTGCCACATGTTGAGTTGGCTGTTCTAAATGGTTCAACTTGAGTCATTGTACTGTCAAATGACACAGGTGTTATTATTGTGCTACTTAGATTTGTTCCAATGTTCATAAGTCAAGATTGTCAGAATTATGGATACATTATGAAACAGGCAAGAGAAGGCACTTAATTCTGTTTCATATTCTGTACAAGAAACTTGACTCCCAGATGCCCAGTGTTCTTATCAAGGCAGGTATTCTTGATGGATGATGACACTATGAGAAAAATTGGAATTAAGCTTGGAGCATTACCTGCTGAACTTGTGAAGTTTTTAAAAGGATTTGCTGAGAGAGAAGAAGAATGTGACTTTAAAGACATAGAAAAGTACCTTGTGCATGTGTGGAACACGAGTTCTGACTGTCAAACATTTGACGCTCTTTGATACAGTCAGCTCAAGAGATCAGTCCTGCTAAGTGACCTTCCACCAATGTCATATTCTGTGCGTGACACATTATAAGAGCGTTCTACTTGATCAGAAGATGTGTAAATGTTTTGGATCATGCATATGCAGATAAAGATCCATGTGAATTTGCTTAGGAAGAAATTGATGGGGTGCTAAAACCTACGAAATTTCTAAAGCCTCTACCCACGGAAATTAAACATACAGGTACTTGCAAAACCTATGCTACAAAAAGGTGTCCCTGTCGATATGCTCTTCTCAAATGTTCGCTGTATACAATGAGGAGGGACATGGGGGCCTTTTATCCACTCACCCAGGAGTAGGAGGTCCAGCATAAACAAAGGCCCAAACAAACATTTATCAAAAAGGGTTTATGCCGTTCCTCTTGTGTCAGAGAATGCAGAGTCAGAAAAGACAGGAATCCCAGGTGTCCCAATTAGGGTCAGTATAGGGAATCCATATGTTGGATAGAAATGCCCTCACACACCCTTACAGGTGTCATGCTTCATCATCTGGGCTGCTCCTCGTTGGGGCGGCGGTACAATTCCCAACGTGTTCCCTATGGTAGGGGCTCTCTATCGGAGATCTTTTTATCCAACAGCTGTGTGGTGAAGTGCAGGTGTGGGGCCAGTATTGTGTAGATGTGGTGAGGTGAGTTAAAATAGGATTGGAAGTACAGAGGAGAACAGACTTTATTCTGGGGCCCTACTACCCTTACAAAAAACAAAAAACAAGGCACTAGCCCGAGTTTAATGTCTTGTGTAATGTGTCCTTGTCTAGGAGGTGTTGGTTGGCATGTTTCTCGCTGCTGGATCAGTATCCACATGATTCTTCAGGACCTAAATTTAATTACTATCTACACCTAAACTTTTTGGTATACTTTCTACTCACGGTAAGCTTATCTAATACTCTATGTATGTACCTGTTGCAACCTGGATCTACCCTATTCAGTAAATTCCCCAGGCGTCAACAGTACTCGGTGGGATACGCATAATGCTTGGCTCCTATGTGTATTGGAGGTTCCAGCCCATTACGCTGAGATCTCGACCTGCCCTCTCGACCAGGTCAAATGTTCAACATTCTCCAAATGTACCATGCTTGATTGACGAAACAAATAAATAAAGTGAACTATGAAAATGTATCTAAAATAGGAGTGATAAACATTATTTCTTTTCATATTCAGATCATAAACATTGTTTGGTGTGTATATAAAATGATTAAAAACTCTTATTTTTCGTTTCATTTCTATATTCTTCCTTTATTGTAGCTGCCATTTTGGAAAATGGCAGATGGGTTGCTCTGGGAAGTTATTTTCTGTAACTACAAGACTACTTGACCCTCAAAATCTATGTTTTGACATCAAAATGAAGTATATAGGTCTCATGGTTCCTGAAATATTACATCATCACAGCAACACATCTGCCATTTTTAACAATGTCAGTGTTATTTTGCTGGATTAACCCTGGAATTTGGGGATGGGGAGATGATAAACCCCCCACAAGTGTTATTGATCTGATGCTGTAGCTATTACCTAACACATAATAAAAAAAGAGGCTCCTGTCCCATCAGTGAAGAACCTTCTTCCAGGCTTCATTTTTTGGCAATGAGGTTTTGAAAAAACCTATGTGGATATGCAGGAAACTGGTGATATTGATGGAGCTGTTTCTCTAAGAGGAGAATAGACATCTGGAGTTGCAGAAAGAAGAGTTCTGAGCAGCTCACACTCAGATCGGCCGGGAAGTAACATTAGAATGTGTCACTGAGTATGGAAAGCCCACCAGTAAGGAAGGTTAGCATTGGGGTTGGCTCTTTCCTAGGGGATTCTTGCTCTACATCCACATAAATGCTAGGTACACTTAGGTATACTTTGGTAGGGTTAGCATCTCAGGAGTACGCTTGGTTAGTGTCATGTTTATATGCCTGCATATATTCACAGTTTTAGCACCATGTTTGAACTCTCCCCTTTATTTACTCTGTTGGTGCAAGTTTACCTTTGTTTCTATCTAAAGATTGTCACAGCAAACAAGTTTTACACTAGCATGACGTTGGTTCAATAAATGCTTATTGAAAACGTCCCCAAGGTTTATTCTGTGCATCTCTCGGAGACTAAGTGAGCACAAGTGACTGAGCAAAAAGTACTACACTGTTTCCATGATCACTTAGGGGTTTAGAGTTGTCATGTTCAGTGGTTGCCAGACACTATTTGCTCCTTGTGAGGGTTGTAGGCTTATAGTGGTACTGTGAGCTAGCTAATCTATAGGTTGACATATCCTGTGGGGGTGTCCGGAATCAGTAAAGACACCAACCCCTTAGTTTATGTTATCCAAACAATTCGTAGATCCTGCAGATTTGTAAGAACTACACAACATCTGAGTTTGCTTAAAGGTATATATGACATTAGAAATCAGGTTCTGTAGCACCAGGTTCTGTAGCACCAGTAAGGAAGATGAGCATAGGGAAGATATCAGCAATCTAGATGGCAGAGGCGTATGTAGTCTCACTGTTAGGCATAAAGGAAGCAGCTAATGTATTTCCTGCATTATGCAGAAGCTGCTGAAACTGGGAGAGTGTTCCAGGAAATGTAGCATGATGCAGTTTTCTACATTGCACCAGCACAGAGGGGGTCTTTGCACTTGTTTTGATGTCTTTAGCACAGACTTTAGCTTGAAAAATCTGAAGTAATACATGTTTTGCTGACAGCAGTACTTGGAAACAGAGGTTATTACTGCTCTGTATTTCCAAACTCTGCTGCCAACATGCATTAACTCAGAGATTTATCAAGGTAATGTAAGTGCAGAAGATACCAAAAAGAATAGCACAGACCTCTTTTGTACTGGTGGGGCACAGAAAATTGCATTATGATGGGTTTCCTGGCCATCTGTTAACTCTACTGAATGACTTCAGTTCAAGAGAATGGATTGGTCTGTCAGAATGTGTGCCTTTAGACTAAAACAATTATTTGTGGCTAAACCCATGAATCACTTTTGCCCCTACAGTGTGAAGTGCCATTTACACTGTTTCACTGTGACTGTTTTTATCCATTGGATAGTTGCTGTTTGAAAGTGAACAGTTCACATTGCATGGATGTCTGATAGAATATAGATGACAAAGATATTGTATGAACAGAATATGATATGTTTTTATCGAATAAAGCAATTCAACACATGTATGAACAGAATATTGTGTCAAAAATATTGAGGAGAAAATCATTGAGAAGGTAAGTGCAAATAGGTACGTATAGATTCACTATTCTTAACTCGACATCTATGTACCTTCAAGATATATCGAGTAAAAATGCGCATATGTAGAGATACGTATATTAAAACTTAACTTTCCCATAGAAACTTATCTTCACTAGATTTTTGTTTTCAATATTCTAGACACAATAATTTGTCCATGTGATATGTGTTCTTCTAATGTTTGCCCAAACACCCACTCCACTTACAAACTATATTCTGTAACAGGCATGCCACTCAGGGAGTGTGGAGCAAGAGTGGGGAATGTGTGCAACACTCGCATTCCTGACAGGAAGCAAATTAATGTTGTCAACTCCACCATCAGCCCAGCACGTGTCTTGCTTTGATGTGGTGGTGCGATTTTAATTATGGGACCACTATTCACAGGAGCTCTCCCATTTTGGGGTCAATAAAGGACCTTCTGACATCAGCAATCAGAGCATAAGGGGTTAACAGGCACATGCATCAACCTTTTTTACAGGCGCAAACAGTGCGATTCGCAAAAATGGGCAGTTTACCCCCACAAAAAGGGCTTTTGCGATGCAGGGTTAAGGCACTCGCAACTTAAGAAATCCCAATTTATTAATTATGTTTACTTAAATTGCAATTACATTTAAGGATTCGCAATTTGCAATTCCTTAAATGCAATGCAAGGCCCACTTTAAAATAGCGATTTTGCTATTTGGGGCTGCAAATTAAACTGGTCGGTAATTTTCACGTTGCGCACACACATGCCCTTGTTGAGAAATGCGACGGCAGCAGCTCCGATGGCGGCGCCCTTCTCTTGGGATGCGAGGCGCTTTCCTCGATGCGGTGCAATGCAACAGTTCTAGCAGCGATACCCTTGTTCAGAAGTGTGATGGCAAGCAACAGCGAGGGCGACACACTTCTTCCTCATTGCGAGACTCTACTCTCGATGCGGTGCAGTGTGACAACTCCAGCAGCAACACCCTTGTTCAGAAGTGCGACGGCAGGCAGCAGCGATGGCGACACGCTTCCTCTTTGTTGCGAGACACTCTCTCGATGCGGTTCAGTGCGACAACTCCAGCGGCGACACCCTTGTTCAGAAGTGCAACGGCAGTAGCAGCGACGGCGACACGCTTCTTCTTCGTTGAGTCTCGCTTCCAGCTATTTGCGACATGCAGTCCCTCAGAAGGCCCAAAACAACAGAAGGTACTTCCAAAAGAACTCTGGGGAGCTGGGGGTTGAAGGCTGTTGTCCCTGAGGCTCCAGCAGGAGGCAAGCTCTTTTCCAAGCCCTTGGAGATCCTTCAAAAGTTGAAAGTAAAGAACATAAAGTTCTTTCTTCTCTCTTTGGCAGTCAGGCAACCACTGCAGGCCAATCCCCTAAGCAGCACTTCAGCTTAGGAATAGTCTTGCCTCAGTTTCTTCAGGTTCTTCTCCTCAGCAGAGGTTTCTTCTTGTAGTCCAAAAGTGATCGAATTTCTTGGGATCAGGGACCCAATAATTATACCTCAAAATCCTTTGTTCTCTGAGGGGAGAGGGGCCTTTACCTAGTCCAAACCAGTTCTGGAGCACTCTGTTGACAAGACTCCTTCTTTCCTTTCACAGTGCAGGGCAGAAACATCAGACGCCCCACAGGAGGTGGAGCCAGAATTGTGGAAGGCAAGCACAGCCACGGAGCACTTTGTTGACAGGATTCCTTCTCTTCTTTCACTGTGCAGGGCAGAGACATCAGCCGCACACCAGGAGGTGGAGCCAGCATTGTGGAAGGCGGGCATAGCCCTATTCAAGGTTCAGGTGCAACTCCTCCCTTCCATCTAGATGCAGATCTCTCTTATTCACCACTGGGCTGGCTCATCCTGTCTCTTGGAATCCCCAGCCCTGTCACTCACAAATCCCAGACAAAGGAATACACAACCTAGCAGAGGCAAGCTTGAAAGGTTTGGCAAGAAAATACCTACTTCCTAAACGTGGTATTTTCAAACACTGAATGTTAAAACCAACTTCACTAAAAGATGTATTTTATCATTCTGAGTTGAGGCATACTAAACTCAAATTTCTGCTATGTTCTCTGAGTCGGTTAGGATTATAAAATGTAATAATTCTAACAGCCCATTCTGGCCTATGGAGAAAAGGTAGCCTTGCAATAGTGAAAAAAGAAAATGGCTGTAATTCACTATTAGGACATGCCACACACCAGGGCATGTCCTACCTTATACTTACAATGCACCCTGCCCTTGGGCCTACCATAGGGGTGTCTGATATGAAGAAAATGGAAGGTTTAGGGACTGGCAAGTGGGTGCACTTGCTGAGTCTGCATGGCAGTACCAGACTGCACTATGCTCAAGAAAAGGGTTTTTAGGTTAGGGATCTCTCCAGGCGCTCAGCTAATATACGACAAAAAGTACAATCTCACAAAATGGTATGTATGGTGCAGCTAGGTAAGGGGATAGGCCCTATAACCCCTCCATTCAGTGTAGGCAAACATCCTACACAGGACAAACAACGACCAAGCACCTAGGCACACAAAAAAGAAAATCAAGTCAATGTGGACACTAGTGTAGATAGAGACAAAGGGTATTCTCCAGATGGAAGGAACAATCTTGAAATGATGCAGGTGTAAAGTTCAGTCCTTTAATTCCTTGTCAGATTCAATAAATGGCGAACAAGCCAGCCGACACTTGTTTCGTCGCTATTGGGAGAATTGCTCCGCGACTTCTTCAGGGTTGTGAAAGCACAAATTAGTTCAAGGTAGTCGCGCAGCCGGTGATAATTCCAACCCACCCGCGCTGGGTCAGTCAAGACAAAAAACAGGATTCTTCAGGTTCATCAGTAGTGCAGTAAGGTCAAAGAGCAGTCCGCAAGTGTCAGTCAGGTGCGATACTACCACTTGCATAAATGTTTCAGAGATGCTATACGTCGAGGAAGAGTGCAGGGTATTACCAATGCTTGGGATCCAGTTTGTCACGAAAGAATTCAATCTTACTTTAAGAGAACACCAACACAGCCCCCACGACGGATCCAAGTTCCAGGTAGCTCCTCGACATATAGCATCTCTGAAACATTTACGCAAGTGGTACTATCGCACCCGACTGACGCTTGCGGACTACGACAATTCTGATGCCAAACATTTCCTGCACGATGTGAAGTTCAAATGGAGATTGGATACTTGTTCATATGTAGCCTGTGTATGATGTCTGGTTTACTGCGGTTGGTTTATGGGGAGGCTGAATTACCTTCCTTCGCGCACATAATGTTAGATGTGATGTATGTATTGAGATTGCATATAAGACCTATCTTAGTGCAATTAAAGTTATCATTCTAGTCTGTATTAACTTGAATGTGATGCTAGCATGTTGCAAATGTGGTTGTTGTTTAGATTACGAAGGATAGAACTTTGCGTGCAGGATAGGGCTCAGTTGCAGTATATGCTGCTTATATGAAAAGTGTAAGAAAGTGGCTCTGTATATACTGGACCCAAGTAAGGTACAGTGTGCACTGAGCCCACAGTCCCCAGAGGTTTGGCAGAGGCTAAAGTTAGATTTAACCTTACTCTCTAAAGTGGTAGCTTGGTCGAGCAGTAAGGCATTATCAGTGGACAGTGTAAAGCATTTGTTGTACACACCCAGTCAGCAAATGGTCTCACACACTCAAGAACTGAACTCCATGCCAATTGTTTTGTATCAAAAGATATAGTTGTTTTATTTTAGAATCAACAAGGTATCAAAATATACTTTCTCAGAATGAAATACTTTAGTTAAATACTTTTTCAAATAGGCAATAGACTTTTTGATTACAATAGTTACAGTTGTTGCAATAGGCAACACAATTTCAAACACATTGCAACATTGAGCTCAATGGGAATTTCTAGTTACATGCAATTAGTTACTTTGTAGATTACTTTTCTAACCTCAGGACTGGATCCTAGATTCAGTCCTGGGACACATCCTGTAAACAGTTAATTAAAAGCGTTTTAGTTACAGTAGTGATGTTTAAGGAATATTATTGTATTTTAAAAGTTGACAGAAACTTTTTCAGGTGAGATTACCAATGTTGCCCGTCTGCTCTCCATGTACAATCTGGAGCAGGCTATCTATAGAACAAAGGTGCGGAAAAAAAGAGCCCTAGGAGGGAAAATTTGGGCGCCTGTTCAAAGGTGTATTGCGGGAGAAGTGGGTTAGCTTTGCTTATGGTTACTCATGCTACTATGACTGATATGGGAGTGTTACAAATCCTATTTAACTTTATTCTAAAATGATGTACTGTGTTGCATTTATTTTTCTGTTGATTTTATTTTATGTATGTTCTGTAATAAGGCGTATTGTGATTCTCTCTCTAAATGTCATGAATCTATGGCATAATGTCTGCAATCTGTCCTGCTTGTAACAATATACTGGGGAAAAAATCCAATAAAATAAAAAAAATAAAAAAGAGATTACCAATGTTATCCTCTGGAAGGAAATTCAATTTGCAGGTAAAGTAGGTTTGTGTTACTTTTGTAATCCAGTGCTGGGCTCCTAGGTTCAGCACTGGGACATCTATCTAAAACAGGCAAGTAATTACGTTTTTATTGCCGGCACGATTTTTAAAGAATATTTGTAAGTTTCAAAATCGAAACTTAGAAGCTTTTTCAGCAAAAAGCAGGCAATGGTATCCTACGGAAGGAAGTTCAAGTTACTGGTAAGTACGGTTAAAATTACGTTTCAGGGTCAGTGCTGGACTAACAGATGCAGCACTGGGTTTTCTCCTGATAACAGGTGAGTAAATTGGAATTCGTTGTTCAGCTGATTTTAGATGAATATTTTAAAGTCTCAAAACCCCACACTTAGAAGGATTTTCAAGTGAAACTAGTCTATGTTACCCTATGGAAGAAAAGTGAGTTATCAGCTTTTGGGTAAGTACTCGACTGGCAGAGTTAAGGTTCTGGGCATAGACTCAGGGGTCTCCCAGGGTCAGGTAGGTACAGTTGGTACACCCTCAGCGGCACAGGGGCAGCCGTTGTGCAGAGGTTAGGCACATTGTCATCCAATGAGAGGCAAGGGGCCTTCGGTTGGTAGCTGCTGGCTAGCAGGCCATGCAGCTGTGGGAGCTGGGCTCCTGGTCACTTGCTCAGGGTAAATGGGAAAGTAGGTTAGGACCAAGGTTGCAGTGCTAGGGGCACTCTGGCGGCTGAGTGCAGGGTGCTTTTGAGCCGTCGGGCGCTCAATGTTATTCAAAGTAGATCTTGAAAAGGGAACAAAGGCTGCAGGCTCGAGGACGGAGATTCTTCCGGAGCGACCAACACTTCGAAAGGTAAGTTGGGATCTTGGATGATAGGTAGGCACCCAGGAGTTGGGCACAGGGGACGTGGGGCGCCGGGCCAGGGGTGTCTTTTGACACCCCTGGCACATGTCTGCTGTGTGGCAGCCTAGGCAGCCTCTCAGTCAGGACACTGGTAGTTGGTTAGGTTTCAGGGGGCATCTCTGAGATGCCCTCTGTAGTGCTTTTTACATTAAATCCCACACTGGCATCAGCGTGGGTTTAATGTGCTGAGAAGTTTGCTACCAAACTTCTCAGTCTTCAGTGTAGCCATTATGGTGCTGTGGAGTTCATAATGACAACCTCCCAGCACCATACACTCTTAATGGCATCACTGCACTTGCAGTGCCCAGGAATGGCCCTGGGTACTGTAGGGGCACAGGGCTCATGCTCCTCTGCCCATACCACTGGCATAGGGCACCCAGCTAGTGCGGTGACTGATGAATGCCAGGGCAGTGGGTTTGTGGACATGGCACACAGAAATGTGTATGAGCTGTGTGGGGCAGACGAATCTGTGCCAACGGATGCCCCACATAGCTCATATAGAGATTAAGCACTTATAGAAAAAGTACTTGGATGGAGTAGATAGCTATGGAAATGGAATAAAATACTGGAAATAATCTTAATCAAACACGACTGCACTGAAGAACCCGAACTCACACAGGGATGTGTGCCATGTCGACTATCTGTTTAGTTCTGTGCCAAGACACTCAGCCTGCCAAGGCAGTGTATGGGTGTCAGAGTATAGGGCCCCTAAGGGTGGCTGTTGGAAATAGCCCTCTTTGCAGGGTTATCCCCAAACGTTTTGCTTCTTCCTCCCTTATTTTTCCGGACACGTGGCTGTTGGCAATAGGACTCTGGGCACTTTACCTCTGCTGATCCGTGCTAAAGTGCATAGGCTCTCTGTATAAATTATAAATGTGATTGGATATACCTGATTGGCATATTTGTGTTAATAAGAAGTTCCTAGTAAAGTGCACTAAGTGTGCCACTGCCAGGGCTGGTAATTCAAATGCTACTAGTGGGCCTGCAGCACTTGTTGTGACACCCACACGCGCAGCCCTAAAATGGTGTCTCAGGCCTGCCACCGCAGTGTCTGTGTGCAGTCCGCGAACTGCCGTGTCATCCTGGTCAGTGTCCCCACTGACCGGGCCTAACCCTTCCCTTTCGGTGCACATTGGTCCCCCCTATGGAAGGTCCAAGGTACCCCCTGGGCAGGGTGCAGTGTATGTGAAAGGTAGAGCAGGTGCATGTGCAAGTGGCATGCTCTGGTAGTGAATTACAGCCATTTTCGTTTTTCACTATTGTAAGGCTATCTTGCTCCATAGGCTATCATGGGGAGGCTGGCTACAGTGGCTACCAGCCTATCTTCCCATAGGAGCAAGGTAGGACATAAAAGTCTAGTATCCCTGAACTCAGAATTTAATAACACATATTTTAGGAAAGGTGGTTTTTAAATCCTGTGTTTGAGAACCACACTTTTAGAAAGTTGCTGTTCTCTTGTCTGACCTTTCTGTGTGCCTTGGCCTGTTTGTGAATTGACTACTTGGTTTGAGAGTGACCGGGGCTGGGGAGTCCCCAGGAGGTTGGCTGAGTCAGCCCTAGGGTGAATGACTGCATCTGCATCTTGAGTGGTGGGACGGGATAGCACCTTGGCCTGAATAGGGCTGTGCCTGCCTTCCACAATGCCGGCTCCACCTCCTGCTGGGCTGCGATGACCCTGCCCCTCACTCTGAAAGGAAAGGAGAAGCCAGGAAAACAAAGTGCTCAAGGAACACCCAGAACTGGTTCAGACCGGGCTCTGAGCCCTCTTGCACAAAGGGAACAAAGACATTTAGGGGTATAGGTATAGGACCCCTGACTACAGAAAATTAGATCATCCTGGAATCAAGAAGGAACCTCTGCCAAGGAGAAAGCTGAAACTGAAGAGGGAAGACTGTCCTGCTGTTGCTGTGCTGGATTGCCCTGCTGTTGCTTTGCTGCCAAGTAGAGGGGAAGGACTTTGCTTTGTGCTGTGTCCCCTTGCTTGATGGAATCTCCAAGGGCCTGAGAGAGAGCTGGCTCCCTGTTTTGAAGGCCCAGGAACAAAAGAACTTCACCCCCCAGCTTCCCTGAGCTCTCCTGAGAGAGTTCTGTCCTTCCTGGAGTGTGTGGCCCATGTGTGGCACCTCTGGAAGTTGTACCTGTGTTGGAAAGCTGGAAACCAAGATTTGAGAGACTTTGCAACAGAAAAGTTAGCGCATTGCTCACTTGCGGGCCGCATCACGTCGCATCACGTCGCTGCGAACATCGTCGCAGAGCCATCGCATCGAGAGCTGCGAAAGAGAGATCGCTGCTGGACCGCGCATTGTCGCCACGGAGATCGTCGCAGCCCTACGAGATCATCGCATCGTGCCTTTGCGAGAAAAAACTTCCTACAGAACCTACGCACCGGAATCCATACAAATGGCCTTCTTCCCCATACAGACTGGACTCGTCGCAACACGCCCGTTGCTGCAGCGGGGTTGTCGCATCGCCTCCCCAAGGTCTCAGGAGCAACGCATCGATTGTTTTCCACCGCACCAGCTTCTGCTTTTTGGAACTTTGTCGTAACTAAAGGTATTGTTGGCTAAACGTGGCGCAACGGTGAACTTTTCAAGCAACTGTGAATTATTTCAATGCTAACATTAAGAACTATTTTGAAACCATATTCTTGAACTGTGTATGTTGGCTTTTTGTTGTTTTGGTCTTGTGTAGTTTAGATTAAATACCTTTATTTTTATAAACTGTTGTGGAGTCAGTGTGTGGTGTTTTCACTGTGTTACTGTGAGTTTTGGTACAAATACTTTACACATTGTCTCTGAATAGCCTTGGCTGCTTGTGCCAAGCTACCAAGGGGGTGAGCAGGGGTTATCTCGGAGAGTTTCCTCCTTACCCTGACTAGAAGCAAGGGTCCCGATTTGTCACAAGTACCAACCTGTGCCAACTAGAGACCCCCAGTTCTAACATTGTTGGTCAGCGGTGGGATTTGAACTTGTATTTGTGTTGTGTTTCTATCTAGGACCCTAATTAGATATTCCCGATTTATGCCCGTATATGGTTATAATAAATAGTATCCTTATAAAGGCATAAGAATCATATCCATATTTAGTAATATCCCATGCAGTCCAAATACGGCAAGGCTACTCCCCTAGACTCCTAGAAAGTACAACGCGTTCTTTAAACAAACCAAGCCTCCAGCAGCCCGGGAATTCCCCCTGCTTTTGTTTTGATTTGCACAAGAACTCCTGGAGTCCAGAAAGAACTGTTAGTTCTTAGTGACGTCTTATGTCCAACCTTACGTCAAATTCGGCACCTTTCGGGTATAAATATACCAACGTTGCCTTAAGCAAACACACGGTGGTTTGGATCAGAGCGGCTATCTACTTGCCCGACGCCCAGCTGATGCGAGAGCCGAAGGAAGCCGACCCTCCCTTGACACACTGAGAGAGACGCTGTCTTTTCTCTTGCCGAGAAATCCAGCTCCGGTGTTTCCAGTCACCCTTGCGGGGTGCTGGGAGATCGAGTCCTGAGACACGAGATACAAGACTTCCTACATTCTAGAACCAAGGTACGGAGCTGACTAAACCCTTAAGAGAATACTTGATTCAGATTCTTGGCAAAAACTAAGCATGGGCTGAAAATTCGTTCCGCTCGAGGAATTTGCGGATTTTCAGCGATTTCGCGATCTACGAATCTCTCGAAATCACGGTAAAATCCGTGAGTCACGAAAATTAAACCTCAACAGGAAGCACTGACAGATATAAAAACAAGCATTTGCAATGCAATAGGTCTCGCATTAGGAAAGTTTGAGCTATTGGTCTTGTTTATTTATGTGTTGGTTTTGAAAATAGCTAAATTAATAGCTTTGTCATTTACAATGCCAATAGTTATACCTTTCGGAAATGTGACACCTATAGCATTTGTAATGCAACATGTTTTGTATTTACATGACTTGGCTGTATTGATATTACAAATTACAATGGTTTTTAATTTTTTTAAATAATTAATACTTAAATAAAAGTGACTTTAATTTATATTGGCAATAGATTAAACTTTTGTAAATAACTTTTGTGAAGATTATGTTCAGTATATTTTATTGTGACAAAAATCCAAGAACAGAAGTGAAATATTAACATCTTTTTGTGACATTTGTAATAAAGTTTGAAAGATTGAGAGAACATATTTGAACCAGTTGTTGTTGAATGGTTGCGCAGATTGATGCTGGGGTGGCGCTGCGTGGGGCTCTGGTGGTGGTGAGTGGTGCTGTGGTGATGCTGAGTGGTGCTGTGGTGGTGCTGAGAGATACTGGGATGGTGCTGAGTGATGCTGGGGTGGTGCTGTGGTGGTGCTGAGTGATGCTGTGGTGGTGCTGAGTGGTGCTGTCATAGTGCTGAGTGATAATGTGGTGGTGCTGAGTGATGCTGTGGTGGTGCTGAGTGATGCTGTGGTGGCGCTGAGTGGTGCTGTGGCGGTGCTGATTGGTGCTGTGGTAGTGCTGAGTGATGCTGTGGTGGTGCTGAGTAATGCTGTGGTGGTGCTGAGTGGTGCTGTGGTGGTGCTGAGTGATAATCAATCAATCAATCAATCAATGCATTTATATAGCGCACTACTCACCCAGAGGGTCTCAAGGCGCTAGGGGAGGGGAGTCCGCTACTGCTCGAACAGCCAGGTCTTGAGTTGCTTCCTGAAGGCGAGGTGGTCCTGGGTCAGGCGGAGGTGAGTCGGGAGGGAGATCCATGTTTTGGCGGCGAGGTAGGAGAAGGACCGTCCCCCTGTGGTGGCTCTCCGGATGCGGGGGACGGTGGCGAGGGCATGGCCGGTCGATCGAAGCTGGCGTTGGGAGCGTAGAAATTGAGGCGGCTGTTGAGGTATCCTGGGCCTTGGTTGTGTAGGGCTTTGTGTGCGTGGGTGAGGAGTCGGAAGGTGATTCTCTTGTTGACCGGGAGCCAGTGCAGGTCTCTCAGGTGTCCGGAGATGTGGCTGCGACGGGGGATGTCCAGGATGAGTCGTGCTGAGGCGTTCTGGATCCGCTGGAGTCTCTTCTGGAGTTTGGCGGTGGTTCCAGCGTAGAGGGAGTTGCCGTAGTCCAGACGGCTGGTGACGAGGACCTGGGTGACCGTCTTCCTGGTCTCGGTGGGGATCCACCGGAAGATATTACGTAGCATGCGCAGGATGCTGAAGCAAATGTGGTGGCGCTGAGTGATGCTGTGGTGGCGCTAAGTGATGCTGTAGTGGCGCTGAGTGGTGCTGTGGTGGTGCTTGTAGGAAGGTGGATACCTGACTATGGTTACCCCCAAACTTTTTGCCTGGTGTTTAGATGGTTTTTGACATAGTTGGCCTGGGATCCTGCTATTCAGGGCCCCAGGCTAATTGCTCTCTCCTTAAAATGGACTCCATGTACCTTAGGTACATACACAATTGGAATTGGTTCACCTTATTGGCCCCTGTAACAGTGTACCCTAGGTACCCAGGGCATAGGTGTTTCCAAGGCCTACCAGGGGCTGCAGCATGTATTGTGCCACCCCTGGCCTGGCCTCCATATTTGACACAACTGGCTGATCACTCAGCTGGGGTAAGTTGGTGTAATCACCTCTTACTTAGATATAGTATCCCAATATCTAACCTTAACTGGACACATGTTAACCTATCAGCCACTCCTATGGAAGGCCCCTGCAATCCTGGGGGCAGAGTGCGTGGTTACATGTGAGATGGTGCTCTAGCATGAGCTGAGCCTGTCTGCAGCTGTCGGGAACAACTCCCTTAGCTGTTCCGGGATATTGCCATACCATATACTCTTAAGTGCATTATAATCCTCGCGGTTATATGCTAACTTTGGATTGGCTTTATCAAAACCTGTTCTGTCAACGGGGATAGCATTCCACCCTTCTAGAGGGACACGACATGTACATAGCCTTAACCCGGGTTAAAGTTAACCAGAGCCTCAGCATCACAAAATGGATGCTGCCACCACAGACACAAGTCTGACCTCCTGCTGCTGGGAGTCCTTCCAGCGAGGAAGGCTTGGACAAAGGGTTTCCTGCCTTGGGAGGTGCGAGCACCACCCCAGACAGGGTTTTGTGTATTGGGTAGGACAGGGCTGAATAGATTGAGACATGCCCGGGGCACACAAGGTGTCCCCGTGCATAAGCCAGTCCAAACCGGTCCTGGGACTTTCCAGACCCAGGCCTGGCGAGGAGCTGGACAAAGGAAAGGGGTTGTAACCGCCCCCCTTCCTGGTCCCACCCAGAGGAGGGACCTAGCAGGTGATCCACCCCTCAGATTGCGAATAAGAGTGGGAGCAGTGGAGGGCGGAGCTAGCCGGCAAGCGAAATGGCTGCCTAGTTCCACAGCTCCTTCGTGCATCGCCCTAAATATCCTGAATAATCCTTCTCACGTAGCGTAATCTTGCAGAATCCAGGTCCCAGCCAACCCCCTAATCAGCGGGCACTCAGCGGTGGTTCCAGCGGTGCTGGGGTTCGTGAAGTGCGGCCAGGCGGGACGGAGCCCGCAACGCCGAGGGTCTGGGCCGCAAGCAGCGGGACCGAGTGAACGCACCATCCGGCTGGCGTCACCCGACGTGCGGCCACGGACTGCGCTAACTGCTGGTCCGGTGCCCCGCCCCCTCGCACTGCTGAGGTGAGAAAACCGGACGGTCCGCTGCCCTCCGACACGGCTCCGACGGCTGGATCCGACACAGCAAGACCCTAGAGGCGGCCTCCAGACCGCGGACGGACAAGGGAGGACGGAGAGGCGCGCGGTCCCCCCCTCCCCCCCCCTTGGCACAACAGAGGAGTCTGGGAGAGCCGCTGAGGCCCTCTGGTAGACTGATTTTGAGGCGCCTCCAGCCAAGGAGTGCATTGGGGAACACAACGAAGGGCATTGTCGAGGTGGATCCTCGCGGCGAGGAGGTCGCCCCCCTGAACTGCGCAGAGCCATTTCCTGGCGCCATAAGCGATGCACTGTGTGGCTCCGGATCCCACCTGGAGACTGTTGGAACGACACGCTCGAGTGGTGGGGGGGCCCCCCTTGAAATAACGTGTGCACAGGACTCCTGACCAGCGGTCCCCCCCCCGATCCTCGGTTGGACTGTATTGAGGCTTGGGCTTCAGGGTTAGAGCGGGACCACGGCGAGCGACGAGAGTGGAGAGGACTTTGTGACCTTCCCGCGTGCCGACCCACCCCACCCCCGGGTTGCGGCTTGGGGTTCCGGGGATACACGCCAGCGCTGAGACCCTGCCTTTCCTTGCGCTCTATACAACCTGGCAGACCTCCACACTCTGCGGCGCACAGCAGTCAATTGCTGGGAGACAATGGGCAAGGGGGACAGGACACAGAGCAAGCTGCCCTTCTCCCAAAAACGGCTGCTCCAACAAAGCCCGGCCACGGAGGACGGCCCCATGACACATACAGAGGTGGCTCGAAGCGACGACTTGGACATAAAGACTATGTTATTGTCCATGGAACAAGGAATACAGTCCAGTATATCGGCCCTTGGGTCCAAGATTGACGCCATGTCGTATAGGATGGACCGGATGGCGGAACGATTAGACAAGCATGCAGAAAGACACGACATGGCGGAAAGACGGATGATGGAGGTCGAGGAGGCTCAAACGAACCTGAACACGGCACAGAAGAAAATGGAAAGAATGATGCAGGTCCTGAGTGATAAGACGGAAGATTTGGAGGCGCGCTCGCGACGCTGCTATCTACGCATCACAGGCCTTCCGGAGAGCACCTCCACTGGTCCCATGGAACGCTTTGTGGAGGATCTCCTCACGAAACTACTGGGAGACGGAGTGTTCTCGTCCAAGTTCACGGTTGAGAGGGCCCACCGGTCGTTGGCCCCCAAGCCGCAGCCTGGTGCGCCACCGCTCCCTATCATAGCGAAACTCCTCAACTACGGGGATAGAGACACTGCGCTCCGCTTGGCGAGGGCCGAACAACACCTACAATATGAGGGATCCGCCATCTTGCTATATCCGGACTTTACAGCAAAAGTCCAAGAGGAGCAGAAACAGTTTATTCCCCACAAGAAGCGGCTCCGAGAGTTGGGTTTGGACTACGCCTTACTGTACCCAGCCAAACTCCGCGTCAATAAGGGTGGACACTCTCATATCTTCACAGACCCCAAGGCACTGCAACAGGCGATGAAGAGGTGGGCGAGGGAACAGAAATCGAACTCTGAAAAAACGCCCGAGGACGAAGAAGCCGACAGCCAACTAGATGAGCAAGACTGAACGCTGTCTCTGACAGCTTATACTCTATGCCTTTGAGATGGGGACTCTGGGACAGAGGTGTGCTGTTTCTTCATTCTGAAGGAGTGCTGGGGCGCTCGAGGACCTATGTGACCATTGCTGATCGCACAGATAAGTGGTATTGCTGGGGGGTGTGGGGGGGCGGGGGGGGACCACCTTGATGGGGATTTATGCTTCTACTGTCCTGGGGGCACGCTGCGGCCCGGTGCGAGAGCCCTGTCATTGGCCCCTTAAGGATAAGGAACCTGGACAGGGGACATGTGTGCAGGGTCTATTGGGACGAGGCGAGTATTGGACAATCCTCAGGGTTATGACTGCTGCGAAACTCTGGGGTGCTGTGCACGGCGGGAGCGGGTGGAGGGCCACACGAGCGGTCTGAGATGTGGGTGGAGACTATGTCACTCGGCTCCCTGCTGCCCTGCGCGTTTAGCACACTGTTTTGGTTGATGACCCTGGTTGGGGTGGGTCTGTTGGGAGGCGGGGGGGGGGGATGCTGTCGGACCAGGTTGGGGTGGGTCTGCTGTGGGTGCTGGGTCGGGTGTTTTGGAGTGGGTGGATTCTGGGGGTTTGCTGCTTTGGCGGTTACAGTGTTTGGGGGGGCTGGGGGGCACGAAAGGGAGGGGACTGTCCTTGAAACGTTCACTGCACCGCTCAGGTGACTCGGAGAATGCTGGTGATAATGCTGTACTGTGCTGTTGTATTGTCCTATGTCAACCCCAATGGCGGATGGCCAGGTAACGGCCTCGGCCTCCTCTGCCGATACCCTGAAGGTGTTAACTTGGAATGTTAGGGGTCAAAACGACCACAGAAAATTGAGGAAGGTACTCCACTACCTGCAAAGACACCAAGTAGATCTCGCCCTGATCCAGGAGACACATTTGCCTCTCAAGGGCAAGTTGCTACATCATAGGGGCCTGTTGGGTAGCTCCACTGCAGCGGGCTACACCACACATTCCAGAGGGGTGCTGACGTGGGTGAACCCTCGCTCCAAGCGGGTTCTGCGTCCGATTACTGCAGACACTGAGGGCCGTTATCTCATATCGAGATGTGAGGGGAAGGGGCACGCTTTAACTATAGTTAATGTGTATGGTCCGAATTATGACTCCCCGGACTTCTATACCCGGCTAGCTCAGAGTTGCAGGCAATACGCCTCCACCTCCATGCTCTGGGGGGGGACTTTAACCTGGTGCTGAACCCCGGATTAGATAGGTCTTCGGGCCCCATGCGAAAGCCTGTCGCGGCAGCGATGGCTCTTACAGTCGAGCTGTTGACCCTAGATATGGTCGATGTGTGGAGGTCTTGCAATGCGGGCAGGGACGGGTATACACACTACTCTTCCTTTCACGACATCCACACCAGAATCGACTATTGGCTGGCCTCTCATTCCATCACTAATCAAATTGTGGAGTGCACTGTGCTCGCACGAACCCTGTCCGACCACTCACCTATACTATTGACATTAGAGGCGCCGCAGCGTGGGATCCCCCCGTTTATCTGGTGCTTTCCGCCTTACGCCCTGCTAGACGACGCGTTCCGGGGAGAGGTGGCAGAAGAGATTGACCTCTTCTTCGAGAAGAACTTAGGCTCCGTGGAAGACTTCCATACTGTCTGGAAGGCATTCAAGGTTTTCATTCGCGGGGTGGTCATGGCCAAGCACTCCAGTGTACTGAAGGCTATTCGGCAGAGGCTTCATGCCTTGGAGTCTCAACTAGCCGTCTTGGAGGCGCGACTCCTTACAGACCCTGATCCCGCTGTGGCCGCCGATATACGGACTCTGGTCTCAGAATTTAATGAGGAGGCAGACAGGGAGGTATGTTTTATGGGGAAATATGCCTCGGCGAAGACCTATGGGGAAGCTGAACGCCCCAGCTCCCTCCTGGCCAGAATACTGCGCGAGGAAAAGAGCGCCCCCCCCCCCCCCGCTGACAGAATTTGATACCCCGGGAGGGTCCACGGCCACGACGGACGTGGACATCATCTCTGTTTTCCGTGACTACTACTCCGACTTATACGCTACCAAGTCCGCAGACCTGGAAACGGACATAGACGACTACCTAGAACATATACAATTACCGTTTCTGGCGCAGTCGGACAGAGAGTTTTTCATGGCGCCCATTCAGTCGGACGAGGTCTCTGAAGCCTTGGCTTCCATGCGGTCCCATAGCGCTCCCGGTGTCGATGGCCTGACAGTGGGGTTTTATAAGGCTTTCCACGAAAAACTCATCCCGCACTTGCTGTCTTAATTTGACGAAATAGGCGAAGAAAGCAGTATGCCGGAAACGATCAGGGAAGCCCAGTTGGTTACCATCTTGAAGCCGGGTAGACCCCCTAACCTTTGCAGTTCGTACAGACCGATATCCCTCCTAAATGTCGATGCGAAACTTTATGCCAAAGTGCTGGCCACCCGGCTATCCCTCATTGCTCCGGAGATAGTAGCCCCGGAGCAATAGTAGCTTCGTCCCGGGGCGGAACCTGTCCTATAATATTCGAACGGTGCTAGGTACGATGCAACACGTCCGTCAGGACGCGAAGGCGGTGGCCATCTTCCTGGACATGGAGAAGGCGTTCGACTCGGTCGAATGGCCATTCTTGATCCGGGTCCTCCGCCGTATGGGTCTGGGAGAGGAGTTTTTTCAGATGATTGGCGCTCTGTACTGGAAGCAGATAGCGAGGGTAAGACTTGGGGATCGGGTCTCGGAACCTTTTCCTATAAGCAGAGGAACGAGACAGGGATGCCCTCTGTCCCCCCTGCTGTATGCTCTAGTGGCGGAACCACTGGCGTGCGCTCTGCGAGAATACCATTGGTATCGGGGGGTTAGCTTCCCGTCCTACAAAATTTTCATCTCAACTTACGCAGATGACACGCTACTGTACGTTCGGAACCCGGAGTCGAACCTCGCCCCGGTTTTTAGGGAGGTGGTCCGTTTTGGTGCCCTCTCGGGTTTGCGAGTGAACTGGGAGAAATCAGCGGTGTTTTCTCTGACCCCAGTGACGGACCTCTTCGAAATGGACTACCCGCTCACCTGGACCACGGACCCGGTACGATACCTGGGCGTGATGATCCATACCGACCCGGAAGTGCTCTTCAATGAAAACTATGGGGTGGCCTTCAGTAAGTGTGAGGACGATGTGGAACGCTGGTGCAAGCTCCCGCTTTCTTTAATGGGCCGGGTGGCCATCATGAAAATGGTGCTCCTCCCGAGATTCTTGTTCTTGTTCTCCACCTTGCCCATAGTGCTTTCGCTAACCTTCTTTCGGAATGTGACGAAACTAATGACTAGACTGGCCTGGGGAGGTAAGCAGCCACGTGTGCGCTGGAATACGCTCACACTGCCGTACGAACTGGGAGGGCTCGGCGCGCCCGACTTGGAACGGTACTATAGGGTGGCCCAGGCTACGCACTTACATACGTGGATTCATGGGGACAGGAACATCCCGCACGTTCGGATGGAGCGGCTGTTTGCGGACCCTCTCCTGCTCCCGGCCACGGTCTGCACCCCTGCGTATCGCCGAGTGGGCATCCTGGATTCCATAACGGCCACAAAACATGCTTGGAATGAGTTGCTAAAGGCTAGGGGTGAAGTGCTGTTATATTCCCCCGCGATGGCGGTGGAGTGGCTGCAGTGGCTAGCTCCCATCGGAGACAGGAATGTTATTCGTGCACTTCATGACCTCGGGATTAGGACGGCGGGCGCATTGTTTGTGGACGGCCAGGCCAAAACATGGGATCAGGTGGCCCTAGAGGTGGAGCACCCGACCCTGCTGCAGCGGTTCCAATTTCATAGACTTCGAGGAGCCTGGAAGGAAGTCCTGGGGCCAGATATGACAGAGCCGCCGGACATTCCGGAACTCGCCTACATCATAGCCCACCCCTCCCCACAGCACTTGACGACGCATCTGCACAAGTGCATTACTTCACACAGGGCGCAGGAACCCTCCAAAGCCCGGTTAGCCTGGCAGAGGGACCTGGAAATAGTTATCGATGATGCAATGTGGACGTACTGCTGTAGTAATACCAAAAAAGTGTCTCTGAATGGAAGACACAGGCTAATCCACTTCAAATTTCTGCAGAGAGTGTATTACACTCCCGAACTACTACACCGTTATGGCCTCCGTCAATCTCCAGAATGTGAGCGTTGTCACGCACCGGTGGCAGACTTCCTACATATGGCATGGAGCTGCCGCAAGATCCAAGAGTTCTGGATTGCGGTCTTCTCGGAACTCAGCTAAATACTAGAGCACCAACTGCAGGTCGATCCAGCTTTGGCGCTGCTGGGCTACTCGAAGCCTCTGCCGATGGCGTGTAGGCGGTTGGCGGATATGGGATTGTTGCTGGCGAGACGGACGGTGGCACAGTGTTGGATGAGAGGACCGACCCCGACTAAAAAACGATGGGCCAGAGACATGGTGTACTGTTGCACGCAAGCTGAGCACTACAGTGAGCTCCTTCCCCCCACCAGCAGACCGAAAAACTTTTGGGGTTTGTATAACACCTTCAGATATGCTAGGGAGGAGGTAGCGGACACACAGGGAGCCGAAGGAGGGGATGCACAATGATAGCCTTCACTACTTCACTATAGGGAACTCCCCCCCCCCGGGTTCTCAGTCACGAGAGAGAAAGAGAAGAGGACGACTGAAGGGCTGGTGAGATGGCCGGGTGGAGTATTGATACCCGGCTGTCACAAGGCAGGTGACGAGTGGTAGATTCCGAGCTATGAAGAAGTGATGGGAGTGAGTCTTCTCCTAACATACTCCAAGGGTGTCGCATTTGGGAAATAGAGAGGGGGCATCGACGCGGCCGAGACGTAGAGTTGCTGCCATTGAGTGGGTTTGTGGACAGATAGGACAGGGGGGAGGGACTGGAGGTTCTTTCGGGGAGTTTGGAGGGTTTATAAAACACAAAATACACCTACATTTCTGTCTGTGCAGCACCCGCCCAGCGTGACCTACCCCCCCCTAAGCTACTGGGGTACATCTGCAAGTGGGCGGGGACGGCCCAGACGTTGGCTCACGTTCATCTTACTGGTTGCACTGTGATTTTACGCTGCCGTCCCCCTGGGTTGACGGCGTCAAGCTGTGTACATTGTCTTGCCAACTGCTCGACTGTTTCCAACTTTGTCGCAAAAAAAAAAAAGTGTGGGAGCAGTGCCATAGCACCTCAGATCATCCTGAAATCAACTTGAAACTAAGAAGACGACTGGACTTCGACATTTTGCTGCTCAGAAGACTGAAGAGTATCTCCCTTGTGGCCTAGGAGTGGCCACCCTGTGAACACAGGTATCAACCAGCGAATCGACGTCTGCTTTGCCGCCGCCTCCCACCGGAGCCCAAGCCCAGAGCCTGAGAAGACCCAGACTCCCAGGCTTCTCACAGCCCGATCCACAGTCCCTGCAAAGAAGGGACCCGTGGAGGCACCGAGAGACGTGGGACCAGACATCTTGGAAGGCATCCGAAGAGCTGACTGCGCAGCATCTGAGGCACCCTCGACGTTGTGCTTTGGGGACTGAGAACCCCCACCACCGAGCAGCCCTTGCATTGAAGATCAGCCCCCCAGCATCTCTACGATCTGCATGGGGCCTTTTTGCATTGTGCCACTCGACGCGCCATCCCGGCCACTAGCCACGTGGTCAGCGGCCATCTTGGCAACGAAACCGAAGAATGACACTGCGGGTCTGGTTGCTCCAGACTTGCCCTCGCTCCTGTAAAAAGGAGCACCCGCTCTGACCTTGCTGGTCCGAGTGATAAGCCTTTTTCAACTACTCAGTGGCTTGCATTAGCCAAGGCCTGTTTGCTTCGATCAAGTTGCCGACACCGCCAACAGTGAGAAACCTGCGTGCGACAGCTCGTGACTGACTCCTGGATGTCCTTGACCCCCGGTGACCACGTGGCTGCAGAGAGAAGGTACATCTCGACGCCTGTTTGCACCCGACATCGCCTGGTTCCAATCTGGTTCCACGGTAGTCACTGGCTAGTGACTTTGAACATTGACCCCTCTGCTTTCAGGTCTTCACATCTTCAGATCCACCCTTCCATCCACCGGAACTCTTCACATCGAGCCGCCTGCAGCATCTCCAGCTCCAAGCACCATCGACCAGTGTGACGAAATCCGACACTACTTCGACCCTATGCACCCGCGTCCTGTGGGTGAGGTAACTCAGCAACACCGGTGTTCCCACACTGGTACACACCTCTAGGGCCTGTGTCTTAAGTTTCAGCTTTCTAGGTCACTCGGAAGGTTCCGAACTAACTAACTTTGTACTTTTTACGCACCATAGACTTAACATTGGTGAGTGCGTGCACTTTAAACACTGCACCGAGTCCCGCGGGCCTTTCCCGACTTAGTCACTGCTAGTTCTGATCAGCTCTAGCGATTCCCAAGGCCCTAGGCCTGTTTCATTTCCGATTGGTATCTCTTATACAATTTTTTTAGTATATGGTTTAGGTGGCCCCTAGGGCTCATCCATATTGTGCAACTTTTGTGTATTTTAAACTGTCTTGTGTTTAACGCTTGTGCTTCTGTGCTCATAAAGAGTCCAGGGGATATTTGTAGTTAATAAATCCATATATATTTTCAATATATATCTGTGTGGTGTCCTTTCATTTGGTACTCAAGGGGGTTGTGTATGGTAATACAGCTGGCTTCACATGCCTTCCTGAGTTTAGCCTAAGACTGCTTTGTCCACGCTACCACTAGGATAGCTGGTCTATAAGGTTGACTTACAACCAATCATCATAAGGGTTGCTTGGCATGGTACAAGGTGATCACGAGAACTAGTGAGCATCATATACCAGGCCAACTTCTCACAGTGCTGAGTGATAATGTGGTGGTGCTGAGTGATAATGTGGTGGTGCTGAGTGATGCTGGGGTAGAGCTGAGTGATGATGTGGTTATGCAGAGGGCAGAAAGGCACAAAAAGCAGTCTAACAAAGGGCAGAAGGGCAGAAAAACAAGGGAAAAACGAGTATAAAAGAGGGCAGAAGGGCACAAAAAAACAGTTTAACAGAGGACAGAAGGGCAGAAAAACAAGGGAAAAACGAGTCTAACAGAGGGCAGAAGGGCACAAAAAACGAGTCTAACAGAAGGCAAAAGGGCACAAAAACAAGGGAATAACAGAGGGCAGAAGGGCACAAAAAACGAGTCTAACAGAGGGCAGAAGGGCAGAAAAACAAGGGAAAAATTAATCTAACAGAGGGCAGAAGGGCACAAAAAACGAGTCTAACGGGGCAGAAAGGCACAAAAACGAGTCTAACAGAAGGCAAAAGGGCACAAAAACAAGGGAATAACAGAGGGCAGAAGGGCACAAAAAATGAGTCTAACAGAGGGCAGAAGGGCACAAAAACAAGGGAAAAACGAGTCTAACAGAGGGCAGAAGGGCACAAAAAACGAGTCTAACAGGGGGCAGAATGAATCCCGCCCTGCGTGTTTGTCCACGAATACCTCTAATCAACTGGAGTACTTTCTATTGTCTAATCGGTAAGTGCTCCCTCGTTGGCTAAATGTATAGGGGCAGATTTACAATAACTGGCGCATCCCAAGGGATGCGGCAGTTATTGTGCGCCACAGCTCCGCCACCCATGGTGCGCCGCATTTACAATTCTGCGCACCATGTGGCAAAAACGGCACAGATGCGTCATGCATCTGTGCTGTAAAAGCAGCGTATTGCTGGAGCTGCGTCGCGCTTGCGATGCAGCTCCAGCAATTCTCTGGGGGGCCCTATCTCCCCAATGCTGCATCAAGCCTTGCGCCTGCTTCAAGCAGGCGCAGGGTTTTGACGCAGCATTGGCCTAAAAGTGACTGAGTGAAATCTTGTAGATTTCACTCAGCCACTTTTAGGAGGCGTTCCTGCGCAGGAAAGCCCTCCCCTGTGCCGGAACGCCTCCTGATGGCGCAGGGCTTTACAACATGACGCATCTCTCAGATGCGTCATGTTGTTAATACCCAGCACCATCGCGCATCTTTTGTGCTGCCACAAAAGGTCTCGGTAGAGGATGGCAGTGGTGAACCAGAGGGTGGCAGTGATGAACCAGAGGGTGACAGTGATGAACCAGAGGGTGGCAGGGGTGAACCAGAGGGTGGCGGTGCTGAACCAGAGGGTGGCAGTGCTGAACCAGAGGGTGGCAGTGATGACCCAGCGGGTGGCAGGGGTGACCCAGTGGGTGGCAGGGGTGAACCAGAGGGTGGCAGTGGTGAACCAGAGGGTGGCAGTGCTGAACCAGAGGGTGACATTGGTTTACCAGAGGGTGGCAGTGGTGAACCAGAGGTGCTGTGATGAACCAGAGGGTGGCAGTCGTGAACCAGAGGGTGCCAGTGGTGAACCAGAGTGTGACAGTGCTGTACCAGAGGGTGGCAGGAGTGAACCAGAGGTGCTGTGATGAACCAGAGGGTGGCAGTGGTGAACCAGAGGGTGACAGTGCTGTACCAGAGGGTGGCAGGGGTGAACCAGAGCGTGCTGTGATGAACCAGAGGGTGGCAGTGGTGAACCAGAGGGTGGCAGGGGTGAACCAGAGGGTGGCAGGGGTGAACCAGAGGGTGGCAGTGGTGTACCAGAGGGTGACAGTGGTTAACCAGAAGGTGGCAGTGGTGAACCAGAGGTGCTGTGATGAACCAGAGGGTGGCAGTCGTGAACCAGAGGGTGGCAGTGGTGAACCAGAGGGTGACAGTGCTGTACCAGAGGGTGGCAGGGGTGAACCAGAGGTGCTGTGATGAACCAGAGGGTGGCAGTCATAAACCAGAGGGTGGCAGTGGTGAACCAGAGGGGGGGCAGTGCTGTACCATAGGGTGGCAGGGGTGAACCAGAGGGTGCTGTGATGAACCAGAGGGTGGCAGTGGTGAACCAGAGGGTGGCAGGGGTGAACCAGAGGGTGGCAGTGGTGAACCAGAGGGTGGCAGTGCGGAACCAGAGGGTTACAGTGGTTAACCAGAAGGTGGCAGTGGTGAACCAGAGGATGGCAGGGGTGAACCAGAGAGTGGCAATGCTGAACCAGAGAGTAGCAGGGGTGAACCAGAGGGTGACAGTGCTGTACCAGAGGGTGGCAGGGGTGAACCAGAGGTGCTGTGATGAACCAGAGGGTGGCCGTGGTGAACCAGAGGGTGGCCGTGGTGAACCAGAGGGTGGCAGTGCTGTACCAGAGGGTGGCAGGGGTGAACCAGAGGGTGCTGTGACAAACCAGAGGGTGGCAGTGGTGAACCAGAGGGTGGCAGGGGTGAACCAAAGGGTGGCAGTGGTGAACCAGAGGGTGGCAGTGCTGAACCGGAGGGTGACAGTGGTTAACCAGAGGGTGGCAAGGGTGAACCAGAGGTGCTGTGATGAACCAGAGGGTGGCAGTGGTGAACCAGAGGGTGGCAGTGGTGAACCAGAGGGTGACAGTGCTGAACCAGAGGATGGCAGGGGTGAACCAGAGAGTGGCAATGCTGAACCAGAGAGTAGCAGGGGTGAACCAGAGGGTGGCAGGGGTGAACCAGAGGGTGGCAGTGGTGAACCAGAGGGTGCTGTGCCCATACACGACCGCATGGGTATCTTCGCCATGCAAGCGGCCCCGCGAACACGCAAAAAACCCTGCGAACATGCAAAAAAACACGCGAACACGCAAAAAACAAAAATCCGCAAATTCACACTAATTCGTGGATTTTGCGGATTGCGAATTCGATCTTGCGTGAATTTGCAGAACGTGAATTCGCAAATTTCACCCATACTTAGCAAAAACCAACTTAACTTAAACTGCAACTTACTTACTCCTTCCCACGTATTAGGCTTAGGTCAGGTACACCGGGGTAGGCGTATCTTAGAAGCACCAGTTGAGTACGTTAGTCAATGTTTTTATGTATGTATATATTTTATCCATTTTAAAGTATCATATGGCTAAGAAACCATATCAATGCTTTTACAGTATTATTTTATAATACTCCTCTTACTGTAGGCACTTTACTTCATGATAAGTATTGCAATTGTGACAATTCATTTCTCTTGCATGAGAAAGAAGACTGCTCAATAAAGAACACCTTTTATTGAAAACGCCCGTCTCTCTATTTCTCTGCACTCTGGTGAAACTAAGTACGCACGATTGACTGAGTGAAATAGTTGTCTATTGTTTTCACACGACTCTAGAGATACACTCTTTATTCTGAGGGAGCAAAGTTGTCATGTTTATGCAGTTGACAGAAGCTAATCCCTTCTTGTCTAAATCAGGAGAGTTAACTCTTTCCTGAACATTCGAGAAAGTTTCTAGTGACCTCTGGGCTAGCTGGCAAGACGAATTAATTCTAATATAGTCAGTAGAGACCTAGTCGACCTCAGTCCTATGTCTACACTGCTGTTTATATTATTCCAATGCGCAGAGCCTATTGGGAATATAGGAACTACACTACATGGCGCCCAACTTTTGGTAAGGTGATAATCTAATGCAAGACATTAGAGTAACTCAGTCGTGCTTTTTCACACAGACCCCTTTTCCCGTAAATACTCCAAAAGACGTCTGGAGTGGGTAAAAGGTTAATATCCGCCGGAACTTAGTAGGAAGAGATTCCTATGTATTCGTTTTTGGTTTAGTCAACGTTGAAGGATACAGTGTTCCAAAATATTGTGCACCTAATCTTTGTTTCCTTGAAACTTGATCTGCAACAAAACTTTCAGTCAGCAAATGGCGGAAAGTGACGATGAAAGGGAGAAAGCTAGAATAGCAGCTCAACTCCTAGCGGATGACACAAGTCTCCGAGAGGAAGACCCGAATGCTATAATCATTCCGGTAAATGTAAAAAGAACTATAACTAAAAAACTTATAGAAATGGAGTATCATCACAAGGTGGTACAGTAATATTCGTGGTAGAGGCCCATGAATATCGGCAGACAGAGGTATTCTATTCATGGATACATTTTCCAGCAGCACACGCTGTGACACACGAATTCCACTATTACAAAATAGAGGAATCTCCGGATGAATACGCTCCTTTCGAGGACATTGAAATCCCACTAACTTACCAAGAGCACCTGCTCTGGTTTAATGGCGCCCTAAAACATCAAAATCACATCACCAGGCTAGGTCCACTAGGTAGACCAGGAGCCACTTGGCCGGTTCTAGCCAGCTACACACCACATCCTGACATTGAAAAAATGTCAGTCCGAGAACTTTTAGCTCAACTAAAACAACTCATTAAAATACATAGACAATTGGTCCAATATGTCATGTGGACTTAAACAGTCCAACCAGCAATAAAAATTCCACAGACCACCCCTCACCAGGGGAACACAAATAAAATCACTCCACGGAATATACAATCAGCCATTGGCAAAATACCCGCAAAACGGGAACAAATTCCATTCTGGTTAGCCCAGAAAATCACTCAAATAGAGGTGGTATTTCCGGATACTACACCTCTTGAGAAACACAGAATTCTGACTATCTGTCTTCCAATGGGGATCGCACCACATGTGGAGGACTGTGACACTTGGGGCACAGTCTTAGCTTCGATCTACACAAAAACACACGGTGTTCCATCCATGGCGTTTATACCAGACGTATTAAGACAGATTCAAAATGAATACGGTCCAGAACCTGCTTTAACTCTGGGTATGAAATTACTGAAAGACTTCAAGCAGGTCTCGGCTTTATTATTAGCCAACATAAAAGGAGAAGCAGCATCTGTGGCAATCCGCCAGAAATTGAAAGAAACAGATATAGCAGAACAACCTTTTGAACTTGCCAGAATCATAGAAAAATCCTATGAAGAACTAGGTAGAGATAGTTTGGGTGGGAAACCAGTAAAACCCCAACTACTTGAAAATCCGGAAAAAACATTTATTAAAAATAATCTAAACACTCCAAAAAGTGTTGGGATGGAAATAAACAATCCACTCCCAAAGAAAAACGATTCCAGTCCAGAGGAAGGTCTCCTCAATGGAGAGATAGATCTCCAGAACGAGGTGGTAAGTCTCTCCAGAGGGCGCCCTCTGAGAAAAGATACAACCTCAGAGATAGGGATAAATTGAGAAAACCTGACAGATATCAAGATATTGATGCACGTCCCTCTCGATCTTTTCAGACTTCCTCACAGACATCGGAAAGAAGAGGACGGTCAGAACACAAAGAAGAGCACGTCAAGTCCAAAGACAAGGAACCTGCTCATCAAAATAAAAAAATACAATTTCCAAGAAAGAAGGTAGCTAGTATTAAAATAAAACATGCTGAGGATTCTGAGGACACAACTGAAAAACGGAGAGTGGGCCCAGACAATGCTAGACAGCGCAGCAGAAGTAACAATAGCTCGCAAGATCTTGATGAATCTTCTGGAGACAATGGACACAATTGAATACATTCAAGTAGAAACTGCAGACACCAGAGTTAGCAAACCCCATAAATTATACCTAATAACATTGCGTATAGAGGGGGACAAGACTAGGAAAGTAAGGGGTCTCTTTTGGGATAACCTTTCGAAAGGCTATGATATCCTGTTAGCTGAGAAAGACTGGCCACCAGAGTTTGTCAGGGAGTGCCCTTGTGGCAAAGAAATGATTATGCCTGCCTTCTCAAATCATATTCCAATTCATAAAAAATATACATTTGCAAGAAAATGGGCAGTGGCCCAAGCTCCTGCATTATATAAAAATCATGTAGGATGGGATGCGGATTCTCCTCATCATAAAATCCAGTAAAAAAATCAACCAACTGCCCAAAGGCAGTATCCTGTTAAGCAAGAAGCTAAAAAGCAAGTCAGGGAGATCTTAGATCAACTTGAATATCAGGGGGTGATTGAAACATGCACCTCACAAATGAACAATCCTTTGTTTCCTGTCTCCAAGCCAGACGGTTCATATCGTCTAGTTTTGTACTACAGACACCTAAACTCCTGCTGCAAAACATTTGCAGTACAAAACTCACACAGTGCAGCAGTAATGAATAACATCGTGCGTAAAAAATATAAAACAACATTAGATATCTCAAATGGTTTCTTTTGTCAAAACATTGCACCTGAAAGCAGGTATTTGACCGCTTTCTCAATAATGAGGTCTCAAAAACAATTCTGTCGACTCCCACAGGGATTCAAGAACAGCCCAGGATTATTCTCAGCAAGAGTAACAGAGTTACTACAAATATATGATGATGAGGCATTATCTTATGTCGATGACATCTATCTCACAGATGATGACCTGGAGACTCACTTGAAAAGAGTGAACCCCATAATACTTGGGTTCGCAGCTGAGGGTTACAAATTCAACATTTTAAAAAGTCACGAATTGCCCATCTAACTGTCCTGTTTTTAGGATATGAATTATCAAGTGAAGGCAAAAGCCTAGCAGACAATTTCTTAGAGAAGTGTGCTGTACTCCAAGCTCCAAAAACGCTGAAGAACTTACAATCAATACTAGGTTTCATGAATTTTGGAAGAACATACATTCTAAATTATGCAGAGAGGGTTAAACCTCTCTATGAATTATTAAAGCCTGATTTCAAACCAATCAATTGGACTCAGAAACACACAGAAATTTTAAGATCATTACAAACAGACATGTTAACTAAAACAAAACTGCAAACACGCGAAAACATACGCAACCTTGTAATCCGAGTCATCCCAGGAAGATGCGGATTCACGTACCTGACCTCTAATGAGGGAGAAACGGTACCAATAGCTTACAAATCACATTTGTACACACAAGCAGAAATGAAATTCAGTTCTACTGAAAAAATTCTAACTGCGGTTCAAACTGCTGTTGCAAAAGAAATAGACCTAGCACAAGGTAAACGAATAATAATCGTTACACCAGTACCTGCCCTAGAAGCAGTAACAAAAGCAAGCATTCCAAATGCTAAAGCTCTACATCCAAGATGGATACAATGGGTTAATTCTCTTGCTGCAACAGCCTTAATATACGAATTTGATCCTAATTTAAAAACACAAGAATTTCTCCAATATGAATATGAATGTCCTCTGCCGACCGAAATCCTGCCTCTGGAACATTACGGCTGTACTATACAGACGGATCAGCACAACCTTCAGTTGGGGGTAAGCAAGCATACAGTGCTGCGTGCGCGATTGTTAAAGGTCATTGGCACGAAGGAAAATTTAGACCACTGGTCACTAAAACCCAATCTCTAGGAGATTGTACAGCTTAGCGAGCTGAACTACTAGCATTTAAGATGGCGCTTCAAAATACCGATCGTGAATCACCCACACTAATAGTGTGCAATTCATATTACTGCGTTCAGTCTTATAATGAACACTTGCAGAACTGGGTTCAAAATGGCTTCAAAGATGCGAAAGGTGGCACAATTAAGCATAAAACGCTTTGGGAACAAGTAGTTCTTTTACAGAAAGAACTACAAAAGACTCACGTGATACATACACTGAGTCATCAACGTGATGGCGTTCACGTTGCGGGGAATTCATTGGCTGATGAACACTCCCGAAAGGTTTTCCAGTAAAGTACTCATACATAACTGATGCGAATAATGTTCCTTTTGCTCGAATCCCTGGTGTGGGGGATAGGGCAATTCCAAACATGGAACACAGGTTAGGACTGATCTTAGCGGCACACGAAGGGCTCGCTTCTGCACATGCTGGTGTTTCCGCCACAATATCATTATTAAAACAGAGATATTGGTGGCCGCGCATGAGAAAATAAACTAGGAACTATGTTCTAGAATGTGAAATATGCCAAAGAATGAAAGTATCAACAGTGAAACGACCAGCACAGACGCCCCTTCTAATCTCAGATAAACCATTAGCATGCGTTTACCTGGACCACTGTGGTCCCTTACAAAGGGATGGCAACTATAAATATATCATGGTCACAGTGGATTCCTGCACGAGATTCATTTGGATGTGGCCCCAGCGCTCGGCTGACACCAGAACTGTTTTAAAAGATTTGCGAGTCTTTATCGGCACATACGCAATTGGCATGCTACATTTTGACCAGGGTCCTGCGTTTAGCTCTCGAGCTTACAAAGAGGCCATGACCAGCAAGGGCATTGCATTGCGGTACTCTTCTCCCTTCCATCCTGAGGGAAATGCGGTAGTGGAAAGAAAAAACCGGGACATAAAGCAATCTATAACGGCGAGGGTATTAGGTTCGGGTGATGGGTGGGTCAAACATTTAACAAGTGTCCAACGTAGTCTTAACAATCTGCCAAGAAATTCTCTAAAAGGTCTCACTCCCTACGAACTATTGTTCGGAACTAGAATGCACATTCAGGATCTAGATTATCACACTTCAGTGGTAGAAGAAAAAGCCTTTGATATCAAAGACCGTTTGGCTGTTTTACAGGACTTAAATGAAACAAGAAAAAGTCTGAGTAATATAAAGTTAAAGCCAACAACCACTGAAGAAAAAACACCTGTCCCAGCAAGCCCTGTCTGGATTCCAAAGATTGGGGATCTAGTCAGGGAGAAGATTGCGGTGAAGAAGGAATTTGGGCCTTCTTACAGAAAAGCAGTACCTGTCTTAGCTGTCAGCGGAACAAGATCAGTAGTACTACCGCCCCTTGCTGGTAAAAAGGAAAACTGAGTTGTATCCATCGACCTGTTAAAACCACAATCATGTGGCCAATAACAAGTAGTAGGCCCAGTGGACTCCCAAGAAATAGCAGAAGACCAAATCTTGCTACAATCCAAGAGGTTCAAACTGAGAGACTAATCACATTTGATAACCCTGCAGTGAATAAAAAAGGACTATGCAACAAAGCCATGGAACTTGTGCCTCTTGAAACCCAAATTGCAACAGTTCGTCAAGAAACACCTGTCTACAACGATGTAGCCTCAGACTATGCTAATGAAACAAAGAAAAATCCAAAGGCAAATGAAAATCCGGAAGCAATTCCAACAATTGACAGAACTGCATCTGGCTACTTCATCAATTTTGATGACTTTTCTGAAGATCCAAGCGAGCACGAAGAAACGCCAGCAACAAAAACTTTCAAAGAAAAAATGACTGAACTTTTTCACCAACTAAAAGAAACTTATCTGATTTCACCATGGATTGAATTTTGGATTGTGTTAGGTGTACTTTTCCTCCTGCTTTGGCTCATCATGGTTCCATGTTTGGGAAAATTCATTGATGGAACATATAGTACAATGGGCACAGCAAGTCAGAACATCAACTTGGTCCTAAACCCTCATACATCCTCTCACATCGAGAAAAGAGAACTGTCGCCAGTGAACATCACAGCCAATCCAATACCCGGTGGGGTAGCATGGGACAAAACGGATTATGAAATCTATGGCTCTTGAAATATCCACACCAGTTTAAAGTTTCCTTAAGCGACTTTGTGACACCAAGTACTTTCTCTGATGATTGGGACTTTGAAAATATTAATAATATGATTTCAGATTTAGTAATGTCAGCAAAATTTACAGAACATGATTATTTGCAGGGTTCATCAAATTATGAAGAGTTATATTGTTATAATCATTTTGGCGATCACTATTTGCATAAATCTGCTCAACCTAGAAATGTTTTAACTTACAACCAATGGGAACATTGTCCAACACTGCCAAAAGGCAGCTCAAAAACATTTTATGAGAAATTCACATACTTCTCAGGGTTTAACAATAGTGATCCAGAAACGTTTTATTTTAAAAAGCTAAATAAGACAGGAATTAAAACAATGTTGACAAATACTAAATTGATTTATTCTGAAAAGTTTTATGACAAAATGTCTACATTTGGTTTTGAATTTTAGAAAAACAACATTGAAACAAAAACCAACTGGGGTTCAAAAGACTGGCAGGTACAAGGTCTAGAAGCATCATTTAGAGCCTGCATGATCCCAAAACAAATAATATTCTTGAATGACACCATTCACCAGACAACCTGTTTTGGCCTAGCCAAGATAAAAGATTTAAACAAACCGTCTATTCCGAATCTCATGCCTGATAGTAATAGCACTACAGATGTGGAGATAGACGTATCCCATATTTTACACCAAAACAAAACAAATTCTGATTGGAAAAAATGGTTGATATGGCCCACAGACACAAATAATTGTCAAGATAGATTCCTGAACAAAACACAGGGGTTTAAACAGACCAGGCCAGACCCTAGATACTCCCAGAGACAACATCCAGGGATAGTTACAACATACAGTGTAGGGAAACTCTGCCTCGAATGGCTACAGAAATCCACACTGGCTGAAATTAAGCAACACTTGACTTTACTTAAAGACGGTGCTGACTTGCGTGATTTCATACTGGGACCACGCAAACAGCGTAAAAAATGTTTCATATACGCCGGTATATACGCTGCTTACAGCGAAGCTTGGAAAGTAACACAAATTGAAACAGCAGAAAAAATTCGAGAAATTGATCGTATAAATTTGGAAAAATCACTTTCTGTTGTGGACAATGGATTATCGACTCTGTCCTCCAGAATATATTCACTGGACAGCATTGTATCATCTGCTATTGATATAATAGAGCAGGACTTACTAATGTTACAAAATGGTCAGTCCCAATTAAGTTCTATTGTACAGCTAGGCTGGAGGTTGCAAAACCTACGTTCAGGCTTCGTGCCATGGCGTCTAATCAACATAACGTCATTATTCTCTATCTTTAACCTTACTGATAAACAAATCAGTTTGGCACAAAAAGGAGTAGACTATACGATTCTGAGCATTGAAAAACTTGAGAGATTACCATTGACAATGTCAGAGAGACCTGTCATTGAATGGATAATACACGGGACAATTACAATTCCGATAACAACTTTCCAGTTTAAATATTGCCAAGAGTGTATACCAGCAAGCCTGTATGAAGGTTGGGTAAAAAATACATCAAATCAACCTGGGATTCACCTTATACACACAAATGTTATAGTGAAGGAAAAAAGGAGGTATTCCTTAGTGGTAACAATTGTAAAAAATCACTAAGTGGTACACTTCTGTGTCAAGGTATTAACTTGCATGGAGCCTGCGAAGGGTCTTCAAATAACCTTTCATGTCACCTACATGGCACTCCTGCAAAACAGATAGAGCCATTTTTCAGACAGCTTTCGAACGGCAGTTATGTTCTAATAAGTGACCACAGCTGTTGTGGCATGGTGCCAGGAAAAGTCTATCTCGTAACCGTCACTTCCAGGGTCATTTGCTGTATGCAAGTATTGTATCCAAACAGCAATCCAGACATGGAGGCTGCGTTATGGCCTTCTTTGAATATCTCTTCTATTAGAATTGATACTTTCAGCAGAATGAAATCCATTCTTTTACAGACAACTGTGCCTTTAACCTAGTCCAAAGAGATGTATGATCTGCAAGTTGCAAGGACAGCGGCAGAAATACATTCCCTATTATCAACAAATTGCTCCGTGCATTTTGTAGAAATGATAGGTCAAATCTTAAACATGTCTGATACCAGTGGCATCACACATGTATTTAAGACAATTTTTTCGGGACTGTTAACACCCTTTGAAACAGTTCTGGGCATTTTTCTGAATTTTGTCCATTCTGTATTTGGCGGCCTGCCTCTTCTTTTGGGACTCGTAGCAGGAATTTTATTTTTTATCCTTCTGCTCCGATATGGCAAGCCAAGCCACAGACAGAACTCCAGCTACAATGGAAGAAACGATCTTGGCAATACGCTACTGAGACCGCATCACTAAAGTGCTCGGACTAGCCCGGCTAAGAGATCTAAGTGCAACCTGGTTTCTTTCATTCAGACCTATCTGGCAAGATTGCATCTTACCTGTGCTTCGATGTCTGTTATGCGGAGAAGAATGCGTGTTGGACGTCTGTCTTACACTACCATCAGCAGTACCAATGGATATAGATACCTTGCTAGGTCCGGTAACGACTCATGCATCGTGTTGTCCCAAGCGGTTACCTATTCTTATGACGGCATTCGTTGAGACTTCACCATTACGAGTAAGTGGCAGTAAAGTACGAGAGGAAAGCAGCACCATACAGGTACAACCTTCTGTGAGCATTGCTGATCCTGACATCGACAATAGCAATCATTCTCACAAATGCACAATTTCAGCATTTTCGAACTTAGTTGAACTTTCACCTGATGTTGTAGACCAATTTTTTGCAAGCCTGTCTGATATGATGTTCTCCCCAGAACAGAAAGAATAACTTTTTTAAAACAACAAGCACACAGCATTCCCTGAACTCTAAATTCGGCCTTCAGTTTTTGATAAACAGAGCTACTGAAAAACATTTGGAGCTATTTTTCCCCTGAAAGCGAAATCTTTTTTTTTCCATTACCAAAATATTTACTTTTTTCTGGCACATGGTACTCTGCTTAAAGTAGAACTATTCTTAAAGAACAGAGATTCTATTTTTAGGATAACTAGAGACAATATTTACCTCAGCCTCTAGCACATGTACAGTATTGTATAAATATGTGATGGAATGGTTTCGACCTTCTTTTCTGTACACAGAGTAGGCATGGGCGGAAAATCCGTTTCGCTCGCGGATTTTGCGGATTTTCGGTAAATTCGCAATCCGTGAGATTCGCGAATCTCCCGCAAAATCCGCAAATCCGCGAGCAGAGGATTTTGCTCGCACTGCTCGCACTGTTTGCACTGTTCGCGTGAGTTCGCGGCTTCCTAGTACAACTTCGCGCCCCGCGAATAAGTGCAAAATTGCAGAAATACGATTTTAGCAAAACTGAAAGTACTTACCAGGTTCAAAAGTTCAGGCTCATCATTAGTAGTCATTTCCTGTAGTGCTTCCTGAGGGGCCCCTCCAGAGTTCAGTTGCCAGTTGCAACTATTATGTGACCCTGCTCTGAACCTCAGAATAGTTACACATATGCCACAAAGGTCCTGAATTACAGCTAAGGGAGACAAGCAGGAGCCAGGCTGGAGGTTCAAATCCATTAATCAGCCCCTAATTCATTATTGTCAGTTGGGGCAGGGCAGGTGTTGTAACTAATTTTGCAACAATGAAAGCACTTAGCAAGTTCAAAAGATCACTAATCAGGAAGCACTAAGGAAGCAGGTGCCAGCTAAAAAAATATTCTGTGACACATTAATCAGCCCCAAATTAATTCAGGTCACTTGAGGCAGGGAAGGTGTGCTTGCGTTGCCACAATAATGTACACTGCTGGACAACCAGAGGGTGCTGTGATGAAACAGAGGGTGGCATGGGTGGGCCAGAGGGTGGCATGAGTAGTCAGAGAGTGGCAGTGGTGACAGAGAGTGGCAGTGATGAAGAAGAGTGTCCCAAACAGGCTGGACACGTAGAAACAACAAGTTCGCGAAACTTGCGACCCGACAGGTAAGTTCGCAATTTGCGACATTGTACAAAACCCTCGCGAACTGGCAGAAACCCGCGCAAACACACAAAAAAAAATCCGCAAATTCGCGAGAATTCGCGGATTTTGCAGATTGCGAGTTCGCAAATCCGCAAAATTCGCGAACGCGAGATTCGCAAAATTCGCCCATGCTTAACACAGAGCCATTTCATGTGTAATTTTCGCAATTCATTCAGCTGACATAAAAAATGCATTTAACTGAATGATAACACTGCTTAAAAAGCGTACAGTACCAATACTCATTTTCATGTATTTACCATATACCATTTCAAATGCGAACTATGTATTTTGGGGTGGGTTGTAAAACACACATGCATCGTTATATGTTTAATATTGCTTAGTTTTAGTAATGATGGACATTAATACGTGGAGTGGGTGTTGTGTTTCTATCTAGGACCCTAATTCGATATTCCCGATTTATGCCCTTATATGGTTATAATAAATAGTATTCTTATAAAGGCATAAGAATCATATCCATATTTAGTAATAGCCCATGCAGTCCAAATACGGCAAGGCTACTCCCCTAGACTCCTAGAAAGTACAACGCGTTCTTTAAACAAACCAAGCCTCCAGCAGCCCGGGAATTCCCCCTGCTTTTGTTTTGATTTGCAAAAGAACTCCTGGAGTCCAGAAAGAACTGTTAGTTCTTAGTGACGTCTTATGTCCAACCTTACGTCAAACCCGGCACCTTTCAGGTATAAATATACCAACGTTGCATTAAGCAAACACACAGTGGTTTGGATCAGAGCGGCTATCTACTTGCCCAATGCCCAGCTGATGAGAGAGCCGAAGGAAGCCGACCCTCCCTTGACGCACTGAGAGAGACGCTGTCTTTTCTCTTGCTGAGAAATCCAGCTCCGGTGTTTCCAGTCACCCTTGCGGGTTGCTGGGAGATCGAGTCCTGAGACACGAGATACAAGACCTCCTACATTCTAGAACCAAGGTACGGAGCTGACTAAACCCTTAAGAGAATTCTTGATTCAGATTCTTGGCAAAAACCAACTTAACTTAAACTGCAATTTACTTACTCCTTCCCACGTATTAGGCTTAGGTCAGGTACACCGGGGTAGGCGTATCTTAGAAGCACCAGTTGAGTACGTTAGTCAATGTTTTTATGTATGTATATATTTTATCCATTTTAAAGTATCATATGGTTAAGAAACCATATCAATGCTTTTACAGTATTATTTTATAATACTCCTTTTACTGTTCGCACTTTACTTTATGAAAAGTATTGCAATTGTGGCAATTCATTTCTTTTGCATGAGAACGAAGACTGCTCAATAAATAACACCTTTTATTGAAAACGCCTGTCTCTCTATTTCTCTGCACTCTGGTGAAACTAAATATGCACGATTGGCTGAGTGAAATAGTTGTCTATTGTTTTCACACGACTCTAGAGATACACTCTTTATTCTGAGGGAGCAAAGTTGTCATGTTTATGCGGTTGTCAGAAGCTAATCCCTTCTTGTCTAAATCAGGAGAGTTAACTCTTTCCTGAACATTCAAGAAAGTTTCTAGTGACCTCTGAGCTAGCTGGCAAAACTATTTAAGTCTAATATAGTCAGTAGCGACCTAGTCGACCTCAGTCCTACGTCTACACTGCTGTTTATATTATTCCAATGCGCAGAGCCTATTGGGAATATAGGAACTACACTACATTTGTACTAGACCCACAGTGATTGGTGTACATCACTAGTAAGTGCAGACCACTACGCCACCGCATACTACGGTTACTTTTTTTATTTTTGGTTCTATTTTTGATCGTAACCCTGAAAGAATCCAAGCATCATGTCTCAGAATGGTAAATCAGCAAGTGATGTTGCAGAACTGGAGTTTGATATTGAAATGTTAAGTGATTACAAAGTAGGTCAACTCAGGCAGTTCTGCAGGAGCTTTGGATGCCCAATGAAGCGCTCCTCCAAGAAGGATGAGCTACAGGAGGTCGTAAGGGCCTGTTGGGAGACCAAAGAGGCTTGGGAGACAGATGATGCAGAAGTGGATGAGGATGCACAAAGGGATGGTTTCAGGTCACAGGATCTGCCTATGTCCAGAGCGGCCTCAAGGGTTAGCAGCAACCATTCAGCTGACAGTTTTTCCCCAGAGGAGTTGGAGGAAAACCAAAGGACTAGAGATCATAAGTTAGAAATGTTGAGGCTTGAATTGAAGATAAAGCAAATGGAGGAAGAGAGAGAAAGGGCGGCGGAGGAAAGCAAAAATGCCCGTGCCCTGGAGGAATTGAAATTGATCTTGGCCCATGAATTGAGAATGAGGAAGCTTGAGTTGGAGCTCGAGAGGCGGGAAGCCATGAGTGTCTCAGCCGAAGAAGAAAATGGGTAGCTCAAGATGTGAGCTTTGCTGAGTTGGAGGTGGAGTCCAGCTCAGATGGTGGCAGCAAGATTATAGTTCCCAGTGCTGAGAGAAAGGTACAAACACCCAGAGATGTGGCGCCTGACTTGAGGGAGGGAGTTGACATGCACCAAGGGGTTCAGGTTTATGATGTAGTTCCAGTGGAGTGCAGTGTCCCTGAAATAGATAGGGGGACTGGTACAGGGGATCATATTCCTAGTGGTGGGAGGGACACTCTCCTGACTCTAGATGAGAGGTACAGGAAGAGGGGTTCCCCCTTGGTATAAACCTTGGTGTGTGTGTGTGAAGACCAGTCAGAAGAGTGTGGGTTGTGTGACAGGGACAATCAGATACTGTCTTGCCAGTCTCAGGAGAGTGGTGTGGGGTACTTGTGTGAGGCACTGGAGGGTGAGGCAAAGGTTAGCTTGGTTAACAACTGTGGGGGGCTGTGTGATTCATTTGTTGGAGAGCATCATTTTAGTCCCTGTTTTTCAGAGCTATGCCAACACCCGGTGGAGTGCAAGTTCTCTGATCCCAGAGAGATTGCTTTGGAGGCAGACCTCTTGGTGAATTCCAGAGAGTCTGAAGAGGCATTGGGGAGTGATCCCAAAAGGAGTGTCTTATATATCTTCCAGACCTGTAAGGTGGAAGAGGTTCAGTGTAACCCAGTTAGGTCCCGGTGTAGTGGGAGGGGTGTAGGGGCTCATGTCCGGTCTCAGTGGAGAAGGAGTGAGTGTGGAACGGTGTGTCTCAGGGTACCCGAAACCCAGTCTCAGGGCCTGGAGGGTTCCTTAAGGGAACACCAGGTTGAGGGCCTAGAAGGCGCTAGTCGGCCATTTGAGGAGGATCTCCTAGTTTCAGGAGAACCTGGGGCCCCTGTAAACAGGGCTCTAGTGGTTCTGGTGTCTAGCAGTACCACTCCAGTTAGGAGGGTGCAGAAGTCCAGAATGAGTGGTGTGAGGGGGAAGGAACCCCCAGTGGGAGAACCAGTGGGTCAGGGGCCAGCCAGAAGGGCTGAGTCTCCCAAGAGTGACCATGGTGACACCACTTCTGTCCTGGGGGATCTTTGTGCACTGTCAGGTGCACAGGGGTCGGGATATCTGCGCCAGGCAGACTGTCACAGGACACATGAGTCATGTGTCACCCTCAAGGGAGTACTATGTGAGTACACAAAAATCCTGGCGTGCCAGGCAAATGCACAACTGCAGGTATTGATCCCTGAGTTGGGAGACCAGGTTCAGGATCTGCCTGACCTGGAAGGGAGGACATCTGTAACCAGGGTCCTGACCAGTTTGGCTTCCAGGGGTACCCCTCCAGTAGGGAGGGTGCAGCGCCCTGGAAGGAGGTGCAGAGGGAGGGAGTCCTCGCCTCTTAAACCCTAGGTCGGGACACCAGTTGCTGGAGGGAGGTCCTGAACTGGTAGGAGAGTTGTGTTCTTGGTTGTCCTGGTGGACAGGGGTGTTCCCCCTGACCTGGAATACCAGTTGCAGGATAGAACCCCTGAACTGATGGGTGAATGGTGCAGGACACCTGCCACAGGTGCCCTGGCTATTCTTGAAGGGGGTGCTGCTCCGGGTGGGAGTGCACAGGTCGTCAAGGAAGAGGAGGACCGGGTGTGGAGAAGCCCACCTCAGCCTCCTGTCCTGCCGCCGGATACAGGTCCGGGACTGGTGGGTCAGTGCCAGGATGTTAGACCTGACCTGACAGGTGGGAGAGTGGACAAAGGTTACCAAGCACCTGGGGCTACTGCCCCCACCCTCTGACGCCACAGGGGTTTGAGAGCCCTGAGAGGCATAAGGCCTGGATATCATCCCTGATTACTGTCAGTGGTCACTGTGGCTGGCTGTCTGTCTGTAGGGACACACCTGTGAGCAAGGTAAGTTTAGGTGCTGCACAGCTGGTGTCCACAGGTGAGGAGAAGGGTTCCACATGGATTGGCGTGGTGGACCCTGAGAGTATGGATAGAGTGATCCAACTGGGTTCAGGACGGCGCAGAACAGGAATAGTGCCTGCTGTTTGGGCCAGTTTCCGTGTTCTATCGCCTTAAGCAGGGAATCCCATTGATGTATCGTTTGGTCTACCCTGGCTTTAGGCTGGAAGGGGGTTGTGTTGGAAATGGCCCTCTTTGCAGAGTTATCCCTAAACTTTTTGCTTCTTCCTCCCTTATTTTTTCGTACCCGTGGCTGTTGGCAATTCGACTCTGGGCACTTTAGCACTGCTGATCAGTGCTAAAGTGCATATGCTCTCTGTATAAATTGTAAATGTGATTGGATATACTTGATTGGCATATTTGTGTTACCAAGAAGTCCATAGTAAAGTGCACTAAGTGTGCCAGGGCTGGTAATTCAAATGCTACTAGTGGGCCTCCAGCACTGGTTGTGCCACCCACACGCGTAGCCCTAAAATGGAGTCTCAGGCCTGTCATCGCAGTGTCTGTGTGCAGTCTGCGACCTGCTGTGTCAACCTGGTCAGTGTCTCCACTGACCGGGCCTAACCCTTCCCTCTCAGTGCACATTGGTTGCCCCTATGGAAGGCCCAAGGTACCCCCCTGGGCAGGGTGCAGTGTATGTGAAAGGTAGAGCAGGTACATGTGCAAGTGGCATGCTCTGGTAGTGAATTACAGCCATTTTCGTTTTTCACTATTGTAAGGCTATCTTGCTCCATAGGCTATCATGGGGGAGGCTGGCTACAGTGGCTACCAGCCTATCTTCCCATAGGAGCAAGGTAGGACATAAAAGTCTAGTATCCCTGAACTCAGAATTTAATAACACATATTTTAGGAAAGGTGTTTTTTAAATCCTGAGTTTGAGAACCGCACTTTTAGAAAGTTGCTGCTCTCTTGTCTGACCTTTCTGTGTGCCTTGGCCTGTTTGTGAATTGACTACTTGGTTTGAGAGTGACCGGGGCTGGGGAGTCCCCAGGAGGTTGGCTGAGTCAGCCCTAGGGTGAATGACTGCATCTGCATCTTGAGTGGTGGGACGGGATAGCACCTTGGCCTGAATAGGGCTGTGCCTGCCTTCCACAATGCCGGCTCCACCTCCTGCTGGGCTGCCGATGACCCTGCCCCTCACTCTGAAAGGAAAGGAGAAGCCAGGAAAACAAAGTGCTCAAGGAACCCTCAGAACTGGTTCGGACCGGGCTCAGAGCCCTCTTGCACAAAGAGAACAAAGACTTTTAAGGGTATAAATATAGGACATCTGACTACAGAAAATTAGATCATCCTGGAATCAAGAAGGAACCTCTGCCAAGGAGAAAGCTGAAACTGAAGAAGGAAGACTGTCCTGCTGTTGCTATGCTGGATTTCCCTGCTGTTGCAAGGAGAGGGGAGGGACTTTGCTTTGTGCTGTGTCCCCTTGCTTGAAAGAATCTCCAAGGGCCTGAGAGAGAGCTGGCTCCCTGTTTTGAAGTCCCAGGAACAATAGGACTTCACCCCCCAGCTTCCCTGAGCTCTACTGAGAGAGTTCTGTCCTTCCTGGAGTGTGTGGTCCATGTGTGGTGCCTCTGGAAGTTGTACCTGTGTTGGGAAGCTGGAAACCAAGATTTGAGAGACTTTTCTACAGAAAAGTTATTGCATCGCTCACTTGTGGGCCGTATCACGTCGCTGCGAACATCGTCGTAGAGACATCTGCGAAAGAGAGGTCGCCGCTGGACCGCGCATCTTCGCCATAGAGATCGTCGCAGCCCTACGAGATCATCGCATCGTGCTTTTGCGAGAACAAACTTCCTACGGAACCTGGAGCTGTTGGCTAAATGTGGCGCGACGGCGAACGGCGAACTTTTCAAGCAACTGTGGATTATTTCAACACTAACATTAAGAACTCTTTTGCAACCATATTCTTGAACGGCGTATGTTGGATTTTTGTCGTTTTGGTCTTGTGTAGTTTAGATGAAATACCTTTATTTTTCTAAACTGTTGTGGAGTCAGTTTGTGGTGTTTTCACTGTGTTACTGTGAGTTTTGGTACAAATATTTTATACATTGTCTCTGAATAGCCTTGACTGCTCGTGCGACGCTACCAAGGGGTGAGCAGGGGTTATCTCAGAGAGTTTACTCCTTACCCTGACTAGAAGCAAGGGTCCCTATTTGTCACAAGTACCAACCTGTGCCAACTAGAGACCCCCAGTTCTAACATGCACAATAAGCGATGCAGCCCTTAGGGGTCTTCTCTGGTCAGAGTGCCCTGGATACCTAGGGTACCATTTACCAGGGCTGACCTGTGGCCAGAGATGCCAATTGGGTTTAGGCTTTAGTGCAGTTTTTAGGGAAGGAACACAGACCCTGGGTACCTGATTGGCAGGGACCCAGGGCACACCAAGGTAAAGTGCATCAGGTATTAGGCAAAAAGTGTGGGGGGGTACTGCAATAGAAACCCACTTCCCTACACAAAGTAAATGTGGGTATGAGATTTGTGGTCGATATGGAGACATTGCATACAGGTCCTCTAATGTGTTCTGTGTTTACTGATATGCAACCAAAAGATGTGTGTGTTAGTTTGCAATTTAAAGGTTGTGTATATTACTATGATATGATGTGGGGAGCAAGTGTAGAATGTTAATGCGTGGAGGTAAATTTGTAAGATGAAATATGACTAAGCCTTCTGACCTGGATTTGCGCTATGCATGTGTAGACGTTGAGTGAAATGGGATGCCTGCTATACTTGATTGTGCTGGCCATCAGTTGACATTGAGCCCATGACTGCTTGCATGTGGGTCTTTGTATGTTGTGAATGGCAAAAATGATGTAGGATAAGCGATCAGGTCTGAGGGGGAACCACAAGACTTACAGGCCTTTGAACCATCGCCATGTTTGTGATTAGCGATTGTTTCTTCTCCTGTGACTTATATTTGGCTTGAGGTTTAGATAGCCTCTGGTCATGAAGGATTGCAAGGTTTTCTAAAATCTTTGCAACGTTTCTGTTAGTGCTTTCTTTTCTTTATATATCTGCAGAGGTTCTGGAAAGTAACAGGATGAATTAGTTGAGTGTTAGTTAAGCGGTTGCAGTTTGAATGATGGTGAAGTAATTGTCCTAGTCCTGTTCCATTTTCTTATTGTTTTCTGTGAAAAGGAGATGTGTAGTATATTGTGTATGCCCCATTCTGTGCATGAGTGAGATGGTGTCAGGAATGATGAGAGTGGCCGGTGATAAGATAAAATGTTGGTGTGTATGACGGAATATGCCTGGCAGTTATGGGCAGAAGGGAGGATGAAGGCATGACAAGTGCTAAAGAAATATTGGGCCAACATGAAATAAAGATATTTCCATTTTCTATCTAAGTGTTTCCTGAAACATTTATGATTAACCCTACACTAGACTCAAAAAAGTGTTTAATGCAAAGCTTTTCTTTTAGAATGGATGTTTTCTAACGTGAATGGTTTTGTTGGGATTCTAGGGCGAAAACCCTTCATTTGATGTGCTGATCTGAATGTAGACAGGGGTGGCTCTAGGCTCATGGCGGCCCTGGGCAGGGAGCGTAGGTAGGGGGCCCCCCGGAAGAGGGTGTCCGGGCGAAGCGGAGCGCGGAGGCCAGTGAAGAGGGGGGGTCGAAATGTTTGGAAGTGGAACAGAGCCGGAGGCCGCCAAATACCTGCCAGGGCTGCCGCGCAAATATGTATCCATCCTCAGAGGATTATTATATTAAGGATATATATTGGCGTGGTGGCCCCTGGGGTTTGGTGGCCCTGTGCAGGTGCACAGCTTGCACATGCCTAAGGCCGCCCCTGATGTAGAATATTATATTTGAAATCTTTCTTTCATGAGAACGTTTTGTTTAAAACACCAGTTTTAATTTGAATCTTCTTCTTATGTAGAATATACAATGGTGAGAATCATTTCATTCACAATAATGTTTGTATGGGTGAACTCACGTTTTGCAGTACTTACTGCACAGTATAACTTTTTGCAAGAAGTAATTGCCTTATAGAGTTCAAAATTTGGTTGCAACAGTAAACTTTCTGGATAGAGTGACTTTTAATCATTAAAAGTGTAATTCTGAATATTTGTTTGTTCTGGAAACCTTTCACTTGCAAATGTAATTAAAAAACAGCATATAGTTTTATATAATGGTTTCAATGTTCAAAGTTTTCATTTTAAAATAATTATTTATAGAATTTTCCTTTTTCTAATACGTGTTTCATTGTGAAATATTTTATTTGGAATACTGATTAAACAGGAACATTTGTTTTTGAAATACTGGCTTCAATGGAAACCCTTTCGTGAAGGCATCGACATCAACCTTCCGCAAGCCCTGATTCTCCTTGACTTATCCGCCGCTTTTGACACGGTGGACCATACCATCCTCCTTAACCGTGTCAAGGCGGCGGGTGTAGAGGGCCTAGCCCTCTCTTGGCTGGAGTCCTTTCTTGCCGGGAGAACACAAGGAGTCCATTTGGCTGGTTTTGCAGCGGCCTCTCGTAAGGTAGAATGCGGGGTCCCCCAAGGTTCATCACTTTCCCCTCTTTTGTTCAATCTTTATATTTTTCCCCTCATTTTTATGTTACAGCAACTGGAGGTCACCGTGTTCAATTACGCGGATGACCTCCAGTTAATCTTTAATCCGTCCCATTCACCTTCATCTGCCCTGAACGTTCAAACTACCATGACCCTCATTCAAGACTGGATGAACTGCAGCCACCTCAAACTCAATCCGGACAAGACCGAGCTGGTCCTGACCGGAGGTGGCTGCAGTCCCTGGTCCCCTTCCTTCTGGCCCCCCTCCCTTGGTGCCCCTCCACTTCCGGTGTCCAAAGTGAAAACTCTGGGAATCTTTCTTAATCCCCAGCTCACTGTTCACCCACAAGTCAACTCCATGGTTTCCTCATGTTTCTTTTCCCTCAGAGTAATCAGGAAAGTCTCTCGTTTCTTTTCCCCCCCAGCCTTAAAAATCATCATGCTGGCCATGGTACTGTCCCGTATAGACTATGGGAACATAGTCTATAACGGAGCCCCTGCGTACATGATCCACCGACTACAACTCGTGCAGAATCAGGCGGCCCGCCTGATCCATGGCCTCCCCAGATATCATCGGGTCACCCCATTACTCAAAACACTGCATTGGCTCCCCATAAGAGAGCGTGCCCTGTTTAAACTCGGCTGCTTGACATATCAAGCCAGAGCGGGCACTGCTCCCGAGTTCATCTGCTCTCTTATCAAACCATACTGTCCAGGCAGAGAACTTCGCTCAGCCCATTTGGCCCTCCTTACCATTCCTCGCTTTAAAAAGCAGAGGGCGGGCGGAGCAAGATTCGCTGTCCTGGCTCCAACTTTTTGGAACTCCCTCCCGGTTACTCTGCGCACCTCACCTTCCTACCCCCTGTTCCGGAAAAATCTTAAAACTTTTTTGTTCACACAAGCTTACCTCTAATCTCTCTGCTGTTGCCGCCCACTGATCACCACTAGCGCCATGAAACCGCTGGGTATGCGAGCGCTGTACAAATGTTTTTAAATTCAAATTTAAATTCAAATTCAAAATTCATTTAGAATGCTGGGTTTGATGTCAGCTTTTCACTTGCAGTGATGAATTCATAGTAAAAATGTAATTTGAAAAGTTGGCCTATGGGGGAATTCTCCTAACGAGATCGTGTTCAACTTCCTTGTGCACACATCTCTTTGTTCCTCATGACCACTGTGTCCTGGCCAGTCTGTCACACCTGCACGATTGACACCTGGGCAATGGCAAGCAGCACTCTGCTGCTACCTGCCAGACTGCACAAATATGGGTATGCCCAGATGTGAGTTCTGTGCTCTCTGCGCCCCATGGACGAAATTACACTTCTTTAATATGTCCCTACAAAGCAGCAATCAGACTGGGGCTTCATTTGTTTCTGTTCTGTTGGTTTGTGGATGGCAGTGTGATCTGGACTGTTTTTATTAAAGCAGGGCAAAGTCTGATTTGCATTAAAATCGGTCTCTGTAGTGACAGTAAGCGAACTTATAATGAACAACAATATGGCCAGAATACCTACCAGTGGTTGAGATAAAAACCAGTCATTTCACCCATCTCATCTTTACTTCTCATTGAGACAACCCATGTGCGAGGTGGCCCCACATGAGAGTCCTGAGCTTCCTGTGTGATAGGGATTAAACTGCGCCTTAATGATGAGGCCCTATATAGCCAAATAGTATGGGGATGCTTTTGTTTCCATTTAGAGGGGATATGGCTTGACCTTTCTGGATTATCTGTTCCCACGGGAGAACGTCTGATTTGCATATGGTTGAGCTAAATCTGTAGTGGCACAGTGAGCAGGTAAATAATAAACTGAAATGTGGCCTGAGCAGTTAGAAAGTGCCCCTATCCCATTTGTGTCACAGTTGCACAGTTCCCTCCAAACACAATGTGCAACCTCCTGTAGGAAAGGTTGTGTAAAAGTTGTGTAAGCATTCAACAGTGGCTGAATGCTAGCCTTCCCGAGAAATGGTCTGTGCACTTTTTTTGATACACCCATTTAATCTTGCATAGTTCTTGAATTTTGTGTTGCATGAAATTTGAAAAAGTTCCCCCATTTTGCATTAAATGAGATTTCATGAGATATGTTTTTTTCTGAAAACTGGTACGAGAAGAAATTGCCTAATTTTCTTCTTGAACTGTCTCCTGTCATATCTTGCATGACTTTTGGCGTGAGCTACCCCTTGCAGAAAAAGTTACTTGCAATACCAGCGAAGTGTATTTTTGGCAATGTGCGTAATTTCACGAAAAAAATGCAAATTTTGAACACTGTGGAAGAATATCTCCATCTTCTTGTTGAAGCTGAACATTTTTAAATCGTATTGACTTGTTAATCCTCCCCGATCACAAACCACTAACCTTGGGAAAACTTCCTATAATGGCACATTTGCCAAGTTCAACTGTGAAGTCATAATTGATGGATTTTATATGGTGGAGCAACATCAATTCTTCCTTCATAACAGGACCAGGAAAATTAGAATCTCTAGTCCAATAGCCTCATTCTGAGTATGGCATATTGGACACAAGCAATGTTTGCACCTAATTTGACAACATCAGCTGGGTGAAATTATTTCTCCGACCCTGTGATGTTTCGCAGGAACAGATTGGTCCAGGTTTGTACCCGGAGGAGAGAAGGTCCCAGGTTTTGCAGGTCAGAAATGGTGAACCAAACCTTTTTATCATGCAATAATCCTCAAGCTGCATGTTAGTCCCAATTCGTACCTGTGGTTCTTAGAAGGCAGAGGTTACATCGCTACAAGCAAAATGCCAAGGGTGGTGGCAGTTTTTGCACTGGCCTATTTTACCCTGCAGTACAGTGGGAGCAGAAATATTCAACCCCATAAGGCCCACTGAAAGTTGACTACAATGTATACATATGTAGGAAGACACTGTGTAGAACATTGATTTCAGCGGCGGAAAGAGATATGGGCCGTGGGGCCGGGTGGGGGCGAGGGGGGAAGGGTGATTTCGACGGACGATGATGAGTGAAAATCAATTCTTTATTTGCTTTTCCCTTGCCATCGTCCATCGAAATCCCCCCCCCCCCCACCCCTCCCGCCCCACTGCTCTTACCTGCACGGGCCGCAGCTGATTTTTGCCTTCTTTGAATGAAACAAGTGCTAAAGATAGATATATATTGTTTGGAGAAAAAAGTGTTTGATCACTTTGAAGAAAACTGCAAGAAATGCAAACCAGAGACCCCCATACATCTTATCTTAACGGACCCCACATTTTTTTTAAAAGTACCTGTTCGCTTTGTGACACCATGGCGTTATCACGGTAGATCCTGTACCTTCTAGGTCTTGATCGCCCAGGCGGCTTTATGTAAACTTCCAAATCTAACTCTTGCTGGCCTGGTGCTTCCATCACGTACCGCGCCATTGCCTGGAACACCATGACTGTTGCCTGGATATAAACAAAAGATTAAAATGCAGTCACATAATTGCAGGTTTATTTTTTATGTCATTTGTGTGTCTTTGGTATGAAATCAGAATCTCAACTGATGTCAGCATAGATTTCTATGTCTGTCATGAACACATTTCTTAGAATCACTGTTTTCCTCTATGGCTGTTGGGATGTCCCCTTTACCATCAGTGCAGGTCTATCAGACCAGTGAAAGGCGCCAACCTTGTTGTCCCTGTGTTTGCTGAGATGTTTACACTATCGTGACATATATGCTTTCTTCTCACTATCGCTGTTTGCCTCTGTGTTTTGCGCGAAGCCTCTGTCCATTAATCTGTTTTGTATGTCATAGAAAGCTACCTTTCTTGATGTCGCTTTTCTATCTCGGTCGGTGTGGACATGCATTTCCCTTATTATGAATGTATGTTTCTTTGATCAATGAGATGGTCCTTTCTAGCTGACACTGTTTTTTTCTATGGTCAATGAGATGCACCTTTCCAGCTGACACTGTGTGTTTCTATGTTCAATGAGATGGTCCTTTCTAGCCTTCACTGTGTGTTTCTATGGTCAATGAGATGCTCCTTTCCAACTGACACTCTGTGTTTCTTTGATCAATGAGATGGTCCTTTCTAGCTGTCACTGTGTGTTTCTATGGTCAATGAGATGTTCCTTTCCAACTGACACTCTGTGTTTCTTTGATCAATGAGATGGTTCTTTCTAGCTGTCACTGTGTGTTTCTATGGTCAATGAGATGCTCCTTTCTAGCTGACACTGTGTGTTTCTTTGATCAATTAGATGATTCTTTCTAGCTGTCACTGTGTGTTTCTATGGTCAATGAGAGGGTCCTTTCTAGCTGTCACTGTGTGTTTCTATGGTAAATGAGATGCTCATTTCCAACTGACACTCTGTGTTTCTTTGATCAATGAGATGGTCCTTTCTAGCTGTCACTGTGTGTTTCTATGGTCAATGAGATGCTCCTTTCTAGCTGACACTGTGTGTTTCTTTGATCAATTAGATGATTCTTTCTAGCTGTCACTGTGTGTTTCTATGGTCAATGAGATGGTCCTTTCTAGCTGTCACTGTGTGTTTCTATGGTCAATGAGATGCTCCTTTCCAACTGACACTCTGTGTTTCTTTGATCAATGAGATTGTCCTTTCTAGCTGTCACCGTGTGTTTCTAATGTCAATGAGATGCTCCTTTCTAGCTTACACTGTGTGTTTCTTTGATCAATGAGATGATTCTTTCTAGCTGTCACTGTGTGTTTCTATGGTCAATGAGATGCTCCTTTCTAGCTGACACTGTGTTTCTTTGATCAATGAGATGGTCCTTTCTAGCTGTCACTGTGTGTTTCTTTGGTCCTTGAGATACCTCTCTCTAACAGGGTATGGATTGGTTGCTATGGTTAGTGTGAAACACCTTTTTTGCTGATTTCTGGTCTTTAAAATGCCTCTTTACTATGTATCTGCTTCTAGTTCACTTAATGCTTGCGCCCTCTCTTGTTGCCCGTGTGTATATCCTGAGGTAATTGTGATACATCTACCTTACTATCAGCATACATTTCTAAGGTCAGTGAGGGACCTCACTCTTGTTGTCACTGTTTGTTAGTGGTCATTGTAACGTCCCTCTCTTGCTATCTATGTATCTGTTTCTATGGTCAAGGAGAGGCACCTCTCTTGTTTGCTCAATTTCTTTCTGTAGTCATTGTGGTGCTCCTTAATGCTATCTATATATGTGTTTCTGTGGTTACTGACAGACACATCTCTTTCTGTCACTGTATCCTCGGTCTCTGAGGTGGCTATTAGTACGGGATCGGACTGGGACAGAAAATAGGCCCAAGAAACAAAATAAACCTGCCCCCATTAGCAAATCAGACAGCTAAAAAAGTGACTCACACCTGCAAATTGGGGCCGTTTTTAAGTTGTGAAGTCGCTCTGAATAAGTGTTTAGCCAGTTGTGGAACAATACATAGATTTCAGCTTGCTGCAGGCAATGTTTGTTTTAACATCTGGGAAATCAACAGTAAAAACCGGCCTAGCATACCATAAAACAGGCCCACAAACAACCAAAAACCATTCCACGCACTATCCTGTCAGACTAGCCCATGGGGCATGGCCTGATTGCACTATAGGCCAGTCTGACGCTCTATCAGTATATCGGTTTCTATGGTCACTATAATCTTTATAAATTGTGTTTATCTCTTTTATGATCAGGCCAGCTGGTTCTACATCTCTGAGCTGACATTTCCAGAAGGAAAAGGAAGATAAATTACTATAAATTCACAAATCGCTTCCTCTGCTGCCTGCACTCTTACACTCTAGCTTTTTAGAGGTGGAGAGAATGTACTAGTCTGGCCTGCCACTTTTCAAAGGCCTGGCATGTAGCTGATTCTTCCCCACACAAAGCAACTTTTCAGCGGGTTGGGGACTTTACTCAGACACTGGCTGGACACATGACTAATGGTGACACGGGGCTGGAGGGCTTTGAATGTTGCTTGACAGAAATGTGGCTGAGTCTATCCCAGCTATCTGGCCTTTAAAGATGAGTGCTACATTAGTCTACGTTGCACCAGTTCTGCTGGTATTTCTCCAATGAATACAACATTTCTGAATTATACCAGCACTACCAAACCTTCACAAGTGAGTTTTCCACTGCAAACATGTTCTTACTGTGCTTTGCAAACCCGTGGAAAGTGGACCTTCAAAGACAAGAACGCTGAAAACACATTACTGTACTATTCTACTTAAGCTATCAACTTGCTTCACTTAAGACAAACACCATTACACGAGACTGTTATAATGCACTCACCCTAACTCCATATTTTATGTTTTACCACAGGCATATAAACTATATTGCACCATCATAACATTTATTTTGAGAACCCTTTAGTGACTTATTCGTTGTATTGTGTAAAACTGGGGTGCAGTTTTGACTATAAGAGTTATTAGATTGTCACAAGTAGCAAGAGGTGGCAGAACATTTATGCTGAGTGAGTATGTCTGGCCGCTAAGCCCTGGCTGTTATTCAAGGGCGTCTCAAGGTCTGTGCCTCACCTGGGTAGATCCCCAAGCTGCACCATAGAACTTCTGCTCATTCAGCCACTGCATGATCCCGCTGGTCTTTTCAAACTTCTTCATACGTACAAGGGCGAGTAGAGCATACGAGGTGGCTTCAATGGTGAACTGCTTATCTCCTGGAACGTTCCAATAGGTTCCTCCTGCAAATAACACGCTCAGAAGTAATTAACTGTATATAGCTCAGAGAAGGCCATGATGCTTGGATTTGTTTTCTGCCCTCATCCCAGTCCCCCAGTCATGAAGTATTGGCGAAACTTTACTTTTCTGTAATTTTAACCAGAGTCCATGTATAATTTAGAAATGTGGGCATCACCATTCTCTGTAAGAGTTTTTCGGAAGCGTCATAGGCTGCAGCCGTCAGAAGACTCCCATGTGAAGCTTACTAATTCTTAAGGATTGGAGTAGGTAGTACACCACTAGTTGTTTACGCAGTGAAGTGCTTCCGCTATCCTCTTAACAGAGAAAACGGTGCCCTCACATGTTGAGAACTTCAGCTAAAGTGTCTTTATCACTGCCGTTCTTTCCAAATACATTGTTATCTTCCCTTCCATGGCTGCTTATCCCCCCTTTTTCTATCACATTCCCCCCAGTGCTGCTTCTGCAAATGCTGCTTGCTTCCTTTTTAGGGCTCACCTGAGCCAGCGTGCATGCGCTGCAAGACTTTTTGTAAGGGCTTCAAAGTGGGACTACAAGCTCATGCTTGTGTTTCTTGGGGGACTCCCACGCTATTGGCCTTTGCGTGCGTCTTTCTAAGAAAGTCCAGACATGGCTTTGCAGTTCGGGCTGGACTGTTCCCATGAGGCACAGGGTCAGACTGATTTGCATATAGCAATGTCTGAACTGGGGTGGCGGAGTGAGCTAAAGAATGACAATGGATTAAACCCAGTTCAGTTGACTGGGGGGGGGTGCTTGCAATGTTCAACCCTCCGTCCATCATCCCCTTTGGTTTTGCTTTGTGCGCCCTAAGTTGGCAGGGTATGCGCAGACGTGGGTCCCTTGCTCACCTTGCCACTGAATTCAAGATAGCCAGGCTGATGAGGGCTGTGAGCCCGAAATCGGTCCCAGGATGCTTGTTTCCAGTCCAGGGAATACATGGCTTGGCAGTTCGGGCTGGACTGTTCCCATAAGGCACCGGGTCAGACTGATTTGCAAATAGCCATGTCTGAACTGAGGTGGCGGAGTGAGCTAAAGAATGATGATAGATTAAAATAAGATCAGTTGGCTGGGGGTGAGTGCTTGAAATGTTCACCACTCCGTCCATCATACCCTTTGGTTTTGCTTTTTTGACGAAAGACAGCATGCAATTGGTCACAGGCGGTTGCTTGTCCCACCTTGCCTGGAATTGTAGCCGCCCACAGCCTAAGGCTTGCGGTTACGCGTAGCCTGCCACACAGCGCCATCTGTTTCCATTAGCTGCATTCCAGTATGGGGTTACTAATTAACCCAGCGCGGTCACTTTCACTTTCGCGAACGCACTTGTTTTTCCTTAGCACCTTTGTGTCAATGATACACATATATTTACTTCCTACCCTATTTTCAGCATAAATCTCCAGTTCCATTCGTACATATTTGTTCACTGTCCTTCTCTGGATGGCCCTCAGGGGGGGGGGGGTGTTGTCAAAGGGGATGCTCCCTTCGCGCACACGGCAGCAGAGGTGCTCGACCGGTGGTCCGCTTTGCTGCTCAGGCTCAATCAACACCATGGTGGGCATTTGCTCGGCCATCCTGCGGTGGGGCCTACCTGCAGCGCGGGCCAGTTGCCTTCCTCACCCCCCCTCACCCTTTGTGGATGCCTACACGGTCCCCCCCATGGGTGGCCCCTCGGGGACTGAGGGGAGGTAGCGCAGTGTAGAGCCTTGCTTAGCGAGCATGAGGCTCCGGGTTCAATCCCCGGCCTTGCAGGAGTCGCTGTGCCTTACCTTTCTTCGTGCCCCCTCCGTCTCCGTGCACGAGTAGGCCCCGCCCACGGGGGCCGGTAGGCATCGCAGGGACAGCTGCATTGGTCTAGCTTGGCCCCCCTCCTCAGCGAGGTTCCGGTGGGGTCTGCTCTCGCGTGTGCAATGGTGCGCGATGTTGCGGCTCCCGTCCAGTGAGCCAGAGCTAGGTAGTGGGGGGGTGCTCCTCCTGGGACGGCTGGTGGAACAATAGCGCAGTGTTGTGCGGTTCTCCCTTCACCTTTGACTCAGACGGGAACGCACGGACACCGCCGGGGCAGCGGACGCCATGGGCATGCCCCCTTCTTGGCCTATGCCCCCGTTAGGGCAAACGCAGAGGCACCTTCCCGTTGCCCCCACCAGCGTGGCGTGTAAACCAACAGCAGACCCCACCGACCTTAAGAACTTTCGCCCCATCTTGCTCCTCCCCTTCCCTGCCAAAGTCATCGAGAAGACCGTCAACAGACAGCTTGCAGCCTTCCTCAAGACGAACGGATTCCTCGACCCCTCGCAGTCTGGTTTTCGAGTCAACCACAGCACCGAGACCGCCCTCATCGCAGCCACCGACGACATCAGAACCCTGCTCGACAATGGGGAAACAGCGGCCCTCATCCTCCTGGACCTCCCTGCAGCGTTCGACACCGTCTGCCACCGCACCCTGGTTCAACGCCTCAGCAACATCGGTATCCAAGAGAAGGCACTGGAGTGGATCATCTCATTCCTCACCGGAAGAACACAGAGAGTCCGCCTCCCCCCGTTTTGATCCGAGGCCACCGAAGTCATCTGCGGCGTCCCGCAAGGATCATCTCTCAGCCCCACCCTCTTCAACATCTACATGGGACCTCTTGCAGCCATCGCACGCCAGCACAACCTCAACTTCATCTCCTACGCCGACGACACCCAACTGATCCTCTCCCTCACCAGAGACCCCGCCACCGCCAGAACAAACCTACACGAAGGGATGAAAGACGTCGCCGAATGGATGAAGAACAGCCGCCTGAAACTGAACTCAGACAAGACGGAAGTCCTCGTCCTGGGACCATCGCCCTCCGCCTGGGACAAATCCTGGTGGCCCCCCGCCCTGGGCGCCACCCCCAAGCCAACAGACCACGCATGCAACCTGGGCTTCATCCTGGACTCCTCCCTCTCGATGACCAGACAAGTCAACGCCGTCTCCTCATCATGCTTCATTACCCTACGCTTGCTCCGCAAGATCTTCTGATGGATCCCGACCGAAACCAGGAAGACGGTCACCCAAGCACTCGTCACCAGCCGACTGGATTACGGAAACGCCCTCTACGCCGGAACCACTGCCAAGCTACAGAAAAGACTCCAACGCATCCAGAACGCCTCCGCCCGACTCATCCTGAACATCCCCCGATGCAGCCACATCTCCGGCCACCTGAAGGACCTGCACTGGCTCCCCGTCAGCAAGAGGATCACGTTCAGGCTCCTCACCCACGCACAAAAATCTCTCCACGACCTGGGCCCCAAGTACCTCAACGACCGCCTGACCTTCTACACGCCCACCCGCCAGCTACGATCAACAAGCCTCGCCCTCGCCGCCGTACCACGCATCCGAAGAGCCACCGCTGGTGGCAGATCCTTCTCCTACCTGGCGGCCAAGGCATGGAACTCTCTCCCCATCCATCTTCGGCTGACCCAGGACCATCTCGCCTTCAGGAGACAACTCAAGACCTGGCTGTTCGAGCAATAGCAGTCCCCTTCCCCCAAGCGCCTTGAGACCCTGCCGGGTGAGTAGCGCGCTGTACAAGTGTTATGATTGATTGATTTAGGTACAGAGAATGTGGTCCGGGAGGCTAGGTATTCTGAGTCGGGTCTTCCGGTGGAGTGTGGTAAAGCATGGCTAAATTGCGGATGTGTGCTTCAGGTGAGGGTCGGCTCGCACCATATTTCCCCGCCTGCAGTACGGGAGACTCGCGCCACGGGGATAGTGTTGACCCCCTCAGGGCACCCCCTGGGTCGACCCTCGCGGTCCCGGCCTGCCCCCCCCTCGGACCATGCCCCCAGTGGGGCGATAGGTAATGGTTTCTCATGCATTTAGTCCTGCCTCAAGCTGTGATAAAATACGTTGTATGATGTCACCCAGCCTGCTGGGGCCGGGTCCCCCCCCCCTGCCATGCCTGCCCCCATCCTTGTCCCGTGGCCCGACAATGCTTTTCAGGGGCCGGGGCTTTGCAGTCTCGGGTGTTTCGTGCTGCGCGACACGGGCGCTGGGTCCGCTTGGTGATTTTATTAGGGGGGGCCCGCTCCTGGGGTTTGTGGCCCGCCCTTGCTCACCTCGGGAATGGGATTGCCCGGTGCAGTGATGTGCTCACCAGAGCCCCTTGGGGTACCGTCTGGGCACCTTGTGGCCGGGGTCATTCAAACTTGAATCCCTCCCTTTGACATAAGCATGCCTTGTGCCCCCCTTTTAAACCCCGCCTCCTCTCGCGTCGAACTTGATACGGGCGGAGCGCGCGGAGCAGGCGCGCCCCCTGCTGCACGACTTTGTCGTTATCTTGGTTGGTTCTGTGCTCGGGCGATCAGGTTTTACCCGAATGGGGTCACCTGAGCCGGACAGAGTGGCATGGGGGCAGGCATGCAGAGGCATTACCGGGGACAAGTATTTACGCCTTGTTAAATGGCGCGGACGTGGCCTGAAGGTGTCAGAGCACTTGACAATAGGACAGGACAGATACATGAGAACGTTACAAGTGAACAAATTTCAAAAGTTGTGAAATTACATAGGCTAAAGTAACAATAGTGAGCAATCAAAATATGAGAGGTTGAAAATGGTGCATTGCAGGAGGAAATGGTCAATTCAAAAAGCGTGAACTTCAAGCGTAGTTGAAGAGCACCTCCACATATAAAAGCAGTTACATGGGGGTCGATTACAAGTCACCAGGTTGAACATGCAAACTGGGTGTACAATTAAAAGGACCGGTGACATTTGTAGATGAGTGCATTGGGGGATCTAACATTAAAATTGCGTGTGATTGTGTGCACTCACCTTTTCCTCTTCTGTGCAGGTCCAAGAGGCAGATTGTCCCAGGCAGTTGAAGCGTGACAGGACTATACAGGGGCCAGGTAATTGATGTGTGGTAAAAGGGGCGACGCAGGCGGGTCTCCCAAAAGTGGGGGAACCAGCAGGGGCAGAAACGAGTGGCAGACGTGATAGGGACAGGCCACAGCATTACTCTCAACATATAGAGAAGGTGGTTTTGCCTGGGGAGGTCTCCAGCCGGTTCATGATTTGCATTATTTATTTTGGAATTTTCGTTTCAGCTCCTCCCGCGACCCCAGGAGTCAACGCAGTTAGGGCACTGCCCATGTAGCACAAAGAACGCCAGTTGCTAAGGTAATACATGGTGTGTGAGGGGGGGTTAGGAAAGATGGTCAATGAAGATTGGCCAGAAGTTTACTTGCGGGGGAAGGGACAGGCTAGCAGTGGCAAGGAATAGGAACCTGGTCAGCTACCAGCAGGCAACATGTGCAGGAATAATGCTATTGTTTTCTCGCAGGACATCTTCCGCCCCCCTGGCACTCGCACCCACCCCCCCTCCCTCGCTTACCTCAACGTGAGGGTCTGTGGAGGCAGACCGACTGCTCGACAACGTAGCAAAGTAAGTAGATTTGGGGAGGTGGGGGAGCGAATCACGAAGGGACAGAAGGGCCCGCCTTTAACATTAGGCACGGACAAGTGTTTACTGCCTCATTTCTTTTTCAGGAGAATATAGCCCGAGGTGCTGACATGACTAGCCAGGGATCCCCCCTCGCTTTTCACGCAGATGTCCCAGGTGGAGGATTCCTTGCCCGGAACCTCCCAAGATGCTCAGCTGGCAGCGGTAATGGAGATGGTAAGGTCAAAGGGTGTACTTTGGGCCAGCGAACCTTTAAGATCCAACAATCCGGGAGATTCTGGAATTGACGTGTCCGTTCCCCCAAACGTGCAGGAACCCGTTGAAGAGGGAGGAGTTACTAGGTCCAAAAGGCTAAAGAAGGCCACAGCTAGCTACTCACCAGAAGAACCTACAACCGCGAAAAGTAAGAGCAATGAACTTTCAAAGAGGGCAGTCCACGAAAGGTCTGCGCCTGCACCGGCTCTCGTGGTTGACGTTCAAGCTGAACCTTCTCCAACAGCGAACTTTGCAACAAGGGAAGACCTTGGTAAGCTGACGCACTCGCTGGCTGACTTCATGAAGGAAGTGCGAACGGGCCTACTGGCGTTCAGTAGCTCTGGGGGGGCAGCAACCAAAATATTATTGGGAGTACGGGGGCCGCACCCACCTCCGGGCAGGTGCTTGAGGGGCATGACATTTGCGCAAGCATGGTTGGAAGGGTAAGCCACGCCTGGGGGGCAGCAGCATACCAATTTGAGCTGCAACAACCCAGGATTAGAGGGACTGACAGAGGCAACAAGGGAAGGGCAAGGGCAACAGGTGGCAGTGCCGGGACCATCTATACCGGCAGTCCCCATCCTCCCCTTCAAATGGTAGTGTGGCACTTCCAGCGGTAGTAGCTACCCTGCCACCCCCAAATGCAAGTGTGGTAACTCATATCCCGGCTGTGGACAGCACTCCCCTTACGACAACACCCCTGGAAAAAACACCGGCAGCTTCGGGAGCGCTAATGACGATGGCCCCGCTCCTGTCTGGGCGTTGCTCATTAGCATGGCAGTTGCCACTGGCGGCCAAGGAAGGCATTTGGCGCAGGGAGTTTATTGATATCTTCACCCTCCTGATGCATGGGCCGGGGGGCGCAGATACTAGGAAGATGGGTGGAAAGGAGGAGGATAAAAAAGTTTGCTTCCAGGCATGGCCCGGGAAGTCTATCAAGACATGGGCACAGGCTTTTCGCATCCTGACAGCTGTAATAACTGGGAGATTCCCAGAACAGGGGCAGAATTTGGTCCAATACGCCAGCGTCATTACTAACGAGGCAGACACCAACGGGGGCATGGGCTGGTACAAATATGACTGCGAGTTTAGAAGAAGATGGCCATTTGCCCAGAGCTAGATTGGGACCAATTGGAGGTTCGACTATGGATGCAGCACATGGGCAAGGGGGGAGCTGAGCCTGTAAAGAAGACTGTAAATAACAACAAGAAGGGGGAGGGGAGCAAGGGCAACAAATCTGACAGGAGGTTTCAGCATAGGCAGTCATTTTGTGGGGGCCGAGGAGGTGGACAGAGGCAGGGTCCCAGAAGGCCATTCAACGGGACTTGCAGGCTCTTTAATGGAGGACACTGCACCTGGGGAAGGGCCTGAAGATTCTCCCACACATGCAGCAAGTGCGGTGGGCCCCACCCAGGGTCTTCATGCGATAAGAGGGAGTCCCCCGTGGGACCTGTTAGGCAAGAGAAGTAAGAACAAGGCGTATGCAGGACTTTCACCCCCACCCAGCTATGGACATCTTGCCCTCCCCCCAGTTGATACAAGTTGGTGGGCTATCAAAAGGTCCCTCTCCCATTGTTATTCAGAACCTACTAGCACTCCTAAGGGGATACAACAATGGACAGGGGCACACTGGCTGAAGGTTTTGTGGAGGGTTTCAGGATCCCTTACCAGGGCCCCATGGTTAGCAGGAATGCTGAGAACCTGAAGTCAACTAGGGAACACCCTGAAGTAGTGGGAGAGAAAGTCAGGAAGGAAGTGGCCTCGGGGAGGGTGGAGGGACCTTTCTCCCTACCCCCCCCTTCCTCATTTTGTAGTGTCAACGCTGGGGGTGGTGCCCAAAAAGGAACCGGGGGCGTTCAGGTTGATACAGCACCTTTCGTACCCTGAGGGTGACTCAGTCAACGTATGGCTGGATGAGAATGCTTGCTCCGTATCTTACTGCTCCTTTGATATGATGGTCGATTTGGTAAGGAGGGCAGGGGAAGGTGCCTGGTTGGCAAAACCCGATATTGAGTCGGCATTCCGCCTATTGCCTGTTCACCCTGAGACCCAGCATTTACTTGGCTTCAAATGGCAAGGCAAGTTTTACTTTGACAAATGCATGCTGATGGGATGTGCAGTGTTGTGCGCCTTTTTTGAAGCATTCAGCTCCTTCTTGCAGCGGGCACTCACTGAGCAATATGAGGTTGACAAGGTGACACACTACTTGGACGATTTCCTGTTCATTGGTGGAGTTGGCATGCAGGAATGTAGTCGAGGTTTACACGCTTTTCAGGATTTGGCATAGCACCTGGGAGTGTCGTTGGCACCCGGCAAGACTGAAGGCCCGGCGCAGATCATCACCTTTTTAGGCATCGAGTTGGACACAGTAAAGGGTGTTTCAAGACTCCCGGCTGAGAAGGTGCAGGCATTGACACTGGACATTAGGTAATTTCTGGGGAGAGATAAGGCACCTCTGAGCGTCATCCAGAGCCTTCTGGGCAAACTAAACTTTGCAGCTAAAGTGATCCCGGTGGGGAGGGTTTTTGCTAGGCGACTGGCCAGAGCCACTGCAAAGGTGGTCAAGAAACATCACTTTGTTAAGATCCCGTTGGGCCTGAAGAAAGACCTGGCTATGTGGCATGAGTTCTTGGTCAATTTCAATGGAACTGTGATCTGGAGGGCTCCCTGGGTTGACAGTCCAGAACTGAACATGTTCACTGATGCTTCAGGGAGGGAGGGCTTTGGTGCAATCCTGGGTGACCTTTGGTGTGCGCAGGAATGGCCCATCGCCTGGCGCAAGCGTGGAATTACTTCCAAAATCACTGTCCTTGAGCTCTTCCCAATTGTCATCTCCATCTTTCTCTGGCCTGAGATCCTGTCCAACAGAAGGGTCCTCTTCTGGTCAGACAACATGACAGTGGTGCAGGCGATCAATGGTTTAGACTGCCAAGTGCCCCCTGGTGCTGTGTTTACTGAGAGAGCTAGTCCGAGGGAACCTGCGCTGTAACATTGATTGTAGGGCGAGGCACATACAGGGGGTTAAGAATGTGGCGGCTGATGCTTTCTCTCGTTTCCAGTGGGACTGTTTCCGAGATGCTTGGCCGCAGGCGAGAGCAGAGATGACCTCCTTCCTGTCTACACTCTGGCGAATCATGGAGTGGAACAGGAGTTAAGAGCTATGGTAGAGAGGTCCTTGGCGCCTGACACAAGAAAACGCTATGCAAGCCAACTGAATACTTTTTAACAATGCGGTGCATAGTTTGGGCCTAGCGGGAATCCCCCCTGGAGGGCAGGGTGCAAGCTTTCGTGGTATGGGCAAAGATACAAGGTAGAACACATTCTTGGGTCTGTGGCCACTCGGCGGCAGTCAGCCACAATGCCAAAATTAAGGGAAACCAAGACCCATCTAAATCTTTCGCCATTAGGGCTGCCCTCAAAGGGTGTGCCAGAGAGGAGCCCAGGGTTCCAGACACCAGGTCACCCATTGGCTTTCCCACTTTGCAGGCCATGTTAGAAGTTGTAGGTGGGGTGACCAACTCACCTTTTGAGGCCTTGCTGTTCTCGGCGGCCTTCTGTCTCGCGTTTTATGGTGCCTTCCGCATCAGCGAGCTTGTTGTACGATCAAAGATAGATCTATCAGGGGATGTGTTAGGGCTAGCAGACATCACCCTGGGCGAGAAGTTGGCAGTTCACCTTAGAAAGTCTAAGACAGACCAGGCAGGCAATGGAGTTAATATAATATTGAGGCCTTTGGAGGATCCCAGGTATTGCCCAGTCAGCAAGGTCAGGAAGAACCTGTCTTTACGCCCGGCAGTAGCCGGCTACCTGCTCATCCATGAAGATCATGCCCCCTTAACCAGGTACCAAATGGAGTGTCTGGAAAAAAGGTATTCTAGTCACTCCTTCAGGATCGGAGCAGCGATGGCTGCCTTTACTGCTGCATGGAACCAGCTGACGTCAAAAAGGTGGGGCGTTGGGAGCCCCAATGTTATAAAAGATATATCCGCCCTTAGGGTGCACAGTTGCTGTGATGTGGAATTAAGTTTGCAGTGTTGTGTGTATTACTGTGATATTGAAAACAGTGGTCCTAGACCTATTCTTTCATCAATACAGAAATAAATCCATACATAGTCGTTATTCAGAAAACATTTTGAGCATATCCAACCAATCAGCTCAGGCTAATAAATGCACAAGTCTAAAGAAAGATTACAACAGCACTAATACAAAAAAAACGAAACAATTTTAATTCATTGACTCTAGGTTGAATGCGATGAATCACAAATTTTTAAAGATTTTTTTAAACAGGGTTAGGTTGCCCTGAAAGGGCGTGCAAGAAGAAAACAGAAAGAGTTAAAGTGGTGTGGCGTGATAGAGAATAAGAAAAATTCAGAACAGTGGTGACATAAAATTATTTACAATCATGTTATAAAGAAAAAGGGTTGAGCACTTCACCGTATTCGCAAACCTGGCCACAAAACTTAATTATATACACATTTTTCATGGTATTCTCAAAGAAACACCTAATGTTAATTTCTTATTTGCACATTTCTGTGGCGAGATTATGATCCAGGTTTAGAAAATATCAAGAGCGTCAACGTTTCGACTCGTCTTAGGGCATGTGGGTTAGTTAGACCTGGGCCATGCGAGTCTTCATCAGGACTAAAACCGGGACAACCAAGAATAATTGATGACCCTGAAAAAGGGGAGAATACATATTAAGGCTGTTGCACTGAATTTGAGATAAAATTAATCTCATTGAAGGGCAGAGACGCTTACCCTAAGAGGCGAGGACCAATCGTGTGTATTCACTATGTGTCCTCTGTATAGTTGTTTACACCCACAACAACAATTTACAAGGCATGATCAAGGAACTAAGTCCTCACAGTGGGTGGATAAAAACATATACTGTCATACTCAGGTATAGGCGGTTGACATTACCTTATGGAGATGGCATGTCATTCCAGAGTAGAGGTGGGCCTTAATCTCTGTGTATTTTATTCCTTCTCACTCCACCTACAGATAATAATAGTAGGATGTAATGAATTGCCCAATCCATTTTTATCTATTGGTGGTTCATGACTTACTAAGCGCTAAGCGTACACATTACCTTTTCGCAAGTATCGTACTCTGTCTAATACTCCAGGACTCGATACTGGTAGCTGTAAAGATTATATGGCCTGGAGTAAGAGCGGATCCCAAAACCAGTTCTAGAGAGGTATATCATTTGGTGTGTATTACTGTGGCGTGAGTACAAAGTTTAATAAAGAATAGAGTTTTTTTTAAAGTGTCTTTTTCCTTGTCAGGCTCCAGAGTATGGGTCATTGGGCACTTGACAATCTCCAGGTTAGCCAGATGGGCCGAGATCAGGAACTGGACGCGTGGATTTTCAAGAACTAAGTTCCAGTGGTTGGGGCATCCTGGGATGCGATGGGGCAGCCTGATGAACAAATTAGACCATGCACTGACATCTTCGGCATGTCACCCCCAACTACCTGGTTATCCATCTGGGGGGCAATGACCTTACTTCCTTGGGGAGAACTGTGTTACTGCACAGGATGAAGACTGATCTGGGCGACATTAGCAAGCACTTGGGCCAGTGTGAGGTCTTTTGGTCAGAGATCGTGCCGCGTAGAGTTTGGCTGGACGCGAATTCAGAACAGGCGGTAGAGCGCTCCAGGAGGCGAGTTAACAGCGCCATGCGTAGATTTACAGAGCAGAGGGGCCTGGGTTTCATTAGACACGAAATGATTCAGGACAAAGTAAAGGGTTACTACGAAAGGGATGGGGTCCACCTAACCCCGGTAGGCATGGACTTATTCCTGCTTGACCTTCAGGAAACTCTGAAACTGAGAGGTTGTAAGTAGGTTTGAGCGTGGTATGGTGGGGGGTCCTGTCAGCGATGTAGGCCACCGCCAGGCCTGTGGCGGAGTTACGGGGCGATCTGGAAGCAAATGGTACAGAAGGGTACCTCAGCGTGGCACATAGGGGTGCCAGAGTCTAACACCCGGGGGCCTCATGGGAGGTTCCTGGAACCGATGTCGGCACCCCATTAGTCCTTCGGGCGGTTGGGGGCCTGAGCAACCGGGGGCTTGTCTAGCTACGCTCCACCCTGAAAGGGGTGCGAGTATAAGAAATAATGGTCAGGGTATTCCTCAGGAGCACCAGGAGGGGCAGCATAGAGGTGGTTCGCCACGGTGCGGCCCGGCTCGTCAGGCGGGCTGGTGGCGAGAATGCTGCCTGCCCTTGGATCGCCCGTAAGATAACCCACAAGTATTACATATATTGTATGTAATAAACCTGCAGCAGCTTTTCCCAATGTAACTTTGTGTGACGTGTGTTATTTGCGGGAAGCATGCCAGCAGGGTGGGGGGGGGGCTTGTTGCCATGATGCAACTATGTAGTTGCCCGAGGCCACCACAGGGGGACATTCAGGAGGGCGGCACCCTTAGTTGCGTTGGGCTCCCCCCCTCGCCATATCTTCGATCCCCCTCTCCGGTTTCCTGAGAGGGTGGGGTTTAGCGTGGGGTGAATTCGCTTCCGGGGCTAGCAGGAGGGGCCAGGTTGTGGGGGTACTTAAGGCCCCACCGCCATTTTACCTGCCTCTTTTGCTGTCCTGGACGCGAACCTAGGTCTAGGGGACACACCATCTCCCTCCCTACCGCTTACCCGGCATGTGGGCTTGGGGTTATGGTCGGAACAAAGGAATTTTTTCTTTATCGTTGCAGGAGGAGTTACGGGGCGATTTGGAAGCAGATGGTACAGAAGGGTACCTCAGCGTGGCACATAGGGGTGCCAGAGCCTAACACCCGGGGGCCTCATGGGAGGTTCCTGGAACCAATGTCAGCGCCTCATTAGTCCTTCGGGCGGTTGTGGGCCTGAGCAACCAGGGGCTTGCCTAGCTACGCTCCTCCCCAAAAGGGGTGCGAGTATAAGAAATGATGGTCAGGTGATTCCTCAGGAGCACCAGAAGGGGCAGCATAGAGGTGGTTCGCCACGGTGCGGCCCGGCTAGTCAGGCGGGCGGGTGGCGAGAATGCTACCTGCCCTTGGATCGCCCGTAAGATAACCCACAAGTATTACATATGTTGTATGTAATAAATCTGCAGCAGCTTTTCCCAATGTAACTTTGTGTGACGTGTGTCGCCACGATGCAACTATGTCACCACGCATAAACCTTTGTCCTGGAGGTTTTGCGCGTGTTTACCATTGAATCCCAGCACTAAAATAAAAGCAGCCCGGGGTTGTGGTTACTCGCCAGGCACTGTCTTCATATAATCAAACAACTTTTGCCCTGATTTCGAGATTCAGGAAGTGTATCTATTTTTGTACCATGTTTAAAAAAATCTGGATTACTTTATTTTAAAAACGCTGGTCTTCGCATCCCCGAAATGTTAAGAAAAAAGTACATACTGGTGTTCTTGTTTGGCGAACTTGCCTTCGTGGCTTTTACTAGCTTGCAGATCCCTGGTACGGGTGCACCATGATCCCTTAAACTCCAGTGACTGGGACGTGTTTAAATTCTCATGCTACAGACATGCATGCTCAGACGCCAGTGTTGTGGGGCTAGCGCACTGTGTACAGCGTGTGTGGGGATGTTTGACAAGCCCACCGCTCAAAGGAACGAGAGAGACTTGAAAATTGCCAGGCATTTAAAAGAATTTCTTGTGCGTGAATTATTGAAATTGCACAATTTCGAGTGATGGATAAATGTTGCAAAGTTTGGAGCCACTCGGTAGAAATTGACATGTAAAAGGTATTTAAAAGTGCAATTATCTGATGTTATTATGTACTAAGGGAAACTAAATGTGAATAAAAACAACAATTTACAAATTGAGGGAAAAGAAACGTTTCCCAGAGTTTCACTGATATTCCTGAAGAAGAATACAATTCTCCAGCCATAACTTTGACACAATTAACCTCACTAAAATATGTATCATTAGCAAACGCACGTTCAGAAGTGATTGCTCAAATACGCTCCTCTTTAGCTACTGGAGGCTAAACCACATCATATAATTTTATTGATTAATTGAACTGGGCACTAAAGTGGATAGTGAAATAGCACTTACAGATCACGCAAGAAACTAATCCACAATACATAATCCAATTGACATAACTTGTTTATAGCAATAAAAAAATGGCAACCAGTTTTTGCAATAAAAAATGCAAAAAACAAAAGTTATTCAGTGATTTTATCTGTGCAAAAACAATGTTATATTAAAGTATATTTGTATTAAGTTATTATCTGTATCATCCATTAAGGTACTTCATAAAGCACTAGTTGATCTACAGGTATTACAAATAACAAAGAGGAAATGAACAAAAGGGTACAAGCATGCGCTACACATTTTATTCAGTGCACAGCAACAACACTGAAGACATGCTTATGTACTGTTAGTTTTCATTGGTTTTACACTAGACCTTAACTTATAACAAAGCTCTAACAACACTTCACATAATACCACGTACTACCACAAAATTACATATCACATAATTACACTCTATTAAACACAGCTTAACAACACTCCTCATAATAAAACTATGCCACATAAATACATGCCGCATAATTACACTGCACTCAAAGCAATATAAATGCACTCCACATCATACAACTCACTGTCACATAGTTATGCACCAAATAATTACACTCTACTCAATGCAACTTAAATACAGTCCACATACCACTCAATGCCACATACTTACACACAACATAATTACACTACCCTCAATGCAACATAAATACACTCTACATTGTACCACTCAGTACCACATAATTACACGTCACATTACACTCTATTCAACGCACTATAAATACACTCAAAATAATACCACTTGACCACATAATTACATGCCACATAATTACACTCTACTCAATGCAACATAAATACACTCCAGATAATACCACTCAATTTAACATAATTACAGGCCACATAATGACTGTACTCAATGCAACATAATTACACGCCACATAATTACACTCTACTCAAATTCAAATTCAAATTCTTTCTTTATTCAGCATTTTACAGATGCACCATAAAAGTACAGTTTAAAATAACAATAGTATACATTTTTAAAAAGTGCAAAGATTATTCCTATTACAATTCAATGAGCCCCCGTCCAACCACCACATATTACTCATGATTTCGGAAGGGCTTCCTTCAACAGATCCCTCTAGTCTCTCTTAATTTGCCTGCTAACCTTAAAAAACTCGTTATAGAGAGTAGGGTCAAGGGATCTTGGGCCATTTGTAAATATTAAAGGGCCGCCTAAGCGTGCCTAAGTTTTTTTTTTTTCAGCAGACTGAATAAAAAACGGCGCCTGGGCAATGAATAAAAGGGGCATAGTAATACAAAATGAAGGGCATCCTGCGGAGATTGTTGATCGTAGCCGCAGGGACCCTTGGACTCAACTGAACTAGTAAAACCTACCGGATCAGCCAGTAGCTGATGTACAAGGTTGAGCCTAAAACGTGTGATTAAAAATCTGCCCTGGGCATTGTGTATGAGGGCAAGGTAAGGTTCCATTCCTTCACAGGTCCTCACTAAGCCGTGAGCTTTGACTGACTGTTTGCCCCATTCCCTATCTTCTCTAGATGAGGCTTTATAGTTAAAAAACATCTCCTTCACCCTGTCCTGATCCCGACCTATAATTCCGGTCGGCATTAAGAGAGATCCTTACCGCCAATGCTTTCAAAAACGACCTTTATGTGCTCCAGCCATGGGATATTCATTCCCCTGTCCATACCTAAGCAGTCCATGATTATATGCCTGGTCAGCATGGCCTCTGGGTTAGGCCAGATCTTAAGCCATGCTAGCAAGGGCCTAACCTGCACCTTGTCCCCTATAAAAGCTCCTCCCAGTTCTTCATGAGCGATGTAAGAGGGAACGCACTGTGGGACTTTGAGGAGCCTTCTCAAGTATTTGTTCTCCTCGACCTGCAGTTTGTCGGAGTAGACGAACCCCCACAATTCTGCCCCATACACAGCTTTGGAGTAGCAGATTGAGTTATATAGCTTCATCATTTGTTCCGGGGACCACGTCCTAGTCTGCGGCCAAAATTCATAATTGCCCCTGTGCTAGACACTAATTTTAAAATTTAAACCCCCATCAAATAAAATGCCCAGGTAACAGAAGGACTGCACCTTCTCTAGGCTGTGTTCGCCTATTCTATAATTAAAATTTTACCTTGATTTGGCCCCTGTCTCCATAACGTCCGACTTCGTCAGGTTGGCAGACAAATCTAAATTGTTCATAAAATCCACAAAACCATCTATCAACCATCTATCAGTCGCTGTAGTCTCAGTGAGGTGCATGCCAACAGGACCGCGTTGTCTGCATAAAGCAGGACAGGGATTGCTCTTCTGCCTACACTAGGTGAATCCACATTTAAGCTTATTAGGGCTTGTTCTAGGCCATTTATATACAGGGAAAACAAAAACGGAGCCAAAATACACCCCTGTCGTACACCACTAGTGCAAATGAAGGGCTCAGTGCTTCCGCCCTCTAGATTATACCTGACTTTAGCCGAGGTGTTCCAGTGTAGGGCTCTCAAAATCTTAATAGATCTTGGTCCACCCCTAGGCTACTCATTAGAGCCCACAGCTTCTCCCTATTAACACAGTCAAATGCTGCGGTAAGATCCATAAAAAGCTAGAGAGACCGCTTCATTATTGGCAATGGTGTATTTCGCCACTAGTAAATATAGATTTAAGCATTGATCTGTTGTTGATCTTTTGGCCCTAAATCCGCACTGGACGTCAATAATAATGTGTTGTTCCTCAGCCCAATTCATCAGGTGATTTAAAACAACACGTCCCAGCACTTTGGCAGTTACATCTATTAGGGAGATAGGGTATAGCACTGGGGAGTGTCTCTGTTCCCCTTCTTAAAAATGGAGACTATTATGGCAGTTGACCATGAATGGGGGAGCACTGTAGCTATAGCAGCGTTTATTACTCTTGTTAAGATTGGCGCCCATAGGTCCACCTTACTTAAGAGGTCCGGGGGGAACCCATCCGGTCCTGGTGCCTTATTCCTAGTGAGACCCAGGATGCCCAGGATACCAGCAGTAATCTCTTCCAGGGTAAATTCTAGTGCGTCATTCCACCGCCCCACCCACTCCTTATTATCCTGTACCTCACTATTCCCCCAATTATAGAGCCCTCTAAAATGCTCCATCCACTGTTCGGGAAAAACGTTGGATCCTATCTGCGGGCTATTTGCATCTTGGAAACAGGGTTTATTAACTATCTTCCAGAACGTAGTCATATCTTTCCTTTCGGCAGCTCCTCTCAGGTCCTCCCAGGTTTGAGTTTGGAGTGCATTCTTCCTGCGCTTTACTGCTTGCTTATACATTAACCTACTTTGCATAACCCTGTATTTGTCCCTTGGGTTAAGTCTTAGGGCAGCTCTTAGATTCCTCTGTGCGAGGGAGCACCCACTGTCAAACCATCTGAGATCATTTTTAGGCTTGCCCTGCCCTGCCGTCTGCAAGAGACCATCTATCATGCCGCCTATTTCCTCGAATGCCTCCACTATGGGTGGTTCTTCCACTGCTAAGTCTTGGCATTCCTCTAGAAACTGTTTCCCCTCTTTTACAAAGGACCTATAGAAGCTTTCACCATTAATCCTTGACCATTTCAAGCGCCTGCCCTGGGCCGTAGCCTTCTCTAAATTTGTTCCAGCCCCCCCTCCTTATTACCCTACTTGCTTTTATCTCTGCTACCAACAGTATTAGGGGGTTGTGGTCGCTAAAACCGCTCAACTCTATTGAGAATCCCTATAGCCACTTCTAAAGCATTTGGGACACTAATATAAAATCAATATAGGTGCTACAGCCCCTTCCTTTAAAGGTAGGGTTGACCAGCTTATTAGGCTCAATGGCCAATAAACCTCCCAGGTTTCCTGTACACAAATTATTTTGAATTTATTGATAAATTCCAGCCATTCCTGATTTTGGAACTTAGCTGACAGACCTGATACGTTCCAGGATACTAATTCAAAGGGACTCCCTGGAGGGTTTGGATGGGGGTAAGTGCCTATAATGGGCCTATCGCTACTTTGAGGAACCTCAGTCCTAGGCGGCCTTGTTTTGCCAGAGGCAAGCTGGATCACATTCGAGGTAACAAATCTTGGATGCTCCTCTGCCTGCGGTTTTATATTTGGAGAAGCCCCAATTGACATGTTTTCACCATATATGTCTCCTCCCCCTGGTACTGCTGATAGACACTCGCTCCTCTCCCCACCTCTCATCCTACCTGGCTGGCCAATCCTATCCCTGTGGCACTCATGATGCCCAGAGTTAGGCATATGATCTGGTGGAGCTTAGATGCCAAGCCTGGATAGTGGATCGCGGATGTGTCCGAGGGCCCCAGCAAACATGGTCCGCTACCTTAGGATCTTTAAAATTGATAACAATGCAGTCCCCTGCTCTATTTTTTGCCTTACATCATACCCAGCTCACTCTCCTCACAAAAATAATCTTGCACTGTACATCTCGGGGCAATGGTCTGTTGTTATTCAGCCAGTGTGTTGTCTTGTTTTTAAGTTGGTCATAAGATTCAGCTTTACTGTGTTCCAATTCAGGAACACCAGTCAAAACAGCGGCATAGGGTGTACAATCTGGGGGTAGGTCTAGGTGGGGATGCAAGTTCGTTGCCTCATTCCCATCCCTGTCGTTACTGCGGCTAACCCCATGTATCTCTAGGGGAACTATGCTTCCACCACTCACAGTTTCACCACTTAACTTATTGGGGCCCGTTGGTTGCACAGCCCAATCCACAGTGGGTGGCGCCATGATATTCGGACAGGCTGCGGGGTCCCTTCCACCCTCCCTCGCCGACTTATTGGCGTGACTACAGCTCTCTATTTTATAATCGATACCTCCCAAGGTAGACATTATCAGTTCTTCTGATTTTTCAAGCCTGTTCTCAATTAATGAGAGTCTTTTCATTAAGGGCTCCAAAGAAGATGTTATGAGGGGACCTATTTTAAGCCAATACACTTCCTCAGTCTGCGGTAATCCAGTTACAATTCCGTCCATATTCATAGCATTTACTGCAGACAGAGATCCTTGTGAGACTTCAGTAATTAGAGGGTCTATATTTGGCAGCTCTCTCTGTTTACTTGGTTTAGAGATCTTAGGCTTCTTTCCCTTCTGCTGTGTGCCTCCTCATGTGCCTCCTTGTTTTCTCTTAGAAGCAACCCCCTACGTGTATTCCATAGATTGCAAGGGCACCTCGTGAACTTCTGCCACGCACATAACCGTGCTCTTAGATGAATTTGGCAATGCGCTGCGTGGCAGTGAAGTAGAGTTCGAGGGGTCTCCATCAGTGTTAGAGGATGCAAAGGTTTGCTGTAGATTTGCATTCACAGTCTAGGGGCCATTGGCAGGGGCAGTCTGGCAATGACTTTCTGTCGAGCAGACATTCATAATGCCCCACAGAGATGATCTTTTTGAAAATACGGGGTCCATAGAGAGACGTCGCTCCGTGATGGCGATCTCATGGGCAAGCACAGATGTAGCCCTCATTATAAACTGGTCAAGAGTTCCTGCAACATACCCAATTCCAGCTGCTTTCCACCCTCTCCCCTAACGTGCTGCCATTTTAGTTCAAAAAGAAAAAAAAGGAATTAAGAGTAGCTCAAATATCAGTCTATAAGACCACTTACTGAAAAGGCAGGTCAACCGTTGAAATCAAAGGCCTTAGAGGGGAGGCCCAGCCCAGCCTCTCCCTGTCTCGAACGGGCTAAAACGGGCCCGCCCTTGGCCTGGGCTTCGCCAGGGGCGTGCCCGCAAGGGTCCCGCGAAACGAGGGCCGTGAGAGGTGAAATAGCGATTGTGGGCGGGCAGGCAGGTACAGGTGAAGAAAATCACAGGGCTCCTGGTCCTGTGAGTCCCATGTCAGCAGCAAGCAGAGTTCCAAATACGAGCGGCTCCGGCGAAGCTGGGGCCGCGAGAGGTGAAATTGCCTTGTGGGCGGGTGGGCAGGCAGGCCCAGGTGAAGAAAATCACGGGGCTCTTGGTCCTGGGAGTCCCGTGTCAGCAGCAAGCAGAGTTCCAAATACGAGCGGCACTCTACTCAATACAACATAAATGCACTCCACATATTACAACTCAGTGCAACATAATTACATGCCACATAATAACTCTCTACTTAATGCAACATAAATGCACTCCACATAAATGCACTCTCTCCCACATACCACCAATCAACATAAATGCACTCCACACAGAACACAATTTTAATAACCATATTTTAGCTCAACACCACAGTTCCAGGCCACACAATTGAACTCCACACATTTCCAAAACACACCCATAATTACACACCAAACACCATATTTCAACTCCACAAATCCACAATCCACAACATACACCCTAACACACTATATAGTAGCACCACCTCCGCTCACCACCAGCATTTTGCATCAGCACACCACCGAGGCATCACCTAAACATCACCTAAGCATCACATCAATCTGCCCTCGGAATCCGGCATCTATTGATTCTCTCCTAGTGACTGCTACTCATGTTCAAATTTAATTACTGGTTTCCAACCTCAACTCCCCTGTTATTTATGTCCCGCTCCCACATAACAAAAAAACTTGTAACAAACAAACATAACAACAGGCAGTAACAAATTGCCAAAAGTGCAAGTTCAAAATAACTAGAATAAATGTTTTATGTTGCAATTTTTCTTTAATCAGGTTGTTCAGTTGCATATAATTTATTGGCTTGTGTAAAGGTAACAAAAATGCTTAACACTTTTAATTATAATTTTTCAACATAATGCACAGCAGCCACAATGCTCTACAAACATAGACAAAAGTTCTGGATAAACACATAAGGTCTCAATGGCGAGACCTATTGGCTATGCCAATGCTTGTTGTTTCAGTTTCTCACCAATAATGTTGCTGATATCCCTTGCTCTCCAGCTCTCTCTTTTGACAGATTTGTATCACTTCAAATCTCTTGCTCTTCACTATTTTCTCCTCTCATTTCCAATACCAGTTAGTAAAAAGCAGACTGCGGTTACTCACCTGTTGACATTTCCATGAGCTTTCTGTCATCATAAAGTCTGTTGACCATCGCCAATGCATAAGCGGTTATAGTTACTGCATAGGGTGTGGAAAGGTTTGGGTACCTCTCCAACAAGTAATAAGACGCTTTCTGAATACTTCCTTCCAAACTCTAAGTGGTGAACAGTAGGAGAGATAAAGAAGAAAGTTAAATGCAATCAGAATTGAAAGCTTACTCCCAACAGAATAGCATAAATGTTATCACATAAATACTTGAACAGCAAATGAAACAACGGGTGCACACTAGCTTTATTTTGCATGGTCACCTTAACCTCCATCATTTGCCAGCCATCATTTGCCTTGATGTTTTAATTTGTATTGCATATTGGATTTCAATAATGCAACATTCAACAATTGGAAGTCACACCAGAGCGGGTAATTTTATACAAGGTAAATGTATAAAGTAAAAGATTCATAACAGAAGACAAAAACACAATGCTTCCTCTTACAACTGGGGAGTTCATGAAGATTCTTCTGTTTAAAAGACCAGGTCATGCTTGTGCCTTCGGCAATGTATTTGGGCTAAACATCAATAAATGCATTTACATTGGAAACATTCTAAACACGCCGGGCCTTATTTCCAAAGAATTAATGCAGCACGGTGCCGCAAGCAATTTGGCTGTGCCGCTTTGCGCTAAATCCGAAACAGAGGGATGCGTCATGTCTACAACAATATGACAGATCCCTTTGCTCTCCCCTGCGCTGTTGTACAATTAGCCTCCATACACCGAAGCAGGCACACTTGCACCATGGTGCAAAAATGCCTGCGTCACGGGGATGATGGTTTATGCACATTAAGGTATCTGTAGTGTCTTGCTCATAATAATGACAGACACTTACTTGTAGTTTATGGGAGCTTTATTGTCTGCTTGCTCTCCGGTCCCCGTAACTACTTTAACTGCCCTAACCTCGTCCCCTTAGCTCCTCCTGTTCCTGTTCCCCTAGCTCCACCCCAACCACTAGACTGCATCACAATATTACATCTCCCCCTTTGTTAACAAAATAAACTTAGCGTCCACCATATCTGTAGTTCTTCGATCAGCCACACGGGTCTGCAGGCCGCCCATTTAAGCAAAGACCACACATCTCCAGTTCCATGGTGTGGCTTCCTCTTGCCTGGACAAAAGTCTCCTTGACTACAGGAGTGCATCTTTGAAATTGCGAAATGTCTTGTGTGATCTTCTTGTTCCCTGATTCATGGCGGTTTCCGATAGGCTTCTGGGTTATCCACTCATCTTCAGTCTCCGAGGCGATCATGACTGCTCCTCGTGAGGTGACCATGAAGGGCTCAGCGTGATGGCGGCAGTCCGTCTTCCTTTGGGGCTCTTGTTCGATTGACGCTTGATCTCCTTCATGAGAGGATGTTGTTCTGGTTCTTTTCCGAGCACCGGCACATCATTTTACTTCCTTTTGTCTCGTCCAGTCGAGGGCGGCACCGTCCTCCTGTTCAGCGTCATGCATACCAGACGGTGATACACCGTTTGAAAAGATCATCCTAGTTTGGTTCGGGGACTCATTTGCCATCCTAGTCTGGTCCAGGGACTCATTTGCTGCCGCTGGTTGTCTCACCCACTCCCACTCGCTTTTGGGACTGGTGAACCCTTTGACTATCTGAGCATGTGCATATTTCCCTCTCCTCTGATGATGATTTGTCTCTGTCAACACGTCGGGTTTTCCTTGCGGAGTGAATGGATAGTCCTTTCTCATCTGGTATGTAATATCCCTTATATCTGTTTTCATTAGGTAGGTCCTTTGAGTCAGCCTCGCTGACCCCCTCAGGGGTGACGGTATATTCTTTATGTCTCGACATACCTGCGACTGACATGACAGATTGTCTTTTGGTGTGATTGGGTCTTCAGAGACATCGGTGTGAGATAGTTTGCTCTTGATGGGAAGACTGTCCTTTGGTTCGATGGTGTGTTCGGGTGATTGATGCCATGGACGTTGTCGGTACCATGACTCGGTCGACCCGAGGGATCAAACAGACATGCTTTCTGAATCAGAAGAGTCTTTTGCTGATTTCCTTCGAGAACGTTCCTTTGGGTGTGTCTTGAATGATAGATTTCTTACACAGGTAGGCCGTGACGGGCTGCTCCTAGAGTCGGAGTTCTCTTTGAAATATATCTATGGGTGTCTTTCTCGAAGTGACTCCGGTGCCATCTCACTGGAGAAGTTGTTTGATAACCACTTGTTTATTTCTGGAGTTTGATCCCAGGGTACTTTGTCTCTGCCTCTCTGGTGTCTGAGTGAATCACACTGCCTATGTGGTTTGCTTCTTCTTCCCGTTTGTTTGGTGCACTGGCATCTGTGCCATGGGGGTGATGTGTCCCACTGCTTGATGCTTCCTCGGACTCATCTACAGAATTTGGCGAATAGTGAGATGCTCGGGGTTGTTCGTGCGCTGAGTTCCAGGGCTGACATTATTGGTCCAATCTTCTATGGTTTGTCTTTCTTACCCGCTTGTTGTGCAGGCTGTCATCTGGTCCATGGGTGCGATCTGTCCCACTTGACGATTCATCCTCTTCAGAATAGTTAGTGCCATACTTTGAATGACTCCTTAAGGATGAACAGCTCCTTGAGGTTGTCTTTCGTATTGTTGACTCGGAGTATTCCATGTCACTTTGTCTCTCCAGCTGTCTTATCTCTCATCTGCATTCACCCTCCCTCTTTCTGGTTTTGTTTGTTTCTTGAGATTTATTCCCAGACATGAAGGATGTCTCTTTCCGGGTATCTTGGTTTCTTGCATTCTGGTGCAGTTCCTTCGATCTGTCTCTTGCTTTGGGCCGCACTCCAACTTCGGCCTTTCTGATGATTTCATTTAGCGACCAATGCCCTCGAAGAATCTTGCGCTTCGTATTAGAACTTGAACAGCCTTCGATGATCCGGAGCCGAACTGCTTCCTCATTTGTAAGTGTGTTGAAATGGCAGCATTGTACCAGACTTTGTAACCGGGTAATGAATTTTGGCAATGGTTCTCCTGGTTCCTGCCGTGCTGTGTTGAAGGCGATGCGATCATGATCCACGGCTGCCTGTGCGTGGAAATGGGCACGTAGCTTCTCTTGGAGTCTTTCATAGGTCTCTGTGTCCTTTTCAGGAAATGTTCTGACTAAACGTCGGCCCTCATGACCTACTAGCTGGAGGAGTAGTATCAGACATTTCCCATCCCTTCGTTCACCGATTACATCCAGAAAATCGTCCAGTGATTCCAGCCACTGGGTCCATTTAAGACCCAAACTCCGACTGTCAGTCTGCATCACTGGGGGTGGTACTTCAATGCAGGGGTTGGACCGTTGTGTTACTTCTCCCACCACCATGAGAGAGGAAGATTCTGATCTGTTACAGGCACAGGACTGTTCACTTTGCGTCCCGTCTTCTTTGCTGACTCTCTTCAGCCGAGATCCTTGGTCTGGTCGTTTGCTTTGAGGTTGGTAAGCTTTGCAATTATCTCAGTATGCGCCAGTGAGTGAAACTTGGATTTCTTGAGTTCAGAATGGCCACCACTCAGCTACACTATGCGTACCTTGTGGCTCCCTTTCCTTAGAGTCGCATGCTAGCTGAAGGTGGTTGATGACTCTTCCGCGATGATGCCTGGCACATTTGACATCTTGTTAATTCATGCGTCTCTTCTGGACTAGTACAAGTCGTCCAATACCTTTGTTGATGAGAGAAGGCTTCCTCGACATTCATCTACTTTTGGATCATTCATTTTATTAGCCTCTGTTACTTTTGAATTTTTGTCTTCACGTGGTGCTGGACATTTACTTTGGCACTTGCCTTTGCTTGTGTTTGTCGCATTCGAGGTTTGTGCGGGCTGGTGATTGTTTTCAGTGCATCCCTTGCACTTGCCAGTGTTTGCTGTGTTCATTGGCCCTTTGCTCCTTTCACTTCATGTTTCTTGTACTCATGCTTGTTTACATTCAGTCCGATCTTCGCTTGTTTCTGGTACTGCCTTCTGCAGTTCTGCCCTCTTCGGGGTCTTCTGCAGGACTGCCCTCTTCAGGTCCTCTGCAATTCTGCTCTCTTCAGGGTCTTCTGCAGGACTGCCCTCTTCAGGTCCTCTGCAAATTTGCCCTCTTCGGGGTCTTCAGCAATTCTGCCCTCTTCGGGGTCTTCTGCAGTTCTGCCCTCTTCGGGGTCTTCTGCAATTCTGCACTCTTCGGTTTGTGCTCAACGTTGTCTTTATCTGTCTCTTGCATTCGCTTTTGCTTGGTCTCTTGCATCGCTTGCGTTTGCTTATGTTTTTTCCTTTGATTACGTTTCTTGCATCTGCTTAGGCTTGTTTCATCACACTTATTATATTACCCAGTGCTTGTTTTCTTGCACCACTTGCATTTATATGTGCTGGCCTGTGTTGACTCTTGTATTCACTTGTGCTTGTTTACTTGTTTAATTCACTTCTTGCATTTGTCAATGCTTGTTTCCTTGCATTTATCAATGCTTGTTTCTTCTGTTTGCCAATGCTTGTTTGCTTGTCTTCGCTAATGTTTGTTTGTTCTTCGCCGATGCTTGTTTTGTTTTTATCAAGGTTCGTTTGCTGGCTTCCTGTCTTCACCAAAGCTTGTTTTGCATTTACCAATTCTTTGTTTTGCATTTACCAATGTTTGTTTTGCATTTACCGATGCTTGTTTTACATTTACCAATGCTTGTTTTGCACTTACCAGTGCTTGTTTTTGCATTTACCAATGTTTGTTTTGCATTTACCAATGCTTGTTTCGCATTTACCAGTGCTTGTTTTCTTGCTTCTGGTCTTTACCAATGTTTGTTTGTTGTCTTTGCCAATGCTTATTTCTGCAAGTTCTGCTTGGCCTGACTCTAAGATGGCCGTCTCCAAACTTCACAAGGGAATGTCTCTCCGGCCGCCTGACTTAAAGATGGCCGCCATTCTGGAAATCTGGTCCTCCACAAGATTTGATGCCATTCACTCACCAGGCTCACAAGTTTCCTCGGCACTCACCGACAGCCGATTTTCTTTGGGCAGCACAGCCTCAGCGATTCCTCTGATGCTCCTTGGACACCGGAGCAGCCAGGTAGGATCGGGGTGGGCTCCCGATTTCTTCTCGTTAGGCACATGCCATTTTGCACGCTTCGGGAGTGAGCAACGTTTTGGCGCTTCACATCAAACGCTTCCAGCGCTCGACTGCGCTTCCTCCTCAGGGCTCCATGCGACCGGACGATCGCGGAGTAAGGGCAAATGCCGCTGGCCTTCTGATCTAGGCGGCGGTCCCAGCGCAGACACACGTGTCACAGCAGCGCTTTCTTCTTTATACCCGGCCTCTAGCCATTGTGGTGACAGAGCTGGCATTGATGTGAAAACCTAGGATTTGATGCAATATGATTATCATTACCTATGTCAATAAAGAATCAGATCAGACCTAGCTAAAAATTAATGGTGTGAGAATGATGCAGGTTTTTATATAGCTTTCTAATTATGGAACATCCTGATTTGGATGCTATATGCACCAGCTATGGGAATGATTTAATAGCTGCTGTTTGTGGCCATGGCTGTACAATAAGACAATGCTGCTGTGGTATCTGTATTACTTGTAAACTCTTCAGTTGGACATGATCTGCTGAGTATAATTCAATGGTACGTCCTATAATTAAGTCCATTAATGTTTTGGATTTTATAAAGTCTGCTTCCACCAATAGGTATTTATTAGCAGATTGGATTAAAGTCAGATTTTGTTTCTTGCAAAAGTGTAACAGGTTGGTAATGATGTTTTATGTCAGGGGAAAGACTGCTAAAATATTCGGGTGCACATACAAAAATAATTGTCCACCCATTCTGCTTCAGGTTATTAATATACAGAAGAAGATCTAGCAGCAATGTAATGGTCCCTCTTAGATGAACAAGTCAAGGAAGCAATTTAACAATGCTGATGGTATACGAAAATGCTTACCTTCTCTTGAGCTCCACATATTTCTCTGCTCTCTGCAAGGGCGATGAGTACAAAGGCAGTGAGGGATGCTTCAGGCTCATTTCCACTGACACCACCCTGTATGAGAAAAGGGTGGAAAAAATAAGTAGTTGTTATTATTGAACTCCAGAGGTAAATGATACTGCTAAAATTACTAAACATTCCAAAACCATGCTAAAAGTGAAAAAACAGTTTGCAACCAATTATCATCTATTTTTAGTTCAAGCAACAAAACTGGACCAAAGAAGCCCACATTAACCTTGCAGAAATGTGATATGTGTCTAGATGTTTTTGTGCCTCTTTAAACCCAGATCAGATATGGAAATCGCAGGCTAGTTGGCCTTTGATGTCTTTGTATGACTCTATGTAAATCTAGCATGTGTTTCAGCATAATTCGTTGCTATTAAACGTCTGCTAACGTCTGGCAGGCACAAAACTCACTAATGTCATAGAGACTGCCTATAGCTTCCGAATTCCTCTGTTTTTGTCTTTCTGTATGCAACCAGAATCTCAAGCGCTTTGAAGTGACACAAAGCAACGAAACAGTGCTGCAAAATCAGAAAAATAAATAAACCTATGTACTGCAAGTTTACTCCTACAAATAGTTACCTACTTTGAATGTACTCTTGTCAATGTTTTTTTTGCCTACCCTGATCTCATTGCTTTTGTTACAAATAGTTTTGCTTGATCAGAAATTAATTTTGACAAAAGGTCAGAACCATGATGGTTAACAAGTCTTCTTTGAGTATCATGTCACTACGATACAAGCAGAAAGGAGGAATTAAACCACACAGACAGTGTTCTGCCCTCTGCAACTCACACTGGCTCCTTTCTGACAGGAACCTCACTACATGGAGTTCGAAAGAGAACTAAAAACCCATCTCCTCTGCCTCTGGATCCCAGTGATGTACGGTGGCTCCACCATGAGCACCCTCACGATCCATGCTCCTGACTGTGTTCCCATGTTCTGTGCTCTTCTATCACTCTAAATTAACCTCAGAGAAGTGTGGGCAGTATACGAATTTAAGATAACGTATGTAAACCAGTATTCCCTCATGAGAAAGGGTAAATTAGCACATACCATCATCTCTCTACTGCTCACAGCCTGGTCCTCTTTGAAATCACCGCCAGACTTCTGCTTGTCCAAGATGAGCAACTTTACCGAGCCACAGATCACATCCCTCTGAATGTTGATGAGGTTGTATGCCAAGGTGAAAATCTTGACCACATAGGCAGTCAGCCTACAAACGTGGATAAAAATATGAGAGGTAGAAACTTGGTGGCAAGTGATCTGAAGGTTAAGGATATTCACAGACTTTCCTCAGCAAACTTTGTTATGTTTTTTCAGAACATTGCAAGCTTTACAGTGTTTGCATGGGTTATGCATTTTGAGTTGAGGGGAAAAACCTCTAAAAGAGGTAACGCAGAATCTATCTATCTATCTATCTATCTATCTATCTATCTATCTATCTATCTATCTATCTATCTATCTATCTATCTATCTATCTATCTATCTATCTATCTATCTATCTATCTATCTATCTATCTATCTATCTATCTATCTATCTATCTATCTATCTATCTATCTATCTATCTATCTATCTATCTATCTCCCTATCTATCTATCTATCTATCTATCTATCTATCTATCTATCTATCTATCTATCTATCTATCTATCTATCTATCTATCTATCTATCTATCTATCTATCTATCTATCTATCTATCTATCTATCTGTCTGTCTGTCTGTCTGTCTGTCTGTCTGTCTGTCTGTCTATCTATCTATCTATCTATCTATCTATCTATCTATCTATCTATCTATCTATCTATCTATCTATCTATCTATCTATCTATCTATCTATCTATCTATCTATCTGTCTGTCTGTCTGTCTGTCTGTCTGTCTGTCTGTCTGTCTGTCTGTCTGTCCATATTAATATACATATACTCACTGAAAGAAATAAAGGTTACAGGGAAATTATTTTCAGGAAATAGAATAAAAAAAGCTTAGAAATTCACTGAAAACACCAAACGTTACAGGGATGTTATAGTTAGGCTCATATTTCACTCATACACAACTATATAAATTCAGCAGTTATAGCTACCTGAGCTAAATATAACTTATGGCCCTGCAATGCACTGCTTATGACCTCACATTTTACATCACTCATGACATGGTCAGTGACATCACTCATGACATCACTGATGACATCATTCAGTGAGTGTGTTTTGTAAGAGTACATAATTGTTAAACATATAACTAATCTACTTAAAAAGTTAAATTAGTAAACTAGGTGTACTACTAATGAGTGATATTACTTCTAACATATATTATGTGAGTGGCTGTTTGACTGTGTTTTCGTGTGTGAGTGGATGTCAGAGTGTCTGTATGGGTGTATACGTAGGTGTGTGAGTAACTGTGTTGGTGAGTGGCTTCATGAGTGGCAGTATTGGTGAGTAAGTTGGTGTGTCAGTGGCTGGATGGGTGAATGAGTGGCTGTGTGAGAGGCTGTATGCGTGGATGAGTGGGCGTATGAGTGACTGTATGGGTTAGTGAGTAGGTGTATGAGGTCTGGATGTGTGAGTGCCTTAATGGATGAGTGAGTAGCTGTGTTGAGAGGCTTTATGGGTGAGTGAGTGGGTGTGTAAGTGTCTGTATAAGTGAATAAGTGAGAGTATGAGTAGCTGTAAGGATGAGTGTGGGGCTATGTGATTAGCTGTATGGGTGAGTGAGTGAGTGTGTTCGTGAGTAGCTGTATGGGTGGCTGAGTGGATATATGCATTGCTGTATGGGTGAGTGAGTGGCTGTATTAGTGGGTGTTTGATTACATAAGTTGGTGTGTGAATGGCTGCATGGGTGAGTGAGCAGATGTAAGTAGTTATGTGGGTGTGTGAGAGAGTGGTTGTATGGGTGAGTCAATGGCTGTGTTGAGAGGCTGTATGGGTGAGTGAATGGATGTGTGTTAGAAGACAAAGCAATTCTCACTAATAAGGCACAAGGCTGGATAGTGCTCAGTGACTATGTAAGGCTGAAACCCCAAGCCTATTTGAGTGCCGGAATCAAAATAAGTACGAAGGAAAACTTTTTGAGGTTGCGGCTGGGGTAATTGCGATTAAGCCCCATCTTCCACCATGGGAAAGGAAAGGTGGCACTCCGACTTGTCGCCTATGTGGAAGTGGGAAGGAAGACATCATCCACGTTATCTGCAACTGCCCCAACTTAAAGGTTATAAGATGCACCTTGTTGCGCCCTTTTTTCAGGCATTGCGGCATCCGGTCCTGTAGGCAGGCAGTGAAGCTATGCTTCAAACCCACTGATGATCAGCTCAACTGTCAGCTAACAACATTTTTTGAGACTGTAACAAAGAGACTTAAAACCCTGCTGCTATCCGAACCATGCTGATAAACTTTATAAGTATAATATTAACTCAATACTTTGTTTTAGCTGTATCTTTATTTTAATCACCAGATCTTCAATCTGGACAGTGGTCTTGATTAAGCTGGGCCATTGGCAGATAGCACTATATGAGATGCAAGAGTCTATGTGAATAATGTATAAATATAGAACATGCAATTGATGACTTTTAGATTACGCATCTTTTAACTGTTTGAATTGTATTTAATTGTGTATAATGGGAATATTTCTTGCTATGTATTTGCAAAGATTTTAAGTAATCAAGCAAAATAAAAATATCTATCTATCTATCTGGATGTGTGAGTGACTGTAGAGGTGAGTAAGTGGGTGCATCAGTAGCTGTATGTGTGAGTGTTTGGCTGTGTGAGTAGCCAGGTAAGTGAGTGGTTGTATGAGTAGCTGTGTGGGTGTGTGAGTGGTTGTGTGTGTGTGTGATTGGTTCTGTTGATGATGTCATCAGTGATGTCATTTGAGATGTCATTAGTGATGTCATCAGTGATGTCACTGACCATGTCATGAGTGATGGAGTATGTGAGGTCATAAGCACTAGATTACAGGGTTGTAAGTAATAGTTAGCTCAGCTTACTTTAACTGCTGAATTTCACTGGCTTTGTACGAGTGAAGTCTAAGCCTAACCATAATGTCCCTGTAACCTGTACTTTTTTCAGTGGATTTCTAAGGTTTTCTAATTCGGTTTACTAACTATAACATCCCTGTAACATTTGTTTTTTTTCAGTGAATTTCTAGGGTTTAAAAAAAAAAATCCAAGTCATGTTTGAGAAAGGCTGTTGTAAATGAAACACATATATACATATATACTACATCAATATTGATCGAATATTTGATACAATTTAAATTAATTGCCGGTAACCTCAATTTATTTTGAAAATATACTAACGGCGAGAAACTTTTAAAGCACACTTAACAGAAGACACCTTTAACAGAGCATTAGTAACTAAAGCAGAGTAGGGGCTTGGGCCTGATATTCAAAGCAGCTATAAACATCACACACACACTACTGAACGTGTGCACTTGTGCGAAACTCACACACTAGCAGCAGTGCATCTTTATTCTTCATGTCTACGATAGACCTCAGACTCAAACCTGCTACAGTCCTGCATATTTGCTCAAATGCTGGCATGAGCAATCCACAGATTTGTTCAACACACAATGATGTAATCATGTACACTACAGTTTACTTTTACTAGGGCCAAAACTTGCAAAATACACATTTCTGCAGCATGGGCATTAACCCAATGATCTATCCATGATTGCATCCTGTGATGGAGGTGACAAACATACAGGTCAGCAGTATGTGAATTAACACATCAAGCTTTGTGAATAGTTGTAGGACTTATGATCTGCAGCCTACACATTTATGGCTGCAGTCAGTGTATTAACCACTGAACTATTTCACCAGGGTTAGAGCTGGAGGGTGGTAGATTGTATTGTATTGTATTGTATCTATGCTTGTATAGCGTTACTTCCACCCTACGGGTATCCTGGCGCTTTAGATATCAAACACTTGGTCAGCTGGATGGTGAAGAGAAGAGAATGGAACATGGATCAGAGTTTTGGGAATAACCAAGTTTTCAGGATTTTCCTAAATTCGGTTAATGAGACACTCTGATCATTTGTGGTAACTTGTTCCATAGCTGTGCCCCTACCACACTGAAAGCCCCCTCCCATCCGTGAGCATTTACATTTCCTGACTGCCAGCAGGTCGGTACCCGAGGACCAGAGCTGTCTCTGAGGGAGGTACCAGGCAAATCTTTCCTGTAGTGCGACTGGGCCCATCTCATGTGAGGCCCTAAACACCTGGCAAAGTGACTTAAAAAGAACCCTTTCCCTGGTTGGTAGCCAGTGAAGCTGCCTCAATGCGGAGATGGAGGATGAATCACGTCACAAACTCAGTACCAGTTTTGCCGCTGCAGACTGGACTCTTTGCAGCCCCTGAAAGATGTACTGGGGGGTTCCTAAATATAGGGAATTGCAATAGTCCAATCTGCTCAACACTGTGCTGCTTACTACCAAAGCGCACAGATCTCTTGGTAAGATGGGGAGTATTCGACGTAGCAGGCGCAACAAGCCAAAGCAGACATTAGCTGTCTTAGTTGCCTGCGACTCCATCTGGAGGTTTTTGTCTATTAGGACCCCCAGGTTCCGCACCGTGTTGGCCGGGATCAGTGGATCTTCCTCCGGAGTAAGTCTAAACTCCAACGGGAAGTAAGTGGACGGCCTTGCAGGAGAGCAGTAGAGCACTTCAGTTTTTCTGCCATTGAACTGCAATGAGTTCCTCCGCAGCCAATCCGCGGTGTGGCGCATACACTCTTGGAAGTGCTCCAAGGAAACTGTCTGTTCTCTTTCCGGGGAGAATGCCAACTACGTATCGTCCGCATAGTTGACCAAGTCAACCCCGAACGATTTGATGATAGAAAACAGTGGCTGCAGATAAGCATTAAAGACAATAGGGCTAATAGCAGAGCCCTAGGGCACCCCATGGGTGACCGGTGTTTTGCAAGAGGTGAAAGGTGCCATACAGACTGTCTGTTCTATTTCTGTCAGATAGGAACAAAGCCATTGCAAGACTTTACCCCTAACCCCCATCCTTTCCAATCTCTTTAAGAGGATTGGGTGGCTTACCGTATCGAACGCGGCCGATATATCGAGAAGTACCAATATTGCACCATTCCCGTTGTCGGCCCGCAATCATAGGTTGTCCAGCATAGTCAAGAGGGCGGACTCCATCCCGTGCCCTGGCCGAAACCCAAACTGATCCTTGTCCAACAAGTGGTGTTCCTCAAAAAAGTTTGACAAGGACCTGCTTACGGCCCTCTTCAAGATTTTAATAGGAAAAGGGAGCAGCAAGATTGGGTGGAAACTGACTGGGTTTGTGGGGTCTAAGGAGGGTTTTTTAATCAGTGGTGTCACCACCGCCTGCTTCCATTTTCCCTGGACAATGCCTTTTTCTAATGACGGATTGCATATCTGTCTAAGCCAGGGGAGAGTTGCGTGGCCTTAGGTTTTCCATATGTTCTGTGGCAAAGATAACACATTCAACTCTGCAATAGGTGCATCAACTCCAGCTTGCATCTCCCTTATATTTTACTTGTAGCAAACAAGGATTGTGTATCTTTCCTCTGCTTTCTTTTTATTTCAATTACTTTCACTTTTCTCTCCTTTTCTGCTCTTTGTTTCAAGCTGCTTTCTTTTGTCTGCAGTCTCTCCTTTCACCTTTCCCCTTGATTGCTATCTTTTGCTGATTTCTTTAATTCCTTCCCAGACAGTATTCAACGGGAATGTGCCCCCCCCTTGGTGACCCAATCCTCTGGGGCCCGACCATAATGTATGGGTTAGTGGGCCTCATGGCTCCATCCCAGGCCGATTTTTGCCCCAAGGACCCCATTCCCAGGACCTGGCTTTCAAATGCTGGGTGCCCTGAAGACCACTAAGCGCACCCAGTCAACAATGTTGGGGGCCACAGGGGAAGCCTGATTGCCCCAGTGGTCCCTGCTGGCAATTCGCTTCCAGCGGGAGCCAGCATTGCTCTCACATACAGGGAGCTGCTAAACTTGCAGCTCCCTGTGTTAGAGAGCAATCTTTTCATCGGATGTATGTCGTTTCAACGCATGCTATTACAACGCATGCCTTTACGACGCAAGTTTTACAACGCAAGTCGTTACAACGACTTGCGTTGGGGGGCGCTGGATAGTGAATAGTTTAATTTACTATTCCAACTCCAGTCCCCGTGGATAGTAGGGAAGGTGTTGGATAGTAAATTAAAACTAATCCCTATCCTAGAGCGCCCCCCAGCGCAATTCGTTGTAAAAGTTGTGTTGTAATGGTTGCGTCGTAAAGGCACCTCGTTGTAAAAGTTGCATTGTAAACGCTGTTCCCCCCTTTCATCTGTTCCCCTGCCCGCTTGACAGCGGCCAAGGAAACAGATGAAAAAAACTCTGCTCTCAGTGAGCTTGAGCGGTTTTACAGCTCTCACTTGCAGAAAGCAGAGTTTGTGTTTGCTCTGCCTTGACGGGATCTGTCAAAGCCCCTGCCAAGTCAGAGCAAACAGCTATGTCCCAGAGGTGGGCAGGAGCCGGCCCTGAAGGAGATGGTCCCCAGGGCCGTATATGGCTCCTTGAGAGGGCTTACGCAGCCTTCCTCCTTTGTTGTTCATGGGTCGATCCCAGGGATGTGGTGGTCTCCAGGGCCATATTTGGCCTGGGAGGGGGACCGCATGTTCTCTTACTTTAAAAAAGTTATTTTGGCCCCAGGGAGGTGGTGATCCCCGGGGCATATGTGGGTCTATGAGGCCCCCTATTCCTTTTGTTTAGCCACAGGGAGGTGGTGGTCCCTGGAGCCCGGGGAGGTCTGTGCAACCCCTCTGCACAATTTTCATTTTAAATCCCCAGGAGGTTTTGGTCCCCAGAACCAAGGTGGGAGAATGGGGTGCCCCCTCAAAGGTTTTAAAATGATAGCTCCAGGGAGGTGGTGGTCCATGGGGGTCCGCAAGCCACCCGTGAAAGAATCATAAACCCCAGGGAGGTGGTTGTCCACAGGGCATAAAAATGGCCAGGGAAAGGGGAACGTGCAGTCCCCTCCATTACTTTAATAAAGCAGTCATGCCTCCAAAACCTGGCCCACTGGTGGGCTTAATTAAAAGCAATCATGGGAGACTGCGCTTGTTTCTAATTTTGTATTCAATTTAGCAGCAAATTTGCAGATCCACCCGTGATTTTGCAGCAAAATAGGGGGAAAAAACACATCTAAGGAATCAGGGTATTTCCACCATGCCCCCTTTTCTTTATTTTTAAAATATGTTGTGGGACTTGACTGAAGATGAGTCCTAAGGTAGCCGCCAACACTTCCTGTCTGTGCCCCTATACATACAATTTTGGATTTTGGTTAATATCCCTAAAACTACTGAATGGATTTATACCAAATCACAAAAAGCCACTTCTCTGGACCAATAGCTACTTTTCTGCCAAATGTGGTGTGGTTCCGTGCATCAGTTCAGGATGTAGTCATGTTCAAATACCCTACAGAAATTAACATGGGAAAACGATTTTGGTACCCCCTTTTAACTCGGCCCCCACTTGACGTATCATTCAATTTGCCAGTAAAATTAAATCTGCAGATAATTGTGCCAAGGCACTCTTCCAAGTAGTAAAAGATTTCACCAACCCTGCTGCCCTTCTGCATAAGACACAGCCCTGTCAAGAACTCTGTGATAAATTATCCAATTTCTTTTATGAGAAAATTACTCTCATTTATGCCTCTTTTAATACAGTGCATAACCCTAATACAGAAGACACACCTCCCACCGATCTCATGCCCAAGGAAAAGAGGCTTAGGACGTTCAAATCCATCACCTTAAATACTGCACTGAATAAACTCCATCTATGTAAATCAGGCTCGCCCTTAGATCCGATGCCTGCTCAAGTTTTCTCCACAGTTGCTCCGGCGATTGTGCAACCTCTCCTTCGATATGGAACTCCTCTCTCGTATCAGGTCAGTTTCCGGAGACTTGGAAGCAGGCAATTCTCATCCCCCTTTTAAAGAAACCCGACGCGGACCCTGCTGTTCTCAGTAACTACCGCCCGATATCCCTGTTACCAAAACCTGCCAAAATTCTGGGAAAAATAGTACAGGAACAACTATCGGACTACATTGAAAGCCATGATCTGTTACAAGATTCGCAATCCGGTTTTAGGACCGGCTATAGCACGGAGACAGCACTTCTAGAGGTGGCGGAGACCGTGCGGGAGACTGTGGACAGCGGAGAGGTAGCCATGCTTGTGCTCCTCGACTTGTCTGCAGCCTTCGATACGGTCTCCCATGCCATCCTCCTGAATAGACTCCGTGAGATGGGGATCTGCGGCACCCCTCTAGCCTGGATTACTTCCTTTCTTACAGACCGCACACAACAAGTCTGGTGCCGCCCTTTCTGGTCCAAAGACAGGAAACCTCTTGGCTGCGGGGTGCCCCAAGGATCTGCCCTGAGCCCCCTCTTTTTTAACATTTACGTTGCACCCCTAGCAAAGGTAATTGAGTCTCTGGGGGTAAGAGTGATATCGTATGCTGACGATACTCAGCTTATTTTCTCTCTTAAAGATCACTCGCCCTCAGGTTTTGACAACTTTAGAACCAGTCTTTCCAATATCGTGGCTTGGATGACTTCAAACACGTTTAAACTTAACACGGACAAGACTGAGGTGTTATTTTTTAATCAAACGATTCCCTTGCCCCCCGCCATTTGGTGGCCTGTGGAACTCAACCCACCACTTTCCGCGGTAAGGGTGGCCCGCAATCTTGGAGTTCAATTCGATAATGATTTATCTTTCAAAACCCAGATTCAGAAAGTCACCTCGGCATGCTTCGGGAAACTTCATATGCTAAGAAAAATCTCCCCCTTTCTCCCTAAGGAAGCATTGAAGACAGTGACACATGCCCTAATCACATCGCACTTAGATTACGCGAACAGTCTATATGTGGGACTACCTGCCTACCTTCTTCACAGACTGCAGATAGTGCAGAACGCCGCTGTCAGGCTAATCTGCAAAGTCCGCTATCGACACTCGATCTCCCCCCACTTGAAGAAATTGCATTGGTTACCGATCACTGCTCGCGTTAAATTTAAGGCCCTGGTACTAGCTTTTAGAGCTCTCAATGGAAAAGGCCCAAAATACCTGAGACACAGACTAAAACCAGTCCACTCCTCTCTTAATCTTAGGTCAAACCACCTTCACCTTCTGTCAACCCCCTGATTTCGTTTCGCGAGAAAGGGAGGCAGAGCCTTCACTGTGGCAGTATCTAAACTGTGGAACTCTCTGCCCATCAGCCTTAGGACTATTGACACTGAATCTCAGTTCAGGGGCAAATTGAAAATCTTCCTATTTTCAGGCTACTAATTCCTGCCCCCTTGACCTGCATTCCTCAGCGCCGGGACACCCCCGTTGGGGGTAGCTGTGCGCTTAATAAATGGCTATAATAATAATAATAATAATTCTGAAAATTTCAAGACAGCAATTGAAGTGACTGGCACATTAGTTCTGATAATTTCGTGAAGATTCATCAAATGGCAACAGTTACTAACAAAATGCAAACATTTTTCCTGAAAAACCCAAAGGTTACAGTGACATTATAGTTAGGCTCATATTTTACTCATGCAAAACCACTGAAATTCATCAGTTATAGTTAGCTGAGCTAACTATCACTCACGTCCCCGCAAAGCACTGCTTATGACCTCACCTATTACATCATTATAGACATGGTCAGTGACATCACAAATGACATCACTGATGACATCATCCTGAGACTGTGAGTGTTTAAAAAAAGTTTATGAGTGTTAAATATATATGTACAAATCAAAGTGAGCGCTAGGGAATAAGTACAGGATTATGTCCCATCCCCAAATGAATACAAGACTTAAACAATGTGGATGGACCCACTATGTGTATGCAATTAAATCACTGTGAGTGGTAAGAACATGGACCCATTAGGTGTTCTTAAAAGACCCCTCACACACCAACCTGGTTGGTGTCATGCTTCATCATTGGGATCCCAACCAGGCGTCCGATTGCCTCCCGGTTGTGCAACGCCGCCTGATGACAGCGGAGCTGATGTTGTGCATAAATGTGATGTGAGGTGAATTATTTACAGTAAAAAATATCTCTGAGGATCCTTACCTATAACTTTAATTATGGCGGCTCAGGATAAGGTTAAAAAACAGTATTTGCCGTGCAACTAATCTGGAATTATTTACCGTAAGTTCCCTATGTGTGGCGGTCTACATGTTTCAGCCCGTAAAAAAAGTGGAAGGGCTTTTTTCAGGACCAGGTGAGTGAATAGTGAGTGGCAAAGCTGAATTGTGCAACGTGAAACCTTTTGTAATACCTACACACGCGCTAAGGTGTGTGGTTTAGTGTGTCGGCGTACTCACTGACACTTGAAAAAATGCCTGTAGGAAAAAGGAGACAAAACAAAACATATAATTTTTCGCAACAATAAAATGCAATCTTAGTGGCAAAAGGAGTGTTGTAGTCAAGTGTCTCTATGACTACCACAGTCATTGGCATGTAGCCCATGCGTGTGGATGCATACAGGTGATACTGTGCATGCTGCGTCAAAATTCATGATAGACAGCAAGGGTAAATAAATGGTGTGCGCAGATAGAGTAGGAAATTATAGGCGCTAATCTTAGACTGGCATTATGGCGCTGCATGGCTCCATTGGTGAGAGGAGGCCATATACAATAGTGAAGAGCACCCTGTGCAGTCTGCGGGATATGCAAATTAGAACCCAGTGTTGTTGGATCGGGATCAGGTGGTCAGTACATACACACAAAAGACTTACAATGTGCATTTCTGCTAATTGAGTCATTTTGAGATATCTGTAATCAAACTTCACAAAAGCCCAATAAATAACCTGAATAAACAAATATTGCAAAAGAAGAAAAAAATCTGGGTAAAATTTTAAAACACAAAACACATTGCGTGTACCTCAGTGTTGTTGTGATTCCGATTCCTCAGATAAACCAAAGGGGATGATGGACGGAGTGTAGGACATTGCAAGCACTCACCCCCAGTCAACTGATCTGGGTTTAATTCATCATCATTCATTAGCTCACTCCACCACCCCAGTTCAGACATGGCTATATGCAAATTAGTCTGACACTGTGCCTCATGGGAACAGGCGAGCCCGAACTGCCAAGACATGTCTTCCCTGGACCGGAAACACGCATCCTGGGACCGGTTTCTGGATAATCAGCCGACATCAGCTAGGCTAGCTTGAATCCAGTGGGAAAGTGAGCAAGGGACCCACGTCTGGGCATACCCTGCCAACCAAGGGCGAACAAAGGAAAACCAAAGGGGATGATGGACGGAGTGTAGGACATTGCAAGCACTCAACCCCCAGTCAACTGATCTGGGTTTAATCCATCATCATTCTTTAGCTCACTCCGCCACCCCAGTTCAGACAAGGCCATATGCAAATCAGTCCAACACTGTGCCTCATGGGAACAGTCCAGCCCGAACTGCCAAGCCATGTCTTCCCCTGGACCGGAAACAAGCATCCTGGGACGAGTTTCTGGCAAATCAGCCGTCCTCAGCCAGGCTAGCTTGAATCCAGTGGTAAACTGAGCAAGGGACCCACGTCTGGGCACACCCTGCCCCATTTTCTTTATTTTTTATTTATGTTGTGGGACTTGACTGAAGATGAGTCCTAAGGTAGCCGCCAACACTTCCTTGTTGAAATGTTGGCAGCCAATCAGGTTTCAGCATGGGGACTGTCAGATCTGCATAGAGTCTGTGCCCCTATACATACAAATTTGGATTTTGGTTAATATTCCTAAAACTACTGAATGGATTTATACCAAATCACATAAAGCCACTTCTCCGGACCAATAGCTACTTTTCTGCCAAATGTGGTGTGATTCCCTACAGCAGTTCAGGATGTAGTCATGTTCAAATACCCTACAGAAATTAACATGGGGAAACGATTTTGGTACCTCCTTTTAACTCGCCCCCCACTTGACGTATCATTCTGAAAATTTCAAGACAGCAATTGAAGTGACTGGCACATTAGTTCTGAGAATTTTGAGAAGATTCATCAAATGGCAACAGTTACTAACAAAATGCAAACATTTTTCCTGAAAAACCCAAAGGTTACAGTGACATTATAGTTAGGCTCATATTTTACTTGTGCAAAACCACTGAAATTCAGCAGTTAAAGTTAGCTGAGCTAACTATCACTCACATCCCCGCAATGCACTGCTTATGACCTCACCTATTACATCATTAATGACATGGTCAGTGACATCACAAATGACATCAATGATGACATCATCCAGAGACTGTGAGCGTTTAAAATAAGTTTATGAGTGTTAAATATATATGTACAAATCAAAGTGAGCGCTAGGGAATAAGTACAGGGGTATGTCCCTTCCCCAAATGAATTCAAGACTTAAACAATGTGGACGGACCCACTATGTGTATGCAATTAAATCACTGTGAGTGGTACGAACATGGGCCCATTAGGTGTTCTTAAAAGACCCCTCACACACCAACCTGGTAGATGTCATGCTTCATCATTGGGGTCCCAACCGAGCGTTCGAGTGCCTCCCGGTTGTGCTACGCCGCCTGATGACAGCGGAGCTGGTGTTGTGCATAAATGTGATGTGAGGTGAATTATTTACAGTTAAAAATATCTCTGAGGATCCTTGCCAATAACTTTAATTATGGCGGCTCAGGATAAGGTTAAAAAACAGTATGTGCTGTGCATCTAATCTGGAATTTTTTATCGTAAGTTGCCTATGTGTGGCGGTCTACATGTTTCAGCCCGTATAAAAAGTGGACAGGCTTTTTTCAGGACCAGGTGAGTGAATAGTGAGTGGCAAAGCTGAATTGTGCCACGTGAAACCTTTTGTAATACCTACACACGTGCTAAGGTATGCGGTTTAGAGCGTCGGCGTACTCACTGACACTTGAAAAAATACTTGCAGGGAAAAGAAGAGACAAAACAAAACATATAATTTTTCGCAACAATAAAATGCAATCTTAGTGGCAAAAGGAGTGTTGTAGTCAAGTGTCTCTATGACTACCACAGTCATTGGCATGTAGCCCATGCGTGTGGATGCATACAGGTGATACTGTGCATGCTGCGTCAAAATTCATGATAGACAGCAAGGGTAAATAAATGGTGTGGGCAGATAGAGTAGGAAATTATAGAGAGGAGGCAATATACAATAGTGAAGAGCACCCTGTGCAGTCTGCGGTATATGCAAATTAGAACCCGGTGTTGTTGGATCGGGATCTGATGGTCAGTATATACACACAAAAGACTTACAATGTGCATTTCTGCTAATTGAGTCATTTTGAGATGTCTGTAATCAAACTTCACATAAGCGCAATAAATAACCTGAATAAACAAATATTGCAAAAGAAGAAAAAAAATCTGGGTAAAATTTTAAAACACAAAACACATTGCGTGTACCTAAGTGTTGTTGTGATTCCGATTCCTCCGGTAAAACCATAGGGGATGATGGACGGAGTGTAGAACATTGCAAGCACTCACCCCCAGTCAACTGACCTGGGATTAATCCATTATCATTCTTTAGCTCAATCCACCACCCCAGTTCAGACATGGCCATATGCAAATCAGTCTGACACTGTGCCTCATGGGAACAGTCCAGCCCGAACTACCAAGCAATGTCTTCCCTGGACCAGAAACAAGCACCCTGGGACCAGTTTCTGGCTAATCAGCGGTCATCAGCCAGGCTAGCTTGAATCCAGTGGGAAAGTGAGCAAGGACCCACGTCTGGGCATACCCTGCCAACCTAGGGCGAACAAAGCAAAACCATAGGAGATGATGGACGGATTGTTGAACATTGCAAGCACTCACCCCCAGTCAACTGATCTGAGATTAATCCATCATCATTCATTAGCTCACTCTGCCCCCCAGTTCAGACATGGCTATATGCATATCAGTCTGACACTGTGCCTCATGGGAACAGGCGAGCCCGAACTGCCAAGCCATGTCTTCCCCTGGACCGTAAACAAGCATCCTGGGACGAGTTTCTGGCAAATCAGCCGTCCTCAGCCAGGCTAGCTTGAATCCAGTGGTAAACTGAGCAAGGGACCCACGTCTGGGCACACCCTGCCCCATTTTCTTTATTTTTTATTTATGTTGTGGGACTTGACTGAAGATGAGTCCTAAGGTAGCCGCCAACACTTCCTTGTTGAAATGTTGGCAGCCAATCAGGTTTCAGCATGGGGACTGTCAGATCTGCGTAGAGTCTGTGCCCCTATACATACAAATTTGGATTTTGGTTAATATTCCTAAAACTACTGAATGGATTTATACCAAATCACAAAAAGCCACTTCTCCGGACCAATAGCTACTTTTCTGCCAAATGTGGTGTGATTCCCTACAGCAGTTCAGGATGTAGTCATGTTCAAATACCCTACAGAAATTAACATGGGGAAACGATTTTGGTACCTCCTTTTAACTCGCCCCCCACTTGACGTATCATTCTGAAAATTTCAAGACAGCAATTGAAGTGACTGGCACATTAGTTCTGAGAATTTTGAGAAGATTCATCAAATGGCAACAGTTACTAACAAAATGCAAACATTTTTCCTGAAAAACCCAAAGGTTACAGTGACATTATAGTTAGGCTCATATTTTACTTGTGCAAAACCACTGAAATTCAGCAGTTAAAGTTAGCTGAGCTAACTATCACTCACATCCCCGCAATGCACTGCTTATGACCTCACCTATTACATCATTAATGACATGGTCAGTGACATCACAAATGACATCAATGATGACATCATCCAGAGACTGTGAGCGTTTAAAATAAGTTTATGAGTGGTAAATATATATGTACAAATCAAAGTGAGCGCTAGGGAATAAGTACAGGGGTATGTCCCTTCCCCAAATGAATTCAAGACTTAAACAATGTGGACGGACCCACTATGTGTATGCAATTAAATCACTGTGAGTGGTACGAACATGGGCCCATTAGGTGTTCTTAAAAGACCCCTCACACACCAACCTGGTAGATGTCATGGTTCATCATTGGGGTCCCAACCGAGCGTCCGAGTGCCTCCCGGTTGTGCTACGCCGCCTGATGACAGCGGAGCTGGTGTTGTGCATAAATGTGATGTGAGGTGAAATATTTACAGTTAAAAATATCTCTGAGGATCCTTGCCAATAACTTTAATTATGGCGGCTCAGGATAAGGTTAAAAAACAGTATGTGCTGTGCATCTAATCTGGAATTTTTTATCGTAAGTTGCCTATGTGTGGCGGTCTACATGTTTCAGCCCGTAAAAAAAGTGGACAGGCTTTTTTCAGGACCAGGTGAGTGAATAGTGAGTGGCAAAGCTGAATTGTGCCACGTGAAACCTTTTGTAATACCTACACACGTGCTAAGGTGTGCAGTTTAGAGCGTCGGCGTACTCACTGACACTTGAAAAAATACTTGCAGGGAAAAGAAGAGACAAAACAAAACATATAATTTTTCGCAACAATAAAATGCAATCTTAGTGGCAAAAGGAGTGTTGTAGTCAAGTGTCTCTATGACTACCACAGTCATTGGCATGTAGCCCATGCGTGTGGATGCATACAGGTGATACTGTGCATGCTGCGTCAAAATTCATGATAGACAGCAAGGGTAAATAAATGGTGTGGGCAGATAGAGTAGGAAATTATAGAGAGGAGGCAATATACAATAGTGAAGAGCACCCTGTGCAGTCTGCGGTATATGCAAATTAGAACCCGGTGTTGTTGGATCGGGATCTGATGGTCAGTATATACACACAAAAGACTTACAATGTGCATTTCTGCTAATTGAGTCATTTTGAGATGTCTGTAATCAAACTTCACATAAGCGCAATAAATAACCTGAATAAACAAATATTGCAAAAGAAGAAAAAAAATCTGGGTAAAATTTTAAAACACAAAACACATTGCGTGTACCTAAGTGTTGTTGTGATTCCGATTCCTCCGGTAAAACCATAGGGGATGATGGACGGAGTATAGAACATTGCAAGCACTCACCCCCAGTCAACTGACCTGGGATTAATCCATTATCATTCTTTAGCTCAATCCACCACCCCAGTTCAGACATGGCCATATGCAAATCAGTCTGACACTGTGCCTCATGGGAACAGTCCAGCCCGAACTGCCAAGCAATGTCTTCCCTGGACCAGAAACAAGCATCCTGGGACCAGTTTCTGGCTAATCAGCGGTCATCAGCCAGGCTAGCTTGAATCCAGTGGGAAAGTGAGCAAGGACCCACGTCTGGGCATACCCTGCCAACCTAGGGCGAACAAAGCAAAACCATAGGAGATGATGGACGGATTGTTGAACATTGCAAGCACTCACCCCCAGTCAACTGATCTGAGTTTAATCCATCATCATTCATTAGCTCACTCTGCCCCCCAGTTCAGACATGGCTATATGCATATCAGTCTGACACTGTGCCTCATGGGAACAGGCGAGCCCGAACTGCCAAGACATGTCTTCCCTGGACCGGAAACAAGCATCCTGGGACCGGTTTCTGGCTAATCAGCCGTCATCAGCTAGGCTAGCTTGAATCCAGTGGGAAAGTGAGCAAGGGACCCACGTCTGGGCATACCCTGCCAACTTAGGGTGAACAAAGGAAAACCAAAGGGGATGATGGACGGAGTGTTGAGCATTGCAAGCACTCACCCCCAGTCAACTGATCTGGGTTTAATCTATCATCATTCTTTAGCTCACTCCGCCACCCCAGTTCAGACATTGCCATATGCAATTCAGTCTGACACTGTGCCTCATGGGAACAGTCCAGCCTGAACTGCCAAGCCATGTCTTCCCTGGGCCGGAAACAAGCATCCTGGGATGAGTTTCTGGCTAATCAGCCGTCATCAGCCAGGCTAGCTTGAATCCAGTGGCAAAGTGAGCAAGAGACCCACGTCTGGGCATACCCTGCCAACTTAGGGCAAACAAAGCAAAACCAAAGGGTATAATGGACGGAGTGTTGAACACTGCAAGCACTCATCCCCAATCAACTGATCTGGGTTTAATCCATCATCATTCTTTATCTCCCTCCACCACCCCAGTACAGACATGGCCATATGCAAATCAGTCTGACACTGTGCCTCATGGGAACAGTCCAGCCTGAACTGCCAAGCCATGTCTTCCCTGGACCGGAAACAAGCATCCTGGGACCGGTTTCTGGCTAATCAGTGGTCATCAGCCAAGCAACTTGAATCCAGTGGCAAAGTGAGCAAGGGACCCACGTCTGGCCATACCCTGACAACTTAGGGCGAACAAAGCAAAACAAAAGGGGATGATGGACGGAGTGTTGACCACTGCAAGCACTCACCCCCAGTCAACTGGTCTGGGTTTAATCCATCATCATTCTTTAGCTCAATCTGCCACCCCAGTTCAGACATGTCCATATGCAAATCAGTCTGACACTGTGCCTCATGGGAACAGTCCAGCCCGAACTGCCAAGCCATGTCTTCCCTCGACCAGAAACAAGCATCCTGGTACCGGTTTCTGGCTAATCAGCCGTCATCAACCAGGCTAGCTTGAATCCAGTAGCAAAGTGTCTAAACTGGTGTGGTGGAGTGAGCTGAAGAATGATGATGGATTAAACCATGATCATTTGACTGGTTTGATTTGCTCAAGCGCTCCATCCATCATCCCCTTTGGTATGGCTCCGATTCCTCAGGTGTCAGACTCCAGTAAAGAAGTACCAGAAATGGGACTGATGCAAGTGTGTGCAAGGAAGGGAAGACGGTGCTTGGAAGGCAGACTGGAGAGACTTGGCCAGTGCTCCCAGCATTGTTGGTGATAGACTGCACGGGTGCGTGAGTGGGGGCATAAGTGGCTGTATGCTTGAGTGTTTGGCTGTTTGAGTAATCAGGTATGTGAGTGGTTTTATGAGTAGCTGTGTCAGTGAGTGAGTGGTTTTGTGGGTAGATGTGTGATTGGTTCTGTTGATGATGTCATCAGTGATGTCATCAGTGATGTCATTTGAGATGTCATCAGTAATGTCATCAGTGATGTCACTGACCATGTCATGAGTGATGGAATATTTGAGGTCATAAGCACTAGAATGCAGGGATGTCAGTAACAGTTAACTCAACTGACTATAACTGCTGATAAGTGAAATCTAAGCCTAACTTTAACATCCCTGTAACATTTTTTTTTCTGTGAATTTCTAGGGTTTAAAAAAAAAGAATTCCTAAATATAACACCAATGTAACCTTTTTTTGTGAATTGCAATGTTTTTTAAGGTTATTGCTTAGCTATAACGTTCCTGTAACCTTTGTTTTTTTAATACATTTCTAAGTTGTTTTTAAATTGTATTTCCTAACTGTAACCTGTAACCTTTGAGAGTGAGTGTGTAAGTGAATGCATGAGTGTCTCAGTGGGTGTGTGTGTGAGCACATGAGTGTCTTAATTATTATTATTATTATTATTAGTGAGTTTTGTATAGCGCCTGGTTACCATTAGGCATCCCAGCGCTCACCAGAGGGTAGCACTACCACACTAATACAGAAGTTAAGCGGAGAACAAAAAAGTTTTTAAAAGTTTGCGGAACCGCAAGAGACTGGCTTCCGAGCGAAGATGCAGGGGAAGAGAATTCCACAGAGTGGCCACATTTATCGAAAACCTTCTGCCACCGGTTCTTGCCTTCCTCACCCTCCCAACCTGCAACAGATGCTGATGATCGGAACGGAGAGAGCGGGGGGCCTTATAGGGCTGAACCATATCCCCCAGAATGGGTGGGCCTACCCCCTGCAGGACTTTATGGGCGATACAGAGTGACTTGAATTTCACCCTGTCCCTCACAGGGAGCCAGTGCAGCGCCTTCAACGCAGGTCGAGCAGACTGACGCCTGGGAAGACCCGTCAGGAGTCTGGCGGCCGCGTTCTGCACTTGCTGCAGTTTGTTCAGGGTAGATTCTGGTGCACCCAGGAACAACGCATTGCTGAAGTCCAGCCGCGAGATGATAAGCCCCTGAACAAGAAGCCTCCTAGTGGCTGCTGGAAGCAAAGGAAGAATCTTCCGAGCTGATCTGAGCAGGCCAAAACACACGCCAGCTGTTTTTTTAGCATGAGTTTTAAACGAAAGATCCTGCTCAAGCCACACCCCCAGGCTCTTGATCTCCTGCTTGGGGGTGGGTACTGGTCCCAGGCAGTCAGGCCAGCTGCTGGGGGATAAGGATGGAGAAGAATTCCCCAGCAGCATCAGTTCTGTCTTGGAACCGTTAAGCTTTAGTGCTGAGCTGCACATCCACGTGTAGATCTTATCCAGACACGAGTACAGCCGGTCGGGATGGTGAGCCGACTGGGAAAGGCCTACCACCAGCTGGGTATCATCAGCATAGCTGATGATCTTAATACCCAGCGGCAGTACCACACTCTCCAGGGGTGCCATATACACGTTGAATAAAGTAGGGCTCAATGAAGAGCCCTGTGGCACACCACACTGGAGAGGGATTGAAGATGATTTTTCATGGCCTTTCCACACCTCAAATGTGCGGCCTTCCAAGAAGGAGGCGAACCACTTGAGGGCCAAACCAGTGACCCCCACCCCCGACAGCCGTTGGAGAAGCACCTGATGATCCACGGTGTCGAAAGCACCACTAAGGTCTAGGAGGATCACTGCCACTGATCCCCCCGAATCCAAAATGCTCCTAGCATTCTCCACGACCGCCAGCAGGGCGGTGTCAGTACCCTGACCTGGACGAAAACCCGTTTGGGAATCGCCCAGGAGAGAGTTAGCCTCCAGGAAGTCCAACAGGCAGCTATTCCACATTAGTCACGGAGCGGGACCACTGAGTGTAAGGGGTTGTTTATCCTTGGTTCAGGTAATACGATGTAGTCCCGGAGGACGGGACCCGACCGGAGCATCCAGCGACCTGAAGACGGGACTGGATTCCACGCGCGAATAAACCCAGATGCCGATGCCCAGCGTTGACATTTACCGACGCCCCGTGGTCATCGATTTGATCGAATCAAAGCCAACTTTTTCGGCGACTACATCGTATTACCTGAACCAAGGATAAACAATCCCTTACACTCAGTGGTCCCGCTCCGTGACTAATGTGGAATATATGAGGCACATCTTGCTACATTTAGAGAGCTATTGGTCCTGACGAGAACTCCTTAAACCTGGAGTTCGAAACGCGTAGACCCCTTGATAACACGTTTCTCTCGTGGAAACCATAAGAGAATCGAACAAATCTGTACATCAAAGTGATTCATATGAAATTGTATATCTATGGTTTCTCTTCCATATATTGTTTATAATTGTCCAAAAAGTATGTTGTTTTTGCCGTTTAGTGTGTTAGGAGTTTGAATGAATTCACAGTATGATTGCAATGTCTTATTTGTATGAATGGTGTATATAGGTTATTTATGACATGATTATCTTTTGTATTGTGTATTTGTAATGTGCTTCAAAAAGCTTCTCTGAAAAGAAAAAATATTTTGAAAAAATAACAAAATTGATGAATTGTGCAAATAAAATGCAGAGTTGAATTGATTGAGTCCAATGAGATAAATTCCTTCTTGCATACAGTCTTGTCCATATGCACGGTGTAAAATAAGTGTATTTGAAATCACTTGGCAGTATTGGCATTTTGTTTTGGATTAATAAGATATTTAATAGGCGCCGGGTCTTTTGGAGAGCCGCTCTTCATGGTCTTCAAAACCGAAAGAACTTCCTCCTCAGTAACAGGACCAAGAGAGACCAGCTCCGCTGATCACATCCTTGACTGAGAACTGGAATTGTCGCCCAAGGAGGCTACCTCGCCTTGCCGGGGGAGGGATGCCAGAATTTTATCAATCTTTGTTTTAAAAAAGAAAGCCAATTCTGTGCATTTTTTGTGTGGGTCCTCGTGAATCACCTGAGGTGTGGGGGTATTCAGTAGTTCCTTTATAACCCTGAATGACTCTTTGGAAGAGTTGGCCGCAGAGCCTATTCTCTCTTCAAAGAATCCAGATTTTGCCACCCGGATAGCTGATTTATAACTACTCAGAGCCGCCCGATATTCTTTCCGACTCGTTTCACTCCAGTCTCTCCTCCAGAGCCGCTCTAGTCTCTTGCATCCCTTCCTCAAGGTTCTCAGCTCTGATGAATACCAGGGGGCCGAACTCACTCTCTTCCCCCCCGTAAGTTGTTTCTTTTTGGGTAGAAGGGTGTCCAACGAGTCCGTAAGCCAGCTGTGTAAATTCACATCAGCGACTAGCGGGTTGGATCCAGGGGGGGGGCGCGTTGACTCCAAATGTGCCGCCCAAGTGTCGACAGGGAGCCTCAACCAAGCTCTTTCCATGGTGTGAACCCTTGGGACCAGCGCAGCTGGGCTGTAAAACTGCCACAATGCGGACACCAAAAAGTGGTCTGTCCAAGGCAGAGCCAGCGCAGAAGATGAATTAAAATGGTCCAGATTTGAAAATGAGGGGTCAAGCAAGTGGCCCTTCTCGTGGGTCGCACCCGAGTTGGCCAGATTGATCCCAAAAGCTTTGAGATCATCTAGCAGATCTATTCCCGGGGAATTAGAGGGGTCATCAAGATGGATATTGAAGTCCCCAAGAGCAACAAAGTTGGCTGTCGAGGAGGCAAGGAGTGCGGTAGTTTCTAAGAAGGAGTTGGGAAAATTTCCCAGGGGTCCGGGAGGACGATAAATCAGCAGGCCTGCCAGAGACACAGTAGATGACAGATGAAGGGAGAACTGACAGCTCTCACAATCACTCACCCCTCCATTCTAGACCTTACAAGCAAGCGTATCTCTGAAAAGGATAGCAGTACCTCCTCCCCTCCCCACAGGTCTGTCAAGATGGGAAATGAGGAAACCTGGGGGGAGTGCTCTGACCATATCAGGGCCCGAGCTGGGGGAGAGCCAGGTCTCAGTGAGAAATAACACATCAAGCTCGTGGTCCAGAATGAGTGAGTTAATTTCGATAGCGTGACTCGGCAGAGACCGGCAATTCAGTAACGCCATAGAAAGAGCTGATTTAACAGCAACTGAGTTATGACCGGTAATACAGGCTCTGCACGGTAGAAACGGAATGGTACCCTCCTGTGCAAAACTGCAGATGGAAGGATGGGGCGGGCGACACGAGATTAGGGCCTCCCTCCCATATCGTAACCCAGTGGTAGGAGGCGCCGAAGAGTCGGGCATAATGGCAAGCCCTGGGCCCGTCTGGGCCCGGACGGGCACAGACGGGCTGAACTCTGGCGTAACTCCGGTGTCATTTCGGCGTCCCCGCTGCGCGTAACCGCTGCGCGTCAGCATGGCTACCTAAATACTGAGCGAGCAAGGTAGAGAAAGGACTACTTGCACGCTGCTCCCACTCACCAAAGATGGCCGCCTCGAGACAGGGCGAAGGACATGCAAAGCGCGGTGAGTTTCAACAATTAGGGTGCAAGTTAGGATGGCAGAGGTGGGGGTATGCGGGCCAGGCAATTTAAAAGCAGGGGATAAGTGCTCTAAACAAAATTAAAGTAAATACGAAAACGGGAGGATAAAAGCAGATGAGCTGCCACCACACACACGCTACATGAAAATAGCGCCACACGCTGGTAAAGGACGCGCTTGCCAAGTTCGCCTACCTAAATACTGAGCGAGCAAGGTAGAGAAAGGACTACTTGCACGCTGCTCCCACTCACCAAAGATGGCCGCCTCGAGACAGGGCGAAGGACCCGCAAAGCGCGGTGAGTTTCAACAATTAGGGTGCAAGTTAGGATGGCAGAGGTGGGGGTATGCGGGCCAGGCAATTTAAAAGCAGGGGATAAGTGCTCTAAACAAAATTAAAGTAAATACGAAAACGGGAGGATAAAAGCAGATGAGCTGCCACCACACACACGCTACATGAAAATAGCGCCACACGCTGGTAAAAATGAGTGTATGATTGGATGTATGAGTGCCTCAGTGGGTCTGGGAGTGAGTGTATAAGTGTCTTACTGGGTATGTCTCTCTTTTTTTTTAAAACTACTTTTTTTATTGATATCAGACAATGTAGTCATGGCACATAAAACAAATACATACATAAGTCAAATTTGGTAAACAACTGGAGCAAACAAAATATAAGTTAATTAATGACAAAGGGCAGAGCAATGGAAAAAAACAAAGATAATTCATGGAAAATCAGCAGCTCAACGATAAAAAAACTAATGTCTATGTAATGGGCCCACAGTGCCTATTTTAACCATTCCTCCACAGAGGCCCAGATCTTACAAGCCTGCTTCCACTTCTTCCTCCCCTTTAGTGAAAACACAGAAAACTCCACATTATAGATAGCAAGCAGCCTAGCTCTATGATTAATGAATACAGGTGGATCAGGAGATAACCATTGTGAGGTAATACACAAACGGATCATATACATGGCTATGAACAAAAATGCAGTGACATATCGAGAATTTCTTGCCCGTGATGAGCCTTTGAAACCCATTATAACCATCTCTGAAGGCATAGTCACGAAGGCTCGAGCATGAATAGAACATATGAATAGAGTCAGCTGCATACCGCCCATATCTAGCACCATGAACCCCTTTCCTACAGCCCCATTTAGCTATTTTTGCAGGCGTATAGTAAAGATCAAAAACAGCCATGTAACTTTGAGTCTGTAGACTGCCCGAGACCAAAGTCTCACTGGCTAGCTCCAAAGCAGGCCTCAGATCAATCCCAATTTTGCCAAATTTAGCCTCCCACTTCAGATTTTGCACTTCCAAATCATCCAGGAAGCTAACCAGTAGCTTCCTGGATGAAGCTTTTTTTTGTATTAATTGAAGTATATCAAACTTATATAACATTGAAGGAGTTTCACTAAGACGTTTATGGATAAAACTTCTGATCTGCATGTATTTAAAAAAATTGTGCGTATTCAGCTTAAACTTATCCTTAGGAGACGAAAAAGAAAGTATTTGCCCAGCACTCACTAAATCCCCAATAGCCTGAACACCTAAGGCCTGCCATCTAAAAATAATGTAATCCTGTAAAATGGGAGGAAGGAGACGAGCTGCTTTAAATGGAGTATAAATATTAACATTGGGGATATTGATATTGAACATAGCAATGATGACTTTGAACCTGGTCTTCTTAAAATAACTGGGCTCCAAGACTTGCGTCAGTATACCCTTGGCAGCCGTGCCAAGCCCAATCTCAAGGATAGTGGGGCTATTACATGGGTCGACCTCAGCACTTGAAACCAAAAGTGGCACTCCCAGAAACTGAACAAAAGCGGTCCAATAGTATATTAATAAATTAGGTACAGCCCAACCACCATGATCACGGGGGAGACACATCCACTTAGCAGCTCTACGGGAGCGGCGGTACCCCCAGAGGAACCTATGACAAATCCTATCAGCCTTCACCAAGCTTCTTTGGGAAAGTTCTTGAGGAATTGTCCCAAAAAGATATAAAAACTTTGGAAGTACCAACATTTTAAGGACACTGCAACAACCGTATAAGGAAAGGCGTAAATGATCCAATCGTTCCAGCTTAGTATTTACAGTATCCACCACCAGAGGAATATTCAAATCCGGAATGGTTTCGACTGCAGCTGAGATCTTAACTCCTACATAACTTGCTACACTAACCACTGGGGCATCAGAATAAGACATATTGGATGTTTGAACGACCTGAGATTTTGCCCCATTTAATTTATATCCTCATACTGAACCAAACTGTTCAGAGGATGCCCTAAGACCCGAGAATGCGGAGGAGACATCTGAAGTTAATACCACAATATCGTCTGCATAAGCCAAAACACGATACTCTGTACCTTCGATCCTTATGGGTGATATATCTACATGACCTTCGATCTTACTAAGGAACGGATCAATATATAAATCGAAAAGCAAGGGTGAACAAGGGCACCCTTGCCTTGTACCTCTGCTAATGTTACAATACCCTAACTCCTGACCAGAAATACATAATGCAGCTACTGGAGAAGTGTAAAAAGTCCGTATTGACTGGATAAGGTCTCTACTGCAGCCCTTCCACCGAAGCATGTCCCACAAGAACCCCCAGGAGACCCTGTTGAACGCCTTCTCTGCATCCAACAGGATCACCCCGAGGGGAGAGGCCGTGACCTGGGCCCAATCCAATAGGCCAATGACACGCCGGACATGATCTGCGGTGTCCCTGCCCGGGATAAAGCCATGTTGACGCAGGGAGACCAAAGGGGCTATTACCTCTGCCAGTCTAGATGCTAACATTTTTGAATACATTTTACTATTGCTATTTATAAGAGAAATGGTTCGAAAGGATGATGGATTCAGCACAGGCTTTCCCTTTTTTTTTTAAACAAAACTATTATAGTCTGGCGCCATGATTCAGGAACAACGCCTCTCTGCGCTGACCTGAAAATCAACAACAAATACTGTAGAATCTTCTTAGAGAAGGTCTTATAAAATTCCAGAGGCAGAGTGTCCAGACCAGAGGCCTTCCTGTTAGCTAGAGTTTTTATTGCTAACTCAACCCCCTCCATGAAATAGGGGCCGATAACCGTTTGTTCTGTTCGTAGGAGATCTTAGAAGCGTCCAATCCAGAGAGAAATATCCTCTGTATAAAGCTCAACATAGAACTTTTGAAACACATCAGCCACTCCCTTCTGAGTGTCCTGTACCACCCCATTTTAGTCCTGAATTTTATTAATACGACTCTGCAGACCTTTCTGTGGGAGCCTCTTGGCGAGTACCCTCCCAGAGTTTTCTCCAAATTCGAACATCTTTGTGCGATATTGGAGATACTTAGCAGCGAGGTCCTGCCCAAAAGACTCCAAAAGTTTAGATTTTAATATAGCAACCTCCTGCTGGCATTCTTCTATAGAGAAACCGTTCTTAATTTTAGATGTTAACTCAACGAGCCTAAGCTCCTGAATACGACTCTTAACCAGCTCTTGTCCTGCCCTCCACCAATAAGAACAAAAGCTCTTGGTCTCACCACGGACTGCAGCCTTTAATGCGTCCCAGACCACATGCTCAGATGCTGTTCCCCTATTAATGTCAAGAAATTCAACTAACCATTTTTTCATATGTGCCTGATAGGCCTCGTCCATCAAAAGTTTCCTTTCGAAGGGCCAAACCCGGGGAGCTTCACGTAAGCGAGATCAAGGACATTCCACAATCAACAGATTATGATCTGATAGGATTCTGGGGGGAATAGAAATAGAGGCTATTTCTGCCAATTGGTCAGACAAGAAAAAATAGTCTAATCTGACCATTTTATTGTGGGGGGGCGGAATAATATGTACACCCATCATCCATTTTATTATGTCGATACCAGAGGTTAGTCACCGCATGTTCTTGTACTAAGGCCTGGAGGGCCTTAAAAACTCTAGGGTTTCCTACCAATATATTTATCATTGCCCGCTAAATTAAAATTGGCAGGTAAATTGATATTCATATTACCGCAAACTAATAAAAAAAAAAGGCCAGGTAGCTATTTCTACATTTAAATATTTAAACAATTCCGGGTCGTCCAAATTTGGGCAATAAATAGTGCATAAAGTTAAGGGTCTGTTATCAACAAAAATTTCAGCATTAATCCATCTACCCATTCTGTCCTCTCGGACCCTAGTCCAGACCCCAACACCGGGTATGTCTCTCAATGAGTGTGTGAGTGTCTGATTGGGCTCATGAGTGTCTGAGTGAGGGTCTGAGTGGGTCTGTAAGTAGGTGTGAGAGTGTCTGAGTAGGTTTGTAAGTGCCTCCATGACTATGTGATATATTCTGTGAGTGAGTGCATGAGTGTTTGAGTGGGTCTGTGAGTTGATGTGTGAGTCTCTGAGCTTTTTTATTTTTTTGCAAATGAGCACTCTCGTGTATAAGCAAAATGCAGACGGGCATTAGCACTGGTAACACCAGCATCATTTATAGATGGACATAGGTCAGGCACACACAACCACACCACAGAACTGCAACATGCAAAAAGAAAAAACACAACTGCAGGGCCAGCACAACACACATCTATTAGCACAGACTGCAAAGAAGAGGCTGTAGGCTTCAACAAGTGCACCACAGTCACAGATAAACATCACAACATACAATGACTACCAAACATATCATAGAGGAAAAGACACCTAACAAAAATATAGTATCAAATAATGCGTTATTCCTCCTTCGATTAACTCAAGAGTTTGTTTTTTAGCTGAAATGTTGTAGTAAGTGGTATATTAACCCCAAGTGTAAGTATAGTAAAGCTAGAACTCTCTTCATAATTATCGCTAATCCAAGCCGTGTTTGACAAAGGCTGTTGTAAATTAATCACATATACATTATGTCAATATTGATTGAATAATTGATACAATTTAAATTAATTGCCCTTAACCTCGATTTATTTTGATAATTTACTAACAGAGAGAAACTTTCAAAGCACACTTATCAGAAGTAACCTTTAAAAGAGCATTAGTTTCTCAAGCAGAGTGGGGGTTTGAGCCTGATATTCAAAGCAGATGTAAACTACACACACACACACACACACACACACACACCCACACATGGACATACACACACACACAAACATATATATTTATATTGTCCGGGGAATCGGTACTCATGCACCCTTTACACATAGTTTCCCATACTCAAATGAAATGGTTGACAATTGATTTTAAAATGAGTCGCTATATGTAACATTGATTTATGGAAGGATTTCTTACAAAATAGAACAATTGATTATAATTGTTTTATGAGAGAAAAAATGCGGAGGTGAAAGTCTTGTTTCTATGTTGTTTATCAATGCCTCACGTAAATTGCTTTGCACAACACGTACATGTCATGTGGCCAAGGCTGTCGAGGCGGCCAAAACGCGTAATGGTGGTGTGGGGGGGTTGTAAACTTTATTAAGGTTTTCTTTTTCTTCAAAGTGAGTCTTTCACATGCCAATATTGCCGGATCCGTTGTAGCTGATGTAGGTGGTGTTTCTCTAGCGTCCGGGTGATCTGACGGGGTCTCTTCTACTGGCGTCTCTTTCAGGTATTCTCCAGTATAAGACATGCGAAAAAGAAACATGAGTGTCAGGTGCTGTTTATTTCTTGACTCTTATGCCCTCCAGGGAACCCGTAGAGTGGTGAGATCACCGGTGCTCGAGTGTATATACAACTATATACAGGAAGTGAATCTTCACACTTAGGGAAAAAAGAAGTGAGGGTACGTGTATATGTGGGAAGCGGGGGAACAGGGTCTAAGTATTTATAACTGGAAGGCTTCACGGGCAGTGACTACTTTCCTCGTTCACTCCCCGCCTCCCCATCCAGGCCCCCCCTTTTGTACCGCTTTTGGCGGCCATAATTGTGGCAGGGTATGCTCAGACGTGAATCCCTTGCTCACTTTGCCACTGGATTCAAGCAAGCCGGGCTGAAGACGGCTGTAATGCCAGAAACCGGTCCTCGGAAGCTTGTTTCCGGTCCAGGGAAGGCATGGCTTGGCAGTTCGGGCTGGACTGTTCCCATGAGGCACAGGGTCAGACTGATTTGCATATAGCCATGTCTGAACTGGGGTGGCAGAGTGGGCTAAAGAACGGTGATGGATTGAACCCAGATCTTTTGACTGGGTGTGAGTGTTTGATTGGTTCAGATGCTCCGTCCATCACCACCCCCTTTTGTACCACTTTTGGCCGCCATATGTGTGGCAGGGTATGCTCAGACGTGAGTCCCTTGCTCACTTTGCCACTGGATTCAAGCAAGCCGGGCTGAAGACGGCTGTAATGCCAGAAACCGGTCCTCGGAAGCTTGTTTCCGGTCCAGGGAAGGCATGGTTTGGCCGTTCGGGCTGGACTGTTCCCATGAGGCACAGGGTCAGACTGATTTGCATATAGCCATGTCTGAACTGGGGTGGCAGAGTGGGCTAAAGAACGGTGATGGATTAAACCCAGATCTTTTGACTGGGTGTGAGTGTTTGATTGGTTCAGATGCTCCGTCCATCACCACCCCCTTTTGTATCCCCATCCAGCCCGGCACACACCGACGTACCTGGCTGAGCCACACTCCTCCTCCTTGAGTGTGGCTGGGCGATTCGCGTTGACGGTGGCCTCCTGGCACTGCAACCTCCACCGTCCGACTCCCTGCTTCTTCTGGACCTCGCTTCTCTTCCTTGATTCTCTCCGTCTCCTTCCCGGTGTACACACTCACCTCGGCAAACCAAACGCTCCTCGGTGATGACACACCGCGGGGTTCTCTCTTCTGTTCTTTTCTTCAATCCCGGGAGGCTGATGTCATACGGGGGCATGTTCTCGTCCTCAAGTACTGTAGGCTTAAAGGGACCATCCTCGATTCCTTCAATGTGTACGTTCCATAGTTCGTCCTCGTCTGCTGTCCACTCATTCTGATTAGGGTGTAAAGATGGAAGGGCACTCGAGTCAGCTTTCCACCATTCGCAATCTGGTACAATCCCCTCTGCTTGCCTAACCCCGTTGTTACAGGTGGACATCAGAATTAACTGAAGGTGAAGTGACTGCATTTGCGTCTGCTCCGTTTGTATTGAACCACAGCGAACGTTCAATGAATATATGAATATATATAAAAAAATCCTAACTATATATACCTACTGGCGACCGCCAGTAGGTAATATATATATATATATATATATATATATATATATATATATATATATATATATATATATATATATATATATATATATATATATATAGATAGATATGTGCAGGATCAGGTTCCTTTGTTACTTTTTGGAAAGAAAGACAGCACTCGCGGGGGCAGTTTGCCGGTATTTTTACTCTCAGCACAACAGACACGTTTCGGATTTCTCCTTCGTCAGTGTTTACAACACACACCGAGAAGCATCCTTTTAAATACAGTTCCATATTGATCAACAACACTGAAAAGGGACAATTCATTTTCATCCTTTGTGGGTGCCATTTTGCCAAGGTGAAACTATAACATTTCATATGGCGTTAATGTCTCAGAAACCAAGTTATGCATGATATAAAAGGGACATTAAAGGGATATAAAACTATTTATATTAATTATTTAAGAATGGCACTTGTTCAATAATTCATCAATGCCTCTTGCAGCCGTATAAACCTACTGAGCGTTACCACAATTATATGTAAACCCTCAGACAAGGGTGGGCACATTGTCCTATTAACAAGGGAGCAATATTGTAGATAAGCACTGAAAAAACTATCAGATGGAAGATAGTATGAGAGAACAACGAAAGAAAAATATAATGACAGCATCATGCAATATCATTCCCTGATCAAAAAGTGGCATGAAAGATCAATGCTGGAGGCAGATGAATATCTCTTTCTCCGGAATACAAGTTCAGTAACGCTGACATTTTATCATCTGCCTAGGATACATAAGGGCAGTATCAATCCACCTGGAAGGCCAACTGTTTCATCAATAGGCAGCCTCAGGGAACACCTTGCAATATTCATTGATTACTTTCTGTTTCAATTTGTTTTAAAATTACCCTCTTAAATCAAGGATACTAAAGACTTTTTAAATTGTATGGAAGATATGATCTGGGAACCAACATACAGGTTGATCATGTTGGACATCACAAGTTTATTTGCATGCATTGACCATAAAGATGGATTGAGCGCAGTAGATTTTTTCTTGAAAAAGAGACCGCAGAAATTTGTGGAACACAACACCATGCTTATAGAATTTTTAGAGTTTTGCCTGACTAATAACATCTTTTTATTTCAGGGGGACTACTACAGACAGATCTCCGGAATGGCCATGGGTACCTGTTTTGCACCCAGCTACGCAAAATTTTTCATGGGCTGGTGGGAGGAGCAGGTGGCATGGGCACCGAGTAATGAGCTATGGTTGAAGGAGGATGTGTCTGGCACAGGTATATAGACTACCTCTTTTTGGTCTGGAAAGGGCCAAAGAATGTGGCAACTGAGATTATTGAACATCTAAATCAGAACAAGGTAAACATGAAATTTACTGGGGAAATCAGTTCAGTGGCAGTGAACTAACTAGATCTAAGGATCTCAGTATTAGATGGTATGCTATGTACATCTCTATATAGGAATCCAACGGCGGGAAACTCGTCGCTTCACACGAAGAGTATACCACATGGCAAATTTCTCAAACTAAAAGGTAATTGTTCCAGAGATTGCGATTTTAAACTTGCAGCAAGAGAGAGCCTTGCCAGATTCTCAGAGGGTACAACACCATCCTATTAGAAAAAACATTGAAAAGAGTAGAAGGTAATCTGAGGGAACAGCTAGTAAAAGGTAAAGACAAGATCCAAAAGAAAAAAGAGGAAGGAACATTCCGTATGATTACAACATACTCGGAGGATGCAGATTTCCTTAGAAGCATTCTCCGAAGAAACTGGTATGTCCTAAAAACAGATGCAATCATACGAAAGGGCATTCCAATAGTTCCCTTGGTGACTTTTAAAAAAGCGAGGTCACTAAGGGACATGCTGGTTTATAGCCATTTAGAAGCAGTTGCACCGAAGAAGGGCACACCTAAGGAAATGAAAGGTTTGTACCCTTCCAGGAAGTGCAAGGCTTTCATTAATATTAAGAGAGTATTAACCTATGAAATACCTGGAAAAAAGAAATTGAGAACAATAATTAAATATATGACATGTCAAACTAGTTACTCAGTTTATTGTCTGATTTCTGATTTGCCCATGCGCGTCGAAATTCATAGGCAGCATGATCCACTGTGTAGAAATTTGCATATTAGAACATATGCGAGCTAGCGCTAACAGAGACTTTTCCTATACAGTGGCCATGCACTTTTCTATTAAACATCAGAGCAACAGGGACCTTCTGCAATAGTTTAGTATTGATCACGTGCCGATACACATTAGAGGAGGTGATAGAATCCTGAAACTGCATAGACGTGAATCTAGATATATCATTGACCTACAAACAAAAGTACCCAAGGGATTGAACAGCTGGAAATAATTGGCTGTTCATTTAGGCAACTAATCCGATGGGGCAACCTGGTAGAGCAGACTGAAGAGAAGGGTCAATATAGGATATAAAGAGCATGTTCATTTTTAATCTCCCCAACCATTTTCTATTCTTTTCCTTTCCTCCTTCTTCCCTTTTTGATAAAAAGTAACGATAACGACACATTTGCCGATATACAACTTGATGATGATGTAGAAAAACAGAATTTAAGCTGTAAGATAATAATGTTCACAGTGGGGGGACCATGCCGATTTATGGCTTAATCACTAGCAATTTGAGAAATATTCTGACAGCATGAATATAGAGAAAAATTGACAAGGTTTGTGAAGATATTGGCACCACTTATGAAACCTGTTGATGATTATATTAAAGACGATCGAATGGCCGATACACCACTTGAAATGAGATATATTCATGTGATTGATTCAGGGACATGTTGCCGATATACAGCTGCAAGAGGCATTGATGAATTATTGAACAAGTGCTGCTCTTAAATAATGAATATACATTGTTTTATATCCCTTTAATATTGAGTGTATCATGCATAACTAGGTTTCTGAGACATTAACACCATATAAAATGCTATAGTTTCACCTTGTCAAAATGGCGACCACTGAGAATGAAAATGAATTGTCCTTTTTCAGTATTGTTCATCAATATGGAATGTCATTTAAAATGACGCTTCTCAGTGTGTTTTGTAAACACTGACGAAGGAGCAAGACGAACCACGTCTGATGGGCTGAGAGAAAAAATACCGCCAAACTGCCCCCACGTAACAAAGGAAACTGAGCCTGCACATTTACGTTGGGGCACCACCACGATTCAAAGCACCCGTCCGTGAGTGATCCGCCTTCTGGTGCAATCGAGCAGATACATATATATACCCAATCCTCCTTCGCACACAAAGGATGACAACGCTGTGTATGGTGGGTTGCATTTATTGATAACTGGCTGCCATCGTACGCATTTTGTCTGAGCACCGCCTTGCTTACCGACAAGCTTTTTCTTAGTTTGGAGAGGCGACGTGCCCTTTGGTCTGTGGTGCAGCGGCAATCAGCAAAACGAATCGGGAAGGAACATATATATATATATATATATCCACTCCTAAGGTTCTCCTCGTTTGCAAAGAACCACTCGGACACCTCAAGTGCTTCAGCATAAATTTAATTTCCACAACAGGAAAAACGACGCGTTTCGGGGATGAACCCTTGATCACGCTCGTTTCGGGGATGAACCCTTGAGCGTGATCAAGGGTTCATCCCCGAAACGCGTCGTTTTTCCTGTTGTGGAAATTAAATTTATGCTGAAGCACTTGAGGTGTCCGAGTGGTTCTTTGCAAACGAGGAGAACCTTAGGAGTGGATTTTCACGGAGCGCCGGCTCCGGCACTCGGACCGCCCAGACAGCCTCGCAAGCCCTTCCGGCATTCTCGGAGTAAATATATATATATATATATATATATATATATATATATATATATATATATATATATATATATATATATATATATATATATATATATATATATATATATATATATATATATATATATATATATTACCTACTGGCGGTCGCCAGTAGGTATATATAGTTAGGATTTTTTCCCTTTGGGATTTCTGAAAATTCTATGCCTAATAACTTTTGCGTTTGTGGACGGAATCGGTTGAAATTTTCAGGAAAATGGCACATTTTGTTTCTGAGCAGCTCCTGGAAATTTGGGGGGGGTTCGTCAAGGGGGGGCTGAGAAAAAAGGGGGGTCCCAAAACGCGTTTTTCCCATGTTAGTTTCCATAGGGCGGTTGGACTCATTTTTTTAGCCCGAACGGCTGAATGGATTTACACAAAACTTGGCAAAATTGTAGGGACTGTTAGCCCGATGTGCCTTTGCCAGGTCTCAATATATGTGCTTCAGTGGATTTTGAGAAATTACCGTTTAAATCAAGATATATATCTGTAACAGCGCTCCGGGCAGCGATCTGGTTCGCGTACTTTTCGCGTAACGGAACTTTGCGCACGGAAAGCTGATTGGCTCTTCGGTGTCTGTCAACATTCTAAACAGTCCGGTGCAGCCGCCATCTTGTCTCTCGGTAGGATCGAGAGACAAGAGGAGGCCAAAAGAAAGGGGGAAATTTCCATAAGGGGGCATAGTAGATCCTCCCTGACCCCCTAGGTTTTATGTGGAGGTTTTAAAAGGGCCCAGCAGGGTTAAAAAAAAAATTTCTTTTTTTTTTTTCGCGATGAGCGCCTAGTACGCGAACCGGAAAGCGTTCTAAGCAGCGTACTATAAGGATAATAGAATGATATACTTTTCAAAGACTAAATGTTAATTGTTTGTTGTTTTGTTTGTTGTTTTTGTTGTTTTTTTTTGTTTTCTTTATTTTTAACTTTTTTTTTTATTTTGATTGTTTTTCATAATTTATTAAACTTTCTAACATTTCAGTGTCTGAAATGTCATTATTTTCTTGAAATATTGTTTGCAATCTGTGAGGTTGTAAAATGTCCTCATTTGCAAGGAGGGCATCTACTGCTTGGACACATTGCAGCAGTTCATTATCCAAGATTTGATCCATAAATTCCATGTCAATTTGTTCAATCAATTCCTGGCTGCTCTCTTGCAGGTCCATTTCAAAAGAAACTTGGTTTTCGCCTTCCATTTTGCCTGAAATTTGGATTAAAAAAATATATATTAGTAGAGATAGGGCAATGTTGGGATTAATTTTAGATAGTCATTTTTTATCAGTGAATTTATCTTTTGGCAGTGTATAGTATCAGAGTGGAAATAGGACTATAAAAAAGTGTATGTGATTTAACCACGACAAGCCTAACTCCATTCATAACTATAACAGAGAAGTCTATCTAAATACATTCCTAGTACAGAGGGATAGTGTATATCTAGCAGAAAAAGTCTACTATATTAAGTTATAGTGCACAATATATTTCATTTTTAAAAATTATAACTTACCTTCACAAAGAAGTTGAAGTTTTTGGAAGCTATTGAAATGTGATGTACAACAAGAAGTAGTAGTCAAAATGGCTGTGTTTTCTTCTCTTCCTTTATATATTCAAGTATATAACCAATCAAATGTCAGGTAATAAAAGTAGAAAATGAAAGTAACATTTTCATTGGTTGTCAATTCCAACACTTCAGATGTGTTTTGTGAAGTAATTTACCTCACGGTACTTGGAGAGGTCTACAGGCTAAATGGCTAAATTAAATTTCAATCAAATTTGTGAGAATGAAAGGGATTGTTATGTAGTATGAGCTAATTTATATTTGGTGAGAGTGTCTCTAGTCGTTTTTCTGTAAATTACTTTCCCACCTTTTTTTGGACCGTTTCCCGGAAAGCGGTCCGGTCCGCGAACTAGGAGCGTAACGGGAGTCCACCATTTTGTGTTTCGGTCGAATCAAGGTATAAAATGGCGGGTAAATAATGTTCTGAATGGGTAGAAGGGGGCATGGTACAAGTATTTTGCCCTCCTACGTTTTCTGAGGGTGGCTGAGGAGGACTATATGTGCGAGGAAAAACTTTTTTTTTGAAATTTTGCGCGGTTAGCTTCCAGTTCGCGTACCGGATAGCGCTCTTTGAGCGTAGTTTGTTGAAAATTACAGAAAAAAGTTAGAAAAAAAATAATAAAAGTGTGTGATCAGATGAAGGGTAGCTCTGAGAAGAGCTTTTGGGTTTATGGTACATTTAGGTACTTATAAGTAGGTACCAATGCACAGTCTTAAATTCAGAATGAAAATTCTGTTGCCCTCATCTGAGAAGTGAACTCCATCTCCTCTGTAGATATCTTGCATGTAGTAACGCAAGTTATTGTTGTACAGAGAGCCCATTCCATGGTCTCTCATGAAAGCTGAAACAGATTTGTTTACATGCTTCCTCGCTTTCTCAATTTGTGGAGAAAATTGGTTGGACCACCTCCATTTCTGTCTTTGGCATATATTGGAATATACCAAAGCAGTTTGAGGAAAAAGTGCCATTAATTGCTCAAAGGTGTCCTTTAAAAGCATTTCCAGACCTACCCCTGTCAAAGTGCCCAAATCATTACCTCCACAGTGCACTATTAACAGGTCAGGTTTTGGCAAATGCATAAAGGTTTTCACCAATGGTATCAATTGGTGACATTTTAATCCTCTTTGGCCAAACCACTTAATTTCCACATCCTGTAAATTGAGGTTGTGTAAATTTCTGTTCTCAGCATACCTTTGAGCCCAGTGGATGTAACTATGTCCAACAATCCAGACCTTAAACATGGTGGGAGAAGGTTGTTCTGCAGTCAGATGAAGTGTGGTAATGAAAGGGTAGTTGAAACAGTAGGAGTTTGTAAAGAAAAAAAACTGTGGATTTCCAATGCTAATGAATCATTAGCAGTGATTGGTGCATTTCCATTTCTGAAAACAGAAAGTTAGGGTGCATGGATGTGTTCTTTGAAAGATGTAATTTGAATGGTCAAGGAAGAAACATTTAATGAAAGATTGCACTGGATACGCAGGTGCACTGAGAGTTCAGAGTTCAATTGAAACATTGTTGTGTGAATTTGCAAACATGAGAGGTCTTCCAGGAGGTGGTTGCTATGGAAAAAAGGCAGAGAGGGCAGAGGGGGGAAGGGTTTTGATTTGAAAAAAGTGAGGGAAGAGTTATGATTGGCTAATATGAGAGATATGTGAAATGAATATCTGTATTTCTGTGCTTTCAATAGCTGCAGCCTCTGGAGTGCATCGTTTTTCTTCTGCTGAAGACAATTTGGTGTATTTCTGAGACTGTTTTCAAAACTCAAAAAGTATTTGCTAAGGTGAGAAAGGATTTATTTATTTTAGATAGCGAATAGTATGAATTAAGGAGAAAATGATGAAGAAAGCTGTGTTTTTAAACTGTGGCTTTGTCTGTAGTGATATAGAAATAGATTTTGTTACTTTGAGAAATTGTAATTGCATATTCGGTGTAGCATTCTGGCATGCAGTAACACAAGTTTTTGTGGTACATGGAGCCCATTCCATGGTTTGTTATGTAAGCTGAAACAGATATGTTGTTTTTAAAAACGATTTTAGAAATCAATTACATTTCTGGATATGTACTGCTAGAGCTTCATAGGTTGTTTTGGGCCATATTTATAAGGCATTTGAGTGTCTATTATGCTATTTTACGTTCTTCATGGTGCAAATTTCTTGTAAATACGCTCCCACTTGTGCTTTGCAAATTTAGATTTTGATTATGGGAGTTACATAGCCATGTTAATAATGTCCAAACAATGGTGGTAGGGCATTCAAGAAAACGCTTTCCTGTGTCTCTAGGACATTTTCAGTCCTTTCCTCTTGAAAACAGGTATACAATTGATTTATATGCTGTGTTTAAAACGAATTTTGAAATCAATTACATTTCTGGATATGTACTGTTAGAGCTTCATAGGTTGTTTTGGGCCATATTTATAAGGCATTTGAGTGTCTTTGATGTTATGTTTTCCTTTTAAAATGGATAGTGTTCCTCATGGGGCCCTGAGCAGTTCTTAGCCATGTTATTTAATGGGAAGTGGATAACATGGCTAAGAGCATTTGCTGGAAAATGCATGAATATCGCTGACTGTTCAGCGATATTCATGCATTGCGGCCGTTTTTTTTTGCATTTGCGAGCAGTTCTTAGCCATGTTATCCAATGGAAGGTGGATAACATGGCTAAGAGCATTTGCTGGATAATGCATGAATATCGCTGACTTTTCAGCGATATTGATGCATTGCGGCCGTTTTTTATCGCATTTGCGAGCAGTTCTTAGCCATGTTATCCAATGGGAGGTGGATAACATGGCTAAGAGCATTTGCTGATATTCATGCATTGCGGCCGTTTTTTTTTGCATTTGCGAGCAGTTCTTAGCCATGTTATCCAATGGAAGGTGGATAACATGGCTAAGAGCATTTGCTGGATAATGCATGAATATCGCTGACTTTTCAGCGATATTGATGCATTGCGGCCGTTTTTTATCGCATTTGCGAGCAGTTCTTAGCCATGTTATCCAATGGGAGGTGGATAACATGGCTAAGAGCATTTGCTGATATTGATGCATTGCGGCCGTTTTTTTTTGCATTTGCGAGCAGTTCTTAGCCATGTTATCCAATGGAAGGTGGATAACATGGCTAAGAGCATTTGCTGGATAATGCATGAATATCGCTGACTTTTCAGCGATATTCATGCATTGCAGCCGTTTTTTATCGCATTTGCCATAAATCTTGCTAAGGAGAAAATGATGAAGAAAGCTGTGTTTTTAAACTGTGGCTTTGTCTGTAGTGATATAGAAATAGATTTTGTTTCTTTGAGAAATTGTAATTGCATATTCGGTGCACCATTCTGGTATGCAGTAACACAAGTTATTGTTGTATATGAAGCCCATTCCATGGTCTCTTATGTAAGCTGAAACCATTTTTGAAATCAATTTCAATAAATTTCTGAATATGTCCTGCTAGAGCTTCATAGGTTGTTTGGGGTCATACACCTTTTTTAGGGAGAGATTTATGACTGTTGTATGCCTGTTTTGTACCACTGTGTGTCATTTTTGTGATGCAGTGCTGGTGCAAAAGATTTGCTATGTTAAATAATAAGTAGGGCATTAAGTTTTTGATGACTGTTATTCATTTACTGTTTGGTAATAGTGGTTAATAACATTTTTTATTATATTTTTCCACAGATTCAACTGCAGATTCTTTCATAGTTTGGAAAATGCCTACAAAAAATAGAATTAGAAAGGCTAGAAAACGTCAAAGACAGCAGGATGATGTTTTATTGCAGCAGTCCTCTTCCCCAAATACTTGTCAAAACACCAAGAAAGCTCCGGGTAAGAGCACGAAATCATTCTTAAGAAATATTTGTAGTAAAAAAAGTATTTCTCCAAAAAATGTTTCAGTCCACAAAAAGAAAAGCAATTTAAATGGAAAGGAGAGACCCATCAAAAATGTTACTGGTAGAGGAAGAGATAACTCTGTGCATGATAGTAGAAGGAAACAACAGTTTAGGGACTTCAGACAGCCAAGACACACTAAAGCTTCCCCCCTGCTACAAAGCCTCCACTGGCTCCCTATTAAGGAGCGAGTGGAATTTAAAAATCTGTGCATCGCCCATAAAGCCATCTATGGCATGGCACCTGCGTACATCAAAGATCGCCTGGCAATGTATAGCCCAAAGAGAGCTCTTAGGTCCTCAGACTCTCAGCTATTAGTCTGCCCTCGGTACAAACTTGCCACCAAGGGTGGTAGAGCCTTTTCGGTGCTGGTTCCGCATTTATGGAACACACTACCTGAGCCACTACGAAAGGAAGGAAACCTCCTACGTTTCAGAAAGGGGCTGAAAACGCTGTTGTTCAGGAGAGCCCTGTGAGCCACGTAGGCTAGTGGACGCCCTCTGTACTGTCAAAGTTGTTGTCTACCATCGATTCCCGAGCGCTTAGAGGCCTGTAGGTGATTGAGCGCGCTACAAATCAAAAATAACAATAACAATAACAATGTTCCGTAACAGGATAATAGTTAATTTATTGAAAAATATTTAAAAAAAAGGCCAACAGAAAGCGGCATTTTATAAGAAGAAGAAAAATGTAGAGAAAATTATTGATCATGCTTTTGAAATTAAGCGAAAGTTGTTTATTTTGGTAATCAATAGAATTAGGAAACTAAGCAAGGTAATTTCTGATTTCAAAACAAAAAGTAGATGGAAGAGAGTAGTAAATCGTACTAACTTTTGTGAAGTTTTTTCCGGAGAATGGATGCATAGTTCAAGTTGTGAGGCATTTTTTAATGAGGAGAGTTATTTTCAGGATAATGATTTGGTGTTTGCAGTTGACACCAGTGGTCGAGCTTATGAAGTGAAGGATGGTTGTCCAGTTGAAAAAGAACAACTTGTGACAACAGAGACAGAAGAGGCGCTAAGTGATGAGGTTTTAGGAAGACGTCCTAAGGGTCCTGTGTACATTTGGAAGTGTAGTTCTATTTGCAGTGTGCGACAGGTTTCCATCAATTTGCTTTGTGATTTTATACGGACATTTAATAAGAAAAGTTTGAAGCAGAAAATGAAGTTGTTGCAAGATTTAGATCCTTGCAGAGTGAGACAAATGACAGGTTTGCGTGGTCATTCACTGGCTTGTCTTTCCAGGAGAGTATGCCAGAGTGTTTTTCATCATTTCAGGATGCTAGCAGTGCATCATAATAAAGTGAGAAAATTAGTGAGAATGTTGTATTATGCTAAGAGTCCAGCAATTATGCTTAAACAATTATGTGCTGCTCTTTTGCATGGGTCTGAAATAGATGTGAAGAATATTTGTGAAGAAATTGAGTTTTGTTACTTTGGTAGTAGAGATGAGAATGTTCAAATTGACCCAGAAGTAGAGGGTTATGTTGAAGATAATGTACAGGTTTCCAGTACAGATAATTTTCAGAAGGAAATTGCCACTTTTCAGATGAAATCAAGTGAGAGGCCTAATTTCACTTGTGTATGTTGTCGACGCACTTATTATAAGAATCAGACTAAGTTAGTGGATTTATATGCAAAAACTGAAAGGGAAAATAATAGTGAATGGAAGGATTTTGCCACATACTTGATGGTAGAAAATTGTTTTGATTTGGGAGTGGACCAACGTGTGTGTACTTATTGTTGTAATAAATTAAATCAAAACCAGATGCCTGCTAGGGCAGTTCATAATAATCTGGAATTGGTTGAGATTCCTTCAGAATTGAAGGATTTAAATACTTATGAATCTATTTTGATTCAAAGTATCCATCCCTTTCAGGCTATTGTAAGAATGGAGCCAAAGACAGGGAAGTTGCCTCCAGCAGATTTACAGAGAGGATTAAAGGGAAGAGTTGTTTATTTGCCTCTAGATTTGAACAAAAACATTAACACAATTGGAGTTGAGAAAGTGGAAGAGGAACCTCTGGTTATCTTGGTTAATGGGGTTCCGACAAAGAATAAGAAAATATGGCAAGATTTAGTGGATGTTAGGAAAGTGAAAAATGCAACTTTGTATTTGAAGAAAAATAATAAGTACTATAAGAATGTATATGTTGCAGAAGAGGAAGTAAGTGATGAAGAGGATAGCGTTTTGTGTGCTGGCCAAATTGAGAAAGTAGAGGTGTCTAATAGTGAAGAAATATATGAACATTATAGTGTTCATCCTTTGCATTCCAAGGAAGTCATGGGGAATGCTATTGAGTTGTTTCAAATGAAACAAGCCAAAGGGAGTCCCATTAGTGTTTGGGAGGAAAGTTTGGAAGCTCGGTGTTTCCCACAGCTATTTCCCACAGGTCAAGGAGGAAGATATGATGAGCGACCTCATCAAATTCCTGCGTCTGAATACCGGACTTTACGATTGTATGCAGAAGATCCTAGGTTTCGTCAATGCATTCCTTATTTGTTTCATCTCCTGTTTGAAAGCGATCTGTCAGGACTGTCATATGCAGTGAACCACATTTTAAAAAGTGGTATACAGATGCGAAACATCTCGGCAAGTGACTTTATGCATAAAGTCAATGTCCAAGACAGTATTTTGGATTCTCACTTAATTAATCTCATGGCGTGTCAGCGTGGTACTAATGAGTACTGGTACTGTCGTTATGGTGATTTAAAATGTATGCTGAGGAACTTAGGAACTCCAACATGGTTCCTCGCTCTGAGCTGTGCTGAGTATGGCTGGGAAGATTTACTTGAATTTCTACGAGAGGCAAATGGAAATATTGAAAACATTGAATTCAAGACACCTGGAGAACTGTGTTCTTTGGATCCAGTGAATGTATGCAGGTACTTCAATCATAGATTTGAAGCTATGATGTCTTTCATCACAAATAAAAAGAATCCACCTCTTGGAGAGGTGTTGGATTTCTTCTGGAGAAAGGAGTACCAAGCAAGAGGTGCCCCTCATATACATATGTTGTTGTGGATCAAGGATGCACCTAAATTTGGAACAGATCCGGATGACTTAGTGATGAATTTCATAGAACAATATTCTACATGTGCTGTTCCAAACGCAACGGAGAAGAAAAGCCTAAGAGAAAGAGTTCTACGTTTCCAAAGCCATTGTTGTGGAAAGTACTGTCGTCGTAAATTCAGAAACAAGGACAAGTTCTACACCAAATGTCGTTTCAACTTTCCACGACCGGTGATTTCTAAAGGAAGAGTGAACAGTTTGATGTCTTCGCTGCGACATAATGTGACGAGGAAATCACCCAAGAATACATACAATTTGAAAAGGAACGAAGAGTCCAAGTACATCAATGACTACAACCCAGTGATTTTGTCAATGTGGAATGCTAACATGGATATACAGTTTGTGGCTGACAACTGTATGGCTGTGGCTCGGTATGTGACATCTTACATCACCAAAAAAGAAAAGACAGAACTGAAGGATATGTGGGAGGACATTTCCCATGAAAAGAGCCTCAGCAAGAAGTTGTACAGTTTCAGTCTGAAGATGTTGTCGCATCGAGAAATCGGAGCTTATGAATGTTCTGATCGATTGTCTTCAGCAAGTCTCTATGCCAAATCCAGGAGTCTCGTTTGGGCGAGTCTTGGTCTTGCTGCAACGCGAAATCGAGTTCTAAAACCTGTCCGGGAAATTGAGTATTTGGCAGAAAAGGAACCAAACAGTACCGACATTTTGAAGAGCAACATGTTGGATACATATTATCCAAATCGAAGCAGTCACCTTGAGAATGTTTGTCTATATGAGGTTCTCCAAAATTATATATTCAAGAGGAACATCAAAGAAGATATTGAGAAAGGAGTGTATGCTGTAATTGGAAGTGAGGGATGCCTGGTCAAGCAAAGAAAATGCCAATTAGTAAACCATCGAAAATTGAGTGGTGAATCTCCAGAAAAAAAGGAGTTTTTCTATTTAGCACTTTTGCAACTTTTCAAGCCTTGGCGTGCAGAAGAGGAACTGCTTGGAGATTTCCTCTGTTACGAAGACTCTTTCAATGCAGCCAAGGAGTCCATAGAATGTCCTGCTTTTCCTAAATATCAAGAAATGCTAACTTTGGAAATTGAGCAGGAAGCAACGATTGCAGCCGAGATTGCCAGAGACAGTTCTCAGGACAGTCAGAGTTCTGTTTCATTGAGTCAAGATCCACTTGGAGGACCTATTATCGAAAATGAAGCCGCCACTGCTATGAATGAAGTAGAAAGAGCCATGGCACATGCTCAGGAGGATTCAGTTAACTTAGAAGACTTGGAAAAACAACTCAACGTTGAGCAGAGGAAAATATATGATGAAGTTACCAAGGAAATTGAGCACGGATTAAGTCATGAGAAGAACGAGTGCTCATGTACATCGTTGAAGCCTGTCCGACTGTACGTGAGTGGAGAAGCGGGAACTGGAAAAAGTTTCCTCATTAAAGCAATTTCTTGTTATTTGCAGGAAAGGACTGAGTCATCGCTGTCTTGTGTTGTCACCGCTCCTACTGGACTGGCAGCACATAACATTAAAGGTATTACTTTGCATTGTCTACTGATGCTGCCGGTGGAGCATGACAACAAATTACAATACAACAAGTTATCTGGGGATGCTTGCTGTGAAGTTTCAAGAGTCTTGAGGAAAATGAAACTACTTATCATTGACGAAGTAAGCATGGTTTCTAATGTCATGCTTGCCTTTGTGCATTTGAGAATGCAAGAAGTACTTAAAACTGAATATGATGTGTTATTTGGTGGCAAACACATCATTGTTTTCGGAGATCTTCTGCAGCTGACACCAGTAAAAGGTCAACCTGTGTTCAAAATACTCACGCATGAAGATACCAGGAAGTGCCTAGGGAGCATTGGCAACGTCAATATATGGTTAAACTTCAATTATGCTGAACTGCATGAAAATATGCGCCAGGCAAAGGATGAAGATTACAAGAATATTCTACAAGATATTAGAATTGGAAAAGTGACCGAGCATGGGAAAGAAGCTTTAAATGCACGATTACTGTCAAATTTATATCCCAAACAAGAGATTGTGCCTGAGAATATTTTTCAGAAAATTACTGAGAAGAAATCCGGGATATGTTTGATGCCAACTCTTGCAGAATGTGCCATCTTCAACAACAAAATGTTGAATTTAGAAAAGCAAGAGATTGTGAAACTTGAAGCTATCGACAAATTAGAGCATATGGGATCAACAATTATTTTGTCAGACAATTTGAAATCAAAATTGGATTCATTAGAGAAGACTATATCTAAAACAGCGGGTTTTGAAAAGACTTTGAATGTGTGTTTAAATTGCCGAATCATTTTGAGAAGGAATTTACATGTAGAAAGAGGTCTGGTAAATGGATCAATGGGTAATGTTGTTGATTTTGAGAAATACAGAAATAGAGATGGAATAGAAGTTTTAAGAATTAAATTTGATGGCATTGAGGAAGTACAGCAAATTGGTCGTTGTTCTGCTAGGTTTTTGCTTGTTAAAGACTTATATGTTCGCCGTAAACAGTTTCCTGTTTGCTTGGCATATGCGGTGACAATCCATAAATCGCAAGGTTTAAGTGTAGACAGTGCATTGGTGAATATTGGCAGTTCTGTGTTCAAGGAGGGTATGGCATATGTGGCATTGTCACAAGTTAGAACTTTATCGGGATTGTACTTGATTGACTGTGATGTCACAAACATTTGTGCGGATCTAGATTGTGTTAAGGAATACAATAGGTTAAGAAGAGAGTATGCGCCACATTTGCCTCAATATACTTTGTTTGAGAAACGTGTGGTAGGCCGGAAACGTAGAAATATCAGTAATAGTAGGGAGGTTGTTGCAAAAAGACTAAAAGTCAATGAACCGAAAATTGTTAGCAGAAAGAAAGTGGATTCTGTTGAAGATGTTGTCGGTTTTCAATTTGAAAACAGTTCTGGTGTCAACTGCTATGCAAATGTAGTGGTTAATGTTCTCTTTTCACTAGAGAGTTTAAGAGAACAGATTCTGTTGAATTCAGAACAAATTTTATGCTGTTTGTTGAATTCTGTTTTCGAGAAATGTAGCACTGATCGAACAAAAGTAGAAAGTGTGTCTGAAGTTCGTTATCTGTTAGATGAATGTTCAGGTCAAACAGACTTCTCTGAAAATAATCAGCAAGATTGTCAGGAGTTTTTAATGTATATGCTTGATGTATTGCAAGATGAGGGTGTAGATGTAGATCACCTGTTTGGGCTTTCTTATCAATGGCAGCATGACTGCGAGAACTGTATGGTATCAAGTACTACTAGTGTAGACTCAGAAAGATTTATATATTTAACTTTGCCAGACAGTAAATCAGTGTCCTTTAATAAGCTAGTAAATGCAGCGGATCACAACATGGAGTGTAGCCAATGTAAATGTGATATGATGTCAACATTATTTATACGTAGATATGGCCAGTATGTTATTTTAATGATCCAACGATGTAGGCCTGATGGATCAACATTGTCAACTTTAATAAAAAAATTTGTAGCTTCTCAGCTGTCAATATCAGGGAGGACTTTTGTAACTGTAGCAATTATCTATCACGATGGTCCATCAACAACATCAGGACATTATACAGCTTACTTAAAGTCTCGAAACGGCTGGTCATTCTGCAATGATTCCGTTGTAACTTTCAAAAAAAAATTGCCGTTTGACCTTAAAAATTCTTACCTGGTGTTTTTAAAACCAAAATTTTAAGTAGAGGGAATGTAAGTCTGCAATGCTGTCTAGATTAAAAATCCAACTATATAAACCTGATGCAAGTAAGTCTGCTTCATAGTAAGCAGTATCAGTGTCATAGGAAAAGGAGAACATGAGTGACAAAGAAGAGTAGTTCAGTAGTTCATAAACTTTTATTCGATTATAAAATTGCATAATCATAAAAAGTACAGTTTTATAAAAATTCAAGAGTTAATGCGTTAAAATACATGTTTAGAAAGCAATTTCACGACGAGTTTTTGTTACTAGTTTTAAGAAAGTCACTATCATTTTAGCTTCATGCGGATTTTTCGGTGACTGAAGGTAAGCGAGAGCGGGATATGTACATCTAAGTCCACTTAGACGAAGAGGGGGAAGGATCCACTTTTTCCTAGCTGCTCTATAGTACTTGCAGAACAGCACAACATGGACAGTTGATTGATTGGAAGCCCCGTCACAAGGACAACAAATCAGGTTCCTGGACCAGAGTTTCGGTTCTGGAAATGAGACCATTCGGAAAAAAAGGTCGAACCGTAATCTTGTTAGTAGAAACTTTTCATAGTTCGAGAGAAAGAACAACAAATAGGGCTGCAATGACTTCTCTGACTGTAGTGAGCAAATCTTTTCATTTTGTGTTTTGACTATCTCGGCCTGGTGGCGAAGTTCTCTTAGGTGTCCCATGCAGAGTTCTTTCAGCTTTTTCTTTGAGATGTCCTCTATTGATGGTGGATCAGAAAAGTATTGCTCCCGATCAAGGTCTTGGAGAAGTTTGTGGATGTAATTAAGCCAGGGTATTTTCCTCCAGTGGGCTAGGCCAAGGCATTCGGTGATGAGGGAACGCGTTATGTGACTTTCAGGATTGCACCATATACGGTGCCAGAGCATAAGAGGCTGGCATCGTATGGTGTCTGTCACATATTCCATCCCTAGCTCCCGATGTGCTGCGAAGATCGGGGAGCTTTGGGGAAGGGCTAGAACATATTTGATAAAAGCGTTCTCCGTTACCTGGAGTTGGTCTATGTTTCCGTAGCCCCAAATGCCTGCTCCGTAGGTGGCCACGCTGTGGCATTTTGCGTAGTATATTGTTAGCAGTTCCGATGGAGCTGGTTTGCCAAGTTTTCTGGAGAAGGCACTTAATGCCGACACTGCTCGGCGGAAATTGAGATTTCTAGTTTCGATTGCCTTACGCCAAGTCATTGTATCATCCACAAGTATACCCAAGTAGGGGTATACCGTTGTTTTTTCCAGCCTGTTTTTGTTGATATACATGGATTTGGAGGATCCATGTTTTGGTCCGATGGTCATTGTAAATGTCTTTTTAATATTTACTTTTAGTCCCAGGGAATCCATAAATGCCACGTATTTGTTCAGCTGCCGCTGGAGTTGATTAGCTGTCCGGGCCAGGATGACCGAGTCGTCGGCATACAGGAGGATGGGTATTTGGCGGCGTGCTATCTGCGGAAGGTCCTGGCTCCCTTCCAGCATTGCTTGTTCAATTCCATTAGTGTATAAGTTGAACAGGAAGGGAGCCAGTATGCACCCTTGTCTTACTCCTCGTGTTATTTTAAAGGGGCGTGATAGTTCGCCTGCAATACCGTAACGAACTCGGCCTTCCGCGTTGGTATAGAGTTCCCTAAGGAAAGCTAATATGGATGGATCCACTCCAAGGTTTGTCATAGTTTCCCACAACTTGGCATGTTGAACGCAGTCGAAAGCCGCGCTCAGGTCTACGTAGACCAGATAGATTTTTTCTCCTTTCGCACGGGCGTATTTTCCGGCCAGGAGGGTCAGGTTTAAGGCCTGATCCACCGTCCCGAGCCCCTTCTGGAAACCATATTGCAGGTCTGTGATGATGCTGTTCTCCTGGGCCCAAGATTGTAGTCGGTCCAGGAGTAGTCGACCTGCAATCTTGCCCGTGGAATCCAGAAGGGAGATCGGCCAGTAGCACGCGGGATCATTACGATCTCCTTTCTTAAATATTGGCAGGAGGGTGGAGGTAGACCACGATGGGAGAAGTCCAATTTCAGTAACTGCTGTCATTACCCGGGTAATTATTAGTGACCAGTGCTCGCTGTTGTATAAAAACAGGTCCATGGGTACCCCGTCTGGCCCGGGAGCCTTGCCGGTTTTTGACGCTTTGAGAGCCTTTCTAACCTCACTTACAGTAAAGCGTAGATTAATGGGATGGAAATTGTTCTCTGCTTGTGTTTGATCTTCGGTTTGAGGGAGGTCGGTTAATGAGCCAAAGATTTTCGTAAAATGATGAACCCAGTCGTTCTCAGTTATTGCCACATCTAACTGATGCGGATCTGCGGTATTGTCTAGAAGGGGTGATCTGATGGTCTGCCAGAATGTGGTGCTGTCTTTTTTAAGTGCACTCTCATGTAGTTGACACCATAGATCTTGCTTTATCTGGCGCCTTCGTGTTTTCCGGGCATTGTTGTACTCTTTCCTTCGGTGTGAGATTTCTTGGGCGTCTCTGGGTTTCTGTCGAAGGGCTTCTTTAAGGGACGTGAGGGCCTTTCTGCAGTCAGAATCAAACCATCTCCTCGTTGGAGGTTTTGGTTTGTTTGCAGTGTGTTTAAATAGCTCGTCCCTTATTGCTCCTTGAATGTTGTGAAAGGAGTTGATAATTAATTCAGGGGAGGCCTCTGCGGACAAGCAGTCTCTTATCCATGGTTGCGTTTTTACAAGTATCCTTTGTGAGGAAATTTCAGGGTCAATCTTTGACCATTTAATGACATACCCATTCTTCCTCTTTAATGTTAGTGATTGTTGGTCAAGAGAGCTAACTTTTGTTGTAGAGGAACCCGCTTTTCCCATGAGGAGGTCCATGCTCAGGGGGTAGTGGTCGCTAATCGGGCTGGACCCTACTTTATAGTTTTTTAGTGATCCTTTACAGGTATTTGAGGCTAAGATGAAGTCAATAGTTGACATACAACCGCGCCCATGGAAAGTAGGTAGAAATTTCTGAACCGGGTCAACTAGTTCATTGGCAAATTCTAGGTCCAGGGTGAAGAGAGTTTCGTTGAGCTTGTTTCCACTCGGAGTATGTGCAAAGTGTGGGATGGGATTTCCGGATTCGGTCTGTAGACCGCAGATTCCACTTTCATGATTTGGGCATATTGTTTGATTAAAATCGCCTCCCCAGATACAGTTTATTGTCGTATTTGAGTTCGCATCTTGTATTGAAGATACGTATGCTACCATTTCATCAAGGTAAGAGCAGCATTCCAGGGTGCCTGTGTTATTATAATAGTTTATGATTATAAATAGGTTTCTTGATGCTGCCGTCTGATGGGAGAATTGGATGATTTGGTAAGTGGGTGTTTCTTTTGTTAGTTTTACTGTAAGTGGTAAGATGTTGGAAAAGTAGATCATGAGCCCGCCTTTTGGTCTTCCCATGGTGCTTGGCGTAGCTTTAGTAAAAAATGTCTTGTAGCCCGCTAGGTGGAGAGGGGATGTACACCAGGTCTCTTGTAGACACAAGATTTGGTGGGACCTTGCTGTATTCAGCCATAGGGGACATGATATTTTTTCTCTTAGTCCTGCAACGTTCCAGTAGGCTATGCCTATGCTCATGACCTCTTTAATTTCCTTGATAACAGGTATAGTTATCTTTGTGGTGTGAGTTTCGATAATTGTATCAGGCTCCATGTTTAATCTTTGGCTGGTATCTGCTTCTGCTAGGTGGGAGCGGGTCGAGAATTTATTTGATTGAGGCAATGTTGACTCTGGTGTGTAAGGTGACTCTAGTAGTGGTGTCGGATACTTGTCAGAATCAGGTTGGTGTACGGAGTCTACGTTATGGTGGTTAGATTTGACCATGGATGGTCAATCGACCATTTCAAGGCACTCAAAACGGTTTTGGGTCGGGAAGCCCTGCCATCCTTCATATGGTTGATAAGGTCTGTCCTGCCAATAGGGTATTTGGCGTTCGACATATCTACCTCTTGGTCCTCCCCTATCTAGATAGTCGCATGGGTGCTCCCTCTGGCTCCATGGTGTTTGACACCAAGGGTCCTGATTCCGTAGATCTTTAGAATGATCTTTGGGGTAGTGGTGCCATTCCCATGGTGGATAATTGCGATGTTGTTTCGCTGGGGGATAGAAAAAGGAGAGGTGGCGGGCATCTATTCCCCCTTTTTTATCAAGTTGGGGCCAGGCACAAATGTGATCTACGGTTGCGGGATCTCTACAGGTTACGATGATACAATCACCGCGTATTGTCTTTTTTGTTTTGCCTATCCAGGCTACCCTACGGGCTGTAGTGATCCCTCCCGAGAGATGGGATTCAAGGGGTCTGTTTATGCTAAGCCACTACATGGTCTTGTTCTTAAGTGACCATGCAGTTTCTGGGGTGTCATCTGTTAGCTCGGGTACTCCTGTTAAAACTATTGTGTAGGGGGTGGCTTCCGGAGGCATGTGAGCGGGGCGTCTGGCTGTGGGAGGTTTTTTCGGCGTGATTTTGGGTGTGTTCGCTTCAACGCGCTGTAAGCATAGCGCTGCTGTGTATTTTAATTTTGTGCTCACTGCTCGCCCCATCCTCTCCCTGATCACTGTTGTTTACTGCTGCTGCCATTTTGTTGTTTGGCCAGTCCCAGCCCCGTCCCTCCAATCACGCTCCCGCCTCCCTGCTGACCCTCCCTCGCCCCTCCCCTTCCACTATCCACTTATGACAGATGTTTTTGCGCGCAGCGTTCACGCGCAGCAACCGCGCCCAACCCGCGCCGAAGGTGCGCCAAAGGTAAGCCCGTCTACGCCCGTCCGCGCCTGGACCGCGCCCAGCGCCAGACCCCCTGCCCATCGCGCTCCCCAGCCCCCCCGCATTACCTATGATGCCGCCTCCCTCCTAGCCCTTGACCCCGGCCGCGCCCCCACCTGCGTCCAAGCCGCTCCTGGACACACCCATGGACCTTTCTCCTGCTACTCCTGCAGATTCAGCTGCACCGACAACATCTCCGCTACGACCACAACACAGATTCCCGACCCCAACCACCTAGAATGCATCCTTCTCAACACCCGCTCCGTCCACAGGCACGCCATTGACCTTTGGAACCTACTAGACACCATCTCTCCTGACGTCGCCTTCCTAACGGAAACATGGATGAACGCCTCCTCCGCCCCTGACATCGCCATCGCTATCCCTGAAGACTATAAGATCACACGCAAGGACCGCACTGACCATACAGGAGGAGGAATCGCTATCGTCCATAAGAAATCCATCCGCATTTCCACCAACTCCGACGCCAACCTCGCTAACTCCGAACACCTTCACTTCCAGATCCACATCGACCCCAAGACAACTCTCAGAGGCACCCTCCTCTACAGACCACCAGGACCCCGCGCAAAATTCAGTGAAGACATCACAGACTTCATCACCCCACACTCGCTCCCCTCCAAAGACTACATCCTCCTAGGAGACCTCAACTTCCACCTCGAAAAGCTCAACGACCGCAACACCGCCACCCTCTTGGACAACCTCGCCAACCTCGAACTTAAACAACTGGTCACTTCCCCCACCCACATCGCAGGTCACACACTCGACCCAATCTTCACCTCCAGCAACCATGTCTCCTTCAGCCACACTACGGAGCTCCTCTGGACTGACCACAGCTGCGTTCATTTCGCCTACAACAAACCAAAACCCATCAACCACCACCAACCAACTCTACAAAGAAGCTGGAACAAAATCACCATCGACCAGATCTCCTCATCGCTCCTCCTTAACCCCCCAGCCCTCTCTTCTAATGCCAACGAAGCCGCCTCCAACCTCACCCTTTGGCTATCCAACACCGCCGACACCTTAGCACCACTGAAAAAACGTCTTCACAAACTTGGAAACAAGAAGGCCTCATGGTTCAACGATGACCTCAAGAAATCCAAGAAACTGTGCCGCTCCCTTGAAAAGACCTGGAAGAAAGACCCATCCACCAGCAACAAGGATGCCTTCAAAAGCGCCATTCGTACTCACCACCAACTGATCCGAAAAGCCAAGAAAACATCATTCAAGGATCGACTTGACAACAACGCCCACAACAGCAAGGAACTATTCAACATCGTCAAGGAATTTTCCAACCCCTCGGCCAACTCCAACGACATCACCCCCTCTCAAACCCTCTGCGACTCCCTAGCCTCTTTCTTCCACAACAAGATTGTCGACATCCACAACAGCTTCGACAACCAACCCGGAAGCCAACCCACCCTACCATCTGCAGACCATCTTCCCCCCGCTAACACCCTTAACGCCTGGAACCCAATCTCCACCGAGGACACCATCCGCCTGATGAACTCCATCCACTCTGGATCCCCCACAGACCCATGCCCTCACCACATCTTCAACAAAGCAGACTCCGTCATAGCTCCGCACCTCCGAGACGTCATCAACTGCTCCTTCAACACCGCCACCTTCCCGGATGACTGGAAACACGCTGAACTCACCGCCCTTCTGAAAAAACCAACAGCAGACCCCACCGAACTCAAAAACTACCGCCCCATCTCGCTTCTTCCATTCCCGGCCAAAGTCATCGAGAAAGCAGTCAACAACCAGCTCGCCGCCTTCCTCGAAGCCAAAAAATCCCTCGACCCCTCACAATCTGGCTTCCGAGCAAAACACAGCACTGAGACCGCCCTCATCGCAGCAACAGACGACATTCGAACTCTACTGGACAATGGAGACACAGTCGCCCTCATCCTCCTTGACCTCTCTGCAGCATTCGACACAGTCTGCCACAGCACCCTTTTACAACGCCTCAACAACATCGGAATCCAAGGCAAAGCACTTGATTGGATCACCTCGTTCCTCAATGGAAGAACCCAGAGAGTCCGCCTCCCACCATTCAAGTCCGAGGCCTCTGAAATCATCTGCGGCGTACCACAAGGATCCTCACTCAGCCCTACCCTCTTCAACGTTTACATGAGCCCCCTTGCGGCCATCGCTCGCCAACACAATCTCAACATCATCTCCTACGCGGATGATACTCAACTTATCCTCTCTCTCACCAGGGACCCCAGCACCGCCAAAACTAACCTACACGAAGGAATGAAAGAAGTCGCAGAATGGATGAAACAAAGCCGCCTGAAACTGAACTCAGACAAAACAGAAGTCCTCATCTTAGGCACATCCCCCTCGGCTTGGGATGACTCCTGGTGGCCGGAAGCCCTCGGAAAAGCACCCATCCCGACAGACCACGCACGGAACCTAGGCGTCATCCTAGATTCTTCACTTTCAATGAACAAACAAGTCAGCGCCGTATCCTCCTCCTGCTTTAACATTCTTCGCATGCTCAGAAAAACATTTCGCTGGATCCCCTCCGAAACAAGGAAAACAGTCACCCATGCTCTGGTCACGAGCCGACTGGATTACGGAAACACCCTCTACGCAGGCACCACCGCTAAACTCCAGAAGAAACTCCAACGAATCCAAAACGCATCAGCCAGGCTCATATTAGACATCCCACGCAACGAACACATCTCTGGTCACCTGAGAGACCTCCACTGGCTACCCGTCAATAAGAGGATCACTTTCCGACTGCTTACCCACGCACACAAATCACTCTACGACATCGGTCCAGATTGCCTCAACTCTCGGCTGTCCTTCTACACCCCCGCCCGCCAACTTCGCTCTTCCAGCCAAGCCTTCGCCACTGTACCTCGCATCAACAAGACCACCATGGGAGGCAGATCCTTTTCACACCTGGCTGCCAAAACATGGAACTCACTCCCCGCTTACCTTCGCCTCACCCACAATCACCTAGCGTTCAGAAAGCAGCTTAAAACGTGGATATTTGACAAATAATCCTCCCCCCTTTCCTAAGCGCCTTGAAACCCTCTGGGTATGTAGTGCGCTATACAAATTTCATGACTTGACTTGACTTGACTACTTTTGGATGGGGTGGTTTCCCCTGCTGGGAAAGGGACGTGCTTACGGTAGATTTGGGTATGGTAGACGGTTGTTTTAGAGTCTTTTGTACTGAAGATGTTGTGTTTGAATGACTGACTGTTTTCTGTACGTGCGTTTGGTTTTGCTTTTTTGGTGGGTGCGAGATGTTATGTTGGCCCCTTACGTCAATCCTAGTATTCGTATCTAGGAGAGTGGCCGAGATTATTGTTAATTGGGCTTCAAGATTTCTAATACTTAATTGAATAGGCTTTAAATACTGGTAGAGTAAGTCCTTGGTTGTAGTAAGAACTTGTGAGGTGATTCTACAGGTTTTACATTGCTCCAGTGCACTATCATTTGAAGTTGCCTTGTGGGGTAGGGTTACATCAGAGATATGTAATATACTGTTTGATGTTGGGGGGTTTGGATCAGTCGTTTTAAGTTCCTGACAAAGAGAACTGTGTGTTCCTTCATTGATTGATGGTCGTGTTTTCGGTATTGCCCCTTCTCTCTCGCCTTGCTGGGTTGAGTTATCGATGGATCGGATATCTCCTTCGGTTTGACAACCAGCTAGGTCGGGAGTTGCTTCCAGGTCGTCCATCGATATTGAGGGGTCCGACTCTGAGTGAGTGACCGACAGGTCAACTACTGATGGAACGGTGTTTAAATCTGAGGCGGGGAGAGTCACAGGAAGAGAACAGTTTTGGGTATTTAGATTAATTGGGGAGGCGGCATTTGCTATTGCACCTAGTGATGATCGCTTCGCGTTGGCACTGATAAGATCCATGGAAACTCTCTTCTCCATTAGAGCTATACTTTGGTTTATCGTCTCATGGACCCGAGATATAAATAAGTCAATAGGGCCTGTTACCTGTGCTACCTCCTGGGCGTGTTTGGATTTGGGTTTGGAGGTACTTCTTGTTTTGGCAGGCATAGTTGTTTGTTTGTTACTGGGACGGTGTTCAAAGAGAGGTGGCCCGGTCCGGTCTCTATCGGGCACTAACGGGCAACAACGGGCCCGCCCTTGGCCCGGGCTTCGCCCCGGGCTGCGTCCCGCGCGCGTCCCGCGATGCGCGTTGTAGCCCTTGCTTTTGAGTCTATGAGGAGGGGGCGGGCACTGGGAGGGGGCGCGGCACCCTCGGGAAGAGGAGACAGCTGGTGTCAATAACGCTGTCCCTCGCAGTCCCGGGGCCGCGCCTCTCACCTCCTCTGCGGCCTCGCTGTTCTTTTCTCCTTCCTCGGCGGCAGTGGACTATTGGCAGAAAGTTCAGCTACTCCAGTAGCGAGTGTCAAGCAGGAAAGGATGCAGGAAACACCTCTGTGTACGAGCGGCACCCGCGAAGCGGGGGCCGCGAGAGGTTATGAACGCCTGGGGGCGGGCACTGGGAGGGGGCGCGGCACCCTCGGGAAGAGGAGACAGCTGGTGTCAATAACGCTGTCCCTCGCAGTCCCGGGGCCGCGCCTCTCACCTCCTCTGCGGCCTCGCTGTTCTTTTCTCCTTCCTCGGCGGCAGTGGACTATTGGCAGAAAGTTCAGCTACTCCAGTAGCGAGTGTCAAGCAGGAAAGGATGCAGGAAACACCTCTGTGTACGAGCGGTAAGATATTAGTAGTCCAGGATTGTGAAAATAATCTCAAATGTTTTCTTTTTGAAAGTTGCGAAAATAGAAAATGTCGGGATTTGATTGGAAGAATTACAAGACTTGCGAATCGCGGCAACATGATTTGGCCTAGTGGAAACATGTGATAGAATGAGAGAAGTCTTTTTTTCTATGTAACATATTTTTCGTATCGATGAAGGTTTTCTTTCAGAAAGTGGCGGGCTGAAAATATTTATAGCACAACAGAGTGGATGCTGTTCATAGGAGATCCTTCGACGTCATTGAAAATAAGTTAATTTTAAGGAGTTTTGAAATCAGATTTCTTAGGTTGTATGGGTTTTTTAAACACAGTCATTTTGATTGTGTTTTTTTTCCCCGCTGTTACATGATGAATATCTTCAAGTCACTGATTTAAGTGAAATTTGATACATTCTGAGAACAGCAAAAATAAACCATTTAACATGTATAATTAATGTTATGCTTTTTGTACTTATGATATACATTTAGAAATGTGAGGTAGATATGGAGAAGCTGAGTTTTCTGTAAGTGTCAATTTTAATGCTTACAGTGCTGTACTTCTGGGTACTGTTTTTTTTTTAAAAAAAAGAAATAGGCCTCACCTCAAAGAAAGCTCTTGAAAGCACACATCTTATTTGCATCCTAAAACAATCATTTAAAATGTTAGACACAATTTTATGATGGGTTTACATCTCTTTTGCGCTGTTATTGCATCACTATTGTGAGACATAAGCAATGCAAAAGAAGCATCATATTTCAAAATAGGCCTCATTTCATCAGCATGAAGATACTGTTTGTTTAAAATAAATATCTTTAGGATTGTGTAGGGGTCGTAGAGAAGTAGAGGTTTCTGTAAGTGTCAAAGTTGTTTAAAAACTGTTTCTTCTTGAACCTTTTCCCTTCTTTTTTCTAATTTTTAAATACATGTTTTAATATTTTTGGAAATGTTTGTTCTCTCTTTTACAGATTGAATGTATGAAAAATTTTCTTGAAAAGTTAACAAGAATTATAAGGTAAATGTTTTCTACTTTTTTAACCTGCATTGCACTGCTGATGATGTCACTGACTATGTTATGAAGGATGTAATAAGTGGGCATGTTTTACTGCAATGGTAGGTCTTCACATCTATTATCTCGTCTGTATTCTTCAACAAGCATAAATTTGATATGCAACCCAGAGTACGGTTCACCTTAAACAAACTTTTAGAGAGGACACACCTTATCGTCACCCTCACTCAATCATTTAATCTATCACATTTAACATCTATTAGTTCTACTGCTTCATTTCTTTAATCTTTACTTTCCTGTGTTTGCTACTTCTCTCCTTCCTTTCTCTATTACTTAATTTTTCTACTCCTTCCAGTATTTTTCTCACTCCCTCTCTTCTCATACTTCTTCATTATTATTCACTAATTCTGTCTCTATTAATGTTACTGTTTATGAATGATCTCCAAAAATTTTTAAAACAAGAACAGTAAGTATAAGGATAGGAAAAGACATTTATGTTACAAGAAAGACAGCTATAGGAAGTAAACAAAAAAAAATGTTACTCGCAATCCACTGCTGATGATGTCACTGACCATGTCAAAAATTATGTAATATATGACATGATCAGAAGTGAATTGTGGGTAACAGTATCTTTTCTTTACTCCCTATAGCTGTCTTTTTTGTGACATAACTGTCTGTTTCCTTTCCTTATACTTACTGTTCCTTTTTTTTAAAAACATTTTTTTGGTTCGCTTAAAGTTCGCGTACCGGAGTTCGAACTGGGAGCGAACTAATAGAAATAGAGCTTGGCAGAGTTCAAAGAATTCTACCAATTTTTTTTAATAATGGGGAGGTAGTTCTGAAAAGAACTTTTTTTTTGTTTTTGTTGTTTTAAATTTTTTTAATTAGTTTTCTGAACATTTTTTATATTTTTTTGTTTTTTTCTGAACATTTTGTATTTTTTTTAATTTTTTGGGGGGAGGGGGAAACAAAAATGATTCATCGAAGACGGCTCAACAGGAGCAACAAAAAAAAGAAGAATTTATTTTTTGGGGCGTTTTGGGCACACATGATTGTTGATGGCTCTCATTATAAGGGTAATGCTACTTTCGCGGTAGCAAAGTGTCTGGTTGCACCACACACAGACTTGCTTCACTTCCCCCATGTTGATTTGGATGTTCGGGATCACCTCCCTCGCCTCCGGTCCCGATACCTCCTGAACAACAGAGCTTCTTGCCATTTCTGGGGGATTTTGTTGTTGGTCGCGAAGCTGGGCATTACTGTAATTGTTAGGGTGCCACCGACTCATGTGCCTGTGCATTGTATAATTCCCATAGCTGTACTTTTTGTCAGTGCCCCTTGAAAGACGTTCGCCGCAAATACGGCAAAAGACGTATCTGGCATTGAATTTTTTTTGGTCAGCTGGAAATTTAAAAAATTGCCAGATGTAATTTTCTTTCCTGTTATATCTCCTGGGCTCTTCTGGCAAAAACTCAGGATGTTCTTCCTCTTCCTCCTCTTCTTGATTTTCCTCCTCTTCTATAATTAGTGAAGCAGGTGGTCCTTTCTTCCCATGAGGAGGTGGAGGAGGTGGTGGGGGCACACTGGCTGAAGCAACCATTGAAGCCATTGCTGAAGAATCAAAAAGGGTCTTTCTCTCACCAAGATGAAAGTCAGAGTGAGGAAAGAAGGAGGGGTTTTCATCATTTGGGAGAAGGAAAAATTCTAAACCAATGAAAAGTGTTAATTTTATATCACATGACCAAGTATTACATCATTAGGAAACCAAAAGTGAAATGAACCAATGAAAAGTGTTATTATCGAGTCACATGACCTGCTGTGTTTACGTTTCGCGCTTTGCTCCGCTTTCCGGTCCACTTCCGGGTCCGCTAACTTGGCGCGTCCAATGACGTATTACGCGATAACGCAAAACGTCATGCGATTGTAACAGTTACGCTAAAGGAACGATTACCGGTTCGCGTACTAAGCCGCGGCTTTAAATTGAGCTAACGGGAAGCTGACCGGTTCGCAGACTGGGAGCGAAACAAAAAAAATGTTTTAAAAATATTGTCTAAAGAACATGACAAATATATTTCAAGATTTAAAGAAGAATATATTTTACAGCTACAGATATTAGCTTTTAAAAAACTATTGAAATTCAATGAAAAAATTATAGGTTATAGTCCATATATAGTTAGGGATTTGCATTTACAAAACCTTTAAAATTCAATGAAAAAACCATTGGTTTTAGGCCATATATAGTTAGGGATTTGCATTTACAAAACCTTATTTTACTCGCATAAAACCATTGAAATTCCATATATAGTTAGATGCGCTAACTATATATCGCGCACCCGCAATCCACTGCTGATGATGTCACATATTACATCATTCATGACATGGTTAGTGACATCACTGATGACATCACTGATGACATCTCAAATGACATCACTGATGACATCACTGATGACATCACTGATGACATCTCAAATGACATCACTGATGACATCACTGACATCTCATTTGACATTACTGATTACACCACTGATGATATCATTTATGTGATAATACATCTTCAGACTCTAATATAACCTTAGATACACTCACAGACTGTCACACATCCATGGAGTTACTCACACACCTAGTCAGTCATGCAAAGAATCAATCACAACTGCATTTCCTCAACTATATAGTTATACACACTTTACTTATTCAAACATATAGTAACACATATTTACTCTCTTATACAATCCCTGATACAAGCTCACAGTGATTCATACAGCCACTCACACATTCACTGGCTCTTATCCACAGTTATTTATATATGTCAACTCTCACATGTATTGTGTTTTACATACGTACTTACTTGCACATGTAGCACTGAGATATCCATTCACTCACCAACACACCCATGCACAGTCAACCGCCCATATAGCTGTTTCCACATGCACTCTTGAACTCATACACCTAGTGAATCAACTGCTTACACATCTATGCACAGAGTCACACACCTCCCAGCCACCCACACACACACTCAGCCTCCCATTCAAATACTTGGGCAACCAATCAATAACCCATATAGCCACTCTTATAGCTACTGATCAACACATGCAGCAGCTTACACAACAACAGACATACTGATGCACAAATTAAGACAGTTTAGTCACTAACCCATGCACTCAGTGAGACACATTTAATCACTCACTCATACAGTCAGTCATGCACCTACTAAATCCTTCATCCAGACACTTATACATCCACTCATTCTTCAATATGTAAGACATATTTTAACTTTACAGAAACATACAGTCACTGGATGTTGTCATCAGTGATGTCATCAGTGATGTCATTTGAGATGTCATCAGTGATGTCATCAGTGATGTCACTAACCATGTCATGAATGATGTAATATGTGACATCATCAGCAGTGGATTGCGGGTGCGCGATATATAGTTAGCGCATCTAACTATATATGGAATTTCAATGGTTTTATGCGAGTAAAATAAGGTTTTGTAAATGCAAATCCCTAACTATATATGGCCTAAAACCAATGGTTTTTTCATTGAATTTTAAAGGTTTTGTAAATGCAAATTCCTAACTATATATGGACTATAACCTATGTTTTTTTCATTGAATATATATATATATATATATATATATATTCAGCTCAAAAAAGTATGGTGCACTCACGAGGTATGTATGTTGCTGCTTTAATCTGAACAAACGCACAGTTAGAGACATTTAAAATGCATCAATGTCCCTCCTATTGGTAGTTCCAACTTCATAGACAGCGGTAAAGGACTACACATTCTCACTTGGAACATCAGGTATGATAATCGCTATGATGGCATGATGTTGTTTCATAACATTCCAAATGACAGCCTGAGTATTCCTCCACTGTTGTTCACAATTTTAAGGTAAATACCTTGTACAGAATACTTCAGGCATAACGATTAAGTTGATAAATATGTTCCGTCCAGCCATATTGTGCATGCACATACCTCTCCCTTGCCAAAACTTTCCAAATTCATATATGCCGGAGTCAGTTTGAATAAATGAATATCCTTGAATTCAATAATTCAACCAAGGCGCAGACATCCTGTCGCAATCACACAGCGTAGACAGGGAGAAAAAGGCAGTTAGTGCACCCACTCACAGAGTGTCCCTCCCCTGTGTGCATGCTGCCCTGTTTGGTTGGTTCAGGCGCCCTGTGCACTACATCTCCCAGAGACCCTTGGGACGCATACGGGGAACACGTATCACGTACCTACAGGAATTCTATGGCAGGACGGAAGCTCCGATTATGCTTTCTCTATTTCTTTACTGGGTAACACAGCAGCCAATCAGTACACAGTAAAGAAGAAACTACAATACCCATAAGTACTCAGATAATATAAATAAGGTCACAGGGGTCATAACTTACTCTTTCTTTGCTGCTTTGCAGCCAGTTAAGTGCATTTATATTCTTACTCTCTTGTTGATGTACTCCTTTATTGTGTGCTTGCCGCTGCTTTGCGCGCATATTTGGCTCTCATTAGCGCTCCATTGCTTTGTCTTCGCAGCGCGTTAGTTGCTTCGTTCTTCCTGCGGTCTTCCGCAGCTGTTTTCATTCGGCTTCGGCTTCGGTTTGGAGAGCATGTGTATTCGCGATGTCGCGTCCTTTTTTCTTTAGTGGAGCGGGAGGTTTACAGGGGCTGGAAGGATGCGCGTGTGTCGCGCGTCCCTCCTATCGACTGGCTGCTGTTCGCGCATGCGCGACAACGTTTGTTTTGGTGACGGCGTCCGCATTTCTGTGGCGCTCGTCATTCTTGAGGCATTCCTGGAATTTGAAGTCTCTGTTTGCCGTGCCCTGTGTTGTCTGCCTGCTGTTTGAGCCCCGTTACGCCCCTATTGGATATTTGAATACAGGGTTTGTAAAATTGTCGCATAGGCTCTGCCTAGAGTGGTAAAAATTGTTTGTGGTGCAAGCTCTCCCTCCACTTTATATACTTTGTATCCTGCTTGTCAGGTTGCCGTTTTTGTCTTGCATTAGGGGTTCCACTCCCCCAAACTTGGCTTTGGCCTTCAAAACCTTTGGACTTTGTTCCTTTATTTCAGTAGGCACTGTTGTACTTTTGGTCGCTATGGCTGAATATTATGATGATGAGGGGTACGACTACTACAATGAGGAGGAACCATCTGCTTCCATGGATGACCTCATGGGTCAAGCCTTGTTTCAGGCGATTGCGCCATTAAAGAAACATTTGTCCGACTATGCTGCCCAACAGGGCTGGCTGCCTCCTTCCTCTGGGCGCAGTGGTAAGTCACCTAAAAACCCACATCGTTCGGACTTTGTAAAGTTGGCGAAGTCTTTGTCTTCTGCGCCAAGGGCTAAGAAGCGTTCTGCTCCTCCACGTGACTCTCCTTTTTCAGCTTCAGATGACGATTTGTCTTCTACATCTTCTTCTGCCTCCGTGAAGCCTCCTCCTTCCAAAAAGGTTCGGAAGGAGCATTTTGTGGACACCCATTCCACTCCTCAAGTTCTGACTTTTGACCCTGCTGATATAGTGCACCCAAATTCTTCGTCCTGGCTGCCCTCTCCTGATGAAGCTGAATATGTTCAGGATCATATTCGCACACCTTTTGAGAAAGAGATGCAGGCGCGCTTGCGCTCTGAGTGCCCTCGTCTGGATCTGTCTAACAAATTGGCTCTTACACCTGAAGTGGATCCAACGATGATAACATACATGAAGAACTATGCCAAGGATCCTACTAAGGGTTTGGATCGTTCTTGGCGTTCCTGTCAAGATAAACTCTTAGATTTGTTGGGACCTCTCACTAAGATCCTAGATTTGGCCTATCGTGCCAAGGAATCCGGGGCGTTGATTGACCCTGACGAACTGGTTGGGTGGTCCCAACTCGCCGTTTGCATTCTTGGCAATGCAAATTGCGCACTTTCGTCAGAACGACGCCGTTCTATTCTCATGAAGCTGGACCCCAGGTTGACCGACCTGGCTTCCTCTGAATCTGGTACCCAGGCTCAAGGCTTGCTTTTTGGTGCTCCTTTCCTGAAAGAGTTGACGAAGTTCGTTTCCACCTTCAGTGGGCTGGATAAAGCCCAAGCCAATCTCCGTCGAGCTTTTCGTCCACTTTTTGGCAGGGCCGGTCGAAGGGGATGTTCGTCCGGCCGTGGAGATGAGCAGGCCTCGCAACGAGGCAATAAGTCCCAGCGTGGAAACCAGACCTACTCCAGCAACAAGTCTTCTTTCTACCTCTCCAAGAAGGGTCGAGGCAATTACGGAAAAGGTGGTTACAACGGTAACCAGGGAGGACGTCCAGATTCCGCCTCAGGTGAGCTTGATTCTCGCTTCAGATGTGGTTTTGGGGGGCAGGATTCAGTCTTTTCTCCATAATTGGCACTTGATCTCCAGCAATGCCTGGGTGCTAGAAACGGTACAGGGGTTCAGGATAGAGTTTTACTCTCGCCCTATCCAGCATCTTCAGCCGCCACCTCTTGTTTTTTCCCAACAAGATCAAGAGGTGATCTCCGCAGAGATCGCTTCTCTTCTGTCGAAAGGGGCCATTGTTCCCACGAGTCCTCATCCCAGAGGTTTCGTCAGCAATGTTTTTCTCGTACGAAAGAAAGGGGGCGGGTCTCTTTGGTCCTCAATCTGGAGGATTTCAACGGCAGGGTAGTATACTGTCATTTCAAGATGGAGGGCATCCATCTTCTGCGAGACTTGCTGCAAGAGGGCGACTGGATGGTTCGCCTAGATCTCAAAGATGCTTACCTCTCAGTGCCAATATTTGCCCCTCATCGTCGTTATCTTCAATTTCAATGGATAGGGACTTGGTACGAGTACAAGGTTCTTCCTTTCGGTCTTTCTTCGGCTCCGTGGTGCTTCATGAAGCTTCTTCTTCCTGTGATGGAGTCTCTAAGATCTCGCGGAGTCCGTCTGCTTGTGTATTTGGATGACGTCCTTCTCTTGGCCCAGTGTCCCCTCCTTCTCTGTTGTCATTTGCAATGGTCCATCTATTTGTTACAATCTTTGGGTTTCCTGGTGAATCCTCAAAAGTCTGACTTTATTCCATTTCAATCGATGGATTTCCTGGGCTTTCGGATCGACTCTGTCTCTTGCCAGCTCCTTCTTCCCGGTCGGAAAATCAGGTCTATCAAGAGGGACTTGCGTCTACTTCTTGCCAGGCAGACTGTTTCCTTGCGCTCGGTGGCCCGCATTGTAGGCCTCCTGTCTTCCTCCATCCAGGCTATCTTTCCGGGCCCTCGGCATTATCGGGCGCTTCAACGCCTCAAAATAGGACATCTTCAGAAGGGTCTGAGTTATTCAGACCAGGTTCCCCTGTCGGAGGATGCCCGCACGGAGATGTTGTGGTGGCTGGACCACATGGAATCTTGGAACGGCCGGGCGCTGTTCGGAAAGACTCCTGATGTTGTGATCAAGTCCGATGCTAGCCTGTGGGGTTGGGGGGCTCGTTGCGGTTCTGTGACAACGGGGGTCGTTGGTCGCAGGAGGAACTGTCTCTACATATCAATTGCCTGGAACTTCTAGCGGGTTCCTTTGCAATTCAGTGCCTTTCCCCTCAACAGACGAACTGCTGCATTCTTCTCAGGATGGACAACGATTCTGCGGTTCGTTATGTGAACAAACTGGGGGGAACCAAGTCCAAGCTTCTTTCGGAGTTTGCAAAGGACTTTTGGCACCTGTGTCTGCAACGCAGGATCACAGTTATTGCAGAATACCTCCCGGGTTCTTGCAACCAGATTGCGGATTGGAATTCTTGACATCTCCGCGACTTCAGCGATTGGAGGCTTCATCCTCGGGTTTTTCGGAAATTGATTCTCCTCTGGGGGTCTTGTCTTCTGGACCTGTTTGCCTCTCGTCTGAACGCCCAGCTTCCCCAATTCTTCAGCTGGCGCCCAGATCCGGAAGCCCTGGCGACGGATGCTTTTCTCCAGCCTTGGCCTCCGTCTCTGTGCTATGCGTTTCCCCCCTTCATGTTGATTCCCCGGGTTCTCGCCCGGGTCCGTCAGTTCTCATCGGAACTCATTCAGATCACCCCTCTTTGGAGGGCCCAAGCGTGTTTTCCAGTTCTTCTGGAGATGAGTTGCTCGACGCCGTTCCTCCTTCCACACATGTGGAACCTTCTTTTGGATCCTCTGCACAATGCTCACCCTCTGGTCTTGTCGGGTCATCTTCTGTTGGTGGCGTGGAGGATTTCGGGGGACGCTGGCAAGTCCTGGGCTTATCGGGAGGCTCTACCCGATTTATCAATGAGGCTTGGGCTCCCAACACACGTAAGCGGTATGCGTCCAGTAGGAAACGCTGGTTGCTTGGTGCGCACAACGGTCAGTGAATCCCATTTCGGCGGATCTCGCTCTGATTAGTAATTTTCTGGCTTCTTTGGCCTCTTCGGGACTGGCTTATAGGACTGTGAACACTTTCCGTTCTGCCATTTCGGCGGGTCATATTCTTATTGATGGTAAACCTGCGGGAGAACATCCCTTGATTTCAAAATTGCTTAAGGGCATTCGGATGGTAAAACCTCCTTGTCCCAAGTACTTGGCATTATGGGATGCGTCTGTGGTTTTGAGGTTCCTGTCGTCTTGGCCCTCCAATTCTTTCTAGACCCGTAAACAGCTTTCAGCTAAGCTGACTATGCTTCTCTGTTTGCTATCCTGCAAATGGGTTTCTGATGTGCGGGCCTTGGATCTTGCCGGTCGCACTTTTTCTCCGGAGGGTGTCACTTTTGTTATTTCTAAACGGACGAAATGCAATACTTCATTCATTTCTTATCCCTCGATTCCTCACAATCCTCAATTGTGTGTGGTCCAGTGTATCAAGGATTACGAGGTAAGCACTGCATCTTTAAGACACGATTTCCAGGGGCAACTTCTTATTGCTTTGCAGAAGCCTTTCAAGCCTGTTACTCCTGCTACTTTGGCACGTTGGCTTTGCTGCCTCATGCAGGAGGCGGGCATTGATGTTACCATGTTTGGTGCTCACTCCGCTAGGGGAGCGATGGCTTCAAAGGCTTTTTCAATGGGTGCTATCCTTCATGACATCATGAAGGCTGCGGATTGGTCATCTGAATCAGTGTTCACAACCTTTTATTTTAAACCAATTGTTGATGTTGCATCTGTTGTGGTGGATAAGCTTTGAACAAGCATAATCGGATCCTCCGTCCTGCCATAGAATTTAAAATTTGCTAACATTCGTGCCAAGAATTTTCAATTCTATTAAGGACAGGAGGCGAGGATTATCCCACCCTTGCTATTCTAGTTATATGGCATTACTCTATTGTTATGATCTGCATTGCCTATGTCTTCATTATGAAATGTTTTATGCAATTGTCCCGCCCTCTCTTGAATTTGCCTGTATTCGGTTTGGTGTAGGTATTACGACTTTGTTTACTGTTTCAGGTTCCGACCTCAAATGAGCTGTGGATTTGCCGTCTGCGACTACTGCTGTGGCTTGTCCCGCTGGTCCTTGGATTTTCCTGTTTGATTGCCTTGTGGATGTCCTGCGGCCGGATGTTCTTCATGGATACTTGTTTTTTCCTTCTGCGTTTTTGACTTTATGACTTACCTGTTGACAAAGAAAGAGGAAGTTATGACCTCTGTGACCTTATTTATATTATCTGAGTACTCATGGGTATTGTAGTTTCTTCTTTACTGTGTACTGATTGGCTGCTGTGTTTCCCAGTAAAGAAATAGAGAAAGCATAATCCTCACCTCCTGTCCTTAATAGAATTGAAAATTCTTGGCACGAATGTTAGCAAATTTTAAATTCGCACCCATAAGGTCCCGCCTCTTCTGTGAAGAGGTGCTTGACAATCTTGCCTATTTCAGAATCTCGAAGAAAGCCTAAGAGTATTCCCCGCTGGAGTTCTCGTTTCTTTGGTTGTTGGTTCCGCTGCTTTCCCCGCTGATCAGGAGGAAAGACTTCTTGTCAGAGCACGGCATTGCTCTTTGACATCACTCCCGGCACTCTGCTCCTGACTCTGGGCGCAGGGAGCCCTCAGGTACTGTCATTCCCCTCTAGGGAGAGGTGCCAGAGCAGTCCTCCCACACCCCGCAACATTATTTGTTTTTCCCGCTTTGGTCAAGGCAGTACCAACCTCCTGCAAGCACTCATGCTGTGATATTGGCACAGTGGCCGGGTGCGCTTGCAGTTCGAGACACTACCCCTTTCTATTTGCCTGCAAGAACTCTCACCGTACCTCCGAACAGCTGTGGAATATACTTGCTATTAATGACTTTCTGGCACCTTTTCCCCTAAATGGGTCTCACGCTGTGATATTCAACAGCGGTCGATGGCGCTGTGTATTGGTGTTTTACTTGCCTTTTGTTACATACAGAGAGCATGTATGTTCCTGTTTTTTCTTTGAAGCTTTGGTCACTCCAGGATTGGAGCTTGCCGCCTGCTATATGCGTATTGCTGCATGTATTATTGTGAGTGTATGAAAGACTACATATTCTGTTGTGTGGGTTTGAGTGATACTTCCCTTACTACCCTACCATACCTCTCTTTGTTCTTTTGTATGCAGCAGTCATATGAGGAGTGGTTATTGAAGACGTCCAGAGCCCTAGATCAGACATAGGGAGATAAAGAACCATCCCGGCAGCAGTGTTTGTTATTTTATTCACTTCCCTTTTCACCGGAGTGCTTCCTTGCATATTGGTGTTCATTACTCTGTGGGAGGTTGCACCCAGGGGAGTAGGGGGGCTCCTCAACAAGCCATCGTCCCCGCTGGCCGATATCAAAGGTTAGTGGCCATACTTTCTTGCAATGCTGACACATCCTGACCAATTGTCAAGCCCAAGACTGTAACCCAACCTGGACGATGTATACCAATGTGGTTTTTACCTCCCTCTTGGAGAGCCTTTTCTCTCTTCAGCAGGAGGTACCTCACGATTAGAGACTCAAGACCTAAGGAAGGAGATTGGTACGTTACATAGGGAGGTAGCTGGCCTGTCCAGAAAAGGCAAACGTGATGGCAAGGGGACGAGCTCCTACATTAGGGACTGGACTCTTCCCCCTCCTATACACACAATACATACACCCTCTCCTGGCACTTCACAGGGGGCAGGGTTCTTTTCAGCGACACAGGCACCCACTCATTTTACCGAATCCACTCTTACAGTCCATGTGATTCCAAACACTGGAATCCCATTGGCACCTCCTGAACGTTTCTTTGGGGATCTAAAGAAGTTCGAACCATTCTTGAATCAATGCAGGCTGAATTTCTTGTTTAAACCTGAATTCTTTCAAGATGAAGCGGCTAAGACATCCTTTACGATGTCATACATGGTGGAGAATGCAGCTAGTTGGACCATACCTTTGATGGAACGAAACAACCCCGTTCTGCACAGATTCACTGATTTTTGTTTGGAAATGAGGAAGCTGTTTGACTGGAAATCCCATATGTTGACTTTAGATCGGGAGTTGATAACCCTCAGACAAGGATCTCAGGATTTATTGACGTACATAACCACGTTCAACCATCTCATAATGGAAACTGACTGGCCCAAGGAGAAACACACTATTCTGAATTTACCAGGGACTCCGCAGAGAACTAAAAGACGTCCTGTCACAGGTGGTGCAGTTACCACCTACCTGTGAAGAAATGATTGATATCACCGTACAACTGGACCACCGACTACAGGAAAGAAAAGGGGACAGAAGCCGGGGGGAAAACCGTTTTAAGTTTCCCAGACCCAAACCAGTAACCGAAGATCATGCTAAGGCTGTTGAAGGATCCGAACCATGCAGATAGGGGGTATGCGAGGGCCCCTTACCACAGAAGAAAGAGAAAAGAGACGGAAGCTGAAACTGTGTCTTTATTGCGGAAAGAGTAGACACTTAGGGGGTCATTATGATTGCGGATTTTCCGCATCCTCGGGGCCGGCGGAAGCCACCGCCGGCCCCGAGGATGCGGAAAATCCGCAGCGGACTGACCAAAGACCCACCGCCAGATTAGGATGGCTGGTGGGTCCTGGTTTCCGTCCGCAGCTTTTCCGCCGCGGTCGGATTACAACCGCGGTGTAAAAGCTCTAATATGGTGACGGTGTCTTCCAGACACCGTCCACCATATTAGTATGGCCTGTAAAGTATGCTTTTCTGCGGCGGGTTTTCCGCCGCGGAAAAGCATATGGAACTTCACTGCGGGGGCCCGTTGCGGGCCCCCTAGGTGAAGGGGGGCTGGGGGGTGCACATGGGGGGTACCTATGGTACCCCCCTGCATTTGCATGCAGAAAGCGGCAGGCACCGCGCGGTGCCTGCCTCTTTCTGCATGCAAATGCAATGTGTGCATTTTTAACATTGCCGCGGGTGCAGCTTGAAGCTGCACCCGCGGCAATGTTAAAAATAGAGGATGTGACCGCCAGGGTGGCGGTCATATCCTAATTGCACAGGAGGGAACTCCGCATGCCATGCAGAGGTTCCCTCCTGCTCTGGGGTCGCAGACGGACGCAAGTCCGTCCGCGATCCTATTCGACTCCTAAATCAGGGAGTGTCGCGCCCGTGCTAAACTCCTAGAATGAAACAACACTCAACGGATGCAAGTAGCGGTATCTCAGCAAAAGGTGAGGACGGAGACAATGGAAAACTGAAGAGCCCGCGTCAGGACAAGATCACTGGTTCGGGTAGCATATGAGAAACAATCTCCTCAGTACTAGCCAACACCATACTAACAGCAGTGGCGTATCTGAACGTGTGTGTCACTCTTTGAATTACCAAGGACACCCCCCTGGAAATGCATGTTTTGCCGGACTCCAGAGGTACTGGGAACATTATAGACCAGAAATATGCACAGAACATCGGGGTGCCATGGGAGAAAAAGGGGACCCCTGAAACCATGAAGCCAGTAGATGGGATGGTGCTGACTTCTGGACCAGTAAGGTACCACACTGTTCACATCATGATGCAGTTCGGTGCAGACCACTTTGAAATCATCCAGTTTGACCTGATAGATGCTCCACACTTCGGTCTTATCCTAGGCATGCCCTGGTTTACTCTGCATGACCGTCGTTTGGTGGACAGCCTGCACTGTTACCTTGAGTTCCAGGTTTTGTAGAGAGCATTGCACCAAACAAGAAATATGTCAGGAAGGAAGCGACTGTACGCAGGCTCGCCTTGTGGCAACCGGGTGTGAGGAAGTCCAGTAATGCTGTTCCACCACGTTACCTGAAGTTGAAGTCTATGAAGACTAACAACCAGTATTCGACAAGCAGAAGCCTACTCAAGTACCACACCACTGAGCATATGACTGCCGCATTGATTTGTGCCCGGAGCTGAAATCCCCTGCAGTAGGGTGTATGCTCTTACCGAACCAGAGACACAATACCTAAATAACTATCTGGAGGAAAACCTGACGTCCAGTTTCATCAGGCATTCCTTGTCACCCGCATCCTCCCCTCTCTTCTTCATCCCCAAGAAGGATTGCGACAAACTTAGGACCTGTATAGATTACAGAGCGATCAATAGGTGCACCATAAAAAAACGCTACCTGCTACCACTTATACCAGTACTTCTGGATCAACTCACGGGTGCTCGATATTTCACGAAATTCGATTTACGAGGAGCCTACCATTTGGTACGGATTAATAGAGGAGGCGAGTGGAAAACGGCGTTCTGGACTAAGTTCGGCTTTACAAATATCTGGTGATGCCCTTCGGGCTCTGTAACGCCCAGCTGCCTTCCAGTATTTCATGGATGAGGTAATTCTGGTTTTTATGGAAACGTCTGTGTTGTCTACATAGACAACATCCTTATCTATTTGTCCAACCCTCAAGAACATGTGAATCATGTGAAAGCGGTCTTGGATAGGCTCCAACAACACTCGTTATATGCTAAGCTGGAGAAATGCCTTTTCCATGTCGAGGAGATTACCTTCCTGTGATATCAACACACAGGGATTTCAGATGAATATGGGCAAAGTAAATGCTATTACTCAGTGGAAGTCCCTTCACCATGTCAAATCGATACAGAGTTTCCTGGGGTTTGCCAACTACTACTGGCGTTTCATTAAGGATTTCTCAAGGATCATACACCCCATATCCTCTTTATTGAGAAAAAACAACCGATTCCTTTGGGGCAAAGAAGCAGACAGATCATTCCAGACCCTGAAGAAGAGGTTCACACAGGCTCCCATCTTGCGGCATCCCTTTCATCGTTGAAACGGACGAGTCCCAATATGCCAACGGAGCTGTATTGTCACTATGGCACCCAGAAACAGGATAGCTATACCCTGTGGCCTACTTCTCAAAGAAGCCCACCCCCTGTGAAGTGAACTGTTCCATCACGGACAAAGAGTTGCTGGCCATTAAAAGGGCCTGTGAGGAGTGGAGGCATTATCTCTTAGTAGCGCATCACACTGGTAAAATATACACAGATCACCGAAATCTGTTGTTCCTGAAGACCGCCAAAGCCCTTACGCCGCGTCAATTGTGATGGACTCTTTATTTTACTGATTTTTATTTTAATATCAAATACCAACCAGGTCCTCAGAACAGCAAGGCGGATGCCCTATCCTGTATTAAGGATTCTGGGGAGGGCATGCAACGGGATTTGCCAGAGCCACCATTGATCCTCCCTGACACAGCCTTCCAGCACAAACCCTCGCGCTGATTACATCACAGGACTTTTTAGAGGACATAAGGGTGTCCTTAGCAGACGTGGATAACCAGGCCTGGATTCAGGAGGACTCTGAACACCGAACAGGGAAAGGGGACTTATTATACCACTACCACACTTGGTACTTACCGAACACCCTCTTGCAACTATGAGTGCTGGCATGGGATCACGATTCGATGGTAGGAGGACACATGGGGACACATGGGGATATATAAGACCATCTCCTGCATCAAATGCTCCTTTTGGTGGCCTACGTTAAGGAAAGACTATATGCGTATTGCTGCATGTATTATCGTGAGTGTATGGAAGACTAAATATTCTGTTGTGTGGGTTTGAGTGATACTTCCCTTACTACCCCCCATACCTCTCTTTCTTCTTTTGTATGCAGCAGTCTTATGAGGAGTGATCATTGAAGACGTCCAGAGCCCTAGACTAGACATAGGGAGACAAAGAACAAAACCCGGCAACAGTGTTTGTTATTTTATCCACTTCGCTTTTCCCCGAAGTGCTTCCTTGCTTTTTTTTTGTTAAATACATTTTTATTTTCAAGGAAAGGGCATCAAATACAAACAAATAAAATACATATTGTTAGAAAGAAAGAAACAACCATCTGATATGAACACAAAAAAGAAAACAATGGAGGGGAACGTTTAACTATTACATACAATATCAATCAAGAATACATCCGTTAGAAATCATGTTTAAAAAAAAAGGAAATTGGCCAGTTCATTCCATTTTTCTATTGTCATTCAAAAGATACGTCCCCATAGTGCAATGCATTTAATCATAGAGCGAGCCCCTCTCGTCTCAGCCAATGAGAATTCCATATCATATATCTGTCTTACTAACAGCCACCAGTCCATCACAGTTGGCGGCTTTGGCGATATCCGCACCCTGGCTATGGTTAATCTTGTTGCAACTAATAGGATAGTAAACAAGCTATTACAGTTTAAATTTTTAGAACTATATCCCATCATAACTTTAATGGTCAACAAAGGTATTTCTGTCCCTAGTTTTTGATGCAGAACATCTCCAACCTTCTGCCAAAATATTGTTAATTCCGGGCATGTTAAAAACATATGCTAAATGTCAGCCGCATATAGATTACATCTTGCCTGATGACCATTTTATAATTCTATCCAGAGTATAATATAGAAGGCAAATCATACGATGTTGCTGCAGTCTTAAATTAGTAGCATGTACGGCCTTGTCTATAACACTAAGAGCCTGTGATATGGTACCAGCCGTTACTGGCATCCCCAACACCCCACTCCAGCGTTCTGCCAGTCTCCCGCAGTCGTCGGGTCTTCCACTGCTAAACCATTTATACACTCTACTTATCAGAGATTTTGATTAGACTGTATTGAGAAAACCCCATATCTGAGAATCATTTATATTTTCCAATTTTAAAATTTTCAAACAAAATCTCGAATCTGGTAATACTTAAGAAGCATAGACCCTGGTAGCTTATGTTTTTTCTGTAAACTCTCAAATAAGACAAAGCCATTGTAATTATATACATCTCCAATACAATTAATTCCGCATCTAGCCCATTTCATACCAGCCAGATCATGGAATATCTCCCGGAATCCTGGATTCTGCCAAAGAAGTAGCTCACTGTGATAGCAGGAGATATTCTTACTTAACAAAATCGAACGCCAAATATATACATCATCCTGTATAGTCTTAAATGTAACCCTTTTAAAATTGTTAGGGTCGTCAAGTCTATACAAAAACATATGACTCTCAACCCCCAAAATACGTCCAACCCCCAAAGTGTTGGCTGGATTAATAAGGCTACGTAGGCGAATGAAGCAAGCTGACCAAAAGTATGTTTTGAAATATGGAAACTCTAACCCGCCTTGACTAAAAGAAAGTTTCAGCTGATCAATTGTTCATTTTGCCTTCCTATAGCCCCATATGAAGCTTCCTAATATTCCACCCAGCTTTTTAAAAAATGCATTGGGAACACGTAATGGAATGGAATGAAAAAGATAAAGACATTTAGGCAAAATCTTCAATTTAATAATATTAACTCTACTCATAATCCCAATAGGTAGCCTATGCCATTTTAGTAAAGAACTATTTGTCTCTTTTAATAGTGCATCATAATTTAGTGACAATATACTATTGATCTGCGCTGCTATTCTGACCCCTAAGTAAGTAACAATTGGACAGGCTCCATGTACTTGCATCAAATGTTTATGGTTGAGAAGGACTTGTGTCTTATTGACATTTAATTTATAGCCTGAAATTAGGCCAAACTGACCTGCTACCTCCGTTATCGTTTTCAGCGCTTCTCCCAGGTCTGTTGCAAAAAAACGCTATGTCGTCTGCATAAGCGATGACCTTCAGAGAATTTGCCCCTGACTTAAAACCGCTTATTCGCAAATCATTTTGCAGAACAGAAATAAATGGCTCTATATAAAGGGAAAATAATAAAGGTGAAAGAGGGCATCCCTGGTGAGTACCACACAGTACCTGGAAGGTAGATGACTACAGGCCCGAGTAGGCCAGCTTGGCACATGGTTTATCGTATGGAGCTTGTATCTGCTTCATAAATTGACCCTTAATCCCAAAGTCTGATATCGTAGCCCACCGAAATTCCCACCCCACTCGGTCAAACGCCTTTTCTGCGTCTAGTAAAATCATACAGAGTGAAGTGGGCCTAGTATTTGCAAGGTCAAAAGCACTTACTGCCGTGTTTACATGGGCGGTAGTGTCTCTCCCTTGAATAAACCCATTTTGATGGGGAGAAACAAGGTTAGGCATTAATGGGGCCAAGCGATTAGCTAAAATTTTAGCATAAATCTTTGCTTCTGCGTTTAAGAGTGAAATTGGTCTGTATGACCCACATTCCTCCGCTGGTTTATTTTTTTTCAGAAAAAAACTATCTTCGTCATGTTAAATATTGCAGGGATTCGTTAGCATGAGCTGAAAGCCATTTTGTATTTCTGGCAGCCACTTTAGTTAGCAATGTGCTGCCACGTGCTTGCCATGTGCCCTGTCCTCCCTCAGTATTGACTGCTCTTATAATCTGCCTAGAAACAAACAATATTTAGCATCTTCCACCTTCACTTCTGCTCAGAAGGGCTTAGCTAGTAGGATGCACCTGCTTCTCTAGTATAACTGTCAGGCTATTTTTGCTGCTGTATGGAGAAGTAACTCTCCTCCCACTTTGTTGAGCAAGCAGATCTTGTATGCCCATATTAGTCATTTTGCATGCTTACATGAGCCAGGACTGCCCCTTGGTCTTATGCTGACTATGTAACCCTAAGCATATATACGGCCCCAGTTTTCTGTACTCCTCAGACTGCCTCATTCAGTTGCTAAGGCTTCTGTGTGACATATTCTCCCTCATTTGAGGTTTAATAAATATGTATTTTATATTACAGCTTCTGTGCCAATTTCTTCTTTGGTGGTTTAAAAGGACCAAGTATCAGTGAGACCCCTGATAAGGTTTGTTGTTTTCTTCAAATGGCGCTTCAACGTAGACCTCATCAGAGAAGTGGCTATCTAAGGGGTGATCTTGTCAGGGGACAGAATCTACTGAGGAGGACAGGACAGGACTCTACTAAGGAGGTACTCTGTGCAGGGAGATTCTGGGGATTCTCTGTAGCCCAGTATATTTCTGTACTTCCTGATTTTTATCCTCCACATGATGTCCTCCCTGACTGAGAACCTTTTTGGCGTGAGTGTTCTAAAAAGACTGTTAGGTCCTTCAGAACTTGGCAATTAGAATTTGGCCAACAATTTGTTTGGTAAGAGTCGTTCTGCGGCGCTTGCTGTTGGTATGATGCCTTGGATTGGTAAGGTAGTTTAGTAACGCTTACTGTGACTTTGGAATTTTTGAATTTGTGTTGGCCAACTTTGGATTTGTATGGGATAGATATTACGAATTGCTATTTGTATAGGCAGGTAATGAGGAGATTTTTCTCTGTTTTGAAAAGATTTGAATGGCACAGCGTACAAGCGGACTTTAAGTGCTACTTTGCGCATGATATTTGCATATTTTGCAATATTTTTAGCTTGCCTGTTTCAAGCACACATCAAAGAATGTGTTGCTTTTTGGAGGTACCATAGTGAGATGTGAATTAAATTAGCCGGCTCCCCTGAGGGAATACCTAAATAGGTTTAGGTATAAAAACATATTTCTTCCTTGGTGATTCTGCATCCCCATAGAATTCAAATATGGAAATAATACAAACAAGGATCCTTTGTTCTGCGCAATTTTATTAATTGAGATATGCAGAGCAATTTTTTGGTGTTCTGCCAGCCAAAGCTAGTGAATTGAGTGTATTTTGGCTTCTTGGAAATAACACAGTCTGTTGAGCTGTTTTCTTTTTGCAGTCTTTTGGATTACTATTGAGAAGCTCTTCTTGTAAATATGACAACTAGTATTTACAAATGGTTTGGTTTAAGTACAGTCTGTGGGCTGTCCTTTTGTTTCTGTCTTAAGCGTTGATCTGTGGGTTAAAATGTGTGTTTAAATGTCTATGTGGTTCGTGGTTTCACATTAGTGTTACTTCTGTGCGTAAATAGCGATTGCGCTCTTTGTGAACGGATTGCTAGCCTTAAGCGCGCGGTATTATGTGTCCTCAGTGTATGACCCCTTCTGTATATGTCTGGAACGAGCTCAACGAGTTTGTTTGTGTTTTTTTTTGCTGTCATCAGTCTGTTATGCAAAATGTCATTTAATTGATATTAAATAAAAATTAAATAAAAATCCAGAAATGAACCATATGATATGCTAAATATTTATATGTTACTATTTAATTTATAGAGTAAGCAATTATGCACATGTACAAACTGACAATGCTTAAAAGATAAAATTACAATTCACATTGAATAGGAATAAACTAGGTCTAAAAAAAAACGAAAGTGTGTGTTCTGCAATAAATGAACAATTATAAAAATATTACAGCATTTTCCTTAGATACATTGGGGTCCATTAGGATGTCGGGCAAAAACGGCTGATTTTCGACAAAAGAGATAACACCCGGCAGGGAGGAAACACAGCATTTACCGCCCGCGAGCAGCGGAACTCACGTCCGCAACATTAGGATAGGTAAACACAGGTCTTTTCCCGTCCGCCGCGGAGCGCCGTGCACCGCCATCAAAGTGCGCCCGCCACCGCGGCGGCGGGAGCCAATCGAGACCCCCCGCCGTGCCCGATGACGTCCGCCCCGTTCGACCAATTAGGATGGCCCAAACAAGCAGACGCACCGCAGCGGAGACACCGCACAGTTGAAGCAGGCGGAAAGTCGACAGCGGAGCACGAACGCCGAGACCAGACATGAACCCCATGAACCCAGCCCTCCACATGCATCCGGTCATGTACCTGCTGCAACACTATCGCCAGATGGGCCGCCGCGGACACCGCCGCAGGTACGGCACTACACATATGCAACACACAACACACATGCCGACACAGGGCCCAAGTACCACATAGGCATCCTGCTGGGGGGCACAACACATCCACATGGGCACCCACACATCACCCACCTCACAACAAGGCACCCCACGGCCTCCGGAACACACAACGTCCACCAACCAGCAGCAACGTCACGGTCACGGACACGTCACCGCCGCTGTCAACACATGCGCACTATGTAGAAGGCAGGGCCACACCAAGGCATGGGCAGGGCACAAACATCACAGGGAAACACCACCCCAAACCACACTGCACCACACCCGAGCTAGTCACAGGCCAGGTGCTCATCCTGTGCACCCCATGCACACCAACAAGCACTGTAACAACAAGCACAATACAAACACACTGCAACACACAACCAGGGTCACAGGCACTGCAGGATTGGCTGACAAGGAACACACAATACCAGTGCACTCCCCACAGCCCACACAATTGCATACAAACATCCACACAGGGCAAGACAAAACAAACAGGCATACAACTCCTGGCTGACACATGTGTGTCTCACACTATACAGGGGCACATATACTTACACTACAAACTTACACCCTTCACACTGCACACCTCTGCCACACCCAACACCACACATGTCATGTAAGCCATGCCACCAGGACTAAGGTTCAATACAAGATGACCATACACATACACGCCTGGGCATACAGAAAGGACAACACACACATACCTCATGACATCACAACCAGCTACAAAACCTCTGAACAGCAGCACACTCTGTGCTGCCAGTGTCACCCAACATGACCTGTGAACAGTGTATGCAACAATAGCAAATCACCAACAAGATAACTGCATGGCCTGTAAAATAGCCATCACAGACTACAACATCAGCAGGGACAGAATGGACTGAAGACCCTGTCACCCCTGTCTAAAAATCAGATGGCTATAAAGAGCCTTGCAATGTTGAACTGAAAAATAGAGCATGGTACACAGTCAAGCAAATGCAAACAAGAAAAGGACTTTAATCAGCAAGGAGACGGAGAAAACACACACCAGAAGTAACTGTATTTATTCACATATTGCACAGGTGTAGCAATACAACATTACTAGACAACAGCAAACCACAAAATCATGTACAAATGGTAGAGACTATGCACAGGTGAAACACAAACAGGACGGCCAGAGTCCTTGGCAGGGGAGACAGCAAGTACATGAGAGGCTGCACAGGGGAGAGTACAGCACATCAGAGCAACAGGCCCAAAGTCCTTGGCAGGGGAGAGTACAGCACATCAGAGCAACAGGCCCAGAGTCCTTGGCAGGGGAGAGTACTGCACATCAGAGCAACAGGCCCAGAGTCCCTGGCAGGGGAGAGTACAGCACATCAGAGCAACAGGCCCAGAGTCCTTGGCAGGGTAGACAGCAAGTACATGAGAGGCTGCACAGGGGAGAGTACAGCACATCAGAGCAACAGGCCCAGAGTCCTTGGCAGGGGGGAGGACAGCACATCAGAGCAACAGGCCCAGAGTCCTTGGCAGGGTAGACAGCAAGTACATGAGAGGCTGCACAGGGGAGAGTACAGCACATCAGAGCAACAGGCCCAGAGTCCTTGGCAGGGGAGAGTACAGCACATCAGAGCAACAGGCCCAGAGTCCTTGGCTGGGGAGAGTACAGCACATCAGAGCAACAGGCCCAGAGTCCTTGGCAGGGTAGACAGCAAGTACATGAGAGGCTGCACAGGGGAGAGTACAGCACATCAGAGCAACAGGCCCAGAGTCCTTGGCAGGGGAGAGTACAGCACATCAGAGCAACAGGCCCAGAGTCCTTGGCAGGGGAGAGTACAGCACATCAGAGCAACAGGCCCAGAGTCCTTGGCAGGGTAGACAGCAAGTACATGAGAGGCTGCACAGGGGAGAGTACAGCACATCAGAGCAACAGGCCCGGAGTCCTTGGCAGGGGAGAGTACAGAACATCAGAGCAACAGGCCCAGAGTCCTTGGCAGGGTAGACAGCAAGTACGTGAGAGGCTGCACAGGGGAGAGTACAGCACATCAGAGCAACAGGCCCAGAGTCCTTGGCAGGGTAGACAGCAAGTACATGAGAGGCTGCACAGGGGAGAGTGCAGCACATCAGAGCGACAGGCCCAGAGTCCTTGGCAGGGGAGAGTACAGCACATCAGAGCAACAGGCCCAGAGTCCTTGGCAGGGGAGTGTACAGCACATTAGAACAACAGGCCCAGAGTCCTTGGCAGGGTAGACAGCAAGTACATGAGAGGCTGCACAGGGGAGAGTACAGCACATTAGAGCAACAGGCCCAGAGTCCTTGGCTGGGGAAATTACAGCACATCAGAGCAACAGGCCCAGAGTCCTTGGCAGGGTAGACAGCAAGTACATGAGAGGGTGCACAGGGGAAAGTACAGCACATCAGAGCAACAGGCCCAGAGTCCTTGGCAGGGTAGACAGCAAGTACATGAGAGGCTGCACAGGGGAGAGTACAGCACATCAGAGCAACATGCCCAGAGTCCTTGGCAGGGTAGACAGCAAGTACATGAGAGGCTGCACAGGGGAGAGTACAGCACATCAGAGCAACAGGCCCAGAGTCCTTGGCAGGGGAGAGTACAGCACATCAGAGCAACAGGCCCAGAGCCCTTGGCAGGGGAGAGTACAGCACATCAGAGCAACAGGCCCAGAGACACACCCAGGTCGCAAACAATGGTCTTGACTAGCACACCTGTGTGGGGCACAGGCATATGAGGGTGTTGACAACTCACTCCTGGCTGTCATGCGGATTGGGACCTGGCTGTGTTTTCGGGACAGCAGGCCCACTTGACTGGGGTGACAGAGGCCCATGTGATGTGGTAACTACAGAGGGCCTGCAAGGTGGAGGGCTGTGTGGACCAGGTGGCATAGTGGCACGTGGAGGTGGAGTCATGCACACCCCTGACACAGTGTGGGTGGGAGAGGTTGGAGGGGTGCACTTCCACTTTTTGGGGATATGAAATTGCTTCCCTGTCTTGGGGTTGATGGGAAGTGGTGGTGACACAACAGGCACACACACCAACTGTCCCACATCAGGGGCAGACACTAGATCTCCCTCTGGTGATGTGCTTGATCCTGCTGAACGCTTGGGCTGGCTACGCCTCCGGACCACCTTACCCTCTCTGGAAGGTATACCCCCTACAGTGACCACCTTTCCACTTCCCCCAGGGGTGGTGTCTACAGTACCCGTCCTGTCCCTTCTTGCCAGGGCAGGTCACAACCCTGCCCTCCTTTTCCTGAATCACTGGCCTGGACACAACACTGGCCTCCCCTGCCTTAATCACTGGGCTGGTCACAACAGGGCTCTCCTCTGCCTCAATGACTGGGCTGGTCACAACAGGGCTCTCCTCTGCCGCAATGTCTGGGCTGGTCACAACAGGGCTCTCCTTTGCCTCAATGACTGGGCTGGTCACAACAGGGCTCTCTTCTACCTCAATGACTGGGCTGGTCACAACAGGGCTCTTCTCTGCCTCAATGACTGGGCTGGTCACAACAGGGCTCTCCTCTGCTGCAATGACTGGGCTGGTCCCAACAGGGCCCTCCTCCACCTCCTCCTGCCTCGATGTACTTTGTTTTGGTGTTGATGTGGTGAGTGGTTGTGTCCCTGTGCTCTACCCAGGTGTAGCCATGACATGCCACACATCCTCTGTGGGCATAGGTGAGTCCATTTCTGGTGAGGCCTCTGCAGCATGTGAGCGTGATGTCTGCCACAATGATCTTCTGGCCTTGCTCTTCTGTGACTTCACCTTGTCTGTGCATATTGGGGGGCCCTGCTCTTCTTTGGGGATGGAGTCTGTGGGCGGGATTGTTTTGTTTGGGTCTGACCTGTGCTCCTAGTGTTGTATCGTTTAGTTGACGTGGGTCCCAAGTGGTCACTGTCATATGATGTGGCCACTGAATGGGTGGTCGTCACAGGCACCTGAGCTGCAATGGGAGCATGTGCCTGTTGGAGGGCTGATGTGACTGTGGCTGACAATGACTGGACTGTACGGTGTAGCCCACCCACGTCAGAGTGTATGCCCTCCATGAATGCTAGAACCTGGCCTAATTTGTTCTTGTGGGCACTGAAGGCATTGAGCAGGGTGGTCTGGCCAACGCAAAGTTAGCGCAGGAGCTCTATACACTCTGCACTGAGGGCAGGAGGGGGGACAGGTGCAGGGGCAGCGGTGCCATGTGTGAATGTTACACGTCCCCTCTTAGTAACACGGATACGGCCAGCACCAGAGGAAGTTGATGGGAGGCTGGCCAGTGGCCGCTGGGTGTCATATGGTGCAGCAGACTCCCCATCCCCTGTGCCTGATAACAGGGATGCATCCCCGCTGGCATCAGATGAAGTGGTACTCTGTGTCTCAGCCACAGATTCCTCATGCATACTCCTGTCACCCTCAGGAGCGCTGGTGTGCTCAGTGTCACTTGGCTCAGTGTCACTTGCCTCCGCTGCCGCTGTCGTGCTGGTCTCGCCACCACTTGTTTCAGGATCATGTACCGCCGTGGTGTCTTGCGAATCTGCATTAGTGAGAGAAACAGGGTTGTGTAAGTGTCATCATCTGGTCACACGATTTCAGATTAATGCAGCACAGTAGAGGCCTAGAGCTAAATGGTGACCACCACACCCTGCAATCACTGTGCAGCTACACGCTATATAGACCACAACAGTGCCTGTCATGCAGACAAACTGCCAGGAGTGAGGCATGTCGATGCCACACAGCACTACACCCTGCCCATGGATGGTGTTCCCCCAGCCCACATTGACCTGCCCCATGGACATGATGTAGCCACAACACACATCACCACTTACAGCCCTACAGGGAACCAGAGGGGACCACACACACCTGAATTGACTACACATGCCACAATGTCAACTCGGCCATAAAAATCACCATGTGCCAATCAGGGTTCACATTGTCGTCAGATGTGTGGGCCTCAACCATCATGGTGCATGCAAAGTAGACAGATATGGTGTCACACTCATTAAGTGGACACTGCAGTTCACCACAATATGGACTCCCCACACCATCCCAAAGAAGAGTGACCATGTGGACACAAAAAATCTGTCAAGGACTGAGAACTGCAGGCAGGAGCAGCACAGTAAGGCCATGGTGGCCCAATGCCTCATACAGGCACACATCACAGTCGCCACTCACATCACATATCACAGCATGGCAACACACGCACATCACATGTGTCACCACTGCCACAGACCCTGTACACATGCATCCACTCCCAGACAAACTCTCCCTCCCCAGATACTCACCATCTCTGTCTTGCTGCTGATGCCCCTTCAGACGTGCATCCAGGTCTGGATTGGTCACTGCCAGTATGCGTCCCATCAGCGGAGTCATGGTGCGCCGAGCCACACGCCCTGTGCATGGTACCATCCCCAAGGTCATCTCTGCCACTTGCTTAGCCAGCCGGCTGATGTCGTCCCACCTCTTGTGACAGTGTGTGTGTCGTCTGTTTGATACCCCCAGGGCTCGCACCTTTGCTGCTATGGCCCTCCACACGGCCTTACGTTGGTGTACCTTGAGCTGCAGGTATGAGAGTAAAGAAGGGCAAATGAACAATTACACAATGTCAGATGTCAGCATCTATCAGTACAGCAGACAGACACTGACTCAGGACTCACAGTAACCTCCCTCCCTCCAGAACTGGGGGTACCATCACAAGGGCACTCTGCATGGCATAAACATTAGTGAATGCATGCACATATTGTGGTTCCTAGTCTCCATGTTATTCACACAAATGCATGATGCCTCAACACAAATGCATCGGCAGCAGTGTGTAAATCAGAAATTGTACAGGGCACTGATGGGGCATATCTACTAATCAGTGTGAAGCAACTGTAGCATGTAAGTTGGCTGATGGTCAACGTTTGGCTGTGCAGCCACTGAACCTACTCTGTGGGTCACACTGACTCTGACTACAGGGGCACCCCGAAATGTCCTCACAAGCATTCACTTTCCTGGCATCTAAAAGGCTAACAACCGTTGGTTCTGTATGCCGGACAAAGTAACACACCCCACTCACACATACGAGTACAGGCCTAGGAAAGAGTCACATTGCAACACACACTCCCTCGACCTGGAAACAGCTTGTCTGTCAGTGTTTGTCATCACCCCACATCCCCAAACATATACTGCTGCATCACGACTACACGATTGACACCACCCTGCCCTACAGCTCCCTTCATGGTGACTTACCACAACATTGGGACCACCAAACAGCAGTGGGTACTGTGCCAGCACCTTGTCCACAAGGACATCCAGCTCCTCACTCGTGAATGGACTGGCACGGATCTTATCTGTTCTTGACATCCCTGTGGATGTGGCAGACCTGTGGCGGAAGTGAGTTGTGAGGGGTCCCAGGCAGCAGACTCTTGGGGCAGCAGCAGGACAGGGTCCCAGGCAGCAGGCTCTTGGGGCAGCAGCAGGACAGGGTCCCAGGCAGCAGGCTCTTGAAGCAGCAGGACAGGGTCCCAGGCAGCAGGCTCTTGGGGCAGCAGCAGGACAGGGTCCCAGACAGCAGGCTCTTGGGGCAGCAGCAGGACAGGGTCCCAGGCTGAAGGCTCTTGGGGCAGCAGCAGGACAGGGTCCCAGGCAGCAGGCTCTTGAAGCAGCAGGACAGGGTCCCAGGCAGCAGGCTCTTGAGGCAGCAGCAGGACAGGGTCCCAGGCAGCAGGCTCTTGAAGCAGCAGGACAGGGTCCCAGGCAGCAGGCTCTTGGGGCAACAGCAGGACAAGGTCCCAGGCAGCAGGCTCTTGGGGCAGCAGCAGCCTCTTGGGGCAACAGGAGGACAAGGTCCCAGGCAGCAGGCTCTTGGGGCAGCAGCAGGACAGGGTCCCAGGCAGCAGGCTCTTGGGGCAGCAGCAGGACAGGGTCCCAGGCAGCAGGCTCTTGAAGCAGCAGCAGGAGATGGTCCCAGGCAGCAGGCTCTGTGAGCAGTGGAAGTGTGAGGCTCACTCCCACAGATTTATAGCCCCCTGGGGTCGTTTGGAAGCTTAAAAGCTGCTACACTTGGTTGTCCGGGTCTGCCTCATTCAAAAGCATCCAATGACCGCCTCCGCGGTAGCGGAGCACACCTACCGCGATTTTCAAATCTGCATCATGCCACCGCGATCATCTCTGCCATTGGCTGAATGCAATGCCCCATGGTGGTGATGCACCGCCGGGGCCAGGCGGTAGGTACCGCGACTCGTGCGGCGGAGCATACCCACCGCCATAAACACATGTCCATAATCCAAAGGCTACCGCAACTGTGAAGGGGGTGGTGCTGGGGTCACACCGCCGGGGACCGGCGGTAGGTACCGCGACTCATGCGGCGGAGCATACCCACTGCCATATACACATGTCCATATGCCAATGGCTACCGCACTTGTGAAGGGGGTGGTGCTGGGGTCACACCAGCGGTAGGTACCGCGACTCATGCGGCGGAGCATACCCACCGCCATATACACATGTCCATATGCCAATGGCTACCGCACTTGTGAAGGGGTGGTGCTGGGGTCACACCGCCGGGGACCGGCGGTAGGCACCGCGACTCATGCGGCGGAGCATACCCACCGCCATATACACATGTCCATATGCCAATGGCTACCGCACTTGTGAAGGGGGTGGTGCTGGGGTCACACCGCCGGGGACCGGCGGTAGGTACCGCGACTCATGCGGCGGAGCATACCCACCGCCATATACACATGTCCATATGCCAATGGCTACCGCACTTGTAAAGGAGGTGGTGCTGGGGTCACACCGCCGGGGACCGGCGGTGGGTACCGCGACTCATGCGGCTGAGCATACCCACCACCATATACACATGTCCATATGCCAATGGCTACCGCACTTGTGAAGGTGGTGGTGCTGGGGTCACACCACCGGGGACCGGCGGTAGGTACCGCGACTCATGCGGCAGAGCATACCCACCTCCATATACACATGTCCATATACCAATGGCTACCGCACTTGTGAAGGGGGTGGTGCTGGGGTCAGACCGCCGGGGACCGGCGGTAGGTACTGCCATTTTCGTACCCATTGCTGTGTATGTCAATCAAGGACACTGTATCAGCACCCTGCAGCAACATGGTGAAGGGCACATCATTGTACACACGATGCCACACAGCCATATCATCCACAGGTGGACGCACGTTCAGTGTGAGACACTTTGGCCTGTGGTTCAGCCATTTTAGTAAGAAATTTGATGGCTGAGGATGATTGACAGACTTCAGCTGGTGTAAATGATGTTGTGATGTTTAATGTGTTGTGGGTCAGTGCAGACCTTGACCTGGCTGGTGTCACTGCATTGTATCGGACAAGACTTGTGCATTCACAACTGCTCATGCACACAACCGGAAGTGTCCCTGCTACTGTGATCATTGTGTTGATGAATGTGTTCCGACTTTACATGATGCATTGAGGTGTGGCAGGTACAGCAGTTCGGTATGATAGACATGGTAAGTGACAATACATTGGCGGGTCTTGCTGCACCTTGTCTGCACATGTGAATTGTTCATCCATTATATCCGCATTCACAGTCCCAGATGTGTTTGTGGCACTTGTGTATTGTCACTGGAGAGGTGTGCCCTCTGTGTGTAGCTATTGGCCAGCCATGTAACCTGTTGTGCCATGCATCTCTCTGGCACTCGTTGTTTTCCCATGACATCATTGATGCTTTGTGCTATGCCCATCTCATGATGCTTGTCACTGACATATTAATTTCACACCTCAACTAGGAGGAGGCCGAATCTCCTACGTCACCTGTCAGTGCTGGAGGACATGGAGAATGAGGCAATCATCAGGAAATTCAGGCTGGACAGACCAACATTGAAGATCCTGTGTGATCTATTGGAGCCCCACCTGCAGCCTCGCCGTCACTATCTAATCCTACGGCATTCACACCCACCTACAAGGTGATGGCAGCACTCCACTTTTTTGCGACTGGTTCCTTCCAGGAGACCGTGGCTAATGCTGGGGGGATGTCGCAGCCCATGTTCAGCATGGTGCTGAGGGATGTTCTGGCGACCATGATGCTATATCACAATCGCTACATACATTTCTCCAGGGGACGTGAATTGGCTGCCGTGAAGGGTTACTTCTATCCCCTTGGGCGCATCCCACATGTAGTCGGTGCCATCGATTGCACCCATGTAGGTCTGGTGCCACTGCAGGCAACGGAGCACATTTATCGGAACCGCAAACACTATCACTCCATGAATGTGCAGGTAGTGTCCCTTGCGGACATGACCATATCACATGTGTGTGCAAAGTATCCCAGTTCGGCCCATGATTCGTACATCATGAGGAACAGCATGGTGCCACGGAAGATGGAGAATCTGCATCTCGAACGTGCCTGGATTGTGGGTGAGTATCACTACTGCTATGGCGTGCTGTGTGTCACTTGCTGCACTCTGGCTGTACAACATTGCAATGTGTGTTTGTCATTCACTGGTGACTTAGCATATCCCTGTCGGCCATGGCTGTTGAGCCCACTCCGGAATCCCCGGACACCAGCAGACATCCGCTACAATGAGTCCCATGGCAGGACCCGACGGGTAATCGAGCAGACTTTCGGCCTGCTGAAGTCAAGGTTCCGGTGCCTTGACAGGACCGGAGGCGCACTGGCATACTCGCCTGGGAAGGTGTGCAAGATCGTTGTGGCATGCTGTATGCTGCACAACCACGCCATGAACAGGGGGGTCACCCTGCTCATGGACGATGGTGAGGAACCAAGGCCACCACCTGCTCAGGGACCTGAATCCAGTGATGAGGACAGTGGAGAGGAGGAAGGAGTTGACCAGCGCCAGCAGCTCATCGAACGCTACTTCACTTGAAGGTGGGTGACGAGGTACAACGTGTACATTGTCTGGTGTGGTTGCTTTTGTTGTGAATGGCTATGCGCGGATGTAACCGATAGGCACATGTTCTGTCACCTATGTGTGGTATTGGTGAAATTGACGTTCCGTACGGAGATGTATGCTGGACCGTATTTGTGCACATCTGCTAGACATTGTGTAGTATGCCTGTGATGGATATTTATTTGCACAATGATCTGTGTGTGTTGCCACAATGAGACCAGTGACTGTTGTTCTGTTGTGTCTCCCTAGGTTCTACAGAGGGTTCCTGCCCTGCATACTGTACAACATTTATACACATCATGGACATTATCAACAATGTAAATACTGCACTGAAGAATTCACTACACAAAAAATGGTGCGTCAGGTATTTTATTTTGGGAGTGGACATGTGATTGTTGCGCTAATATTTACATGAAGGTGTGGAATGAGCAGTGAGTTGACAGTCCTGTTCAATGAGATGCAAGAGTAGTCACCACATGGATGTGGTGACCCAGTCCAACAGAGAGGTGCCATTGCCAAGGCAATGTGGGGAAAGAAAGTCCAAACAGTGAATGCAGTTGGGAAGAGGGTTGTCTTCATAGCTGGCTCCGTGACTGGCGTGTGGTAGGTGCTTTGCCTCTAGAGACTCCCAGGCTCTTCTTTGGATGCCCCCTAGATCTTTTTGGCGGTGGGGGGCCTGCTGAATGGCCAGCGGTGTCAGAGGACTCGCCCCTCTCTGTTGGCGCAGGGGAGGATGGAGCACTGTCATCCTGCGGAGCAACAGAAGGGGACGGAGGTGGTGGTTGGGACACAGGCCTGTCCCTCTGCAACGCCACTTGCTGGCCCATGAGGTCCACCATCTGTCCTAGGCGGTTATCGATGGACCTCATCAGCAGGATGAGCTCCCTTAATAGTTCATCAGACCGGCCACTTTGTCCCTGGACCTCTTGATAGGCCTGCACAACCCTGGTGAAGTGGTCCAGGGATGGTGTTCACTCCTCCCAAGGTCTGGTGGTGACCCTGGCCCTCCCACCTGCTCTGCTGCCACGGACCTCTTCCCACGCCACTGGGGGGCCATGCACTCTCTTCCTGCCCTCCATAGGTGTTGCTGTGGGATGGTCATCCCTAGGGACAAGGAGGGTGCTGCAGGTGGTACTGGTGGTACTGGTGGTACTGGTGGTGTTGGTGGCAGTGGCGGTGGTGGTGGTTGCGGTGGAGGCAGAGGCCGTGACAGCAGGGGTCTGCTGTGATGTTGTTGCAGCAGAGGTGGTGGTGGGGAGGATGGGGGCCTCGGACCTCTGGGTCTGTGGCACACCAGATGGGCTGGCCTGGAGCTCATCATCTAAACTGTCCTGGGAGTCCACATCTGAGAGTCCATGTTCCGGGGGTGGAGACTGGCTCTGCTGGTCGTTGGTGTGCTCCTCAGCAGTGAGTTCTTCATCACTTGTGGAGTAGATGGGGAGTGTTCAGTTTTTGTGTCATCTGCGTATCATCATCTGTCTGTACACTAGTTATATATGCAGTCATCAGTAGTACAATTCATGGCAACACTGTCGAACATTTCATAGTGCAGAGGGACATCGTGGAGTCATACATGTTGAATGTCAATGCATTGCGTGCAATTGTTGTTTGTTTTCTGAATGCAGGTCCCCCACACACACTTCATGAAGAATTACGTTAGGTACGTACCTGTTAGGTGAGTGTGTAGGGTGCAATGGCTGACACATGCTCCTGGGTGGGGGAGGCCTCCATGCTGCTGGGATGTGGGCCAGGGGGAATGGTGGTAGTAGTAGTGCAGACTTCCCTCCCACACACACCCTCCCAGTGAAGATGGCTACCAACCTGTAAGTCTGTTTGTTAAACAGTGCAATGGCTGGCACATGCTCCTGGGTGTGGGAGGCCTCCATGCTGCTGGGGTGTGGGCCAGGGGGAATGGTGGAAGTAGTAGTGCAGACCTCCCTCCCTCCCTCCCGCACACACCCTCCCAGTGAAGATGGCTACCAACCTGTAAGTCTGTTTGTTAAACAGTGCAATGGCTGACACATGCTCCTGGGTGGGGGAGGCCTCCATGCTGCTGGGGTGTGGGTCAGGGGGAATGGTGGGAGCAGTGAGACTGGCCTCCCACCCCAAAAAAGTGCTCCAATACAAGATGGCTAGCAACCTGTAAGTCTGTTTGTTAAACAGTGCAATGGCTGACACATGCTCCTGGGTGGGGGAGGCCTCCATGCTGCTGGGGTGTGGGCCAGGTGGAATGGTGGTAGTAGTAGTGCAGACCTCCCTCCCTCCCTCCCACACACACCCTCCCAGTGAAGATGGCTAGCAACCTGTAAGTCTGTTTGTTAAACAGTGCAATGGCTGACACATGCTCCTGGGTGGGGGAGGCCTCCATGCTGCTGGGGTGTGGGCCAGGGGGAATGGTGGTAGTAGTAGTGCAGACCTCCCTCCCTCCCACACACACCCTCCCAGTGAAGATGGCTACCAACCTGTAAGTCTGTTTGTTAAACAGTGCAACGGCTGACACATGCTCCTGGGTGGGGGAGGCCTCCATGCTGCTGAGGTGTGGGCCAGGGGGAATGGTGGAAGTAGTTGTGCAGACCACCCTCCCTCCCACACACACCCTCCCAGTGAAGATGGCTACCAACCTGTAAGTCTGTTTGTTAAACAGTGCAATGGCTGACACATGCTCCTGGGTGAGGGAGGTCTCCATGCTGCTGGGGTGTGGGCCAGGGGGAATGGTGGGAGCAGTGAGACTGGCCTCCCACCCCAAAACAGTGCTCCAATACAAGATGGCTAGCAACCTGTAAGTCTGTTTGTTAAACAGTGCAATGGCTGACACATGCTCCTGGGTGGGGGAGGCCTCCATGCTGCTCAGCTGTGGGCCAGGGGCTATGGTGTGAGTTGTTGTACAGACCTCCCTCCCCCATACAGGCCTCCTAAGCAGTATGGCTGGCTACATGTTGGGTGGGGATGGACAGTGTAATGGTGTTTGGGTATTGCAAGGATGTAATTCTCATTGTGGTGGTTGTCATTTGTCTGTACTTACCAGCCTCCGCTCCCCCGGCTACTCCTGTGAGACTCTCAGGTAGCAGGATGGCAAGCACCTTCTCCTCCCATGGTGTGAATGTCTTCAGTGGGATGGGAGGGCCACTGCCAGTCACGTTTGCCAGCGTCCAGTTCTTGCTCCTCCTCTCCTTGACAACCCTCTTAAGGTCATGCCACCGCTTCTGGATCTCCTTCTTGGATCTTGGGGTGGCCCCTACTGCATTCACCCTTTGGACTATCCTTTCCCACATTTGTATCCTGGTGGCTGATGGTGTCTGTTGGACCAGGCTACCAAATAGTTGTGGCTCTACTCTTACGATCTCGTTGACCATGACTGTCAACTCACTCTCTGTGAATTTGGGCATTTTTTGTGCTGTCATGGTGTGTGGGGGTTGAGGTGTTTGTGGGTGCAGGGGTGTGTGGGTGCAGGGGTGTGGTGATGATGTGTGAGGTGTGTTGTGTAATGGGGGTTTGTTTGTGATGGTGTGATTGTGGTGTTGATGGTGGTGGTGGGTGTGTGTGTGTGCTGTGCTCTTTTGTCTCTCCTCTCAGGTGTGGTGTATGGCCTTCTCTTCTGGAGTTGATGCAAAGTATTGTGGTCAATGAAGGGGGTGGCTTTGTACTCAGCTGTGTGGGTGTGTCCAATTGGATTTTGGTTGTCAGGTGTGTTGTGGGAGTGTTTCTGTAGTTTTGTATTTTATTTTCGTTATTTATGTTTCTGTGTATGTGTGTTGTATATTTTGGGGCAGTGCTACTTTGTTTATGCAATTTAGGCATCACTGCGGTGTTTTAACATCGACCGCCATGTTTTTAATGTTCGTCCGCTGCCGTGGCCTTGCTGCTGCTTGACCGCCATTTCTCCCATTCACTGCTGGGTGCGACCGCGGCGGTCGGTGTCGGCGGTTCCGCCCGCGACACCCTCGGGGATATCGTAATTTCCCGTGCGGTGTGTCCGCTTTCCCTGCAGTGGGTTGTGCTTTTTCCGCTGCTTATCCGACCGCCGCGGTAGGTTTTTTGCCGTCTCCGCCCGCATGAGACGGCTTTTCTTGGCCCGCTACCGCCGCGGTCGGTCTTTTGTGGCGGTTGTTCCTAATGCGGCAGACGGTATTTCCGCAGTCCTGGCGGCGGTTGGTTTCCGCCTCCATGGCGGTCGGGGTGGTTTTCCACCCACTATCCTAATGGGCCCCATTGTATTAGATATAAACAGGCAAACACATCATCTGATTAAATTGGATGTTGTTGAACTAAAAGACATATTATAGAACATGCATTGAAATGCCTCAGTTTTAAATAGACTGTCACTGTGCTTACATTTCAACACTGAAAAAAGATTTCCCCCAGCTGTGTTTTTACTTCCGCTAAGCAAACAGCTGTTGTTTTTGTAGGCCACGGAGGGACAGGGATGTTGATTCAGCTAGGTTTTTGCAGTGCTAGCATGGTGTAAAATCCTGCATTTCAGACTGCTGTTTTAAAAAGTTACAAAAATCAGGTTCATTATTTTAGATACCAGGAAAACATTTAAGGTAGGTATTTCCATTCTTAAAGCCTTTTACATCAGCACATTCTTGGTTCTGATGTTAAATAATGACTGTCCTTTTAAAAAAAGTGGCGCAAAACGTTTTCATGTTTTAAGTTAGGCTTCTGTGCTTAGGCTTATGAATGAATGCGTCTAAATATGATAGGCAAAGAAAGAAGCTTGCTTTTCCTATGTGGAAGTATCAAAATGATTGGTTTTATTTAAAAAAATATATATATTAATTATGAAAACATTATTAAAAAATTAAAAAGTGCTTTTAAATGTGTTTTTTAATATTTATAAAGCTCAATACTCATACTGTGACCTCCTAGCATTAAAAATAAATTTAAGTTGTGTTGTACCGCATAATGAGGATATTTGTATAGGAAATTTCACTCTGCGTAGGCGTAAAAAACTCGTTTTTTTAAAGGTATAAATGATATTTCTGATGCACAAATCTCTGGGATTTGTAGAGAATATTCTGATAATGAATATTATCCAAATAAATTATAGCATATTCAATTTTAGGTGCCCCAAATATCAAAGTCGAAATTGGGTAGAATTCACTATTTAAACAGCATTTTTGGCATTTAGAGCAGCTTTTAAAGTGCCTTAGGCTTCATTAAATGTACACATTTAGGTATAATACGGATCACTGACATAATATCGATAACACAAATATCAAAATAGCAAAATATCGAGTAAAAAATATAGAATACCAAAATATCGAACTCCTATCTCCAAACAGGTAAGTGCAAAAATATTGAATCAAAAATATTGTTGTAAAAAATATAGATAGTCAAAATATCGAATTTTTGAAATGTCTTAAAAGTAAAAAAATATTAAATATAATTAACTTAAACATACTTAAAATAATTAACATTAAAAGTCAAAAATAATTAATTTAAGTCAAAAATAAATAAACATACAATTTAATTTTTAAATACATACATATATAAACATAATATTAATAAAAAATATACAATATGTTTACCGTAGGTTAGCGGGACAGTAAAATTTACTATTGCCACTCCAGTGAGTGCAACAGTAGGGAAAGCGTTGGATAGCGGGAGGGTAAAAATTACTATTCCGACTCCAGAGAGTGCAACAGTAGGGAAAGCGTTGGATAGCGTAAGGGTAAAAATTACTATTCCCACTCCAGAGAGCGCAACAGTAGGGAAAGTGTTGGATAGCGTAGGGGTAAAAATTACTATTCCCACTCCAGGGAGTGCAACAGTAGGGTAAGCGTTGGATAGTGTAGGGGTAAAAATTGCTATTCCCACTCCAGTGAGTGCAACAGTAGGGAAAGCGTTGGATATCGGGATGGTAAAAATTAATATTCCCACTTCAAAGAGTGCAATAGTAGGGAAAGCGTTGGATAGCGTAGGGATAAAAATTACTATTCCCACTCCAGTGAGTGCAACAGTAGAGAAAGTGTTGGATAGCGGGAGGGTAAAAATTACTATTCCCACTCCAGACAGTGCAACAGTAGGGAAAGCGTTGGATAGCGTAGAGGTAAAAATTACTATTCCCACTCCAGAGAGTGCAACAGTACAGAAAGGATTGGATAGCGTCGGGGTAAAAATGACTATTCCCACTCCAGGGAGTGCAACAGTAGGGTAAACTTTGGATAGCGTAGGGGTAAAAATTACTATTCCCACTCCAGTGAGTGCAACAGTAGGGAAAGCGTTGGATAGCATAGGGGTCAACATTATTATTCCCACTCCAGAGAGTGTAACAGTAGGGAAAGAATTGGCTAGAGGGAGGGTAAAAATTACTATTCCCACTCCAAAGAGTGCAACAGTAGGGTAAGCGTTGGATACCCTAGGGGTAAAAATTACTATTCCCACTCCAGTGAGTGCAACAGTAGGGAAAGTGTTGGATAGCGTACGGGTAAAAATTACTTTTCCCACTCCAAGGAGAGCAACAGTAGGGAAAGTAAATAATTAATGTATAATTAAAAATAAATTAAATATTAATACCAATTACAAATTAATAAACATTAATTACAATGTAATGTATTATAATAATTAATCAATTACAAATAATAAAAAAAGTAATTACTAAGAAATAATTACCTATTAATACAAATTATTTACCAATAACAATTAATTAATTAACAATTTAAAAAATAATTAACAATTAATAAAAAAAATACCAATTAATAAATAAAAAAATTTAATTAATTACAATTAAATTACTTCCCACCCAATTACCCTATAAACACACAACCCACTACAGAAAATATATTAATAACATGAACATATATATCAATTAATAAATTAATAAAAATGAATTACCAATTATATTTTAATTAATAACCATTTAAAAATTAATTAACAATTAATTCGCAATAAATACCAATAAAAAAATTAAAATATTCAATCAATTATAATTAAATTACTTCCCACCCTATTCCCCTATAAACCCACAACCCGCTACAGAAAATAAATAAATAAAATTAACATTATTATCAATGAATACATTAATAAAAATAAATGATTAATTATATTGTAATTAATTAACAATTAGCAATTAATTAACAAATAATTCAAAATAAATACCAATAAATAAATTAAAATATTTAATTAATTATAATTAAATTACTTCCCACCCTATTCCCCTATAAACCCACAACCCGCTACAGAAAATAAATAAATAAAATTAACATAATTATCAATTAATCAATTATTAAAAATTAGTTACCAATTATATTTTAATTAATTACCAATAAAAAATGTATTAACAATGAATTCAAAATAAATATCAATAAATAAATTAAAATATTTAAATAATTATATTTAAATTACTTCCCACCCTATTCCCCTATAAACCCACAACCCGCTCCAGGATTATATTACGCAAAAATTAAATACCATAAAATGAATTCATTAAAATAAATTATAAAATAAAAATACACTTTTAACACACATACTAACATAAAAAACACTTACATATTATTAAAAATCTAAATATTAACTTACCTAAATTCGATATTTTTGTTGTCTATATTCTGTCCATCGATATTTTTGTTGTCAATATTCTCTCTATTCGATATTTTGTCCATTCGATATTTTGGATTTGATATTACTGCTATTCTATTCGATATTTTTGTAGTCTATATTCTGTCCATTCCATATTTTGCCCATTCTATATTTTTAACTCAATATTTTGCCCGTCCGATTTTTTTTCTCGATATTATGACTGTATACCATATAATACAAATAGCTGACTTCTATATTGTTAGACAAGTATATATTCCACACTGCTTACAATTGAAAATATGTATAAAAAAACAGCAGAAGTTATTAAACTGACAAACAGGGGAATGGGTCAGCTTTCTGTTTTCAGGGTGACTTTGAATAGGGAAAGCTGCATGGAATACTTTGCACACAGAATAAGATAGCTGGGAAGAGTTAAAAGTCAGTTCTATATTTAGAGGCCTGGCAGGGCTCCCATAGCAAGGTCTGCGTTGCCATTTTGACCTCTGAAACGTTTTGAAAGACGACAGGGGAGAGAAGGAGAAGTTTTACTATTTTTGGCAAAAAGTAAGCACTTTATGCACTCATGTGATAGGAAACGATATAATGGTATATGTGAACTTTGATTAACAGATAAGCTTTGCCATATTTATACAGCACTAATGCTTAAAAGCTGAGGCAATGACATTTATTTGACTTTATGTGCCCTCATGTTACATTTGTTTATTTCCTAAAAGAGTTTGGGGTTTTAGTATTCATGTTTTTTTAGCCCTCTCAAAAGTGCTATCTACTTCCTATAACTTTGTTTATGCCCAGTTGCTACAAATAGGGGTTGATAGTGTTGACAGAAGTGAAACCTGTTTCAGGTTTCCTGTTGTCAAAATGGGGGAAGGATGCTGGCTCCTCTACAAATTAAGGCTAGGTAATATGTATGTTGCTCTCTCCTTTTCTCAAATTTTTTTTAGCCTGTCTAAACTGTAAGTGAAATAGCAATAAGACATTTAATTGGCTATTCTGTAATACTGTTTTAAACATTGTTAGCATTAATAAAATGAATAAGTATATATGTTATGTTACTGCCCATCCTGTTTGATTAAATTATGACAAGATCAGTAGTCTAGATTGTTGTTCCCTTATTTGACCTTTAAGGGGAGCTAGATGTGGGTAGTTTTTGTTCTAAAATTCTTAGGTGTTTTATTTATTTATTTTTATTTATTTATTTATGTCATTTCTAAAGCGCGCTGCAACCCTACGGGCATCCTGGCGCTGAAAAAGGCAACTAAAGAAACTGAACAGCAAAGGGCAAGTGAGTGGAACAGCTCTAGGGAAGTGTGATTTTGGGGAAAAGCCAAGTCTTTATCCTTTTGCGAAAAAGCAACAGTTCGTTGGTTTTCCTAATTGCCAAGGGAAGACTATTCCAGAGATGAGCTGCAGCTATGCTAAAAGCTCTGCCACCATGAGTAGCTTTCCTAATCCTAGGTACACTAAGGAGATTAGTAGATGAGGAACGGAGGGTCCGTGTGGGTTCATACCACTTGAAATTGGCCTGAAGGGGCTTAGGACCCAAACCATGCGCTGCCTTGAAGACGGTGCACAGGGATTTGGATCCTCTGGTGAACGGGCAGCCAGTGCAACTCAGCTAGAGCAAAGGAGGTGGAGGACCAATGTCCTCGAGAAAGCACCATCTTTGCAGCTGCCACCTGGATGCTCTGGAGTCTGGAAATCAGATAGGCAGGAGATTCCAGTAACAGAGCGTTGCAGTAATCCAGGCGGCTGAGGATGGTACTTCTGACCATGGCTGCTCTGGTGTGTGCTGGAAGTAAAGGCAGCAGCTTTCGAAGGCCCCGCATTAGGGCGAAACAGCTGCTCACCTGTCTGTTGATGTTGGTCTCCAGACTCAAGTTGTCATTGAGACTGACCCCCAAATTCCGCACCGTTTTTACCGGTGCCAATGGCTCACATGAGTCTAAAGGCCAAAAACCAACAGGCAGGTTTCTGGCTATTCTCCCCACTTTGCATTGCATTATCTCAGTTTTTGCTGCTGTTAAACTGTAGTGAATTTCTTTTTAGCCAGGTTGCCATTTTCATTATGCAGGTGTGGAAGGTCTCAAGAGATTCTGCATGGGCACCATCCAGGGAAATCATCAGCTGCGTGTCATCCGCATAGTTGATCACGCTAATGCCGTGAGCCTTGATGATGGCCATCAGGGGCTGCATATAAACATTAAAAAGGATCGGGCTAATCGCAGACCCCTGAGGGACCCCATGTGGGACCATAGCGAACTCAGACTGATACGGGGGCAATGCCACTGCCTGCCATCTATCTGACAGGTAAGAGCGGAGCCAATCAAGTGCCGTACCCTCTACTCCAAAGGTTTTCAACCTAGTCAGCAGGATGTCGTGGCTCACCGTATTGAATGCGGCGGACAGGTCAAGCAGAATCAGAATTGCTGATTCTCCCCTGTCCGCCCTCATTCTTAGGTCATCCAGTACCATCAGTAATGCTGACTCGGTTCCATGGGCTGGTCTGAAACCGAATTGCTCCTCTTCAAGGATGTTATTTGTTTCCAGGAAGAGGGACAAAGACCTACTGACCAGCCGTTCCATGATCTTAACTGGGTACGGCAGAAGGGAGATAGGTCGGTAGTTCTTATGGCAATTGGGGTCCAGATTAGATTTCTTTAGCAAGGGTGTGACAACTGCCTGTTTCCACTCCCTCAGCACAATGCCTGTGCCCAGGGATTGGACACATAGCTGGTGGAGTACAGGAAAGAATTCAGCCCCAAATTCTTTAACTATTTTATGGGGTAGAGGATCCAATGGGGATCCAGATGTTACATTGAGGGCTAATTGCGTGAACTCTTGCTCTGCGGGGGTAACAAATGTATCCAGGATAGCCCCTGGTACTAGATGTTCATCCATTTCTTCATTCTTCTTTCCATTCTCCATGCTGCCTTGGTGCTGCACTATGGAGGGGGGGCATCCTCCATACTTTCTATGAGTTTGGAAATTTTTTCCTGAAAGAAGGAAGCCAAACCATCACATAATTTCTGTGAAGGCTTGATATTGCTGTTGGTGCAAGCAGGATGGGACAGATCTTTCACAATTTTAAAGATATCGCGTGATTTGTTAGAGCTTTTTAGGATAAAGGCAGCAAAGTATTCTGCTTTGGCTGTGGCAATCTCTTTCTTATATTGGGTTATTGTCAGCCTCCAAAGTAGTCTATTCTGTTCTTCATAGCCTCTTCTCCATTGTCTTTCTGCCCTTTTACAGACATTTTTCAGATCTTTCAATGTTTCTGTGTACCAGGGCGCGGAGGGGTTACCTCTTTTCCTGATTACTTTCAGCGGAGCTATGTAATTAAGTTTCTTGGTTACATGGTCACAAAGTAAGCGATAATTCGTGGCAATGTCATTTTCTGGTTTAAAGATGGTCTGCATCTGAAAGAGATCAGTCTCCTTTTCTCCTTTCCTCTTTAGTAATCCTTTCCAGTCTCGGCTGATAAAAGTTCTAACCTGTGTATTCACTGGACCTATATTGCCCAGGGTGTGGATATCAAACATTATGAGATGGTGGTCTGACCATCCCACTGGTTGGATTTTTCCCATGGCTATAAGATCTTCTTCAGCGAAGACTAGATCTAGGATGTTTCCTTCCCTGTGAGTGGGAGTAGTTACCCATTGTTTTAGTCCTAAATTAGCGCAGGATTGTATGATGTTGTAATAGGCTGTATCTAAAGTGCCATTAGTCCATAGGTTGAAATCCCCCAGTACTAGTACTCTGCTATGGGTGAGTGTCAGGTTGTTAATGACTGTAATTAGTTCCTGTTGTTGCATAGCATTGATGAACCCTGGTGGCGTATAACAGATTAGGCCAGTGAGACAGTGACCTGAGTCGAGTTTGATTGATATCCCAGACAGTTCTGCGCAGGAGGTTTTGTCTATGTCCAAAAAGGCAATGTTCAATTCCTCCCTGAAGATGATTCCCGTTCCTCCCCCTCGTTCCTTAGGCCTTGGGTTATGGAGAATCTTGTACCCTTCTGGGCATGCCGGGCCGAGTTCAAGCTCTAGACCAGCCACCGTCCAAGTTTCTGTTAAGAACAGGATATCCAGATTACTGGATTCGATCAGGAGCTGTATCTCGGTGGCATGTTTTGGAAGAGACCTAACATTTAGTAACCCACTTCTCAGCTCTTCTCTAGATCTGCGCCCTAATACTGGATGTAATGTCTCGCCAGATGGAGTATGGCTGTTAGCAGAGTCTTGGTCTACTTTTGTTGCTAGACCAATTGGGAGTGGATTTATATACGGCAGATAGGTTAGACAATTTGGACAGGGATTGTTAACCTTAGATTTCATGTAAGGTGCTAGTCGTGGGCAGATTGCCTTACCTGCCAAAGGGTCAATCGTTATAAGTGTGTCCCTGCTGTATCTATGAACCGCCTTGTCTGGAGTAAATTGGCCAGGGGGGGTAGCCCTGAGCCCGGGCCGAGCGCGAACGGGCGCAGACGGGCGTTCCTTTGGCGCGCCTTCGGCGCGCCGCCGTCGCGCCCGCTGTGCCCGCCCGCTGCGCGAACGTGGCATGTTGTGCTTTTAAGGCAGCCGGAGGTTGGCGAAGACTAGAGCGCTACCCCCAAAATGGCCGCCCAAACTCGGGCCACAGGAAGTGAGGGTGCACTGGTATTACGCCTGCCTGGAACTCCCTCCACACAAACAGCACGGGCTGCGGTGGACCGGGGAGGGGCGGCGCCGAATACCGAGAAGAAATGAAGGTGAGTAGATTCGGGCAGAGCGTAAAAATACAAGTATAGAAAACAAAATCGCTTTTCACATCAGCGTTTCAACATAAAATCAATAACAGTGGTTAAAATTCATCTTTGTAAGCAGTGTACATCGGAGTTCTAAAAAATGCTTCTAATTCAAGCATTGATGCGCCTATCGGCGCACGATCAGTTAAAGTATTTCCAAACACGCAAACACTCACTTACAATGCTGCTCGTATTTCAGCAGCAGCTTTCTGAAGCGGCAATGCTCAAGCTATTCTTTTAAGGCAGCCGGAGGTTGCCGAAGACTAGAGCGCTACCCCCAAAATGGCCGCCCAAACTCGGGCCACAGGATGTGAGGGTGCACTGGTATTACGCCTGCCTGGAACTCCCTCCACACAAACAGCACAGGCTGCGGTGGACCGGGGAGGGGCGGCGCCGAATACCGAGAAGAAATGAAGGTGAGTAGATTCGGGCAGAGCGTAAAAATACAAGTATAGAAAACAAAATCGCTTTTCACATCAGCGTTTCAACATAAAATCAGGAACAGTGGTTAAAATTCATCTTTGTAAGCGGTGTACATCGGAGTTCTAAAAATGCTTCTAATTCAAGCATTGATGCGCCTATCGGCGCACGATCAGTTAAAGTATTTCCAAACATGCAAACACTCACTTACAATGCTGCTCGTATTTCAGCAGCAGCTTTCTGATAACACCATTATTGTATGTTATTCCATTCTACATAGTTTTGCAAGGGCATTGCTAGTTTTGTATTAGCTAGTCTGTATAAATAAACTGACAGTCCTTATTAAAGCTGATGTTGCATAGTTTGGATCATGAAAAGTAGAACGCAGGGAAGATGCCCATGTGATCCTTAGCAACAAATGTTTTGAAGGAAATGTTGTTTTATAGATTTTCCTGCTGCTCCTATAACATGAGAGCATGGTCCTAAGCGTACAATGTAGGTATGTAGGTGTCTTTATTAAGAAGAAGAATTTTAAAAGTATCTGCAGTCCTGTACAAGTAATGTCAAATTTATTAGGAAAAGTGTAGAACATTTCCTTTTTTGAGGGTTTTCAGATTAGTACAAAGGAATACACCAATGTAAGGATTTAGGCTATGTCTGTGTTGTTTTTCCTCTTTTCCTCTGAGTTTAGTAAATTAATACAGACTTCCTTCACTGCTTGGGATTGGGTGATGTATTACTTGTCTGTTCACCAAACAGTTCCTTTTATACTTGCCAATAGGTCCAGGCTATAGATAGATGGAAGTGGTTCTTGGGTGCCTTGCTAATATATGGGGCGTCCCAAGACAAGGAAGTATTTTGACACTATCTTCTCTGTTGATAGACGGTTTCTGTGCCTTGTCTAAAGGCCTTTTGTTCTGTCCACCAATAGATAGTTGCTGCTTTACAACCATTGCCAGAAGGGCCTGGACATCAGATTCAGCCTGGGGAGTCAGCGTCAGCACCAGTCCATCTTGAAGCCAAAGTGAAGGTAACCAGCACAGGCATTGCTACCAACTAGGATCTCAGTGAAAGCGGAAGTGCTGGGAAGTTAAGTGTGTACCACTGCCACTGTCTTGGGCGAAAGACGAGGTCACAAATCAGAAAGGAGAAATCGTGGAAGTCTTTTTTGATGCCCAGCTGAGAGTCACAGACCAACCAGAATGGCAAGGAGGCTTTGCTTGAGATGACCCCTTTTGAAACAAGGGTTGCTTCAGAGATCCTAGAATCAGGCCTCTGAATTCTGGTCCCAAAGTGAATGCAAGTTTGCTCCTTTGTTTGTTGGTCAATAGATACCTGATAACACTGGATTCAAATGTGTGGCTCCGACGAATGAGCAGTGCGCCAGCAGAGCAATACAGGAGTTAGGGAAGGACTTGAGATTAGGGTACAGGTGCTATGTCTCTTGTGCCTGTTAGATTGAAGTGAAGAAAACTGGTGCACTGCCTGAGACACTGGACAGGATCGCTGGAAGCATTTGCCTGGTGGGTGACTGCCCTATCCTGAAAGAAGAGACTTTTTTCCCCTTGAAACTGGGTTGGGATTCTTGAGTTAAGTAAGTAAGTAATTCTTTATTGCTCAGTTAATTAAAACCATTGCAATTAGCAAACTTACATGTAAATGAACTTAAAATGTGAGTTTGTCTAATAAGACGTTTCGGTTAAAATTTACTTTAAAATATTCAAAGCATTTCATGAAGCTAAAAAAATACAGATTGCGTGTCGTTAGGCTTTCCATTATCTGATGCTAAGGGGCCGATTCCGATCCGGTAAAATTCTCATTCGTACGATTCGTTTACGGAGCTGTCTCCATACGACTCGTACACACACCGTACGACTCGACGAGTACGATTCGGACCGGGGTATCAGGACGCGATTTGTACGGTCCACGTCAGGTAAGGGCGATTCGTACGGAAAAGCGCACATTCACATACAAACCGTACGGTGCGTACCCCCCATGATTGCAGGGGTACGCACCGTGTCGCTGCGATCATGGTGGGTACGCACTGTACACCCAGCGGGCATGGGGTACACACCGCACACCCAGCGTACATGGGGTACGGTGCGTACACCCCAAGATCGCGGGGTATGGTGCATACACCTCATGATTGCAGGGGTACGGTGCGTACCCCTGCGATCATGGGGGGTACACACCGTACCCGGGGGGCGGGGGCCATTCCGTACCTGTTACGGGGAGAACTCTGCTTTTACAGCTGTTTTCAGCTCACATAGAAAATGGGTCGTACGGTGCGTACCCTACACGAATCGTACTTGCCGGTTCGGAAAAAGCAGCCGCGACCTGTACAGATGTCGTGTACAGCGGGTTCTGAGGGAGATTCATACCGGGATTTGATTTGTACGGTCCCTGTACGATTCGTACGGAGTACGGCTCCTGGTACGAATCGTACTTCGTCGTACGTACGGGGGACGTTGCAGGGTACGATTCGTACGGGAAAAACACTCCGAACGGCAATTCGGAGCACTTTATACTGGATCGGTATCGAACCCTAACTCTTTATGTGGATCAAAAAGAAACTATATTCTAATCTGTTCGGCAATGGGATCTTGGAGCAGTTTTGAACAGTACCCTCAAGTTGACGTGATCAAAATGAGAAACAAGCCCATCGGCTACCTGCAGCTTCTACAATTTCTTAAGATTTAAAAGGAGGAATTTGGAGCTTCGATTTTGTGGTAGGAACGTACAGGGAAGGCAGCCAAAATTAAGTGTTGTGTGGGCTAGTTTCTTCCAAACTCTCCCTTCTGGCAATCTGCTTCTTTTCCGCTTTTTCCAGGAATTTGACCAGATGACTTGCTAATTGGATGTTTTTGCCGTCAAAGCATGCTTTGACTGCCTGCCGGCATGTCCTTATTCCCATTTTCTTTAGAGTTGTTTTTAGATGTTGTCTGCACTCCTTATCCAGGCCGTTACAAATGCATATTAAGTGAAGGATATCCTCTTTTGTATCCCCACATAATCAGCAGCTTGTTGTCTTTTGTGGCCTTTTCCACGGGGGAAGATGGTTTTGTGATGGAAGGATGCCCAGCCTTAGTGGTATTAATATCTCCTTTGAGGACCGTGTGTAACCGACTCCTAAGTAGCTTTGGCAAGAGCTACTGGTATAGTTTTGAATGACAGTCCAACCTTGTGCCCTTTTAGCTAGTGTTGCTTTGTCCTCTGTTAGCGGCATAATCTTTATATATTTGTTTGCTAGTTGTTTGAACGTATTATGTGAGTCAGTGCTCTTCCAAGCATCTTGTAGGACCAAAGAATCTATTGAATGCTTTAAGTAAGTTGCAGCGGCACACGTATTTCTCCTTTCTAGCTCGTTCCAGAGATGGTAATCCAAGCTTCAGGAATCGGCTCCCCGTATTTTGTGTCATCTTTTGGCATAGGCGCCCATTCTTTCTATTTTTTGGTTCCTCAGGCCGAATTCAAGTCTTATTTGTGCTTGAGAGGTGTATTTACAGTCCCATGCTCTCCATACCACTGGAGTCAAGCAATCCTGGCGGAAGACGGCTGATAGCCAGAAACCGGTCCTAGGATGCTTGATTCCGGTCTAGGAAAGACATGGCTTGGAAGTTCGGGCTGGACTGTTCCCATGAGGCACAGGGTCAAGGCTGATTTGCATATGGCCATGTCTGAACTGGGGTGGTGTGGAGTGCAAAAAAACGATGGATTTAGGCCCAGATCTCTGTACTACATTGAATGTATGACATTGTTCTGCATTGGGTCCATCAACTGTTGTTTTTGCATTTGCCACCCCGAGTGGGATGGGTATGGTCAGACGTGGGTCTCATGCTCTCCACACCACTGGAGTCAAGCTATCCTGGCTGAAGATGGCTGATAGCCAGAAACCGGTCCTAGGATGCTTGATTCTGGTCCTGGAAAGACATGGCTTGGCAGTTCGGGCTGGACTGTTCCCATGAGGCACAGGGTCAAGGCTGATTTGCATATGGCCATGTCTGAACTTGGGTGGTGTGGAGTGCAAAAAAAACATGGATTTAGGCCCAGATCTCTGTATTGGGGTGAATGTATGACATTGTTCTGCATTCGGTCCATCAACTTGTTTTTGCATTTGTCACCCCGAGTGGAATGGGTATGCTCAGACGTGAGTCCCATGCTCTCCACACCACTGGAGTCAAGCTATCCTGGCTGAAGACGGCTGATAGCCAGAAACCGGTCCTAGGGTGCTTGATTCGGTCCAGGAAAGACATGGCTTGGCAGTTCAGGCTGGACTGTTCCCATGAGGCACAGGGTCAAGGCTGATTTGCATATGGCCATGTCTGAACTGAGGTGGTGTGGAGTGCAAAAAAAGATGGATTTAGGCCCAGATCTCTGTACTGGGGTGAATGTATGACATTGATCTGCATTCAGTCCATCAACTGTTGTTTTTGCATTTGTCACCCCGAGTGGGATGGGTATGCTCAGACGTGAGTCCCATGCTCTCCACACCATTGGAGTCAAGCTATCCTGGCGGAACACGGCTGATAGCCAGAAACGGGTCCTAGGATGCTTGATTCCGGTCCAGGAAAGACATGGCTTGGCAGTTCGGGCTGGACTGTTCCCATGAGGCACAGGGTCAAGGCTGATTTGCATATGGCCATGTCTGAACTGGGGTGGTGTGGAGTGCAAAAAAACGATGGATTTAGTTCCAGATCTCTGTACTGGGGTGAACGTATGACATTGTTCTGCATCCGGTCCATCAACTGTTGTTTTTGCATTTGTCACCCCGAGTGGGATGGGTATGCTCAGACGTGAGTCCCATGCTCTCCACACCACTGGAGTCAAGCTATCCTGGCTGAAGATGGCTGACAGCCAGAAACTGGTCCTAGGATGCTTGATTCCGGTCCAGGAAAGACATGGCTTGGCAGTTTGGGCTTGACTGTTCCCATGAGGCACAGGGTCAAGGCTGATTTGCATATGGCCATGTCTGAACTGGGGTGGTGTGGAGTGCAAAAAACGATTGATTCAGGCCCAGATCTCTGTACTGGGGTGAATGTATGACATTGTTCTGCATTCGATCCATCAACTGTTGTTTTTGCATTTGTCGCCCGAGTGGGATGGGTATGCTCAGACGTGAGTCCCATGCTCTCCACACCACTGAAGTCAAGGTATCCTGGCTAAAGATGGCTGATAGCCAGAAACCGGTCCTAGGATGCTTGATTCCGGTCCAGGAAAGACATGGCTTGGCAGTTCGGGCTTGACTGTTCCCATGAGGCACAGGGTCAAGGCTGATTTGCTTATGGCCGTGTCTGAACTGAGGTGGTGTGGAGTGCAAACAAACTATGGATTTAGGCCCATATCTCTGTACTGGGGTGAATGTATGGCATTGTTCTGCATTCGGTCCATCAACTGTTGTTTTTGCAGTTGTCACCCCGAGTGGGATGGGTATGCTCAGACGTGAGTCCCATGCTCTCCACACCACTGGAGTCAAGCTATCCTGGCTGAAGAAGGCTGATAGCCAGAAACCGGTCCTAGGATGCTTGATTCCAGTCCAGGAAAGACATGGCTTGGCAGTTCGGGCTGGACTGTTCCCATGAGACACAGGGTCAAGGCTGATTTGCATATGACCATGTATGAACTGGGGTGGTGTGGAGTGAAAAAATACAATGGATTTAGGCCCAGATCTCTGTACTGGGGTGAATGTATGACATTGTTCTGCATTCGGTCCATCAACTGTTGTTTTTGCTTTTGTCTCCCCGAGTGGGATGGGTATGCTCAGACGGGAGTCCCATGCTCCCCACGCCACTGGAGTCAAACTATCCTGGCTGAAGACGGCTGATAGCCAGAAACCGGTCCTAGGATGCTTGATTCCGGTCCAGGAAAGACATGGCTTGGGAGGTCGGGCTGGACTGTTCCCATGAGGCACAGGGTCAAGGCAGATTTGCATATGGCCATGTCTGAACTGGGGTGGTGTGGAGTGCAAAAGAACAATGGATTTAGGCCCAGATCTCTGTACTGGGGTGAATGTATGACATTGTTCTGCATTCGGTCCATCAACTGTTGTTTTTGCATTTGTCACCCAAAGTGGGATGGGTATGCTCAGACGTGAGTCCCATGCTCTCCACACCACTGGAGTCAAGCTATCCTGGCTGAAGATGGCTGATAGCCAGAAACCGGTCCTAGGATGCTTGATTCTGGTCCAGGAAAGACATGGCTTGGCAGTTCGGGCTGGACTGTTCCCATGAGGCACACGGTCCAGGCTGATTTGCATATGGCCATGTCTGAACTGGGGTTGGGTAGAGTGCAAAAAAACGATGGATTTAGGCCCAGATCTCTGTACTGGGGTGAATGTATGACATTGTTCTGCATTCGGTCCATCAACTGTTGTTTTTGCATTTGAGAGGTGTATTTAGGCAAATTGAATAACATTCGCATTGCCCTGGCTGTTGCAGTGTTCAATATCTGTGCATACCTCCCTCAGAAGCATTCGCTTCCGTAGGTGATGGCCCTGTTAATTTTGCCTGAATTATTTGTAGAAGTGGAGTGAAACTGCTGCCGGATACTTTCTTTTTAAGATTTCTCGAAAGCAACCGCTATTGTGATTCCTCTCCTTGATATTGCTTCCTTCTTAAGTAGGAATGTCCCTTTTCTGTTAACAATTACACCCAAATATTTGTATTCATCCACGGATTCCAATGTTAATCTTCCCTTTTGCCAGAGAAACTTGGGTGTGGACGTCTTTACATTTATTCTCATGGCTTTTGTTTTTGAGAGATTTAAGCGTAGGCCATTTGTGGCCACGTAGGTGTATGTTGTGTTGATCAGGTGTTGTAACCCTATCGGCGTGCCGCTGATAAGCACGATGTCATCAGCGTACATCAAGTTTGAAACAAGTAGTCCTCCTAGATTTGGGGCGTGAGGATTGCATTTGTCTAGCATTGGAGAGAGATCCGACATAAAGATGTTAAAAAGGGTCGGAGCTAGCACGCATCCTTGTTTGAGGCCGTTGGTCGTCTGTATTTTCCTTGACAGGCAGTCCCCTGAGCCCAACTTAGTTTGTACCCACGTGTCCGTGTGTAATAGCATCAGTTGTGATAGTAAAGTTGATTGTATGTTCCTGTTCGCCAGCTTCTCCCATAGTAATTTTCTGTTGATGTTGTCAAATGCTTACGTGAAATCAATAAAGCATACGTAGATGGGTAAGCTGGCGAGTTTAACAGCGTCTTTTAGGAAAGTTAGAGCCAGAATGTTTGTTGTTGTTCTTGATTTTTTCCGAAAGCCTGTCTGGGTAATGGAGATCACAGCATTTTCATTCACCCATTCCGTGAGCTCCTCTAGTAAAAGGCCAGCATAGTATTTGGCCTCGTTGTCGATTAAGGCAACAAGTCTATAATTTTTTGGATAATTTTTGCTGCCTTTCACATGTATTGGAGCTATTATTGAGCCTTTCCATGAGTCAGGAATTGTTTCAGTTTCAGAAATCTGTTTGATCAATGGTGAGAGGTCTGCTGCCCAGTATTCCGGGTTTCGTTTATACAAGATAGGGGGAATTCCATTGGGGCCCAGCACCCCCTCTGTCTTTCCTTTTGCTATCCTCCTTATAATTTGTTTTTCTGTGAAAGTCATTATGGTTATCTCTGTTGGTTGAGTGCAATCGAGGATTATTATTTAGAGTTCTGATAGCATCTTAACGGTGTTCTTTGGTGTTGTGTTAAAGTGAAGCAGTAGGTATTCGGACCAGGCTTCTATTGTAATATGAGAATGAATACTGGATGTTCTTGAGTTCTGCAGGTCGTTCACTGTCTTCCAGAATCTTCCACTGGTGTGGTTTCCTTTTGCGTCATGGAGCAACTTAGCCCACAACTCGCCCTTTGCTTCCCTTTTCAAGTTCCAAATTAGTTTCTTTTTGATGGATTTTTGTTCTTGCAGTTCCTTTTGGACTTCTATGTCCGGACCATCTCTGTGTAGTTGCCGCAATAGTTTATTGATGTAATGCTTTAAATTTGTGTTGTGTTTTATTTTCTTGTCTTTCTCTTCCATGTTATGAGAACTCTTTATGGAGTTAATTTGGTTTAGATATTCCGATATTGTGTGGTCCGTTTTTTTCCTTGTTTGGGCGGTTCCAAGGCTGCTGGTAAATAATTCCCATCGGCTTGGGTTATCTGTCCGGGACACAATGCTTTTTTCCCCACAGTTTTTTTGCTTCTTTTTCGAAGCCTTCCATGTTATACATTTTGCATTTTATTCTTTTTTGTCTGACCGAATGTGAAGATCCCACATTAGCTACTGGCAAGGTAACCGCCGCCCCATAGGTGTTTAGAGTGATCTCTTGCGGTAAGTGGTCACTTACTGCGGTTGTTCCTATTCGGAAATCTAACATTTTGCCAAACAGTTGTAGTGATGAGAATGTAAAGTCTATAGTGGAGCTTGCAGTTGCGTTGTGAAAAGTGGCTGCCGATGGACTGTCGTTTGTGAAGCGACCGTTTAGAGCTACAAGGTTAAGATGTTCTAAGTCTTTTAGACTGTCTCTTGCCAGTTTATTTTGTTTTCCCCATTTGCTTACCACCTGTTGTGGGATGCCCCATGCACAAAAATGTTCTTCCAGGATTAAGTCCATTGTCTGGGTCCCGCCTAAGTACATATTAAAGTCCCCTGTTTCTAAGAGATTGGATGTTGTCTCCTCTGACAATATTTTTGTTACTTCTGCAGTCAGTAGTTACTTCCTGGCTTTTTTCTCTTGGGGGTGGACATATACGTTTAGCGGTGTTAGCTTTTGGTTTTGATCTTTTCCCCCTAGTTCCAGCTCTACTGTTTCTATGCTGTTGTTACCTGACTGTGTGGCGTCTTTATGTTTTATTTCTTTCATTGATGCTCTTTATTGAGGTGTATATTGTTTGGCCTCCTTTTAAGTGGCCACATTTGGCATTTCTTGTGGCTGGTATATGATATGCTTTGCAGCCCTGTATTCGGTACGGCTGATCTGACCAGGTCTTTTGCAGGGCGATTATGTCAAATTTCGGGAAATGAAGTAGAAGCTGAGTGTCATCCGCCTAGTTTCCTAAGCCGTTTATGTTCCAGGAACAAATTCTTAATTGGTGATTTTTTAGAGGTTTTTGTTGTTTATTTTGTCATGCCTTCAAGGGCCTTGTGTTAATGGTCCTTGCTACCCAATGTCAGTCATTCTTTCTTGGTGGTCCTTGGGCTTGCCGTGAGCTCATTAAGTATGATTCTGTCTGTGAAACTTATATACTTCTTGCCCCTTTCAGGACACTTATCATTTTATTTGGGTTTTGTTTGTTTTGGGAGGTGCAATCAAATCTCTCTTTTTGTGCTTGAGATAATGTTTCTGGATATCCTGTTTTTTCCTGTCTTTTTAGGCGGATCCCTCATGCTTTAAAGCGTAGTGTAAACTCCATGATTCTTTCAGTTATCTCCTGCGTGGCCCTTCTGGTCTGACAGGTAATTTTGGTGTACAAACTCCGCTGATTCTAGATCGTTTGTTTTTATATCCTCCAGGTTGCTGATAGTGGACAGTAAGTGTAATATGTTACCTCGGTTGAGGATGTCCCCTCTGCCTCTTGACCTGTTCTCTGGGATAAGTAGGATTGTTTCCGCTTATGGTCCCATTGTATATGTTCTTCCGTGGTGTGTTTAACAAGTGTCCGATCTGCTCTTTTTATGAATGGTTGCTCTTCAGCTCGCTCTTCTGTTTCCTCCTTCTTTTCTACAAGCATTGGGCCCTGTGCCGCCGAGGCTCCCTTAGTGTCTGTTGGTGACGCTACCAACATTGCTGTGGTGTTTGCCCTCTATGTTACATTTTTGGGCTTACTTTTTTCTTGACTGATTTCTGTTTGGCGCTTTTTGTTCGAGTTTCTGCATATCTGATCAGAGTTCTGATTTAGTGTGGTTTTTTTGGTCTCCTTGCCCGGGGCGGTTGTTGTGGTCACTATTTCCCTGACTATTTCTGCTTCATCTTCTTTTTCCGGAGTCGAGTTGATCACTTTAAAAAAAGCTTTTTATATTACTGGTCTTTTTTCTCCCTTTCCTTTTTTGTTTTCGACCTTGTTTGTTTTTTTCCCTGAGTTTTTCTGGGCTTTCCTTCCCCGCACTCTTGTCTTGAGAGCTGTCATGGTTAATGATTTCTGGAGCCTTCACCTTTTGCCCCTGCGTGTAGTTGAGCTGTGTGTTCTTTTGTTTTAAGCAAACCTTTCTTTCTGAATCTGCAGGCATTTGTGCGACTCTCCCTGCCACATCAGCATAGGTTTCATCTTTGTTTTTCTCCGAGGTATTCTGGCTTTTTGGCCCAACAATACTTGAGGTTTGGGCCTTCTGGCCGTGCTGGATTTCGGGATTTAGTGTGTTATGTGTGCTCCATGTCTCTTTTTTATCCCGCCCTGTGCCGTATTTCTCTTTGGAGGACGTAAGCTGTTTACTTGGCTGGCTGTAATTTGGATTTGTTGGTGTGTTAGCCATGTCCAGGTTTCCTCCGTTTATTGGATTGCCGGTTGTCTTTTTTGCTTCGTTCGGGATGCTCCCCAATAGTTGTGAAATCGATGAGAAATTATCCAGTATTGTGTAGCAGGCGAAACTTGGCAGCGCTAATTTTGTTTCCGCTTGTACCCTTTTGATCATGACGTTCATGTCTGCAAGCTTGTTGTCAATATTGGCTACATGTATTGCAAGAAAATTTAGGGGAGATAGCTGGATATCCATTTTGTCCAAATGATATTGCATGGCCTTTATTGATAACTGTAATGTATTTAGCAAGGATGACCATAATATTTCCGGTCCCTTTGAAGGCTCTTCTGTGATTGGGGTTATAACAGGAACTTGCTGACTGTCTTCCTCCTTTGGAATGACTGGGGAGTAAGATGCTACTAGCCTCTCCCACTCCTCTGCTGTGAGCTGGCCGGTGTTCTCTAGTTTAAAGATGTCCGTTTGGTCACCCTCTGTTTTTTCTGTCTCTTCTGGTTCTTCTTTATACTCATTTTTTGTTGATTTTCCTAGCTCTATCCCGACACCCTCCTGTAAGTGGTCTGGTTGTGATAGCTGAACATAGGCTTGGTTTATGGAAATGTCTGTTGCTGGATCGCTGGTATGAGCCCCTGCATTTGCTCTTAATTGCAGCTCTATTTTGAAGTCCTTGTTTCTTGGCTGCCTTGAGGATTGTATCTCTGATTTTCTGGGTGCGAGTAGTTTTCCGTTGTTGGTGAGCTCTTGGTTATTTTGCTCCGCCTCTATAACTGTTGTTAATGGTTGTGAAGTTGGCAGGATTGCTATCCTTGGCTCCAGGGGATAGCCCCTTTCCCCCACGATGCTGTTGTGTACATTATGGTTTTTGCTGTAGCCACCTTTGCCTGAGCCAGCCAAATCAGCTTGGGTTGGACTTTCCTTGTGTGTGTGTGTTCCCACTTCACCCTCAGCCTTACCCTCCATCCTTCTTTCGAGTTCTTGATCTTCCTCCCGGATGGCCCCGGTGTCTCTATCAATCCTCATTGTTGCTTGTGTTATATTTTCACTTTTTTCACCTCCTGAAGTGGTGGCAGTTATTTGAGTAATCCCCTCAAGTACCAGAGGGGAGGGGAGGCCCTTGAGATCGCTTATTGTAGTGCTTAAGAACGACCCAGGATCTTAAAAAAATTCGAAGATTGTATACATTTTTGGTTGGTGTCCCTTGGGTGCTAGTTTCCTCAGAGTTTCTGTCACGTCCTCCTCGTGCGTCTGGTTTTCTGGTGGTGATGGCTCCTGTCCCAGCAAGTATTTTGCTTCACCTGGTGGCTTTGACTTGCTGTTGTTGCGCCTTCTTGTCGGAACATTGTTTGTCGCTTTCCTGACTTTGCCAGACCTCATCGCGCTCTCAGAGGTTTGCTGGGGTTACAGTTGTGGTTAATGCCCCTCAGGTGATTGATTCTAGTTTGTCTGCTTGATCGCTCTCCTGCTCAGCTGGTTGGTTGCTTAGTGGTATTTTAGTTGATTCGCTATCTGGGGTAATGTTTTTTACTTGTGTTTTCCTTATTTCCTGGTGGTTTCCCAGTATTTCTGCTTGGTTTGTCTCTCTGTGTTTCTCTGTGGTTCTGTGTTTGCTGTTATGCCCACTGTAATGTTCACCCCCTTAGGCAGCTTGTTGGGCTTATTGGGCTTTTCTCAGGTCCTTCTTTGGTACTCGCTTGATGTTGGTTGGTAGTGTGGTGGTGGTGTTGTGGAGCGTAAAAAGAGAGGCCTGGTTTTACCCCGCTTTAACCTTTTTCCTCCTGACAAAGCCCTCACTCTAGATCAGGATCTGTCTCTGCTACTGCCCCTGCCCCCTGCCCCCTGCCCCTGCCTCCTACCTCCACTGCAGCCTGCGTCAACTGCCTACTCCAACCGCTCTATTGTTATGACGCGGAGGGTTGTGGTACTTATTTTACTACAGATAGTTTTCTGGCACTGGAGAATGCACCATTCGTATGGCTGCACTGAGCCTCGTAGAAAATCTGATAAATCCTACTTAGATTAAGCCCAGCTTGTCCTGCTCTCCTGAGTGTTTGAGTCAGTCAGAAATGAAAAATAAACAACTGAGCTGGAGCGCTACCTAGCGTGGATGCAACCTCACTCAGGAGGATTTCAGGAAAGAAAAATGAAAATTCAAATCTGCCTTGCTCTCCTGAGCGTGTAGTCAGATCCACGGAACGAGCAAAAGCGTGGTTCAATTGGCACTAATGTGCTCCTTCAGGCTGCTCGTATGCTCAAAGTAGCTCTGGTATTTGCAGTGTTGCTCTGGTTCAAAGTGTGTCCTAATGTTCTGCGTAATGAACGCGAAAGTGAATTTCTTTAAGGGCTTACCTATATGCGGCCATTCGTCATTCCAGCTGCTCACCGTGTTCCGTTCTCTCAGTTATAGCTACAGCAGCAGCGGAGGTGCTCCCTGTACCCAGTCAGCACAGCAGTGCCTCTTGAGGGGGATCGGGTGGGCCAGGTCGGGTCCCGACCAGTCTGCTACCACCAGTTGCAGCCTTTTCTATGCGCAAAGCGCAGCCGGCTATGGTAGCGGCTGGCCACTGCCTCTCGCAGCTCACTCGCCCCCTCTGCACTCCTTGCTGTTGTCTTTTGACCTTGCTGCAGGTTACAGGCTCGTGTCCTCCGTGTCCTCCGAGTCCGTTTACTCGGCGGTATGCTGTATGTGGTATGCTGGAAATGCTTGCTGGAAGTGCTTGCTGTATGGCAATGGCATGGGGGTTTGCGGATCTGAGGTAATCCACTCAGCTTCTGCCGCCTCCGCATTCACTGCATTCTCCGCGTTCACTGTGTTGGAATGTGGTATGCAGGTTGTGGTTTTTGCAGATCGTGGAGCTCCTGGCCTCCCGCCTCCCGGCTGAACTGCCTCGCCGCCTCTGCCCTGCTGCCTGCTCTCTCACACCCGGTCACCTGTCAGTAATGTCCCCACGGAGAGATTACCTAAGCTCTTCACTTGCTGTAGTTAGGGTAGATTCGGTCCCATGTCCTTCTCTAAATTCATTCTGAGAATGGTCCAACAAATTGTTTGAAGAGATAAAAGTGGAGATTTGGGTATTAAGAAGTTTCTCCAGGACCTTTGAACAAAACGGAATTCTGGAAATTGGTCGATAATTGTTGGCATCATCGGGGTTCAGGTGGGTTTTTTTTTAGCAGGGGAAGCACGGATGCATTTTCCCATGCCGTTGGAAACTTTCTACAGTGTATAATTACAGCTTCTGTGCCAATTTCTTCTTTGGTGGTTTAAAAGGACCAAGTATCAGTGAGACCCCTGAGAAGGTTTGTTGTTTTTTTCAGTCATATGCCATGAGTCAGAAGTTCTATCCCTAATTCCAATTTCCTCTATTACCTGACTGAACGGTACCAGCATAACATCCTTAAATATTTTATAAAATTCTAGGGGAATGTTATCGTCTCCTGCTGCCTTCCCTTATGGTAAAGCACCCATTACTAGTTCTATCTCATGGGTTGAAATACCTTATTCGAAAGAATCGTATGCCTCACTCCCCATCTTTCTTAAAGAGTTATTCTGGCTATACCTACAGATATCCTCATGCGTTGGCTGTATTGTTGGAGTATATAATGTTTTATAATAAAGAGCAAACTGTTCTAATATCTGTTGTGGTTGCTCATATATTTTGTCATCTAGCCCCTTTATTGCTTTTATATGAGCCTTAGCCCGGTCATCTGCCACCTTGAATGCAAGTACATTACCTATTCTCTCCTCAAATTCGTACTGTGACAGGCAATATTTATTATATCTTGCCACACTTTTCTCTCTAAATATATTCTTCAGGGCAGAACGTAAATCAATTAACATAAAACCCAGTTGTTCCATATCCTCCTTGCCTTTCCTCACGCTGATTACATCACAGGACTTTTTAGAGGACATAAGGGTGTCCTTAGAGGACATGGATAACCAGGCCTGGATTCAGGAGGACCCTGAACACCGAATGGAGAAAAGGGACTTATTATTTCACAACTACACCTTGCACTTACCGAACACCCTCTTGCAACTACGAGTGCTGGCATGGGCTCACGATTCGACTGTAGGAGGACACATGGGGATATATAAGACCATCTCCTGCATCGAACACTCCCTGTGGTGGCCTACGTTAAGGAAAGACTATATGCGTATTGCTGCATGTATTATCATAAGTGTATGAATGACTACGTATTCTGTTGTGTGGGTTTGAGTGATATTTCCCTTACTACCCTTCATGCCTCTCTCTCTTCTTGTGTATGCAGCAGTCTTATGAGGAGTGATTATTGAAGACGTCCAGAGCCCTAGACTAGACATAGGGAGACAAAGAACACAACCCGGCAACAGTGTTTGTTATTTTATCCACTTCCCTTTTCCCAGGAGTGCTTCCTTGCATAGCGTTGTTCATTACTCTGTGGGAGGTTGCACCAAGGGGAGTACGGGGGCTCCTCAACAAGCTGTCGTCCCCGCTGTCCAATATCAAAGGTTAGTTGCCTTACTTTCTTGCGCTACTGACACATCATTTTCCTTGTGGCGGTTCAGGCACCCTTTTAAATTACATTCTGCTCCAAAACCCACCAAATAGGCGCCAAACTCACAGCGTATGCTCCTGTGACATGAGGGTAGGACTCAGGGAATATCCGCAGCTCAAAAAAGTATGCTGCACTCATGAGGTATGTACGTTGCTGCTTTATTCTGAACGAACTTGTTTCAGCAATAATGCCTTTTTCACTGCTCTTGTCATTTAAAATGCATCAATGTCCTTCCTATTGGTGGTTTCAACTTCATAGACAGCCGTAAAGGACTACTCATTCTCACTTGGAACATCAGGTATGATGATCGCCATGATGGTATGATGTTGTTTCATAACATTCCAAATGGCAGCCTGAGTATGCCTCCTCTGTTATTCACAATTTTAAGGTAAATACCTCGTACAGAATATTTCAGGCATAACGATTATATTTCCAAGTTGTAAATAGGTTCTGTCCCACCATATAGTGCATGCACATACCTCTCGCTCGCCTGCCATATTGTGCATGCATATACCTCTCGCTAGCTTGTACCATGACTGTATGCAGCTCACTGACCCAGAGCAGTGAGGTGACGGCTACTAAGACGGCTGTTTTTGTTGTAAAAGACTTGAGATCTATGCTGTGCATTGGCTCAAAGGGAGGTTTCACGAGCTGTGTGACTACAATGTTCAGATTCCAAGCAAGTGTGGGAACTGACCTTGGTGGTGCTATTCTTTTTGCCCCTTCTCGGAATCTTTTGATGACCAGTCCTTGTAAGATGCTTCTTCCTATTACTCTTCTGGAGTATGCCACAATGGCCGCTTGGTGTACTTTTAGAGAGGCGCATTATAATCCTTCATTGAGAAGATGGGTGAAGTATTCTAAGACGGTTGCGTTGTATGTCCAGACTTTCATTTTTCAGAGTAGCACTACTTTCTAGATGGTGTTCTAGCTTCTTGTAACACCTTCATGGTCCTTTTTTGCAAGAGCAGGTGTCTAGATTTTAACCCCTCAGAAGCCATGATGCCAGTCTAAGTGTATCCCTCACCCCCCTGCATTATTAGATGCCTTGTGGCATTTGTAGGGTTATCCTCTGCCTAATTCAAGGTCTAACATCTCTGAGAGCCATGTCTGTCTTACCCACTTCAGGCACGTCAGATTAGTGTAATTGTTGTTTGTTTTAACTTCTCTATCATAAGTTGTATCAGGGGAATCAGTTGAAATGTGTGTGCAAATGTCCCTAACCAATCTAATAACAGGGCATTCCCCTGCACATGGTGGTTTGGGAATCTGGCTACTAAAGTTTGGCATTATACATTCTCTTGTCTTGCAAAAAGGTCTATTGTTGATGTCCCCCACTTCTTGAGTATCATATCCATCACCTTCTGCTCTTGCTCCCACTTGTCGGAGACACTCGCCTGTCTGCTGAGCCTGTCTGCCTATTTGTTCCTTACACCTGGCAGGTGTATCATGACTAGTGTGGTTTTCTTATGGATGGCCCATGTCCATATTTCTTGTGCCAGAGTGGACAGCTCGTGGGATCCTGTCCCTCCCTGCTTGTTGACGTAGAACATCGATGTTGTGCTGTCTGTTTGTACCAGTTCTGTCTTTCCCATGATTTGAGTCCAGTACGCTTTCAGTGCCAGGAAGACTGCCTTGAGTTCTAATATGTTTATATGCTTGTGGGCTCCATACACCTCAGATTTTTTAGTCCCATCATGTGGGTTCTGAAAAGGTCTCCCAATTGTGATGTTCTGAATGCTCCACTATTGAAGTTCCCTATGTACTTTGTTTGTTACAACCACTGAATCTTCCAAACTCCCCGTTGCTTGAGACCAATGTTTCTATAGCCATTCCTGAAACGGTCTCATGCGGAGTCTCAAATTTGGAAGTATGGAAATGCAAGAATCCATCTTGCCCAACAGTTTTCCCAATGTCCTGTCAGAGCTTGACCTTTCTGGTAGAGTTAAATCTGCTCTATCAATGCATTGATTCTAATCTCGGTAGGAAAAAACTTTACTTGTTTGGTGTGCAGCCGTGCTCCTAGAAATAATTTTTCTTTTTGTGATGATGGTGCAGATGTTTCTTGGTCAATAGAGAACCCTAAGTTATGCTTCATGGTCCTTATGCTCTCCTGACATTTTTTGAATGATCTTGTTTTTACTAGCCAGTTGTCTAGATTAAGTCTGGGTGGTGAACTCCCAAAAACTCTGCTCTGCATAGCGTAGCAGAGATTTTTCCTCGCTCGCGTTTGTCAACGTCAAGTTGGCGAATGCGAGGGAGGAAAATCCACCTCCTGGCGAGATTTGTCCTCGTTCGCCATCGTCATCATCATGTTGGCGAGAGGGAGCATGGAAAATCAAGCTCCTGGTGAGATTTCTCAACGCGGGCGTTCAGATTTCTCATTGCAAGTGGTCACGTATGCTTGCAACCGCTCGTGTTGAGAAAGCTGCTGTTCGAGTGAAAAGCAACTCGAGTGCCAGAAAGGAAGCAGCACCCGCTTGAGCTGTGCATGGTGCCGTTTGAGATGAATGCACAGTGCAGACAAGCATCTAGAACTGAAAATCACAGCAAACAGCATTTATCTAGCGTAGTCAGCCGCTTGCTGAACTCCGCTCAGGTTTAGTCTAGATATGGGTATATGTGTATTCCTTTCCTCCTCAGATGTGCTGCAACTGCGATTAGGCCCTTTGTGAACACTATTGGTGCTGACTTTATGCCAAATAGTAGCACCTTGAACTGGTAGTGTATCTTGACTCGTTTGAATCACAGAAACCTCTTGTGTTTCTGGTTTATGGGGATGTGTAGGTATGCGACCTTGAGATCCATGTTTGCCATGTAGTCTCCCTTTGTCATCCTGAATTTTTGAGTCTTGATGTACCCGTTTAAGGCCCTAAGGTCTAGGATAGGTTGTAGGCATTTGTTTGGTTTTGGTACCAGGAAATAGACAGAGGAAACCCCATGTCCTTTCTCCTTTGTTGGGACTCTTCCTATTGCATGTTTTTGCAATAGGTCATGAACCTCTTCTCTGATACACCTTTGTTGAGGCTAAATGATCTTGCTCTTGGCCTTGTGTTTGGAGCTGATTTAGCAGTTCAATACAATATTTATGAAGGATAATGTTTAGGATCCACTTGTCGGAGGTGATGGAGCTCCAGTGACAGCGGACTTCTTCAATCCTTTCCCCCACTGAATATACATGCAGGGAAATCTTAATGCAAAGTCACTTGCTTGAGGGTCCTGCCCCCCCTTGGGCTTGACCCCTGACCCTTGCTCTCCATCTGACAGGACAGTAGCTGAATGCTTGGGTACTGCTATAGAGGTGTGGTCCTCTGTGTTGGTGTTTGGGTGCTGGTTGGATTGTCCAAGTGCAGACAGCACTCCCCCCATGTTGATTGGTCTTCTTGTTATTGCTGGGGAGCCTCTGAAACCTCCCCTGAATTGTACCTCCTGCATCACCTTTGCCTTCTCATTGTCCTTCATCATGCCCTGCAGCCAAAGTGTGTGTCTCCAGTGAATGGCAATTTGTTCACCACCTCTTGTACATGATGTTTAAGCTTCAACACCCTCCGTCGTGAGTATCTTCTCAGGGTGATACCTGTATTGAACTACCTGCAGCAGTGTCTGCTGCAACCAAAGCTGTCTTTATACAGGTGTTTGCAATAGTTTTGCCTTCTGCAACAACACTTTTTGCCGTAACGGCTGGTGACCATTAAAAGTGGTGAGGCGTAATCATTGGTACGAATTCCAATGAGCCTCTTCTTAAAGGGTTCTCTCACACTTTCTCGCACTAAGGGTCTAATTTACAAAGATTTGGCATAGGTCAGCGCTGTAAGTATTTTTGTTGCTCTGCCCTATGCCAAATTGAAAGCACAGTATCTATGAGAAACAGTGCATTACTGTCCTTTCAACCGGTGCACAATTTGGTGCCGTATGCCATCAAAGGCACACTTGTTCTGCGCTGTTGAAAGGTTTAATTTTGTGCATTAGGGACCTTCCTGCACGAAAACAATCAATGGAGGCGTTGTCCTCGTTTTTTGTGTGCTGCAGAATGCAGCATTCATGGAATGGGGAAAAAACTTGGAGAAATGAAAACATTTCTCCTGGTTACGCTTGCTCTGGGAAGGAGTAAGGTTTTGGCACTGCCCTAGGTTTACGTGACTTTGTAAATCTGGTGCGGTGTCAAAATCTATGGGTGTTGCATGGGAACACCCACTGCAATATCCATGGAACGCCTCCTTGACACAAAGTAAGGCATGCAGCGCTTTGCGCTGCCTTGTCTTAATCCATATCTATGAGTCCATACAAAGACAGGAAGGGTGGCTTTGTGTCGCCTAATATGATTGAGATGCTTGTGCCACCGGAGTGACACTCCGATGGCACAGACCTCTTGTTAACACTCTAAGTTTAATGTCTCACTTTGACTCTCTCAGTCCCACTCTGTCTCACTCAATCCCACTTATTCCTAATTACTCAGTTTTGCTGTGCCTCCCACACAGTAACACCCAGTTACACTCACTGTTATTCTCCCTCACTCACATTCATTCTCACACATACTCGTCCTTAAAGTCACTCATTCTCATTCACTGTGACTTACTCCTTCCTTGACTCACTCTCACTTTAATTGACACAAATAGTCACACAGATATGCTCACAATGCTGGGATGGCGCAGGCACATTCATGCACCTGGGTCATCAATCCAACAATGTCACTAGCTGCCTCAGTTTGTTGTTGGACCCAAAGCTGGTCTGCATTTTATTTTTATTGTACCAAGAGTTAATAATTATTCACTCTTGATACAATAAAAATGGACCACAAAACAACCTCTTCACTTATCCACCCCCTTTAATTCATCCATTCTTTCAATCATCCATCCATCCTTTTTCGTATCCATCCACCAATTGGCTTTATCTATCAATCCTTTCACTCCATATATTCATCATCCTCCCTTTGGCTTATCCATCTATCCACCCTTTCGCTTAGCTAGCCACCCTACACCCAACCATCCACCATTGTCCCATCCATCCATCCACCCATCCTTCCATCCATCCATAGTTCCATCCATCCACTCATACATCCCTCCATTTACAGTTTCACTCAACCAATCATCATTTCACTTACTCATCCATCTATTCATCCATCCATCAATTCACCCTTTCACTCTTCAATACATCCTTTCATCCAGACATCCATCTGCCCTGCCTTTCACTCATCCTTCCATTGTTTTACTCATCCATCTTTACATACCTCCTTTCACTCATCCATCCTTTTGCTCATCCATCCATATTTTCACTCCATCCATTCATTCACTCATACATCCTTTCACTCATTCTTCCATCGTCCATTCATCCTTTCTCTCAGCATCTATCGATCCGTCCTTCCTTCCTTCCTTCCTTCCTTCCTTCCTTCCTTCCTTCCTTCCTTCCTTCCTTCCTTCCTTCCTTCCTTCCTTCCTTCCTTCCTTCCTTCCTTCCTTCCTTCCTTCCTTCCTTCCTTCCTTCCTTCCTTCCTTCCTTTCCTCCCTCCCTCCCAAGTTCATTATGAGCCTTTGTCTGCTAATGTGCAGACAGAAGAGACCCATCAGGAATCCCACTCCCTCTGTAGCTGCTAAAGCAGGGGGGGGGGGGGGGGGGGGGGTGGAATAAGGGTGGTTGGTGATGATGCCCCTGAATCGGAGGCTAAACTTCCCACTTACCTCTTAGTCCACTAGTGCAATTGTTGTCCGCAGCTGGTTCCTTCCTTCTCTTGGGCCTTTACGGTCGAGATAAGAAGTACTTTGAGTGCTCAGCTCCATAATGTTGTTTTCAAATTGAAACCAAATACAGTACTAAGCACCTTACTGCCAGGAGAGCAGCTTCCTACACCTCTCTTATAGTCTGCCCTTCTATGATAATCAACAAATTGTTGCCACTCACTTCCTCCATGTCCTCGTTGGCCTGGCCCCTGCCATTTAAGTGCATGGAGTTTTTTAACTCCTCCCAGAGCCACAGTTCATGCCCCCAAAAATCAACCAGATCCACAGCATTCTAATTCAGCACTCCCTATCATGTGATCTCACTGCTGTGACTTGTGCTTGCAGGTCGAAGAAACCCTCGCCCGGCTGTCACTTGTTCAGCAGTACATCTGCAACGTTCACTAGAGTGCCCCCAGGAGATTCAGCACACCACCTCAGAGCAATATTTTCTTTTCAGCTGCTCTGTGTTTATTTTCCCAGTTCTTGCCTTTTTACTGAGGGTGGCAAGGCAACACCCCTTTTGCCATGAACACCAGTCGTCCCTGATATTTTTCTTTTTTATTGCAGCAGATCTTTGACTTCATCCCATTGCTGGTTTCCACTTTGGACCTGGCTGGCTCTATAAATGCTTCTCTCCCCTAGTCATTGATACTTGGTGGCTCTGGAAGATATTGATTCTTCCTTTCAGAGGGGATGAGCATCTCTAGAAAGCAGCAGACTTTGCCTTGTTCTTTCTCCAATTTTACTTCATATTTCTCTGATGCTCTCTTGATGACAGTGTTGTAGGCAGCGATGTTGTCTGGTGGGGATGGATTTGAGGAGGGGTACGTGTCCATGCCCTCTTCTGCGGAGTCTGTCTCGATGTCTTGCCATTCAACATCCATCACCCATTCAATGCTGAACAACTCGGTGTCGTACTGTTCTTCGTTGCCCTCTGAATAGGTGTACACTTCCTCCTCCGGTTCTTGTGCCAGTACTGGGGCTAGCGATGGCCCCAATTCTGCCAGATCTGGCTCTAGTTCTGTGAGATCTTTCCCCTTGAATAGGGATAATGTATCCCTTCAGGGCCTCTTCAAACACTTGTCTTCTTTGAAGCAGCACCTCTATTTTGGCCTTGAGCCTCTTCTGTTTACTTTGAATGCTGGGGGGCTTTTGTTCGATGTTGAAGGCGGATGTCCTCTTTTTAGTGCCGAGGTCAGTTATGAGGGATTTCTGTAATCTGTGACCTTCTGTTTGGACCCATGAGGCTTTTTCTCCCTTCTGTTTGACTCCATTTCTAAGTGTTCCGACTCCTTTGCTTGGGCGCTGTGTTGTGACCTGGTGCTTCAGTCCTTCCTGTGCAGGCTTCTTCATCGTCATGGTGTTTTTGGTGTCTACTATCTCCTCTGCATCAGAAAATTCTGCTTGTGCCAGCTCAGTGCCCTCTGGGCCCTCCTCATTGCATGAGTGTTGTTGTATGGGCTCTGCCTGCTGAGACTGTGCCATGGTGTAGTGAGCTGAACCCTACATTTATTTCAGGGTCTTTGATTGAAACTGCACAGGCTCCAAAGCCCTCCACTTGATGGCCTCTCTGCGGTAAGAGGTTGCAGACTTCATGGCTATCTTTCTGGGCAGAATTGTGGTGGCAATTCGGGCAGAAATGGAAAGGGCTGTGCTCCATACCCACAACACATTCTTTGGCAGATATGGTTGATGCCCCATGTCAGAAACACACTGTCCCAGTGGCAGCTGGACATATTTGAAAGTGGTGAGGCGTTAAAGTTTGGTATTACTTTCATGTTGTGAGCGATGCGGGCAAGCTTGCAAGACAAACATGGGGCCCAGGCTGGACCCTCCCCCAGAGAAATAAATTGAAAAAAAGATTGGCAAATGGTGCATTTTAAAGCAAATTAATTTAGTGATATTGAAAAGCTTATAAAGCAGTGGGAACGCATAATTTTGAAATATATTAAACACATAGAAAACTGCCCTATATGTTACAGCATTAATATGTTCAACAGTTGCTGTAATGTACAAATTGTACAACATGACAACTTCAGCCTTTTAAAGTGTGTGCTTGGCCAGTGTCTTGCACTGCATGCAGCATCAACTTTAGAAGAAAATGCTCTAACCAGTCTTCGGGAAGGACCCACAGCTGCTGATTGCAATCAGTCATTTAGAAATATGTGACAACAGATCTGTAAGTGGAATGAAAAATGTGGGGACTCTCTAAAAGGGAACACACAAAATACATTTCTACAATTCCCATAGTGTGCTGCTACCCGACCAGTATTTTGGTTTCTCTCTGAGATGTAATTGCATCCAGATATATAACAAAACAACTGACCTACATTTAAAACGACGATTAGCTCTGTCAATGGTTGTTAGCATTTAACATAAATGAGCAAGAACAAGCATTTGTTATAAATAATTAACCTTCAAAAATGTTCTGCTCTGAAATTTCAATAGTATTGAAGCCTGTGGAAGGAGCTTTTGCCTTTAGTCATGTGCGCTTTATGTTAGATATTTATATCCTTATTTTCTGCACATATCATCCATCTGCACATCTTCAACCACCTCTCTTTCCTCTTCAGCACCCTCTTTTCATTCTTCCCGAATGCACTTCCTTGCATCACCCTCACTTCCCCACTTCCAAACATACACTGCACTCATTCACATTTAAGCAATGTATTTACTTTTGGTTTTGCCCTGTAAATATTTTGCCATTTGTGCACCCCTTAGACACACATTTTCACAAAATTGAAATTACAACTGGAATACATGACCATTGTTCTGTGTGCTCTGCAGATAAGCTAACCCACTGACAAGCACTTTGCTTTGGCATCGGACTTAGGGGCACATTAGGAAGCCCGCCCGCCATCCTATCGGAAATCGGGACCGCCCGCCCTAAGGGCGGGGGTCCCGCAGGCACCATTTGAATGTGCCCGCCACAGTGGCAGGCACATCCTGTATTTATAGTATTGTGGCGGGCGAAGCTCTCTGCTCCGCCCACCACAACACTAAAAATGCTTTGCATCATTTACATAATCAAAGCGGCAGGCACCGCGCGGTGCCTGCCGCTTTGATTATGCAAATGCAGGGGGGTACCACAGGTACCCCCCGTGTGCCACCCCCCTTGGGCCTTCCCAAGGGGGGTGGCACCGCCTGCCTTTTCGTGGCGGCATTGCCGCCGCGGAAAGGCATTGCACTCTTGTCATTGTAATATGGCTGGCGGTGTCTCATAGACACTGCCACCATGTTAATCATTTCCCCCCCCCGGCCGCAATGCGACCAGGGCGGAAAAGTGGCGGGCGGTGTTTTGCTCCGCCGTGGTCCCCCATACAGGGAAGGATGGCGGGCGGATTGCCCCCGCCAGGCTGGCGGTGTCTACCACCAGCCTGGCGGGGGCAGTCCGCCCGCCATCCTAATGGACCCCTTAGTGTCAGAGCTCTCATTCAAAGCCTGTTAGAACTGGCTATTTCTGGTAGGCTGAGGCTGACGCCAAAGCCAGGCAGAAACCACCATTCTAGTCAGGGCAAGGGAGTCACACGCCAAGATAACCCCTGCTCACCCCCTTGGTAGCTTGGCACGAGCAGACAGGCTTATCCCGGAGGCAATGTGTAAAGCATTTGTGCCAGCACACAACAGCACAACAGCAACAACATCCTAGGCACACCACAAAAGGAACTCCACACAAGGTTATATAAAAATAACTTCTGTATTGTCAAAACACATCAGATAGAAATCACACATGTACATTGTGCCAACTGGCACGGGCAATATTCACAAGGGATTATGTACAGGACAGGGCCAAATGGGCCACTGTCAGAATCAACACTTTTAGAAATAGCACTTTTAGAGCTTAGAATAAGTGTAACACAAAAGAACAATTATATAGGTCACAACCAGTAACTACTGGTAAAGGTAGGTACACACTAAGCAATACTAATAACCATAGGCCTAGATCAAGCATGGACACATATTAACCTCTCTAGTATAGCTATACTAGGCAAAACACAACCACCTAAGAATAAAATACACTTAGGGGTATAAGCAAGAACACATTACACATGATGCATCACAACATTCAGCGGTGCAAGAACAAGGCACATGATGCATCAAAACACATTCAGAGGTGCAGGGAAGGAAAACACATGATGCATAAAAACACATTCAGAGGTGTAAGGAAAGAAGACACATGATGCATAAAAACATTCAGAGGTGCCAGAACGCAGCTCAATAGCGCAAAAACACATGATGCCTAAAAACATTCAGATGTGCAAAGAAAAACCACACAATTGCGCAAAAACTTACATAAGCCACCACCTGTGGCAGTCCCTAGGCCAACTGGCCTTGTTGGGGCTAGGACGCCCTGTGTCCCAATGTCAGGGGCCTAAACGTGGCAGCTGCCCACAAATTGCTGGGCAGCTGTGAAGACAGTGATGGGGCCAACGTTGGAGCCTTCCAGGCTCTGAACAAAACACTTGTGTCCCCCAAGAGCCTCACTGTGCTCTAAACATCATGTGGGCGGTGAGCCCCTCTGGACTCTGGCCACGAGCCTCGCTGGGCTCTTAAAACTAAGCAATGCCTGAGCCCCTCGTGGGCTCCTTATCAACTGTGGCGCCCGGGCCCCTCGTGGGCTCCTCGACAAATGGGGCGCTATGAGCCTCTCGGGGCTCGTGAACAAACATCTCGCAGGCAGGAGGGGGCGGGCACCGGCAATGTGCCCCGACGCCCCCTCTAACTAAAATGGCCCCCGGAGCCTTCTCAGGGCTCTACAATAAATGCTGGTGCCTTCGGTGGAGCACCCCCTCTGGGGGACTCAAAAGAACAAATGCCCCCGGAGCCCTCTCAGGGCTCTAAAACAATATTGCGGGCAGGGAGACTCTCTGGGTTCTCAGGAACAACTATACCTCCTTGGGAGCCTCTCAGGGCTCAAATAACAATTGGGGCATCGCGGGGGCCTCTCAGTGCCCCCCCACAAGGACTCGGCACAGGGGGGGCGGGCACTGGCAATGTGCCCCGAAGCCCCCCTCCTTCCGCACACAATCACCGGCTCTCTGGCGGTCTGCGGCTCTCTCCTCGGCAGCGGCGTGGCGGGGCTCTCTCTCCTCATGGGAGCCCCGCCTTCACAAAGCGCCCGCTTCGCTGTTCACCCGGTCCCCCATCTCGGGACCGGGGCTTCATGTCGAGCCCTCGAGGCTCCGGGCAGCTGGGCTCTTCCGGGCAGCCACCAATAGGGATGCCGTGGCGGGCGGGACTTCCTCCGACAAACCGGAAGTCCCGCCTGCGGCCAGGCGAAAAGCTGCCTGACTTCTTGTTTCGCCACGGGCCGCGGCGGTGAATCACAGGGGGTGATAACGAGGGGTGGGCACCCTCGGTAAGCATTTAAAATGTACAAGCGAGGTGGGCACTCACAGAGGACCATATAAACGGGGTGGGCACCCGTAGATTAAAAAAATAGCGATATCGGGCATAAAGCAGGGTGGCACCTGCAATTCCTCACGCAAAATGCGAGGCGGAGAAACGCTCCAATAAATCAAAAAGCGCTCCCAAGCGCTATGAAAGACTATTCAAGCGCTCCCAAGTGCTAGCAGGCAAAAGAAGGTCTCTGTCACAAATAAAACGCTCCCCCAGCGCTACAAGCAAGGTCCAGCAGCAAAGTGAAGCAAAGGGGACCCAGCAAAAGGTCTCCATAGTCCAGGACACCTGCAGTCCATCAGTATTCAGGGGCTGGGCAGGGCCCAGGGAGGCAAGCCTTCCCCTGGGCCCAAGCAGCAGCACGCCCCTGGCAGGATTCAAGTTGGCAAAAACAAGAACATTTTGGAAGGGGACACAGCCCCTTTTTATACAGTGAATTTCATTGTCTAGCAGGGTATAGGCAATGTGATAACCAGCTAGAACTGGTTATAGGGAATTCCTTTAACTGGCCAGGCTAGGGGCATCAGACGCACCCCAGGGGGTGGAGCCAGCATTGTGTGGGGAAAACCCAGCCCCATTCAGAACCCTCAAACCAGACAGTCAATCCACAAGCAGGCCCAGGCTCACTCCTGGAGCCAGGCTCCAGCCAATCAAACGCCAGGCACAAATTACACAAATATGCCAACTTCTAGAAGTGGCACTTCTACACTAGACACAATCATGCCGCATATATCATTGCGCAGCATTCAATCTCACGAGTTCGCACATACCAAACTCGACCCTGCACTCCCCACACATCAGGAACTACCATGGTCACACATATTCCCCATGCATTCCTATGGGAGGGCAGGTCACTCACCACACATACACAGAGAGCTCACGCACTTTACACTGTACCACAGTGAAAAAGTGCGCAAAGGCCTAAAATCACCAACACCAGGTTCCAGAAACAGGCTAGGAAAAATCTAAAAGTTTCGGAGTGAACCTGCCAAAAGGGCCAGGTCCAACAAAGCCCCTCTGAAAACCCTATATAAGCAAAAACAAGGGTTCCTGTGGATTTATAAAATACCTTTGTAATAAAGGAGGCACAATTGCAATATTTTAGAGGGTACCACAATGACAGAGGGCAAAAGGAACACTAACACAGGAGAATCCACATAACATTTTTATAAATTTATAGACCAAAAGCAACATAAAAATAATTTGAAAATCATAAAACATTAGTGCATTGCGTCCCAAGTGAGAACGAACCATACACAGCGCATGTCATTGCATATTGCTGCTGTCTACATAGAGATTATTCTTGTTAATGGTCGACTTAAAAAACTGCGGAAACGTTGTATATAGAAATTCACACTGTCAATTAACTTTGGGTTCCTGTTCTCACTTGGGATACAATGCACTGATGTTTTGTGATTTTCAAATTATGTTTATACTGCTTTTGGTCTAAAAATCTATAAAAATGTTACATGGATTCTCCTGTGCTAGTGTTTCGTTCGCCCTCTGTCATTGATGTACCCTCTAAAATATTGCCAGTTTGACTCCTTTATTACAAAGGTATTTTATCAATCCACAGGAACCGTTGTTTTTCCTTATATAACTATTACCCTGGTTCCATATTGAGTAGGGTTCCCCTGTATTCCTGCCTTGGCCTCTGAAAACTCTGGCATGGCTCAAAGTATGCACGAAAAAATAATACAGAAAGCAACACATAATTAAATAGCTAACTCTTGAGGAAGGCAAGATTGAGTAATACTTGAAAATAACAGAGGAACTAAATCCTTGACATGCATTCCCTTAATGTTTTTTAACACATGGCTCGTAAATCAATCAATGTTTTGGGCCTTAATGTTATGAAGTTGTTATAAACAGAGGGGTCCCCCTCTTATAAGGAGTTGGTAAAAGAAAAAAGAAAATCAACAAGAAAATCAACAAATATTTCAAAAAGTTAAAGGGAAAACAGAATCAAAAAAAGGTTCTGGGAGTGCATTGTTTTATTCACTATGCATCCATATCGTCACAGTCACGTAATTCATTTGTGAATATCAAAATATACACTTAATTGTCATGAGTTTATGTGCCCATAGGGAGAAGGAAAAGGGAAAGGAAGGTAGTAAAGTTAGCATAGAATTGTGACTCACTTTACATTTGAAAGAAACAAAATTACATTGAAATTCATGTATGAATTCTAAATGATCCGAAACAGGGTCATATACAATGTCCACAATGTCTGGTACTTGTTCAGAGAATTCAAGCTCCTATAAAGCCGTATATATCATGCTGGTACTAGGAGTTGAAGGTGGGTAGAGAAACAGTCTACGTTTCGACCCAGGAATCGATGTAGGATAGTTGGTCCTTACAGGGAGGGTCTTCTTCAGGACATACGGGGATGGGGGGATGGGCAAACCTCCTGCTGTATATTGCAGGTCAGAGTATGACCAGCACGGTCATGAACAAGTCGTAGGGGTACGGTATGTGGATGTCAGAATTAAATCGGTGTAGTAAGATCCATTATCTTAGTTGGAAGTGTCAAGTAGTGCAGAGAGGAACTGTCTTTTTATTCCAAAGAACGGCTCAACTAATTTTCGAGTCCGTAAAACAGGAGACCTTATCCGTAGGAACCAGTCCTTCAGCGTGGTACGGACAGGCACAGCTCCGTAACCACTTCCTGGTTACGGAGCTGTGCCTGTCCGCGAGGTATCCCGGTCACTGCAGAGAGAATTGCACTAAGAGATACAACGGCGAAAGCACTCGAGACCGCCTCGCCCCCGCCCCCTCCAGGCTCAATCACTTTGGAGACGCACACGGAGATACCACGGCGAAGTTATTCAAGTCCGCCCCACCCCCGCCCTCTCCAACCACGAGCATTTTGGAGACGCGCTTCTGAGACACCCGTACCACGCTGAAGGACTGGTTCCTACGGATAAGGTCTCCTGTTTTACGGACTCGAAAATTAGTTGAGCCGTTCTTTGGAATAAAAAGACAGTTCCTCTCTGCACTACTTGACACTTCCAACTAAGATAATGGATCTTACTACACCGATTTAATTCTGACATCCACATACCGTACCCCTACGACTTGTTCATGACCGTGCTGGTCATACTCTGACCTGCAATATACAGCAGGAGGTTTGCCCAATCCCCCATCCCCGTATGTCCTGAAGAAGACCCTCCCTGTAAGGACCAACTATCCTACATCGATTCCTGGGTCGAAACGTAGACTGTTTCTCTACCCACCTTCAACTCCTAGTACCAGCATGATATATACGGCTTTATAGGAGCTTGAATTCTCTGAACAAGTACCAGACATTGTGGACATTGTATATGACCCTGTTTCGGATCATTTAGAATTCATACATGAATTTCAATGTAATTTTGTTTCTTTCAAATGTAAAGTGAGTCACAATTCTATGCTAACTTTACTACCTTCCTTTCCCTTTTCCTTCTCCCTATGGGCACATAAACTCATGACAATTAAGTGTATATTTTGATATTCACAAATGAATTACGTGACTGTGACGATATGGATGCATAGTGAATAAAACAATGCACTCCCAGAACCTTTTTTTGATTCTGTTTTCCCTTTAACTTTTTGAAATATTTGTTGATTTTCTTGTTGATTTTCTTTTTTCTTTTACCAACTCCTTATAAGTGGGGGACCCCTCTGTTTATAACAATTAACTACCCAGGTCCCTTTGACTTCTGGGTCTAACCCTGTTTTACAATACATACTTAATGTTATGAAGGGCATGAAGACAGGGCCAGTTTTAATGTCATACCATAGATAACTATCTACTGTAAGCACATATCTCTCATTTTCCTCTTGACTCGGATATTTGGATCAACTTCACAAGGGAACAAGAACGCTCCTTGTTGCTAACTAATTGATTAGGCCAGTCAGTAAAGGACCAGTCCTTTCTGACCACAGGAGCAACTGCAGACCATTGATTAATTTCATTCGATGTTTGAAGAAAAAGGGAAAACCCATTTGCTGCCCCTTTTCCTTGCAGTGCACACAAAATCATAATGTTGAGATTGTGAGTTGCAATGAAATGCACCACTGGCGATGCTACTTTTGAACCCTGCGTTTTGTTTTTTCATTCCTTCAGAGCCTGGAGCTTTGTGCAAAGCAGGATTTCCGAGGATGAAAAATAAAAACATTGTTAATACATTGGGCCATTTGTAAGCTATATGCATGCACTCGAGAAGGGGCTGTGCAGTGTAGAGTAAAAAAGCACAGTGCTGTTTACCAGCCTAGCATGGGTAGCAATCATGAACAATAGTCACTACAGAGTGTTTCTCTGTTTGATGACATCTGCTGGGGTTTTGAAATGTATTGAGACATCATTCACTGGGAAGCTGTAGTGAAATTGTAGTAAATACGAGCAGAGGTAGAATGGAAGTATTCTTTTTATTTGAATTTTCAGGAGCAGGAGCAAAGGAAACATGCAGCTCAGGTAGAGCTGACTACAGAATAATCCATCATAACATTCTTAACGGTACAAGGTTACAGAGAACACATTACAAGATTCTACGTACAACATTCTGTACTTACATACACAGCGTTCCTACATCATATTCCATAAAGGAATATGCCATTACTACACATCCCCTTTCCTTAATAAATTTAACTGAAGAATAAAACCAAATAAAACAAAAGGAAAATAAAAACAAACCTACTTTAAAAACGGACAAAGTCCTGAAGTTTCTTTGGAGTAACTATACGTCTTCCAACCCTAGTGGACTTGTTAACAACATCACAATCAGGAACAACCATACCTTCCTTCAAAATAGAATCATCTCCTGGTGGTTGAACTTGGGAATCAACACAACGCAACCCACTCCTAGTATGGTTGTCACATCCCTTTTCACTAGAGGAAAAAGATACATCACCCTGTGAGGAATGAGGAACTACTGGACCCTCCATAGGAATTGGATCATGCCTTTGGAGCTCAACAGGAACTCCAGACTCATCCTCTTTCTCCAAATTAGATAAAACTTCCAACCACCAGTAATTTCTCTCTTTAACAGGAGCACTTTTCTTAACACCAGCAGTATCACCAGCTAAAGCAATAAGATTCATGTGATGAATAGTACCATCAACTAGTTCTACCGTGTTCCTCATAACCTTAGTAATAACTCTGGGATCCGAAAATTTAGATTGTAGTTTCTCAGACTTCCTACTAGACTTGACTCTAACACATTGTCCTACTTTGATATTCACCTCTTCAGTACGATGTTCAGATTCGAAATACAATTTATTCTTACATTGAGATTTAATGATGGACTGTTTCACATGATCCGGATCCCATTCATACTTCTTACTCCTACCAATCCAACCTGGATTTAACCTACAGTGAGGAAATCTTCCCCTCATCAATCCAAAAGGACTCTCTCTTCAACAGCATCATGAACAGTGACCCTATATGACCAAATCAACTTGTTTAGTTCATCATCCCAATTCTTATTTTCTTTCTTTGCCAATTGTAGAACACCTTTCAAAACCCTATTCATTCTCTCCACAACTGAATTTCCCCTAGGGTTGTACAGAGACGTAAATCTTTGTTCAATCCCAGAATTACACATACATTTCTTCATCAAATCAGACTTAAATTGCACACCATTATCGGTTAAAATGGAAGCTGGAAAGCCTTCCCTTAAAAAACACTTGTCCAAAAAATTGATGACCATCTGTGCATCCACACTAGTGACCTCTTCAACTTCAATCCACCTTGAAAATAAATCAACAAGAACCAAAATGTACTTTGAAATGCCATCTTGCCAAACTACAGGACCCATTATATCCAAAGCAATGTGCTCCCATGGTAAATTTGGACAACCCAAAGAAGACATCGGTGGATTAAGAGTTTTTTGTGACTTGTCCACACTCTCTCAATGGATACAGTCACGAACATGTCTTTCAATAACCAGGTCCACCCTAGGCCACCAATACAAAACTTTAATATTCCTCTTGGTGCGAGAAACACCTGGATGTCCCTCATGACCCACAATCACAATATTATCTCTCATGCCCACTGGAGGTACAATTTTCCCAGCTCTACACAAAAATTCACCATCAACACATAACTCATCACGAACCTCCCAAAATGGCCTAAGCTTTGGATCCATTTTACAATCTTTACTCCATCCCTGAATGAACCTGTCTCTCACAGTCTTCAATACTTCATCCTTTTTGTTCTCCTCATCCCAATTATCCTTAGAAAAACCTGGGGAGTCAGTAAATACTGCAGCCACACACATATCATTCCAAGGATCAGGTTCAATTTCCTTGAGAGGCAAAGGAAGTCTACTGAGGAAATTTGCAATGACATTTTTAGCACCAGGAACATATTGCACTTCATAAACAAAATCTTGGATCCTCATTGACATTCTTGCAATCCTGGCAGAAGCTTTGGACAGACCCTCCGTGGTGAGCAATTTCGTTAAAGGCTTATGGTCCGACCTCAATAAAAATGTCTTTCCCCATATACATTTTCTAAAATGCTCCATGGCCCATACACTTGCTAATGTCTCCCGCTCTATAACCGAGTACTTCGCTTCAGCAGGAGACAGCGAGCGGGATGCAAAAGCAATGACCACTTCATTTCCTTTGTCTGTGATCTGAGACAACACACCCCCCAAACCTGTTCCCTGGCGTCAGTTGTAACAATATTGTTTGCCAGAGGATCAAATCCCTGCAATGCAAGTGCATTGGCAATGGCTTTCTTAATACATTAAAAAGACTTCTGACACCCATCATTCCAGACAAAAGGAACCTTGTTCTTCATCAGTAAACGCATCTCATATGTCTTTTGTGAAAAATGATATACAAATTTCACATAACATTCTGCCAAACCCAAGAACGAACGCAAATCATCCTTTGATTTGGGAGCAGGGGCATTGAGTATAGCTTCCACTAAGGAATTTTTAGGTTTAATACCATCACCTCCAATTTAGTGGTCTAAATACGTGACCGACTTTTCAGAAAATTTACACTTGGTACTTTCAGCTACTAAACCATTGCTCTTAAGAATAGACAATACTTCTCTCAATAGAGCATCGTGCTGGGCTTTGTCCTTCCCCATTATCAAGATATCATCTTGAAAAAATACGACCTCTCTAATATGGCCAAATAAATTAGACATGAGCCTCTGAAAAATGGCAGCGGCCGACGCCAATCCAAAAGGCATACGTCTAAACCTGTAACAGCCGAAAGGTGTACAAAACAAAGTAAATTGCCTGCTATTTTTGTCAAGAACCACTTGATGATATGCCGCCGACAGGCCCAGAGTGGAGAACCATTTTGCAGCACGTGTCAAGGCAAGCATTTCATCAATTCTGTGAAGGGGAAACTGGTTGACCAAGATGTTATTATTAAAATACCTCAGGTCCACACATAAACGGGCTTTGCCATTGGACTTTCGGGCAACGACCATGGAGAAACCCATTCGGCAGCCTCTATTGGTTCGATTACTTTGTTAGCAAGCATTTTGTCTAACTCCTCCTCGACTTCCTCTCTGATAATGAATGGACTATTCCTAGCCTTATGAACTTTAGGACATGCCCCCTCTTTCAAGCGAATCTGATGTGTAAAACCTTTTAGTTTTCCCATGCGATTCTCAAATACTTCTGGAAATTCCTGTAAAATCCACTTCTTGATATCCTTTGGGGGGCGTGGCCAAGATGGCGGCGGAGTGAGACGTCTTTCTCGGTCCCTCCGTCGCCGCTTTATCTACAGCTTTGATCCCAGACTTGCAGAGGTCCCTGTCCGTGGCCGGCGGCTGCTGTGGGACGTCCGGACACTGCCTGGAGGGTTTTGGCGGAGTTTGGCAGCGGTGGGACCATCTGGTCGAACGCAATTCCTCGCCGCCGTGAGACCGGGAGTTGAGCCCTGAGCTGCCGGGCCCCGCCTCCGGCGTACAATCACTGGGGTCCCCGGCGCCGAGGCCTAGCAGCGTGGAGACTCGCGACGAGGGTTGTTGCCGTCGCGCCGCCGCACCAATGGCTAGCGGACTGCTGCCGGGGCCTCGGATCGCACTCTTCTGCCCCGGGCCTGTGAGTGACTCGACTGTGCGGTGACTCGGCCTGGTGCCGGACAGCAACAGCTGGGACTCAGTGAGCGGATAACTGCATGGGGAGCGGCGGCGACCGCTGTGGATCCTGCGCCACACACCTGCAGCACCAGTGATCGGCGGAGCTGAAGACAGGCCTCTCGGGGCCCGCAGCGCACTACCTGCCCTGGAGACCCACGTGGGGGACGCGATGGCGGTCGGCTTTGGTGCGGCGGCTCGGTGGTGAGTGACTTCTGCGGCCGCGGCCTGCAGCGAACCTGGTGGCCTTCTAGTCAACGCGCTGCCCTGGGCCCCTGCTGCGCGGAGACTCCCCCCCCCCCCCCCCTCGGCCCGGCAGCGAGGTGGAAGAGGCCACGGGCCTGAAAGACAGGTCGGAGGTGCGGCAGCGATCCCCTTTGGGCACGCACGGCATGCCTGCTGCTGCGTGACACCATGGACTGGGACTGGGCCCCGATAAGAGACACTACCCACGCTGAGGGGTCCGCCCCGGAGGATTGCGACAGGGGGCCGAGCGGCGCGGGGGCAGCGAGGTGGCCCTGGTGGACTGTGGCCCTGGGAGTTGCTTGTGCGGCCATACCAGACATTGTGCGCCGTGCCCTGGCGGGACCCCTGGGTGTGTGAGCAGCAGGGACCCCACGCGACATAGCCCACAGGTGCCGCCAGTTCGGAGGAAGTGACGGCAGGCGTGCCTTTGTCCTGGTGCGTGAGAGGGGCAGCGGCGTCATGGCGTCAAACAGGACGAAGAAGGAGAAGGCCCTAAAGGACGGGGCTCCGAAGAGCTCGCCGCTGCGAGCAACGCCGGTGGCTGATAAGCCCTCTGCTTCAGACGACAACGAAACCCCGGCCACCAAAGCTTTCATGCGGGAGCTCTTCGCGGCCATAAAGGAGGACATTCAGGAGCTGCGGACTCAGCTAGCCTCGGATTTAAGGGAGGTGAGGAGAGACGTCAACGCCATTGGTGACAGAGTCGTGACCCTAGAGGACCACGACCTGGAGACAGCCGGGGACATACACCGGCTTCAGCAAGATGTCCTGCGCCTCACGGAGCAGAATCTTGACCTGCAGGCGCACACGGAGGACTTAGAGAACAGATCTCGGCGCAATAACATCCGTATCCGGGCAGTCCCGTGGAAAGGTGAGGGGACAGACCTGCGGGAATATGTTGATGGCCTCTTTCGTCACATCTTGCAGGACGACGACCTTCGTGAGATTCAGTTGGACAGAGCGCATAGGGTCGGCCTTCCACGTGGAGCCAATGCACCCCCCCCGGATATCCTAGTGTGCGTCCACGATTTCCAGCTCAAAGAAAATATCCTGAAGAAGGTGCGTGAGCACACCGCCCTTGTGTTTCGGGACCACCGCCAGGTGCTCTACCAGGATTTGGCGGCCTCCACTCTGGCCAAGCGAAGGGACTTTCGGCCGGTCACTGCCTTCCTTCGGGAGCAGGGGGTCCCCTATTCCTGGGGGCACCCCTTCAGGCTGGTCTTCCGATGGAAAGGCAAGTTGATCCAGGTACGATCCTTGGAGGTGGCTCTTGAGCTGCTGGGACTGGAGGGTGCTGCTCCCCAGGCGGAGCCCGCGTCCTCCCTGTCGAGGCGATGCCGTCGCTCCACAGAATGGCAAACCGTGGGTAAGCCAGCGAAGCCCTCAGGTCCGGATTTGTCCATCAGTCTGCAAGAGAGGGGCGCGGCTGTCGCATCTGTAGCAAAGGCGACGGAGACTCCTGAAGGGTCCTGATATCTGCTCCTGAATGCTTAACCTCTGCAAGATGACTGCTGGTGGTGGAGGGACCTGACTGATGGACTTTGATGGGTAATATACTGCCACGTTCCCCGAGTATACTGTCCTGTATCAGGATCTGGGTGGCTGGTGGGGTTAAGTCTATGCCCTCAGCCCTTTGGACTTTTGTGACAAACTTTTGTTCCCTCCTTTTGTCTTCTACATGGGAGGGCACTGTCAGACTGTTGGGGGTTCTGTTTTTGGGGGGGTTCCAGGAGGGTAGGAGAGTGGGCAGTTGGGTGGGGAGGGGTTTGGGAGGGGGGGTTTCTCCGCATCAGCCGTTGAATGCAGCCATTTTTTTTTTTGGTGCTGCACAAATGCTGCCGGGGGGGCGTTTTGCCCGGACTCAGAAGCGCTGTCCTTGTCTCACCCTTGCGATGGGGAGGGAGCTGAAAATTGTTAGTTTAAATGTCAGAGGCCTTAACAGCCCAGTTAAGCGTGCAGCGATTCTGTCGCTGTTGGAAGGGGCGGAAGGCGATTTCTGTCTATTACAGGAAACTCATCTCCTTGCCAAGGACACTAAAAGGATGAGGGACAGGCGCTTTCCAACTCAGATGTGGTCCTCTTGCAATGCGAAGAAACAGGGAGTAGCGATACTGATCAGCGCAAAAGCGCGCTGTAAGATTCTGTCTCAGGTGGTGGAAGTCAAGGGCAGATTTCTAGCGGTCAGGATTCAATGGGGCGACACCCGTCTTACCGTGGTCTCCCTCTATGCCCCCAATGTGCAGCAATAACCCTTCCTGACCTCAGCGCTTGCGGACGCCCTAGCTTCCCCGGACCCCTGGGTGCTGGTGGGGGGTGACTTGAATATGGTAATGGACCCGGCCCTTGATATGTCCGAGGCGTGCTCCCATCCGACTGGGGCCATTTCCAAAGGGGGTCCGTTGTGGCTACAAGAAGGGGGGCTTCATGATGTGTGGCATTCCTTGCACCCACTAGAGCGCGACTACACCTACTACTCTGCGGCCCACAAGACGTACGCGCGCTTGGACCACTTTCTCGCCTCTACCTCCCTGATGCCCCAGCTTTCCTCGGCGGAGATTGCTCTGCGCTCCTTGTCTGACCACGCTCTCATTTCCGTGAAGGTGACCGGGGGTGCGGCGGGCGGGCACCCGGGGGCTGGCGCCTGCGCGATTCTCTTCTTAACTCCACCTCAGTTGTGGACCGCCTGCAAGACACGATCACACACTACTTCGCCACTAATGACGTGGACGGCATGTCGCTCAGCTCGGTGTGGGAGGCACTTAAACTTGTGGTGCGGGGTGAGTGTATAGCGGTCTCGGCTTCACTAGCTAAATTACGCAGAGAAAAGCGAGAGGAGCTTGAGCATGACGTGCAGGGGTTAGAGGCGATCCACAAGCGAACTGGTGCGCAACGGGTCTGGAGAGAGCTGGAGACTAAGAGGCGCATGCTGAAGCATTTAGACCTGGACCAGGCCGAATACGCGCTTTTGCGCCTGCGCCACAAATTCTATCTTAGCGGCGATAAAGGGGGCAGAATGCTGGCGCACCGCTTGAGGGCTCGTACGCAGCAGGCGACCGTTTCAACTATCAGGGACACGCACGCAATAGAGCAGTCGGCGGATGGTCGCATAGCGGACATCTTTCAACAATTCTATCACACGCTACATACGTGTGACCCCCCTGAACCCGATCGGGTGCAGGACTGTCTGGTATCCTGCGGCGTCACGCCCATCTCCTGGGGCTCGGCTGCGTCTCTCGACGCAGAGATACGCATTGAGGAGGTTATCTCTGCTATTTCGCGCCTGAAGATAGCTAAGTCGCCGGGACCGGACGGTTTCCTGGCCTCCTTTTATAAGAAGTTCTATGGAGTACTGGCACCCTTCTTAACGCGCCTCTTCAATTCCTTCAGGGAAACGGGGAATGTGACTCCGTCTATGGCCGAGGCGGTTGTCACAGTCATACCTAAGGCCGGTAAGGATGCGAGGGAATGCAGCTCGTACCGCCCTATCCCGCTCCTTAACATTGATATGAAAGTGTTCTCCGGCATCCTAGCTGCTCGCCTTAGCCCGTTTATGGACGGAGTCATTGAACCTAACCAGGTGAGATTCGTCCCGACGCGACAGGGGGGCGAAAATACCAAGAGGCTCCTGCATCTAATGGACTCAGTCCACCGGTCCCACACGCAGGCCTGCTTCCTCTCCATAGATGCCGAGAAGGCATTCGACCGGGTGGACTGGTCATACATGTTTGCAGTCCTGAAGACGTTTGGGCTGGGGGACACCTATGTCAACTGGGTTCGCTGCCTCTATGCCTCCCCCAAGGCCGCGATGAGGGTTAATGGCTGCAGATCGGAATACTTTCCTATCACACGCAGGACGCGACAGGGTTGCCCCCTGTCGCCCCTGCCCTTCGCGCTCTACATGGAGCCGTTTGCTCAGCGCCTTCGGGACAACGCAGCCGTACAGGGGATCCGCTTTGGTGCGGACGAACACAAAGCGAGCCTTTACGCTGACGACGTGATTCTGTCCCTCACCCACCCTTGCCCCTCCCTGAGACATCTTTCCCATGAGCTGTGGGAGTATGGCGCTGTGGCCGGCTTTAAGGTCAACTACTCGGAATCCCAAATCCTCAATCTTTCTGTGCCAGCGGAAGAGGTCCGGGATCTTCAGAGGGACTTTGAATTTCAATGGGTCCACACAGACATCCCCTACTTGGGGATCCACTTGGCAGCCACGGTTCCACAGACTGTTGCCCTCAACTACAGGCTCCTTCTTGACCAAACGACTAAGTCGGTTGCGGATTGGTCCCGATTACAGCTGGCCTGGTTTGGCCGCCGGCCCGCGATAAAGATGACGATCCTCCCACGTATCCTCTATCTTTTCCAGATGCTGCCCCTGCGCCCCCCGCCGGGAGCCTTGAGGAAGTTGCAGAGATAGCTCAACACATTTTTGTGGAACCATAAACGTCCCTGAGTTGCGTTCGCCCGGATAACAGCTCCCCGAGACGAGGGTGGCCTGAACTTCCCTTGTGTGGAGGCATACTATCAGGCGTCGTGCCTGCGCTTTATCCTTGAATGGAATAGGCCCTTATCCAGCAAGCACTGGCTCTTTATGGACCAGACGGTGGCGGGCCGTAACATTTGGCGTGAACTCTGGCTCCCGCGTAAACATAGGGCCTGGGGCCTGTACTCGTCTCCGGTTACTTCACCGACGCTGGCTGCGTGGGATCGGCTGGCGCACTGGCGTGGTTGGACCACCTTCCCGTCACCTCTGACGCCTATAGTAGATAACCCGGAGTTCCCCCTGGGCTGCGCCTCGCCGGGGTTTCAGCGCTGGAGAGAGCTGGGTTGTAAGAGAGTGGGCCACCTCTTTCAACCTGAGGGGCTGATCCCATTCTCCACCCTCCGCCGAGAATACTTTGAGCTGCGCGAGTCGGATGCCTTCCCTTACTCGCAAGTCGCACACTGGGTTACGCTGCCCACTAATATAGCAGACATGTTGCGCCCCATGGCAACCTTAGAGCGCTGGGTAGTCTTTAAGAAGGATGACCGTAGACTTATCTCTGGACTCTATGCCCTAATCATGAAGCGTCCACACACACAGCGCACCAAGGCGCAGGTTCGATGGGAGACGGAGTTGGGCCGCCCACTGACACGCAAAGAATGGGACAGGGCGCACTATCGCGCACACCACACTGCCGCTAATGTTGCTGGGGCTGAAGCAGCTTACAAAATAGTGTCATACTGGTATCACACACCGGCTAGGATCCACGGGTGGGACCCTAAATGTTTGAGTCTTTGTTGGAGGGGCTGCGGTGCGACAGGTACCTTGACCCATCTGCTCTGGCATTGCCCCAAGCTAGTGCGCTACTGGCGGGAGGTTCTGGATGACATAGACAACGCATTTGGTTAACCTTTCCCAGGGCCTTGGAGCATGTGCTACTAGGTCTACCTCACCCTAAGGCGTTCCCCTTACGCTCCCCGCAGGGTAGACAGATAGCCCTGGCTCTTTTGGCAGTGCGCTTAGTCGTCCTTGCACAGTGGCGTTCCCCCGCCGCCCCCGACCCGAGAGACTGGATCAGGCGGCTTTGGTTGCTGTTGCGCATGGAGAGACTCTCCCTATGTGTGGATGGTAAAGGGGAAACATATGCGGAGCTCTGGGCACCATTTATACAATTGCTGTCACGGGACCTGCGGGAGGTAACATGCCCTAAATTTCTACAGGTTCTACAGCTTATACCGTTGGAACCGACAAAGGCGAGCTCGTGAGGGCCTGGGAGTTGCTCTTTGAGAGTGGCGAGGTTCCGGGGAGTAAGGGTGCAGTTGGAGGCGCGGGTAAGGCTGATGCGGAGTGGGAGGGAGGGTGGGAGGGAGGGGGGTCCAGGGTAGGGGGGAGTTGGTGGGGGCAGGTAGGTCTCTGTTTCTTTATTGGTGTTTATTTTTCTTTCTTTACAAAAAGCAGCTTCGACGTCCGAACTGGTTGCACCATTTGGCCCACAGTCTATCCTCGCCGGGTCGCCCTCCGGGTTGTAGACCTTATGGCTGTGTTCCAACGTTGTCTTACCACGCTCTACCAGACGGTGGATGTAGGCAGTCTAGCTGTGTTTACTGATATGTGTCTGCTGAATAAAAACTGTTTGATTCTAAAACCCACTTCTTGGTGTCTACACTTTCACAAGATACTAAAACCTGCTCTTTGCTATTAGGATTAAGGATTATGTCCAACATCTTCTGGTCCTTCCATTCCAAAACCGATGGCCCCTCCTCAGATATGTACAGCTTACCTGTACATTGTCTTTCCTTAAAGCGGAAGATCAATGTTCTGAATCCTAACATCTCTATGCTTTTACCAGTATAACCTTCAGCCGCAATGTCATTTGGTTCTAACCATTCCCCAATTACGTTGACAAACTTACTCCTCCAAACATGCTGTGACACAATCGTAAAAGGCGGACCTGAATCAGCCGCCAACTGGATCATAACTCCTCCCAACGAAATGTGACACAAAGGCTTAGAGGAACAGTCATCAGTGATATTAAGTACAACTTTTTTCATTTGTACCAAATTTACTTGAGTATCAGAGTCACTTGAGGATGAAGAAGACGTATCCTGAACATATGCAACCATCCCTTTTGAAGTTTTGTTGTTTTTGCGATTACACACCCTAGAAAAATGGCCTGCCAAACCACATTCTATGCGCTTTGCAGACTTAGCAGGACACCTTTCATACGTAGCAGAATGTGAATAACTTCCACACCTGTAACATATTACAGTGCTAAACTTTTTATGTCCTGCACTACTTTCACCTTTCTTCTTATCAGGAAAACTTGTTTTCTTTTTCTCAAAGTTTGTATTCTTGATATTTCTATACCCAACTTTTTTTTCAACAATTTTTCCAATAATTTCTTCAGCACCTTTTTTGTCTTGGGAAAGGGTGTCTTTAGCACATCTCTCAGACAGTTCGGCTTTTTTTACGATGGCAATAATGTCCTTGAGAGTCACCCTCCACCCATAACTTATCCTGTAAACTCTTATTTTTAGCATACATGACTACCTGGTCCCTAATAAGTTCTTCCTGCAACTGTGCGAACGTACACTTGGCAGCAAGTTTTTTTAATGCAGAGTCATACTCTTCAACGGACTCGTGCTTCTCCTGTTTTCGATGAAAGAAAGAATGCCTAGTAAAACCTATACACACTGAAGGAGAAAAATGATCATCAAGGTTTAACAAAGCTACCTTAAATACATCTAAATCCCCCTCAGCCCTATCCTGCGTATGTAAGTCATTAAAAATGCGTAAACCTTCAGGACCTAGGAAATACAACAACATTCTTTTCTTTCTTTCAGGAGTAAATGTACCATTAACATCCTCTAGATTCGCTATGTAATTCAGAAATTACTCTTTCCAGTCTAACCATGCTACTATAGGTTCGCCTGGAATAGATAAAAATTCTTTTGGTGAATTAATTTGAAGTTTAGGTACACTATTGTCCCCCGACGTGTTTGGTCTTGAAGAAATGTTTTCCGTCGACATGTTTCTTTTTTTTTAGGTTCCACTAAAACAAATCCACAGTCTAGTAGATGATGTAGTAAAAGTTACTTAAAAAATAAACAAGATCACCGCAAAATGAAGATTAATAAAGTCTTCCACTTCAAGAAAAAATAAAAAAAACAACCTCAAGAATGATACTGCATGTTAATCCTTCTCCAAAAAGTACCTTTTCCACATAAAAATACCTCTCAATGATTCCTCAAAGATCATCAAATTCGCGTTTTTAAAATTGGTCAGTTACACGGTGAGAAAATAGCTTGGTTGTCGTGGAAACCAAACTCCTTGCTCCCAAAATGTCCACCGTGCGTGACCTCTAAACGCGATGACGTGTGCTCCAGAGTAGATCGTGATGCGTGACCTCTGTGCGCGGTGAGCGCCGGTACTGGCAAACCTTGAAGGCGGTACACGTCAGAAGCGAACACCTCTTCGAGCTCCTGGCACCTGCGCACTTGCGGCAGATTTAAAAGTAAGCTGGTTCAACGCTCGCTCACAAACAGTAGATTAACACGACAGTAAGATATTGTAACAAATCCTACTTTTGGCACACAATGATCTTCAAGGACGCGTTTCTGCATTCCGACAGTCAGCTCTTAAATCAGTTCTTTTCTTTAAGGCACTCGTAGATTAGTAGAAGCATACGACGATCTTGTATCCCAGAGTATACATAGTCTCATTTAAAATTAAAGGCAGTATACAGTCTTCCAGAACAGATCACCAATGGAGAAATGCACGTTGCACTAGCACTAAAGTACTCACGAAGTAGGTGAAAAATTCGTTGGGGAAACTCCGATAGTTTCAGCCGTCCTAAATTCGATAAATTTCACGCGGGCCCTTGTCGACAAAAATTGTAGTGAAATTGTAGTAAATACGAGCAGAGGTAGAATTGAAGTATTCTTTTTATTTGACTTTTCAGGAGCAGGAGCAAAGGAAACATGCAGCTCAGGTGGAGCTGACTACAGAGTAATCCATCATAACATTCTTAATGGTACCAGGTTACAGAGAACACATTACAAGATTCTACATACAACATTCTGTACTTACATACACACCGTTCCTACATCATATTCCATAAAGGAATATGCCATTACTACAGAAGCCCCTTTAAACCTAGGTCTTGTCTGCCACATGGGTTAAAAAAAAAATTGGAATCAGAAAGATATTTTCCGCTGGGTTTTCCCCCACTTGTTTGATTTGAACAAGTGATTCTGTAGGCTAGACGCTTTCAGGCAGAGGACAGAAAATGAGATTTGCAGCTTTCTGTCAGCTGTTGACCTATAATGCTTGCTAAACTCAGACTGGCCTGCTCGTCTTTTGAATACATTTTGCGGTGGAACAAATGCTGCAGCTCCACTTCTAACGGTCCCAGTTAAGTGCAGCCAGGACCTTTGGGGGGGGGGGGGGGGGGGGGGTCTCGGTGAGGGAGGTTATTGCGGCAAGGGGTCTCAGAACAATGTACACAACTGAATATTAGAATTCTAACACTTACCATTACCAAGGTCAAGGCAGCAAAACATGTGTGCTTCACAGTGCTTGCATCCACTCCAATGTGTGACGAATGGGAAAGGGTGGGATCTATTCCTGGGAATAACCAGCGGCAGCCCTCACACAGGGAGGGAGACTCCAGCGCCCCAAAGCATGACGCTGACAGCGTCACTGGCCTATACTACTGGATACTGACATGGACTACAATGGCATTGGTTCTTTTTGAATGGCTTTAGAACAGTAAGCCCTGCATTGTGCGTCACAGCTCAGAAAGTTGATTTACTGCCTGGCTACCGTCTCCTGCTTCAGAGCGTGCCGGGTGCAGGCAGCCTGGGACAGATACCCCAAACTTAAGTACATCGATTTGTTTAGAGATACGATTGTATCTCTAAATAAATCAATCTATTTTAAAATTGAACAGGAATGTGTAGGAATTTCAGGGGCGCTGCCCCATTCCCTAATGGAGAATCTGCCCCTACACCATCTGGTGTTTATCGGGGACTTTCCTCACCAGTGGCATTCTTTTCTTTTCTGGTGGCCTTTTTTCAGTGATTTCTTCATTGTGAAAAACTTTCTTTTCTTCTCTCATATATGCAAGGGATGAAACCATGGTACAACATTAGCTAGAATGTCTAATTGCTGTAAGGAGTGGTGGTTTTCCAGTTTTATAAGCTGTGGGTGAGGTTGCCAGATGCCTGTAGGAGGTGTGGTTAACTGAGAGCCAACAAGCTTAATGTTTATAAGGGGTGGTTACTTTTTACACTGTGAACTAGCCTTCTAATGCCCTTAGGATATACATCCGTCGTACCTTGTAAAACTACCTGGCTTTGGTCTACTGATGCCAGGGTGATAGTTTGCTTTGGATCTGTTGTTCGTTATTAGTCATCCTCCCCACTGTGCATCAGAAACAGGAGGCTGATTTATGGATATCAGTTTTCCAGTCTGGCTGATTTCTGGAGGATGTAAACATTTGTGGTATTTTGTGAGCCAGGCACTAGGATGTCTGTATGAGAGGGCAAGTTGACTGATGTATGAAAGTGAGTCTAAAGTGTTCATTTCAGTGCAAAAACAGGAGGTAAACTGTGGTACCATCGCTGATGTCTGGAAGAGCAATTTAAAGAGACTATGGAAAACTCATGCAAGATTCTACACCTCAGTTGTTGAAATATTGAAAATAGTAATATACAAACTCTTGTTTAGCCTTTACATGCCTCCCTCCTGACTCGAAAGCAGGAGCGAATTCTCCGTTAGGGCTATGGAGCTGTGCCCCCTGAAATTCCTTCACATTTCCGTACAATTTCAAAATAGATCAATGTATTTAGGGATACAATAGTATCTCTAAACAAATCGATGTATTTAAGTCTTAGCTGTCTGTCCCAGGATGCTGCCCCCCCTCGCTCTGAAGCAGGAGATGGAAGTCAGACAGTAAATCAACTTTCTGAGCTGTGACGCACGACACAGGGCTTACTGTTATAAAGCTCTTCATAATGAATCAATGCCATTGTCATCTATGTCAGTATCCACTAGTATAGGCCAGTGACGCTGTCAGCATCACTGGCCTATACTATCTCATGAAGGGAGTCTCATGACTCCCTTCATGAGAGCAGCTGTTCATCATTGTCAGGCATAGATCCCACCCTTTCCCATTCTTGACATTTGGGAGTGGTTGCAAGCACTGTGAAACACATGTGTTTTGCTTTTTGTCCTCGGTAATGGTGAGTGTTAGAATTCTAATCTTCAGTAATGTATATTGTTCTGAGACCCTTCATGACCCTAACTTCCCTCACTGTGACCCCCCCTAGGCCCTGGCTGCACTTCACTGGCCCCATTAGAAGTGGAGCTGTGGCATTTGTTCCACCACAAAATGGATCCAAAAGATGAGCAGGCCAGTCTGAGTTTAGCAAGCATTACAAGTCTGCAGCTTTTCTTGGCGCTGCAAATCTCCTTTTCTGTCCTCTGCTTGAAAGCGTCTATCTTAGAGAATCACTCTTTCAAATCAAATGAGCGGTGCAAACCCAGCAGAAAATGTCCTTCTGATTCCAAATAATTTTTTACTCATGTGGCAGAAGAGACCTACGTTTAAGCGGGCCTCCCAGTGAATGATGTCTCCATACATTTCAGAACCCAAGCAGATGTCATCAAACAGAGCAACATTCTTTAGTGACTATTTGTTGGTGATTGCTAGCCGTGCTGGGTTGGTAAACAATTGATCAAGTAGGAGGATGTCTACAAGGGATTTCACTTAATTCACAAAGTAGTTATAATTAAAAAGTGGCTAGTGAGTCAGTGCAAAATCATCAGACTCCACGGTGTCCAGCAAAACAACCAAAAACAATATATATAATTAACAAAGCACAGAAGAGAAGCAAAGCACACGGAGGATTCTAGTCAAAAGAAGAATTTTATCTGGAAAAACATAGAAAGGGGTACAAATCAATACAATGAATGTCAGCAAAAAAGTTATGGAAGAGATGTACAAATAAATTTGAACACACAATTCATAACCAGACGTCAGCTCCTAAAGATAACAAAACCAATATTATCCTGTTACCAATAAATATGGTTTAAATACAGAGATTTCTTGGAGTTGTCGGCACTGTCGACGTTTCGGTCTCATTGGCTTCAGTCCATTAGACCATCTTCAGGACACAAGGTTTAATCCCAGATATATAACCTTCTATGGTGATCACAAGGGACAACACTTATTGGCCTTGGATTAACGGACGATAATTGCAGCGCAGTGTAAAAATATGCTCGTGATGACAGACACAATAATTATCTGAACAAGGAAACCAACGATGGGTCTTCTAATATTCTTACTAGAGTTGAGGACACTTCCACATTCTAGTTGGATGGTGGGATCAACTGAGCAGCGCAGCAGTGTTGCATCAGAAATACGGTAAACAGCCCCGTGCTTTTTTCCTCTACACTGCATGTCCCCTTCTCCAGTGCATGCATACAGCTTAGAAAGGGCCCAATGTATTGTCTATGTTTTTAGTTTTTCACCCTCGCAATCCCTGCTTTGCCCAAAGCTCCAGGCTTTGAAGGAATGAAAAAACAAAACTCACGGTTCAAAAGTAGCATCGCTAGTGGTGCATTTCATTGCAACTTATAATCTCAGCATTACGATTTTGTGTGTGCTGCAAGGAAAAGGGGTAGAAAATGGGTTTTCCCTTTTTCATCAAACATCGAAGGAAATTAATCAATTGTCTGCACTTGCTCCTGTGGTCAGAAAGGACTGGTCATTTACTGACTGGCATAATCAATTAGTTAGCAACAATGAGGGTTCTTGTTCCCTTGTGAAGTTGATCCAAATATCCGAGTCAAGTAGAAATTGAGAGATATGTACTTACAGTAGACAGTTATCTGCTGTATGACATTAAAATTGGCCCTATCTTCATGCTCTTACAATATTAATGCCAAAAACATGGATTGATTTACAAACAATGTGTCAAAAAACTTTAAGGCAATGCATGTCAGCGATTTAGTTCCTCTTTAATGTTCAAGCTTTACTTAATATTGCCTTTCTCCAGAGTTAGCTATTTAATCATGTGTTTCTTTCTGTATTTTATTTCCGTTTTCTGAGGGGCTTTGAATGAGAACTCTGACGCTGACCCTGAAGCCAAAGCAAATGGCCTGTCAGTGGGGTGTCCTCTCTGCAGAGCACACAGAACAATGGTCAAGTACTCCAGTTGAAATTTCAATATTGTGAAAATGTGTGTCTAAGGGCGGGCACAGATGGCAAAATATTTACAGGGCAAAACCAAAAGTAAATACATTGCTTAAACGTGTGTGAGTGAGTGCAGTGTATGTTTGGAAGTGGTGAAGTGAGGGAGATGCAAGGAAGTGCATTCGGGGAATATTGAAAAGAGGGTGCTGAAGAGGAAATAGAGGTGGTTGAAGATGTGCAGATGGACGAGATGTGCAGAGAAGAAGGACATAAATATCCAACATAAAGTGCACATAACTAAAGGCCAAAACGCCTTCCATGACCCTCAATACTATTGAAATTTCTGAACTGAAACATTTTGAAGGTTAATATTTATAACAAATCTTTGTTGTTCCTCATTTATGTTAAACAGCTAACAACCATTGACAAAGCCAATCGTAGTTTTAGGTGTAGTTCAGTTGTTGTGCTATATATCTGGATGCAATTACATCTCAGACAGAAACCAAAATACCAGTCAGGTAGCAGCACACTATGGGAATCCTAGAAATGTATTTTACATGTTCCCTTTTAGAGAGTCCCCACATTTTTCATCCCACTTAAAGACCTATCTTCACATATTTCTATATGACTGATTGCAATCAGCAGCTGTGGGTCCTTCCCAAAGACTGGTTAGAGCATTTTCTTCTAAAGTTGATGCCTCATGCAGTGGAAGACACTGGCCAAGCACACACTTTAAAAGGCTGAAGTTGTCGTTTTGTACAATATAATATACAATATGCACATCACAGTAACTGCCAAACATATTAATGCTGTAAGATATAGGGCAGTTTTTATGTGTTTAATATTTCAAAATTATATGTTCCTACTGCTTTATAAGCCTTTCTTTATCACTAAATTAATTTGCTTTAGAATGCACCATTTGCAAATCTTTTTTTCAATTTTGTTCTCTGGAGGGGGATCCAGCCTGGACTCCGCGTTTGTCCATTAAGCTTGTCCGTGTCGCTCACTACATAAAAGTCATACCAAACTTTTAAGCTCCATCACACACCACATTCGAACGTCACCAGCCGCCACTACTCGAAGGAAGGGAGTGCCACTTTTCATTGGTTTATTTCTCTAAGATACTTGAGGATAATACTTGGGGGAACATAATTGCCCACTCTGGTTACTGAGAGCAGTCTACCACCCTCCAGTTACATTTCCGTGATTCACATTGAAAAGTGTATTCCAATCAATCACAAAAATCATTTGAAAGCACCAATAAATAAATCCTAAATTCAAACTGGCCTCCACTACATTTGCCAACATTTCTAGAGTTATTTTCAATACCAACTAACAATAAAACATAATTACTGCCTCTGAAGCCACCTCTTCTGCTTCCACACCACGTAGACAGAATATTTCGACAGCGCCACACAACTGGCGCCACAGTTGAGCTCCCACTCCCATCATCTAAGACTATCAGAATTGAGGAGCACTTCTCTGTCTTTACCGGGACGACAATTTATATTCACTGCTGCTGCGCTCTGGCATCACCCCTTTGAGCTTGTCATTTCTGCGTCCTGAGCTTGGTTACTGAGGGTTCCACCTCACAACTTAAGAGACACCATCAGCGAATTCCAGTTTTTCCAATTGTATGACTTGCTAGGTCATGTCGCACAAAGATGATCCAAATGTGTCAGAGCCTTTGCAAATTTAAGCAAGGTTTTGCATAAAATGCATAATAGGACTGGCAACAGGTAAAACTTTACATAATATATTGTATTTACAGAATTATTACTAGAATCTTGCTAGGTTAAAAGTGAAACATCTAATATAATCTCAAAATTACAAAAAGATCAACTTGGATTGAATACAGAGGTTCGAAATATATGACTACAGAGACCAGTATACAGTACATATTGTCAGAAGCAGTTGGGAAGAAAAACAAATGTATGTAGGAATGATAATGGTGATGGGTTGGTGTGTTGGAAAGAGTTGAGTCCACATAAAGACAGGAGCTCCCGACTGAAAGTATAAGATGTGAATAAACGAGAAGCTATAGTTTAAGTGAGTCCAGCTGAAAGTCACTGGTTAGGGTGAATCCCAGGGTGAGGTGGGTGTCACAGACTGAATAAGTAGTAGAGGAAGAGGGGTTACTCAGACACTGAGTGTGAATTCACTGATTAAGAGATCCTCCAGGGGTTATGTTAGCTCCTGCTGGCACTCAAAACAGTAACAAGTCAGTTCTCGATATAAGGCTTGTACTCCACTCTCCCACATTTGAAGAAACTTGCTGGGGAATTTTACAGATGCCTCCAAAGCAGATTGAGAGCAAGAAAGCAATAGTTAGAAGGTAAAAAGAAGAAGAAAAGTGGAGGCGGCAACAGCACATTTTCAGGCTGTGGTAGGGCTAATTGGGCAGCGGGGAAAACAGGGGCACAGTAAGGTTCTGACTAGAGACTGCATTAATGAAAATAATCTTGCACATGCCCATATACGTATGAATTAGCATTTCATTCTGATGCAGGGGGTCACCTTACCAGGTACTTCCAGCGTAAGAAAAGTCATATTGGCGGTAAGTCAACTGCTGTATGTAACCTAAAAGAGGAAATGTTGAAATCAAGGTTCATTAGGATCAGTCAGATCTGCTCTCCAGACGCATTCAATTTTTCACAAAACCTACTTCACACTACAGTGGCTCTGAATTTTGTGTTTTCTTATCACTAGGTGGGAAGTGCCAACGTCCAAGTTTCTATGAGTGGACGATGTTTTCTTTACAGCTTCTCTTTGTTTTTATTTTATGTATACTATTATATAAAAATATTGCTTTTCATGAACCCCTTAAAATTAATGTATACATTTGAGCTGTGCCGTAGGGAGTTCTTGAGGATTAATCTCTTTTTCCTCTACTGTTCAATCCTTATCTCAATTGGCTCATCTGCAGCATAGACAAGACTCTGCACTTCACAGTCATGCAGATAATACTCAGATCATTTTCAATATTTGAGAGTGAGGAGGATTCAGGGACCTTCGTGATCCCTTCGGCAGTAGAGGAGGTACATTGGTGGATGAACACAAACTGGCTGAAACTAAACCCTTTAATTCCTGAAATTCTCCAGACAAACATCTACACAAAACAATGGGATGCTAGTCTGTGACCTTCTTGAACAGAAGGTCGATGTGCTGCTGATGGCAAATCTGTTAGGCGTTTAGGCATCCTCATTGAATCTTATTTATCTTTGACTCCTCAAATCACCCAATACTCAAAGCCGTTAAAGTCCGCGTTTAAAATTAAAGGTATGTGATGGGGAAGATCATTCAGATTACAAGGTAAAGTTTTGGTGAACTCCCTCCCTATGTTAGTAAAATCAGGTGTGAATTATCTTACTATTAAAAGAAAAACAAAGATTAGTTTTGTGACAACAATGCTTAGGTGATGGGGTGATCTGTAAGAGATACCCGTCTTATGCGCTTTTGTTTAATTGCCCCCAGAGACTTTTGAGGGTGGAAGTTTCCACTTTACAAGTATCCATTTAAATAGAAAAATAACAATCATATGCAGGTGTCCTGTAGCAAGCCACTTTCTATAGAGGAAAATTTGAAGTTGTAACTCACTTCTACTGCTGCAAAGCTCATGTGTAATGCACTGCAGTGCCTTTAACTCCGAGACCCCCTGCAACACTGATACCAATCTAAGACCTCCTCTGCAATGCACCACTTGTAACTCACAGAAACCTTCCTCAATGCGCCCTCTTGTGAGGCTGGTTCTCACCCTGATTAATTTTCTTGATGGCGTCAGCTCTACGGTCCACTCCCAAGGCATCCCACTGTCCGGTGTTGTCCAGGAAATATGTTGCAATGACTACCGGGGTCATTGACATCATGTTCTGCTCCCCAGAGCCGCGAGGCACCACAATGAGATGCCCAAGATATGACCCATCAATGGATTTCTCGATCGGCTGTGTGATGGGGGTTCCTGGTAAAAATGAGAAGACGGAGTAAAATGCATCTTTCAATGCAGCACCAGCTCCATACAGAATAATTTTTTCAAATGTTTGTTTTCAGTTTAATAGTCAAGAGAGCCAGTGTATGCATAAGGCAGTTGAGCATAATCATCCTTTATTCAACTAACACAGCAAAGGTCAACTGACCTACAAGAACGCCAATCAATCCTACCATCACTGACATAGAATGAATGAACACTAATCCCAAACCCCCAAATCACCCCAACACCACCCTCCCCGAGCTTCCATAGTAGGTACAATGTCTTTCATAATGGATCGATCATGCTAACAGAGTCAGTCTGAACATGACAGTCCATGGCAGATCCCCATCTCTCGGGATGTGAGTCTTTCTCTCCTTGTCTGGGTGCTATCCACCCACCACTGTTATCTGCAGTGCCCCCCCCTCTTTGACAACATGTGTAGGCTAGTAGGCCCCGAGTCATTTCAACCCAAGCGGCTAGGGTCTCCTGAGCTTTGGGGTCCTTTTTCATCCTTCTCAAGTGTACCTCCTCCGCTCCCACCCTCTCCACCACATCAGCCTCCTAAGCAGGGCCGGACTGGGAACCAAAACCGGCCCTGGCAAACTGATCGACCCCCTCCCCCACGGGGGGGAGGGGGGGGGGGGTGCCGCCAAGCTCTTTGCCAGGGCCGGGTTTCTGCTGATTTTGTTACAGGGACGATTTTGCAGCAAAAACGATCCTGTAACAAAAACGGCCCCCGGGGGCCCAAAACCAGCCCCCACCTGTGCGGCGTACCGGGGGATTGCCCGGTGCCCGCTACGGCCAGTCCGGGCCTGCTCCTAAGCCACCCTCGTTGGAGCCCGAGGACTTATCCAGTGGATTGCAATTCACCTTTTTACTATAAGGAGGCCTAGAATAGCGTACCATCTACTGAGCTTCCTTTTGTATTCTCGGGAAAAAGACCCGGCAAACACGTGTGTATAGTCTGAGAAATCTCCGAAACAATGGCCTCCTGTGATTGAACTAAAACCTCAGACCAAAAGCTCTGTACCACGGGGCAGTGCCAAGTCATGTGTAGAAAGTCTGCAAGCTCAGTGTGGCATCTCGGGCTTTCAGGTCTCTAGATGGATATATGCTGTGTAGGCATTTGGGAGAGAGGTAGGTCATGTGTATACAATTATATTGCTCTATACAGAGTGATATGATTTTAGAGAGAAAAAAGGTAAGGGGCACGATTTTTACCAATTGAAATGGTTTTCCACCTAAGTAACTGTTATAGACTGAGATGCTCTGCAGTATCCTGCAATCTTTGGTTGGAACTATAATTGTGTGTGTTAACATTAAATAAGTGTAGCAGCAAAAAGGTGATAGAAGGAATGCTTGAATTAATCCTAGCCAATGGCAATCGCTAGGGGGCACATATCGATCCTTCATTTTTCGCCCACCATGCCAGACCTAGAGACATGCAAATCAGCCTTGACCCTACTCCGCATGGGAACAATTAAACCCTAACTGCAAAATCAGGTCCTCCCTGAACAGGAATTCAAGCAACCTAGGACCGGTTTTGCCTCGACAAGGGCTCATTTGCCAGATATAGTTGCACACTGAGCACGGAACCCATGCTATTTCAAGCATTCCATCCATCACCTTTTTCTTTCATTAAAATAAGAGCACAAAAAAGAGTGGTATAAAATATAACTGAGAAAATGCAAACCTTCACGATATTGACAATGTATAAATATTTCACAAAATAAATTACAACCAGTACTCAATCCCACTATCAAGTACTTGCTTGCAAATATGGTAGTACTTAAGCTACAATAATACATTGAAGGACCATAGCTGGATTTAGCCTAACATGGATAAACATATTTCAAAAGATATAGGTATGAGTGGTCAGTATTTGGAAGTATTTATTCTGAAATGTATATTTTTCTCTCCGGCCTTGTTCACGGAAAGTACATAAATCTGCCTACCTAGGTTTGCTTCTATGTTTGGGGTAGTTTTATAATATTTGTCAATTTAATATAATATTCCACACGTATTCCTGGGAAGGTGAAACAGCTGCACTGCCCTAGACACTGATTGTGAACTCCTTTGTGGACTCCTAGTCATACCAATGTTGGAGCAGTATTGCAAGATTAAATATAAGATGGCTCAGATTATGAATGGAGGTATTACATCCAAAGTGGCAACACTGGGTGGCGTTTTGTCACTCACAATTCTCAAAATCTAGACCCATTAATCTCAGGTCTGCACACCCTGGGCCCAAGGTTTCCAGATCTGAGACAATGGGCCTGGTTTCACAGACTGTGGATGTGCACCCATTGAAACCAGCACACTACAGTAGACAGAAGGAGGAAAATGGGCACCGATTGAAACCAGCACACTACAGTAGACAGAAGGAGGAAAATGGGCACCGATTGAAACCAGCACACTACAGTAGACAGAAGGAGGAAAATGGGCACCGATTGAAACCAGCACACTGCAGTGGACAGGAGGAGGTTCAATGGGCAGAAGAAGAGCACTGCCTGGCTCCCTCCTACCCGGCCTGTGCAGTACCACAAGGGAGCATGGAATGCCCCCCAGTTAGGACCCTAAACCTTCCTCCCAACACCATGCCCTTGACCCTGAACAGCAAAGCCGGGTGCCTGGACACACCCGTCCATATGCAGAGGCCTGGACCACAGGCTATCGGGCTATGGCAGACTGGCGCTCACGTACCTTCAACCCCCCTCCACGGATGAAAAACAGCACAGGGCCCAGGACGGAGCTTGGAGCTGTATGAACCCGAAGAATGATGCCATGCTCAATGCATTTATCAATTTACATCATTTTGGTATTTTCTTTTTATCAACGGATCCCTTCTCTCTTGTTTTCTGCTATCCTTACGATGACTGTTTTCTTTTCTCTTTAAACGTGTTCCTTCATTCTCTCTTCTTCTATGGTACTTGTGATATCCTTCTGTAGCTTTCATTTTTTGCCGTAACTAAAGTCCAAGTTCGATATAAAAATCCTCTGTGTTATAGATGAGCCACAGAGGTTTTTCAAATTGTGTTTGGTTTGCCTATTCCTTACTTATTCTCATGTTATTCTCATGTTTTGCTCATTCTCATAGCTCTGTCATGAGAGCCTTTACTGTAGCTTTAAATGTTCTGTAATTGCTCTGTTTATAAAATTACTAATTAACTGTACTTTTGGAATTATATTTGTACCTGTAAGTGCTGTAACACCACTGGACCATGTCTGCACTATAAATCCAGAAATCAACAACTAATGCCTTGGCTTGGTAATACCCATCTTCCAGTAACTGTTATAGTATACTCATGTTGTCTGTGCTGAAGCCTCTTTAAGAAAATGCACATATTGTGGAGTTAACACTGAGGGCAAGATTGATCAAAGGATTTTGTTGCCCTTTCCTCATACAAGGGCAACACAATCTTTAAGTCACATTTACCAAGCCACACAAGGCCACCTGCAAGTCGCTACCTTTTGTTATTTTGAGCTGGCAAGGCGTTTCATGGGTTGATTGTGGGTGCTCACATACATCCACCTATTCTTTTTGGTGCATTCCCACATTCACCAAGACTGGTAAACCTTGGAATGCATCAAAGTCATATGCCTTTCCGATAGAGGCGCAACGAGGAGAAATCTCTTTATTTCTCCTCGTTGTTTCTGCAGTACACTTAGAAAAAGCAAAACACCTCTAAGGATTGTATTTTTGCAATAAGGTGTCCTTTCCTGCTCAAAAACAATCCTGCCTGCAATGCATCATGTCACAACTGTGCCTGCATTGGTGCTGGTTCATCACTAGTGCTCTAGCACAGAAAGAGAGGAGGAATGTGACATATTTTGATAGATATGGCACATCCCTGCCCTCTTCATTTGACGCAGTGCAGTGCAGCAAGTTGTCTTTCTCCATTGCACTCTGTTAAATAATGATAAATCTGGGCTTAAATGTATTCGTTCTATGAATGTGTGAGATGTAATTCTAAATTGAGTGTGCTGAGGACCATATGAGAGATTTAAGCAGCAGGTAAAGCTGTATGTCTAGTTTCTAGTATCAAAACATTGACACCCTCGTGTCCACCTTGTTCATATAGGTGCAATTAATATTATGGTCCCTGATGAACTCTTGCTCTTTGGAATCGCCAATGTTTCAATAGTGCATTCCTCTCTACCTGGTTGTGGCATCTGTGATTTTTATCAGACGCCAACAAGTCTATGGCCCACCTTTACTAAAGTCTACATGGGTGATCTAGTGATGCAACACACTTCGGTGGAGCACATGTAGGCCTTTATGAAGGTAAGTAAATAGACACTGTTGTTTGCATCACATTGTTTCACGCAAGCGTCTGTACACAACTTTAGCAGTTTTGGGCCCTATTTCTATTGTACCCCATTCTTGCACCCACTGCTCTACCACATCATGTATCTACCACATTTGTGGTTCCTCTTAAAGTCCTGACTTATAGCATCTTGTAAGGCGGTCAGAGGGAGTGCTCCTCCCAAACTATCCAACCTATGCCTTCCCTCTAGTAGGGCAGCTATGGGACTGTGCAGAGTTTTCAAAAAGTGGAAATTAAGTGAACACATTTCCCTTCATTCTGGACTTTCCTCGGATGTGTGCATCCCAGCTTTATTGATGGGCACTCTTACCTTGGATGCTGACCATGGTCACATATTCACTGTTTGGAACAATATCATTGAACACAACAGCCTCAATCTTCTCTTCCTGGACAAAATCTGAAGAAAAAAAGCATTTGTTGAGTGTCAGACTGGGACATAAATAGGCCCTGGCACCAAAATAAAAGTGGCCTCCATCAGTGAAATAGAAAATTAAAAACAGGACAGTTTTGGGCTTGTAAAGACATGCTGTGTAAGTGTTTTATGAGACTGCATGGATGTGAGCTCGTTGGAGGCAATGTCTATTTTATTTTCAGGGAAATCAATAGTAAAACCCAACCAGCAAACCATATACCAGGCCTACAAACAAATAAAAAGTGACCCACATGTAGACTTGTTGAGCCAGCCTATCATGCACTGCCTGATTTTCCTATAGGCCAGACCAACTCTACTTTGATGCAGCTTCTTGTGTGATGATGATGTATTTCATGTAGTGAACCGATTAAACAGAATATGTCTTAAAAAGATATCAAATATTTCAGTAGACCAAGATTTATGTTGCAGTTCCGAATTAATCCCCATATTATTTTACTATATACAATTGTTTAATTTCATTTTTCTAAACGTGGGCCATTTTTTTTCATTTTGACTTCTGATCTGTGAACTTGCTACCTGAGGGCAGGCAAAACCTAGAACATGTCTTCAGAAAAGGCAAATCTCTCCAAACAACCACAGCTATATTGATTTGTCATAGATCAGTAAATGTCTCTGCACACTGCAGTCTCATTTAGCGTTCTCCTGTAAGGAGATTAGGTCTCCCTGAGATAATTCACAGGGTCAGTGAGCATTCAGGAGATGAGTGCACATGTTGGGAAGACACAGCCCTATCAGTAACTTTAAGTTCAGTTTGTGCTGCCAACACACCCACAAGGCCCAGTACTGAATCTGTAAAAGAATGAGTGCCGGTGCCCAATGCTCTGCTTAGAATCCCCTGGCCGGTGCAATTAAATGTTGGCGCACTCAATACCAAGGCTACGTTGTCCTTAATACACCTCATGCCCCTTTAATCCACTACCAGCACTCCCTACCCCTTTCTCTCACCCATGCGAGTCATTGGTTTCTTACTTCGTGACAGTTCTTTTGTCTTTCTCTTACTCCTTATTTCCCATTTATGTTTTTTCCCTCTCTTGCACACGGTCAATATCTGATGAGAAAAAATAAGTGCCATTCTCCAACATTGAGTCCTGCTGGGCCCCACTGACAACCATTGCTTCACATTAAGCACTACACAGGCCTATCAGTGAATTCCCTTTTTTCACTGGTAACTGCAGAACTCCCGCACACACATCCCTTTTGTTGCACTTCCTGCTGCTAGAGGCAAGTCCTTCCAATGACCAATCAGTGATTGAAATCTGTAAATAAATGCCTCTTTTTTGTGGTCGCTCCCTAGTTTCTCAACTGATGCTGCTGTTTTCTTTTAATATGGGTGTGTGCTGAGGCCTGCTAATCAGACCTCAGTGCCAGTGCCCTGACCCTAAAGTGTATGTCGAATTTGCTGTACCAAATTGGATATGGCAAAGTCACCTTGAAGTCCCTAGTAAGTAGTACCCTGGTACCCAGTGCACGTACGTTAGAGGGGTACCCAGGGCTTGCAGCACTGATTGTGCCACACTGGACGTCTCCCAGGTAAAAGGAGTCCCCCAGTCCACCGCTGCAGAGTGGTAGAGCAGTTCTGCACTGCTAGTCCGAATTTGCCATTGTAAGCAATGGCAAAGCAAAAACATCCCCTGGACATGTGTGAAAGTCACCCGTCTGGCAGGCTTACTGAGCCCTAAAGGCAGGGTGCAACATATCACACAGGCGGGACTTGTTACATTAAACCCCACTTGTATCTCAAGTCGAATTTATGGTAACTTGATGCAGTGTGTAGCTTTAGCAAAGCTGCCGCTTTGTTGCCTTTAAAACTCCTGTGCCTTCCTGGAGAGACGTACCAATGACTCTCAGGAAGGAGACAAATGAGGGATTGCAGGCAAGGGAAGTGTCCCCTCTCTCCTGCAGGAAGCCACTTGGGTTTTAGTTCCAAAAGTCAGGCTTCAATGGTGAAGTAACATTTGAAGGGCAAATGTGTAACAACAGTGGGCAGGGCTGCCCCATTTTTGAGGTAAACAGGCAGGCATGGGAAGCAGAGAGTTGAAACCAGTTGCCAAACTGGTTTCCCATGGGCGGGTAGCCCTGAGGTAGCCACACCTCAGGGGTGAGCTAGGTAGGTCTGAACAAAGATAGAGTGGTTTTGCCATCATTCTTGTGAGTGAGCAGAATGGTGCATCACACTCCACTAGAAGTGGTCACCAGGTGGTAGGGAACCTGATAGCCCACAGGCTACCAACCTAATCCTGTCCTGAAGGCACTTTCTGAGCATAAAGGGGGCACCCTTAACACCCAGACCTCAGAGATCGACAGACTTCAGCTTGGATCTCTACGGCCAAATCAGATTCTCCGGAAGATCCTTGCCCTCCTGAGATCCTTCAAAATATTTGCCATTTTATTGGACTGTATTTATCCAAGATGTTTAAGCAGATGATAGCGCAAGGATCCTTTCCCACTTTGTGGATGCAGGCTTGTATCTTGCCTCTTCTAAAAAAAAACAATTTAGATGCAACTGACACAGCCAACTATCGGACCATTGCGAGAATCCCACTACCAGCCAAAATAATCAAGAAAACCATAAATGTGGAACTCTCCACTTTTTATTGCAGCCAATCACATTCTAGATGATAGCCAGTTTGGCTTCAGAGATAATCATAGTACAGAGTCAGCTCTGATTAAGACTACAGAAGAAATTTGTTCTTCACTAGACTGCAGTGGGTCAGCAGCCTTGGTGTTGCTCAACCTATCCGCCGCATTCGATACGGTGGATCATACCCTTCTGGTTCATTAATTAAAATCAATTGGGATAGGAGGGAAAACCCTCTCCCTGTTAACATCGTTTTCATCAGAGAGCATTCAAACAGTTCATCTGGGCAAATTTAAGTCAACACCCTTCACCCTTCCATGTGGTGTTCCGCAGGGCTCTTCGCTGAGCTCCTCACTCTTTAATATTTATGTAGAGGAACTGGCACCATTGATAAGAAGTTTTAATCTGATTCCCACCTCCTATGCCGATGACACCCAGTTGGTGATCTCGACAGTGGATAAGGACGTCAATCACTCTTTAAAACTCCATGATTGTAGGCTCTCCCTGAGTCACTGGAGGAGCACTCATTGTTTGAAATTAAACTCAAGCAAAACAGAGATAATCATGTTTGGAAACCTTTTCCCACCTTGGTCCCCAGCTTGGTTGCCAGACAATCTTGGCCCTCCCCCTACCCCTGGGGATAAAGCTAAGAACCTTGGGGTTATCATAAATGAGAAACTTAGCTTTAAAGCTTAAGTTTCCAAGGTAGTGTCTTCTTGGTTCTTTACGATCAAGACCATAAGAAAAATTCTCCCTTTCATTCCAAAATCCTCCAGAAAGCTGGTTGTAACCTCTTTAATCTTGTCTAAACTTGATTACTGCAATAGATTATACATCAGTGTGCAGGAAGTTACAGGCAGTGCAAAACGCCGCAGCAAGACTGATTCTAGATATACCTAACCATCAGTCTATTAGATCAGCAATTCGAGACCTTCACTGGCTGCCAGCTGGTAAGCGGGTAAAGTTTAAGGCACTTTGAATTGCCCACAAGGCACTGCACAAAGAAGGGCCAACATTTCTAGGGGACCTTTTGAGAGGATACTCCCCAAAAAGACCACTGCGTTCGGCCAATGCCATTCTGATGCCAGTGGTGAGGATAAAAAAGATGAACTGAGGGGGAGGAGCTTTGTTTACAATACTATCAAGGAATGGAACTCCCTTCCTCTATATCTCAGAAAAATTCCCTCCCTCTTGAGTTCAGAAAACTCCTGAAGACCTGGCTCTTTTAGAAGCAGTAGTCCATAGCACAGTATGCAGCACTGAAAGCACCAAGACACCTGAGGGTATACGTGCGCTGTATACATTTAATTAACATAACATAACATAACTTGGAAGAAGGACAGAAGAAGGACTCCCCTGCTCCACCGAGAGACCAGTAACAAGATGCTGCACCAATGAAGACTACACCTGGTGGCAAGTGAAGGAAGGGACACTGACTGTCATGTCCTGCTCAAGAAGAAGCTGTCTCCAGAACCCAGTCAAGCCAAGAGAACCCCAAGGGCCATCTTACTGGCCTGCTGTTCACAGCACAGGGATGCAACTGAAGCCTGCTGGGGCAAATCGGTAAAACTTCAAGTCGCTACCCCCACTGCCGTTCATGACGAATACGTGATGCGCCGAGTTATATCCAAGTTCACCGAGCCCAGGAGTGCTGTTGGAGCGTTGCTGGGACCCTCAGAGGTGAATTATCAACCCAGGAAGTATTGGCCTGTGACTGTGACAACCTGTGACTGACAGTCCAGTGACAACAGGACTTTGGCCAGTCCGTAGAGGACTTCGTGGGATGTCGACCCTTCAACCATGACCCCCTCACCATTTTCATGGACTGAGGAATCCCTGTAGGAAGACCCTCGTTGACTGCATTGCATCCACAGCATCCTTAGAGCATCATCAGCATTCTTCATCCCTTGAATCAGGACCACTTCATAGGAATCCATTGTAGTGCAGAAAAAGTGTCTGAAACTGCTGAAGGACTGCTTTGCCTGTGAAGGTAACTGTTCTTAAGAACCTTGCTTGCCCACCGGACAAGCTCTCTGCTGGAGTTGGTTGCTCACAGTAGTTGTAACCGACCACATTGAACTAAGTTTTCCTTGAAAAAGTTTCTGTGTCCAATTCATTGACTTTGCCAAGGCTTGTTTGAGGTAAGGTAAAATTGGTTTGATTTATTATTGCTTATAAAATATATATTTCTGGAACCCTGCGGTGGAATTATTTTATTCTAGTGTCTACATGCCTGTAGAAATATAGTTTATTTTTATAAATTGATGTTGGATTTCATGAGCGTCAAGTTGTTTCCTTCATCAATTATTTTGGTGCTGTTTAAATACTTAACACTTGTTACTCTGTGTAAGCCATGCTGCTCAGTGTCACAGCAACCCAAGGTTGAGATGAAGGTTTACAGATGAAACCTACTGGTCCTAAAGGGGATTGGTAAATGCACTTCCACAGTGAGGTTGAACACCCACACCATATAATGCACCCAATTTTGTCACAAAATCACTGGGAGAAGGGAGAATACACAGCAAATCAGTGTCCCCCTGGCCCATTCCAATACACACACCATGGGTTTGCTACTTAAGAAAAATAAAATGAATAAAAAGAGCTTGGAAGCTGCTTTCTTACAGTCTGTCAACGTTTAAACATCATTCCACTAATACCCATATGAGACCCATATATCCTGGTGAGAGTAGTTAAATCTAAATTCATCTTAAACACCTCTATATAGAGAAAGGATCAATGTTAGTGTGATAAATCATTTACCTATTACCTACTGAATACTCAGTCCCTTATCTGGGCCCCCTGCCCTGTTGTGAGAAAGAACACATGTCATCCTGATTCACTCAGAAGCATCTCCCTGAAGGGGCATTCCTACCTAGTGGGTGGGAGGATCACTTCAATCTACCCCTCTTCACTCTCCATCCCCTCTCTGGAGGGGACCTCTGCTTTTCCATAAGAAGGAGTTTAGACTACGTTATGTTTAAGAGGTTTGATGCTATTAGACTGATAAATAAGATCCTTGCCCACCTGTGAACATCACTGCACACATTTTAACTGTGAAAAATGGCTGTAAGTCAATTTCTTCATATCTGATGCTTTTTCAGCGTATTGTGTCTCTTGCAGCATTGCATTTTTCAAGTCAGAATAGGAACCATTGCACAACTCCTTGATACAGGATGCTCACCTTTCCCTTTATTTGCTGGATCCAAGGTCACCACTTTGACAGTTTTGGCTATTTTCATTCCTTCGGGCTATAAGAAAGAAGAGACATTACTTACTGAGAGCAAAACATAGACATTTGTCTCCACAAGGAGGTACTCTGACTACCTGTAGAGAAATGAACAATACAAACTTGTAACAGAGTCCGCCTTTATCCTGCAGAGTGTCTGGATTCACTAACGCTGCAGAGCAATCTCTATGATAGACTGCTCTCAAGAGGGTGGAACAGGACATTGACCTTTAAGAAAAAGTAGAACTGTAACATTCTAATGAGATGATGACTTATAAAAGCAAAAATGACTGAAAGGAGTCTAATGCATTATCTGAGTGAGTTATAGTATAGCATATGTCCTAGTTTCATAAACCAAACTGTGACTGAAAATGATTTAACAGTAGTTTGACGTAGCATTTAACTGTTGCGAAATTAATTCAAAGCTTTGGAGTTTGGAGGATTTTGTGTACAGTAAAAATGTGAATGCTTCTGCCTCATGGTTTGTAATTGTCACCAGAGTCCCTCAATGGCAATACAGGCACAAATTCTACAGTTACACAAAAAAAGAATGTATATATTTTTTTCTTTTCACTGAAAAAAACAAAGGTTGCAGAGGTGTTATTGTTAGGCTCACATTTCACTGGTACACAACCAGTGAAATTCAGCAGTTACAGTTGCCTGAGCTAACTATAAGTGACACCGCAACAATACACTGCTCATGACCTCACATATTTCATCACTCATGACATGACATCCCCCTTGGATTGCTGGGTGCCCTGGAGCCCACCCAGGGCACCCAGTCAGCACTGTTAGGGACTGCGGGGGATCCTGAATGCCACTGTGGTCCCTGCTGGCTCCCCAACTCCATTGGAATCCAGCATTGCTCTCACATACAGGGAGCTGTTAAAAATGCAGCTCCCTGTGTGTCAGAGCAATTATTCTGTCTGGTTTCCTGCCTGTTTGACAGTGGGCAGGTAAGCATACAAAAACTCTGCTTCCTGCAAGTGGGAGCACTTTAACAGCTCTCATCCCTCTTGCTGAGGGTGGGGTTAGTGTTTGCTTTGACTTGACAGGAGCTGTAACAGCTCCCGCCAAGTCTGAGCAAACAGCTATGTCCCGGTGCTGGGCACCCCAGGACATAGCAGGAGCCAGCCCTGTGGGGTGGCAGTCCCCAGGGCCATTAATGGCTCCAGGAGGGGGCGCCCAACCCTCCTTCCTCCTGTGTTCACCGGCTGGTCCCGGGAAGGTTGTGGTCCCCAGGGCCGAATATATGGTCCAGGAGGGTCTCCCAGGGAGCCCTCCTAGTTTTATTTGTTTTATAGGCTCCAGGGAGGTGGTGGTCTCAGGACCCGGGAGCTCTGCGTGGCCCCGTAAACTTTTGTTTTTATTGCCACGGTGAGGTGGTGGCATCAGGGGCTTCTAGTAAACCCAGGAGGAGGGTCTGGGCAGCCCTCCTCTTTTATTAAACAAACATAAATCCCCAGGAAATGGTGGTCCCTGGGGTTTCTCTGAAGCCCAGGAAGGGGGTCCAAAGAGCCCCCCTCCATTTTTATAAATAAAACACTAGGGAAGAGGTTGTCCCCGGGGCTCCTAGAGCCTTAGGAGGTGGGCACTGTGAGCCCGCCTATTTAAAAATAAAAAAAATGCCTCCTGGCCCACCCGGGGGCTTTTTTAAAATGAAGGGCATGGGCTGACACTGGTCTAAAAATGAATTGTGGGTGTTGTGGATCCAGCCATGATTCCCACAACAAAATGTGCCAGGGTCCCAGGGAGACCCCAGGCGCAGGGTTTGGGCTTAGGGTATTCCTACCCTGCCCCCTTTTATTTGTTTTCTAATTTTTTTTGAGGACTCGTCTGAAACAGAGTCCCAAAATGGATGGATAGCACATTTTTCAAAGGCTCAGTTTAGCTGCTGTCTTGAAAGTTTCAGGGAGATCCGTCTAGCAGGGATGAGGAAAAGGAAACCTTAGACAAGGCTATAGCCCGAACTGCTGAACGGAATTACACCAGATTTGGCAGGAAGGTTGCTGTTGGTCAAGAAAGTGCCCATTTTATTGTGGTGTAAATCCGCAGTAGTTGCAGAGGCATTTTAAGAAATGTCCAGTTGTATATTTAGGGACGAAGATGATCCGTGACCCCTTCCGATCTCGTGCTGAGATCGGATTGCCTGCCAACACTTCAAACTAGGAAGTGTCGGCAGCCACCGTGTGACTCGTTTGAACCGAGTAGCAGGTAAAAATGTAAACAAAAAGAAAAGGTGGCAGAGTAGAAACACACTGACCCCCTAGGCCTCTTGGAGGGGTCCCACATGGTCTCCACAGGACCAAAGAAGCAGTTGCGCTAGTTCCACAAATCCAGCAGAATAAAATAAAAAAATGAAGCATGGTCTCCCATGCTTCATAAATCATCGCCCCCGGGTAAGCCAGGTCCCGGGGGCATTATGCAAAAAATAAGGAGGGAGGTGCACGGGCCCCCCCACCTGGGGCTTATTATTCCTCAGTGACCACCGCCTCCCCAGGGCTTGTTTAATAATTAGTGCGGGGGAGGCCCGTACAGCCTCCCCTGCTGCGCAAGGGACTACCACCTCCCAAGGGCTTATTTGTTTTTATATGGGGGGTCCTTTATGACCCCCCCAGCCCCAGGAACTGCTACCTCCCGGGGCTTATTGTGAAAATATTGCATGGGGGCCATGCAGACCCTCCCATTACCCCGGAGGCTGTCACCTTCCCAGGGCTTAATTTATAAACAATGTGGGCCGCGTAGCACCCTGCAGCCTCGGGGATCACTGCCTCTCCAAGGCTTTTCTAAAATTGAATGCGGGGGCCACATGGTCCCCCCCAAACCTCCAGGACCACCACCTCCCCAATGCAAAATTGAAGCAAAGAGGCCTGATGAAGCAAGTACATCAGTCTTTTAGCACTATTCTGCCTACTGGGGGTAATGTCTTTAAAGTCTTCTTCAAAATCCAACAGTTATTTTATCTTCCATAAAGGAGTTAATACCACATCTAATTGCCACACTGTGTAATTCAAGTCAGTAAGTGAATGGGCATAATCCAATTACAGTAGCTTTAAGTTAAAAGGAAAAAATACATTTGTAACTAAAACATTACCACATTTGGTTCATCAACCAAACTTCTAGGTACTATTGTGGAAATAAACTACACAATGGGATGTTGTCTGTATGGATCTGCACTATTTAAACATAATTTGGCCTACTAGGGGGGATGTTTTCAAAAGGATCCCTAACATTTAAGAGTGCTTTATATTTCATTGTAATATTGTAACATATATAAAAATGTAAGAAATATTTTTAACATAGGTTTGTTTACATTACTGTAGTAAGTCCTGAAAAAACAATTAATAAATGAATTGTAGTGAGTGCAATGCATAGTGTCACTTAATTTTAGTGATGTACTGTGCAGCTATGTTTTTTTTTACAATCCATTGATTGTTTTTTCCCCACTGTTCGAGGATGATGCCTTATACAGATCACTGTTTATGGTGAAGGAGTATGAAAGCTTAGAACAGTAAAAAAGGGAAAATTATATTTTCACCACGTAATACAGCGTTACAGTATAAGTAATGTATATTGGTATGATTCTGTAATTTTGAAGATCAAATACTAACATATCTGTATATTCTTTTTTTTCCCTAGCGGCTGCAGTTCAATGTCATTAGATGTGCTGGAACAATTTTGCTACCACAGATAAATTGGTTAGACATAACTATGGAAAGGGTTTTTAAACATAAAGAGTTCTTGTGTTAAATTCCTATTAGCTTATTTTGCCTATTTTATAATTAAAACTATCAGTGTAATAGTGCAAATCTATAGTTGGTGTAGGAAACTGGCTCTCTGTATAGTGCACTAAAAAGAACAAGTACACTGTGCAGAGAGTCCAGTGAGTTTCAGGTTGGTTTACAAAGGCAAAAGTAGATAATACTGATGCTATATTTTTTGGCAGTGTTAGCAAGCATTTAGGCTTATCAGAGGGTAGTGCTAAGCATTTGTTATACTCACAGTGACAATAAATGAGACACACACTCAAAGAATAAATCTGAGACCAATTTGGAAAAAACAAGAACTTTGTTCACAGGTAAGTATTGATTTTCTTAGGAATTATCAAAGTTTGGAAAATAGTTCACTGTTGTGAGCAATTATGCACCATGTATTCCTATGGGAGGAAATAGCAAAAATGCATAGACATTGGAACAGACCGTTTTAGCGGTTCACCAGTTGGATTAGGATTAGTAGCAAGCCTAAATTCAAAAGGCCACCAGTGGTTCATCAGGCGGGTCCCCAATTCTGCCAGGAGAAGGGTGCTGGAGGCATTGGTAGCTGGTGCACTATGAAGAAGAGAGGACACCTAGAAAAAGGCTGCACAGGGGAATTGTAGTCACGTCTGAGAGCTCCCATACTGGTACTCAGGTTGCAAAGGCCTCAACTGCATGGGAGCACATCTAGTTTTTTGAAGCCAGACCAGGCGGGCTGAGTGCAGAGCAGGTAGGGTGTCCAGGCTCTGTGCGCAAATTCGGTCTATGTGGTCAGGAGCAAGCAGCTGGCAGGGACGATTTCTTGACTGCTGGACCACTCATGGAGTGGGTCTCAGGGGTGCCAATGTCCCACGATAGGTGCTTGCTTCTGGGGCAGTGGGGTCCCGACCTCTTTCTGTCGGTGTTAGTTGCAGAGCGTCCAGTACTCCAAGGAATGGTACAACCCAGCTCTGGTTGGTCCTGGTGCCTCCACACTTGGTGACAAGACAGATTTGACCTTCCATAGCATGAGTACCTCTTCCTGGTTGGTTGCAGTGCCAGTGGAGTTGGGGAGCTGCAAGTCGGTAGACCAACTTCTGTGGTTTGTTGCTTGCAGGCTCAGATGAGTAGCTCCTCTACTCCAAGGAAGGTCTTGGTTGATTTGTGAAAGGCTGGAGGTCACTAGGGTTCTTAGAGACCACACCACAGCAGGACGAGACAGTTCACCTCAATTGTCAAGTCTTGATGTGGCAGGCAGAGTTTCGAGCGAAACATCCACAGCAGGCACTCCGTTCTCAGGTTCAGCAGCTCTTTTTTGTCCTCTTCGTCTTTTGGTCAGTCAAATTTGAAGTTATGGGTCAAGGGGTGCCACCTAAATACTACATTTACAGCCATTACAACTAAGGAGTGACAGGTAGTAGTCAATGGGCTATCTACCTTTAGGGAGTCTAAACCCTCAATGTGACCCCGTCCGGTTGGAAGTGGGCACAACCCTGACCCTGGTAGGCTACTTTTCTTCAACACAAGATGGAGGAATATGAAAATTGGGGTCCACATCACCTGCTCCACCTGAGGTGTGATGCTGGAAGAATGCGAGCACACCCCCTAATCTTATTGATTTTCCGCCTGTCCTGCTACTGAAAGTGGGGTCAGGACAGGTGGCATTGGTGTCACCCACTAATTGAAGAGGCCTGGGTTGCATTTCAAAGGCAGCATGGCCTTTGAAGCTTCCCACCCATGACAGCAGTTCCTGCTTGCAGGAGGTGTGAAAGTTAGAATGGTGACACTGGCATCAGTGTCTCTCAGTGCTTCAACTCTAACCCCACTGATATGTGGCTGTTGTCTGTATTTCACCAGGTTACTTGGTCAGTCAGCCAGGGCAGCTACATCCACCCCTCCCTCTGAGACTAGAGTTTCCTCAGTGAAATCTCTGACATAGTCAGGGCCCACCTGTGATCCCATCTGGAGACTTACCACTGCATTGATGCATGGAATCACTTCACCTAGCCTCAATATGTTAGGGGCGTTTAAAGCAGATGTATCCGGAAGTAAACTTAAAAGTATTCTTATTAATGCAAGATCTTTGGTTGAACAAAGTGGAGTTCACTGATTTTCTTGTATCACAAGACTTAGATTGGGTCTTTCACAGAATCATGGACAAGCCTCTGGCCGTGACCTGGTTGATGTATCCCACCGGTCTTCTCTATACTTAGATTACATAGAGTAGGTAGGCCAGGAGGGTGTCTGACAATGGTTTTTAAACCTGACTATCAGTGCCACCATGTTTCTGATCATAATGTTAACTCTTGTGAAGCCTTTTATTTTCATCTTAAAGTATCTGATATTAACTCATTTGCTGGAATGTTGGTCTATACACCTTATGGCTCTAGAACCACCTCTTCAAATGAGATTGCAAGTCTTATAGAATCCTATTTGGTAAAGAGTTGGCTTACTATTCTGGGTGATTTTATTTTCCAAAACGAAGAGAATATCAATAAAGACTCTGTGGCTTTGAAGGAGACCTTTAGTGGTATGGGGCTGTCCCAGTTGGTTACGACACCTACTCATTAGGCAGGACATACTTTAGATGGTATATTTAAAAATGATCCTAGAGTACAATTTGAGTCCGTGGCCCTGTGCTGATGACACCCAAATCATTGTGTCGATCTCTGAAAACTTTGCAGCCTCAGCAGTTAATTTTTCACATTGTATGTCCGCAGTTGCAGAATGGATGGGAAGAAACTTAGTTAAACTCAATGATGAGAAAACAGAGCTGCTGCTTTTGGAACGCATACCTCTATCTGGAATAATGCATGGTGGCCGGACTCCCTTAGCACTCTGCGTGTCCCAGCTGATAAAGCAAAAAATCTAAGAGTGATTCTTAATACTGAATTCTCTCTTAATGGACAGGCCAGTTGGATAGTCTCAGTGTGCTTCCAGTTTATAAAGTTAAATATAATATTTCCCTTTATACACATCTCAGCATGGAAAAAGGTTGCTTTGGCATTGGTTGTCTAGAGTCGACTACTGCAACACTCTCTAATGGGGCTCTAAAATCAATACCCAAGCTAAATTGCAGGTAGTTCAGAACACTCTCTCTAGGACTATTCTTGATATTCCCAAGTGCCAATCTGCTTCTGTGGGACTGGATGAACTTCACTGGCGCCCCATCAGAAAGTGTATCAAATTCAAGGCTGTCTGTATAATACATAAGGCTCTGCTGGGATAAGGAAAATGTTCCAGTGGTTCACTCCAGGTAGAGATCTGATATCAGCCCATCGCAATTTGATCACTTTGCCCAGAGTCTGCAAGATGAGGTGGGAGGCAGAGCTTTCTCAGGCGCTGCCGCTACAATCTGGAACCCGCTCCCCCACTCTCTGACTTCTATCAAGGGCATTTGCCTTTTGGAAAGGCAATAAAGACCTGGTTTATACTGCTTAGGCGGCCTTTTTGGCCTCCTATCTGTTTGATTTTCTGATGGATTGTGCGGGCTGCTGTGACTTTAGCACCTTGACGGCATTTGTTGTGCTTTATCAAATTCAAATCAAATAATTTACTGCAGGTGCACTTGAGGCATTTTTGTTGTTGTTACTGCCAGAGTCTCCAGTTCAGTGCCCCATTTTCTTACAGTCATGGCATCAAGCTTTCATGGGACCCCAGTGCTTACCCCAGTAGTCGCCCTTAGACTGTGAAAAGTTTCTTCGCCCACCTTCCTGTGCATATTTTTGGGAGCCTTTAGAAGTCTTTGTTTTTATCTTTGCTCTTGTCACCATCTTTCACTTGGGGACTTTTTTTTACCTCTTTCTTTTGGTCACCCTCCAGTGGTAGTTTTGGTTACCCATGTTTTGACCCAGTGGTCTGCCTTCTTCCCCAATTCTTGAGGAGAAAGTGTAACTAGGTATATCTGTTTCTCATGTAACTTCTCTTGATAACAATTACTCAACAGATGCTCTCTCATGATTAAATTGTACAGCCCATCATAGTCATGCACTTTGCTACCTTTCAACCAACCACCTAGTGTTTTCACTAAAAAGTCTACAAGATCTACCTAGTACTGACTCTGGATTTTTCATGTCTCCCTGAACCTGATTCTGTATTCTTCAGTGGTGAGCCCAAGGCCCTCAATCAGAGTACTCTTCATGAGATCATAGGACTCAGCATTAGAGGTGAGCGGTAAACTCCACTTTGCCGACAGAGTTTGTCTAGTTTTCATCACTCCGCGCTTTGCTTGGAGCGTGGAGTTTGCAAAAACCCAGTCGACAGCCGCTTAGTGGAGTTTGTCCACTCCGCTTTCCCCTTATAAGGAAACTGACCTATTTCAATGTGGCAGCGCAATCCCTACCACAGTTTACTCTATTGCTTGCCTACTAGTCTTTTGGTCGCACAGGAAATAGTTCTTGTGACCTGCCCACCAAAGTGTTTCCGGGCTGGCATAGAAATGGTTGTTTCACTATTCACTTCCCGAACGCACACACCATGTCTCTCACAGCTTACCACCCAGACCTACTGCTGAGCCACACCGACATGGGTATTATGTCTTACGGTGGCCGACAGCGAGTTCCATGGAAAGATCTAGCCCTGGCCCACTGCCCCTGGCAACTGGCTCCTTGCCTAGAATGGACTTGCACGAAGCTGAGCTGAGAGAAGCACCAAGCGCTTAAACTTGTGAACACTAGCTCTTAATTAGAAACGAGTCCGGCCCACGCCAGAACCGGTGAGACTGACTCTGGGACAGAACACTGAGGGAGGGATGGGATAAGTAATATTTTGTGCGCTAGGGAGGGTGCAGTCAAGAGAGCTTGGGGCTGCTAGTTAAGCTGTACAATGACTTTCAAGTGTGGAAATTAGTGGTTAGTTTGGGCACAGAGGATATATAGCGTGTTGGCTTATATAAGGTGTGAAACCTAGTTTCTTTGATCTGTGTGCAGGTTGGGTGGATCTGTTGGGGATGAGTGGCTGTGAAAGATAGAACATGTGTTCAACAGCCCTCAGTGTGACAGCTGCCTGACATTCATTCAGAATGGATTGTTGACTTGCAATAAATGTGAGCACCCAGTAGCATGTGTTGGTGATTCACACTGACATGCTTTACTCATAACCATTGCCATGCGTCCCTGACACTGCCGAAGTTGTATGTTGGCATTAAGATGCATTTCAGGGCTTTCACACATCAGCACACTGTGTCTGCTTCTACCATGAAGGCCTGAATCATAATCTGATGCAAGGGCATCTCTGTGCATTGCTAAATGGTGAGGAGAAACTCCCACATCATGACATGAGTCATCGTGGTCTGCTCATCATCCCTGCTGAAAAGCATACACCAAGATGTAAGTTCGAAAGAAGGCAGCAATCATGGAAGGTACATGGCATAGTTGTGTATCACTGCTGGTATCGCTGGTATCTCCTGTTTCTGCAGTGCTTGCGTATGGCCACTTGATATTTTCCACTACCCACTCCTAGAATCTAATGTGCTCCTTTTTGAATCACACTATTTTGGTACCAGACATGATCCTGATGCACTATCAGACACTGCAATGAAAGATATGTCTCCTGAGAGCAGCTCCAGGCTGTCGGGAGATGAATGGAAAGGGTGAAAAAGCCCCCTATTTAACACCTAAATCATAATCGGATGTTATTCCTTCCCAAGGAGTGGGGCAGCTGAGGAGCTGCTCGTGGTCTCCTTGCAGCCGTCCCTGTGCTACCCATTTACCATCATTGCATGGGACTGTACATGTTGTTGTTGTGGTGCTGGGAGGACAGATTCTGCATTAATGGAAAATCCTAATTCTTGCACTCAAGTGCGCGGCAGACAGTGAGGAATGCCTTATGCATGCCCACATCTTCCAGGCGTCTCTCCCTGTAGCACTCTGAAAGCCACATCACTCTGAAAGGCACATCACCAAGGCACAAGCCGTAGCTCAGAATCGAGCCTCAGCCAGTCACCTTTCTCAAGGTACACACCTATTTGTATTTTTTTAATTGTTACTATGGACATGTTGTGCATGATTCGTGGTTTCTTAGCATATGGTTCTTACAGGAGATTTTGCACGTCCCTCTCATGATACCACTGGGATGTCACTGGGAAGTTGGGTACTCCGCCCGCTCGCGGAACTCCATAAAGTTTGGAAGAGTTTTTTTGATAACTCTGCAGAATTTCGCTGAGGCAAAACTCGCGAGCTCTGCCCACGCCTACTCAGCATCTGCCTCTGTCAATGTCAGGAGCCTATCCCTGCATTTACAAGAGAACAGCTCCCAAAGGAGAGAGCCCCAGGGCTTTCTGTTTACCTTTCTACTGATGCAAGCTCTCCCTAAAGCTGTAATGATGTAATCACCATCTGTATACTTGGAGACATCCCTTTGGGGATTTTAGATATTATATTGCTGCCACCATACATTGGTGGTAAACACATGTCTGCCCTTTCTCTTTCTATGGTCAGTATCCTGTCCTCCAGGGCTATTCTTCTGGCCAACCTTTGAAGTTGCATCTCTTCTTCAGAGATGTCTTCATCATGTCTTAAGCATCCTGAGCCAGCCTCATTTGAGGCAGGGGCTCTTGGCACAGGGATGTTGGGTACAGGTACCACAACCTGGTCTTTGGTAATATGAAGATCATCCTCACTATCACTCTCTCTACCCTGGTTCTCAGGGTCGGTATTCTCATCCAAGGGGTGAGCTACCTCATACTCTACCAACAGCCTCTGAAGCTTTGCAATGATAGTGTGAGACAGTTTTAATTTTGTATCCCTTACAGAGGGCCCTTAACTGCGAGTAGGAAAACTGCAGGTAAGGGGTCCAGTCGAGCACCTGAGCTTCACCCTCTTACATAGTCATTTTTTCACTAAAGCTTCGGACCTTTTAGGAGAGGTAAACAGTTTTTAATTCCAAACAACTAGTTTCAATGACTTAACCAATGCTCTAGCAGTTAATTGTAGGAATTTAGAAAAATAGAACAATTGAAAAAATACAATTAGCTAAAGCCAATTTTTGGATTTATTTATGAATGAATGAATGAATGAATGAATTTGGGTTTTATATAGCGCATGGCTGCCCGGAAGCGTCCCAGCGCTGAGATTGCAAGAAACAACTGAAGGTGAAAGTGGGGGGAATAAGGCGGAAGGTTATTGAGGGAACAGGTGAGTCTTGAGAAGTTTCCGGAATTTCATGTGATTCGGCTCGGAACGCAGTTGGATTGGCAGGGTATTCCAGATGGTGGCGGCCATAACCGAGAATCGACGTCCTCCAGTCCGGGCTTTTTTTGTTCGATGTATCATGGCCAAGTTGCCTTGGGCTGATCGTAGGGGTCTATTGGGTTTGTATAAGGAGAGCATGGCTTTAAGTATTGGGGGTCCTAGATTGTGCAGGGCCTTGTGAGTGGAACATAGAGCTTTAAATTTGATCCTCTCGCGGATCGGCAGCCAATGTAGTGCTTTAAGGGCAGGTTTGGCTGATTCTCTGCGAGAGGTCCCCGTGAGAATTCTTGCTGCGGCATTTTGTGTTCTCTGCAGAACATTAACCGTAGCTTCCGGGGCTGCCAGGAAAAGAGCGTTGCAGTAGTCTAATCTTGACAGTATTAGACCTTGAATGAGCGTTTTCTGGGATGGTGCTGGGAGTAGAGGGAGAATTTTTCTGGTTGACCGTAATAGACCCACACATGTACCGGCAGTTTTTTTTGCCTGTGTTATCATGGAGAGGTTCTGTTCCATCCAAAAGCCCAGACTTTTAATCTCAGATTTGAGTTCTGGGATAGGTCCTAGGCATGGTGGCCACATGGTAGGGGGAAGGGATGGTACTTGATGTCCCAGCAGCATAAGCTCAGTCTTTGAGCCATTTAGCTTCAGCCTTGAGTTGGACATCCAACCATGAATGCCTTCTAGGCAGTCATGGAGGTTTTTCAGTTTGTCTTCTTCAAGCGAAAATGAAACAACCATTTGGGTGTCGTCAGCGTATGTGACGGCTTTTATCCCAAAAGGGGTGACCACATCCTCCAGGGGGGCCATATAGGTGTTAAAAAGTGTAGGGCTCAATGAAGAGCCCTGGGGAACCCCACACTGGAGGGGAAGGATGTCAGATCGTATGTTCCCTTCGCAAACCTGAAAGGTGCGGTTTTCTAAGAAAGATGAGAGCCAACGGAGTGCCGTGCCCCTCACCCCCAGCCCGGATAGACGCTGGATTAAAATCTCGTGGTCAACCGTGTCGAATGCAGCGCTTAGATCCAGGAGGATCAGTAAAACCGATCCCCCTGAATCCAAGATGCATCTGGTCTCCTCGACCACTTTGAGAAGAGCTGTCTCAGTCCCCTGCCCTGGACGGAAGCCTGTCTGCGAGGGGCGGAGGAGGTTGTTAGATTCGAGGAAGGTAGACACTTGCTGATTGACTGCCCTCTCTGCAATCTTGCTCAGGCCTGGTAAAAGAGAAATAGGGCGAAGGTTAGACAGATCTGAGGGGTCGTGGCCTGGTTTCTTCTGTAGTGCCTTAACAATAGCATGTTTCCAATTGGGGGGGACTACACCTTGGCTAAGGGAGGCGTTAATAAGGTTAGTAGCCAGGTAGGCGATAGTGGGTCCGATTTGTTTAAGAATGCGGATGGGGGCGGGATCATTGGGGGAGCCACTTTTTAGGTCTGAGAGGGCTTTTAAAAAGTCCTCATTGGACATCAAGTTAAAGCTATCCAGTGTTGGAGTGGTGGTGGAAGATGTAGGGGCCACCAGGGGACTGTGATCTGTTTTGGGGGGGGAGTGATTGCAGGATATTGGTGATTTTATTTTGAAAATAACCTGCTATTTGGTTGCATCTAGCGACCGTGGGTTGATAATTGGGGGGGGATTAGGTATTTTAAGGAGCTCTTTAACTATTGCATAAGTCTCACGGGTTGAATTAGATGCTTCCTTAATTTTCTTTTCAAAAAAAGAGGATTGGGCTGCTTTGCGTGCTACTTTATAGGACCTCATTGCTGTTTTATAATCTGCCTTGATGAGAGGATCCCAGTTTTTCCTCCATTTCCTCTCATGGATTTTGCAATTTTTCCTTAGGTTCCTAAGTTCTTGTGAATACCATGGAGATTTGAATTTCTTACTTTTTGTCTTTACGTCTCTCTTAGGAGCGATTGTGTCCAGGGAAGAGGTAAGCCAGCTAGTGAAGTTGTTATCTGCTGTTGCAGGGTCTGGGTCTGCCAGAGGAGCGGAGCGTGTTAGCTCCTGGGTCCAGTGCTCAAATGAGAGTCTGGACCATATTCTGTCGTGTTCTTTGGGGGTAGGTATGTGAGAGGTTTTTAAGGGAATTTGCCAGGTAAATGGGATGAGAAAATGATCTGACCAGGGAAGGGGAAGTGCGGACTGAACCTCAATTTTTGGCAGATTAGTGAAAAGGGGGTCTAAAAGATGTCCCTTACTATGGGTTGCCTCTGAATTGATTAAGTGAAGATCCAGTGCTTTTAGTTCGGAAATTAAGTTAGCGGCAATTTTATCTTTTCTGTCCTCAAAGTGCAAGTTTAAATCTCCGAGCAGGATGGAATTTGGGGCCGAAGTGCAGGCTGAGATAGAGGTCTCTAATAATGAGCTCACAAAGTTTCCTAGGCTACTAGGAGGTCGGTATATAAGGATACCTGAAAGGGAGTTGTTGGGATTTAGTTGAATTGAGAAGTGGATGCTTTCGCAGTCCTCAATTCCTCCTGCTTGTATCCTGCAAGTGAAGAGGTTTCTATAGATAATCGCAAGTCCACCTCCTTTTCCCTTCATTCTATTCTGATATTGAATGAGGTAGTCTTGGGGAAGCATGTTGACAATGTCGGCTTCAGAATGAGACGTTAGCCATGTTTCCGTTAGGAAGAAAATATCAATATTTTGGTCTTGAATCAGAATTTTAATTTCAAGTGCATGCTTGGGGGCTGATCTACAGTTCAACAGAGCCAAGCTAATACCAGTAGATGACTGGTGGATGGTTGACCCGAAAGACTCATCTTGGGGCGTAGATGAGTGGTTGGGTATCGGGGATGAGGCTGGCGTGCTGAATTGTAACAGATAATCGCGTGAATGTTTGATCCGGTGACTATGAGAAACGGGCATAGTGGATGGCCCTGTGCCCGGCCTGGCCCGGACGGGCCCAGACGGGCTTGCCTCTGGCGCGCCTCCGGCGCGCCATCGGCGCGCCCGCTGCGCCCGCCCGCTGCGCGGACGGGAAGGAGGCTCCATTTTATAATGGGTTGGGCCCAAATCGCCCAGCCACTAGAGCGCTGTCCAGGCCCCGATTGAAGATGGCGGCCGTGGATTCCTTGCCTCGAGGGGCTTGTAAGTGTGACCGTGAGCCTAGAGGATGGCTTCGTGCCTTAGAGGTATAAGGTACAGTGGAAGCGGCTCAATTTGGTTTCCTGGGGAAGTTTTCAAGGGGGATTTACAAAGCACACAAATACACAATAAAGCAGTGGTAGCGATTCAATTTTTAAAAAGCGCTGTGCTAGTGTAAAGTGCAGTGCATTAAAAGAATAAAAGAACAAGTGATCTGTTGTTTGGCGAGCGGTATCAGCATACATAAAGTCATACACCCCAGCGCTGATCCACCAATGTAGGAAGCTGGCTCTCTATATAGTGCACTAAAAAGAAGTACACTGTGCAGAGAGTCCAGTGAGTGCTAGATTGGTTTACAGAGGAAAAAGCAGATAATGGTAGCGCTCTATTTTGTGGTAGTGTGGGCGAGCAGTTAGGTTGATCAGAGGGTAGTGCTAAGCATTTGCTGTACTAAAAAAGGCAATAAATAAGACACATACTGAAAGAATTAATCCGAGACCAATTTAGAAAAATAACATAACATTTTATATGCATTTTCAAACCAAGAACTTTCTTGTACTGATTTTCCTAGGAATTATCAAAGTTCAGAAAATAGTTCATTGTTGTGCGCAATTACGCACAATGTATTCCTATAGGAGAAAATAGCAAAAGTGCATAGACATTGGAACAGATGGTTCTAGGGGTTCACTTTTTGGATTTGGAGTAGTAGCAAATGTTCAAAAGGCCACCAGCGGTTTATCAGGAGAGTCCTGAGTTAGGCCAGGAGCAGGGTGCTGGAAGTGTTGGTAGCTGGTGTGCTACGAAGAAGCGGAGCCACTAAGAAACAGATTGCACAGGGGGACTTGTAGGCAAGTCTGAGAGCTCCCAAACTGGGGCTCAGGTCCAAGGGCCTCAGGAACAGTGGAGCACAGCAGGTACATTGTTAGCCAAGCTGGGTGGGATGAGTGCAGAGCAGGTAGGTCAGCCAGACTCTGTTGCCAAAGTGGTCTTTCCAGTAAGGACCAAACAGCTGGCAGGGATGATTTCTGGATGCAGGCCCACTCACAGAGTGGGTCTCACGTGAACCGATGTCCAACGATGGGTGCTTGCTTCTGGGGCAGTTGGAGTCCTGACTGGACTCTTTCTGTTTGTGTTGGTTTGCGGTGCATCTGGTACCTCAGAGATTGGTACGGTCTGGCTGGTCCTGTTGCCTCCACATTCATTGGGGTGACAGATCTGAACTTCCAGAGTGTGAGCACCTCTTCCTGGTTGGTTGCTGCACCGGTGGAGCCGGTGGTACTGGGAAGCTGCAAGTTGGTGGCCCGGACTTCTTGGTGGAGGGAGGTATGCATGTAATTTGCAAAAGGCTGGAGGTTCTGTGGAGTTCTTAGAGGCCAAACAGCAGCAGGACAAGGCAGTTCACCTTGATTGCTGAGTATTAAAGCGGCAGGCAGGGTGTCACGCCAAACGCCCGCAGCAGGCACTCTGTTCTCAGGTTCAGCAGCTCTCCTTTGTCCTCTTTGTCTTTAGGTCAGTCAAATCTGAAGTTCTGTGTTGAAGGGTCCTAAATTTAGGGATGTTACAGGGAGCAACAGGTAGTAGCCAATAGGATAGCTGCCTATGTGAAACCTTCAGGTGGGAAGTGGGCACAACCCTGACACTGATAGGCTAATTCTCTCCAACACATGATGGAGGAATATAAAAAGTGGGGTCCACATCACTTGCTCCATTGGAGGTGTGGTGCTGGCTGAATTTGGGATAAGCATGGGCGAATTTTGCGAATTTGCGATCCGCGAATTTGCGGATTTGCGATCTGCAAAATTCGCGAATTTGTGCTAATTTGCGGATTTTTGGTTTTTGCGTGTTTGCGGGGTTTTTTGCGTGTTCGCGGAGTTTTTTGCGTGTTCGCAGGGATTTTTGCGTCTTCGCGAGCCGCGTGCATAGCGAAGTTACCCATGCAGTCATTTATGGGAGAGGGAGAGAGAGATAGATAGATAGATAGATAGATAGATAGATAGATAGATAGATAGATAGATAGATAGATAGATAGAAAGAGAGAGAAAGAGAGGGAAAGAGAGAGGGAGAGAGAGAACGAGAGAAAGAAAGAGAGGCCGGATCTCTGAAGGGCCAGATTCCTGAGTTGCCCCTACAGAACATACAGCTTTTTATTTTTAGCAAAATGCATATGAAAATTGTGCTGTAAAGGTCTCTTTTAGTTTAACCCCTCCTGACAACTCAAAATGGGTGTATTTGTCATCCTCTCCCTTCTTCCTGTTTTTTTATATCTGTAAGTGCTTCCTGATGAGGATTAATTACTTGGACAGGCGCCTCGTTGCCTACTTGTAACTATTCTCTGACCCTGCTTCAAGGGTCAGAGCAGGGTCAGAGAATAGTTGGAAGTAGGCAACGAGGCGCCAGGAAGCAATTCGCAGCAGGTGTCCAAGTTGAAGTTAATTTGTTTGTAACCCTTTTGTAAAAGGTTACAAAGAAATTAGGTTCAACTTTTGCACCTGCTGCTGTAACCCTTGCTTGGCTGAAAATTCGCCCCCGCTGATTTGCGGATTTTACCGCGATTTCACGAGATTCGCGGATTGCGAAATCGCGGAAAATCCGCAAATTCGCCCGCGAAACGGATTTTACGCCCACCCTTAATTTGGGCACACCTCCTAGTCTTACTCATTTTCCCGCCAGCCCTCCCACCAAAATGGGGGGTCAAGACAGGGGGTTGATGTATTCTATTAACTGGAAAGGGCTGAGTTGCATTTCAATGGTAGGATGGCATTTGAAGCTTCCCGCCCTGGGCAGCAGTTCCTGCTTGGAGGAGGTGTGAAAGATCTCTGTCTGGAGCAGGCATTGTTCCTATTCTCTGAGAGCGAAGGCTCTTACCCCAGGAGAACACACACATGTGTAGTGGTGGCAGGCTGGCTGAGACCAGTCGGTAACCACACTAGTAGTTGGTATGCTCAGAGGACACCTCTAAGGTGCCCTCTGTGTGCATTTATTATTAAATCTGACACTGGCATCAGTGCGGGTATATTAATATGAAATATTTGGTATCTGTGTGTATAGTGAAGCCATCATGGAGCTGGAGAACTCGTACAGATGAATGTCCAGTCCATGGTCTCTCTATGGCTTCCCTGTGCACTTACAATTTCCAAGAGAGGACTCGGAGGTAGTAGGGTCATATCTGCTCAGGCAAATATGTCTACACATAGCATATAGTACACCCTGTCTTATGGTTGTAAGGCCTGCTGTGGAGTGGTAACCTGTATCTCATGCAGTGTCTGTGGTCATGGCACACAGGGATGTGTGCCATGTTGGCTCTTCGGTTTTGTCTGCACCAAGACGCGCAGCCTGCTCACAGTTTGCATGATCTTGGTCAGGGGTCCCTAGAGTGTCACAATTCGTGCTGCAGCCCTAGAGGACCCTCTTCAGTCACAATGGATTTGGTGCCTGGGGTAACACTTACTAGGGGCTTACAGGGGGCTGAAGTTGTGCCAGTTGTGGAACAATGGTTGAGTTTTAGGGAAAGAGATCTGGCATTGAGGACCTGGTTAGCAGGGACCCAGTGTACTATCAGTTGAAATCACATCAAACGCTAGCCAAAAAGTGAGGAGTAACCATGTCAAAAGAGGCACTTTCCTAGAGTCAGTCACAAAGCAACTCACTCAGTCATTCAGGATTTTATTCATGCAGGCACTTAAACAACCAGTGACAAACACATGCATTCTCCCACACAAGCAGTCACTCACTCATAAAGTCACTTACTTACCCATGCTGCCATTCATGCCTCTCATTTCACTCATGAGAAGACAACATCACAGCACATTCACTCAAACAGCTACTAATACATCCAATCACTCGTCCATACATCCATTGACACTAGGACTCACTCACCCATACAATCACTCACATACCCACATAACCACTTACATACCCATTCACACATCCATACAACTTCTCGCATACCTACAAACACACCCATACAGCCATTAACACAATCACTCTTTGATATACACACTCACACAGCAATTCACTTAGCCAAACACCCACTCAAATAAATTCTCACTCACCCATACATCCACTCTTATAACCACTCACTCACCCATACACTCACTCACATAACCACTCACTCAACCATACAACAGGTCACACACCCACTTACTTATACAGCTCCTCACACAGCCACTCACTCATCCATACGGCCATTTACAGTACCACTTGCTCACTCATACAGCTACTCACAGACCCTCTCACTTGATTATGCAACCACTTACACTAGCAGTCACTCATCCATACAGTCAATCACAGAAGCAGTCACTCACCAATACAGCTGCTCACATACCCATTCACTCACCCATATAACTACTGACGCAGGCACTAACTCACCCATACAACCACTCACACAACCATTCACTCACTCATACAGCCACTCACAGGTACTTTTTCACTCATGCATTCACTCACACAGCCACACACGCACTCATACAACCAGTCATGCAGTTACTAACTTATCCATAAACCTACTCACACAGCGACTCACGCATCCATGCAACCACTAACACTATCACTCACTCACCCATAAAGCTACTCATACACCCTCTCACTAACCTACACAGCTACTCACACTAGCAGTCACTGATTCATACAGGCACCCACTGTAGTGGTCACTCATCCATAAAGCCACTCACACAACCATTTACTCAACCATGCAGCCATTGATGCTAACACTCTCTTACCCATGCAGCTACTCATACAGCCACTCACTCAGACACGTATATAACCACTCACATACCCATCCACTCACCCATACAGCCAGTGACAAAGACACTAACTCACTGATACTGATACTCACACAACCATTTATTCACCTATACAGCCTCTCCCACAACCCCTCGCTCTCCCATATGGCCACTCACACAGACAATCATTCACCCAATACAATGACTCACACATGCAATCACTCACTGAAACAGTCATAGATATACCCACTCACACACCCACTCATTCACCCATACACTCACTCACACAGCTACTCACTCACCCATACAAGCAATCACAGAACCACTCACTCACTCATATACCTACACACACAACTGCTCACTCATCCATACAGCCATTTACACTACCACTCACTCACCAATACAGCTACTCACACACCCTCTCACTCCTCAATAAAGCCACTCACATTAGCACTCACTCACTCATAGAGGTACTGAGACACCTCAGTCACTCATATAGCCACTTAGATTAGCACACACTCATCCAAACAGATACACACCGATTCACTCACTCATATAGCCACTAACACATACATTTACTCAACCATACAAACACTGACACAAGCACTAACTTACCCATACAAGCATTCACACAACCATTTACCCATAAAGCCACTTCCACAACCACTCACTCTCTCATATGACCACTCATATAGCTACATATTCACCCATACCATCACTCACACATGCACTCACCAATATAGTCAGATACATTCATTCTCTCACACATACAGCTCCTCCTATACCTACTCACTTACGCATACAGTCACATACACAACCACTCACTCACCTATACACTCACTCACACAACCACTCACTCACCTGTACAAGCAATAATAGACCCACTCACTCACCTACTCACTCATACATATAGCAATTTCCCTTGCCACTCGCTCACCTAACAGCTACTCACACAAACTCACCCATACAGCTGCTCAAATTAGTAATCACTCAGCCATACAGCCACACACAGTAGTGGTCACTCACCCATACAGCCACTCACTGACCCATAGAACCAATAACACTAGCACTCATGCACTCACACAACTACTCACACACACACTCACTCACCCACACAGCTAATTACACACACATTCACTCATCCACACAACCACTCACATAACCACTCACTCACCTATACAGCCAGCCACATAGCCACTCAATCATCTATACAGCACACTATATTCTTTTTAACTGTAAAAATCGGTTCTGACAAGAACCTTTTGTTAACTTCTTTGTAGAACAGTTTTTTTGTGATTTTCTAGCATTTTGAATTTTTGGGTATTTTTAATCAAACAATATGGCAATGAGGGGGAGAATAAATTGCAATAATCAGCACAAAAATTGTGGAAAACGAGGATAAATGAAACAAAATTAACATGTATGCTGCCTTGCAGCTTCAATGTTGGCATCAACTGGCTGCTCACCAGCTGTGAATGTTGTGCTGCAATCCAGGCAATAGGTGCCAACATGCCCCAACTCAGGGGATAATTCAGGACAACACCTCTCAACTTTACTGGGAACTCTCTCTCTTGGGACAGATGGTACAGCTGAAGATGTAGAGGGCCCATCTTCATCTCTCTCCTTCCTTGCTGTCTACAAGTTCTTCAAGTGGTACGTTTTTAAATCAATCAATCAGGATTTATAAAGAACAGCAATTTACCCGTCTCAAGGCACTGGAGTTGCTAGCTGCTTTGTGGAAAAAGCAGTGAAAAATGAGGCAAAAACAGGAGAATGCAATCAGAAAAAAAGGGGGAGAGGAAGAAGAAAGCAGTAAACATGAGGCAAAAGCAGGAGAACACACACAGAAAAGGGGGAGAGGAAGGAGAAAGCAGTAAGAAATTAGGCAAAAGAAGGAGAAAGCACCAAGAAAAACGGGGGAAAGGAAGGAGAAGTAAGTAAAACAAAAAAAGTGAGGGAAAAGCAGGAGAAATCACTCAGAAAAATGGGGCGGAAGCAGGAGCATGGTAGAGCTGGGTCTCCGCATTGAAGTTGTACCACATTAATATTTTGTGTTTGTACCTCTTGAGAGAGAGGGTCTTCCCATACAAGCTGCATTTCATCAATATGGTGATCGTCTTTGACTCTCCTGACAGGAAATTATGAAAAACTCCCAGCTCTGTTTCTTTGGTGCAAGCACTTCATCAGCAGAGTCTTCATGTTTCACCTACTGCTGTTGCTACTCTGCATGCTGTGGCACCCCCTCCTGCTGATTTCCTCCTGTTGCCATTTTGTTGAAAAATATAGCAATGCCAAAACTCCAAACACAGTGAAATAGGAAAAGAACAGGGCAGCTCCTGAGAATAATGCAAACATTAATGGAAGATTCAAGAACATAGAAATGGGTGGGGACTTCCTATGAAGATAAATGAAAATTGTCATCTCCAATCAAATGTCTTTCTTACATAGTCACATGATCTTTGCGAATACCGACGTCATTGCAACTATCGGCGTTGTAGCGTAAACGGAAATGCAATTTAAAAATGATGTTCATTAAAAAATGATTAAAGCAAGGGAAGTTTAAACAGAATGTTAGTAAACCGCTATTGTCAAACATTATTTATAATATGTATATATATGTGTTTTACACTTTTTGAAAAACATGCGGTCTTCACGACTTTTCACCGAAACTAGAACATACATATCACGATAATTTACGATGAATTTGTGATGAATTAGTGATGATTAACATATGTGTTTTAAAAAGAAATGATTATTAATTCACTGAAACAAATGACAAGGAGTGACACAGAGAAATACAAAAATGGGTGGTCTAATATGCAGGTGTATTATAGTATTGTTGAAGACATTTTCAAGATGACAAAATAGTAAATAATTTACCAGTACAAAGTAAAGCAGAGGAGTGCAAATTTCCCAGAAAAATATCCTCTTCTTAAAAAAAATGAGATTTAAAGCAGATCCTCATTTTCATTTTAGATAAATTAATTATCCCAAAATGCATTTTCTCCATGCAATTTTCAATAGGAATTGTAGACACAGCTACAGCGCCTACCGCTGAAAGGATTTACCCCAAACTTGGCAGAAAGGTAGATATAGGTCAAGAGAAGTGCCTTTTTCTGATTTGGTGTAAATCCATTCAGTAGTTTGAAAAATATTAAGGGAAATCCAAATGTTTATATTTAGGGACGAGGGTACTCTGAGGATCTGACAGTCTCCATGCCTAAATCTGGTTGACTGCCAACAGGAAGTGTTGGATGCCATCTAAGCCAAGTCCCACAAAAACTTTTTATAAAAAGAGAAGGGGGTAGGATAGGAATACCCCCAGCCCCTAGGCTTCTTGGGGGAGCAGCAGAGGACCCTGCCTGGGGCAAAAAAGCATTATTTAAAAAAGAAATTCAGTGGGAATTGCGCTAGATCCATGGCTTCAGACACCCCCCCAAAAAAAACTATAATCTCTAAATGTATCCATTGAGAAAGATCCCCCATAGCCCTTACTATGTGTCCAAACTTTCCAAAAAGGGCCAACAACTTCTATAGCCCACAGGAATTCCCTTCAGATGCTGACTGGAGGGCATCCTTCACCTCACTCACAATTATCTTGTGCCAAGCCCTGTGTCATAAAGTAATGAGCTTTAGACATCTGTGTGAACAAGAGTGTTCCCCTACTTTTATTTCATGCCCGTCTGCTTGGTGGTGGACTTCTTCAAGGAGATGTGCTGCTAGGGCGTGAAGGTGGCCAGGCTGTGCACAATTAAGGCCACAGTGTGAGCATCAGAGTTCGGGTTCCTGCACTTCTCACCACATTGCGGCCCTTCAAGTTGTGCTCCGTGCAGGCGAGGGACACTTGCATGGCTCTGTAGCTTGCCTGGGGATTGTGACCCGGGTGTCATGGGTCACAGTGAGGCCAGCACCCAGTAGGACTGTACTGAGACCTGCAGCGCTTAAGCGCTTGTCTGGCTAATCCCTGAGCTTTAAGATACACACTGGCACTCAACCTGTGGCCTGAGGAGTCTAGTGCAGGGCGGAGATCAGCTCCTGGGATCCAGCTAAACAGATTAGCATTCAACTTGGGAAAGCCTGACAGGAGAGAGCATTAGCAAATATTTGTGAATCTTCACTAATGTTTTGAGAGGGAGGGTGGTCCAGACAGTCAGGCACATTGAAGGCCATGAATCTGCCACTTCATGATTAACCCCTCCTGGAGAACTGACCCTTCCGGCTGGTGCTGACAAGCCTGCCTCTCGATTGACGATTTTAATAACTCGATGCTGCAATATGTGCCTCCAACTATCGCCGGACCGTGAAATGCTGAGCAGACAAAATTGGGAGCTGAGGCACCATCTAATCATGGGCGCATCCCCCAAGGATGGAGTGTGTGCTCTACCACAGGCTGTGAGAGCCCACGCGAGACAGTGGAATGAGCTGCACCTGCTGTGAGAGCCCTTGCTCTGCAGTGTTGGGGAGTGCAGCCAGGCTCTCTCTGAGGAGTCATGTTATATGTGATGTAATATGTGAGGTCATAGGCAGTGCATTGCAGGGGTGTAATTTATGGTGTAATTTATGGTGAACTCAGATAATTATAACTGCTGAATTTCTATGGTTTTGCATACATATTCCCTTACACGTTTCGGCTTTCACATGAGCCCTGCTCACAGGTGAAAATATTTACTTCAACAATACATTGTGTTTTATAAGTGCATGAGGTTGTCATGTGACTCAGTATATTAAAAGTCCTACATTTCCCAAAATGCAATGGAATGTTAACAGACATGAACAACGGAGTGCAGTGCTTCATTTAAATGAGGCATAATTGCGTTGTTTAACACTGCCCACTCATGCTGCATCATCCTTTTTAAATTGCACTCGGTTGTTGCCGTGGATTGTGGAAAGTCATAAAGCAATCATCACCAGTTCAACATGCACTACAGTAGTTCGTTTTCATAAACATCTTTGCATGTTTTTGAAGCACTTTGGAAGTTTATCACATCTTGTTGCTTTAATAGTTATCATCCAAAGTAGTTTGATGTATATAATGCAATACAATATTTAATGCTTCCAAAGTTTAAAGTCTTTCAGTTCGCATAGTGCTGCCACTGTAGGATAAATATCCATACGCTAGTAACCAGACAAAGTCAGGAAGAGGTGTCACCTCTCTCGTATCTTTTTCTCACCTCCACCTCTAGAACTGCCTGGGAAAACCTTCTCTAGCGTGGTGGTCAGCGTGTCATGCTCCTGGATTAAATCACACAAAAGACCTCAGACTTTGGTATTTTTTCAGTGAATATATATATATATATATTGCGCTCACAAGAACTGCTATTACAGAGGTCGATGGAAGAAAGAAAGGGGCACGGACAATTTAAATTTTGTAGCATGTTGCTTCACTTCACTGCACTGAGGCTTCGCTCTGCGGCATTATGGGACTATCAGTCCACTTTCAATCGCACGAGGAAGTATGAGGTGCAGCTGGGCCAACCACCACTGGGTAAGGAGGAGCCTACAAAAATGATTAAAGTGAGAGACATGAAAGTGGGACTTAAACATTCGACAAAGGCAACACGCCGAAACCGGTCATGTGAGCCCATTATTAAATTTGGAACCCTTACCCTGCTGTGTCCTGTCTTATCGAATCCAGCCTGGAGGAGATGCTTGAATGAATATATATATATATATATATATATATATATATATATATATATATATATATATATATATATATATATATATATATATATATATATATATATATATATATATAGATGTATATAGATATATATAGATAGATATATAGATAGATAGATATATATAGATATATATATATAGATATTACCTACTGGCGTGTCGCCAGTAGGTATATATAGTTAGGATTTTTTGTCTATGGAACTTTTGAAAATTCTATGTCTAATAACTTTGGCGTTTGTGGACGGAATCGGTTGAAATTTTCAGGAAAATGGCACATTTTGTTTCTGAGCAGCCCCTGAAAATTTGGGGGGGTTTCGTCAAGGGGGGGCCGAGAAAAAAGGGGGGTCCCAAAACGCGTTTTTAACATTGAGTTTTCCATAGGGCGGTTGGACTCACTTTTAGCTCGAACGGCTGAATGGATTTGCACGAAACTTGGCAAAATTGTAGGGACTGTTAGCCCGATGTGCCTTTGCTAGGTCTCAATATATGTGCTCCAGTAGTTTTTGAGAAATTAACGTTCAAAACAAGATATATATCTGTAACAGCGCTCCAGGCTGCGCTCCGGTTCGCTTACTTTTCGCGAAACGGAACTTTGCGTGCAGAAAGCTGATTGGCTCTCCGGTGTCTGTCAACATTCTAAACAGTCCGGAGCAGCCGCCATCTTGTCTCTCGGTAGGATCGAGAGAGAAGAAGAGGTGAAAAACGAAGAGGGAATTTAATGAAAGGGGGCAAGGTATACCCCTCTTGACTCCCTAGGAATGTTGTTGGGGTTATTAAAGGGTCCCGTTGGGAAAATAAATAAAAAAATGATTTTTCACGGTAGAAGCGCTTCACGGGCCGCGAACTGGGCCGCAAACTGGTAGCGAAACGGGAATTCGCCATTTTGTGCTTCGTTAATTAAATTACTAGGTATAAGGGGGTGCGGGAGACGTATCCTAATCCCCTATGTTTCCTGAGGGTGGCTGAGGAGGCTCATATATGTTGATACATCTCTTCCAGCGGCTGTGCGTGAGCTTTTTTTTTTTTTGCTGCGTGACAGTCCGGAGCGGCCGCCATCTTATCTCTCGGTAGGATCGAGAGAGAAGAAGAGGTGAAAAACGAAGGGGGAATTTAATGAAAGGGGGCAAGGTATACCCCTCTTGACCCCCTAGGAATGTTGTTGGGGTTATTAAAGGGTCCCGTGGGGAAAATAAAAAAAAAATGATTTTTCACGGTAGAAGCGCTTCACGGGCCGCGAACTGGGCCGCAAACTGGTAGCGAAACGGGAATTCGCCATTTTGTGCTTCGTTAATTAAATTACTAGGTATAAGGGGGTGCGGGAGACGTATCCTAATCCCCTATGTTTCCTGAGGGTGGCTGAGGAGGCTCATATATGTTGATACATCTCTTCCAGCGGCTGCGCCATCTTGCCTTTTTTCCAATGCCACAATTTTGTCGTGCACGGCAGCCATTTTAGATGCCAGGCTGGTCCCAGGCTATCACCTACCCCTGCGGATGTAGTTTATGGCCCCAGCTGTAGAGAATTCAGACATGCCAACCCTCCCGATTCAGGCGTGAGACTACTGATTTCAGTGCTAGTCTCCCGCCTCCCGATTTCTGCAAGCAAAAACCCGGGGGCATATTACGAACAACTAGCGATAATTTTTGTCTCTAACTTGTTTAGAGACAAAAATTATCGCCACACATCGGCGATTTTTATCGCAGATAAACCTTGCTATTATCGCAGAAAAGTCAGCGATATTCATGTATTATCGAGCAAATGCTCTTATCCATGTTATCCACCTCCCATTGGATAACATGGCTAAAAACTGCTCTGTGCGTGAGCTTTTTTTTTTTTTTTTGCTGCGTGACGTTTGTTAACGTTCGATTCGATGGAAATCAGGAAGTGTTGACCACCATTTTGTCACTGCGAGTAAATATTTTGTTATAAATGAATCCTTATTGATAAACATTGTCTGCGCCATCTTGCGTTTTTGTCCAATGCCACAATTTTGTCGTGCACGGCAGCCATTTTAGATGCCTTGACCAGGGCCACTCTCTGCACGCCGCCGATCCTCAGCATGGCTCCCCACCCTCGCAAGCATCTCCCCAACGCACTGGTCACCCCCACTCTTTCTCTCATGCATGGGCCTTATACTTCCCCCCATCTGCGCTGCTCTTCTCTGAGAATCACACCCTGTGCCCGCCCGACACCTCCCTTTCACCCTATTCACTACCGCACCCTCTGACACTCCTCTTCCTCTGTGTCCGATTGTCCAGGCCGGACCTAGGCTATCACCTAGCCCTGCGGATGTAGTTTATGGCCCCAGCTGTAGAGTATCCAGACATGCCAACCCTCCCGATTCAGGCGTGAGACTACTGATTTCAGTGCTAGTCTTTCGCTTCCCGATTCCTGCAAGGAAAAACCCGGGGGCATATTACCAACAACTAGCGATACTTTTTGTCTCTAACTTGTTTAGAGACAAAAATTATCGCCGCACATCGGCGAATTTTATCGCACATAAACCTTGCTATTAGCAAGGTGTATCGCAAATGCGATAAAAAACGGCCGCAATGCATGAATATCGTTGAAAAGTCAGCGATATTCATGCATTATCCAGCAAATGCTCTTAGCCATGTTATCCACTTCCCATTGGATAACATGGCTAAAACTGCTCAGGGCAGGTGTTAGGTTTTGGAGATATTCGCGCTTAGCGCAAATATCTCCAAAAGTTGGTAATAGGAGATAGCGATGGTTAGGGACTGTTTCCAGTCGCTAAAATCTTGGCACGCCCACTTTGCATGTCATTAGTGATAAATATCACTGATATGCAAAGCGGGGCCCAAGATGGTCGCTATCTCCTTTTAGCTGTCACTAACTGGTGTTAGCGACAGCTTGGTAATAGGGAGATAATTTTATCTCTTTTTTTTTTTGGCTTTTAAAGCCAAAAAAGCGGAAATAAACCCCCTTGATAATATGCCCCATGATTTCTCGGGGGTTTCAGCTGACAGGGCTTGGTATTGTGTTACGTGCTAATTCTTCCAGGAAACGTCAGAGGGTCGATGCAGGGGTTCTAGAATGAACAAGCGCATGGTCTTTTAAAGATTTGTGAAGTACTCGGGGCGGCGGTGTGTGTGTGCCCTCTTTCAGGAGCGGGCGGGGGGGGCACTGCCAGCAACTTGCCAGGCCTGGCAGTGTTCAACACGTGCATCACCCTTTCTCTGCCTGCTATTGCGCTCCATGCTTCGGAAAGGTAAGAAAAAGAACGTGCATTTGAGTTTGAAATGTCCGATCTTGTAGCAGTACACTTGCAAAGCCCACACATGACAATAACCTGATTCAAGGCCCCATTCACCCGATTTTTTAAACATATATAGCACTCCAACAAAGTTAGATTTTAAAACTTTATTAACTTTTAACTATAATGAACTGAACAAAAACTGTAAAAACATTTAAACATTTTTCACCCAAAAAAGCAACAATGGTCAGAAGCTGTCTTTTGTGCGAATAGTCCCAAGGCAGCACAACGTGCAGAGTTCTGGACGGCACCCAGGTGATGTCGCCTGGGTGCCGCACTGGTTTTGGGATCCTACAATGCTGCTCCGAAAATTGGCGTGGGGCGTCCCGGGTGGTGCGGGGGGAGGCCTCGTCAGTAGCGGTCTATTGTGCGAATAGTCCCAAGGCAGCAGAACGCGCTGAGATGTTGATGGCACCCAGGTGATGTCCAGTAAACTGCCGCACTGGTTTTGGTATCCTACAATGCTGCTCCGAAAATTGGCGTGCGGCGGCCCGGGGGGGGGGGGGGGCGTGGGGGAGGCGGCGTGAACGGGCCTCCCCAGGTGGCGGCCATCCAGCTGAGTTGCGCCCGCTCTTGTGGCTACAGCGTCTCGCTCACCATGTTGTTGAGTTGCTCCCACTCTTGCAGTGCAGCGATAGGCGGCTGCCACATGACTCTTAAAATGGCGGACGGCTCTTCGGTTTTGGGCCTGGTCCACTGAAATGGCCCTGGGACACCTTGGAACTCGGACGCTTGCCTGCTAGGGCTTGGGCTCCATTCTCGAAAAGCGTCCCCTCAGCCGTGAAGATTCTACAAAAGTCTTGGGGGCCCCCGACTCCCGCAGGCTTCCGGTGGGGAGCGGCTGCCATGATTGCTCGCGGAATGACCACGACGGAGCCACGAGATGGTGGTGCTCTCATGCTGACGCCAGCTTCAGTCTGAATGATCCAGAAACAAGGTGGGGCTTTCATCGTTTGGGAAAAAAAAATGTTCTAAACCAATGAAAAGTGTTATTTTTAGGTCATATGACCAAGCCTTCCATCTTTAGGAAACCAAAAGTAAAATGAACCAATGAAAAGTTTTATAAACAAGTCACATGACCTGTTATGCGGCATAGGGCTAGAAAAAGCGTAGAAAATCTGTTGGCACGTGAGGCGGCGTCAGTAGCGGACCGATGTGCGAATAGGCCGAAGGCAGCACAACGCGTCGAGATCCGGATGGCACCGAGGTGGTGTCCAGCAAATTGCCGCACTGGTGTGGCCATCCTACAATGCTGCGCCGAAAGACGGCGTGTCCAGCTGAGTTGCGGTCACTCTTGCGGTACAGTGAGTCGAACGCGCCGAGATCCGGATGGCACCGAGGTTGTGTCCAGCAAGTTGCCGCACTGGTGTGGCCATCCTACAATGCTGCGCCGAAAGTCGGCGTGGGGTGCCCCGTTGGCTTATGAGGTGATGTCAGTAGTGGACCGATGTGTGAATAGGTCGGAACCAGCACAAGGCGCCAAGATCCGAATGGCAAGTCCTGGATGTTGAGTGCCATAGTTGAGAGTTCTGAGCAGTGCTTGTAAGACTGTCTGAAGCTTATTTGCACCTGCTGCAGCTTCACTATTGCCCTGGTGTGGCCAAAGGTCGCACATGACATAGGCGGCCGGCTCCCGAGGTCCGGCGGAACTTTTTTCCTTTTTCTTTCTGCTTCTTTTCCTACAATCCGTTTCATCTGAAGACACGACCAGGTCCCTGAATGTGTGCAGGGGGACGCTATTGATTGAATGAAAATGGCGGCTTGACACAAAGCTGACTCAAGCGTTGCTGTTGATGCTATACAGACAAAAATTGGTTTTCAGTTTGTACATTCTTCAGGATTTTTTTTCCATCCAAGTCTGATTGAGAGTTTGTAGAAAAATGGCTTCAGATTTTCCACATACTACTCTTCAACATTCTTCCTAAATGTAACATTGTGAAACTCACTAGGAGAACGGCTGTTTCTGTTTCCTTTCAAAATGCTGCCAACAATATTTTCTGAATGGAAGACACCATCTTGTAGCATAAAGGGCCGAAAGGGGTTCTGGTCTGGCCGATGGTTGGTGGAGACATTTTGACTATATCTTTGACCTGCCCGGCCTCGCCCAAAATGGCGCCGGTATAAATGGGACTCGTAACTCCTTGCCCGCAAATGTATATCTAGAAAATGTTATTGTAAGTGGCCCTGTCTTATTTTAATTACAAAATGTATGTCCACCGATTCCGCAACTGTTAGACACCTTAGTTCTTGCAACCTAATGGCCCGCTCGTTACGTTCCTCTACAGTGTAAATGTCTCCTCATCATATACGATTTCAGTTTGCTCCGTGGCCGGCCCACGTGGTTATAGGCCCGTATTTGTATACTGACATTTTCACAATAAAGGTTTTTAAAACAAAACACGGTAGTAGTATTTACATTGGTAAAGTTTTTACTTTTAGTCACTGTTTTCGAATCAGTAAAAGGCAAGTGAAATAAAGCAGTCCAATTACATGACGGATAAAAGGTATAATATGTAGGAACGCAGTAAAGATAAATGGTCAAGGGCAGTTGTGTTTTCCACTCCTGCAACATAAAGTGATCGATAAGAATCTGATAATCAGGCGTATCGGCGACTAAGACAGCAGGCCGAGTATCTTTTACTCAACGGCTCCGTCATGGAACGAAGAAACGCCCTTTTTCTCGAAAAAGGAATATATTTTACTTGCAGGACAGTTGTACATTTTCCGGGAAAGTACATTAGCCTGGAATATTATAACATATGTTTTAAAAAAAATAATGTTCGAAAACAATAAAAAGCGTAATTTTTAGGTCATATGACCAAGCTTTTCATCATTAAAATAACAAAAGTAAAATGAACCAATGAAAAGTTTTATTAACAAGTCACATGACCTGTTATGCTTACGTTACGCGCTGCGCGCCGCGCCTCGGATCACTTCCGGGTGCGCTAACGCGGCGTGTCATATAACGCATTACGTGACAACGTAGGTCAAGAATATAGTCAAAATGTCTCCACCAACCAGCGTTCGGAATACAACCCCTTTCAGCAGTCCAAAAAGTTCTGTTAAATGACAACAGAGGGGACAGGCAACAAGAACCATCAGTCAAAGAGGGGAGGGCAAGTTCTTCTCTTCCGGGTCATGTTGGGGCGCTACCGGAACTGATCGAATTGGTAGTCTACAGTGTTTCTGGATGTTTCAGACTAAAGCTGGCGTCAGCATGAGAGCACTTCCATCTCGTAGCTCCGTCGTGGCCATTCCACGAGCAGACATGGCAGCCGCTCCCCACCAGAAGCCTGCGGGAGTCGGGGCCCCCAAGACTTTTGTAGAATCTTCACGGCTGAGGGGACGCTTTCGAGAATGGGACCCAAGCCCTATCAGGGAAGCGTCCGAGTTCAAAGGTGTCCCAGGGCCATTTTAGTGGACCAGGCCCAAAACCGAAGAGCCGGCCGCCATTTTGAGAGTCCTGTGGCAGCCGCCTATCGCTGCACCGCAAGAGCGGGAGCAACTCAACTACATGATGAGCGAGACGCTGTAGTCGCAAGAGCGGGCGGTAAACAGCTGAATGGCGGAAGAGGCACAGTGTAGCAAAAGCGGGCGGAATGGCAACTGAAACGGTAAAGGGGCGCCCCACTACAGTGTGTCTTCAGGTCAAACGGATTGTGGGACAAGGTCCAGAATTGAAGAGTCATCAAAAGGCAAAAAGTTCCGCCGGACCCCGGGAGCCGGCCGCCTATGTCGGGGGCGATCTCAGGCTACACCAGTGCTATAAGACTTGGGGAGGGTGTCGGAGCCAAGCGTCTTCTCCGAGTCCGTGCCATCACACCGTCCCTCGGGGGCCTCCGTCAAGCGGTTTAGGGAGGTACCATATAACATTGTTTTCAAATGCAGTCAGGTCCACAAACGACCCTCACTTACTTTGAGAATAGTGAAGCTGCAGTAGGTGGAAATAAGCTTCAGACAGTCTTATAAGCACTGCTTTTGTAAACATTTTTTGTTTTTTTTGTATTTTTGCACAGTTTTATATATTTTTTTGTTTTTGATGGAGGGGAAACAACAAAGCACAGGCATTGAAAAAGGCTCAAACTCAGAACTCTGAACTATGGCACCCAACATCCAGGAGCTTGCCATCCGGATCTTGGAGCCTTGTGCTGCTTCCGACCTATTCACACATCGGTCCTCTACTGACATCATCTTATAAACCAACGTTATGTAAATAGTTTTTTAATAAAATGTTTTACCCTGTTTCTTTGCTGGTGTGTTGTCTATATTTTTAATATTTGCATAGGGTTTGTCGTTATTTTGGGCGGGATGGGTGATGGAGCCGAGCTGTCTTGCAGCCCTCATGGTGTGGAGCTCAGTTCATCTCACTATTTTGGTATTTCTCATGAAGGGTTGTTTATAATATTTCTATTTTAGCGAGGTCAAAAAAAGATCCAATTAGTGGCGTACTGATTTTGCTCGATTACTTTTATTTTTTTACACGATTTTTCCCGATCTGCAAAGACTAAACAGAGTATTGCGACTTTGTGCTTGTTTGTAAATAGAGAATGAACCAAAGAGAATCAATTGTAAAACAGTAAATGCTTGGATAATAATCAATCAAATGGAGAGACAAGCAGGAACGACGGATTACAACGGGGGCAAAGGCCTGCGTTAACTACCATTCACTATCTGCAAAGAGAGAGTACTACTAAGAGAAAAGAGGGGAGGGGGGGGGGTGCAGCGTTCAAAGCACATCAGCGTGCATAAATACGAAAATGTTTTTATCTATCACGTACTTGACATTTTAAAGCTTTTCATATTTGCTATTAAAAAACCAATGAAATTCACAGAAAAAACCATAGGTTATAGTGGATATATAGTTAGGAATTTGCATTTACAAAACCTTGAAAATTCAATGAAAAAACCATTGGTTTTAGGCCATATATAGTTAGGGATTTGCATTTACAAAACCTTATTTTACTCGCATAAAACCATTGAAATTCCATATATAGTTAGATGCGCTAACTATATATCGCGCACCCGCAATCCACTGCTGATGATGTCACATATTACATCATTCATGACATGGTCAGTGACATCACTGATGACATCACTGAGCACCTCTCGACACCGTCTCCAAACTGACAGGACTCTCGAAGAATTCTGGATGTCCTATCTCATTAAACATACTTCTGACATAGGTGAGCCATGTAATGTTTTAGACCCCATCCAGAGATAGACAATCGTTAATTTAGTCTCCATTTAGGGCGGTCTCATTTGTAACCCAAATCTTATGCCAGAGTAGTATGGGGGAGATCCTAATGGTATCTAAAAGGTAGGAAAGACCTACTTCTATATGTGTCATATACGTAGAAGACGTTTTCGGGAGCCCCAGTAGATAACAAATAAACTGGTTTTCACAGATTTGTAAGACCTGTGCATTTTCGGTCCCCCACACGCCCGCTCCGTATGATGCTACAGAGACACATTTAGCTTTATAGATATAGATCAGCTCTTTTACTGGTTTCCCCCCTAATTTGGACGCACATTTTCTTATGGCTCCCGTGGAACACGTAAAGGCTAATTGCCTGGCGTGCACTGCTGCATGCCAATTCCCCCTCCTATCAAAGTTCACACCTAGGTAGGAGAACCTCTCCGTGGATTCAATTCTCCTGCCTTTAAGGTAAATCGGGCATGGTACCCTCTTTGTCCCCTTCCCACAAGACATTGTGTAAGTTTTTGTAATATTATTTTTTAGGCATCTAACCCTCATAAAGCCAGCGAATTTATCTATGGTCTTCTGCAGTCCTAATCTTGTACACAACATTAATGCTGCATCGTCTGCATATAGCAATATCTGTGTGGGAGTCCCGCCATAGTTGGATAATCATGTGGCAGATCCCTAAGATGGCTTCCGACTGACTTTATATAAAGGGTAAATAACAGGGGTGCCAAAATGCACCCCTGTCTTACCTCCCTCTTTATAGGGAATTTGTCCGAGCATTCCCCCCGCCGTCCGTACCGTACCCTTGCCCCAGCTCCTCTATAGAGTTCCTTAATAAACAAAATGAGGTGGCTGTCAACTTCCATATCGCTCAACGTTCTCCACATAAACTCATGATCGACACAGTCAAAAGCCGAGGTTAAATCAATAAAAGTGATAAAAAGGTTCCCTCTCTTTGCCTGGGTGTATTTTGCGTTTAGCAGGGCTAAATTTAAACATTGTTCAACAGTCCCTTTACCTGGCCTGAACCCATACTGAACATTTGATATAATATGGTTCTCCTCCCCCCAAGTTTGGATCCTATTCAGGATGATACGTCCTGCCACCTTCATCAAAGCGTCCAACAGGGAAATTGGGCGGTAGCATGCAGGGTTGTTTCGGTCACCTTTTTTGCAGATCGGCACCACAATGGCGTCAGTCCAGGAGGGTATGAAACCACATTGATTGGCTTTATTTAGAACGTTGGTTATCAAGGGTGCCCAGAGATCCAGCTCAGCCTTATAGGTGTTGATCAATATATATATATATTCACTGAAAAAACCATAGGTTTCAAGCAGGTTATAGTTAGGAATTAGCTTTTAAAAAACCTTTGAAATTCACTGAAAAAAACATAGGTTTTAGGGGAGTTATAGTTAGCTGGACATTTCACTCATACAAAACCATTGAAATTCCTCCGTTATAGTTAGTTGTACTAACTTTAACTCTCCCGCCTGCAATCCACTGGTGATGATGTCACAAATAACATCATTCATGACATGGTCAGTGACATCACTGATGACATCACTGATGACATCTCAAATGACATCACTGATGACATCACTGATGTTATCATCCATGTGACAATCAGATACACGTCATCATACACTACTATAACCTTTTATCACTCACTGTAAAATACAGAGTACCATATTTGAATACATTGACACAGCAATATAAGTATCTAAAAACCCACTCAGTGATTCCTAGATCTACACACACATCTGTAGCAGGGATTCCGTTCTCCTACAGAACTGTGCATAGAGATCTAGAACCTCAGTGACTTAGGGTGACCCAAAACTCACGTCAGTATCCAAAATCCCCTTACCGAGCTAGCTACAGTGTCTCATTGGTTATAACAAACTCCCAATGACTTAGACAAACCAGAACATGAACTTAGGTTACCTCAGGTATCGTGGAACACATGAACACTCTTTCGCTCGTTAATCATTTCAAACCAGAACTTGGAGTAAATGAGGACACATGCACATTTGAAATATTTATTAATCAATGCAATGTTCTCAAACGCAGTATCTTGTATAATACTAACAAACAGATTATAAGAATCAAAGTTATCAGCATAGTTACTAGTCCATAGTAAGCAAACGGTGATAGCATATTATAATGTTGAAATGAATAGGAATTTACAACACCTATTTCTCACCTCCCTATTTAGCATAATATATTATATCTATGAAGGTCTCTTTTGGGTTTTAGCAGGGCGGGCCCATACCTCTAAATGTCAGGAGGAGAGGATCACATCATCTGCCACCAGCTCTCTGCATGCGAAGCATCATCAAGTGTGTTCTTGCATTCCCTGTAACTCTATCTTAAACCCGCTTAGAGCCCAATGTTGGCAGCAACTGTATTTATGTTATGTCTAATGTGGTGCGAAGATCAGACCTCCCAGCAACCTTGTATCGAGTTATTCTTAGAGGGTTCAGCACTCACTGTTCAGACAGTGTACCAAGCAAAACTGATATCAGAGTAATAACATATTATTCTCAAATAAATCACATCGCTCTTCTAGGTTGAGAGCTACAACAACAAGTATGTGTTGTGTGCAAACTGAAGCCGAAGGAAAAATGGCGTTTAAACATGTAATAAGCTCATGCTAACTTAACACAGTATATATAAAGAAGTATCTATATGACACCCCCCCAATGATCCGAGCACGGTCAAAACAGGAAAGCCAACACTAGAATAGAGACATAACATGAAAGCAGAGTTCAACAATATTGAGCTAAGCTAAATGTAAAAATATGTATGAATGCCTATAGTGGCCAAACAAATATTATGAAAAGACTGCAAAGCAAGGCCTCCATAGTACAAGGATATAGGACTAGGCCGCATAAATCCAAATGTTTATAAGAAAACGGCACTTTTCAAAAATACAAAAGTCACGTGCCATAATAATGAAAGTCTCCAAGGCAACTCATGATTGGACAGAATATGCAAAATATGCAGCAACAGCTTCCAACATGAAATCACTGTCATCATCCGAAAACAGTTCTGCCATCCAATTAAGTAATGGGAAAGAACATACGTGCTCCTCCAGCACCGGATCCTCTAGCAACATCAGAGGACAACTCGGTGGGTTCTCAAGAACGCTATGTGCCAGAAAGTCATGCGCTGCTGCGGGTATGTCCTACTGACCCATTAGTCCATGCATCGCTGCCAATGCCATAATCATTTCGCCAGAACAAACCAACTCGTGAGCAACTACGGGGCTCATCAGGTGATTAAAATCGATGTCAGGAGATATCGTCAAGCAGAGACACAAATCAATGGCCCAGTCGAAATCGCAGCTCATGCAATGAAACACAGGCTGGACACATGTGAAATAGGAAAATCGAAACGATAATCCAAAAGCCGTGCTTAAAGTCGCAAGCGGCAGGGTGTCATAGTAATCAAGCATCCGGTTACGAAACCGTGTCAGGAGCAGTTGAACGGCTTCTTGCGCAGGACGGGCATCCATGTTTTATAAAGCAAAACAATATCAAAATGCGTGCAGCCAAAGCCAGCAAAACAGGGAATCCGCCAAACAAACTTTAAAATATAGAATGAAAGAACGCGGGGATGACACCAAATATTTTTTCAAAGGTAGTCACGAGACCACTGCTGACTAATTTAAAAAACTGAGCGAGACCAGACGTGGAGGAGGCATTAAAGATTTGATGAACCAGCTTGCAGAAATGAAATGGCAAGTCAGTATTTAAAAGTGCCTGCACCTCTGTGCATGTGTTAGCTATGTTAAGGACATAAGTTTCACGGGCCGAGCTCAGGGCCACTTCTTTTTGAGACAAAAGGGCTCTTATTCTACTCATACCATTGAACTCCGCTTTCAAGGTTGGGATGCGCTGCCAGATGGAAACATCTGAATTCCCATGTGTGGGAGGATATAGAACATTTTTGCAACACACCACACGCTCCGATACAGTTACCACATAAGCGATACCAATAATTAAACCACAACACTCCTCGTTATTCAAAAGCAAATAACTACCATTTGTCAACAATGTAAATGTGGGAACTATCGCTGGAACTGGTGTGCCTTTCAAAACACAGGCTAAATTAGGCCGGTCCTGATTACAAGAACCGTGTAACTGGATGTGTCGGCATATTAATGAGCGGTCAGGCGACTGCGTGCATTCTTCACCATTAAGATTCACTTCTTTTCCATCTTTTAGACATCTGTATGTGTATGGTAAAGACCATACCTCATGGAGGAATGCGCTGCCTAGTGGTTCATATCGCCCTATTGCAATATACTGCATACAATTAGTACATTTGTACAAAGCAAATGGTAATGTAATTAATCCATGGATAAGCCACGTTGCAGCAGTGGCTTCAGCTACAGAAAACGGTAAAGATTCTAACCTTTCAATATGTAACATAGAAAATGATGCATCACGCATTGATAGCATGCGCTGCTTTTCAGTCAAATTAAATGGGGCAAAGAGGGAAGACACGTTCATGTAACTCCAGGGCACACAGCCCGCCTTAAGAGTCTGTAGTGTCCATGCAAACTGCATTACAGAACGCAATTGATTTTGACCATGGTATAATACAGACACCTCATCATGCACAATGTCAACAACAGAAGAAACAGTATTATTCAACGTGTAAATTCGGGAAGAAAGCATGTTAATACTGTTATTGACAACTGCAAGCACTTTTTCCAAATTAGCTTGGTCAATAGCCCTTAGTCGTTTAGCAACTTTAATTTGTGAAAATTTCCAAATCTCATAGTAAATTGCATAAATCCACCGTTTAGTTCTACCCTTAGCTGGGCCTTTTATAAAATCATTTAGATCTACATTATCACTCAACTGGGATAGATGTAGTTTAACAGCAGCTAACGTGGAATGTTGCAGCCAATTCTGACACAATTTGCCCACTGAGTAAGTTGTAACAGTATGATCAGTCTCAAAACGGGGATCAGGCCTGACTTGTGTACAACCTTCAGACAAACCCAGAAAACGATGTTGGCAAGAATCAGAGCTTCTATGACACATCAGCCAACCCTTTGGATCCAACTGGATACATTAAAGATTGAATTGTGCAATAGTGTTTGTAAATCACGAATGGACAAAATAGTGTAATTACTCCAACCTGAATATTCTTCCAATTCGGGGATGGTTGGTGTATTTAATTTTTTAGAAGTTGCCAATCCAAAGCATGTTGTTTGTGAAATGGTAGAATTTAGAAACAACATGTGATTCGGGATGAGATATGCACTGTGCAAAGCCTCAGTGCCTTGTACCTGCCAATTTTTGGTACCCCAAACGGATTTACGGTCAATTATTTCCTTCCATAGCTCGTAGCCATCTACAGCTAACTTGTCTAGAAAGGACTTCGAATACAGCAATTTAGTATCGGTAAGCCTAACTTTGGACATGGACTTTTGTGTCATTTTAAAAGAAAACGACTCAGGATTTGATTGATTAAAGTCTGTAAAATAAGTGTATTTTTTCAGAAATGTACTGGAGCTGCCTTGTAATGGAGCTGGGCAATGTTCCAACTGTGTGTAATTTACATTACCCCTCCTGGAACTTGTTTTATGTAAAAAATGATTACCATGATGTTGAAAGCAAAACAAATCACCATAATTAATAGAATCTAAGTATAAATCCTCAGCTTCAAAGGCAGCATAATATTTCAAATCAAAGAATAATGCTTCCACGGCCTGAATATCCCAATCATCAGAACAGATGTTTTGTTTCACTACATCCCCCATATTCACTCTAAGCACATTCAGAACATTACTCACTTCAGTGGGGCCATGGATTTGAAATCTAACCGCATCCCACACAATCCCATCAAGGACATGCCAAGCAGTGATGTTAACTGTATTCAATTCTCTTTTCAGTCTGTGTGCTGAATGTGACGAGGAAAGTGGGGCCAATGTTCCATTAAGGTGCCTGATTCCTGTACTCTCTTTGACATAGTGTCCATCGATCAGACGGAAAAAATAAAACACAAAACCAATTGACATAAAAAGATAAATTGAAAAAAGAACCAGCCAAATATATGTCCAAGGGGGAATCAAAAATGTTTTTTAAATAAGGTGACATATGTTGCTAAATGTGAGGGTTTTTTCGAATGTGTTGAAGTAGAGTCAAAAGAGAATCTGGATTCTGTGGCCAAACGAGTCTGTAGATAGGACATTGATAAATCAGTTGGATAGGTATAATTCAGGTCATCATTGTCATTAATAGGAAAAGTGATCAATAAAGGACTGGAAACAACAGGCATCTCGAGGGTCACCACTGGCTCAGCATAGAAGTAATGGCCAACACAGAATTTCTCACCATGGAAGGACAGGATACTGCCGGTGTCATGCTATGCCCTGTGTGTCTTGACAATGTCAATTGAGATAAATCATTTTTCCTTACGACCTGGAAGTGGTGGTAATATGACTGTTCTCGTGCCCTTCACTCCAAGTACCCGAACCGGTGCACGATATGAAGGACCAAATTCTTTCTTGTTATCGATCTTCTCCCGAACCAGTTCTCCAACTTGTGGTAGCCAGCCAACTACCGGGATCTGCAATGCAACATCCGATGTGGAGGGCAAATGTTCCTTAGCTAGTCTGTCTCTGGTCTTTTGTAGATCCTGTAAAACATTGCAATGTTCATCTACGTCAAAGGCTGCGGCCTGGGCCTTGCAGTCTAGACCGTCAAGGTCAGAAACATACATCTTGATACCAAAGAGCATTTCGTATTGGGTCCGCCCACCCAGAGACCTTCTAGGGAGATTATTAAGTGCACGCTGCACACCATTGAGATGGGCCAACCAGTTTCTGCCAGTGCCTATAACTCGAGCTGTCAAAGATTGCTTTAAGTCACGGTTCATTCGTTCCACTACACTATTACCCTCAGGTCTGTACGGAGACGAAAACTTGACTTGGACCCCCAACGAAACCATAGCATCCTTATACGCCTTAGAGGCGAAAGCCGGACCCTGATCCGAATGGAAGGTACCACAGGCAAAAATCCCTACAAAGACACGCAAATCTCTTATGACAGTGCGTGAATCAGCACTGCGATGGGGCCATACCCATGAATCAACTGCTACTAAGATGTACTTATACGCAGTATCAGAAGAAAAAGGACCGCATTGATCTAAATAAACGCATCCTAGTGGTTTATTAAAAAAGTACAACTGTGTCTGAGGCGGACGCGCAGCAGTCGAAGGCTTAATCTGCTGGCAAATGTCACATTGAAGGACATAATCGCGCGTCTGTTTGTACAGTCCCCGCCACCAGAACCTTTGTTGTAGCTGAGTTACAGTGGCTGAGATGCCCGCATGCTCAGACGCCACACCTTCATGCGCCGCTGTAATCAAAGTAGCTCTGCAAACCATGTTGGGAATCAAATGTTCACCAACACCAGGAATTTTCACGCAAGGAACCTTATCGGGACTTAAGTGGTATGTGTACTTCGAAGGGAACCCTGCAGGATATTTACCTCCCTTCTCAGTGGCAGCTACAGCCGCCAAGATGTCATCATCTATTTTACTTTTGGACCGTGTAACAGCTGCAACTAAGTATTTTGACACTGCTGACTTCGCCGCCTCATCAGCAAGCGAATTACCGACAGCGTGGACTCCCACACGCTGGTGGCCAAGAGTATGAATCACAAACACGAGTGGTAACTTTTCTTTAAGTTCCGCCACTCGGACCCAGATCATTTTATGTTTTATTGTACTAACCTTGGAATCACGAAATTCATTCTGAATCCAAAAGAACAAGTTCTCATTGTAAGACTGGACACAGTAGTAAGAATCACTTACGATCAAAGTAGTCACACAAGGATCGGCGTACTCCAATGCAAGTATAAGAGCACACAGTTCCGCTAAATGTGCGGTGCAGTCCCCAAGTGTCTGCGTGTGCACGACACTGGACTTGAACTCATCGTTCACCATGGCACCGACCACAATGGCGCATGCGGAAACGTAGGCATGTTTTGAGCCATGCGCAACCTGCGCCGAACCATCAGTGTAAATGATGCAATGGAAATCCTCCAACGGTCGCATTGCTAAAGGAGCAGCATGAACAAATTCATACTGTAAGTATTCCTGCGACCGTAAAGTGGCGTCAAAAATAAACGTGACATCCTGGGATGTCAAGGATGCAGCCCATTGAATCCACCGATGGTGTAAAGCTTTGGAATTTGGTACACTGGCTTTCGTAAATGTCTCCAAGGCAAGACACGAGGTAACAACCAACATGCGTTTTCCCTGTGACAGGGCACGTTCATTAAGGATTGCCATCTGTACAGCCGTCAAAACTTTCTCCACAGTGGAAAATCGCATTTCAGCCGAAGTGTACAAGTGTGACTTGTAAGCAATAGTTACTGTATCTCCTTCATTAAAAGTTAGGTATGTGAAACCCACCGTCCCAGGGATAATTCTTATCACCAGGTTGGTTTGGTTATCACGAGTCTGTAAATATTCAGAAGCGAGCAGATCAGCTTGCAAAGATTGCAGAATAGCTGAATGCTCAGGCAGCCAGCATGATTTGGAAAAAGATGGTTGTATCAAAGCATACAAAGGCTTGATACGCTAGGCGTATTCCGGAATGTATGTTTTCCCGAAATTTAAGAAGCCCAGTAAAGATTGTAATTTTTTCAGTGTTGTCGGAGAGCGCAACTGTGCGCATTTCTCCAGGAAATGAGGAGCCAACCCCTTTCCTTCATTGTTAAGCTTGTAGCCCAGAAACAACACTGTGTACTCCGCAATGTGCGATTTTGCAAAGTTAAACTTGTAACCCATGTCTGCAAAGTTACAAATTATGCTATTAACTCGACACAGATGCTCCCAAAGTTTGTCGTCTGTGAGATAAATGTCATCCACATACGAACAAGCAACCGGGTCGATTCTCTCCAAAAGAGAGACAATGCGGGCGGAAAAAACTCCAGGACTATTCTTATAGCCCATAGGGAGACGCTGAAACATTTTTTGCACACCGCCGCATGTGAAGGAGGTCCATTGGGAACTTAGACCATCCAACCAATGGGCCTAAAAACCATTGGAAATGTCAAGCGTGGTTTTGAACCGCTTACGCTCAAGACTATTCACTAGGGCAGAGCCGTGAGTATTCTGTACTGCACAGTTACGGCAATGCGAGTTCAAATGCCGGTAATCTAAAACCAAACGATATGAGCCGTCCGGCTTGTTTACAGTAAAAAGGGGGTTATTCATCGGTGACACACACGTTTCAATTACACCTTGATATTCCAATTGTTCAAGGATAGCCGCGACTGAAGCTTTGGCTTCACGTCGTATGGGATATTGGGGTTGAGGCTGCGGCTGAGACCATAAAGGAATCTCGTGGCTTGGAGACAATTTATCCCAGCCACATTGATTGCGGTAGACAGCCGGCGCAAGCGCCAGAGCCTACTCTTCTGCAAAATGCAGCGCTTCCACTCTCGAAACAGTGTGCGCGAAACAGGGGAGGATCAACTCCTCCCCTCGCGGAGCTGCAAGAACAAAAGGTGGGGGCCAGTGAGCCTCCGAAAGCAAAATGTCATACGTAGACGAAAGATTTTCCCAAAACACCCCTTTTACAGTTCGCTGTATGTCACCTTCTATTAACAGGACAATTTCAAAAAGTCTTTCAGGGGGAGCAACTCTTGTATCAGCTGTTTCAATTACGACATAAGTGTCAGTCGCTGTCACCTTCAGTAGTGGACGGAGGGCCTCTCTCACTATGGTAATCTCCGCCGCGCTGTCCAGCAAGGTCAGAGCCCACGTCAGATTCCGAAGCAGCGTTCTCACTATCCGGGGCATATCGATGCGCTGTCAAGGCGGCGACTTTCTTCTTGGCAAACTGTGGTCTCTTGGGCGCAGTGCCTTCCTGCTGCTCTCCACCGTTTCGTGGGCGGGGCTGACCACGTCTTTGTTGTCCACCCCGCCCCCTGCCGGCCCCTCCTCTACCGGTTGTTAGGGCCGATGAGTCCTGAAAGGAACGAGGAGAGCGTTGGTCAGAAGCCTGAAAACGTTCAGGTGATTTAATCATCGCGCGATCGCGCAAATCATAAACTCGATCCGACTGCGCAGGCAATGGAGACGCAGGACGAGAAACCTGTGTTTGTTGTTGTTGCTGTTCCTTACCCTGCTTCTGTTTTTTAGGCCAATTTTGTTTCTTGGACTTGGGCTGACTGTCTGTTTCTGAAGTTTGTCCCTGGGGCTGCTTCTTCTCTTTAACAGAAAAAGGCTTAAGAGCCTTAGAAGTGCGACCTACGGTTTTATAAGCCGCCACAATTATTCTCGCCAACTGCCAGGGTTTTTCTGCATCGGGAAGTACCGCCAAAGCGTTAGCCACCTGAAAGTTCACTGCATCCCCCTTGACATTCGCAAGGATCAGATCGCAAACCACATCAAAGGAGCCACAAAGGCGCATACCCAACTCAACCGCAGACTCCGGTCCGTGATCATCTTGAACACGTTTAAGGACCGAAGACAGCACAGACATAGACGGGGTGCCATAGCACCACGCATAGACCGCGGCAAACGTCTTACCCCAGGTCTCACAGTCAACATGCTCAGGGGCCAAATCTTTCGGCAAACTAAGCGTAAGAATCCGGTGTTTTTCACCAGGAGTCGTTTTTGGAAACACAGCCTCCAGCTGGTCAAATTTCTCGGCAAGCCAGAAAGGAAAATCATCCTTATCCTGGGGCTTCTTGCCCATTACTGAATTTACCATGACAGGACTGATTTTCAAACCAGCCTGCCCTGCCGGAAGTGCCGCACCTCCAGGGGCTGCACCCTGAACATTACGGCTTGTGTAATGCAGTAGCGCTCTAATCACGGCAATAGCGACAACATGAAGTCACCTAAGTTACAATTGCCGTGATTAGGGTGAGGTGTAAATCCAGCCAAAGCAGGCCAATTAGCGCCTGGAATGGACAAAGGACCCAACCTCGGAGCGGTCAAAGAATGGGGCAGGGCGCCACCAAACTCCATGCTGCCAAACATCAATAGGAACTTCCTGTGCTCTGTACGGAGCATACTCAGCAGGTACAGGAGTGGCAGTGTATGAGTGGAACACTCCAGAATTTGCGTCCACTGCCGGAAATGTCACCCACGAATAAAAAAGTTTGTACGGGTAAGCATGTTCCGCACTCACCACCATAATCACAGCCAAGCCTTCCAAAGGAACATTATAAGCCTGCAATGATGAGCAATGCGAGTATGCAGTGGAATGTCCACGGCTTGTGCCATGACAGCACAGGAAAGAGAAAAAACAAAGCAAACTTTGTAGCACAATTGGGTAGTAATTCAAGGAAACTGTTTTAGATAGATTCAAGCTTGAAAAGACCTATTTCAAAAATAGGTAGGTTTCACCGACACCACCGTTTACCGGAAACGGCAATGAAGGGGTTCAGGTTTGAATGATATACTACTCGAGTGTCATGATATAAGACCACCAACGATTGGGCGCCATGTAGCAGGGATTCCGTTCTCCTACAGAACTGTGCATAGAGATCTAGAACCTCAGTGACTTAGGGTGACCCAAAACTCACCTCAGTATCCAAAATCCCCTTACCGAGCTAGCTACAGTGTCTCATTGGTAATAACAAACTCCCAATGACTTAGACAAACCAGAACATGAACTTAGGTTACCTCAGGTATCGTGGAACACATGAACACTCTTTCGCTCGTTAATCATTTCAAACCAGAACTTGGAGTAAATGAGGACACGTGCACATTTGAAATATTTATTAATCAATGCAATGTTCTCAAACGTAGTATCTTGTATAATACTAACAAACAGATTATTAGAATCAAAGTTATCAGCATAGTTACTAGTCCATAGTAAGCAAACGGTGATAGCATAATATAATGTTGAAATGAATAGGAATTTACAACACCTATTTCTCACCTCCCTATTTAGCATATTATATTATATCTATGAAGGTCTCTTTTGAGTTTTAGCAGGGCGGGCCCATACCTCTAAATGTCAGGAGGAGAGGATCACATCATCTGCCACCAGCTCTCTGCATGCGAAGCATCATCAAGTGTGTTCTTGCATTCCCTGTAACTCTATCTTAAACCCGCTTAGAGCCCAATGTTGGCAGCAACTGTATTTATGTTATGTCTAATGTGGTGCGAAGATCAGACCTCCCAGCAACCTTGTATCGAGTTATTCTTAGAGGGTTCAGCACTCACTGTTCAGACAGTGTACCAAGCAAAACTGATATCAGAGTAATAACATATTATTCTCAAATAAATCACATCTCTCTTCTAGGTTGAAAGCTACAACAACAAGTAAGTGTCGTGAGCAAACTGAAGCCGAAGGAAAAATGTAATAAGCTCATGCTAACTTAACACAGTATATATAAATAAGTATCTATATGACACATCTAACCACTTACCTATAGATTCACTCATACATGTTGTCAATGATCAATAGAACACTATCAAATATACTTATACACCTATATCAACATTACACACCAGCACACATCCTATTCAGTTATGCACTTGCAGTCATCCTACTCACTTTTGGACACAATGTACCTTATTTACATTTACTCAGCTACACACTTATACAAATATAATTTCATTTATTTATATAAATAGTAACTCATACTTAGTGTGTTTTGAAATCACTATTACAAGTATACAATTATCTATACAGTCACTTATGCAATCAATGAGTTTTATGTACACTTATTTATATACAACAACTGTCAAATATACTGTCTTTTTTCTTCTTCTTTGTTGGACATGTACCATTGAGAAATGTTTTTGCTCATCACCACACCCATAAAGATATTCACTCACCCAAACAAGTATTATAATACGTAATCTAAGCCTCATATACGTACTTAATTACATATTCACATATCTTTGGACAGTCACAGATCCCCCACTGAAGCACACACACACATTCACTCTCCATTGCAAATAATCAGTTAACTAATCAATAACTAATATAGACTTTCACGTAGCTAGTAACCAACTGGTGCAGCAGTTTACACAACAACTGACCAAGTAATACAGATATTCACAGAGTTTAGTCACTATCCAATATATTTAGTGAGACACTATAAATTACTCAAGTAAACAATCAATCACACTGCTACTAAATCCTCTATCCAGATTTTTCTATATCCACTCATTCTTTAATGCAGATTGCTATATATATAATACATATTTAAATGTGGAACCAAACCACATTCACTGGATGATGTCATCAGTGATGTCGTCAGTATTGTCATTTGGGATTACATCAGTGAAGTCATCAGTGATGTCACTGACCATGTCATGAATGATGTAATATGTGACATCATCACCAGTGGATTAACTATAACAGAGGAATTTCAATGGTTTTGTATGAGTGAAATGTCCAGCTAACTATAACACCCCTAAAACCTATGGTTTTTTCAGTGTGTTTCAATGGTTTTTTAAATGCTAATTCCTAACTATAACCTGCTTGAAACCTATGGTTTTTTTCAGTGAATTTCTAAGGTTTTTTAAATGATAATTCCTAACTATAACCTGCCTGAAACCCTAGGTTTTTTTCAGTGATTTCGAAAGATTTTTTCAATAACAACTATTAAATCTATTAATTATTTAAAAAAAATGTTATACTGATTTACAATTTTTTGTAAATACATTTATTTTTAGGTATTTTATTTCTTAGATTACATTACACATTTTTAATATTTTTTAAAAACAAATGTAAAATATGTATATATTTTTTATATTTTGTAAAATATTTTTATAATATTTTCTGTTTTCTTTTTTTTTTACAATTTTTTTAGCAGTCCCGCACCCAAAGCGCACCTCTCCCAATTGCTGTGCAGAACATAGCCGCCATTTTACAATTGTTCTGTAGAATGCGCGTAGGGTGTGCAATGGGTGCGTATTTTCATGCGCGATTGCTATGCGACCCGTACGTGACTTCAAGGGCATACGCAACATATACGTATCACGTCACACCATGCTCGCGCGTTTCTGCATGACGTCATGTACGTTCAACGCGGTGGGCGCACGACATCAGCGAAATTTTTCGATACAAAAAAGACATATATATATGTATTTATTATAAATATTAAGGGGAAAAAATGATTTTCTTTTAGTTTTAATAAACTTATATTAGTTTTAAATGCAATTTGGAGAAGTCGAGCTAGATGCGTGCTGCGTGTACGCACCCAACGCGGATCCCATGTGACCAAAAAAAAAGAGATTTCATTGGCTTATAAAACTTACTGTTCTCACTATTGAAGAACCCCATCCATTTCAATTACTCTTCCTAGACCGTCCTTAGGAGAAGACCTATCCTGAAAAGAACGTCACTTTTTGTTCATTGGAAACCTGAACTTTTTTTTGGGAGTCAAAAATGGCTACACCACTGCAAGAATCATCTGATTCTGATGACTTTGTTACTGGACAATTTCTACCAGAACCTCTCCCTCCCAAAAGATACACATCCATTGTATGGAAAAATTTTACTTTTCAGAGGGGCAAAAGAAATGTAATGCCACCAAAGTAACATGCAATATTTGCCAGGCCGTGCTGTCCAGAGGAGATCCAAATAAGAAATACTCCTGGGGCACTGCTAGTATGCGCAAGCACCTCCAATCCACGCATCCTGTGAACTATGCTCATGAAGAATGCAGAAGACTACGTCAAAATGCACCTCCACCACCGGCAATACCAAGTACCTCTGCGGCATCACCTTCAACATCAGCACCAGACATACGTCCCCAATTCGTGAAAGTTAGAATGCATTGCGTGAAGTGCAATAGTTTAATTTGTTATGGGAAGCAATCAGTAGACCTAGTTTGCAGAGCAATTGATAACCATCAATGCTAGTTTTTATTTTATTCCCTCAAAGCTCATAAATGTATACGTACTGCATAATTGACTAAAGAATGCATTTGTGGTTTATGGTGAATGTACAACTGCAGAACTATAAGGAAGTGCTGTAGCATGACACTGTAAAGCTCTTTAGCTACAGCGTGCTGAGCTACTTCTGAAGCACAGATATGCAACATATGTACATAAATATATTGGAAGTCAGTCCTTCCCTCTGCACTGCTGCTTAAACTGCAGGCATGTGGTTATACAGGCACCCTTGCACCATGGTGCAAGAATATCTGTGTCATGTGGAGTTTGTTTTTATGCAAGAAGACACACCTTCCTGTACAAAAACAATCAGTGAAGCCATTTTTCTCCTACAATGTATGCTGTGCATTGTAGCATATACTGGAAGAAAATAATGAGCAGAAATGAAAACAATTCTGCGACAGATTTACAAGCTCTCTGCGCCCCCAGTACGTCACTTTTTGTGACGTACTGGTTGTGCAGGTGGCTCTTCCATATTTACAAAGAGAGAAAAAGTTACCCTGCATGACTTTTCCTTTCCTTATAAATACGGCCCCTTCATACGCAGCTCTTTAACTATATATATTACATCATTCATGACATGGTTAGTGACATCACTGATCACATCACTGATGACATCTCATATGACATCACTTTTGACATCACTGATGACAGCATCCAGTGAATGTGGTTTGGTTTATTACTTAAATATGTATTATATATATATATATATATAGCAATCTGAATCGAAGAATGAGTGGATATATAACTGTCTGGATGGAGGATTTAGTAGCTGTCTGACTGTTTAAGTGAGTAAATAAAAGTGTGAGTTACTATCTATATGAATAAATGAAGTGTTGTTTGTACAAGTGTTGGGGGAAGTGTTTTACAGTTTAGGGCAGTGTAGTGGTGTTTGTGTAGTGAATGGGTTGTGCTGGGGATAGATTTAAGGTTTAAGGTAGTGCATTGGTCTTTGTGTAGAGTAGGGGATCGTGTTGGTGGTAGATTTAGGGTTTAGGGTAGTACTGTGGTGTTTGTGTAGTGTAGGGGGTCGTGCTGGGGGTAGAGTTTTAGGGTTTAGGATAGTGCAGTGGTGTTCATCCACTTTAGGGGGTAGTTTTTTAGGGTTTAGGGTACTGCAGTGGTGTTTATGTAGTGTACAGGTTAATGCTGGGGGTAGTGTTTTAGGGTTTAGGGTAGTGTAGTGGTGTTTGTGAAGAGTAGGGGTTGTGCTGGGGGTATGTATTAACATTACACTATGACCACCCTAGGCACAATTATCAGTAGTAACCACCAACAAATTCCAACTGAGGTTATCAGCAGAATGCAAGGAAAACGTTTATCAATATTAAATGCTTCTAATCAAGTAAAACTCAAATCATCACATGCAGTGTGCCAGAAATGGTATTACCACAGCAGTAAGTCTCCCCAACTTAGATTTAAAGTGGATAAACATGTTTTATGTGACAGACCCATAGTGCAACGCTGCAGCTTCTACATGCTTCAACACCCTCCACATACTCAGCAAGACCTTCAAATAGACCCACCCATCGAATCAAGGAAGATCATCAACCAAGCACTCATCACCAGCAGGCTGGACTACCGGAAAGCCCTCTATGCCGGAATCAACAAATCTCTACTCCACAAACTTCAGACTGTCCAGAACACCGCAGCCAGACTCTTCCTCAGCATCCCACGACAAGACCACATTACCCAGCATAAACGAGCACTCCACTTACTCCCCGTCAAAAAAGAGCGACCTTCAAGCTGCTCACACACACATATAAAGCCCTCCACAACACCAAACTCCAATATCTCAATCTCCTTCTACACCCCAAAAGAAAACTCCACTCCGCTGACCAGGCCTTGGCCAAAATCCTCTGTATCCACAGAACCAGACAGGAGGCACACCCTTCTCCTACATCATGGCCAAGACCTGGAATGAACTCTCCCTCAGCATCAGATGAAGCCCTACTCAGAAAGCATTTAGGAAGAGCCATAACACCTGGCTTTTCAAATGACCAAAGCTGCACAAATCCCCCCCCCCACATATTCCCCCAGCGCCTGGAAACCCTCACAGGTGAGTAGTGCTCTCTATACATTCCTAATTGATTTATTGATACACCACCACAGTGTCTGTTTGAGTGACATCAACAGGCCCTGCCATTGGTTTGGCTATCTTTAACTCTTAAGCGTAGTGAAATGAGCAGTGCTACCTTCTTTAATATACACAAAATCTCTGAGATTGGCTTGGTTTGGCTTCACCTCTGAGAGCTACTTTCAGGGTGCTGGTGACCTACCAGTATCTCCCGAGCTACTGGTTGGAGATCCCTGGTATGTATAGTGAGTGGGGAATTGTAGTCGCCCTGGTATGCATAGTGAGTGGGGAATTGTACTCCTGAGGCACAAATGTGAAGGTTAATACACCACTACACGCATAATACATAGCACTTTGAATCACTCCACTCCCTAAAGCCTGGCTCACTGCATGAGTACATGCTTACTGACTGAATGATTACATTAATATAAGTAAAGACACTGGGTGAATTCTTAATTTGTTGACTTTTATTTTAGTGAATGAATTACTACATGGTACTGAAAGAGTCATTATGAAATTGCAACAGCAGTCACACTATGTTTGCTGGAGTATATGGATAGTGACTGGGGAACTCTAGGCCTCAAGCACACATGTGAAGGTGGTTACACCACTACATGCATAATGCATTGGAGTTTGAAGTACTGCATACCCTAAAGCCTGGCTTGCTGTCAGAGTACATGTACTTATGTAACTGCAAACACATCAACCAACCAAATCATTCTCTTTCAGTTTTGCCAAATGGTCCCCGATTCATAGTGTGATTCTAGACAAATAACAGTATCCCTTGCAGTGTATAAAGAAAGATTAAAAATATTAGAAAAAAATATGTATTAAAACTCTGCGAAATTGAATTAAATAAATTAATACTCAGATATCAATTAGAATACTCCAAGTTTAATAGAGAGTATCTCTGGCATGGGATGCAGGGAAAATAGGGGTTTAGGGTAATGAAGAATAATAAAAAAAGTTTTACAAAAAAGGGAAGTTACTCGAATAATAAGTCGAAAAATAAAAAGAGGAATGAATGTTAATACTCGTATTTTTAAAAAAACTATAGAAATGCTTGATTAAGAAAAAATAATTTAAATAAAGCATTTTAGAAATTATACAAAAGTTAAAAAGTATGGAAAGAGGCACGTTTATATAAACACGTGATGCACTAAAAAGTGGAAATGAGAAAATCTGTCAACTGAAAAACGTGACTTAAAAGTGGGAGGAGCATTACATTGATCCCATAGAGTGTTAAGTAACCAAAAAGTATATAAACCACACCAGTGGGATAATTAGTTTTGTTTCAGAAAATCAATACGGGCAAAGAAACTACGAGCAAGGTAATGATTCGGGGCTGCGGAAGCAACTTGAGAATATATTTTATTTCCTCAGAGGGAACATATTGTTGATGTATATTTAAAAATACATTAAACATTATTTTCCTTTCAGAGGAGTTGGATGAATTTCGACGGAGGAAGGAAAGCATATCAAAGAGAGGTAAATTATCTGAATGGGTATATGTTTGATATTTTTAAAAAAGAAAGCAAAAATATCTAAATGATTATAGAATGTGGTATGATTAAGTTTACATACAATATAATAACGAGTTGACAAAAGAACCATTACAAGAAATATAGGTTAATTAAGGAATTTCTACGTGCAAAGCAATGATTAGGAGTGATGCCATGATCTTGAATTTATCTTTCATTTCCACAGAGGGATCATATTGTTAATGTATATTTTAATTTATTTATAACTTTATGATCCTTCAGCTGGAGTTGGATGACTTTCAACAGAGGATTTCAAACAATAATTAATAATATTTTTTTTAATATGCAAGTATTTCTTCATGATTGAAAAATGTAGTATAAATAAACTAACGTCGAAAAAACAAAATACTTTGGAATATAGGAGAATACTCTTTATCTTCTTGAATGAACATGGGCTAAAAGTATTTATAATGAGTAGTGCTTTTACCAATTTTCACTCGTGAAGAACAGGAGAATTATCTTCGCAAGCACTTTTTTTGAAAAAAATTATATAATTGTGTCTTCTAATGTTAATGTTAATGCTTTCAATTTTTAAAAATGATTGTAAAATGTAATATTGACATGAAATCCACATAAAAAAGAAAGATGAAGTAGTGAGGGACTGTTTGTCGCAGCACTTCTATTCTACTTTATCTGAAAGTAAAAAAAGCCCTAACATTAAAATAAAGATGATGGGTCAACACTTATATAATGTAAACTTAAGGAATGAGTGCTTATGATAAAATAAAATAAATGTGGTCCAACGCGTGATACCAATGAATGAAAAAAAGATTTTGCATTTCACCCATGTGATGAATATAAAAGACTCAATAAAAATATTTTGTAACTTGTGCATTTTTCTTTCAAGGACTCTTTGAAGAATTATACATTTAATGAAAGGACAAAGTACTCCACGCTAAAAGAGAAAATTCAGCACAATTATGATACCATAGAAAATAGAATCATATTTTTAAATAGCTTAATAATGAACAGACTCGTAAACAGAGTACACAGTTTAAGTTAAAAACACCCTACCACAACTACTTTTTGAAACACATTGTAAAATAAAGTGCGTCACAAAATGTGCTACGTACTTGGTGAGGGTATTGTAAGTCACATAGAAAAAACAAGCCAATCTACATTAGGATCAGGAAGGTAGAGTTAACCACACAACAGCCAATCAAATGTTTTTCAAAATCTGCGCAGGGAAAGGGATTGTTCGGTAATACCTCTTCTTATAATGCTTCACAACCAATGAAAAAGAGCTGTACAAAGTTTCTGTTTTTAACATACGAGCAAATCAGGTGACCTTGCAAGTACACGCAGCAAGTGGCAATTATTAACGAGAACTTTCTATCGCAAGACCCCGAAAGGCTTCTTGCAGAATAAGTACGCACTTATCTGCCAGACCCCATTTAATGATTAGCCAGGCTCTCAAGCATAAACACGTCGAAAATCATCTCTAGTCACTTTCTCTTCTTCCAGGTTCACCGTGAAAGTGCGTGTCTCCTTCTCCTTTAACTCCTTTCTTTTTCATAGTAATTGTTACTCATACACTATCCAGAAAATAACCCACAAATGCAACCCCCTGGATTTGCAATAGTAACTGTTACTCATACACTATCCAGCACATACCCTACAGATGCACCACCTTGGGGTTGAAATATTTGTTTTTTACTGATACACTATCCAGCACATTCCGTACAGATGCACCCCCCTGGAGTTAGACTAGTAATTGTTACCCCTACACTAACATGCACTTACCCTACAGATATACCCCCCTGGACTTAGAATAGTAATTGTTCCCCCTACACTAACCTGCTCTTACCCTACAGATGCACCCTGCTCTCTCTTTCAAAATCCGAACCCGATTTAAAACAACCTTGAACCCCTTTCACGTCACTTTTCCCATCTTAAAAGTAAGGCAATAGTAACACAATGTACTTGTAAACCTTCCCCTATCCACATTATGAGCAAAACAAGTACACAACTCATTCACTTTTTTTATCAATCACAGTTAGACAGTGTTGCTTCACGATTCACAATGAACTTCAATAAATACTTTGTGCCTATTTAAATCGAAGGCGAGATTGTCGACATTACAAAACTTAGTGGCATATTTACAAAGACAGAGTTAAAATTGTCGTCGCTTTAACGTCTGCAAAGTACAACAAAAACACTGAAAATGAACTTCAAAATCCTTTGTTATCTTGTCGGTAGATTTTCTCAACATTGCTGTTTCCTATACACAACTGAGAGCCACCCCCCGGAGCTATAAAATAAATGGTTGTGGGGGCTTCAAGGCCCCCCCTGCAAAATTAGAAGTATGGTGACCTCAACGACCTCCCTCAAGCCCCGGGAACCACCACCCCTGGGATTTTGTATATTGTGGGAGGCAGACTGTGTGGCCCTTCTCCTGGAGCCCTTGAGGGCCCTGGGGACCGCCACGCCCCAGGGCCGGCTACTGAAGTGTCCCGGGGTTCCTACCCCCAGGACACTGCTGTTTGCTAGGAGAGGGCGGTCCCCCCATTTCAAACTTAGTTTCGAAAGACAGAGCAGTGAAATCTATTCTCACTTTCAAAATCCAAACCAGATTGCTTTTCCATATGCAACTTAGCATCTCCCCATGTGGAAAAGCAATGCCGGCTCCCGAAGGATGCAAGGAGCCGGCGGGACTGTGGGGACATTGTGGCTCCCCCCATGGTCCCCAACATTTTTTATAAGACCTGAGGGGTTGGGTCCCCGGGGATATTAGAAATTACTGATAGGGGCTATTTTTTTACTGTAAAATTAAAAGTTGTGCATCCAGCACAGCCCTCTGGTGTGCACGCGCTGGATGCACGACTCATAATCTATAGGGTGCACTACTCCAGCGCCTTTGGTGCACAACTTCTACACGTTTGGGAGCGGCATTGCTTTTCCACAAGGGGAGCTACTAACATGCAGCTTCCCATATGGAAAGCAATCTCATTTAGATTTTGAAAGAGAGAACAGATTTCCTTGCTATGGGAGGGCAAGAAGGACACCCCGGGACACTGCAGGAACCGGCCTCCCACAATACATCAAGCCCAAGGGAGTGTTGGTCCCATGGCTTTGGAGACCTTGCAGCCCCCAAACCATTTTTTTTGTAGCCCCGGGGGTAATGGAGCCCTCGAGTGCTCCAAGAGGGGGGCCACGCAGTCCCCTTCCCACAACACATAAAGCCCCGGGGTGATGGTCCCCACGGCTTTGGCGACCTTGGACCCCTCCCCCACCGTTCTTTTCTTTTAAGCCCCAGGGGTAACGATACCCAGTGGCACGCCATTTTGAGGACAAGCACAATAAAGATGAAACAGGGCTTAGCTACTATGTCATAGACCAAATTCCAAAAAGTGTAAGAGGCGGAGATAGGCTGAAAAAATTAAGGCGCCTCGAATCAAGGTATATTCTCGAACTCAATTCTAAGGCCCCGGGGGGCTTAAACCTTGAAGAAGATTTAAGCACACATCTGTGACATGGGTTATGTATAGCCCCTTCTGAAATGTTAGCTGTTCTGCAGTTATAATTCTGTGCCATAACAATGTTGGTTTAGTCAGTAAATGGAGAGCTTTGGTGACCTCAACTATACGTTCCACACTGTACAGTGAATTGTATATAAAAATGACATGTTTTTAAACAAGGGTACCTTCACTTTCCTTCATTTTCCTCCTTTTCTCTCATCTTCACACAATTTCCTCACCTTCTCTTTCTTCCACTCTCTCTGCCCATAAGCACTACAGATAATAATTGTATAAAAGCCCACTGGGGCAATATCTCTGAAAACAATGACAAAATGCAATTATCTTAATGCTTTACCGACATGTAATTAGTCCATGCCCACTATGGGCTCAATGGAAAACCTTTACGCAACGCTCAGCTCAGACGTATTCAAGTTTACACGCACTATGCGAGTATTTTACTGAAGCGCATCTAAACCTTGATTGAATGTAACGTTTATACGGCTATTTATCAAAGGAGGTTATCTATACAATTATTATGCAAAAGGTTTTAACACTGATGAATGTGTAGTAAGCAATCAACATTTAATGCAAAACTACGAGTCTGTTTTCACTATCAGTTGATCTGTAGTTCTAATCACGTGACTGTTTGGTTGCACGAGTTTTCTTTAAATGGCGTCTGTTATTTATTGAAGTATCGGTGAACAAGCCTGCTGGTCAGGCAAAACGCGTCCGAGGGCGACATAGAAATAAACACTTTGGTCTGCACAAGTCTCATCACTGGTAGTCTTTTCTGCCTGGGAGGTGAAGTGTTTTCGGGACTGGCTCCAGAGGTCCCGTTTGAGACGAGACGCCCGCTGTTCTGGAAGGTGGCAGTTTTCTTCGGGAGAAAGAGGAGTAGAAAATATATATATATATATATATATATATATATATATATATATATATATATATATTACCTACTGGCGGTTGCCAGTAGGTAGTTATAGTTAGGATTTTTTTCAATGCAAAATCTCAAAATTCTATTTGGAATAACTTTGGCGCCGGTTGACGAATCTGCCTGAAAACTTCCTCAAATTTGCCTCGCGGAGCTCCGGTCCTTCCTTGGAAGTTTCGGGGGGATTTGTCAAGCGGGGGCGAGATAAAAGGGGGGTCCCAAAACGTGTTTTCCCCATGTTAATTTCCATCGGGCGGTCAAACTCACTTTTAGCCCGAACGGCTGAATGGATTTGCACCAAACATGGCAAAATTGTAGCAACTGGTAGCCCGATGTGCCTTTGCTATGTCTCAAAATATGTGCTCCAGTGGTTTTTGATTAATTTAGGTTAAAAAAAAAAATATATCTATGGCAGCACCCCGGTATGCGCACCGGGGAGCGCTCTGGGCGCGCCACGCGAGGTGCGCACAGAAAGCTGATTGGCTTTCCGGTGTCTGTAAACATTCGAAACAGTCCGGAGCGGCCACCATCTTGTGTCTCGGTAAAATCGAGACATAAGAGGTGGAAAAATCAAAGGGGGTAGTGACCATAAGGGGGCAGGGATAGACCCCCCTGACCCCCTAGGTTTGATGTGGGGGCCATAAAAGGGCCCAGCGGGGCAACAAAAAAAATTTATTTTTTTGATTTGAGCAGGGGAGCGCCCAGTACGCGCACCGGGGAGCGGACCGGGGAGCGTCCCATTGGGAAAAATGAATGTTAGAGTTTTAACAAAATGTAGCCTTTTTTTAGAAATTGGAGGTAGTTCTAAAAATAACTGTTTTTTTTCTTCTTTTTGTTGTTTTATATTTTTTTTATTGTTTTTTTGAAAATTTTAAACTTTTTTGGGGTTTTCTGAACACTTTTATATTTTTTTTGTATTTTTCATGAGGAGAAACGAAAAAACAGGGAATTCAAAATGGCTCGACTGGAGCAAAAAAAAAAAAGAAAAGAAATAATTAGGGTTTATTGGGGCATTTGTGATTGTCCCCAGCAAGGACGATGAGCTTTATGCTCTGTTCCCCGTAGGAGATGGTCTTCCCACAATATTTACAGATAATTCGGAAATCTGCAAATCGTGGCTGAATGCAAGGCATCGTCTCACTTTCCTCTGGTGCCGACGGAGTGGGTTGCTTTCTTTTTGAGGTGGTGCTTGTGGTTTGGGGAGGGTTACAGGCCAGTTCCCTCATCTCCGCAGCAGAATAGTTTATTGGATGCTTGTGCTGCATGTGGCGAATCATCGTGTTGTTTCCGAATGAATATTTTTTATTAGGGTTCCCCTAGAAAGTTCCATGCCACAGATCAGGCAAGTCACCTTGACTGCATTTACTTTTTTCTTCCCCTGTGCGATCGAAAAAAACTCCCATATAATGTGTGGTCTTGGCTGGTATGGGGTATTTTGTTCTTCAAGCCATATTCTCCTCCCCTCTTCCTCCTCCTCCTCCTCTTCCTCCTCTTGTTGACCACCAATGATATCTAGTGGTGGTCCTCTTGGTGGTTGTGGTGGTGGTGGTGGTGCAGATGCACCAGCTACTGCTGCTACTGAAGCCATTATAAAGATCAAAAAAGCACAGGGAGGTACAAACAAGTCTTCCTAAGTCAAAGGACAAAGTCAGAATAAGGAAAAAAGGTGGGGTCTTTCATCCTTTTGAAAAAAAAAATGTATTGAACCAATGAAAAGTGTTATTTTCAGGTCACATGACCAGGGGCTTCATCATTATGAAACCAAAACTCTTATGAACCAATGAAAAGTGTTATTTTAAGGTCACATGACCCGACGCGCTTACGCTACGCGCCCCGGGGCACGCCCCGGTGCGCGCCCAGGGGCGCGTCGAGTAAGCGCGTCAGACGCCTACGTTGCGCGATCGTATTCGCTCGAGTGCTTCCGGTTGCGCTTACGCCGTGCGTATCACGCGGACGGGGCTACGCAATACGTCACGATCATGTTTTCGTTCGCGATATTGGCACTTACGGGACGCTCCCCGTTGCGCGCCCCGGGGCGCTTCATATAATTACGCTTTCCGGGGCGCTCACCGGGGCGCGCACCGGGAGCGCTCCAAGGCAAAAAATAAATTTAAAAAAAACAATATACAAAATTGTAGGGACTGGTAGCCCAATGTGCCTTTGCTATGTCTCAAGATATATGCTCAAGTGGTTTTTACGAAAATTTACTTTGAAAAAATATATATTGGGCTACATTGGGCTATATATATGTTAGAGCCCAAATGTAGCCCAATGTAGCCCAATGTAGCCCAAAGATGGCCACCAGAGACAAAAAAAAAACAAATGTAGCCCAAATATCAGCCAGATGTAGCCCAAATATAGCCCAATGACAGAATGTCCCAGAGTGTTCTAAAGAACAACTAGAGCGCTAACAGTCTTACTTATAAACTGAGACTTATAGTTAGGAATTAGCATTTAAAAAACCTTTGAAATTCACAGAAAAAAACATAGGTTTCACACCAGTTATAGTTAGGAATTAGCATTTTAAAAACCTAATAAATTCACTGAAAAAACCATAGGTTTTACACCAGTTATAGTTAGCTGGATATTTTACTGACATAAAACCATTGAAATTCCCACGTTATAGTTAGTTGGACTCACTATAACTTGCGCGTGCAATGCACTGCTGATGACGTCACATATTACATCACTCATGACATGGTCAGAGACATCACTCATGACATAACTGATGACACCATCCTTGTGACAGAGTCACAGACCTCCTTTCACTGTAATGTAACCCTTGAAACACATATTCAAAAATAGAAACTAAACTTTTTAAAAAAATGGAGATACCTATACCAGTTACAACAACCAATTCAGTAATTCCACCATCTATATACACATCTACTCATTCACAAACAGTTCAATATACTCACTCATACATATAGTCACTCATCATATGTAGTGATACACCTATACATCCTGTTACACACCGACAGTCATCCAAAAGTTACTCACAGACATACTCGCACATGCAAATAAACAATTGAACATCCATTTATTTGCATATAGAGCTATACACACACTACCACCTTACTTCTATTGAAATTTAAACATATTTATTCTCTTGAACAATCCCTTATAGAAACACATACTTATTTAAACAGGAACTCTTACAATCTCTTACTCTCACATATACTCACTTATATACATCAATATTCACATATACTAGATTAAAACATATGTAGTTACTGATAAAGACACTAGTGAGACAGTCATTCACTCACTAACATACACATATACACACTCATTCACCCATACAGTCCTGCACATATGCTGTCTTCAAAACACATACAGAGAGTCAGTCAATCATACATCTATGTGCTAAGTAATACCCCCCACCAAACCATATAGACACTCATACTGATACTAAGAAAAACATCTAATAACCCATGTACATACACATGTAGCTACTCACCAACCCATGCAGCTACTTATACACAAAGTGAAACACTAATACATATATTTAAAAATGTAAACATTACTCACTAATATTTATTTTTCAGAAAGACACACATTCACTGGATGGTGTCATCAGTGATGTCATGAGTGATGCCACTGACCATGTCATGAGTGATGTAATATGTGACGTCATCAGCAGTGCATTGCACGCGCAAGTTATAGTGAGTCCAACTAACTATAACTTGGGAATTTCAATGGTTTTATGTCAGTAAAATTTCCAGCTAAGTATAACTGGTGTGAAACCTATGTTTTTTTCAGTGAATTTATTGGGTTTTTAAAATGCTAATTCCTAACTATAACTGGTGTGAAACCTATGGTTTTTTCAGTGAATATATATATATATATATATAGATATATATATATATATATCACATCAAAAACGGCGTACCAATGAGCACTCGGTAAACAATCACAGGAGTCAGGAATAGTGCATCAGAGAAAAAGGGTTTATTCAATCATAAACCTTGCGACGCGTTTCACGCTTGAAAAGCGCTTGTTCACAAAGTTAGTAACAATTCAATAATGCTTTATGGACAACAGCACTTCCGTGTTAGAGGACATCAAAAGCGGACTAACAGTGTCCGCCATCTTGTAATGGTAAATAATGAACGTAGTATACATTTACATTGTGATTGTTCTTATTGCTGGGTATTTCATACAAGACATGTATATCAATCATAGATAAGCCTATGTGTGGTACCATGACAGTTTAGACATACAGTTGTGTCACCCATAGCAAGTGCATGCTGGTACATGAAGTGCATGAAATCCATGCGTCACTGCTTTTGGTTCCGTGTTTGTATCTACACAATGAATTAGTATAGGTAGTGCGCTTGTTAGTGCGCTATGAACTAATTATCGCTAAAACACGACTCTGTCACGCCCAGTAATGCGTTTCAGATATGCATAGCTTGTCTTTGCAGATGCCTGACTCTGTAAGAAATCCTGACTGTTCATAATGCAGGAATGCAGATATACTAAATAAACACTAGTGTAAATAGCATGAGTTATGCGCTGATTAGTGCGCTTAATTTCCAAATTATATTGCTATTGATACTGCAGTATGAGGTACTAATGGCTGTAGCATATATTATGCGCTGGTTAGTGTGCTTAATTTCCAAAATAGTATTGCTATTGGCACTACTGTAAGAGGTACTAATGGCCGTAGCATGTATTGTAGTAGTAGCTAATCTATGAAAATATTATTATTCCCCAACTTATTGAAGGCGGAAAAAGTCCGATGGAGAGATGTCCAAAGTCCATATGCATAAAAGCAAGTTACAATCACCCTTCCGTGATTCAAGTCAATAGACATAACATTATTGTACATTAGTCACAAATACACCGCTCGTGTCGTGAAGAACTTCTAAGATCTTACAAAATGTATAAAATGGAGTTACATACATGGATGAAAAAGAATGAAGATTCATGGAGAAAGGGAAGGGCGCCTCAAATCAAAGGCCTGCGGTAGGGGCCCTCACCTTCATCCTGTGTAAGAGGAGACAAATTGTCATATATCGCTAGTGATATCTGATTAATCACAAAACAGACAATATTCATCATTCATACAGATGTCTGACCATCTCCTCGTCCATATTATGGCCCTTAGGAGATATGGTACAGAGATTGATGATATATTTAGACTCCCTTTGTCTTAATCTCAATTCTCTGTTGCCACCTCTCGGTCCCAGAGTTACCTGTTCTACAATAAAGTAGGATAATTTGGTGGCATCAGAGAAATGACAGGCTTCAAAATGCCGGGCCACCGGGTATTGTTTGTCATTTTTAGTGATGGCCCACAGATGTTCCAATATTCTTTTTTTGGCCATATGTTTCGTACTGCCCATGTAAAGAAGATTGCATGGGCAGACGAGAACATAGATCACATAGGTAGTCGTGCATGTCAGAAATTGGTTGATCTGCATAGTCTTACAAGAGCTCGGACACCAATATTCTTTTTTCATCTGACTGTTGTTACAGACCTTGCAGTGGCCGCATGGATAGAAACCACAGAGATCTACACCCCTCTTGGTTTTGAGATTGCTTATGTCATTGTGCACTAGAAGGTCTCTCAAGGTCTGGCCTCGTCTGTATGTGATACTGGGTCTATCTGGTAGACTAGCTCCTATCACCGGATCGTTTTTCACAATATTCCAGTTTTTTACAATGATCTTGCGGATACTTTCTGCATTACCATTGTAATTCATAATGATCCGTGTTTCAGTACCATTCTCTTCATTATCAGTAGGGGGAACAGTATTGGTTAGTAGGTTCTCTCGCTTGATAAGCTTAACCTTGTCCATTGCTCTTTGTATAACCCAATTGGGATATCCCCTTATTTTGAAACGCTTGGACATAATTTGTTCCTCTTTGAGACAGTCAGATTCTAGGCTACAATTTCTTTTGGCTCTCAAGAGCTCGCCATAAGGGATGTTCCATTTCAAATTGTCGGGGTGACTGCTCAGCCCGTGTAACAGGCTATTCCCTGCGGTATTCTTTCTGTAAAGTGATGTTTGTATACAGTTATCCCTGATCTGTACTTTGATATCTAGGTAGTCGACTTCTTCCTTACTGATGTTACATGAAAGAGAGATATTCCTGGTGTTGTTATTCAGTTTGTCAACAAAAGCCAGGGCCCTGGCTTTTGTTGACAAACTGAATAACAACACCAGGAATATCTCTTTTTCATGTAACATCAGTAATAAAGAAGTCGTCTACCTAGAGATCTTCTAGTGCACAATGACATAAGCAATCTCAAAACCAAGAGGGGTGTAGATCTCTGTGGTTTCTATCCATGCGGCCACTGCAAGGCCTGTAACAACAGTCAGATGAAAAAAGAATATTGGTGTCCGAGCTCTTGTAAGACTATGCAGATCAACCAATTTCTGACATGCACGACTACCTATGTGATCTATGTTCTCGTCTGCCCATGCAATCTTCTTTACGTGGGCAGTACGAAACATATGGCCAAAAAAAGAATATTGGAACATCTGTGGGCCATCACTAAAAATGACAAACAATACCCGGTGGCCCGGCATTTTGAAGCCTGTCATTTCTCTGATGCCACCAAATTATCCTACTTTATTGTAGAACAGGTAACTCTGGGACCGAGAGGTGGCAACAGAGAATTGAGATTAAGACAAAGGGAGTCTAAATATATCATCAATCTCTGTACCAGATCTCCTAAGGGCCATAATATGGACGAGGAGATGGTCAGACATCTATATGAATGATGAATATTGTCTTTTTTGTGATTAATCAGATATCACTAGCGATATATGACAATTTGTCTCCTCTTACTTACACAGGATGAAGGTGAGGGACCCTACCACAGGCCTGTGATTTGGGGCGCCCTTCCCTTTCTCCATGAATCTTCATTCTTTTTCATCCATGTATGTAACTCCATTTTATACATTTTGTAAGATCTTAGAGGTTCTTCACGACACGAGCGGTGTATTTGTGACTAATGTACAATAATGTTATGTCTATTGACTTGAATCACGGAAGGGTGATTGTAACTTGCTTTTATGCATATGGACTTTGGACATCTCTCCATCGGACTTTTTCCGCCTTCAATAATTTGGGGAATAATAATATTTTCATAGATTAGCTACTACTATAATACATGCTACGGCCATTAGTACCTCTTACAGTAGTACCAGTTGTGGAGGTTTGGAGGAAAAGTGTGCTGATATATATACCAGCACACTTTTCCTCCAAACCTCCACAACGGCGAAAGGAAGAAGCGGACCCCACGACTCGAGGTAGGAAATGATTTTATTAATCCAACCTTCTTTGTTGACGCGTTTCGAGCATCAAGTGCTCTTGATATACATATATTCAACAAAGTATCACTCCAAACAACCTCCAGCCAACAGGAACTGGCGAAGAAGGAGAACAGACCACGAAAATTTGGCGAGATGATGTTTATTTAACGCAGGTTACAGCAGCAGTGACGCGTTTCGAGCCCAAGAGCCCTTGTTCACACACCGGTCACAGCGAATGTAATTCATTTTAAATGCTTAAAAGTGCACTCCCACAAACAACAAGTGTGTGGTCATGTGACCATAAAAAGTGAGAAAATACTGTTGATTCTGTATCGTGAGCATCAAACTTCAATTAAATTCAACTAATACCGAGTTAAATCCTAAATATAAAAATAATGCTCATAGATGTAATTAAAACAATGGATTAAAAAAGCCATATAAAAAATATATATAAAGGTATAAACACAATTCATCATTAGCAAACATAATGATAGCGACCGTTCCTCTTAATGCAGGTTAGCCGTAGTTTCTATAACTGTATGAATACAAGAATAATAGATTGATCTCTTCATAAAATATAAAGCATAAGAATTGTATTATCTTTTCTCTAGATTCAACCTAGTACCTGCTGCACCAGTCTATAGTAATGTTAAGTTTGCAGTATGGATAAGGGTAAATTATCTTACCCCTAAAAAGATATAACCCAAATTAATGCATCTACATCTACTACCTGAGTTATACAGAATCTTTTAAATACTAAATAGTTGTTGACGTGCAAATAACAAAGCAGCAATTAATCCACTGTGCAAAACTGTGCAAGATAATGCAAATAATTATTAAAGTGCATACCGGATGATTGAATAAATATATATAAATATTGCTAACAGTAAAACAATCCTTTCTGGATGATATTGTTAAAATCATATAAGTAATATTTAAAAGTTCATCATATCGGTAGAAATAGTGCAAAAAGAGGCAATAAAATGTTTTGTTTTCATTGGGCAAGCTTTAGAGGTATGTATAAGTTGTTTCAGGCAAAAGATCAATTTCATTGTGTACCTAACATTAGGGGACCTATATATTAAGACAGCACCATGAATACAACTTGACTTAGTATGCCACAAACGCAGTAGAAGGGTAATACAGATATTTCATTCGTATATTTCATAAAGTGGATATTTATGATATAATAATGGGAAACTAAGGGAATTTGAAGAAAGTTACACATGTCTTCAGTAATGTTCAACCCATTTGGCCATTTGCTGTCGAACTCCAAATAAATCATTTTAGTTTCGAGTTGCCTCAGCTGGCGCACCCAATTTACACCCCTGCGTGATTTCGGAACTGATCCCACCACAAAATATTTTAGACATGCAACGTCATTATTATGAGCTCTTTTAAAATGGTGTGCTACCGGGTAAGTGGGGTCACTATATAAGATCATACGAAGATGCTGCAAAATCCTGACATGCACCTGCAGCTTTGTGCTACCAATGTAGTTCAAGCCACAGGTGCAGGTCAGGACATATACAGCAAATTCAGTTTTACAATTAAAACTTCCTGAAATAGCCACATCTTATGTACTAAACTGAGTTTGATAGTGAGTTGTACTAGTTCCGAATTTACAGGCTCTACAACTAGAACATTTGCGGAATCCACATGCAGGTTGCAGCCACATTGTATTCTGCCTAGCTTCAGGGCCGTTTTTATCTAGGGCAGTACCCATTTTCTTGGCTGTCCTAAATGTAATGGTAGGAGTACTTGGTAGTCTTGAATTCAGTACTGAATCTGTTAACAGTATGGGCCAGTTTTTCTTCACAATAGCCCTGATCTTTCTTTCTTCACTAGTGTAGGTAGTTATCAACCTGGGGCTTTCATTTGTTATTGTTCCCTCCCTTGTATTCACCTTTACTTCTGTACTTGAATTGATGGATTCCTTAGATTTGAAAAGGCTCTCTCTAGATCTTATTTTGGACTTTTCAACCGCTAGTTGTAGTATTTTATCAGTGTACCCACGTGCTTTTAATCTTGTAATCATGTCATTTAGGCAATGATCAAAATCCACAGTTAGACTACATATCCATTTTAATCTCAATTTCTCTCCGTAGGGAATGCTAGCAATTAAATGCTTTGGATGCAAACTGGTGGCATGAAGCGTTGCATTCCCGGTGGTGGGTTTTCTGTAGAGTCGTTTCAATCCTTTCATTGTGGATAGAAATTTTCACATCTAGGAATTCTGCACTTGTTTTGTTAATGAGTGATGTGAAGTGAAAATTTAGGGAGTTGCAGTTAATAGCTTCTACAAACCTTAGGGCCTCTTGTTCATCCCCTTGCCACAAGATAAAAATGTCATCTATGTATCTTAGATACCATATTATCTTCTCGTTGACCCATGTTTTGTGTTCTAATTTTAGGACCTGTTCCTCCCACCATCCTACGTGTAAACACGCATAGCTGGGGGAGAAACAGGAACCCATAGCAACTCCTCTGAGTTGTCTGTAGAACTCCTTCCCGAACAGAAAGAAATTTTTGTTTAAACACCACTCAATGAGATTAACAATAACCTTATTATGTTCGTGATATTTATACGTTCTGTTAGCCAAAAAATGTTTCATAGCGGCTATTCCTTGTACATAATTAGTGCTCGTATAAACAGACTCAACATCCAATGTCACTAGCAGCATATCATTATTCCAACATTGATTTTTAATCTTTTACAAGAAGTTGCTGATGTCCCTCACATAGCTGGGTAAATGTTTGACCATATCTTGCAAGAAAAAGTCGACATATTGGCCAACTTGTTCCCCAGCACTGTTGATGGCTGATATGATCGGTCTACCAGGTGTCCGTGTTATTCTTTTGTGAATTTTTGGAATTAGGTATAAGAACTGGAAACTCGATGTTCATGAATTTGAATTCTTCAGATGAGATTAGGCTTTCCCTGCACCATTGTGATAGCTGTTTGTGAAGAGTCTCTTTTGCTTTGGCATATTCCTTGTGTGTGGTTTTCTCATAGCAATTGCCGTCACTCAATTGTCTATTGGCCTCTTTTACATATTGATTCTTAGGCTAGATGACAAGGTTGCCACCTTTGTCAGAATTTTTTATCACAATTTCATTGTTTTCACCTATTTTCTTCGAAGGTTGACATATTGTTGTTTTGTGTGCTGGATTTTCTTTCTTTTCTTGCCTTTAATGTGTCGGTACAATTGTTTTATATCATTAATTACACAGTCATGAAAAGTGTCCACTGCGTCCTTTGGCATCAATGGAACAAAATTGGACTTAGTTTTCAATGGACTAATACCAGCACCTTTTTGCGCATGTCAATTTTGCTGAGTCTCAGTCGCATTGCTAAGTCTGAATCAGGCCCTGAGGGTTGAGAGCCTGTGGCATCGTTAAGATCTTGCAAGGTAAAAGGGTGGAGATATCCGAGGACAGTAATTTGTTATTTTCTGTGCATGTTTCAGACTCAATGGTTTCTTTAGCTGTCTTCATTGCAAAGAATTTCTTTAGTTTCAGTTTCCTGATGAAACAAAAGATATTTATGCACGTGGTAGGATAATTGAAATTTTGATTTGGACAATAATTTAAGCAAAGCGTTAGTAGTTGTTCTTCCGCTTTGGTTAAAGTAACAGTGCATAAATTAATGAGAGAAATATTCATTATTGTCGCTTCCTTTGCCAATAGTTTTTTTCTTCTTTTTCTGCTTTGTATTTGCACTTCCGTCTTCTCTCTCGTCTTCATTTGTTCCTTCTTTTTCTGTTTGTTTCTTTTGCTGTCTTGGTCTCAATGTTTGTAGCCTCTCCTCCACTAAAAAATCCAATTCATGTTCAAAATTCACTTTGGTTAGTGCATTCTGCCTGGTGGAATCTGAGTCGAAACTAGACTCACTAGTTAAAGAAATTGTTTCCACACTGGAAAGTTCGTCATTGGTATTTGATCTTGCGTTAGTGGATGATGCCTGTTGAGGAGCATTTAATTTGCCCTTCTTGCTGAATTCTTGTCTTTTCACTGCATTATACTTTCGGGCAAAGGTAAAAATGTGGCCATTGCTGTAGTCTGCCTGGTCCCACGCAAACTTATGCGCCCTCCTAATTTTTATTCTGTCCTCATGTTTGCAAAGAGGCTCATTCATGGTATCCAACATTTTCTTAATCCCCTCAGAGTCTTCCCTGTTCTCGATTTCACCGTTCAGTCTTTCAATTTCCTCTAGGATTGCTATTCAATCGATGGCAGCGTATTTAATTAAAATATGAACTAAGTTCATTGACGCTGCCAAGTTACTCTCTCCCCATTATTTTAGCATGGATGGATTGGGTTTATCGAAGCTGGGGGCCAAAAGGATACGCAGCCCACGTGGGACTCTTCCCACTTCAGCGTACTTGCTTAGTGATCGATGTTCCCACCACTTTGTTATTTCCATTTTTTTGTTTTTCTCTAAGTCTTTAATTAGTGTTTTGATGCTGGGTTCCCCTCCATTGTTGTTTCCAGGAGGATTTTCAGAATTTGTCACCTTCGCATTGCCAAAGAACTCTTCCGTAGCCGCCTCCCGTTTGAGGACAGTTTCCGCTGACATGCTGCAAGTCAATGGGTCTTTGTTACGTGGTGTAGCGCAGATTAGTTATCAGCTACAGTCTCTTAGTGCCAAATAAATACCCTCCCCACCTAGGCGTGTGCCTGTATAACTCACCGTATCCGAAAAAACGATCCCCAACAGGTCCTCCGACCCAGTCGCCGGTTGTCTTCCGTTCCGGTTTCTATCTTCTGGCAGCAATTGGGGGCAGCCGCCAAAGTTCCGCCACGGATATATATATATATATATATATATATATATATATATATATATATATATATGTGCACACAGATTCTTCCAGACGAAAGAAACACAGCGACCCAGGAGGAAACGGTGGAAACACTGGTTTTAATGGCACAGATGCGAATGCATTTCGGCAGCAATTCTGCCTTCCTCAGCGCCCAAAGCGTCCTACCAGCGAGGTGTTATGCTGCAGGTGAGTCCCTCCTTTAAACGCCTGCTGATGCAAGCCAGCTCCACCCCTAGGGTTAGTACCCACACCTGTGTAGTCCCGCATGTGGTGCAAGACTACAGATCCCAGGATACAACTCAGTGGTGCCTGGAGCCTAGGTGCAGGAATGTTACCGTTAATGGTGAAATGTCAAAGGCGGGGGGGCAGGGAACAGCATGAGCTTCTGGAGTTTGCTGTGATGGAAATACCGCTTTGGTGTGCCAGTCATCCGGTGCCTCCTCCGGTCCCCCAATACCGTCACAGCCATGAACACCAAAGAGTCATTAAAGCAGGGGATGAACCGCAATGTGTTCTACCCAGCATGAAATTGTCCATTCCAAAACTGCTCGCTTTTCTCCTCGGCTTCGATGGCGGGCTTCGCCAGTAGGTATATATAGTTAGGATTTTTTCTCTATGGGACTTTTGAAAATTCTATGTCTAATAACTTTGGCGTTTGTGGACGGAATCGGCTGAAATTTTCAGGAAAATGGCACATTTTGTTTTTGAGCAGCCCCTGAAAATTTGGGGGGGTTTCGTCAAGGGGGGGCCGAGAAAAAAGGGGGTCCCAAAACGCTTTTTTCCCATTAATTTTTCCATAGGGCGGTTGGCCTCACTTTTAGCTCGAACGGCTGAATGGATTTGCACGAAACTTGGCAAAATTGTAGGCACTGTTAGCCCGATGTGCCTTTGCTAGGTCTCAATATATGTGCTCCCGTGGATTTTGAGAAATTAACGTTTTAAAAAACAGATATATCTGTGACAGCGTCCCGGGTAGCGCTCCGGTTCGCGTACTTTTCGCGTAACGGAACTTTGCGAAGCGAAGCTGATTGGCTCTCCGGTGTCTGTCAACATTCTAAACAGTCCGGAACGGCCGCCATCTTGTCTCTCGGTAGGATCGAGAGACAAGAGGAGGAGAAAAACGAAGGGGGAATTTAATGAAAGGGGGCAAGGTAGACCCCTCTTGACCCCCTAGGAATGATGTTGGGGGTATTAAAGGGTCCCGTGGGGCAAATAAAAAAAATTGGATTTTTCGTGGTACAAGCGCTTCCAGGTTCGCGAACCGGGTCGCGAACCGGTAGCGAAACGGGAATTCGCCATTTTGTGTTTCGTTTTAATTAAATTACAAGATGGAGGAAAAAACAATGTGGGAAATGGGTATAAGGGGGTACGGGAGACGTATCCTGACCCCCTATGTTTTCTGAGGGTGGCTGAGGATGCTCATATATGTTGATACATGTCTTCCAGTGGCTGCGCGTGAGCGGATTTTTTTTTTTGCTGCATGACGTCTGTTAACGTTCGATTCGAAGGAAATCAGGAAGTGTTGACCGCCATTTTGTCACTGCGAGTAAATATATTGTTAAAAATAATTGTTATAAATTAATCCGTATTGATAAACATTGTCTGCGCCATCTTGCCTTTTTTCCGATGCCACACTTTTGTCGTGCACGGCAGCCGTTTTAGATGCCTTGACCAGACCCACTCTCTGCACGCCGCTGATCCTCAGCATGGCTCCCCACCCTCGCAAGCATCTCCCCCACGCACTGGTCACCCCCGCTCTCTCTCTCATGCATGGGCCAAAAACCTCCCCCCATCTGCGCTGCTCTTCCCTGAGAATCACACCCTGTGCCCGCCCGACACCTCCCTTTCACCCTATTCACTACCGCACCCTCTGACACTCCTCTTCCTCTGTGTCCGATTGTCCAGGCCGGTCCCAGGCTATCACCTAGCCCTGCGGATGTAGTTTATGGCCCCAACTGTAAAGAATCAGCCCTCTTCAAAGGAGTTACAGTAGATCAAGGCCCCCACCCCATGAGATCCGTCACACCACACGCGTTCCTACTATCTGATAACGATCCTGTATTGTGATTGGGGAGGGGATTCTCACTGTAAGGGTGTGTGGGACCGAGCCTGAAGCGGAAGATTCCAGGGATGCCTTTTTGTACATCAAAGTCTTCACAATTATGTGTCACATTAAAAATATATAGCACTCCAACAAAGTAGTAGGATTATAACACTTTAATAACTTATAAATATATACAACGCTCCAACAAAGTAAACACGTTAAAAAAAAACATTTTAAACAACTATTTACATGGCAGCCTGATGCAACATCCATTTCAAAGCATTCACCGTCCGCTTGATACTGTCCTTGCCCCTCCTTCCCCGGAGTAGCAACAATGGGCTGCTTTGGTCGGTCTTTTAGTCGGCTTTGGGTTATAAAAAGCCTACCAAATCCGTCGGCCTGTGAGGTGGCGTCAGTAGCGGACCGTTGTGCGAATAGGCCGAAGGCAGCACAACACGCCGAGATCCGGACGGCACCCAGGTGGTGTCCAGCAAGTTGCCGCACTGGTCTGGCCATCCTACAATGCTGCGCTGAAAAACGGCGTGGGGCGCCCCGGTGGGGGAGGCGGCGCGAACGGGCATCCCCCGCCTCCCCAGGTGGAGGCTCCTCAGCTGCAGTGGGGCGCCCCTTGGCGTTTCAGTCGCCATCCAGCTGAATTGCGCCCGCTCTTGCGGCTACAGCGTCTCGCCCACCATCCAGTTGAATTGCGTCCACTCTTGCGGTGCAGCGATAGGCGGCTGCCACAGGACTCTCAAAATGGCGGCCGGCTCTTCGGATTTGGGCCTGGTCCACTAAAATGGCCTTGGGACACATTTGAACTCGGACATTTGCCTGCTAGGGCATGGGCCCCATTCCCGAAAGCGTCCCCTCAGCCTTGAAGATTCAACAAAAGTCATCGGGGCCCCCGACTCCCGCAGGCTTCCGGTGGGGAGCGGCTGCCATGATTGCTTGTGGAATGGCCACGACGGAGCCACGAGATGGTGGTGCTCTCATGCTGACGCCAGCTTCAGTCTGAAACATCGAGAAACACTGTAGACTACCAATTCGATGACTTCCGGTGGAGCCCCAACGTGACCCGGTAGGGAAGAACTTGCCCTTCCTTCTTTTGATTGATGGTTCTTGTTGCCTGTCCCCTCTGTTGTCATCTAACGGAACCTTTTTGGACTGCCGAGTGAGAAAAAAAAGGTGGGGCTTTCATCATTTGGGAAAAAAAAAATTCCAATCCAATGAAAAGTGTTATTTTTAGGTCATATGATCAAGCCTTCCATCATTAGGAAACCAAAAGTAAAATGAACCAATGAAAAGGTTTATAAACAAGTCACATGACCTGTTATGCGGCTTTGGGCTATAAAAAGCCTACAAAATCCGTTGGCCTGTGAGGCGGCGTCAGTAGCGGACCGATGTGCGAATAGGCCGAAGGCAGCACAACGCGCCGAGATCCAGATGGCACCGAGGTGGTGTCCAGCAAGTTGCCGCACTGGTGTGGCCATCCTACAATGCTACGCCGAAAGACGTCGTGGGGTACCCGGGGGGGGAGACGGCGGCGCGAACGGGCCTCTCCCGCCTCCCAAGGTGGAGGCACCTCAGCTGCAGTGGGGCGCCCCTTGGCGTTTCACTCGCTATCCAGCAGAGTTGCGCCCGCACTTGCGGCTACAGTAGGCCAAAGGCAGCACAACGCGCCGAGATCCGGATGGCACCGAGGTGGTGTCCAGCAAGTTGCCGCACTGGTGTGGCCATCCTACAATGCTGCGCCAAAAGACTGCGTGGGGTGCCCCGGGGGGGGGGGGGGGGGAGGCGGCACGAACGGGCCTCTCCCGCCTCCCCAGGTGGAGGCTGCTCAGCTGCAGTGGGGCGCCCCTTGGTGTTTCACTCGCTATCCAGCTGTGTTGCGCCCGCACTTGCGGCTACAGTGCCTCACCCGCCATCCAGCTGAGTTCCGCCCGCTCTTGCGGCACAATGCCTCAATCACCATCCAGCTGAGTTCCGCCCGCTCTTGCGGCACAGTGCCTCACCCTCCATCCAGCTGAGTTTCGCCCGCTCTTGCGGCACAGTGCCTTACCCACCATCCAGCTGAATTGCGCCCGCTCTTGTGGCACAGTGCCTCACCTGCCATCCAGCTGAGTTGCGCCCGCTCTTGCGGCTACAGCGTCTCGCCCACCATCCAGCTGAATTGCGCTACTCTTGCGGTGCAGCGATACGCGGCTGCAATAGGACTCTCAAAATGGCGGCCGGCTCTTTGGATTTGGGCCTGGTCCACTAAAATGGCCCTGGGACACCTTGGAACTCGGACGCTTGCCTGCTAGGGCATGGGCCCCATTCCCGAAAGCGTCCCCTCTTTTGACTGATGGTTCTTGTTGCCTATCTCTTCTGTTGTCATTTAACAGAACCTTTTTTGACTGCCAAAAGGGGTTCTGGTCCGACCGCTGGTTGGTGGAGACATTTTGACTATATCCTGGACCTGCCCGGCCTCGCCCAAAATGGCGCTGGTATAAATGGGACTCGTAACTCCTTGTTGTGTACTGGTTGCCCAGCCTTGATATCACGAGATACGTATGCAGTTTTGAAGCACATGGCGGGCGGGGACGAGTACTGATTGAACATTTGGATATCCCTATTGATATTAAGTTCTGATGTGTTATTGATTACTGTACTATTGAAAGTTCGAATTGACGTCACCCATGGTATTTGCCCGCAAATTTATATCTAGATAATTTTATTGTAACTGGCCCTGTCGTACTTTAATTATAAAATGTACGTCCACCGATTCCGCAACTGTTAGACACCTTAGTTCTTGCAACCTAATGGCCCGCCCTTTACGTTCTTCTACAGTGTAAATGTCCCCTCATCATATACGATTACAGTTTGCTCCGTGGCCGGCCCACGTGGTTATAGGCCCGTATTTGTATACTGACATTTTCACAATAAAGGTTTTTAAAACAAAACATGGTAGTAGTACCTAGATTGGTAAAGTTTTGAATAATAGCCACTGTTTTCGAATCAGTAAAAGGCAAGTGAAATAAAGCAGCCCGATTACATGACGGTTAAAAGGTATAATACGCAGGAAAGCAGTAAAGATAAATGGTCAAGGGCTGTTGTGTTTTCCACTCCTGCAACATAAAGTGATCGATAAGAATCCAATATTCATGCCTATCAGCGACTAAGACAGCAGGTCGAGCCTCTTTTGTTCAACGGCTCCCTCATGGGACGAAGAAACGCCCTTTTTCTCGAAATAGGAATATTTTACTTGCAGGACAGTTGTAAATTTCCAGGGAAAATACATTAGCCTGGAACATTGTTAGTGATAAACTGTAAATGCATCTGGGTCCTTTGCTTTACAAGTCAGAGTGAGAAAAAAAAAGGTGGGGCTTTCATCATTTGGGAAAAAAAAATTTTCTAAACCAATGAAAAGTGTTATTTTTAGGTCATATGACCAAGCCTTCCATCATTAGAAAAACAAAAGTAAAATGAACCAAAGAAAAGTTTTATTAACAAGTCACATGACCTGTTATGCTTACGTTACGCGCTGCGCGCCGCGCCCTGGATCGCTTCCGGGAAGCTGCGCCTCGCGCACCGGAGCACTTCCGGGTGCACTAACGCGGCGCGTCATATGACGCATTACGCAACAAAGCAGGTCCAGAATATAGTCAAAATGTCTCCACCAACCAGCGGTCGGAACAGAACCCCTTTCAGCAGTCCAAAAAGTTCTGTTAAATGACAACAGAAGGGACAGGCAACAAGAACATTCAGTCAAAGAAGGGAGGGCAAGTTCTTCTCTACCGGGTCACGTTGGGGCTCCACCGGAATTGATCGAATTGGTAGTCTACAGTGTTTATGGATGTTTCAGATTGAAGCTGGCGTCAGCATGAGAGCACCCCGTGGCTACGTCGTGGCTTTTCCGCGAGCAATCATGGCAGTCGCTCCCCACCGGAAGTCTGCGGGAGTCGAGGGTCCTGGTGACTGTTGTAGAATCTTCAAGGCTGAGGGGACTCTTTTGGGAATGGGGCCCATGCCCTAGCAGTCAAGCGTCCGAGTTCCACGGTTGCCCAGAGCCATCCTTGCAGGCCAGGCCCAAGTCTGTGGAGGCGACCGCCATTTCGTGAGCTCCGTAGCAGCCGCCTGTCGCTGTACCGCAAGATTGGGTGCAATTCTGTTGGATTTGCGGGTGAGACGTTGTAATAGAAAGAGCAGGCGCAATTCAGCTGGTCGAGCGAGGCACTGTGTCGCAAGAGCGGGCGCAAGTCAGCTGGTCGAGTGAAGCGCTGGGGTGTAGCTGAGAAACCTCCACCTGGGGAGGTGGGGGAGGCTCGTTCGCGCCGCCTCTCCCTTCTAGTGCACCCCACGCCGTCTCCTGGCGCAGGAATATGTGATGGTCGGACTAGGGCACCGCAGGACGTGTCTTCAGGTCAAACGGATTGTGGGACAAGGTCCAGAATGGAAGAGTCACTAAAAGGCAAAAAGTTCCGCCTGACCCCAGGAGCCGGCCGCCTATGTCGGGGGCGATCTTAGGCCACATCAGGGCAACAAGACTTGAGGAGGGGGTAGGAGAAATCCCGGGAATGGCGGCATGCATTTGGATCGATGTTGCAGCAGGCTGCCATGTAAATAGTTATTTAATAAAACGTTTTACCCTGTTACTTTGCTGGTGTGTTGTATATATTTATAATATTTGCATAGGGTTTGTCGTTATTTTGGGCGGGGTGGGCGGCGGAGCCGAGCTGTCTTGCAGCCATCATGGTGTCGAGCTCAGTTCCTCTCACTAGTTTTGTATTTCTTATGAGGGGTTGTTCCTAATGTTTCTATTTTAGCGAGGTCAAAAAGAGATCCCATTAGTGGCCTACTGATTTTGCTTGATTCCTTTTGTTTTTTTAACGATTTTTCACTATCTGCAAAGACTAAACAGAGTATTGCGACTCTGTGCTTCTTTATAAATAGAGAATGAACCAAAGAGAACCAATTCCAAAACAGTAAATGCTTGGATAACAATCACTCAAATGGAGAGGGTAGCAGGCACAACGGATTACAACGGGGGCAAAGGCCTGCGTTACCTACCCTTCACTATCTGCAAAGAGAGAATACTCCTAAAAGAAAAGAGGGGGGGGGTAGCGTTCAAAGCACATCAGCGTGCATAAACACAATTCTTTTTTTACCTACCACGTACTTGACATTTTAAAGCTTTTGATATTTGCTATTAAAAAACCATTGAAATTCACTGAAAAAACCATAGGTTATAGACCATATATAGTTAGGATTTAGCATTTACAAAACCTTGAAAATTCAATGAAAAAACCATGGGTTATTGACCATATATAGTTAGGAATTAGCATTTACAAAACCTTATTTTACTCACACAAAACCATTGAAATTTCATATATAGTTAGTTCCACTAACTATATATCGCACACCCGCAATCCACTGCTGATCATGTCACATATTACATCATTCATGACATGGTCAGTGACATCACTGATGACATCACTGATGACATCTCAAATGACATCACTGATCCCATCACTGATGACATCATTCATGTGATAATACGATGAACCTCTTCAGACTCTAATATAACCTTAGATACACTCAGTGTAAACAGACACTCACAGATTGTCACTCATCCATGGAGTTACTTACACACCTAGTCAGTCATGCAAAGAATCAATCACACCTCCATTTCCTCAACTATACAGTTATACACACCTCACTTATTCAAACATATTCTAACACATATTTACTCTCTTATACAATCACTGATACAAGTTCACAATGATCCATACAGCCACTTACACATTCACTGGCTCTTATGCACAGTTATTTATATATGTCAACTCTCACATGTACTGTGTTTTACATATGTACTTACTTTGACATGTAGCACTGAGATATCCATTCACTCACCAATACACTCATGCACACAATCAACCGCCCATACAGCTGTTTCCACATGCACTTTTGAACCCATACATCTAGTGAATCAACGGCTCACACATCTATGCACAGAGTCATACACCTCCCAGCCACCCACACACACACTCAGTCTCCCATACAAATACTTGGGCAACCAATCAATAACCCATATAGTTACTCAAATAGCAACTGATCAACACATGCAGCAGTTTACAGAACAACAGACATAATGATGCACAAATTAAGACAGTTTAGTCACTAACCCATGCACTCAGTGAGACACATGTAATCACTCACTCATACAGTCAGTCATGCATCTACTAAATCCTTCATCCAGACACGTATACATCCACTCATTCTTCAATATGTAAGACATATTTTAGCTTTACAGAAACATACAGTCACTCGATGTTGTCATCAGTGATGTCATTTGAGATGTCATCAGTGATGTGATCAGTGATGTCATTTGAGATGTCATCAGTGATGTCACTGACCATGTCATGAATGATCTAATATGTGACATGATCAGCAGTGGATTGCGGGTGCGCGATATATAGTTAGTGGAACTAACTATATATGAAATTTCAATGGTTTTGTGTGAGTAAAATAAGGTTTTGTAAATGCTAATTCCTAACTATATATGGTCTATAACCCATGGTTTTTTCATTGAATATATATATATATATATATATATATATATATTTATATTTACTGGAAGAAACAAAGGTTAAAGTGACGTTATAGTTAGGTGATTATGTCACCCACAACATTAATGTTTCTGTGCTATAAGAAATCACCAGTTAGAGTTAGCAGAGCTTAATATAACTTGTGCCACCACCATGCACCTCTACAACCTCAGATATTACATCATTCATGAAGTGTTCTATGACATTATTTATGCCATCACTGATGGCACCTCAAATGACATCATTGATGACATCGCTGATCACATCATCTAATAACTGTGTTAGTTTTATAGTTGACATAGTGGTGGGTAATTTCTAGGTCTAGGCAGAGTTTGTGAAGTTCCGCTACATGGACCCCAAAAAAGTGACCAAGAAACTCTGCCATGCTACACAGAGTTCTGAAAGCAGCGCAGTGCGTTAGGTCGTGCCTTTCGCGCTGATTTTTAGCACTGTGTATTTTGTCCGGTGCTGGAAAATCAGAAGGGAAAGACAGCATGCACAGCGCAAGAGAATCCTGCTTCTTTCTGCCACTCGAGTAGATGTTGTACCCTAGCGGCAGCATCTTCAATGTGAACATAATTTTGTCAACGCAAGCACAAGCGGCTGTCTGCGACCGCCTGCATTGAGAAATCTCGACAGGAGGTGGCCTGGAGTAAGATTTTCCTCGCGCTCGCCAACTTAACATTGCCGAGTGTAAGCAAAGAAAAATGTTGCTATGCGGAGCTGGGTTTTTCAGAACTCTGTGCGCTGCACGGAGCGCCGGGTGGACAAAAACTCTGCAAAGTTCACAAGCAAAATGTCATGCCTAGGCCAAGTAAGTACTAATGGCCTAATGGCTAGGGCGCTCAATCACGGACCTGGGGAACTGGGTTTGAGTCTCGCTAAACCGCCTGTAATTCTAGGCAAATCACTTAATCTTCCCGTGCCTAACAAAAATGAATGTGTGTCCTCATGTAACGTAACTGGTGCTATGTAAAGCGCTCTGATACCCGATTCGGATTCGGGTCTAGTTCCCGCTATATAAAACTCTGGAACAAAAAAAATATATATATATACTTTTCTACCTATTTTTGTACAGCCTGTGTCCAGATAATGGGTGTACGTGTTTACAAAACGTATGTGCTCCTAATGCATCATAGGTGTGTAGAGGTATTGAACATGTTATAAATCTTTGTACAGAAGAGTCTGCATTTGACCTGGTGGACAGAGGTATTTTATGGAGAAAACTCCAGGCATGGGGTATTCCAAGTGGCCTGCTTAATGCCATTACAACACTATATTCATCAACTTGGTCTCTGGACCCCTTAAAAATCTCAGGAGCCAAATCCTACAATTACTTGGGCACATGGTTCTCTGCAAATTGCGCACTTACAACACACATGCACCACTTAAAGGATAAGGCAGCATTAACTACAATTAGGCTCTGCCAATTACATACAGCCCTTGAAAGCCCCACCTAATCCCCAATCAGAAAAGTGCTCAGGGGTGTATTACCATCTGCAATCACTTATGGCAGTGAGGCCTTTCTGGGCAAACTCATTAATATTATCGAAAAATTACACCTAAACTTCTTCAAAAGAGTGTTCAAATTGCCTTATTACACAAGGGGACCTCTAGTGAGTCTCGAATTTGGCCTGAAGGGCATTGAAGGGTCTAGCATGGGGTCCTTTCTAAAGTATTACTATAGGTGCTATACGGTGAAGTCTGACACCTTGAAATGTATTCTGCAAAATATATTCAAATATAAAAATAACCCATGGTCCACTTATCTAACGAAGGCAGCAGCTACTCTTCAAATCGACTTGACCGTTCTAAATACCTCATGCATGCTGCAGTAAAAAGTATATTGAAAAAAGTACATTAAATTCTTCTCCAAGACTACAAACATGGAAAATATTGAGTCCACACCGCTGCTAAGGGCCTTGGCAGCATCATACAACAACGACTGCCAAGCTGGCCTTGAGGCACAATTGTATCTTAATTGCACAATTGGGAAAGCTTGCCTAACCCAAATCTTGGCAGTAAGGATGAAGGCATTACAAATCAAAGACATCGACCCTAATTGGCCACTACTCTCCAAGATTGTCAAGTGCAGACTTTGTGGCTACAAATCTGAAACTTTTTACACTTACCTTGCTGCTGTCCGACGTTGCTCGATTTCCGGCAAACACTTTTAAAGCCACTTTTTTTTTATTCATGGCATAAGAACATGCAATAATGCAATGGACTAGATTCTTAGTACCATGGGTCCCCTAAAAACTGGCAAGAATAGGCAAATTTGTTAAAGAAGTGCAGGACCTTCTTAAAAACACAGAACAAAGCACAGAGATGACCGCGGATTGATAACTCCTAGTTCCTGCACCATGGACATTAGGCATTGCAAAGTCTGACCGCTTTGGATTAAATACATAACAAATGTTAAAACTCAATTACAAGTTGTAGTGGATTTAAACTATTTTTACTTCTTTCACATAAAATTCAAACCGGTTCACCTATAATAGATTTTAAGTAGCCAAATTACCCTAAACCTAACTAAAACTGCTTTTATCCTTAGGCACTACGTGCCAGTTCACCATAAGGTATTGCAAGGACCAATCGCTTTCTATTGTCCTCTGTATAACATGTCTTTTAAATGTTTTATATTGTAATGGTTTTAAGTAATCTACACAATAAGCTTTTTATTAACTTGACTTGAGTACCTCTGTGTGTTAATGACAGTTTATGACTTGTGTCCAGGAGACCTCTCTGAAACCGGGACACAGCACACTTTGCACCTGAGCCCTTGTGGGAGCGAGCACACCGGACAACACACTTTGGTGATTGCCCCTGGAGATGGGCAGGAGTTAGAAATCCTGAGAGCAGGTCCCGCAGCGGGGGACGTGCACAGGGCACGCCCGGGTTTGGTCCGGGCCAAGACGGGCCCGTCTTAGCCCGTCATAGACCGGATGAGGCCGGGCTGGGCCGTTTCTCTTGGTTCAACGGTGCAGTAAGAGACTGTTAATCATAGTTCTTCTCAGATTTGTTTGTATATGCGTCTGTTTATGCACGGCTAAGTGGCTAAGATTGACTTTTTAAAACCCTGATACGGTCAATATCCATGAACTTGTGAAATTTGGAAGTTATTGATTTTGAGTAACCTTGCCTTGCCCTGTCTGGTTGGGGGGGTTTAACTATTTGAATTTCTGTACTACGAATGTTGTGTGTATACTGTGCATTGTTTTATTTTTTCAAAATGGGGAAAAGGAAGGCACAGGGTATATCTAAAATAAGTCAGACAACAGGCCCCAGGCAGACTTTGCTAAACTATCTGAATGGGGCCATGGGGGTTATAGAAAAAAAATTAGTTCAGTGGAGGAAGTCATCAACACAGAGAGACTAAGTACTGATGGGGTTAATGTGGCCGAATTAGAAGCAGGCCCGCCTATATGTTCTCCCACTCCTCCGCTTCCCCTTACAAGCCGAACACAAAGAGAAGACATAATAAATGGCTGTATACTTGATACATCCAACCATACATTTTTCGGGTAGTGACCAGGAAAGTGTACTACAGCCACCAGGCAAACGTCAAAGGAAAGTTAAACCCTCCCATACCTCAATTATAGACCTCCCCTCTGAGGCGCCAATCCCTAGCCCCAAACCTTGTAATAAAATTGTAAAAAAAGGTAAGATTCAACCTAAAGCCTAACAAAAGATTAGAGAACCTTCAGTAAGGAAGAGTGAAAATGGTCTTAAAAAAGATCTAGAATCAGTGAAACTCACATTAGAAACCTTAGCCAAGTTAATCAGAGATTTTACGTCCCCTATTCCCACTAAATTGGACGTTTTGGTATCATCTTTGACAAGATGGAAGGAGTCTACTAATGTTGTTAGTCTGCCTAATTGATCCGTCGCCTTGGGGGGGGGGGGAAATCCTCAACATTTGGGAGATAGAATTCCAAGCCGTAACCCTGTACAGCCCGATGCCCTGCGTATACCCGGCATGTCTACTCCCCCACTCTTGCCTCACCCTCATAGTTTTGGCGCAACAAATCACCATCAAAAACACATGTTAAATGAACTGCACACAATCAATGGTAGAAGTAGATAAGGGAAATCTGGGGGCGCATGTTAAACAGGCTAACCAGACAATCCCACACCAAGCTACTATATTAGATCTCCTTCCGTAGGCTACTCCATATACTGTGATTCTAGCCAATGTACCGACACTGCCTCCTGGGGCTGAAGAATCCTGGATTTCACTAAGAAATAAAATCCTTGGCTGGCTAGGTTCTAGGATAGGCTATTCTGAAAAGGTATTTGCTGATTTTAAGATGGTGAGACGGATAAGATGGGTAGCGGGGGGCAAAAAAGGTTAAGTGGTGACTGTCTGGTACTATCATTTGCCAACCCATGGTTGGCACAAATGATTTTGTCTAGGGGTGGAGCTCAATCCGTTTCTCAAGGTGGTATAAACATTTTTCCCCTGGGATATTTCTATCAACCAATATATGAACATCCTTCAGTGGTAAATTCAACCCCTCACCCAGTAAAACAGAAACAATACTATAATGTCCATATCCATAACAGGTTCAAAGCTCTTCACAACTTAGAAGAGGTAGATTGACTGCATATACAGAACCTAGAGAAGCAGGTCTCCCCACCTATTTTTTCTAGCCATAACCTTGAAAGGATCCCGATGCCTGAACAGGAAGAAATCATAGAAGTCTTAAATATGCCCCGCAGGGGACAAAATCACGTATATAACGAGAATGTTATTGTGGCAGATGGAAACCTTAACTCTAGTTCCTCTACCACCACTAACTTTGATACATTATAGAATGCACAGCCCCCACAGCCTACTCTCCTGATAGCTAATGACTGCATGACAGAAATGGAAAAAAGGGCTGATAGGAGGAATTGTTATCAGATCTGTTTTTGGAATGTGGCTGGGTTGAAAACAAAGGTGATTGATCATACCTGGAATGACTTTGTGAAAGAATACGATGTTCTTGCTATTCAGGAGACTTGGACTCTGGAACCCATACATAGAATTCGCTATAGATCATTCCATACCCCAGCTATTCCATCAACTCATGGGCGAGCTAAGGGGGGGCCTATGCATTTATGTGTCGATCCTCTTGAACCTGGAAAGAATTGTCCTGATTGGCACTGACATTTATTATCAGGTCCTCACGATTGACATAGATAGGTCATTATGTCTGCTGGTGGTCAATTTCTACAATAATATTCCATCTAATAGGTTTGAAGAGGTAGTGAGATCTATTAATACTATTATACATAATACCCAGGATGCATCCACCAGAGAAGTGTGCATTATATGGGGGGAGATTTTAATTGTAATATGTGCATGTATGCAGACAGTGGGTGCTGTGGCATTTCATGTGACAAGGATTATCCCTTCCAGCACTTTGCTCATAACAAATGTGGGTATACCTTAAATTAAATTATGTTTGACGCAGACTTGTATATTGCTAACATGTTATGCTCTAAACATGTGCCTTTTAGCACTACTTATAATGGGCGTGGAAAACCTTCAACCATAGATTTTATTTTGATGTCTTGCTGGTACGCTACTAGAGTGGATGATTTTTATACCCGCGAAATTTCAGTTAGTGATTATTTCCCTCTGAGCATATCCCTTTGGTTAAATGGAAATATTCTGATCAAACATGTTTAACCATTGGGAATCTTACAGTTTCAAGGCAAAATGGATATGCCCTAAGATGGGATAAATTGGACCCTGGTATATTTACAGGGAAGGTCATTACGAATTGTATGGAGGAAGTCAACTTGTGTTTAGATGAAAGACATCATTGACGGTTTTCTGGTAATTACAAAGTACATCAAGCAGGACTTGCTAAGAAAACTGAACAACAACAAAAAACCTAAGTCAGGTTGGTTTGATGCAACATGTTCTAAGGCCCATGCCAAGCTTAAGCAAGCATTACACATAGAAACCAAGGGTCGTGGAGGATGTAAAGGCATGCGCGTAGAGAGTACAATGCAGCATTAAAGTTAAGGAAAACAACTCTCAAAAATGAAGCATGGCGGGACTTGCACATAGCATCGAAGCTAAAGGACTCCTCTGCATTTTGGAAGGCTGTCAATACCCCTTTTTGATATAGAAAGATAGGGCTATGATTGAGATAGCTATTAGTGAGGTTGAATGGCTGGAGCACTTTCAAAAATGATGTAGTAACTCCGTTCCGATGACAGAGGTAGAGCCAGCGACTGAAGTGTCCTTGGCCACTAGACAAGGCACTGAGGGTAACAATTTGAGATTCGAGTTGAGCGAAGTCATTTTAGCTATTGAATCGAGCATGGGAGGAAAGGCACCAGGACCGAATGGTATCCCTGCCGATCTTTTTAAATATAATATTTTAATATGGGGTCCTCTTTTAACTCAAGATATAAATTTATGCAGCGCTACCACCCTTTTACCTTCCTGGTAGGAATCAACTGTGGTTCCCATTTTTAAAAAAGGGGACAGGTCGGACCCAGACTGTTATAGGCCGATATCATTAGTAGTCTCTACAATTCAGATTATTGGTAGAATCTTGTTATCAAGGCTACAAGATTGGGCGGAAGACCACTCGATTCTTAGTGAATTACAGTTTGGGTTCCGCAAGTGCATGGGCATAATCGACCAGGGATTAAATCTGAATATGACTATTGGTAAATACACAAAGGCAAAAAGGGGATGGTTGTATCTAACGTTTGTAGATTTATCTGCAGCATTTGATTCTGTAATCCATGAGGACAATTATATGTGGAGGCAAAAGCTAGGATTCGCTACGGGGTTGGAGGGAATGCACTAAGCACTTTAGGGTGAGGAGGGGTGTGAGACAAGGATGTGTCCTGGCACCCTTCCTGTTCTTACTATATATTAATGACCTGGGTAGTACCCTGGAGAAAGAGTGTCAGGACCTCCCACAAGTTGGCAAGAGACCTATACCCGCATTAATGTACGCCGACGATAAGATTCTTATGTCACGGACCCCAATAGGCATGCAGAGGCTAGTTAGCTGTTTTACTTATTATATGGATAAATTAGGGTTAAAAGTTAATATTGCCAAAACTTTTGTGATGAAATGTAGGGCAGGTAATAGAAATTTTAGACCGATCTCAATAGGTAAGAAGCATATTGAATGTTGTAACACCTTCTAATATTTGGGAATATTATTCGAAAGGAAGGGGTCTTGGACACAGGGAATTAGGACTAGAAGACTACTGTTCTTCAAAGCGGTTTCCGCTCTTTTGAATTTTAGTAGGAAACTGGGGAAACAGGCCCTGGAGATCCTTTTACAGATCTACAAGGTTAAATGTTTTTCTATAGCCATTTATGTGGCAGGTATCTGGGGCTTTGAGAATGTAAAGTCACTTCAATATACTGAGAATAGGTTTTTAAGATTTTTATTGATTGTTCCCGATAGCATTTCTACTTTTATCTGCCATACTGAATTAGGCGTTTCTCACACTGTGAACTTATGCAAAATCCAACTGGTACTCTTGTGGCACAGGATCTGGACCTCAGAATCATTGTAGCTTAATAGACAGATACTTAGAGAATGTGGTCAATTGGGAAGACATGGCTTGGCAGTTCGGGCTGGACTGTTCCCATGAGGCACAGGGTCAAACTGATTTGCATATGGCCATGTCTGAACTGGGGTGGCTGAGTGGGCTAAAGAATGGTGATGGATTAAACCCAGATCAGTTGACTGGGGTGAGTGTTTGATTTGCTTAAACGCTCCGTCCATCATCCCCTTTTGTATCATTATCTTGTAATGCCACTAACCGATAGTTCTGAGGCTCTGACCTATCCCCAGCCTTGTGGATTGGTGCAATAATGGATCCCCTCCATGACGCTGGCAGAATATTTGTCATCCTGATTTCCCAAAACAGTGGTTCTAATGCTTCTGCCCAGAAAGTTGGCTCTTGCTTATAGAGTACAGTCGGTATGCCATTTGGGCCAGGGGCCCCTTCCCTCCTTCCCTTGCCTATTTGCCTTTTTTTGATCATAGTTCGATTAGTTGAAGTATTGGCAGTTAAGCTATCATTATCAGTTTTGCTTTGTATGATCTGGTTAATTCCTGCGTGTGGAGCCCTGATAAAAGCATCATGGGAGGTACCCGGGGAGTGTTCCCCTTTTATTCCTGACTGCATAGCTTCATGGAAGTGAGACCCGAGATATTTTAACCAGACTCCCTCAGAAATATTAGAGGTAGTTCCCAGGTTATTTGGATGGACAAAGCTGATTATGGTTCCCCAAAAACGTGCGCTGTTGTTTTGCTTTATATCAGTATGTAGTTTCGCCCACATTGCATTCTCTTGGTCTCTTTTTCGCATCCTTTTTTAGTTCTTTTAACTGGGCCTTTTGTCTTCGCAATGAGTTTTGTAGTATTAAATCTTGGGGGTTCCATCGTAGCTGTCTCAATATGCGGTAGATAACTCTCTTGATGTGCCTTATTTCTTTCAGCGCAAGTTGAGATATCGATTTCACTCCGCCGGTTCTTTGTTGGGTTTTTGGCTTAATGATCGTGCCATGGTTTCGGTGAAGCTTTCCCACTTTTTGACTTCATCTTATCCGGCTCTCAGTTCAAAATGCTACTTAGCTACTCCAACCATTCTGCATTGTGTCTCTGGCCCGAATTTGATTCTTTTAAGATTAATAGTATAATCTGCACCTTCGGTGGTCCGGCAGTGCTCGAACACTTGGACTGTTGTTCTAAGCTCAGTTTCCTGTGGCCGGTGGCCGGTGATCACTATCCCCTTTTTCCCCTAAACGAAATAGAGTAATATACTGGAACAGATCCAGGGAGACAAAAGTGTAATCCAGAATAGTATTGTTCCTGGATGAGCAGTATGTTGCTACAGGGGGATTGTCTCCTCTTGATCTACCATTTAGTGCTCTTAATTGGAAGTGTTCCATTTCTTCCAAGGCCGACAGTCCTGCTTTTGTTTGCTTGCTAGAAGGTGGCTCCCCTTGCGTTAGGATGTTCCAGATTGTGTTTTGTATTGACGTTTCGGCGTCCGTGGGGGACCCCATTAGATTTCGGTTTAGATCACCTGTAAGAATGAGCTCCGCTGATGGTCGTTCAATAATATGTTTTTCTACCAACTTGCACATTTCTTTTATTAATTAACTTTTTCGCTTTGGTTGGATATAGACATTAAGCATGGGCGTAAAATCCGTTCCGCTGCCGGATTTTGCGGATTTTCGGCAAATTCGCAATCCGCGGATTTTTTTGCTTGGTTGCAATTGCCAAATAGAATACTATACAATTTTGCGGCACGCAGCGTTCACTTACCGTCATTCAGCGTTTGAAATATTGTTTTTCTCCATGTTTGCGTGTGCTGCGCCATTTTGGATGCTGCGGGATCCCGCGGGAGTTTGTCGACCGCGATTACGTCATTGTGGCTTGCCACCTTGCACAGCAAGAGTTTGGCAACGCGAGTACGTCATAAAAGCCCGTGATCACGCATCGCGGGAGTAAACACTTGCGAACACGTAGATGCGGCAGGCAGCGCAATCTCGCAATTGCGAGATTGCAAAATCTGCAATTTCGCACAAGAAATCCACCAGCAGTCAGCACCATCTGAAAATGATGATTTTTATCAGAATAACTCCTCAGGTTGACATTTGCCTGCACTTATTTTTGCAAGGAGTCCATTTTGGGGGGGTGGGAGGAAGGAAGTGCCCCGCAGTCTCCAACTTCCTGTTCCTGTCCAGCAGGCTCCTCCCAGTGCTTTCTTCATGTGCTGGTCACTTTGATTTGGATCTTGACCTGGAAGGATTACTTTTTGTGGATGCTGCTGGATATTTGGATTTGAGGCCTTTTTGACTTTCTTTGGATCACTTTTGGATTAGACATTTCACAAGTAAGTTTGTTTGGGGCATTACAGTTGCTGCAACTACAATTTTGGAACTTTTTCAGAACATTAAATGAAATATATTGTGGGTAGCCACAGTATCCAGTAGGACCAGGGTTAGTTATGGGTGCATGATGCAACTGTTTTGTTGAATTTCAACATCATTTGGGGCATGGATGGCAATGGATTGTGGTGATTTTTGTGTGTTTTTCAATTTTTTTGGCTGTTGTTGGGGCCTTTTGCTCAGGGGTACTCACTCAGTGGTGCATGGGCCTAGTCTTTCTGTGGGGTGTCTTGAATGTAAACATCATGGAGGGCATGGATGGCATTGGATGGTGGTGATTTTTGTGTGTTTTTCGATTTTTGGGAGTGTTGATGGGCATGGCCATGTGGGTGGGGGCCATTTTGAGGCCTGGTCCAGAGCCATGTGGTGGGGGTGAAGGGGCCATTTTGAATCCAGGCAGTGTGCTTTGTGCCATAGGCCTGCATCCAATGCGCCTTGCTTTCATTCATTATGCCCAGGGGTACCCAGTGGTGCATGGGCCTAGTCTTTCTGTGTGGTCTCTTTAATGTAAACATCATGGAGGGCATGGATGGCATTGGATTGTGGTGATTTTTGTGTGATTTTCGATTTTTTTTGGCTGTTTTTGGGGCCTTTTGCCCAGAGTTACTCACTCAGTGGTGCATGGGCCTAGTCTTTCTGTGGGGTGTCTTGAATGTAAACATCATGGAGGGCATGGATGGCATTGGATTGTGGTGATTTTTGTGAGTTTTTCGATTTTTGGAGGTGTAGATGAGGCATGGCCATGTGGGTGGGTGCCATTTTGAGGCCTGGTCCAGGGCCATGTGGTAGGGGTGAAGGGCCATTTTGAATCCAGGCAGTGTGCTTTGTGCCATAGGCCTGCATCCGATGTGCCTTGCTTTCATCCATTATGCCCAGGGGTACCCAGTGGTGCATGGGCCTAGTCTTTCTGTGTGGTCTCTTTAATGTAAACATCATGGAGGGCATGGATGGCATTGGATTGTGGTGATTTTTGTGTGTTTTTCGTTTTTTGGGGCTGTTGTTGGGGCATGGCCATGTGGGTGGGGGCCATTGTGAGGTCTGGTCCAGGGCCATGTGGTGGGGGTGAAGGGGCCATTTTGAATCCAGGCAGTGTGCTTTGTGCCACAGGCCTGCATCCAATGTGCCTTGCTTTCTTCCATTATGCCCAGGGGTACCCAGTTGGGCATGGGCCTAGTCTTTCTGTGTGGTCTCTTTAATGTTAACATCATGGAGGGCATGGATGGCATTGGATTGTGGTTATTTTTTGTGTGTTTTCCGATTTTTTGGCTGTTGTTGGGGCCTTTTGCCCAGGGGTACTCAGTGGTGCATGGGTCTAGTCTTTCTGTGGGGTCTCTTGAATGTAAAGATCATGGAGGGCATGGATGGCATTGGATTGTGGTGATTTTTGTGTTTTTTTTTATTTTTTGGGGTGTTGATGGGGCATGGCCATGTGGGTGGGGGCAATTTTGAGGCCTGGTCCAGGCAGGGCCTGGCCATGTGGGTGGGGGTCTAGGGGCAATTTTGAAGCCAGGCAGTGTGCTTTGTTGTGTCATAGGCCTGCACCCAGTCTGCCATGCTTTCATCCATTATGCCCAGGGGTACTCTGTCAGTGGTGCATTTTATTGGTCTTTCCATTTTGGGGGGGTGGGTGTAATAAAAATGCTTACTTGCAAACTATTAATTGAAGCGCTACATATGCAACATTTATTTAACTGATGTTCCTCTGGCTTCGTTTGCTTTTAGGTGCAGAAAGACGAATCATCAGCCTCATCGTTCCTCATCAGTGCCAGGAAGAAGTCCTGCTCCGGTGTGTGCAGCACAACGTCATGTGTGGCCACAGACAACTCTGCAACTTGTGCAACTGCGGCCTGCTGTTCTGACATCTGAAGAAGATGGCCCCAAAAAAAGTTGCCCTTAGCTCCTCTAGCAAGAAAGTTGCCAGTAAGGAGCAGAAGAAGCAACTGGCGCCACTTACCAAGGAGAACTGGTGTGACGACCGGCACATTTTTTTGGGGAAAAAAGTACGCCTGCAGCAGCAGCGGGGTCTGCTGAGGACCAAGCTGGGAGCAGCACCTCCGCTCAATTGGGCTCAGTGCCACCACCACCACGCCAACTTAGGTCCAAGCCCTTGAGTGCTGCAGAGGCAGCCAGTATAGTTGTTCAATCACCATCGACCAGTAATGTTGGCTCATCGCAAGAAAGTAGCAGCATCCCTCAATCAACACAGGTTGTTGTAACTCATCTGACGAGTGTTCAACAACCACAGCCGCAACAACAACCACATGTGAAAGTACAAGCCCAAGTACATGTGGACCGAGAGGCGGCGCAAGGAGAGGAGCAAGCAGAGGTGCATGGAGCGGCACAAGTGCCCACAATAGTTGTTCCTTCCGAAGTAGGGGCACATCAGGAAATCGGCATTCAAGCCGAGGTATCACATGAGGAAGCCACTCCTCCTGATGATTCATTGGCTTCCAGATCCCCAGCAAGGAAAAGATCAAGGATGGTGTCTACTTCTTCTTCAAGCCCCCTTGTTTCTGATGATATGGATGAAACTTGGGAACCACCACGGCTGTCTGAGAGTGAGGCACACCATGATCTGACAAAGGTAGCTAAGCGTAAAAGGAAGCTCCCCGAAAGTCTCAGAGTTATGAAGTGTGATGATGACGCTGAACAAGACGTGGCGTATACTCCTGCTGATGAAGACTCTCACGACGACGACGCAGTCATCATACACGTCGCTCCAGCATCAGCAGGCCTGCAGCAAACAGACATTTTAACCCTAGCCCGAAATGCTGCTGAGCGTGATGATGATGATGGCGACGTGGGAATGGGACCACCACGAATGCAGTTAACTAGTACACCACCACCTACAGCTTCCATATTTTCTCGCCAGAAGGGACCTCCATCCACCTCGACCTCCATTTCCTCAATTAGTGGTGCTGTAAGTGCACAACGTACTAAATTTCGGCAACACACATCCTACAGTTCATCTGGCATTAGCAGCATTCCCAGTATAGCCTCCTCCGCCCCCCACAGACATTTGAAGTCCGCAGTTTGGGACTTCCTTATTGTTAGCCCAACAAGGGAAAACATAACCATGTGTACCATTTGTAAGGTTCGAGTTAGTCGTGGTAAGCTTGGTACCAACTATGGTACCGGAGGCCAGAGAGGTCATCTTGAAAGACAGCACACTGTCAAATGGCATGCGCACCTAAGGGAGATCAACTATGCCCGAATTGCAAGTCAACAAATTGTATCCGTTGATGTTTCATCTGCTGATGACGACTAGGAAGAAGCGTCAAACATTTATTCAGTTACACCCAGTACCTCTGTCAGCAGCACACCCCTGCAAGATATATGAGCCACACTAAGAGTGTGGGAGAGAGTGCGACACCAATGCGAAAAAGTTCTTCATCACTGAGCGTAACTGGGTCGCAGGAGTCATCATCATCCCGTAAAATGGTCCAGCCCACCATTAGAAGCATGTTGTTTTCAGAAGCGCCATATGAACGCAACCACCCAATGGCACGTCTGTATAACACTAAGCTGGCTAAAATGCTAGCGCTGGACCTTCTCCCTTTTTCTTTTGTGGAAGGGGTGGGTTTTCTTGAAATGGTGGCAACGCTCTGCGCTAAATGGAAGGTTCCTAGCCGGTTCTATTTTGCCAGAGTTGCGGTTCCAGCACTACATGAAGATGTGCTGGAGGTGATTGGGGCAGCTTTTCAGAAGAGTGCTGTTCACGCTATACATCTGACAACAGACATGTGGACCAGATGCGCAGCCACTGATTACATGCGCATCACTGCACACTGGGTCTCTTTTTCAGGGGTTAAAGCAAAGATAAACGCAGGTGTTGACTCGGACAAAGTTTATAAAGCTGCTCGGAAACATGCACCAATAGCCATGTTTGCCATGGAGAAAAGTCATACAGGAGAAACCATTTTACATGAGTTTAACACAAACATCTTTGAATGGCTGTCCCCAAGAAAACGCATGATTGGTTATGTTTCCATGGATAATGGCGCCAATGTAGTTAAGGCCATGGATATGGGTAACTATTTCAGAGTGCCGTGTCTGGCACACTGTATAAACCTGGTTGTTAAAAAATTCTTGAGTGAAGAAAGTCGAGTCTCCTAGTTACTGACCACCTGCCGAAGAATGTGCACACATTTCAACCATTCTTTTAAGGCCCGGAAGCAGCTGAGGTGCCTGCAACATGAACGTAAATTGCCAGTGAAAGCACTCAACCAGGAGGTGGCAACACGTTGGAACTCAACCTTCTACATGCTTGAGCATCTGTATGAGCAGTATGCGGTAGTCGATCAGTATTTCTTTAAACTGGGTACACCTATGATAGACATGAGGATACAGGTGGAGCAATGGGACCTAGTTAAAAGCCTGACAGACAAGCTTCATCCTTTTGAGGTCTTCACGCGTGCAGTCAGCAGGGAGGACTGTAATTTGGGAAAAGCTATCCCATTGTTGAGCATGCTAGAGCACCGACTGAAGGCGGTGTGTTCTAAGTTTGAAAAAGATGGAAAGGAAGAAGCATTTGAGTTGGCGGAGAAGTTATTACACCGCCTACTTGGCGATGATAGTCTTGAAATGAACAACACAGAACATCATTACATTTGTGCTACTATTCTGGATCCACGGTACAAAAAGGCAGTGGCAGGCTGAGTATTCTTTCCTTTTGATGACGCAGATGTTACAAAGCACAAAAATTGGCTAGCTGTGTCAGCCACTCGGTTTGAAAGAGAACGGCAGGAAATTGAAGGAAAAGGCAGCACATCAGCATCAGCAGGCCGTCCGCAGTAAAAAAAATCCACTTCTGCATTTGTGGCTGTGGCAGAAGTGAGTGATTTTCCCTCTCAGCCGTTAACGACACCAGCAACCGTATCATCTGCACCAGACACAACAGTAATATTGTGTGAAGAAGAGGATTGGCTAACTCAGCTTGGGTTTGCTTCTGAAATGGTCCCAGAAAAAAGTAAGCAAAGTGGAGGAACACTGGAGAACCTTGAGTCGATGGTGCAGGCCTATCTGAATGGCTCAACAGAGGTCCATCTTTCTCATGACCCATTGGCGTATTGGCATGGGAAAAGAGATGTGTGGCCAAAGATCACCAACCTGGCTATAAATTACTTGTCTTGCTCACTCTCAAGTGTGTCTTCTGAACGTGTTTTCAGTGCTGCTGGTGGCATTGTAACTTCCAAAAGGACCCGCCTCTCGCCCAAAAATGTGGAGAGGTTAACAATGATCAAGATGAATCAGCACTTCATACCACCAGATTACAAAATACGAGAATGCACGCAGGAAGAAGATGAGGAGGACACCAACTTAGATGAGGGAAGCTCTTCCCTGTCAACTGACCTACTCCCTTCTGAATTAGCAGAGTTTGAGGACGAGCTCTTCTTCCCTGACACCGAGCCCTGAAAATGAGTCAATGAATCAATAACTTTCTTTTTCGTCCTTATTCACTTTTATTCCTGTGTGTCTGTCTTTCTTTGTTTTGCAAAATTTATATAAAAAAACTTTAATCACCTAATCACAAGCCCATAAGCAGAACTGTCATCACTTTTTTGCTTATTGATTTGAAGGTGCTGCAGTCTGCATTCCTCAGGTTCACAAGTTCACTCCTCCTCCAGATTACTATTTCCCTCAAAGCAGATGGCTGGATTACGCCCAATGAAGAAAGACTCTGCAATTGTCGGGGTGTTCCACTTCTTTGCGAGTGAGTTGACGGGTCTGGGGCCATTGCTGGGAAGGTCTAATACCGGATAAAAGTGGTTTGGAGAAAATCAGAGCAGAAAAAGATTTTGCGCTTTTGATCACTTGCCTGTGTATGGGGTGCTGTTTGGCGGGCTTTTAGGTTGTTGTGGGTGGGTTTTGGGGTCTGGGAGCACTGCTGGCACAGTCCAATGCTGATTGCATTTGTTTTTCAGGAAATCCATGATGGAAAAGGGGAGTTAGGGACTAGCTGCAGACCGCATTTGGACTGAATTGAAGGCAGTAGGCCCATTTTTGCTTTTTGCCTGTTTGGGGGTGTTCTGCTTTTTTGCGGGTGGCTGCAGGGGTCTGGGGCCATTGCTGGGAATGTCTAATACTGGATAGAAGTGGTTTGGACAAAATCGGAGGTGATTTTTTTTTGCGTGTTTGCTGATTTGCTTGTCTTTGAGGTGCTGTTTGGGGGGTTCTGGGTGTTTGTGGGTGGGTTTGGGGGTCTGGGAGCACTGCTGGGTATGGATAGTTTTGATTGCAAGAGGTTTGAAGCAAATCCATGGTGGCAAAGGGGAGTTAGGACCTAGCTGCAGAGCGCGCGTGGAGTGATTTTGGAAATGTGCCTGAAAATTTCTCTCCCCATTTTTGTAGTTTTGCTTTTTGGCTGTTTGGGGGTCTTCTACTTCTTTCCGCCTGGGTTGACGGGTCTGGGGCCATTGCTGGGAAGGTCTAATACCGGATAAAAGTGGTTTGGAGAAAATCGGAGCAGAAAAAGATTTTGCGCTTTTGATCACTTGCCTGTCTTTGGGGTGCTGTTTGGCGGGCTTTTAGGTTGTTGTGGGTGGGTTTTGGGGTCTGGGAGCACTGCTGGCACAGTCTAATGTTGATTGCATTTGTTTTTCAGGAAATCCATGGTGGAAAAGGGGAGTTAGGGCCTAGCTGCAGAGCGCATTTGGACTGAATTCCAGGTAGGCCTAAAGTTTTTTAAGTGTGGCTTTTCCTGAGTTTTTCCTTTTGGCTTGTTGGGGGGGTTAAACTTGTTTTCGCCCAGGTTGACAGTTCTGGGGCCATTGCTGGAAAGGTCTAATACCCGAAAGAAAGTGTTTTGGAGACCATCCCTGGGGAAAAAGTTTTTGCATTTTCTGAGATTTCGCTCTACCATTTTCGGGGGGCTGTTTGTGGGGGTTCCTGGTGTTTGTGGGGGGGGTTGCGAGTCTTGGAGCAATGCTGGGTATGGATACTTTTGCTAGCTTGCAAGTGGTTTGAATACAATCCATGGTGGGTAAGGGGGGATTTGGGCCTACTTTACTTTCAAAGTATGTTTTGTCACCATATTCTACTAGGCCTCGTTTTTGGAGATCTGATTGGGGTCTTCTACATTTTTGCGACTGGGTTTAGTAAGGGTCTGGGAGCACTGCTGGGAAGGTCTAATTTTGTTCTAAAACACAGTTTACAGTACACCTAGCTTGAGGGGAAAGTTCCGCTAAATTAATTTGCCCATACTTAATTATCCTCCAAAAGGAGACTCAGACAGAGTAGGCACTTTCAAAAATATTGTACTGTCTATTATGAAACTCAAAGTGTGACTTTTTGCACTACACAGGGATTTACAAGCCCCTTGCGGCTCTTTTGCTCCATTGTTGCGTGACTTTTGTGGCGCAGCGGCAGAACAAAAGAGACGCCATGGTGCGGCATATATTAACAACGTGACGCATATGGGAGATGCATCACGTTGTAAAGCCCTGCGCCATCAGGGGGCGTGCCAGCACAAGGGAGGGCCTTCCTGCGCAGGAACGCATCCTAAAAGTGGCTGAGGGAAATCTACAAGATTTCAATCAGTCACTTTTAGGACAATGATGCGTGACTCAAACCCTGCGCCTGCTTGAAGCAGACGTACGGCTTCACGCAGCATTGGAGATATATGGCACCCCAGAGCATTGCTGGAGCTGCGTCATCGTTGCGACGCAACTCCAGCAATGCGCTGCCTTTACGGCACAGATGCGTAACGCTTCGGTGACGTTTTGGGCCCATGGTGCGCCGCATTGTAAATACGGCGCACCATGGGTGGAGGTGGCATGGCGCACAATTACTGGCGCATCCCTGCTACTTTGCAGGGATGCACCGGTAATTGAAAATCTGACCCTTAGTGTCTAGCATTACGCAGTTCTTTACACTACACTCATACGTAATTTCTCAGGCCAATGAAATGAACACAAAATAGAAAACAAATAAGCATAGTAGCAACGCTAATGAGAAGGAGAGCAGTGCACCTGAAATGCACAGAAGATTTTGAAATATAATTTACCTACAATGTAATCGGCAGCATTATTGCTCTTGGTAAAAAACAAAAATTTGCAATATAAAACACACAGAGCAGGAGAAAACAGAGTAGTGATGAAATAGCTAGAAATAGCTACTACAACTCACCAAGCCCGGGGATCTCGATGCCAAGCACGTCGAGCAAGTCGCGTTCCCGGTCCAGGAGATCCGTCCAATGGTGGGTGGCCTGGTTGTAGGTGCGCCGGACCCGAGAGTGTTGAAACATGGCCCGGCACACCTTCTCTCACCGCTTCCGGCCCTCCCGGAGCCCGTAGCCACTAGCGATCTTGCCGCCTGCCATGATGGTCCTGGGGAGGCGGCGCTGGACATAAAACACTAGTGCGGCCACCTCCTCCGCGCTAAAAATCTCCCAGGCTATGACTTGCTCCCCCCTCAAACGCCCGCACGGGAGCCGGGCACGGGGTGCGGGACCCTTCCCCTTCTCAGGCTGCTTCCCGGCTCCCTTTACTATGGTCTGGGCAGAAAGGAAGGTAAATAAGAAATAAGAAATAGAATAGGAAAGAAGAAAAGAAAAGAGTTTAAAAAAGTAGTTTAAAATTAACCAAAAGTAGCAGAAAACACAAAAATATAGAGCTAGAAAAATAGAGGGATAGATAATAAGTAAAATAGATTAAAAAAAACTTCAAACAAGCAAAGGATGGCAGAGATTGACAGAGGATACAGAAAGCATGCCCAGAACCATAGCAATGAATGAAAAACAAGATGGCCGCGCCCGTTCACGACCGCGTGGGTAAGTTCGCGTGAGATTTCCCCCGCGATCACACACAAACTTGTACTAGCGAGCCGCACACTTTGCGAGATTACACATAGCGCCCGGAAACGGAAATACGTCACGCAAACAAGATGGCTGCGCCTAGGTACGACCGCTAGGGTAACTTCGCAAAAGTTGCGCTACAAGCGGCTTGCGAAAACGCAAAAAATCATGTGAACTAACACGCCGCAAATCATATATTCGCACGAATTTGCGGCTTCCGAATTCGATCTTGCGCGAATTTGCGCCCCGCGAATCGCGCGAAATTGCAGAAAAACGATTTTTGCAAAACTGAAAGCACTCAGCAGGTGCAAAAGTTCAATCTTATCATTAGTAACCATTCCCTATAGTGCTTCCTGAGGGGCCCCTTCAGAGTTCAGTTGCCTTCTTGCAACTATTCTATGACCCTGCTCTGACCCTCACAGCAGGCTCAGAGAATAGCTACAAGTATGCCACAAAGGTCCTGTTAAAAAAAATTACACTGCAACAGAAAGCAATTACAGGTAAGGAAGCAGGTGCCAGCCTGGAAGTTCAAATTCAGTGACACATTAATCAGCCCCTAATTCATTTATGTCAGTTGAGGCAGGGCAGGTGTGCTAATGAATTTTACAAAACTGAAAACACTTGGCAGGTGCAAAAGTTCAAGCTCATCAATAATGGGGAAGTACTTACAGCTAAGGAAGCAGGTGCTAGCTCAAATTCAGTGACACATTCATCAGCCCCAAATTAATTCATGTCTGTTGAGGCAGGGCAGGTGTGCTTTTCCCCCCATAATCTACAGTGATGAACCAGAGGGTGGCATGGGTGAGCCAGAGGGTGGCAGTGGTGAAACAGAGGGTGGCAGTGGTGAAACAGAGGGTGCTGTGATGAACCAGACGTAGAAACAACATGGTCGCGACCGTTGCTACCCGACAAGTAAGTTCGCATTTGCGAACTGGTAAAAAACCCGTGCGAAATGGCAGAAACACTTGCGAAGACAAAAAAAAGGAATCCGCAAAATTCGCGAGAGTTCGCGGATTTTGCGGATTGCGAATCCGTTAATACGCAATTTCGCGGATTGCGAATTTGCAAAATTCACCCATGCTTAATAGACATTAATTATTGTGATGTCAAGGTCCGTTTCTAGTATTGAACCCGAGCAGTTTAAGTTTAAAGCTAGACCTGCAGATGAAGAAAAGCCTAGATCCTGGACATTGAGATTAATTCCACATGCAACGTATGTGGCCAAGCCCCCCTGTAGATGGCCGTATTTTGCCTCAGCCAGTGCACTTGTGTAGAAGCGCAGAAATCCTTGCAAGTGTGGGGGATCTCTCAGCCAGGTCTCTTGTAGAACCACAATGTCGAAGTCCCTGATATATTCAATGAAATCCGCATCCAACAGTTTGCTTGCCAGGCCATTCACATTCCAGGAACATTTCCGTAGAGACCCCCTTGTGACTGGTCTTTCTCTTTTCCCTCTAAGTCGTCAATCTGTTCCACTGTTGTTTATGGTTCTTGAGATCCATCTTATGTCGGTGTCCCATTTTGGTATTGTTATGGGGACTTGATTACTTTCACGTTCTGCCAGGACGACTTCTCCATTTGTTATACTTTGCCCCCTGGCTCCCTTTAATACCGAGGTAATGGACCTACCATCGGGTGCTGAGTTCCCAGCTGTATGCTTTTGCCTCAACAGGTCGGGATATCCTGGCTTGATGTGTGGCATGATGGTTATCCCCCAGTTCTTAAAAGTATCCCTTTCTTGATATATTCTTTGTGCGATAGTAGGTGAACTCCATAAAGCACGCGTTTTTTCCCCAGAGTCGGCATCCTTGGCTTTAATAAATTCTATCGAGACTAGGTCAGTTGACATGATTTCAGACAGGGTTGGTATGTGAGATATTAAGCGAAGAATGTTGGCGCGATTCATAATGTCAAATTTGCCCTTAGAAACATATTCCGGTGTAAACAGCAATGCTGTCGTATCTTGCCAATTTATACAGTTGGGTTCTGATTCTTGCATATTTGATTGTGCGACAGCATATATCTGGTGTACTCCTGTTTTTTTATGAGTCCCGGCTGCTCCCATCATTTGATTGTAAGTTCCGGCTTCCGGCAGTTCGATCGTTGGCTCTCTCTGATGTTCTTCCATGCTGATGTGGTTGTGCTCTACATGTGCCTCAAGATGTTGTCCCTGGCGGTGCTCTATGTTTATGAAGGTGGGGATTGATAAGACTGTTGTGACCTTGCTTCTGGATTGGCAAATGCTAATGTTCTGTGTTTCCCTATGGTCCATGACCTGGATGGTGTTGAGGTCTGTTTTTTTGGTCACATGGTCTGTGCGTATTGTGCCCTGATTGCCTGAATTCACTTTGCTCCCCGCCATGACATGACTGTTGATGTTTGTATTTAGCACAGTTTCTGGAGGCGGCCCCTCCTGATTATGGGCTTGCAACTGATTTATCCTCACATTTCCTGTTTTAGTATTTTTGTTGCATATTACGTTACTGTTCCTTTCCGAGGATAACTGTGCAGATTCGGCCTCAGTGGCCTCTCCTGATTGTTCCATCCCTCTAGGTTCTGTAGTCCTGAGTATGAAGTTACAGCCAGTTGACTCCCTCCTAATAGGGCTTTTATTTTGATTTATCTCTGATTTTAGTGGGTTTTCTTGCACGGGCTCCCTCTCAGATGGTATTTTTCCAAATAGGCGTGTAAATCCATTGTTTTCGCAAATGTGTTTTTGGTTCCGGCCCTTGCGTTTTTGTGCTCGTCTTTGTTTTGCGTTCAATTTGTTTTCCCTTTTTTCCTCTTCTGGAGACTCTGTCAATTTGTTTTTTTTCATTGTATTCTGGCCCGATGTTTCTTCGCCTTCAGTTTGTGTTAGTTTTATCATGATGGAGTCACTTTCACCATTTGTAACTGCTAGTTGATGAATTGTCATGTCTATGTCGTTTCTAATTAGGGGCTTCTCCACTTTTGACTCACTGCAATTGTTGGATGCACAAAATATTTTACTTGTGCGCACAGATCGTTTAGCATTGTTGCAAGAGTGGCTAATTTGTCCATGATTGGACTACAGCCGCATTTTTCACTGTTGGTTAAGGCATAATCCTGAATCTTCTGCAGTGAGGTATTTAGTGTTCCTAGCTTACTATCAATTGCCACCACAAATACTGCCAAGGTATTCATTAAAGTTAGCTGGGTGTCCATTTCTTCAGACTGATACTGCAGGGCTTCTACCAAGAGTTGCACTGTTTTTAATAAACTTGCCCATGCATTCCCGTTATCTGACTGGTGCGTATTGAATGGTTGCTTCTCGGGAGCATTCTTTGGGTAACCTGTTACATTTATTTTACCTTCCGGGCCCTCTTTTCTTTTCTGGTGGATATGCCCCACTTGGTCCTCTGCGTTTGTTCCTGCCGCAATGTTGTTCTTGTCGTGATCTTGAGAGTAGGTTTCCAGGAGTGCCTCCCATTCTTCTTTGTTAAGGTCTGAGAAATTGTCCAAACTTTCGCTCGCGTCCAGTTTACTCCGTCTGCTTTGATGGAATATTGCAGGATTATTTTGGGGCGATGATGTAGCAGACACTTTTTTATATGTAAAGTCCTGATTTACCTTAAGGATTTCCGATACATCCTCTGTCTTTTTTATATTTTTATTGGGCGGATGGTATCCTTCCATTGCCTGTTGATTTTCTTCGTGACTGTCTAACTCATAAATATTTAGAGTTTCCAGTTTAACACAATTATCCCTTCCAACCTTATGTTGAGCCCTGCTACTCTCAGAAAAAGGAGAACTTGGAATAAAATTATCATCGAGGCTCTGTGGCCCATTACTTCCGTTAGGGACTTCCCAGACATCTCCCATCCGTGTCATTGTGTGCATCTCCCCTGTTATTTTTGTGCCTTTTTCCATGCGTTTAATAAATACGGCGTCAAACCTCCTGGTGGGTGGGCTTACTAGAAGTTGTGTCGTTGTTGGATTCTCTATACGTTCAGTTATGGGTAAAGATAATAGAACAGGAGAGCTGTTTTGGCCCATAGCATCCATCCCGCTGCACTGATGTATAATTCCGTCGCCTTCTCTGCTTCCAATTTGCTTTAGGGGCTGTAGGGGAGTCATAAGGCCCATTATGGGAGTTGGACCTGAAAGAAGGGTGTCGCCCGCGTTTTTTAAGAAGCAAAATTTAGTGTCCATTTTAGGCTGGAAAAATGCTTCTTTGAACCTTTTTCCACTGAGATTGATTTTAGTACGTTGCCTGATTTTTTGCTGTTTGGGGTTAGTTCAAATATTGCGTCAGATGTTTGACTAGTTGGAGTAGTTGGTCTGGTTTTGGCCTGTGGTTCGCCAATAGTGCCAGCTTGTACTTTCAGCTTCCTTTTCCTTTTGCTCAGATTGTTAGTGGATGTGACACCCCCGCGCAGGCGTCCTGTCCTCATGCTTGGTGATGATTTGACGAAGATGCAATATGACTCCTGCGCGGAGGATGTATTGCGGTGGTAGCAGATTACCACGGTATTCCTCCCACTACTCCCTCTCACTCAATGCTACTGATTAAGCGGACAAGAAGGTGGTAAGATTACGAGGAAGTTGTGGATCGTTGCTGGATAGATTCCTGGGTATCCTTGCAGCTTCGCAACCCCATGGGCCCCTTCCGCTTTTACAAGGTCTGTGGCTTTGATTTTTAAGGATACTGACACAATGGCCTCCTGTGATCAAGCGTAGAGGGCGGTGAGGCGAACAAGAGCCACTAGGCAGTACTAGGCATTATAGAGCTTATGGTGACTATGGCGACTATGGCGACTATGGAGGCTGTGATATCTGTGGTGGTTATAGCAATCCCCAGTCACATAAAACCCCACTGCACCAATATTTCTCCTGCTCACCTGCTGCAGCTATCTCAACTCAACTGCCTCTCACTTTGTGTTCTTCGTGCTCCAAGTGCTCTGAGTCTCCTGACACTCAATGTGCTGCTCAAAGACCGGTCAAGAAGTGCCACAGGCACCCCTAATGTGCCCCTCTCTCCTCTCTCTGCAGCACCACAAATCCTGCAAAAACCAGTGTGGACCCTAACGTGGTGCCACTTTAGTCCAGGTGTGCAGGTGGTTCCAGTTTACTCCCGATTCTCAGATTATGGCCCTCGCCTCCTTATGGCCCCTGCGGCTTCTTGCACCCCAAACGGCGTGCTGCTCCAGGAGTGCGATTTGCCCCTGTTTTTTGGCTCTCTTTTCTCTATTTTCTTATAGCATTTTGCGGCTCCACAGCATCACAACAGCCTACCGCTGCTTCTCTCAGACCCGCAGGACGTTGCTGGATGCTGCCACCGTATTGCTCCTCTCCTCCTCCTCCTCCATACGAGACCCAGTGAGTTCCTGCTATGAAGCGAAGGCGTGCCTTGGCTGCTCCTCTCCGCTGCCTCGCCGACGATTCACCGCACCTTCCCCATCCAAACACAGTGTCTCACAGTGTGGTCTGCGCTGCCCCTTTGTTGCGACGGTGCCTCGACAGCTCCCAGTGCGGCATCCAGCGCTCAGCACGAAGCGGCACTCAGAACGCCACATCTGCCGTACCTCAGCACTACCTCCTCTGGTGCTACCACCGCCGCTTTGGCTTTTACTAGGCTTTTCACAGTGGCGGTGGCACCCAGCACGGCTCCAGCACGGCTCCAGCAAGGTACGACCCCCTTGCTCACAATACTCGGCGCTATCACTCTACCTCCTCCCGCTGGGTCCGCCGGCCTGCCGGCACAACGGCTCTGCTCCGCTCCGCCACTGCTCGACCGCTCAACTCGACTGCCCTCCCATCTGAGATTGGATATTTTTCACTGGCTTGTTACTTTTCCCACTCAGAATGATTGGTCAAAGGAGTTGCGGAAATGCCCATGTGATGATGTGTCTATTCAATCGTCTATCCATGTTTTGTTCTTTTGTAAATTCTTCTCTTGTAATAGGAAAAGATGGATTTTGCCTATTTTAAAAAGAGTGGTTTAAGACAGTACCGCCCCGCTTTCTTGTGTATACAAATATTAGGAGAAGAACAGTTGACTGTATCAGTTTTAATATTTTTAAAGTATGTTTTAAAATGTAGGAATTCAATCATGATGTAATCAAATCTGTTTAAATTTTATCGGATCTGGAATGTATTGATATTATATTGTGCTTTTATGATTATTATATTTAATCGAATAAAGCTGATTGATTTGACTTGTGTCCAGTATGTTCCATACAAGATGTTTGGTTAGACAGACAAAGTTTCCAACAGGGCAAAGATTCTACATAGTAGATACTAAGTATTGTAAGCAACCTTGAGTTATTAGACAGAATCATTTCAGCATGACAAATTCTACATAACATAAAAGACTGTGTGCACCAGGTATTAACCTATGGACATGTGCTTCTTTTGCTTCAGAAGATGGGCTATCTGTTAAGTTTTCACCACAGTATGAAGGCTCCAGGTAGTATTATCTTTAGCACCTTCACACCTTGGTTATTTTAAGCGAATAGTGTCTTTTTTTTTAAAAGTGTTCTACAGAGTGTACAGGACTCTTATAAGATATTTTTTTAATACTCAATTGTATTTCTCATGAGGATTTCACTGTATACAAATTGTGTGGTACAGAGTAAACTATCTCCAAAGAGTAATAACTGCTTACAGTACCCGCTTTTCTACTCATCTCAACTTCATTTCTCAGTGTAGGTTCAGTGACTGTGAGCGGTTTGATACAGATAAAAGCTCACCATAGAAAGGCATTAAAATCAAATTAAGCTTTATTCAATATTTTTGTTAAAAAGCATACAACACAATATATAATATCATAAAAAGATGTTAAAAACAAATGTACTAAAATGAAGTTATGGTGATCAAGTGCAAACAGCTCAATGAGTATAACTTCAGCTAATCAAAACAGAGTCATTATAGAAATTCGAGGTATTCCTGTAAGTTTATCACCACCATTAAATAATTAGCTATAAAAGCATACAAACACAATGTAAATACCATAAAAACATTAAAAACAAATGAGCTAAGATTACATTATTGTAATCAAATGCAAACAGTAGTATGAGTATAAATGTGGCTAATCATAACAGAGTCATTAGGGATATCCAAGGTATTCCTGCAGTTTACCGTAGCCCATAGATAAGTTGTCATGATTCTGCATATGGATAAAGTAGGTAAAGATTACAGAAAGAAGTATGCAGAACGACACTGTACAAAATGTAGATCTCTCAACATAGGTAATATCAGACTCTTCCTCATAGCTTTATAAAATTTGCAGAAAGTAACAATATAATTTGTACTTTGGTCTGACAACTTATCACAAGGGCATTTAACTAGTGTCACAGACCAATCGTTTATAGTTGGAAAGCTGGTCAATCGGTGGAATATGTAAAGTCTAAAATGGGTTAACAAAAACCGGTGTCGGGCATTGTGCACAAACCTGAGATATGGGTGTATATCATAAGTGACCCACATATTTTGTTTTTTAAGAATATAGTCTTAAACAATTCTGTGGACAATCTTAACTCCTCCAGGAAAGTGAAGCACCCCCTTCTAAATTCCTTTCTTCTGTTGTGCTCCAGTGTTTCAGGCAGGTCAAAATATTCAGGATGACAAAGGTCCAGGCAAACATTTTAATATCTTTCAACCAGGGAATTTGAAGAACAGAGGACGTTTTAAGATAATTTCTAATGACCTCACGGTTATGCCTGGCATACTCAGAGGACCAAATCTTGTGCCAGAGTAAGAGAAGCTGAATTCCGGCCATATTTGTTAAAAAAGGCCCCAAGTTCAAAGTGGCAGACAAAGATGAACAACTCTTTGGTACCGAGAGAAGATTGTTAAACAAAATGTTTTCAACCAATTTTAGGGTTTTGCTCCTAATGTATCCCCAGACTCCAGCCCCATACAGTGTGGTTGACAAATACTTGGCATTATAAATAATTAACATCTTGTTAGGCGGCTTCTTATCAAGCTGTGTTGCAAAATTGGTTAACGCTGTGGTAGCTCTCTTAAAATATAATTTCCTTGTGTTAATAGTCTGTTTCCACGATCCACCCAAATATGAGAAGGAAGATGGAAAATTAATCTTTGTGCCACCCATCATTATATAACGGCTTTTTATGAACCTTCTCCCGCATTTCATTGTAAAGGTTGTGCTCTAATTAGCTAGAAGGCCTCAAGATGCTGCATGTAATTGACATAGTTGGTAAGTAATTGTTGCAGACCCAGGGGAGTACGGACCATGAGCACAGCATCATCTGCATGGGGAAGGGCTGGGATCGGATGGTGACCAACTTGTGGGAGATTGTTACAGTTTTCTGTTAGCACGTTTCCCAGTCTATTAATATACAATGTGAGGAGGAAGGGTGTAAGAACGTATCTCTGACCAATTCTCAATGTATATGAATAGGTGCATTCTCCCTTAATGCCATATCGTACCCTAGCCCCACTGCCCGAACACAGTTTCCTAAGGAACTGTATTATGGATGGATCCACGTCTAGCTCTGTCATGATAGTCCGCAGCTTATTTTAAAGGACACAGTCAAATGTTCTAGATAGGTCTGCGAAGGCTCCACAAATGTGTTCCAGCTTAATCAGGGTATACTTCCCTATCCATTAAAATGTGTAGATTTAGTCCCTGTTCTATTGTCCACTGCAAAATTCATATTTAGGTTAGAAACACGTTATTACTTTCAGCCCATTCATTTGATCTATTCAGAATAATACAACCAATGACTTTCATCAGTGAGTCAAGTAATCAGATCGGACAATAGCAGACTGGATTAGAGTGATCCCCCTTCTAGCAAATGGCAACGATGAGTGACTCCGACCATTTGCCCAAAAAACCTAAGCTACAACATGATCTCAATTCCAGAGTCAGTATAGCGCCCCGAAGAGGAATATTTACCTTAATAATTTCAACAGGAATGCCATCAGGGTCCAGTGTTTTCCCGCTCTTGCTGTCCACAAGAACCCTATTAACTTCCTCTATGGAGAATAAAAGCCTGTGAGACCTACAAGAGGGCAACAATAGCTTCAGGATCAAGGGGTATTAACTCTACCAACCCCTCAGAGGGGATTTAGTACATTTTTTAAAAATGGATAACCCACTCAATTTCAGTAATTGCGGTCTGCAGCTGTCGGTCACTATTTTTTCTCAAGTAGGGTAAATTTAGCAAATGCCAAAAAGCTGTGAAATCCTTGCTAAGAGTTGTTTATGTGCCTTTGAGCAAACAGAATCAAACCACCCTTGCCTCTCACTGGCTGATCTCTGCTTTGTGAGAGTTAAACTTTCATGAATCTCTTCTTTAGTAATTAGAAAGGCCTTAAATATATCATTAGGGCTTGCTATATAGTCCACACATATCTTAAAATCTTCTTTGTGTTTACAAATTAAGCTTTCCCGGAAACTCATTTGGATTAATCTGTGACCAGCACAGACTAAGGTAATTTCATGTGGCAATCTAGATATTATCAATAAAGCATGGAGAGTGAGACTTTTTTTGATTTGTCAGATGATGAAGATTGAGAATTACATTCTGTGGGTACTGGTCACTTAAGAAAATACTGTGTGTGTTGAAATTGGATACCATATATAAGTATCTATTAGACAAAACTATGTAGTCAATAACAATGTTCTCGCCTCTGCCATTAGAGGAATGGGCCTTAGGGAGTGCAAAGTTCATTACAAAGTTCCCTAGATTGTGTTTGAACAGCAATTCATGAAGTTTGTCACTGTATAAATTATGTATATAATGGATGGAACACTGTAGGAAACGGGGTTTTAGTTTCAGTACCCCCCACAACTTGTTGCCCCCATGTTAGGTACTGGATACTGGTTTTCAATTCTGACAGTGCACTGAGGTCTGCTAACCATTCCTGTGTGAGTTCTCTTACCTTATAAAAAGGTGATGTCTGATTGTTTTAGAATTGGCCAAGGACATTTGCACCCCTGTTAGTCCCTAGTAAGTGGTACACTTGGTGCCTAGTGCATGGGCACTAATGAGGGTTCCTAAGGGATACAGCATATCTTAATCCACTCTAGGGACCCACAGACAAATTCCACACAGGCTGCCATTGCAGGCTGTGTGACTTGGTGCAAACCATGAGTGAAAACATGACATGGCACACTTCTGTTTGCCATGCCAATGTCACTACAATTAATATATGTAAATCACCTCTACAGCAGGCCTTTGAGCCTTACGGCATTATGTTTTATGTGAGGACATATCTGCATGAGCAGATATTCCCCTATGGTGTCTAGTTCTATTACTAGATATTGCATGTGATCAGTTATGTACCAGGCACTGGTCAAAACGAGTTTCCCAGATACATAATGGCTTCACTGAAACCTATGGTGTTTGGTTGCAAACACTTTGTCTTAATAAATCTGCACTGATGCCAGTACTAGAAAGTGTACTTTGCTTCCAACTTGTGAAGGATATCCAAGAGCTTGGAAGAGAGCTTGCCCCCTGACCGAAGTCTCAGGACCAGTAGACTTCACCAGCCTTTGTGGATTGCTGCTGGAAACACTGTTCCAGTGGCTACAGAGGCAGGGAGCTGTGACCGACTCTCACGAGTGGCCCGGTGTCCTGTAGGCACCGCATCGAACAACGTCCGCCTCGAATAACGCAAGCTCCGTCTCAACGCCATCACCCAGCCGATGCCTGCACAGCGACTGGAAGGACACCGCGACGTGCACGCCGCGCTACACCAACTCGTACTGGCCCAACCGACACGGTCACTGCTGCTAACTTCGAGTCCTGTGAACGCATCGAAGTTAGGCACTAACTCGCACGCTTCGCGACGCACTGCCCGACTCGCACCGCTGTCCGGACTGATCGACGCCAGCTCCCGAACTCCGGCTCTGTTGCTGCATCGCAAGCTGGAAGCACCGCAACAAAGCACTGTCTCGCCCTGCAATGCACGCCTTGGATCCACTGACTTCGTCAATGGGCCGCTGCCTGCACCACAATGAGGGACAACGCGTCCTGCAACGCTTTCTTTTCTGCAACGCGACGAACACCGGAACTGGCTCCCACGTCCGTGCCGGCATCATCAAGTAAAAGGTACTGTGACTGAGTCTGTCGACATTTGAGTGGGCCCGGACTGCCTGGTCCGCTGGATTTGTTAGACTCTGTGTTATTTCTGCAATGCTGTAGCCGGACAGGGCTACCGACTCACACAGAACCTTGATTTAAGCCTTTTAACCAGAACTCTTGATCTTGAATAGTATTGTGGAATATTTTTGTCATTTATTGGTCTGGTGGTAACTCTATATAAAAGAACACTTATTTTTTTATATAAAACCTTGTGTGGTGTCCATTTGTAGTGTTGGCACTGGGTTACTGTATGTGTTCACAAATGCTTAGCACACTGCCTCTGAGATAAGCCTGACTGCTCGTGTCAAGCTACAAAGGGGATGAGGAGGGGTTATTTTAGGAGTGTACCCCCTTACCCTGACTAGAGGAGAGGGTCCCTACTTGTCAAAAGTACCACCTGTGCCAACAGAGACCCCCAATTCTAACGTTGTTGGTCAGTGGAGGGATTCTGGACTTGCATTTGTGACTCATATGCAGGGATTGGTGAACACTACTTAGTGAGTGCAGACCATAACGCAACCACGTACTTCTGATACCTGTTTTTGCCAGGGATCTCCATTTCTGCAAAGTAATGCCTGGTTCAGTCGAACCAGAATGGAAAAGGCAGCATCCATTGCATCTGTTTTCTGTGATTCGGAGAAAGAGAAACTAGAATGCCATACCAACAACCAGCTCAGGAGCTTCTGCAAAAAGTTTAAAATTTCAGTGACCGGACTCTCCAGAAGGGAAAAGTTCCAAAAGGCGCTAATGGCAGGGGTCGAGGCAAGGAATGCCCCTGGAAATGAGAATAAGGATGAGGATGCAGAGCAGCAGCTTGAAGGACCACTGGGTCCAGAAGGGAGGGGTGCAACCTCCCCAGTGGGCAGCAGTATTTCTGCCAGAGGACTGTCTCCAGAGGAGTTGGCAGACAGGAGAGAAAACAAGTTGCATGAAATGAAGATGGCCAAGCTCCAGTTGAGTGTACAACTGGAGTTAGAGAATAGGAAATTGGCCCTAGAGGAAAAGAGAATGCAAATGGAGCATGAGTTGATAATGAGGGAGCTTGATTTAGAGCTTGAGGGGCTTGAGGACATGAGTGTCTCAGCCAACAACAAGAAATGTGTGTAGCTCAGAGTTTGAGCTCTTCTGAGTTGGAGGTGGAGTCCAGCTCAGATGGTGGCAGCCAAATTGATCTAGGGGGTGTAGTCACCTCAGGGGTAAGCTACTATCCTTTACTTCCCTTAAGGTCACTAAACTGAGTATTTAGGTGGCCACCTGACACCAGTAAATCATCTTCAATGGACACAAGAAGAGGAGAACAAATAAGAGCAAAGAAGCGAGAAATGAGGACCAGATGCATACTTTTTTTGGTTTCAAACCCTGCTTGCCTGCACCTGTCCCAACAATCAAGACACACTGACTTGTCCTGCTGCTGTGCATCTGCCAAGGACCCTGGTGGACTGCAAATTGTCAGCAATCTCCTTTGGAGTAGAGGAGCTACTCCTCTGCAGCTTGCAGGCACCCAAGAAGGAGAGTCCGGTCTACCGATCTGCCGCCCCCAGGTTCCACCAACACTGCAGCCACTCAGGAAGATGCAGTCATGCTCCAGGAGGTCAGATCCGTCTCCCCACCAAGTAAGAAGATGCCAGGGCCAACCGGAGCTACACTGCACCAATACCTGTGGTGCCAGAATCTTTACTGCAACCAAAGCCTGTTTGAGGTCAATCTGGACTCCAATGACTCCAAGACTGAGCAGCCATCGAGGGACATCAGCACCACAGAGACTCACTTTGAGAGTGGTCCAGCTGTCCTGTTTTTGTCCCCTCAACCGGCGAGACCGACAACCATGAGCACCCGTGACACACCAGCCCAGCACACCTAACTACTCTGCACCCGAGCACCCTAGCCAGGCTCCTGAGAACCGACTGTGCTTCTTTGTTCCCAGGGCCCTCACGAATATAGCCCCTCATTGGGACCTCCCGGACTGGTACCCAAGTCCTGCACTGCAGTCTGTTTCTAGGTGCCCCCCTCCCTCCTTTGGAGTAGTACGTGAAGGTACTGACCCTACCAGCACCTCTGCACACAGATGCTCCAGGACAGGTTACGACTAACTGCTGGTGGTTCTTTGGACCTTGGCCCCCTACCACCCTAAGTCCTGAAGAAGACCCCAGTAAATATATTGCAAGTAACTGTATGCAGTATATGCCTTTTTTCCCTATAGGAAAGCATTGACACGTAAATACGCATTTAAGTGAACATTTTACTTACCTGTAAAAATTGAAATCTCAAAAAGTACATACTTGATCATGAAGTTCTTGGTATTGAAATGTATATCAAAATATGTTATTTTTCTAAATTCGTCTTGGATTTATTCTTAGTGTGTGACTCATTTATGGCCTCTGTGAGTACAATAAATGCTTAGCATTACCCACTGTCAAGCCTAACCTGCTCATCTACACTACCACAAAAGAGAATATTTGGGATTATTACTTGTGCCTCTGTAAACCAAAAATGGTTGCCTGGACTCTTTGCACAGTGTACCTCATTTTGGTACACCATATCGAGAGCCAGCTTCCTACAATCACAATAATGAGTATCCGTCAGACCACATATTTTTCTGATAACAATCGACAAAGATGAATATTAAAATCATCACCCCAAAGCATGATTAATTCCTTCCTGTTGCCATTGCAGAAGGGCTCAATGTCTTGGCCGAGCTGCTGAAGGATGGTCAGTATTTTAGTAATTATTGAATTGTTGTAGAAACGAATCACCACAAGGTAACAAGAAGATGAAGTATCAAAGGCAATAATTTAATATTATAATGTGGTTGCCACAATGGTTATATCAGGGAAGGGCAAATAGATAGAAACATACATGCATAGACCACCCTTAGCTTTGCCAGACTTAATGGGTACCGCTGGTATGTGCAGGTTCAGTAGCCTTTGATGTGTACAGGCTCAACCGCCCAAGTCGCCTGGAGACATAACATCTGGGAATTGATCACAAAATACAGCCACTCTGGGGTGATAACCTTTACAAGTAGGCCTGCCACATTCTAGAATAGAACCCCAAAAGACATTTGAGGAGATGTTCCCACAGACCTAGCCCTGAAGTGGAGCAAGCATCCAAGTTGTTTAAAGGTAAAGAAATAAAGGGGCTTGGCATATAGTGACAGTCATCTAGATTGGATGATAAATATAATAGGGTCCCTCAGACACAGAACTCTCACCTATGTCAGGTAGAGGAACAAAGTCAAGTTTGGCACAAAGTCAATTTACCCCATCTAAGGTATGTAATCTAGCAAAACGGTTGTAGGTGGGGATAGCATATCCGAGTTCAGGGCCATACCCAGGTGGAGGTCTAGCTGACAATTTTAAACCGCTGCCAATTTTCTGTGGTTGATAAAAGTAGTCAAGTAGTAGAACTGATATTTGATGCAAGGGGACAGTTAGGTACCATGTCCTGCTCAGAATAGTATTGACTAGGTGAGGTTATTTAAAAGACAAAATGACGGTAACACTTTGCTGCCTCTACCAAACCATTTTACCCTTCCAAGCATCTTGTTAGCTTTAAAGAGAGCCCCGCTAGGCCTGTTTTGTTACCCACCTAGTTCAGGGACTTGTTTCTCAACGAGCCCCTAGATTCCAGTTCTGCTGCTGGTAAAGTTGGTACGTCAGCCAGGATTATCACATAAGTCTCCAGTGGTTATAATCATCTCAGGTGTTATTTTTGGTTATTGGCATTGTGATGTGTGAGTGTGTCTGTGTGCATAGTCAAGTCTTTAGTGGTTATAATCATCTGAAGTATTTAGTATATATATCTTTCTGATTTGCTGCAGTGGTCGTCCATATTATTATCTACTTGTATTTCATTTCATGTATTTTATTCCTTGCATTTAACAGTTGCACTTGCTTACTTATAAGTGTGTTAATATTGCTTGCACACACACGTATATATATATATATATAGTAGGCAGGCGGAACCAGCGCGGCTACGGCAAGGGCTGCAGCTGAGGAAAAGCGTGATTCAGCACCAGTACAACTGCTGTGAGACCCTCGGATGAGGAGGTCACTACAAATTTAAAAAAAACAAAATGGATTTGTTAAACAGAGAAGCTTCGCGACGCGAGGCGGCGGAAATGCTGTTTGTACCGTTTAACAGTGACGCAGCTGCGAGTGGAGTGGGGACAGTATCAGCTCGAGATAAGGCAGCTAGTAAGAAGGAGCTTTGGGATAAACTTTGGAAATGTGCCAAAATGGAGCAGGTAAAGTGGTGGGAGGCCACCACTTTGCAGAAATACGTGGATCATGAACGAGTTCCACGAGGTTTGCGCATTTTCATCACCCCTACGTTTGCTGACCCAGACCCGGAGTTAATCGAGCACTGGGTTCAGAATAACCATGATTGTTCAACGGTTATGCTAAAATTATTAATCAAATTTGCACTAAAATACACTGAGAAATTATCTGAAGAGATTGAACGCATCACGCTGCTACTGAAAGAACAAAACTCTGAAAGCGAATTTGACACAGAAATGAAGAAATTGACGACAAGACTTCAAAAAGCTGAAGACTAAATCAAACTAAAAAAACAAAGCAAGTTTCACCGCGACCAGCTCATTTATGAAAGGGGACACATTTTTATTTCGGTAAAAAATTCGATTACCTGAGAGAATTAAACCAAAAAATATTAGGAACTCCAGATAAACAACAACAAGTGGGCCAAGAACAATCTACAAGACCGAACATCGAAACAGTCACTTTGCCAGGAACCAGTATAACAACTGAGGCAACCAATGCAGTTGATGCTGCAACCAAGGACATGAGTGGAGTAAAAACCAATATTTTAATGGAGTTCTCTTTGATGGCACAGGGCAGGCAAGGATTAACCAGCCCAAGACCACAGGAATCGTCAAATCGAGGTCACTGAAGAGGCACCAGAGACGGCAACAGAAGAACCGCCAAAAAGCATGGAGTGCTAGATGCCTATGTGGGAGTAACAACAAGAGGCAAAACGGCCAAACAATGAAGAACACCCACACTGTGGTAAATCTATCAAACTTGATTTTATCATTAGAACAGATTGAAGTGTTGTCATTAGGAATGACTTTTTGTCCATCAAGTCACTTTAATTACACTGAAGGCAGAATTGACTTATTCCACTTTGTGCATAAACTAAAATTTAAAAAATGGTTTTGTAACAAGAAGCAGATTGTGGGGGCAACCCCGGTGGAAAGTACTGGTATAACTATTGGTGATGTTAATCTTCTGCAAACAATGTCAAGTTTGAATAGTGATAGTGATGTTGTTCCAAGTACCATGGAATGTTTAATTCAGGAGAAACTAAGTTTTGATTGTTCAAGTGGGAGTGGTCTTAAACCCAAGTCAAGATTTTTACCTCAAATCCACAGCGATGTGATTGATGTTTTTGAAACAGGAGTGATCAATGAGTTTAAGAGGCTAGACAAAATCAGCAAACCTAAACATGATAATTTGACAGCCAAGCAACGACAGGCCTTGTTAGAATTAAAAAACAACACAGATGTTGTAATTAAAATGTCAGACAAAGGCGGAAATGTCGTTGTGTGGCCTGTCGAAATGTATCTTATGGAGGGTAAAAGACAGTTGGATGATAAAGAAAGTTATACAGTTAGCAATAGAAATTGCTACGAGAAGAGCAATCAAGATTATCAAATACAATTGTCCAAGTGAAAACATGAGGGTTTGTTGTCAGATGACGAATTTAAATTCCTAAAATGTGATCACCCAAAATTGGCGGCCTTATATCTATTACCCAAATTACATAAAAACCAAGAAAATCCCCCTGGACGTCCTATCGTGTCCTCCATGGGGAGTACATACAAGAATACGTCGAAATACATCGATCACTTCTTGCGTCCTTATGTACAAAATTTACCATCGTACTTGCAGGACACTAGAGATTTTTTTAGAACAATTGAACGAATTCAGTGGGATGACAGCATGTGGCTGATGACGTTAGACGTCAACAGCCTATATACGTGCATACCACATAACTTGGGTCTAACTGCGAACCGACACTTCCTCAAACAACGTGATGTAAAATATCTTCTACATACCAACATGCTTATTGATATGATGCACATTTGCTTATCTAATAACTACTTCTTGTTCAATCATGTGGTCTATTGTCAGGCCCGGGGGACCGCAATGGGAACCTGCTTCACCCCCAGTTACGCAGGATTATTCCTGGGCTGGTGGCCAAAAACATCCAGGCCTTTACCCATAACGTGGTCCTCTGGGCCAGGTACATAGACGACGTGTTCTGTCTCTGGAAAGGAACAAAAGAGGCCGCAATGCAATTTGTCAGTGACCTAAATCTAAATGACTACAATTTAAAATTCACCTATTCCATAGACAAACAGTTGATTGAATTTTTAGATGTGGTGGTATTCGTGGATAAGAATAGACTCAGTAGCAAACTGTTCCGCAAACCAACTGCGGGTAACAGCTTGCTCCACACGTCAAGTTGCCACCCAAAAAACTTAGTATGTAGTATACCATTTGGCGAACTGTTGCGTGCCAAGTGTAACTGTGGTACACCCACAGAATTCGCAAATGAGATGACCAATATGAAACAAAGATTTCAGGAGAGGGGTTATTCAACCAAAGTTGTAGAACAAGCTTGTGCTAAAATTAGAAATCTAGCTAGGACTGATCTTCTCAGTCCGAAACCTTCAGTGGATGAAAGTGGCACGTATGGACCTATCAGGTTCATCACTGCCTATTCTGATCAATCATGGCAGGTAAGAAAAAGTCTGAAAAAATATTGGCATGTTTTAAATCTTGATCCTGTCCTAAAGAAGGTGATCGGAAATCATCCACAGATCACTTTCAGGAAGTGTACAGAATTAAAGGATGTGCTCTGCAGTAATGTTGTAAAAGAAAAGAGAGATAAGAGAGCCATCAAGGGCTTTTTTTCTTGTCAATCATGCAAAGCCTGTAAAAACAGTGTAAACAGAAAAGAAATCATTCTATCAAACAATCATAGAGCTTTCACAATAGAGAAGCATTTGATGTGTAAGTCTGATTTCTGTGTTTACGCATTATGCTGTCCTTGTCCCTTGGTGTACATTAGTAGTACAATACATCAAGTAAAGAAGCGAGTCTTGGAACATACCAGGGCAATTACTAATGAGGACAAGAATTATCCTATTTTGAAACATTTAAAGGACCTTCATCAGAAAAATGTAAAGGCATTACAATTTTGTGCTCTTGACAGGATTCCCATCTCTGAGAGGGGGGAAACAGACTTAAACAGCTACGCCAACTCGAGTCTAGAATGATAATTAAATATGATACGGTACAACCGTTGGGTCTAAATAAAGATGAGGAGTTATCTGTTCATCTGGGCTAATGATTAACTACTGTACCTTTCCAACTAACTCCATGCAAAATGACTGAACACTGTATAACCAAAGTTTTTATCAGTTTTATTTTCACCTGTACCCACATTTTTAGTGATTATATATTTTTCTATGTTTGTAGGAGACAAATAGTTCATACACAGTTGGGACGTGGATCTATTGGCTGCCAAATGAAATGGAATCTAAGAAGTGTCAATCATACGAGATGATGTAATGTAATTTGTGGTGATATTGGGTGGACACGCTAATCGCCCACTTGGGCAGCATCGAATGAAAGAGTTTGATAACTTTGAAATGAAATAACTAGAAATAGAAATTGTGCATGGTGCGAGACAAGCCCACTTGGGCATAATTGCAGAATATATAAAGAGAATACATATTGATCACAAGCCTATGTAGTGATCACATGTGGAATTTTCACAAACAATGGTTGTTACCAATGTTAAATGTGCCCACTCGGGCAAAACTTATCTGAGATTATGACACACATGCTTCTTACTATTATCATGTCAAGATATTTTAGGATATTTTAATTCTTTTGTTTGACGCAATGGACCCTAATACATCACTAGGTACAATGCCAAACAGTATGAAATTGACACTGGTTGATGTTGTTAGAAACTCTAAGATGGCCACCATTTCAGGTCTTGAACTTGCTTGTGAAAGGACGGGTAGTCCTACTTTTATGTTTTTTCAACTTTGAATCACTTTATAAAGCACAAATGAACAAACTGATGTCACCCGTGCCCAAGGTGCGGCTGCACCGAAACGCGTCGGGCATTTTTTACCATTTTGCTTAAATAAAATCATCACGCATACAAATTCGAGGCTCGAGTTTCCTTCTTTGGATGTGAAAGTTAGTGCAAAGAATTATTGAGGATCGCCTCCTCGCTCGAGCCCGCCGCCATCAAGAAGGCTGGGGGACCGGCGAACACTGTTTTTGGATATATATATATATGTATATATTGTCAAAAATCCTGGATTCCCAAGGAATAAGGGTCGAACTCACCAAGGATACTCGTTTTTCATATCTTTGCCTTTATTTCACATCACGTTTTATTTCATGCTCCAAACACAAGGCAAACAAAAGCCGACGCGTTTCGCAGCAGCCGCTGCTTGTTCACGGCGTTACCCTCACATTTCTTTTTCGTGCATATAATATGTTTGAAAAGTAAAATCATTACGTCATTTCCTGTTGTGTTATCCACCCACCCCTTGGGCTTATGGGACTTGTAGTGAGACGCTCTCAGTGATATTAATACATAACACCGAACACTTTAGGGGAGTTTGTCTGTGATTGGCAACAATATTAATCTGACACATTACTATTCTTTTGGACCAATGTGATATATCGTGCAATTTCTCACTTCATTCTAATTTACACATCAATGTGACCTTTGTAACACTTATATCAATTCTTTGCTTATTTATATTTTGGTCACAGATTACTTTATGTGCATATATAATTCTTCGGACTGGTTTAGCCCGAACGGGGTCATAGTCCTGATATTTAAAATGTGTCGTGATTCTTTTTGGCGCAGTATTCTCTCCAAATTTCCTCCTCGTTTGTTTTCTGATACCTGGTCGATGCCATAGAATTTTAATAGTTTCCAGTCCCCATTATGGTTTGTTTGGACCACTGAAATAATATCGAGGGACAAAATATCGACTTGGAAAAATATCGTGGACAAAATATCGACAGTCAAAATATCGAGTTTGTATCTACAAACAGGTAAGTACAAAAATATCGAGTACAAAATATCGTTTACAATAATATAGTTGTAAAAAATATCGACTTTATTAAAAACAGTGTTAAATTAAATTAATATTCAAATTTAATTACTAAAATATACTTAAAAATACTTAAATTATCTTATAATAATTAAATAATAAATGAAAATAATAAAAAAAAAATGTACAATCTTATTTGTTAAAACATATATATATATAGTAACATACTATAATTAAATAAGATACTTTTATATTACCGTACGATACCAGAAGTGTAAAAAATACTATTCCCACTCCAAAGAGTGCAAGCGTAGGGAAAGCGTTGGATAGAGTAGGGGTTAAAATTAATATTCCCACTCCAGTGGGTGCAACAGTAGGGAAAACTGACCCTGAACCCAAAGAATACCCCTTTACCCAAGAACTGAAAACTGACCCTTAACCCTAAAAATACCCCTTTACCCAAAAACCCAAAACTGACCCTGAACCCAAAAAATACCCCTTTACCCAAGAACTGAAAACTGACCCTGAACCCTAAAAATACCCCTTTACCCAAAAACTGAAAACTGACCCTGAACCCTAAAAATACCCATTTACCCAAAAACTGAAAACTGACCCTGAACCCTAAAAATACCAATTTACCCAAAAACTGAAAACTGACCCTGAACCCTAAAAATACCCCTTTACCCAAAAACTGAAAACTGACCCTGAACCCTAAAAATACCCCTTTACCCAAAAACTGAAAACTGACCCTGTACCCTAAAAATACCCCTTTACCCAAAAACTGAAAACTGACCCTGAACTCTAAAAATACCCCTTTACCCAAAAACTGAAAACTGACCCAGAACCCTAAAAATACCCCTTTACCCAAAAAACAAAAACTGACCCTGAACCCTAAAAATACCCCTTTACCCAAAAAACTAAAACTGACCCTGAACCCTAAAAATACTAATTTACCCAAAACTAATTAATATTATTTAATTACCAATTAATTATTAATTAACAATAACAATAAAGTAAATATATTAGCACATTAGCTGTAATTAATTAAATTTAATAATTAATATTATTTTTCCCAATTAATTAATTAACAATAACTAAAAATTATATATATAAATAAATTACTCTAATTAATGTAATTAACTAATTAATATTATTTAGTTACCAATTAATTGCTAATTAAAAATATGTACAACATTATAATAATTAATTAACTAATTAATATTAATTAATTACCAATTAATTATTAATTAAAAATATTTACAAACATATATTAATTAATTAATTATTATTAAATTACTCCCCACCCTTATCCCCTATTAACCCAACATCCCGCTCCTAAACATTAACTACAATTTATATCACTATTAATACATTTTTTTTTTAACCTTTTTTCTACATATTATCTATATTTTTTACTTTGATTATTTATCAATATTTTGTCTTGTCAATTTTTTTGAGTCGATATTTTTGTACTCGATATTTTTTTATCATTATTTTATTCGATATTTTGACCAACGATATTTTTGTTATCGATATTTTATTGTTGTCGATATTTTTAACTCGATATTTTGTCCAGTCGATATTTTGTCTGTGCACCTGTTTGTTTCCATATGTCTGGCTATGGCATTATTTTTATCTTTGTTGGTGGTTGCACGTGTGTGTTCCAAAATCCTTTTCTTTAATTCACAAGTTGTGCTCCCTATATATTTTTTCTACAGGGGCATTCAACCACGTACACCACATATCTGCTTTTGCATGTGATAAATTTTTCAATTTTCCACATTTTATTGTTTGCCATTTGGATTTCAGATGTTGGCTTTGCTATTTGACAAGTCTTGCAATTATAGCATTTAACAAACCCCTTTGTTTTCAACCAGTCATTGTTTTCATTTTGAATATTGAAGTGGCTTTGTATTAGTCGGTCCTTCAGATTTGTAGCCCGGCGATAAGTTACTACTGGGTGATCCCCCACCAAGGTTCCAATGCTGCAATCTAATTTCAAGATTTTCCAATTCTTTTTCAGGATTGAGTTTATTTCTTTGGAGTTTTGAGTAAAGTGTGTGATGAATCTTATTTCCTGTGGGTCCGTGGTTAATTTTTGTTTCGGTGTTAAACAGTCTTTTCTACTTTTTTCATTTGCTCTTTTCCAACAATTGCCCACTGTTTTGGTACTGTATTTTCGATTCTGGAGTCTTTGCATTGATTCTTTGCTATGTTTTAGCCATTCATTTTCCTCACTGCATATTCTGCGTATCCGGAGAAATTCTCCATATGGGATGCTATCAATCAGCAATTTTTGGTGGAAACTGTCAGCTTGTAATGTGGCGTTGGTGGCCGTTGATTTTCGATGTAGAGTGGTCTCAATTTTGTTGTTTTTTACATATATTCTTAAATCCAGGAAGATAGCTTCACTTTTATCCATTTGGTAAGTGAACTTGATGTTTTCCATACTCGTATTCAGTATGTCAAAGTATTCCTGGAATTCCGATGTAGTGCCTTTCCATATAATCAGTAAATCATCAATAAACCTTGTCCATTGGACAATTTTGGCCACATATTTGTTGTTTGATGTCTTCCACGCCACTTCTCTTTCCCACCATCCCATGGTGAGGCAGGCATAGCTTGGGCTACAAGAAAAGCCCATTGCTGTTCCATTGCACTGTTTGTACATTTCGTCTCCAAAGAGGAAAATATTACCAGTCAGACATATTTCCAGCATTTCCATTAGCATACGATTGTGATTGCATAAATGAATGTCTCTCTCCTGTAGGAAATATTTGCACGCATTTATTCTCAGGTCATTGGCTATGGTGGTATACAATGAAATCACATCCATTGTGATTAGATAATATGAATCATCCCACGTGATTAATTCAATTTTTCTCAGCATGTCAGTCGTGTCCTTGATATAAGAGTCTAGTTTTACCACAAAGGGTTGCAAGAAGTAATCTACATAGTTTGCCATAGGTTCTAACAGAGATCCATTTGCCGAGACAATTGGTCTTCCCGGGGGGTGTACAGCATCTTTATGCACTTTCGGGAGGAAATATATTGTGGCCATTGTTGGATGATCCACCACCAAATATTTCCTTTCGTCTTCATCAATTAATTTTAGTGCTGTCCAATGGTTTATCCTCTGATCAACTTCTTGTTTCAGTTTATTTATTGGATTTGTTTGCAACTTTTCATAATAAGAAGTATCTCCAAGTTGTCGGTGAGCTTCATCAATGTATGCTTGTTTGTCTAAAATGACAATGTTGCCGCCTTTATCGGCTATTTTTATTACTATTTCTTTGTCATTTGATACATTTTGAAGTGCTACTTTTTCCTCTTTTGTTAAGTTGTCTTTGTACCTTTGTTGTTTCATTTTGTAAAGATCATGTATGACAGCCTTTTGAAAAAGGTCTATTTTATTCGCCGGTGGTAATTGTGGATACAATCTTGATGTTGGGTGTTTTTTACTTAGGCCCGCTCCCATTTGATCAAATGCATCTTGAAGCATTATTTCTTCATCCTCCAAAGCATTGAGATTCAACAGCGTTAGATAAGCTGTTTCATCTTTTGCTTTTCATGTGGATTGGGGAATTGGGTTTTGTGTAGTTTCTTTCTTTGGATGTTCAATGAAGAATTTTGTAAGTTTTAATTTTCTTACATAGAGGTATAGATCTATCCTCGTTTGAGCAATATCCATGGATTTGGTTGGACAGAAGTTGATACCTTTTTTGAGGAGGGTTATTTCCGACTCCGATAATTGTCGGTTTGATAAGTTGACTACTTGGAGTTCCATTGTTGGTGTCTCATCATTTACACTGGTTTCCAAGTTGTTCACTTCCGAGTTAATATTCATTCCCGTTCCTTCCTTTGGGCCATACTTCTGGTTGTCGCACCAGTTTTTTCCATTGAAACACTTGTTCCTTCTGCCTCTCCACCGCGGTTTTTTCCTTTTGCTTGCCAGGAGCGTCCTCTGCCCCTTCCTCTTGTTTGATTTTGCGCTCCGCGGTTCTGTTCCCATTCCCTTTGGTGAAGAACCAGGCGCAGGTCCCCTAAAAAATCCTGTTTTTCCCGTTCTGCTTGATTATCAGAATCATCTCCACTTGTCAGTCCCATGGAAGTTAAAGAAGAGACACTGCTGGAAGCACTCGCTGTCTCATAACTTGGAACATTCTTTCTGAATGAGTCGAATTTGCGAGCGAAGGTAAATATTCGCCCTTCCGCGTAGTCCACTGTATCTCTAATGAATTTAGAGTGCTTACGTTGTCTTACCACTTCCTCATGTTTTTGTATATGGCCTTCCATTTCATTTTTATATTTGGTCATTTCCGGATTTAATTTCAGTGTTGCCAAATCCTTTTCCATTTCGCACAATTCTTCTTTTATATATATATATATATATATATATATATATATATATATATATATATATATATATATAGCAAAATGAAACCCCTCAATAAATGTATTAAGTGTTACCACTTTATTCCAATCAAGATGACTTCAGGTGTGCCATACTTTTGTCATAAGTAAGACTGTTAGCGTTCTAGTTGTTCTTTAGAACACTCTGGGACATTCTGTCATTGGGCTATAGTTGGGCTACATCTGGCTGATATTTGGGCTACATTTGGGCTCTTTTCTCTCTGGTGGCCATCTTGGGAGACTGCATATCAGAATTTTTTTAATGAAATATAAGAGGATTTGAGAAGTCACTCAAAATGTGCCCTAATTTTTCTTTCTTCAGCACTAATCATAATTTCTATGGCAAAATGAACCCCCTCATTTTGTTCCTTTGCAAATTAAATGTTTTAAGTGTTAACACTTTATTCCAATCAAGATGACTTCAGGTGTGCCATACTTTTGTCATAAGTAAGACTGTTAGCGCTCTAGTTGTTCTTTAGAACACTCTGGGACATTCTGTCACTGGGCTATAGTTGGGCTACATCTGGCTGATATTTGGGCTACATTTGTTTTTTTTGTCTCTGGTGGCCATTTTTGGGCTACATTGGGCTACATTTTTTTTATTGCTTCACCGTGTTTGTGCCTCCTTATGGGAGAGTGGTATTTTCTATGATTTTGGAGGGCGAAGAAATAGACCAGGGGCTCAAAATGGACATGGGGAAAGGGCCGTACTCATGACTACCCTCCCCATACACTTATTTTGTTTTTGCCACAATTCCGCTAGAGTTCCTCAGACTCACTGCAAAAAGACTGTTATTTTTTTATTTTAGCCCCAGGGGGCATCCCTCTGGGTCCAGCCCACGGGCCTTGATGTCCCTATCCTACCCCTTTATAATATTTTTATTTTAAAAGTTAATGACAGGGGACTAAGTCCCTGTGTCCTGTAAAGGCTGCCAGCAACAAATATTACTATTAGCCAATCAGAGCGCTTGCTCCCATGAGCCTCCAGTAGACCCAACCGCCAAGTTATACAAATAGTTTTTGAACCTTAACTTCTCAAAAACTACTGAACTAATTTACACCGAATCACAAAAGGAGAATCTGTAGACAAAGATCTAGCTTACTGTCAAATTTGGTGTCTTTCGGTTCAACAGTTTTTGCGGTAGAGCTTTCTGAAGAAGTCTATAGCAAATGCACGGGGATTTTGTGTTTGACAGATCACCCCGAAACTTTCCATGGACAAACCTGGCAACAATTACCACTTTTTTGGAAAGTTTTGTGGAGATTCATTAAATGCTGCCAAAGTTATTAGCAATACAAAAAACACATTTCCTATGGAACTGTTGACCTAATTGTAATTACCCAGTGGTCATTTCTTTGCCACCATTTTACAAATCTCTATGAAACTTTGAAGACCTAATCCTTTTTCTACATTGGCTGATGATGCAAAGTTTTGTGGTTATTAGTTAAGGGGGAACATAGAAAAAGTGGGTTTCCAAAACATGTTTTTCCACAAATGCAGTTTCGAGTGTCTTTTTACTGACATGTAGCAAAAAAATGACTGAACAGATTTAGATGAAATTTATCAGGAAGATAGATTGTGGTGTGGAAAGGGTCCTTTTGGGATTTAATCTGAATTGGTTCTGTAGTTTTGACGGTATAAGGGACAGAATCTTGACCGCAGTATACTTCAGTAACTTTGCAGCATACTGCAGTACAGGGGCATTTACGAGTAGTAAATGCCCTTTGTGAATACGGAAAGACGTAAAGTTCGACTTTTGTCTAACTAACTTTACCTTTGTGAATTGGGCCAAATATTATTGGATGATGACACTCCTTGCTAAATAAAAAAAGCAGCCATGTTGTTTAGACCACACTTAGGGGCTCATTTATGGCATTATGGTGTAGGATAGTGCAGCAAGGCATGCTGCTGCGCTGCACCAAGCCAAAGAGAAAGGGTGAGACTGCACTGTATTTAAGCAATAAAGTGTATTCCTGTCCTTTCTGCCTATGCTGATGCATCTTTTGGCAGCCTAGCTCCAATGCAGGCACCTTCGTACCATGGTGCAAGGGTGCCTGTCTTGTCAGCAGGATTGTTTTTGAGCAGGAATGCAGAACACATGGAAAGAGGAAAAAAACAAGGAGATATTAACATATTTCTGCTTGTTATGGCTCACCTCTGCAGGTGTACATATTTTATACTTCCCCAAGTTTACATCACTTTGTAAATCTGGGGCAGCGTCAAATTCCAATGGTGTTGCATGGTAAACTCCACTGCAATTCCCATGGAAAACCTCCAAGGTGTAGAGTAAAGCGACGCAGCAATTTGTGCTGGGTCATCTTTCTCATGATGTATGAGGCCCCTCAAAGGCATGCAGGGGGGCTTTGAGTGGCTTCATACATTTTTATAGGAGCTCTGCGTCATGCACGTACCACTTTACGTAGTGCAAAAGTAATGCAGGGCTCTCATAAATAAGGCCCTTAGTGTTTGTTCTGGGTTTCAATGGAAAATCTAGGTTATTAGTGGCTTTAGAATGTATATAAAGAAATGAGGCACTTTACAAAAGTATGTAGAGTTAGGGAAAAGTGTTTTTATGTTTTATATGTTTTTAAAAATGTTTACAGAGTATCATGGTACTTCCTGAAATCTATCAAGGAAGTACTGCGGTATCTATGGAAATAAAAAGTTTAAAAAATATGACAATCTACACTCTACAATACACCACTCCACTCTACGGCATGCTACTCTAGTCTATCACCCGCCACTCCACTCTACCACAAGCCTCTCCACTGTATGCCACCCTACTGTACAAAAGAAACAATTGATGGACGGAATGCTGGACAATGCAAACATTCACCCCCAGTCAAAAGGATCTGGATTTAATCCATCATTCTTTTTTTTCACCACACCAACCCAGTTTGGACCCAGCTATATGCAAATCAATCTTGACCCTGTTCCTTGTGGGAACAGTCCAGCCCGAACTGCCAAGCCAGGTCCTCCCTAGACCAGAAACAAGCATCCTGGGACCGGTTTCAGGACATCACCCTTCATCAGCCAGGCTAGCTTGAATCCAGCGGTGTGGTGAGCACGGGACCCATGTCTGGGCATACCCTTCCCACTTAGGGCGACATATGCAAAAGAAAGAATTGATGGACGGAATTCTGGACAACGCAAACATTCAGACCCCTGTCGCAAGGATCTGGGTTTAATCCATCATTATTCTCCTCACCACACCACCCCAGTTTGGACCCCGCCATATGCAAATCAGTCTTGAGCCTGTTCCTTGTGGGAACAGTCCAGCCGAACTGCCAAGCCAGGTCCTCCCTGCACTGGAAACCAGCATCCTGGGACTGGTTTCAGGGTATATGTCGCCCTCAATGGGAAGGGTATGCCCAGACGTGGGTCCCGTGCTCAATACACTACTGAATTCAAGCTAGCCAGGCTGCAGAAAGGCAATGCCCAAACTGGGGTGGTGTGGTGAGCAAAAGAATGATGGATTTCATTAAACCCAGATCCTTGCGACGGGGGTGAATTTTTGCATTGTCCAGCATTCTGTCCATCAACTGTTTATTTTGCATATGTCACTCTAGTATACAGCATCCACTGTAAGAGATTGTACGACAGACATGTCACTCCACTCTACTGCATGACATGCCACCCCACTCTAGGCCCCTCCAATCTACACCACTCTACTTTAGTTTACGACACTCCACAGTACACGACTCCACTCAATGACAGACTGCTCCACTCTACGACAGGCCACTCCACTCTACGACCTGCAACTCCACTCTCTGACATGCCAGTTCTCTCTGAGCTCCTAACTATAAGACACAATACGATATGCCTGTCTATGACACAAGACTCCACTCCACTCTGCCAAATGCCACTCCGCTGTATGCCACACCACACTACTCTACTCTACGACATGCCACTACATTCTATGCCATTCCACTCTATGCCACACTACTCTATACAATGACGCTTTACCGAAATGACACTCTATACAACTCCACTGCATGCCATGACACTCTACAACACAATACTCAATGTCACTCCACTCTATGCCACTCTACGCCACTACTCTCTAAGCAACTCTACTCTACTCCATTCTAGAACACTCCACTCCACTCTACGGCACTCTAAGCCCCTCCACTCTACCCCCCGGTACTCAACTCTATGGCACTCCATTCTACCACAGTCAATGAACTCTATGCGACTCTACGACACTCTATGCAAATTCCTCTATGCCTCTCCACTACACTACACTTTATGAAACACTACACCATTCAACTCTACTACTCCACTTTACTATACACTACGCTATGCCACTGGACTCTATGACACTCTAAGCTGCTTGACTTTACCAAAGCCATTCCACTCTGCTCCACTGTGTGACTCTCTATGACACTTTTCTGTACAATATTCCACTCTGTGATGCTTCACTCTACAACAATCTAGTCTACAACACTCCACTTTGCGACACTGTACAACACTGTACTCTACATCACTCTGCTGTAAATCCCTCTACTCTAATAAACGATATGACACAGCACTATATGACACACTACTCCACTCCACCCTATGGCACACCACTCCACTCTACATGCTTCCAATCTAAGGCACTCAATGACATGGCACCCCAGTCTGTCACGCCACTCCACACTACAACACATCACTTGACTCTACATCACTCCATGCCTCTCCACTATATGCGCCTCCATTACATGCCACTCCATTTCACTCTATGACATGCCAGTCCACTCTATGCCACTCTACTATACAACACTATACTCCACTATATGACACTCTACAATGTGCCACTCTACTCTACGACACACCAGTCCACTCTATTCCACTCCACTCCACCATACAACACAAAAATCCACTCTACTCTATGACACACCACTCTAATCTATGCCAATCCACTCTAACCCCCTCCACTCTAAGGCACTCCACTATATGACACACTACTCAACACTATGACACTCTACTCTATGCCGCTCTTAGGCATTCTACGACGCACCACTGTATGACCTGCCACTCAATGACACACCACTCCACTGTACGCCATTCCACTCTGCAAACTTCTACTCCATTCTATGGCCTGTCACTATATGCCACTCTGCTCCACTCTAACACTCTACAAAAAGCCATTCAACTCTCCTCCACCGTACGACATGCCACTCCATGCCTTTACAATGCCACTCCACTCTACAACATGCCTCTCCTCTTTAAACAGTCTATGCCACTTCACTCAATGCCACTCCACTCTATGTCCCTCCACTCTAAGCAATGACACTCTATGGCACAACACTCTATCCCATGGCACCCAATGCCACAACAATGTACTACACTCAACTGTATTCCACTCTATGCTACTCCACTCTACTTTACTCTACGACATGCCACTCCACTTTACAACCCTCATCTCTAAGACACTCTACAACACTCCACTCTATGGCATGCTACTCCACGATACTCTATGGCACACCACTCCACTCTACACCACTCCACTCTATGCCACAACCCTCAATGCAACAACACTCTTCGACATAACACTTTACAACACTACACTCAATGCCACTCCACTCTACCGCACTCTACTCCAATCCACTCTACATTACTCTACGTCCTCCACTCTACGACACTGTACTACACTCTATGGTGCTTCACTCTACAACACTCTACTCCACTCTAGTACACTCTACGACACTCTATTCCACTTTATGGCCCTCTATACAATGCCCGCTATTCCACTCCATGCCACTTTACTCCACTATACTCAGTGACACACTCTACTCAAATCTATGCCACTCCACTCTCTGCCAGGGTATGCCTTTACACTCAATTCTCACCACTCTACTCTATCTATGCCACTCCACTCTACCATATGACACATCACCCCACTTTACACTACTCAACTCTACACCACTCACCTCGACACAAATGCACTGCACTCCATCATGTATGACACAGCAATCTACACCACAACAGTCTACGCCACAACACTGTACGTCACAACACTGCATGACCCTCCACTATATGCTACTCCACTTCACAATGCTCTACTTCACTCTATGCCAAAACATGACCCTCTACTCCACTGTATGCCACTCTTTAACACTGCTCCACTCTACAAAAATCCCTATGCCCCACATCATGCCACTTTACTCCACTCTACTGTATGAGACACTACTTCACTCTACTCCACTACTGTACTCTACACCATTCCACTCTACGCCACTCTATGCCACTCCACTCTAAGACACTCTAAGCCACTCTATGACACTCCACTCTACAACACTCTGCTCCACACTATGCCCCTCCACGGCACTCCAATTCGTGCCCCTCCTCTCTAAGACACTGTATGACATGCCACCCTACTCTATGCCATTCACCTCTATGCCATTATACTATACTCCACTCTAAGCCTCTCCACTGTACAAAAGAACACTCTACACCACAACAGTCAACTCCACAACATTGTACATCACAACACTGCACGCCACAACACTCTATAAAATAACACTGTATGACACCCCACTCCACGGCACTCCACTCTGTGCTACTCCACTTCACGACACTCTACTCCACTCTACTTCATTCTATGCCACTCTACTCCATTGTATGCCACTCTTCGGCACTCTAATCCACTCTACGCAACTTCCCCTATCCCACTCCATGCCACTTTACTCCACTCTTCTATATGACACACTACTTCACTCTACTCTTCTACTCCACTCTATGCCATTCCACTCTACGCCACTCTACTCAAAGCCCTTCTACTGTAACGCATTCTGCAACACTCTATTCTACTCTGCAACACTTCACTCTACAACATACTACTCCACTCTATGCCACTTCACTGTATGACACTCCAGGGCACTGCCCCATACGACAATCCACTCTGCGACACTTTACTCTATGCCACTTTCCTCCACTGTACTCAGTGAAATTCAACTCAATGACACACCACTCCATGACACACTACTCCACTGGACTCCACTTTATGCCACTCCCCACTCTACAACACTGTACTCCACCCTAAGACCCTGTATAATGTTCTACTCAACAACACTCCACTCGACATCACTCCACTCGACGTCACTCCATTCGAAGTCACTCCATTCGAAGTCACTCCATTCGAAGTCACTCCACTCAACAACACTCCACTTGACGACACTCCAGTCAATGACACTCCGCTCTATGGCTCTCCACTCTGCGACACTCCACTCCACTCTATGCCCCTCCAATCTACGACACTACACCACTGTAAATACAACATACAAATTTAATGAAAAAAAACAAAGGTTTAAGATTAGTTATAGTTAGGAAAACGTTATTATTTCTATCCAAAACCAACTTCAACTACACAAACATTAGAAATTCTAAAATTATAGCTTTAACTTTAAGTCATATTTTGCATTCCACCCAAAAACTGATATGTCCCATGCACCTATGTACAATGTTGTCAACTCGCTAGCCACAGCATGTGAACTAAAACTCACCCCTCTATCATGCGCAGTGTTCTAATAAATCCTGTCATGAGTCTTGTTATGAATGATATTATTTGACAATCTATAAGTACTGTAATATCAAAGGGTATAAGTACTGTATGGAACACACAAGTTATAGTTCATTAAATGTGGCTCGCGAGTTGACAACATTGTGCACGGGAGTGTGCAAGTTATATACATTTTTGGGCAGGGTTCAAAATATCTTAAAGGTATAACTATAACTTTAGTATTTCCAATGTTTTTGTAGTTTAAGTTGGCTTTGTATAGAAATAATACATTCAGTTGTTCGAACTATAAATAACCCAGAAAGTGACATTGTTGCACTGAATGGAAAGCCGAAACAATCCAAAAGGCACTTAATCCATTGATACAATGTAAAGAAAAGCCCCCCTGCAACTGGGTGTGAGTGTCTCTAGGCAGGTATATGCAAAAAGTGAACAGAAACCTGAGGCAACTCTCATATATTTGTATTGACCTAAGTTCCAAAATACAGTTATGACAAAAGTCAGAAGGGAAACACAAAATATATCCTAAAAAAACTAATATTTATTCAAATGTCAGTAAAAATAAAATCATGAAATCCAAAGTACCAGAATAAAAACGTATAATTTCACATGTACCCGACATTCGCATCTGCAATCACACTAATCTCATACAACTTCTGAAAGCAAGGAACCGCAAAATCCCCAAAAAAACAAAATTATTTAGAGAATGCCACATAAAATCTGATGCTGCTGGGCATTGTATACAGTGATATTCAGTTGAGGAAGATAATGTGTGGCTTGACAATATTTATTTTAAGTCATCAATCATCCATGCCCGTTTCAGCACTGAAGCGCCTTCGTCAGGAAAGCCACTAGAAAAAAAATGGATGGTACCGTCTCCGGCCTCCAAAGATTCTGGAGAGCGACCACTAGCAATCGTCCTAATTTGAATAGGAGGGTCCGTGGCGGACTAAAACCACTTCCTGATGATGTGTGTCTATCTCCCCAAAAGTCTGAGATGAATTGGAGCAGGACGCCGGAAGCGTTCCGGCTGACCGTCAGTGACCCAGGAGGGGGCAGCTGCAAACAGCACTACGTAGCGGGGCCGGCAATAAGGCCAGCTCAATTATGTTGAAGCCAGTAGTTTATGTACAAATATTCGTAGAGCAACTGCGAAGTGTATGCATCAATTGCGAACAAATAGAACTGATGAAAACCCTCTTCGCACGGCGTCCATTGATGCCATGTTTTTTATGGGCTTATGCTAACTGTCAGACCTGGTCCAGACGTGTAATTTACGAATTAAACAGTGAGGGGCATATTATCAATGATTTGCAATGATCATCGCAAAGCGCGCTTAGCGCTGTTTATTTTATCACAGGCTATCGCTGGATTTCCTCACCTTGATAGCGAGGTATTATCAACGAGTATCGCAAAGGCGATAGGAAATCCAGCGATAGCGTGCAATACCAGCAATAGCGTGAGAATTCCAGAACTAAATTAACTGCGCTAAAGAAAAAGCTTGCTAATAGGCAAGTATGTCCTTAACCTAAAAATCCATCCCCCATTGAAAAGAAGGTTAAGTCAAGTTTTTTTCAGTGAAGATAAGATGGCTGCTAACTCAATGAAAAACGCGTTAGCGTGTCCTTGATGATAGAGCTATATTTAAATCGCCGCTTTTTGGCTGAAAATGGACACTAAAGCGGCGAAATTGGGCTTGATAATATTCCCCGATTAAGTCAAGTTTTTTTCAGGCGTTAAATTCCAGCGATAAGAGAGGTTAGCGCGACTTTTCTTATCGCTTCGTGGGCATTGATAATAGAGGGAAGTTGTGTTTGCGACTGTTTCTATGGAGTTTAAGTCAAGAACACCTACTTTGCATGTCATTAGCGATATATATCGCTGACATGCAAAGTGGAGATAAGACGGCTGCTAACTAAAGGAAACATGCGTTACCGTATCCTTGACGATAGTGCGATATTTAAATTGCAGCTTTTCGGCTGAAAACGGCAGCTAAAGCGGCGAAATTGGGCTTGATAATATGTCCCTGAATACCTACACTCACATAGGGCAAAATAGGCAGGCTCTATAGCAGTAAAGCCAGCTAGGAGAAAACCATTATACAGGTCTTCCTTTCTCTATTACTTTCTCGAGAAGAAGGAAAATAATTAGATGTCCCCGGGAGCAGTATTACAGCGTCTGCATCATTTACAATTTGGGCTGTTGGTTCATCTAACCGTGCCAGCAACATGTATGAAAAATTACAAATGATGTCCTTTTTCTTCAATAAGTCTGTAAATAAGAAGGTATAACTGTTTCAACAGAACATCTTGTCAGAGCCAGGACCAGCATGGGACGGGCCGCCATTATGGCGGTCGCCCTAGCCCCGAGACTCACAAGACGGGGGAGGGGTAACGCGTCACCAGTGACGCTGACCCCCTTGTGGCCGGCGGCCAATGGGCGTCGCGCCTAGAACAGTGAACCAGAAGCACTTCAGCGCTTCCGGTTCAGATCCATCCCGGAAGTCCCCCCAGGGCTCCCCAACCCTCAAAAGGGGGAGCCCGCGAGGGAGGCAGCCTCTTGGTTTCACTGCTGCCTCCACCTCGTCATCCACGCATGGGCCAGCTGGCCCCCACCCATCCCTGTAATCTTTTTGTTTTGTCTTGGCAGGTATCGGCATCGGGCGTGGACATCGACCACAGGAAAGCGGTAACGGAGCTTCGAGAGCAGCATCGTGGGAGCGGCGCTTGGGAGCGGTACACCGCTGGACTAGCCGAAGCAGCAGCTCTTGTCCCTTGTTTCTTTTATTTGCAGGTCGCGACCTCGGGCAGAGAGGGAGCGGGATTTCCGGCGAATTGCAGGTGCACGGTGAGCTCACCTGCTAGACTCCTTCGGGGGGGGGGGGGTGGGGGGGGAGAAGTGGATATTGGCTGGCATGGCGGTCGCGAGTGCGCTGCAGTGACGCTGGATAGCGATCTGTCCCTACCCCTTGGCTCTGCATAAGACCCGCTCCTCCTTGCAGTCAGGCATTTATTTACAAGTCAGGGGTGCAATTTGGTAGCCGGGTACAGCCCTAGAGGGGCATTTCATAAGCAAGTGTGTAGATAATTGGCGTGGTGAGATCCCCAACCTGGGTGGTGTTTTCAGGGCATCTGCTTCTTCCACCTTGTTAAGAGGGGCGGTGTTTAGAACTGCAGGGCTAAAACTAGGGGTAGAGGTTCCACTCTCTTATCCAAGTTAGGTTCACAAACATTCATTAAGGGGCCACAGTGTGGAGGGTTTGTTTTTGCCAATCTTGTTCCATTGCTCAGCTGGAAAGGTCGTGCTTGAGAGCGTTAACAGGCGCAGCGCTGCGAGACCGGCACTTTTTCCCTTTTTCTTCACAGCGCCAGTTCGCTCCTCTGAGGGGGCCTCACTCCTCTTCCTGGGTGGCAGTCGGTTGGCGAGCACTGGATTAAGGAGGGGCGGCTCCAGCGAACCAGCAGTACATCGCTTCTGGGAGCCATAGAGGGCTTGAGCGGGCGGCTCGCCTGAGCTTACTGGGCTAGCCAGTAGGTCTTGGCTCTGGTCGCATGACTGCACAGGTTGGCTGGGGTCGCTGCAACACACAGTAAGAGGGGACACGGTCTCCTGGTGCAAACTGTCACGTGGTTCAGGTTCCTGTGGTCGGATACACGTAGGAAGGGCTCGCTATCGCCATGGCCCCTAAGGTGCGGCGGTCTGAGAAGCGATCTCACACGGAGGTCATGCTGGAAGCATTGGTCCAGCAAGTACAAGCCATGGGTCAGACCCTAAATAGATTGCAGGACAAGGTGGAAGGCCCAGAGGCGGTAGTGGGGGGAAGGCCAAAGCGGCCTATTGTGCCCCCTAGGAATTATTCCCCCCCACCAAAGCGGAACCGGCGCAAGTAAGGGAAAAAAAGGAGAGGGGAGGGCGCACAGAATCCCGATAGGCCTCTGGCAGCACCAGAGCCTGAACTCCCAGTAGGGGATGGGGGAGTGGGGCCACCAGAAGGACAGTTGGCTACACCAAGGACCCACCAGAATGTAGGAGTAGTCCCGGATGTACCTGGGCAGCCCGATATGACAGCCAGTTTGGCGGCGGTCCTGCCATGGCTGGATTCTATTGGGAACTGGTCACATGCCGCAGGGGCATCAGCTGGCGGGAGTGACGGGTTGGAATGAGCAAAAAAGTTGCATTCGGAACTCGGAGTTGGCAAACCAAAGGAGGGGCTGGCATTACCAGCAGGGAGCCCACAGCAGGTACCTGCTGGCCCAATTCCTAATGAGGCAACTGTGGGGTCGCGCGACCAGGTGTCAGGCGGCAGTCTGCCAGCAACAGGCAACAGTGCGAAGGAGATGGAGGCACCAAAGAAGGCTGATGTAGCAGCATCAGCAGGTACAAATCAGCATGTGACGCCTCTGGGGGTAGGGGAATTGCGCTCTGGGAGGGAGCATTTGGGTCGACAAATGTCTAAAGAAATGAAAGAAAAGGTATGGAGGGGGGAATATGTGAACATGTTTTTTCTACTGATTGATGAAGCGGACAGGGAAGAGGCCAGAAAAAATAAGGAATGGACCCATCCTAGAGAATGGTCTAACATTTTACTGAAGTACAGGGTAGAGGAGAACTTGGCGAATTGGATACAGGGTTTCTCCACGTACATGTCTGTAATGCTGGAAAGATTCCCAGAGGTGGGGCCAGAGATGGCAATTAATCAGAACAGGATCACCCTCGCTCATGCAGACAAGGGAGGCGATGGGTGGAAAGACTATGATAAGGCTTTAAGGCGGGCGAAGGCCGAGGACTCTTCTCTGAGGTGGGATCAGACTGATATGTTCCTTCACCTGAAATATTTGGTGGTGGCCTCGCCTGATACAGTGCGGGCACCGGTTTCAGACACAGGCCGCTCCCCGCCCTTTAAGGCAAGCCCTGCTGGGAACGCGGGGGGTAGTACGGCCAGATCAGGGAATGGTAGCAAGAAAGGGGTCTGTTTCGATTTTAACAAACGTACCTGTTCCAGAGCCCCAGGCACGTGCAAATTCAGACACGCCTGTGGGTATTGTGGTAACACCTCCCACCCCGAGTCCAAGTGCAACAGGAAAGCTAGAGAGAAAGGCGGTAAGAAACAAGATTAATGGAATCTTGTTAGAAAAGGCTAGATCTCCGGTGAACATTGGTGCCATGATACCTTGGTTGGAACGATACACTTGCACTGGGTCAGCGAGGGTCATCAGGGAGGGTTTTGTGGACGGTTTCAGAATACCTGCACAGGGGCACAGCGGGGTGACATACTGTAAGAACCAGGTGTCGGTTAGATCCAACATGAGCATAGCAAGGGCAAAAATTCTCAAAGAGTTGAACCTGGGGAGGGTGGCTGGACCATTTGAGGACGTCCCGATGGCGGATTTTGTGTGCTCACCCCTAGGGGTGGTACCGAAAAAGGCTCCAAGCGAATTCAGATTGATCCACAACTTATCCGCACCCAGGGGCAGCTCAGTGAATGATGCCATCTCTGACGCTGTGTAGTGTCAAGTACACATCTTTTGACCAGGCAGTGGCCATGCTGAGAACGTTAGGTCCGGGGACTTTGCTGGCAAAGTCTGACATTGAATCAGCCTTCCGCTTGCTGCCCGTTCACCCTGCTGATTGTCACCTTTTAGGATTTCAGTTTGAGGGCAAGTATTATGTAGACAAGTGCATGCCAATGGGATGCTCAGTGTCTTGCGCTTATTTTAAAAAATTCAGTTCCTTCTTGGAATGGTCATTCAGGGACAAGTCTGGGCATCAATGGGTCCTCCATTACCTGGATGACTTTCTTTTTCTAGGGGTCCCGGGCTCGGGAAAATGCAAGACAGCCTTGCAGCAATTTTGTGATCTCATGCGGACTTTGGGGTACCATTGGCTTCTGATAAAACGGTGGGCCCAACAACCCTCATTGAATTTCTAGGGATTGAGTTAGACTCTGTTCAGGGGCTGTCCAGGCTGCCTTGTGACAAGGTCAGGGAGTTTGGGCGCGCCTTGGAATGTTGCATTGGCAGAGAGAAGGTTATACTGCATCAATTGCAGCGAGTGGTGGGCCAGTTAAATTTTGCATTGCGCATCATTCCTAAGGCGCGTCCTTTCTCCGCACTATTGCTCAAGCCATGTCTGGACTTAAGGAGAAGCATCACCCCACTAGGTTGACCAGGGAGGTTAGGCAGGACATGCAGATTTGGAGGACTTTCCTGCGTGATTTTAATGGAAAAGTGTTGTGGCCTAGCCCGCCCGTGTCCAGCTCCGTATTAGGTTTAATGACCGATGCAGCAGGCAGCGAGGGGTTTGGAGCCATTCTGGGGCACGACTGGGTGGCAGAACATTGGCCGGAGTGGTGGAAAAGTTCAGGGCTCACCAGCAACATCACTTTTCTTGAGCTCTTCCCGATTCTGGTAGCTTTGGTTGTTTGGGCAGATGCATGGAGGGACCGGTCAGTCATATTCTGGTCTGACAACATGGGAGTGGTGGAATGCATAAACAATCAGTCCGCCAAGTGTGAGATGTTGCTCCGCTTACTAAAAAAAATAGTGTTGCAGTGCATGAGATTGAATGTGCTCTTCCGCGCAAACATGTTCCAGGGGTATTGAATCACGCAGCTGACGCATTGTCTCGTTTTAAAATACAGGCTTTCAGGGCACACATCCCAGAGGCAGCGCCCCACCCGACACCTTTCTCAGAACGACTCTAGCAACTTGGTGCCCCAGAGTACCGCACCTCGTGGCTGCAGGCCTAGCGCCTAGGACAAGGAACGCATATGAAGGGCGTTTGGTTATTTTTGTCTTTTTCTGGGAGAGCAGTGGGGCGGCAAATGGCTGGATCATGAGTCAGTAGTAGCGTACCTTGCTTACATGTGGGAACAGGACCGTACAGTAGCAGCCGCAAGGAGGCATATTGCAGCTACATCTTATTTTGCAAAGTTGCACAGAAAAGGTGACCCCACTAAGCACTTTGTGATATGGCAGGTTTTGAAGGGGTGGCAGCGCCTGCTAGGGACCGAGCCTGATGTGAGGAGGCCTGTTAGCCTAGAAACACTCTGAAAGTTAGTAGTGGCCTTACCACAGGTTTGTACATCACCTAACAAGGCTGTCCTTTTCCAGGAAGCATTTTGCCTGGCATTTTACAGAGCTTTCAGAGTAGGCAAGCTAGTCACAAGGAACAAACAGGATTGGCTGGGGGGATCCAGGCAGGACACGTAAAATTGGACGAAGGCTCGGTCATGATTTCCATACCAAAATCTAAAACTGATCAGGAAGGTAGGGGGGATTCTGTGGTCTTGCACAGAGCAGGGACCACAGCATGCTGCCCGGTCACTAGGTTAGAGGCATTTATGACCCAAAGGGCACTAATACTAGGGGGTCCATTGTTTATACACAAGGATGGGACACCCCTCACAGTGTTTCAGTTTAGAAGGGTTATGATTAAGGCACTTGAGGAAGCGGGTTTAGATACCGCCTATTTTGGGACCCACTCTTTCAGGATAGGTGCAGCCTCAGAGGCTGCGGCAAAGGGCCTAGGGAAGGAACGTGTCAAAAAGATTGGCAGGTGGACTTCCAACTGCTATAAAAGATATGTGCAGCTACATTTACTTTAGCAAGTTGATGTAGGCCATTTGCCTATCCCTAATTCTTGTGACTCAAGAAGGTGGGAAGTTTGTTTGGTGCAGGATGTTTCATTGTGTCTTTGCATGACATGCCGACGTGGCATTGCACTGACCGCCTTTTCTCTTTTCTATGTTACTTGCAGTTTCTTCATCCTGTGACTCAGGGGAGAAACATGCGTTGGGTCAAACAGTGGCTGTCGCAGCGAAGCAATCAAAGAGGTGACGCAAGTTTACTCTCCGCACCAGAAGAACCAAGAGATTTGGGTGGTAGGACACTCCTATGTTCGCCGTCTGAAGTCTTTCTTTACAGGATCCATCAAGGATAGGGTGACAAGCTTAGGGTCAAAAATGTCATTTTTTGGGCAGGGGGGTTTGTGCGTTGGACAATTCAGAGAACTGGTGAGCCATGCTTTATGCACAAGCTCGGGACCACCCGCGATCTGGATCCTGCACTTGGGGGATAACGATTTGGCAAAAATAGGTAGGAGGCAATTGACCGAAGAGTTACTCAGGGAAGTGGGGTGGCTGGCAAAGCAGTGTCCTCAGTCCATAATAGCGTGGTCCCACATGATACCGAGGTTTCAGTGGAGGGGGGGCGAATCAGTCAGGGCGTTGAATCATACGGTAAAGCGACTCAACAACAAATTCGACAAATTGTTTAGGACCCCTAGGTTAAGAACGATAACACACAGGTACATCAGGGGAGAACAGTTTTTTCTTCAGGACGGGGTGCACCTTTCACATAAAGGGAACCATGCTGTTATGGATGATATCATAGCCTGGATTAGGTATTTGAAACAGAGTTCAGGACATTTCTAGTTGCAGGAGGGGGGGGCCAGATAGTCGGTCAACTATGCTGGCCTGTGGCGGTAAGGTCAACACTGGTAAGCATAGTCTGCGGTCTTAGCAGTCAGCACCATGTAACTCCGGAGGTAGTGACAGCCGGTAAGTAGCCTGTCAAGGTATGGGGGCCGGGGAGTCATCCTTCCCAGTTGGCCTGGAGCCACCCCTGTACGCGCATGCGCAGCAGTCTGCGGCCCTCTTTTATGGAGTTTAAGGCCAGGGCGTAGGGGGGACCGGGGGGAAAAGATCTGTCCGATAAGCTGGACCCCCTGCGCAACCTTGCTCCAGGAGTAATAGTGGCAGTACCCTGGGACTAGAAGAGGGAGGGGAGAGAAGCCTGCCAGACGTTGACTTTGCCGTCAGGCTCAAAAAGGGACACGCAGAAAGGCATATCGTGCATTGTTAGATTTACGGTAGGAGTGCCTTCTGTATTAGAATGTGTTAAGGTTAGCTCTTGCAACAACATGTGTCTATCAATGTAAACTGTACTTTCTGCGTTAAATTTTTCTGTAATTTGAAATGTTTGAATATTGTTTGTAATATTAATAAATACGGCCAGGGGGGTCACTCCCCGCTAATCCAAATATCTTACCAAACACCTAGTCTGGTTGTCCAAATCCCTGGGGCAGGGGGAGACCGGGACGGGAATAACTTAGCACCAGGGGTTTAAGTTGTTGAGGGGTCATAGGGAGTACCCGACCATAAGCTAGTCAGCAGTTCATAGCCTCGAAAAACGAGCTGGAACAACACTATTTACAGTACTTTTCAGCTTGTTTTCCCTGCTGTCACCGTGTGATATCGGCTCCTCACTGGGAGACCGTGTGATGGAAGCCGATGTGTGTTTCCCCCAGTGGCACCATGTGAGTTGGCAGGTATGCAGTTAACTGCTAACAGAGCTAGGTAATCAGCTATGAGATAGCAGAAGCTAGATTTAAACGTGTGGAACAGGGAGAAGTGAGGACACAGATGTAGTCATGCCTGACTTCTAAGTCAAGATTTTAATTATGGCCTTCGGAGCAGTGGACCAGTACTATAAACAAAAGAGTGAGGCTCTCCAGACAGAGAATTAAGACATGAAATAAAACAAATATGGAATAAGGAAGAGGGGACTTCTGTGAACACTTTAAAACGTTTAAATAACATGCGTGGTCTTGGAGGGATAGTTCTACATATTTAAGTTTAGCAAAAGTCAGTGACGTTTTTGAAGTTAGTGTATGTATGTTTGTGAGGAATGTCATTTATTGGAAGAAATCTTTTACACACATATGCGCTAAATCGCTACAAATTGTGTGCACCTACCACAACTTTTAGCCTCTTCTTCACTCCGTCACCAATGGAGTTTGGAAAATAAGCCTTCACTTCAATGTCAATCAGACCAGCCTCCAGGGGCACGATGATGAAGGACATCACACGGGAAGATCTGCCTGTCATCGTCACTTCCTGGCGGAATCCATTCTTCGAAGTAGAAGCGCTGCTGAATTTTTCATTGTACAAGAGCTCGACTCGAACCTGAAACAGACGCATGTAAAAGGAATATGTGAAAATGGAGCAGGAAGGAACAGGCCTTAGACCGTACAACCGCACCAATCCTGCTACGAAGCCCGCCCATGCAGTATCTTAGGGCACCCAGAATTTCCCAAATGAAACACCTTGGTCTCAAACAAACACAAAACTGCTTGAGAGAGCGCTATGCTCGATGGGAATTCATGGAAAATGTGTTTTAAAAGTCAAAATGTTGCTTGTGGGATCAAAAAATCCTGGGCCATATTATCAAGAACGGCGATAACATTATCGCCGCTTTAGCAGCAGGAAACTGCTGCTAAAGCGGCGATAAGGGGCTTGATAATATGCCCTTGAGAATTCCCATAGAAGCCCAGGTTTTGGTGTGAAGGACATCGAAACTGGGCTTCTATGGGAATTCACAAGGGCATATTATCAAGGCCCTTATCACCACTTTAGCAGCAGTTTACTGCCGCTAAAGCGGCGATAATGTTATCACCGTTCTTGATAATATGGCCCCCTCATTCTTATCTTGATCAGATTTTGAGATACTGTGCCCATCTCTTCATCGTACTCTATCCCAGTCTCCTTATTTCCGAATATTGGGTGCTTAGAAACTGTTTGATTGTCCACAAAAAGCACTAGATTTGAAAGGAGTAGACTGCCTAGTCAGAGAAAAACAAATCTAGGATTTTTTTTTGGGAAACATTTGGGGGCAGATTTACTACTTCTGGCGCATCTCTGCTAATCAGCAGGGATGCACCAGAAGAGTTGTGACACATCTGCCCACCCGTGCGCCACCACTAATGCCCCGCATTTACAATGCGGCGCACGGATGGGCAAATGCGTGTCGCATCCCCCGTCGGAAAGGCGGCGCATTGCTGGAGTTGCATCGCAAGCGCGACGCAGCTCCACCAAGGCTCGGGGGTGCCCAATCCCTAACATGCTGCGTGAATCCTTATGCCTGCTTCAAGCAGGCGCAGGGTTTTGACTCAGCATGGCCTTAAAAGTGACTAAGTGAAATCTTGTAGATTTCACTCAGCCACTTTTAGGAGGCGTTCCAGTGCTGGAACGTTCCCACCCTGCACCAAAACGCCTACATGTGGCGCAGGGCTTTACAACGTGATGCATCTCCCAGAGGCGTCAAGTTGTAAATACCTCGCAGCATGGCGCTGGCTTTGACGCAACAGTGGCGTAAAAGTGGCGCAAGGGGCTTGTAAATCTGCCCCGTAGATTTGATGCTAAAAATACCTTTATTTCATGGTCATCCTCCTCGTAGTTATAAAGCACAGCTCGGATTTCCACCTGTTCGTTCCTGACAACAGAGTAGGGTAGCCGTAGGTCTATGAAGTACTTCTTGAACACAGTGATCTCATACGGATCGGCCACACAGATCCCTGCAGCGAAAGAGATTAACAGTCACTGTGGTGGCAAACAAAGAAATGCCTTTTCCAAAAGACTCACAAGTTTTTTCTATGCAATGATAAGATGTATTTTCGAACCTACATTTTTATTGAAAAATAGACATTTTGTTGTTGTTTTTTTTTTTAAAGCTTTATTTTCATTTTGCATACAAACTTAAATCTTGACAATCCTTACATTTCAGGCAGCATCATACAGAGAAAACTGGTTGCATCATGATGGGTATCGCTTGATTACAACCATTTCATGTGATAAATTTAGAAGACATTACACACACCTGGTTACATATCCATTGCGTTCTGGAAGCCGCAGCAAGTTTAACCCCTGCTAAGAGGCGATCAGCCCCACCCCCCGCACCCTACAAGGTTGAAGGTATCGATAGTGTGTCTCAATCATTTATGCGCTTGTTGAGTCAGCCGACCCCTGTTCTATCCTGTTCTTCCTCTGATTCTTCGGACAAATTGTGGTGGGTGAGATAAGCCTTGAATGGGTCCCATATGTCCTTTGGTGTACACCGAATGGGCAGGAGAGCGTTAAAATGTTCAGACTGTGTATGACAGTATGACATTTCTACACACCATTCCTGTAATGTTGGGGTGGGCCCTTTAATCCATCGATTCGCTACCCTACGCGATATCAACAGGATGTCCACCGCAAGTAATCTACCATACTCTTCGGGTACTCTTTAACATGGCCCAATAAAGCCTCCAGTGGGGTTAACCTGAGTCCCACTACTGCAATGTCTTGTAACGCAGCGTGTACGGACTCCCAGAACATATGAATATCAGGGCAGCCGCAAGCGAGATGAGTGAAATTTGCCTAATCCGCCCTGACCTTAAACAAATGTCATCCTCTCCATGACCATATTTATGAAGACGAACCGGAGTGTAGTACACCCTTTGCAAGTACTTAAAATGTGTCATGCGATGTCTACCATTTTGGGAGATGGACCTTGTGCTTGCGCAGCAATACATCCACTGCTCGACTGTGATGTCTATCCCTATCTCCACTCGCCATTCTTGAAAAAACTTGGGCCATATTATCAAGACAGGCATTAAAATTATCGCCGTTTTAGCAGCAGAAAACTGTCGCTAAAACGGCGATAATGGGATTGATGATACGCTCCATGAAATTCCAATTGAAGCCCATGTTAAATTCCATAGAGCATATTATCAAGCCCATTATCGCTGTCTTAGCGGCAGTTTTCTGCGGCTAAAACGGCGATAATTGTATCACCTGTCTTGATAATATGCCCCCTTTATCTTAACAGAGCTGCACCTGAGTTGGAAGGAGTGTATAACATCGAGATTATGTGTTATGGGGGAATATGTCTTTCCATTCCGCAAAAAAAAATCCTGCATACCATCACTCCGCATTTTTAAGTCCGCAAAAACCATTACTCCTCAAGCCATGGCAATACATTATCGCTGCTTTTATCGGCAGGAAACTGCTGATAAAGCGGCGATAATGGGTTTCATATTATGCCGTTGTGAATTCCCACAGCAGCCCAGGTTAACCCCAGAACCTGGGCTGCTATGGGAATTCACAAGGGCATATTATCAAGCCCATTATCGCCGCTTTATCAGCAGTTTCCTGCTGATAAAAGCGGCGATAATGTATCGCCCTTTCTTGATAATATGGCCTGTGGCTCTTAACAAATACGTCAGAGGGTGTATTCGCGTGGTTCTAGCATTTCTTCACCTAACGTAGCGCGCAACGTGTGCCTTGCACGAAAATAATGGAGTCTTGCCATCGCCGGGGCAGCTAATGAATCCATTTGTAACATTTCCCATTGTTTCATCGTACCTTCTTCAAAGTAATCACCCGCAGTAATAATGCCAAGTGACCGCATGGCTGTGATAATTTCCCTCTCCGCATTGGTAACCAGCCACATAGTTCGAGTGATAATTTGGGGGAGTAAATCTGGGTAATCCCCTGCCTACGTGCTGCCATCCAAAGCACACTCCTTGTTTTCCCCATTGGGTATATGATGTGATAACGCCTGTGCGGTGTCCCACACAAAAACTGCGGCAAAGACAAGGGATGTACCGCATGTCTTTCAATGTGTAGTTGCGACTGTCCTGGGGGCCGTGCAGCCAAAAATAGGCATGCATCTGTTGCTCTGCACAGTAATAAAGTTCAAAATCAGGGGCGCTGAGTCCGCCCTCCGAATAAGATGTGTTCATTACCTACCTCGTCCGTCTCCCTCGTCACTGTAACCAAGTAGCACCAAGTGATCCAGACACAGCATTCACCCAATCCAAAAAAGGTCCTCACCCAAGATGGTCGCCTGGCAGGAAGTACCTGCCACCTGACCTATAAGGGTGGGACCTATACAGGAAATATCCTGTTTTTTTCTCTGTGTTCCGGCTGGAACACCCTTTCCTTCTATAGTTGCGAGCAGATTTTGATGTCACCGGATCGGTATGTATTTCTTTTTTTTTTTTTATTGCATGTCGGGGACGGTTATAGCGTCCCGGTTTTTTGTACGCCTCTGCTCCTCCTGGGGCAGAGCGATTGCTGGCTCCGCTCCCGCGCTGAGCGAGGGGAGCGGTTGCCTTCTTCTCTTTTGTGTTTGCTGCTGCTCCCCCGCTGAGCGCTGGTTGCAACGGTATTCTTTTTTAAATTGGCTGCTCCCTCGCTCGGCGAAGGCGCAGCGGTGTTATCTTTCTATAACTGCTCCCTCGCTGGATGATGGGCGCGGCGTTGTTCTTTTTGTCAGGTTTTCCCGCTGAACATCTGGGGTGCGGCTGTGGGGCCTGTTGGTAGTGTGTGAGTTTGGCTTGCCTGCTCTCCTTGGTCTCTTACTCTTGGCGTCCTCTCGTGGTGGTTTCTGTGAGGCTTTGTAGGTTAGGAGGTGGGGCCGGTTGCTGGACAACGGTGTTCCCTCCCTATTTAAGGTTTACCCCTCCTTCTTCTGGTGTGTTTTATTTCAAGATGGAGGGTAAACACTCTGGAAAGCGTCCTCGCCGGTCTTCTGGCTCAGATTCTGATCCTGTAGCTCAGTGCCCAGTGGATGTGGACCTTGATATGCTCCAGTCCATGATTGATAAGGCTGTGTCTTCTGCCTTGGGGGCTCGTGATGCACTGGTGCCTTTGCTACCTGCTGGTTCCTCTCTGCCTGTCCCTGATTCTGATGCCTCGGATGATGAGCAGCATGGCCGTTTTGTTAAGGGCGCTGAGTTGAAGGAGGTCCTGACGCACTTGAAAGATAATTTGGCTTTCCCTTCTGTTGCTCCGCTGGCTGAGGATGATGATTATTTCTCCCAGTACCGCCGTAGGGAGCCTGACGCCCTTCCTGTTCACAAGGCGGTCAGGGGTCTTCTGTCTCGTGAGTGGGCTGATGTTGAAAAGGCTGGTTTTCCATGGTTCCTTGCTAAGAAATATCCTCTCCAGGACTTTCTGTCCGAGTTTCGTCCTGATGTTAAAGTGGATTCTCTCATGGTGGGTCTGGCATCCAGTGGATCTATCATTTCTGAGGACGCCTCGCCTGGTGACCCAGTGGATAAGAAGGTGGACGGTGAAGCTAGGCGGGCCTACTCGACTGCTAACTTTTAAATCCGGGCGGGGGCCTCATATGTTGTACAGTCTCTGCTCCATGATTTCCAGGTCCTGTCTGTGGCCCTCCAGGAGGGGGAGGATGATAATCCCTGTCTGTCCCTTATGGAATAGCAGGTTTGTTTGTTATCGGGCATCTCTTTTGACTCTTTGTCTGCTGCTGCTGCCATTTCTTGCTCCATTATTTCTGCTCACCGGAATATTTGGATGCGCTCCTGGAAGGTGGATGCTACGCAGAAAGCCCTTCTTTCCAGTTTGCCCTTTGATGGTTCCAAGTTGTTTGGATCTCGGCTTAAGGATCTCCTTAAGAAATCTGTGGAGGATCGTAAACTCCTGACTACTCTGTGGCCACCTCTGAGGGGGCGTGGTTTATGTTACAGGCGTGCTTTTGGGAATCCCCGACTGCCGCGAGGGGTTCCTCCCAGCCCTTTCGTGGGAGGGGTTGTGGCCGTGGCACCCCCTTCTCTGCCAATTCCCGGCAACCACCTGCTGGCCTTGCCCTCCCGATGCCTCTGCCAAGTCCTGACTATCTTCGGGTGGGTGGCCGGATTGGTCTGTTCTCTTCCGCCTGGGCTCTTGACGTACCGATCCCTGGGATCTTCGCCTGGTGGTAGAAGGGTATTCTATTGTCTTCTCTTCTCCTCCGCCAGATCTTTTTGTCCCCACTCCCACTTCTCAGAATTCTCTGAGGTTGTTGGGGTTACGTCAGGGGATCTGGGATCTTCTCCAGAAGGGTGTTATTGTGCCTGTTCCCGTGCCGAAGATGGGACAGGGTTGCTACTCCCTGATGTTCCTGGTGCTGAAGCCGTCTGGGGACTTTCGCCCCATCTTGGACCTCAAGACCGTGAACCTCTATGTGCCTTACCAGAGGTTCAAAATGGTGAGTTTGCAGTGGATCCTGCCACTTGTCTCCTTTGGGGCCTTCCGGTCCTCCCTGGACCTTTTGGATGCTTATTACCACATTCCTGTGCATCCCCTCTCCCAGCGTTATTTGAGATTCTTTGCCCTGGGTCAACTCTTCCAGTTTTGTGTACTACCCTTTGGGTTGGCTTCTGCATCTAGGGTTTTTACTAAGGTCCTGGCTCGCCTGTTGGGTCTTCTGCATGCTCAGGGGGTGCTGTTGTTTCCTTACCTGGACGATTGGTTAATTTCTTCCTCGTCTTTCCTTAAGGCCCTGGAGGATGTGTCGCTGGTCCGGCTTTGCTTGGAGTCTCATGGGTTCCTGGTGAATTTCAGCAAGTTGTTACACAAAAAGAGGTACAAAGTTCCCCAAACGGATAGAAGGGTAAGAGGAAGGGAAAGACCTAGCGTGAAAGAATAGAGGCGAAGGAGAAAGGGGGAATCCCCTTTTCGGAACTAAAACTCACACACACCCAGCAAGCTAGGTGTCATGCTTCATCATCTGGGTTTTGCTCCTCATCAGACTGGCGCTGCAATGTCTGATGGGCACCCGTGAAGGGGCTCTTTATCGGAGATCTTTTGTTTCTGCCATATTTTGCATGTGGGTATGAGGGTTCTAATAAAAAGGTGTAGAGGTGTAGTCGTGAGTGATGTGTGAAATTTAAAAAAGGTCAGGTAATCCACTGAGTCCTTTAATATTGTGGTTAACTACCTTATTAAAAATTAAGTGAGGGAGAGATACATACTGGTGCTATGATCCAGCAATGTATCAGCTTCCCTGAGGTCGACATGTTTCATGCATATGTTGCAATTCGTCAGGACCTAGCTGGTGAAAAAACTGTTCTACACACAGAGGATAGAGCTATACAACCTTAATTAAGAAGTTAGTACGTGTGCAGGCCACTCGGTCCTGCCCTCTATGATTCAATCTAAATGGAATGACAAGAAATGACAAACATGAGTAGTGAGGATACTGCTCAATTGCTATATTATTGCATTACTCAGGTCACAAACACACTAGGTAACTGGGTGTATGTGCACAACCAATAGTGTCTATGAGGTAACATCACATGGTGGTGCAAGGGAACATATATTAAAAACAAAGTGAGTAAAGGAATTGCTGAGGACGCTCAGTAATGCTCCACAAAATGGTGAGATAGGAGTCAGGGTCAATGAAAGTAAATGCTCACCCTAATGAAGTCCCTAGGGTGCCTCAACAGTCTACTCCTGTGGAATTGGCACCTTGGAGTAGGTACCTTGGTGAAAGGGAGACAAAGGATGTTGAAATTGCCATTCAAGGTTGCTCAGCCAAGTGGAGATTGCTCCCAAGCTACAATCGGGCATACCACTATGTGAGTCGACTAGGAAATACTGGAGGAGAAGTCACACATGCGAACGGCAATCCCAAGTAAAGGATGCACCTAATTGATTCGTCAGCAACCCCGCAAACTCGCCTGTGGCATACGCCCATAATGCCTACAAATGCATGTACAAGCAAGGGCGATGGCAAATGTCAGCAAGTCCCACCTTGTCCGGTCGCAGGAGCTTCAGTTCATCGGTGCTCTCTTCAACACCAGGTTGGGGTTGGTGTTTCTGCCTCCAGATCGCCAGCTCCGTCTCCGGTCTCATCTGAACTCCCTCCTGTCGAGCTCTTCGGCCTCCGCATGGACCTGGTTGAAGGTTTAGGGGGACATGTCTGCCTCTCTCTTCTTGGTCCCTTGGCCTTGCAGACACCTCTACCATTTGGTGCATCACCTACTAGCCAATTAATATCCGATGTCCCTGGACTATGAGGCCTCTGTTCCTGTGACTCCTGCTGTGTCTCTCCTGCTGCAGTGGTGGTTGGTGCCGGAAAACCTGGCGAGGGGTGTTCCCCTGGATCCTCCCCTTCCCTTTACCCTGACCACCGATGCCAGCCCTTGGGGTTGGGAGGCCACCCTCGGGTCTCTCTCTGTCCAGGGTGCTTGGTCCCCCGCAGAGAGTTGGATGTCTTTGAACTGGAAAGAACTTGCTGCTGTCTTCAAGGCTCTCCTGCACTTTGCACCTCACTTGTGAGACTTGAGGGTTCAGGTCAGGACAGACAATCAGGTGGCTCGTGCCTACTTGAACCATTTGGGGGGCACTCGCTCTCCTCTTTTGGCTCTCCTGGTGGATCAGATTGGGTCTTGGGCGGAGGACAATCTGCTGGGTCTGACGGCTGTCTTTCTGCCGGGAGGGAGAATCGGAGTGCAGATCAGCTGAGTCACCTTCTTCCCTCTTCTATCTCTCTGTCCCTGTCTCCTCTGGTATTTCGGGAGCTGTCGGAGAAGTTTGGGAGGCCCTGGTTGGATCTCTTTGCGTCCCTTCAGGATGCTCTTCTGACAAGGTTCTGTGCCCTTCTGCCTTGCGTGGGTGCATGGGGGGTGGATGCCCTGAGTTTCCCTTGGCCTCAGGGTCTTCTTTATGCCTTTCCTCCTTTTCCCCTTCTCAGCAGGGTTCTGGCAAATATCAGGTCGGAGGGGGTGTTGGTACTTTTGGTGGCGTAGTTTCTTTCTTCGGCGGCCTGTCGTTGCTGCTCCTGTACCTCCCTGGGATCTTCCCTTGGTCCTTCATGCCTTACAGGATTCTCCCTTTGAGCCTCTGACTTCGGTCTCTCTGGAGTTTCTGACCCTGAAGGTTTGCTTTCTGGTGGCCATTACGTCTTGCTGTCATTTGGGGAAACTTGGGGCCTTGCTTTGTCATCCTCCCGTCTTGCGTTTTTTTCCTGACAAAGTGGTCCTCCGTCCTGACCTGGCTTTTCTTCCCAAGGTTCCCTCAGCTTTTCATTTGTCTCAGGATATTGTCCTGCCTGCCTTTTTTCCATCCCCTTCCACTGCTGAGGAAATTCGACTCCATTCCCTGGATTTGACCAGGGCTCTGGTGATCTACCTGGAGCGCACTGCCTCCTTTCTCCAGGTGGATTTTTTGTTTGTTACCTTTGGTGTTGCCCGGCAGGGTCATCGCCCTACCACGGACACTCTTTCCCGTTGGGTGTGTTCCACTCTCTCCCTGGCCTACCGCCATTCGGGTGTGTCGCTTTGCCTGGTTGTTTAGGGTCGCTCTACACGGGGTTTGGCTTCCTCCTGGGCTTCATTCAAAGGAGCTTCCCTTAAGGATCTTTGTGCTGCGGCTACCTGGTCCTCCCCTCACACTTTTGTTGAGAATGGGGGAGGTTTTTCTGGGGATTTTGGTTCCGCTGTCCTTGCAGCTGTTCACTGATTGTGTTTCTTGTCTGCATTGCTTAAAATTTGTATTTTTCTGGCATCTTGGTGTCTATTCCTTGTTCGTCTTTCCCTTGGGTATACGCTCCTTGGTTACTGTGACGAGGGAGACGGACGAGGTAGGTAATTAATCGGTTACTTTTTTACACTCCACTCTCTCCTTATCCACCTCGCCTGGGCAAGCAAACAAGCACATGTGTCATGGGACATATTGACTCGGTTACTGACCGGTAATGTTCATTACTCCGAGTCATAGTCTCCCTCGTCACTAGTGTACAAAAAAATGACTTAGGCAACAAAACCGGGATGTTAACAAATAAAAACAAGAACCCCACCAGCAACAGTGGTAGCCAAATCCATTTGTCAACGAAGTCCGAAACCACCACCTCAGGGTCAGTATGTATTTGGACGCCCAAGTATCTGGTAGGTTCTGATGTCCACTCAATAGGGTAGGTGCTCACCACTGGGAGTGTCCTGGGAGTCAGTGAAAACGTGATGGACTTACTCCAGTTGATACGAAGGCCGGAGTGTTGCCCAAATCGCTCCACCTCCTGCAGGATTGGTGTTAAATTCTGCGCCGGTTCATGAACATATAGGAGCGTGTTATCTGCATATGCCGTGTTTATTAAGTTATACTGCGGGAAGCATATTCTACGGAACCCTTGGTATTCCCTTAGTGCACATGCAACAGGTTCCACAGCTAAGGCATATAGCAAGAGGGACAGAGGGCACCCCTCTCTCGTGCCTCTGATGATAGCTATTGGCTATGGGAGGAGTCCATTTACACGTACGCGTGCAGTAGGCTATTCATACAGCACATCCATCAGTCTAATAAATACCTCGCCCGCCCCCACCCGTTTCAGCACTGCTCTCAAAAAACGGCACTTGACAGAATCAAAGGCCTTCTTGGCGTCGAGAAAAAACGCTGTAGCAGGCGTCTCCGGGTCCATGCCAGCAATGTTGCCAATAAGGGTCCGCAAATTACTTGTTAACGAGCGGTTGGGTACAAAGCCCAATGGCACAGAGGCCACCACCATAGGAGCAGAAGAGAGAGCTGGTTTGCGAGTATTTAGCAAATAATTTGGTGTCTGTATTTAACAATAAGAGCGGCCTGTAGGAAGAACACTGGTGCTGGGGTTTGTCTTTTTTAGCAGTGTTATCAAACTGGCCTCTCTCATACTGGGAGGCATTATACTATCTGTTGCCATTTCCTCGAATAGGTTGAATAAATGGGGAAGTAGTCGGTCCTGATACGCCTTGTAAAATACTACTGTGCGCCCCTCAGATCCTGGGCCTTATTGTTGGGCATAGTTTCCAGGGCAACAGCAATCTTGGTGGGACCCAGATGAGCCATCAGGTATTCTCTGTGTGAATTTGAGAGCCACTTCGTAGCTATGTACAATACGTATTCTTCATCCGACTCGGAAGGGCACAACGTGTAAAGTTCTGTGTAGTAGGAGCCAAATCAGTCCACTATCTGTGCAGCACCGGTAAGTATAACGTTGTTGTCGTCACGTAGATCCAGCACCTCCCCGGGACCACCATCCAGGCAAGTCAGAGCGGCTAAGGTGGCACCAGGTCTCTCCCCTTCCCCATATACTCTCGCTGTCACATATTTTTCCAGGTGTACCACCTCTGACTGAGCCTCTTTGTTGTTTTGCACAGAAGAGGGGGTCTACAATCGAGCGTCTCTCCAGATCCGCCAATTTGGTCTCAAGCCTCTGCAATCTCCCCCCAATAAAGGGAAGGACCCCTGCGAACTTTATTATGTAACTGCCCACCAAATGAAGATTTCAAACGTTTCCCATATGGTGGCCATCTTAGGTACGCTGCCTAGGGTTGTAGAGAAAAACAGATCAATCGCCTTTGAGATTTCCACATTAAATACCTCATCCAGCAGGGAATTACTGAGTTAAGCGCCATGTGCGGACTCTGGTAGGCATATCACCTTTATTTAGCTGCAACTTGACCTGGGAGTGATCCAAGTATGCAGACGTTTGAAACGTGATATAAAGGGAATTAAGCCCCTGGACGCCAACCAATAATCTATACAGGTATGTATGTCGTATGCAGATGGGTAATGTGCATATCCCTACCAGATGGTGTGCGGTGACACCAGATGTCAACCAGGTCTTCTGCCTCAGTAATTGCCACAATAGCCATCGCAGCCGAAGAGGGGTGACACAGTGGGCCTTTGGAGCGGTCTATCGCTGGGATTTGCACACAATTAAAATCACCACTCACAGTGTATGCAACCCAGGATTTGCAATGATCGTATAATGTAGAGAGCGATACAATTGAGGGTTATCATAATTTGGACCGTATACTCCTAGTATGCATACGCCCAAGTTGTCCTCGTGGCAATGTACTATCACATGCCTCCCCTCACCGTCCTTGTCTACTTCATGTATCTTAATATTGGACCCCTGCTGAACCTAGATCAGGACCCCACGTGCTTGTGAGGTAAAACCTGCTGCCACGCAAATACCTTTCATTCTCCTCTGCGTCAGCAGCCCAGTATTTGATGCCAGATGGGTTTCCTGCAGAATTGCAACATCAATGTGATGTCTAAGCAAATATGAGACTACCATGCGGATTTTGCACTGGTCATTTAGGCCCCTGTTATTCCAAGTCAAGAAATGTATGGGGTGGTCTTCCTGTGTGGTTGTGCAGGTGGGTCTCTCACTGATATTGAAATGTTACAATGAGTGGCATAGTAATTACGCAGATGATTGACCTGAAATGTTCAATAATCTCCGTGCAGCTGCTACAATACAATGCAAATCGAACAATCCCCCCACCCCCTCGGACGTCACCTCCCCAACAGATGACATGGCAACATTCCCCTTCCTTCTTTAACCCACTACCCCTCTCCCACCCAAATTAACAATGTGTAATACACTCAAGGGCGATGAGTGCCCAACCAACTGTAGAATACTCGGTCATTGCAGTAACAAATTATTAAAGGTCACATAACCCATGACTACTCCCATATAGCAACTGGTCCAGCATCCTTCCCAGGCAATTGTACTTCCGTCCCTAAACTGCATTCTATATGAAGGGCAACTTCCCCCTTCCCCCTGCCCCACAGGGTAAAGAGTATGGGACCTGACAGAAGTGGCCGCTGCCTATCTCTTAGGGCATAGGGCCTGCAAAGTAGTGTGTCAATTGAGGTAAAGGTAAACGCGTACTGAAGCTGATGTACCTACAGAACTGAATCTTACTGCTCCCCTGTACCATTCTTAGTAGAAAACGTATTAGTTATTTTGATCCAGAGGGCCTGCAGCGTTGTTGCCATTTATATCAAGTTTCATGTTTCAAGTTTAGCTTTATTCAATTTTAACAGCAGATAAAAATCATAAAAGCAACAATAAATATACATACAGTATTTCATAGTAAATAAACAGGTCCTAATTTTAAAACATTAAGAGGAGATTAAATCAGTGCATTATCGAACCATAGCATTTACATAGTACAGTTAGCAGCCATCACATTTCTTTTCCTCAGGATACTCTTTGAAAAACCAATCATGATCATAATGCATTCGCCATTCTCCAGTTGCTGTAAGCTTAGATAAGCCGGTCTACATTGCCGCCAGGAACCCTTTTTCAAATATTGCCTAATCCCTGTCTTACGTTCCTTCGCATATTATTTACAGAATAGAATACCAGGGAACGTGGATTGTTGTGATAAATTGTTGCAAGGGCATCTCCCCAGGCTCCTGGACCAATTGTTTTTTGTAGGAAAAGTTACCAAATAATGGAATAAATCAAACCTAAATCTAGTTAAAATGAAACGTTCAAAGCCCACAATACACAATGATAGGTACGGTTGAATAGTGTAACACACCAGAGACAACTGGTGTTTACTGACGGTTTGTTTGATAAGTTCAGCCGAACATCTTAACATTTCGTAGTGGTTCATGCATAGACCTTTAAGTTCTTTCCTACTCAAACCACCTAAAAATTCAGGATTATTATATAGTTCTGGCCTATGCAGATCAATAAATGTCTTCCTGACATACTCAAGCCATGGAATATGTTTGGCATTGTCCAGTACCATTACATCCTTTAAGATTTCTCTACTAAAGGACAGCAAATCTTCAGTCCAGACTCTCTGCCAGAGTAAGATTGGTTGTACTTTTATGAGATCAGAAATAAAATCCATTGCTAGATCAGAATGACAATTAAAAACTGCTGTACCCTGGGGGAGTACTAACAAATATCTTAAAAAGCCATTTTCTGCTATCTGGATGGATGAAGTGTTTTGGAAGCCCCAGATTCCTGCCCCATAAAAAGCTATGCTTCTACATTTTGCTTTGTATATGTTTAAGAGAATTTCTGGGGGTCTTTTCCCCAATTTGGTGGCAAAGTTCATGAGTGCAGCAATGGAACGTTTAAACAGAAGAGTTCTGTTCTTGACTGCCGCACACCAAGAGCCGGAGCCATCAATTAGCACCCCCAGGTATGAGAAGCTTTTAGTGTGTTCTAGTAAAAATCCGTCAATTTTTAAAGCCTTACATTTTTTTCTGGCTTTCCCACACATCATCACAAATGATTTTTTAGCATTTATTTTTAGTCCCCTTGTCTCCATGAACCCTACGTACTTTTTTAACGCCTTTTGGGCACCTACCTTGGTTCTGGCCATTAGTACGGCATCATCCGCATAGTGAAGGGAGACCACCTGGTTTTTCCCGTACCTAGGTGAGTCCACTATGGCGGCCACCAATTCCTCCTCCAAAGCGTTCGTATATATGGAGAAGAGGAATGGGGCCTGTACACAGCCCTGCCTAACTCCCTTCTCTATGCGGAACGACCCAGTACATTCTCCTCTTGCCCCATGTCTCACCTTGGCAGTCGCACCTGTGTACAACTGTCGGAGGAACCATAGAATCGCGAGATCCACCTTAATTTCAGCCAATGTTTGCCACAATTTTTCATGATCCACGCAGTCGAATGCGGCTGAAAGGTCGACAAATATTGCATAGAGACACCCTTTTTTAGCTTGGGTATATTTCCCTTGAATCATTACGAAATTAAGAACCTACTCTACTGTTCCCATCCCTTCCCTAAAGCCCCACTGGACCGGACTTAGGATGTTATTTTCATTTTCCCAGATTTGTAATTTACTGAGGACCACCCTACCGGCGATCTTCATAAGAGAATCCAGGAGGGATATGGGCCTATAGTTAGCTGGGAATTCTCTTTCCCCTTTTTTATAAATGGGTACTATAACTGACTCTGCCCAAGTTTTGATAAATCCTTCAGTGCAACAGGCCCTTAAAACTTGTGTACAAATTGGGGCCCAGAGTTCAGTAATTAACTTAAAAATATCATTTGGTATCCCGTCTAGGCCCGGGGCCTTACTTCCTTTGCTATTATTTACTGCAGTCAGGACTTCCTCATATGCAATTTCAACCTTGATGGGGAAATAATTCTGTTCTGGGCTGTCCAAATTGCTTACCCCTGTGGATTTAGCCACATCCCTTTCCTCTTTTTTATAAACTCTGGAGAAGAAGTCAATCCAAGTACTCTCGTCTATGGCGACTTCAATTCTTGCATTATCTGGCTTAGTAAGGTAGGGTGCATTTACTGCCTGCCACAACAATTTACAATCTCTCAGCTGCGACGCCTTGAGTACGTTTTGCCAGGCCAGGTCTTTTATTTCTTTTTTCCTGTTATTCCGGGTTAGATTGCAGGTCTTTCGGCAAGCCCTAATTAGGCTGTAGTCCCTTGGTTTGGCGCTAAGTGCCCCTTTAAGATGGGTATACGCTTTTGTGCATTTAGAATCAAAACAGCTATTGGACTTCTTACGTTCCATCGCTTGTCTTTTAGTGAGAGAGTCTTGTATGACAAGCGTTATCTGACCAAAGGCTTCCAAAATTTCAGCATTGGTAGCCTCCTCATCTAGACACACTAGGATGGGTGCCAAGGCCTTAGATATAATGGTCACATTCATTTTTACTGGGTCGATTTTTCCCCATTTCAGGGCAAAACCATTTTGACGTGCCAATACTATTTCCTGCGACCACGCCAGGGATTCGAGCGTGGCTGAGGTGTCACATGCGGGAAAGTTTAGGTGTAAACTGAGAGGCAAATGATCACTAAGGCCATTTGACTGGAGGGTAAAATTTCCCACCCAACTGGAATATCTTGTGGGCAGGATAATGAAATCAATAATCGAGTGCACGCCCCTGGCTATGTATGTAGAACTGAATTCAACCTGCGGGGTGCACATCAAATTTACGAAGTCTAGATCATGTGTGGCCACATTATCATTTATTATTTCCCCTCCAGCTGTATGTATGAAGTTCTTCATATCATCCCTTCCTTCCCTAGCATCAACCCGAGGTCTGCAGGTATTTAGGTTGCATGTATTAGTATTAAAGTCCCCTCCACAGATCAAAATTGCGTTTTTCCTTTTGCAGTTTTTAAATAGTTTAAGCCTTCACTTAACTTACTCATCTCTACTGCAAAGTCAGATTTTTTAATGTTATTATAGAAGTTGACTACCATTAATTCCATTCCCGAAGATAGTATAACAGATATTATTTGAAAATAAGAACAGTATCCAATCCTTTTAATTCTACGTACCCTCATCAGATTGGAGATATAAATACAAATGCCTCCTTTATGTCTACCATGGGCAGAGCGTTCCGCAGGGATATGGTAGGTCTTAAAGCCGTCCAAATGTATTTCATTCACGATCCAGGTTTCTTGGATGCACAATACATCATAGTTCTGGATAAAATCCCCCCAAACATAATTAGAAACTTTACTTTCCAACCCACAGATATTCCATGAGACAATCCTAAGGGGGCCTTGCAATGAAGCGGATCAACTATCGGGGTGGGATAAGAGTGGTTTACGGGAGCGATTTGTTCCCTATTTACCCCCACATTTGCACATATCATCTCTCTCGCCAGTTTATCCCCCCCAGCTTCAGGTGTGGCTTGAAAATTTCCAGTACTTAACAAGTTTACTGATATATTAATCGATGCAACAGGGTCTGATGTAATACCTGAGGTATCAGCATTTCTACTAGGCGCTTCCCTGACGGAGTCCAGATTACCAGCCAGTCAGTCACACCCGTTAAGACCTGAGAGTGCTGCAAATCTCTTTGGCCCTAGAGGGAAAGCATGCATCTCCTGTCTTGCCCAGTGTGGAATAGTTGCTGATCTCCCTCCCAATAATCCCCAGCCCTGGTGTATTCAATGGTGTGGAGCCCTCGCCTGATGCCATCCATTCCAGTTATCGTTTCCTATTAGATAAGGGGTATCATAGAAGAAGCCTAGTGGTAATATGTCTATGCCAGAGCCCCTGGGCCTCCCACCAAGCTCGGCTGCCCTTAAGATCCTCTCCACCAATATCGGGCTGTTGAAGTTGATCACCATACAGTCGCCCGGTTTCGATTTATTTGACCTGCCCACCCAGGACACTCTTCGGACCATTATAATACTGTGGCTGTGGTTATTGCCTTCTACAGTGTTTTGCGATAACCAGTGGGCCGCCTTAGTCCTTAACTGGTAGTAGTCTTCCCTGTCTCCTTCCATGAGGGGTGGTACGTTTCCTAATACTACTACTAGTGAGGATGCCTGGGGGGGTACATCGATAACAGGATGGGTGATCAGGATTTTAATGGGTTCGACAAGGTTTCTCACACCCTGGTGATGTGCTGGTGGTACATTTGGTAATGGGGTGTTCTGGTCATTATTTTTATTCTTTGCCCCCCCAGCAGACAGTGTTACCTGGTCTCCTTTCTTCTCAACCTCCTTGCTTTTCACTGGCCTTGGTTCGTCAGATACCTTTGAAGAGGGCAATGAGGTTTTGGGGGGAAGTATATTAATCTGTTTCCTTGTTGGAGTACCTTTATCACTCAGACAGGGTGCTAAGCTTGCTAACGTATGGGAATTTTCTACAATTGCCTTCTGCATCCTATCCAATTTATCGTGTTTTATTTTTAACCTCTCATTAAGTGGGAGCACGAATGACCTAAGTAACTGCTCTGCTTGGAAAAATGTGCATGCAGTGTCCAGGTCTACAACTGTGTCTCTTGATTGTAAAGGAGCCTTGAGGTTAGAACTACTTAAGGGGATGCTCGGGGGAAAGAGACATCCTACGGCAGTTTTAGGTAAGGTGTTAGCTTAAGTTAAGGTTGGCTTTGTTGAATTTCTCGTTATTTTCGATACCTTTGATTTATTGCCTAATTGACAATCCCCACCCCTCTTTCTTTTCCCCTTTTGTGTGTAAGATATAGATGTATATATATTTTTGGGCCTGTCCGTGGTCTGGAGGTTCCTGTTTCCAGGGCTATAGGATGAAAATCCTCTGACGATGTACCATCAGAGGATGTAGTGTCAGCCAAGATGTTCACAGTAATGAAGGATTGACCCTCTAAGCCTGTGCCTTGGAACTATGACTAATAGCACCCGGCCTGTTGTTGTGAGCTTGGTCAGGTGTGACTGCATTTCTTAATTCGCCCAAGGAGGACCACTTGTTGCCTATCGGTTCCAGGGATAGCCGCCTCTCGGTGAGGGCTATCTCCCGTTCTAGCACAACCGTCGCTCTTTTGATGAACCCATCTAGAGTGCCAGAGAGGCTTCCCCCCATAATACTAGGTGCTAACTTCCTCCCCTTCCCCGCGTGATGTACCATTTATAATCAGGGGAATAGAAAAATAACAGGGGATTATAGCATCTGTAAAACACACTCAGTTAGGAGTAGTCCCAGGGTCCAAAGTCATATAAAAGCAGAGTCTTATCGGGCTTAATGATAGATCGTAAAAGGGTGGCCCAGCCCAGTCTTGTCCGGCCTTGGATGGCCGTAGACGGCCCGCCCTTTGCCCGGGCTTCGCCCGTCTGGTCTCGCGGGCGTCACGCGGTGCGCGGTGATTCTGCTGGATTTAACCACCTGTGGAGGGCGTGGCGGGAAGGTGACTCCTTGCCCAAATGGCTTGTGGGCTTTGCAGTTCAGCCTTTCTCTCAGCCGCTATTTCCGCTGGCAGCGACCGTTTCCCGCTGAGCGGAAAACGATAGAAGTAATCCGGTGTTCAGAGGGTCAGGGAGTGGGATCCTTCAATTGTGACGTGGCCCAAGCTGTTAAGAATAGGTGCTTGGCTCTGTTGCTGTTTCCCGCAGTGCGCAGTGATTCTGCTGGAATTAACCACCTGTGGAGGGCGTGGCGGGAAGGTGACTCCTTGCCCAAATGGCTTCTGGGCTTTGCAGTTCAGCGTTTCTCTCAGACACTATTTCCCCTGGCAGCGAGCGTTTCCCGAAGAGCGGGAAACGCGAGAAGTAATCCGGTGTTCAGAGGGTCAGGGAGCGTGGTCCTTCAACCGTGATGTGGCCCCCGCTGTTAAGAATAGGTGCTTGGCTCTGTTGCTGTTTCCCGCAGTGCGCGGTGATTCTGCTGGATTTAACCACCTGTGGAGGGCGTGGCAGGAAGGTGACTCCTTGCCCAAATGGCTTGTAGGCTTTGCAGTTCAGCCTTTCTCTCAGCCGCTATTGCCCCTGGCAGTGAGCGTTTCCCACAGAGCGGGAAACGCAAACAGTAATCCGGTGTTCAGAGGGTCAGGGAGCGTGGTCCTTCAATCGTAACGTGGCCCCCGCTGTTAAGAATAGTTGCTTGGCTCTGTTGCCATTTATATCTTCAGTTGCTTCTTGCTTGTTATACTGTGCTTTGGTGTATTCCCTCAACGCCTGTTGGACATTTCCAGGGTCAGCTAAAATCTGCACGCTATGATGGGGTGCGGAGGGGCAGCAGGCTGAGGTCTAGGTGCCAGTGAGCGATGGGCCCTCTCCACCACATTGAAGCGAAAGAGTCACGACCAAGGAGGGCGACTAGGAGCTTCTCGGCAAAGATCTCCATGCTGCCAGGCGGGGTAGATTTGGCAGCCGAACAATACGTAGGTTGTTGCGCCATGAGTGCGCCTCCATATCTTTGGCCTTTCCACAATTTTTCCCATCTTTTTATGTGAGTCTGAATTTTTCACATTCTGATCTTCAGTTTCTGAGACCCTTTACCATATAATTTCTCTCAGCATGTTTGTCCACCTGCTCCGACATGCGGTCCGTGCTGTCAGAGAGAGAATCTATCTTCTCGTCTATTGTTATTGTAGAGTGCCTCTGCTGCATGGCTCTCAGGATTTGCCTCAGGTCACCGCCTGGCTCCAACCCCATCGCACCCTGATCACCGGAATCGGAGTCTGCACCATCTTCTCTCCTCCTGGCCGACTTACGTTGATCAAACTGCAGTTTAGACTCCGTTTTATTGTAAATCTTGTATTGAGGACCTTATTCTATTCATTGCAATGCTTTCCTGATGATGCGAAAATATTCTAAGATTGCAAATTTGAGAATACCCTCATTGAGAAAATGATGTTACACATAAGTGGCTTTTCCCTAGTCGACATGGAATCTGTTGCAAATATAAATGCTTACATCATTGCCATGCCATTGTGCAGAATCCAGAACAAGAGTAAACTATTTCAAACGTATTACTCTCAGGCAGATTCCATACTGGAAATTAATTTACAGGTAAATAACCTTTCATCAACCTTGGCATTTCCACCATAGACCCACCACTCACCCTTTCTATCTGAGAGGCTGACAGCAAGGACTACCCAGGTGGTGATGGAATCCTTCAGGAACATGTTCAATGTTTTACTGGAGAGTCTAAAGAGAAAAACATTGATATTCAAGGTGATCTGATAGGGGAGAAGGAGACAAGTCATTGGCTTAAATGTGGAATGAACAATTGAAGAGTGAATGATAAGAGCCAAGTCGAAAGTAAGAGTAGTCTCAGGGCAATAGCATAAGCAATGATAGAAGCAAAGGTAAACAGAAAAAAGGAATGTCTAGAGAACAGATTTGGTGTGATGAGAAACATTAAGTACACCTACAGTCAAACATGCATTGGTGTATGCCTAGAACAGGACATGCTACTCTGATTATATGTATTCTCTTTAAAGTGCTTTTATCTAAAGTAGTTACTTTGAAAAAATAGGCATAATTTATGAACCCACACAGTTTCAAATACAGAATATTAATGTCATCAACCAATTGTTCTGAAAAGCTCTGAAAATTGTTTAGGCTATGAAGCCTCTAACTAAAGGTAACAACTATGAAAAAAAGTGTGCACCGGAGAGAGTGTGCTTGAACATTGCCAGTTCTGAAGCCCCAAAATGGATGAATTGAATATCCATATATGAGGGGATGTATTTCAAGGTGGATAGAGTTGTCTTAGCATATAATTACATGCAAATAAATATATGACTCTGGCCATGAGAAAGTGCTTGCAAACTTGTATATCATTTAGATGATCAATGCTTGTATACAAATAACAAACCTCCAGTGTCATCATAATAAAAACTTCTTCCCATTCTATATTCTCTATTTTGGTAAAAAAAATAATTAATGTCTTTGATGTAGGATGGGCGAGTACATACAAAGTGTCTAAGGAAATGGTCCACATACTTAGACGTTTGCTCGAGAGCGCTACCTCTGGAGGAGACTATAGGTCTGCCAGGGGGTTAGTTTTTTTTTTTTGTACCTTGGGAAACAAGTAAAGGGCAGGCAGGGCAGGGAGATCAGACCTCAAATACTCAATCTCCTCCTGCTCAAGTAATCCCTTATCCTTCCAATTTTCCAACATAACCCAAAATATAACAACTTCGGTTATGATACTGGACTCTTGTTCGCTATATACAAGCATTGATCATCTAAATGGTGTACACGTCTGAAAGCACTTTCTCAGGGGAAGACCCATACACAATGCATATAATGACATGACAGCAGAGATGCTAGACAATTATCTTACCAACAATTTTATTTTGTTTGATGGTACTTTGTACTCTCAGGATTAAAGGGATTGGCACCTGTTTCGCCCTCAGCTACAACAACCTTTTTATGGACTGGTTGGAGAAACAGGTGTCCACTGCCCAAGACACGGCTGAGGACATGGCACATTCCATATGGTGGCTGAGAATTATAGGTGGTTTATTCATCATTTGGAAAGGCATGGAGGAGGAACAATAAACTCAACTTGGACTTTACCTGTACCACAAGCAATAAAAATGTTGTATTCCTGAATGTAATAGTTGAGTCTAGAGTAATCCTTGACGGAGTTTGCAGAGTTGCACCACGCAAAACTCTACAAACTGATAAAAAACTCTGCCTCACTACGCGGATCTCCGTGAGCGGCGGAGTTCAATAGAAAAATGCTGTTTGCAGTGATTGCACAGTGCTGGCTGCTTGTCGGCATTGTACAATCATTGCGAAAGGCACCATGCACTGCGTAGGCTTTCCTTTTCTGCCGCTTGAGTAGATTTTTACTTGAGCAGCAGCTTTCTCAACGTGAACGGGCAGTTTCTCAACGCGAGCGGTCACGGGCATATGCGACAACTCGCAATGAGAAACTTGACCCCCCGCATTGAGAAATCTTGCTGGGAGGTTTATTTTCCGTGCTCGAGCTCGCCAATTCGATGTTAATGATTGCAAATGAGAAAAAATCCCGCCGGGAGGTTGATTTTCAACGCTCGCGCTCGCCAACTTGATGTTGACGATCGCGAACGAGGAAAAAATCTCGCCGGGAGGTTGATTTTCCTCGCTCGCCAACTTGACGATGGTAGACGCGAGCGAGGAAAAAACTCTGATCCGATGCGTGAAGCGGAGTTTTTCGGAACTCCGTGAGCTCCGCTCAATGCGGAGTTTGGAAAATTCTGCAATTGGAGTGGAGTTCACTGGCCAAGGTTAGTCCAGAGTTGGACAGCTGCACACAAGCCTTTATAGAAAACCCATAGTAGGTAACAGTATGTTGCATGCACTCAGTAGTCACTCAAGACCCCAAAATTGAGTATTCTTTATGGGGAGCTATTGAAATCTAAAAGGAACTGATGTAGTGAGGAGGAATATCTGCAGGAGCCAAAAATCATGATTTCTAGGTTCAAGGAGAGAGGATAGTCACAGTGGGTTTTTGAGTGAGCAGTTGAGTAAGTCAGTTCCAAGAGCAGAGATTTGATCCTCTTTCAAGGCCAGAGAGTAGGAAGGAGGAGGAGGAAGACACCAAAACCAGGATGATTACAACAAGCATTGATGATTCTAGGAAGGTTGGTCAGATGCTGCAGAGAAACTGGAAAAGTATAGCCAGTGATCCCATTATATAGGGCACATACTTGATATCAAACCTAAAATTACCTATATTACCTATAGAAAAGTGACAATCGCTGAGAGACCTCTTGGTCATGGGTGATAATACAATCAAAAAAGAAGATATAAGTAGCCTCAAAAGTTTTAACCTCTATCGTAAGTGCAATGCTCGTAAAAACATTTCTAGTAAGAAAGAATTTCCTTCATCCTATGGCAAAGGTACCAAGAAAATAAGACAGTTTCTCACATGCAGCACTGAATATGTTGTTTATGCTCTGGAATGCCCATGCAAGAAAATATGTATAGGGAGTATATATACTCCTGATGAAGAAGAGCCTTCTTTAACATAGGAGAGCCATTGACAACAGGGATGCTGTTAGAACTGAGGGTATCTAGTTGGCAATGGTATACACCTTTGACCAAATAGGGACCCTTGTTTCTAAGTCAGGGAAAGGTGATTACACCCCTGGATAACCCCTGCTCACCCCCTTGGTAGCTTGGCAAGAGCAGACCGGCTTATCTCAGAGGAAGTGTGTTAAGCATTTGTGAACACATACAGTAATACAATGAAAACACTACAGTTGGACACCACACAGGTTTTATACAAATAAGTATTCTTTATATAGACTTATCACAAGACCATAAACGACAAAATCCACAATACTGTAATCAATAAGAATTCTTCAAGATGGTAGAAATAGTTTAAAATAGGTTATTCACTTAAAAATAGTCTTTAGAATCAAATAACCCCAACTGGAGCTATCACGATGCCAAAGTCAAAGAAATCCCAAAGTACAGCGCTGACTGCGAGGTGTGCGGCGTCGGGCCTGGAGTCAAAACAGACCCACAAAGAACAGTACCTTATAAAAGCGAAAACAAAGACAGCTCACGGTGTCGGGTGATGTGGTGTCGTTGGCGCGTTGCAGCGTCAGTTCCTTGCTTTGGGAGAGATGACTCGTCGGGAACTGGATGCTTGCTCAGGCAGGGGAGGCATCGCTTCCAGACCGGAGAGGAGGTGACGTCGCAATGGCGCCGAAACCACGGTTCCATATGATGTCATAATGTCGATGGATCCTTGACCACCCACGTCAATGATCTGCACTGCGGTGATGTTGGCTTCAGAGTCGATGCGGCACAGCAGCAGGCGTCAGGCCTACGTCGCAAGTCGGAGCAGCACTCATGGCTATGGCAGACTTCTGATGTCGTTCGCTGGCGTCGATGTGGCACAGCGGCCAAGGCGGGTCTAAGTTGCAAGTCGGAGCAGTGCTCACAACTTCGTTGCAGAATACTGCATCGCTCGCCTGCGTCGATATTGCAGATTCCTTCTGTTGCACTAGAACAGCAAGTTCCAGATGCAGGCAAACAGAAGGGGGTGAAGTCTGGTATTCATGAGACTTTGGTCAGGAGGCAAGCTCAAATCAAGCCCTTGGAGTAATATTCTGCAAGAAGATGAAAGTTCAAGTTCCTTCTCCTTTCCTTGGCAATGAAGAGACCACTTCAGGCCAACCCAGCAAACAGCACACTGGCAGAGGGGCAGTCCAAACTCCTGCAGCTTCCTTGGTTCCTCTCCTTGGCAAAAGATACGTCTTATTCCCAGAAGTGATCACTAGACTTGGGGTCTGGGCCCCAATATTTATACTAGCAAATCCTTTGTTCTCTGAAGGCAGAGAGGCCGTTGCCTAGTCCAAACTACTTCTGGTTAGTCTGGTTGAGAAGACTCCTTCTTTCCTTTCACAGTGTAGACCAGGGACGTCAGACACACCATGGGAGGTGGAGCCAGCATTGTGGAGGAAAGGCACTGCCCCATTCAGGTCCCAGGTGCAACTCCTTCCACCCATCTACATGCAGATCTCCCTATTCAGCCTTGTGCTGACTCACCCTGTCTCCTGGAATCCCCCAGCCCCTGCCACTCAAACTCCAGGCAAGTATTTTATCATTCTAAGTTCAGGCACACTAAACTCAAATTTCTACTTAGTTCCCTGAATCAGGTAGGATTATAAGATGTTATAATCAAACTGCCCATTCTGGTCTAAGGGGAACAGGTAGCCTTGCAATAGTGAAAAATGAAAATGGCTGTAATTCACTATTAGGACATACCACACACACCAGGGCATGTCCTACCTTATACTTACAATGCACCCTGCCCTTGGGCCTACCTTAGGTGTGTCTGATATGAAGAAAAGGGAAGGTTTAGGGACTGGCAAGTGGGTGCACCTGCCAAGTCGCCATGGCTGGCAGTCACAGACTGCACACAGGCTCTGCAATGGCAGGCCTTAGACACACCTTACAAGCTGCTTCTGTGGGTGGCACAACCAGTCCTGCAAGCCCATCAGCAGCATTTGATTTACAAGCCCTGGGCACACATGCTGCAATGTACTAGTGTTACAGAGATTTTGCTTATGCACAGAACTATGAGCAGGAAACCAGGACCTCAGTGAATTGTGGTGGACCAGAAACTAACCCCTATCCGACTAGCATCAGTGTCTCATTAGCTCTCCATCCTAGAGCGAAGCTACCAATGATTAGACAACCCAGAACATGCGACTTAGGATACTCTCAGGAATGGTGGGAATCAAGAACACTTTTTCGTTTTATTCTTATACCAGTCCACAACGTGAGTAATCAGAGACACAGAAAAGTTTAAAATGTTTATTTTGAACTACGTGCTCTAAGATGCAGTATTTTGGCTAACAAGTAGGCATATGATCAGAAATAAAACAGTCAGCATTGTTACAATTCCATAAAACACAAAGGGAGAAATCATATTACAATGATAGTGGAAACAGGTCCTATAGTGCCTCATGTACTACCCTCCCCTGCTAGGAACTAGGTTTTATAATAATAGAAGGTATTTTAGGCTTAAATGGGGAGCCCCATACCTCCAAGATCAGCAAAGGTGAATCACATCAGGATCAGCAAAGCTCTCTGTCTCTGAAAAAAATATTCTTCCAAGTGCTTGAATCATGCATGCAATGCAATATTAAAGAACTAGGATTTCAGTTGAGTGCAGCTGTGTGCATGTTATGTCTAGAGCGTGGGTCGATCAACCTGAATAACAGCATACATTGTTATTCTGACTTTGAAGACTTCTGCATGCAGAGTACAGACTAAGGTCGCTCTGTAAGTCTAGGGATGTGAAAACCAGCCCGTTCTCATGTGAAGAAAATAAAGCATTCTAATTTGCAATAACCGCTACCTACAGTGTCGTGTGCAAAAAGTGTCAAAGTGACAAAATGACGTTTCACTTCTAAAATGCTTATGCTAACATATCAATGTGTGCAAGTAGAACCCTGCCCTCACGACACCCTCCCCTGATCAGAACACGAACCGAAAGGGATGCAATTTAGGAACACAGAGTTCAAGTTCGAGTGAGACAGAACCAAGTTCAAAATTTGCAAAACTGAAGGAATTGGAATTGATAAGTTTGAAATAGTTTAGTAAAAAACAAAAAACAATAATAGGTGGTATACTTCTTATTAAATGTAATGGAAAACAATTGTAATTTTTTTTCTTGATTTTAATACGCGTAGTAGATGGACAAGTGCCAAATCAATCCATCAGCGTATAGGCACAGTATGTTGAAATAGCCTCCAAGAGGAAGTCATTGTTATCATCAGCAAACGAGTCAAACATCCAATTTAATAAAGTGAATGAACATATATGTTCTTCGATAACAGGAGCCTCTAGCACCATCAGAGGACAACTTGCGTGTTCTGCAAGTTAACTTTGTGCCAGGAAGTCTTGCACCGCTGCACCTATGTCCCAATTACCTAGAACTCTGTGTGTAGCTGCAAAGGCCATAATCCCGATACCAGAACAGTCCAACTCATGGGCCACTAAGGGACTCATCAGTCGATCATAATCCGGGGCAGGAGACGCCTTATTCATGAGCCACAAGTCCAAAGCCCATTCGAAATTACAATCCAGGCAATGGAAAACAGGTTGCACGCAAGTGAAGTACGAGAATCAGAAGGATCGTCCCTATGCTACACTCAAGGTGGCCAGAGGTAGCGTTCCATAGAACTCAAGCATCCGGTTGTGTAAATGGAGCAGCCCGTCTTGTGACACAGATTGTGCAGCCATTTTTTAGCAAGCAAATCAACAGCAGGACACCGACAGCCAAGGAGAGAAGTAACGGTAAACTGCCGAAGATGCTGGAGAAAATAGAATGAAAAAATGCCGGTATCACACCAAATTTAGTTTGGAATGAGGTCACAAGGCCGAGCTCACAACTTTGAAAAATGAGCCAGGCCACTTGGGGACGATGCATTGAATTTAGTGTGAATCAAAGCGCCAAAATAAAGTGGGAGATCAGTATTTAAAAGCGCATGCACCACGGTGTGAGTGTTTGCCACGTGAAGGACAAATGTTTCACGGGAAGAAGTAAGGGCGACTTCTCTCTGGGACTATAAAGCCCTTATTTTGCTGATCTTATTGAACTCTGCTTTCAAGGTCGGAAGCGAAGGCCAGATTGATATTTCGAGTCTCCCATGTGGGGAGGACGAGCAAATCTTTGTAGCAAACTACACATTGGGAGACAGTCACAATGTATGGAATCCATGCAAGCATACCGCAGCAATCTTCATTATTTAAAAGTAAATAACTACCATTTGCTAGCAGCGTGAAAGTTGATGTTATAGCCGGCACTGGATTACCCTTTAAAATGCAAGCTACATTTGGGGCCTCCAAGTTACAAGGCGGTGGATTGACTGACGCTGCGGTGAACACTGTTTGTTCGTGTCGCCGTTTGATCTGAAGACTTAAGAAAGTTCGTGTGACTTGAGCCACGCCTGTTTTACCTCACCTTTATCCGAGCGGACACATTTAATATATAAGAACTTTCAAGACTTTAGCTAAGAAAGTGGTTCCTACCCCACACTCGTGGGTGGTCCTATGGACTAGCTGGCGATCTCTGCCCTAGGCTCCGCCAAGGCCCTGAAGAATAGAGTACCCATGTCCTGATGAAGCCTATATCATCTGGCTGAAACACGACAGCGACTGAGTCGACACCTCTTGCTTTGTACGGAGTCCCCTGTTAAAATTCAAGAAAGATTTGATTTTTTTCTTAGGTGCACCAATACAAATATAGACTGGGTTGATGTTCTAACCCCCTGGTGCTTTGCTTTTGGGACTACCTTTTTGTTGTGCACTCCATTGTAAATTAAGAGGAGGCACTTATGTAAATTGGTGTGTATATATATTCTTATATATTCCTTGTATTTAGGGTACAGAAAAGTGTTTGTTGATATTGTAAATGTTTTGTATATTTGTATATGATGTACATGTGATGTTGTGTATATAGATTGTTGTTTGTTGTGCCTCCTTGGATGTCCGCTCATATATGTGTATATGAATTAATATATATATTTTTCCAATGTATAATTCGTTATTCACAAGATAATTAATTGTTTCTTGTTTGAAAATTAAAAGTGGATTTATCCCTTCGGTACCCCTTGTTGCTACTTTTTCATCCTTGGATGTCTCCTGTTCAGGTACGGGAGGGTAAAGTGGGCAGAACCCCTAACCATTTTTGCTAGTCTCCAAGTTACAAGAGCCATGCAATTGTATGTTCTTCCAAACCAATGAGTGATCAGGTGTGTAAGTGCATTCTTCACCATTTAAATAAACCTCTTTTCCCTCTCTCAGGCACCTATATGTGAATGGAAGAGACCAAACTTCATGGAGGTAGGCGCTCCTTAATGATTCATATCTGCCTAATGCATAGTGTTTCATACATGAAGTGAATTTAAACAAGAGAAACTGGAGTGTTATTAACCCATGGATAAGCCAAACAGCAGAATTCTATTCAGCAACAGAAGACGGTAAAGGTTCACATTTTTCAATATGCAGTAATGAATAAGTTGCATCCTTCATGGACATGAACTGTTCTTTTTCAGTCAAATTAAACGGTAAAAAAAGAGAAGAGGTATTCATGTAATCCCAAGGAACTTTCCCAGATTTTAAAGTCCATGCAAGTTGCATAATAGAACGCAATTGATTTTGACCATGGTACAAAACAGACACTTTATCTTGCACAATATCAACAACAGATGACACAATGTTATCTAATGTGTAAATTTGGGAAGAAAGAGTATTAATGCTATTATCAACAACAGCAAGTACTTTTTCTAAATTAGCTTAATCTATAGCTTTTAGTCTAGATGCAGCTTCACCTTGAGACAATTTCCAAACTTCGTTGTAAATAGCATCTATCCATCTTTTTGACCTGCCTTCTACAGGGCCAAAGTCATTCAAATCAACATCATCAGTTAATTGTGATAAATTATGTCTAAATGACGCTAATGTGGAATGTTTAAGGCAATTTGGACACAGTTTACCCACAGAATAGGTAGTAACAGAATGGGAGCTTTCAAAACGAGGTTCCACCCTAACCTGTGTGAAGCCAGAAGCCAGACCCAGAAATGATGTTGACAGGAATCTGAACTTTTTTGCCATAATAACCAACCCTGTAAATCAAAGCTGGAAATATTGAAGGAGGTATTAGTAACCAGGGACTGCAATTCATCAATAGACATGTCTGTGTGATTTTCCCATCCGGGATAAGCACCTAGATCAGGAATGGTAGGAGCATTCCTTTTTTTAGAAGTAGTCAATCTAAAGCAAGTTGTTTGTGAAATAGTCGAATTCAAAAACAACATATGGTTCGGGATAAGACATGCACGATGCAAAGCTTCAGTGCTTTGTACCTTCCAGCTTTTAGAACCCCAAACAGATTTAAGATCAACAGTATCTTTCCATAGATCATAGCTCCCTATAGCTAATTGGTCCATAAAGGACTTCAAATAAAGTATCTTAGTGTGGGTGAGTCTAACTTTGGAAGAGGACTTTGCAGTCATTTTGAAATAAATGGCTTATGGATTAGTTTGACTAAGATCAGAAAAATATGTATATTTGTTCAATAGAGTTTTTGAACTACCTTCAATGGGAGCTGGACAATGTTCCCATTGTGTAAAATTAACCACATTTCTAAATGTATGAAAGAAATGATTGCCATAATGCTGAATGCAGAATATGTCTGCATAATTAGCAGAATCTAAATAAAAATCTTCAGCATCAAAAGTAGCATAATATTTCAAATCAGAAAATAGGGCCTCTATGGCCTGGACATCCTAATCATCAGAGCGTATATTTTGTTTTATTACATCCCCTATTGAAACACGAAGTACATTGGGGACCATCCCAAACAATTCCATCTAACACTGGCCAGGCAGTGATGTTAACAAAAGTCTGGTCGCTCTTCATGATGTGTGATGAGGAGTGGAGAGCCAAAGATCCATCAATTAATCTAATTGAAGACCTTTCTTTAAGATAATGTCCATTAACTGGACGAAAAAACATTACTACAAATCCAATTGACATGAACAAAAAATGGACAAAAGCACCAGCCAGATGTAAGTCAAAGGGGGAATTAAAAAATGTTTTTAAACCAAACAGAAAAAATAGAATTTTTTCGATGGGGCTCTTGATGTTGTTGAGTCTGGGTCAAACTAAAAACGTGACTGATCAAAAGCAGTTGTCTGCACACCAGGCAAAGACACATCTGTGGGATAGGTACACTCAGTATCTTCTTGGGGATCACCAGCCGGTGGATTCAATAAAGGATTAGTAACTGTAGTCATCTCGATGGCAATGTCAGGCCTGTTGATGTTAGCTGTAGCCAAAACAGAATTTCTCAGCATTGCTGGACAAGAGACCGCTGGAGTCCTACTAAGTACAATCGGCCACTCGTTGTAATTTGACATTGTCAATGGAGATGTACCTGTTTTCCTTGCGACCAGGAACTGGAGGTAAAATTACTGTTTTTGCACCCTGCACGCCAAACACTGGAACAGGTGTACAATAAGAGGGGCAGAACTCCTTCTTGTTCTCCACCTTCTCACGGACCAGGTCACTGACTCAGGGTAGCCAGCCATCTACCGGAATCTGAAGTGCAGTATCAGTTGTGGAGGGCAAATGTTCCTTTGCAAGACTGTCACAAGTCTCTTGTAGGTTCTGTGATACAGCAGAATGATCATCTACGTCAAAGGGTGTGGCTGAGGCTGCCATCTCTAGACCCTCAAGGTCCTGGACGAAATTTTTTATGCCAAAGAGCATTTCGTATGGGGCCCGCACATCCAGAGACATTCTAGGGAGATTATTAAGTGCACATAGTACGCTATACAAATGGGCAAGCCAGGTCCTGCCAGTGCCTAAAACCCTAGCTGTCAAGGATTGCTTTAAGTCACGGTTCAGCCGCTCCACAACACTATTGCCTTCAGGCTGATATGGAGATGAAAATTTGACCTGCACACCCAAAGACCTAATGGCTTCTTTTTACGACTTAGAGGCAAATGCCGGGCCTTGGTCAGAATGAAGGGTGCCACATGCAAAAATTCCCACAAAGACACGCAAATCCCTGATGGCAGTTTGAGCATCAGCGCTGCGTTGTGGCCAGACCCATAGGAAGCGTGTGCACAAATCCACTTCAACTAAGATAAACTTATACGCAGTGTCTGAGGAGAAAGGACCGCAATGATCTAAATAAACACACCCAAGTGGTTTATTAGATATGTACAACTCTGTCTGTGGTGGACGCGCAGCAGTCGAAGGATTAATCTGCTGGCAAATGTCACAAGTAAGGACATAGTTACAAGTCTGTTTATACAATCTGCGCCACCAGTAACGTTGTTGCAAGATAGAGACAGTCGCTGAAATACCGGCATGAACCAAGGCCATGCCCTCGTGAGCGGCTGTTATCAAGGAAGGTCTACGGTCTGCGTTGGGAATCAATCTGTCACCAACGCTGTTAATTCTCACATTGGGAACTTTATCAGGACTTAAATGATAAGAGTATTTAGAAGGGAAACCTCTTGGGTAATCACTTCCCTTCTATGTAGCAGCAATAGCTGCCAAGATGTCATCATAAATCTTACTTTTGGATCTTGTAACTGCTGCCACTAAATATGCCACTACTGCTGTCTTTGCTGCCTCGTCAGCAAGACTGTTACCAACAACGTGTACTACTACACGCTGGTGACCAAGAGTATGCATTACATTTACGAGAGGCAGACGCTCTTTAAGTTGTGCAACTCGAACTCAAAGCATTTTGTGTTTGATTGTCCTACCTTTGGAATCATGATAGTCATTTTGAGTCCAAAAGAATAAATTGTCGTTGAAAGACTGAACACAGTAGTAAGAGTCACTTACAATGTTACAAGGAGAGTAGTCACACGATGATCAGCATATTCCAGTGCAAGCACCAAAGCACGTAGCTCTGCCAACTGGGCGGTACAGTCCCCTAATGACTGCGTGTGCACGACATCGGACCTGAATTCTTCATTCACAATGGTACCAACCACTATTGCCCAGGCTGGCAAATAAGCTTGTTTAGAACCCATTGCAGGTTCCGCCGAACCATCAGTATAAATGATACAGTGGTAATCCTCAAGCGGGCGCAAGGACAGAGGAGCAGGATGAACAAATTCATACTGTAAGAACTCCTATGTCTGCAATGAGGAGTCAAAAATAAATGTGACATCCTGAGACGTCAGTGAAGTGGCCCACTGTATCCAACGTGGATGCAAAGCTTTAGAATTAGGTACACTGGCTTTCGTCACTGCCTCCAAGGCAGGATACTGGGTAACAACCAACATGCATTTCCCTTAGCGACAGGGCTCTTTCTTTAAGAATCACCATCTGCACTGCTGTCAATACTTATTCAACAGTAGAAAATCGTATTTCAGCCGAAGTGTACAAGTGTGACTTTTAAGCAATAGGGACTGTGTCCCCTTCGTTAAACGTCAAGTACGTGAAACCCAGTGAGCCTGGTACAATTCTTACAACCAGGTTTGTGTGGTTGTCACGTGTCAGCAAGAATTTAGATTCAAGAAGATCAGCCTGGAAATATTGCAGTATAGCTGAATGCTCAGGAAGCCAGCAAGATTTGGTAAAAGTAGGTTGTATCAAGGCTTGATACGCTGGGCATAATCAGGAATATAAGAACGCCCAAAATGTGAAAACCCAGCAATGATTGTAGCTTTTTCAGAGTTGACGGAACGCGCAAGCATGCGCATTTCTCCAGAAAGTGAGGAGCTAAACCTCAACCTTCATTGTTGAGCTCATAGTCCAAAAACAACACTGTGTACTCTGCAATGTGTGATTTTGCAAAGTTGAATTTGTAACCGAAGTCCGCAAACATAAGAATTATGCGGTCAATGCGACACAGATGGGGCCATAATTCGTCATCTGTCAGATATATATCATCAATGTACGAGTATGCATCAGGGTCGAGCCTCTCTAACAGAGAGACTATACGAGCGGCAAAGACGTCTAGGCTGTTCTTGTAACCCATGTCTAATCTTTTGAATTGTCTCTGTTTGCCACTTGAGGTAAAGGCTGTCCACTGACTACTAATCGAGGACAGGTTATGGATAAAAAAGCCATTGGAAATGTCAAGTGTGGTTTTAAACCTTTTTCTCACAAGACTATCGACCAGGGCAGAACTGTGGGGATTCTGTAAAGCACATGTCTGACAATGAGAGTTCAAATGCCAGTAATCCAAAACTAGGCGGCACGACCCATCAGGCTTGGTCACAGTGAATAAAGGATTATTCATGGGAGACACACATGTTTCAATTACACCTTAATATTCCAATTGTTCAAGGATTTCCCCAACAGGCGCTTTTGCTTCTCGCCGCATGGGATATTGAGGTTGTGGCTGTGGCATAGACTGCAATGGAATCTCATGGCTGGGTGAAAATGTATCCCATCCCACCAGAGTACGGTACAACACTGGCACAAGTGCCAGAGTCCACTCTTCAGCAAAATTCTGTGCCTGCTCCCTGGGCACTGTGTGTGTGAAACTAGAGAGAATCACCTCCTCCCCTCTCGGAGTGACCAAAACAAAAGGAGGGTGCCAGTCTGTCTCAGCTAACAAAATGTCAGAAGTGGAAGTCAGATTTTCACAAAATATCCACTTTATTTTACGTTGTATGTCACCCTCAATTCAAGGGACAATTTCATATCGTCTGTCAGGGGGAGCCACCCTAGTGTCAGCTGTCTCTACGGTGACAAACTTTTCAGTTGCTGTCGCCTTCGGATACGGACGCAGTGCTTGCCGCACTACTGTAATCTCCACTGCGCTGTATAGCAGCGTTAGTGCCCACATCTTGTTCCGAAGCTGTCTTCTCCCTATCTGTGGCATACCTCGCTGTTAAAGCAGCAACTTTCTTTTCTGAAACTGTGGCCTTTGATGTTGAAAGTCGTACTGCTTGCCTTTAAAATCAGCCAGGTGGGGTTGCTCTCGTCCTTGCGGGGCACCCCTTCCTCTGCTGCGTTCTCCTCCACCGGCGTGTGAGACTGATGCTTCCTGTGAAGAACGAGGAGAATGTTGATCAGGAACCTGAAATCTATCAGGGGAACTAATGTTCGTGTGGTCGCACAAATCATATGCGCGCTCAGTATACACTGGTATCGGTGACGCAGGACGCAACCCTTGTTTCTGTTGTTGTTTCCCCTGTTTTTTGCTCTTCCAATTTTGTTAAGGAAAAACAGGATGGTCGTCTTTATTGGACTTTATTAGACTAAGTCGTCTGAGTTTGCAGTTCCGCTGCTGTTTTAGCAAAAGGCTTAACACCCAAACTATTGCGTCCAATGGTCTTATAAGCCTCCGCAATAATTTTCGGTAACTGCCACGGCTTATCGGCATCGGGGACATCACGCAAAGCATTAGACACCTGAAAGTTAACCGCATCTCTCTTGACGTTAGCAAGGATGAAATCGGAAACTACGTCAAACACTCCAACAAGTCTCATTCCCAACTCAACAGCCACCTCCGGACCACGTTGATCCCGAACACATTTTATCACGGAGGGCAGAACAGTCAAAGACGGGGTGCCGAAGCACCTTGCGTAGACTGCTGCAAATACTTTACCCTAGCTCTCACAATCTGTTACCTCTGGTACTAGGTCTTTCTGCAAACTAATGGTTAGAATGCTGTGTTTCTCCACAGGAGTCGTATTAGGAAATACTGCTTCCAGTTGGTCAAATTTCTCGGCAAGCCAAAAAGGCATCTTGTCCTTGTCTTGGGGGTGCTTGCCCATAATCGAATTAACCATGACGGGACTAATCTTGATTCCACCCGTTCCAACTGATTGCCCTGCAGCACCAGGTGCCCCCACCTGGATGTCGCGTGAAACCTATTGCACCAAAGCCCTAAGCACCCCTAAAACAGAGGCATAAAGGACTCTTAAGTCTGCAATGGGGACTGTAAGATAACGTAGGTATGGAGTAAGTCTGGCCAAAACTTTCCAAGTGGACCCAGGAATAGACAAGGGACCCACCTGAACCACACCCACGGTGTGGGGAAGGGCGCCATTAAACCAAACATGATGCTGCCAAGCTGAAATGAAAATCTCCTGTGCCCTATATGGTGTATATACAGCAGGCACGGCAGTGGGAGTGTAAATATGAAATGTACCACTATCCACATTTACCGCAGGAAAGGTAACCCATGAGTAGAAAAGCTCAAATGGGTGTGCTGCCTCAGCACTCACCACAAAAAGTACTGCCATGCCTTCAACAGGCACCCCAAACGCCTGCAAATAATTGCGGACGGGCACGCGATTTTAACATCACCCATTGAGGACACAGTAGATGAAAAAACAATCTATATAAGTTGTAGCAAAAACGGGTAGTAATTCAAAGTACGAACATTTTTAAAATCTCAAGCTTGAATGAACCTATAAGTCATGTACAGGTAGGTTAATCCATCACAACTGTTATCCGGAAACAGCAGTGAGGGTGTTGTGGACTGATTTAAGCACTGCACGAGTGTCTCAAATATAAGACCAAACAATAGGTGCGCCATGTTGCAGGGATTCTGCTTATGCACAGAACTATGCGCCGGAAACCTGGACTTAAGTGTATTGTGGTGGACAAGAAACTCACCTCAGAACCCAGACCCATATCCGACTAGCATCAGTGTCTCATTAGCTCTCCATCCTAGAGCAAAGCTACCAATGATTATACAACCCAGAACATGCAACTTAGGGTACTCTCAGGAATGGTGGGCATCAAGAACACTCTTTCGTTTTATTTTCATAGCAGTCCACAACGTGAGTAATCAGAGACACGTAAAAGTTTGAAATGTTTATTTTGAACTAAGTGTTCTAAGATGCAGTATTTTGGCTAACATATGCAGGCATATGATTAGAAATAAAACAGTCAGCATTGTTACAATTCTATTAAACACAAAAGGAGAAATCATATTACAATGATAGTGGAAACAGGTCCTAGAGTACCTCGTGTACCATCTGCCCCTGCTAGGAACTAGGTTTTATAATAATAGAAGGTCTCTTAGACTTAAATGGGGAACCTCATACCTCCAAGATCAGCAGAGATGAGTCGCATCAGGATCAGCAAAGCTCTCTGTCTCTGGATACAATACTCTTTCAAGTGCTCGAATCATGCATGCAATGCAATATTAAAGCACTAGGATTTCAGTTGATTGCAGCTGTGTGCATGTTATGTCTAGAGCGTGGGCCGATCAACCTGAATTACAGAATACATTGTTATTCTGACCTTAAAGACTTAAAGACTTCTGCACGCAGTGTACAGACTAAGGTCGCGCAGGTGTTTAACTTCTAAAACGCATATGCTAACATAGCAATGTGTGCAAGTAGAATTACACTAGGGTCTGACAAGTAAATCAAATAACCCAATCATGGAGTCACTAATTAGTACATCAACTTAACATAGGGAGCACTTGACTGTGGCACTGAATAGCAGTGGCACAGCGCCCAAAGCATCTAAAACCAGCACCAGATCAAAAACAGAGGAGGCAATCAGAAAAAAGAGGAAGGGAAACTCACACCAAAGATACCAGGTCTAACATGTGTCCCCTCCAGCTGAAATGTGGGGAGAACAAACCCTTCCACTTGGGAGTTATCTTCACTAAGGAAGAAAAATCTGGACTGACCATCAGCATTGGCGTGTTCTGTACCAGGGCAGTGTTCCACCGTAAAGTCCATCCCCTGTAGGGAAATGGACCACCTCAAAAACTTTTGGTTCTAACCCCTCATCTGCATCAACCATAGGAGGGGCTGTGGTAGGTCTGAACCAGCAAATGATTCCCAAACAAGTATGGTCTCAACTTCTTCAGTGCCCAGACCAAAGCAAATACCTCACTCTCAATTGCACTTCACCTCTGTTCCCGTGGAAGTAACCTCCTACTGATGAAGGCTACAGGTTGGTCTAGTACATATAGAGGGGGTCCCCGTAAGGAAAATAAGTTGTGTAACAAAACCAACAATTGATAATTCCGACACTTCAAAAAGGAAACAAGGAAACATAAACAATTACTTTCAGAAGTAAGTATTGTAATTTATTAACAATACCTTGCAGTGATACTTTGAAGGAAATTTATGCAATTGTTGCAAAATTGTGCCCGACAAAGAGGGGGAGTGGTGAAGAGGAGTGCTTGGGGGAGGGGTTTGTGAGGAAAGAATGAACACAGTTGTGAGTGTTAAGTACAGCAATTACCAACAACATCAAAAACAATTACAAATTGGACAATAATTATCAGTGGATCCTACTCCAGTTGGGTCCTTTTAAAACTGCTTGATATAAGTATAGGACTTCGTCCTACTTTACTGGTTTTTCTTTCTCCTCTGTAGTTTTTTTGAGATTTTTCTTCCCGGCGATCGACCTGTGACTAATCCACAGTCCTTTGCTGTTCCACATCGCGAGCTCAAGTGGGCCACGATTCCATGGTAACCCTATTATATCAGTATTCTAATTCTCATCATCGTCTGAATGTACTGACTATGTTGTATCACTCATTAATTTTCTGTTATCAATTTATCTAACAGGATTGCCCCTCACTTCCCCTGTTGTTTTCGTCCTGATGAAGACCCCACTTAAGGACTGAACTCAGCCTACATATAGGGGTCGAAACGTCGACGGTGTCTCTCAGCAAACTTCCGGCACTTGTCCTCTACAGTTTAGCACTGACTGTGTGTCCGCTGAAAGTTTTTTTGTAAAATTATCAATCATCATATGCCTTTATATACTAATTGGCTCATGCATTTGTAATTGTTTTTGATGTTGTTTGGTAATTGCTGTACTTAACACTCACAACTGTATTCATTCTTTCCTCACAAACCCCTCCCCCGAGCACTCCTCTTCACCTCTCCCCCTCTTTGTCGGGGTACAATTTTGCAACAATTGCATACATTTCCTTCAAAGTATCACTGCAAGGTATTGTTAATAAATTACAATACTTACTTCTGAAAGTAATTGTTTATGTTTCCTTGTTTCCTTTTTGAAGTGTCTGAATTATCAATTGTTGGTTTTGTTACACAACTTATTTTCCTTACGGGGACCCCCTCTATATGTACCAGTTACTGCCCAGGTCCCCGTGACTGCTTGGGTCAAACCCCTCCTCTTGTAATGTACAGGTTGGTCTAGGCCCTCTAAATTAATCTGTGATAGAACAGCCCCCACACCATGCTCTGAAGTGTCTGTTTGGACAATAAATTATTTTGAGAAGTTGGGCGTCCGAAGCACGGGGGCTGTGCACACGGCAGTCTTCCTGAAAGTCAGCTCAGTCAAGGATTCAACAATGTTGCCATACACCTTGACAAACCTGTAATACCCTGTGAGGCCTAGAAAGGCTCTCACCTGTGTCTGAGTATTTGGGGGGTTCCCATGCCAGATGTTTTCAATCTTGGGTTGCAGGGACGCCACCTGGCTGCTCCCTACCTGGTGCCCCAGGTACACCATGGAACCCTGCCCGATCTGGCACTTACTTGCCTTGACCGTGAGGCCTGCCTTTCGCAGTGCCATCAACACTTCCCAGAGGTGGCGCAGATGTTCTTCCCAACTGGTGCTGAACACTGCATTGTCATCCAGATAGGAGGCACTGAAATCCTCCAGTCCAGCCAACACCTGTTTGACCAACCTCTGAAAGGTGGCAGGGGCATTCTTAATCCCAAAGGGCATAACCCGGAATTGATAGCGCCCATCTGGTGTGGAGAATGCTGACCTCTTTTTGGCCCCATCAGTCAAGGCGGTCTGCAAGTACTCAGAAGTCAAATCAAACATTCTGAGGTACCGTGTAGCCCCTGGCCGATCAATGACTGCATCTGCTCTGGGGATGGGGTGCGCGTCAGTCCTGGTGACTGAATTGAGTCCTCGGTAGTCCACACAGAACCGGAGTTCGGGTGTGGCACCAGGCGTGGCAGCCTTTGGGACCAAAACCACTGGGCTGGCCCAAGGACTGTTAGAGGTCTCATTCACCCCTAAGGCAAACATCTTGGAGACTTCCTCCTTGATGTAAGCTCGGACCTTGTCAGTCACTGTAAGCCTTGTGCTTCACAGGAGGACTGTCCCCAGTGTCCACATCATGAACCCACCACACTGTGATACCAGTGTTACCATTCACCATCCAGCTATGCCCAATGCTGCAGAGGCGAAAATAATCCCAATTCCCTACCAACACCCTTATGACGTACACGGAATATTTACACAGAGCACGATTCACTAGGGCGCCAGGAGAGGGTGGGAGGCAAATAAAAAGGGAAGACAAACTAGACTTCTTTATGGAAAACGTGCTCTGCTGACTGATGGCTCAAACTGAAGCAACATCCCACACTGGAAAGGCACCTGGAGTGGGAGACAAAAATACACAACCCTCACCAAAGGTTTAGGGACTGTTTCATATCAGTAATTTCTATGACCAGGTACAAAACTCACGCACAAGATAAAGAAGACAAAAGACAACAGAGGTATTGCTCCATAGTTTGGTTGGTACGTTCTGTCTGTCCATCCGTCTGCGGATGGTAGGCAGAGGACAAACGTATCTCCATCTGTAGTAATGAACATAACTCTGTCCAAAAGTTGGATACAAACTGAGCCCCTCTATCTGTCACTATGGTTGAGGGTAACCCATGGAGCATCACTACTGAGTTCACAAAAATTTCTGCCATTTCCCTCGCTGTTGGTATCTTAGGCAATGGGATGAAATGCGCCATCTTTGTAAACAAGTCCATAACTACCATTATCGCGGTATATCCATCGATAGAAGGTAGATCTGTTACATAGTCCATACTGATGGTATGCCAAGGGGCCGGAGGAACAGGCAACGGATGTAACATGCCAGAAGGACTTAAATGCGAAGGCTTACTGAAAGCACAAACAGGACAGGATGACACAAAAACCTGGACATCATGCACCAACGTATCCCACCAAAACCATCTCAAACAAAACTCCTTAGACTTATGGATACCAGGTTGTGGAACCAAAGATGATGAATGGCACCAATGAAAAACCGAATCCCTCAACTCAGGAGGTATAAACAAACGATTCTCACGATACAACAACCCATCTCGAACCACAAACAGTGAGTGAGATAACCAGGGAACAAGATCAACTTCCTGCATCTTTCTCTTTACTGTAGTCAAAAATGTGTCTTCAGACACCGCCCCCACTATCCTCTCACCAGCTCTCATAAGTTGGTTGTCCTTCTCTTGTCCTGCCTCAGCCTGTTCTACTTGAATACGGGACAGGGCGTCTGATTTTACTTGTTGGGCAGCTGGTCTGTATGTAATAACGAAATCATATTTGTTAAAAAACAACACCCAACGCATCTGCTTAGGTGTTAATGCTCTAGCAGAGCGAAAAAACTGTAGATTCTTAAGGTCTGTGTATATGGTTATCGAATGCCGGGCTCCCTATAGATGATGTCTCCATTCCTCAAACGATAATTTAATCGCTAGCATTTCTCTTTCTGCCACAGTATAATTGCGTTCAGCAGGTAACAAAGTATTCGAAAAGAACGCAATAGGATGCATAAACCCAGTCTCCTGATCTCTCTGTGAGAGCACTCCCCACTGCGCAAAAGGAGGCATCAGTCTCTACATAATAAGGCAAAGCAGGGTCAGGATGCACCAGATCTGGGGCAGATGTGAATCTGCTTATTAATTGACTAAAAGCGGCTTGAGCTTCGGATGACCAAACAAATTGAGCCCCCTTCTTCAACAAGGCAGTCATTGGAGCCACTACATCAGAAAAATGTGAGATGAAGTGCCGGTAGAAGTTGGCAAACCCTAATAGGACCTGCACGCCCTTAACACAAGTGGGTCTTGGCCAGGTGACAATGGATTCTATCTTCCGTGGATCCATCTTTATACCATCTGCTGAAACAATGAACCCCCAAAATTCCACACTTGATGTGTGACAATGGCATTTTTCCAGTTTAACATTAATTAATTAATTAATTGCAGGTTTATATAGCGCTAGGATCGACTCCCGGAGGAGTATCTCCGCGCTTCGACCGCTGCGAAACCCTTCCTGGCTTCCCTGAGAGATGGTCCCATTAATGGGTATCTCCAGGGTGAGACCAGGCATCCCCGGCGGTCTGGTGGGGCCGTTAGTGAAGATGAGGCAAGCTAATGCCAGAGTTGCCGAGTGTGATCGCTGATCAGAGTGGGCACCGAGGCGAGAGAATTATCGAGTCCGCTGACCCTGGTCCAGAAACTGGTTCTCCTTCAATTTCTGCAGAACCTGGGTTACATGTGACTCGTGCTCAGCAAAAGATTGAAAATAAATCAAAATATCATCAATATAAACTATAACACTTAAATCCAAAAACTCCCTCAGCACCTCGTTTATAAAAAACTGAAAAGCTGCCGGAGCATTACATAAACCAAAAGGCATAACACAATATTCAAATAAACCAAATTTCATCCTAAAAGCGGTCTTCCATTCGTCTCCTGGTCGGACACGAATAAGATGATACGCTCCTCTTAAATGTAATTTGGTGAACACAGTAGCATGTTTCAGCTGATCCAACAATACTGGGATCAAAGGAAGGGGATATTTGTTTTTTACGGTAACCTTATTAAGGGCCCTATAGTCCACACAAGCGCGCAGGCTACCTTCCTTCTTCAGTATGAAAAAGATAGCTGAGGACACAGGTGAAGAAGATGGATGAATAAAACCCTTGGCCAACATGTCATCCACATAATCCTTCAAATGTCGTTCCTCTGGCTCTGATAAAGCATATATGCGGCTACACGGCAATATAGCACCAGGCACAAGATCAATACGGCAATCAAAGGATCGATGAGGTGGGAGACTATTTGCTTGACCCTTATCAAAGGCACCCCTAAACATGGAATAAGGAGCTGGTAATGATGAAAACTCCCCTTCCTCACTAACCGAACAGGTCAATGGAGATATCCAATCAGTAGCCACCTGATAACAGTTTTGTAGACAATGAACGGAGTCCTAAGTCACTGTTCGCCTTACCCAATCTATTCGGGGATTATGCTGCTGCAGCCAAGGCACACCAAGAACCACACCATATGAAGGAGAATCAATCAAATCAAAACACATAAACTCGGAATGACCATTATCACACAACAAACATAATGGTTCTGTTTGCCATGTTATGGATCCGGATGACAATTCAGTTCCACCAATAGCACGTACAGGTTCTGGCTGCTCCTTATACACACAAGGGACCATCAATCTCTCAGCCAACTGTATATCCATAAAGTTGCCTCTTGCTCCTGAATCAATCAACACTGAAACAGTAGCATGACTGGTACTTGAAATCACGAGACAGGCCGAGATGGTAAAATGTCGCGGTACTCTCTGCTCTGCCCCTATCACCTCATATGACATATTATACTCCTCTGATGTCATAATTTTTCCCTGTTTCTCTATAAATGCCACTGTATTCTTTGGTGGAATCACACTAGATGGTTTTGTTGGACATTTGCCAGCATAATGACCTGCACGCCCACAATACAAGCACAGGTTCAAGTCTCGCCTTCTCTTTTTCTCTTCATAAGTCAAAGGGCCTCTAACTCCACCGATCTCCATCGGTTCAGGTCCTGGTTTGTAATCAACAGGAGGTTTCCCTTCACTCTTTACCCACGTAGTTCGGGAAGACTGAAACCGATTCCGCACGCCACGCCTTTCAGACAACCGATGGCTTAACTTCACCACCAAATCAATAAAAGCTACACAATCAGTGGGAGGATCAACAATCTCAGACACAACGTATTTCAATTCTTCAAACAACCCCTGATAGAACAGAGAAGTCCTTGTTTCCATTGGCTACTGCGTTTCTGACACCAGACGATTAAACATAGCGATGTAAGTCAATAAATCCTGCTTGCCCTGCTGCAATTTCAATAGCTCAACATCACTAGTTTGCATAAAAGCATGTTTGGTGAACAGACATCGCATCTGGTCTTTAAAGGCCTGATAGTTATACAAAACTCTATCATCATTGTCTACCAACGGGACTGCCCACAATGCGGCCGTTCCTGCTAGATATGAAATAATGAATGCCACTTTAGCAGAATCATCCAGAGAAGCATTTGGACGACACATGAAATGCAGATGACACTGATTCATAAACGTGCTGTATTTATTGCAATCACCTGAAAAACGTTCTGGCGCCGCCAATGGTACCGGGACAGGAGTCATTACAGTCACTGCTATGGGAGTCCCTCCACTAGCTCCCTGCCCTGCCCCCCTCTCCAACTGGAAGGTGGCAGGTTGTACTACCGGTCCCTGAACCCTAGGCTGGTCCCTTGCCTTTACCACACTAAGCTCCTGTCTCAACCCCAAATTCTCCTGTCTTACATCCTGCGCCGGGGACTGTAAAGAGGCAATAGCTCCCATTAAATCCTGTAAGGTAGGGCCATTATCCTCACCCATCGAATTCCCAGCCTCATTCATCTTCGCCCGGGCAGCATATACATTTGTGGGCTTGGTTTTCTGTTACCTTTCACCATCCAGCTGTGCCCAATGCTGCAGAGGGGAAGATAATCCCAATCCCCTACCAACACCCCTATGACGTGCACGATTCACTAGGGCATCGGGAGAGGGTGGGAGGCAAACAAAAAGGGAAGACAAACTGGACTTCTTTATGGAAAACGTGCTCTGCTGACTGATGGCTCAAACTGAAGCAATATCCCACACTGGAAAGGCACCTGGAGTGGGAGACAAAAATACACAACCCTCACCAAAGGTTTAGGGACTGTTTCAAATCAGTAATTTCTATGACCATGTTCAAAACAGATACCCCCTGTCATTGAGGTAATCTCACTTACCATTAAGGATCAGTTGATATGCAGACAAGAATGCTGTTCAGGTGCTCCAAGAGTTCATAAATCCAAAGAGAGCAAGATGGAGTCTATGTCCTGACAATCCAAAAAACACCCAGTCTCCATAAACTAATAATAAAGTAAACATGGGGAAAATGTCTTTTGACATAAACCCCCCCTTCTTATATTCCAGTCTTTTAAGGGGAAAAAAAAGAAACTCCCCTGACCTCAAAATCCAGTGGCCACTGACAGAAAAACACAAAAAAGAAAATAAACGTTAAGCTCCGATGAGCAGTTCGTGAATGCACCCAAACAATGCACAATAATGTTGAGCGGTTACAGCTATACAGGAAACGCCGATCTTAACCAATATGCAGCCGCGTATTTGCCAAAACTACACCGCAGAAGTTAGGGACTTCAGAAGGCACTGACCTGGCTGCACTTCAAGAAGGCACCCGAAGTGCCTTTCAAATTAACTCGTCCGTTTCCCCTGACGTCAATCACACTCAACGGGGATCCGACAGCCGCAGAACCCTGAGCACGGAAACACAGGGAAATGAAGGCTTGAGACTCCAAAAATCCAAGAACACACCAGCAGCCGGAGAAAAGCATCTGATCCAATTCCAGGCAAACAGGTAACGAGGAACAAAACCAAGCGAGGAAGGAAGGGTAAGTGCAGCCTTTTATGCCAAAGTGCAGACGCCTACTCCTGATCAGGTGACTCGATTGTACATGGACATAGAAACAGGACCATGAGTTTGGCTAATTCCTAACAACCAGGAATCAAGGAAAACAAATCAGAGGATTGTCACAATAGTTGGCGACAATCTTGCTGCTGAGCAAGGGTCAGTGTAGCAGAGTGGCTGACACCATAACTCGTGATCCAACTTGCTCTGTTGCAGACAGGAGATCAGGAAGAGGCTCAGTCTCCTCCTCCATGCCATCATCTGTCGCTAGGAGCATGCCCACTTCAGACCTTTCTAAGTGGTGCTTCAGCTGGTTAACATGCAGGACCCGCAAAGGGTTCCTTGGAGACGGCAAGTTCACCAAATAGGTGACATCACTCTTGCACTATACCACCTCAAACGGTCCGGTCTACCTGTCCTCGAGAGAACAAGGCTCTACAGGGGCCATGGCCCAAACTTTCTGTTCAGTCTAAAGCTCAATCAGAGTGGCAGTGTGATCATACAACCACTTCATGTCCTCCTGGCTGGCTTATAGATTCGCCTGAGCCAGTTGTCTGAATTGCCGAGTCTGGTTCCTGGAAGCCAGCATGTAACTGTATACATCCTGGGAAGGTTTCCTGGGAGATTGCTCCCATCCTTCCTTGACCAGACTCCAAGGTCCTCTTACCGGGATTCCATACAACAGTTCAAAGGGGCTGAACCCTAAGGACTCTTGTGGCACCTCACGGTAAGCAAAAAGAAGGCATGGCAAGAGGACATCCCACTTACGCCTCATAGCTTCCTCAAAAACCATAATCATGCCTTTAAGGGTCTGGTTGAATTTCTCAACCAGCCCATTACCATTTGGGTGGTAAGGAGTGGTGAAAATATATGTAACACCACACTCCTTCCACAGAGACTTCATATAACAGGAAATTAAGTTTGATTCTCGGTCAGACACCACCTCTCTGGGATTCCCCGCACAGGAAAAAATCTTCATCAGTGCACGTCCCACCACAGGGGCGTCACTGTCCTGAGCGGGTGGCTTCCGGGTACCGGGTAGCACGTTCCACCAAGACCAAGATAAACCTGTTGCCCAAGGCTGTCTTGGGGTCCAGTGGCCCCACAATGTCAATGCCCACCCTTTCAAAGGGGGTACTGACTACAGGGAAAGGTTGGAGAGGAGCCTTGTGCTTCCTTCCACTTTTCCCACTTGCCTGGCAAGTTTGACAAGTCCTACAATGAGTATCTGAACTCTTCCGCATCTGGGGCCAATACAAGTGGGTGACAAGCCTTTCAAATGTCTTGTCCTTCCCCAGATGTCCAGCTAAAGGTACATCATGAGCCAACCCAGTAGGAAGGCTCTGAAGTGCTAGGGTACCACCAGCACATGGGCTGACCCAGGCTGAGCAACCTTAGGCTCGTATACAGGAGGTTGTTCTCCCAGTAGATCCAATGTGATCTAAACTGATCACCTGCTGCCTGGCTTGTGGCCTGTTGCCGCAAACTTCAAGAAAAGGGCACTTCCTCTGCTCTACACGGAATTCCCTGCTGGAGGGTCCTCCTTCTTGCTGCCAATGGGTCAGCTCAGATGTGTCCCCCAGTTCAGCAATTTGCTCCCCTGTAGGTTCCAGGGCATCCCCCTCAAGGTCTACCTCTTCCTGGACCATGGGAACAATGGGGGCTGGTTTCCCATGCCCCCTACCTCTTCTCTTTAAAGCGGGTTCCTGGACCAAACTTTCAGGCTCCAGGATCTCTTGAACACCCTTACTGGCTGCCATAGACCGAGTGGTCACACACGCCCACTCAGGGAGACCCAACATCTTTAAATGGGCCTTCTTCTCCTTAGCCCAAGGGGAGTTCACTAAATCATTGCCCAACAAACAATCCACAGGCATGGCTGGCCTCACAGCTACTTGAAGAGTAGCAGAGACCCCCCACTCAAAGGGAACTTGAGCACCTCACACTGGCTCTGTGAGTTGTCCTTCATCCCTGAGCTGAAATCGCTCACAAAAATCAGAAACGTGTCCAAAAAAAGGACCTCAATTCCAAAAAGGAATATATTCGATCAGCACTGGATAATGCCAAAAACAGGCCATGGAAACTATTCGAGATCTTAAAGCAGCAATCCAACAAATTGGCCAAATCGGCCCAAGAAACTCATCTGAGTTGTGAAGAATTCTCAACTTTCTTCACCGACAAGGCCAACACTTTGGAAAGAGAGCCCAAGATGGCAGCTGACAACCTGCCCAACCAACCACACACACTAAATAATACCACCCTGACAATCGACCACGATAGAGCAAAAAACAAAGCGCCAAACACTCTCGGATATCAAACCGAATAACCACTATAATGACCCACTCCCTGCTAAATGTCTACAAAAAATCAACCACATCGTCACCCCAATATGGACCAAAATAATAAATGCCTTGCTATCTCAAGGGATCCTTCCAGAATACCTAAAAACAGGCCAAGCTGTCCCCATCATCAAAAAACCTACAGCGGACCCAGCAGATCCTAATAACTTCGCTCCCAGTTACTAATATTCCATTACTTGCCAAATTAATTGAGAAATGTGTGCAAAATCAACTGAGCCATCACATCGCTAATTTCATGCTACTGGACGACTGCCAATCGGGATTCAAAACAGGCCACAGCACGGAAACAGCGATCCTACATATTGTCGATGATGCGTTACAGGACCTAGATCATAATAGAACATGTCTACTAGTCCTTCTTGACCTGTCATCTGCATTTGGCACGGTAAATCATGAAAAATTACTAGGCAGGCTTCATGACAGGATGGGAATGCCGGGAAATGTGCTGAAATGGTTTGAATCCTTCCTTCACAATAGAACGCAAAGATTTTTGGTCAACCCGATGCTATCCCCATCATGTCCTAATTCAATCACAGTCCCTCAAGGATCTACACTATCTTTTTCACTTTTCGACCTATATGTCGAACCTCTTACAGAAATTGTCCGAGACGCAAACATATCCTATCACATGTATACGGACGACACGCAGATATACATCAAGATCGCGTCTCTGGAAGACATCAAGTTAATGAATGAGGCCTTAAAAGTGTCATTATGCTGGTTAAGCAGCGATCATCTGAAGCTAAATGCACAAAAAACTGAATTCCTATTAATCTCAGCACCAAAGAACCACACAGAAGTGAAGGAATGGACCAAACTGATCACAGCACTAAACTGCACCCCTACTCTAGTTGACTCAGCAAAATCATTAGGAATCACGCTGGATAAGAACCTAGACATGAAAGCCCACATCAAATCAATGGCAAAAAATGCCCGTTTTCACTTGAACTGCATTAGGAAAGTGAAACCATTCATTTCTACGGCGGATCTCAAATTGGCAGTACAATCCTTAGTTATCTCAAGGATTGAATATGGATATATAACCTTAGCAGGTCTACCAAAAATTTCCACAGCACCACTAAAAGCATGCCTCAATGCAGCTGCAAGACTCATCACCGGATCGAGGAAATTCGATCATATTTCGCCACACCTGAAATCGTTAAACTGGCCACCATATGAAGCCAGAATCCAACTTAAAATGGCATGTATCACCCACAAAGCGCTCCACTACAAAACACCAAGATACCTGGCCCAGAAGATCAAGTTATCTGGAGGAGGCAGTCCAGCAAGGAGTGCCAAGGAGCTGCTGCTGAGACCACCCATCTACCGTAAGAAGAAAACATATGACAGAGCTTTCTCCGGTGCAGCCCCCAGAATATGGAACTCACTCCCTTCAAATATTAGGAAAATTACAAACACAGCAACATTCAAGAGGGAAGCTAAGATCTTCCTCATGAGTAAGTTCCTTACATAGGCAAGAAAGGACATCACTGCCACCGCAACATTGATGTTTCCAAAGCTGAACAACAAATGTAAGAAAAGAGAAAGTCATCAGCTATACTGGGGATAACCTAGAGGTGCTATACCTACCCAGAATTTGGAGGAAGAGTGCACAGATAAAGACAATTCGGAACTATTGTTACTTGAGTTCAGTATGCAGTACGGTAGGCAAGTAGAATAACTTTTACGGTAACCTTGAAGATAGACATAGACAGGAATTATATAGATATATGTAAATTACGATGTCATGTAGTAGCCTAAATATACCATGTCATTGTACTTATTTTATGCTAATACTTTATAAATGTATACCTAGCCTACCTCATATAATTGTGAAACATTTACTATATAGATTTATACCTAACCTACCTCATTCACTGAATGGTTATGCCTTGCAAGATGTACCTCTAACCTACCTCATGTATCTGTGAAGCGCTCTGATACCCAAGGGTCACGTTCGCGCTATATAATACTTTCTAAATAAATACATTCTAAATAAAGAATGCATGAGGGATAACCTGCTCTTTGGACACCAACTGGCAACTGACAGCTGTCACACTAGCCCCGGTGTCCCTCAGAGCCTCCACTCTATGGCCATTGATGGTCACCCACTGCCTGTACTTTTTTAGTGTTATCAGGCATCTGGATTTTAGGGACCATCTCAAAGTCTCCTAATGAGACAAGGGACATTTCTGCGGGACCCCACCCACCTTGGACAACCTTCTCCTCCCCTCCCAGGGCTACACTGTCCATCTGACAGGGTGGTGCATAGGGTGGCACATACTGACCCTTTTGGGGATACTGGGGATCATACCAATGGTGTCCCACCTGCTTACACTGGAAGCAGGTAGCGGGCCCCCTGTGAACAGGTTTACCTGTTAGGGGCTCTGACTTCTTCTCAGGGGGAGGCTGGGAACCCTTCCCTTGGTTCCCTTGGGAGTTACTTTAGGGCCCTTTCAAGGAACTCCCTCTGTTTATCCTTGTCCCCCCACTCTTCTGCTGGGGACCCTGCCCACCTTTGGCGGAGTCTCCCATATGACCCTTGCAGACCCTGGTACTGACACAGCGGTCCGCCTCCTTAGAAAGCTTCCTAGAGTTTGTCAACTTGCTATCAATAAGGTACTGGTGTAGCTCTGGAAAACAATTAGCAGACAAGTGCTCCCGTGCAAACAAATCATAGAGCGCTTCAAAAGTATCCACTTTGCTACCCTTCACCCAACCATCCATAGCTCTGCAAAAGAAAGATACCTATTCTACCCAAGTGGTTCCTTCCAGCTTCTTACAATTTCTGAATCTCTGTCTATAGAGTTCTGGGGTCAAACCATATCTTGTCAAAAGGGCTTCCTTTGTGTGGGCATAAGACATCCTATGTTCACTGGGTAGGTCTAACAAAGTATCCCTCCCTTCACTCACAAAGCAGCCCCACAACCCAGCTCCCCAATCCTTCTCAGGGACCCGGTGGGCCAACATTGCTATCTCATAGGCTGCAAACCACTGCCGAATAACCTCATGCGTATGAAAATCTTTGATGACATCCTTGGGGATATAAACCCTGCCTTCTGAAGGCATAGATGGTGCTCTGCCACCAGAGGGATTGATCTCTAAGCTCTTTGCCTTGATCTCGAACACCCTCAACATCCTTTCATGCTCCATTCTCATTCTCTCTCTCTCCAAGCACAACCTGTTATTCTCTATTTCCCTCTGACCCTCCATCTTAAGTGTAGCCATCTCCAGCTTGTGTGCCCTATTTATCACCCTGTCTTCCAGCTCTCTGGGGGACAGGTCTTTGGAAGAGGTACTACAGCCAGGTGAGGATGGTACCCCTCCCCTGGCTGGAAACACTGGACCATCCAGTTTCCCATCTGCATCTCCTGCTGGTTCCATCACCAGATCAGGGAATTTCTTGCTTCTACCCAGGCCCTCAGCACCTTTTGGTAGTCATCCTTTTTGGAAATGCTTGGTGTAGCAACTTTCAATTTCTTGCAGAGATGCTTGAGCTGTTTCAAAGTATAGGTTTCCAACCTCTCTTCCTCAAAATCTAGATCTCTAGATGCAACTGATGCTGGTTTACTCATGGCAGTAAGAATTGGCAGTTCTCAGGAATAATGAGAGTCCAAGGGAAAGATACATTCTACCAAAAAACAGTATGTGGTCGCTTTTGGTCTGCACTCACTAGTAGTGTACACCAATAACTGTATGTGAGGCACAAATGCAAGTCCAAATCCTCACCGCTGACCACCAATGTTAGACCTGAGGGTCTCTAGTTGGCAATGGTATACACCTTTGACCAAATAGGGACCCCTGCTTCTAAGTCAGGGAAAGGGGATTACACTACTGGATAACCCCTGCTCACCCCCTTGGTAGCTTAGCACAAGCAAACAGGCTTATCTCAAAGGTAGTGTGTTAAGCATTTGTGAACACATACAGTAATACAGTGAAACACTACAGATGGACACCACACAGGTTTTATAAAAATAGGAATTCTTTATATAGACTTATCACAAGACCATAAACAACAAAAATCCACAATACTGTAATCAATAAGAATTCTACAAGATGGTACAAATAGTTCATAAATAGGTTATTCACTTGAAAATAGTCTTTAGCAACAAATAACCCCAACTGGCGTTATCACAACGTTAAGGTCAAAGAAATCCCAAAGTACGGCGCCGACCGCGAGGTGCGCCGCGTCGGGCCCGGAGTCAAAACAGACCCACAAAGAACAGTACCTTAGAAAAGCAAAAACAAAGACAGCTAACTGTGTCGGGGAGATGCGGCGTTGTTGGTGCATTGCGGCGTTGGTTCCTTGCTTCGGGGGAGATGATGTGTCGGGACCTGGATGCTTGCACAGGCAGGGGATGCGTCGGTTCTTGACCGGAGAGGATGTGACATCACGTTGGCGCCAAAACCACCGTTCCGTACGATGCCACGATGTCAATGGATTCTTGACCACCCACATCGACGATCAGCTCGGAGGTGATGTCTGCTTCAGAGTCGATGCACCACAGCAGTAGGCGACGGGCCTACGTCACAAGTCAGAGCAGCGCTCATGGCTATGGCAGGCTTCTGATGTCGTTCTCTGGTGTCGGTGTGGCACGGCTGCCAACGACAGGTCAACGTTGCAAGTTGGAGCAGCGCTCACGACTTCGTTGCAGATTACGGTGTTGCTAGCTGGCATCGTAAATGCAGATCCCTCCTGTAGCACTAGAACAGCAAGTTCCAGATGCAGGCAAACAGAAGGTGGTGAAGTCTGGCATCCCTGAGACTTCGGTCAGGAGGCAAGCTCAAATCAAGCCCTTGGAGTAATATTCTGCAAGATGATGAAAGTTCTTTAAATGTTCCTTCTCCTTTCCTATGCAATGAAGAGACCACTTCAGGCCAACCCAGCAAACAGCACACTAGCAGAGGGGCAGTCCAAACTCCTGCAGCTTCCTTGGTTCTTCTCCTTGGCAAAAGATTTGTCCTGTTCCCAGAAGTGATCTCTAGTCTTGGGGTCTGGGTCCCAATATTTATACTAGCAAATCCTTTGTTCTCTGAAGGCAGAGAGGCCGTTGCCTAGTTCAAACCTGTTCAGGTCAGTCCTGGAGCACTTTGTTGACAAGATTACTTCTTTCCTTTCACAGTGTAGGCCAAGGACATCAGACACACCACAGGAGGTAGAGCCTGCCTTGTGGAGGGAAGGGACAGCCCCATTCAGGTCCCAGGTGCAACTCCTCCCACCCATATACATTCAGATCTCTCTATTCAGCTTTGCGCTGACTCACCCTGTCTCCTGGAATCCCTCAGCCCCTGTCAAACTCCAGACAAGGAATACACAACCTAGCAGAGGCAGGCTTGGATAGTTTGGCAAGTAAATACCTGCTATCTAAAAGTGATATTTTCAAACACAGAATGTTAAAACCAACTTCACTAAAAGATGTATTCAGGCATACTAAACTCAAATTTCTACCTAGTTCCCTGAGTCAGTTAGGATTAAACAATGTTATAATCAAACTGCCCATTCTAGCCTATGGGTTACAGGTAGCCTTGCAATAGTGAAAAATGAAAATGGCTGTAATTCACTATTTGGACATGCCACACACACCAGGGCATGTCCTAACTTATACTTACAATGCAGTCTGCCCTTGGGCCTACCTTAGGGGGGTCTGATATGAAGAAAAGGGAAGATTTATGGACTGGCAAGTGGGTGCACTTGCCAAGTCGACATGGCAGTACTAGACTGCACACCGGCTCTGCAATGGCAAGCCTGAGACACATTGTACAAGATGCTTTTGTGGGTGGCATAACCACTGCTGCAAGCCCACCAGCAGCATTTGGTTTACAAGCCCTGGGCACACATGGTGCACTGTACTAGGGTCTGACAAGTAAATCAAACAACTCAATCATGGAGTCACTAATTAGTACATCCATTTAACATAGGGAGCACTTGCACTGTGGCACTGAATAGCAGTGGCACTGGGCCTAAAGCATCTAAAACTAGCAAACAGATCAAAAACAGAGGAGGCAATCAGAAAAATGGAAGGGTGACTCACACCAATGATACCAGGTCTAACAGATGCCCATTATCCCATGGCTAGGCACTTCCAATATATGCACTCCAGTGGCAGGAGTTTACTGTCATATTACATTTTAGAGCAGGTCACCAAATCTGGTTGTGGGGAAACAAAACCTTGACTCTCCATACAAAAAGAGTCTAGATATATAATTGATCTAGAAACCAGGGGCCAACATGGGTGGAATACGGAAGAGGAGATAAGGGTACATTTAGAGAACAGTGAATCTGATGTAATCTTTTGATTTGCTATATGGTTCCTGTTAAGAGTTTTTTATTGACATGTATATATAATTTTATTTGCAGGAGAAAAGGAAGGGGTTCATTTTGAAGTGAGGTGGTTCTGACGACTTTGAACCCCTTACCCTTTACTTCATTTCACAGGGTGTTGGAGTTGCTCCACAGATAAGATTATTCCCACATTTGCTTCAATGTTTAAAATTGGATCCATTGCTTCAAAACAGGGGTTTTGTGATGACAACATTTGGGGTTTATTATTTGTTCTACCTTCAATATATATGTCTGATGGACTGAACTTCTAGGAAATCCCTTATTTGTCTGTTTTTTTCAGTTAGTTGTTTATTATTGTTTGCCAGATACTGCCCAATGGTGGGAAGTGCAACATATTCTTATGGTGGTATCCAACGATTGGAGGGAATATTTGTGCCAATTCAACACTGTGTTATCCATCATTATACACAACCTCCTATGATTTTTTCTGGTGGACTATTCCTCCTTGAAACCCACACGTTTATATGAATGGCTTGCTTCATATACTAGTTTGTATGGTAGCCTCTCTGATTCAGCACGTCTTTAATACAGATATAACTCATAGAAGAGGACACGTGCTAATTATGATATTGTATTCCTACATTGTTTATATTATGAATGCGTCACCCACTGGGGTTTCCTCCACAGTTATGTATTACAGATGAGACCCACCTCCTGGCTGTTTATTTCAGATGTCATTTATTTTGGATCCTTGGTTTCGTTGTTTTATTTCACATACACCCTAGCGTTCCTTCTGCGCATCACGTGTCTTGTATTGACTGGTGTGTATGTATCAATGGAGGGGGTTATATGTTTAATTTGTAGTGCAAAGAATTTTTGATAGACGATATCAGTGCAAAATGTTCTGTAACAATATGGTGCAATTGAAGTTTTCTTTATATTGTGTAGGCATTTGCTCTGTTCTAAGATGGAGCCAAATGCTACATTTTGACTTTAGTCCATCGTTTATGTCTGACACTTTCTTATTACACTGGTGTTTTTTAGGGTTGAGCCTGCGATTAAATGTGCTTTTTTATCTCTTGCAGTTGCTATTGTTAACAAAAAGGGCTTGGAGGTTGACCTATTGCTTACAATGTGTTGGTTTGCAGAGATTCTTCTTTACATCCTCGTAACTGGTCACTGTAATCCTAACATAATTTCCATTCCTTTGTGCGGAACAGGAACCAAGCACTGATTGATTTAAGATAATCAGGGCCTGTCCGCTGCTCCTGTGGTGATTGAGGTACTATTTTGTTCCTTTTAACTTCCAGTAGACTGCAAACAAAAGGCATGTGACTGGCAAAATGGTATCCAGCAGGACAAACAAAATTGCAAAGTTTTATTTTCTACAGTAGGCCTGGGTGGTGAACTCTGCACCATTCGTGGAGTATGCAAAGCTTTCTGAACTCCAGCCCAATTCAATATACCCCACTCCAGTCAACCACACTCAAATCCAGTCCATCCCACCCCAATCAAATCTACCCCAATCCACCCCACTCCAATCCAAGTCACTACACCCAATCAAATTCCTGCCACCCCTTTCCAATCAACCCCACTTCAATCCAGTCCACTGCAACCCAATCCACCCATCGTACCCCACTCCAATCCATCCCACTTCAATGTAAACCATCTTAATCCACCCCAGTCCAATCCACTCCAGTCCACCGTAATCCCCACTCTGATCCACCCAACTCCAAACCACCTTAATCCACACCCCTCCACACCAATCCAATCACCCCACTCCACTCCAATCCAATCCAATCCAACCCACTCCAATCAAACCCACCCCACTCCTGTCCAATCCAACCTACCCATGTCAGTCCAGTCCACTCTAATCCAGTCCACTCCACCCCCAGTCCAACCCACCCCACTCCACTCCAACCCAATCCACCCACTCAAATCCACCCAATCCAATCCACCCCACTCGACTCCAATTCACTCCACCCGACCCCCATCCAATCCACCCCACTGTACTCCACTCCACAACACTCGATTCCAAGCCCCCATTTCAACCCACTCCACTTCACTCCAATCCACCCGACTCTAATCCACCTCACTTTAATCCACCCCGCTCCAATCCACCCAATCCAATCCACCCAAACCTAATCCACCCCACCCTGTTCCAATTCACTCCAAACCACTTCACTCCAATGCACCCCACTGTACTCCAGTCCACCACACTCTATTTCAATTTACTCCACCCCATGCCACTCCAATCCACTCCACTCCACTCTGCTCCTGCCACCCCATTTCAATCAACCCCACTTCAATCCAGTCCACTGCAACCCAACCCAATCCACTCACTGTACCCCAGTCAAATCCATCCAACTCCAATGTAAACCATTTTAAGCCACCCCAGTCCAATCCACTCCAGTCCACCGTAATCCCCAACCCTGATCCAATCCACCCTACTCCAAACCACCTAAATCAACCCCACACCTTCCAATTCAATCCACACCCCTCCACAGCAATCCAAGCCACCCCACTCCAATCCAATCCAAGCCACTCCAATCAAACCCAATCCCACTTCAGCCCAATCCAACCCACTACAATCCAACCCACCCATTTCAGCCCCGTCCACTCTAATTCAGTCCACTACACCCCAATCCAAGCCCCCATTTCAACCCAATCCACTCCAATCCACCCCACTCTAATCCACCTCACTTTCATCCACCCCACTCCAATCCACCCAATCCAATCCCCCAAACCTAATCCACCCCACCCTGTTCCAATTCACTCCAAACCACCGCACTCCAATGCACCCCACTGTACTCCGGTCCACCGCACTCTATTTCCATTCACCCTACCCCATTCCACTCCAATCCACTCCATTCCACTCCGCTCTACTCCAATCCACCGCACTCTATTCCAATCCAGCCCACCCCAAATCCAGCCCACCCCACTCCAATCCAATCCACTCCACTCCTCTCCACTCTACTCCAGTCCACTCCACTCTACCCCACACCAATCCACCCCACCTCAGTTCAGTCCACCACACTCTACTGTAATCCAATCCATCCAGCCCACCACACTTATTCCACCCACTCCAATACAATCCATGCACCCTACTCCAATCTATCCTACTCCAATCCAATTCACCTCAATCCACCCGCTCCAGTCCATTCCAATCCACCATAATTAACCCTACTCCAATTGAGTTCACCCCACTCCAAACCACCTTAAGCCACCCCACCCAAACCACCTTAATACACCCCACCCTACTCCAATCAAATCCAGTCCACTCCACTCCACACCAGTGCAGTACACCCAACTCCAATCCTCCCCACTCCAATACAATACAACACACTCCAGTTCAATGCACCACAATCCCCCCACTCAAATACAGTCCACTCCAATCCAATCCAATCCAATCCACCCCACGGCAACCCACTCCAATAATACTCCCTACACCAATCCACCCCACCCCACCCCAATACAATCCTCTTCAATTCAATCCACTCCACCCACATTCCAATCCACTCCACCTCACTCAATCCAGTCCACCCCACTCCATTCCACCGAACTCTAGTTCAATCCACACCAGTTCAATCCACCCTGCCTAATCCATGCCACTCAATCCAACCCACCCCACTCAATCCAATTCACCCCACTCCAATCTAGCCACGCTCAATACAATCCACCCCGCTCCAATCAATCCCACCTCACCCTTATCCAACTCATCCCACCCCAACCAATTCCAATCCAACCTTCCAAACCATACCCAAATCAGATCCATACCACCCCACCTCACCCAAATCCAATCTACCCGAATCCGTTCCTGCCCACCTCATCTAATCCACCCCATTTCAATCCACCCACTTTAATCCAATCCTGTCAACCCTACTCCAATCCAATCCAGTTACACCCACTCAAATCCACCCCACCCTGCCCCACCTCACCCCACCCCACCCCACTCCACCCTACCCCACCCTAAACCACCACACTCAATGCACCCCGATCCACCCACCCCACCCCACCCCACTCAAACCCATTGCACTCCAATACACACCACTCTACTCCAATCCACCCCACTACACTTCAGTCCACTCCACTCCAGTTTAATCCATTGCACTCCAATGCATCCAGCCCAGCCCACCCCACTCAATGAACTCCACTCCACTCCAATCCAATCCACCACACCACACTCCAGTCCAATCCACCCCACTCCAGTCCAATCTAACATACAACATTTAATTCCACACCACTCCAATTCATCCCATTCTAAACCACCCCACTCCAGTCCAATCCACCCCACTCCACTCCAATCTACTCCACCCCAATCCACCCCATCCTAGTCCTATCACTTCAATCCAATGCTCACACCTCAATCCAATCTAACCCACTCACTCCTATCCACTTCAACCCATTTCAATCCACCTCACGGCAATTCACCCCACTCTACTCAATCTCCCACTCGAACTCAATTCAATCCAATACACCCCACTCTGCTCAATCCACCCTTATCTACCTCAATCAAATCCTCCCCACTCTTATCAATCCAGTCCACCCCACTACCTCAATCCACTACAACCCACTCCACCCTAGTCACATCACCCCATGCCACCCCACTCTACACCACTGCACCCTACAACACTCTCTGCCTCTTAAACACTGAACTCTACTCCCCTCTACTCAACCCAATGACACGCTACTCCCCTACTCCACTTTGCAACACTGTACTCCAAGTAATCCACTCTGTGACAGTCTACTACCCCACTCCATTCTACGACACTCCTCGTCACTAGCTTTTAGCCATGCTGTACAGAAGCCATAATAGTGTACAACATCACAAAAACACATCGTCAAAGCCAATAGCTCTTGTATGGGCGCGACCTATTGGCTGTGACAATGCTTGTTTCTACATGTTCGTATTAAATGATACAGCGACACTTGAGCCATTCTGTGTGAGCTTTTCTCTATTTGGCAACTTTGTGTAGTTGGATGAATATTACACTGGATGATCATCCAGCATTCAATGCTCCAATCACAGCTACATGTGGCAACAACGGAGACCGAAGAGTCAGATATTGTATGTGTGTGTGCCTTTCGATACTTTGTCCCTTGATCATCTATTGCTGATGTACTTGTATGATCGATATTTAGAAGTACAGTTGGTGAGCGGATACAGAGGAGGGAAATGTACTTGGTCATGCTATTCAGACTAATGGCATACAGGCTCCAGTGTGTTTTCTCTCTTTTATTTTGCTTGATGTCTAATGTTTAATTTGTAAAAAGGAAAGCATTCTCATAAATTGACTTAGCTTTGAAATTAAAATATTGATCTTATCAATAGAATGTAACAAATCTCAAACTAAGAAATGCTTACATTTGGCTTGAGTGTACCTGGCATGGCGTGGATGATATTGATTCCAAATATCATTGTGTGATTTCTTGCAATAAGCAGATGCTTAAATAAACATTATTATGATGACTAGAAACTCCGTAGCATGACTAATGACCGGTTTGCCAAAAGGAGCTCTGTTCCTCAATTATGTAGCAGTTGTACATTTAGATGTAAAGTTAATTTAAATCAGGGTTTACTGAGTTGCCGAAAATTGATTATGGAGGAATTGTCAGGGAAAAAGCACTTTTGCAGCAGAATGTTCTCAAAAATTATTTCATGGGGGAGACTTGTTCTTTTGCACAAATTTCAAGCTACAACATCTTTTGAGCTGACATTTTCTACCTCTATTTTTCTCTATGTTTGAAAACTATTTGAAGATTATGAAGTTTGAACATCACTTTGCAAACTTGCAGAGCATAAACCATCTAAATTACGTCTCTTGTGTTTAAAAAATAGGCCTGGGTGGTGTTTGCAGAGTTGTTCTACGCGGAACTCCACAAAGTGACTAAAAAACTCTGCCACGCTACAACGAGTTTCACAAGCGGCGGAGTGCATTTGGTCATGCCATTTGCGTTGATTTTCAACGCTGGGTGTCTGTTCTTGTGAGAAGCTGGCCTGGTATATGATGTCCACTAATTATAGTGGGCAACTTGCACCAGTCCAATGACACTTATGATGTATGAGGTCAAAGATAACGCTCATTCTCCTGAGGCGGAAGCCGGGAGACACATACTGCCCCAGCACACTCTGAACTTTACTTCAGTTCGTTTTTAAAAACATTGTTATAACTTGTGTTACAATATTTCTTTAGCCTTGGTGGCATTTTTAATTCATTCCTTCCTCGATTGACTGTGCCGATTGAGGGCTCAGTCCAGCCTCGATCTTAGGAGGCAAGTACAAGGAACGCGGCGGCCATCTTAGGGAGGTATCTCCCAGGTTGGGTGCAGTCTAGCTTCTGAGGCGCAAGGTACTCGGCGCTAGTATGTAATCAGGAATTGTTATTTGCTCGCGAGACACGCTCATTCTCCTGAGGCGGAAGCCGGGAGACACACACTGCCCCAGCACACTCTGAACTTTACTTCAGTTCGTTTTTAAAAACATTGTTATAACTTGTGTTACATTATTTCTTTAGCCTTGGTGGCATTTTTAATTCATTCCTTACTCGATTGACTGCGCCGATTGAGGGCTCAGTCCAGCCTCGATCTTAGGAGGCAAGTACAAGGAACGCGGCGGCCATCTTAGGGAGGTATCGCCCAGGTTAGGTGCAGTCTAGCTTCTGAGGCCCAAGGCACTCGGCGCTAGTATTTAATCAGGAATTGTTATTTGCTCGCGAGACACGCTCATTCTCCTGAGGCAGAAGCCGGGAGACACACACTGCCCCAGCACACTCTGAACTTTACTTCAGTTCGTTTTTAAAAACATGGTTATAACTTGTGTTACATTATTTCTTTAGCCTTGGTGGCATTTTTAATTCATTCCTTACTCGATTGACTGCGCCGATTGAGGGCTCAGTCCAGCCTCGATCTTAGGAGGCAAGTACAAGGAACGCGGCGGCCATCTTAGGGAGGTATCTCCCAGGTTGGGTGCAGTCTAGCTTCTGAGGCGCAAGGCACTTGGGCCTAGTATTTAAACATACGTACATATCTCCGTGCAGCGGACGCGCCAACATCGCGCCAAAGGAGCGCCTAAGGAAAGCCCGTCGGTGCCCGTCCGGGCCATACCAGGACCAGGGGCCACAATGCTAACCTGTGCGACACAGGTGAGACCTGTTCTCTCGTACAGTCAGAAGGAGTTGATGAATCTGAAGAAACATGTTACTCCTAATTGTATCATACTGGGTGCGCACATTTGCGCCCCTAACTCCTGTACTGGATGCAGATATAATCTCCTCCCTGACAAATCATGCCGCATGGGGGTTGGCATTGATAAATACCGACTGGCTTTACTCAATTGCCGCTCCTTACCTAAACATGCGACTGAGCTCGCTCTGCTAGTGGAGGAACGAGATTTAGATGTACTTTTCCTCACGGAAACGTGGACAAATGATAGCTCCCAACCGGATATTGTACGGGCTCTACCCCCCAATTATGCAATACATAGACAAGATCGACCTGATGGTCGGGGGGAGGGATTGCCAGTATATACAGGAATGCCCTTGGATGTCGAATAGAAAATCTCTCTATCTCTGGAGCTGAAAGTCTTAAATTTGCCATCTCTTTTTCTCCTATTTGCACTTTTTCTGGAATCCTGCTCTATAGACCCCCAGGCCCATATGCTCAATTGTGTGAAGATCTCTCCTGTATAGCTATAAACTACTCTAGCACTTTCCCCAATTTTACCATCTTGGGAGACTTTAACATCCACGCAGAGGAAGTTGACGCGCCGGCCTGTATAAATTTGACCACCGGTTTGGAAGTTCTCCATTTGAAAACTAGTCACTGACCCCACACATATGGCAGGACACATCCTTGATCATTGATACACCAATGTTGACTCCCTCAGCTATAACAATGTTATTAGGATCCCTTGGTCTGATCACTCATTACTACTGTTTTCTATGACCTCTCAGAAGCAAGTTGAACATGCCAAACTCATCAAAAAGTCTTGTCGGATTTGGTCTAAACTCCCAATAGAAACTTGGGATACTAATCTTAAGAACACCTTACCCAAAACTTCCTCTGACCCCCTGCAAGCTGATATGTCTTTCACCCAATGGGTGGAGGCCTCCTTGGACCTTACCCTTCCTAAGATGGAATTATCCCATAGAAGCGGGAAGAACAAGAAGGCCTGGTACACGCCTGATCCGAAATTATTGAAGCTTGCCTGCAAACAACAGGAAAGACAGTGGAGAAAACATTACTCTGAAAATGATAAGGCCAATTATAAACTCGCCTTGAAAAAGTATAAGGAGGAGATTAAAATTACCCAATCCAACTACTTTCAGACAAAAATTAGTACAGCTGCTAATTCCCCAAGAGGATTTTTTTTAATTTTTAAATTTCTGGTCACCCCTCCGCCCCTATTGAAGATCCAGGACTGGCTCAGGTACGTTGCGAGGAACTGGCCAAATTCTTTTTTTACCAAAGTAGCCACCATATATTCATCCTTCCACAACCTTCCCACTGGATCTTCCCCTGTATTCCACATGGCTCTTACCCAATTGAATGAATTCGATCCTATAGACCTTCCTACCACTCAGTGTCTTCTTAGAAATTTAAAATCAGGCTCCCCGAATGACCCTGCACCCCCCTCCATATTAAACCTGGTATCAGACACTTTGGCCCCAGTTATTCAGGAGGTGATCAATGCCTCTTTGACCTCAGGCCTGGTACCGTCGACTTGGAAACAGGCCAAAGTTAAGGCCCTGTTGAAGAAACCTAACCTTAACCCTTAAGATTGGGCAAACTTTCGCCCCATATCTCTTTTGCCCTCTATTAGCAAACTCACAGAGAAATATGCCAATTCTTTATTGGCTACTTTTCTGGAGGATAACAACCTCCTTCATACTACTCAGACAGGGTTTAGGAGAAATCAGGGCACTGAAACAGCGCTTATCGCAGTGGTTGAGGAAGCAAGGAAGATCGTAGACAGTGGGAATCATGCGGCCATACTATTATTAGATCTTAGCGCGGCCTTGGACACCGTGAACCACTCCATTCTGCTTCACAGGCTGGAGGACGTTGGTGTCTCGGGCCGCGCACTACAGTGGCTGCATTCCTTTCTGTCTGATAGGACCTTTGTGGTCTTTGAAAATGAGGCATCCTCCCCCCAAATGTGTCTTAACTGCGGTGTACCCCAGGGCTCGTCCCTCAGCCCCACCTTATTTAATATTTATATGAGGCCTTTGGCTGAGGTGGTGCTTCCCTGGGGAGTACAACTTGTCACATACGCAGATGACACACAACTGATTATTTCATTATCCACGCATGATGCCCCCTTTGAAAGCCTCTCCATCTGCCTTAATAAAGTTCGGGAATGGATGAATGAATCCTTCCTAAAACTTAATGGGGCAAAAACTGAGGTGATGATGCTGGGATACAAGGCTCCTACCACAGTGGAGGAATGGTGGCCGGACAGTCTAGGCCAACCACCCAAGCCCAAGACCCAAATTAAGAGCCTAGGGGTATGGATGGACCCAGCTCTTAATTTTTCCGTGCAGGCCCGGAAGGTGGCTGCCACTTGCTATGCACTCATGAGGCTTCTGAGGAAAATGATCATTCTTCTTCCTTTCGAAGCCAGAAGGATCCTAGTGCAGGCGTTTATCTTATCACGCCTAGACTACTCCAATGCACTATATCTAGGTTCCCCCCAAGGGACAATTAAGATACTGCACACTGTTCAGAATTGCGCAGCGCGTAGGTTGCTGAACGTCCCGCGGAGAACATCTGCCAAACCCGCACTTCGCCAGCTGCACTGGCTCCCAGTGCAGCAGAGGATCGAATTTAAAACTCTGGTCACGGTCCATAAAGTAATTTACAAAACAGCACCAGTACTGATGCAATCATTATTCTGCCCTTACCTTCCTGGTCGGAAATTAAGATCCTCTAACAAAAATCTCCTGACAATCCCAAAAATCAGGAGAGTGCGTATGGGTGGCCGACGCTTCTCCCTACAGGCCTCAAGACTTTGGAACAATCTTCCACTCTACATCAGAATGGAAAGCAACCATCTTAGTTTCAGGAAGTCGTTGAAAACTCTGTTGTTCGTCTAGCTCTGGTGAATGAACGTTGTCTGAAGCGCTGGGATGCCTTCGGGTAGCCATGCGCGATACAAATACGTAATCATTCATTCATTCATTTAGAAAGCTATCCTAGTGGTAGCTGTAGAGAGCAGCCTTCAGGCTTAATCTTGAAGTGATGTAAAGGTGCTTGTTTTACCAGAATTTCACCTTTAGTGTTAATTAAATGAAAGTAGAACCACACAGTAGTTATAAAAATAAGTATTTATTTATATACCACTCTCTAGTATCCTATACACGAAGATACAACACAAAGCATACAATACTTTAGCAAAGAAGTAATCGTAAGTAGCACAATACACAGTGGGCTCCAGGGGAAGACCAAACCATATACTAAAAGAGTGGTAATAAGAACCACAACTCTAGTCAAGACAATGTCTAGTAGGGGTAGAATGGCTGGGACCCCAAGGAACGACCCAAGGTGAGTACGTAGGGACGGGTGCAGTGTGAGAACACAACAGCATGCTCCGTACAACTCTATGGGAGAGTCACGGTTGAAGTTTTAAAGATTAAGGACCCTTCCTTATTGATTACAAGGAAACCTTTTGGAACTTAGAAGGTTAGAGAGCCACCACACCCGTGGATACCATAGTACCAGAGTTACCTATCCCAGGGGAGCCGGGTGCATAGGTCAGAAGTGGTGTCAGAAATCGTCGTTGTTTTCAATGGGAGACGTCAAGGAAATGCCACTGCTGGAAGACAGAAGAATGTCCGGTGTAACCCACAAGTGTATTCTTGAAGGAAGGAACCTCAAAGCAGAGGGAACAGTGTCTGGGTCACTCAGGAATGACCAGGTGATCGGGAGACGAATGTCCACCGATGTCGAGTGCTTCAGGTGCGATGAGGGGGTTCTTGACTCTTCAGCTGCAGGGACCAGGAGATATCAAGGACAACCAGGAGCCAGATACGAGCTATCCCATGAAGGATGTCAAGTGCTGAGGGGTCGGTGTCCAGCTGGAGCACCAACAAGCCTTGGCAACAGCAACCTATGAAGATGGTCAAGATTGGTTATGGTCTGGCCCAGCAAGGACCAGGGGACTCACCACAGCAAGGGGAGTCAGGACAGGCCTGGAGCTGCCAAGGAAGCCCAAATAAAGCAGTGTTGACCCTCAAGAGGACCCACAGACTGGAGGCACAGGTGTCGCAAGGGGACCTCAGGCAGTTTCACAAAACCAGAGGGAACAGAACCAGAACTGGTTCGAGCTGGACTATGCACAGGGACATCAAATGTGACCCTAGTGCAGACTTTCTGACACTTGGGCAGTGCACCCACCCAGCCCCAATACACTAAATCCTGTCTGGGATGTGGTCACACCTCCCTATGAAAGGATGCCTATTGTGCTGATTTCCCCTGCTTGAGCTTGGCCCAGCAGCAGGAGGGCTGTGTCTCTGGTTTGCAGCAACCCTTTTGTGCTGTCCATGTCGAGAAGGCTGGTCCCGGGAAAGACCAGGGATCCAACAAAACTTGCTCCAGAAGGGTGAAATCATACCTTCCACACCAGTTACTGGTGTGGAGGTATGAATCCAAGGTGTTTGATACCAAACACTACATTTTTTTTGCAGCTGTTTTCGAGATACCATTTTACATGAACATATAATGCACCTCTACCTATATGTCTGTCTGTGTCACAGACAACCCAGGAAAATGGCCTCCGAAGGCTGCAGAGGTGCTCTGCTCATGCAGGGTCACCCTCTCACGTAAAACCCAGCACACTGCTTTAGTATTGATAAGGCCTGCAATAGGAATGACTGATAGTTTTTAAGTGTGGTGACCTATAGATATAGTAAACCTATATCTTTCGCAAGTGGTGCAAGCACCAGCTTACACAGGCAGCAATGGCAGGCCTGTAGTTCCATTTTGCATTGCCTCTCATGGGTGGCACAATACATGCTGCAGCCCATGGGAGGCTTCTTGGGTACCTATGCCCTGGGTACATGTGTACCATATACTAGGGACTTATAAGGGTACCCCAGTATCCAATCTGGAGTGCCCCTAGTACATATCATAAATATTTTAGGGAGAAAGCAGATAGGCTGGGCTCCTGATTAGCAGGCTCTCAGTCAGTCTAGTCAAAAAACAGCAAAACACTAGGCAAAAAGTTGGGGTAACCAAGCAGTCAGATCCTGCCTTCCTACAGTCCTGTAAAATCAGCACAAACGGCTTCATGCACAGCACAAGAGGGCGCTGCTACTTTTTATGCCATTCGAGTACATTCTCAATGGGATCGGTCCCAACCATCCGCGTTGAGAAATCTGACTGGAGGTGGTTTTCTTCACTCGCCAACTTGACGTTGGAGAGCACGAGCGAGGAAAAAGGTCCACTATGCAGAGCGGAGTTTTTCGGAACTCTGCGTGCTCTGCAGACTGCAGAAACCTCCGCGAACTGAGTTCACCGCCCAGGCCTATTAAAAAGTGACTAATGAGGACACTTTACCAGGGAAGCATTTTTATTGTAGAAATATGATCTGGAAAACTAAACCTATAAAAATTGGATCTCAAAATCTCAAATCCAAAATTGTCATTTGTTGTAAGCAACCAATGTTATATTCTATCATATTTTGGAAAGACATTTTGATTTTTCAAACATCTGTTTATTGAAACAAATATATTCTAGACTCTGGGCCGTTTATGCTTGAATAGGAACACTTACTGCTTACAATAAATTAGAAACAAATAGTGTGGGAATTGCACTAAAGAGATTTGCTATTTAAATCCACAAAGCCCCAAATGTGTTTGTTCAGGCAATAATACTTCTCACACAATGAGGGGAGATGAGGCACAGGTGGAATTTGTATTGATCCAAGGAAAGGAGCCAGTGATTTGGTAGTCTGGGGAGGATTCTATGGCCTAAACACCTCATGCACTCCTGTCCACCATTGTTAATGGCCTTGTAAGAAGGATAATACAGTATACTACATATCCCATTGGTCGCTAAAAGTTAACAAAGACATTTTTTTTAAACTAATCTTGCAGCCAAATTTGATATCGACAGGCAGAAAAGGAGGCTGATCTGTCATTTCTTCCATGGGAAAATGTTGTATACAGTATGAGGCTAATTGAAATAAATGTTCATGTTGAAAAATTGGCTGCCCAGCCTGTGACTTTTGGCTATGTATGGAAGTGACTTGCCGCATGCATAGTCCAGTGTAACTGGCACAAACAGTGAGCTCCCACATGCAGGTGTTGTATTAGTGATTAGTTGATGAATTCTGAATGACACACCAGTCTTACCCATTCACATCTGGAGCTTGCACCAGCTGCTCTACTTTCCAGAACCAGCTCTCTGGAAACTCAATCCTGGGGGTGATATCTTCATCGGTTAGGTATCCTTCTTGTACTTTGCCTAGAAGAAAAAAATAAAGGCAGTCTCGAAAAGGCTGAACAGCAAACATCAGATTCATTCTCTTTTCCATTGTGTTCAAGGAAGTTCAGCTTTCTTTAGGGTCCCAATTTAAGCACTTGCCAGATGAAGTAAGACTTTCATCTTTAAAAAATTGGTGGAAAGATTAGGATTTTCCCCTGAAATGTGAGAAGTGTGTGAAAATCTATATATCATATATTTGCTGTTTAGCGGTGGCCTAGTCTCTAAGAGCCTCATTTACCTATTTTTGGTGTAAGGCAGTGCCGCAAGTCTTCTTGCTGCACTGCCCTTTGTCATAAGAAGAGGGTAGGAATGCACCATATCTATGAAATATGGCACATTCCTGTCCTCTTTCACATCACTGGTGCACAAATGGCTGCCATTCGCCAAGACAGACTTGCACCATGGTGCAAGGGTGTCTGCATTGAAAACAGGTTGTTTTTGTGGAGGAAGGGACACCAACCTTCACAAAATCAACCTTTACGCCACCCCATGGGGAGGCGCAGGCTTCTGACGCATTCCCAGGCTTACAGCATGTTGTAAATCTGAGAATGTGTCAAATGCCACAGGTGTTACCTGGGAACACCTACTCTAACCCCCATGACTCACCTCCCCATTGCAGTGTGAGGCAACGTAGTGACTTACGCCGCGTTGCCTCACACCATATCTAAGAGGCCATGAAAATGCACACACGGTGGCTTCACGTGGCCTCGTAGATATGTAGCCCAGTGCGTGGCACAAATGACACAAAAAGTGATGCTCCAGTGGTGCACTGGGCTTTTAAATAAGTCCCCAAATTGCTAGCTGCAGAACTTATGTGAGTTCTAATCCTGGTTGTTCCTATAGGGCAGATTGTTTTATTGTGAGGAAATCTCTCTGTGCATCATATCGCTTTGAAACTTGGAGCTTAAGGAAGCCAATAAATTCTAATTGTTACAAGAATATTTGACATTTTCATGTACAACACGCTTCAAATGAAGGATGAAAGTGCTATAAAGTTGAATTATTAGATTCATATTATGCAAGTCTCAAATTTCTTTAAAATCAAGGACTACTGACGCACTCAGTCGCTGTTTATAAAGAAAAGACATAACAGTTCAACTACTGTAAGTTATTGCATCCAAGATCTGACGTCACAATGCCTGATGCCAGCAGCCGATGTGTAAGGCGGGTCAGGTCATGGAGCAGAAATGAAGCTACTGTTTAAAGCAATGAAAACCGAACCTTGCTTTTGTTTCTTCTGCTCTATTTTAATAGCTTAAAATAACAAGCAGAGAGAATATGTTTTTTGTTGCACTCCTTAGATAGAGAAAAGTTAGAATCGTTCTTGCTAGCATGTTTCAACTTATTCCAAGCTACTGCTGCTTTTCTAATATCTGTTTGTAAAAAATATCTAACAAGCTTTTTATGTGTTTAATTTTGCACCAGACATTTTATTTGTAGTCTTCTTGTTAGCAAACATGCTCGCTGTTTCATATAAAAGAACTACACACTAAGTGGTTTGTGGGAAAGATGATGGTGTGACCATGTATTATATGGGATAAAGTACCCTCTGCCGTACATGATAAGGATATTGCAAGTCACTTTGGAATTCTACAACCTTATAAAGGAACTCGGCATTGGCCTTCTTCCTCTATATGTTTATGGAACTTCTCAGTGACTTGCAATATCCTTGTAATGTATGGCAGTGGATACTTTATACATTATATTACGTATTTTTAGTCTCAATGATGATGGTGACACAGATGAATGACACTTACTTCTTGACAGAAAAGAACAATGTCGCTCCCATTGATCCTCGGTCCACATTTTAGAGCTAAACTTGCAGCAGTCCATGAATGCATTCACACACTCCGAGGTCTCCCTGATATATTGAACTCGCTTTGCACAGCTGTGGCCCAAAATGTTTTCTTTCATGCCATCTTCACAGCACTTTCTCTCAGTGCCCTTGTACTTTGCAGCTGAAATGGTAAAACAAATCCTTTCACATCATGCCTCACTCTATTGTACTGAAATACCACAACTGATATCTCAAAATTGAAGTGGAGAAAAAACACTTGACCCACCTCAACAACTCATGTCTCTACCAAGATTTGATCCTTTCACAATTTTATAATTTGACCTACCAGAAAGATCACCATACTGTATCAGGAGGAGGTGGGGCACTTTAGAAAGGGTTGTTTTTTCAACCAAAAAAATGTCACACTTCAGAAACCTTCTTCCATGACTGGCACTAAACATTTAAGAATCGCTTGGCCCTATTCATATTATTTTCATTTATTACATAGTTTTTTAGCACATTCATACTAAGGGGGTGATTATAATTGCGGGAGGATACCCATCGCTGGGCCGGCGGTGGCGATTTGTTCGCCCTCCCAACATGATTTACCCCCTGCCATATTATCATGGAGGGGGGTACTGTGGCGGACGGAAAGTCAGTCCGCTACTTTTCCGCCGGTCAGCAATCGTTATGATTGCCGGCTGGGCGGAGCTGGGGCATAATATGGTGCCGTTGCCTTCCAGGAACCGCCATCCATATTATGATGACAGGTTGATAAGGCCTTTCCATGGTGGCGATGCCGCCATGGAAAGGCTGGCTGGGATGTGCTTTGGGGGCCTGCCATCCTAGCGGTGCTGGGACCATCGCCATATGTGCGGTGGTCCTGCTCCACTAATTAGGATGCGACCGCCACCCTGGTGGTCGCATTCTGCATTTCTAACATTGTGGCGGTTGCAGCTTTAAGCAGCACCCGCAGCAATGGTGAAATTACATGTTGCGCATTCCCATGCATTCTTTAAACTCTTTATCATTAACTAAATATAAATTTTTAATTAATTCTAATAAATGTATTTCCTACAATATACCCCCACAAAACACACACAACATTTAACAGAAAATTATTTACATAATTAGCATAATCCATAATTACATTAATATTAATTAAACATATATTCATTAAAATTCATAAATGTCCAACCCTTTACCCCTATAAAACCCACAACCACACCTAAAATTAAAGTAAACAATAAATGAATAACAGAATTAAAATAATTAATTTTCAAGTAGATACCTAATGGTTTCAATAATTAGTTGTTAATTAATTAGAATGAATTTACTCCCACCTCTTTACCCCAATAAATCCAACAACCTACATCTAAACATTTTTGTATTAAACATTTAACATAATGAATTATCAATTGATTAATTATTATTACTTCCCACCCTATAGAAAAAAACATATTAGTCAATAAACACAATTAATTATCAATTAATTATTTAATATTAATTAACAACTGTGGGCCTGATTCCAGTGTCGGATGGACCGGAGTCCATCCGACATCAGCTTGGAACTGGAACCGAACAACCTCCTGTCTTCGGTTCCAGCCCAGGAATTTGGATGCGACCGAAACCTGTTAGGTCGCATGCCTATTCTTTACAATGGGAGCATACATTCCAAATGGAATGCATGCTCTCATGTAAAGAGCAGAGGTGCAGTTCATCCCTACACCCTGTGTCAGGCACCTCAAGGGGCCTGCCACCGGGTGCAGGGATCAACAGTGGGGCACCATAGGTGCCCCCGAGGTCGCCATTTGGTGGCCTTACACCCATGGGGGCCTTGCTGGGGGCCCCCAAAGACAGTTTCCCAATGCCTTTCTGTGTCTAAAAGGCCGGCACAGAAAGACAGTGGGAAACTGCCATCGTAATCCCTTGGCCGGAAAGAGCCGGCCTGGAGATTACTGAAGGATTTCCGAATGGTTGACGGGCTCTCCAAGCCAGTTGGAAGCCATTGGAAAATCCAAGTCGGATTCCCATCCGAACGACCCCATCAAAATGGTTTGGTCGAAAAGGAATCTGACCTGCCAATTACGATGCTGGCTGGAGGGCTCCGACCGATGGTCAGAGCCATTCCAGCCCACATTGTAATCGGGCTCTAATTATTACTTAATCAAAATGAAATTACTTCCCACCCTATTGCCCTATAAACTGACACAACTCGCTAGGGTGCTAAAAACTCCAAATAAAATTACATTTAAGTTAATAACTAGTATAAAACAAACACATATATTAAAAAACATAAGCAATAATTATACAAAGAAATTACATCATACACATTCAAAATATATACTAAAATACTTAACAATAATTAAAAAACGATGCTTTAAACAACTATATTTTTGCAAACTATATTTATGACTTTGATATTTTGAAATTCGATATAACTGACCTTAAATTCAATATTCTTGACATCGATATTCTTGCTGACGATCTTTGCCTATTGTGAGAATTTGGCCTGGCATATGCTGTCCACTATTCTAGTGAGCACCTGGCACCAGTCCAAATGAGCCTTATTGATGGTAGGTTTAAAGACAACCTATATAGAAAGCTATCCTAGTGGTAGCTGCGGAGAACAGCCTTCAGGCTAAGTCTTGAAGGAATGTAAAGCAGCTTGTTTTACCAGTCTATAATCTTGTGAATGACCAAATGAAAGGAGAACCACTCCAGGTACATATATAAAATATATGTATTTAATCTAAACACATCCCTCTAGTCTCTTTATGAGGCTAGAGGCAAAAGTACATACAGTAAATTTAGTACCACTAAGGACATAGAGACAATGCCTAGGGCCTGTAGAACCGCTGGGGCTACCAGGAACCACCCATGGTAGTGATGCAGGAGAACCACGGTGGACGTGTGCATTGTCTAAACACAGCTGCGAATCACCATTGACTTCTATGGAGAAAGTTGCGATTAGAATTTTAAAGATTAGGGACACTTAGGAGTGGACTTGGAGCAAACCCCTTGAGAACTAGACAGTTTGAGAATCAACACCCATGGAAGCACTGGAGTACTCGACTTACCTCACCCAGGGAAGCCGGGTGAATAGGTGTCTTTTCGTTTCGGGTTTCGCCGTCGTTTCCTATGGCGAGCTGCGGAAAAGTGTTGCAGGCGTCCAAGTGGAAAGTGTCCGGATGGATCCAAGGGTGGATCAGAGATCTGGAGAACCTGAAAGTAGAGGGGACAGAGTCTAGGTCACTGGCCAGCGACCAGGATGGCGATGAGCAGATGCCCACCAATGTCGGCTGATTTCAGGTGCAGAAGGTGAAGCTTGACTCTTCAGCCACGAAGAACAGGAGGTGTCGATGACAACCAGGAGCTGGATTCAAGCTGTCTCACATTGGATGTCGAGTGGTGCAGTGTCGGTATCCAGATTGGACCCAAAAAGCCTTGGCAACAGCAACCCAAGCAGAAAGCAAAGATTGACTTTGGAGCAGACCAGCAAGGACTGAGGGACTCACCCTTTGGAGGGGAGTCAGGGCACGTCTGGAGCAACCAGGGAAGCCCAAGAAACAAAAGAGTTACTTTTGTGGGGACCCACCAGTCGATGGACCAGGGATCGCAAAGGGGCCTCAAGCAGAAATGCTAGAAGCGGGCCTACGAAACACTCGCGGAGTGTAGGCCCACAATCTTCAGTGCCAATGGTGCTCAGGGCTTGGACTACAAGGAGCCAAATGCACAACTTCGGGAAAGCTCAGGAAGTAGGTGCACTAGCAAATGTGCACGGTGTCCAGGAGTTCCTGTCCCGCGTCTCTCGTGATGGCTGTGGGTCTCAGATTTTCTGTGATCTCGTATCAGCCTCGGAGATGTCTGGAAGTCTGGGTCTTGTGTCACAAATCCTTTGGGATCCGGCGGGAGCCTTGGAAATGCAGGCTGGAAAGATTCTTCTGTCTTCTAGTCAAAATAGAATGTCGAAGTTCCAGGATATATGTTGCAGAGTTTCGTCAAGGTATAATCTAAAGTCCTAAGGACAGGGTTCCTATACTTATATTATGTTTAGGGGTGGAACTTACTCTAAGGTCCCACCTATGGGAGGACCTGGGGAGGGGGTGGTTACACCCCTTCCCCTTTGCCCCGTTTCACATCAGAGCAGGGGCTGAGTGCCCCTTCAACCGGTTTGAACTGGGGTATGCACAGGGACACCAAGCACTGTCTGAAAAGCATTCACTGAATGCACCCGCCCAGCACCAATACACTTAAGCCTGTCTGGGGAGGTGGTTACACCTCACTGTGACAGGAAACCTATTGTCCAGACCTCCTCTGATGGAGTTTCTTCCAGCAGCAGGAGATCAGACTCGTGTCTCTGGCTGCAGCATCCATTTTGTGATGCTGGGGCTCTTTTAAACTATTACCAGTCAGGAAAGTGTGTACATCTTCTCCCTCTAGAAAGGTGAAATTCTACCCACGCCACCATGACTGGCGGGAGGGGGGGGGGAGAATTCTAAAGTGTTTGACACCAAACACAACATGTTTTGATGCAGCCATTCCAAAGTTAGCATTTACCGCAAGGTTATAATGCACTTAAGAGTATATGGTATGGCTGTATCACAGAACAGCCTCACAGAATAGATTCCGAAAGCTGCAAAGGGGTCCTGCTCATTCATTGGCACCCTCTCACACAAAACCAAGCGCTCTGCCTTCAGGATTTTGAGGGCTGCCATAGGAGTGACTTATAGGTTTACATGTGTCTGTATTTAAAAATAGATATAGGTAACCTATATCTTAGTAAGGGGTGCTTACACCACCTTACCCAGGCTGCAGTAGCAGACCTGAGGTGCCATTTTGGAAGGTTTCCCAGGGGTGGCATAATACATGCTTAGCCCCTGGTAGGCCTCTGGAGTACCTATGCCCTTGGTACCTAAGGTACCATATACTAGGGACTCACAAGGATAACCCAGTAACCAATCTGGAGTGTACCTAAAGTACATGCAATAAATTTAGAGAGGAGCTAGGCTGGAATCCTGAATAGCAGGGCCCAAGCCAGACTAAAGTAAAAAAACAGTGAAACACCAGCAAAAAGTGAGGGTAACCATAGTAAGCAGATCCTACTCTCCTACACCTATCACAATACTTGAAACTTCATATTTTGTTAAGGGGATATTTTTGATTCGACATTATGTCTAAATACCAGAAAGAGTCGGTCCTCTTTGCCAAACGTCAGCAAACTTATTTACACTGACTATCAAGCATTTATGCTCCAAAGAGAGGGTCTTTTATTTAAACTCTTTGACTTTCTCGGTTGTTAATATTAATACTATTATATTAGTTTTTCCTCAATGCTGCAAACTTGCCTGCCCTTTTATGGAATTTTTACCAAAAGTTCTTTATCATGGTTTCATTTGATCCCTTTTTAGACATTTATCAGTGCTGCCAAGAAGCCAGTTTATTTATTGAACCCACTGGAGCTGACACTGCAGGTTAAAATGTATTACGTACTGCCAGATCAGCTTAAACTAGATATTGGCTGAGACTGTAACGTTAAACTAGGTTTGTCAACAGGTAAGCTCTGATGTGCATCCTTTGCTCACTATGCTATTGGACTCATACTATGCCTCAATCAGGAGGCCCAAAAAGGCTGAACTAGGTCTGGCTTTGATTGTGTTCCTGTCTACAGGGCACTTGGCCTGGCGATATGGGTAAGCCAGTTCCAGTTGGAGCTGGACCAAGCCTAATTTCCATTTGGCTGTTCTTTATCAGAAATCTGTAATAGACAAAAGAACAATGGACCAGAATGTGGTCCCATTAGTTGCCACTGGTTGAAATTAATGAATGAATGGCAGGTTACACTCAGGGGACGATTCCGATCTCATTCGGAAGGGCTCTGAATCGGATTTGGAATTTCCTAAACCGATCCGGATCCCTTGTTCCTGACAGATTTGTTCCCATTTCCAGACGACCAAGTACGATGCTTAGAAAGCCTTAGCGCTGTGCGAATCAGTTCTTTCAAGGCATTTGGAGAGATAGAGCCCTAGGGAGCCAAATCCTACAACTCTATGGAGTAGGTTTTCCAAGCGAGCAAGTACGATGAACGATTCGTACAGCCTTTCCGATTTGGTTAGCCTGGATCAAAAAGGTTGCCAGAATCGGTCTTTGGGGCCTCGTAGCAGGCCACCCTTTCACCCAGGCCCTCCGAATCGAGCCCGTGGGGGTACTTATTGGACCTTCCTTTCCAACCATGCACAGTGTGGCAGGCACCAAGGTGTGAGTGCACGTTTATCCCCAACCACCCATTTTGTCAATTGGAGGCTGTGTACGTGTTTGGTACACAGGCTCCTATTGAAGTCAATGGGAGACCGACCAAATCATATCAGGATGCATTCAAATGCATCATAATTGTTCAGTCGGACCCCCCTGACCCGAGTCATCTGGAAAGCATTCCGGACATGAGTCGTTCTGGTTGCTTTCTGAACGAGATCGGAATCGGTCCCTCAGTTTGAAGTACCAATGGCAGGGGAGACTGATTATAGACTGTCTTTGTTAGCTGTACTAGATTTGGCTGTTACCACCGGGATATTCTGGGTAAATGCTGATGCTCAAGGATGAAGTGGCTACTGGCAGTCACTTGCAGCTTAGCCTAGTTATGGTCTAGCACTGACAAGTTAGACCAGGCTGCCATTGACATATTGGACTCAGGACAGGCTGCCACTAGTCAGTTAGACCGGGTTACAAAATGTTTGGGTAAAAAATGCAGGTTAGAAAGGGGTTAGGCTTACTCATTTGTAAGACTGGAGATGGGTAGTCATTACGGTTATGGGTAGCAGCAAGCATGGGCAACTTAAACATGAAATAAACTGTCACTAGCAATTGGACTGATTACAAACCACAGGCAGATCATACCTATGGCCAGTACTGCATGCTTGACTGGCTGCTTACTCGCATGCCCAGTTACAGCTAGGTTATACTGAGCACAATATATTACAGCATGTTACACTGGGTACAGGTTCTCACTGGCAGCTTAAATTATGTATAGGTTGTCACTGGAGGGTGAAGGGTAGGGGTTATATTACCAGATTTTGTTAGACCAGGCATGGACTTTTAGTGACAGGTTAAAATTCATCTGATTTACCCATTGCAAATTAGAATGCGGACATACAGCAACCAGCATGTTATAGTTGTTTGGATATGGATGGTTGAAAATTCTGGAAGATATACGAGTGGTGAGGGTAGGTGTGGGTGGTCTGTTGCCAGAAAATCAGGAGAACTACATTCTGTGTGGAAGTTCATTAGGTTTTTAAAGAAAGTATAAGTGATTTGGAACCATTCTAAACCTACAAGCAGTAAAAAGGCTCTAAACGTTTGCATCACATGGACTCACCATTTTTCAAACATTCATTGATCGATTTATATGGCTCTTAATTAATTCTGAAAAATGTTTCAAAATTGCTACCAACCTTTGTCAGCTTTAACATCTATCAGCTTAACAGAGCGATGCTGATATTTTTCTGGCTGAGAGCAAGTAGGTTCTGCAGGAAGAGAAAAAAATCAGCCCATTGGCTATACGTTCAGCAAATTAGTTTATTTTCTACATTGAAGTGGTCTCCATTTGTTTAATAACTTTTGTGAGGTACTTGTTTTAGACTATATCTTGATCTCAATGTATAAGAAGGTAGATTTCTTTTGTGGTTCAATCAGAGCAATAAGATACCTGATCGTTGTGGAGTAGAGGTCTTAAAACTTGTTTCAAGACCCAGTCCAGCATCATAAAAGACACCCACATTGTTGGCACCCCCCCCAGGAGTGCATCCAATGTCATTCTTCTCCATGGAGTCCCACACCTGAAAACGACAATGGTAAAGGTATTAATTACCCAAGAAGAAATGCCCTTCTCTAAGTAAACTGTTGTTTCCATTACAGAGAGTGGAACAGATGTGAAAAAGTGTTTAGGTCAATATGTGAGTACTTCAATTCTGCGCTCTCAAGCTTCTTGTTCTCCATCATGTTTATGAAGGCTAGAATCACAAAGCAACCTTCTTTGGCATGACTTTCCACTGAGACCTTTCTTCACTTTTGTCAATAGAATTTCTACCCTCTCCTAGCATCAAGACCTTCAGCCTGCACCTTGTCTAGATTCCAAAATTATAATGGATCACTAGAATATTGAGGTCAATATGCACCTTGCTTCCATCAACAAATTCAGGAGGATCACAAGAACGATTAGTTCAATGTGCACCTAGTTCCCATATCCAAATTCATATGGATCATAAACAATTATTTCATCATGTATCTTGGATCCATCCCTAAAGTAAGACAGATCACTTGAATTTTGAGCTGGCTGTTAAAGCTGAAATCTCCTAATGACCTACTCTAGCTATATCTGGTAAATCATCTTCCTTCTTTTGCAGCTTTCTGGCTGGGCCTCCTGTGCTTTGTCATGATAAAATTAGAATCTAAAATTAGCCAACTTCAGTTTGGTGTAGTATAATGCACAAACAAACAATGGGTTCAAAGTGTTGATTGCCTAGGGTAATACAATATTCTGTTTTTCACTAGTTATGTGATTGTCCATTCTTTTCCATGACCCATTGTCAGTAGCCCAGAGGACCCTATTGAGAATCATCTTAAGACACCAAGGGGCATATTAACAAGGAAGTGGCAGAGCATGGCTTTAGCTTTCTTGGCTGAACGCCGCACTCCGCCACTTCTAAAACACAGGGCGGCACCATACTTAAAAGGATACAGTGCAGCCATGCGTTTCCCCTGCCCTGTTGCTAATTTAGCCACCTAGCACCAACGCAGACACCCTTGCACCATAATGCAGCACACATAGAGGTCACAAAACATATTTTGTTTATTGATTGTTCATGTGCAGGAAGGGACACCTTCTTGCACTAAACAATCAATGGCCTTTTGCTGTTTCAATGTGTGCTGCACAACACAGCACACATGAAAACAGCAGAAACTAGGAGAAATTAAACATTTCTCCTCTTTTCGCCAGGGTAAGACCAGTCTTTCCCTTGTCATAATTTTGGCGCTGCCCCATATTTACTCTACCCTTTTAATTATGGGGCAGCATCAAAATCAATATGTGCTGTGGTGGAACGTCCACCGCAACACCCATTGTCCGACCCCTTCACGCTAAGTGTAGCGTGAAAGGGTGCCTTATTCACAAGGCAGGTTGCTGTCTTGCATATAAGACGAATCCCCTATTACGGGCACCAGTGTGGTGGCAATAGAGGCTTGTAAATATGCCCCAAGTCTCTGAGTTGGATGCAAGGAAGAATGCCGGTGGACCTTAAAACAAGTTATTACTCTCTACTCCCTTTAAAATCACCATAGCATGGTGGACCCTACCAAGAATGGTCATGTCCTGTTCTCCTAAAAGGATTCATGGAAGAAGCTTTGAGGACTCTAGCAAGAGTCATACCTCTTCCATGTTAATCTTGATATCTACCTATGAACAACCTTAACAAGACTAACAAGACTTCTAATGCTCAGTCCTCCCTCATGAGGAGTTTTCACAAGTACTAAAGCCAAGTCTGGAGGACCCCACCGAAAATCCTATGCCTCCAATCTCCAGAATTGATCCCGGCAGGCTTCTGGATGGTTCATAAAATAATCTATGTTTTTGCAGATGGATGACTGGACAAGATATCTTTGTCTTCTTCTCTAGGCTACTTTCTCATACACATCTCTCACTGGGCAGTGCTGTAAGCAAAAACGCCACAATCAGAATGCAAGGTAGGTCTTTAACCCATCCTATGGTTTGAGTTTTTTGGCCCTTAGCAGTTTCCAAGCATTGGCAATGGCTTTACCATTCTCTTCATGGAGCCCATTCATTACATCAAGGAACATATATGTTAAAGATGACACTACAAGACAAAATTAATTAGACACCTGTGAGCACAGATATTATTTTTCAAGTGTACAAAATCACTTTTAGGCCCACTACAGGGCAAATCTTTGGTGCCAAGTAGTTGGCACACAACACAGATATGTGTGACTGGTAGCCTTTATGTGCTTATTACGTTTATGTACTGTAGAAGGGAGGGTTATGTACTCAGTCTTGTCTTGGACAGAATCTTCATATTCTTCGGGGATCACCATGGTCCCCATGAGGCACTTTGAAATCAACACAGGAACATTAAAGAAGGATCCTGTTCTCTAAGCATGCAAGTGGCTCCAATGTTGCTATCAGTCAATAAGCAATAAGTAAGCATCACACTGGTTTAGGTCACCAGGATTGTCTATTCAGCCAGTCGGAAATACTCCACTGGCCGTCCACCCCGGCAAGAGAACAGCCTCGCATGCCCCACACTGTTAGATACAGGAATTGTATTAGTCAAGTCCAAAACTCAGAGCGGCCAGAGGCAAGCTGATTGTATATAAAAGAATTCCGTAGAGCCTCTCATGGAAGCTGTTGCATTTGTATGGAGCACCCCATTACAGAACACGCCACCAAACCATCCTAGAGGGATACCCAGTACAGTGGCGGATGGTGACATTCAAAAGAGGTGAGGCATAAATCAATAGCCATACTGCAATGTTACAACCGAGCATAGCGAGCGAGTGCGAATCACCTACGGTGGGTTTGGGGGGCTTCTCCCCCCCGAGGAAATTTTGAAAAAAGAGTGGGCAAATAGTGCATTTTCAAGCACATTTGAGAAAGAAAGATGGTTCATTAAGCAATTGTATTTAGAAAATCATTAAGGCATAAAAGAATTTAAGCATGTAACGCGTGACACAGGCTAATACTACTTAGCATATTATGGAGCCTCTTGTGGTCTTTAATAAAAACACCTCTATGTTCCAAGAGCGTCCACTGTCCTATCGTAAGGCAGAATACAAAACCCATGTAAAGGAGGGACCTATGGCATCCGGCCCTTGCAGGTGGTACCATGGGCAGAAAATATTTACAAGGCTGCACTGTGAGCAAACGAGAATGGCCTGCTCACACTGTTTCCCTCAGAAATGGTTTGAAAAACCTCCTCTTCAAGCAGTGGTGTAATAACGGTGCCATGCATATTCTAACTTGTCAACTAGAAGGAGTGGGGGGCTGCGGTAGGGAGCATAGGAGAGGATGAGAGCAAACAAGTCAGACAGAGTGGTAGGCAGAGAGACAGTAAGACAGAGAGCAGTGTGTGTGTCAATTAATTAATTGGTATTTGCATTGTGCAACTGAGAGTGTATCCAGGTGCTGACACACTGTGTGATCGTATGCTCAACCATCTCGTGGTCCAGAGGGTATCATTTAAAGTTAATCATATGCACCAAATATACTTCCAAACTGTATCAACTGTAAAGGCACAAAGAGACTTTTTAATTTTGTTATCTTTTATGAGTGAACGTTTATACCTCGTTTGAGCAATCCGTACATTGTGGAGAAGGGGTGCCACCATCCCCAAAGGATAACATTACTTGGTGATCCCATTAGCCTGTTGTCTCAGCAGCAGGGCTGATATGGCTATATGCATACAAAATAAAACGGATATACCACAGTGCTTTTCACTTTATCCCAATAAATAAATACTATGTAAAACAAACCAAACCTGGTGAACATTTCAGATGAAAATAACATGGAGCAAAGTGTTAGTGTAGTACAGAGAGAAATAGTGCACCTATATATATGTTAGAAGGTGTGCACTTCACCCCCTCTGGCATTTAGCTTAATTGCAGTGCGGTATAACTTGCAGTATAAACACAACATGTTTGTCGTTTCAGGAGCCTCAATAGAATGATTAGACCACTGCTTTATATTTTTCTGACAGGCCTGCCTACAGCCTGGATCTCTGACTGCCAGCCTCACCCAGAGTGAGTTTCCAGGCCTCAAATTCACACCACATTTCTGGGGGAGGGACTGGGAGCCCCGCTGCCTCGCACAGACCCTGTATGTCCAAGTATGAGGTCTGTTTACTCCAGCTTGCGGGTGCTAATGGGAATTGTTCAGGAATTGTTAGAGCACAAGAGTGAGTGACATCAGGGTAGTTAGAGCCCCAGAATTGGTAGAGCACTTCCTCATCCTGGTACACTAACAGCCCGCTCACCAATGACACTCGGAATAGGATGCAGGAGCCCGTCACTTACCAGTGCTGTGACACTGCAGCCTTTGTTAGGTGTTACAAAAGCCAGGCCATGTCTCCCGAGCTGCTTGTTCACTGCCTGCAGCAGTGCGCCTCCCGCTGTCTCAGCTCTGTGGACTCCATCGCGGATAACTCTCCTGCAGGCGGTCCCGCCATCTTGGTGCTCTGCTGATACCTGTACTGGTCAGAATCCCACTCTTCTCTTGAGCTCTCCAGGCACGGCTAGCAGTCTCTCTCCCCCAGCCTCGGCTTCCAGTGCAATCAATAGTGCCAGCCGAGCCAGGCCTCTTCTCCCAGCCACCATCCTCCCTCAGCCAATGGCAGCCCAATTCCCCCCTAACCTCCCGTAGGTAGTTCAGGCTTGCTCGCTCGCTACATTAAAGTATGGCTATTATTTTACTCGCTCACTACATTACAGTATGGCTATCATTTTAGAGCTCACCACTTTCTAATGTCAGCAGCCGCCACTGCTTAATGTTTTTATATACTGCATTGCGACTTACGTCTGTGTGAGTGCTGGACTGTACCATCACATTAACGTGCCCATCAGCTGTACCTTTGGACCTATTCACACTGTAATAGCTTAAATAAAGAACCCCAGAACAATAGAGTGACAGCAATAATGATTTCTCAGGGATGTGTAAGAGACCTGCAGTTGTCCCTGTCACATTATTTATTGTTAATGCTGTTCAAGAGATGCCTCACAGTATTCTTGTTGTAGACTGTAAAGAAGGAACCAGGTTTGATTGGAGAAACAAACATATAATCGCTTCCTCTCGGTGGGATTCATGCTAACACATTAAACCATACATTGGGCAGGGAGTGTCCCTCTGGCCTCACCTTGGACTGAGAGAGTTTGTGTTTCATGTTAAGAACGAATACACCTTTATCCACTGCAACGAGGCCAACTGTTGCATTGTGATCACCCGTCACCTTCAACAAAATGGACGCTCCTGGCTCTTTAACACTATTGTCACTGGCTGTTGCATCCGATACTTCCAGCTGTTGATGAAAAAGGATTGCTTTAAAAATAAATGTGGTACTCAGAGACGTTGCTTGGTCCACAAGATTAGGAGGGTTAAGATTACCTAACAATCACGCTGGTTAAAATACATTAGATGAGAAGCAGGGCAGAAAATGGCCTTAAATTGTAAGGGGTGATTAAAACTCAATATTTTGTAATAATAATAATGTTCAAGACCTTTAAAACAGAGATGAGATTGTGTGTGTGTGTGTGTGTTTTTTGCCAGAAAGTGTATATGAACATTCCAAATTAAATCAGACCAATAACTTACCATGCCCAATTAACTTTTTACTAACTGAATACATTTATTATGTGGGTGTAACACCCCAAACATCCCCCCTGAAGCTACTCCTCTAGAGAAACTGGTTGTTCTTGCTTTAGTGGATACTTTAACAAATGGCCAGAATTTGTCTATTCTTACAGCACAGCATACACGTCATATTGTCTAGGATGTAGCCAGGATTGTAGTACTTGGTCACACACTTTACCCAGCAACCCTGCCCACAGTGACCTTGTTATCAATACCTGTTTGGTATAGGCATCTGCTGTGCCTAATAGGCCTTTGGATATGTCCAGTGCCCACTTTCATCTGCCAATGGTGTCACCTTTGCCCAGACTGCATCCATATGCAGGGGACAGTGGGTACAAGTCACAGACTCTCGAACTGGCATGTCCCATTCAACCTGCCAGTATCTTCTAGGCAGGGACTTTCATCATGGCCAGTGGGCACAGGTCATCACGTATCACTTTGGTATGTTCCTATCCCAGTTTCCCTCAAAACCTTCACCACACTGTAACTAAACATATGGCCTGACTTTAACCACTCCCTCTGTCCCAGCTCTCCATGCCCACTGGGCATGACTGATGGCTGCTCTCAGTGAACACTGGGCACTATAATGTGTGCTCAGTAGCCCTAGCAGCTTTATCTACTGAGCATGGATCTGCAGCAACAGTAATTGTATTACCCCATCTGATGGGGTTTACAATAGAGTGTCTATCAATAAAGAGATTAGAGGGAAAAAGGGTCATAGGTCGCCCTCCACTCAACATCCAATTTCCACAAAAAAGACCTAGACCCAAAGGCACTAACTAGTTTCTATACTTAATGGTGTACCATATGTCGCAAAACATTACAACTGAACTCCCCTCTTTTAATTGATGGGGTAGGAGGTACATCCACATTGTGCCATATTTAAAACTTGCCCGATCCCCTTTGTAAAACGACAGTTGTGAGACAACAAACAACACACACCCAAGTGTCAAACTCAGACAAAGTAAAAAAGTGTGTGAGAGCGAGATGGCGCTTCACGGGCGCACCACCAACAGGAACCTGGCAGGTACTCACCAGGATTGCCCTGATCTCATCATTGCCACCATCAAGCTCGAAAACAAATGTGTCCAATAAACAAACAAGAAAAGTGTTTGTGAAAAAGTGCAGTGTGGGTAGACAACAAATAACAAATATGAAGTCAAAACAACATAAAGACCACAAACAACACGGATATCAAATTTTATTCTTTCTCCTTCGTGTTGGTTGTGGGTTCTTAAAAAAGTGAGTGTGGCTACTACTTATCCAACCATACTCTACTTGCCGACATGTTTCATTGCCACGCAAATTTTTGGCAATTTCTTCAGGGCGTTATGTATTTTAAGCCACTGCATTGGACATACATCGTCTTCACAACTGTGAAATAAAAATAGAAAACACACAACACTCATATAGTTGTTCACCTGCCTTTTAAAATTACTGAACGTTTAGCATGTCCCAATTGCACATAACTCCATAGTATTTACCCTCAATTAGCCACCTTGTCTCGTACCAGCTGAGAGGACCAAACCCTTGTGAATTTCTAAAATAACTCCAAATGTGAGTCACCTTTCCTCCCCTTCGGTTACTTTCCCTGCAGGGGATTGAAATGTACCATGATTACATGCATATTCTATGTTTCTCATTTCCACATTTCCGAGGATATCTTTCTTTTTAACCTTAGTTACATGCTATCTCGTTTCCTACTACGATGGTTATATTCCTTTGCCAGCTACACTTCCTTTTCATGACCTAACCCTTTGGTACCCCATATATTAGATGGCCTAACCCCTTGGTACCGTAAGTATTGGCTAAGTCGGAACACCTTTCTTACTTCGATCATTCTAGATCTTTAAAATATTTAAAATTCTTAAACAGAAAAGCCGATTTATCAGATGGCATCGACCCCCAATGCGGAACCGATTCTCTTGTGTCACGGGGTTCTATTCACCAGCCCGAGCGTCTGACCCCTTACGCCTTACCGATAAACAGAAAAGCCGATTTATCAGATGGCATCAACCCCCAATGCAGAACTGATTCCCTTGTATCACGGGGTATTATTCACCAGCCCGAGTGTCGGATCCCTTATGCCTTACCAATCGTGAGAGGGACCGTCGGCATTTTCTCAGCCGATGTACCTCCCCGGTGGGCTTCCTCCTGTAATTGTCCTCACGCACTAACGTCATGGCGTGTTCTCGTGGGATCCAACGTGGATCCGCGAACCCGTTTTGGGCGCCATCTTGGAGTGGGGACAGAGTTCCAAATTAGTGTATTATTTGGTCATGTTCGAGTGTGTGTAATGTATCGCGAATAAACGCACCACACCTCTGGTTTGTAAAAAAGTTGTGGAAAGATTTCTTTCGTTACATAGGCTATGCCCGGTATATTTAAATATGTATCCTTTCTAGCCTAAACGTACAGCTACGATACACACCCAGGGTAGATGGTCGAATTTCTGATACATCAGATAAAATTCAACCACCCTTTCAATCGGAATATTGGTCAAATGCATATAAATTCAGAACACTATGCAACTTTTTCGTAAAATTATTTACGGCATGACAAGAAATTCCCACTACCTCATACACACATGTTTAGAATACATTCGATGTGGAGCTTTTATGTTTTATGCAGAGTTTTATATTAGCAAGATGACTCCAACGTTATGGGGCATTCAATGACCACCAATACCCCGGCCAAGTTGTACAAAACCTGTAAGGCTTCACAACCGAATTAATGAAGCCGCAGAGAGTATCATGCTTATACACCTTCACTTATGGAAAAGAAGTATTCCTAACGCTTGATATCTCAGGGAGGGACTAACAATTTCCAGCTCTATACCTCATGGCAGCCATGACCCACATGGATAATGTCCCATGGGCACCGTGCTATTCCTTGTTACATTGCAAACTTGTGGGCGGGTATGGACTAAGCATGGGCCAATTTTGCGCATCTGGCGTTCGCGAATTTTGCAAATTTGCGAACTCGCAATCCGCAAAATCCGCAAATTCTCGCGAATTTGCGGATTTTTTTTTGTGTTCACAAGGATTTCTGCCAGTTCGCAAGGATTTCTGCCAGTTCGCGAGGGTTTAGTAACAGTTCGCAATCGCGAACTTACATGTCGGCTCGCAACGGTCACAATTGTGTTGTTTCTACGTCTGGTTCATCATCATAGGTTCCCAGCACCCTCTGTTTCACCCCTGCCACCCTCTGTTTTACCCATGCCACCCTCTGGTACATCAATGCCTTATGCCACCCTCTGGTTCATCATCACTGTAGATTATGGGGGGAAAAAGCAAGCACACCTGCCTGCTTCAACTGACATGAATTAATTTGGGGTTGATTTATTAATGTGTCACTGTTTTAAAATTCCAGTCTGGCACCTGCATCCTTATCTGTAATTTGCTTTCTGTTGCAGTGCAATTTTTTTTTCCAGGACCTTTGTGGCCTACTTGTAGCTAATCTATCAGCCTGCTGTGAGGGTCAGAGCAGGGTCATACAATTGTTGCAACTAGCAACTGAACAATTGTTGCAACTAGCAACTGAACTTTGGAGGGGCCCTTGTCAGGAAGCACTACAGGGAACGGTTACTAATGATGAGTTTGAACTTTTGAACCTGCTTTCACTTTTGTAAAACTCGTTTTTCTGCAGAGCAGCATTACAGCAACTTTAATGCCCCACCAAGCTTATATGAGAAAGTTGATTTCTAATCCAAAAGTTATCCAAAGAAAATCAAAAGGCCTCAAATCTAAAAAAGTGCAGGCAAATGTCAACCTGAGGAGTTATTCTGATAAAAATAATCATTTTCAGAAGGTCTATGCTGCTTGCTAGTAGATTTCTTGTGCGGAATTGCAATTTTTGTAATTTCCCGAGTGCAGGATTGTTGCTGCCCGCCGCTCCTACATGTTCGCAATTGCGAACTTACACCGCAAAGAAAAAAAATCCGCTGCGTGCGAATTTGCGGATTTTGCGGGAAATTCGCGAATCTCGCGGATTGCGAATTTACCGAAAATCCGCAAAATCCGCGAGCGTAACGGATTTTCCGCCCATGCTTAGTATGGACCAATTTATTTTTAAGGTTGCTTGCACGTTTGAAAGCAAACCTAGGTTGCAGCATTTTAAAGTCTTTAGTTGACAACAGCGGCCAGTGCTTCCGAATTGATTGCCTTATTTTCGTGGCCATTGGATTGAATGTCATTACCACCGGAAGGCAATCCTCCTTTTCCTGATGGTTAACTTCCAAGAGTGCATTTCCTGGTGTGTTTAAGGCTCTCTTTTTTGTTACATTGCAAACTTGTGGGCGGGTATGGACCAATTTATCTTTAAGGTTGCTTGCACGTTTGAAAGCAAACCTAGGTTGCGGCATTTTAAAGTCTTTAGTTGACAACAGCGGCCAGTGCTTCCGTATTGATTGCCTGATTTTCGTGGCCAATGGATCGAATGTCATTACCACCGGAAGGCAATCCTCCTTTTCCTGATGGTTAACTTCCAAGAGTACATTTCCTGGTGTGTTTAAGGCTCTCTTTTTTGCTTGTTTAATGATTTTTGCGGGGTAATTTCTTTGTTCCAATTCATCTGCCAGAGCCTGTGTTTGTTCTTTAAATACATCTGTAGTAGAGCAGTTTCTCCGGTACCTTAGAAACTGCCCCACCGGCAGGTTGTCCCTGAGTGCCCTTGGGTGGTATGAATCATAAGACAACAGGGAATTCCTAACAGTGGGTTTCTGATGGACACTTGTCATCAAGCAACCCTCACTGGCCTTGATGTCCAGGTCTCTTCTCCAGTCCAAACGCAAAGCACGTCGTCTACATATCTCCTCCAAAGACGCACCTGGTCCTTGAAGGGATTGGTGGAGGGATAGACCACGCGCTCTTCGAACTGGCCCACATATATGTAGGCCAGACTGGGTGCCATGGTCGCCCCCATATTGGTCCCAGTGGTCTGCAGGAACAGTTTGTCCTTATAACTGAAAAAGTTTCTTGTCAGGGCTAATTTGATGCATTGCAGAACAAAAGTTTGGGGTGCGTCATAAAACCATTCCTGCACACCCAGGGCACGCGCTGCTGCCACCAACGCTGCGTCCTGGGGAATGCAGGAATAAAGAGATTCAACATAGTCACTAAAATCTCCTCAGATGGATCAAATGCCATGTCCTTAATTACATTTTGGATATCCATGGTATCCTTCACATATGATTTTTGAGTTACAACAGATTCTCGCAGAAAATAATCTGCGAACTGCGAAAATGGTTCGAGAACCGACTGTATGCCAGACACAATCGGCCTGCCCGGCGGAGGCCGGGCAGGCTTATGGATTTTTGGCAAAATGTAGAATCGCAGGAGTTCTGGGGACAGTATTCACCAAGAACTCCTCTTCTTTAGAGGATATCCACTCTCTTCTCTCTCGCCTCTCCTACCATTGCTTTTATGATAGTAAGTGATTCAGGGGTGGGATTTTGGTTTAATGGCTGGTAGTTAGCTCGGAAGTTAAGTAGCCGGAACACTCCTTGCTCGTAATCACAGGTGTTCAACACAACTACCGCGCCACCCTTATCCGCACTCTAGTCTTTATTGTCAAATCTTTATTGTTCTGCAAGCTTTTCACAGCTTCCCAATCCTGTCTGGACATATTTTTGTAATTAGTATTCCTTTCTTTTGTTTCTAGTGAATCAATGTCTTGCAAGACCTTGGATTCAAAAATAACAATTTCTGGACCGACCGATCCACTCGGTGGCAGAAAGGTGGAGGGTTTTCTCAGATTGGTATTGAAACCACCCTGAATTTCCCGTGGTTGGTTGGCAAAGAATTTTTTCAGTTTGATCTTTCGTACTCGATTCTACACTTAAAGGAGTCATGTGTGGGGGTAGGGACAAAACCTAGTCCTTTGTTTAATACTCGTTCCTCACTTTCTGACAGGGTATAATTTGACAGGTTTACCACAATACTGTTCACAGCGGTTGTCTGCCTCTGCTCCGAGTCTGTTGAGGGGAGTAGGTCTGCCATTGGGGGGGGGAGGGCGATTGCCACGCCCCCTTCCTCTTCCTGCTTGTCCTGTCCCTCTGTTGGCCACTTGGCCCTGCCCTAAAAAAGAGCGAAGCAAAGTCCCCAAATCAGCGTTGTTTTGTTCTTGGGGATTAAACGTTACTCTTTTAGTTTGAGGCCTGTCCTGCTCGTCCTCACTGGATGTGTTGTCAAATGTCCAGTTTGAGGGGGTGCGTTTCCATTGCTGTCTACCACTCCACCCTCTACGTTGCCCACCCTGATTGGATTGTTCTGGACCTGACTGATAGTATGAGTCAGTAACATAGGGAAAAGCCCACTCGTGTGAATATTTTTGTAAATTTCTCTGGAGCCCCTTGATCTTTTCATTTATCATGTAATTCTTATATTCGTTCAGGTCTTCCTGTATTCTACTGAGATGTTCTTTAGCATTTGTGAAGGTGTTATCGCGACTGATACTCTCTTCCAATTCTAGGATTTCCTTCAATAGTTCCTCGCTCAAACGTTGAGCAGTACTAATAATGAGAATTAGCCAATCCCTGGTGCATTTGTTGGCTATGTAGCTCCAATCCAACCTGAACTTTTTATCATCTAAAAACAGTCTAGGTTCTATTCTCACAAGGAGGCTTGCTGGTGTGGCTCCTGCTGTGTAGTATTCGGACATTAATGCCCCATGTAGGGCTATCCTCACTTGCTTCTTCTTTAAATTGCTCAATCTTTCCCACTCTTCTCTGACTGTTGTATTCCCTAATAGGGGAGAGTCTGAGAGAAGAGAAGGCCCTGCTAAAATTGTGGCTATCTGTTGATCTGTAAATGCTAGACAGTTCTTATCCATATTCTATACTGTTCATATATTGGTATTATGTGCAATGGGAACACCACCGAGGCCAGATGTAATGCAGTGTTGTGGTACTTATTATAAAACCAGGGACCCCAATTCTGGGCAAAAACAAATGCTCTCACGGCTGAGCCACCGTTCACACAATGTCTATCAATAAGGAGCTTAGAGGTAAAAAGGGTCATAGGTCGCCCTCTACTCAACATCCAATGTCCACAAAAAAGACCTAGACCCAAAGGCACTAACTAGTTTCTATACTTAATGGTGTACCATATGTCGCAAAACATTACAACTGAACTCCCCTCTTTTAATTGATGGGGTAGGAGGTACATCCACATTGTGCCATATTTAAAACGTGCCCGATCCCTTTTGTAAAACAACAGTTGTGAGACAACAAACAACTCACACCCAAGTGTCAAACTCAGACAAAGAAAAAAAGTGTGTGAGAGCGAGATGGCGCCTCACGGGCGCACCACCAACGGAAACCTGGCAGGTACTCACCAGGATTGCCCTGATCTCATCATTGGCACCATCAAGCTCGAAAACAAATGTGTCCAATAAACAAACAAGAAAAGTGTTTGTGAAAAAGTGCAGTGTGGGTAGACAACAAATAACAAATATGAAGTCAAAACAACATAAAGACCACAAACAACACGGATATCAAATTTTATTCTTTCTCTTTCATGTTGGTTGTGGGTTCTTAAAAAAGTGAGTGTGGCTACTACTTATCCAACCATACTCTACTTTCCGACATGTTTCATTGCCACGCAAATTTTTGGCAATCCCTCCACCAATCCCTTCAAGGACCAGGTGCGTCTTTGGAGGAGATATATAGACGACGTGCTCTGCGTTTGGACTGGAGAAGAGTCCAGCTTACTGGAATTTCTAAACTGGCTCAATATGCAGGATCAAAGCCTCCGTTTTACTTGGTCCTATAGCCGGGATGCTGCAGTATATCTGGACCTGGACATCAAGGCCAGTGAGGGTGGCTTGATGACAAGTGTCCATCAGAAACCCACCGATAGGAATTCCCTGTTGTCTTATGATTCGTACCACCCAAGGGCACTCAGAGACAACCTGCCGGTGGGGCAGTTTCTGAGGTACCGGAGAAAATGCTCTACTACAGATGTATTTAAAGCACAAACACAGGCTCTGGCAGATAAATTGGAACAAAGAAATTACCCCGCAAAAATCATTAAACAAGCAAAAAAGAGAGCCTTAAACACACCAGGAAATGTACTCTTGGAAGTTAACCATCAGGAAAAGGAGGATTGCCTTCCGGTGGTAATGACATTCGATCCATTGGCCACGAAAATCAGGCAATCAATACGGAAGCACTGGCCGCTGTTGTCAACTAAAGACTTTAAAATGCCGCAACCTAGGTTTGCTTTCAAACGTGCAAGCAACCTTAAAGATAAATTGGTCCATACCCGCCCACAAGTTTGCAATGTAACAAGGAATAGCACGGTCCCCATGGGACATTATCCATGTGGGTCATGCTCTGTTTGCCCTTTAACATCTAAGGTGACAAGTGTAACTTTACAATCAGGTAAAGAATGGAGTCTGAGACATTTCAGCAATTGTAATACCACTAATGTGGTATACAGGCTAGACTGCGAATGTAGTTTACAATACATTCGACTCACCACACGCAAAATAAAAACGCGAATTCAGGAACATCTGAGTACAATTAGGGCAGGGAAATTGTCAACGAAATTGGTCCAACACTGCCATAGCAACAAGCACACATTCAAGTGGGTGGTTCTGGAAAAAGTGACAGGAGATTCTAGATCAGTTGAACGGTTGCATATAACTGAGGAGGCGAGATGGATTTTTCAGGAAAAAAGTGAAAGAACAGGACTTAACGAATTACTGGAATGGAATAAAGTTAATTAAGATAATTCTGACTTTGGCTGCCATGAGGTATAGAGCTGGAAAATGTTAGTCCCTCCCTGAGATATCAAGCGTTAGGAATACTTCCTTTCCATAAGTGAAGGTGTATAAGCATGATACTCTCTGCGGCTTCATTAATTCGGTAGTGAAGCCTTACAGGTTTTGTACAACTTGGCCCAGGTATTGGTGGTCATTGAATGCCCCATAACGTTGGAGTCATCTTGCTAATATAAAACTCTGCATAAAACATAAAAGCTCCACATCGAATGTATTCTGAACATGTGTGTATGAGTTAGTGGGAATTTCTTTTCATGCCGTAAATAATTTTACGAAAAAGTTGCATAGTGTTCTGAATTTATATGCATTTGACCAATATTCCGATTGAAAGGGTGGTTGAATTTTATCTGATGTATCGGAAATTCGACCATCTACCCTGGGTGTGTATCGTAGCTGTACGTTTGAGCTAGCAAGGATACATATTTAAATATACCCGCATAGCCTATGTAACGAAAGAAATCTTTCCACAAATTATTTACAAACCAGAGGTGTGGTGCCTTTATTCGCGATACATTACACACACTGGAACATGACCAAATAATACACTAATTTGGAACTCTGTCCCCACTCCAAGATGGCGCCCAAAACGGGTTCGCGGATCCACGTTGGATCCCGCGAGAACACGCCATGACGTTAGTGCGTGAGGACAATTACAGGAGGAAGCCCACCGGGGGGCACATCGGCTGAGGAAATGCCGGCGGTCCGTCTCACTATCTGTAAGGCGCAAGGGGTCCGACACTCGGGCTGGTGAATAATACCCCGTGATACAAGGGAATCAGTTCCGCATTGGGGGTTGATGCCATCTGATAAATCGGCTTTTCTGTTTATCGGTAAGGCGTAAGGGGTCCGACGCTTGGGCTGGTGAATAGAACCCCGTGATACAAGAGAATCGATTCCGCATTGGGGGTCGATGCCATCTGATAAATTGGCTTTTCTGTTTAAGAATTTTAAAGATGTTAAAGATGTAGAATGATCGAAGTAAGAAAGGTGTTCCGACTTAGCCAATACTTACGGTACCAAGGGGTTAGGCCATCTAATATTTGGGGTACCAAGGGGTTAGGTCATGAAAAGGAAGTGTAGCTGGCAAAGGAATATAACCATCTTAGTAGGAAATGAGATAGCATGTAACTAAGGTTAAAAAAAAAGATATTCTCGGAAATGTGGAAATGAGAAACATAGAATATGCATGTAATCATGGTACATTTCAATCCCCTGCAGTGAAAGTAACCGAAGGGGAGGAAAGGTGACTCACATTTGGAGTTATTCTAGAAATTCACGAGGGTTTCATCCTCTCAGCTGGTACGAGACAAGGTGGCTGATTGAGGGTAAATACTATGGAGTTATGTGCAATTGGGGCATGCTAAACGTTCAGTAATTTTAAAAGGCAGGTGAACAACTATATGAGTGTTGTGTGTTTTCTATTTTTATTTCACAGTTGTGAAGACAATGTATGTCCAATGCAGTGGCTTAAAATACGTAACGCCCTGAAGAAATTGCCAAAAATTTGCGTGGCAATGAAACATGTCGGCAAGTAGAGTATGGTTGGATAAGTGGTAGCCACACTCACTTTTTTAAGAACCCACAACCAACACGAAGGAGAAAGAATAAAATTTGATATCCGTGTTGTTTGTGGTCTTTATGTTGTTTTGACTTCATATTTGTTATTTGTTGTCTACCCACACTGCACTTTTTCACAAACACTTTCCTTATTTGTTTATTGGACACATTTGTTTTCGAGCTTGATGGTGCCAATGATGAGATCAGGGCAATCCTGGTGAGTACCTGCCAGGTTCCCGTTGGTGGTGTGCCCGTGAGGCGCCATTTCGCTCTCACACACTTTTTTCTTTGTCTGAGTTTGACACTTGGGTGTGTGTTGTTTGTTGTCTCACAACTGTCGTTTTACAAAAGGGATCGGGCAAGTTTTAAATATGGCACAACGTGGATGTACCTCCTCCCCCATCAATTAATAGAGGGGAGTTCAGTTGTAATGTTTTGCGACATATGGTACACTATTAAGTATAGAAACTAGTTAGTGCCTTTGGGTCTAGGTCTTTTTTGTGGAAATTGGGGTTTAAAATAGAACCTGCAACCTTTGGGCTTCCCTGTAACCCCCTACCTCTGTAACCCCTCACCGTGGAGGACTGTGCTATCAGGCTTTGTTAAATCCAGTGGAGGAGAAGGCTTACAGGGACAGATTGTAGAAAATGGTAGCTTTGGATTGCTTACCGTTCCCATGCAGGTGTCCCTCACATCCACCCAGATGGAGTCTGCCACAATCTCACTCTGTACATAGTAATAGGCAATGATGCGGAAAGAGGGGATGTAGTCCGGAACGATAGGCAGCGTCATGGTCACCACTGATTGCCCCGGCTGCCTCTCTTGTTTGCCAACCTTGTAAATTCTTCCTTTGCTCATAATCTGTGGGTGAGGGAGGGGGGAATTGGAGTGGAGACAATTGGGCAGAGATTCATTAGCATGTTGCAAACTCAGAGATCCAAAGGTAGGCATCAGAAAACGTAACCCTTCTATTTCAAGTTGGCAATTTCTGTGCAAAAGACAATCCCATACGAAAAATGAAATACAGTTGGAGGGGGCAGAAAGTGACACGTGAATTGCACAATTGCTGAGACACACTAAATTATAAGTCCAAACTGTGAAATGGGCATTAACCCATACAGTAATCAAAGGAAGTCCATTTAGGTATTTCTCTTTCTTTATTCTTCTCAATGGTTCATGTACAAAGGAAAGACTTCCTTTGATTACTTTATGGGTTAATGCCCATTTCACATTTTTTACTTAAAATTCGCAAAACGGTATGTAGCACAGAAATCGCATCGCAAAATTAAGAAATCGCAAAATTTGCGATTCCTTAATTTTGCGTAAGCTTTTAAGGAATCGCAAATTGCGATTCCTTAAATGCTATGCAACAAGCATTCAGTTTTTGCAATTTCAAGTTGGTGGTAATTTGTGATTTCTTTCACAAATGCACGTTTTGACATTTGTGAAGGTGCCATATGGCGCACATGCATGCCCTTATTTTTATTTATTTATTTGCAAACTTATACCGCGCTCGGAATCGACTCCCTGGGGAGTATCTCCGCGCCATTGGCAACATCAGAAGTATGAAGGGCATGTATGTGCGCCATATGCACACACATGTTCATTTTAGGGGTGCATCAGGGTGTCCTTATGACACCCTTGCACCCTTGAAATTATTCTCAATTTACGATTCTCAAACTGCGAATCGCAGATTGAGAATGACTTCCCATTCATTCCTATGGGCCTCCTGGCCCATAGAAATTAATGGGAAAGTATTCCTTAATTGCGATTTCGCAATTTGCTAATCGCAATTAAGGAATATAAAGAAATAACAAAAAAATTGCGATTTTTTACATTCATCCCGCTTTGCAATTCTCAAATAGCGATTCACAAAAATCGCAATATGAGAATCGCAAACAGGGATTTTCATACATATGCCCTAAAAAGCAACGGTAAGAAGACAATTATTTACCTCAAAGTAGAACAGTTAAAAATGATAACTGGGTATCAGATCTGAAATCAGTCTGGGTTGGTTTTGAAGGACATCTGATATTAATCAGCCCATTCATGAAAGCAAAACTTACAACAAAACATTTAACTAGTTTTATTTCACGAATAGGCTAAATGTTAATGACAATTAAAACACTAACAGGATTCTGAACCTACTCTAAAGAATATGCTCCGGGAGAGATTCACACAACTCACTTGCTAGCAGCCATTCATATAATCATCTAGGCTTATACTTATGTTTTGAGAACTTTTCTATCGTTTATGGAATATACAAATCATTTCAGTGAGCAAACCTCGGAATCTGCAACAATTGCAAATTCATAAAACTACACATATGCATATGCATTTATACAGATCGAAAAGAATATTGAATGCAAAAGTAAATGTGCAGTAGAGAATGAAACTTGGTTTCATTCTCTACTGGGAAAATGTTTCCTTCATTAAGAAATCTGTTCACCTACATCTCCCTCAATTTTGTGGGTGGTCCTTTTCCATCTGCACTACATAGAGAAATGTAATTCTACTCCTGATAGGATCATCACTGTTTTCCGGCTGGGAGCAGTCTACAAAATGTGTGCATAACGACAAACTGCAAGTTCGCAAGTATTTACCAATTTATGCCCGTGGACTCACATCAAAACAAATACTGCTTTATTCGATTTTGTATCCTAAAAACCATAAAAGCACAGTAAAAAATAACAAGCACATTTACATTTATATTGTTCGTCATTATACATGTTGTACCAAATACGATAATTTAGTAAAAACAGCTCATATTATTTATACAAAAATCTTTGACACAAGCAGTAGATACAAAAAGACAAATTAATACATAGTGTCCCTATGTCTGATAATAGCTTTTAAAAAGGACGACATAGCCATCATAATCAATTCATTCTCTAACATTTGAAGCCTCAAAAATGCTATTCTGCATTGTCTAAGTCCCTACTTCTTTAAAATAGGTATTTAAAACCTTCTCCTAGGAAAATCATAGAATTTTCAGAAAAACATGCAGTGTAACGTGGATTGGATGGAAATATCATCACACGGGCATGGTAACAGATTTCTAGACCATGAATTTACTTCTGGGAAGGTAACTATTCTAAAAAGGGACCCACCACGAAAACGTGTTAAGAGCATGCGGGAGTAGCAACTCTGAACCTGTGACAAATAGAGTTGGATAACCTGACATTGCAACATCAAGTGATTCTCCATAACTCATTTCTTCTCTTTTTCAGAAAGCCAACGCTTGTTCTCTAAATAATTCAAACAAGTTACTTTCAGGTTTTTTCTCGATAACCTTTCTAAGCAGCTTGGCGAATCAAAATATTCGCGATGACCAATATCACGATCACGATCATTTGTTTACATATTTAATCTATAATATACCGGCTGCCCCCTCTAATTTGAGACAGTCCATATTTACGTCTCTATTAAAACTAGTCTCAGAAGAGGACCATACCTTATGCCACAATAAAAGGGGATTGACTTTGATAATGTCAGATATATAAGGCAGGCCGAGTTCCTTATGGCTTACAAATGCAGCATTAGAACCAGGGACAGCTAAAAGATAACGCAGAAACTCATTCTCACAGCGTTGAATTTGTTGGACGTCAGCTTTTCCCTAGATCCCTTGCCCATATGTCGCAGTAGATATGCATTTGGATTTATAAATATCCACTAACTCCGGTACTGGTCTACCACCCAATTTATTTGAGAAATTGCGCACTGCACCTATAGCTCAGGAAAAAGACAATTTTCCCGCATTCACAGCCGATGTCCATGAGCCCAACTTCTCAAAATTGATAGCCAAGTACGAGAATCTGTCTGTGATGTCTATTTTTGTCTTTTCAATTAAAATTTTACATGTATTACCTTTTTTGACCCCACAACACATGGTAAAGGTTTTGCTTTTATTTACTTTTAAGCCTCTATCTTTCATATAGGTAGTAAATTTGGTAACAGCTCTTTGGAGGCCTATCTGTGTCCGCGCCATAATGACTGCATCATCCGCATATAATAAAATGGGGACTGGGGTGTACTTAATCAATGCGTAATCCTGCCTGTCTTGGGCCAAGTACAATCCTACACTATTTCTGTATAGGGCAAACAGAAACGGGCAAGTATGCATCCTTGTCTTACTCCCTTGTTTATGCTAAATGTAGTTGTGCATTCTCCCTGTTTCCCATACCGGACCCTCGCCGCCCGCTCCCCTGTATAATTCCTTGATGAATAGTAGCAAATTGGGGTCAACATCCATCTCTCTCAATGTACTCCACAATTTGTCATGGTTTAAACAGTCGAAGGCTGAACTTAAATCGACAAACGTTAGAACGAGTTTTCTCCTTTTTTGCTGATATGTATTTGCCTATAATTAGAGCTAGATTTAATCCCTGTTCAGTTGTTCCCATTCCTGCCCTAAACCCATATTGAAACTTAGAAAGTAGGCCTGTCTCTTCTACCCAGAGTTGTAATTTGTTTAAAATGACCCTCCCAGCGACTTTCATAGGTGAATCCAGGAAAGAGATTGGGCAATAGCAACTAGGTTCATTTCTATCTCCCTTTTTAGGTCTCGCCTGTCGATGCGCATGCGCATCGAGCTTGCGAGACTATGGGGGCTTAAACAGTCTTTAACCAACTTGCAAGGAATTGTGGCGATTCCTTGCAGTGCCCGTGAAATTTAAGCTCAATGCGCATGTGCATTGACATTAAAAGCGCGTGCACATGCCCCAGCCGCCTGCCTTGCATGTCTTTCCCCTCAGGCGCACCCCTCCCACACCCCCACTCCGCCCCCTCCCCTGCCTGCTGTGTCGCATTTCTTCACGGCACCTCCTCTCATTAGTTTCCCAGCAGCATCTTTTCCCCAGCCTGCCGAGAGCAGCTCTTCCTGCTCCGCCCTCTACCTCCGCCCTCTACCCACTCACTCTCCCCTCACGACGCCCCTCCCGATCCGCCCACTCCCCACTCTCTCTCCCACCACTCTAGCACTGCTTGTCTTCCGTGAAACTGTCTGTTCAGCCTGGAGCGGAAGACTTTTTTGTTAACAAAATTCGACAGCCTTCGACATCTGTTCCCCAAACCACAAACGCCAGCACCTCCCCTCTCTCTTCCCGGACACAGCCAGGCTCGCAATTCCACTCCCCCTCCCCAGACGCCAGCACCTCCCCTCTCTGTCCCTGCACACAGCTTCCCGGACACAGCCAGGCTCGCAATTCCACTCCCCCTCCCCAGACGCCAGCACCTCCCCTCTCTGTCCCTGCACACAGCTTCCCGGACACAGCCAGGCTCGCAATTCCACTCCCCCTCCCCAGACGCCAGCACCTCCCCTCTCTGTCCCTGCACACAGCTTCCCGGACACAGCCAGGCTCGCAATTCCACTCCCCCTCCCCAGACGCCAGCACCTCCCCTCCACTCTCTCTCTCACCACTCTAGCACTGCTGATTTTTAACAACGATTCAAACACAGAGCCTCTCTCACATCCACTTAACAGTCCTCCCAACCCCCCCTAACCCCCAACAATACGTCGGTCCGGCTCGGACCACTCTTTAATCCCATTTACATAAACACACAGGCCACAGACTCAAAGGCTTTCGTCAACAAAACTAGAGGATGCTAGAGTACTTTAAGCGCTGTCGTCAAGATTGTAATCACTTCTCAAGTTGCTTTTGGGATATGCTAATTTTGAGCAGCAGGATGCGAGCCGGGTGTTAGCCCGAGAACCACAACAAAACAAAAAAAAAACTCCCACAGAAAGAAAATACTAACACTGGAAACGTGATGCTTTTTTAAACAAAACTCCTATACTTTACATACCATCCCTACTATTTCAAATTGGGGGATTGTACGTCTACGCTTGCACAGTTTACATAAACACACAGGCCACAGACTCAAAGGCTTTCGTCAACAAAACTACAGGATGCTAGAGTACTTTAAGCGCCGTCGTCAAGATTGTAATCACTTCTCAAGTTGCTTTTGGGATATGCTAATTTTGAACAGCAGGATGCGAGCCGGGTGTTAGCCCGAGAACCACATCAAAACAAAAAAAAAACTCCCACTGAAAGAAAATACTAACACTGGAAACGTGATGCTTTTTTAAACAAAACTCTTATACTTTACATACCATCCCTAATATTTCACACCCTCCCTCTAGAGCGTGCTATGGAAAATTGGGGGATTGTACGTCTACGCTTGCACAGACTAAAGATTTCATATGTTGCCTTCATTGCGATAACATTAGTAGAACAATTCCAATGTTTTGGAACAATATATCCATGCGGAAAACACATAGCATGCTGGTTGTGCACATTTAGCCGTTAGGCACACCCAACAGCTCTGGTGAGTACATGCTTCTAAAAAAAAAAAAAAAAATTTATTGAAATGCCAGCAACACGTACACACACAGCATAATTACAACAAACAAACATAACACAAGCAGTTTATGCACAATTTTACACACGACACACACAACTGCTGCTCTTACTGCATGCCTCAACAACGCACACACAAACAACTGTTAATACATACTTACAACACGTACACACACACAGCAACAACAATTCCAGGAATTAAAAGTACCCACAGACACATTTAAGGGCCGCATCCGCAGCAATGTTCAGTATTTGCCAAAAATAAATAACGACACAACTTTAAGGGCAAATATTGCATCCAGCCTCTGGCCCATTCAGCACCATACATAAGCTCATACCATTTCGCCACACCTGTCTCTACATTTATGTATTGCCAGACAAATCAGCCACCATCTTTCTCATTCTACAACACGTACACACACACCAACAACAACAATTACAGGATTTAAAATTAGCCACACACACATTAAGGGACGCATCCGTAGCAATGTTCTGTATTTTCCGAATAAACATAACGTCACAACTTTGAGCATGAATATTACAAGACTTGTATTTTTAAAAGGACAACTTTGTGTACTTTGACAGCTTTATATATGCCATTTTTAAGGGTAACTTGGAGCAGACAGTTGAAGTTGAATTACAGTAAGGGAAAAAAATGGCGTTTGCTTTGTCAGTTGAGGGCGAACTCTTATGTGCGATTAAGGGACTTGCCCAGGGAAGTCTACTGTCGCGCCAATGTCGAAACTTCATCTGCATACACATTCAAACATTCACACTTCCAAGTCGCGCACATCAGCTAGTGAGACTTTTCCTTGGGGCAAGGGAAGGACTAAAAACTTTGATCCTACAAACGCAACAAAAACACAGAGCCTGCTCGTTGTGCACATTTACCCGTTAGGCACACACAACGGCTCTGGTGACTACATGCTTGTACCGAAACATACACTAATTATTGTAAATGCCAGCAACACGTACACACACAACAACATTACCTAACATAAGCTCATACTACTTCGCACAACCACAAACACAAAAGTGAAAGCAAGTGCAAGTCACAAGAGGGATGGATAGTTTTACTTAAAACATACTTGTGTGCTACATTCATAAAAGCCACAGGCTCACCCCCATTCACCTTGACTACTATTTCATAGCCTCCCTCTAGAGCGGCCTATGGAAAATTGGGGAATTGTACGTCTAGGCTTACACATACTAAAAATTTACTCCGTTGTTTTTTTTGGGATAAACTTTTGACAACTATTCCAAAGCTTGCAAACAATAGATCCATGCGGAAAAATACCGTCTGTATTTGTGAACATAATGGACATTGATTTTTACAAATGGAAATAAAACACTGAGATTGCTATTTTTGCACATTTACCCCTTAGGCACACACAACAGCTCTGGTGAGTACATCCTTCTACCAAAACATACACAAATTATTTTAAATGCCACACAGCTCCGCCGAGGCACACACCACACAGCTCCGCCCAGGCACCCACCACACAGCTCCGCCGAGGCACCCACCACACAGCTACAACGATGCAACCACCACACAGCTCCACCGATGCACCCACCACACCCACCGATGCACCCACCACACAGCTCCACCGACACAGCTCCAACAATGCACCCACCACACAGCTCCACCGACACAGCTCCAAAAATGCACCCACCACACAGCTCCACCTACACAGCTCCACCGATGCACCCACCACACAGCTCCACCAATGCACCCACCACACAGCTCCACCGACACAGCTCCAATGATGCACCCAGCTCCAACGATGCGCACACCACACAGCTCCACCGATGCACCCACCACACAGCTCCACCGATGCACCCACCACACCCACCGATGCACCCACCACACAGCTCCACCGACACAGCTCCACCGATGCACCCAACACACAACTCCACTGATGCACCCACCACCCTGTTCCACCGGTGCACCCACCACACACCTCCACCTACACAGCTCCACCGAGGCACCCACCACACAGCTCCACCGAGGCACCCACCACACAGCTCCACCGATGCACCCACCACACAGCTCCACCGATGCACCCACCACACAGCTCCACCGATGCACCCACCACACAGCTCCACCAACACAGCTCCACTGATGCACCCACCACCCAGCTCCACCAATGCACCCACCACACAGCTCCACCGATGCACCCACCACCCAGCTCCACCGATGCACCCACCACACAGCTCCACCGACACAGCTCCAACAATGCACCCACCATACAGCTCCATCTACACAGCTCCACCGATGCACCCACCACACAGCTCCACCGAGGCATTCAACACACAGCTTCACCGTGGCACTCACCACACAGCTCGGCCAAAGCACCCACCACACAGCTCCGCCGAGGCACCCACCACACAGCTACACCAATGCACCCACCACACAGCTCCACCTACACAGCTCCACCGATGCACCCACCACACAGCTCCACCGATGCACCAACTAAGCTCCACCGATGCACCCACCACACAGCTCCACTGATGCACCCACCACCCAGTTCCACCAGTGCACCCACCACACACCTCCACCTACACAACTCCACCGAGGCACCCACCACACAGCTCCACCGAGGCACCCACCACACAGCTCCACCGAGGCACCCACCACACAGCTACACCGATGCACCCACCACCCAGTTCCACCGGTGCACCCACCACACACCTCCACCTACACAGCTCCACCGATGCACCCACCACACAGCTCCACCGAGGCACCCACCACACAGCTCCACCGAGGCACCCACCACACAGCTCCACCAAGGCACCCACCACACAGCTCCACCGAGGCACACACCACACAGCTCCACCGATGCACCCACCACACAGCTCCACCAACACAGCTCCACTGATGCACCCAGCTCCAAAGATGCGCACACCACACAGCTCCACCGATGCACCCACCACACAGCTCCACTGATGCACCCACCACACCCACTGATACACCAACCACACAGCTCCACCGACACAGCTCCACCGATGCACCCAACACACAACTCCACTGATGCACCCACCACCCTGTTCCACCAGTGCACCCACCACACACCTCCACCTACACAGCTCCACCGAGGCACCCACCACACAGCTCCACCGAGGCACCCACCACACAGCTCCACCGATGCACCCACCACACAGCTCCACCGATGCACCCACCACACAGCTCCACCAACACAGCTCCACTGATGCACCCACCACCCAGCTCCACCAATGCACCCACCACACAGCTCCACCGATGCACCCACCACCCAGCTCCACCGATGCACCCACCACACAGCTCCACCGACACAGCTCCAACAATGCACCCACTACACAGCTCCACCTACACAGCTCCACCGATGCACCCACCACACAGCTCCACCGAGGCATTCAACACACAGCTCCACCGAGGCACTCACCACACAGCTCCGCCAAGCACCCACCACACAGCTCCGCCGAGGCACCCACCACACAGCTACACCGATGCACCCACCACACAGCTCCACCTACACAGCTCCACCGATGCACCAACTAAGCTCCACCGATGCACCCACCACACAGCTCCACTGATGCACCCACCACCCAGTTCCACCGGTGCACCCAACACACACCTCCACCTACACAGCTCCACTGAGGCCCCCACCACACAGCTCCACCAAGGCACCCACCACACAGCTCCACCGAGGCACCCACCACACAGCTACACCGATGCACCCACCACACAGCTCCACCTACACAGCTCCACCGATGCACCCACCACACAGCTCTACCGATGCACCAACTAAGCTCCACCGATGCACCCACCACACTGCTCCACTGATGCACCCACCACCCAGTTCCACCGGTGCACCCACCACACACCTCCACCTACACAGCTCCACCGAGGCACCCACCACACAGCTCCACCGAGGCACCCACTACACAGCTCCACCGAGGCACCCACCACACAGCTCCACCAACACAGCTCCACTGATGCACCCACCACCCAGCTCCACCAATGCACCCACCACACAGCTCCACCGATGCATCCACCACCCAGCTCCACCGATGCACCCACCACACAGCTCCACCGACACAGCTCCAACAATGCACCCACCACACAGCTCCACCTGCACAGCTCCACAGATGCACCCACCACACAGCTCCACCGAGGCATTCAACACACAGCTCCACCGAGGCACTCACCACACAGCTCCGCCAAAGCACCCACCACACAGCTCCGCCGAGGCACCCACCACACAGCTACACCGATGCACCCACCACACAGCTCCACCTACACAGCTCCACCGATGCACCCACCACACAGCTCCACCGATGCACCAACTAAGCTCCACCGATGCACCCACCACACAGCTCCACTGATGCACCCACCACCCAGTTCCACCGGTGCACCCACCACACACCTCCACCTACACAGCTCCACCGAGGCACCCACCACACAGCTCCACCGAGGCACCCACCACACAGCTCCACCGAGGCACCCACCACACAGATACACCGATGCACCGACCACACAGCTCCACCTACACAGCTCCACCGATGCACCCACCACACAGCTCCACCGATGCACCAACTAAGCTCCACCGATGCACCCATCACACAGCTCCACTGATGCACCCACCACCCAGTTCCACCGGTGCACCCACCACACACCTCCACCTACACAGCTTCACCGAGGCACCCACCACACAGCTCCACCGAGGCACCCACCACACAGCTCCACCGAGGCACCCACCACACAGCTCCAACAAGGCACCCACCACACAGCTCCACCGAGGCACACACCACACAGCTCCACCGATGCACCCTCCACACAGCTCCACCAACACAGCTCCACTGATGCACCCAGCTCCAACGATGCGCACACCACACAGCTCCACCGATGCACCCACCACACAGCTCCACCGATGCACCCACCACACCCACCGATGCACCCACCACACAGCTCCACCGACACAGCTCCACCGATGCACCCAACACACAACTCCACTGATGCACCCACCACACAGCTCCACCGATGCACCCACCACACAGATACACCGATGCACCGACCACACAGCTCCACCTACACAGCTCCACCGATGCACCCACCACACAGCTCCACCGATGCACCAACTAAGCTCCACCGATGCACCCATCACACAGCTCCACTGATGCACCCACCACCCAGTTCCACCGGTGCACCCACCACACACCTCCACCTACACAGCTTCACCGAGGCACCCACAACACAGCTCCACCGAGGCACCCACCACACAGCTCCACCGAGGCACCCACCACACAGCTCCAACAAGGCACCCACCACACAGCTCCACCGAGGCACACACCACACAGCTCCACCGATGCACCCTCCACACAGCTCCACCAACACAGCTCCACTGATGCACCCAGCTCCAACGATGCGCACACCACACAGCTCCACCGATGCACCCACCACACAGCTCCACCGATGCACCCACCACACCCACCGATGCACCCACCACACAGCTCCACCGACACAGCTCCACCGATGCACCCAACACACAACTCCACTGATGCACCCACCACCCTGTTCCACTGGTGCACCCACCACACACCTCCACCTACACAGCTCCACCGAGGCACCCACCACACAGCTCCACCGAGGCACCCACCACACAGCTCCACCGATGCACCCACCACACAGCTCCACCAATGCACCCACCACACAGCTCCACCAACACAGCTCCACTGATGCACCCACCACCCAGCTCCACCAATGCACCCACCACACAGCTCCACCGATGCACCCACCATCCAGCTCCACCGATGCACCCACCACACAGCTCCACCTACACAGCTCCAACAATGCACCCACCACACAGCTCCACCTACACAGCTCCACCGATGCACCCACCACACAGCTCCACCGAGGCATTCAACACACAGCTCCACTGAGGCACTCATCACACAGCTCCGCCAAAGCACCCACCACACAGCTCCGCTGAGGCACCCACCACACAGCTACACCGATGCACCCACCACACAGCTCCACCTACACAGCTTCACCGATGCACCCACCACACAGCTCCACCGATGCACCAACTAAGCCCCACTGATGCACCCACCACACAGCTCCACTGATGCACCCACCACCCAGTTCCACCGGTGCACCAACCACACACCTCCACCTACACAGCTCTACCGAGGCACCCACCACACAGCTCCACCGAGGCACCCACCACACAGCTCCACCGAGGCACCCACCACACAGCTACACCGATGCACCCACCACACAGCTCCACCTACACAGCTCCACCGATGCACCCACCACACAGCTCAACCGATGCACCAACTAAGCTCCACCGATGCACCCACCACACAGCTCCACTGATGCACCCACCACCCAGTTCCACCGAGGCACACACCACACAGCTCCACTGATGCACCCACCACACAGCTCCACCAACACAGCTCCACTGATGCACCCGCCACCCACCTCCACCAATGCACCCACCACCCAGCTCCACCGATGCACCCACCACCCAGCTCCACCGATGCACCCACCACACAGCTCCACCGATGCACCCACCACCCAGCTCCACCGATGCACCCACCACACAGCTCCACCGACACAGCTCCTCCAATGCACCCACCACACAGCTCCACCTACACAGATCCACCAAAGCACCCACCACACAGCTCCACCAAAGCACCCACCACACAGTTCCACCGAGGCACTCACCACACAGCTACACCGAGGCACTCACCACACCCACCACACAAACATAACACATGCAGTTTATGCACAATTTTACACACGACACACACAACTGAACCTTTTAATGCATACCTAAACAACGCACATACAAACAACTGTTAATGCATACTTACAACACGTACACACACAGCAACAACAATTGCAGTTTTTAAAAGTACCCACAGACACATTTAAGGGCCGCATCCGCAGCAATGCTTAGTATTTTTATAATAAAAATAACAACACAACTTTGAGGGCAAATATTGCATCTAGCCTCTTTCCCATTCAGCACCATACATCAGCTCATAACATTTCGCCACACCTGTCTCTACATTTATGTATTGCCAGACAAATCATCCACCATCTTTCTCATTCTACAACACGTACACCCACACCAACAACAACGACCCCAGGATTTTAAAGTTGCCACACACACATTAAGGGACGCATCCGCAGCAATGTTCAGTATTTGGCAAAAACAAATAACGACACAACTTTAAGGGCAAATATTGCATCCAGCCTCTGGCCCATTCAGCACCATACATAAGCTCATACCATTTTGCAACACCTGTCTCTACATTTATGTATTGCCAGACAAATCAGCCACCATCTTTCTCATTCTACAACACGTACACACACCAACAACAACAATTACAGGATTTAAAAGTAGCCACACACACATTAAGGGACGCATCCGCAGCAATGTTCTGTATTTTCCTAATAAACATAACGTCACAACTTTGAGCATGAATATTACAAGACTTGTATTTTTAAAAGGCCAACTTTGTATACTTTGACAGCTTTATATATGCCATTTTTAAGGGTAACTTGGAGCAGACAGTTGAAGTCGAATTACAGTAAGGGAAAAGCATGGCGTTTGCTTTGTCAGTTGAGAGCGAACTCTTATGTGCGATTAAGGGAGTTGCCCAGGGAAGTCTACTGTCGCACCAATGTCGAAACTTCATCTGCATACACATTCAAACATTCACACTTCCAAGTCGCGCACATCAGCTAGTGTGACTTTTCCTTGGGGCAAGGGAAGGACTAAAAACTTTCATCCTACAAACGCAACAAAAACACAGAGCCTGCTCGTGGTGCACATTTACCCATTAGGCACACACAACGGCTCTGGTGACTACATGCTTGTACCGAAACATACACTAATTATTGTAAATGCCAGCAACACGTACACACACAACAGCATTACCTAACATAAGCTCATACTACTTCGCACAACCACAAACACAAAAGTTAAAGCAAGTGCAAGTCACAAGAGGGATGGATAGTTTTACTTAAAACATACTTGTGTACTACATTCATAAAAGCCACAGGCTCACCCCCATTCACCTTGACTACTATTTCATAGGCTCCCTCTAGAGCGGCCAATGGAAAATTGGGGAATTGTACGTCTAGGCTTACACATACTAAAAATTTACTCCGTTGTTTTTTTTGGGGATAAACTTTTTACAACTATCCCAATGCTTGCAAACAATAGATCCATGCGGAAAAATACCGTCTGTATTTGTGAACATAATGGACATTGATTTTTCCAAACGGAAATAAAACACTGAGCTTGCTATTTGTGCACATTTACCCCTTAGGCACACACAACAGCTCTGGTGAGTACATCCTTCTACCAAAACATACACAAATTATTTTAAATGCCACACAGCTCTGCCGAGGCACACACCACACAGCTCCGCCCAGGCACCCACCACACAGCTCCGCCGAGGCCCCCACCACACAGCTACAACGATGCACCCACCACACAGCTCCACCGATGCAACAAATAAGCTCCACCGATGCACCCACCACACAGCTCCACCGATGCAACAAATAAGCTCCACCGATGCACCCACCACACAGCTCCACCAATGCACCCACCAAACAGCTCCACCTACACAGCTCCACCGATGCACCCACCACACAGCTCCACCGAGGCATTCACCACACAGCTCCACCGAGGCGCTAACCACCCAGCTCCACCAATGCACCCACCACACAGCTCCACCGATGCACCCACCACCCAGCTCCACCGATGCACCCACCACACAGCTCCACCGACACAGCTCCAACAATGCACCCACCACACAGCTCCACCTACACAGCTCCACAGATGCACCCACCACACAGCTCCACCAATGCACCCACCACACAGCTCCACCAATGCACCCACCACACAGCTCCACCGACACAGCTCCACTGATGCACCCAGCTCCACCGATGCGCCCACCACACAGCTCCACCGATGCACCCACCACACAGCTCCACCGATGCACCCACCACACAGCTCCACCGACACAGCTCCACCGATGCACCCAACACACAACTCCACTGATGCACCCACCACCCAGTTCCACCGGTGCACCCACCACACACCTCCACCTACACAGCTCCACCGAGGCACCCACCACACAGCTCCACCGAGGCACCCACCACACAGCTCCACCGATGCACCCACCACACAGCTCCACCGATGCACCCACCACACAGCTCCACCGACACAGCTCCACTGATGCACCCACCACCCAGCTCCACCAATGCACCCACCACACAGCTCCACCGATGCACCCACCACCCAGCTCCACCGATTCACCCACCACACAGCTCCACCGAACCAGCTCCAACAATGCACCCACCACACAGCTCCACCTACACAGCTCCACTGATGCACCCACCACACAGCTCCACCGAGGCATTCACCACACAGCTCCACTGAGGCACTCACCACACAGCTCCGCCAAAGCACCCACCACACAGCTCCGCCGAGGCACCCACCACACAGCTACACCGATGCACCCACCACACAGCTCCGCCAACACAGCTCCACCGAGGCACCCACCACACAGCTCCACCGATGCACCCACCACACAGCTCCACCGATGCACCAACTAAGCTCCACCGATGCACCCACCACACAGCTCCACTGATGCACCCACCACCCAGTTCCACCGGTGCACCCACCACACACCTCCACCTACACAGCTCCACCAAGGCACCCACCACACAGCTCCACCGAGGCACCCACCACACAGCTCCACCGAGGCACCCACCACACAGCTCCACCGAGGCACCCACCACACAGCTCCACCGAGGCACACACCACACAGCTCCACCGATGCACCCACCACACAGCTCCACCAACACAGCTCCACTGATGCACCCACCACCCAGCTCCACCAATGCACCCACCACCCGGCTCCACCGATGCACCCACCACCCAGCTCCACCGATGCACCCACCACACAGCTCCACCGATGCACCCACCACCCAGCTCCACCGATGCACCCACCACACAGCTCCACCGACACAGCTCCACCAATGCACCCACCACACAGCTCCACCTACACAGCTCCACCGAAGCACCCACCACACAGCTCCACCGAGGCACTCACCACACAGCTACACCGAGGCACTCACCACACAGCTCCACCGATGCACCCACCACACAAACATAACACAAGCAGTTTATGCACAATTTTACACACGACACACACAACTGAACCTTTTAATGCATACCTCAACAACGCACATACAAACAACTGTTAATGCATACTTACAACACGTACACACACAGCAACAACAATTCCAGTATTTAAAAGTACCCACAGACACATTTAAGGGACACATCCGCAGCAATGCTTAGTATTTTAATAATAAAAATAACAACACAACTTTGAGGGCAAATATTGCATCCAGCCTCTGTCCCATTCAGCACCATACATCAGCTCATAACATTTCGCCACACCTGTCTCTACATTTATGTATTGCCAGACAAATCATCCACCATCTTTCTCATTCTACAACACGTACACGCACACCAACAACAACGACCCCAGGATTTTAAAGTTGCCACACACCCATTAAGGGACGCATCCGCAGCAATGTTCTGTATTTTCATAATAAACATAACGTCACAACTTTGAGCATAAATATTACAAGAGTTGTAGGTTTAAAAGGGAAACTTTTAATACTTTGGAAGCTTTATATATGCCATCTTTAAGAGTAACTTGGACAAGACAGTTCAAGTCCAATTACACTAAGGAAATAAAAAATGAATGGCGTTTGCTTTGTCAGTTGAGAGCGAACTCTTAGGTGCGATTAAGGGAGTTGCCCAGGGAAGTCTACTGTCGCGCCAATGTCGAAACTTCATCTGCATACACATTCAAACATTCACACTTCCAAGTCGCGCACATCAGCTAGTGTGACTTTTCCTTGGGGCAAGGGAAGGACTAAAACCTTTGATCCTTTCTTAAACCAAAAACAAAAAAAAGTTTCTTGCAACGTTACCCCCTATTTAAGCAGGGCGACGGATCACTTTAAGTCATACTCTGTTTTTACCTGCGAGGACAGAACTCGGACTTACAGAACGACGCTGTACTTGCTGCTATCGACCAACAGCCACTGAAAAACTCCGCCATTCAATCTTAGAAAGTAAGTGCATGGAACTTTTATTTCAATACACCAAAGGAACAGCATTGATAAATTTACTTCAGTTTATTAGAACGATTACTATATCAACATTGCACCTGTGTTAAATTATTGTGCAACATGTTATTTTGAAAAACAAAATTTTCTATGATAATACTTAGCAAACGAATACGTAATTTCTCAAGCAGGTCATAGCTTTGTTTGAACATACCGATACATATTTGTTTTCTTTTTTTATTGTTATATCTTGTAGGTTATTCGTACGCATTCAACATTTCCTTGCTAGGGGAAAAGAAACGGCGCACAAACATATATCATGTAAGTACAGCCAACTGTTCACTCTGCTACACAGTTTGCCCTTTCGTTCATAACACTTCGACTCGCCACACAGAACATTTCTTACACGAATTCAAGGCACAACATAACATTGACACACACCCTCTTGTACAACTCCTTGTGTTACCTTTTCACGCACACACAACTAACAAGACTTACTAAATTACAAGCACGACATATTGATTGCAAGCACGACTTCAGGTTACTTTACACTATCAACAGGATCGACAGTACCCACAGCTTCAGCTTGCACTTAACACACAAAATCGCACACACATTCTCACATTCACATGCATAGGAACAAATATCCCCGTTACACCATGTGAACCTCATTCGATAGTATTTTTTGGAAAACAAACACTCGACACACACTTTTGGAACATTCGGACGCAATCTCAGATCATAACACTTCGCCACACTCCCAGGAACATTTTGTTCACAACTTCCACTACCTAAATTACTTGCACACTAACTGGGTACACTTTCAATATTACACGCACACCGCATTCATTCTCAGATTCAATGCAACACAGTAACCAGTCCAAGTTACAAGATGACACACACACACACACCTTTTTTTACGTCACTTAGTATTAACTTTTCACGCACACACGGTTAAGAACACATACTATATAACACACACGCCGAATTCAGTGCGACCACAACAGAACACTCATTACGCTTTCATTCACAGCTTCACAGCAAGACAGTCAACAGGATTATCGGACTCAAGAGTGAACAGAGCTGCAGCTTACACTAATCACACCCACACTGTCACATTAGGCAAAACACTAACAGCCACCCCTATACAGCACGTGCGACTCTAACGCAATCTAAGATCATACCACTTCGCCACTACAGCACCAAACTTTCAGTCAGAACTTCAAATTGCACATTTATTTGCACGCAAACAGGCTACACTTTAGAAAATTCACGCGGAACGCATTCATTCGCAGCTTCACTGCAACACAGTAACTAATCCAAGTTACAAGCTGACACACGCACACACCCTCTCATACAACTACTAGTATTATCTTTTCACAAACACACATCGAATAACACATTAGCCAGGATTAGCTGCCTACAAAAAAAAAAACTTGACCTTACACTTACTACACTAATCACAGGCACACTGTAACATTAGGGGGAATAGTACAGCCACACTCCGTTCGCACCACTTCGCCACACCACAACAAACTTTTCATACACACATTCCACGATCAAGGGGACTTTCACACACACCTTTCGGAACATTCAGACGCAATCTCATATCATAACACTTCGCCACACTCCCAGGAACATTTCGTTCACAACTTCGACTACCTAAATTACTTGCACACTAACTGGGTACACTTTCAATATTACACGCACACCGCATTCATTCTCAGATTCAATGCAACACAGTAACCAGTCCAAGTTACAAGATGACACACACACACCTTTTTTTACGTCTCTTAGTATTAACTTTTCACGCACACACGGTTAAGAACACATACTATATAACACGCACGCCAAATTCAGTGCGACCACAACAGAACACTCATTATGCTTTCATTCACAGCTTCAAAGCAAGACAGTCAACAGGATTATCGGACTCAAGAGTGAACAGAGCTGCAGCTTACACTAATCACACACACACTGTCACATTAGGCAAAACACTAACAGCCACCCCTATACAGCACGTGCGACTCCAACGCAATCTAAGATCATACCACTTCGCCACTACAGCAGCAAACTTTCAGTCAGAACTTCAAATTGCACATTTATTTGCACGCAAACAGGCTACACTTCAGAAAATTCACGCGGAACGCATTCATTCGCAGCTTCACTGCAACACAGTAACTAATCCAAGTTACAAGCTGACACACGCACACACCCTCTCGTACAACTACTAGTATTACCTTTTCACAAACACACATCAAATAACACATTAGCCAGGATTAGCTGCCTACAAAAAAAAACACTTGACCTTACACTTACTACACTAATCACAGGCACACTGTAACATTAGGGGGAATAGTACAGCCACACTCCGTTCGCACCACTTCGCCACACCACAACAAACTTTTCATACACACATTCCATGATCAAGGGGACTTTCACACACACCCTCTATTACATGGCTACTCACAAACTTTCTCTCTGGGGCCAAATTTACTGTTTTGCTTGTGTCCGAGGGCCGCATCGGTGAGGGCAGGGTCAGTGGGGGAGGGGCGGGGCTACAGCAACAACATAAAACTGACCATAAAGTTGATCACAGGTCCCTGTAGCGGAAGCCTTCGTCCACTGAGCCGTCCCGGCATACACACATATCTCTCTCTCTCACTTTCTCTCTCGGTCTCCCTCCCTCTCTATAGCTCTCTCTCCCTGTCTCTAGCTCTCTCTCCCTCTCTCCCTCCCTCTCTCCTGTCTTCCTCTGTCTCACTCTAACTGTCTCACTCCCTCTGTCTCACTCCCTCTCTCTCTCCCTCCCTCTCCGTCTCCCTCCCTCTCACTCTCCCTCTCACTCCCTTCCCCTCCCTCTCCCTCCATTTCACCTCCTTTCCCTCCCTTTCCCTCCCTCTCCCTCTCACTCCCTCTCCATCTCCCTCCCTTTCCCTCCCTTTCCCTCGCTCTCCCTCCCTCTCACTCCCTCTCCGTCTCCCTCCCCTTCACTCCCTCTCTGTCTCTGTCTCCCTCCCTTTCCCTTCCTCTCACTCCCTCTCACTCCCTCCCTCCCTCCCTCCCACTCCCTCTCACTCCCTCCCTCTCTCACTCCCTCCCACTCCCTCCCTCTCACTCCCTCCCTCCTTCTCTCTCCCTCCCTCTCACTCCCTCCCTCCCTCCCACTCCTTCCCCCTCCCTCTCACTCCATCCCTCCCTCTCACTCACTCCCTCCCTCTCACTCACTCGCTCACTCCCTCCCTCTCACTCACTCCCTCCCTCTCTCTCACTCCCTCCCTCTCTCCCACTCACTCTCACTCTCACTCCCTCTCACTCACTCACTCCCTCTCACTCACTCCCTCTCACTCACGACCTCACTCTCACTCACTCCCTCCCTCTCACTCACTCCCTCCCTCTCTCTCACTCCCTCCCTCTCACTCCCTCCCTCTCTCTCACTCACTCCCTCCCTCTCACTCCCTCCCTCTCTCACTCTCACTCCCTTCCTCTCACTCCCTCCCTCTCACTCCCTCCCTCCCTCCCTCACTCCATCCCTCCCTCTCACTCCATCCCTCCCTCTCACTCACTCCCTCCCTCCCTCTCACTCACTCGCTCACTCCCTCTCTCTCACTCCCTCCCTCTCTCTCACTCCCTCCCTCCCTCCCTCCCTCTCACTCCCTCCCTCCCTCTCACTCCCTCCCTCCCTCTCATTCGCTCACTCCCTCTCTCTCACTCCCTCCCTCTCTCTCACTCCCTCCTTCCCTCTCACTCCCTCCCTCCCTCTCACTCCCTCCCTCCCTCTCACTCACTCACTCACTCACTCACTCTCACTCACTCACTCACTCACTCACTCACTCACTCTCACTCACTCCCTCTACCTCACTCACTCACTCCCTCTCACTCACACACTGCATCCCTCTCACACACTGCATCCCTCTCTCACTCCATCCCTCTCACTTCCGTCCAACTCCCTCCCACTCACTCACTCCCTCCCTCCCACTCACTCACTCCCTCCCTTTCACTCACTCCATCCCTCTCACTCACTCACTCCATCCCTCTATCACTCCATCCCTCTGTCACTCTATCCCTCTCACTCACTCCATCCCTCTCACTCACTCCATCCATCTCACTCACTCCATCCCTTTCACTCACTCCAACACTCTCACTCACTCCATCACTCACGCCCACTCACTCACGACCACTCACTCATGCCCACTCACTCACGTCCACTCACTCACGCCCACTCACTCACTCACTCCGTACCTTTCACTCACTCCTCCCTCTCACTCCCTCCCACTCCCTCCCACTCACTCACTCACTCCCTCCCACTCACTCACTCCCTACCTTTCACTCACTCCATCCCTCTCACTCACTCACTCACTCCATCCCTCTGTCACTCTATACCTCTCACTCACTCCATCCATCTCACTCACTCAACCCCTCTCACTCACTCCATCCCTCTCACTCACTCCATCACTCACGCCCACTCACTCATGCCCACTCACTCACGCCCACTCACTCACTCACTAACTCCCTTTCACTCACTCCTCCCTCTCACTCCCTCCCACTCACTCACGCCCACTCACTCACTCCCTCTCACTCCCACTCCCTCCCTCTCACTCCCTCCCTCCCACTCCCTCCCAGCCACTCCTTTCCTCTCACTCCCTCCCTCCATCTCACTCACTCCCTCTCTCTCCCTCCCTTCCTCCCTCTCTCCCTCTCCCTCCCTCCCTTCCTACCACTTACTCACTCACTCACTCCTTCCACTCACTCACTCCCTCTTACTCACTCCCTCTCACTCCCTCCCTCCCTCCCACTCCCTCTCACTCACTCCCTCTCTCACTCCCTCCCACTCCCTCCCTCTCACTCCCTCCCTCCCTCTCCCTCCCTCCCTCTCCCTCCCTCCCTCCCACTCCTTCCCCCTCCCTCTCACTCCATCCCTCCCTCTCACTCACTCCCTCCCTCTCACTCACTCGCTCACTCCCTCCCTCTCACTCACTCACTCCCTCCCTCTCTCTCACTCCCTCCCTCTCTCCCACTCACTCTCACTCCCTCTCACTCACTCACTCCCTCTCACTCACTCCCTCTCACTCACTCCCTCCCTCTCACTCACTCACTCCCTCTCACTCACTCCCTCCCTTTCTCTCACTCCCTCCCTCTCTCTCACTCACTCCCTCCCTCTCACTCCCTCTCTCACTCTCACTCCCTCCCTCTCACTCCCTCCCTCTCACTCCCTCCCTCCCTCACTCCATCCCTCCCTTTCACTCCATCTCCCCTCTCATTCACTCCCTCCCTCCCTCTCACTCACTCGCTCACTCCCTCTCTCACTCCCTCCCTCTCTCTCACTCCCTCCCTCCCTCCCTCTCTCTTACTCCCTCCATCTCTCTCACTCCCTCCCTCCCACTCACTCTCACTCTCACTCCCTCTCACTCTCTCACTACCTCTCACTCATTCACTCACTCTCACTCACTCACTCACTCTCTCTCACACTCACTCCCTCTCACTCCCTCTCCGTCCCCCTCCCTTTCCCTCACACTCCCTCTGTCTCCCTCTGTCATCTCACCCTGCCTGTGTGCCAGCCGGGGCGCACACACTCACAGCCGCACCCGAGCTCTTAACAGGTCTTTAAAAGACAATTTACATGCTAATGTGCCCTTTACGAGAAAACTTACAAAAGATATATTATAACCAACATTTCTTTCTTCTCCTTTCAGATTATTAAAACAACAACGAAAGAAACACAAGTTAAGGTAAATACTACTTTGCCAGTTAGGCGAAAAATTGTCAAAAGTTCATACCTTACAGTCCCCCAAAAAATTAGGTACTCAGGAAAGGTTATTAATTTACATTTGTTGCAAAGAAAATTTTAGTATAACATATAAGATGCAGAGATGCTTGAAAGCAAGTTACCATCAAGGGAATAGAACATTTAATAGCAAATCACAAGGTAAGCAATGCTTACCAAATAGGGTTTTTGCTGTCTTGCACAATTTATGCAAGCCAGTAACTACTTGGAACTCTAATGATCTGCATTATATAATGGACCGTGGGGACGATTTATATCTACAAATGCATTCTATTAACAAAGAAACACTTATGCATCCAGATGACCTCCAAAGGTATATAGACCACAATCAAGAGATATATTCACTTATGCTACGGAACGCTTACTACGGTGATGTCCTTAAACGTTTTGATAAAGCCTACCCAGATATTAGCACAGCATTAAATGTTACTCTTAATAAGCACTGTGGTGTTATACTTTGTATGAATGTATATGTTATAGCTATTTTCAAACATATGCAAACATACTTTGTATTTGATTCACATAGTAGGGACCATGAAGGCATGCCTCATTCGAACGGAACATGTGTTACAATTGCATTTCATTCTTTTGAAGGGCTGATTCAATATGTTGTGAAACTAGCATATCAGTTTACACATCAGGCTGAGCAATGTGTCCAATTTGAATTAACACCAATAGATATAAAAGTTATTAAGAGGAAATCATTTACAAAAGCACTTACAGTGCACAAGAAAAATAGTCACCTACCGCAAGAAAGAAAAATTTGGGTACATACTACTGAATGTACTCCTAATCAGACTATAACATCAACAACAATGTCTTCAGATAATTTACAGACTCAAAGTAAGGGAGGGAATAGCAATACTAATCATTTATCACAATTACCAGGGAATAGTAAATCTATACAGGGAACAAATAAACAGTCTATGAAAAGAAAAAGGGATTCAAGTACATGTCCAAATAAAGTTGTAAAAAGAAAACAAATTAATGCAGCTGAAGAAGACATTACCAACAGTAAACTAATTGCTATTGATAAAAACAGACCAAGATTAACGCAGGGCCAAAGCCAGAAACGAGGTAAACAAATCCATACAATCATTCGCAAATTCCACCGTGAAATATTGCATGGCCCAGAATACATTTGTACTCTTTGCAATCAATTGTGGCATAAACCAACGGGGAAAAATACACGCAGTGTTAGCCAATCCGAAATTTTCAACAAGTGTAACATTAGTAACAAGAAAACAAATGTTATTTGTATGACTTGCTATTATTACATTCGCAAAAATAAAATACCACCACGTTCTATTCTAAATGGCATGGGGTTCCCAAATGTACCAGTTGAATTAGAATTATATGATTTAGAAGAAAGATTAGTTTCACCTAGGATACCATTCTTACAAATTTGGACTCTGCCACGCGGTTTTCAAAAATCATTATCAGGTGCAGTAGTTAATGTACCTGCAGATGTTATGACAACTGTTACCATTTTACCAAGGCAAATTAATGACGCCATGACAATCCCAGTGAAATTAAAAAGGAAATGAGTCTATAAATCATATACACATTATGAAAATATTAGACCAAATACAGTAAAAAAGGCAGCTACATGGCTAGCTAAAAATAGTACAATGTTTAATGAATATGGTGTTACTATTAACCCTGACTGGGAGTATATACCTCCAGAAAAAGAATCTCACAATGAGACTTCGGAGACAAACAATTCATCTGATAGTTCAGACAACATAGAAGCTGGAAATTTGGATACTATGTTAACAAATGAAACAATTACTACTAATTCCGTGAATGTGTTAAGTTTAGCTCCAGCTGAACATAACACGCCAAGAGGTTTATATGAGGATAAAGATTCCGAGTTTTTGGCTTTCCCTACTATTTTTTGTGGTGAACGAAGGCCTAACAATAAGGAAAGACACATACCGGTACATTATAGTACTATTTGCCAAGCTGAGTTAAGGAGTTATGATAGAAGAGTCGCTAAATCTATTACTAATGTGTTTTTTAAACTGAAGAAATTACATATTAAGCAGATCCAGGGTAAAATCAACATTTCCATCAGGAAACATTTTACAGATGGAAAGAAAATAACTGCTAAAGACATAAAATATAATATTGACAATGTTTTACAGTTTAATGAGGGTTACAAAGTATTAAAAACTATACGCAGTTCACCTCCATATTGGAAAGGTTGCAAAAAAGATATTTTTGCAATGATAAGGCAACTTGGCATACCCACTTTCTTTTTGACTTTATCTGCTGCCGAAACAAAATGGCACCATTTAATAAATATACTATTGAGAGTTAGAAACTTAAAGGAATGCACAGAGGAAGAATTCTTAAACATGTCTTGGGAAACTAAAAGTAAATTAATACAAGAAGATCCAATAACATGTGCAAGACAGTTTGACTATCAAGTTAGGAAATTCTTTAATTGTGTTTTGATGAATGGCACTAATCCGATTGGGGAAATAGTAGACTACTTTTACAGAGTCGAATTCCAACAAAGAGGTTCTCCACATATACATGCATTACTTTGGGTAAACAAAGCCCCACTGTATGGTGTTTCACCAGTGGAAAAAGTCAATAGCTTCATTGACAAATATATCACTTGTCATAAGTCTGAGAACACTGTTTTACAACCGTTAATAAATCTACAAAGGCATGGTCACACAAAAAATTGCAGGCGTAAACAGCAACGGACATGCAAATATCAATATCCAAAATATCCAATGTCAAGAATGCTCATATTAGAGCCATTAACACTTGAGGAGACAGACAAGCAATGGCAAGATAATATTAAAATAATACATGAAGCTATGAATAATACTACTTTTAATACACTTTCTTTTGAGGAATTTTTAGACTTCATTCAAATGGATGATAAAGAATATATTACTTCAATACAAACTAGCTTACAAAAAACAACTATTTTTTTTAAAAGAACACCAGGCGAATGCTTCATCAATAACTACAATAGTACTCTTTTAGAAGCTTGGCGAGCAAACATAGACTTGCAGTTTATACTGGACTCTTATGCTTGTGCTGTCTACATTATCTCATATATCAGTAAATCGCAGAGAGGAATTAGCAAACTTCTAGCGCAAGCTGCTAAAGAGGTAACAAGCAATAGTAATATCAAAGATCAACTTAAACACATAGGAAACAAATTCCTCAACTGCACAGAAATTAGTGCTCAAGAAGCAGCATATCTAATTCTTCAAATACCATTACGGAAAAGCTCACGATCATTTGTATTTATTAATACTAGCCGTCCAGAGAAAAGAACTTATTTAACGCGTGATAGCGAAACGATTAATAACTTGCCAGAAAATTCAACTGACATTCAATGCGAAAATATTATTATTAAGTACTGCAAACAGCCACAATCATTAGAGATGTGCACGTTAGCAGACTATGCTGCTAATTTCAACTATGTGAAGAGAAAAACACATGGGAGAGAAATCAATGATTGCGAAGATTTACTTGCAGAACGAAACTTTTACAGCTCAGATGAGGAAGAATTAGAAATAGAATGTAGTAACGGAAATAAAGAACAACAGGAACAGAATTATGATTATGCTTTAAATAAGCGCACAAAAGGGAAAATAATACGATTTTGCAGATTTAGCAAAAATAATGAACCAGAAGAGTATTATAGAGAAATATTAATGTTGCACTATCCATGGAGGGAAGAACAGAAAATACTAATAAACAAGGAAACTTACTATGATAGGTATCTGGAAGTTAAAACATTTGTTGACGCACAACTAAAAATCTATAACAAACAGCATGGCGAAGTTACAAACATTATTCATGAACAGTGTCATGAAAATTTAATTTCACCTCCTCTATCACCAACTGTTAATATACAGACAGAAGACCAAAATCCTGAAAAAACTAATATATATGATTTGGCTCTAGATTTAGGAATTAGAACTACAACCGAAGAACAAAGCTCAACTAACGTTATTTTACCTGATGATAAATACCAACAACTTATGCAAAACTTAACGGAAGAACAACTTCAATTTGTTTACCATCACTTGCATTGGTTTAAAACTACAAGCACTCCATGCTATACTTTTTGCACCGGAGGGGCTGGTGTTGGGAAAAGTTTTGTGATATCTGCACTATATCAAACTTTACTACGGTACTATAACACTAAGGCAGGTGAAAATCCTGATAATGTTTATATCTTACTTACTGCTCCAACAGGAAAGGCTGCCCATAATATTAATGGCAAAACACTGCATAGCACTTTCAAAATACCTGTGTCGCAAAGTTTGACTTATAAACAACTGAGTCATGAACATAGAACTGCTCTACAAATGGAAATGATGCATGTTAGAGTTGTTATTATTGATGAAATTTCAATGGTAGGACACAATATGATAAATTTTATACATAACAGGCTTCAAGAAATAAAAATCATCTAATGAACCATTTGGAGGAATTTCAATTTTAGCCATTGGTGACTTTTACCAATTAAAACCTGTATTTGACAGATACATTTTTCAGGATTCTACACAGTTGTATGGTCCTTTAAGTGCAAACTTATGGAAAGAACATTTTAAAATTTTTGAATTAACAAAAATTATGCGCCAGAAAGAAGATCTTCAATTTGCTCAACTACTAAACCGGTTGAGAGAAGGCAAGCATACTGAAGAAGATATTTCACAAATTAAGCAAAGGGAAATACAACCTGATGAGAGTTTATTAGAAACAATCCCATATATCATGTCAACTAATATAGAAGTTAATGAAATTAACAAAAAGGTTTTGGAAAAACATAGCAAACATTATTCAGTCTACATAACAGTAGCAAGCAATACCGTCAGTTCTGATTTGTCAGAAAATGTGAAAAAAACTATTCTTAAGCAACTGCCCAAAGATCCACAGAAAACAATGGGCCTTTCACATACATTACACATTGCCTTACAACTTCGTTATGATTTAAGTTGCAATGTGGATGTCAATGATGGTTTAACAAATGGCGCAACTGGTGTGGTACAATTAGTTGAATTGATTAACAATACACCTATTATTGTTTGGTTGTTATTTGACAATCAGAGTATAGGACAAACAACCAGACAACAATATAAACACTTATATCATTCACAAATTCAAAATACATGGACACCAATACATGCTATAGCTAGACATTTTCAATACACTAAGAAATTTATTACCATTATACGGAAGCAATTTGCTTTACGCCAAGCATCAGCACGCACTATACATCGCACACAAGGTGCAACTATAGAACCACTTTATATACACTTTAATGACGGCAAGATTCATCATTTGCATTATGTTGCTATTAGCAGGGCAAAATCAATACAAAATGTATGTGTACACAATTTTGATGAAGGTAAAATTTTAGTACATCCACAAGTTAATGAGGAAATGCACAGATTAAGGACAGAAATGCCACTTGAAATACATATCCCACAGTTACATACATACAGTGCACATTTCAATATCATTGCACACAATATAAGATCACTACAGAAAAATTGTACATCTATGATAGCGGATAGGAATATATTACAAGCAGACATTATTTGCTTAACTGAGATCAACACTACAAGGAAGGCTACATCTACTGATTTTACGATACAACAATACCATCACATTATATTTGATAAATGTCATACATACAACACAAACCATGGAATGATTATGGACTACAAAAAAGATTTATTTATATTGCCTATTTATGAGACACATGAAGGGATAGACATTTTACATTTTACTGTACATATTTATAACACGGATTACCTTATTATTATTTTATACAAACCACCACAAAAAAGTATAACTTCTCTTTTGGATTTTATCACAAATATTACGGATTTTTACCCCACACACAAAATGATCATTATAGGGGATTTCAATGTGGATGTATCTCAACAAAATTCTTACTCTAAGCAATTAATTGGATTCTTTGAAGCAAAATTACAATGTCAACAACTCATTAACAGTTACACAACTAACTACCAATCCATTTTAGATCATATATATACGAATGAACAACTACACAACTATGGTACTTTAGAATGCTATTACAGTGATCATAAAGCAATATGGGTTTGTATTTAACATGTTATAACACATTTTATATTTCAGATGATGTCTATTGAAGAAATCATTAACATTAATACCGATGACAACAAACCATATCAGAAACCCATACGAGTTAATGTAATCAACTGCTCTGGAAAAACTACTTACAAAAATGCAAAACAAGAACAGAAAATTCTATTTCATTTGGCTCTAGCAGAGAAAACTGGAACTATGAAATGTACTTGTTATCAAGAAGAATTATACGAGCAAACAAAAAGTAACTGTGGACTACTGATACGCAACTTCATTATCAAAAACAAAACAATTTGTATTACTAAGCAAAGCAAAGTAACAAAATTTCCCGCTATGAAAATTGAGGAGGGCCTTATTCAACAAGCAAAGAACATTTTGCATCCGCCAGCACCATCTGCTTCTCCCATTAAGGAAATCAAACGTGCTAGTCTAAAAAGTCTTATGACCGTAAGTATAAACGCAAACATGTCATCATGTCAACTAAAAAAAAGCATAGTTAGCTTACACACACATTACACCTTTGGTAACTTCACTAACAAGCTAAAAGCACATAGCATTATACACTCTTTCACACTATGTAGAAAGTACGAGGTTTTAAAACTATAATATGCCAGTGCTCTTGCCAGTGTCTCTTTCAGCCACTCTGTCTCTTTCCGCCACTCTGTCTCTTTCAGCCACTCTGTCTCTTTCAGCCACTCTGTCTCTTTCAGCCACTCGGTCTCTTTCAGCCACTCGGTCTCTTTCAGCCACTCGGTCTCTTTCAGCCACTCTGTCTCTTTCAGCCACTCTGTATCTTTCAGCCACTCTGTCTCTTTCAGCCACTCTGTCTCTTTCAGCTACTCTGTCTCTTTCCGCCACTCTGTCTCTTCCCCCAATCTGTCTCTTTCCGCCACTCTGTCTCTTTCCGCCACTCTGTCTCTTTCAGCCACTCTGTCTCTTTCAGCCACTCTGTCTCTTGTAGCCACTCTGTCTCTTTCAGCCACTCTGTGTCTTGTAGCCACTCTGTCTCTTTCAGCCACTCTGTCTCTTTCAGCCACTCTGTCTCTTTCAGCCACTTTGTCTCTTTCAGCCACTATGGGCCATAAGTATGAACGCAAACATGTCATCATGTCAACTAAAAAAAAAAGCATAGTTAGCTTACACACACATTACACCTTTGGTAACTTCACTAACAAGCTAAAAGCACATAGCATTATACACTCTTTCACACTATGTAGAAAGTACGAGGTTTTAAAACTATAATATGCCAGTGCTCTTGCCAGTGTCTCTTTCAGCCACTCTGTCTCTTTCCGCCACTCTGTCTCTTTCCGCCACTCTGTCTATTTCCGCCACTCTGTCTCTTTCCGCCACTCTGTCTCTTTCAGCCACTCTGTCTCTTTCAGCCACTCTGTCTCTTTCAGCCACTCGGTCTCTTTCAGCCACTCGGTCTCTTTCAGCCACTCGGTCTCTTTCAGCCACTCTGTCTCTTTCAGCCACTCTGTATCTTTCAGCCACTCTGTCTCTTTCAGCCACTCTGTCTCTTTCAGCCACTCTGTCTCTTTCAGCTACTCTGTCTCTTTCCGCCACTCTGTCTCTTCCCCCACTCTGTCTCTTTCCGCCACTCTGTCTCTTTCCGCCACTCTGTCTCTTTCAGCCACTCTGTCTCTTGTAGCCACTCTGTCTCTTTCAGCCACTCTGTCTCTTTCAGCCACTCTGTCTCTTTCAGCCACTTTGTCTCTTTCAGCCACTATGGGCCATAAGTATGAACGCAAACATGTCATCATGTCAAAAAAAAAAAGCTTAGTTACCTTACACACACACATTACACCTTTGGTAACTTCACTAACAAGCTAAAAACACATAGCATTATACACTCTTTCACACTATGTAGAAATTACGAGGTTTTAAAACTATAATATGCCAGTGCTTTGCAGTGTACTAGAAATACAAGTACTCTCTACAAATCCTTTTTTAGAAACAAACAATGCAATCTTTTATAAAGGATGTTCAGTTGGGTCCTTAAATATGACACCTTATATTGCCATTCATACAACGCACTAGTACTATGTGTTTTTCCAGTCACTATTTAATACAATGCTTACTTTTTGTGTAGGAAGAGGACGTAAAGACTGTCTTTATCAATGGGCAAGATACTCCACTGAAATCGATTACTTTAAAAGATGCAACAGACTCTGTCTCTTTCAGCCACTCGGTCTCTTTCAGCCACTCGGTCTCTTTCAGCCACTCGGTCTCTTTCAGCCACTCGGTCTCTTTCAGCACTCTGTCTCTTTCAGCCACTCTGTCTCTTTCAGCCACTCTGTCTCTTTCAGCCACTCTGTCCCTTTCAGCCACTCTGTACCTTTCAGCCACTCTGTACCTTTCAACCATTCTGTACCTTTCAACCACTCTGTACCTTTCACCCACTCTGTACTTTTCAGCCACTCTGTACCTTTCAGCCACTCTGTACCTTTCACCCACTCTGTACCTTTCACCCACTCTGTACCTTTCACCCACTCTGTACCTTTCACCCACTCTGTAACTTTCAAACACTCTGTAATTTTCATCCACTCTGTAACTTTCAGCCATTCTGTAAATTTCAGCCATTCTGGACCTTTCACCCACTCTGGACCTTTCACCCACTCTGGACCTTTCACCCACTCTGTACCTTACACACACTCTGTAACTTTCAACCACTCTGTAACTTTCAGCCACTCTGTAAATTTCAGCCACTCTGGACCTTTCACCCACTCTGGACCTTTCACCCACTCTGGACCTTTCACCCACTCTGTACCTTACACACACTCTGTCCCTTACAACACATCTGAACCTTTCACCCACTCTGCACCTTTCACCCACTCTGCACCTTGGAACAACTCTGCATCTTTCACCCACTCTGCATCTTTCACCCACTCTGTACCTTTCACCCACTCTGTACGTTTCACCCACTCTGTACCTTTCACACACTCTGTAGCTTTCACGCACTCTGTAACTAGCACACACTCTCCCTCACAAACAAAATATCTCTCTTTCACACTGTACTTACACAAAACATAAAGTATAAAAATGTACTAACTAATTGTTGCATTTGTTTTCTCTCAACAGGTAACAGCCCCACCACAGGAAAAGATTGACATTCAAATTTATGGCGTCGAAAGCACCAAAGATGAAACTAGTATTATAACTATTAGGGTGACAAACACAGACATTTATCAATCAATGCCCATAGAAAATGAAATACTAATTAAATGGTTTATGTTAGATGATGATGTTGACAACATTGGAGATGCGCTTGTACATTTTTTGCCGCAAACTTTTGAAGTGGTGTTTTGTAATGGGAAAATCATAAATATTGTAAAAGAGAAAGACGATGACGACATATGTTCAGACTAAAAATCGCATGTTGGCAGGCTATCACATTTTTGTACAAAGTTTAAAAATAAATATTTGTGTGTTTTAAAAAAATAAAAAGGTGTGAAATACAAATTATAAACCTCTATGGTATTTTTTTTCCCTAAAGAAGAAAAAATATAACTACTAATACACTCAATTAATACAACATAGACACACCCACATGCAACAATCAGGCAATCCATCTGACATACAAAAAACACAACAAAATACACACACTCTGTAGCTTGCACCCACTCTGATGCTTTAAGCCACTCTGCATCTTTCAGCCACTCTGCATCTTTCAAACACTCTGCATCTTTCAGCCACTCTGCATCTTTCAGCCACTCTGCATCTTTCAGCCACTCTGCATCTTTCAGCCACTCTGCATCTTTCAGCCACTCTGCATCTTTCACCCACTCTGCATCTTTCACCCACTCTGCATCTTTCACCCACTCTGCATCTTTCACCACACACATTTACAGCTATAAAAGCATGCTTTGGTGCTGTTGAGTACTGCAGTAGTATGTATGAATGACACTGTTGGTGTGCTAAATACGGCTGTGCTGGTGCAGAGTGATGCTGTGTTGTTGCTCAATGTTACTGTGGGGGTGCATAATAATAATGTGGTATTGATGAGTGTTGCATTGGTGGACATCAGTGATGCCGTTGTTGGGAGAAGTGCAACTGTTGTGGTGCTGAGTTATGCTGTGGTGGTAATCATTGAACACCAACAAAGCACCACTCATCACCAGCACAGAACCACACATCACAACAACAGCATTACTAAGCACCACACTAACATCACTCAGCAACACACCATCATCACTCTACACCACCACAACAGCATCATTCAACAACAACACACTATCACACTACAACCACACACAAACACTTAGCACCACAGCACCACTCATCACCAATACAGCATTACTCAGCAGACAAACGTCATACAATCAGAACATGTACGCTTTTAACAGGCACACACACCAACAGCTATCAATGGACGCTTTCACCAGGCGTACACACACAACAGTCATCAGTACTGCAGTAGTATGTATAAATGAGACTGTTGGTGTGCTAAATACGGCTGTGGTGGTGCAGAGTGATGCTGTGTTGTTGCTCAATGTTACTGTGGGGGTGCATAATAATAATGTGGTATTGCTGCGTGTTGCATTGGTGGACATCACTAATGCCATTGTTGTTGGGAGAAGTGCAACTGTTGTGGTGCTGAGTTATGCTGTGGTGGTAATCATTGAACACCAACACAGCACCACTCATCACAAGCACAGAACAACACATCACAACAACAGCATTACTAAGCACCACACTAACATCACTCAGCAACACACCAGCATCACTCTACACCACCACAACGGCATCATTCAACAACAACACACTATCACACTGCAACCACACACAAACACTTACCACCACAGCACCACTCATCACCACTACAGCATTACTCAGCAGACAAACGTCATACAATCAGAACATGTACGCTTTTAACAGGCACACACACCAACAGCTATCAATGGATGCTTTCACCAGGCGTACACACACAACAGTCACCAGTACTGCAGTAGTATGTATGAATGAGACTGTTGGTGTGCTAAATACGGCTGTGGTGGTGCAGAGTGATGCTGTGTTGTTGCTCAATGGTACTGTGGGGGTGCTGAATGACAAGGTGGTATTGCTGCGTGTTGCATTGGTGGACATCACTAATGCCATTGTTATTTGGAGAAGTGCAACTGTTGTGGTGCTGAGTTATGCTGTGGTGGTAATCATTGAACACCAACACAGCACCACTCATCACCAGCACAGAACAACACATCACAACAACAGCATTACTAAGCACCACACTAACATCACTCAGCAACACACCAGCATCACTCTACACCACCACAACAGCATCATTCAACAACAACACACTATCACACTACAACCACACACAAACACTTACCACCACAGCACCACTCATCACCACTACAGCATTACTCAGCAGACAAACGTCATACAATCAGAACATGTACGCTTTTAAAAGGCACACACACCAACAGCTATCAATGGACGCTTTCACCAGGCGTACACACACAACAGTCATCAGTACTGTAGTAGTATGTATAAATGAGACTGTTGGTGTGCTAAATACGGCTGTGGTGGTGCAGAGTGATGCTGTGTTGTTGCTCAATGGTACTGTGGCGGTGCAGAATGATAAGGTGGTATTGCTGCGTGTTGCATTGGTGGACATCAGTGATGCCGTTGTTGGGAGAAGTGCAACTGTTGTGGTGCTGAGTTATGCTGTGGTGGTAATCATTGAACACCAACACAGCACCACTCAACACCAGCACAGAACCACACATCACAACCACAGCATTACTAAGCACCACACTAACATCACTCAGCAACACACCAGCATCACTCTACACCACCACAACAGCATCATTCAACAACAACACACCATCACACTACAACGACACACAAACACTTACCACCACAGCACTACTCATCACCACAACAGCATTACTCAGCAGACAAACGTCATACAAACAGAACATGTACGCTTTTAACAGGCACACACACCAACAGCTATCAATGGACGCTTTCACCAGGCGTACACACACAACAGTCATCAGTGCATCCCTTCACCAGGCATACACCCACACAAGCAGGCATCAGTCCACGCTTTCAACAGTCACACACACCACCGGCCGTAAGTGCACGCTTTCTACACATTGTTTAACGTAGCACACACAATTACAGCTATACAAGCATGCTTTGGTGCTGTACAGTACTGCAGTAGTATGTATGAATAACACTGTGGGTGTGCTAAATACGGCTCTAGTGGTGCAGAGTGATGAACTGATGTTGATCAATGGTACAGTGGGGGTGCAGAATGATAATGTGCTATTGCTGCGTGTTCCATTAATGGACCTCAGTGATGCCGTTGTTAGGATCAGTGCTACTGTTGTGGTGCAGATTTATGCTGTGGGGGTAATCATTGGACAACACTCTACAACGACACTGCAGCACTCATCACCACCACTCATCACCACTACAACATTACTCACCAGACAAACGTCACAGAAACAAAACATAAACAGTGCATACATACTACCAATAAAAAAAATTACATGTGAAAAACAAAAGGACAATGCAGAGCGGCGACACAAAACACGTACGGCGAAACGCAAAAGAAAACTAGCCAACAGCGACATAAAGAATTTCTTTGACAGGAGGCGAGATCAGACGGAAGTACACTACAGGACCCGCATACCAAAACTACATGCGCAAACATAACTCAATGCATGGCAAAAAGACGAACTAAATAGCAGCCATTTATAACATGAAAAAACACACTCTAAAGAAAGGAGCCGGACAGAAACTAAGTGCGAGCAAAGCAAGACCCCAAACAATAATTAGATTCACATCACAAAAAGCTACTTCATAGCCAAAAGTGTAACAACTCACAAAGGCACTCTTTAATAATATAAAAATAAAATAGTTATTACTTGTCGATCGTAGCAGCTCATTCTGTGAAATGTAGAGAATAAAAAAACAACACACAAAGAGAACATAAACAGTGCATACATAGTACGTGTAACTAAAACAATAAAAAAAAAAAAAAAAGGCCAGAGCATAGCGGCGAAACTAGTCACATACGGGTCAAAACCACACAAAAAAAGCCATGTCGGAGAAAATATAAACATCAGAGTGCGAGCTCAGGCGAAACGAAACTACAGGAACTGCATACCAGGAAGACACTAGCAAACATTAGTCAATGCATGGCGAACAATCAACTTAAAGACGAGCCAGTAATAGCATAAATAACAAGAAAACTGTCAGACACAAGGCAAGTGCGACTGAAATAATTGGAAAATCCAAAATTACATTACAGTCACAGCAATAAAAACTTATACAATTTTAAGGAGCAAAAAAAAATCACTCTTTATATTTCTTTTTTCAAAAAAGGCAATTACCTGTCGGTCGTAGCACATCAGTCACTAAAGTATAGAAATCAGACAAACTACACACAAACAGCCACAGTGCATACATAATATGTTGAACACAAAACGTAGCACTGCAATTGCCTACATAGTAAACGCGAGACAACACTTTCAGAAATTCTTTTTTAAAACATATATATATAAGAATTAAATTTCACACATAAAACATTACATAAACAAACAATAATTGGTCTTACCTGCAAATACACACGGAAGATATACGTAACTGACGTTAGCGTCAAAAACGTGCCACAAGTATGACGTATTACATTCAAATATTCGACGATAACAATTTGTGTAAGCACTTTCGACAAATAATATATTTAATAAACTCATAAAAATGAGATATTAATTAAAATAACAGATATCAAGGGAAAAACCAATAAAAACACAAGACAATCAAACATCTTTATAAAAATGGATTTTTGAGAATAAAAACAGTATGTTGCACCAACTCGCACATATGCTAAAGGTCAAATAGCAATACATAGAAAAAATACATAATAAAAGGAATACACATAACCATATACTACTTAAATACATAATCGAAACTTTCCCATTCAAAAACTTCTAGTATTGCCAAAGATAATAAACAAGTACATACCAATAATATAACAACGTTAAAAATTTAAAACACATAACACATACAAAAATATACATTGCTATATATAACATTTTTAAACATTACAATTATTACAGCGTCTATCGTTTACAAGAGGACAAAAGTATATTCGAAGTAGACGGGAGAAAATACACAAGTCGCAATACAAAAAAAACAATAATACATCATAATAAAACACTACTACTAATAAGTATATACACACAAGTAATCATACATTCACATTCATGTAGTAAATGTTATTAAAATGATATCTTACCTGTCAAACGACGCAGCAACAACAACGGAAGAAGAACACGCCTTTACCGCACCAACATTCACACCAATCTGGAAACTTCCCCGTTGACGCACGTCAAACGCAACGCTACGTCAAAAAACGTAGCGCTGCGATTGGCTAAAAATTACTTCACTGTAAACATTACATCACCATACAAAAAATGACTAGAGCGCTAATCTCCCTTACGTAAAAAACGTAAAGGGAATACATAGCGTACGTCAGTTTTACATAACACAAATAAAACACTGTTTAAAAACATTCACTAAACACTTATTATACCAATACACATACACAAAAAACGCACACACATTACATCAAAATAAACATTAACACATGCAAAAGACTCACATATGCCAATCACACATGCAACTCCACTCACACATGCAACGCCACTCACACAATCTACGCCACTCACACATGCAACACCAATCAAACATGCAACGCCACTCACACATGCAACGACACTCACACCTGCAACTCCAATCAACAACGCAACGCCACTCACACATGCAACGCCACTCAACAGAGCAACGCCACCCAACCACGCAACGCCCCTTACCAATGCCACTCACACATGCAACGACAATTAAACATGCAACACCAATCACAAAAGCAACAACACTCACACATGCAACGCCACTCAAACATGCTACGCAACTCAACAACGCAACGCCAATCAACAATTCAACCCCACTCAACAACACAACGCCACTAACCACGCAACGCCATTCAAACACGCAACGACACTCAATCAAGCAACGCCACTCAATGCAACGACACTCAACAACGCAACGCCACTCACACATGCAACGCCACTCAACTAAACAACGCCACTCAACAACGCAACGCCACTCACACATGCAACGACGCAACGCCACACACACATACAAAGCCACTCAAAAAATCAACACCGCTCAACAAAGCAACGCCACTCAACAACGCAACGCCACTAACACATGCAACGCAACTCCACAACGCAAAGCCACTCAACAACACAACGCCACTCAACGACGCAACGCCACTCAATCACGCAACACCACTCAACAACGCAACGCAAGTCAACTACGCAACGCCACTCAACAATGCAAAGCCACTCACACATGCAACGCCACTCATAAATGCAACGCCATTCAACAAGGCAACGCAACTCAACGACACAACGCCACTCAACCAGGCTACGCCATTCACACATGCAACGCCACTCACACATACAATGCCACACACACATGCAACGCCACTCACACATGCAACGCCACTCACACATGCATCGCCACTCACACATGCAACGCCACTCACACATGCAACGCCACTCACACATGCAACCACACTCACACATGCTATGCCACTCACACATGCTAAGCCACTCACACATGCTACGCCAATCACACATGCAACGCCACTCACACATGCAACGCCACTCACACATGCAACGACACTCACACATGCAACACCACTCACACATGCTACGCCACTAACACATGCAACGCCACTCACACATGCAACGACACTCACACATGCAACACCACTCACACATGCAAAGCCATTCAAACATTCAACGCCACTCAACAACGCAACGCCACTCAACAACGCAACGCCACTCACGCATGCAATGCCACTCACACATGCAACGCCACTCACACATGAAACGCCACTCACACATCCAACGCCAATCACACATGCAGTGCCACTCACACATGCTACGCCACTCACACATGCAACGCCACTCACACATGCAACGCAACTCACACATGCAACGACACTCACACATCCAACGCCAATAACACATGCTGTGCCACTCACACATGCTACGCCACTCACACATGCAACGCCACTCACACCAATGCAGTAACAGTTTTACCCACACAGAACAACTTTCAAACACACAACGCCACTCACACCCACGCAAGCCCACTCTCAAACACACAACGCCACACTCACCCATGCAATGCTAATCACACACGCAACGCAACTCACACATGCAACGCCACTCACACACGCTACGCCACTGACACATGCAACGCCACTCACACATGCAACAACACTAACACATGCAACGCCAGTCACAAATGCAAAGCCATTCAAAAAGGAAACGGCACTCAACAAGGCAACGCCACTCAACTACACAACACCACTCACGCATGCAACGCCACTCACACATGCAACGCCACCCGCAATCACACTTACACAACATCACCCTCACACACCATCACACACCTTCAGCCTCACACACACTCACTCACACTCACCCGGGAGGACGCTCAGCTTGCAGGGCTCTGCTTCTATCCCCTGCTGCACTCTCCTGCTCTCTAGAAAGGTGGCCTAACTAAAAAATCATGTGGCATTCCAAATGCTATAGGTGACACATTCACCAAAATTAGAACTATTGGCATTGTAAATTACAAATCTATCAATGTAGCTATTTGGAAAATTACACACAAAAAAATAATAAAACATTTACCACACCAATAGCTCAAACTTTTCTAATGCGAGACCTATTGCATTTCCAATGCTTGTTGAAAATAGGGATCACAATTGCGTCTAGCCAGGTGGGGATAAACCTATGGCTGTTACAACTATTCAAAACATTTGTTAGGAGCGGGCCCATAACTCAGTATTAGACTTATATACATTCACTGGCACACCATCAGGTCCTGGGGCTTTCCCTGCAGCACTCTCGTTAATGGCTGTTAGGGCTCCTTCTTCATAGGAGATTTCAATATTCAAGGGGAAAGATGTAATGTGCGCATTAACATCTCCCTCTACTGCAGCAGGAATTCCCTCGCTCTGGATTAAAGCTTCATCCTTATAAAGGTCCTTAAAATAATTTAAGAAAGGAGACCGTAACAGTACCACCTGCTACGGGCCGATATCCCTTATCGACTCTGTGGTCAAGGTCGTGGGAGGTGTAATCTTGAATATACTGACATCCTGGGCTGACGCAAACAGGGTCATCTCTAGAATACAATATGGGTTTCCGGCCAGGTCACTCTACATTGGTACAATGTCTCAATCTGTATATAGTCTTGGGGAAGTACACTATAGCAAGGCGCGGCACTGTCTACATGGCGTTCATGGATCTCTCCTCCGTGTTTGACTTTGTCAACCTGGGGAAATTGTGGGAGTCCATGGGCGCCATGGGGGTCGAGCCGGCTTTGGTTAACTTCCTGAGGGACCTGCACCGGGACACAAAGGCCAATGTAAGATATTCACAGGACCTTGAGGTGTCCAGGGATTTTGGCGTTCACAGAGGTGTAAGGCAGGGCTGTATCCTGGCCCCCTTTCTTTTTAACTTGTATATTAACGATTTGGAAGAGTGCCTGGTTAGCACTGGAGTTGATTACCCTTATGTCGGCGAAAGGGGTCTACCGGTTCTGCTATACGCAGACGACACCATCCTTTTAGCAAGAACTGCCAGAGGTCCCTATTAAGTGCCTTCCACAGTTTCATGGCTGCCCGTGATTTATCTATTAACAACAGCAAATCTTACATCATGCAGGTGGGGCAGCACACCAAGAAACAGTACCCTTTTATGGTTAATACAGAGAAGGTACCTATGACGAACACATTTTCTGTCCTGGGAGTCTTATTTGACGACCAGTTAAAATGGGGACCACTGCTTCAAAGGAAAAGGGGAGAGATTACGCGGGCGAACTCTGCTATCTTTAATTTTGCCAAGAAAATGGGCAAGCATCCGAACGCTGCTCTACTAAAAATCTACCAGGCAAAAAGTTTCGCTTCAGGCAGCTACGGTAGTGAACTCTGGGGGTATGTGGCGGCTGACGGCATAGGGGTGGTTGAGAATAACTTTTTAAAACAGCTCCTGGGGGTACCAAAAGGAACCCCTAATCAAATAGTCCACGAGGAAACCGGTACACTGTTTATTAACGATATTATAGCACTACGGCCATTAGTTTTTTGGCTAAAGTGCTGGCTTAAAAATGACCTGGTCCTAAATCACCTGCTCTTAAAAGATGTCCTGACCATGGATCACATGCTCAAAATTCCATGGTTAAAATATTTGAAAGACTGTTTTTTTGCATTAGGGCGCCCGGATCTTTTTTCGAATCCAGATTCGATTGCTCTTACCGATGTGGAATTTGTGAAGAAATCCTTTTCCTCAATAAAGCAAATGAATCGTGGTGAGGTGGAATTGATTAAACCCAGTGTCCGTAAACATATCATGTTGAAAACGACACCCTTACCTTACAAGGTCCATATCGGGGTATGAGTGTTTTTTGCTGATAAGGTTCGGGCTGGACTATTACCATCTTTTATTAGCTGTCCCGAGGGGCTATCAAAGAGGTCAAGTGTTATCGTCCTGCGGCTGCGACAATGAGTCTCCGCAGGACCTGGTACACTTTTTATTTGTTTGCCCCCTTTATGAGGTACCACGGAGGTTTTTCTTAAAGCCCCTTTTTAAAGTACATAATTTTACCCAGGTGCGCCCAGCCCTCTGTTATCTACAATTGTTGAAGCCTGAAAGCACTTTGTTTTTGATTGTTTTTTTAAAATCAGCCTTAAAATCTAGAAACAGTAGGGCGACTTAATTATCTGTCAAATTGCTGCTATTCCCATATTTGTTTCTGAATGGCTGTTTCTTCCCAACACATTTGAAAACATTTTTATATGGAATGTTTTTAAATGTATGTTTTTTTTCTTTTTTTTGTCTATACATTATGTTTTAACAATGGATTATATTGACTGTGGTAATATTGCTTTTATGGTTTTCTATCTCAAAAAAACAAATAAAGTATATATTGAATTGAATTGAATTGACTAATTTATCTTCCGCAATTGCCACGTCGATAATATCGGTTTCCCTGTATACGAAAAAGGGAGCATTAACAGCCCTCCAGAAACCCGTATTATCCTTTGTTATACACGCCTATGCCGGTGGACTCACGCTGGAAGTCCACACAGAAATTCATCCACTTCTATTTACTGAAGAATTAAATAGCTTGGCCGTTAATTGTGGTTTTTATTGTGCCTATACTATGCGGCATATAATAATTAGGCCTAGGCAAAGCACTACGCTACGCTGGCGTAGTTTGCGAAGTTTGTGCAATTTTGCACTACGCGAACTGCACGTAGCACAGTGCGAACACTCGTAGCGTAGTGCAGCGGTCATTTTTTGCTTGCTCGCGGTCCTGAACGTCAAGTTCGCGACCGCGAGCAAGCAAAATGTCATCCTCGCGAGACTTTTTGCTTCTTCGCAATCAGCAACATCAAGTTCGCGAGCATGGAAAGTAAACCTCCCGGCGAGATTCTCAATGCAGGTAGGTCAGGTTTCTAATTGCGATTGGTCCCGCATGCTCACGACCGCTCGCGATGAGAAACTACCAGTCTGAGCTGAGAAAGCTGCAGCTCGAGTAAAAATCTACTCGAGCGGCAGAAAAGTACAGCTCGCACTGTGCAAGATGCCGTTTTCAATGATTGCACAGTGCCGGATGCTTGTCTGCACTGTGCAATCATTGAAAATGACATCTTGCACAGTGCGAACATGCTACTATGCAGTTCGCGTAGTGCTACGCGTAGTTCGCGTAGTGCGAAGTGCACTTCGCGTAGCGCTACTTCGCGAACTACACCCACCCCTAATAATAATAGATTCCTGGCACGTTTAATTTCCATTTCATTCTAGTATTATTCAGAAACTGAAGACAAGCATTGCAGACTTCCTCATCTCCATCATATTTTTTTAACATAGTAATTTTCTACTATTTTACCAAACAGATCTCCTTCATTACACACCATCTATAGATCCTTAAGTATCTCTCTGAGGTTTGAAGGGGGCCTAGGTAGAAACCAATACAACAAGGGCTTTGAGATTCCTGCGCCACTTCCGTCTATCCTCTTCACTGCCTGTAAAATAAATCGTAAATATGGTATTTGTAAAGCGCAAACTAATCACCTCTAAGGGTCTCAAGGCGCTGGGGGACATCGGGGATATTAAGTAAGTTATTGCCCGGAGTCACTTAAGGTTGAGCTGAGCTGCCGGAGTCAGCCTTTCTAGCCACTGGTCACACCTCTGCCACATCCAAGATGTCTCCTCAGTGCTCCCTTCCCCAACTGTGTTTAATAGCCACCAGCATGGATTATGGATTTAGGGCACTATTAGGTTTGGTCGATAGGCTACTCGGTCAAACCCTGACAGAAACCATGCCTGCTATTTTAGCCCGTTTGTTGCTTCGAACGTTCTGCGCCAGTGCTGAACGTTTGAAGAAACGGGTCGGCCAACGGACGTGCGCAGCACTGGCAAGGTAGTGCTCACAATGACCGTTGGCCGACGGCAGCACTAAAGGGGTTAAAAGTGCCAAACTCAAAATAAGGATCTTAGGGCCCGGTGTACAGAGCAATCCGTGAATCAGGCCATTTGTGACCTTAAAAAAGGTACATACATGTGGCCCTTAGTCATTTATTGTTTTCTTAAAAGAAAAAAACACCTAAAACTCACAATTGGGATTTTTATTTGCTACTTTCCTCATTACTTTGTTTTCCGCACATATTACATTCTGCATTTTTTGATGCATTTAGAGAAGGACTGTGTCTGTGGCATCTATAAAGACTGTTTGTTCACCCCTCCCCACCTAGTTGCTTGTCCATAGTTTTGTTTGCACAATCTATGGGCTATTAAGGCATGTCCTATGCTGGTCTGTTAAAGGGTAGCTTCTCAGCATATTCCAAGAGATTGTTTTTCATCATTCGTTCTGGTTGTCCAGTTTACAAATAAGGATCCCATAATATTTGCATGAACTGCCAGGCCTTCGCTGAGAAAAGGGGAGGAAGGACAGTTGCCTTCCAGTCCCCCGGCACCAGACATTTTGGAACAGACAGCCAGGGAAAGACATGGAGAAAAAAAAGTTTTTTTGTTTTTCTACATCAGGTGCCTTGAACCTCCAAGACGATGAGCGCTAATCCTGAACTGAAGAGTTGTGATTTATAGGGGACATCTTGGATTGCTCAGGCTGATTCTAGGTTGGCAGTGTTTGTACCAAGCATGTCAATCAATCAATCAATCAACCAGGGGGCTTATAAAGCACGCTACTCACCTGTGAGTGTCTCAAGGTGCTAGGGGGAGGGGGGCACAGCACCAGGTCAGCCGAAAAGCCAGGTCTTGAGGCTCCTCCTGAAGGTGTGCTCACCTTACCAAGAAGTATCAATGGCACTTTTAGCTCTCTACACACTGAGGAAACCAAGGGTTGCAACCTTCCGTCTATCAGAAGATAGCATTTTGCGACCCAATTGGGAATCGCTAACAGTGTCTCTGACACTGTTGTACATTCTAAATTGCAAATTACAATTTGTGACTTGCAATCGAGCGCAAAGAGTCTCAATTTTCAGTGGTCGTACATCTGGCCCCAAGTACCCCAATATTAAAGCCTAAAATATTGACCAACAACAATATTGACTTGCACAATATTATCAAGGTAAGTAGCTGTGGAGTTAGAATAGTATGGATATCCTAAAAAGTGATGGATGTCCTCTCTGCACTATTAACAGTGTATAGTGCCTCTTAACACACTAAATAGGACAGACAGGACATCAGCTGCTTTTTTGGTAGTTTTCTCGCATTTTTCAAAGTACAACCCACCTAACTACACACGTTTTAGCATCCTTTCCCAGCTCCAGGCATTTCAGTTTGATGAACCCCAGAACCCTTCCCTAGCCCAGCTCATCATGCCTTAGTTTTGTTTGATGAAGATTAGGAAATGTGCTCATCCTAATGATGCTTAATAAAATAATCCTCAGCACCCCCTTCAAGGTCCATTGTTCCGAGCTCGATGAATCTTAGAACCCTTCCCCTGCACCAGCTTTCCTAGTCTAGGTTGAATGAAGCCCAAGACCTTCCCCTTAGCCAGTCCTTGGAGATCAAGCCACAGGATCATCTCTCTTCCCTGATTTCTCCATTGCTGCAATGTTTGCTTACTATGTAAGTGAAGGATTTAATCTGGTTCTCTATGGCCGGGTCACTGCTCTTCACATTGAAGTTCACATTCAGGTTGTCACCCGCTTTCAGATCAATGGCTTTGGCTCCAATGTGGAGGTAGTTCTTGGATACTCCTTGAGCCTTGTAAGCGATTGCGTTCACTGTTGCCCTCGCCTGTAGATCATACTGGTACAAAGGATGTTTTGTGGCAACCTGAAAAATTAAGATTATCATTGTTACATCACTGTTTGAAGAAACACTGGCTTGCAATCTTATCCAGATGTGCCAACTGCCGAACATTACTCTAATGTAACAGCGCTGTGAGCCTGTGATTCCTCTGTGTCAGTTTGTGGCTTTGCCCTTAGCTTCGCAATGTTTGCTTTGTATCCTATTTCCCAACCCCTTGGTCTTTAATCAATTCACAACAACACAAAGATAAGTTCTAAACTCAGACAACTCAACACTTCAGTGTCTGTTTCACATTCTGTCCCTCATTTCTTTGCTTTCAGCTTATTAGGGAGTCTTTCCCTCGGCTCCCTAATATCTGCTCTGTAGATTTTTCCTCAACCTTCAGTTGCTTTCCTCACGGTGTTAACTCACCCCTCAGTAGCTGTGCTCCTCTCTGTCCACAGCACCTGAGTAACCTCAGATGCCTGGCTCTATCACTTGCATTGTCCATGTGCTAGAAGTGTACATCTGCACATGAGGCTCGTCCTTCAGTGTGAGGGGAGTTTGTAAGTGTGTGTGTGTGTGTAACAGTTGTCGATATATGCAAGTGACAGATAAGTGGCCCGGTAAACTGCAATCCTTGTGCAAACACATGGCATATAAAGAGTGAAAAAGATCCAGAACTACTACAACATGTGAATTTTGCATTGGTCAAAACCAAAATCTGCATGCTATGCACAATATTCAGGGCAAAAACTCAGGATACATTTTAGTTATGGTACCTAATACATTGTGAACAACTCAGTGTTGGATTATATCTGATGCAATTATTATTCCATCCGATCCTGGGGCACTAATAATCAGGCCCCAAAAGTGAGAATTATCCCTCTCTGTTTGAGTCATCACTCTGAGTATGAAGATGTTACTCAGTTAGTGACCGCAATGCCTCTGTGTGATGAATGTCTTTCTTTGTGTGAGGTATGGTGTTTCAATTTCAGCATTCCATTACTCACAGAAATGGGTAACTCTTCAATATTGGAAGCTGTGTTTATTGTCAACGTAGTGGTCCCATCTGCCTGAGTACTCCCTTCAATGTTTCCAGGGGTAGCAACTACTGGGACACGGTGAGCAGGAGAGCCATCAGGGTTTGTAACAAAGACCTGAAAAGAAAACAGAACTTGGTGAGGTCTGCTCTGTGACTAGCGCTTAGATAATCCAACACAACAGCTATCCCACTTCCTGACTGTTTTGTTTTATTTTGAAACGTTGCCCCAAAACACAAGAAAAATGTGTAACCATAGCTAGGCGTTAGACATCTAGCCAACCACCAACAAAGCAGTCTACTTAACCACAACATAGCACTGTATGTCTTGCGATGTGTTCGCTCTGAGCATAAAAAGCACAGAAAACACAAATAACAGCTGTATTAGTCATGATAGACAACACAATCTTAGGGACTAGATCCAACATTCCCATACCAATGTCCTCCTAACCTACAAAAGACACTAATCTCAGATCAGGAGAAGTGTGTACACAGACCCACCAAATCAAACCCAAAAATTGCAGCGACAACTACAGCAGTGGAACTATTCCCTCTGCAAAATTCAACGTGGTGAGTCCCTCACACATTCCAAGCAACTTCTTCCACCAAGGAATCAATTTACATATTCATTTGTGTCACCGTAAGCCTAGAAGGGGAACAAGCAAAATCTTATTGCTCAACGTGTTCAGTTCTTTGTAAAGTACAGCAAGATGCCCATGTTCCTCGGCCAAATTCTGTGGCACAGATGTGTGGATAGCAATATCTGATCTTCCCCACAGAGGATCCCCTTCTGCAGTACTAGCTATTTCAGGATCCCGTCCCTCGTTCCCACCATGTCAATAAGAATTATCATCTTTTCCACTTCCTCATAAGTGTTACTTAAACCTTCAAGGGTCCGATGTGTCTTTTCTGCTTAATTCTGTGGAGATAGTTGTTGTGATCCTGCAGCATCTTCACATGTGTCCCTTTCTTAAATTATCTAGAACTTCCACTCTGGCTTCCAGCCTCATCCACATTCTCAACTGAGGAATTTGATTCTGCCTTTGGTGCTACAGGGCCACAAGGCGAGTGTCTGCATTGCCAATAGCCTGCTCAGTCCCAAACTCTCTTCCTGTCAGATTTGTCAACTTGGCCTCTGAGGCACTGACCACCCTATAAATGCTCCCAGCCTGTCACTCAGATCACAGGAGAGCATTGCCATTGAGATGACTGGGGCACTTTTGTCTCTCTGTTTTTTAGGTTAACTAAAAGCAGAAGCACTGTTTTCTGCTGCTTCTGAAAATAGTTGATAGGCATATTTTAAAAGGGGCATGCCTTTGTCTTTAAAAACATAGGACACCAAGAACCTAGGGCCTTATTTATGAAAGCCTTGCGCCACTGGTGCGTCACTTTTAACATGGGAAAAGGTGACGCACCGGCGGCGCAAGGCTTTCATAAATAAGGACCATAATCTTTTGTCAGTACGTCTAGATCAACAAATTAGATCTGTAACTAGCGCATTGCATTTTATATAATTGTAAGGATGGTGAATGCATAGCGTTATTTGCATTGGGAAAATATTGTAAAATCGGAAATTGTTTAAATAATGACATTAATCAGCCTTCTAAGTATGATTAAAATGAATACAGCCATCCAAATGAAACATTTTTAAAATAAAGAATACCATAATTTCAATTGAAATGTTACATTTCTAAAAATAAAAATTATGGAAGGTTAAAGCCCTATCAAGTAGCAAGCTTATTAATATGGACAAATTATCAAGGTAGTCGAATAAATATGTATTAACATGAGAATGGGACCCCCTCTATTTTTACTGTAATGGTCGGGGAAAGAGAGGAAAAGCAAAGCATTAACAAATAATATATATTCCCCCTTGACCTCTATAATTTTAATGGAACATATCCAACACTTTAGTTTTTGTATTTTAACACATAAGGGCAAACATCAAGAAAAGATTTTGTAAAGATTTGTTTTGGAACTTTATAATTGTATTATTTTTTTCTTTTAGTTATATTTCTTAGTACAAAAGTTTTTTCATTTATCAATATATCGCATCAGTTTATATGATTTTCAAAAAACACATAGTATAAAACACATCATATTATAATACCATCAGTAAAAGACTATTACATGCAGAGAAAACAATATACAAAACAATAAACATTCTCACAAGTACATACACCCCTTTCTTATCATACATACTGCATTCATTCTTAATTCTGCGTCTGAGGGATCGCAGATGAAAGTGCAAATTAATACGCAAGGTCGACGCGTTTCGGCAGTGTAGAACCACCTTCCTCAGGACCTGTCTTGCAGAATATTCATGTATTCACAAACAATATTTTATAGCCCCTGCATGGTTGAGTATCTTCTATTCTGTAAAAGGATTCCTATCAAACTTCAAGCATTGACTTCAGGGTTTGTTTTTATGTTGCTACCAATATTGTCAGGTATAGACTATTTCTGCTAGTTGTTGGTGCAAAGGGTCGTTATGTTCATTTATAAAAAGCCGATGTTTATCTTATGTCCAAGATGCCTGAAACTTAGAGTATCTAGCAACTCTATCAGTAGTTTTAAAAGCGAGTGATCGTTGTATAATTGTAGTTTAGGACCGCTGTATATCTTGTTGTAGGTATTGTAAATCTCTCCCGCAAAGCGTCTACTGACGGCGGTAAATAAGCGCGACCTGATGCAGCACTGAGTCTTTCGAAATTCAGTCCCAGGGATATATAAATTGGCTGCTTTCTGTTCCTCTCCCGTCAGGACAAAAATCTTCTTCAAAACGACCCCGCACTCGCGCTACTCGTTAAATATGAACAATGTTTTTGCCTTTTTTGTGTTTCTTATTTATTTATTTGCCTTCTTTCCTTACTTTTCACTGTTGCTTGCTTTGTAACTTACTGGCTTGTTACAAAAAAAGTAAAAAGCCAATGGTGACCATTGTGAACTTGCTAGAGTCATCAGACAACTAACACATTCTTTTTCTGAACTGAATTAGAAAGCATAGTGTCCCTTAATACAACCTCTACACCATCAGATTAACACTGCTGTCAGGGGGTAAATGTATTACTTCACAGTATTTCAGTTTTCCTAAATCTGGTTGGCTTCATAAAATGCTTTCTATTCATGTTGCCTGCACCAGGCCTCTAAAATCATGTTTTAAGTGGAGACGCGTTCTCCTTGTCAAGGTGGATCACTTACATGAATATTTGGAGGAGCAACAACTAGGATTACAGGGATGTAAGTTGTACTTCCCTACTGTATCTCCTCAAGTCTACTTGCAGGGTATTTAAAATATATCTTGTCGTGTAGTACCTATAAACATATATAGGATCTGCACATTTAGGCAACATACATTATAGGATTCGTGTCAGACTGATTCCAGACACCCCTACCGGGTATGATAGCCTGTATACCAGCTAGCTCACAGTGACACTAGAAACCCCTCTTACCAAGAAGAGAATAGTTATTGGCTACTATCAAACATGACAACTCTGTCCCATCAGGGATTGTGTAAACAGTACAGTACTTTTTGCTCAGTCACTCGTGCTCACTTTGTCTCAGAGAGATACACAGAATAAATGGTGGGGATGTTTTCTAATGAGCATTTATTTAATCAGCGTCATTCTAGTGCAATTAGATGTGCTGAAACAACCATTAGACAGTAACAAATATAAATGATTATGAGAACTAACAGACTAAAAGGATGGTAGCTTTCTACCATTGTGTTAAAACAACGAATACAGGCAAGTATATAAAACACATGACAGTAGAATGCGTACTCCTATGATGCGATCATAACTAGATGTGCCTAAGTATACCTAGCATGTATGTAAGTGCGGAACCCAGAATCACTCTAGGATAAAATCAACCTCATTCCCTGAAGTGAGAGACTGTCGGACCACGTCTTGGTCTTGAGATGGACACCCCGCAAGGGATGTCAGACCACTGCGAGCTGGAGTGACTGTGTGTAGGAACCTCAGCGTCTCACGTCAGTGTATCAGCATGGAAGTCTTTTTTTCTCCTCTCCCTATCTCGGCAAGATATGGTGTATATATACCCAAAGTGGTACCCCCTGGGGATATACCTTGATGTGTAATGTCTGACTAAAATGACGGAAGAAATGATCCTTATACATAGTTATTATGCAGGAGATGGTAGGCCTGCTGTCTTGCTGTGATTCCAAGAATCCTCATGCATAATGAATGAGGCTTAAGCTTTTCAAAGAAAACCCCATGTTATTTTTGGATGGTGCCGTAACTAGGAAAAAGGTCAGGACTAAGAACAGTTGTAAAGTGTAATGGTAGGGGAGAATATAGGGGAGAGGTCAAGTGCCTACCTGTGCCTATATTGGAGTACCTATATGGAACATAACAATCTGAACGAGGCAAAGAGACCTTCTAGAAGAACATGCTTGTTCCTCAAACATACAAGCTTTTATTACTAGAGGGTAAGACAACAAAATCACTCTTCACACTTGTCAAGAGAAGGCCTTGTCTCTGTAATGTGTACATCTGGGTCTGGCCAAAGTGGGTTTCAGAGTCCATCTGATGCCTTCACAGCTTGAGAAGGTTGCATAATAGTTATCTTTTATCAAAGTACTCTTTATTCACACCTTATTTGTAAGCTTGAGAAGCCAGTTTAGCTTCATCCTCAACCTAGTGCAGTACATGGAAACTCAATGCATCCCTTTCAAAGCTACTGAGAGTCACTTCCAAACCAATGTGTATTATAATCTTACCCTCAAAGGTAGTCTTTCTACTGCCATAATTTTGGAGGCACCTGACTGCATCAATCGCACTTTCATTCAACTTGTGCTCACCAATTCAATTAGTAACTCACTCACTTGCTCATTCGCTCACACACTCACTGACACACATTTCAAAAATGTCCTACTGTTCTACCCTGGCATCTTCATACAGAGCTGCATGGCTGCAAAAAGGAAAGTAGGATGGCATTGTTGACAAAAGTGGTCCCTACTTTTCCAAGAGAAACACACTACTTGGAAGAATGAAACTTGCTTGGCATAATCATATGGCAGAAATAAATGCATTGGGCGAGGCATAACAAGGACTTTTCAATTCATCTACAGAGAGCAAGAAGCTGGCCACCTATGTGTACCTTTACCCTCATATAGGGCCTCATTAGGATGGCGGACGGACCTGCGTCCGTCCGCCAACCCCGAGGAGGAGGGACCGTCCGCAAGGGCAGCGGCGGTCCCTCTGGTGCAATCTTTAACCTTGCGGCGGGTGCTGCTTGAAGCAGCACCCGCCGCAAGGTTAAAAAAGCATTGTAACGGGTGCGGGAGGAAAGGGCAGGAGACGTGTTTTGGTTGCAGGTAGATTTATTTGTGAAAACAAAAAGTCTGTGCAGGTTTTACGGGAGGACACCTTCCTCAATGCATGGCTTCTTTCCGCTGGTCTTCTCCTCCTGGGAATGCCGTCTGTCAGTTATATTCGGACTGGACTTCTCCTGGGTCTCGTCTCGATAGGCTCCATGTTGCAGGGTCACGCTCGAGGTGGGGAGAAAGGTGAGGAGAGAATCAGTTCGAGTGCACTAATATACAGTGTAAAAGGAGAGGGAGTGAGGGAGACACCATTCCTGGTTCAACTCGGCGTTAGGTGCTCAGTGGGTCGGGGAGTTCAGTGGAGGGAAGGGAAAACCGGGGAACAATCCAGGGAGGTGGTCAAGTAACAGACTCGCCTTTACGTCCCACCTAACCCGGTATACGGTCACGTACCTAGCGGAGCCACACACCTCCTCCTGGCGTGGGGCTGGGCGGCTCGTGAAGTCGTTGGCCTCCTGGCTCCAGGACCTCTGACGGTTCCTTCCTCTGAGTCCCGACTTCCGCAGATGTTCCTTCGGTTCTCGGCTGCTCCGCTGCTCTCACAACTCCTCCAGCAGTTCCGTCCTCTTCCCGCGGTTCCTCCAACGCCTTCTCTCCTCCTCGCCTACAATCGCCTCCGGTGTACAAGCACACCTGTTCCTCCTGATCGTCGGCTTTTGACGGCTTGTCGTGCTCCGCCCAGTCTCCCAGCTTGGACCAGTTAAAGGGGCCGTACTCCTCTTCCTCGTCCGGAAGACACCGCTGTTCGCCGGTCCGCCACCACTCCGGCTGCTGTGGAAACAAGAGGGGGGGTCACGGGGTGAGTCCCCGAAAGGGGTTGCACGGGAACTACTTCGCTGGGGCAGAGGGTCCCCCTGGTTACAAGCATGTTTTACATTTACATGCACAAAGCGGCAGGCACTGCGCGGTGCCTGCCACTTTGTGCATGTAAATGCTGGGGGGTACCATAGGTACCCCCCATGTGCACCCCCCACTCCCCGACACCCTGGGGGCCTGCAACGGCCCCCATACACCAAAGACCACATGCTTTTCTACGGCGGAAAAGCCGCCGTGGAAAAGCATGTAGCAATGCACATCGTAATTTGGCTGACGGTGTCTTGCAGACACCGCCACCAAATTGCCCTCCAAAACCCGCGGATCAGCGGCGGACGGACCTGCCGTCCGCCGCTAGTCCCAGCGCAATCCCACCGCCATCCTAATCTGGCGGTGGGTGTTTTCAGTGGCCCCAGAGGTGAATCCGTATCCTCCGGGCCGGCGGAAGCCACCGCCGGCCCGGAGGATACGGATTCACCGCCATCCTAATGAGGCCCATAGTCAGGATGTCTTCAAGGGCAGGAGGTAAGGGCTCAGTTAACTGAGACCTCACCCTTTTCTTAAAAGAGGAGAGGGTATATGGAGCTTAATTTATTTTATACAATCTGCTATCTCATCGTCTGTTGGTACTATAAGTTGGAAACAATGAGTTTAGTGGCTTGTCACTCAGCCCATTGCAAGAGGGTAGTGAAATCTGACTACTCTAACCGAACATTCTATCCTCGAGCTATTGATCTCTATCCCCTTCAGGCCTGGACCTTTGATCAGCGTGCACTGCATATTTTCCACAAAGCCATGGCAAACTGAAAGAGAAAGCATATGAAGAGAAGTCAGATTACTGAGGCCCTACAATAAGCGTTACATCTAGGTACAAGGCTGGTTACTTGCTGACTGTGTAAACTGATACTTGATTTTACAGAGACAAACATGAATCTAAACGGTGCTGCTTGGGAAACAGCCTTTACCACATATCTTTTGCCACGCAGGACCTTTATCACAGTCTGTACCACGAAGGTAAGTCCCACGCAGGTAAGTATTTGTACCTCAACCACTCAGCACTTACCTATGCACGTAAGTATTTTGTTTTTAAATAGCTTACCTTTTATTTTATTGAAAACTAAGTGGTTTATGTGCGGGTAGAGGAGAAGAAGGGAGAGGGTAGTAAGAGTGAATATTAGGGTTTAGGAATGGGTAGATGTATAGGGAGGCAAGGGTGATTTTAGGGTTTTGGGGAGGGTAGAGGTAAATGGGGGTAAGTGTAATTTTGGGGTTTATGTATGGGTAGAGGTAAAGAGAGATACAAGTAACTTTAGGTTCAGGAAAAGGAAGAGGTAAAGGGAGGTTAGGGGTCAATAGGGTAGTGTGATAATGTTCCCAAAGGAGATATATATGGATATATATAGAAACTTTAAGGACACTACTCCACTCAGGACAGTTCACATGAGCCTTTATTTATAAAACCGGAATCACTTCCCCAATTATTCACGACCCCTGACGCGTTTTGGTGCAACTGCACCTTAATTATAAGGGGGATCATCAAAACCTATCCTGAGTGGAGTGGAGTTATTACAGCTTCGTAGCAATCTGTTGGAATGTTAAGAAATGCGGCTCTGGCCGTGAAGGATTGCACCGCCTGGTACACGGGACAACAGGTCTGCGTGGCTGCAAATCAAGGTGCAGACCGACAAGAACTGCAAAGCACACAGGCTTCACTGATGGAGGGAATTAGCACTTAAAAACCGACATGCTGTTCACTGGAGATGCAATGCCAGCAAGGTGAAACATGTTGAAGTGCCTACCAGGGGCCTCATTTATGAGGCCCCTTGCGCCATCGGAACTTCACTTTTCATGAAGTTCCGTGGCGCAGAAGCCTGCGTGGTATTTATCAGGCAGCAGTACGCCAGTTTTTGTGGCGTACTGCTGCCTGATAAATATCAGTCCCTTTAACGCAGTATTCTGCGTTAAAGGGGCGTGCAATGGGTGTTGCTGGGGGCGTTCCCAGCAACATCCATGGCCTTTTGACACTGCCCCAGATTTACGAGAAATCGTAACTCTGAAGCAGTGCCAAAAGCTTACGCCTCCCCAGGGGAGGCGCAAGGGAGGCGCAACAGGGAGAAATGTCTTTATTTCTCCTCGATTTTCCCTTTTCTATGTGTGCTGCATTCTACAGCACACATAGAAAGAGGAAAAGCCTCTTGTGATTATTTTTGTACAGAAAGGTTTCCCTTCCTGTACAAAAATAATCTTCCCCGCAACGCAGGCACCCTTGCACCATTGTGCAAGGGTGCCTGCGCTGGCGCAGGCAGCCCATTGTGCGCCGGCGCAGGGGAAAAGGACAGGAATGCGCCATATCGTATAGATACAGCGCACTTCTGCCCTTTTCTTTTGCCGTAGGGAAGCGCAGCAGGAAGGCCTGCTGCGCTTCCCTGCGGCAAAAAGTCATAAATGAGGCCCCAGGTTTTGATGAGCCCCCTCCCTATGATTAAGGTGCAGTTGCACCAACACGTATCAGGGATCGTGAATAATTGGGGAAGTGCTTCCGGTTTTATAAATCAAGGCTCATTTTAACTGTCCTGAGTGGAGTGGCGTCCTTAAAGCTTCGGAGCATTCTGTTGCAATGTTAAGACACAGCGGCTCCTGCCGTGAAGGATTGCACCGCCTGGTACACGGGACAACAGGTCTGCGTGGCTGCAAATCAAGGTGCAGACCGACAAGAACTGCAAAGCACACAGGCTTCACTGATGGAGGGAATTAGCACTTAAAAACCGACATGCTGTTCACTGGAGATGCAATGCCAGCAAGGTGGAACATGTTGAAGTGCCTACCAGGGGCCTCATTTATGAGGCCCCTTGCGCCATCGGAACTTCACTTTTCATGAAGTTCCGTGGCGCAGAAGCCTGCGTGGTATTTATCAGGCAGCAGTATGCCAGTTTTTGTGGCGTACTGCTGCCTGATAAATATCAGTCCCTTTAACGCAGTGTTCTGCGTTAAAGGGGCGTGCAATGGGTGTTGCTGGGGGCGTTCCCAGCAACATCCATGGCCTTTTGACACTGCCCCAGATTTACGAGAAATCGTAACTCTGAAGCAGTGCCAAAAGCTTACGCCTCCCCAGGGGAGGCGTAAGGGAGGCGCAACAGGGAGAAATGTCTTTATTTCTCCTCGATTTTCCCTTTTCTATGTGTGCTGCATTCTACAGCACACATAGAAAGAGGAAAAGCCTCTTGTGATTATTTTTGTACAGAAAGGTTTCCCTTCCTGTACAAAAATAATCTTCCTCGCAACGCAGGCACCCTTGCACCATTGTGCAAGGGTGCCTGCGCTGGCGCAGGCAGCCCATTGTGCGCCGGCGCAGGGGAAAAGGACAGGAATGCGCCATATCGTATAGATACAGCGCACTTCTGCCCTTTTCTTTTGCCGTAGGGAAGCGCAGCAGGAAGGCCTGCTGCGCTTCCCTGCGGCAAAAAGTCATAAATGAGGCCCCAGGTTTTGATGAGCCCCCTCCCTATGATTAAGGTGCAGTTGCACCAACACGTATCAGGGATCGTGAATAATTGGGGAAGTGCTTCCGGTTTTATAAATCAAGGCTCATTTTAACTGTCCTGAGTGGAGTGGCGTCCTTAAAGCTTCGGAGCATTCTGTTGCAATGTTAAGACACAGCGGCTCCTGCCGTGAAGGATTGCACCGCCTGGTACACGGGACAACAAGTCTGCGTGGCTGCAAATCAAGGTGCAGACCGACAAGAACTGCAAAGCACACAGGCTTCACTGATGGAGGGAATTAGCACTTAAAAACCGACATGCTGTTCACTGGAGATGCAATGCCAGCAAGGTGGAACATGTTGAAGTGCCTACCAGGGGCCTCATTTATGAGGCCCCTTGCGCCATCGGAACTTCACTTTTCATGAAGTTCCGTGGCGCAGAAGCCTGCATGGTATTTATCAGGCAGCAGTACGCCAGTTTTTGTGGCGTACTGCTGCCTGATAAATATCAGTCCCTTTAACGCAGTGTTCTGCGTTAAAGGGGCGTGCAATGGGTGTTGCTGGGGGCGTTCCCAGCAACATCCATGGCCTTTTGACACTGCCCCAGATTTACGAGAAATCGTAACTCTGAAGCAGTGCCAAAAGCTTACGCCTCCCCAGGGGAGGCGTAAGGGAGGCGCAACAGGGAGAAATGTCTTTATTTCTCCTCGATTTTCCCTTTTCTATGTGTGCTGCATTCTACAGCACACATAGAAAGAGGAAAAGCCTCTTGTGATTATTTTTGTACAGAAAGGTTTCCCTTCCTGTACAAAAATAATCTTCCCCGCAACGCAGGCACCCTTGCACCATTGTGCAAGGGTGCCTGCGCTGGCGCAGGCAGCCCATTGTGCGCCGGCGCAGGGGAAAAGGACAGGAATGCGCCATATCGTATAGATACAGCGCACTTCTGCCCTTTTCTTTTGCCGTAGGGAAGCGCAGCAGGAAGGCCTGCTGCGCTTCCCTGCGGCAAAAAGTCATAAATGAGGCCCCAGGTTTTGATGAGCCCCCTCCCTATGATTAAGGTGCAGTTGCACCAACACGTATCAGGGATCGTGAATAATTGGGGAAGTGCTTCCGGTTTTATAAATCAAGGCTCATTTTAACTGTCCTGAGTGGAGTGGCGTCCTTAAAGCTTCGGAGCATTCTGTTGCAATGTTAAGACACAGCGGCTCCTGCCGTGAAGGATTGCACCGCCTGGTACACAGGACTACAAGGTCTGCGTGGCTGAAAATCAAGGTGCAGCCTGCCAGCAGCTCAAAGGATTACAAAATGGAAATCAGAAACTCTGCCCTGAGGCCCACCGGAGGGCTGCAAAATAATTTCATAAATGAATTGGGACCTGAAAAGAACTGAAAAGCACACTGACTCCACTGATGGGGGAAATTAGCACTTCAAATACTGGCATGCTGTTCACTGGAGACGCAATGCCAGCAAGGTGGAAAATGTTGAAGTGTGTCCCAGGTTTTGCTGATCTCCCTCCCTATGATTAAGGTGCAGTTACACCGAAACGGGTCAGGGATTGTGAATAATTGGGAGGTGTGTTCCGGTTTTATAAATCAAGGCTCATTTGAACTGTCCCGAGTGGAGTGTCATCCTTAAAGCTTCAGAGCATTCTGTTTGAATGTTAAGACACGGCGGCTCCGGCCGTTTAGGATTGCACCACCTGGTACACAGGACTGCAGGTCTGCGTGGTTGTCAATCATGGTGCAGCCTGCCAGCAGCACAAAGGATTACAAAATGGAACCCTCCAGAACGCCGCCGCATGCCTGGTGCTAGGCCTGCCCCCTAGGTCCCCCTCTTTGCCCTGCCTCAGACAGCTGCACTGGCTTCCAGTGCGCCAAAAAAGTCAGTATAAGATCCTTAGTCTTACACATAAACTTCTCCATGGTATAGGACCCTCTTACCTTGCGGAGAAATTGGTCAGGTACAAACCTTCCAGAACCCTAAGATCCAGCTCTAAATCCCTCCTGGTACAGCCGAGGGCCAGGACATCGAGAAATGGATGCAGAGCTTTTTCATACATAGCCCCCCAACTCTGGAACAAGCTACCTGCACATCTACTGTCCCTGTCCAATCACCGGGCATTTCGTAGGGGCCTAAAAACATGGCTCTTTCCCAATTATTTCTCACCATCCCCCTCTACACATGGTTGTCGTCTATTCCTCTGTTGCCAAGCGCCCTTTTGGTGATCTGTGCTCTATACAAGAGCCTATGACTATGACTATGACTATGACTAATCGGAATCTCTGCCCTCAGGCCCACCGGAGGGCTGCAGACATTTTTTATATATATGATGGGGACTGAAAAGAACTGCAAAGCACACAGCCTCCACTGATGGGGGAAATTGGCACTTTGAATACCGGCATGCTGTTCACTGGAGACGCAATGCCAGCAAGGTGGAAAATGTTGAAGTGTGTTCCAGGTTTTGCTTATCCCCCTCCCTATCATTAATGTGCAGTTGCACTGAAACGCGTCAGGGATTGTGAATAATTGGGGAAGTGTTTCCGGTTTCATAAATAAAGGCTTATGTGAATTGTGGAGTGGCATCCTCAAAGCTTAGGAGCATTCTGTTACAATGTTAAGGCATGGCGGCTTCGGCCGTGAAGGATTGCACCGCCTGGTAGATGGGACTACAGGTCTGCGTGGCTGAAAATCAAGGTGCAGACTGCCAGCAGGACAAAGGATTACAAAATGGAAATCGGAAACTCTGGCCTGAGGCCTACCGGAGGGCTGCAAAATATTTTATATATGAATCGGGGACTGAAAAGAACTGAAAAGCACACTGACTCCACTGATGGGGGAAATTGGCACTTCAAATACCGGCATGCTGTTCATTGGAGATGCAATGCCAGCAAGGTGGAAAATGTTGAAATGCGTCCCGGGTTTTGCTGATCTCCCTCCCTATGATTAAAGTGCAGTTGCACCGAAACGCGCCAAGGATCGTGAATAAAAGGCTCATGTGAACTGTCCTGAATGGAGTGGCATCCTTAAAGCTTTGGAGCATTCTGTTGGAATATATCGTTATATATGTATATATATATATATATATATATATATATATATATATATATATATATATATATATATATATATATATATATATATATATATCACTGAAAAAACCATAGGTTTCAGGGACATTATAGTTATTTGCATATTTCACTCGTACAAAACCAAAGAAATTCCAACCGTTATAGTTAGTTGAGCTAACTATAACTCACGTCCCGCAATGCACTGCTGATGACGTCACATATTACATCATTAATGACATGGTCAGTGACATCACTGATGACATCACTGATGACATCTCAAATGACATCACTGATGACATCATCCAGTGACTGTGTGTTTCTGTAAAGTTTTAATATGTTTTATAAATATATTGGCCAAGGTGTAGTGAAGAATGAGTGGGTGTATAAGTGTGTGGATGGAGGATTTAGTAGATGCATACTGACTGTATAAGTGAGTGATTAAATGTGTCTTACTGAATTGATGGGTTAGTGAATAAACTGTGTGAGTGTCTGTTTCAGTCTGTCTATTGCTGTGTAAGCTGCTGCATTGATTGATGAGTAGCTACATGAGTGTCTATATGGGTTATTGATTGGTTGCCTGAGGTTTTTTAAATGGTAATTTGTAACTGTAACTAAAAGCATTCCTAGATGTCTGTGCTGACTACTGCCTTTGATCTACACTACGGCCTCACAAATCACATTGAGTCGCAATTGCAGATGACGCAGTCCAATAGGCAAGAGACATTGCTCCCAATGCGTCCCGCCCTGGCCACGCATCATCGCTGCCTGCGCACACCCTGAATGCTACTAATGAACCTATCTCAGTGCAGCACAACTCATGGACCCTTTATGATACAATATTTTGCGTATAATTTCACATCTGGTCCCCTACCTAAGTGTATCACAAGTCATGGACCCTTTACAATAGAATCTTTTGTGTATTATTTCGCATCTTGTGCCCCTACCTTAGTGCAGCACAAACCATTGACCCTTTATGATTGAATCTCTGTGTCCAATCCAATGATTACTGTTGTACTTGTTGCTAGCACCAACCATTCCCGTAGGGCTGGCTTACACTCACCCCGCACGCATCCAGCACAGACGTCAAAGGACATGTGACCCTGGTAATAAAAAGGAGTCGAGCGCACATGCTGTACCCATTTCCACTATCTATCTGTGTCCGTGTGTTCATTATGTATGCAACATGCTGCCCCTGGGCCCTAGCACATTACATTGTGTTCCGAACAGCATATGCAACCAACTTACCTTTGACAGTGGGAGAAAACTTTGGTTATGTAACTTTATCTCGGTCATTGTACATGTACGTATGTATAGACTGAATGATTAGAGTACTGCAAGGAGAGTGTATAGTGAATTTATAAGTGCGTCTGGTTTGGTGGAGTGATTGTATAAGTACATATGTTGGCGCAGCCTAACTCGGACAGCAAACTTTTCCCTAATTGGCTGCCGCCATGTGCTGAAAAATGTGGGCTTTTGCATGGCCATGTTTTGCTACAGCTGCAATACTCCACTGAATGTGCCATAAACATTCACATCCACACAGATGTGTCATCTCCACCATCTTTCTTGTGTGGAACTATGGATGAATGTAGGGTCAGTGATTCCCGGTACCTTCCATGTTGGCCATGTTGTAGGACTTGGCTCACAGAGTGACACATTGATGCTTGCGACCCGGGTGATGGCAGCACCTGATTGTTTAGGCATTCTCTAGCCAAAGCCAATCACAAAGTAGCCCACTATTGCTACTTTAAGGAAGGAGGGGCAGGGACATCGTCAAGCATTCGGTGAATGCATTGGAATTGATGTTGCAGTAGGCTGCCAAGTAAATATTTGTCTAATAAAGCGCTTTGACATACTACTTTGCTGGAGTGCTGTATATGTATTTATAATCTGGCAACTAGCACACACCCACATTTTACCGCACAACCTGGAAAAATATAGCCCAATTGTGCGTGATCTAGCCCAATCTGGCAACAGTGCTGCATCAGTTGATTCCTAATAAAACTCATGATGGAGCCACGCCCATAGCTCCGGAGTCATTCTTCACAGCCTAATGCAGGATTGGCATACACCAGGCCAGCCCACACTGCTTACACTTGCAAAGAAGGACAACAACGCTACATGGCCCAGATTTTCATTTTAGTGATCTGCTGGTCACAGGTCTAGTTGTCAGTATGCCACAGCCACTCCCTCATGGCTGGTATACACCCACACCACACCCATCCAGCACATGCGTTACAGGACTCGTGACTCCTACCAATAAAAAAGACTGGGTGCACATGCTCTACGCCATTTTAGAGTTGCTCCCACCGCATGCGCTGTGATGGCCCGTCCTGGTGGTCCGGACACCTCATGTAGGCCTGAGCCATGGAACAAGGGGGCCTACCGCCACGTGCGTGGCCTCACTGGTCACTGAGTTAGTGGCACCGTAAGGACTGAGCGGGTGTGGAACCTGCGATGATGATAGGTGCACTAGTATGTCTTCTGCCATGGAAAAATTAAGACACAGCACCAAATGTAAGACTTGTTGGCTTGCGGAGCGTGGCTGCATGATGTGGAGGGTGCCTTGTCTGTGAAAAGGTGAGCAGTGAGGCCTGGGTGCGCAGCGGCAGGCAAATACGTATGGGCAGCGGGAGTGGATGGGGTACAGCAGCCTGGGTGCACAGCGATTTAAGTGTACACAGTCGTATACACTCTACCATTACTAATTCTGTACTATGTTTCAGATGTGGGAGCTTGAGGGCTCCACTAGTTCCCGGCCCCTGGTTGGAAATACAGCGGTGACGAAAAGGTGAGCTGTGAGGGTTTTGTCCACAGTATGGGCACTCACTGTCCCTCTTCATCTCTTCTTTCTCTCCTTCACACTCTTTCTCTCTCTCTTCCTCTCACACTGTTTCTCTCTTTCTCTCTCTCTTCCTCTTTCTCACACTCTTTCTCTCTTTCTCTTCCTCTCTCTCACTGTTTCTCTCTCTCTTCCTCTCTCTCACTCTTTCTCTTTGTCTTCCTGTCACTCTTTCTTTCTTCTTCTCTCTGTCTTCCTCTCACTCTCACTGTTTCTCTCTTTCTCTCTGTCTTCCTCTCACTCTTTCTTTCTTTTTCTCTTTTTCTGTAGTGTAGTTTCTATATTCCCAATAGGCTCTGCGCATTGGAATAATTTAAACAGCAGTGTAGACGTAGGACTGAGGTCGACTATGTCTCTACTGACTATATTAGACTTAATTAGTTTTGCCAGCTAGCTCAGAGGTCACTAGAAACTTTCTTGAGTAAACAAGGAGGAGTTTAACTTCCCTGGATAGACAAGAAGGGATTAGCTTCTGACAACCATATAACATGACAACTTTGCTCCCTCAGAATAAAGAGTGTATCTCTAGAGTCGTGTGAAAACAATGGACAATTATTTCACTCAGTCAATCGTGCGTACTTAGTTTAACCAGAGTGCAGAGAAATAGAAAGACGGGCCTTTTCAATAAAAGGTGTTATTTATTAAGCAGTCTTCTTTCTCATGCAAGAGAAATGATTTGCCACAATTGCAATACTTATCATGAAGTAAAGTGCGTACAGTAAAAGGACTATTATGAAATAATACTGTAAAAGCATTGATATGGTTTCTTAGCCATATGATACTTTAAAATGGATAAAATATAAACATACATAAAAACATTGACTAACGTACTCAACTGGTGCTTCTAATTTACGCCTACCCCGGTGCACCTGACCTAAGACTAATACGTGGGAAGGAGTAAGTAAGTTGCAGTTTAAGTTAAGTTGGTTTTTGCCAAGAATCTGAATCAAGAATTCTCTTAAGGGTTTAGTCAGCTCCGTACCTTGGTAATAGAATGTAGGAGGTCTGGTTTGTCTCTCTCAGGACTCGATATCCCAGCAACCCGCAAGAGCGGCTGGAAACACCGGAGCTGGGTTTTCTTGGCTGGAGAAAAAGACAGCGTCTTTCTTAGGGCATCAAAAAGGGAGGGGTGGCTTCGTGGGCTCTCGCATCAGCTGGGCTCTCGGGCAATTAGATAGCCGCTCTGCTCCAAACCACCGTGTGTTTGCTCAAGGCAACGTTGGTATATTTATACCTGAAAGGTGCCGGATTTGACGTAAGGCTGGACATAAGACGTCACCAAGAACTAACAGTTATTGTGCAAATCAAAACAAGAGCAGGGGGATTTCCCGGGCTGCTGGAGGCTTGGTTTGTTTAAAGAACGCGTTGTACTTTCTAGGAGTCTAGGGAGGTAGCCTTGCCGTATTTGGACTGCATGGGCTATTACTAAATATGGATATGATTCTTATGCCTTTATAAGGATATTATTTATTATAGCCACATAAGGGCATAAATCGGGAATATCGAATTAGGGTCCTAGATAGAAACACAACACCCAGTCCACAAATTAATGTCCATCATTACTAAAAACTAAACAATATTAAGCATAACGATGCATGTGTGTTTTCCAACCCACCCCAAAATACATATTTCAAATGCATTTGAAATGGTATATGGCAAATACACGAAAAATGAGTATTGGTACTGTACTAAGGGCGAGGCTAGATGAGCCCGCCTTTAGGGGCCGGCCCCCCGGCCCACGCACCCCATTCGTGCAGGGTAGACGGTCGTCCACCCTATGGGAGGCGACCGGGTAGGGGAAGTCCTTCCGGGGGAGCGGTGACGCGTTTCCGGCGCAGGCGAAGTCAGAGGCCGTGACCTATATAGGTCACTTTCGCAATTCGGTCGGCCTCTTTCCTCGCCTGCGCACGGACTTGCTCGCACCTTCTGCCCCCACCTCTTGTATCCCCAGGCTCGGTAGCCTGTTTTGGTTTAATCTCGTATCCCGATCTGTTAGATTCCCCTGCCCCATAGTCATTACCGACCCCACTTCCATCGTGCTATCGGAGGAATTGAGGCGGCTCTCCGGGAAGGCGTGAGAGGAGTGCGAGCTTGCCCGGGCGGAACACGGAGAACAGAGTCGGGGCGGCAGCGACCAGCGCGACAGGTAAGGGGTGTAGCTCACGGGGCTGCGGACTTGGGTGGGCCTCGGGGTTCGCCCGGCATACTAGTTGTTTTATTGGTGTCCCTGGGGCCTGTACAAGCTGTGGCGATCTTTGTTTTAGGTTCCGCTGAGCTCTGATTCCACCCCCCTTACCTGCCGCCTGGGGCGCGTGCCGCGAGGGCGGGTAGGGGTTTGCCGGGTTGTTCAACGGGCGGGAAGGTTGCCGGTTGGTTCAGCGGGCGGGAAGGGCAAGTGGCATTTTTTCCCGTGCGCGATAAAGGAGGGCAAATATTGTTATCGTTATTTAGCGGGCGGAAGGGCAATCAGTGTTTTTCCTGCGCAAACAATTTGAGGGCAATATGCCGCCTAAAGGCTTGCAGCAGAAACGGAAGGGGAAAGACCCGGAGGTAGCGCAGCTATTCAAGGCGCTGCTCGCAAAATTCGATGGTCCCAAAGAGAGTAGTGAGGAGGAGGGGGGGCTTCCTGAGCCCGAGGTGGAGCCTGAAGTGGTCGTGGAGCGCCCACGGAGGCCAGGGGTTCCCCCTAGGGCCGCTTTCCCACCTTTGAGCAAGAAAGCTAAGGTTCAGAAGCAGGGCGGGAGGGGTAAGAGCAAGAAAGTGGGAGGCCGGCCTTCGACGCATCCTAAGGAGGTCCCCCTTGAGCCCGATGTTTTGATTATACCACCCCCTAGGCAGCCTGAATTACCGCTAGCTGCACCTGGTAATCCCCAGGGCAACTCGGGGATGCCCCCCCCTATTGGCCCACCGGAGGATAAGACGGGGGCGATTTTAGAAGAAATTCGTGGGGCATTAGCGGCGCTTGCGCCGGTCCCAGTTATTGGGGGGGGGTGGGCATCCACCTGATACAGTAGCACTAGGGGCACCCATACCAGTTCCCCCTTCGCCCCCCTTGCCGGCAGCACCAGTACCAGTGTCTCCTCTCCCGGGGGGCGCAGCTTCGGGCCCGCTCATTGAGATACTGGGGGCACTTAAAGCATTGTCAGCAGGTCCTAAGGAGCAGGGTGGTGGGGGGTGGGGACGACGCCGGTGGCGGTAGCCCCCCCCTCCACGTCAGGGACAGTAGGGGCCACCGCAGCAGTCGCGCCATGGGCCCCAAGTGCATCTGAGGATCCCACTCTTAGCGAGATTAGGGCTCAATTGGCATTACTGGTCAAGGAGCGGGGGACCATTGGGCAGTTAGGTCAACATGCCACCGCATCAGGGACGGTCGGTCCCGCGTCTTCAGGAGGTAAGCCTGAGGGCCCGAGTGTTTTGTCTACCAGTGGGCTTAAGGCCGGGGGGGGGGCAGGGTTATGTGCTATCTAAACCTGGCCGCTTGGCTACCCATGTACCACTGGAGACTAAAGAGAAGATATGGAAAGGGGAATATGTGGATTTGTTTTCTCTCATTCGTCCCAAAAGGTGGGAGGTGGAGTATAAAGATAAAGATGCTAAGGACAGCGCTTCTAAGGAGAGGAGGCCGAGAGTGGAGGAGTCCATTACAAACTGGCTTTTTGGTTTTCAGGTTTTCATGACAGTGTTGATTGAAAAGAAGCCAGAGCTGGCTGCGTCCTTGGTTTATTATCAGCATAAGATTTTGAAGGCACATGCAACTCATGGTAGTTCTTCTTGGTTAGACTACGATAGGGACTTTAGATGGGAAAAGGTACAGGATCCTGACATGGGGTGGGACCAGGTAGAGGTGAATGTTTGGCTTGAAAGCGTGAATGGTGGCAAGTCAGGGGGGTTCCAACCAGCCAGGCAGCCCTTTCGGACTTCGCAGGGGGGAGCCGGGGAAAAAAGAGGGACTTGTTGGGCCTTTAACAGGAAGTCATGCACCTGGCCACCAGATAAGTGTAAGTTCAAGCATGTGTGCTCCTATTGCGGGCATCCCTCCCACCCCGAGTTCAAGTGCATTAAAAAATCCAAAGAAAAGAGAGGCGGGGGTAAGGACATCAAGCCCCCACAGCCTTGAATTGCCCACTCCTGTGGACATTGGGAGACTGGTTTATTGGCTGAACCAGTATCCTGACCGGTTAGCAGCCGAGTTATTGTACCTAGGTTTTTCTGAAGGTTTTCGCATCCCAGCGCAGGACGTTCCCCCTGTTCACTATTGCAATAATTTACTGTCAGCGCGTGCTCAGCCAGCTGTGGTCAAGGCCAAAATTGATAAAGAACTGGGATTGGGGAGGGTAGCTGGCCCCTTTCTGACCCCCCCCCTGCCTGGTTATGTGTGTTCTCCTTTAGGTGTGGTCCCCAAGAAGGACCCTGGTCAGTTTAGGATGATACATAATCTGTCGGCGCCCAGGGGGGCCTCAGTGAACGATGCAATTGACCCTGCCCTGTGTTCAGTTAATTATGCATCATTTGATGCCGCTCTACAGAAGTTGAGGGACCTGGGCCCAGGAGCCATCATGGCAAAAACGGACATAGAATCTGCCTTTCGCCTTTTGCCAGTGCACCCGGAAGATTATCACTTGTTAGGTTTTCAGTTGGATGGCAAGTTTTATTATGACCGGTGTATGCCTATGGGGTGTGCAGTATCTTGCCGATATTTTGAGACTTTTAGCTCAATGCTTCACTGGCTATTTTCATATAGGTCTGGTTATAAAGGAGTCGTGCATTATTTAGATGACTTTATGGTGATGGGGCCAGCGGCTTCCGTGGATTGTGAGCAGGCTTTGGAACAGCTAGTGGCTATGTTTCACGAGTTCAAGATACCCCTGGCCACTGGTAAGACAGTTGGCCCGGCGACATGTATGTCATTTTTGGGCATAGAGATTGACTCAGTGGCTGGCGAGTGCAGGTTGCCCCATGATAAGGTTCAGGCCTTTTCTCAGGCCATTGAGGTAGCATTGTCTTCTACTAAAGTGACTCTGCATCAGTTACAGGTACTAGTTGGTCAGCTGAATTTCGCCCTGAGAATCATTCCTATGGGGCGCCCGTTCTCGAGGTCTATTGCAAGAGCTATGGTAGGCCTGTCCCAGAAGCACCACAGGGTTCGCCTCAGGGCTGAGGTAAAAAATGACTTGAGAGTGTGGCTGAGTTTCCTGGCAAACTTTAATGGTTCTGTTGTCTGGCCGACACCGGCAGTATCTAACAAGGAGCTGGGATTGTTCACGGATGCGGCTGGGAGCATCGGTTTTGGGGCAATCTTGGGCTCACGGTGGTGTGGGGCTGAATGGCCACGTGAGTGGCATGAGAGTGGGCTGACTAAGAACATTGCATTTCTAGAATTGTTCCCGATCTTGGTAGCGGTGAGCATTTGGGCAGAGCACTTCAGGAATAGATGAGTGATCTTTTGGTCTGACAACATGGCAGTGGTGGAAGCGATTAACAGGCAGGGGGCTACGTGTGCGCACGTCTTGAGGTTGCTGAAGCGGCTAGTGTTGGAATGTCTGAAGTTGAATTTGACGTTCAGGGCTGCGCACATTCCGGGCGTTGATAACCACGCTGCTGATGCCTTGTCTCGTTCCAAGTTACAGGAGTTCAGGAAGTTCCACCCAGAAGCGGAGGACGAGATGACAGTGTTTCCCCCATCACTGTGGAGGATTGGTGCCCCGCTCTAGCGGGGCTGGTAGGTGCCTCACTGAGTGGCCGCACTCGGGCTGGGTATCAACAGTGTTTTTTGAATTACAGGTGCCTGGTTAAGGAGGCGGGCAATACAGACTGGTTTTCCAATCAAGCCATGTATTCTTTCTTGCAGCGCATCAGGGATCAGGGCAGGTCTCTCTCTTACGCTAGGGCTCATATTTCAGCAGTGGGGTTCTTTGCAAGATTAGCGGGTTCACATGATCCTGGGTCATCCTTTGTAGTCAAGAAGGCTTTATCGGGTTGGGCCAAGCTAGAAGGGCCTAAGCGGGATTGCAGACGCCCTTTAGATGTGAGGACTTTGGGGGATATCCTGAGGGTATTGCCTTTGCTCTGCACCTCAGCATATGAGGGCAGGCTCTTTGCAGCGGTGTTTTCCTTGGCATTTTATGGTGCCTTCCGCCTGGGAGAGATTGTGGGGTTGTCCCGTAATGATCAGGAGGGTGGGATCCAGTTTAAGGACACGAGGATTGAGCACGGTGACCTGGTGGTGATCCTTACGAAATCCAAGACTGACCAGGCTGGGAAGGGGGCAGTGATTCACTTGCGCCCCGCGCTGGGAGCCCCGGTATGCCCGTGGCCTCCATGCGGGAGTATTTAGCCTCGCGTCCTTTTGGGGGGTGGACAGCCTTGTTCATACATGAGAATGGGGAGTGCGTATCGCAGTTCCAATTCAAGGCGGTGTTTTCAGAGGGCCTTAACACATCTGGGCTTGGGGGGCGCGGGTTACTCTTCCCACTCATTCAGAATAGGGGCAGCAATTTTGGCGGCAGGAGCAGGGTTGTCATTAGTGACTGTTATGAAGGTGGGCCGCTGGACGTCCGATTGTTTCAAGCGTTACATTCGCCCTGAATTACTTTGACGAAATGTTTTGCCACGTTTTACTAACTTTTCTATTTCCTCTCTGATTAGTATGCCGGGTATGGTGGTATGGGTGTTGGGTCACTCATTTGTGCGACGGGCGGCTGAGCATCTGCGGCGGCGTCGATTGAGGAAGCCATCGAGTTTGGTCGGGGCTGAATTTCTATGGCATGGTGTGGGAGGAATGCGCATTCGGCATCCGCTCGTGGAGGAGATTAAAGAACGCGAGGGACAGAAGTCCCTGGACTTAATCATAATCCATCTGGGCGGCAATGACATGGTGGACCGTGGACGCTTGGCAGTCAAAGAGGCGCTCCTCGCCGAATTTTCTTGGCTTGGTCACACCTTCCCACAGGCCAGGATTGCATGGTCATGTATGATTCCGAGGAAATGGTGGGGCAAGGACATCAGGGCTAGGGTTTTGAACATTTCAGTGAGACGTCTGAATGGTGAGTTGGCAAAGCTGTGCTCAGCGAAGGGCCGCTTGCTGCACTTACCCCATAAGATGATTTCTGGCCCGGCCATGTTTCACCAGGACGGAGTGCACTTGTCGGACATTGGCATGGACGCATGGATCAATGGAATCTGGTCTTTTGTGCTGCATCTATTGGAGGGGGGGAAGGGCGTCGGACCTATGGCCCCTAGTCGCCCTTGTGGCGGAAAAGAGACATTCGAACACTGATCTTGATAGATGGCATAGACGGGAGTCCACCTTTGAGCACTCCCTTAGGCCAGCACTGAGGGGAGAGAGGGTAAGCTCTTCACAGGGGGATGGCGACCACCGGTTGGGGAGGCTAGGGCGACAGGTACGAGCCTCCTGGGTCCCTGGTCAACCTGGTGGAGGAGTGGTGGTGCCCTGGAAATGGCGGACAAGGTTACGAGGGCTGGGGCCCATCACTCTATGACGCAGGTGGGTTGCACCTCGCGTGGGCATCGCTTCCTGGGGAGAGCATAGCCAGAGGGCCCCTTGGTGCTGGGGGGATAATGTCATTCTGTGTGATTATTGAACATGATAATGTACAGTTTTAATTCGGTGTTCTGATTTGCAAGTTTTAATAACTTTAATAATAATACTTCGTCATGTTTATGTTGTGTGAATATTAAACATGGCCGTTTTTTGACACCCACCAAATCTCAAGTTTAATTATTGGGTGGGTGATGGGAGGGCGTGGAGCATGCTGGGGGATCCGGTCCCTATACGCTTTTCAAGCAGTGTTATCATTCAGTTAAATGCATATATATATCAGCTGAATGAATTGCGAAAATTACACATGAAATGGCTCTGTATACAGAAAAGAAGGTCGAGACCATTCCATCACATACTTATACAAATGCTGTACATGTGCTAGAGGCTGAGGTAAAATATTGTCTCTAGAGTTCCTAAAATAGAAGCTGTGTTCCCTAAGAATAGTTTTACTTTAAGCAGAGTACTTTGTGCCAGAAAAAAGGTAAATATTTTGGCAGTGAGAAAAAATAATTTCGCTCTCAAGGGGGAAAAAAATATTTCCAATTGTTTTCAGTAGCTTGTGTTTATCAAAAACTGAAGGCTGAATTCAGAGTTCAGGGAACGCGGTGTGCTCGTTGTTTTAAAAGTTATTCTTTTTGTTCCGGGGAGAACATCATTTCAGACAGGTTTGCAAAAAATTGGTCTACAACATCAGGTGAAAGTTCGACCAAGTTCGAAAATGCTGAAATTGTGCATATATGAGAATGATTGCTATCATCGATGTCAGGATCAGCAATGCTCACTGAAGGTTGTACCTGTTTGGTGCTGCTTTCCTCTCGTACTTCACCACCACCTACTCATAGTGGTGAAGTCTCAACGAATGCCGTCATCAGAATAGGTAACCGCTGGGGACAACACGATGCATGAGTCGTTACCGGACCTAGCAAGGTATCTATATCCATTGGTATTGCTGATGGTAGTGTAAGGCAGACGTCCGACACGCATTCTTCTCTGCATAGCAGACATCGAAGCACAGGTAAGATGCAATCTTGCCAGATAGGTCTGAATGAAAGAAAGCAGGTTGCACTTAGATCTCTTAGCCGGGCTAATCCAAGGACTTTAGTGATGCGGTCCCGGTAGTGTATAGCTAGGATCGTTTCTCCCATCGTTGCTGGAGTTTTGTCTGTGGGTTGGCTTGCCATATCGGAGCAGAAGGATCAAAAATAAAATTCCTGCTACGAGTCCCAAAAGTAGAGGCAGACTGCCAAAGACAGAATGGACAAAATTCGAAAAAATGCCCAGAACTGTTTTAAAGGGTGTTAACAGTCCCGAAAAAATTGTCTTAAATACATGTGCGATGCCACTGGTATCAAACATGTTTAAAATTTGGCTTAACATTTCTACGAAATGTATGGGGCAATTTGTTGATGATAGGGAATGTATCTCTGCTGCTGTCCTTGCAACTTGCAGATCATACGCCTCTTTGGACGAGGTTAAAGGCACAGTTGTTTGTAAAATAATTGATTTAATTCTGCTTAAAGTATCAATTCGAATAGAAGAGATATTCAAATAAGGCCATATTGCCGCCTCCATGTCTGGATTGCTGTTTGGATACAATACTTGCATACAGCAAGTGACCATGGAACTAACGCTCACGAGATAGGCTTTTCCTGGCACCAAGCCACAACAGCTGTGGTCACTTATTAGAACGTAGCTGCCGTTGGAAAGCTGTCTGAAAAATGGCTCTATCTGTGCTGCAGCAGTGCCGTGCAGGTGACATGAAAGGTAGTTAAAGACCCTTCGCAGGCTCCATGCAAGTTAATACCTTGACACAGGAGTGTACCGCTTAGTGATTTTTTACAATTGTTACCACTAAGAAATACCTCTTTTTTCCCTTCACTATAACATTTGTGTGTATAAGGTAATTTCCATGTTGACTTGATGTATCCTTTACCCAACCTTTCATATAGGCCTGCTGGTATATATTTTTGGCAATACTTAAACTGGGAAGTTGTTATCGGAATTGTAATTGTTCCATGTATTATCCATTCAATGACAGGTCTCTCTGACATTGTCAATGGTAATCTCTCGAATTTTTCAATGCTCAGAATCGCATAGTCTGCTCCTTTTTGTGCCAAACTGATTTGTTTATCAGTAAGGTTAAAGATAGAGAATAATGACGTTATGTTGATTAAACGCCATGGCACGTAGCCTGAACGCTGATTTTGCAACGTCCAGCCAAGCCGTACAATAGAACGGAATTGGGACTGACCATGTTGTACCATTAGTAAGTCCTGCTCTATTATATCAATAGCAGATGATACAATGCTGTCCAGTGAATAAATTTTGGAGGACAGAGTCGTTAACCCATTGTCCACCACAGAAAGTGATTTTTCCAAATGAATACAATCAATTTCTCGTATTTTTTCAGCTGTTTCAATTTGTGTTACATTCGAAGCCTCGTTGTAAGCAGCGTATATACCAGCGTATATGAAACGTTTTTGACGCTGTTTGCGTGGTCCCAGTATGAAATCACGCAAGTCAGCACCGTCTTTAAGTAAAGTCAAGTGTTGCTTAATTTCAACCAGTGTGGATGTATGTAGCCATTCAAGGCAGAGTTTCCCTACACTGTATGTTGTAACTATCCCTGGATATTGTTTCTGGGAGTATCTAGGGTCTGGCCTGGTCTGTTTAAACCCCTGTATTTTGTTCAGGAATCTATCTTGACAGTTATTTGTGTCTGTGGGCCAGATCAATCATTTTTTCCAATCAGGATTTGTTCTGTTTTGGTGTAAAATATGGGATACGTCTATCTCCACATCTGTAGTGCTATTACTATCAGGTATGGGCTTCGGAATAGACGGTTTATTTAGGTCTTTTATCTTGGCTAAACCAAGACAGGTTGTTTGCTGAATGGTGTCATTCAGGAATATTAATTGTTCTGGGATCATGCAGGCTCTAAATAATGCTTCTAAACCTTGGGCCTGCCAGTCTTTTGTACCCCAGATGTTTTTTTTTTCAATTTTGTTTTTCCAGAATTCAAAAACAAATGTAGTCATTTTTTCATAAAATGTTTCAGAATAAATCAATTTAGTATTTGTCAACATTGTTTTCATTCCTGTCTTATTTAACATTTTAAAATAAAACGTTTCTGCATCACTTGTGTTAAAACCTGAGAAGTATGGGAATTTCTGATAAAATGTTTTCGAGCTGCCTTTAGGCGGGGTTGCACAATGTTCCCATTGGTTATAATTAAAAACATTTCTAGGTTGAGCAGTTTTATGCAAATAGTGATGACCAAAATGATTATAACAATATAACTCTTCATAAGTTGATGAACGCTGTAAATAATCATGTTCTGTGAATTTAGCTGACATTACTAAATCTAACATCATATTATTAATATTTTCAAAGTCCCAATCATCAGAAAAACTACTTGGTTTTACAAAGTCACTTAATGAAACCTTAAACTGGTGTGGATATTTCAAGAGCTCAATCGGGCCATAAATTTCATAATCCGTTTTGTCCCATGCTACCCCACCGGGTATTGGATTGGCTGTGATGTTCACTGATGACAGGTCTCTTTTCTCGATGTGAGAGGATGTGTGAGGCTTTAGGACCAAGTTGATGTTCTGGCTTGCTGTGTCCATTGTACTATAAGTTCCATCAATTAATTTTCCCAAACAAAGAACCATGATGAGCCAAAGCAGAAGGAAAAGTACGCCTAACACAATCCAAAATTCAATCCATGGAGAAATCAGATAGGTTTATTTGAGTTGATGAAAGAGTTCAGTTACTTTGTCTTTGAAAGTTTTTGTTGTTGGCGTTTCTTCCTGTACACTTGGATCCTCAGAAAAGTCATCAAAATTGATGAAGTATCCAGATGCAGTTCTGTCAATTGTTGGAATTGCTTCCGAATTTTCATTTGCCTTTGGATTTTTCTTTGTTTCATTAGCATAGTCTGAGGCTACATCGTTGTAGACAGGTGTTTCTTGACGAACTGTTGCAATTTGGGTTTCAAGAGGCACAAGTTCCATGTCTTTGTTGCATAGTCCTTTTTTATTCACTGCAGGTTTATCAAAAGTGATTAGTCTTTCAGTTTGAACCTCTTGGATTGTAGCACATTTTGGTATTCTGCTATTTCTTGGGAGTCCACTGGGCCTTCTACTTATTATTGGCCACATGATTGTGGTTTTACCAGGTCGATGGATACAACTCGGTTCTCCTTTTACCAGCAAGGGGCGGTAGTACAACTGATCTTGTTCCGCTGACAGCTAAGACAGGTACTGCTTTTCTGTAAGAAGGCCCAAATTCCTTCTTCACCGTGATCTTCTCTCTGACCAGATCCCCAATCTTTGGAATCCAGACAGGTCTTGCTGGGACAGGTGGTTTTTCTTCAGTGGCTGTTGGCTGTTGCTTTAATTTTATGTTACTCAGGCTTCTTCTTGTTTCATTTAAGTCCTGTAAAACAGCCAAATGGACTTTGATATCAAAGGCTTTTTCTTCTACCACTGAAGTGTGACTATCAAGATCCTGAATGTACATTCTAGTACCGAACAATAGTTCGTATGGAGTGAGACCTTTTAGAGAATTTCTTGGCAGATTATTAAGACTACGTTGGACACTTTATGTCCCGGTTTTTTCTGTCCACTACCGCATTTCCCTCAGGATGGAAGGGAGAAGAGTACCGCAATGCAATGCCCATGCTGGCCATGGCCTCCTTGTAAACCCGAGAGCTAAACGCAGGACCCTGGTCAGAATGTAGCATGCCAATTGCGTATATGCCGATAAAGACTCGCAAATCTTTTATAACAGTTCTGGCGTCAGCCGAGCGCTGGTTTCTACATTTTAAGTGAATCTACTCTTAAATATTATGGGGACGCATTTCTCCTGCTGGAATTCTGCGTATAGATAGCCTGATGCTTTCTAATAAAGGGGTCCTGGCAATACTCTGGTCGGTTCACGACTGCGATCTCGGTTGCAGTCTGGACAATCCTTTGCAAATTTGTAATGTTGAAAGCTCATCCCCGGCCACCAGTTTTCTGATTGTAATTCTTTTAGAGATTTCATGATCACTTGGTGCCTTAGACCCAATACCATGTGTGCGCCTTCAATCAAGAAGACTCTCCTGTTCGTGTTTGGAATTACTCTGTCCCCCACTCCAGGGATTTGAGCAAAAGGAACGGAGTTTGCATCTGTTATGTATGTATAATTGAGTTGATAGCCGAGAGGTAATACTGCATAGTCGCCTTTTAATGAGGCTTTTACCGCTAGCATAGTTTCTCATCTATGTATTTTTCAGAATGATTTTTTGTGGCTACGGAAGCCGGTAGGACCGCTTTCGCTGTGGCTCTGTCAGCCAATGAATTCCCTGCAACGTGAACGCCATCACGCTGATGACTCAGTGTATGTATCACGTGAGTCTTTTGTAGTTCTTTCTGCAAAAGAACTACCTGTTCCCAAAGCTTTTTATGCTTTATTGTGGCACCTGTGTCATCTTTGTAACCATTTTGAATCCAGGTCTGTATGTCATTACTGTAAGATTTGACGAAGTAATGCGAATCGCACACTATTAGTGTGGGGAATTCGCGATCGGCATTTTCAAGCGCCACCTTTAAAGATCTTATTTCAGCTCGCTGAGTTGAACAGTTTCTGAGTGATTCAGTTTTGGTAATTAATGGTCTGAATTTACCAAAGCGCCAGCGACCTTTAACAATCACGCACGCTGCGTTGTAGGATTTATTCTCTACATCGTAGTGTTGTGCAAATCTGTCCATGTAGATTACACATTTGTACTGTTCGAGAGGCAGAATTTCGATTGGCAGAGGATATTCTTCTTCATATTCTAGATTTTCTAGTTTTTTCATTTTCTGGTCAAAATAGTACTTCATGTCTTCTGCAGCAAGAGAAATTTCCCATTGTATCCATTTTGGATCTAATGCCACAGCATTCAAATTGCATGGGGTTGTTAATGCCTCAAAGGCTGATTCTGCTGTTAAAACAGTTATTCTTCTGCCTTGGGCTTGGGGTCTTTCTTTTGCTACAGCAGTTTGAACCGCTATTAGAATTTTTTCAGTAGAACTGAATTTCATTTCAGCTTGTGTGTACAAATGTGATTTGTAAGCTATTGGTACCGTTTCTCCCTCATTAGAGGTCAGGTACGTGAATCCGCATCTCCCTGGGATGACTCGGATAACAAGGTTGCGTATGTTTTCTTGAGTTTGCAATTTAGTTTTAGCTAACATGTCTGTTTGCAATGATCTTAAAATTTCTGTGTGTTTCTGAGTCCAATTTATTGGTTTGAAATCAGGTTTTATTAATTCATAGAGAGGTTCAACCCTCTCTGCATAATTTAGAATGTATGTTCTTCCGAAATTCAGGAAACCTAGTATTGATTGTAAATTCTTCAGCGTTTTAGGTGTTTGGAGTAGAGCTCTCTAAGAAGTTGTCTGCTAGGCTTTTGCCTTCACTTGATAATTCATATCCTAAAAACAGGACAGTTAGATGGGCAATTCTTGACTTTTTAAAGTTGAAATTGTAACCCTCAGCTGCGAACCCAAGTATTATGGTGTTCACTCTTTTCAAGTGTGTCTCCAGGTAAACATCTGTGAGATAGATGTCATCGACATAAGATAATGCCTCATCATCATAGATTTGTAGTAACTCTGTTACTCTTGCTGAGAATAATCCTGGGCTATTCTTGAATCCCTGTGGGAGTCGACAGAAGTGTTTTTGCGACCCCATTATTGAGAAAGTGGTCAAATACCTGCTTTCAGGTGCAATGTTTTGACAAAAGAATCCACTAGAGATGTCTAATGTTGTTTTATACATTTGCGCACAATGTTATTCATTAGTGCTGCACTGTGTGAGTTTTGTACTGCAAATGTTTTGCAACAGAAGTTTAGGTGCCTGTAGTCCAAAACTAGACGATTTGAATTGTCTGGCTTGGAGACAAGAAACAAAGGATTGTTCATTTGTGAGGTGCATGTTTCAATCACCCCCTGATATTCAAGTTGATCTAAGATCTCCCTGACTTGCTTTTTAGCTTCTTGTTTAACTGGGTACTGCCTTTGTGCAGTGGGTTGACTTTTTAACTGGATTTTGTGAGGAAGAGAATCCTCATCCCATCCTACATGATTTTTTTATAATGCAGGAGCTTGAGCTACTGCCCATTTTCTTGCATATATGGATTTTTTATGAGTTGAAATATGATTTGAGAAGGCAGGCATAATCATTTCTTCGCCATGAGGGCACTCCCTGACAAACTCTGGTGGCCAGTCTTTTTCAGCTAACAGGATGTCATAGCCTTTCGAAAGGTTATCCCAAAAGAGACCCCTTACTTTCCTAGTCTTATACCCCTCTATACGTAATGTTATTTCGTATATTTTATGGGGTTTGCTAACTCTGGTGTCTGCAGTTTCCACTTGAATGTATTCATTCGTGTCCACTGTCTTCAGAAGATTCATCAGGATCTTGCGAGCTATGGTCACTTCTGTTGCGCTGTCTAGCATTTTCTGGGCCCACTCTCCGTTTTTCAGTTGTGTCCTCAGTATCCTCGGCATGCTTTGTTATTTTAATACTAGCTACCTTCTTCTTTGGATATTGTAATTTTTTACTTTGATGAGCAGGTTCCTTGTCTTTGGACGTGACGTGCTCTTCTTTGTGTTCTGACCGTCCTCTTCTTTCCGATTTCTGTGAGGAAGTCTGAAAAGATCGAGAGTGACGTGTATCAATATCTTGATATCTATCAGGTTTTCGTAATTTATCCCTATCTCTAAGGTTGTATCTTTTCTCAGAGGGCTCCCTCTGGGGAGACTTGTCACATCGTTCTGGAGATCTATCTCTCCGTTGAGGAGACCTTCCTCTGGACTGGAACCGTTTTTCTATGGAAGTGGATTGTTTATTTCCATCCCAACTCTTTTTTGGAGTGTTTAGATTATTTTTAATAAAAGTTTTTTCAGGATTTTCAAGTAGTTGGGGTTTTACTGGTTTCCCACCCAAACTATCTCTACCTAGTTCTTCATAGGATTTTTCTATGATTCTGGCAAGTTCAAATGGTTGTTCTGCTATATCTGTTTCTTTCAGTTTCTGGCGGATCGCCACAGATGCTGCTCCTCCTTTTATGTTGGCTAATAATATAGCCGAGACCTGCTTGAAGTCTTTCAGTAATTTCATACCCAGAGTTAAAGCAGGTTCTGGACCGTATTCATTTTGAATCTGTCTTAGTACGTCTGGTATAACCGCCATGGACGGAACACCATGTGTTTTTGTGTATATCGAAGCAAAGACTGTGCCCCAAGTGTCACAGTCCTCCACATGTGGTGCGATCCCCATTGGAAGACAGATAGTCAGAATTCTGTGTTTCTCAGTAGGTGTAGTATCAGGAAATACTGCCTCTATTTGAGTGATTTTTTGTGCTAACCAGAATGGAATTTGTTCCCGTTTTGCGGGTATTTTGCCAATGGCTGATTGTATATTCTTTGGTGTGATTTTATTTGTGTTCCCCTGGTGAGGGATGGTCTGTGGAATTTTTATTGCTGGTTGGACTGTTGAAATCCGCATTACATATTGGACCAATTGTCTATGTATTTTAATTGGCAATTTTAGCTGAGCTAAAAGTTCCTGGTTTGACATTGTTTCAATGTCTGGATGTGGTGTGTAGCTGGCTAGAACCGGCCATGTGGCTCCTGGTCTACCTAGTGGACCGAGCCTGGTGATGTGATTTTGATGTTTTAGGGCACCTTTAAACCAGAGCAGGTGCTCTTGGTAATTTAGTGAGTTTTCAACATCCTCGAAAGGAGTGTATTCATCCGGAGGTTCCTCTATTTTGTAATAGTGGAATTCGTGTGTAACAGCGTTTGCTGCTGGAAAGTTTATCCATGAATAGAATACCTCTATCTGCTGATATTCATGAGCCTCTACCACGAATATGACTGTACCACCTCTTGGTGTTAGTCCATTTTCTATAAGTTTAAGAGTTATAGTTTTTCTTACATTTACCGGAATGATTATAGCATTCGGGTCATTTTCTTGGAGACTTGTGTCATCCGCTAGGAGTTGAGCTGCTATTCTGGCTGCCTCCCTTTCGTCTTCACTTTCTACCATTTTTACTGACAGAAAGTTATTTTTTGTTGCAGATCAAGTTTCAAGGAAATAAAGATTAGGTGCACAATATTTTGGAACACTGTCTCCTTCAACATTGACTAAACCAAAAACTATATATAGGAATCTCTTCCTACTAAGTTCCAGCGGATTTTAACCTTTTACCCACTCCAGACATCTTTTGGAGTATTTACGGGAAAAAGGGGTCTGTGTGAAAAACCACGACTGAGTTACTCTAATGTCTTGCGTTAGATTATCGCCTTACCAAACGTTGAGCGCCATGTAGTGTAGTTCCTATATTCCCAATAGGCTCTGCGCATTGGAATAATATAAACAGCAGTGTAGACGTAGGACTGAGGTCGACTATGTCTCTATTGACTATATTAGACTTGATTAGTTTTGCCAGCTAGCTCAGAGGTCACTAGAAACCTTCTTGAGTAAACAAGGAGGAGTTTAACTTCCCTGGATAGACAAGAAGGGATTAGCTTCTGACAACCATATAACATGACAACTTTGTTCCCTCAGAATAAAGAGTGTATCTCTAGAGTCGTGTGAAAACAATAGACAATTATTTCACTCAGTCAATCGTGCGTACTTAGTTTCACCAGAGTGCAGAGAAATAGAAAGATGGGTGTTTTCAATAAAAGGTGTTATTTATTGAGCAGTCTTCTTTCTCATGCAAGAGAAATGAATGGCCACAATTGCAATACTTATCATGAAGTAAAGTGCGTACAGTAAAAGGAGTATTATGAAATAATACTGTAAAAGCATTGATATGGTTTCTTAGCCATATGATACTTTAAAATGGATAAAATATAAACATACATAAAAACATTGACTAACGTACTCAACTGGTGCTTCTAATATACGCCTACCCAGTGTACCTGACCTAAGACTAATACGTGGGAAGGAGTAAGTAAGTTGCAGTTTAAGTTAAGTTGGTTTTTGCCAAGAATCTGAATCAAGAATTCTCTTAAGGGTTTAGTCAGCTCCGTACCTTGGTAATAGAATGTAGGAGGTCTGGTTTCTCTCTCTCAGGACTCGATATCCCAGCAACCCACAAGGGCGGCTGGAAACACCGGAGCTGGATGTTCTTGGCTGGAGAGAAAGACAGCGTCTTTCTCAGTACATCAAAAAGGGAGGGGTGGCTTCCGTGGGCTCTTGCATCAGCTGGGCTCTCAGGCAAGTAGATAGCCGCTCTGCTCCAAACCACCGTGTGTTTGCTTAAGGCAACGTTGGTATATTTATACCTGAAAGGTGCCGGGTTTGACATAAGGCTGGACATAAGACGTCACCAAGAACTAACAGTTCTTTCTGACTCTAGGAGTTCTTGTGCAAATCAAAACAAGAGCAGGGGGATTTCCCGGGCAATGGGAGGCTTGGTTTGTTTAAAGAACGCGTTGCACTTTCTAGGAGTCTAGGGGAGTAGCCTTGCCGTATTTGGACTGCATGGGCTATTACTAAATATGGATATGATTCTTATGCCTTTATAAGGATATTATTTATTATAGCCACATAAGGGCATAAATCGGGAATATCGAATTAGGGTCCTAGATAGAAACACAACATTTCTTCCTGTCACTCTTTCTTTCTCTCTCTCTCGCACATCTAATCTTGCTTTTTCTCTAGCAGGCCTGCGATGATGCTTGGCCATCCTGCAATCAACACTCAGCATAAATTGGGAGCTCTGCTTCACCGCGAGTACACAATGGGTGAAGAGGTTGCTTCAGCACGTGGTGGACCCTCTTCGACACACGCCGGTGGCTTAAGGTGAGCAAAGAGGCTTGTTTGCGCAGCAGCGGGCAGTCACCTCCGGGCAGTGGGAGTGGATTGGGCGCAGCAGCCTGTGTGCACAGCGGCGAAACAGAGATTTACGCGTATGCAATTGTATGTACTCTGCAATTGCTAATGCTATACTATCTTTTAGATGACCAAACTTGAGGGTGCCCTATGTCCCGGTACATGGTTGGAGACACACCGGTGGCCGGAAGGTGAGCTGTGAAGATTTTCTCCAGTGTCAACACTCCCTCTCCAACTCTTCCTTTCCCTCTCTCTCTCACATGTTCTCTCTTTCTGTCTCTTCCTCTCTCTCCCATTCTTTCTTTCTCCCTCTTCCTCTCTCTCACTCTTTTTTCTCTCTCCCTCTATTACACTGTTTCTCTCTTCCTTGTATCTCACTATTTCTCACTTTCTCTGTCTTCTTCTCTCTAACTCTTTCTCTCTTCCTTTCTCTCACTCTTGCTCTCATCCTCTCTCACTCTTTCTCTCTCTCGCATTCTTTCTCTCTGTCTTCCTCTCACTCTTTCTTTCTTTTTCTCTCTCTCTTCTTCTCACTCCCACTGTTTCTCTCTTTCTCTCTGTCTTCCTCTCACTTCACTCTTTCTTTCTTTTTCTCTCTGTCTTCCTCTCACTCTTTCTTTCTCTTTCTCTCTCTTGCTCTCCTCTTTGATATACGCATGATGCACAATCTTATATTGCTTTTTATCTAAAAGGCTGTGATTCACAGATTGACGCCCCCCAACACCACCACAGCTGAACATGTGTAGAACCTGCGATGATGCATGGCCAACCTGACAATGCTTGAGAAGGTTACTTCGGCACGTGGTGCACCCTATTACACACACGCCGGTGGCGGAAGATGAGCAGACAGGCTTCTTTCCGCAGCAGCAGGCAGTCACCTCTGGGCGGTAGGAGTGGATAGGGTGCAGCAGCCTGAGTGCGCATTGCAGAAATGGAGGATTAGGCATGTGAAGTTGTATGTACTCTGCAATTAATAATTCTATACTATCTTTCAGATTACTTAACTTGAGGGTGTACTATATCCCGGCATGTGGTTGGAGACACACCAGTGGTACTAAGGTGAACTGCGAAGATTTTCTCCAGTATTAACACTCCCTCTCCTCTTTTCTCTCTCACATTTTCTCTCTTTCTCTGTCCTAATCCTTCTTTCTCTCTCTTCCTCTCTCACTCTTTCTCTCTCTCTTCCTCTCGCTCACACTGTTTCTCTCTCTCTCTGTTCCTTGTATCCTACTCTTTCTTTCTCTCTCTATCTTACTCTTTCTTTCTCTCTCTCACACTCTTTCTCTGTCTTTCTCTCTCTCTCTCACTCTTTCTCTCTTTCTCTGTCTTTCTCTCTCTCTCTCTCATTCTTTCTCTTCTCTCTCTCACTCTTTCTCTCTCTCTTCCTCTCTCTTCCTCTCTCTCACTGTTCCTATCTCTCACTCTTTCTCTCTCTCTCTTCCTCTCTCTCACACTGTTTCTCTCTTTCTCTCTTCCTTGTATCTCACTCTCTCTCTCTCACTGTTTCTCTCTTTCTCTGTCTTCCTCTCTCTCTCTCTCTCCCTCTCTCACTCTTTATTCCTTTCTTTCTTTCTTTCTTTCTTTCTTTCTTTCTTTCTTTCTTTCTTTCTTTCTTTCTTTCTTTCTTTCTTTCTTTCTTTCTTTCTTTCTTTCTTTCTTTCCTTCTTTCTTTCTTTCTTTCCTTCTTTCTTTCTTTCTTTCTCACATCCTCCCTCTCACTCTTTCTCTCTTTCTCCTTTGCTGGAGGCATGACACACAATCTTATCTTTTTGTCTTGCAGGCTGTGATTCACAAATGGTCCAGCAATGACAAGACATGGCTGTACATAGTTTTAATTGTTGTTGTTTTGTTTTAATAAAATGTTTTATATGTAAATCCATACATGACTAAGATTTTTATTTGTCTAACCTCACAAGCATCTTCCTATCCATTGTACAACATTACCCACATTTTTACGTTCCAGATTCCCTAAAGTGACTGTCACATTTGTTTGTGGGGGTGGAGGTGAGGGGAGGTAGCGCACAAGGAGCTCCTGCTGTGGGATGTCGGAGCAGTGTTGGGTGTCCGATCTGCATGATCGTTGCCTCCATTGCATATGTTCTCACGGACTTACGAGCCGACTGGCTGGCTCATAGAGGAAGAACCACGGCCCGTCGGTTCGCAGAGGGAGATATGCGGACCAGCTCGCAGAGCAACATGTGTGGGCCGACTGGTATAAGGAAAGGTGTGGGCCGTCGGCTTCCAAAGGGATAGCTGCAGAACAGTAATGTGGAGAGAGGGAGCATGAAGAGCGCATCTCGCAGAGAGAGACCTGTAGTATATTTCCAGTCTTGGCTTCACACATACAACTGCGAGCCTGAGAACTCGCACCTGAAGAGTTGTGAGCGGACAAATGGTTCGCGGAGGGAGACTTGCGTGCCCAAGAAGGTTGTTGGAGGTATGCTGTTGATGGAGGAAGAGGGTGCATTACCTGCTGATGTGGGGAGATGCAGATGAAAGGGGTTTTTCGCACAGACAGAGCTCCGGTATATTAAATTGCCCCAGGACCTTTCTTTTATATTTTCACTCAATGCAAGGGACATGATGGCTGCTAACAATTCCCGGTTTGACGTGTTAGCAGCCAATCAGAGGCAAGCTCGTGCTCGGGAGTTAGGCACCGTCCAGATATATATATCTTTTTTTCCTTTATTATCTAAAAAATTACTGAACGGATTTACACCATTTCATCAAAAGCGCGCTTTCTGGACCAAGACCTTTCTCCCTGCCAAATTTAGCGTAATTCTTTTCTGCAGTTTGACCTGTACCCTTGTCTAAATTTTCCTATGGAAAATGCATTGAGAAAACACTGTTTCGGACCCTCCTTTGTTCTCAGCCCCCCCTTGACCAATCACCTCAAAACTTTCAAGATAGGAGTTGATCAACAAAGTGAAACTTTTTGGAAAATTTCGCAAAGATTTGTCAAACGACTCCAAAGTTATAACTACATGGAAAGCTCCAGGAGGGGGGCCGCGCAACCCCCCTCCCAACATGAGTGAAGCCCCGCGACTGCGGGGACCCCAGCGGGCGCCCCTACCCCCAGCAAGCCCAGCTATTATTTTTTAAGAAATGCCCCTGGGACCTAGCCCACAACGGGGTCTCATTAAAATAAAACACGGGAACCCACGACCCCAGTGCGAATTGCGCCGATTCTGTTTTTTAAAACAAAATGCTTTCTTTGGCCCTGGGGGTCCTTCTGGGAACCCCTGAGCAGGGCTAGGGGTCAGGGTGTTTCTACCCTACCCCCTTCTCTTGTTTTCTACCTTTGATTCACTGTTTTCTAGCGACTCACTTCTACCGAGTCACAAGATGGCTACCAACACTTCCTGGTTTGGAGTGTTGGCAGCCAATCACAGTGAAGCTTGTGCACTGGACTTAGGCTCCACCCAGATATCAAAACTTTTATCTTTCTAATCTCTCAGCAACTACTGAACGTATTTACACCATTTAAAAAAAATGGTCGCTTTTTGACCCAAGCACTACTTTTTTGCCAAATTTGAGGTAATTCCGTTTAGTAGTTTCGGCTATAGCCTCGCACAAAGTTTCCTATGGGAAATTGATTTATTGACCCTTATTTTTTAAATATCTCAAAAACAACTGAACGGATTTCCACCATTTAAAAAGAAGGTCGCTTTCTGAACCAAGCTCTACCTTTCTGCCAAATTTGAGGTAATTCCGTTCAGCAGTTTGGGCTGTAGCTCATCGCAAAATTTCGTATAAAAATTAACATGGGGAAAATGTGTTTTGGGACCCCCTTTTTTCTCAGGCCCCGCTTGACGAATTACCCCCAAACTTTCAGGATTGGAGCTGACCTGGATATACTTTGGTTTGATAGAATTTCGCAAAGATTCATTTAACAACGCCAAAGTTATTAGCAAATCAAAAAAGGCTTTTCCTATGGAAACTATGTTGTAACTATAACAACCAACTGGCGACTGCCAGTAGGTAACATGTATATATATATATATATATATATATATATATATATATATATATATATATATATATATATATATATATATATATATATATATATATATATATGAATATAATGTATTTGTAAGAATTGCTCATTATTAAATCTCTCTATGACTCAATGTTAATATTAATTGATGAATTTTAGCAAACTGGTGTTTTTTAAAACTAATTTTTTAATATATTTTTACAGAGATATTCTTCCCGGCTGGAGAATTTTACCATTAAGAAGATGGATTGCATGTTTGCTATAGTATATCATTATATTAACTTGTTGTCTTAATATATTTATTACTGCACTCTATTTTTCTCTTTTTTTTAAAAAGGGATTTTTTTGCTGAAAATTTGCACATGTTTATATTGCATTTTAAAACAGTATTTGCACTTTAAAAAATGGTTTACACTATGACACTTTCGGTATAATAGGCATTCAGGATTTACCCAGGAATAATTGTACTATTTCAGTACATATCATGAAATACTATAGATAGGCATAATTTTAAAAAAATCATGTAATTTGACTAATGGATTTATCCAGTTGAAAAATTGATAAAGAATTTTTCTTTTTCTGTTTTTAAACAAAACAATGTTGGTTTTTTGTTACAAATGTACTGTGATTTTAACAAATATGTAAACATGCATTATGTAAAGACAAACTATTTTTATCTTTCAAAATATAAGGTAGTCTTTCTTCTATGCCTATAATCACGTGATTGTATGGAATGCAATGGGGATGTGCACTAATCACGCATCTATAAAAGCAAAAATGGCGCAGTAAATAGCTGTATGTGATCAAGGGCCTGGTTGGCCCGAATCACGTCGTCGCAGGCTGTGATTTACTGAATAAAAGAAAACTCCCCTGAAAAGCTGTGTGGTTCGAGTCTCCTTCTTCGCCGGCGGTTGTTGGAGGTAGTCGAGTTTCTTTGTGCATATATATATATATATATATATATGTATATATATATATATATATATATATATATATATATATATATATATATATATATATTCTTTTTTTTTTGCTGGCTACGTCACGAACATCCACTTCTTCTCGTAAAGGACGAACGCGGACCCAAAGTTCCTCGTGCAATTGTGAGTTTATATTAAATGCATCTCCGCCATTATATATATATATATATATATATATATATATATATATATATATATATATATATATATTATATATATATATATATATATATATATATATATATATATATATATATATATATATATATATATATTACCACATGTTCTGAAGGTCAACATATGGTGTTATGTATGGTATACATCCGTGCTGCTCTGGTCTGAATTTTTTAACATCTTATTTCAAGTACATTTCCACACTGAATTTGGATTCAGCTAGATGTCCACCAGAGTGAATAAAAGGAATATACAGAAAACTGGCTATCAACAGAAGCTTTCTTACCGTAACTTCAAAGGGCATTCCAGGCTTGAAGTATTTGGGTGTTTTGGTGAAGAGAATTTTATACGGTGATGTTACGATACGGATGTCACTAAACTCAGCAGTCACCATGTCACTTCCTACAATGAAAAGATAGAAAGCTTACAATACAGCTATAATGCTCAAAACAGAATTGTGTTATGTTATGTCGATTTGTAGAGTGCAATATCACACTTCAGGGTTTCCAGGCACTTTAATAGAGTGAGCAGGCATGAGGACGGCACAGAGTTAATCAAAGAGCCAGGTCTTCAGCTTCTTGCAAAACTCAAGTCATTCAATTCGGTCTCTTATTTGAAGGAGTAATGTTTTTAAGAAGAATGTCAGAAATGAGCACCAAGACAAATTGTGGCTATCCTCAATATTAGAAAGAAGATTAGCAAGACCTGGCTTGGATGTATGCATGAATCACTGTATTTAAGGGTATTTAAGTTGTGCACAACAAGATATAACAAGGATAAAGCATTGAAGAAGTCTGGAATTAAACACGGATTGAACATGGATTACTTGATTCAAATTGGACTAATGCGAATAATATGACTTTTGTTCAGAAGGCAGTGAGATTTGCAGTTGGCGTGTGATGACAAGTCGCAAATTATGAATCATATATCCATGCCATTGAGGTAGAGCACGAGACACGCCTGCATGCCAAAACCTTGCCCGAGCATTCTTCAAAATGAAAGTACAATAAGGAGTTAATTCTAGCAATTGCTTTGAGACACAACAAGCTATACAGCAGATAGCACTGTTCAGTATTTCGGAGCTACTGGTGGAAGATGTTTGCAGGAACTTTCCTATGGAAAAGAGCTGGAGTTGTTCACCTGCCTGACTACTTGTTCCAGCATCAGCTTCAGGTCTGCTGATAATGTACTGTTTTGAATCTCTGTTAAGAAGTTTTCCTATCTGGTACTCATTTTAGTAAATTCTGCAAAGTCATTTAATTGGTAAGAAGGGAAAGAGAATCGTAAGTATCTTGCTCTGTCTCCAGTGGGATAACATTTTAAAGACCCCCATTGACCTTCAAATTGATCAGACATTTCAGCCTCCCCTTCAGATAATTCAAGCTCTTGATCGGTGTCTGCCTAATGCTTTGGCTTGGGCGTGACTATCTTGGGTCTTGTATGGTCCATCGAGTATCTTACTGGACAAGCTGATAGGATTGTGTCCTTTCGTTGCAGGGCCATCAAGTAGTGGTGTCTTGGAAGCTGACTCTAGAGTTTCTTCATAAGACATTTGTAAAAAGGTGTCAGCATGTTCAATCAAGTCCGCTTTGGTTCCAAGAACCATGTTTAAGGATTTACAGCCTGATTCATGTAGCTGAATTGCGCCCGCAATCGCTGCGAAAACGCAAATGCGGGCGCAATTTCCGTATTCGGCATTCAACAACAAAATAGCGAATTCGCTAACACATATTAGCGAATTCGCTAATATAATCGCAGAATCCCTGCCGCTGAGCATTAGCGAATCGGTAATAGCGACACACCACGGAATCTGCGAAAATAATAGCGAATTCGCAATAGGAAATCGCAATCGGCATTCAAGAAAAATCGCAATTAGCGAAAAACCCAAAAATCGCTATTTGCACGGCGCAAAATAAGGACAGCTCAAAGCAGGTGGTAACCATGAAAGGCATAGAATTTATTTTTCAAAAAACTGTTGTCCTATCACCAACAGGGCCAGGCCTGACCAATCACACATAAGGACATTCAGTAGCAGCATTAGGCTTTCCACAATGCCTGGGATGTACATGGTGGTGAGGCGGCGAAGGCTACAGCGAGCAGCACGGAGGAGACGCATGAGGCAGGCGAGGATTTACCGGCTGCGGGTCACCTTGCTGGGCCAAACCAGAGAACAGATTTATGCTAAATACAGGCTGAATGGGGAAATGATCACCTGGCTGATACAAGAACTCGACCCCATCATGCAGCACCCAACAAGGCGAAACAATTCTGTGCCCACACATGTGCAGGTATTGAGTAGCCTGCACCTCCTGGCCTCCGGAAGCTTCCAGGGGGTAGTAGCGGCCGCTGGGGGAATATCCCAGCCCACCATGTCACGCTGCCTCAACAGTTTTGTAGACGCCATGCTCACCCAGCTACACCGTCACATCAAATTCCCCGCCAGCCAACAGGAATTGGACATGACAAAGCTACAATTCTACAATGTAGCCCATTTTCCACATGTGCTCGGATGCATAGACTGTACCCACGTCGCCGTCTGCCCACCAGCTGGCATGGAGTATATGTTCCGCAACAGAAAGTGCTACCACTCCCTCAACATCCAGATGGTCTGCAATGCCAAGACATACATCACTGACATTGTCTCACGGTACCCAGGGAGTACCCATGACTCCTTCATCTTCCGGCACAGCGCACTCCACACACGGCTGGTCAGGGGAGAGTTTGGGGAAGGACACCTACTTGGTAAGTACACTTTGATTGAAAAGTCACATTGCAAAGATGTAACAGCGCAGCACAGGCAATCACCATCTGCTCCTCCCATTCAGGTGACAGTGGCTACGCCCTCCGTGAATACCTCCTGACCCCATACCTCAACCCTGCTACACCCCAGCAACGGCGCTACAATATTGCTCACATACGGACAAGAAATTGCATAGAAAGGACATTTGGCCTGCTCAAGAGCAGGTTCCGCATACTGCACAAGACAGGTGGGGCCATGTATTACAGTCCTGCAAAGTGCTGCCGCATAGTGGCTGTCTGCGCAATACTACATAACATGGCAACCAAGCGCCGGATACCTGTTGACATCTCTGGCAGTGAATCTGAGGGGGACAACCAGCCACCTGCACATGCGCGCCATGCACAAGGGGAGACCCCAGCAGAAGGGCACAGACGTCGCAACCACATCACAGTGAACAGTTTCTAGTACAACCACTGCCATCACCCCACGAATCGACAATGCATGCAAAATGTAAAGAAGACACAACGCTAATGTGTGTAGGAAAAGAAATGTATTTGTTCACTTCACAAAATTAAATGTAATGGTCCGTGCCAAAGGTCAAAATAAAAGTATCTGTTCACTTCACAAAATTAAATGTAATGGTCCGTGCCAAAGGTCAAATAAAAGTATCTGTTCACTTCACAAAAGCAAAAGTAATGGTCCGTGCCAAATTAGTCCCACACACAGTATTCCGTCATACTGCTGTGCTTGCCAGGCTTCACCTCAGCCTGTGCCAGTGGTTATTCCAGTCCTCTAGGTGTGCCTAGAGCGTGCCCCTCCACAACGCCTCTGAGGGCCTTCCTCCTCCGGGGCGTCAGGCAATGGGGGGGTCCTGGTGCTGCGGGTGGGTAGTGGGGCCTGTGAGGCTGATTGCGAGCTCAGGCTGGACGCCCCCTCACTCGCATCATCACCCCCCACAACAGATGGAATGGGTGGAGGGTGCAGAGCCACGACAGCTGTGGTGAGGGTCTCCAGCACCCTCGACATGTCCACACTGCACTGTATGACAGTGTGCTGCTGTGTCAGACAGCGCCTCGCCAGTAGGGAAGTGGCATTTGCTGACACGTAGCTCGCCCTGCTGTAGGTGCCAAGCTGTGTCAGCAGTTGGCGGTGGTGCCGGCGTTGGCCACCGTACATTCGATTCATGGCGCGGGTGTTAGCCTCCACGGCTGCAGCTATGCGGGCCATTCCATTGCCCACCCCGGCCAGGTCGGCCCTCATTCCTTCAATCTGTGTAGCTACACAGGCCACGTTGCGGCCAATGTTGCATAGTTGCAGGTGAATTGCCCCCTGCTGCCGTGCCTGGCGCTGATGTATGTGCAGCATCCGTCGCTCGATGCTGAGCCGCGCCTGTCCTTCTCCATTGGCCCGCCTGGTAGCAGCTGCGGATCGCTGGCGTGACCTGCCACGCCTGCCCTGCTGGCCGGATTGTGAGGCTGGGGGCTGACTGGACAGTGGCGCAGCCCCGGATGTTGAGGCGCCAGCTGATGGGGATGAGGCCACCGGTGTTGCAGGTGTGCTCGTCGCTGGGGGTGTGCCTGCTGGTGTGGCTGTGGCAGTCGCTGCGGGGGCCACAGGAGTGACTGACCTGGCTTTAGCTCTGGGAGGAGCAGCGGTGGCAGGGAGCACAATGGGTGCTGCGATGGCAGCAGATGAGGGCGCTGCAGCAGTTGCAGGTGGGACGCTGCCGGTGAAAGTTGATGGTGGTACAGTTGCAGCGTTAGGGGCTGCTGCCTGGGTATGTGTTGGCTCCTCCAGGACGCTGTCGTCTATCACCAGCCTGTCACTGTCACTGGTATCTCCACCTGTGGGGGTAAGTGGAGGACCATTAGTTGTATGCATCTGGCAGACGTGCAGTTGCAACATGCATGCTGGGTGACATTCCCTGAATGGCAGTGGCTTTGTGTGCATTGGGACCTGACTACATCTCCCACAATGGCTGCATTGTGGTACTACTACATTGTGGTCAGACTACATCTCCCACAATGCTTCAGGGCAATACTTGATGTGCAACAATTACATGCCTATGGGACATTGGGGGGGCCTATTTGGTCATGGACATCCATAGGGGGCAGGGTCGCAGTCGCATGCCACTTACCTTGGGTGTCTTGTGTGGGGGCGGATGAGTCCAGTGCAGTGAAACCCACAACGGCCTCCATCTCGAGGGTGTTTTCCACCTGGTCCTCCAGGGGGGTGTTCGGTGGTACCGTCGGACCTCCTCCGCCTGTGCCCGAGGACTCCCCGAGGCGCGCCGCCACCTTCTCCTTGGCACGGCCTCGGAGGTCGTACCACCTCTTCTTCAGTTCTTCAAGGGACCTTGACGCCACTCCCACAGAGTTAACTGCAGAGGCTATCCCCTGCCAAATGCGTCTCTTCTCCATCTCCGGGACCCTCCTGGAATTTGCACCGAACAGTTGGTCGTGGTTAGCCACGACTCCCTCGATGAGGTGCTCCAGCTCCTGCTCGCTGAATTTCAACTTTCGCTTCCTCCCAGCCGAGCTGCTGGTCCCTGGTGCAGCTTCCTCTGCCATGTTATGGTTTGTGGCTCAGTGGTGCACTCTACAAGCCAAGATTTGCAGCTGCTCTTCGATCTGCTCCCTGTCTCTCTGCCTCACTGTGGAGAATGGTGCTCGGAACCGGCAGCTTCCTGGTTGTGATGTCATCACTGGGCTCGAAATGCGACTTCCCGTTTTCCCGATCTCGCGAGTTTGCGATCTCGCAAATAGCGATATCGCTAATAGCGATATCGCTATTTGCGAGATCGCAGTCCAGCTGCGGGTAGGCCGAAATAGCGATTAATCTGCGATTAATCGCAATTTCGATCGGATCGCTATCGGATTTTGCGATCGCGTGCGAATCGCTTTTATTTTATCGCAATTCTTCATGAATTCGGATTTGCGATTTCTGAATAGCGACTCGCTATTTTTCGCTATTTCAGAATCGCAAATGCCGATGTTCATGAATATGGCGGTTTGAGTTGAGTACCAAGCCTGCATTCCTTGCCATGGTCGTCTGCCTACGAAAGTTAGATGCTCCAAATGAAGCCTCAGTTAGCTCCAGGTGAAGGATGTCCCACTCTATTTAGAAATCTCCACCTGCCTGACAGGAACCTCTATGCCGGCAATGGAGCTGCCACCACAGTAGGCTGACAGAAATGGTGAGCGGGAACGAGTTGTTTTGGCTCTGCATTTCTGTTTGTATTTCAAAAATAATCTCTCAACGAGGGAATTTGCTTATGAAAAACTAACAATCAATAAGCTAGATATATAAGGAGTTTTCTCTCTGCACATCAGGCCATTCAATTATTTCTGTGCCAGGGCCACCGCCTTACATGGCAGACCTCGGCAGGAAAATCTAGTGTTAGACATTCAACTCTACAGAGAGAGGGTCGACAATCACTAAGGTCCCTCCCTCCCTCCCTTTCTTCCTTTCTTCCTTAATGTGTGTTTCCTTCCTTCCTTCCTTCCTTCCTTCCTTCCTTCCTTCCTTCCTTCCTTCCTTCCTTCCTTCCTTCCTTCCTTCCTTCCTGCTCAATTAGCTGTTGGTGTTTGGGAGCCTTTGAAAGTTAGAGGTCTAACTCTTTTTTGTTTGAACTTACCCTTTTTTTGCTCCTTTTATTGCACCATCTTATTAGGTTTTGAGGAGCTACCTGGTGTGGACCACACGTAACAGTTTTCATTGTTTATGGCACAGAAGAGCCTTTTCCCCTTTCAGAGCTTTGCATGGCTCAGGCTCTAGCAGAGGTTTCTCAAAAGATGCAAGGATTGAGGAAAAGTGGAGAAAATCAATCTAAATATGGCACCAATGCATGAGGCACTGTTTGACCGTGGTCCACAAGATAAAAAGAAGACTCATTATATGTCTCATATTATAGATCTCATTATGACAATTGTTGATTCCCTCGGAAAAAAAATCAGGTTGCTCCTTGTTTCATGCTTGAAAAGTTCTCCATAGAGGTGGGGAGCCAATGAAAGCTTGAAACTTGTCTTTAGCTCAGCTCGAGGTCTTGTTGGGATCTCAAGCCCGTAACGAGCAGAGCTTTCATGTGACTTCTGCCTTCCACCCTCACTCTACCCAGGAATTGGCGTTAAGGCCGGAGCTGAAGGCGTTGGAACTGGGGAACTGGTTTGAGTCTCTGTGTTGGCTCAACATCCTGTTATTCTGGGTCGATCTCTTCATTTCCCCAGTGCCTTAAACAATGAATGTGACCTTGAGTAATATAGTTGGTGATCATATAAAGCACTCCAATACATTTAGGGTTGAGTTTGCACTATACAAAAACTGCAGAAAAATGCACAAAGAGGTAAAAACAAAGCATTAACATTAAAAGGAGAGGCAACACGATCTATAAAAAGTGAAACCAGACATCTTGGATAAATTGTGGCATCCCAGCTTCAATTGTGTGATCTTAGACAAATTTGTTATTTTCTCAAAATTTATTGAGCTTCATAATTGCAAATGAAGCACTTTCAAATGTGTGAGTTCAGAATACTAACTGTACAAAAACCTATTGTGTTTGATTTAAAATGCTATGATGTTGCTTTATAATAATCTGGGCCACAAACAGGGTTCACATGATGACTGTCTTGCCTCTTGGTTTGCTAATGGCACTATCACCAGTATGGGGATGGAGACAGGAATACATTTAAGTTCATGTTTAAAAACTATGACTTTTAATAGGTGCTTCTCATTGCAAAGCAATAATGTGACATAATTATGTCAAAACACATGTTAAAGAAATACATTTTTTTGAACTTTGAAGCGACTTTATAATATTTTATGTGATGTTTGTTGTGTGCTTTACATAGGAAACATTTTCAGGGCTCGGCTTGTGCACAGCCTTCAAGATCAAAGCCAGACCCTTGGCTCTGGCTCGGCTTGTGCTGGTAATTTCTTGACTCTCCCACCTCTAGTTCACCAAGTGAACCAACGATTGTTCACAAGGCTCTGGCACAAAATACATGGCTGTTATTTTGCTACAGAGCTTTAGGGAAATCATTAATGGCTTGTACATTGTACAGCATCAATGTGAGTGGAAGAAATCTGTATGAAAGATCTTTACTCTAGGAAACAAAGCCATGCATGGCCTTTATTCCATTGTTTAACAGCGTATACAGTACATATTCCTTTACACTCCTGACTGAATCTTAGAATCTTAAACCAATCAATGTTCACCCACCTCCATCACTCCTGCGTCTCCTTCTGATTAGGGTCCACTTTCCTACTAGTGCCCACCCACCTGTGTTTTCTCTCCTTGAACATGAGATCTGTCAGCTCATGCAGCACTTTCAAAACCTCCATGATACATCACTTAATCCAACTTGAGGAGCCCCCAATACCCTCTGCCCCCTTCTGACCAGGCTACACACCCTACCTGTATCTCTATTACTCTACAGTGAATGTGCATATTGTCCCCTCTAACTATAAATGTAAATATAGATGCAAGTTTCCTATGGCAAACTATGTTGGATCTCACTCAAGAAACTGTGGGCTTGATGTAAAGTGCGGTTACTCGGTCAGGGTGAAATAATATTTTACTCCATTGCATTGAATGAGTAATTGCTCTCCAAATTTAGAGATTCCTGCAGGCCCAGAGGACAACTCTTACATGTTATGTTATTCTCTATGAACACAAATCCCAATGGCAGACCCCTGGAACTGCACCTCCCACACAGTTCCCTTCAGTCAGAGAATGGTGCACTTCATCCATGGTATCAGCCATTCCTTGATACTTCTGCTAAGCACAAATACGTGGAAACAAAACACAGAATGGTGCACAGACCACAGTCCTTTTTGCATTTCTAATCTCCTTTATTGAAATTTGATGTCTTTCATAAAGCCAAGACCACCACCAATGCATTATGCTCAAAAGAGTTGAACTTCATCAGGGCTTTTCTCTATACGTAAGGTGAATGTCTCTTTCAATCAACGGTTTCACAAGAAGTCTAATATGGATGATTGCCACCTATTATCCTGTGGCACAGTTGTCATCCATTATATGGTGGAGTTAAAATATTCCACAACGCAATTTACAAAAGTGGGGAAAAGCCAAAGAACCTTCCTCAGAGATGCAGCTGGTTTCCTACAACTAGAATCTCAGTTTTAGTAACATTTAATTTGAGGCAGTTATTTCCCATCCATTCAGCCACTGCGAAAAGGCATGGTCTAAGATTGGGTAATCTATTTTCCTTCATTGTAGCTAAATAGATGACAATATGCATGTCATCAGTGTAGGATAACTAGACTTAGACTTAGAAAATGCTTTATTCGATTTCACAAATTGATAAAACCATAAAAGCAGCAAATCATTACAAATGTACAAACATGATTAAGTTAAGAACAAATAATACATTTTCTTTTCCTCAAAATACTTTTTAAAAAACCAAGCGTGATTCCTATACAATACTCATCATTCAGTAATTGCAAAAATAAAAGGGCCGGTCGGCATTGCCGCCATATACCCTGCTTTAAAAAGGGTATAATCCACCTGACCCTTTCTATAGCGTAAAATTTACAAAAAAAGATCACGTGTAATGAAGATTGATTTGATAAATTATCACACGGAGATTTAATATCCTGTCTGGACCAGTCATTGGTGTTTTGGGAAGGTGACCAGGTGAAAAAACAATCAAACCTAAACCTGGTGAAAATATATCTGTCATATCCCCCTAAACACCGCACTAAATAGGGTTGAATGGTAGTAGAGACCAGGGTAAGTTGATGTTGTATCACAGATTTTTTATTGAACTCCAGCCGTATCATTTCTAAATGGCTCAGACACAATGCTTTAAGATCTTTTCTAGAAATATTGAATAAGGAATCAGGGTTACTAAACAAACTCAGGTCTACCCAAGTCTTTCTAAAAATTGCAGATGTAATTCAACCATGGAATCTTTCTCACCTGATCCAGACCCATGGAGTCTTTCTTTATATCTAGGTTTAATCCTAGATCAGGTGATGTCCAGACTCTGTTCCATAATAGCATCGATTGCATTTTGATCACATCTGTAATACAGCGAATCCCCAATTCGCTATGACAATTAAAAAGAGGTGCACTTTGGAGAGTAGCTAAAATAAATCTTAAAAAAGCATTCTCTACTACTTGAATGGGTGCGACATCTTAAAACCCCCAGACCCCTGCCCCATATATGGCTAAACTAATACACTTTGCCTGATATATTTTCAATAAAATCTCCGGCGGCCTCTTGCCCATCTTATTGGCAGAAATCATCACTGTCTCCATCGACCTCTTGAATAATAGGGCCCTGTTCTTAATTGCTGGACCCAAAGAACCTGAGTCCTCCAGTAAGATGCCAAGGTAGGAGAACGCTTTTGTTGGTTCGATTTTATCTTTCCCAGCTAAAAGGGTACAAGACCTGCTCTTACCCTTACCACAGGACATGACAAATGTTTTCTTGACATTGAGCTTCAAACCCCTATTCTCCATGAAGTCAATGTAAGTACTTAGAGCCTTCTGGAGATCAAGCTGGGTTCTGGCCATTAAAACTGGATCGTCTGCATATAATAGTGAGAAGATCTTATTATTATTGACTTGCGATGAGTCTCTCACACTGGCCGCCAGTGCCTCCTCCAAGTCATTAGTGTATAAGGTGAAGGGGGCGTGGCTGAGCACGCAATGGAGACGGACATGCCTGGGTAGAGCTCCGTGAGAGGCTCCCCTACCGCAGGTCGTTTCTCCGTCATTTTTGCCCGTTACTGCCTGAAGTTCTCGGCGAGTGTGTGCAGGGCACCCTTCTATCGGCTGGCAAAGTTTGGAGCGGCTGCTTCAGTCCGAGCCGCTCCGGTGGAGACCGTCACAATCTGCCCGACCTCCTGCTCACACGGGCCGGCGTGCAGGGCTAATCGAGGTCGGGGATCCGGCTGGCCGACTGGGCCCAACTGCGCATATTGCCGCCCCGCGACTTCTGGCGACTCCTGAGTGCTGCAGAGACTCTCCCTGGACGGCTACCACAGAACCCGGTGAGGTGGTTGGCCGGAGGATTTCCCTGGGGTGCCCTGTGGCGAACCTTCTTAGCCGACCGGGGGCTGGCTTTACTCTGGATGCTACCGGGACCCTCCCTGGACGGCTGACACGAGACCAGGAGCAGTAGTTGGACTGGGGATTCCCCGGGGAGCCCTGTGGTGTGCCTCCTTCGGAGGCTGGGAACCAGCCCGGCTTGCTGCCTTCCTCTGCACCCCTGAGCCCCGACTGCGACCCCCCTGTCCGGGACCCCTCCTGGCGGAGTGAAACAGTACTCCATTTCCTGCGTGGGGCCACACCCGCCAATGGCGAGCTGCTGACTGCTGTGCCCTGGAGGCGCTCCGGGGCCGCTGGGGGACTGACCTGTGCACGACGAGGGGAGTGGTGAGCGCCGCTGGAGAGGAGACTCCCCCCCTTCCTCCGCTGCCTTTCGGGAGACGGGACTTGGAGCCAGGTCCCTGTGAGTAAAGATGCTGCGGTGAGAATTATCATCGGAGGGCCCCCGCTGGGACTTCCTTGGCGGTTTGAACTACCAATTGTTGCGTGGGCACCCTTGAACGCGGCCACCCACTCCAGGCTTTGACAACTACCTCGAGCCTACCTGGTGGCCCTGCGCTTCCTTCCCCCTCATACCACCTTGTGACTGTATTGGCGGCCGCGAGGTTACACTGCCTCGCCAGGATCACTTGCACACCTGAGCAGCGGCCTTTCCTGCGCTCCTGCTAAAGAGACACCTGCACACGGATGTGGCCGCGGAACCTCTGAGACAGCTGGTGACAGGCCCACGCCTTGAATGGGAACTACAGGGATCTGCGGACAATTCTGACTGCGCTGCATTAGGCTGATCCACCCTGCCCAGATACCGGGTCTCCTTTTCGGAGTGCCGTAGTGATTGTCTTTGCCCTACACCTCTGGCTGATTATGCTGTCGTCGCCCATGTCGCGGGGACCTAAAACGAGAGCCGCCACGAGCAACACGTCGGTGAAGGGGAAAATGGCAAAGCAGGCAGAAATGGACCAAACGGCCTCCAAGCTCGACACGATGTTGGCAGCCATGGAAAGACTTGAGGAATCGATGCAGTTAACCCGCGCCTCCTTGGAGACTAAAATTGATAGCGTGGCCATAGATATGATGCACCTCCGAGCCGACCACAAAAAACTTTCTGAGAGGACGTCGACTCTGGAGTCCGCGGTGACGGAGCTATCTCCCAAAATCTCACAGATGGATAAACATGCCCAAGGTCTCCGTAGCAGGGTGGAGTTCCTGGAAGATCGCGCGGAGGATGCGGAAGGACGGGCGAGATGAAACAACATTCGCATCGTGGGCTTGCCGGAGCGCTGGGAGCCAAGAGAGGCGCCGGAGCACGTGGAATGGTGGCTCAGAGACATTCTTCCGGATGGCACCCTCTCGCAGCATTTTGTGGTGGAGCTAAACCTCCCCCTGAGGGCTCCAATCCCAGACCCATGCTTATTCGCATATTGAACTATCGCGACCGAGACACTATCCTGCGAGAGGTCAGAAAGCTGTCGGAGGTCAGGATTGATAATGCAACAATTATGTTCTTCCCGGACTACACATTACAGGTGCAGCAGCAAAGACACTCCTTCCTGGGGGTCAAGCAACGGCTTCGCCGTCTGGCACTCAAGTATTCCCTGCTGTTCCCTGCTCGCCTGCGATTGGTGGCTCAGGACAAAACTCATTTTTTCAACACTCCGGAGGCGGCTGAGTCCTGGCTTGACTAGGGCGTTGTCCCAGACCCGGGTGGTCTGCCCCCGATTCCACGTCGCGGCGGAGGAGCCCGGCGTCGTTGACACAGGAGACAATCGGCGGCGAGATCGGTACAACCTGATGCAACTGTGGGCCCAACCCCTGAACATCGCCATGAAGAGCAACAGGAGGCTATCCGTAGAGTGGCAGAGATTAGCGGCTCGCAGATGGAAATCCCAGCTCCGGGGGCTAGCCCTGAAAACCTGGTGAGCGACTATGAGTATATATATGGCTTGCCTGACTCTCAGGCATCGACCGAACTCCCAGATGTCACACCACGACGGCTGATTTGCTTCATTGACTTTGACATGGCCTCACCGACCGTTGGTAGAAAGCATGCAGCGCCCGCCTGTGGCCCCTATGCACCTGTGTCATTGCTGGCTGGAGGTGGTGCATCTGGGGTTCTGCAGGTACTGCGGAGAGGTCCGGACTTGTGGACCCTGACACTGGATGCTGGGGCGGGTATTGGCGCCTCGCAGCGGATGGCCATGTTACTGGTGAGTCTCCACAGGAGACATGGGGGTGACACCTCCCGGCGGTAAGTTATTGCCCACAAACTGCCCGATGTGACTATGGATCATCAACCGCACTGTCTGTACCCGATACCGCGTATTCCCAGTGAAACAGGGCTGTGAGACAACGGATGCATGTGGTGGGGGTAGCACCCCCCCGTCAAGCCTGCATGACTTGATTGTACATTTAGTTCACAAACTCAGTGAACCCCCCCTAGAACTTACGAACAGTTAGTGCTCTTTAGAGTGTTTGGACGACAGCACGCTCCACAGTCGACCTTTTGGCATTATGATTCCGAGTTCCTTAGTTATGGGTCTGGTGTTTATTTCCCTTCCCTTAGATGTGGGTTGGCAAGATGATGTGATATTGCGGTCCACGCTAAATGCACTTTGTAACAAACTGATTTGTGGGGTTGCTGGCTGTGGTGTGGTGGGTGGGCGGGGGGTATGGATGGTGGGAAGGCAATGTCAAAATGTCTGCGATTAAATTTTACACATGGAATGTACGTGGTATGCACACCCCCTCCCGCCGTTATCAGGTATACTCCTATCTCAAGCGTCACCAGGTACAGATTGCGCTCTTACAAGAGACACACCTGATGGATGCGGAGGTACATACTCTGCGCCATCGATGGAGGGGGCAGATATATGCTACGGGCTACTCTGCATACGCGCGTGGGACTCTGATTTGGATTCGCCCGGGGGTCCCCTTCAGCGTTGCGCACAGCGGCATTGACGGCGATGGCAGGTACACGCTACTCCAGGGCTGACTATATGGCCAACACATAGTTATAGCCTCTGTTTATGCTCCCAACATCGACCAGGGGCGTTTCCTCGCACAATTGTCGACGGCGATAGCGGCGTGCCGCTTTTGCTAGGGGGCGATTATAATTGTGTTCTTGATGTCACACTAGATAGATCTCTCCCCCCTTTGGCAAATGCGACGATACACAGTACATCGAGAGCCTTCTCTGACTGGACGATGCAGTGGGATCTCGTTGATGCCTGGCGTAGCCGTAACCCCATCACAAGGGTTTATTCATACTACTCGGGTGCTCACACGTTACATGTTCGACTTGATAGATTTATGCTGACTAGTGACCTACTGCCCTTAATCACTGACTCCTGTTACCTGGGACGCACCCACTCAGATCACAAGCCACACACGCTTGACTTCACCTGGGAACACCCACACCCACTGATTCCCACGTGGCGGCTCCAGCCGGATGTTTTACTGGACGCCCCATTCTGGGAATTGCTATCGGCCCGTATTTTACAGTATTTTGAAGAGAACACTGATACTGCATCCACCCCACAGGTTGAGTGGGACGCATTTAAAGTGGTCGCGAGAGGCCATTGTCTGGGGGCACAGGTGGGACTGAGGCGCCAAATAGACAGGGAACTGACACAGACAGAGACAGAACTATTGGCGGGCGAGCGGGAGGCAGTGGAGGGGGACGATACGCGGTTGCTGGGCGCTCGTGGGAGACATGCCCAGCTTCTTGATAGATTAAAGAACTTAAATTATGCAGCGCACTCGCCACGTACGCACCACGCCGGGGACAAATCGGGCAAACTGTTAACTTGGCTAACGCGGAGAGACACCCAAACATTACCTGTGATGTCGATCCGTACCACACACGGGGCTGTGGTTTACACCCAGAGGGCTATACATGAGGCATTCGCAGATCACTACGGGAGCCTGTACTGCTCCCGATTGAGGGTCACCACAGAGGATATCACTGAGTACTTATTAGACCTCCCGCTACCAACGGTCACTAATGCACAGAGTGAGGAACTGGGCGCCCCATTCACGGCGGAAGAAATCCGCGATGTTATATTCTCTCTCTCAAATGGCAAGGCCCCAGGCCCAGACGGCCTGCCGGCAGAGTTTTACAAGGCTTACTCTACCATTCTCATCCCTGAGCTGCTTCGGGTGTACGCTGCAGCGATACACGATGCTACCCTCCCCTTGTCTCTGAATGAGGCCAATGTGGTTTCACTCTTGAAGCCAGGCAGAGATGCGCTAAGCATGGGCTCATACAGACCTCTTGCCCTTCTCAATACAGACTATAAGATCATAGCATCTGCGCTGGCCCAAAGGTTGGCACCTTTGGTCCCTGCCCTGGTGCATGCGGACCAGAATGGATTTGTCCCCGCCCGCAGCACATCGCATAATATAAGGCGAATGTTTTGTGTGCAGAGTTTGGCGGTATCCCAGTGGCCCCGCTCGGAGTGTATTGTGCTTGACCTTGAGAAAGCGTTTGACTCGGTGGAGTGGCCCTACTTGGCGCTAGTGTTGGACAAATTTGGTCTGGGTGCACCCTACCTTCGAATGGTGGAACTCCTTTACTCCGTCCCTGTGGTGCGTGTGCGAACGAACAGGCTTTTCTCGGACCCGATCCGTGTCCGCAGGGGCACAAGACAAGGGTGTCCCCTCTCTCCCCTAATATTTGCTCTCATAATGGAGCCTCTAGCGGCACAACTGCGCGCTTCTGGTGAGGATTGGGGTATTCCATTGATTGACGGGATACACTCGGTATCTCTGTATGCCGATGATTTATTGATCTATATCAAAGACTTAACCTGCTTCACACACGTGCTCACGGACATATTCCGTAACTTTGGCGAAATGTCGGGGTTACATGTTAATTGGGCAAAGTCGGGGGTATACTCTTTTGCTGCAGATACCCCTGAGTGTGAGATCACGGTGATGGGCGAACGACTTCTTTGGTATCCAACAACTTTTTGTTACCTGGGAATCCATGTTTACCGAGACCCTGCCGACCTATTGGACGGCAATCTCACGAGAGCGATATCATCGCTCACGGCCCAAGTATCCTTTTGGAATACTCTTCCGCTGAATGTGCCCAACCGCATTACGCTGGCAAAAGCGATCGTTCTGCCCAGGTTGCTGTACTACTATGCTAATCTGCCGTTATATGTCCCGGGCCGCACCTTTCGCGAACTGGACTCTCTAACCAGGCGATTGATCTGGAACAAGGGGCATCCCAGAGTGGCCTTGAGAACCCTTCATGCTGCAACAGAGAGTGGTGGGAAGGCGGTCCCCAATCACAAGCTTTATTACCTGGCTGCGCAGTTGCAATGGGTCGCCTACTGGCTGAGTGGTAGACATTTGGGAGATACTGCCACAGCGGAGACAATCATGTCGGTTCCGCAGATACATGCACTGTTTCACCCTTTAGCTAAGGCCCGTATTCCGAGCCAGTTACACCTTGCGGTAGCAAAGAAGTGCTACCTGAGAAGTTTGAAACTCACCGCAGCAACTAAACCGTATGCGCCCAATCTCCCACTGCTGGGTACGCCCTGGGGCACCGGAACACTCACGACACCTGTACTAGACTGTTGGGGGGCGGCCGATTTGGAAAGTTTGGGCGACTTATTTGCGGAGGGTACATTGCTTCCTTTTTGCGACACTAGCGGATACTTTGGGACTGCCGGCCGGACAGTTCCTGACCCATGCACAGCTTTTGCATACACTAACAAGGGCCTGGGGTACGTTGGCAGAGGAACCGCCTGCACACCTACTCATTCAATATCTACATGTGATGGGGAATGGTAGTCACCTAATACATTGGCTTGCTCAAGCACTACACGTACATACACAGTTCTCCCCTCAGCGCCTGCGAGACAAATGGACGGCTGACAGAGGTCGGGACTGGACGGACAGAGAGTGGACACTGATACTGGCTGGGGCTTTGAATGTGCTGCGCAATGCACGCTTTAAGATTATACATTATTACATTGTACATCGTGCGTATCTTTCTCCGGACAAAATCAACCGATACTTTGGGCTCACTACGACAGCGTGCCCCAGATGTGGGCTAGTTGACGCGCGGTTCCTACATGTCCTTTGGACGTGTTCTTCGCTGCAGCCCTACTGGACTGCAGTATCAATTGTATTGGCGAACAAGACAGGGGTACTTTACCGAACACTTGGGAAGCCTGCCTGTTAGGTTTATTCAAAAGAACTAAGCAGACGAAGGTCCAGGCGAGATTCTGGGACCTGGGACTTGTCATAGCGAAACAACTCATTACGAGGCGTTGGAAGCATGGTGTACCTCCCCGGGCGATACAGTGGCGTAACTCACTGGATAATTGGGCAAGAGCGGAGAGTGTGGCGCTACATAGGGAGGAGAAGGCGGGGCTCAGGAAGTACCCCATGGCTCTGGATTGAGATAACGCCCTGACGACCTACCATCGAGTGTGCTTGCAGCATAACATTGTGTAAATATATTCGCTTCTCTATCCACTCCCACTTCTACTGCCGCTCTCTCCCCCCCTCCCTCTTTTTCCTCCCTCTATATGTGCCCCCCCTTTCTTTTTATGGGACCCCCCTGCGCTCTGCCGCATGCGAGATGAACCCTACGACGTACGTCATACCACTGTCACGGAGCACTATGGACCTGCTCTCTGTCCACATCAATGTCTTCACACACACACAAACACACGATTACTGTTAGCCACCACCGAATCCCTTGTTTTCTGTATACTTTGGATTGTTCTTTACGTTTGATTGTTTTCAAGAAACAGCTTTGGATATGTGATATACTGTCGTTGTGACTAACTCCTTTGGTTTTACAGCCATGGCATAGCCTATGCACCGAACTGAACAAATCGAAGATATGCAGTCCCACTGCAGATGTTGTTTTTCTCCGTAGCGGAGCACTAACATTACTGAACAGTGTACTGAGAATCTGTCACACTGTTTAATTGTGCATTTCTTCTTCGCTCTTATTCCTTGTTGCCATGCTTTTGCACAAGAGTGGATGCCCGCAACGGCCTGTGCACAATGCCTCATGTTGCAGCGACATTTATTATTTCTGTATGTATATGGGTACTGATGTACTATGACAAAATGCAAATAAACATATTCAAACAAAAAAATTAGTGTATAAGGTGAAAAGGAACGGGGCAAGTACACAGCCTTGTCTTACACCTTTTTTCACATGGAAAGGCCTTATACATTCACCTTTTTGTCCGAACCGAACCTTCGCGGAGGACCCCGCAGATAATTGTCTCAAAAATGATATAAGGGATTGCTCCACCTTTAATCCTTCTAAAATCTGCCATAGTCTGTTATGGTCTACGTAGTCAAAAGCCGCGGTAAGGTCTACGAAGACCGCAAATAGGTTACCTTGCTTAGCCTGGGTGTATTTTCCATGTAACATAGTGAAATTTAGAACCTGCTAAAACAGTACCCCTCCCCTCCCTAAAACCATATTGAACCAGGCTTAGGACCTTGTTATCTTCGGCCCATTGTTACAGTCTATTCAAAATGACCCCTCCTTCAACTTTCATGAGGGTGTCAAGCAAAGAGATAGGTCGGTAACTTGCTGGATTTTCCCGATACCCTTTTTAAAAATAGGAATAATTATGGACTCTGACCACGATTTGATGAAGCCCTTTTCACAGCTGGCCTCCAGTACTTGTGTTAATATTGGAGACCTTAACTCAATCATGTGTTTATACAAATCGATCGGAGTCACATCCGGCCCTGGAGCCTTACCTCCTTTGCTCTCTTTTATGGCTAGTAGTACTTCCTCATACTTAAAATGAATATCAATCGGTGAAGAATGTACGTGCTCATCCTGTACTACTTGTTCACTAACTATTTCAGTGTCATTTCCCCCGGTATCATAAATTGAAGAGAAGAAATCAACCCAGGAACCTTCGCTTATTGCCACCTCGATCCTCGCTCCCTCACCAGTCGAGAAAAAAAGGACCTTCACTGCCTCCCAAAAGAGGGAGCAATCCCGCCGTATGGATGCTTCATACAGATTTGTCCAGGCCTGTTCCTTAATATCCTTTTTACGCTTATTTCTAGCTAGATTGTAAGTCTTCCTAAGCCCCCTAATTTCCTCATAATCCCTTACCAATTTATGTAGGGCAGCTTTTAATAGAGAATAAGCTTTAGTACAGTGCGAATTGAACCAACCATTTTTTGAAATTTTTTGGTTCCTACATGGACGTATCAACATTTTTTGAATAATCTCTGTAATTTGGGAAAAGGCACTCAGCATCTCGCAAGGAGAGGTCTCTTCTTGTAAACACTTAGTTATTGGGATTTTAGCCTGTAACATTATATTCGAACTCGTGACCTCAGGGTCACTCTTAGCCCAACGTAGTGAGTATCCGTTTTGTCGTTCTAGCACACAGCCTTGAGTCCAGGCTAAACTCTGTACCACTTAACCGGTACTCTTAACGGGCAATAAACTATGAATGCTTAATGGAAGATGAACACTAATCACAATTGGGTGGGTGATAAATTCCTCCACCCATGTTGCATATCGATTTGGAAGAATAATAAAGTCAATCAATGTACTGTGTCCTCGACCTACAAACATGGGGCTAAAATCGATAGGTGGAGAACACAACCTAATGACAAATCCAAGATCATGCATTGCCATAACTTCAGTAAGACTTTCACCCAATGTTGAATGTACAAAATGAGCCACTCGACCTAAACCCTCTTCATCTGGAATACCAAACCCACACGAGGGCTGGGTACTGAAGTTGGTATTGAAGTCTCCGCACCATATTATGATATAGTCCTTCCCTAATGTATCACTTAGCTTCTTAATTTCCTCGTTGAGGCCAGATGATATATCGGAGACATTACCCCTGTCTATATTGTTGTATAATAATAATCCACATTTGTAAAGCGCACACTCACCCGTTAGGGTCTCTAGGCGCTGGGGGCCATCAGGATGATTAAGCAAGCTATTGCCCAGACTCACATGGTGCTGGGGATCGAACCGTGATCCCCAGATTCCGGAGTCAGTCACCCTAGCTGCGGCGCCATACCTCTTCTATAGGTTAATAACAACTACCTCCATCAATAATGACAAATTGATGACAACAATTTGATAATAGCTAGTCGATTTTAAAAATGTTATCCGCAAAACGCCCAGTAAGTTTGAAATATACACACAGATCCCCGCTTTATGCCTCCCGTGAGCTGAACGACAAACAGGGATGTGGAATGTTTTAAAACCATCAAGATGTATTTCATCCAACAGCCAAGTCTCCTGTAGGCATAAAATGTCAAAGTCCTTGATGAAATCTATCCAAACTGAATTATTGACCTTGGATTGAAGCCCAGAGATGTTCCAGTAGACTATTCTCACCCCCCCATCATACTTAGATTGAAACCCTGTCACCCTATCTCTCCCCTCCCCGTCATGACCCTTCCTTGACTCTATGATGGAGCACACACTTCTATCCTTACTTCCAGCCCTTACCAATTCTTGCTGAGCTGGCTTAGTCACTTGGGGATTTTGCTCCTGATCTTCAGATCCTATTGTCAAAATGTCACCCTTTTTATATGTACCCAAACAATTTGTTAAATTCATGTTATCATTAAAAGGAGGGAAAGGAACTGTGAACTTGAAAGACCTCGGACAATATCGTAGAGTCTATTTTCGTAAATTCTGCCACAGGTACCCATTCACCGTTACTTTGGGGAGCTATGGGCCCTTCATTAATTACAGTTTTTCTGACGTTGTTTGCTATCATTTGTCAATCCACATCCCCCAACGAATATAGCGGGCCAAACCTGTTTGAGACTTCTAGGTTGTATCTCGTATGATTATTAGGAGGTATACCAAACAGGGCTATATTATGAATGTCTGGCAAATATGGCCGATAGAAAAAACCCAGGGGCCGCACATTTATCACCTCTGCTGTCAGTCTACTAGAACCCGACCTGATCAAAATTTCTTGTACTAAGGGAGGGGAGCCTAAGGATAGAACTATACAATCCCCTAGAAAATATTTTTGCTGGGACCTATCCACCTTACAAGTCTTATCATTTTAAAAGAATTAAACATCTCTTGTATCAGGCCCGTCTTAACGGTGAACAACCTTTACAACGCAACTTTTACCACGCAGTGCCTTTACGACGCAACTTTTACAACGCAAACCATTACTACACATTGCGCTGGGGGGCGCACTAGGATAGGGAATAGATTTAATTTACTATCCAACACCTTCCCTACTATCCACGGGGACTGGAGTTGGAATAGTAAATTCAATAATTCACTATCCAACACCCAAAAGCACTATGCGTTGTAATGGTATGCGATGTAAAAACCGTGTTGTAAAGGCGTGCGTGGTAAAAGCATGCGTTGTAATATCATATATCCGTCTTAACTCCTAAGAAATGTAGAAATTTATTCCTCAGCGTTGCCCAATTTTCCCAATCTCCTTCGTTAGATGATGGTACATTTGCCAAAATCAGAGTGTACGGGGCTGCTGCAGGAGGAAGATTCAAGCTGGCAAGAGTATTACTATGATCCTGATTATATGTCATTCTACTTGCTGGTCTAATACGGTTATCTATAGAAAGCGGGTTTGTACTACTTATTCTATTTGTCTCATTTATACCCCCTCTCGCTGTTCCCCTCCTCAGTACCTGCACAATTGGGCATTTTGATTTATCGGGCACCAATCCCTTATTTTTTTTAATTTATTTTTTTTAAATATATTTTTATTGCAGGAATTAGCCAAAATTACATGTCAGATCAGCAACATTTTTGCAGGAATAAAAGGGTAGATACATCCGATCCCCCGTGAGAAAACATCGTGGGTACACAGCCATTCAGCCCACAACCCAAGGGTTGGGCGGCGTCTTCTTACATAGAACACAGGTGGGGATCTGGTAGAACGTCGAAGCTGATCCGGATAATCCCACGGGCTTCATCTGCTTTTCTAAATCAACCTAACAGAAAAAACTCCCCCCCAACAGTCTCATGAATCAACTCCCTCCCCCCACCCAACCCCGCCATCAGTGTGTAGTGGTGTGTGTAGAAAGAGCTTATGGGAAAAACCCCAGATGACTGTATTGAGATCCGTAACGTGGACGTCTAATGGGACTCAGGTTGTGCTGCATCATCACTCTCGGAATCGCTGGAAGCGCAGTAATCTCTAAGGGCCTGCACTATTGTCTCCCACTCCAATGCTGATTTTAGCGCCCTCTCGTTGTGCTGCCGCCTCGCCAGTTCGTATCGCAGAGTGCTCTCCCCCGCAGCCCACTTCAGAAGTTTGTTGTGCCATTTAGCTCCCGTCGGACCAACTATTGCCTTCCAATTCCTGGTTATCTCCCGTTTAGCGAGGACGAGCCCTAAATCAATAAATTTGCTCGAGATTTTATTCTTAGAGGTGTGCGGGAACCAGTGTAAGAGCCCCACCGCCGCGTCGACCGACAAAGTTCTCCCCGTAATCCTATTTAGAGTATCCTCGACCAAAAGCCAGTATGAGGACAGCGCCGGGCAGGACCACAACATGTGAATGAGGTCTGCTTCAGGCGCTTGGCATCTGGGGCAATCTGCTGAATCCGTGGCGAAGTACTGCTGAATCTTCGCCGGGGTCAAGTAAGCCCTGTGGAGTATGTAAAAATGAACCAGTTGAAACCGGGCATGGCGTGCTCCCTTCCAGGCTCGGCGCATGAGTTGTGACCAGGTAGTCTCCGGTATTTCTTTCCCTATGTCGGCCTCCCAACGATTCCTCAGTGTGGTGAGGGGGGGCAAGCCCTCGTTAATCAAATTGTTATACAGGCACATGACTGCCTTAACCGTCCCCGCGGACATCATAACGTACTGGCACACTGGAGACGTAGGCGGTTCCTCTAGCCCACTTTTCCAGTACGTCTGAATCGCTCGAACCAGAGCCGTGTGCAGGAGGAAGTCGCCTCGGGGAACATCAAAACGGTCTAGAATCTCTTGGAAGGGCAGTAACACCCCGTCCTCATAAAGGTCCCCCACCAATTGCAATCCCGCGTCTTCCCACTGTCCTAGGCGCGACCAGTCTCCTCCGTGAGGCAGGGCCGTCAGCATCCCCAGCGGTATTTCTGGTGCATATGGAAGCCTCAGCTGTCCCCGGGCGTGGGCGCGATTCCGGCATAATCTAATAGCCTTTTCTTCGAGCGTCAGGTCCTGCAGGGCCATACGCTGACGCAGTGCGATGAAGGAAATAACATGCCTAGGCATTCCCGTACCCCTCCCAACCTCCGGGCCACGAAACTCCCTCGCGATTTCCTGGGTGAAGGTCTGCAATTGAGCTGCCACTCTTCGGCGGCCCGAACCCCAGAGGAACCCCACCACCATGGATCTCAATAGCCAAAAGGTGGCCGGCGGGATCCAAATCGGAAGCGCTCGAAAGTAGTACAGCAACCGGGGAAGTGCCACCATTTTCAATAGTGCAATCCGCCCCGTCACCGAAAGCGGCAGGATAGCCCAAAATTCCATACTACCACGCAACGCGCGGGTGCAGCGGGCTATATTGCCGTCCAGGAGGTCGGTGGGGTCATGGTATATGTATACCCCCAGGTACTTGAGGCAGCTAGGTTCCCACCTAATCTCTCTGCTGGTGTCGGGTCTGGGCGTTCCCCTGCGAACCGGGAACAAACAAGTCTTGGCCCAATTCACCCGAAGGCCCGAGACCTCCCCGAAAGACATCAGTGACTCGGCAGCCCCATTCAAAGCGGTATCCGAATCCTCGAGGAAGAGCAGCAGGTCATCAGCATAAAGCGAGATATAATGTTGGCCAGATAAGGTCTGCAAACCGCCGAAAGAAACTCCGGACCGGATTGACAGCGCCAGTGGCTCCACCGCTAACGCAAAGAGCAACGGGGACAGTGAGCATCCCTGCCTCGTGCCTCGCACTACTGGATATTGTTGGGAGATCAGCGGGCCTGCTCTCACCCTGGCCGACGCCGAGGCATAAAGCACCGTGGTCCACCTGACAAAGCCCTCCCCTAGACCAAAGCGCAGCAACACTCTGCGCAGGTAATCCCATTCCAAACTATCGAAGGCCTTTTCCAAATCGACCGAAAGGACCATCGGGCACAGCGCCTCCGTGTGTGGTTCCCCCAACAAGCGAAACAGCCTGCGAATATTCATGGTTGTGTTACGTTTGGGTATGAATCCTGCCTGGTCTTCGTGTACTAAAGAGCGCATGTGTCCCAGCAGCCTCGATGCCAGTATGCTACTTAGGATTTTATAATCGACCGTTAACATAGACAACGGTCGGTAAGACGCCGGGTCAGTTGACTCTCTACCAGGTTTGAGGAGGGGTACTACTAAGGCCTCACACATCGAGCCGGGGAGACGTCCCAAACGCTTCGCCTCTCTGTAGACTATCAACAGTCGGGGCGCCAATAGGTCTACGTAGGTGGAGTAGAATTCGACCGGAAGTCCGTCAAGGCCCGGGGTCTTATTCTTCGCCATCCCCTTAATGGCGCTACGGATTTCCCCCAGTTCGATGTCGGAGCCCAGGGCCTTCGCCACCTTGGGCTCCAGCGCTGGCATCTCCAAGGGTTGCAAATATTCATCAATCAGGGCGGGGTCTCTGGCCGGATTACTGCGATATAGCTGTTCATAGTAGCGCTGGTAACAGCCTAATATCTCCAGTTGGGTGTGCACCTCAAGCCCTTCCGCTGTGCGCATGGACGTCGTCAGAGAGGTCCGGCGCGTGGGATTGGCCAGCCATGCTAGCAGCGCACCCGACTTATCCCCCTCCGTGAGCGACCTAGTGGTGTAGGCCTTATAATCGAAGCAGCGCAGTCTTTCGATTTCCGCCGCCACCGCCTCCCGCGCCGCAGCCGTACGCTCCTGGAGTTCAGGGTGGCCGGGTCGGCGAAGTTCCATCTCACGGAGCTTCCGGTCAGCCGTGGTCAGGTCATCAAGGATGACACGTCTCATACCCACCTTCTTAGAAATACAATAGCCCCTGACCACTACCTTAAACGCGTCCCATTCTGACGCTCTCGATCCAGCGGTGCCCCCATTGGTCGCAAAATAATCAGAAATTTTGTCCTCCAGGTCCGCCCTAAAGACTATATCCTCTAAGATCTCCGGGCGCAATTTCCAGGTGGGCACACTAGGGGTCCCGGGAAACCAACGGAAGTCCGCTAGGAGGGGGTTGTGGTCCGAGATGGTCCTGGTCAAATATTCAGAGCGCACCGCTGCGGACACCAACTCCGCCGAGCCCAGAAACCCATCCAGCCGCACGTGTAATTCGTGTAGGCCATAAAAATAGGAATAGTCCCTAGAGTCAGGGTGCTGGGCTCGCCAAATGTCCGTGAGCCCCCAGTACGTCTGCCAGTCCTTCCTCCCTTTAGCCACTCGCCGGACTGGAGAGTCCGGGAGGGGGGGTGTGAGCGGTCGGCCTCCACGTCCACTACTGAGTTAAAATCACCACCTAGCAAGAGGGTTCCCGAGAGAAAGTGGGCCAATTAGCCCGATAACCCGGAGAGGAAGGCAAGCTGGTCCACATTAGGTGCATAAACACAACAAATATTCAGGTCCCTACCCCCCAATGTGCCGGAGATAGCTACATAGCGACCCTCCGGATCCACCACCGATTTTGTAACCGGCATGGGAACCCCAGCTCTTATCCATATCAGCGCCCCCCTTGCGTAAGCTGAGTATGAAGTGTAGTAGACCTGCCCTCTCCACCTACGTTGCAGCGCCGCCCCTTCCGCCCTGGTGAGATGTGTCTCCTGCAGCAGCGCTATCTGCACCCCTCTACGCACTAGATAAGCGTGAACCTTGTGACGTCTGGACATAGTGTGAAGCCCCCGTACATTCCAAGTGATGCATTTTACATTAGCGATCTCAGCCATTGTCCCACATTGCCTGTCCCTGGCTTTCCCACCAACGCTCAAACAAAAAACAAGCTACAGTCAAATCAACACTGATGGCAGCCCACTTCCCCAACAAGAACCCAATACCCGTCCGAAACCAATCCCACCCCACCCACCCCAGAACAGGACCCAAATAGCTCCATCTAGTTCCCATCCAAACCGTGTCCCCAGCAACCCCCCGATCCCGGACTAATCCTGCGGTCGCCACCGCAGGGAAGCCTTAAGGGCTAGGTGCGGGCCGGGCGCCAGTAATGGGCCTTCGAGTCTCGGGCCACCGGGACTAATTCGAGCCCCGCGTCAAAAAGCGTCAGCCCGATCGGGGCCCCCCAACCCCATCAGCGGATCATGGCAGTAATCGCATCCTCCACAACCCCCCGCTGTGAACCCCCGCCCAAATGGAAGTAGCTCACCCAGTCAACCCTGTCCGTCCAGCATGCCCTCAGCTGAGTCCGGAGTAACCACCGGCAAGTGAACACTATCGGTCTCTGACTCTTCTGTGTCCGTATGAGCCCCCTCACCGCCGGGTTCCGATTCTTCAACAATGGGGCCGCCTTGTGAACCAGACAAATTAGAAACCATTTCCAGTACTCCCCGCCGCTCCGCCATAGTCTCCACAGTCGAAGGCATGCCTGGTTTGCCGCGGCGGCCTCAGAGTCTCTTGGAACGACGTTGTTGTCCGGGTCCGTAGTCAACTGGGATGATGAGCCGAAACCATCCTTGCCAGCCCAATATAGCTCGAGCCAATTACAGACTTCCTCCGGGGTATCAAAGAACTGGGTCTTGTCGTCAAGGATAATATGGAGCCTTGCAGGAAAGAGGAGCGAGTACTGGATACCCTCGCTCCGGAGCTCTCGCTTGACCGCCAGGAAAGAGGTTTGTTTTCGTTGGGTCTCATACATGTAGTCTGGGAAAATGTTCACCTGGCTATTCTCCACCTGATAAGGGCCATTGTGCCTGGCAGCGTTGAGGAGCAGGTCCCTGTCCCGAAAATGCAATAAACGCGCTACCACCGGACGTGGGGAGCGACCTTGCTGTGGCGGCTTCGCCGGCACCCTATGCGCTCGTTCCAGGGTATAGGAGGACAGACCCTCTGGAGCTACCGTGTCCCGGAGCCAAGCTTCTAGGTAGGCCACCATGTCGCCATCTTCGATCTTTTCCGGCAGGTCCACCACCCGAATATTGTTCCGTCTATTACGCCCTTCAGCGTCTTCCGCCCGTTTCTCCAAGGCGTCGATCCGGGACAGGGCATCCCTCATCGCCGCGGCCAGAGTCTTCTGCGCTGGCTCCAGAACCTTCACTGAGCTCTCTACCTCCTTAACTCTGTCCGAGAGCTTGCCGTGGTCCGCCCTAAGAAGGCCCAAACTCGTCGCCACCTGGGCGATGTCTTGCTGCAGTGCTGATCGCGTGTTTGCGATCGCCTCCAGGACCCGGTCAAATTGTTGTTGTAGGTGGGGACCGCCAGAGCTCTCCGGGTCAACTCGATCATCCTTATCCGGCGCCTCCGTGTCCGAGGCTGCCGGGGTGGTCCCTTTGGGCCCCCTTGGCTTCCCCATGGCGGGTGAGTCTCGTGGGGGAAAGTTCGGCAGAGTCACTACCAAGTGTGGGCGTTGACTATGATCCTCCTGGTGCGTGGCTGTTGTGAAGAGGGCCTTCGATCGCCTTCGCCAAGGCCTACCACTCCTCCGACTCTTCGGGACGTGCCACCGCCGTGTCCCCTGAGGCCAGCGAGGGGGAGGCGGGGGCGATCGGCGCCAATCTGGATAGGCCCGTCGGGTCGAGGAAGACCTCGAATGAGAGTCACCAATGCTGCCGGAGACTCTATGGCGCCAGGTCGCCGTGCTGCCCATAAAGTTCTCGGTGCTCCGGCGAGTTCAAGTACGCAGTGGGAGGCAGCCGGGCGTTTCTCGTGGCACTGTCGTTCCGCTCAGGGCCTCCGGCCATTCATGACCAGCCTGCGCCGAAAAAATTCGACTAACAATCCATTCAAGGATGACCACGGTGCACAGATACTTCCAAACCATCACCCGGACGGTCGCTTCTCGGAAAGATAGGATGTGGAGAAGAGCATATAGATCTGCTAGGTGTCCACGGGTCTGGGGTGTCAGCAAAGCCATCGAGAAGGTCCGGGCGCCATCTTGGGTTTCGCTCCGTGTTCCTCGCAACGTCGCTTTTTCGTCGGAACAACTGGATTTCGAGTGTCACCGGGTGTCTCAGCAGGGCCACCCCAACTTGATCTTCGGTTTGTGGGGGTCGGGGTGTCCCACGGTCCCCGATCTGCAGGATAAAAGCGGGCTCAGTCCCGGAGCCGAGCTCTCAGGCGACCATCGCCATCGGCGTCCAAGCCACGCCCTCAGGCACCAATCCCTCATAGCAACTGGCTCTTTCCACACTGATTATCTGTTTACCATGAATGGGGGGACGGTCTGGTGAGAAGCGATTAAAGTTTGTAACTGTCCCCCCATTGCTACATGGTTCCGGTTTCTGAGTACTTGTATCCTTTAGGTGCCCTGAAAGTGATGTCAGACTAGACTCATTTAAGTCAAGTCTATTCCCCAAGATGCCAATTGCATCTTTAACAAAAGTAGTCAGGTCAGCAATAGATTTCGTAATACTACCCAAGTCAACCCTAGTTAAGCCTTTGTTTGTGCCCTTATTATTTGTACTTTTTATGCGTTCTTTTGTTTTGATATTAACTGGGCACTCCTTTCCTAATAGTGTACTATGCTTAGATTTAAAAAACGTTGATATTCGGGGCGCTTCATGAATCTGTTGGGGTAAAGCTACGAGGGCTGGTTTCTTTGATACGCACACTCTTTTAAGAGGGGGTAATAAGATCCCTTCCCCTTCAATTACAGATATCTCGTCACTCCCTAGTTGTACACAGCCATTTTGTAATTCGTCTGGTACCTCGTGGAGTGTTGGTTATACAACCACGTTGAGTTGTCCCTGGGAGGGGGGATTGGTTATACTCGTACCAGTAGGGCCAAACGACTCTTTATTCAATTCCTCTTCTACATTGGAGATTTGGGAAGCGCTAGAATCTTTAAGCTTGTTTGTTTTTTGGCAGGGTGGGGTAGTATGCAGTTTTCTTTCCCCCATTTTCGTGCCCCAAGACAGTTCCTGTCCTAATATGAGGGAGAAGCAAAACAAAGCTTTTTCCTACGTTAATCCTGAATGACAGAACTAAATCAATTGGCAATGGCCCCTTCGTTCGATACAAATAACGAGACAGGGTATTATCCAGAACTAATAACACAGGAGGTCTAAAGGTACATCCTTAAATTCAAGAGGAATTATGCCCTTTAGTAGATTAATCCCCAACCCCCGTCACACAACAAACAATGACCAATAGGTTATAAGTCCTGAATATCTAGGAGCCGAGGCTCAGAGTTAACTCATTTGTTTAAAAATGTGGATAGTTACCATAAAACAGGCGAGTTGGAATCAGTTCAGTATAAAATACAAGACCAAGAGTCCTGGCCCTGTAGGAGAACTAAGACCGAAAGCTTTTACAAAGTCCCCAGGCGGTGTGGACATATACGTGGAGAAGGTTGGGACTCAAAGAGCTTCCCTGTGGGACTCCAAAAGGCATTATTTGTACCGTGGAAGAGAATGGTTTATATACGACTTGAAAAGAGCGATTGTGCAAAAAGAAACAGAACTACTGGAGAGCCTTGGCCTGAATTCTGTTACGCTTGAGTCTCCTGAGAAGCACAGAGTAGGAGACTGTTTTGAAAGAAGCGCTAATATCCAGAAGAATCAACTCTTCAGTCCCTCCTGTATCCTAAAGCATTTTGAGATTCTCAGTAAGTCCAAGGAGAGGGGACTCAGTACTATGACTATGACCGGGACGGACACCCAACTGAGACCTGTGGAGAAGATTGCATGATCCTAGATGTTAAGATAATTGAGAGTTTATATCAGGGGTCTCCAACCGGTCGATCGCGAGCTACCGGTAGCTCACTGGACCCCTGTGAGTAGCTCGCGCCGTGATTCTACATTGTGTAGCCTGTCATGCTCATTTATTTCTTTTAGGCCTTTTTTCACAGCCGTTGCCTGCCTCACCAAACCCAACAGCTCAGATTGGCCTGAGTTTAGCTGGGGCGGGGCAGACCAAAGATGATGACGCTGTTGCAGAACTCAGCCGGCTCCACGCCACCTGCCTTTCACTGCCTGGCACCGCGCTCTTCATCCTGCAAGACAGTGCCGGTGCAAAGCAGCAGGTGGGCCGGAGAAGCGCAGCATGTCCTGGGAAAGCAGGGGGTGCTAGCAACTAGCAGTATTGAACTGCTATGAACCCGCACCATCTGCTTTTTTTCTGCTGGCACATTATATTGGAGCTGCGCATCAATCGGTAAGCACTGGCCTGGCCTTTAACCTCACAATGCTCTGTTCTCCGGCATGGAGCTGCAATGTGCGCCGTCTGTACTGTCAACATACTTCAGCCGCTCTTATGCCACAGTTGATTGAAGGACTGGGTCTTGTCTTTAATATATAAAAAGACTGCGCCCGCCCGTCTTGCTCGATCTGCTCCTGAACTATCAATGCTTGTCACTATGCTAAATACATTTCTGGTGATTTAAGTGCGAAAGAGACCCAACGGAGGCCTTCAGCAACACTACCTGACAGCTTGGAAGCAGCCAAAATCACGGCTAACAGACACAATTGATAATTTATTTTTTTCCCGCTTTCCAGCTCTGGTTTTTACATCCAGATAAGCAGGGTTTTGTAAAGTGTCCGTTTCCTTTACTGAAGGCACAAGAGAAAGAAAGCTCTCCCCATCTGCACTCCTAAGACAAAAATTAATTGTTCCACTCTTTAGAACAGCTTTGAATTTCTGAACTAGTTTCAACTCTTTCATACCCTCTTTGGACAAGTCATTGACAGAGCACAGGCAAGCTCGTCCAAATAATAAATGTGTTTACATTTAATATTCAGGGATAGTGATGTGTGTTTTCACTATTTAACACAGGAGCAGCACACTACCATTACTGCAAATAATCCTCAGTTTGGAGTTTAACTGCTTCTTGAGAACGTAGCTTTTCTGTTAAGAGTGCTCCGGCACCAATATTACCCTGAAAATAGCAAGTCTTACTTTTCATTCAATAAAATCAGCTCAATAATAACGGGTGTTTCACACACTTACATGTAGAATTGGGTCCCAAAGTTGTTTTACAATGCATCGTTTTACCGATGCATTCTGAGCCTCTGGCCTGCCTAGCTGCATTGGTAAGGTGGATTTTACTTGCACATTAAATGCTTTCTCAACAAAAAATAAACGTGTTTAACTCTGCTAATCATTAAAATAAAGTAGTGTTTCAGACTCTTTTACTCCATATAAATAGCATTTATCTCAAAAGTTATCTTGTTTGTGAAGAAAGCTAAGGGAGGGTACCCACCTGCCTAAACAGAATAGCCACATATAGATCTGGAAACCTTCCTATTGGCCCCGGACCCAGAGCATCTGTGAGTATTGTAATTGTATTTTTTTTTTCACAAACTCAGTTAAGCTTCCACTTGATTGGGCCATGTATTATGTTGAAAAACATGTATTCTGCATAAAGAAAAATACATTTTCATTCCTCACATAGTATGAATAAAACCCCTAATCATAATGAATCAAACTAGTTAAAAATTATTTAAATCTGAAACAGGATGGGACATTTCAAAACTGTAATAAAAAAAAGAGTATGTGGTGAAGTGGAAATAATTGAAGTTGTTCATAATAAAAGGAGTCTCTTTTTTGAAAACAAGTGACTGCACATCTAAGCTAGACTTCAATAATTCAAATTTGGTAAGAAATATATGTTCAGGTTTAACTGTTGTAGTGTGTGTGGTGTGAACAATTCGGAATAAGGATCACAAAAGCAGGTCATAGGCTTGTATCCTGCAGTATTTCGTTACACTTTTCAGGAATGCAACCAAGCAAGACAAGCTTTTGCTTCAAGTAGCACAACCTGCAGCTGTCTGTAGCTTTAAAAGAGGGAGTGTGGCCCCTTTTTTTCATACCACAGTAAGGGCTATGAAAAAATTAGGCTTAATGTGAATGACACTGGGCGTGGGGGGTTCTATCGAAAAAATGCGCGAGTTGTTAGCCTTCAGTAGCTCACAATGATTTTCACTGCTCAGAAGTAGCTCTCACTACAGAAAAGGTTGGAGACCCCTGGTTTATATGCTTTTCAAAGAGCATTGTTTGTGCAGGCAGAATCGAGACTAGCTGATAGTTTTCAACATTCAAAGCATCTAAGGAAGTCTTTTTTAAGCAGAGGAACAATCATAGGATGTTTCCACATTGAAGGAACAACTGCATACATAATACACATAAAGACTGATCGTAGAGAGGTGGGGTGCAGCGGCCAGGGCAGCTGACTTCGGAGTACAGGGCTCACGGTTCGATCCCCGGCTCTGGTGGCAGATCAGCTCCGCACCATGTGACTCTGGACTGTAGCTCACTTAATTTCCATGACAGCCCCCAGCGCTTTGAGACCTGTAAGGGTGAGTAGGTCGCGCTTTACAAATACTGGATTTACTGATCCAAACAGGAGAAAAAAAGCACTGCCCATTTTTATAAACCACAGCTTTGCAAGGTCATTGGGCTACCCAGACTGTTTGTACTTTGCCCAAGTATTTAGAACTTCTGGAAAGATGATTGTAAATTTTTGAATGTTCTTCATGTGCGAATCCAGGAAAGCCCTGAACTAGTATCGTCGGAGGTTATGACAACAAACTGTTGTTTTATATGATCTTGTTGGGTAGGAGACAGATCTGCAAGCAGTGGATGCAATCAGTGCCCCCTTCTAAAGCTGAATTGTTGGATTCAGTGATATATATATATATATATCCAAAGATACACCGCTTTCCTCACGGCGGCCAAGTTTCCCAGGGAAAAGAGAGACGGACACCAAATGTTCTGTTTTACCGCAGCCGCAGGTAAAATTTATTCAGCATAGTTTTAAAAGTGCATGTTCCGAACAGGAAACCCAAACGCGTTTCGACGTTCTCAGACGCCTTGCTCGCTGGTGATATATATATATATATATATATATATATATATATATATATATATATATATATATATATATATATATAATATATATATATATATATATATATATATATATATACAGGCTAGAAGTGAGCAGATCCTTCTCTAAAAAAGTTGTTAGGTTATTGGCCCCAATGACTTCTTCCTGGCTAGAAATGGGTAATAAAATGTAATTCCAGACACTGGCAAGACGTTAATGAATTGGACTAGTCTTTCGATTTGGTCCAATGATTATAGCCATTTGCTGACATGACATGGTAGTCAGTCTCCTTTCTTCTTAAGGCCTTGAGTGTCTCTGTCAGGGCAGAATACTATGGCAAGGGGATAGCTCAGAGGCCAGTTGGAAGTGAGTAATAGCAAATGAGGACACAAAAAAGAAATGAATGAGTAAGGCTAAACAAAGATAGTATTGACTCTAGATAAGAGATTGGAGCAGTAGGTGTAGTCTCCTCCGTCAGTCGATCAAAGGAGGCATAGATGTCAGTTACCTCCCTTAAGCAAAAATCAGCGAGTATATTACCTTTAATTTGTAAGAGAGGAGGCTGCAATCCATCAGAGTCCTGACTATTTGAAAAAACTTTATACAAGAATTAGGGGCACTAACAATTTTTTTAGCATAGAGGAATGAGCAGGCGCAATGATATTTTTCATAGCTTCTTAATATGTAGATTGATTCTCATAATTATAGTGCTTGCGCTGCATGCGCTCTAAGCATTTACAGCTTGGACAATGCATTCACAGTGGTTCCTGTCTATGCATAGAAAGTGTGCCATACGGCTCCGTCAGCATAACAGAGCCATATCGTACACTTTCAAATTCACTTTTTATATAAAAAAAACAAAACAAACCGGGATTTTCTTTTTGAAAAAAAAAAAACATGACCCGTTTGCCATGGGAGTTTTCTCCCACAGCATGAGGGTAATTTAAATGTTTTTACTTTCACTTACTGCCATGTTTCAGATGGTGGTAAGCAAAACTATAAAGTCACCATGTGTTTTCCCACTCTAAATCCGGCGGGCGGACAAATGGCAAAATTATGAGCCTATGTCAGTACCAGAGACGTAGTAGTCTCCCGCTAGAGGTTCGCCTGACTCTAAATGAGGTGGGAGGAACTTCAGTACTGAGGAAAGGGTACCCCATTGTCTTTGCTACTGAGTACCCTTTCTGCCGCATTCTAACTCAGGCCGTGTGTCGCTACTACCACTCAACGCTAAATTACTATTTTCTGTAACCTGCTTCTTACATTTGTTTCTGAACCCTTCTTTGGATGTTGAAACTGCAAACTTAATGTGGAAATGAAGGTCAAATTTAGCATTTTTCATACAAAGGCATTGGGATCTTCGATCATGATTGGAGGTGCTCGCCCTGAAACAATCAGGGATATCTACAGGAAGCCAACAATTACATTTCCACAATAGGACACCTCCTGAAATGCATAGCGTGCTACTAAGTGAATATGACATACACCAGAATGAATGTAATATGCGTCAAAATAAATATGAAACCTGGCAGAGTGAATATGAAACAAAAAAGCTTATTATGATGTCAGTGTCGCAGACTGGAATCACCTGACCTTATGTCGGCGGTTCCAACCACAGTATTAGGATGCGACCACCTATAGGCAGTCGCACATATTCATTACAAACGGCAATAAACTTTCTAGCCTTACAAGATCTTTGGGATGTCAACGGGCCGCATTAACATTTTAAACAATTGGTAAATAAAACAGTAAAGTCATTATCTCTGGAATAAGATACATCTGCCCTGACCAAGAGGGCCCTTGGGTGGTTTGTTATTCAGAGTTATACAAGGCCCGCGCCACAAGTCTACTTGGGAACAGGATTCTCAAAGATCACGAAGGAATCATATTTTAAATTGAGGATGGGGGTTATGTGGGTAAACCAGCATTTCCCTCCTCGGCAATGGTTAGAAACATCTACGAACTGCAGAATTTGTGGCGATTCCAAAGAGAATATCCTCCACTTGCTGTGTAGCTGCAGGGGCCTAGACAAAGAGCGCAAACTGCTATTAAAACCATTCTGAAACCAGAGGGGGATCCAAACACGCCGGCAAGCATTAAAAGCCTATTTTGATGGAAGAGACATTCAGTTAACATACAGACTGGTCAAATTCATAAACATGGCAAAAGTTATGTTAAACTCAACTGTTATTTAACAGACTAAATATAGAGGGCCATATTCAAAAGGCAGAAGCTCCATAACCTAAACTGCTACATACTGTTTCTAAAGAGATATCATGATCTGATATCCACCTCCCTACTGTTATACTTGAATAGAACGTAGGGCATTGCACACTGGACATAGACTAAGATTATAACAGTTGAAACAGGAGTTTTTTTCTGTCACATTCAATTTTATTATAATATTAGAGATTTTATATATTAACCAAACGTTCTTAAAATAACGCTTACTGTAATGAATGTTGAGGTTTCTTTTATTGAATGTATTTGTATACGTTGCTTCATTTAAATGCGTTCTTTTGCAAGATTTTAATTAATCATGCAATAAAGTTGTACTTACTTACTTACATCCATTCTACAAAGTAAACTTGTGCAGCGGGCGGATTAGGCCCAAAGCACTAGCACCCATTGTAGAATGGATGTCTTCAAACATCCTTACACTGTGTGGCAGGCACCATGTAAAGCCTACCACACAGAGCAGGGATGTTTAGGCCGACACCATAGGTGCCCCCTAGACCCATAGCGGAGAGCCAGGGGGAAAGGGGGCCCCCAAAGACACTTTCCGACAGCTTTTCCATGTCCGGTAGGTCAACAAAGAAAGACTGCTGAAAGGTGCTATCATAATCTTGACCGCAGAGCCAAACCTGGCTCCACTGACATTAGGGGATTATGGTGGGGTCCGATGTAACGATGGGCACCTTGAACCCGTCGGAAGTGCCACGGACAGTCCCTCAGCCAGATGACCCTGGCTTCGGCATTGTAACGTGGCAGGTGGACCGCAGGGGCAGATGTTGGTGTGTCTGACACAGACGTGTCATCAGTGTCAGTCCCACCAACGTAATATTCAGCCCCTTAGTGGTTAATATGAATAACAAACAATCCAAATTAAATAAGAAATATACTGAAATATAGATCAGTCATACTGAAATGAATATGGTCCTCACTGCAAACAATATTGCTGTCACTGAAATGAATACAATATTCATCAAAAAAGAATGGGGCATTTCTTGAATTGACTGACATATGCCAAGAAGAATATGGCTTGGTTTGAAATGAATATAAATTACTAGGATGAATACATTATATTCTGAAAAGAATATAATGTACATTGAAAATAAAATAACATACACTGAAATGAACATTACACATGTTGCAATGAATATGAATTGCATTGAAATTAATATTACCCAGATTGCAATGAATATGAGATATACAGAAATTAATAGGGGATGATTTGAAATGAAAAAGGCTTGTGTTGAAATTAATATAATCCCCATTAAATTGAATATGACATGTCTTAAAACGAGTATGACCAAAGATAAAATTCTCATGACATTTGTCAAACTGAATATGGCATGCTTTGTAATTATTATGATACTTATTCGAATGAATACGATATATGTTAAAATGGATAAGTTGCATCTTAAAATTAATATGACAAATGTTAATATGAATGCAACATCCATTGAAATAAATATGCCATTGATTGAAAGAAATATAACACATTTTAAAATGAATATGACTTGAGTTGAAATTAATATGAGCTTCATTGAAATTAATTTGACATGTTTTAAAATGATTAAGAGTAATGTCTAAAATGAACATGACATTTATCAAAATGAATGCAGCTTGCATTGAAAGTAATATGATACACATTTTCATGATTATGATAGGTGTTGAGAAGGATATGACTCATGTAAAAATTAATATAAGATGTGCTAATATGAATAAGACTTTCATTGAATATGACACATGCTAAGATGAATATGATGAGTCCCACTTACGCACTCTGCCTTTTTCTACAGCGCCATGAAACCAAACGGTGTAAGTGCGCTCTACAAATCATTTTTAACATTAACATAACATTAACATTATATTAATTCAACATGCTTTACAATAAGTATGACCAATGCTGGAGGAGGAGCTACGAGCCTTAACATGATGGCCGCGTAGACATCTGCCGGCCCCTGAAATCCTGTCTGCCATCCTGCTTCCTGAGCCCGGGAAATTGCGGAGGAGGTGAAGCGGATCGAGTGGGGCTTTAGCCGGGGCTTTGGTGAAGCGCCAGTCGGGAGTTGTGCCAGTTCGAACGTCAGGGCATACTAGTAGCTGAGACCGGGGGCCGGAGTTGAAAGGCCGGCCGCCACGGAGTTGAACAACACCGGGGACCCGATACCGGAAGTGTCCAATCGGGTCCCCTCCGGAACGGCACGGATTCGGCAGGGGCAGCTGGCTGACTGGCGGGTGGGGAGGCCGGATGCCCCCGTCCCCCTCCTGTGCAGAGTTTTGCACCGGCCTGGAGGTCTCAGGAGCGGCATCTTTTAAGGGAGACGGCGGGGACGGGTGCCTGGCAGCGCGATGGTGGCAGTGGATATGGTGTGCTGCAGGGACAACACCCCCCTCCCCTGAATGACTTCTGGTGCTCTGTGGAGACATAGGTGGATTTGAGGGGCGCTTGATAGGCCCTCCGGTGGACTTCAGTGCGCAGCTTGTCATTTCCAGTGGTGACATATAGAGGAGCCCGGAGTGGGTGGAACAGACCTGAAGTACAAGAAGTGGTGGTGTGGCCCTCCTAGGCCTGGTACACAGGGACGTCCGGATGTGGCCAAATTGGAAGCCTTGATTGTGTCGGATTGCCCCCAGGGTTGTGTGTAGAGTTGCAGCTGCTAAACGGGGTGCTGTTTGACTTAGAGATCTAGAGAGAGCCGGCTGAGAAGTCCCTGCGGGGTTGGCTGGACTGGGCAAACACGGCAGATTTAATGGCAGCCAGGCAAGATGGGGAGAAGAACCCCGTGAGATTACAGAGAGCCCTGAAACCGACACAATCCAATAAACTGGACCAATATACCCAGCCTAAAAACTCGCTTTCTTGAGCGGGGTCCCCTACAGTGGTCTCTGGTGTGGGACTGGACAAAGAGGGGGAAGTCACGCTACAGGACTTTATGGGTGCTATAGACGGAGTTAAATCCTCCCTGGGTCAACAAATGGAGACTATGGACGCCAAGCTGGACACGGTGTCTATAGAAGTCAATCTTATACGGGTGGATCAGATTAAGGTGAATGAAAAGGTCAAAGCCTTGGACATTAAAACTTCTAGTTTGGTTGATGATGCAGCTCAAGCAGAAAGTGCGGGTGCTCCGAACCGCCCATGAGCTAGCGGAATGCAAATTGGATGAGTATGAAAGCAGGGCCCGGACAAAAAACGTACGAATAATAGGTGTTCCGAAAAGAGCAGAGGGGCCCTCCCCTGACCTATTTGTGGAGGGACTCATCCTCAACCAGCTCCAGCCCAAGGGCCTCAGTAAGCTTTTCACCATGGAACGCGCACACAGGGTGCCCAGGGGGAGGCCGAAACCAGGGGCACCGCCCTGCCCGCTGATTGCTAGGATACTGAACTTCTGTGACAGAGACCTTATCCTGCAGACAGCCAGAATTGGTGGCCTTGTCAGAATTGAAACTGCAGCCATTTCCTTTTTCCCGGACTTCACGCAGACAGTACAGAAGCAACGTCGGAATTTTCTGGCAGTTAAAAAGAAACTACGCGATAGAGGTTTGAAATATGCCATGATGTTTCCTGCGTGCTTGAGAGTGGAGGCACGGGGGAGGTTTTTTGATAATCCGGAGGTTGTATCTGACTGGCTGGACACTCTCCCTGGGGCGGAGCGGGGTCATCGAGCCGTGCGGAGGAGGAGACAGAGCAGGAACAGGAGTGAGAATCTTCTTGCACCTCTTGTATATCTTTCTCAGGAAATGGTCCCGGGACTGAGTGGAACCGGAGAGTATCCTGGCTTATTGGAACTTTGGTGAGATGATTGGATTTGGGGCTCAGGGGGGCTTTTGTGGTTGAGTGGGGTTCGGGGGCGGGGGTGGTGGAGCAGAATCCTCCTCCATTGTTTCTTTCTTTCTTTGAAGTGTTCGGGCGACAGGCACTCTGCAGTTTTTTGCGGGCAGTTTTGAGCCCCGTGGCCAGGGCAGCAGGGAGAGGGGCAGTTGGGGGGACATGTTCATTTTTAGTATTGTTAGAATTGTGGGTTCCATCAGCATCAAGTATTGGACAAAAGGGCAGATAGTAGGGAGAGGTAAACGGGGCTGGGTAGGCGATGGGGGTAGTGAAATAAAAGTGTTGAGTTGGAATGTTAACGGGTTAGGGGACGAGATCAAACGTAGTGTTGTCCTTCATTTTCTAAAAAGGCGGGCACCAGATGTGGTACTACTCCAAGAAACCCACTTGGTAGGCAATTCATGTAAGGCGTTGCACAGAATAGGGTATAAATTGATTGCACATTTGGGGTTTACCTCGGGTTCGAGAGGAGTGGGAGTGTTGATCCGTAACTCGTTCCCGCTGTCTGTTACCTCTGTGTGGGAGGACCAAAGAGGTAGATATGTTGGGGTATCGGGCTGTTGGGAGGGTTGTCAAATCACCCTTCTTTCCGTCTATGTTCCACCTGGGCTTCAGACCTCGACATTGGCAGATTTGGGTTCGGTCCTCCTGTCGCTCCCGGAGGGTCTTTTGATGCTGGGAGGCAACTTTAACTCCGTTGTTTCAGGAGATAGGGACAGATATCCCTCTCGAGATTTAGGGCGGGCGGTGTGCTGGTTACCTGATTTTATAGAAGCAATGGGTCAGGTGGATTGTTGGAGGATGCTGCATCCAAACCAGAAGCAATAAACATTCCATTCGGGGGCACATAATAGTCTGTCGCGATTGGACTATTGTCTAGTCCTTGCAGCTCAATCCATGTATGTGGCGGAGGTCAGCCATTTGGCCAGAGGGATTTCGGACCACTCTCCATTATGGGTCCATGCTATCGTACATCGCGGCTCCACAGGGCGAGTGGCCCCTATAAATCCATAGTATTTGCGTTGCCCCAAGATTCGTAAGGACCTCCTCGCCAAGCTAGAAGAATACTTTGTCCTGAATGAGGGGTCTGTTACTTCTTCGATATCCTTATGGGAGGCGTTTAAGACTGTGGTTAGGGGGCAGGCGATGTCTCTGATAGCGGGGGCCAAGAAAGATAAGCAGAGGGAAGTGATGGAATTGGAGGCTGAAACTGAGCAACTGGAAGGAGAGTTGGAGCAAGGAGTGACGCAGGATAGGCTCCATCATCTAAGCCTTAAACAACACAAATATACGGCGCTTGTCCTAGACAGGGCGAAAGCAATTGGTAGGAACAGCAAGGCAGACTCTATGACCTGGGGGACAAGGCAGGAACACGTATAGCTTGGCTGGATAGGAAGGAGCTGGCTAGCCGTCTTGTCCCTGAGTTGATTAAGGAGGAAGTTGAAGAGCTAGTAGATCCTCAGTGTATAGCTGAGGAATTCGCCAAGCACTTTCACACTGTCTATACTTCGGTTTCGACTAGGCCGGAGGCAGAATCTCACCATTTGCTCCGTGATCTGCAGCTCCCACATCTTTCTTCGGAAGATAAGAATTTCATGGATAGTGACAGTACGGCGGATGAGGTCGCCTTGGCTATCCGCTCTATACTCTCTGGTAAGGCATCAGGCGCCAATGGTCTCCCTATAGAACTTTATAAGCTCAGACTGGACCGCCTGGCACCCTATTTAAGAGGAATGTTTCTGGAGTCCAGAGAAAAGGGGACCTTTCCGAGTGACCAGAGGATAGCATTAATGGTTGTGATACAGAAAGAGGGTAAGGTTAAGACCAGCTGTGCCTCATATAGTCCTATATCCTTGCTGAACGCAGAACCAAAAATTCTAGCCAAGATATTGGCCAATAGATCGATAAAGGTCATCACTGATTTGGTCCACCCTGATCAATCGGTCTTTATGCCTCATAGAAACACAGCTCTGAACCTGCGCAGATTGCATGGGGTTTTGGCCAGGGCACAGACGCTACGAGAACCGGCTATAATTGCTTCCCTAGATGCTACTATGGCTTTCGACATGGTCGAATGGCCATATTTGTGGGCGGTGTTGGCCAAGTTTGGGTTTGGCCCTGGATTTATTGGCTGGGTGCGCCTGCTGTATTCTGAACCTTTGGCGCAAGTAGTAGTGAACAATAAAGTTTCGGCTACCTTTCTGGTGGGGCGTGGCAACCGGCAGGGCTGCCCACTGTCCCCTCTTCTTTTTGCTCTGGCCATAGAGCCTCTGGCGGCCTGGATACGCTGGGAACCCTCAATTAAGGGGCTGAGGTGGTCCCCTGAATGGGAGGATCGCATATCCCTATATGCAGATGATATTTTGTTGTATTTGACCTCCCCGCATAAGTCTCTCATGGTAGTTTGTGTTGTCCTTGCCGCTTTCGGACATAACTCTGGCCTCTCTATTAATTGGAGTAAATCAGTTTTATTTGCGTTAATCGGTGATTATCCTGTACCTCGTAGGAACTGTCCTATTCAGGTCAGTGAAGACGGCTTTAAATATCTGGGAATTTTCACATCTCTAGATCCGTCAGTTAGGTATTCCCGTAACCTTCTTCCACCTCTTGGTCGGCTCGGGGGGGACGTATCTAATTGGAAGAAGCTTCCTCTTTCATTATTAGGCAGAGCGACATTGTTTAAAATGATGGTTCTCCCATGCTTTCTTTACGCCTAACAGAATTCCTTAGATGCGGTGCCCTCGAGCTATTTCCGTGAGATTCAAGGGCTACAGCGAAGAAAGCTCTGGGAGGGGCGACCACGCATTGCATTGCACAAGTTGACTCTTTCATGGTATGATGGTGGCATCGCTCTCCCGTAATTTAAACGATATTACTGGGTGGGCTATTTGGCTGCAATTAACCACTGTAGGTATGGCCGGATTGATGATCCCGGCTACGCCATGGACAGGTGGTTGCTTCCCGGTAATAATTATAATAGAGCCTTATTTTCTCGCCTAATAGACAGGGCCTGCTAAGCATTCTGTACATGTGTGGCATGGGGCAACGAACTACGTGGACTGGAGGGATAGAGTGACTATGGCTACCCCGCTGTGGGACTCTGAGAGCCTTGGTAAGCTCTGGAAGATGAAAGGCTTCGATAGGTGGGATCTTATTGGTATCTCCTCTGTTAAGGATATCTGGGGGAAGGGGGAGATTAAATCGTTTGAAGTGATGCAGAAAGAATATAAGCTTGCACCCTCTGAATATTTTCGATACATGCAGATTCGCACTCTCTCCTGTCATTACTACCTGGTGGTGCTGAACCATCAGAGCCTTCTCCCCTGGAAGACAGGATACTGGACGGACACTGGCCTGATAAGACGATCTCTCTCATATACAAGAAATTGATCAACCATAGGACCGACTCTCTTGGGGCACTGAGAGACAAGTGGGTGAGGGACGGGCTTGAGTTGGACGATGAAGATTGGCAATCAGCAGTGTTGTCGCCGAGAGAGGTCGCGATTCCAGCTCGCCTCCGTCTGGTACAGTTAAAAATTTTACATAGAATTTACCTAACAGGTCCTAGGCTGATGCACATGGGTCTCTCAGACTCGGGGCTTTGTAAACAGAACTGTGGCTCTATTGGTACCTTCATGGACATCATTTGGGAGTGTGAATCCATAGGCGCGTATTGGCGCAGCATTCATGACACAATCAAGGAGGTGCTTGTGGTTTCTCTTTCCCCAGAGGCGAGGAGATGCTTGCTAAATGTATGGGAGCCTACTGATTTAAATAGCTCACAGACGCAATGGGTCACCCTGGGATATAAGATTGCCAAACGTGATATTGCGCAGTTGTGGGGAGCGGTGCGGGCCCCCTCGCTTAAAGTATGTTTTGGGAAAAGACTACATATGTTGCGAGGGGGCGCCCTCGTAAATGGTCAAAGATCTGGGGACCTTGGAATAGCTACAGGGGAGACATTTGTAAGCCGCCCTTCGAGGCTGTATCCGATGATTCCCCCTCCCCATGAAGTTCCAATAATTTTCTTGGACTTTGTATATTCTGTTGCCCCAGGTCATTTGCTCAGCTACTGTAATTGACCCACTGTAATGTTTTTTATGCTGATGTTTGTTTCAATAAAAAGAATTTTAAAAAAAAGTATGACCAATGCTGAAATTAAAATGAGGTCTGTCAAAATGGATATGTTATGCTTTGAAAGTAATGTGATACACATCGAAATAAATATTGTATGGGTTGAAATAAATATTACCAAAGTTGATATGGATATGACCCATGTTAAAATTATTATGGCAGGTGTTAAGGTAAATATGACATCCATTGAAATGAATATGACATTCATTGATAGGAATATGACTCAAGCTAAAATGAATAAGAACCACTTTGAAATGAATATGAGATCTCGTGAAATAAATATGTCCCACATCAAACGTAATATAATATTCAACAAAATTAATATGACACTATTTGAAATTAATATGAAACTATGTGAGCTAAATGTAGCTTTTGTATTCCCAAGTTAGGCCCATGCAGTGAAGCAGGTTATTTCTTACATTGTCCTCACAAATAACATTTTCAGCTGTGACCTTTTGCACATTTTTGCATGCACAACAATGTTGGATTAGTTTCTCTGAAACTAAACATGTTTTCACATCTAGCTTTGCACACCATTATCATAACGCCCTGAACATAATGTACAAGGTCTCGTTTTGCACTATGTACAAATGTCATCAGTGGAGAAGTGTGGCTCACTGGTTAGAAGGGGCAGGCCCTGAAGCAGAAGTCGGCCCGGGACCAGGGTTCAATTCCCGACGCGGCAGGGTCTTGGGTCAATGTCCGCGGACTCGATAATTCTCGCCTAGGTGCCTACGCTAACCATGGGTCCCACTCTGCAACTCTGGGCAATAGCTTGCTTAATCTCCACAACGGCCCCAGCAGCGCCGGGATGCCTGGCTTCACCTTGGGGGTGCCCTCCTACAGGGAAAGCAAGGACGGGTTCCCCAGCGGTATACAGCGCCAGGACACCACGTAACGAGGTAAGAGTGCGCTTTACAAGTATACATACATTACATTACACTATCTTCATTCACGGGGTGACAGGGCTACCTACATATCCATAGCATTGCTAATCTATAAGCACATCGCAAGGCTGCTTTCTGTTATAAAAGATGAGCATCCCGACAGATTAGCAGAGGAGGCACTTCGGCTGACACTGAGGTCCTTGCATGCTGAGAAATCACCATGCAGCGGTCTGACATCTGGTGAATTCCTTCCAAATAATAACCCCCTGGGCCAGGAGGTGACGAGGACAAGATGGAGCTCAAGTGAAATCGCAAATAAAATCAAGGAAGAGGAAAGTATGTTCGAGCACTGGGGTATAGTAATGCTAGTCGAATTAAAATCTCCTTAACCAACTCCGTTCTTAAAAGCTCCAACCACCGCCCCAGATCAAAATACCACCTCAGTACTAAGAGGGGCAAGAAGTAGAACCCCCGGTAAACTCACGGCCTGAACAGAAGGAGTTAAGTTAAGCAGAAACCCAGGACAACTAATTCCAATTGAGAAGCCGGGTCCAGAAGTTCGTCCACAAATAACAAGCTCAATATTAACAGATTGTCCAAAGTGACAAGTGAGTGAAACCCCACAGACAGCCTCACTTGTTCAAGGACAAACTAAACTCTGCATTTGGAACATTAACGGCCTGGGAGCCAAATTAGATGACCATGAAGTAGCCAACTATTTGAAAACATTTGACTTAATACTTCTCCAGGAAACTTGGGAAGAGAACGCCAAGGATTTCCAAGGTTACTGCTCAGACTTTGTCCCGGCAACAAAGGGGTCAAACTTTGGTCGCTGTTCTAGGGGACTAATGATGTTGACTTCAATTAATACAATGGGCTCAACAAAGCCCATTGAGGTGAAAATTACATCACCCAACGCTGTTCATGCAATACAGATAAGGCTAAAATTTAACAACGCGATACATGAAGTAATAATAATTAACACCTACATGCATCCAAAACATAAACAACTGGCTGTAAAGGAGTTGTCAAATGAAATATTACGGATTATGGATGAGCAAGAAACTGACCGTATTATCGTTTCTGGCGATTTCAACCTACACCTCCTTGGGTCAAGCCAAGATGACGGCCCTGTGTACGAACTCCCTTCGCGTTGGGGGATACCGACTCAGGGTAAAGCAAACAACAGCAAACCCTCAAGATTGGCTAGACACCTGTTACAAGAACTAGAACATCTAAATTTAAGAGCATTGAATGGGCGCTTTCCGGAGGATATTCCACCAGTTGCCACTGTTCACTCGTCAAAAACATCCTCCCATCTGGATTGCACGTTTGTAACATTAGCCATGTTTGATAAAATATCAACCTTCAAAATAGGTGACATGGCCCAGAGCGATCACCTTCCACAGCAAATAACGTTGAAAGTGAGATCAGCCGCGACATTAGACATCTGGAAACCAATTGCCACCAAAGAATTGTCTAATTCAATGCGTTTAAGGTGCAATGTCAACAATATTGAAGCCCTTTCAACCTCTGCAAAAACTTTGTTTGAGAGCGAAAAAGAAAATGGTATCCCAATTGTAACAGCATGGGAAAACTTTATTAAGATCTTCAGTTGTAATTTTGCAATTAGGACAGGGGCCAAATCAAGACAACTAGAAGACGGATTAAAAAAAGTAAATTCCAGTTCAGAAACTAAGAGCCTCAAATGAACCATAAACTGAACCCTTCGTCAATTGCGAAAAACACTGGGGAACTTGGAACTACAGTCATCCCTTAGGCAAACGAAGGCACTACTTAGACGGAGGAAGTGGAGAAAAATAAGGCAAAAGAACGACAAAACGTGGGCCAAATTATTGCACGATACCAAGCAACACAATAGTGCCAAGTTCTGGCAAACAATTCATAAGATAGATCATCCGAACCACCCTGGAATCAGTTCCAATGTAGCAGAGAACATCTGGGTTGATTACCTTTCTGCTCACTTTAATAACAAGGGAGCAGATACCGTGACACCTGTCATCGAATCCCCCAACAAGCGAAAAGCGACACACTTGGTCAACAGCACCAACATCCATAAGCAACAGGGGACCCCGATGGATGGGGATTCAGACCCCAAAGACCCTATAGCAGAGGAAGGGTACGCCCCCACAGAAAAACAGATAAAAGGCCTAATAACCAGGGTAGAGACATGGGAGCGCCCGGCCCTAACGGGATACCACCGAAACTTTATATACATGATGCCAACTTTTGGAGCAAGGCTCTATTACCAGTTTTCAAGAGCTTAAAAAACACGGTTACCATTCCAAAATCTTGGAAAGGATCTATTATTAGCCCAATTTCTAAACAAGGCAAAAGAAGCGATCCAAATAACTACCGATTGATCACCTTCCTCGACGTAGACCCCAAATACTATGCCGGTACAATCTTGGACGAGCTAACATCTTGGGCTTCAGACAATTCCATCATCCCAATCAATCAAACTGGGTTCCGTAGCGGCCAAGGAACTACAACAAACATACTGGCTCTCACACTGCTAATGGATGCAGCCAAAACTTCAAAGATGCCTCTCTTCCTGTGTTTTATTGGCTATACAGCTGCTTTCGACCATGTCGACCGTTCCAAACTTTGGGTAAAACTGGACAATTGGGGTATTCCAACCACTCTTTTGGATCGGCTAAAACAGCTGCACACAGACACAGGGTTAAACTAGGTGAAGGGGCATACATCTCAAAACGCATCAAGACCTCAAAGGGCCTCAAGCAGGGGTGAGTCCTAGCCCCGACCCTCTTTAATCTTTTTTTGGCCGACCTGCCTGGGGAGTTGGAGAGTTGCGTATCCCATGCTCCCAACTTGGGGAAAAAGCTAATGTCAAACTTGCTATATGCGGACGACCTGGTTTTAATTAGTAGGACACCAATTGGCCTTCAGCATTTGATAAACACGGCAAGCAGTTTTTCTAAGCGGAACTCCCTAAAAATAAACCTCAAGAAGACGAAAATTATGGCAGTCAATTATCATAAGAAGAAGACCAATAGTTGGTTCCTTGACGGCCAACGCTTGGACCAAGTGCAAAGCTATAAATACCTGGGAATCCTAATGGATCATAAAAACACATTTAAACTCCAGCTAGAGTCCATCCAAAAAAAGGGGATCACCACGTATCTAGCCCTGAAGTCATTGAAGAGACAGCTCCCGACCTCATGCTTGAACCCTTTTTACAGGTCTTGAGGGCTAAACTGCTGCCTACACTGTCATATGGGAGTGAGGCTCTAAAAGGTAAAGATGCAGCAGTTTTAGATGTTGTAATAGCGAACGCCTACAGAGCAATTTTCCACCTCCCAAAATATGTCTCCCCGGCACAAATCCGGTTAGAATTTGGGATTCAAAGACAAACGGTAGAAAGGAGGAGCACCTATGTTAAAAGTTGGCATAAAATCCGAAGCGCTGAGGCAGGATCTTTAAATTTCCATCTTTGGAAAGCCCTGGTCAGCCAAGAAAAATGCTCAGCCAGGGATTACTTGCTCGATTCAATTGAGTTACTGGGCCTGTCTGATCTCTGGGCCGTTCCAACGGACCATCTTTCTTTCAAAAAAGCAGCACAAAAAACAACATCAATGCTATCTGTCTTAGAAGACAAAGCAATTCTCACTAATAAGGCACACGGCTGGATAGTGCTCAGTGACTATGTAAGGCTGAAACCCCAAGTCTATTTGAGTACCGGAATCAAGATAAGTAAGAAGGAAAACTTTTTTAGGTTGCGGCTGGGGGTAATTGCGATTAAGTCTTACACCATGGGAAAGGAAAGATGGCTCTCCGACTTGTCGCCTATGTGGAAGTGGGAAGGAAGACATCATCCACGTTATCTGAAACTTCCCCAACTCAAAGGATATAAGATGCACCTTGTTGCGCCCTTTTTTCAGACATTACGGCATCTGGTCCTGTAGGCAGGCAGTGAAGCTATGCTTCAAACCCACTGACGTTCAGCTCAACTGTCGGCTAACAAAAAATGTTGAGACTGTAACAAAGAGACTTAAAACCCTGCTGCTATCCGAACCATGTTGATAAACTTTATAAGTATAATATAAACTCAATACTTTGTTTTAGCTGTATCAGTATTTTAATCACCAGATCTTCAATCTGGACAGTGGTCTTAATTAAGCTGTGCCATTCGATCTGGGAAGTTGTTGTAGTCATTGGCTGATAGCACTACATGAGATGCAAGAGTCTATGTGAATAATGTATAAATATAGAACATGCAATTTATGACTTTCAGATTACGCATCTTTTCACTGTTTTAATTGTATTTAATTGTGTATAATGGAAATAATTCTTGCTATGTTTTTTCATTCATTCAATAAACTTTATTTCTGTTAGTTTTAACCATAAAAGTACATACAATAAACACTTTCACTTTTCCACAGTTCATTTGTAAGTATTAAAATACATCATATGCAATCAGAGGGGCAAAGACAAATTATTTAAGACAATAAAATTTTAAATAATTAAAAAAAAATTTCGTTAAAAGATTAAGATAGCATTTGTTGGTCCAAAATATTTATCGCGTCTCAACAGGTAAAACATAAAGTGCTGTGTTATTTAAGTGATTTCCTTCGTATAGACCACATGGAAAACAAAAATTTAGTGATAGCGAACACTATCAAAGGATTCATGTCGGACTTCAAAATCCTAAATAAGACTTGGTAATCCCTTATGCCCAGATTGTTACATAATTGTATTATCCACTTTCTTAGTATGTGTGAGTAGGCTTGACAGAAAAGAGTAACATGTAGGGTGGTTTCATTTTTGATTCTGCAGCCAGGGCATAAATGGATTGGGCCCCCCGTCCACCTGTCGGTCGTAGAGTAGAAGGGCAGCGTTCCATATCTAAACTGTAGGTACAGCTTCTTCGCTAGAGTGGGTTGGATTACGTCTATTTTTTGTTCAAAGCTGTATGTGGACTTATGGCTCAGGAAGGTACCAGTCAGGCTCGTTGATGATGCTGAGCTGATGGTCCTCCGGAGGCTAAAGTCCCTCACAGCACTGGACAAAGTTTTTTTGGAAATAGTTGAGGATGCAACCTCAGGGTTTAACCACAGATTTTCGTATCCAATTTGAGCAAGAGACTGTCCTACAAAGCGTAACCACAGAATTCTACCTGCTCCTGGGGAGGCTAGAACCACCTCTAGTTCCCTTTTGTAGCTTTCCAGTCCGGGGGTGCTCCACAGCCTCCTTCAGTAAAGAAGGGGGCGTGAGGCGATGATTTCGGCTATAGGCCTAATATTCAGGTCCAGCCTGAGTGGAACTAAAGGAGTGCTTCTGGGCAGGGTTAGGATTTGCCTAATGAAGTTGTTTTCTGTAATAGTTAGGTCAGTAGAAGGAACATGTCCCCAAAGTTCCACCCCATAAAGGGAAGACGATCTTGCTTGGACTTTAAAGATTTCCAATGGGGCACTTATAATTTTATTCGCACAGTTTTTTTGAACTTTTAAAATTCCCCCACTTGTCTGTACTAGTTTTAGGTTTGCCTTAGCCATTTGTGCTCCCCACCCCATTGTGTCTGTAAGAGTCAACCCTAGATAGTCAAATGTTGGGACTCTTTCTAATGGTCTACTTTTCATCATGGGGTGAGGACAGTTGGTGGTGTTGGCATTAAATACCATATACTTAGTCTTGTTGATGTTAACTACTAGATTTCTGTGTTTGCAGAATTTGATAAACTGGTTTAAAACCCTCTGCATACCCATAGGGGATTTTGATAGGAGCAGAGTATCATCTGCAAACAATAATGTAGGAAACCTCAGCGAGGCTAATTTTGGGGAGTCAATGTCATTCATTGATAGTAGGTCTTCAATGAGCCCATTAAGAAAAAGGGAGAAGAGGGTCGGGGCAAGGACACAGCCTGCCTAACCCCTTTCTCAACCGGGAAGGGCCCTGTCAGCTGACCATACTTCCCAAAACGCACTCTAGCATAGGTGCCATCGTGTAGGTGTTTAAATTGATGGCATAAATAGAGTGGCACCCCCATTGATGATAACATTGCCCAGAGTTGGTTATGATCCACCATATCGAAGGCTGACTTTAGGTCCACAAACGTTAGATATAAACTTCCCCGGTCCAGGATTACGTGCTTCCAGTAAAGAACCTGGAGCGGGAAGAGTTGATCAATGGTAGACGTTTTGGCCCTAAAGCCTGCCTGGAGGGGGGTCAGTATATTATTATCGTTTACCCAGTCCTGTAGGCGTTGTAAAAGTAGTCTCGCATAGATTTTCTGACTAACATCAATGAGGCTAATTGGCCTATAATTTGATGGTTCAGACGGAGAACCCTTCTTAAAGATGGGAATAATCTCCGCCCCCAACCATGTGGCTGGCAAAGGTAGGCCCTGCAAAATTGCATTGTAGAGTAATAGCAGATAGGGAGCCCATACTACTGGTTCTTCCTTGAAGAGGTCACCTGGTATCCTATCTAACCCAGGAGCTTTGTTAGATTGCAGAGAATGTACTGCAATAAGAACCTCATCCAGGGTAAAAAGCGGTATGGGGCAATTAGGGTCCAAATCCGTTAACACAGTAGGGACTAAACTATTTGGTGTTGGGGGGATAGAGTATAACTCTTTAAAATATAGAGACCAAGATTCTTCAGATATATTAGGATCAATTGAGGTCCTACCTTCTGGTTTCCCTTTGTGAACTAAGTTCCAGAAGGACTGTGTATCTTTGGCCTCAAGTGCGAGTCGGATGGCGTACCATCGTTCTTCTTCCCACTCTTTTTTTGCATTAAAAATCATTAGTTTATAGGCACGCCTGGCTTCAGTCACGGCGGCCGGGGTACCTTGTTTCAATGCCATGAGTAGCCCCTGCTTCATTTCTTTACATCCCCCATTAAACCAGGGGTGTTTAGTAGCGAAAGGCTTAGGTTTATTAGGGGTGGTTTTATAAAAGGACTTCGCCAATAAATCAGATAGTTCCTCATGCAACCCTGCCAGGGACCTTTGTACATTATCACTAAAAGGTTGAGTCATAATTAAGTTTGCCTTTTCCACTGGCACGGCAAAACTATGGAACGCCCTGCCTTCCTCCATCCAATCTGCCACGACAGAATCTAGCTTCAAGATGCAACTAAAGACCTGGCTCTTCATCCAGAATACCTAAGCACTCCCCCTCCTTCGCTCCGCCCAAAACTGCTCATTCAGCGCCGTGACACCTCCTCGCGAGGTAGCTGTTCGCGCTTTATAAATTTCAGTATTATTATTATTATTATTAGGAGGGGAATTATACTCAGGTACAATTTAGCCAATTCATCTGAGGATTTCTTCATGTTGGCCCATCTAATTCTCCTCCCACCTTGGATTATTCTGAGATCACTATTTTCGTAAGTTTCGGTGGTCTCAGTTATCAAATCAAAGTTGATCTCAGTTAACAATGGGTTGTGGTCGCTTTCCATACGACTAGAGACTTGGAAGTTTAGAATCCTGGGCCATAAGGGCATACTAACCATGAAGTAATCAATTACAGAGGAATGTCCCCTAGCACTGTAAGTTGATTGGCCTGGGCTGTCCCCCTTAAAGCGCCCATGACATGCTCTAATAGAAAAGGAATAGGTTATGGAGGTTAGCTGAAGGACCGTGGATGACCATTGTTTAGCTGGGTATATACTTGGGTGGGGGATTGACCATATTTCATCCTCTTCTATTGGGGTAAGGTGGACTTCAGTGAGTGGTTCGTAATGACAATTGAAGTCACCACCAATCATCAACTCAACGTCTCCCGGAAGGGAGTACAAAAGGGAGGTCAAAGAGTCTAAGGTTTTGGAGGTGCCCCCCTGTCCTGCTGGCCTCGCGTAGATATTAATGAGTGCCAGTTTAGGTGTTTTAATAACGGACAGTATGATGCAGGTTATGTCAGGGGTGTTAGTATCGATTCTTTTCACAGAAAACCCAAGATGAGCACCCACCCAAATACATAGTCCCCCCGATGGTCTACCTCTGGGGCCCTTCAGAGCTGGTTCCATAAACCTAACATAACCCGGTCTGTGTATAGGGTTAAGATCCCATGTTTCCTGAAATATACATATCCAGTGGAGGTCTACAAAAGCACACCAGTCAGGATTATCCTGATTGGCGGCGAGGCCCGCTATGTTCCAGGTTAGAATTTTTAATGTATTGTTATGGTTATAAATTCCAAGTGGCTGTTTGCCACGATTAACCAAATTGACTGATCCATCAGGAGCATTCGTGGGCCCATTTCGGGCTGAATTAGATGGTACAGGGGTGGGGACGGTAGTAGAGGGTGCTGGTAGAATTAATGCTGATCCTCTTAGTGAGGAGTCCCCAACCAAGGGGAATTCATCACAGGAGGATGTAAAATCAATACGGTCCTCTACACCCTTCAACTCCAATGTAGCATCTAATGGTGACTGGTCAAAATCTCGCCTGTGTCCCTTTTCCGCAAATCCCCCGTTATTTAAGGATATGCTATTCTGTGCAGACGTTTGGGACTCAAAGCGTCAGTCACAGTCCCCCAAGCCAGATAGAAATCAAATCTATTAAAGAGCATGATGTTCCCTGGAGGACATGAATTTAGCTTTTCAACCTGTGGGAATAGATCTCTTGCGGTTTGGTACCAGGGTTCACAAAAATGGGACAATGGCAGTGTAAAGATTCCGGGCAGCAGAGTGTTTTGGGGCCAATTACAAATGAATTCGATGCACCTTCAGTCTCTGAAATTAATAATGACACAGTCCCCCACCATAGTTTTGGTGCTCTTGCCAATTCAGTTCACTCTCCTTGCAAAGAGAATTTCTGCTGTAATGTTTGTTGGGAGTGGCCGTTTCTGGTTGAGCCAGAAGGTGCACTTATTTTTGAGTTCTGCATAGGTCTCCCTTTTTCCCTAGGACAGTGCAGGGACCCCCGCCAAAACCACCACATAAGGCGCTGATTGTGGTGGAAGATCGATGTTGGGCAAGAGATCAGTGTTCTGGGCCAAGGGGGGATTTTTAGGTCTTGATGCTGTATTATCAGCAGATGTTTGATGAGGTTTGTCCCTCATAGCAGTATTTGCACCTGATGGCAAGCTAGAGGGTAAGGTGTCAACAGAGGTTAAGGCAGAGGATCTTTGGATGGAGACAGTACGACTTTTAGATGCTGTGGCAGCGTTAGAATCAGTTGGCTTTAGGCCTGGAGTTTTTGTCTGCCTAAGAGTAGAGTCAGTAGCCCTCGTACCCGCTTGCTTCTGGAGTGATGCGATTGAGAGTTCGAGGCAGACTAGTCTATTCTCTATTGAATATAGTTGTGTGGTAATAGGGGTACAACATTTTATAAACGTACTTTCCAGTTTCTTCCAGAAGAGTGGGCCCATGTCAGGTTGGTCTTCTCCTCCCGGAACATTTCTTGGTCCACTATGCTCTTCTATGGCATTCGTTAGTGGAAGGAGTGGACTAGGTGGAAGTCCTGCAGATGGTGCTTCATTGGGCACATCCCTTTTACCAGTCTTGGCTTTTTTGCCTCCTAGATTGGTTTGGGCGCCAGTGCGCTTCCTTTTGGCAACCGCTCCCACATCACGTTGGGGAAGCGATAATTTTGCATTGGAGGCTGAGCGGGTTTTAATATTAGGGGAAAGTGTAGCCTTGTCGGTATTTTGAACAACCGTCCCAGTAGGGGAGATTGAACTAATGTCATCAATAACAACTATCTGTGGGGTGTCACTTCGCTCTACAACTCCTGAAGGTGGAAGTGTATCTTGGGAGTTAAACAGATGGCGAAGAGGAGATCTTGCCCTGGCCAGGCTTCCCAGAGAAGATCTTTTATCAAATGGGGTTTCCAAGGAAAGTCTCTGTTTGGTAAGTTCAATATCCTTGGCCAGGGCTGACGATACCCTAACTAGGAAGTTATCTAGGATACCCAGAAGTGAGCCCCCGGTTGATTTCCTAATATTTGGGGCGTCAGATGGTACAGTTGTCATGATTGTTTTAGTGGGCTTGTCACTTAACTCCTTGGTGAGAAAGGCCAGTTACAATTAAACAAAGGTGAGAAAGACTGACCTTAAATCACGAGGGCAGATGAAAAGGGGGTGGCCCGTCCGGCCCTTGGCCCTGGCTTTGCCCGGCGCGTCCCGCGACGCGGGGCTGCGCACTATTTAAATTCGCCTCCTGGCACTGCTGGGACGTCTGCTGTGCGTCCGGTGACCCTTGGCGGTGGCGGCAAAATGCTGTCTCGTCCTCTCCAGCTAGGGCAATGCAGGTAAGTGGTTCTTGCTATGTATTTGCAAAGATTTTAACTAATCAAGCAAAATAAAATATCTTATCTGGTGAGGGGTGTTCTGTTTGTGACCAAGATGGGGTCCTCCATTCTATTAATCAAGAAGGGGGAACACAGGGCTTTTGGGACGGTCCAACGTACGTGCCCTCGACTATCAAAATGAAGTAGGGTACGAAGTTCCTGGGTGCATTAAAAATCTTTAGTCAGAGACCTAGTTATTGTCACGATGGCAGGCTGACCTGTCAGTTAAGTAGTGGGAGGAGAGGAATTCCTCCTTTCGGAACTAGTGCCCTCACACACCCAGCAAGCTAGGTGTCATGCTTCATCATATGGCCCTTTTTTTAATAGAAAAACAAGGGGAACCCAGTAAATGGCTCAGGACCATGGGTATCAAGTATTTATCAAGGCAACAAGTGGTCCTTAGCATATAGGGATACGGGTAGGCAGAAATATTATATAGACCACAGTGGGCTACTATATAGTTCACAATCCCTTGTCCAGCCGGACAGGGAATTTTTATTGATTCTGTAGGGTGTTTGATATACAGATACAACACATAACCAAAACAAATAGGGTTACAGAAGGGCACAGTCCTGTGCCGTACGTGGGAAGGAAGTGGGAGGGACAGTAGGTGAAAGAAATATCAGGCAAACAGGGTGAGCTTGCAGGTCACTGGTATAAATTCAGATTGGCAGTGTATCCTGGAGTTACTCATACACACAATAATACAGTAGGGTCACATGTATGGTTTACTCAAAAAGGAGTCGACGTTTTGATCCCAAGCTCAATTATAAGGGGATCATCTTCAGGACTTGAGAATAATTTTGCCTGAATAAAGCTTTTTAAACGCCAAATATGCGTCCGTGAAAGAGGTCTCATCAATTGGGGTAGCCTCACTGTTAGATCTGCAAAGCAGTGCCCATCTCTGAGGTATCCCTCTAATGTGGGGTGATATTACAGAGAATTGCTTTCAAGCACTGTACAGGTACCGGGGATTGGTATTCTGTTGTGGCGTCACTGTAATTTGCTTTCCACTTGGTAAATGGCACATCAGATTCGGTGCTCGCGTGCACTGTGCCAGTGCCACGGGTCAGCACACGTCAATTGCGTCGCGTAAGGTTTATAGGAACTTGGTAAGTTGCGTCCCCAACATGTGCAGTAATTCAGAGGAATGACTGGTGCCTTCTAGTTGAGGATTATTGGGCTGGAGGATGTCAGATGGCACCGCGTGAGGTTTCAAAAGCTGAAGTTCCGATTTTAGCCGTGGTTGTGGCCGCCCTCTAAGTCGCGGTCCGGGTGGTGATTGTAGCCTCCGTCTAAGTTGCGGTCTGGGAGGTAATAACACTCGGATTCTGTTCTTTTCTTTTCTCTCAGGGGAAATCCCGCAGTGAGGCGTAGTTAATGGCGCCGGGCAAGCGTTATGGCCAGAATGGTGACTGGTCCACGAGAATTTGGAGGTTAATCTAGATAAGCCGGTCGCACGCTGTGTTTGGCAGGATCGCTCATCATATGGCCCTGCTCCTCGTCGTGTCGGCGCTGCAATATCCGATGGGCACTCATAAAGGGGCTCTTTTTTGGAGATCTTTTGTTCCTTGCTGTTAGGTGCCATGGTGTGAGGGCCTTAGTGTGTTTGGATGTAGTACTAAATGGGATGGTTAAAACAGATCAGGGATCCAATGGAACCAACTTTTTTCTAGCAGGGTCCCTGCCTGATTAAAAGGAAAAAAGGGAGAGGTGACAATCTGACTATAATTGGTCACGATACGGGCGCTCTACTCCTGGTGGGTCAAATAATTCTCGCCTACTTGTCTGGGGGATCAGTGGCGATTCTTCAGGATCTTAATGTGAAACTTATCTACACCAAGTGGTAAGGTGAGAGCCTACCTACGACTCTGTGGATCAGCGGGATATGTACCCGCAGGTTCAATGGGCAACCTGCAGGGGAGATATCTATTTTCAAGAACAAGGTAGGTCTAAAACAATTGTGCTCACATACAGGTATTCTGCTGCTATACTTATGGTGAAGATCAATAGTGACTGCTATGGTGAGCAAAGTGCTTGCTGATAAACCACATATTATGTGCTTACCAAGTGGTGTGTATCATACCAATCACGTGACTCAAGCTAAAAACAGTGACTCAAGTTAAAGAGCGGTGAAAAATTGACTGAGAATATAGCGTTTAGTGGTAACATTAGTCCGATGTCATAGAACTCACCTAATCACTATTTAGTTAGTGCCTCATCCGTTCCAATAGGCTCTGAACACATTGAAGATATATGTCTCGAGAATGGATGACAAAGATATTTAATTAATTATATGAGGCTTGTCTTAAAAAAATAAGTCCTCCACTCTATCCCATCAGGAATGGGGTTTGTTTGTCCCTTGGGGGATTCTTGGCCTTACACCTACACACACTCTAGGTACACTTAGAGTAGGGTACGCATCGTAGGAGTATGCTCAATTACTACCTTGTGTAATATGCCTGCATGTATACATTGTTTTAGCACCATGGTAGAACTATATCTACTATTTACGCTTTTGGTACTTTTAATCACATTTATCTGCATCTGTCTACTAGTCATTGCAGCACATATAGTTTATGCAAGAATAACGTTGGTTTAATAAATATTATTGAAAATGTCCCACTGTGTACTCTCTGTATATTTCTCTGAGAAAAAGTGAGCACGAGTGTCTGAGTGAAAGGTTCTGTACTATTTCCATGATCCCTGAGGGGTCAGGGTTGTCATGTTAAGTGGTTGCCAGAAACCATTCTCTTCCTGGTATGTTAGTGGGGCTTACTGTGGCACTGTGTGCTAGCTGGTCCCTAGGCCAATATAACCTGTGGTGTGTCCTGAATCAGTCTAGACACCAAGCCCTTAGTTTATTTTGTTCAATCAATGTACAGAGCCTATGGATTAGTAGGAACTACATGACATAGCATGCTTTGAAATGAATGAAGCACAAATCAAAATGAGCACAAGCCATGTTAAAATAAATATTACCCCTGTTTAAATGAATATGGCTTGCACTGAACTTATGTTGATTTGCTTTGGAATTAATATTACGTATTGAAATTAATAGTACATATTCTCAAAGGATATGACATGGACTGAAATTAATTACCTAAAATTAATATAACACATCTAACAGATTATAAAACAAGGAACCAGCCTTTAACACACATCTATTACATGCAGCCATGTATAATACAATTAAGTATTTCTACATTTGTCACACAGTACTTTATCAAGTAGGTTAGTATTTTTGCAAATAACATTGATTTTATGTGCACGTAGAGTTAAAGGGAGGTAAGGATGATTTTAGGATTTAAAGATGGTGTTAGAACCGGCTGTCACTAGTTGACAGAGGTATGCACTTCTGACAAATAGGGACACACCTTTTCTTGTCAGGGCAAGGGGATCACACCCTTTGATAACCCCTGCTCACCCCCTTGGTAGCTTGGCAGAGCAGACAGGCTTATCTCAGAGGCTGTGTGTTAAGCATTTATGACCACATACAGTAATAAAGTGAATACACTACAAATGGACACAACACAGTAGTATTATAAAAATAAGGATTTTTATATAAGGCTTAGCACAAGTCCAAATAACGACAAAAATATACACAATCTTAATAAATACTTTTGGAAGGGAAAATAATAGTTCAAGCGTAGTTTCTTCTTTAGCACAAAGTCTTTCGTATCAAAATCAACTCTTCTTCCTGGAAAACACAGTTCTTGGCAACAATGTAACCCACACGGGAGTCACACGACGTTGAGGCAAAGTTAATCCAAAGATACGGCATCGACCGCGAGGAGCGCTACGTCGAGCCCGGAGTCACACGGAGCCCCCACAACACAGTACCTTGGAAAATGAAGCACACGATGATCAGCGGCGTCGAGCAATCCGGCGTTGCGTCGTCGGTGTCGATCAGGCCTCAGTAGTCGTCGATGTCGATGATGCTGTTGCAAGTGTGAACAGCGCTCACGGCGTCGAGAGGGCTTCGAAGTCGATGCGATCAGCAGCGGTGCAGACACGAGGTCCCTTGGAGCTGGAGCCGAACTCACTACTCACTGGCGTTGCTGCTGGCGTCGATCGGGCCCGGCGGCCGGCATCGAGGAAGCGGGACACTGGAGCCGTTACTCACTATGTCGAGCTGGATTCTGCGACGTCCGTCGACGTCGAGATTGCTGGATTCTTTCAAAGGTGCTGGATTCACAGGTTTCAGCAAATAGCACTTTAAGCAGATGACGTCCTTTAGCCCTGTGACTTCAACAGGAGACTGGCACTCTTCCAGTCCTTGGAGATTTTCTTAGCAAAGCGTGAGAGTACACACACAGTTCCTCTCTCCTGGTTCCTTGGCAAAAATAAAGAAGCAATGCAGGCTTCCCCCCAGCAAACAGCACACTGGCAGAAGGGGTAGGCAAGTCTTTGGATCAGCAGGCTTCTTGTCCTTGGTTTCAGGGTTCCTTGTCAGAAGTGATCTAAATTCTTGGTTCAGGGGTCCTTCTCTTATACCCCTTTTTGGCTTTGATCCCTTTGTCCATACAGGGGGATTTCCCAACATCCTGGGTCTGTTGTGGGTGGAGCCAAGCAGAGGCACCTGGCCTGTTTACTGGGCAGGGCTGGGTCCTCAGACGCCCATCAGGAGGTGGAGCCAGCATTGTCACTGGCAGGAGCAGAGCTATCGGCCTCCTGGTAGGAGGTGGGGCCAGGATCGTCCATGGCAGGCACAGAGCCATCAGTCGCCTGGCAGGAGGTGGAGCCAGCATGGTATCAGGCAGGGCAGGCTATCAGCAACTACTCTCCCCCTACTCTCAAAGCAAATGTCCCACTCATCCCACACTGATTCATCCAGACCTCTGGAGCCACCCAGCTCCTGTCACACACACACCAAACCAGCAGAAACCAGAAATAGTTAGACAAGAAAATAGCCACTTTCTAAAAGTGCTATTTTCAAACTCAGAGTCCAAAAACCATCCAAACCAACGGATGCGTAATTAAACCCCGAGTTCAGGGATACCAAACTCGACATTGCACCATGCTCCCCGAGCCAGCTAGGATTATAGCATTAATAATCCTGGCAGCCCATTCTAACTAATGGAGAGCAGGTTACCTCGCAATAGTGAAAAACGAATATGGCTGTAATTCACTATTAGGACATGCCAACTTGGTCAGGCCTGTCCTACCTTATACGTACAATGCACCCTGCCCGAGGGCCTACCATAGGGGTGACTAACATGAAGTTAAGGGAAGGTTTAGGGACTGGCAAGTAGGTGTACTTGCGCAGTCAGCGTGACAATCCTAGACTGCACGTGGGTCTGGCAATGGCAGACCCTCAGACATACTTTTACTAGGCCGCTTGTGTGGGTGGCACAATATGTGCTGCAAGCCCACGAGCAGCATTTGTATTTACAAGCCCTGGCACTCCTTGTGCACTAGACTAGGGACTGACAGTAAACCAAATAAGCCAAACATGGAATTCAATCAATACAGCAATTTTACATAGGGAGCACTTGCACTGTGGCACTGATAAGCAGTGGCACAGTGCCCAAAGAGTATACCAGCAAAAACATCGTAAACAGTGGAGGCAACAGAAAAAAAAATGGAGGAGAGACTCAAGCCAATGATGTCAGGTCTAACAGATGGGTAGAGCTAAAGGGTGGTAAGTATCATATTTGGGTTTAGGAATGGCTATAATTAAAGGGAGGTAATGGTGATTTTAGGGTTTAGGAAGTTGGTATTGGGAAAGGGAGGTAAGGAATAAAAAAGGGTTTTCCCCCTTAAAAAGTAAAAAGAAGACACTCACACTTACCCACACACATATATATATACATATTGATATTGAATTCTTTTATATAGCTCACAAATATCCAGGACGTCTTGGCGCTGATATCTGTTACATTGACATCGAACAGGAGAATAAGCAGATTTTTAGAAAGCCTATAACTGATCACATTGAAGAGGACAATAACCTGGTTTTGAGATGTTTCCTGAAACTGAGTAGGTTAGACTGACCTCTGAGATATTCAGGTAAGTGATTTAAAAGTAGCTCAGTGGTGTGAATAATGCTCTTACCTCCCCATTTCTTTCGTCTGATTTTGAAGAAATTAACTGGACTGGAATTGGTCAAGCACAAAATTCTTCTGAAACTATACCAAGAAATATTTATTTTCAAATATGCTGGGCCATCAGCATACACAGTCTTATGTGCCAGATATTTATGACTTAAACATGACTCTTTTCTTCACAGAACGAAACTGTCTTGAACTTAGAAATTTTCTTTAGAAGTAGAGCTGTTGCATTCTATAGACATTGAAGTTTCTTCAGAGAGCGCTGGTGAAAGCCTAAATATAGGGAATTGCAATAGTCCAGCCTAGACAGCACTAAGGCAATAACCACTGATTTCTGAAGTTCATACGGGATGAAAGGGTAAGCTTTCCTTAACGTGGGCAACACGCAAAAGCAAGAAGAGGTAGGTTTGTTAATCTGTGCATTGAAGGACCACCTGGGTACAACAATTATTTCCAAATTCCTAACTGAAGCCACTGGAGTGATAAGAGAGCCAAGCATCTGAGGCCACCAGGATTGGTCCCAGAAAGCTGTGTCCTTCCCAAAAAGGAGAAACTCAGTTTTATCCAAGTTCAACATAAGACCATTGTATCTCAACCATTCTTCAATTGCGCACATACAGCTGTTAAAGCGATGTGCAGTCTCATCAACATAATTCGAGATTGACCCAACAATTTGTGTATCATCCGCATTCTTTACCGGGGCGAAACTAAAAGAAAGGATTAATCTTGTCAAGGGAGCCACATAAATGTTAAAAAGCGTAGCACTCAGTAATGAACACTGAGGTACCCCACACGGCAGGGAAAAGGGCTTGGATACATAGTTGTCCAGGGTAACCGACTGCTCTCTATCTGTAAGAAAAGAACGAAACAGCTCAAGAACTGAACCTCCAATTCTGATTTCTAACTAGCATTCCAGCATGGCCGCATGGTTTGTGGTGTCGAAGGCTGCAGGATCATCGCCACCTTCTCATCATTATCTAAGATACTTCTTAGCTCCTCTGTAGCTACTACCAGATCTGATGTGGCGCTATGATTTGGTTTAACACAAATTGAGCTCAGTCTAAGATTTCATTCTCCTCTAAGGATATATAAAGTGCATTATTTATGTGCTTCTAAGGGGTTTTGTCAAGAAGGGTAAACAAGCTATAGGATGATAGTTATTTATGTATTTTTGATCTAGTGATGGTCGCCAGTAGGTAGTTATAGTTTCGAAGTAGTTTCCATATGAATGGCATTTTTTTTGATTTGACAATAACTTTGGCGCCATTTGACAAACCTCCTCAAAAATTTCAAAACTAGTTTGACGCTCACTTCAGCTGTTGTCTTGAACAATTCAGGGAAAAAGGGGAGGTTGAAAAATACTTTTTCCCCGTGTTAATTTACATAGGAAACTTTAGGCATGGCTACAGCCCGAACTGCTGAACGGAATTACACCAAATTTGGCAGAAGGGTAGCTGTTGGTCCAGATAGCACCTTTTTGTTAAATGGTGTAAACCCATTCAGTAGTTGTTGGGAAATGTAAAGAAATTCCCAATGTATATATAAGGACACTGAGGATCCATGACCCCTCCTGATCTTGTGATGAGATCTGATTGGCTGCAAACACTTCAAACCAGAATGTGTTGTCAGCCATCTTGTAACTTTATTGAACAGAGTCACAAGAAAACATGCTACAAAAAAGAAAAGGGTGCAGTGTAAACTGCACCCCTAGGCCTCTAGGGGGAGGGGGTAACACAGGAACCCCCCAGGGCCAAAAAAATACACCTTCATGCTCCATCGATCTTAGGTGATCTAGTCCCTGATTTCATCAAAACATCTGCGAGGTCCTCCTTTACACCAGCATGGAGTTGTAGCTCCTTGGCTGCACCAGGTTGCAGCCAAGGGGGGTCCCAAATGATGAAGCATGCCACTTTGGTGGGTGATGGGATTCCATCCTCTTAAATGAGACTCCCTTTTGATGTGCTTCCCTGTGGGTCTGTACTGTGTACACATCTGTGTATATATTCATCTCTCTTAGGGACCCGCGGATTCTTTGTTGTAGTCATATATGGTTAGGGGACTTATCCGCGCAGGTCCATAAACTTCCCTTAGACCCTCTTCTTACCTAGTACTATATTTATACAGTTTCACCAATGCCAAGCTAGAAAGTTACAAAGCCGTCAGACATTTTTACATCAAATTCTTAAGCACAGAATTAGCTAGTGCCATCCAAGCCGAGCTAAAAAATAACAAATGCCTTTTATCCCACTAGGAACTCTCTCACAGCTTTGAAATGGTAAAACATCACCCAAGCCAACCTGGAATGAATACAAATAACACCTGACACTTATTTTGTTCTTATTAGAGCTCTCCAAAGAGGCATAGCTTTATTCAGACACAAGGGAGCACCCAGTAAATGTCACATCACACACATATCTATGCATACATTTATAAATATATATATCACCTAAACGCGGTCGCCAGTAGGTAGTTATAGTTAGGAACTAGTTTCCATAGGAAAATATTTTTTTGTTTTGCTAATATCTTTGCGTCGTTTGTCGAATCTTCGTGAAATTATCAAAACTAATGGGGTGGTCAGATCAACAGCTGTGTTTAAAGTTTTGGGGTGATTCGTCAAGCAGGGGCCAAGAAAAAGGGGCAGTCCCAAATCACGTTTTCTCCAAGTTAATTTCCATAGGAATTTCTAGACATGGCCACAGCCTGAATTGCTGAACAGAATTATAACAAATTTGGCAAAAAGGTAGCTCTTTGTTCAGAAAGCACTCTTTTTGTTAAATGGTGTAAATCTGTTCTGTAGTTCCTGAGAAATGTAACAATTTCTCAGATATACAGCTGGGGACAGGGAGGATCTGCAAACTCTCCTGATCTCGTGCTTGAGATCTAATTGGCTGCCAATACTTCAAACCAGGAAGTGTTGCCTGCCATCTTGTGACTCGGTTGAACCAAGTCACAAGAAAAAAGCTTAACAAACAAGAAAAGGGGGCAGGGTAGAAACACTCTGACCCCTAGGCCTGTTCAGGGGGTCACACATGCACCCCCAGGGCCAATAAAAGCATGTTTTAAAAACATATTGATTGGGGTTCATGGTGGATCCGCAAATCTGGCCAAAAATCTTTTACAAAATGAAGCATGGGCTTCCGCACTTCATTTCCTTTAGGCCCCCGGGTGGGCCAGTTCACAGGGGGCTATCAAAAATTGTTATGTGGGGGCCAGCACGGGCCCCAGTAGCCCCAGAGACTGCCACTTCTCTGGGGCTAATACTTTCAAAAGGCAGAGAGTCATGCGTCTCCTCCAAAGCCCTAGGGACCGCCACCTTCCCAGGGCTATTTGTACAGTGTGGTGGAGAAAGGGGCTTGGCCTGTGACCACCTCTCAGCAATCACACTGTGTGGGGCTTACTGGTGGTAACAGGTGGGCTAGTTGGCCCCTAAGGACCCTCAGCAGTGAAGGGGTCTTCATCCCCCAACCAACAGTGTGCCAGGAGGCTTGTGTGTAGGGTAGTGGAGAAAGGGGGCATGGCCTGCTATCAGAACTCAGCAATCCTGCTGTGTGGGACTTACTGGAGATAATAGGAGGGGTAGTTGGCACCCAAGCATGTCCTTGGGGGCCAACTATCCCTCCTCTTACCTCCAGTGGGTCCCACACAGCAGGATGGCTGAGCAGTTGTCAGAGGCCATGCCCCCTTTCTCAACCACTCTGCAAATGTGCCTCCCAGTGCACTCAAAGTTGGGGGATAAAGTCACCTTGGCTCCAGAGAGACCTTGGGGGCCAAGAAGCTTTAGAAATTCACAAAAAAAACCAGAGACGATATAGTTAGGGTCAGATTTTACTCATACACAACCAGAGAAATTCAGCCGTTCTAGTTAGCTGAACAACTATAACTCGCATCCCTGTAATGCCCTGCTGATGACATCACATATTACATCACTCATGATGAGTGAGTACATGTATGAGTGACTATACAGAACTGTTGGTGAATGAGTGGATGTGTATGATGATTTTGGAATTACTGAATAGGTTGTTGTAACTGGTATTGGTATCTCCATTTTTTTAGAAAATTCTAGTTTCTATTTTTGAATGTGTGTATCAAAGGTTATATTAGGGTGAGAGGAGGTCTGCCACTCTTTCACAAATGATGATGTCATCAGTGATGTCATCAGTGATATCATTTGAGATGTCATCAGTGATATCATTTGAGATGTCATCAGTGATGTCAGGAGTGATGTCACTGACCATGTCATGAGTGATGTAATATGTGACGTCATCAGCAGTGCATTGCGGGCGCACGAGTTATAGTTAGCTGAACTAACTATAACGGGGGAATTTCAATGGTTTTGTATGAGTGAAATGTCCAGCTAACTATAACATGTGTGAAACCTATGGTTTTTTCAGTGAATTTCTAAGGTTTTTTAAGTGCTAATTCCTAACTATAACGTGTGTGAAACCTATAGTTTTTCAGTGAATTTCAAAGGTTTTTTTAATGCTAATTCCTAACTATAACGTGTGTGAAACCTATGGTTTTTTCAGTGAATTACAAAGGTTTTGTAATTGATCATTTTTAAATCTATTCATTATTATATTTCTGTCTTTTTATACTAATTTCCTAAATTTTTATTATAATTATTTATAGTTATTTTATTTTTTAAGTTATATTTCATATTCTTAATGTAAAATAATAACAAAACAAAATTCTAAAATAATTTTGTTATTAATTATTATTTTTTCAATATATTAAAATCAATTCTATATATTTCCTTTTTCCATTTTGTTTTGCATAATCGTACTGTACGCTTATGGTGATCGCACCATACTTTGTACGGGTAATCGTACACTGCGTGTACAAGCACATACGTTACAAATACGTTTTGACGTTACGCGTCGCATCGACGCTTCCATGTGACATCATGTACGACGCCCCGTACGCGTACGGCGTGAAAGTTTCTAATTGTTTAAAAACATATATTTTTGTATTTAATGTACATACTAAGGGAAGACATTATCTGGGATAATCATGAAAATACTTTTTTTAACTATTAATAACCGTATATTACTTTTGAAAGCAATTACGAAAATTGCAACTGTACGTCGTACGTACTCACAGCGTAAACGCGCCGTAATAGCACTGTAAGCGTATGCAAAGCCATGTGAGCATAAAAGGAAAGTTTTTATTGGTTCATAATACTTACTATTTCAACTGTTGAAAGACCCTTCCCATTTTGATCATTCTACTTGGACTTTCTCAGGAGAAGCATCTATTCTGTGGAGCTGTAGTCCTTTAGAACCAAACTATACAATGGCTGCTCTTTTTGAGACTTCATCAGAACATTCCTCTGAGGAAGAATTTGTTGCTGAGCAACCTCAAAAAAAGAGAAAAGAACATTTCATTTTGAGGTTTTTTCACATATCCTGAGGGACTGAAAAAAGTCAATGCACCGAAAGTAACTTGCAAGATCTGTGAGGTTACTCTTTCCAGGGGTGATCCCACTATAAAGTACTCTTTCGGTACAGCCAGCATGGTTCACCATGTCAAAAATTTGCATCCATATAACTATGCAAGGATGGCAACACAAACGTTGCAGGAGAATCCTCAACTTGCAGTTCCTACTACCTCAACTGCACCACCACCTCCTCCGAGCAGTCCGCATCCTATTATAGTGCCACAGTTTGCGGATCTGAAATTTCATTGTGAATATTAAAACAAATTACTTAGTTACAATCAGCAGTCTATTGATCTCATTGTGAAGAGGAAAGAAGAGCACCGTTGTCCAAAACATTAATTTTATTTTTAACTTTTTTGTTCCTGTTCCACGTTTTTTTTGTTTCCACTTCCATTTTTTTTTAAACTTGTTGAAAAAAAAAAATAGAAAACTAAAAAGACAAAAAAAACAGTTCTTTTCAGAACTACCTTCACTGGTCAAAGAAAGAACTATATTTCTATGTTAGTCTGTAACACTTTGTCAAAATGAATGTGTAGTTCATAAATGAATGAATGAATACATTAGTAGTGCATGGTGAATGTGAAACTGCCAAGTGAGATTGAAAGTGAGAGTGTCTGGCTGAATGTATAGCAGCTTCACTTTTAGAACAGTATATTCATATGCACATACTGCTGAATGACTCACTAGAACATTGAAACAGTAGTGTGAGAGTGTTTGGTGAAAGTCTAATGATACAGACTAGGGAATAGAAGCTATAAAAGACAAGTTTGCCGATGCATAAAAAAATACTTATGTTGTCTATAAGGGTTTGAAACAGTCCATACCCTAAGGCCCACTTTGCACCATGAGTACTTGGGTAGTAGCTAAATGATTACAATTCTGGAAGCAGAGTGTCTCAAACCATTATTATTATTATTATATAATACATTTATTCTTGTAACATTTCATAAAGGAATACAGCTTCTAAAATAATTTCATCAGGTATTTTATTTTCCTGGTTATCAATTTCAAAAGTCATCTGATGAATCTCAATCTCATCTAATACGTCCTCAAAAGCATCATCCAAGGTTTCATCAAGAAAATCGCAGCTGATATCTCCAGCATTCATTTCTTCCACTTCAAAAACGTTGCTCGTAAAAGATATGTTCATCTCTTCTACGACAGTGTTAGTATTTTCAAAAACGTGTTCAATATTGTTTTCTTGATTTTCCATTGTAAATTTGTTATGCTGAGCTCCTTCTACAAAAACATAAACACTTTATTTTATCTTTTTTCCTAATACAGAACACAAAACTAGCTTTATCAACTAATTTGCCCATTAATAAATATTATATAAATACCATTCTCAACTACTTTATAACATTATATAATTATAATTATTTATATGAACGTTCAGTTTTAAAATTTCTTAAATTTTCAAACCAGTCACTCCTTATCACTATCGGAAAAAACACAGGCTGGTATTATGAAATGCAGTAGTAAAAAAAGTACAATATCTCTATTCACCTTACCTGGTCCAAATTAGTAGATGTGTTGTAGTAAAATGAAAAGAATACTGGAACACTCAGTATATTTATATTTTAAGTTTTTCAAATCTATATAAAAGATACAAACCATCTTTGAACACTTATGTACTCCATCCATGTTTTTTTACTTCATCTCTGTAGAAGCACACTCCATTGGCCATTCTTAACAGTTATTTATACTTACCTTAAACATAATAAATAATAATAAAAGTATATATTATAAAATTACCATCTGTGGAAGACAAAAAAAAAATACAGTTACAATATATCCTTTACAACACCGAATAATTTGTAAAGCATTTCACTTGCCTTTTTTGCTGTTCTCAGAATATATTGAATTTCACTAGAAATAGTGACTTCAAAACTACTCATCACATAACAGCGGGCAAAAAAAGACAATCAATAAGATTATCTTTAAAAAAACAATCAACATTCTCAAAAACAATAGAAAAAATTTAAATAAAGCATATGTTAAATGTTTTTTTCAAACAGCAATTTCTTATGTAACTATGAGATATCTCAAAGAATCTTAAAATACCAAAACACTATTATTAATTTTCAAACACTGTAAAGAAAGTTACTTTTAAATATATGCTTAGAAACTAGACAACAAATAGTCCTTAATAGTTTTGAACACTTTTCCTCATGGCCAAATAGTATATCTCAAATTCTTACCAAAAAACTTCCTCAATAGTAATCCTCAGCATTCATCTCCCACCTTTCTGATCCAAAACATCCAACATCATTTGCAACGTTGCCCTGGGATCATCCCTCAACTTGACGCTACTCAACACCTACATGGCACCCTTACACAAGTGGCCCACCATCACAACCTCAACATTATCTGCTAAGGCAACGACACCCAACTCATCTTCTCCCTCACCAAGGAGCCACACACCACTGAAAGATGTAACCAAATGCATAAGGATCAACTCTCTAAATCTCAACTCGAACAAACACCTATGAGTCCAACAAATCCAAAACACCTCCGCCCATTTGATCATCAATGTTCCCTGCCGCAGGCACATCCCCCACCACCTGAGAGACCTACACTGGCTGCACGTCAATAAGAGGACCACCTTCAAGCTGCTCACCCTCACTTACAAAGTACTCTACAACACCAGTCCTTAACAGCAGTAACCCTGAAGGACCAAATTTTGTTCTTAAAATTTTGGCTTCAAAAATATCAGATAACAATTTGGTAACTCTTTAGGCAAACGTTGTTTAAAAACCAATTGACTATCATTATAATGTGTCCAACCTTTCAGACACTTTAAATAAACAGTGTAATATCCAGATGTTGTAGATGGTCCATCATGAAAAATAATTGCAACAGTTACAAAAGTTCTTCCTGATATTGAAACTTGACCAGCTACAACATTTTTAATGAAAGTTTCCAACTTTCTTCCATCAGCTCTACAACGTTGCAGCATTAAAATTACATACTGTCCATATCTTTGAATAAATAATGTTGATGACATTTCTGATTTACATTGCCTACACTCCATGTTTTGACTTGCTCCTCTAATTAGATTGTTAAAAGACAGTGATTCACAGTCAGGTAAAGTCAAATATATGAATCTTTCACTGTCAATGTTACTGCTACATGTAAACAAACAATTTTCACAGTTATGTTCCCATATATAAGAAAGGCCAAAAAGATTTTCAATATCTATACGTTCATCTTCCAAAACAACATGCATATACATTACAAATTCCTAACAATCTTGCTGAATATTCTGCGTAAATTGAGTAGAACCAGAACATATGTCCAAAACATTTTGAATATCAGAAACACTTTGTATTTTACTTTTATCACTACTACATTTCTCATAAACAGAATACAACAACAAACAGAATCTTTCTTTCTGATTTCCAACAATTTGTTGTAGCAAACTTTCAAGAAAAATAACAACATTAACAACTACATTAGCATAGCAGTTGACACCAGAACTATTTTCAAACTGATAACCAACATTCTCTTCAACATTGTCATTTTTCTTTTTGCCTCCAATCACAACTTCATCTTGTTTTTTTCTTTCTCTACAGCTTCACTACAGATATTCTCAAATCTCCTTTTATTACCTACCACACGCTTTTCAAATATTGGATATTGACCTAGATTGGGTGCATATTCTCTTCTTAACCTACTATACTCTTTCACACAACTTGCATCTGCACTAATCTTTGTCTCATCAAAATCAATCAACTACAATCCAGATAAAGTTCTCACTCGAGACAAAGCAACATATGCCATATCCTCTTTAAACACAGTAGTTCCAATATTCACTATCTACACTTAAACCTTGAGATTTATGAATGGTCACCGCATACGCCAAACAAATAGGAAACTGTTTTCTGCGAACATACAAATCTTTTACAAGCTAAAACCGAGATGAACGACTAAATTGTTGTACTTCTTCAATTTCATCAAATTTGATTTTCAAAAATTCTATACCATCTCTATTTACGTAATTAACAAAATTAAATATTTTACCCATTGCTCCATTTACTAAACCTTTTTCCACATTCAAATTACGTCGTAAAATTTCCCTACAGTTTACACTTGCATATAAATTCTTTTCTAAACCAGCAGTTTTACTTATCGATTTCTCTAAAGAATCCAATTTCCTCTTCAACTTTTCAGTCAAAATAAGAGTGATTCCTTCATGTTCTATTTTATGAAGAGCTTCCAATTTTATATTTTCTTAATTTTCCAACTTTAACATTTCTTCATTGAATATAGAACATTCACGCAGTGTTGGCATTAAGCAGATTACAGATTTGTTTTCTGCAATTCTCATGTATATTTTCTCTGGGACAATATTTTCATTTGGAAACAAATTAGAAAGTAATCGACTCTGTAGAGCTTCTCTGCCATGTATGGTCACTTTTCCAATTCTTATATCTTGAAGAATAGTTCCATAATCAGCATAATTTGCCTGTCGCATATTTGTAATTAGTTCCTCATACTCAAAATATGACCAAATGTTTACAGTTCCAATGCTCCCCAAAGACTTTCTGGTATCTTCATGCGCAAGTGTTTTAAACACTGGTTGTCCTTTTACAGGAGTAAGTTGTAGAAGATCTCCAAAAACTATGACGTGTTTTCCTCCAAATAATACGTCATACTCTGTTTTAAGAATTTGCTCCATTCTTAAATGCACAAAGGCAAGCATTAAGTTTGATACCATGATTACCTCATCAATAATGAGAAGTTTCATTTTCCTCAAGACTCTTCACAACAAGCTTCTCCAGATAGCTTGTGGTATTTTAATTTATTTTCATGCTCTACTGGTATCATTAATAAACAATGTAAAGTAATTCCGTTAATATTGTGGGCTGCTAATCCAGTTGGAGCAGTGACAACACAAGACAAATGCGACTCAGTTGTTTTCTGTAGAAAAGTTGTGATTACTTGTCCACTCACGTAAATTCGGATAGGTTCAAATGATGAGCAAGAGCACTCTTTCTTCTCATGAAGTAATCCATGGTCAATCTGTTCTCTCACTTGATCATATATTTGTTTCTGCTCAAGATTTAGTTGTTCTTCCAAGTTTCCTAAGTTTGTTACATCTTCTTGAGCTTGATACATTGCTGTTTCCACCTTTTCCATAGCAGTTGCTCCTTCATTTTGAACAATTGGTTTTCCTAGTGGGCCCTGACTCAACGGAGCAGAAGTTTGACTGTCTTGAGAACTGTCTCTAGCAATCTCAGCTGCAATTGTAGCTTCTTGCTCAATTTTGTCGTTCAACATTTTCACATAATTAGCAAAAACAGGACATTCTATACTATCCTTACTTGCATTGAACGAATCTTCATAGCTCTGAAAATCTCCAAGTAATTCCAATTCTGAACGCCATGGCTTGAAAAGTTGCAAAAGAGCGAAATAGTAAAATTCCCTTTTGTCAGAAGTTTCGCAACTCAGTTTACGGTGATTAATCAAAAGTCCTTTTCTTTGTTTCACCAAACATCCTTCAGAACCAACCAAGGCATATATACCATTATTGATGTTTTCTATAATATTCCGTTTAAAAATTTAGGGGCTCATTATGATTGCGGATTTTCCGCATCCTCCGGGCCAGCGGAAGCCACCACCGGCCCGGAGGATGCGGAAAATCCGCAGCAGACCCACCAAAGACCCACCGCCACATTAGGATGGCTGGTGGGTCCTGGTTTCCGTCCGCAGCTTTTCCTCCGCGGTTGGCTTACAACCGCGGAGGAAAAGCACTAATCTGGTGACGGTGTCTCTCAGACACCGTCCGCCAGATTAGTATGTGCCTGCAAACATGCTTTTCCGCGGCGGCTTTTCCGCCGTGGAAAAGCATGTGTAACTTCACTGCGGGGGCCCGTTGCGGGCCCCCTAGGTGAAGGGGGGGGGTGCACATGGGGGGTACCTATGGTACCCCCCTGCATTTGTATGCAGAAAGCGGCAGGCACCGCGCGGTGCCTGCCTCTTTCTGCATGCAAATGCAATGCGTGCATTTTTAACATTGCCGCGGGTGCAGCTTGAAGCCGCACCCGCCGCAATGTTAAAAATAGAGGATGTGACCGCCACCCTGGCGGTCACATCCTAATCGCACAGGAGGGGACTCCGCAGCCCATGCGGATGTCCCCTCCTCCTCAATGATCGCGGACGGACGCAAGTCCGTCCGCGATCATAATCGGCCCCATAGTTTTGAAGCACTTCATAGAAACACACGTTTTCAAGATGATGACTTCTATATGGATAATATGTATCCAACATATTTGTTGTCACAATATATGTACTTTCTGGCTCTTTTTCAGCTAAATATTCAATTTCTTGTACAGATTTAAGTACTCGATTTCGTGTTGCAGCAAGACCTAAACTCACCCAAATGATTATTCTAGATTTGGAGTATAGACTTGCAGATGACAAGCGATCTGGGCATTCATTACGCTCCAATTTCTCGATGAGATAACATCTTCAAACTGTAACTATATAATTTTTTACTTAGACTCTTCTCGTGGGAAATCTCTTCCCACATTTCCTTCAGTTCTGTCTTTTCTGATTTGGTTATGTAGGATGTTACATATCGAGCAACAGCAATGGAATTGTCTGCAACATATTGAATGTCCATGTTAGCATTCCACATGGACAAAATGACTAGGTTGTAGTCATTTATGTATTTTGACTCTTCATTTCTTTTTAAGTTGTATGTATTTTTTGGATACTTTCTTGTAATAGTATGTAACAAAGATGAAATAAAACTGCTCACTCTTCCTTTCGATATTACAAGATGTGGAAATCCAAAACGACATTTGGTGTAGAACTTGTTCTTTGATTTGTATTTTCGATTACAGTATTTCCCACAACGATGGCTTTGGAATCGTAAGACTTGTTGTCTTAAGTCCTTATCTTGTGTACTTTTGGGTATATCGCATGTATCATATTCTTCAATAAAAGACAACACAGTATCATCTGACTCAGTTCCAAATTTGGGAGCATCTTTGATCCATATTAGCATATGTATGTGCGGAGCACCTCTCGCTTGATACTCCTTTCTCCAAAAGAAATCCAGAACCTCTCCAAGAGGAGGATTTTTTTTATTGGTGATAAAAGACATCATAGCTTCGAATCTATGATTGAAATACCTGCATACATTAACTGGATCCAAAGAGCACAATTCTCCAGGTGTCTTGTATTCAATATTTAGTATATTTGGATTTGCCTCTCGAAGAAATTGAAGTAAATCATCCCAAGCATATTCAGCACAGCTTAGAGTAAGAAACCATGTAGGAGTTCCTAAGTTGCTTAGCATACATTTCAGTTCTCCATGACGATGGTACCAGTACTCATTAGTACCACGCTGGCATGCCAAGAGATTATTTAGCTGAGATTCCAAAACGTTATCTTTCTGCAGTACTTTACCCATAAATTCTTTTGCCGAAACATTTTGCAGATGTACACCTGTTTTCAATATATGGTTTACTGCATAAGAAAGTCCAGACAAATCACTCTCAAACAAAAGATGAAACAAATACGGAATACGTTGTTGAAATCTTGGATCTTCTGCATATAATCTTGATGTCCGGTATTCAGATGCAGGAATCTGCACACGTCGGTCATCATATCGTCCTCCTTTTCCTGTGGGAAACAACTGAGGGAAACAACGAGCTTCTAATCTTTTTCCCCATACACTAATAGGACTTCCTTTTGCTTCTTTCATTGGAATAACTCTATAGTATTCCCCATCACTTCTTTAGAATGCAGTGGATGAACACTGTAATGACTGTAGATTTCTTCAATTCTGGACACATCCACTTTTTCAATTTGTCCAGATGGCAAGTCACTATCTTCTTCTAAAGTTATTTCTTCTTCTCTCACATACACATTTTTATAATATTGATTATTTTTTACCAGATACAACGTTGCCTTTTTCACTTTCCTACCATCCACTAATTCTTGCCCGATTTTCTTACTCTTAGTAGGAATGCCATTAGCAAGAATAACTAAAGGTTCATCATCTACATTTTCTACTCCAATTATTTCAATATTTTTCTTTAAATCTAGAGGCAAATATACAACTCTTCCCTTTAATCCTCTCTGTAAATCTGAAGGAGGCAATTTTCCTGTCTTAGGCTCCATACGAACAATAGCCTGAAATGGATGCACGCATTGAATAAGAATAGACTCATAGGTATTTAATTCCATCAGTTCAGAAGGAATATTTACCAACTCAAGATAATTATGCACAGCTCTAGCAGGCATTTTGTTCTCATCTAATTTGTTATAACAATATTTACAAATACGCTGATCAGAACCCAAATAAAACAATTCTCTACCAACAAATAAGTTGCAAAATCTTTCCACTCATTATTATTTTCCTTTTCGGTTTTCAAATACAAATCAACAGTCCTGGTCTGATTTTTATAATGAGTTCGTCGACAACAGATACAAGAATAATTTGACCTTTCGCCTGAAATCACCTTAAACTTTGTAATTTCTTGCTCAAAATTTTCTGTACAACAATGTTGTACATTCTCTTCTACATTTCCTTCTATTAATATCTCAATTTCTGCACTGTCTTCCTCAGGACCAAAGTAACTAATCTCAATTTCATCACAAACGTTCATTACATTTGATACAGATCCATGCAAAAGAGCACTTTTTTTACATTAGTACAGGACTTTTTGCATAATACAATGTTCTGAGTAATTTCCTCATTTGAGTATGATGAACTGCTAACATCCTGAAATGGTGAAAAACACTTCAACATCTTAATCTTTTGTTTAACACTTTTCTTAGTATAGTTACGTAAGAAATTACGTAAAAAATCAATAGATTCTTGCCTTACACTACAAGTACTACTACAATTCCAAGTGCACACTGGAGCTTTAGGACGTCTCCCTAAAACTTCATCAGCTAACACCTCTTCTGCATTTCTAGGAACAATTTTCTCTTTCTCAATAGGACAACCATTTCTAACCTCATAAGCACGACCACTAGTGTCAACTGCATGCAACAAGTCATTACTCTGAAGATAACTCTCTTCATTAAAAAAAGGCTCAGAACTTGAACAATGTTTCCATTCACCCAAAAAACCTCACAAAAATTACTTCTGTTAATTACTCTTCTCCACTTACTTTTGGCCTTCATTAAATGGATTGGATTATCTAGTGATCTAATTCTATTGATTACTAAAATAAACAGTTTTGTTTTCAATTCGAAAGCTTTCTCAACTACATTTTCTATACGTTTCTTCTTCTTATAAAATGCTGTTTATTTTTTACATTCCTTTACTTCTTTAATCAACTTTGACACAAAATAGGTTTTTCTTCCTTTTACTATACAATATTTTTCAGCAATTGATTTTCCATGATTGTTCTCTTTATTCTTCTTTTTCTTTTTCATTGCAGATACACTAATACTATTTTTCTCTTTGTGCACACTACTCTTAGTGTTTATTATTTTCCTCAGAAAACTGTTCGTTCTCTTACCAGGACTTTTTTTCTTTTTGTTAACACATTGTTCTTCATGTAAATCTTAAGGATGACTTCTCTTCAAATAAACACCTTTCTTTTGTTGTTTCCTCTTTTGAGTTTTTGCAGGCATGATACATTCTTTTCAGTATTGATAAACAGAATCTATTAATAAAATATATATATAACATTACAAAAATAAATATTTGAAATATTCTATTATATTACTTATAAGAAGAGAGGGAGGATTATGAGGACAAACGTGGGACTATAAAAATAGAAGGAATATGTGAAAAGACGCGCAACTATAAGAACAAAAAAGTAACACTAGCAAAGGACAGTGTGTATAAGGAGAGAGAGGACAGTACCAGAAGAGAGCACGGAGAATGTGAGGAAAAGTGGAGCATAAGGAAAAAAGGGCTGTACAAGAACAGAGGATACAGTATTAGGAGAAAAGAAGGAGTATAAACAGTGAAAAGTGTATGACGAAAGAGGCAGAAGTATGACAAGAGAAACACATATAAAGAGAGAGGTTAGTATGAAAAGACAGAGAATATGAGGAAAGTGTTGCAGAGTGTACGCAGGGAGTCAAGGAGGAGTCAGAGAAGAGAGAAAGCACTATGAACAGAAAAAAGAAGTATAAACAGAGAGGACAGAAAATTAAAATAGAAAAGGAATATGAAGAAAAAGAGGAAAATATGAACACAGAGAGAAGGAGTATAGGACAAAAGGGAATATAAGAAAAAAACAGTAGTATGAGGAGACATGGACAAATAAGAGAAGAGAGAGGAGAATATGAAAACAGGGGGGAGTATAGGAACAGGGGGGAAAATGAGGAGAGGAATGTGACAATAAGAAAAGAGAAGAGAAGTGTCAGCACAGAGACAAGAGTGTGAGAAGAAAAAGAAAAGTATGAGAAAACAACAGGGAGTACCTGCAAAGAACAGCGAGAATAAGAAGAAACAGAGAATATAAGAACAGAAGAGTATATATGAAGAAAGAGGAAGCAATATAAAGAGACACAGAGGCAAAAATGTGGAGAAAAGACAAATATAAGGGAAGACTGAAAGTATAAGGAGAGAGGGAGTACTATGAGAAGACAGTAAGAACTATGACAACAGTGGTGAATATAAAGACAAGAGAGAATATAAAGAGTAGGAGAAATATGCAAAAAGAGGAGTAATTATGAAGAAAAAAAAGTATAAAAAGAGAGGAGAATTTGAGAAAAAGAAGAAAGTATGATGAGAGAGGAAGGAGTAAGACAAGAGAGGAGGGAGTATGACGAGAGAGTGTTGAAATATGCAAAAAGGGGCAAATATAATTCCTTAATGTACACAGATGCACAGTGTGATATTACACAAAAAAATATAAGACCATGCATTTTACCAAAACACATTTACTAATGTAAAACGTTTAAAAAGGGGGGAATATAATTCCTTAATGTACACACATGCACAGTGTGATATTAGACAAAAAAATATCAGACCATGCATTTTATCATTTACTACTGAAAAACATTTAAGTGACTATACGTATTCCATGTATATAATTACTACATTTCAGTGAACAACACTAACTCATCTTCCAAATACATATGCAATTTACTACATTATTTCTGCCACTATTACATTAAAAAAAAACTGACACAATAAAACAACAAAGACGCACAAGGGGCTTGTAAATCTGCCCAGAGTGTATACAGAGGGAGAGAAACGAGAAAGAGGACAGAACAGGGAGTATAAAGAAAAAAATGAAATATGAAGAGAGAGGGAAGAAAATGAGGAGACAGAAGGAATAAGGGGAGAGACAGGGAAATATAAAGACAAGGAAGGGCAATATGAGAACAGAGGACAATATAAGAAAAAGAGAGTAGTACCGGGAGAGAGGAAGTAGTAAGAGGAGAGAGAGGGGAGTATAACAAGAGAGAAATAGTGGAAAAAGGGACAAATATAATTCCTTAATGTACACTGACGCACAATGTGATATTAAACAAAAAAACATAACATCATGCATTACAGCAAAATGCATTTACTACTATAAAACATTTAAAAAGGGAAGAATATAATTCCTTAATGTACTATGGCTGAGATACCCGCCACCCCCTCTCAACACAATCCCCAAAGGAGGGAAACCGGAAACAGTTCTTGAAGTTTTTGGAAGAGGGAGGGAGTGACCCTCCCGGCCGTATTTATTAAAACAAAAATTAAAACATTATATTAATGTACAATTTCATTACCACATTGCGATGTTTGGCTAACCTTAACAGATTCTCTAATACAGAGGTTCTCCTAGCCGAACTAACATCCTACAAAACATTGACTTGAAATTTTGAAATTGTACATCCTAACGTTTAAGGGCCAACGGCAAGGTCGTAACCAGTGTCAAGATCCCTAACCAGAAATACCCCCCCCACTTGGGAGGGGCGACAGGACTGAGGCGTACCTCCAGTGCAACTACCAATTTCCCTTGACTTGACGGGGGCACCAATAAACTCGACGCCATTTAAAGGTCGTTCGAGGACTCATGTGAGGTTATCTAGAAGGTAGCGTAGACCTCCCCCCAAACCCCACACAACTTACCACATCTGCCGTCGCAGACGTCACTGGCCCCGGGAAATTCCCCAGGAGGGGGCTGTAACCCCTCCTACCCAGGAAGGGGCCTTGACCGCCTTTCCTTTTCTTTCGGCGACCCATCCTTAGAAGGGACCGCCTCCCCGTTGAGGGGCCAATGGCCACCTCTCCCGAGCGCTCCCATCCGTGTTGAGTGACGCCCACTCATAGGGATCTTCTAATTAGTGCTCACCGATCATGACCTTACCGCCCGACCAAAATAAATACGACAATGCTAACTAAATTACTAAATGACTACCTATGAAAAGACAGTAGCAACAACCACTTCATTAAAAGCATGCTTACTGATAAACATAAAAGCAGAACTACTTTATTTGCAAAACATAACACAAATCGACCAGACTTTATTGCATACTCAAAGTCATCACGATAATCACCATAACCTGTAAACGAAAATCAGAGTTATCCATCAAATTTTTATTCAGACATTATTAAAACCACTTGCTGTCTTCAGGGGCTGGTGGGTGGGTCAAAATTGGCTCTTCGTTCCGTCTCGAGCTCACGTGCAGCGAGGAGGTGCAGCTTCAGAGCACAGGAACAAGAGGATGCCTTCGGGTCTTGCGTCCCCTTTTATCCGTCTTCAGGGCGGGCGTAAACCCGCCCCTGCCTGCCCCGAGGGCGTGGCCAGCCGCGTCAGTGTCTAGGCCAGCCCACTCTAGGGCGGGAAAGAGCGCGCCCCGGCTACGCCGCTTCGGGCATACCAGCCGGGACACGCCACCCGCCCAAGATGGCTTCCCGGGGGGATCGTGGTACTCTGCCATACGTGCGGGGGGACCGAGTGGTCGCCCCTTTCCATATGGCTGAGATACCCGCCACCCCCTCTCAACACAATCCCCAAAGGAGGGAAACCGGAAACAGTTCTTGAAGTTTTTGGAAGAGGGAGGGAGTGACCCTCCCGGCCGTATTTATTAAAACAAAAATTAAAACATTATATTAATGTACAATTTCATTACCACATTGCGATGTTTGGCTAACCTTAACAGATTCTCTAATACAGAGGTTCTCCTAGCCGAACTAACATCCTACAAAACATTGACTTGAAATTTTGAAATTGTACATCCTAACGTTTAAGGGCCAACGGCAAGGTCGTAACCGGTGTCAAGATCCCTAACCAGAAATACCCCCCCCCACTTGGGAGGGGCGACAGGACTGAGGCGTACCTCCAGTGCAACTACCAATTTCCCTTGACTTGACGGGGGCACCAATAAACTCGACGCCATTTAAAGGTCGTTCGAGGACTCATGTGAGGTTATCTAGAAGGTAGCGTAGACCTCCCCCCAAACCCCACACAACTTACCACATCTGCCGTCGCAGACGTCACTGGCCCCGGGAAATTCCCCAGGAGGGGGCTGTAACCCCTCCTACCCAGGAAGGGGCCTTGACCGCCTTTCCTTTTCTTTCGGCGACCCATCCTTAGAAGGGACCGCCTCCCCGTTGAGGGGCCAATGGCCACCTCTCCCGAGCGCTCCCATCCGTGTTGGGTGACGCCCACTCATAGGGATCTTCTAATTAGTGCTCACCGATCATGACCTTACCGCCACAGGCCGGATAGTTGACCGGCTATCCGGACCCCCCACAAAGCTCCTACCTAAAGGTCATGTTTTAACGTTTTTAACCATGCTAAGAAGTCTCCTATGAGTAACTCATTCCCCACCCGAGACAAATGCACACCATCCCCCAAATACATACTGTCATCACTAATACAGCCATGCGAAATAGAATGCAATGTCCTGGAACGGAACAACCTACTCACTTTGTTATTAAGCTTTCTAACAGAATGATTCAAAGCATGAATAGAAATAGCCCCTCGCCACACCTTTCGTGGGATCATATGGGACCACGCAATTATGCACCCCGGAACTCTCCTCGCCAACCAACTTACAGTGGAAAGCATTGCCTCCAGGAGAAGTCGTCTACCGGTGGTGACCAAATCATTGCCCCCTAGATGTACTATGACTATAGACGGCGGTGACCTCGTCCGCCCTAACAAACCCTCGAAAAATGTTTGAAACTGGTCAATACAGAGACCGCCTCTTCCGTAGAAGGACACCCTGTACCCGTATTCCCCAGCTACGTGAATCATGTCACCTGCTTTGAATACGTCCGCGGCACGCCTCACGTGTGAGTGGCCCACGACCCACACCTCCTTTTTCACAGCCGGTGATGTCTGACCGCTGGCCCGGTGTTGGGTCGACTGCATAGTCCGCCCCGCCTCGTAGGCTCGCGCAACTGAAAACCAAACAAAAACAAGAGGCGTGAGTACATCATTACAGCTTCACAACATGTGTAACCGCACATACCTCTTATAACAATTGGAGGACCAACGCCCCACTCGTTTCACTTGTTCAACATTAAGACCCCTAGCTGTAGCTTCTGTAGCAGCCCCAATCCGAAAGGAATGGGTCCCAAACTCGCCCGGGTTCAAGCCCGCAGCGGCAATTGACATCGCAAGCACCCGCTGAAACTGAAATTTCGTCAGTGGGGTGGCGTCCGCGTGTCTCAACAAGGTCCCCCCCCATGATGCCACCCTTCGTGCTAGGTATTCTTCTAAACACTTTACCGGACACATGGAGGACCCGGGAATCCTGCGTATGATTATGCAGTCACCCATCCCCCCTTGATCGGTCTTGGACCTGACAAAGGAGACCGTCATTGTCTCACCTCTGATCTGAACATGTTCCTGGCACAAACCCCCTGTCACATCCTGTTTGTTCCTTGCCACCAGTTCGCTTACCCGCATCGCCCCATGAAATGCCAGCGTAAAAGCGGCTTGGAACAACACTGTCTCAAACTGAGATGAACATGTGGAAGGGAGTGTGGCCAACAACTGGGCCAACCTATCCAAACCTATCGGGCGCCTCTCATCTACTCTGCGACCTTCAAGGCGTTGCCACCCACGCAGCGCTTTCTGTACAACGAAAGACGCTGTCGGGTCCTGGATACCATGAGCCCTGGCAACAAAGGAAATGGCAGCACGATGCCTCTGGGCCGTAGCCACCGATTTCCCAGCCCTACGTAAGGACATCAGAAAATTCACTACCCATTCCTCGTGGCCCCACAGCCCCTCTCTATCGGGCCCCAAAAAGGCTAAATAGGACCGAAACGCCCCTTCATATGCCTTCCTCGTCCTTGGTGCTAGACTCTCTCCCACGAGGTGACGAAGTTCGGGGCACCGAGAGACCAGAGAGCTTCGGGAAAGGGTGCCGGCTCTGGGTCCGCTGTGGGAAGGAAACCCGAGAAAGCCTGCATATGAAAACGAGACAGTGCATCAGCCGCCTGATTCATTACCACCGGGACATGTTTTGCTCTGAATAGCACATTCAGTTGCATACACAGTAAAACAATTTCTTTGAGCAGTCTTAAAATCATTTTACATCGTGCAGCCTGGCTATTGATGCACTCGACCACGGTCATATTGTCAGACCAAAAGATCACAGAGTGATCTTTGAACCCTTCGGGCCAGGTTCTCAGGGCCACCAAAATGGGGAAAAGTTCAAGGAAAGCAATATTACTTGTCAGACCATTGTCATGCCACCATGTCGGCCACCTTTGTGCCGACCATTTTTTGCCGAAGATGGCCCCAAAACCTATGCTACCTGCTGAATCGGTCCATAGCCCCAGCTCTTCTGAGGACACGGCTGGTTTGTTCCAGACGACTCGACCATTAAAGTCCGCCAGGAATGCTAACCAAATGCGCATGTCCTGGCGGACCTCAGCCGATAGTCTCGTGCGATGATGGCCCTCCTTTAGGCCGACCATAGCTTGGGCAATTGAACGGGAGAAGGGGCGGGCCATTGGTATTACCCTCAGGGCAAAATTCAACTGTCCCACCAACTGCTGTAATTGATGCAGCGTAACTTTAGATCCATTTATACACACTCGGAGGGCTGCCCTGAACTTTAACACTTTGTCAGCTGGCAAACGAAAACAACCCTCACTGGAGTCTAACTCGATCCCCAGAAACTCAAGGCAAGTCGTAGGACCCACCGTCTTACCTGGTGCCAATGGCACACCAAACTGCTTCATTAACATACAAAATTCGGCCAAGGCCCGGCCACATTCGAGATCCCCGGCCGCCCCAAGGAACAGAAAATCATCAAGGTAATGCATTACATGGTGGAAACCCGTCTTCTTTGTGAAGACCCATTGTAGAAAACTACTGAATTTCTCGAAATAGGCACAAGATATCGAGCACCCCATCGGCATACACTTATCCATGTAATAACAACCCTGAAACATGAAACCCAGGAGACGCTGGTCGTCTGGGTGTACCGGGAGCAATCGGAACGCTGACTCGATGTCTGACTTCGCCATCAGCGCCCCGGGCCCCTGGCGATTCAAAATGGCTACGGCCTCATCGAAGGATGCGTACCGCACCGAACATACTTCCGGATCTATTGCATCGTTAACAGAATGACCACGTGGAGCTGATAAATTATGAATCAATCGGAACTCCCCCGGGTCCTTCTTGGGGACCACCCCTATAGGAGAACAAACAAAATCATGCACCGGGGGTACACTAAACGGGCCGGCGACCCGACCTCGACTAACCTCTTTCCGGATCTTATCCTGTACCACGGTCGTATGCTGCAGGACCGAAAGTTGATTTTTACACTTCTCCACACCCTGAAAGTCCCCTACCGGGATGCGGAAACCATACGAAAATCCGTTCCGCAGCACCCCAGCAGAAGTACGATCCGGGTATTCACTGAGCCAGGGAATCATCGCCAAGGTATCAATCGGGGTAGGTAGAGGCGCCCCTCGGACTATGTTAGACCTGTTTGGCGCCACCTCTCCCCCCGTTATCACCCGTTTTGGCTCTGCACGTGGACTCAGGATGGGGCGACCCGCACCCACTACATTCATGTTTAAATTTACACGATCCCTGGGGTCTAGTACATTTACCTCTGTTGAAATTAAAGCACAACCCCCTTTTTCCTGTATTGCCGGCAGGTCTCGACTGATCGTCGGTACCCGTACCTGAACGAAAGGGCGTCCCCCCATATTGGCGGGAGGATTCGCCAACATTACTTCCTACCAATGGCATTTTCAACATACCTGTCTCCTTCATTTTATCCCATGTCAAAGAATCATAACAATCCCAGGTCAAGCTTTTATTATGCTCTTTAGCCTTTCGAAAAAGATTATCGTAGCAAAACCAATGGTTACCCTGGTATGATGTCGAGTACCCCATGATTCGCGACTGATAGGTCGGCAACTCGGAAAGCAACTCGGGCCTACGTTCCCCCAATATCGACGTAAAGATTCCCCATGCATTGCCCCAATTGCCAATATTCTCATTCACTTTAAAGGCGGCCATTTTTGCGCGCCAAACACTCGGATGCATGAGGTCTTTCTGACCCTTAACATGCTCGACTTCATAATGATCAACAAGCAACGAGAAGATGTTCACATATTCCCCTGCCCAAATCTTTTCCTTAATTGCCAAAGGCACATGTTGACCCAACCTTTCTCTACGAGAGGGTGCTGACTCGTCCCTCGCAATCGGCAATGGCCGCTTACCTGCACCGGACGCTGCCTCTGCGGTCGCAATCGTCCCTTGTGGCTTGTCAACTACTGCAACCGGCGCGGACACCTTGGCTGCTTCCCGTTTCTCGCGCAATTGCTTCATAAGCGCCTGCGCCTCGGCAGCCGTGGCGCCCTCACTACTTTCGCCCAACCACGCTGCAAGTTGTGCTGCCAGCTCGGGCGGCATATCTTCATTGGACACCGGGGTGACCACCACGGGAATCGGATTCCCCTCCGCCGGTACTGGGGTTGGCGCTTCGAGCGGGGTACAGGGAACCGGGACGTCTCCCCCAGCTGGTCCCCTCCTTGGCCTCTTGGCTCTCCCTCCTGGAGCTGCTCCAGCCGACGGACGTTCCGGCCCCCCTTCCCCGTCTCTCTTCGCCACCCGCTTCTTTAGCTCGGTCATCTCCTTCATGAGGACCCGAACCATCTGTTCGGTCGTCATTCTCTTCCCGCCTTTCTTGGGCATCTCTCCGACAGAGTATCTGTAAGACAAAAGAAAGATTACAACGCTCAAAATTGGCTCTTCGTTCCGTCTCGAGCTCACGTGCAGCGAGGAGGTGCAGCTTCAGAGCACAGGAACAAGAGGATGCCTTCGGGTCTTGCGTCCCCTTTTATCCGTCTTCAGGGCGGGCGTAAACCCGCCCCTGCCTGCCCCGAGGGCGTGGCCAGCCGCGTCAGTGTCTAGGCCAGCCCACTCTAGGGCGGGAAAGAGCGCGCCCCGGCTACGCCGCTTCGGGCATACCAGCCGGGACACGCCACCCGCCCAAGATGGCTTCCCGGGGGGATCGTGGTACTCTGCCATACGTGCGGGGGGACCGAGTGGTCGCCCCTTTCCAAAAGATGCACAGTGTGATATTAGACAAAAAAATATGACACCATGCGTTTTACCAAAACACATTTACTACTGTAAAACGGTTAAGTGACTATACAGATTACATGTATATATTTACTACATTTCAGTGAACAACCCTGACTCATTTTGCAAATACATATGCAATTTACTACATTACTTTTGCCAACATTACATAAAAAAAACTGACAAAATAGAACAACAAAGACACACAAGGAGCTTGTAAATCTGCCCCAAACTAGATGAAGGAACACAGTGAAGAGTAAGAGGACAGATTAGGGAGTATGAAGAGAAAGATGAATTATGAACAGAAAGGCGGGAAAATGAGGAGATAGAAGGAATATGAGGAGACACAGAACAATACAACAACAAAAAGTCAAAAAGGGCTTATAAATCTGCCAAAACAGAATGCAGCAGTGTATGTATACTGACTGCAAAATTGTACATTTAGAACACAAGCCTAATTCTAAAGAAGCAACACTATTAACTACTCTGCAACTGAAAAAGTGACTGCACACATTCTAAATTGTTTACTACTGCACTTTATTGCACAAAGGTGACTCACTAAACAAATTAACTTACCAAATGATTTTATCACAAAAATGATCCAAATAAATTGTAAATTGATACTTGTATAGCGCACTACTCACCCGCAAGGGTCTCAAGGCGCTTGTACGAATACCGCTGTGGAACCCATCCTGGCTTTCCCTGTGAGGCGTCCACTCCTGGGCACCCCCAAGGTGGAGGCCAGGCATCCTTAGCGTTGTGGGGGCCATTGTGGAGATTGAGCAAGCTATTGCCCAGAGTTGCAGAGTGGAACTCCAAGATTGGAATAGGCACCGTGGCGAGAATTATCGGGTCCGTGGAATTTTGAGCCCAAGACCCGCCAAGGCGGGGAATTGAACCCTGGTCCCGGGCTAGACCTCTGCATCAGGGTCTCCCGCTCTAACCATTGAGTCACACTTCTCCCATCCAAATGCAGAGAATACATTACTCTAACTAAAAACAAAATAAACCACATACATTCCCACACAACTTATCAACTCACCTTTCAAATTGATTTGTAGATTAAGAAGAATGCCACTCACACAGTAGATATTCTTATACAGAATCTCTCTAGATCAGTGATCAACATTTTCCCTCTCATTTTACACATATATACATGTAAATAACCAATTAAAATCCTTCACATATTAACTCAAAACGAAACACACATTTCTATTGGTTCAACATGTCCAACCTTTCCAACTGACATAACTTTCCACCCTACCCCCAACAGATCATGCAAAAGTCAACTATCAACAAAGGTCAAAAGTTCAGCACTCTATAAAACACTGCTCCTCAACAAATTTAGACTATGCATAAGCACTTACCTATTAGTACCAATAAAGAGAAAAGGTCTCATTAGAAGCAACCAACATATAAACACATAAACTTGATTGATATATGTAAAATATATATTTTTAATTGATTTTTTCTTGCTTACGTACGCTTATGGAACGACTTTCAGAATTCGCACTGTACGTCGTCCGTACGTGCATGATACGCGTACAGAAAATATACCGTAAAAAAAATAGCATCTATCACTAATTTTTTACAATCCCTGGGGACCCCATCCCCCGGGGCTAAAATATAACGTTCAGGACCATGGGGGGAGCCCCAAAACCCCCCCGGTCCCAGCCGGCTCCCTGCGTCCTTCGGGAGTCGTCATTGCTTTTTGTCAGAGAGACCAGCTAACATGCTGCTCTCTCAAACGAAAAGCAATCTGCTTTCCTACTGGAAAGAGAGCTCTCGCCCTACCATAACAAACAGCAGTGTCCCGGGGAAGGCACCCCGTAACACTACAGGAGCTGGACCTCGGAGGTGGTGCTCCCCAGGGCCATCAAAGGCTCAACAAAGGCCATCAAAGATTTTGACCTTGGGGATCATTGTAAAACACCCTAAGCAGTCCTAGGGGGTCAGGAAGTCCTATAGCAAATAGCAAATTTTTCCCATCAATCTACACACTCAATCTACACACATATACAATTAAATAAAAAATCACATTTATTCCCACATTAAATCAAAATTGAACTCACTTTTACATTGCTTGAACATTTGCACCCTTTCTAATTGACAAAACTTTCAACCCTTCCCCCATTCCACATTCTGCCAGTTACCATAGAAACACTTCAGGGAACACCTAACTGAGCACACAGTTGAAAAGTGCATCATACATTGTTGCAAATTAAAACAGCAAGTGTGCTTGACTTGAGAATATACCAGCTTATCTTATGTAATGTATGTCTATCAGTTTTTCTTAACCAATAAAAAATCAGGCTTTTAAAAAACAGAAACATGCATCCTAGTTTTGTGTAGAATGTTGTCAAACAACCAATCATTTATTTTCTTTTTTCAAAACTGCATTTTGTCCATTTTAGAAAAATCTTACTTTTCAAACTGCCACTTGATTTACAGAGATCATCTGAGTGCATCCAGACCTCTCTTCAAGATGCTTACAGTGTGGATTGTGGGACACAGCTATATTTTCTGGAGCCAAAGGTACGCAGAACAGAATGGAATTCACAAAGACCTACGTTTACCAAATGTAGACATTAAATGGATTGGACAGAGAGGATTAAAGTGGCACCAATTGATGCCATTGGTGAAATCCTTTTTTCATCTCCAACACCCTGACCACATAATTGTGCACTGTGGTGGCAATGACCTCGGCACTTTGACAGGGGTAGGTCTGGAAATGCTTATGAAGGACACCTTTGGACAATTGATGATACTTTTACCCAAAACTGCCTTTGTCTATTCTAATATATGCCAAAGGCAGAAATCAAACTGCTCCAACCACTATTTTTCACAGATTGAGAAAGCTAGGAAACATGTGAACAAAATCTGTTTCTGCCTTTCTCCGAGACTATAGAATGGGGTCCATCTACCACAACAATCTGCGTTTCAATATGCATGAAGTAAAATGTACTAGGCACACTGTACACATAAAATCGTACTTGTAACTCTTCACCTTAGTTAGTCACATCTACATAACTTTAAACTCTTTTTTTGTTTTTTGTTTTGCAGATTGCCTACCCAACGTCTTTTGGAGTCCACATCACAATTTGTTTATAATACTGTTTCATTAAAGTTATTTTTCTAGTTGTTTATTTCATTATCTTTAAGTTACGTTTACAGTTATTGTTGTTTTAGTAAAAGTTAATTAAAAAAAACTATATAATTGTTTTTTTGGGGTGGAGCGGGGGACGGTCCACAACAAAAATAATATTTATAATTTGAAGTACTATAGTAAGATGTTTGACAGTAGGGTTGAAAAGTACTGGCTGTACAAAAAGTTATATTTTCTCTGGATGGACTACAACAAAGTCCTCTTGCAACAATTTCACGTGCAAACCTACCCCCCTACAAAATTAACTGTGTGGGCCTCATTGACGCCCCTCAAACCATGATAACGACCACAACCGAAGATTTCTATATTGTGTGAGTGAGGCTGTGGGGACCACCGCCTGATGCCCTGGAGCCCGCCACACCCAGACCCGGTTCCTGCAGTGTCCTGGGGGGGAAACAGCCATTACAACGCGGTCATAACGACGCGTGACCGTCACCACAAATTCATTAGCACGCATATGGCTTTACCACGCATACTTTTACAACTAGTATACATCTACCACGTTTAATAAAGCCATAAGCATCCTAATGGCTTTGTGGTGACGGACACGCGTTGTAATGGCTGCGGCATAAGTGCTTCAAATCATATTTTAGGTATGGGTGTGACCAAGTCTGATAACATCAGAGTCCAAGGACAAACACCATGGTGTCTGTGGCAGGAAATCTCATCGATCAAAGAGAAGATAGGCGGAGGGTAAAATGAAACTGACAGGTATAGTAAAAATAACGGAGGAAAACTACTAAAATGGCGGTGGACGGAGTATGTAATCAACGTTTGGCGCCTCAGTAATACGTTTCAAATAAATATAGATAGAGTATGATTATTAATATAGTACTAAAGTATAGCAGCGGATGACAAACATGGCACGGGAAAAGAAAGCGTCAAATTTAATACCTGAAATGAGGACAGCTTTCATTGGCGAACTTGAAGAAAAATAAAGAAACATGGGCTTGGAAACGAGGCTGCGCATGTGTAGAGATTACAACTGGTGCACAAAAAACCCCAGAAAGTTTTACATACTATCATAGAAATATAGCTCTTTTTTTGACCAGTAAAGTTAGTTCTCAAAAAGAACTGGTTTCTTTTAGCCGCAATGACCCCACGATCCCAGACGGCTCCCCGCGTTCATACATACTGGGGTGCCTTTCTCCCGGTCTTGGAGTGCCTTAGAAGCCCCTGATTATGGAAAAATAATGCCCCCGGGATGTAGCCCCCCCAGGGGGCTAATTGAGAATAAAACGGACTTCTAGTTTTTTTTCCTTTTCCACCACGTATGCGTACAATACACGTACCCCGCGATATATTTAAAAAGTATATATATTCTGGGCCTAAAGATCCATGTGGGACCCCCTGAGCAGGCCTAGAGGGTCAACATGTTTCTACCCTGCCCCCTTTCCTTATTTTTCAACTTTGTTTTACTGCCAATACTTTCTGGTTTGGAGTGTTGACAGACAGTTGACATCCAATCAGCATGCAGCTCATGGTCCTAATTGTACGGATTTCCGTACGCGTGCCGCACTTCGTCTCTAGATATCACTATGATTTTACTTTTGATTTTCTCAGAAACTACTGAACAAATTTACACCATTTAACAAAAATCACAACATGCGAACCGAACTCTACCTCTCTGCCAAATTTGGTGTAATTCGGTTTAGCCGTTCGGGCTGTAGCCCTGGCTAGAGGTCCCTATGGAAAATTGCATGGGAAAACACGTTTTTGGACCCCCTTTTTTCTCAGCCCCCACTTCATGAATCACCCATAAACTTTCTGACAAGGCTACAGCCTGAACCGCTGAACGGAATTACACCAAACTTGGCAGAATTGTAGGGACTGGTACGCAGAAGTGCCTTTTCTATATTTGTTGAAAATCCCTCCACTAGTTCCTGAGAAAATCAAAAGAGAAAAAATATATATATCTATAGCAGCTTACGTGTAAGCTTACTGTAAGATTACCTTTCCGAGCACGAGCTGCATGCTGATTGGCTGTTAACTGTCTGTCAACACTCCAAACCAGAAACTGTTGGCAGCCATCTTGGGATCAATATACATGATAGCACCTCATTAAAAAGCATTGCAGTTAATAGAAGGTTTTAAGACTTTAGTTACATTATAAATCATTTGTTGATAGTACCTTGCACTAGCACTTTAAGTACATTGTTAACTGGAAATGTTTTTAAGATCTCGAATTTTAATCATGTAGCACTGTGATGTTTTAAATATTTGGATGTACATCTTTAAGGGTCCAAGCGACCGAAATAAAGATTGAAAATGAAAATGATAGTACCATACTAATTTTAAGAATTGTGGTGTATTCTATGGTGATTTTACCATGTGAAAAAGCCTTCTGCTGGGATATCATGAATCATGTTTGAAAGAAAACTATTATCTCATGTTTTTCCCACAGTGGTTTGGAAGGGGATCTATAAGCTAAGCTGAAAGCATATTTTCTGTAAAATCACATTATCTTTCTCAGTCATGTGAGAATGAAGTCTGACATTCTTAGTAAAACATGAACATCCAACAAGAGCAGAGACTGACAGTTGATTCCTTTGTGTTCTACTGCAGCTTCCCAGAGTGTTCTAAAGAACAACTAGAGTGCTAACAGTCCTACTTATTACAAAGGTATGGCACATCTGAAGCCATCTTGATTGGAATAAAGTGGTAACTCTTAAAATATTTAATTTAAAAAGGAACAAAATGAGGGGGTATATTTTGCCTTAGAAAGTATGATTAGTGCTGCAGAAAGAAAAATTAGGGCAAATTTTGAGTGACTTCTCAAATCCTCTTCTATTTCATTAAAACATTCTGACATGCAGTCTCCCAAGATAGCCACCAGAGACAAAAGAGCCCAAATGTAGCCCAAATATCACCCAGATGTAGCCCAAGTATAGCCCAATGACAGAATGTCCCAGAGTGTTCTAAAGAACAACTAGAGCGCTAACAGTCTTACTTATGACAAAAGTATGGCACACTAGAAGCCATCTTGATTGGAATGAAGTGGTAAGTCTGAAAACATTTAATTTAAAAAGGAACAAAATGAGGGGGTTCATTTTGCCATAGAAAGTATGATTAGTGCTTCAGAAAGAAAAATTAGGGCACATTTTGAGTGATTTCTCAAATCCTCTTCTGTTTCATTAAAATAATTCGGACATGCAGACTGAAACATGCACTTTGAATACCAGCAGCAGACTTCCGTGGTGAGCAGTAGCTTTACTACAGTGATCTAATGAGCAACTAGAGTGCTAACATTCAGAATTTATGGCAAATGTGTGACACATCTGAATGCCTTCTTGATGGAACCAAAGTAAACAAGCACTGAAAATGCAATAGATCTCGCCCTCGTTTAAGTTAAAGCCATTCTGTTTGTAATGAGGTGGCTTTTTAGCTTTGCTTTTATTAGTGTTTTTCAAACTTTCATGTAGTAGTGGTAGTTGTAGAAAAGCTTTATTCGATTTTTGTACAATAAAAAATCATAAAAGCAACATCATCATAAAACATTACATTAGTACACGTAAATAACAGTACAAGAAAGAAGAATAATAACTGTATTTACAATAAGTTTAAGAACTTAATAAGGTTTTCCTTTTTTTAAAAACACTCTTTAAAAATCCGATCATAATGGCCACACAAAGTTCATCATTCAAGAGCTGGAGATACAATAATGCTAGGCGACAATGGCGCCACGGACCATATTTATTCAAAAGAGGTTTAATCCATCGGGCGCTCTCTTTTTGATAAAAACCACAAAAACAAATCACATGTAATGTTGATTGTGCGGATCTCCCATCGCATGGACAATTAATAAGCGTTTTAGACCAATCATTAGTTTGGGGAAATGAGACTAGGCGGAAAAAGGTATCAAATCTGAATCTGGTGAGCAAGAACCTATCAAAGCCCCTAATACACCAGTTCAGATAGGATTGCATGTTACCTGAAGTGAGCAACGAGTGGTGCCGCACTACCGTAACCTTGTTCAACTCTACCGCTAGCTGTAGAGTTTCCAGATGAGACCAGCATTCTTTCTTTAGAACTTCCCTCGTGATCCTATATAGCCCCTCTGGAGAAGTATAAAACTCAGGTTTCCCCATGTCCAGGCAAAGCTTTTGAATATAAGATAGCCACGCTATTTTATGAGAGTTATCAAGAGCCATAACGTCTCACAAGATCTCTCTATTTAGAGATAGCTCGTCTGTGGTCCAAACCCTGTGCCAGAGAAGTATTGGTTGCATCGCAATCAGTTCACTCATGTATCTGACCCCCAACTCAGCGTGACAATTAAATACAGGTGAACTAGACGGAACGGCTAAAATAAACCTTAAAAAAGCATTTTCTACAATTTGTAGTTCCCTGGATTCAAGAATGCCCCAGACACCTGCCCCGTAAATGGCTGTACTGACACATTTGGCCGAATAGATCTTTAGTAAGATGGCTTGAGGTCTTTTTCCCATCTTGCGTGAAAAGGCCATGAGTGCTGCAGTGGCTTTTTTAAATGACAAGATTCTACTCCTAATTGCTGGACCCCAGTGTCCCCCACCCTCAAGGACTACTCCCAAATACGAAAAGGTTTTGGTGGTCTGCACTTTTTCCCTGCCAGCAAACAGTTTGCAGGTTTTAAACTTGCCTCTGGAGCAAACCATCGCAAAGGTTTTCTTTACATTTAGTTTCAAGCCCCTGGATTCCATAAAATTAATGTACGTGTCTAGGGCTAACTGCAACCCTCTCTCAGTCCTAGCCATTATAACGGCGTCGTCCGCGTACAATAGGGACACTATTTGTTTGGAGTTGATTCTGGGTGAATCGATAACTTTAGACTCCAAGACCTCTTCTAAATCGTTCGTATATAAATTAAAAAGGAGAGGCGCAAGGACGCACCCTTGTCTCACTCCACGTTTCACGTAAAAGGGTTTGATACATTCGCCACTGATACCGAATCTCACCCTTGCCCTTGCCCCTGAGTAAAGTTGTCTTAGGAAGGAAATAATTGGCTCGTCAATTTTAAGATTTTCCAACACCTTCCACAATCGATCGTGCCTAACACAATCGAATGCGGCACTTAAATCTATAAATGCCGCATAAAGTTTTTCAGCCTTGGCCTGGACATATTTCCCTTGGAGGAGTGTGAAGTTCAAAACCTGTTCTACAGGGCCCATCCCTTCTCGGAATCCACACTGCACCGGGGATAGGACTCATGCCTCATCTGCCCAGGATGTTAATCGATTCAGAACAACCCTTCCCACGATCTTCATAAAAGAGTCAAGAAGGGAGATAGGGCGATAACAGGATGGGCTCTCTCTATCTCCCTTCTTGAAGATTGGAATAATGATGGAATCGGACCAGGTCTTAAGAAAGCCCAGCTCACTGCTTGCATCCATCACTCTCTTCAGGATGGGGGACCATAAGTCTACTGAGTGTTTGAACAAGTCAATTGGCATCCCATCAATTCCTGGGGCTTTTCTTCCCCTACTCTGCTCTATTGCGATGGACATTTCACTACTTGAAATTCCCAGATTGACTTTTATAAAGGTCCGAGAGGCCTCCATTTCCATGGCCTCCATATCGACTAGCTTTATGGTCTCCCCAGGGTTGTAGACTTCCGAAAAGAAGTCAATCCAAGAAGTTTCGCTGATAGCGGCCTCTATCCTAGCATTATTTAGAGTATTAAAAAAAGTGCGTTGACTGCACGCCAAAATTGCGCACTATCCTTAGATTGAGCAGCAGAAACCAAGTTATTCCAGGCCTCCTGTTTAATATTACTCTTAGAGTTCTTTCTGGATAATCGGTAGATTTTTCTGCATGTAGCCACCTCGGCCGGATCCCTGATCTTTTTATGTAAGGCAGCCTTGAGGTGTGAATGTGCCTTAGAACAGGCGGCATCTCCCCCTCCGGGACAAACTATCTCGGACATTTCGTGTAATTGCCACAAAGGCTGCCAAGATTTCCTCATGAGAGGCCTCGACATCTAAGCACCTTTCAATTGAGTCAAGAGATCCCCTGACAATCTTATTGTGCATAGCCTCCACTTCAGCGTAATTCCATTTGATAGCATACCCATTTAATCTAGGCATTTCACAGAATTTCAGCCAAGACAATCTTTCTACCAAAGTATTGTGTTGGGCCTGTGGGAATCTGATAGAAAAGGAAAGGGGAAGATGATCACAAAACCCTACAGGATGAATAGCGTAACCTGTGTACCAAGAGGCGTGACTCTCAGAGGCTACAATGTAATCTATGATAGTACCGTGACCTCTCCCCACAAAAGTTGCACTAAAATCAACACAAGGGGAGCACAGTCTATTTACGAAATCTAAATTAAAGGATGCCAACAATTCATTCAGTGATTCACCCCCTATCCAAGTCGGAAAAGTGTGGGGAAGAAACCTCCACACCTACCCCGGTTAGTCCACAACCCCCATCCGCTAAATGACACAATTTATGATTAAAATCCCCCCACAGACAATAATACAATCCCTCCCATTAGGGGAGATGGCCCCATATAGGTCCTTATTCAGTGAAGAAACCAGATCTGCTACTAGACATTTGTTCAGGTTGCTGTAAATGTTAATCAGGATAATGTCAACCTTAGCGGCCAACCGAATTGAAAGAATCTGATAACAGGTTCCCAGTTTAACAACCTTAATTTTCTCAACACCCAACAGATTTGAGATAAATATACAAAGCCCCCCACTATTCCTCCCGCGATTAGATGGTAAAGCAGCAGCATGAAAAGTGCTATACCCATTTAAGAGAACAGGCTCAGTAGACCAAGTTTCTTGGAAGCACAAAAATCCAAATGAACTAAAAAAAGTCAATCCAAGAAGAGTCCGAGACCCTATCCCGGATACCAGCAATATTCCAAAATAGAAAACTATAGTTGGCGGCTGTTACACTATTACTACGGGCAGTAGGGAGCACACTAGTCTGTCTAGCTATACTGGCAGCAGGAGGTTCCGCATTAGCAAGTCCTGAATTACAAGTGATAACTTCAAAACAAGAGTCTTTAACTTCTGGGATGACAGGGGCCAATTTACCAGTGATTGCTAAGACTGGACTGGTTCTTCGCCCAGCCCTGAAACAGTGACTGGGGTAATTCTATGACGTAGCCCATCTAGTATAACTGGACTACTATCAGTAGGTACAGAAGAAGTATAACTTGGCAAATGAATCGGTGCTAAAGGTTTATGATTCAGTCAGTCCACCCCCTCCAGCTCAAGCAGACTATCATAACGGTTATGGAGGGGAATTTGGAAGTGATTTGATGACCATGGATCAGGTGAAACACATGAAGCGTTAGAATACTGGTTCCAAGGATTTGAATAGGCCTGGTGGGCATAATGGACAGGATTTAAAAATGGTGGGGCAAATGGAGATCTAAGAGCATTTTGAAAACCCTCAGGATGATAGCGTGGTCTCCTCAATCGGTTGATCTGCGGGTGCCTGAATGATCTAAGTAAACTGTCCGCATTTGGAATATGTGATCTTGACTTCACTATTAGACTTAACAAATTTCTAGGATAGAAATAAGGCAGATCTCTTGGAATAATCGAACTATTGCCTGTGGGGGAGAACCCACTCAAAATGTGACTAACCGCCCTTTTATCTTTAAAACTAATTATAACGATGTCCCCTGGACTGCTTTTTGGACTAGGCCCCAGCCATGCATGTTGACGTACCATGAGGATTTCGCCGTTTAGGTGAGGCCGGTTCTGTTTTAACCAATGAATGGCTTTATTCTTGAGTTGGACTTGGTCTTCTCTCTTGCCTAGTTCTAAATCTGGAGCACCCGTTAAAATTACCACAAAAGGCGCTGCTTCAGGGGGCAGATTTACTCTATGTCTTTTAGGGATATGGGTCTTAGCAGTATCATCTGCTACTAAGGACTTGGATGAAGGACAGGCTGTTAGCACACACCCCGTTGTATCCTTATTCAGCCTATTGACATCATGTTCAGGAGATGTAACAGCCTGTGACGTGATATTTCTAGGCTGCTTATCCTGGGTCCGAAGCACAGGAGCCGGGGGGACAGTACTGGGAATAGGGGCAATGGGTTCCACAGTTGAATCCTTAGTACACTTGTGGGACACCATGATGACTTTCTCTAACTCCTCCAACTGCGCAGTTATCCTTTTAAGCCTCTCCACCACGGGCAAAGTAAAAGATCTAATCATTTTCTCTATACCCCCCAATAAATCTGATCCCTGCTGGTCTGAGACAAGAATAGTGTTCACAGGTAAAGAAAAGGAACCTGAAGATAACTGGTCAGGCTTCTTAGTACAAGGGGAGGACATAGCTTTTTTCCTAGTTAGGCCATGTCCCCTCCTACGCCTTTTCTTGGGCGGAGGACCAAGGCAGCGTTGAGTATCCACATCAGCAGGCCTTTTATTAATCTTGGATGATGGCTCATTCACTAATAGCAGGGTGTCTGTCAAAAATTCCACCTCATCATGGATACTAACCAGTGAAGCGGAAAGATTGATCATAGAATTGGGGACAGACAAAGAATTTGGGGGGGTAACCCTATCCTGGAGTAGTAGGGGAATACTGGAATCAAGCAGGAGCTCTGGGCTCTTGGGGCCTTCGATTCCATCAGTTACCAGAGGCAACCCAGGGAGAGTGGGGCCCTGTGAGGATCTTTTATTTTTAATATGTTCAATCGAGCGACGCCTGTTAGCACGTCGCTCTGCTAGTGCTAGTTCCCTATCGACCGTAGAGGCCGACCTAATGACAAAATTATCTAACGTACCTTGTTTAGCCCCCCCCTCAACAGTTAAATTAGGAATGGGTGAAGACATTTCAAACAAAACATAAATAACAGATTCCAAACAAAAGGGTCCCAGTAATCAGGGTACTATTAACCATAAGACAATGAAGGCAAATTTGATAATAAGAATTAGCAGTACTGTTGGTGAAGATGGAGGAAACAAGGAATCAGAAGCACCAAGTAAGAGCATTCCTTGCTTACAGGATTACAGGCGAAGATAAGGTGCCCAGCCTGTTCTGGCCTCGGAGGGCCTCAGAGGGCCCGCCCTTTGCCCGGGCTTCGCCCCGGGCGCTCCTGTGTGCTACCGCGCAGCAGGATTCTCAGGTACTTAAGTATGAAGGGCCGTTGATGTGAGGGTGGGGCGGGGCGATCAGGGAGAGCGGGCCAGGTGTGGCGGCCTCGGGGTTGCCGGGACTCCTGGGATACCGAGTCCCGGTCCCAGCGCTCGCAGCCCTGCAGCCCTGACAATCACTCAGGTGAGCTCTCAATGTTCGGTGGTTGCAGCAGCAACGAAGCGGGACCCGCGAAGCGGGTTCCGCGAGAAGTGGTAATAGTCCTGGTGCAGAGTATCAGCAAAAGTCTCTGTTAGCGTCCCAATTTCAAAACGACAGACTGCGCTTTAAATGATGTGAGCGTCCCAATTTCAAAACGACAGACTGCGCTTTAAATGATGTGAGGGAGGGGCGGGGCGATCAGGGAGAGCGGGCCAGGAGTGGCGGCCTCGGGGTTGCCGGGACTCCTGGGATACCGAGTCCCGGTCCCAGCGCTCGCAGCCCTGCAGCCCTGACAATCACCCAGGTGAGCTCCCAATGTTCGGTGGTTGCAGCAGAAACGAAGCGGGACCCGCGGAGCGGGTTCCGCGAGAAGTGGTAATAGTCCTGGTGCAGAGTATCAGCAAAAGTCTCTGTTAGCGTCCCAATTTCAAAACGACAGACTGCGCTTTAAATGATGTGAGCATCATGTAAATAACATGCATGTGTATGCATATATGTATATGTATGCATGCATTTATATTTGTATTTATATAGATATGCAGATTATATATGTTTATATGTATGTATATACATATATACACATACATATATATAAATGCATATGCATATATATATATGTGTATATGTGTGCGTGTAGAGAGAGGTAGAGAGGTAGAGGTAGAGAGGTAGAGACTAGTAGAGAGAGGTAGAGAGGTAGAGAGTAGAGAGTGAGTAATAGAGAGTAGAGAGTGAGTAGTAGAGAGTAGTAGAGAGAGTAGCAGAGAGTGAGTAGTAGAGAGTAGTAGAGTGAGTAGTAGAGAGTAGTAGAGAGTGAGTAGTAGAGAGTGAGTAGTAAACAGTAGTAGAGAGTAAGTAGTAGAGTGAGTAGTAGAGAGCAGTAGATAGTGAGTAGTAGAGAGTGAGTAGTAGAGAGTAGTAGAGAGTGAGTAGTAGAGAGTGAGTAGCAGAGAGAGAGAATAGTAGAGAGTAGTAGGAGTGAGTAGTAGAGCAAGTAGTAGAGAATAGTAGTGAGAGAGTAGTAGAGAGTGAGTAGTAGAGAGTAGTAGAGAGTGAGTACTAGAGTGGTAGTAGAGAGTGAGTAGTAGAGAGTAGTAGAGAGAATAGTAGAGAGTGAGTAGTAGAGAGAGAGTAGTAGAGAGTGAGTAGTAGAGAGTAGAGAGTAGTAGAGAGTGAGTAGTAGATAGTGAGTAGTAGGGAGTGAGTAGTAGAGAGCAGTGAAGAATATTCCAAAGTTTGGCACAGCAGTAGAGAGAGAGTAGTAGAGAGTAGTAGAGTAGTCGAGAATGAGTAGTAGAGAGTGAGTATTAGAGAGTAGTGGAGTAGTAGAGAGAGAGTAGTAGAGATCAGTGGAGAATATTCCAAAGTTTGGCACAGCACCACTTGCACAACAAGTCCAATCATATCATATCACTCAGAGTCCTTATTGAAGCGCTGAATCTTGGTGTATATTCAAATGCTTTTATTTTCCTTAAGTTTATGTACCACAGCCAGCCGACGCGTTTCGTTCTGTACAACAGAACTTCTTCAGGGCGTTCTTATTTCCTTCAAGTTATGTCGGTATCCTGTTGTCATATAACTAGATATTTCTTCCAAATGTTAGACGAGACGTAAGTACATTCTTATTCAAAGTGACTAGGTATCATTTTTACCCACACAATTCGGGCAGACTTGAGTAATTTATAGCATCGTCAAAGTCAGTCATTTAAAAATTCTAAAGTATAGGACATGATAATCCAAATCCAAATGTTTCTCAAGAAAAGTCATTTTCAATCGTTCGGAATATCGCGATTCCTTGTGGGACCCCCTGAGCAGGCCTAGGCGGTCAGGGTGCTTCTACCCTGCTCCCTTTGCGTGTTTTGCACCTTTGTTTCACTGCTTTCTTGTGCCTTTGTTCTACCGAGGCACAAGATGGCTGCCAACACTTCCTGGTTTGGAGTGTTGACAGACAGTGGCAGCCAATCAGCATGACTTCCCGAGAAAGCTGCATGCTCATTGGCTGTCAACACTTCTAACCAGGAAATGTTGGCATCCATCTTGTACTCGATAGACAAAGGTAAAAGAAAGCAAAAAAACAATCATGAAGAACACCCTGACACCCTAGGCCTGCCCAGGTGGTCCCACAAGGACAACAAAGGACCACATTTTTTTTTTTTAACCTGGTCTGTTTTTTAAAAAAATTACCTCACGGGGGGACCAAATCGCGGGCGCATGTGTGCAGGACTGTATGAGTGGATGAGTGTGTGTACGTGTGTGTTAGTGAGTGAATGACTGCCTCATTAGTGCCTTTATGAGTAAGTACATATGTTTTAAACTGGTATATGTGAGTATTGATTTATATAAGTAAGGATATATGACAGTAACAGATTGAAAGATTTCCTGTAAAAAATAAGTGTGTGTTTCTATAACTGATTGTTTAAGAGAGTAAATATGTGTACATTTCTGTAAAAGTAAGTGTAGTGGTGTGTGTATAGCTGTATATGCAAATAAATGGATGTTTGATAGTTTATTTGTATGTATAAGTATGTGTGTCAGTAACTGTATGGATGAGTGTCGGTGTATAACAGGATGTATAGGTGGATGAGTACATATGATGAGTGAGTACATGTATGAGTAGCTATATAGAAATGTTGGTGAATGAGTGGATGTGTACGTAGATTTTGGAATTACTGAATAGGTTGTTTTAACTGGTATTGGTATCGCTATCTCTATTTTTTTGTAAATTTTTGTTTCTAGTTTTGAATGTGTGTATCAAGGGTTCTAATAGGGTGGGAGGAGGTCTGCCACTCTTTCACAAGGATGATGTCATCAGTGATCTCATCAGTGATGTCATTTGAGATGCCATCAGTAATGTCATGAGTGATGTCACTGACCATGTCATGAGTGATGTAATATGTGACAGCATCAGCAGTGCATTGCGGGTGCCTGAGTTATAGTTAGCTGAACTAACTACAATGGGGGAATTCTATGGTTTTGTATGAGTGAAATGTCCAGCTAACTATAACATGTGTGAAACCTATGTTTTTTTCCAGTGAATTTCTAAGGTTTTTTAAATGCTAATTCCTAACTATAATGTGCCTAAAACCTATGTTTTTTTCAGTGACGTAGGCAGCACGCCGAAACGTGTCTGTGCAGTTTCCCCTAATAAATCATACCGTAAATTCATAACCCCTCCTTGAGTGCTGCATCTTTTCTTTGAGGTCACGAAAAGTTCGAGCGCAACATATATGTATATATATCAAGTCAAGTCAAAAGAAGTCTTTATTCGATTGTTCATCCTAAAAGTCATGCTACACATCCAACATTATATCTCATTTTCTAAAGTTCAAGCATAGTTATTAAAAAAATAATTTAATATAAAGTTAAAAACATAACTAAGACAGAATTAAATCACTATACACAACTTCATTTACAAATTAAAAAAGTTAAACATAATAAAAAACAGTTATTACAGGATATCACTGTCTAAATTGGACCTTTTCGATTATTTAACTGGAACTTTGATGCGAATTAATCAAACTTGAGCGTAGTATCCAAGCCCAACCAAGGTATTTAGCAACCCCTATTACTATCAGGGGCGATAGATCAGATTTTAAAATTCTACAGTTTGTAGATGCTGAATGAGTGCCCAAACTTCTGCATAATGGCCGTAGCCACTTTTTTCTAGGGGCAACATGCAGGGGGCACACAAAGAGAAAATGACACACACTTTCACCCTGCCTGATACACAGTGGGCAGTGCTCTGGCCCTCCCTTACCCCATGATGTAGTTAGGCACCTCAGTGGTAGCGAGCCAACTCTCAGTTGATGGAATAGTTTGCGATCCAGGGGCTTGGTGATGACATCCCAGTACTTTTCAAGGGAAGAGACATTCTTCAGAAGAACGAATGTCATTGTAAGGGAACTTCCTGTCAGTTCCGAATGTCTTTTACCAACAACCCATTCCCAGTAAAGATTTCTCAGCTCTTTTTTGGGAGGGAAGGTGGCCGAGTCAGGGTTATGCCATAGTTCACCAAGCCCCATGGCGCAGAGAGTAGATCTTACCCCTTTGAACCATCCTATATTGTCAGAGCCCAGGGAATCCCTTACCTCTAGGCATGCTTTGGCATAAAGCAAAAGCTCTGGTGTGGTCCACAGGCGCCGCCAAAATGCTAAGGGTCTGAATCTCGCTAGGTCTTCCACTGGTTGACACCCTAAATCGTACAGGAGCGGGATACGTGGAGTGCATTTTGGTAAACCAATCGCCGCCCTGAGGAATTTATTTTGGGCTACATTTAGGGGATCCAGATTACTATACCCCCAAAGCTCTGCTCCATACAAAACAGAGGGTAAAAGTTTTATGCCATAAATTTTCATGAGCGGATCACATTGGCCAGGTGTAAGAACTTTTATGTTCTTTGAGGAGGGCTCCTCCTATTTGCGCATGTTTAAGTGCCAGGAGCTCGACTTGCGGTTTCCAACTAAGGTTTTCACTAAAAGTGACACCTAAGTATGTGAATACCTTAGTCTGCTCGAGGGTGGTACCACCCATTGTAACCCTGGCAGCAATTGGAGTTGGTCCTCTCAGCACCATAAACTTTGTTTTGGACATGTTAACCTCCAGCTCATGTTCGTGGCAAAACAGCTCAAATCTTGACAGGGCCTGCTGGAGACCCTGCCTCGTCTTAGATATTAACAAGGTGTTGTCCGCGAACATGAGCAGAGGTACTTTCATCCCCGCCAGTGTAGGAGCATCTGTGGGGTGGTTCACAAAATAATTGGTTACCCCATTAATAAATAGGGAAAACAAAGTAGGGGCCAGGACACACCCTTGTCTAACACCTTTGGCAACTGGAAATCTATCTGTAACCTCCCCGGGCTTACCCCAATGTACTTGTGCGAAGGTGTGGGCATGTAAATTCACTAAGAGTTGCACAAGAACAGCAGGCATTCCCATTTTCAATAGACATACCCATAGCTTGGCCCTAGGAACGATATATATATATATGCGCTCTGGAAAACTAAACACCCACTTCCCTTACAAACAAAATGGAAAGTTTGCATCCCTGCAGCTCTTATTTTTCCCCTTATTCATCTTCCGCTCAATCAACACAACATCCACAAACACACACACCTACTTGCTGCCTTTCTTGACTGACCTTATCAATTATTCTTCTTTAATTCAAATTCAAAGTGTAGGCCTTTATTCAGCCTTCTTCGTAAGTACTACCCGTGAATAGCAGTAGGTAATTTGCACACTTCTGTGCTTTCTTGCGTCTGTTCTACCACACACTGGGGCAGATTTACAAGCCCTTTGCACCACTTTTAAGTCATTATTCCCATGTTAACTATGACACAAAAGTGGCACAAGGGGCTTGCAAATCTGCCCAACTGTGTGTACTTTATACACTAGCTTGCTTCCTTAGATGTGGTACTTGTTTCTCTTGCTCCCACTGCGGAATCCAACACCCTATCTGTGTAATGAGCTGGAAATCCAAAGATCCACTTCACTAACAATGCAATGGGTAGTTTGCGTGTCTCCAACCTTTCTTATTTTTCACCTTTTTCATCTTCCACTCAATCAACACATCACCCACACATACACACAACTACTTGCTGCATTCCTTACCTATGCTCATCAACTATTCTTCTATTTCATATTCCTAATCAAAGTGCAGGCCTTTAACAAGCCTTTTTATTATAACAACAACCCCGGCCGAAGGCACTGTAAATTTGCACACTTGCTCCCTTTCTTGCATGGGATTATCAATTATTCTTCAATTTAATATTCTGATTCAAACTCAACGCCCAATATCATGCCTTTTTGTTGTAACTACTGTTCCAGGAATTCTGCTTCCACACAGAACTGTGCATAAAGACTTAGGACCTCAATGAAGTACGGTGTACCAAAACTCACCTTAGTACCCAAACCCCCCACCAGACTAGCAATCAGTGACTCATTGGTTCCTCGTCCTATAGCAAAAACACCAATGAATAGTCAACCCAGAACATGCGACTTAGATTACCTCAAGTAAGTTGGATAACAAGAGCACTCTTTCATTATATTCTTACACCAGTGCAAAACAAGGAGTAAATAAAGACACGTGCAAGTTTGAAATGTTTATTTCTAACGCTGTAATCTCATGCACTGTACCTTGCATAATACAACCAAACATATTATCAGAAACAAGGTTGTCAGCATTGTAACTATTCCATGAAATACAAAGGGACAAAGCATCCTATAATGCTAAAGGTGAACACATTTAAAATAAACCTACATTTCACCCTCCCTACCTACCAGGTTAATTTATATCTACAGAAGGTCTCATAGCATTACATGGGCGGACCCATACCTCTAGTACTCAGCAATAGTAGATCGCATTAAGTTCTGGACAAACAGTCAGGATATGAATGTTCTCCAATTGTGTGTAATTATGCCTCCACAATGCATTATTAAACGTGCCAGCATCAGAGGTGGCCACAGCTGCATATGTCTTATGGGTCGAATGTGCGAGGATCATTCCAAATAACAGACACAGTATCCAAGATAACCTTGATGTTCCATACTCTCACTATACACACTAAACTAGCAAGGCAGTCTAGAAATGTAGCATAACAAATTATTCTCATATAAAGCAAAATACTCAGCCTTCTCTAAACCATATCACAAGTGCATGTCATGTGCAAACCAGAGCAGGAAAGAAAAAATGGCGTTTAAGCTTCTAATAAACTCATGCTAACTTAAACGGTGTGAGTGCAAGGCTCAGCCCACGACACCCTCCCTCGATCGAAGCACGTGATATAAACGTGGGTGAATTAGGAACGCAGAGTCCAAACCTGAAAAGCAGAGTCAAGTGCAAATTTGCAAAAAAAATTATTCGCTCTTTGATAGAAAACAGTAACTAAATATTAAAGAGTAGGTAGAAAAATCAGAGTCTTAATCCAACAGCGTATAGGCACAGTATGTAGCAACAGCCTCCAAGAGGAAGTCATTGTTCTCATCTGAAAACATTTCAGCCATCCAATTCAATAGTGAGAATGAACATACATGTTACTCAACGACCGGAGCCTCTATCACCATCGGAGGAATACTCGGGTCATTTTCAATGTAACTGCATGCCAAAAAGTAATGCGCCCCTGCAAAAACATTCCAACATCCCATTATTCCATGTATCGCTGCTAAGGCCATAATCCCGCCGCCAGAATAGAGCAAGTCATGAATCACTCATCAGCTGGTCAAAATCCGCGTTGCGAGATACTGTACTGCAGAGACACAAATCAAGGGCCCAGTCGAAATAGCAGCTCAGGCAAGACAGGTTGAACGCATGAGAAAAAGGAGAATCGAAACGATAATCCATAAGCTGCACTCAATGTAGCCAGAGGCAGCGCACCGTAATAACTAAGCATTCGGTTGCACAGCAGCAACAGCCAGGACATATTCTCGTGTGCTGCAGGAAGTGCTTCCATATTTAAGTAAGCAAATTATTACAAGCACACCGGCAACTAATGCGAGTATTAAGAGGAATCAACCAATGATGCTGGAAAAAATCTAAAAAAATGCCCAAAAAGACACCAAATATAGTTTGAAAAGAAGTTACAAGGCCACGACTTCTAACTTTAAAAAAGTAAGGTAACCCCATAGTCAAGGACGCATTAAAGATACTCTGAATTAACTCCCCAAAATGCAGGGCCACGTCTGTATTTAATACATCATGCACTTCTGTGCGGGTGTTTCCTAGATGAAAGACAAATGTTTCTCTAGTAGATGTAAAAGCGACCTCTTTTTGAAACAATAGCGCTCCTATATGGCTCATTTCATTGACTCTCCTTTCAAGGTCGGAATCGACGGCCAGATGGAAACATCCAGCTTCCCATGCAGAGGAGTAAACACAACTGTTTTATAGCAAACCACACGCTCAGTTACCGTAATCATGTAAGCAACGCCTGCTAACATTGCACAACAATCTGCATTATTTCAAATTAAATAACTCACGTTTCCAGTAAACTGAACATTTGTATGATAACAGGTGTGGGAGTGCCTTTCAAAACTCAGGCCAAATTAGACGCATCTTCATTACAAGAGCCATGCAATTGTATGTGTCTACAAATTAAAGAGTGATCTGGTGCTATTGTGCAATCCTCGCCATTCAGATAGACTTCTTTTCCCTCCCTCAGGCACCTATATGTAAATGATAATAACAAGCTTCATGGAGATAAGCGCTGCCTAAACATCCATATCTGCCTATAGCATAGTATTTCATGCATACATCAAACTTAAACAGGCTAAAAAGTACTGTTATGATACCGTGGATAACCCACACAGCTGAATCGGATCTCCAATGATTGACCACCTGTAACTATTCTCATAGCGCACCCTGTGCTCTGATTTTTGAGTGAGAGAGTTATCGCACCATAGTTTGTACTGGTAATCATTCTCAGCATAAACTACCAATACGCTTTCACGTTACGTGTCGCATCAAAGCTTCCGTGTGACGTCATGTACGACGCCCCATAAGCAAACAGGCAAATGTTCTTAATTGTTTAAAAACATATATTTATGTATTTGATGAACATACTAACAGGAGACATTATCTAGGATAACTATGACATTTTTTTTTTTAAGTTCCGACAATCCTATGTTACTTTTAAAAGCAATTACACAAATCCCGCTGGAACGTCATGCGTACTCGCATTGTAACAGCACCGTAAGCACATCGTAAGCGTACGCAAAGCCAAATGACTTTAAAAGAAGAGATTTGATTGGTTCATAACACTTCCTATTACAACTGTTAAAACTTCCGTCCCATTTTATTACCCTACACCAACAACTCACTTTACACTCTCAGATCAGCACGGTGGTTTCCTCTTGTTTTTTACTTTGTGCACCATCCGAAAGATCTCACGTTTTTTTTCCCTCTCAGCCCTTAAACTGATCCTGATGGCTATGGTCCTCTCCCGTCTAGATTACGGGAATGTCCTGTACAACGGCGCCCCCGCATACGCCATCCGGCGGCTCCAACTGGTGTAGAACCAAGCTGCCCGCTTGGTATATGGCCTACCCAAATCACACCACACTACTCCCCTCCTAAGATCCCTTCATTGGCTCCCTATCCGAGAAAGGGCCCTTTTTAAGATGGGGTGCATGACGTTCCAGGCCCTTGCGGGAACAGCTCCATCTTTTATCAAGTCCAAAATCGTACCCTATATCCCCAGCAGACAATTGCGTTCTTCCTCTCTGTCCCTTCTGGTGGTACCCAGGTTCAAGAAGAGCAGAATGGGTGGCACTAAGTTCTCCGTCCTCGCTCCGCAATTTTGGAATTCTCTACCTCTCCAAATCAGATTAACACCATCTTACCTGGAGTTCCGTAGCACCCTGAAAACGTACTTGTTCTCACAGGTTTTTAAAAGCTAAACCACTCCTCCCTCTAACTCAGGAATCATTCTCCTCAATAGCGCCATGAAACCGCGTGGTGTACGAGCGCTCAATAAATACTTTTAAATTCAAATTCAAATTCCACTTTCACTTTCTTAGAAGAAGCATCTCTTCTGAGAATCTTGTCAAATAGATCAAAGTTTACCATAATAACAGCAATGGACTCATCTTCCAGCCATTCTTCAGACAGAGTTTTCATTCCTGAAGAACCTCCAAAGAAGAGGAAAGAAGCTCCAATTTGGAAGTTTTTTACTTTTCCTGAAGGGCAAAAAAAGGTTAATGATCCGAAAGTAACCTGTAAAATTTGCCAAACAACTCTTTCAAGGGGTGATCCATCCAAAAAAAACTCCTTTGGCACAGCAAATATGGAGCAACACGTGGAGAACTTACACCCCAACAACTTTGCTCGAGCTGCAAGACGGAGGTTCAAGGACAGCCCACCTGCTGCTGCACCAAGCACATTAACTGCTGCACCAGCATTTTCAGCAAGAAGTACACACCCACAAATTGATCCTGATTTTGCTAATGTTAAAATTCTATGCATTTATTGCAATAAACTTTTGTGTTATGGGGAACAGTCTATTGACCTGAAAAACGCAGGAAGCAAGAACATCGCTGTCCTCCACATTAGGTTTTTTTCCATTCTTTTCTTCCTGTTGGACACTTCCAAACCCCCCATTATAGAAAAAAATTGCCCCTGGGATTTGGCCCCCCCCCGGGAGCTAATTAAGAATAAAACATTTTTTTTTCCTTTTCCAACGCGGACCAGTACCATACGCGTACCCCGCATTTTTTTAATTTAAAAAATAAATACATAAATTCCGCCTAAAGATCCGTGTGGGACCCCCTGAGCAGGCCTAGAGGGTTAACATGTTTCTACCCTTCCTACCCTACCCCCTTTCCTTATTTCTCAACTTTGTTTTACTGTTTTCTTGTGACCTTAGATTTTTTTCCCATTCTTTTGTTCCTGTTGGACACTTCCACACCTCCCATTATAGAAAAAAATTGCCCCCGGGAGCTAATTAGGAATAAAACGAACTTCTAGTTTTTTTTCTTTTCCACCACGTACCAGTACCATACGCGTACCCTGTGTTTTTTTATTTATAAAAAAAAACCATTCCACCTAAAGATCCATGTGGGACCCCCTGAGCAGGCCTAGAGGGTCAACATGTTTCTACCCTGCCCCCTTTCCTTATTTCTCAACTTTGTTTTACTGTTTTCTTGTGACTCGCTTCTAGTGGCGAACAAGATGGCTGCCAACACTTCCTGGTTTGGAGTCTTGACCGACAGTTGACAGCCAATCAGCATGCAGCTCGTGCTCGTAATTGTACGGATTTCCGAACGCGTGCTGTACTTCATCTCTAGATATTGCTATGATTTTACTTGTAATTTTCTCAGAAACTACTGAACGGATTTACACCATTTTACAAAAAGCACAAACTGCTAACCAAACTCTACCTCTCTGCCAAATTTGGTATAATTCCTTTCAGCCGTTCGAGCTGTAGCCCTGGCTAAAGGTCCCTATGGAAAATTGCATGGGGAAAACACGTCTTGAGTGATGTCATTTGAGATCTCATCAGTGATGCCATGAGTGATGTCACTGACTGTGTCATGAGTGATGTAATATGTGACGTCATCAGCAGTGCATTGCGGGCGCACGAGTTATAGTTAGCTTAACTAACTATAACGGGGGAATTTCAATGGTTTTGTATGAGTGAAATGTCCAGCTAACTATAACATGTGTGAAACCTATGGTTTTTTCAGTGAATTTCTAAGGTTTTTTAAATGCTAATTCCTAACTATAACGTTGCTGAAACCTGTTTTTTTCAGTGAATTTCTAAGGTTTTTTAAATGCTAATTCCTAACTATAACATGGTTGAAACCTATGGTTTTTTCAGTGAATTTAAAAGGTTTTGTGAATGATAATTTTTAAATGTAATAATTGTTATATTTTTTTATACTGATTTACTACATTGTTTTAAACTATTTCTTTTTAGATATTTTAATTTTTAAATTACATTATATATTTTTCATATGAATTGAAAAAAAATGTTTTATAAAAATATTGAAATTGTAATATTTGTTTTATTTTATTTTACATTTTTTTTTAAATGTATTTTATATAGCAGGCAATGATATCCGCTGGAAGGAAATTCAAGTTACTGGTAAGTACGGTTAGAATTACTTTTCAGGAACAGTAGTGGGCTGAAAAATACAGCACTGAGGTCTCTCCTGATAACAGGTGAGTAAATCGGAATTCGTAGTTCGGCTGATTTTAGAGGAATTTTTTTAAGTTCCAAAACTCCACACTTAGAAGAATTTCCAAGTAAAACCAGTCAATGTTACCCTATGGAAGGAAATTCACTTAGCAGGTAAGTAGTGTTATCATTACTTTTTCTTACTCAGTGGTGGATCCTGGATACAGGACTGGTGCATCTCCTGTAAACAGTTGAAAGAATGCGTTTAAGTCATACAGGCGATTTTTAAGGAATATTTTTAGTTTGTGAAAATACACACAAACTTTTATGGTGAAAGCTAGACAATAGATTCCTATAGAAGGAAATACAAGTTACTGGTAAATACGGTTAGAATTACTTTTCAGGGTCAGTGCTGGGCTAAAAGATGCAGCACTGGGTTCTCTCCTGGTAACAGGTGAGTAAATCGGAATTCGTTGTTCGGAAGATTTTTTGGTGAATATTTTAAAGTTCCAAAACTCCACACTTAGAAGAATTTCCAAGTGAAACCAGTCAATGTTAGCCTATGGAAGGAAATTCAAGTTACTGGTAAGTATGGTTAGAATTACTTTTGAGGATCAGTACTGAGCTCAAATATGCAGCACTGAGGTCTCTCCTGATAACAGGTGAGTAAATCGGAATTCGTAGTACATCCAGTAAGTGCCACAGAGCTGCGTAGCAGAAAGATGTAAAAAGGGGCACAGCATGCACCACCTCTTTGCAATGCAGCGCAGTGGAGCTTCCTGGAAGCACCTGGTGGACTACTTGGCCCCCATAGTCCCTCAGGTTTGAAGTTGAATTTTTTCCCTAGCTTAATTTGCGAAACAGGGCGTGTTTGCACACATCACATCAGGCCCCGTCCCCTCCCTTCACCACTGTCTAAACGCGCCCTGTCACTGTTCTAAGTTGAGAGATTAAGTCCCCTTCAATGTTAAGGATCCCTAGGGTCCAACTAGCCCACTAGGTACCTCCAGTAAGCACCACAGAGCTGCGTTGCAGAGAGGTGTGAAAAGGGGCATGGCCTCCGAACACCTGTCTGCAACGCAGCTCCCTGGCGCATACTGTAGATAGCTGTTGGGCTATTTGGGGCTCAGGGACCCTCAGTATTGAAAGATAATTAATTACCCAACTTGAAACGCACCACTGGGCACGTTTGCACACTGATGAAGGAAGGGGGCATGGCCTCCAGGGACCCTCAGGATTGACAAGGAATTAATTCCCCAACTTAAACCAAGCCACAGGGCGTGTTTGCACACATGTGAACTCAAGCCCCGCCCCCTCCCTTCACCACTGTGCAAACACGCCCCGTGGTGCATTTTAAGTTGGGGGATTAACTCCCCTTGAATCCTGAGAGTGCCACTAGCCCACCAGCTACCTCTAGAAAGCGCTACGCAACTGCGTTGAAGAGAGGTGTAAAAAGGGGCGTGGCCTCAGAACACCACTCTGCAACGCAGCCCCCTGGTGCATACTGGAGGTTCCTGGTGGGCTAGTTGGCCCCTAGGGACCCCCAGTATTGAAGGGGAATTCGTTCCCCCTCTGCAAACGTGCCAGGGGATGCGTTTGCAGAGTGCTGCATGAAGGGGGCGTGGCCTCCAGCGCAATGCCAGTGTTTTAATATTTTTTTTAAGAAGGGGGCTGTGTAGCCCTCTTCTTTTTCAATTTTTTTTGCCCTGGGGAACCCATCCCCCAGGGCTTGCCCCTAATATATATTTTGTAATAAAAATATGGGGAGGGGTCTGCGTGGCCCCCCTCCTGAGACTTCTTTTAGCCCCGGGGACCCCATCCCCTGGGGCTCTGCCTCGTTTTTTTAATACCTTTTTTGGGGGAGGGAGGTTCGTGGCCCCCCTCCTAGGCCACTTCTGGCCCGGGGACCCCTTCCCCCGGGACTGGCCCTCTCCGTTGGGGACCGTGGGGGGTCCCTAATCCCCCCACAGTCCTTGCCGGCTCCCCGAGTCCTGCGGGAGCCGGCATTGCTTTTCTACATGGGGACCAGCTAACATACTGCTCCCCATGTAGAAAAGCAATAGGCTTTGGTTTTTGGAAGAGGGAGCCAGCCCTGGGGGGTGGTGGTCCCCAGGGCCAACACAAGGCTCCAGGAGGGGGGCCACGTGGCTCCCCTCCCAACATTTAAAAGCTCCAGGGTGTGGTGGTCCCCGGGGCTGGGGCATCGGTCACGGACACACCAATTTAAAAATGTAGTGCCCCGGGAAGGTGACGGTCCCTGGGGCATGTGGGGGGACTTGAGCCCCCCACATACATGTTAAAGCCCCGGGGGTGGCAGTCTTCGTGGCTGGGGGCCCCTGTGGGCCCCCCATTATTATAATTAAAAAGTCCCCCCGCATTCGTAACATTAAAGCCCCGGGGGGCGGCCCCCGGGGCCCCTCTGCGTCCCCCATTTCAATTATCTACATTGCCCCCGGGATTTGGCCCCTCGGAGGCTAATTACAAATTTAATCAGGCTTCTTTTTTTTCCACGGGATACGCGTATCCCAAGCTTATCCAGCAATTTTTTATCTTTTTTTAAACATTTTTGTTTTTACCTTGGGGGTGCTTGTGGGACCCCCTCAGCAGGCCTAGGGGATCAGGGTGTTTCTACACTGTCCCTTTGCGTCTTTTGCACACTTGTTTTTCAATTTTCTTGTGCCTCGGTTCTACCGAGACACAAGATGGCTGCCAACACTTCCTGGTTTGGAGTGTTGACAGACAGTTGACAGCCAATTAGCATGCAGCTCGTGCTCGTAAGGTTACTCGGTCCTCGGAGGATACGCGTACCCTTCTTCATCTATAGATACATCTATGATTTTTCTTTTGATTTTCTCAGGAACTACTGCACGGATTTACACCATTTAACAAAAAGCGTGATCTGCGAACCAAACTCTAACTTTTTGCCAAATTTGGTGTAATTTCGTTCAGCAGTTCGGACTGTAGCCGTGTCTAAAGGTCCCTATGGAAAATTGCCTGGGAAAACACGTTTTGGGACCCCCCTTTTTTCTAAGCCCCCGCTTGACAAATCACCCCAAACTTTCAGGATAGGTGCAGAGCAGAGCGGGTCATCTTCTTGGAGAATTCCGCGAAGATTCGTCGATCGGCGCCAAAGTTATTCAAAACAGAATGTTGCGGATTTCCTATGGAAACTAGGTCCTAACTATAACTACCTACTGGCGACCGCCAGTAGGTAATATATATATATATATATATCCTACTGCCTGTTGCCAGTAGATAGTTATAGCTAGGGCCTAGGTAAAGCATTGTTTTTCTTGCCTATCACTTTGGCGGTATTTGACCATCCTTTATGAGATTTTTCCCATAACAGTGTCAAGGTAGGTTCTGTGTGTCATGGAAAGTTTGGGGGTGATCCCTGGAGTGGGGACTGAGAAATAGGGGCATGATAAAAGGGTGAGTTTGTAATGTTATTTACCATAGGAATTTGTTGTTGCACCTACAGCCAGAACCGTTGGACGGAATTACACCTAATTTGACGAAGAGGTAGATTTTTTTCCAAGATTGTGCATTTTGTTATTTGATGCAAATCTGTCCAGTAGTTTTTGAGAAAGTTAAGCCAAATTTCTAGATATATCTCTGGCTGCGGATATTTCGCAGTGGTTTTGTGATTAATTGCAGATGCGCGCGCCATTGGGAATGTGGTGTTTGGCAGGAGGTAACTTGAACAGAAAGTTGCGGCAACAATTTTATAGTTTGAGAACGGTTCCCAAGGCTGAAAATTTGTGTGAAAGCTAACATATGGGGTCAAGGTGGAGCTACTCTGAACCCATGCACGTGATATTTGTCACACCGCTGCAACTTCCAGCGCGGCTATCCATGTAACAACATGGGGGCGTCATGAGTATTGCGGCAACACCACAAAGTTTGGTGGAAATATGAAGAAAAAAATCAGTGAATCATTAATGCACATTGTATTATATTGAGATAGATAGTGATTTATGTAGTGAGATGGTTAGAATTAATTAAATGGTTATATTGAATTCCTGCTTTTGCTTTCCACTTTCGCACTGTATCTGAGGGGATCGGGATTACCAACATCATCATGATCTCCGGCTAACTGCGAAAACAGAAAACAGGTTTTAGAGCTGGTTATTCTCAAACTACACTAGAAAAACATGAGTTTGAAGTGTACAGTCTTAAACCCCTAGTGCATAAAATACTGTGGAAAATTAGAATTGGAATTATGGAAGAGACGCTATTGTCATGGTTAAATGTTATGTAATTATATGTTAATCTGGATTGTATTGTGCCCAGTGGAGTGGACCCAGAGAGGAAAAAGATCTCCCGCCTACTCCAAGGCGGTGGATGTGGGGCACTCTTGCAAGGCGCACAGAGGAAGAGCGCAAGGTGCATGCTGGTGCATGCTGGAATGTATTCGCTGATCCTCCCTGAGATAGACCATGCCTGTATAAGGCATAGCCTTATGCATTAGGACCATAGCCTTAAAGACAACCTTCTTTTTTATAGGGAGCTAGTGGAGTGCCCTCAAATGAGAAGACAGGTGAGACAGGTGAGACCTAAGTGGGAGTCCGAGTAGCAGTCTCACTGCTGAGTTCTGCTTCACCTGCAGTCTGTTAAGAAGATAGTCAGGGAGACCAAGTTAAAGAGCATTTCCATAGTCAATTCTCATCATAATCAGGGCCTGAAACACCTTTCTTCCATCAGACTCTGATAGAAGAGGTAGAAGCTTTTTAGAATGCAAAGCATGCTGAAGCAGGAGCCAGCAAGTACTTGAATCTGCGGTTGGAAGGAGAGAGAGCTGTCAATTTTAATCCCTAAGTTCTTCACACAATTGTGGGGGGAGCCGGGGTGCTGTATATAGCTCGCCAGTAAGTTGCCGCTAAATTATGAGGGATCTCTCCAAAAGTCACAGTCTCGGTTTTATCAGGATTGTACCTCAGATGGTGCACGGCCAGCCAATGAAAAAACCTGGCGCATGCGCACACGCGAGACGTAAAACATAGGGGTTATCTAAGATGAAGGACGGCAAGGACGAGTAAGGAGAGCGGCCATGGCGAGGAGGAGGCAGCCACGTCAGGTAAGTCCCTTTATTTAAACATTATTATTACTTTAGGAGGGGCCGGCTAACTCCGCTCTGCCATGGAGTCGGAGTAGGCAAAATTCCAGAAACTCAGCTAGCAGAGCAGAGTTAGTGGCCCGGGGTTAAAAAAAAGGATCTTTAGAAAAATAATTATCAATATTTTGGGTGCTGGAGTGGCTCTGACAAGAGCCTTTGTGCTGATGCTGTGTATATGGCAGCTATACATAAGACTGGATGCAGAGTTTCAGGTTACTTAGAAACACCCTGTTGCATTCGTCAGTAAAGTGCGCTCCATTATTTCTATACATTCCATGCATGTCAAAATGCAGATTGTTGTTACAGATACAGCTCATGCGATAGTCTCTGAGGAATGTAGAAATAGTTTTATTAACATGTTTTTAGGCTTTGCTAATCTGTGCTCTCATAAACTCAGAGAGGGGTGACTCTGTATTTATATTTATTTATTATTACATTTATTAAGCGCACAGCTACCCGGAGGTTTCCCGGCGCTAGAGCAAACTGAACGGTGAAAGGGGGGGGGAATATTAGTTGTCAAAAAGCCAGGTTTTTATTCCCTTACGGAATTTCAGAAAGCACGATTCCGTGCGCAAGTATTGAGGAAGAGAATTCCATAAGGATGGGGCCAACAGGGCAAACGAGCGGCCACCCATTTTGGCTCTGTTGATGCGTGGAACTACAAATTTGTTATGCGATGAGGACCTGAGTGTACGGGGGGGAACATATTGCTGAACTAGAGCAGCAAGATAGCGCGGGGCTCTATCAGTCGTGATTTTATGCATGTAGCAGAGTGCTTTAAAGTGCACTCTGCTTTCAATGCGCAACCAGTGCAGGTTACGCCTGTGGTGAGTGACCGAGGATCTTGCAGGAAGGTGACAGATCAGGCGGACTGCCATATTTTGAACCACCTGGTATTTTCTGGTTACCTCTTTGGCAGCACCTAAGAGCAGGATGTTCCCATAGTCCAGGCGTGAGATGACAAGGGCCTGGACGACGGTCCTCAAGGTGTCTGTGGGCAGCATCCATGTGATCTTTCTCAGCCACCTGATGATGGTAGTGCAGGTGGCCGCAACTTTCACAACGTGATGTTTGAAAGTAAGCTGGTTATCGAAGATCACACCGAGATTGCGAGCAGACACTGATGGAGTGGGTAGAGGACCCATCTCCTGAGGCCAATGGTGTGGGCCCCAGAGAGAGGTGTCGGGGCCAAACAGGAGCAGCTCTGTTTTATCCCCGTTGAGCTTCAGTTTGTGCTTCAACATCCAGTCCGATATATGCTTTAATCCAATTTGGAGTGAGGAAGAAGGGAGGTTTTTATTAGTAGAAAGTGAATAGATGACTTGAGTGTCATCAGCGTAGGAATAAATTGTGAGGCCAGCCTGTTCGGCCAGGAACGCAAGAGGCCTTACGTACAGGTTGAAGAAAAGGGGACTAAGGATAGAACCCTGGGGGACACCGTGAGAGGAAGGGAGGGTGGATGATACAGAAGTGGAAGAAAAAACCTGAAACGTGCGATCAGACAAAAAGTTAGCAATCCAGGCCAGGGCGGTACCACCAACACCAACTGCCTCCAGGGTGGATAATAAGATGGAATGGGAGACGGTGTCAAAAGCGGCACTCAAGTCAAGCAAGATGAGTGCCACCGTCTCGCAATTATCCACTTGGCGTCTGATCGTTTCTGACACGCCAAGGAGAGTAGTTTCCGTGGAGAAACCAGCCCTGAACCCGGATTGAGAGCCATGAAGAAAATTGGTGGATTCAACAAAAGAACTAAGTAAAGAATTAACATGTTTCTCCAAAATCTTGGAGAAGCAAGAAAGCAATGAAATAGGACGAAAGTTGGAAGGATTGTTGGGATCAGCATTGGCCTTCTTTAATAGTGGTACCACCATTGCGTGCTTCCATTCATTCGGGACAGTCGCTTCTACCAAGGAGGCATTGAGGACATCCAAAATAATATGGAGTGGAACTGGGTCGAGGGAGCACAGAACTTGAGGGGGGAGAGGGTCAAGGGGAGAGCCAGATTTGATGTCCTGGAGGTATTTTTTTAGAAGCGCAGGGGAAATGAGATCCCAAGAAAGCAGTTGGGAAGTGGTAGGCAGGGAACAGGGAGGAGTATCCAGGGGAGGGTAGTCGGGATTTTGAGCGACGTGAGAAGGGGTGGCAGGCGTGGAATTAAAAATGGCATAGATTTTATCTATCTTTTCACGGAAAAAGTTGGCTAGAGCGTTACACTGTGCAGTGTCTAGACAGGGGTCTTTAGGAACTGAGGAAGCACCTGAGAGCTCTTTAACAATTTTAAACAGGGCCTTGGGCCTGTTTTGAGCCGTAAGTATGGTGTTGTTGGCAAAGTTAGCTCTAGCACTGTCACATGCCGCGTGGTAGGATTTAAGAGCGGACCTGTAGTTAGCTTTGTGCTCAGAGTTATACTTTGCACGCCAAATACGTTCTAGTTTTTTACAGTTGGATTTTTCGAGGCGTAAAGAGTCATTAAACCAGGGAGCCGGGGGGTGATGAATTTGAGATTTATTTTTTTGGGTAGGGAGGCAGGAATCCAGAGCTGTAGTTAGCCATGATGTAATGGCGGGTAGCTCTTTGGTCGTTATGTTGGAAACTGACGGTGCGGAATTGGCCAGAAAAGAGTTTAATCTGTCTAGGTTTAGACGTTTCCAGTTCCTGCTAGCTTTGTGGGGAAGGTCTGGCCTGGGAGGGTCAGCTACACATGTTTTAATAGAAAAATTAACTAAGAAATGATCTGACCAGAGAACAGGGGTGGAAGATTGGTAGGAGATGCTCGTCAGATTGGAAATGATGGGGTCTAAGAGGTTACCGGCCTTATGAGTAGGGTCGGAATTAAGGAGATGCAAGTCAAGAGCTTCAAGATCCTGTAAGAGGCGTTTAGCAATGGCACACGAGACAGAATTAAAATGAATGTTTAAATCCCCAACAATAGTAAAATTAGTGGATTGTGCTAGAAAAGGAGCAATGAGTTCGGGAAGTGCAGCAGCCCAACCGCTCGCTGACCCCGGTGGACGGTAAATCAGGATACCTGTTAAGGTAAATTGGGGGGAAAGAGTTAATTTAAACATGCCCGCCTCACAGTTAGGGAAGTCAAGGTCTTCCCATTTACAGGAGAACTCTCTTTTGAAAATAACAGCAATTCCTCCACCGTCTTTAAGCGCTCGGTTTCTCCCAACGTAGGTATAATCATTGGGGAGAGCCATGGCGATATCCGGGCCAGAGCTGTCATTAAGCCATGTTTCGGTCACAAACAAGGCAGCGGGACAATCTGACTCCAGGAGGTCGAAGATATCTCTCTTATGTTTAGAGAGCGACCTACTGTTAATGCTAATGAAGGTCAGGTCTAATGAGGAATTGTGTGAGGTGGGACGTACAGTACGCACAGGGGAGGGTAAGTTCCAGAACGAGGACGACATACTGTCGGTGCTTGATTCAAGGGAGTCCAGGGCCAGGGAGCAGTGGGAGCAAACAATGGGAGCATTTTGACAGTTTAGAACGGTATTCGAGGGGCAGAGTGATCCCCGCAGCAGCAGGAGAGCGGATTGAGAGTAAGATAGAGGAATCTGAGCAGAGGGGCTAGGCCCTGGGCCCGTACCGGCGCGGACGGGCGCAGACGGGCAGGACTTTGGCACGACTTCGGCGCGAAGTCGGCGCTCCCGCTGCGCTCGTCCGCTGCGCTTCCGCCATTGTGTCATTAAGTACACAGGAGGAGAGAGCCACTAGACCGCTCACCTGCCAATTAGCCAGCAGGGCGGAAGTGGGGATACAGGGCGGAAGTGAGTGTGCGCTCGTATGGCCACCGCCGCTGCAAACGGCACAAGCCGTGGCGGATCGGTGCCAGGAGCCGGGGACAGCGAGATTCAAGTACAAAGATACAGGTATGAGTACAGGACGTTGCGCCAAGGAAGGCGATCAAAATACAAACGTTGCGCCGAGATCGGCGATCAGGAACAGAATGGAGCCGGTGTGCCCATTAAAATCAGCACACTACATGCAAAGCGGTAGCGCTGAAAAGCGCTAACCACAATTGTAGAAATGCGGTATTAAAATAATAAAAAGTATCCAGTCACACACGAAGCCAAACCAGCCTCTCTCACCAGCAGTTAGCCCCGGACTGACAAGAAGCTCGATTTAAATATAGCCAACAATACAATCCACTAGACCGCTCACCTGCCAATTAGCCAGCAGGGCGGAAGTGGGGATACAGGGCGGAAGTGAGTGTGCGCTCGTATGGCCACCGCCGCTGCAAACGGCACAAGCCGTGGCGGATCGGTGCCAGGAGCCGGGGACAGCGAGATTCAAGTACAAAGATACAGGTATGAGTACAGGACGTTGCGCCAAGGAAGGCGATCAAAATACAAACGTTGCGCCGAGATCGGCGATCAGGAACAGAATGGAACCGGTGTGCCCATTAAAATCAGCACACTACATGCAAAGCGGTAGCGCTGAAAAGCGCTAACCACAATTGTAGAAATGCGGTATTAAAATAATAAAAAGTATCCAGTCACACACAAAGCCAAACCAGCCTCTCTCACCAGCAGTTAGCCCCGGACTGACAAGAAGCTCGATTTAAATATAGCCAACAATACAATCCACTAGACCGCTCACCTGCCAATTAGCCAGCAGGGCGGAAGTGGGGATACAGGGCGGAAGTGAGTGTGCGCTCGTATGGCCACCGCCGCTGCAAACGGCACAAGCCGTGGCGGATCGGTGCCAGGAGCCGGGGACAGCGAGATTCAAGTACAAAGATACAGGTATGAGTACAGGACGTTGTGCCAAGGAAGGCGATCAAAATACAAACGTTGCGCCGAGATCGGCGATCAGGAACAGAATGGAGCCGGTGTGCCCATTAAAATCAGCACACTACATGCAAAGCGGTAGCGCTGAAAAGCGCTAACCACAATTGTAGAAATGCGGTATTAAAATAATAAAAAGTATCCAGTCACACACGAAGCCAAACCAGCCTCTCTCACCAGCAGTTATGAAGTGTGAACTTATTGATGTATCCCAAGGGTAAATTAGTGCCCGCGCCACATTTGCTGGGATGTTTATCTTGTTTGAATGTATGTACAAATATATATAATTATATATATATATATATATATATATATATATATCAATCAAATAAGCTTTATTCAATTTCTTACTTAAGATAATCATAAAAGCACATAAAAATTACAACATAATTATCATTTCATAATATAACTTAAAAATGTAAAAAAGATATGGTCTAAAAGATTTTATATTCAAGGTTTTCCATTCACTTAATCATGCTCAAAATAATCTCACATCGTAATAGGTTTTCTACATTTAAAAACATTTTTTTAAAACACAATAATAGAGTTAATAACAAAATCATTTTCTAGGGATTGTAGATCCAGAAGTGCAGGAGGACAGGGCCGGACTGGCCATAGCGGGCCAGAGCGTTTCCCCGGTAGGCCGCTAGGGTGGGGGCCGGTTTTGGGCCCCTGGGGGGGCCGCTTTTGTTACCGGGGGTCGGCAATGTCGGCCCCCGGTAACAAAATCGTCCGAAACCGGCCGTCGCAAACTGCTCACCTGTACTTCCCCTGACCCCAGGGGGGGCCAGCTGAGCAGTTTGCCAGGGCCGGTTTCTGTTCTCAGTCCGGCCCTGCAGGAGGACATTGTCTGAGCCCAATAGCTCTAAAAATCAGGAGAATCCATCTCTTTTTCTGGACAGTGTAAAATTTACAGAAAAAGTATACGTGCAATGTCGTCTGTAAAGATAAATCATCACACAGGCATTTGCTCATCGATCTAGACCAGTCGTTCAGTTCAGGAAAACCTATTGTTCTATGTATAGTACCTAATTTGAAGAGCGTTAACAGGAATCTATCGTAGTAACCATCAATAATCCTTATATAAGCTGAATATTAAATGTGGACAGGGTAAGATGGTGCTTTTGAACAGTTGATTTTGTCATTTCAATTATGTTTCTATTTGCTTCCAAGAAGCGCAAGCAACTACTTTTGAGATTTTTCCTGGCAACCGTGCTCATGGTGTTGGGGTTGTTATAGTATTCAGGGCGGCCAAGATTGGGTGTGAATTTTTTTATATAAGTTAACCACTTAATGTACATGGCCCCATCTAACCCACAACTATCATTCAAGATTTGACGGTTGAGCAACGTTTTATCTGTGGTCAAGATCCTATGCCACAGTAGGACTGGCTGGATTTTTTTGATGTCCATTAAATGTGGCATGCCCAATTCTGTGTGACAAATGTGAGTAGAAGTACTGTCTGGAACAGCCAACAAGAACCTAAAAAAGGAATTTTCGACAGTCTGTAAGGAGTTGACATCAGCGTAGCCCCAGATACCCCCGCCATAAATTGCAATTGACACACACTTAGCTTTATATATTTGTAGCAATTCTACTGGTGCTCATCTACCCAATTTTCTACTGAAATTGGATTGGGCTGCCAATGTCTTAGTAAATAATAATCTCCTGGATTTGACTACCCGAGTTCAAGTTCAAGTTCCGGTTCGGTCAAACAAGATCCCTAAGTAAGAAAATGTTTTTGTACATTCTATCCTTTTAGCATCCATATATAAGGCTCTACTCTTGTTACTGCCTACCCTGCACCTCATTATAAATGTTTTTGAGGTATTAATGGTGAGACCCAGGTTGGACATGAACGCAGCAAAACTGGAAACCACCCGTTGCAAACCCAGCAGAGTGTATGCCCTAAGGACCGCATCATGCGCCTACAAAACAGAGGGTACGGGCCGTTTATCGACTAAAGGTAGGTCCTGGCACTCTTTCTATTGGTTTGTTAGCAGAAGTAAAGAGCACACAAGGAGACTTTTAAGTCCTGTGTAATCAGTGAGGTTGTGTCCCCTGATTGTTACATTTGAATTGCCTTTTCCCATATAAACAACAAGTGAAAGAGACTATTAAGGGAAGACGTTTATGCTCCTATTTTCATCTTTAGCATTGCAGCCATAACGAGATAGAAGCTGCCACTGGGGATGAGATATACCTCCCTTCTATTTACCAATTATCTGATGAATGTGTTGGGAGACATTGAATAATAGTTTTAAGCCTGAAGAAGGTGGTGAACCAAATCATACCACCAAAACATGTCGCTTTGGTTAAGAAAGCACCCAAGCAACACCTGGTCTGAGTAAGGAGAAAAAAGGAGCCCTATTAAACATCGAACCAGGGTTATCAATATTATTTTTTATGGACTTGGAGTGCTATTGGTTTGTTAGTAGAAGTAAAGAGCACACAAGGAGACTTTTAAGTCCCATGTAATCAGTGAGGTTGTGTCCCGATTGTTACATTTGAATTGCCTTTTCCCATATTAACAACAAGAGAAAGAGACTATTAAGGGAAGACGATTATGCCCCTATTTTCATCTTTAGCATTGCGGCCATAACGAGATAGAAGCTGCCACTGGGGATGAGATATACCTCCCTGCTAGATACCAATTATCTGATGAATGAGTTGGGAGACATTAAATAATAGTTTTAAGCCTGAAGAAGGTGGTGAACCGAATCATACCACCGAAACATGTTGATTTGGTTAAGAAAGCACCCAAGCAACACCTGGTCTGAGTAAGGGAAAAAAAGGAACACTATTAAACATCGACCAGGGTTATCAATATTATTTTCTATGGACTTGGAATGCTATTGGGTTGTTAGCAGAAGTAAAGAGCCCACAAGGAGACTTTTAAGTCACATGTAATCAATGAGGTTGTGTCCCGATTGTTACATTTGAATTGCCTTTTCCCATATAAACAAAAAAAGAAAGAGACTATTAAGGGAAGATATTTACGCCCCTACTTCCATCTTTAGCATTGTGGCCATATCGAGATAGAAGCTGCCACTGGGGATGAGATATACCTCCCTTCTATATACCAATTATCTGATGAATGTGTTGGGAGACATTGAATTATAGTTTTAAGCCTGAAGAAGGTGGTAAACCCAATCATACCACCAAAACACGTCGCTTTGGTTAAGAAAGCACCCAAGCAACAGCTGGTCTGAGTAAGGGAAAAAAAAGGAACGCTATTATACATCGACCCAGGGATATCAATATTATTTTCTATGGACTTGGAGTGCTCACTAAACTTATCGGGTTGTTGATAATTTTATAGCTTGATGTATTCTCCCATTTGTTTGTGTATGAAATGTTTTTGATAGATGTGTATTGAAGCTGCATACGTTTTTTAATCTTTTTGTATATATATTGAATCTATAAAGATCCTAACAATAAAAATATTTGATAGAATTTATATTATGTTTTTGGTCTCTATTTGGTGCTGGTGATTGGGCCGCTAGTGGATGGCTGGAAGGTGTTCTTGTATGCTTTAAAAAGAGTCCAAAGGGATCTTGCTTTTGACAGAAGTGACTCTTTCACCACTACACATCCTAAATCATTTATATAAAGTGCAAAAAGAAAGGGTGCCAGGACACAACCCTGTCTCACTACTCTCATTATGCCAAATGGTTTTGTGCACTCCCCCCTACCCGATAGCAAACTCTTGCCTTTGCCCCATACATATATAGTACAGGGTCCTCACCCACAGGTACCACCTGTGGCTTGTTCATCTTTGGACCCTCTCTCATGCACCTAGTGTGTATGAGTGGGCTTGGCGCATTTGTAAGCAGAGCTCTTATAAGTGGAATTGAAGGGAGTATGGGTGAATTAAAAATGACACTAAATCCTCTATTGATGGTTTTTATTCTGTATGGTCTAGAGCTGGATTAAAATCAGTCAGATGTCATTTGGATGCAGTGTTCCAGGACATCTACAAGGTCGACATGTTTCAGTCGTATTTATGCCCAGGTAGAGTCAATTTGCTTTCCTCAGGACCTGATATAACCCTGCAATTGTCGGTGCAAATTGATTATAAAACATGCATGCAAAATACCGACCATACTCATAGGACTTTTTCCTGATATGGTCTTAGTTGAAAAGAGAAAGGTATGCATTAATCTAGTGCATCTTGATTGGAGTACAACATCCCTTAAAAGTGCAGGGAAACATGCTACACACATGAGATAACCCCAAACATTGTTTGTATGACACAGTATAACACAGTATTGGTACAACTTCATATCCATAGGGCACGTGAAGCACAGAACGAAATTGAAAAGGAAAACACAGACACACACTAAATATAGTGCTCGATTTCATCTACCTACATGGCTTGTTCATTAACAGACATCATAGGGTACTGCAGGGAGGGACTATACCTGAAGTCAAACACTGAAATAGAAAGTTATTGTCACACTTCTGATCAATTTAGCATTTGAAACACCTAGGATCCTTTGCGCACAGAAAACAAACAGAGAAAGTTTCTTACTTCGTCAAGGGAGTGCGTCCGCTCACACCAGTTGTGCGTCCCTGAATGTTCCTTACTTGCTGCAGTGTTGCTGCAAATATAAACTTTACTGACCAGGTCATGTGTTAATCTATCATGTGGACATTTTTTTACCTTCTGCTCCGTGAGTTGAAATAAGGATTTTTTTATTGATCACTGTGGACGCGTTGAAAAGTCTAGTGCGCATAGCAATGCGTGTACCTCTTATTAGCGAGAATGTTCTCTGCTTCTGTGTTGTTTGTTCACACTGTTCGGACATGTCTCTCTAGTTGTGTCAGAGCCTTGCAACAGGGGAAGAGGACGTCGAGAAACCGAGTCCTCAACCCAACGCTGGTTTCCACGTTCAGTGCCAATCACCATGACTGTGCAGTGAACCGGAGCTTCCTAGCCCATGTGTGTCATATAACAAGTATCCTGTAATGATGCCTTAGTGTCCACCGTTTATAAGGTTCATTGCGCAGGTAGCTGTATGTGCTGATCATCATTCACATTGTATTTTAGACATCTGTCTTCCAGTTGATAAAATCATGTTCTCTACATTGACACCACGTGAAATGGACCGCACTAGCGTATCTGTGTAGAGTCTCTTGTATTACATAGTACGTAACTAATGTTGTTGTCTGTTGTAATTACTGGTGCAGACTTATACTCTTCCCTTTAGCCTGTTCAAAGTTCAAAGTATATTCCCCATGGAATTTCATCATTCAGCACCCTCATCTGAGCTGATAGCTTATAAATCCGTTTTTATTCCTTTTCGTAAAAGGATTAGTTTAAGGTTTCTAGTGTCTGCTGTGACTTGCTCTAAGACTATCTGTCTTATGTTGTTAGTTGTGTGTTTCATTGTTATAAAATGTTCTGCCTTATTCGTGTTGTCACGTTCGCAGCGTATATTACTCTTCTGCTCGCCAATCCATATGTTTACATTCCTAGTAGTCATTCCTATATTTGTTATGTTACATGGACACCTGATCATATAGACAACCTGTTTTGTTTTACAATATGTATGTTTTTCTAGCTCTCATAGAACAGAATTGATTTAACCACTTCAATTTCGGTGTTTGGCATATATTAGAGTACACCATGACAGTGTAAGGGAAAAGCGACATCAGTTCTGCAAAATTATCTTTAATTAGTATTCCCAGCCCTACCATAGTCAATGTGCCTAGGTCATTCCCACCACCATGCACAATCAATCAATCAATCAATCAGTGACACTTATAAAGCGCGCTACATACCCGTGGGGTCTCAAGGCGCTGGGGGGGGGGGAGCCGCTACTGCTCGAACAGCCAGGTCTTCAGCTTCTTCCTGAAGGAGAGGTGGTCTTGGGTCAGGCGCAGGTCGGTCGGGAGGGAGTTCCAGGTCTTGGCGGCCAGGTGGGAGAAGGACCTTCCTCCTGTAGTCGCTCTTCGGATGCGGGGGACGGCGGCGAGGGCGTGGTTGGCTGATCGGAGGTGGCGTTTGGGAGCGTAGAAGTTGACTCGGCTGTTGAGGTAGCTCGGGCCTTGGTCGTGTAGGGCTTTGTGTGCGTGGGTGAGGAGGCGGAAGGTGATTCTTTTGTTGACGGGGAGCCAGTGAAGGTCTCGCAGATGTCCGGAGATGTGGCTGGTTCGTGGGATGTCGAGGATGAGTCTGGCTGAGGCGTTCTGGATCCGCTGGAGTCTCTTCTGGAGCTTGGCGGTGGTCCCGGCGTAGAGGGCGTTGCCGTAGTCCAGTCGGCTGGTGACGAGGGCCTGGGTGACGGTCTTCCTGGTCTCGGTGGGGATCCACCAGAAGATCTTCCGTAGCATGCGTAGGATGTTGAAGCATGCCGAGGAGACGTTGTTGACTTGCCTGGTCATGGAGAGGGAGGAGTCCAGGATGAAGCCCAGGTTGCGTGCATGGTCTGTCGGTTTGGGTGCGGTGCCCAGGGCGGGAGGCCACCAGGAGTCGTCCCAGGCGGAGGGAGAGGAGCCCAGGATGAGGACCTCCGTCTTGTCCGAGTTCAGTTTCAGGCGGCTGGTCGTCATCCACTCGGCTACCTCTTTCATCCCTTCGTGCAGGTTGGCTCTGGCGGCGGCGGGGTCGTTGGTCAGGGAGAGGATCAGCTGGGTGTCGTCGGCGTAGGAGATTATGCTGAGGTTGTGTTTGCGTACGATGGCCGCGAGGGGGCTCATGTAGACGTTGAAGAGGGTGGGGCTCAGAGATGATCCTTGGGGGACGCCGCAGATGACTTCGGTGGCCTCTGACTTGTACGGTGGTAGGCGGACTCTCTGTGTTCTCCCGTCGAGGAAGGAGGTGATCCACTCCAGCGCCTTGTCCTGGATTCCGACGATGCTGAGGCGCCGTACTAGGGTGCGGTGGCAGACCGTGTCGAATGCCGCGGAGAGGTCTAGGAGGATGAGGGCCGCTGTTTCTCCATTGTCCATCAGGGCTCGGATGTCGTCGGTGGCGGCGATGAGGGCGGTCTCGGTGCTGTGGTTGGCTCGGAAGCCGGACTGTGAGGGGTCGAGGGATCCGTTCGTCTCGAGGAAAGCGGCCATCTGCTTGTTGACGGTCTTCTCGATGACTTTGGCTGGAAACGGGAGGAGCGAGATGGGGCGGTAATTCTTGAGGTCGGTGGGGTCCGCTGTTGGTTTCTTGAGTAGGGCGCTGAGTTCGGCGTGTTTCCAGCTCTCGGGGAAGATGGTGGTGTCGAGGGATGTGTTGATGATGTCTCGCAGGTGGGGTGCGATGACAGCGTCGGCTTTGTTGAAGACGTGGTGAGGGCAGGGGTCGGTCGGTGATCCGGAGTGGATGGAGTTCATCGTGCGGATGGTGTCTTCGGTGCTGATCGGGGTCCAGGCGCGGAGGGTGGTGGTGGGGGGTGGTTGTTCGGTCATGGTGTGCGTTGGTTGGTTGTTGAAGCTGTTGTGTATGTCCGCGATCTTGTTGTGGAAGTATGAAGCCAGGGAGTTGCAGAGGTCTTGCGATGGGGTGATGTCGTTGTTTCCTGCGCTGGGGTTGGAAAGCTCTTTGACGATGTTGAAGAGTTCCTTGCAGTTGTGTGCGTTGTTGTCCAACCGGTCCTTGAATGCTGTTTTCTTGGCGGCGCGGATCAGCTGGTGGTGTTTCCGGGTGGCAAGTTTGAAGGAGGTCCTGTTGTCCGGTGTCGGTTCCCTTCTCCAGACTTTCTCGAGGGCTCGGCAGTTCTTCTTGGAGCTCTTGAGTTCGTCGGTGAACCATGGGGCTTTCTTGCTGCCGGGTCTGCTGGGCGGGGTCCTCAGTGGGGCGAGTTCGTCCGCGCAGTTGCTGATCCACTTCGTGAGGTTGTCGGCGGCCTGGCTGGGGTTCGCTGAGCTGGCAGGAGGGTGCTGGCTCAGGGAGGTGGCGAGCTGGTCTGCTGTGATCTTGTTCCAGCTTCTGCGGGCGGTCTGTTGCTGGTGGTGGTGGGTCGTTGTTTTCTTGAAGGTGAAGTGGACGCAGCTGTGGTCCGTCCATTGAAGCTCTGTGGTGTGGCTGAAGTTGATGTCCTTGCTGGATGAGAAGACAGCGTCGAGTGTGTGTCCGGCGAGGTGGGTGGGGGTGGACACCAGTTGCTTGAGTCCCAGGTTGGTGAGGTTGTCGAGCAGGGTGCTGGTGTTGCGGTCGTTGTTGTTCTCCAGATGGAAGTTGAGGTCTCCCAGGAGGATGTAGTCAGCGGAGGGGAGGGCATGAAGTGAGGGGCTTGGCAATCCACAATAGATTCAACCAAAGCCAGCAACTGATGAACCTTTAACCCTCTGTGGCCAAACCAAATAATCTCCACATTTGGCAAACCAAAGTCCCTGTCAATACCTCTGTTTTTTAAGCCTCTTTCCCACAATAGACATAGCTGTGGACCACAGTCCACACTCTAAGCATTTTGAAGTGAAAGAGCACTAGCAGTCAGGAGAAGGCTGAGCTGAATGAGGTAGTTTTACAAAAGAAAAGCAGCTAAAATGGAGGTGTAAAAAAAGAAATATATATTTTATTGGATGCTGTCAGCATGAAAGTGAATAAAATTAGGTAGTGAGTTGGATGCCTTAGCAAGAAGTCCTTTTATTGGCTATTGTTTAAAAAAAGAAATGTATAACAGACATGGATATGCTTCTGAATCTGTAGAGTAAACTACACCTGCTGTATCTCATTATGAAGCAGCATATTTCTTCTAGAATGTGCTGTGAACTTGTGACCTACAGGTACCACTGGGTTGCTGGGTACACTGAGCTAAGAGTGTATTGGGGGCGAAGGGTGTTAAAGAGACAGAACATTTTTTATAAAATGGAGTTATGACGCAATTTAAGTAATAGAAATCTTCATTTTCCAACTAAGGATTACGTAATAAACTGTTGTTCAGTATTTAAATTTTAAAAACTGAAGCTTAAAATCTGTGTGGACTGTCATTTTTGTGGCGATTATTCCGCAATGATTGCAAAAACATCACAAATGTGCGGAGAAAGGAACCTCACTTCTGAAGGACTGGGTTATTTAAGACCCAGCGGTGCCAGGGGACAACACCTGAAACCTTCGTGGGTAACCTGCTCCGGCGTACGAATGACAGAGACACGGGACACTTCCTTCGGCGTCAAAGATTCAAGGTTTATTTACTGCAGGGAACACAGAAGTCACGACAAGTACAACACGTGCAACTTGGGGAGACTGCTTCAAATTGGTTCTGTGGGCTGCAATTCTCTCTGGGGTCAACCGTCTTCCCTCCTTTGACAATAAGTGACCTAGATAGGTTACTTCTTGACAACAATACTGGAGTTTAGAAGGTGACACCTTGTGATGTAAGTCACAGAGATGTTGCAGCAACGACACCGTAGCAATTTTACAAATGTCCTGAGTATCTGCGGCTACCAATAAGTCATCGACATATTGGATTAAGGCCGCACCAGCCGGCAATGAAAACGCATCCAGTTGACCCTTCAAGGCTTGACTGTAAATCGATGGACTCTCACAGTAGCCCTGAGGAGCGCGTTTAAACCGGAAGCTGCGTCCACCAAGAGAGAAACCGAAAAGGTCTCTGCTTTCTTCTGCAATTGGAATGCTGAAGAACGCATTCTTCAAATCGATCACCGAAAACCACGATGCAGAAGCTGGAATCAGAGTCAGTAGCGCCGTGATATCAGGCACAACAGGAAACTGAGGAATCACAATTTTATTGACCTCCCGTAAATCGATAACAAAATGATAAACAGGTGGTCTCGAAGGATCAGTACGTTTCAAAATAGGCAGTACAGGGCTGTTGCACACGTTTCCCCGCGTCTCTTCAATAACGTCTTTCTCGATCAAATCATAGATGATCGCGAACAGTGCTCGTTCGCCATCAAGAGAGATACGATACTGGGGAATACGTGGCAACCGTACATTAGATTTCAGCTGAACAACATAAGGGGAGATGTCAAGCAGACCCACATCATTGGGACCTGTCGCCCACAAAGATGCAGGAAGAGAACTCAATTCCGGTGGAAGCTTATCGAGAGACAAGTACATAGGAGAGACAACCCTCTCTCCCAACATAAGCTGTACACCCGCAGGAGAACAATACAGAGTTGCATACAAACGTTTTAGCAAATCCAGGCCCAAAAGATTTTCACCACAACCAGTAGTTAAAATCAACGGAGCTTTTAGCTCACGAGGCCCAATTGTAAGGGGCAAAGGGCGTGAAACTGGATTGCTAACAGGGGCGCCAGAGAATCCAACTGAAACATTTGTTAAGCCAGACAAAGGTGCGCCAGGGAGTTTCGAATGCATTATGGAACTTTTCGCTGCACCAGTGTCCAACAGAAAAGGCTCAACGACGCCCGATGTAGCAACTGCGACGTAAGGCCCTCTCTGATCAACCGGAACTGATACCACTCCCTCTCCTTGTCTATGGCTGTCCTAGTAATTACTGTCGTCATTTTCCTGATCAACGTAATAATCATCTACATTGTACTGCGCAGATCGTCCTTGCGATGATCCGCGTTGATCAAAACAGTTATTGGAATTGGATGAGTTATCTGAACGATCATTTTGAACACCACGACCCCTACCACGTGATGTCTGTTGAGAACCACCACGACCTCCTCTAGATGAGTTACCACTGTTACGATCGTTTAGAGCGGGACAGTTGAATTTTAAATGACCCTCCTGTCTACAATAGGCACACTGATTGTACCCTAACGAAGATCTTTGGGAAGAGGAGTCATTTCGAGATTGTGACCTATTTGATTGCGACTGCGGTCTATTCTGCTGCGAAGCATTCTGATTCGAACGCGGGGGATACGCCTGCTGCAGCAACACTTTAGTTTTAAGTTCTTTCGTCTTTTTATCAGCACGGTCGTTCTCCTCTTTTTCTCTGTTCTCATAATACTGTGCCGTAGCCAATATTTGAGCCGAGGTAGAAACGGCCCACGCACTCTCAGAATTTTTTAATATATTGCTCAAATCGGGCAATAAGTTAGAGACAAATTTGTCCACGAACAACCGTTGACCACCCTCAGTGCTCATATCTTGACCACTATGATCGATGAATGCCTCCTCAAATCTCGTAAAGAAATCAGAGACACTCTCGTCCTTCTTCTGTTTACAAGCTGACAATTTGTCCCAGTTCACCCTCATAGCTGGCATAAGTGTTTTCATTAAGGTAATTATTCTCTGAGGGAGAGCAGCAATCAATTGTTCGGGTTTAGCACCACCAGTTTGCAACCCATCCGCCGCTACAATGGCAGCCCAATCACCACCTAATTCGTTTGGAATGGTTCTCCTGACGAATCTTAGCCCAAACCGGTTGAGGTACGACATTGCCAAACAGCATATCAATATCGGCAAGATTCATTACCGTAGCGTCTACAAGCTGCGACAATTCTTTATAGTACCCTGCAGGATTTTTGCAAGGGTCAGGCAAACATTGCTTCACCTGTAACACTTCAGAGCGTTTCCATGGGAGGTGTATCCACACTCTCTGGAAATATGGTGGAATAATGGGGTTAGCATTAGGGTCGCCTGGCATCCATACTGGTGGAACTTCACGCATGGGAAACTGACCGGACGCATCTAACTGCCTCTCAACATCCTCAACTAACAACGAAGCTTGAGGTATGGGAGCGGGACGGAAAGATAACAACCGTTCAACAGCGCGTCGAACATTAGTATCCACTATCAGTCCATTCGAGAACTGAAGCTGTAGATCAGACAAAGCGGTCAACACCTCGTCAGGTGCATCGGCCAATATCTGATCACGCAGAACTTTGCACATTTCTTCGAACACGTACCTTTGTGTCGGTACATTGAATTGGCAAAACGTATCAAGTACAACGCGTGGAGGATTTCTAAGAGGGTGCGTCATCCAACCCATCGCCATATTGTATAGCGAAGCACGTTCCCTGTTACCGGGAAGCTGACTACGTCTCTGAGGACCGTCTGAACCAGCGGACCCAAAAACGGGTCCGAGAGAATGGAAAAAACTAGCCGCAACAGGAGAAGTATGACTACGAGTAGACGGAGAAGTATAGCACAAGGGACTAACAAGAGAAGGGGTAGAAACAGAAGAAACAACAGGGGTAAGCAGAGTAGGAGCAGTAGCGGGAGCAGGAGTATGTGGAAGCGGAGGAGCAGTAGGAATAGCAATAGGTAAAGGAGCGGGAACAGTCGGAAGAACGGGTGCAGGTTGAGGAACAGGCTGAGGAACAGGTACAGGGGGAACCACAGGAGCTGCGGTACCCTGCACGTACGGAGGTGGTGACTTCATAAGATAAGACATTAGGGGATCCTCAACTGACTCTTCCTTCTTATACGAATCCGTTGGCAAAACAGGATAGCATTTATCTATGGACATACGCTGTAGCCTGTCAAACACTTCCTTTTCCTTAACCTCCTTATCACGCTGAAACTGCTCTGCTTTCTTTACAATGGTAGCAACACCATCTCTCTGATTACGTTTAGTCTGTCTGATCTCTTTCTGTCGGGCTTCTTTACGCCACAACCGAAAGGCATCAAACATGGCCGGCCTTGACTTTCTCTCAAACAATTTAGTCTCAAGATTATCTAAAATCGTTGTCTCAAAACTACCATGAGGTGGCCAACTAAGGGCACCATCTTTCCTAGTATAACGGATCCAGTAATCATTAAAAGTAATCGGGCCTAGCCCGTGTTTGCTGTAGAGCTCATAAGTGGGAGTTCCAACCGGAGGTATCGGACACGAGTCCTCCAGTCGGGAATCCGTACCACAACGCCTGAAACAACTAAACAAAGTACTGCGACCAGGCATCTTGCACACTAGCCGAGTTTCACAAACGTCAAGGGTTACGGGATTTACCAAGTCCCTGCAAAGAGCAAAAACCCTCGGTTTTTGGCGACTGCAGACGTCAAATATCACAACAAAGTACCAAAAACTACAAATGCAATGGAACCATGCAACAACTAAGTAACCACAACCAAGAACTCTGGGAGCGACCCACAAATACTTAACTCAAAGATCGATGACGTCACCAGGAAGGCCCGTCAATCGTCTCGCTATACCAAGGTGTACGCCAGGCGCCAAAACAGGTCTACAGTCAGGGCAGCAGTCCGTCGCAGCCGTCAGGAGGCGGGAATCTTCGCGGGAAAAGTCTTCGGGCCACTTGTTTCGACAACAGGATCGATGAAGCAGAGTGCACCTTCCCTCGGAGATTTCACACGAAGTTCCTCACGATCGTCGGGCTTGGACCGGTACCACTGATGCAGCCCCACGTTGGGCGCCAACTGAAGGACTGGGTTATTTAAGACCCAGCGGTGCCAGGGGACAACACCTGAAACCTTCGTGGGTAACCTGCTCCGGCGTACGAATGACAGAGACACGGGACACTTCCTTCGGCGTCAAAGATTCAAGGTTTATTTACTGCAGGGAACACAGAAGTCACGACAAGTACAACACGTGCAACTTGGGGAGACTGCTTCAAATTGATTCTGTGGATCGCTCCTTTTATACACAATTCTCCCATAGGTTTACATGGTACACAAAGGTTTACGACTTGGCTCCCATCATTATCCCCGAGAGGGGTCGTTTTGGTCACTTTGATACATTCAAGGTCCGGGGCATAAGTGCGGAAACATTTGGCGGTTCCCAACTGTAAAAACCCATCTTCCCACCATTTGTACATTCCAATCAGTAGTAAAACAGATCGAAGAAGGAACAAGAACAGGTGTAGAGGAAGATGGAGACAGTGGGGAGATTGGAAAGGGTGTAAAAGGGGGGGTATCAGGAAGCACGAGCTACAGGCATCAAAGGGACGTGCCTAATGAGATGCACGGCTGAGACAATAAACCGGCACGGCAAGATGAGCCTCGAGCGGGGCCATCTGCCTTACAGTATAATCCCCCTCGTCATAAAGACACTTTCAAAGGACATGTGTCTTCCGCAGATCTCTTGGGAATCCCAGGGTCGCGAAGCGGACAACGTCCGTTCGCTGGCTACTTGAGGGCAAGAAACAAAAATGGATGCCGTATCTAAGATGGAACCCATGGGTACAGATGAAAAACCCACATAACAAACGAACGATTTAAGTTAGCACAGCGAAACTGCGCACACTTACTAAACTCGTCATTTGCGGTTCATAGATACCAGACTCGACCATATTCGTGCGAGTCAAAAACACCACTTACAATTGTTACGGAACCTCACTTCGAAACAGAGGGAAAGGGTTAACAGATGCTAACCATTCACAAGTGGAGATGCAGTAGTCTAAAATGAAAGACATGATTTCATTTGCTGCCTTTCTCATGATCATAATGAGGAAAGTTGAAGAGGTTGCCATGTTATAGTTATTTTCTGTGAGAGTGGTGTACCATTCTTGTGCTTAGTTTTTAAAATTCTAAACAGTGTCAAAACTATCCAGAAAGAGGTAAAACAACAATATAACCTACAAACTCAATTCAGTGGTATGTATATATATTTTTAATCATTTAAAAAATGTACATCAGAATTGATGATGTTTATGGGAGTTTGATTAAAAAAGTATCACAGTGATGTGAAAAACATATATCAAATGAACTGTATCTGGCAGCAGGCATGTGTTTCAGATGTTAGTACTGTTGAAAATTACCACGAGCAATGCCTTTAAAAATGACATCATGTGCAAAATAGACCGATCTTTCTGATTTGCATTCTCTGAACTGTAGTACTTTTAGGTACATTAATAAATTGGAGTGTTGTAGTCATGAATAAAACATAGGAAAATGTGCTGTGCCTGTATATGAATGATGAAGTTTGTCAATGTGGTTTTTAACTTATATAACCGATTTGCATATGTTTAGATGGTGAGATATGGTTTTTCAATTTGCAGATAGTTATATGTACGATGAGACTCTTGAGTTTACTTAAAGATGTAGAGAACTCTGTTGCAGATTTGCAATCCCCTTGCGGCTCTTTTATGCCACTGTTGCGTCACTTTTGTGATGCAGCGGCGGCGCAAAGCCAGCTCCATGCTGCCGGTATTTACAATGTGACGCATCTGGGAGATGCTTCACGTTGTAAAGCCCTGCGCCACAAGTAGGCGTTCCGGCGCGGGGGGTTGCGGCGCAGGAACGCCTCCTAAAAGTGGCTGAGTGAAATATTCAAGATTTCACTCAGTCACTTTTAAGGCCACGCTGCGTCAAAACCCTGCACATGCTTAAAGCAGGCGTAAGGATTGACGCAGCATGTTAGGGATAGGGCACCCCCGAGCCTTGCTGGAGCTGCGTCGCGCTTACGACGCAACTCCAGCAATGCACCGCCTTTCCGACGGGGGATGCGACACGCATCTGCCCATCTGTGCGGCACGTTGCGCTGCATTGTAAATGCGGCACATCAGTGGTGGCGCACGGGTGGGCAGATGCATCGCAACTCTTCTGGCGCATCCCTGCTGATTAGCAGACATGCGCCAGAAGTAGTAAATCTGACCCTATATATTTTTGGATGGCCTTAAGGTGTATATCTTTTATGAAATCACATATATGTTTACTTGGTGATCCATGCTCTTTAACCCCTTAGATGCTCATGACGGAATTGTTCCGTCATGAGCATCGGTGCTCCTTTGCTCATGATGGACCCATTCCGTCATGAGGGCAGGGGCACGAAATACCTAGGCTGCAGACAGCAAAAGGATTTATTTTTCTCCCCACAGCCTCAGGAGCTGGGGAAGAGATTCCCCAGCTTCTGAGGCCCCCCACCGTTTCTGTGAATTTATGATCAGCGCGCATGTCGCGCTAACGTCATTTCAAAGAAACGAAACTGAAAGGAGCCTTTAGGCTCATTTCAGTTTCAGTTTCTACATGTTCAGGAGGCTATCTCAGCCCCCAGAGCACGTAGAAAGATGGGAAAGGTATCATTGAAAAGGGGAGAATCTCCCATTTCCAATAGTACCCCTCTGCAGTGGATCCCGGCTTGGGGATTGCCCCAGGAGGGCAAACCCCAAGCAGGGATCCACCCACTAGACACCAGGGAGGGGGGAGCGGCCCCTTGGGCAAGGGCCTTCTCTCCCCCATACAGTAATGGGCATAATTCAGTCATTCTGCCCCCTCTGGGGGCAGATGGGGCAGTAGCCCCCAATCTGCCCTCCAAGGGGCAGAACGCCCACTAAATGCCAGGAAAGCTTTTTTTGCACAATTTGTTTTAGGGTGGGGGCTACCAAAATGGTAATGCCAATGCTCCAACCCCCCTACCACCATAACATCCTTTCTGCCCCTCCTGGGGGCAGGTGGGGCAGTAGCCCCCAATATGCCCACCCGGGGGCAGAAAGCCCACTAATTGCCAGTGATTTTTTTTTGCACAATTTGTTTTAGGGTGGGGGCTGCCCGGCACTGGCACGCCAGTGCCCCACCTCACCACCATTACAGCCTTTCTGGCCCCCCTGTGGGGTAGTGACCCCTAATCTGGCCCTCCGGGTGGGCATAAAGCTCACTTGACATCAGGGATTTCTTTGCACATTTGCTTTTACTGTATATATAAGGTGTGCGTTTCGCCATTTGTGTATGTAAATGTTCCTGTTTGCCTGCTCGGCATGTCGCCCCAATTATGGACTATTAAAATACTCAGAACAACTACATGTGAGACATATGGACATCCGCTTTGAAGATCAGCAATTTTTTTTAATGAACATGGACCTTTGTGAATTGTAAATTGTTTTTGTATGAACATCAAGACAATAGAATATTGCTAATGTAGTCTTGTCATCAGAGCGTTGAGTCTACATTTAACGTATTTAAAATTTTTAGGGAGGGCGGAGTACTAATCATATTATGTTGGGTTGACAACATCTTGTAGCGTTCGAGCAACGGTGCACCATTAAAGAGGGTTGAGGTATTCCGGGACGAGTAGTCCAATATATATAGGTAGTTGAATGATTGGAGAAAACAGGGGGTGGAGTGTTGGTGACAAAATAAAAAGTGTGAATACCGAGCAGAGGGAGTTTGCGCACTGTAGCAAGGGAAGAAAGGAAAGCGGCGAGATTAATATAAGTAAGCACGAGGAAATACTTGGATTGAAGGGTTGTGGCATAAGACAGAATGAGAGGGATTATCTAGCATTGTTTTTCTGACTGATAAGTGTTTTGGATGGGTGGGAATAGCTCATTGAAGTTCACCTTTTTGATATAGTGCTATGCGATTAGCAGGACAACGTTGAATTGGGGCTTTTATTAACTACGCAAGTAATGACATTTATTTTGAACTGACACATAGGGCTGCGCTTTGGTAACGTTGTGTTTTTTAAATTATTTGCAGCAAATCCCTGATGAAGGGCAGATAAAATGCCTGAAATGCATAGGATGAAGGATGTTTAAATATACCTACCCTGTTGCAGGAAGAAAAGGCCTTTGGCAAACTGCAATATTGGAAAAAATTGGTTTTACATTGAACTGCCGCGCATGTGATTGTCAATTCGGATTTTCAGTGTTGAAGACATTGGATGTATTGTCTAAAAAATAAACAGTAAAAACTGGAAAAATGGAGTTACCTTTTGTTCAAAGGAATGAATCTGTGCATCCGTTGAGGAGCGCCATGACACTCCACTCTTGTTTGTACATTTTTTAGGCTTGCAAGGGTTTCTAGGTAACAGAACCTGGTGAGATCCAGACAAGTCACCCAATCCTGAATTCCCATGGGTGTCTAGTTTTAAAAAATGTATAGGTTTGCTAGGATTCCCTAGGTGCCGGCAGAGCTAGGGTTCAAAACCTACAGCTAGGCGCTTTGCCAAAAAAGGGTCATTTTTCACTGTGAAATTGTGGTGTGTCCACGTTGCATTTTGCGCCACTTCCTGTTGCGGGCACTAGGCCTACCCACGCAAATGAGGTACCATTTTTCTCTGAAGACATTGGGGAACGCTGGGTGGGTGGAAATTTGTGGATCCACGCAGAATCCAGAACTTTCCACCACAGAAATATGAGGAAAATGTATTTTTTTTTACACTTTTGCAGGTTTGCAAGGCATTCTGGGTAATGGAACTTGATAGGAGCCAGTCAAGTCACCCCATCCTAAATTTCCCTGGGTATCTAGTTCTAAAAAATTTATAGGTTTGCTAGGTTTATATAGGTGCCGGCAGAGCTAGGGTTAAAAAACCTACAGCTAGGCAGTTTGCCAAAAAAGGGTCATTTTTCACTGTGAAGTTGTGGTTTGTCCACGTTGCGTTTTGCACCGTTTCCTGTCGCAAGCACTAGGCCTACCCACACAAGTGAGGTACCATTTTTCTTGGAAGACTTTGTGAAATGCTGGGTGGGGAGAAATTAGTGGATCCACGCAGATTCCAGAACTTTCCCTTACAGAAATGTGAGGAAAATTTGTTTTTTTTACACTCTTTTAGGTTTGCAAGGGATTCTGGGTAACAGAACCTGGTGGGAGCCAGTCAAGTCACCCCATCCTGGTTTTCCCTGGGTGTCTATTTTTTAAAAATGTATAGGTTTGCTAAGTTTCCCTAGGTGCCGGAAGAGCTAGGGTTAGAAAACTACAGCTAGGCACTTTGCCAAAAAAGGGTCATTTTTCATTGTGAAATTATGGTGTGTCCACGTTGCGTTTTGCACCGTTTCCTGTTACGGGCATTATGCCTACCCACACAAGTGAGGTCCCATTTTTATCGGGAGACTAAGGGTAATTCAGATTTGTAAAGCAACTGTTATTACCTTTTGACTTTTGATGCATTTTTGCCTTTCAAACGAAAGACAATGTGTAAAAAAGAAGTAATTTTGAAAAATGATCGATAATTCTCATGCTAGTATGATTATTCCCAATTTCGGAAATGTGAAAATATCTACTGTTTCTACACTCCAATTTTGTTCCCATTTCAGAAATACATAGGTGTCTTTCATACCCATTTTTCCATGTATACATTTTTCCAGACTATTTGCTATAACCTGCTACATAATAAAAAACCATTGCAAGTCACTGCACAGTTTTTGGATCTTGGTTCATTGGGTTCTTGGTGAACTAAAAGTCCTGTATATCCCCACAACCAGTAAGGTCCAGTGGATGTAGCGGTATATTGCTTTCAAAGAGTTGTCATTAGTAAAAGAAGTTACAGGTGAAAATGTTGACTCAAAAGGCTGTTTTTTTCAACAAATTTTCAATTTTTCTTATATTTAACTGTTAATTTCTATAAAGAAACCTTGAAGGATCTACACAAATGATCCCTGAATTCAGAATTTTGTTTACTTTTCAAAAATGTATAGCTTTCCAGGATCCATTATTGGTTTCATACCCATGTCTACCATTAACTAGAGAAGGTTGAAAGCACAAAAAAGAGCAAAAATAGGCTATGTCCCAGCAAAATGCCAAAACTGTGTAAATAACTTTGGTTTTCTGACAAAAGTCTGTCATTCTGCCCCACAAAACCTTTTTTGATACCATTTGTAGGGCAAAACCCAGGCGCCTTCATTTGCTGCACTTTTTTCCCATTTTTCCCAAATAAAACAAATTGTAATTGTATTTTAGCTAATTTCTGGGTCCCCTCAAGGGAAATCCACAAACCCTTGGTACCTTAAGAGTCCCCAGGATGTTGGAAGAAAATAACGCAAATATTGCGTGGATACCTCATGTGGTCAAAAAGTTACAGGGGCCTAAGCGCGAAATACCCCAATAGCCAAAAAAAGGCTTAGCACAGGGGGGGAAAAGGCCTAGCAGCAAAGGGGTTAAGGATGTTAAAAAGTTCATGTATATATAGTAAGGGTAGAGCATTTCTTTAAACATGCTATGTTTAAAATTGAGGAGGGTTAATAGTGCAGAATGTCCCCTGAGAGTTCTTGTGCTAGTTTCACTTGCCATGTAACTTTTCTTTGAGAAATGCTGAATATATGTTTTAGAGACACAAGAAATAGTTGCAAAATGATGTAGGTATGCCTTTAAGAAAAGGTCTTGTGCTTTGAAAAAGTATGAATTGTTTTTTTCAGTTTTAGAAAAATAGTGATGCATGTGCACACTGAGTAACAGAGAAATGTAAGCTCTTAGAGAGCCATATATGCAATCATATATCAAGTGTGATATCTAGACTTATTCAATCACACAGGAACAACACATACACTCTTCCAATCATGCAGGCACTAATTATGTACTCATTGAACTATGCAGGCAACAGCTATGCATTCATCCCAACATCCAGATAGTAGCAATATAGTCATGCAAATACACTGGCACTAACTATGCAGATATGGGACCCCCAATGTAGTTCCTACATACTCAGGGAATCATGCAGGCACTACCTATTGTTTGAGGGAATCACCTAGGCACTATCTATGCACTCATCCAATCATCCAGGGAGTATTGTTGTACTCAACCAGAAACACATATATTTACAAGTTTTAGTGAGGATTATGTACTCTTTTAGAATCATCTGGTGAATTATATATGTATCTGTACACAAAAAGGAGCTGGGGAATATCCCTGTACCTGAAGGGTTTGAGACCTTTCTCATTCAGAGTATGTCCTCCCAGGGCAGAATATAAATCACAAAAAAAATATCCCAATGGACCAACTTGTGGTCAGTGGTGCCGGTTATCTCACTATACAAAAGAACAAGGGGGGAAAAATGGGAAGAGGAAGTGGGCCCCTTTCTAGTGAAAGGTTGCACCTAACTCAACCATGAGCGTGGGGGAGGAAAACACTCTTTGTTTTAATTACCCTCACATACCCTAGTGATGTCCTGCTTCATCATCGGGTCACCCCGACTCCTAAACGTCGGGGTGAGCTCAATCAGAGTTTTGAGAGATCTTTAGATAAATGAAGACCGGGGGGATTAAAGATTAAAAGACCTCAGGCAGACTTCTGGTTTCCCTTCATTCTTGGGGCTGTCTGGGTTATACCAAAATCTTAAAAACAGGTCTGTAGGAGTGTTATGGTCCTAAGACCCTAGTGCCAACATGTTTCAGTCCTGGGTGGCCGTGTAGGTCCTGGACTTTCTTCAGGGCAAATGGATACCTCCTCTGGGAATTATAAGAAGGGGAAGTCCCTATCCTCTCAATGTGGCGAGGGCAGAGTAGCTACTCCTCGTGTGTGTAAACAGATGACTAATCTGTTATGTTTAATCCTCCATCTGTGAATAAAAACAAAGAACAACGACAGATAACACACAACAATAAAATAACATCAATATAGTATTTCTGTTGTGCTTATAACCATTTACGGGGTACCAAAGGGGATGATGGACGGAGCGTTTGAGCAAATCAAACACACACCCCCAGTCAACTGATCTGGGTTTAATCCATCGTTATTCTTTAGCTCACTCCACCACCCCAGTTCAGACATGGCCATATGCAAATCAGTCTGACCCTGTGCCTCATGGGAACAGTCCAGCCCGAACTGCCAAGCCATGTCTTCCCTGGATCGGAAACAAGAATCCTGGGACCGGTTTCTGGCTAATCAGCTGTCATCAGCCAGGCTAGCTAGAATCCAGTGGCAAAGTGAGCAAGGGAGCATGAAAGCAAACAATCAAGAGCAATTATATGTCAGGTGCTCCACGTACAGAGTGATGGGTTTGTGCAGTGAGATGTGCTCATGTGAAGGTAAAAAAGAATTGTGCAATATATATCATCTATTTACAGAGGCCTGTCTGGTCAATACAGTAATCGAGATCAAAATGCATGGTATTAGTGTGATACAGCCAATAAACCACTGTTATCCAACTGTAAGTGCAAATGCCAGTACAGATAGGTAGGGCAAAGTGAATGTTTCAACCCCAAGAGATAATGGTGCATCTAATCCTTAGATCAGGGTTTTCATCAGGACAAGGGGGAGTCACCTATATGGAAGACGGATTAGGATATTAGTAAAGGTGACATGAACCATGTACCATGCATAATACATGGGAGGTAAGTATATGTGTACCTTATTCTACCGGAAGAATGTGGAAAAATGTATCAAAGGGCCAGCCGGCTCCAATGTCAGAGGGCGAGTCGTCTCACAATGATTTAAGAATAATGGTGTGTGCTGAAATGGAGAGAAAGCACGTCAGCCTAACAGTAAAGTAGACTAGAACCTACACCCCAATATAGAGATATTCTTAGCAAAACTCACTTCAATAGGGAAAGGCAAACACCAAATGATCTCCCCAAAGCATAAGCGGAAAAGAAGACCTTATGATTTAGAATCGATCCATATGCGGCGGTTCTTGAGTCTATGAGGATTGCATTTGATATCCTAAATATATGGAGCTCTTTTCTCTTTCAAATACTACTTTAATCAAACACTTAATAATTTTTTGCACTGCACTTATTCACACTTGTTGGGGATTCCATTAGAGGGCAGATACATTTCTTACTTCTCTTCTGATCTTTTCCCTCTAAATGACCCATCAGAGGATATAATCCACCCAGTATCCCTCTATGATCAAGAGGTTATATGGGAGGTAGGTTGGAAACCCAAATGATGATAATGATCACTTGGTTGTGTGATGGGAATCCAACTATCAATAAGGGTCATCTCATCTTGTAATTCTTTGTAATTCCTTGCATTTCCTTTGGTGACACTCATTTTGACATCTTTGCACACTTTGTGATATGTACTTGGATAAATACCTAGCATAGCAGACCCCGGATTATATGTAGGTTTTTGTGATAGATTGAAAGGGGGACTTAATCAGCGTACGGTCTATAAATTCCCTTGGACCCTATTCTTTGTGTTATTTTTCCTATTCATTTTAAAGCATGCTGAATTAATTTCAAGGGGGTCATATCCATTTCAACGCATATCATATTCATCTTAGAATGTGCTTTATTCTTTAAAAAGATGACTCCTTTATATTAGCACATGTTATATTAATTTTAACACAAATCATATCCATTTTAACAAATCTCATAACCATGTTAATGGGTATCATATTGCTTAGTCCTACCCAATTAGAACCCTACATGTGCATGGCAGAGGTATGTTAATAACATTTTTAATTAGCTTTCTAGTGTTTTGAAGAAAGCTGCTCATCATCCTGGCATTTAAACCTTTCGATGGGTCTACTGAATGTGAAAAAAACAAAAACATATTCATTGTATTCTTAGCCCTATGCATCTACTTCCACCAGACAACTGATTCACCATCCCCAGTTTCCTTCAATGAGTCTTCTTTTAGATGTTAAAATGTGGACCTGAAGTAATGGGAGCCAGCAGGCCAGCTCAGGTGGACAGGTCTACACAAATATCTGGTATACAACCAGATCATTAACACTGTGGAGAAACATTTCTTTTCTTTTGCTCTTTCTCTTCTTTCTTTTCTTTCTCCTTTTTATCTTTCACCCTTATTGTTTCCTTCTCTACTTCTTCCTTTCTCTCATTTATTCTTTCTTAGTCTCACCTTCTTTTTCTCCTTCTGTCTCTTTTCCTCACTTTCTTTTGTTTTTGTTTGTGACATGGCAACACCCACAAAGGCTGCAGAGTACTTCAGACATAACAGCAATATAAAAAAGCTAAAGTGAAACAGAACAGTGGAATGAGGAATGGGGATTGCTATTCCTTAGGTGTAATTTGAAGGGGTTGTGTTTTTTATATTTTCTGAAGCTAGCAAATTGACATTTTGTCTGACTTCTCCTGGGGAGTGATCCCCAATATCTGGGAACTTGGCAAGTGAAGGCCTGGGTGAGAGGTTTTGATTTTTTGATGTAAGTAATTTCCAATATGAGGGCTGGATCTGTTCATAATGCCTCTTTATCCCCCATACTGTGGAGTTTATTTCTCTTGGAGACTGAGGTATAGAGCGTTTTGTGGTGCAGGCCATCTGAAGCTGACTGTGGCTTTCAAGGAGAGCCAGTAGAGCTCTCTCAGAATAGGAGTGCTATGCTTCTCCTTTTGGATGCCTTTGACAAGGCAGCTTCTTCAATAAGAATATCCTTCAGAGGTGCTGGAAGGCTTTTGGGAGGGAAGCTGAAGGAAAATTGCTGCTGTCAAAGTGTAATATAACTAGGTTTGTGCCGCTACTCTAAAGTAAGAGGAATGGAAGCGGTTTTAGCCAGTTTTGATGAGTGAAGAGTCATAGTTATTTTGTGGTCAATAATATAAACAATTAGTGTTCTTGACAATCTATTTTATGGGATATGCTTAGAGATGTGAGTAGGTCAACCTACGTTTGTGCAGGTGAAAGGGGCTCTTAGACATAGAAGATGCAGAACTGTTTTTGCTGGTTTTAGTTTTATGACAAATGTGTTCCAGGAATACTCTCAAAGTTGCCATGTTTGAAAGGATGGAAATTCTCATGTAAAGTTGGGCATCAGCTTATTGATGTATGTTGATTCCCTCTACTGGATCTCTGTGTGGAGATCCAGTAGAAACGGATAGAGGCTTGATTAACTCCACATTTTATTATTAATAAAGGGATCCAAATGAAGGCACTATGCAAGAATGTAAGTGATTTAGATGGTCCTAGTTTATGGTGATCTGAAGTGATGTCCTAGACGAGATACCTGGGTACTTGGTTGAACACTAGTTTGGGAGTTCAGTTCTTCATATGAATAAAAATTGTGCAAATATATGGGCCTTAAGCTAAATCATAACAGCATTTGTTCTCCACATATGTATTTCACTTACCTACTGTTGTTAAGACAGTTACAGAAACATAGATGCTGCAATCAATGAGTTCATACATGTCTGTAAAACTTTCTGTCAACATCTTTCTGGTCAGTTTTGCTACTCCACTGCCTTCAGATATCTAGAACAACATGATACAGTGCAGATATGATGAAGGAATTATGGTCACATTTAGTAGCTGCATCACTGTGAATGTGTAAGTATAAATATTTGTAAGGGAAACAAAATGATACAAATTGAGCAAGAGCATAAGTGGTGTTTTGGCAGTATTATTACTAGAACTGAAAATATATGTGTGGACATCAAGATGACATGATTTTCTATTGCGGACTTTACCTTGATTTTTTGAAGGGATGTTGGTATGCTTCTCTTTTTATCGTTAAATTTTACCCCGAAAACAACAAAGGCATCACCTTCTACTGGTCTCCCATACAGATACCTATTGGAAGAGAAGAGTTTTCAGTTTATCGACAAGAGTATTTACCCTGTAATTCAGTGAGACTGGCAGCGGGCTTCAAAGTGGAATAGGTCCATACTGTAACCTAAATTTCGGGGTAATCCACACCAGACGGATATTTTTAAGCAGTGGGGTGTGAGTACCATAGAATAACTTAATGTATGATTCTAGACACAACCTGAAAAAGTATTCCATATTAGTCTACTTTACATGGAATCTAGCATTCAACAGTTTATACTATATTACCCAGCAATGTGTTGGGGGTATTGACCTGATTAGGTGGACAGTCCCCTTGCAGGACAAAGACAATAGATCCAATCAAATGGATACTTTTTTAAAGGGACTTTAAGAATATGCCAGATTGGATCAAATGTTCTTTAAGAATACTTTCAAGAATTGACTCAAACACAAGATTGTTCTTTAATGGGACGACAACAACTCCACAACCCTAAGCGATAACCTCGCCAACCTCTGACTGAAGCAACTCGTCACAAAGCCCACCCACTCTGCCGGCCACACGCTCAACCCCATCTTCTCCTCAAGCCTGCACGTCTCCGTCAGCCACACCACCAAACTCCTCTGGACCGCCCACCACTGCATCCACTTCGCCTTCCAGAAACCCACCTCACACCACCGCACCCAACAGATCCCCAGCCGCTGCTGGAGCAAAATCACCGAAGACCAACTACACGCAAATTTCGCTCTCAGCCCACCCACCGAACCCTCCAACACCGACGATGCTGCCCACAGCCTCAGACGCTGGATCGAGGACTGTGCCAACACCTCGCCCCGCTGAAGAAACCCCACCACAGAGACACCAGCAAGAGGGCCAGCTGGTTCACCCCAGAACCTCTAGCCTCCAAGCAAGCCTGCCGGAAACTAAAGAAGAAATGGCACAGTGAACAAACTCCGGACAGCCACGCAGCACACAAGGACGCCATCCGCAACCACCACCACCTTATCAGGGTGGCCAAGAGAACTTCCTTCAAAGACCACCTCGACAACAATGCACTCAATAGCCAAGAGCTCTTCAACATCGTGAAGGAACTCTCTAACCCCAGCTCCAACACCAACGACATCCCGCCGTCACAAGCCCTGTGCGACTCCTTCACCATCTTCTTCCACTGCAAGATACCAGACATCCACGACAGCTTCAAAACCCAGACAGTCACAACAGAAAGAAATACAACAGACCCTCCGCACACCATCGACCACGACCCCCTGCTAGCCTGGGCCAGCATGAGCATTGATTACACCATCAAGACAATGCGCACAATCCACTCCGGCTCTCTGTCGGACCAATTCCCCCACCACGTCTTCAACAGAGCAAGCAGCTCCATCGCACCCCACCTGCGCAATGTCATCAATCTCTCCCTTGAGATCGCGGCCTAACACACCGAGATCAATGCCCTACTCAAAAAAACCTAAGGCAGACCCAAGAGACCTCAAGAATTTCCGGCCCATCTCTCTGCTCCCCTTCCCGGCCAAGGTCATTGAGAAAACCGTCAACAGACAGCTAACCCGATACCTCGAAGAAAACAGAATCCTGGACCCTTCCCAGTCAGGGTTCCGCAGCAACCACAGCACACAGACTGCATTCATCGCCACCACCGACGACATCAGTACCCTGCTGGACAACGGGGAGACCGCAGCACTCATCCTCCTAGACCTCTCTGCCGCCTTCGACACCGTCTGCCACCACACACTACGTGCATTTACATGGCCCCACTCGCACACGTAGCCCGGCAGCTCAACCTCAACATAATCTCCTATGCCGACGACACTCAGCTGATCCTTTCCCTCACCAAGGACCCCATCACTGCCAAAGCCAACCTCCACGAAGGAATGAAGGCCGTCGCTGACTGGATGAAGACTAAGCCATCTGAAGCTGAACTCGGACAAACCGGAGGTCCTCATCTTTGGCTCCAACCCTTCAGCCTGGGACGACTCCTGGTGGCCGATGGCACTGGGGGCCGCCCCGACACCCACCGACCGCGCACGAAACCTGGGAATCATCCTCGACCGCAAGATCTACAGATGGATCCCGACAGATACAAGAAATACAGTCACCCAGGCCCTCGTCAGCAGCAGACTCGACTACAGAAACGCCCTCTACGCGGGAGCCCCGATCAAGCTCATCAAACGACTACAACGCATCCAAAACGCCTCGGCACGACTGATCCTCGACGTACCACGCCACGGTCACATCACCCCCACCTGAGAAACCTGCACTGGCTCCCCATCAACAAGAGTAAATCTTTCAAGCTCCTCACCCACGCACAGAAGGCACTCCACAAGACAGGCCCAGCCTACCTCAACAGACGGCTCTCCTTCTACATCCCCAACTGCCAGCTACGCTCCTCCGACCTCTCACTCGCCACCAATCAGCGCATCCGAAGAACAACCACCGGTGGGAGATCCTTCTCCTACCTCGCCGCCAAGACATGGAACACCCTCTCACTGAGCCTACGACAGACCGAAGACCTGCTGACCTTCAGGAGGATACTCAAGACCTGGCTGTTCTATCAGTAGCGCCCCCCCCCCCAGCGCCTTGAGACCTTCGCGGGTATGTAGTTAGCTTTACAAATGATTGATTGATTGATTTATTAATTGACAAGTTAAAATGGGATCGTTCAGTAGTGGGATTCTGTGAAAATGCAGATAGGATGTCTTGTTTTCAGTTAGTATTTTGAATTGCCAGATCAGATTGACAGACCAGAACAAATGGACCATATTTTTCAGGAAAACAGAATTGTCTAATAGGACTTTGGAAGTAGGCAAGAAAGACTGAATGGCCCTTTTGTCGTACTTTGTCATACTTTGAGAGTAGACCAGATAAGATGTATCATTATCTATTAGGACTTCCGGAGTAGATCACAATAGGTGGATAGCTCTATTTTGAAATTTCAAGAATAGACCAGATCACATGGATCATTCCTGTAGAACTTTGAGAGCTGACAGTTCAAATCGTTCACTCTCTATTAGCCAGGACTTTGACACTAGGCTAAAATGGTTTGATAGTTCAGGTGTAGTACTTTAAGCGTATACTAGATCAGATGGTTTATTCTCTAGTTGGGTTTTGGGAACAGAGCAGTCATACAGTTGTATTACAGGACTTGGAGAATAGACTCCTGAGACATCAACCTTTAGTACGATCTTTGGAACAAACCTGCCCTAAAGGCATTACACCGGTTGCCGATCCGTGAAAGGGTCAAATTCAAAACCCTATGTACCACTCACAGAGCCATGCAAAATCAAGGACCCCCAATGCTGAAAACTATGCTTTTCCCATACAAACCCAACAGGCCCCTACGATCAGCCCAAGGCAACCTGGCCTAGGTTCATCGAATCAAAAGAGCTCGGACCGGTGGATGCCGTTTCTCGGTGATAGCCGCAACTCTCTGGAATACTCTACCAACCCAACTCCGGTCCGATCAAAACCCCATGAAATTCCGGAAACTTCTCAAGACCCACCTCTTCCCGCAATAACCTCTCTCCCTTACTCCTCTGCCTCTATCCTTAGTTGTTTGTTTGCAATCCCAGCGCTGGGACGCTTCCGGGCAGCCATGCGCTATAGAAATCCTAAATTCATTCATTCATTCATTCATCTGAATGGTTCTCTAGTATAGACATCACTAAGCCTTTTGAAGGTCCTTATTGTAGGTTGAAAGGCCTGACAGAGATTTGGAAGGTTTCGGGACCCTGGTAACAAGGAGAACTGAAGCTAAGTCAAGAACTTGAAAAACACCTAAGCATTTTAAAATATACTTGGCAAACTACAGATTTAACAGTGACAGTTCAATATCATGACAGTGATTAAAATGTTAAATATATTAGCAAATAAACTGCACCAATACACAATTGTGTTTCACAATTTCTTAGAGAATATATCTGTGTAGTCCTGACACAAATCATGTATATGTCTTGTCTTCCTTTGCAAGTGAAAAAGCAACACAGGTAATCATTTTGGACTTTTTTTAAAAAGCTGTCACGTTTCCTAAGCCCTTGTTGAAATGCTTTATTTTTGTCCTTTTTTTATATCCCATATATGTATTATGAAAAATAGAAAGCAGTACTGATGACCATTTTTCGTCAACATTTCTTAAAGGAAATATTACAAGATGCAATGTTAAAACTCCTCACAATACATTAAAATATCTAAATTACATGACAATCAGCTGTTTTTTTAATTTGAGGTATGACCCTGATATAAAAATGTGTTTACTCGAGAGGGAGCTCACCATAAAAAGACACATGTCCAGTAGGACTTTGATAACAGACCATGTAATAAGGGATGTTTTTCAATAAAACTTTGTTAACAAACAAGACCTGCTAGTCATATTTTTCAAAAGGACTGTATAAATACTTCCCATTGAATGGGAAAAGATTTCTCTGGAAATGCAGACATTTTCTAGATCAGAGAGGTAATTCTTCAGTACACACTGTGGGATATATCATTCAAGATGCTATCATCCTTCACAATTTCCCGAAATCAGTACTGTTTTCATGTGAATCTCACTGTCAATCAATCACTCAGGGAATTGTAAGCGCGCTACTCACCCGTGAGGGTCTCAAGGTGCTAAGGGAGGGGGGGTCCGCAGATCTGTTTAGCCGAAGAGCCAGGTCTTGAGGGCGTTCTTGAAGGTGTTCTTGGAGGGAGTGCGTCTGATGTCTGCTGGTAGCTCGTTCCAGGTCTTGGCTGCAATGTGAGAGAAGAATCTTGTGCTTGCTCTGGCTATGCGGATGCACAGAGTTTCGGCCAGTGCGAGCTTGGAAGATTGGAGGTTTCTTTTGGGTACGTGGAAGTTGATTCTGTCATTGAGGTATTTGGGTCCGTTGTTGTGTAGGCATGTGTAGGTGTGAGTGAGGAATTTCAAAGTTACTCTTTTCTCCACAGGGAGCCAGTGGAGACTTCATAGGTGTTGGCTGATGTGTTCATGTCGGGGGATGCCGAGGATAAGTCTGGCGGCAGTGTTCTGTATTGTCTGGAGTTTGCGGAGTAGGGACTTGTTGATGCCGGCGTACACTGCATTTCCATAGTCTAGTCTGCTGGTGATGAGTGCGTAGGTGACTGTCTTCCTTGACTCAGGGGGGATCCACTTGAAGGTCTTGCAGAGGATGTGGAGGGTGTTAAAGCAGCTGGAGATGACGGCGTTGACCTGTCGGTTCATGGTGAGTGATTAGTCGAGTACGATGCCGAGGTTCTCGGCATGGTCTGAGGGGGTAGGTGGACTTCAGAGGGCGGTCGGCTACCAGGTGCTGTCCCGTGCAAAAGGGGTGGTACTGATGACCAGGACTTCTGTCTTCTCTGCGTTGAGCTTCAGGCAGTTTTTGGTCATCCAGACTGCAATGTCTTGCATTCCTTTCTGTAAGGTCAGTTTGGCAGAGGTGGGGTCTTTGGTGAGGGAGAGGATGAGCTGGGTGTCGTCGGCGTAGGATACGATGATGCGGCTGTGTTGTCGGAAGATGGCTGCGAGCGGGCCATATAGATGTTGAAGAGGGTGGGGCTCAAGGGTAAACCCTGTGGGACTCCGCAGGTGATTTTCATGGGGTCAGAGAGGAAGGGTGGGAGTCTGATCCTTTGGCATCTTCCGGTGAGGAATGATCAGATCCAGTCCAGGGCTGTTCCTTGTATGCCTGCATTGTGTAGTCCGGCAACTAGTGTGCGGTGGGAGACGGTGCCAAAGGCCGCTGATCGAATAGGATGAGGGTTGTGGAGTGGCCTTGGTCCAGGAGGGTGCAGATGTCATCTGTGGCGGTGAGTAGGGCAGTCTCTGTGCCGTGGTTGCTTCGGAATCCGGATTGCGATGGGTCGAGGAAGGTATTCTCTTCAATGAATTGTGTAAGTTTCCTGTTGACTGTTTTCCCTGCAACTTTGGCTGCGAAGGGGAGGAGTGAGATGGGCTGATAGTTCTTGAGGTCGGTGGGGTCGGCTGTGGGTTTTTGAGCAGGGGTTTGACTTTTGCGCGCTTCCAGTCATCTGGGAAGCTGCCTGTTTTAAAGGTGGTGTTGATCGTGCATTGTAGCTTGGGTGCGGTGGTGGCCGTGGCTCTGAGGTAGATGTGATGGGGACAGGGTTCGGTGGGGGCCCCCAAGAGGATGCTTTTCCTGGTCGAGGTGGTGTCTTTGGCCGTGATCAATGTCCAGATGGAGATGGTGGGCTGGCTTTTGTTTCTGGGGGGCGGGGGGCCATCTGTGGTGCCTGGTGGATGGTCGATAAAGTTGTCGTAAAGATTTTTGATCTTGAGGTGGAAATAGGTTCCAAACTTGCCGCAGAGGTCTTGGGATGAGGTGATATCTATGGCTTCGCTACATGGGTTGGTGACTTCTTGAATGACACTGAAAATTTCCTTGGAATTGGTGGAGTTGGCCAGGATTTTGTTGTGGATGAAGTTCCTCTTGGTGGCTCTGATCTGGTTGTGGTAGTCCATCATGGCGTCCTTGTAGGTGGTGTAGTTTTCGGTTGTCTTGGTGTTTTTCCAGTTCTTCTCCATGTGTCTGCAGGTGCGCCTGGCATCTTGGAGAGCAGTGGTGAACCAGGCGGCTTTCCTGGGGCGTTGTCTGTCTGTGTTGCGTATTGGGGCAAGCTCATCTGCACAGTTTGGAGATCGCGGTGTGAAGTTCTCTGGCTGCATCATTTGCGTTGGATGCCCAGGTGTGGTTGTCTCGGGTGAGAGTGGAGTTAAGTTGCTCATCAGTAACCTTGCTCCAGTTCCTTCATGGTGGGCATGGGGCTGGTTTGGATGCCTTGGGTGTATTGATGGCGAAGTGTACGCAGTAGTGGTCGGTCCATGGTGGCTGCGTTGTGTGGCTGAATTGGATGCTGTTGCCTGCCGTGAAGATGGGGTTGAGTGTGTGTCCTGCTCTGTGGGTCGGTGTGTTGATGAGTTGTTTAAGTCCGATGCTGGCGAGGTTGTCACGAAAGACAGAGGATTTGGGGTTGCCGGGGTTGTCGAGGTGGAAGTTCAGGTCTCCAATGAGTTTGTAGTTTGTTGAGGCGATGGCGTGGGGGTGCGATGAAGTCGGTCATGGTGGTGGCGAAGGGGGTACGGGGGCCGGGGTGTCCCTAGACGAGGGTTCCTCAGAGTGTGGCTATGTGGGTGGTCTGGATCTGGAAGTGCAGGTGTTCGACAAAGGGGAAGGTTTCGCTGGAGGTGGTGAGTCGGAGGGTGCTCTTGTGGGCAATAGTGAGGCCCCCTCCTCCGTGGGTGTATCCATCTGGGATGGCGGATGCTGATATCGGGGCGGAGGATGCGTTGGACGGGTCTCTGTGAAGAAGGCGATGTCGGGCGAGAGAGAGTCAATTAGGTTCCAGATTTCCATGGCATGTTTGTGCACAGAGCATACTTTGAGGATGCATTTTAGGGTGTCGCCGGTGCTGGTGCTGGCTGTGTTGGAGGCTGGGGTGAAGGTGAGGGTCTGGCGGCAGTGGAGGCAGGAGAACTGGCCATGGGTCGTGTTCAGCAAGGCCTGTTGGCATTCTCTAAGTCTTCCAGGGTTGAGTGCGAGGAGGGTGGTGATGCCGTAGTGATGAGTAGTGGGAGGTCCAGAGCTCCTGGTACTGGCCACGCTCTGGTCGCGGACGGGCACAGATGGGCTTGCCTTTGGTACGCCTTCTGCGTGCCGGCAGCGCGCCCGCTGAGCGCATCCACTACACGTCCGCACATTGGCTGCCATTAAGTAGGGGAGGTGGGAGGGAGGAGAGGCTGGGAGGTGGGAGCAGGGAAATTCCAGGGGGGAATTCCCGGGGGGAATTCTGGGGGAAGGGACTGCAGGGGCAGCAGCGGCGAAAGGCAAAAGGAACAGGCAGGCACGAGAAAATAAAAACAGTGGTGGAATTAGAGAAAGACAAAGATGGGCATAATAACAGTGCCACAACAGGGAATAATTAAGGATAAAAATGGCTGAGAAAGGTTATGGTGGTTGCAGGCAGTCTGGTCCCAGTTGGGGTGGCAGCAGGCGAAGGAGTGGGCAGCAGCCTTAAACCTCCCAAAGAGGAGGTCGCGGTCTGGAGGCAAGAGACGGCACAGCGGAGCTGCGGGGAGAAAGTGGACCTAGACCGAGGGTCGGAGGTCTTTCTCACTGTAAAGCTATTTTGTATCAGGTAAATTATTTGTGTTATACCAACAAATGCCAATAGCAGCAATAGTGGTGTTGTGAATAAAAACAATCAAACAGTATGCAAAGATTATGCAGAATATACCCTGTCTCCTAGTGCATACTAAACCCCAACATATCTCCGCCTGGGCCTTCCTGAGGAATTAGACATTGGAGAAGGTGTAGGAGGAGAAATTTCCAAAAAAACAGGGAGGGTGAAGTGACAGAAAAAAGGAAAAGGAGGTATATCCAGGCACCTGCTGATTAATAAGCAAGGAACAAAAAAATAGAACGGGCGCCATAGGAGGAAGGCAGGCTGCATAGACCAAAAATAGATTCTCATCTCTATTAAGGTGCATTAGACTTCACCAATCTCAGGTGACCAACAGCGTGCTCCTGCTCCCCAGAAACAAAATTTGGGACATGAGTAGCATGTAAAAAATTTAAGCAGGATGGGGATTTTCCCAATACAATGTCTGGTAAGCAGGGATTTTTCCACAGGACAGACACTAGTGCAAAGGGTGCATTGGTTACTGCCCTTTGGTAAAAAGTCCTAAAATCAATTAAATGCAATTTTATGTGAAATATGTCAGGCTCTTACATGCAGTGTTGACCATGCAAGAACAGCACAGATATGAGCCACAAAAACAAGTGCCTTCGGAAACAAGATTCCTCTTTATGCCAACAGAAATTTACCTTGCTATGATGTCCACAAGCACCTCATCATCATCAACATAGAAAAAGGGTATCCTTGGTTTCATATGCACTTCAAAATTGGGAACCACTGCAGGAGGAAAAGAAAATAAAGGTGTTAATATGGTTGCCATTACTTTGAAACAAATCTTATCTGCAGAGATGGAGGTCGACATGGTGATGGATTGCAGTAAAAACATCCTGTAATAAGTTGTTGTTAGAAATTGGGTTGTTGGTTGACTGTGGTATGAGCCCTAGGCAAGCAGAAACCACAATCCTAGTAAGGGTCAAAGGTAGACAACCGTAAATTAACACATGCTAACCCTCTGGTAGTTTTGCACAAAACAGTCAGGCTTAACTTTAGAGGGAAGGTGTAAAGTATTTGTGCAACACTTCAAACAGTAAAACAATGAAAACACCACACAAAAAGATTCCACACCAGGTTAGAAACATAGAGCTTAATTTAATAAATAACACCAGACTGAAATGGCAAAGATCCAATAACTAGAATTTGAGATAAGAATTTTTAAATAATAAACTGTAAAATGGAGCTGAAAAGCAATTAGTGCTTACTTTGGATATCTGGTCGTGTCGGACCGGAACAAAGTCAAACGTTCAGGCTAACCGCAATAGACCATGAGTCGGATGCAGAGACCCATAGAGGGCCTTTGAACAAAAGTACATTGATCCGGGTTACGTCGAAGAAGATGCAGGATGCAGTCGATGTCGATCCTCGCAATGGCCGCGATGCTCCGTCCTCATCCATACAACAGCAACAATGCATCGGCTCCGATGAGCACAGGGGCTGTGATGAAGAGTTCTCGGCGACATTGTTGAGGTGGCCGTCGATGATATGCAGCGTTGGTTCCGAAGGAGATGAGCCAGTTCCAAACCACGCAGCTGCACTTATGCCCTGGTTCCAGAAAGGATGCATGGGTTTTCTGGAGCAAGTATATCAGGGCCACTTCCAAGGGTGGCACCACTTAGCATGGTAGGCTCACAGATGGCAAAGTCCAGGTGCAAAAGTAGGTAAGTTGGAAGTCGTTTATGTCCCTGAGACTTCATATCAGGAGGCAAGCCAGAAAACCCTTGGAGTCACTTTGGGTTCCTACGATGCAGGTCCAGACCATCTCACCCATGCAGGGGAACAGTAGGCCAATGGGTCAGCAAAACAGGAGTTCAACAGAGTAGCTGTCCAGCAGAGTGGCAGAACTGCGGTGTCTGAGGTCCAGTACTTATCCCAAGTTGTGCTTTTGATGTGAGGGAGACTACAAAGACAGGTCTTTGAAGTGCACAGAGGTCCTCCCTTCCTGCCCTGGCTCCAGACTCACCACGGGGGGGGGGGGGGGGGGGGTAAGAAGCGCTTCATGTGGGGACAGGACACAGCTTCTTCAGGTGTAAGTGAGGAAGGGCCTAGTCCCCCCCCATCCTGCCAGGATGGTCCATCAAGTCACTCCAAAGCTCCTATTGTTTTTGGCTGTCTATGGGGAATACATAAAGTCCATCTATCACCCTCCTCAGATGTGTATCAGAGCCAGGCAGCAGGCACCAAATGGCTAAAGTAAGAAAATGCCAACTTTCTAAAAGTGGCATTTTCGGAATTGCAATTTAAACTTATGGTGAAGTTGTGATTTTAAATTGTGATTCCAGAGATAGCAAACTTGAAAAGTCCATCTCTTCACAATTGGGAATTACACTTATAAAATGTAATACGTTAATCCTAAAGTTATCCCATGGAAGTCATAGGCCTTGCAGTAGAGAAAAACAAATTGGAAACAGGTAACGGGTAGTGTCTAACGACTACACTATTACCTCCAATATACTATTAGAATGTTGACGGTTAATTCATTTTATAGTAAGGAAATTGCTTCATATGGCAAAGGATGCCAACTGCTTCAGTAGCTATTAATAGTGTAGCAGGGGCAGTAGCACCGGGGTCCAGAGTCTCTGGGACCCACGGCTCACCAATTATACCGGGATTTTTGTACCATGAACCTGTGCTGCGGGGGCATTTTCCTTGCTATGTCAGCAGTTGGCTAAGTACCCAGGACAGTAGGTGATGCTGATGACGTTAGCGCAGCTGATATCCCTGACGAAATTTGCACTGAGATTAGATAAATGAAGCCAGCAGCAATGTTTAAAGTTATTCTGTTTTTTTCTGGATTGGTAACACATTTTAGAATTACAATCTAGGTACACAAATGCATAAGCAACCCACAGCATTCTTTCTTTTTATTGTTTTTTCCTCTTGCAGTCTACTCATTGAATTTCATGGCCCTGAACTACACCTTCCAACAACTCGCTGTCTTAGATATGTGCACACAACAGAAGCAAAGAAATTCTGTGATTTTTAAAAAACAGCTACAGGATGAAATGTATCATTCCACGTCCATGCCGTTCCTTTGCCAGAACAGCAGCAGCAGCACAAGAAGAGGTCAAAACAGTAGAACATTGTGCACTGTTTTTGTCGGGATAGCTGTTGTGCAACCCGAGATTCTCTTCCAAGTATTGTTCATTCAATTAATTGAAAAGGGGGTTTTCTTGAGCGCCAGATGTTGGAAGGACGTGTTTAAAACGGGTTTCAAGACTGCAAAAGCAATAGCTGAAATCTGACATCACCTTATGGCACAGAGTCCACGATCCGAATGAGTTCCTAAATATAAATTGTGCATTTATAGCACAAGGTATAAACAGCTTTGCTATCTTGTATCAGATTGGCCTGGATAGAAGATAGCAGACTGCAGAGTCAAAATGCGCGGCCGTGCAGCCAGCGAAAGTGAAAGCATTTGTAACATGAGCCTCAACAGATGGCATCCCTGCGCGCTGCTGCTGGCTCCTGAGAGCAAACCACTCTGGGAGTAAACCTGATCCAGAACAGATGGCACCCTGCGGGCTCCTGAGACCCCTGGGCCATGGGAATGAAAGTTGTAAGGGGAGGCAGACCATGCACCCTTCTTTGGCCATTTGCCTGCTTTACATTTTTGAAAGCCACACGCAAAGGCCAATGGGATGTGTGGGAGGAGGCAGACCCCCACGGAGAAGGCTCTTGGAAGTCTGAAGTGATTTCAAGAGCCCTCTCCTAGAGAAGCGCTTACGCATTCCGCTCTAGGCAAGACCTAAAAAGGGAAAGTTTGGGCCTGGCAAGAGGTTTATCTTGCCAGGCTGAAATGGTAGAGTAAACTACACAAACAGGCTCTGCTATGGTAGGCCTCAGCCATGGTTAGAGGGCTACTTAGTGGGTGGCACTATAAGTGCAGCAGGCCCACTAATAGTGTTTAATTTGCAGGCCCTAGGGACATGTAGTGCACTATATTAGGCACTTATAAGTACATTAAAAATGACAATTGGGGATCCAATATTACCCTGTGTAGGGGAAAGAGCACAACTCTTTTGCACTGGTTAGCAGTGATAAAGTGTATTGAGTCCCAAAGCCAGCAGACACAAGGTCAGAAAAATGGAGATGGTAGGCAAAATGTTGGGGGTGAGTCCACCTTAAGGCTGTAAGGTCTAACACTTGACCTCCCAGCTGAAAGTGGACAGAGCTACTCAACCCCTTGGGATTTCTATTCACTAAGCCAGAAAATCCTAGAGAGACCATCAGCATTGGCGTGGTCTGACCCTGGGTGGTGTTCCACCGTAAAGTCCATTCCTGTAGGGAGATGGACCACCGTAACAGTTTGGAATTCTCTCCCGTCTCCTGCATAAGTCATCTGAGGGGTCTGTGGTCTGTCTGAACCAGGAAGTGAGTCCCAAAGAGGTATGGCCTCACCTTCTTCAGTGTCCAGACCACAGCAAAAGCTTCTCTTTCAATGACACTCCTCCTCCGTTCCCGTGAAAGTAACATCCTACTAATGAAGGCTAATGGTTGGTGTATGCCCTCTTCATTTAGCTGTGCTATGACTGTCCCTGTGCCATGCTCTGAAGAATCCATTTGCATGATTAATTGCTTGGAAAAATCAGTAGCCTTGAGCACAGGTGCTGTACATATGACTTCCTTGAGGGAATCAAAGGCTTTCTGACAAGCCTCTGTCCAGATCACCAATATGGGCTATTTCTTAGTAGTCAGGTCAGTTAAGCGGGCAACTGTGGTGCCATAACTCTTAACAAATCATCTGTGGTAGTCTGTAGTAGCTTGTGAGGCTGAGGAAGACTCTCACTTCTGTTTGGGTTTTAGGCGGTTGCACGGCCATGATAGTATCAATCGTGGCCTGGAGCTGCTGCACCTTGCCCCAAACCATAAGGAGTCCTAGGTACACCACGGAACCTTGCCCAATCTGGCACTTACTGGACTTGATGGTCAGGCCTGCCTATTTCAGGGCCTGAAGCACCTCGTGGAGGCGATGCATGTGTTTCTCCCAGCTAGAACTAATGAAAGCAATGTCATCTAAGTAGACAGCACAAAATGCCTCTCTACTAGCCAGGACCCTGTTAGCCAACCTTTGGAAGCTAGCAGGGAAATTTTTCAAGCCTAAAACTGTAAGTGGCCCTCCGGGGTTGAAAATGCTGACCTTTCTATGGCCCCCTCAGTCAGAGGGATCTGCCAGTAGCCTTATATCAAATCATAGGTACTGAGGAATTTGGCAACGCCCAGTCTGTCAGCTCGAGGGATGTGGTGGGCACCAATCTTGGTGACTTAGATGAGTCCTAGGTAGTCCATGCAGAACTGGAGATCTGGTGTGGTGCCTGGTGGGGCAGCCTTTGGCACCATAAGCACAGGGATGAATCAGGGGCTATTAGAGGGCTCAATCACCCCTTGTGCCAACATCTTGGAGATCTCCTCCTTGACACTATTCCTCACCAAGCCTGACAACAAGTAAATTTGGTTCTTCACGGGTAGACTGTCTCTAGTGTTGACATCATGAACGCACATATGTGTGAGTCCAGCCGAGAGTGAGAACAGTGAGGCAAACTGTACCAGCAACAGGTAACAGTACCTCTGCTCTTCTGAGGTCAGGGTGAAATAGAGGTTGACACTCTCCAAGAACCCATCATGTTCCTGAGCAGAAAGGAGGTCAGGGAGAGGATCAATCTCCTCTTTTACCCCCTCTTCTGCCATAAGGAGCATGCTCACTTCGGACCTCTTGAAGTGAGGCTTGAGTTAGTTCACATGGAATAACGTTAGGGGGCTCCTAGGTGTCTGGAGATCCACCAAGTAGGTGGTCTCCCCTCTACGTTACTTGGTTTTGTATTGGATGGTACAGCGGCCCTTGAGAGACCTGGGCTCTACTGCTTCCATGACCCACATTTTCTTGTCAGGCTGAAACCCCACCAGACTGGCCTTCTGTCCATACTAGAGCTTCATGACTTTCTGACTCGCCCCTAGATTACTATTTGCTTTCTTTCAGAAGTGATGCATCTGGTTGCGGAGGGCCAGCATGTAGGTGACCACATAATGGGGGGGGATTCCTAGGAGCTTGCCCCCACCCCTCCCTGACAAGGCTCAGACTAGGTCCCCTAAAAGGTTGTTCAAAGAGGAGTACAAAGGGGTTATAACCTACTCCTTTCTGTGGCACCTCCTTGTAGCAAAGAGAAGGCATGGCAAGAGGATGTCTCACTAATGCCTCGTGAGCTTAGGCAGGACCATAATTATGCCCTTCAGGGTATTGTTACATTTTTCCACAAGACCATTGGTTTGGGGTGATAGGGTATGGTGAACTTCCAAGTCACACCATGCTCATCCCACATGAACTTCATGTATGTGGACATGAAGTTAGTGCCTCTGTCAGACACTTCCTTCCTGGGGAACTCATCATGGTTAAAGATCCTCATCAGAGTTCTAGACACTACAGGTGCAGTCACTGACCTTAGAGGGATGGCCTCCCGGTAGCAGGCGGAATGGTCCACCAACACCAGGACACACCTGTTGTCTAAGGCTGTATAGGCCTAAAGGCCCATTGAAGTTGAGGCCCACCCTTTCAAAGGGGGTGCCAATAATTGGTAATGGGATCAGGGGAGCATTATGCTTTTTCTATGATTATTCCCTGGCCTAGCAGGTAGGACAAGGCCTGCTGAATGCATATGAGGCTGACTTCATTCTGGGATAATAAAAGTGGGAGACAAGCCTGGTGAAGGTCTTGTCTAGCCCTAAATGTCCTGATAGGGATATGTTGTGAGCCAAACTCAAAAGGAAGGACCGGTAACACTGGAGCACCACCAGCACACAGGCTGCCCCAGCATCGGGAGACTTAGGCTCGCTATAAAGGAGATCATTCTCCCAGTAGATGAGGTGATCCCCACAGGCGTCATATATAGCATGAACTGAAGCCTGTCACCCCAAGCCCTCAAGAGTGGGACACTCTTCCTGTGCTATGCAGAATTTATCCCTGATATTCTTAATCTCACCTTGCCAGCTAGCAAGCTCAGGTAGGTTATCTCGGGTGGCAATGTTCTCCCCGGTTGACTCGGGGGCCACCTCTTCAGTGATACTGTCAACCTTCACTGTGGGAACTTCAGGGGCTGGTTTCCCACAAACCTTGCCCCTCTCCTTAGCAGCTGTCAGGGTCATTGTTCTTGGCTCCATACACTCTTGACTCCCTTCTTTGGCAGCCATGGACTGTGTGGCCATACAGACCTACTCAGGCAATCCCATCATCTCCAAGTGAGGCTTGAAAAAAAAAAAAGAGACTTGAGCTCTACCTCCCTCCAGGTAGTGTACTCCAGGTCATTGTCTAGCAGACAATCAACATGCATGGCAGGGCTCACAGCAAATATCAGAGAACCTGGAACCCCCGACTCAAAGGAAACCAGAGCCACCAGTAAATGGTTATCTCGATTGACGACGACTATGACTTGGTAGAATGTTTTTGGTAGGACGTGCTCTGCAGATACCAGTGTTATGGACCCAAATGTACCCCAATCTAGGCCTAGGTACCTACATGTCCTTTTACCTATATTTGCCCTACCTTGCTCTGTATAACGGTTCTAGCACTGACCTTTTACCCAGTTATGTGCTGAATAAATGTTGATCAGTTTCCTTGAAACTAGCCTAATTTATTATGCATGAGGATTCTTAGAAAGGCCCCTGCACATGGCGTACATAACAGGATTAACATACTCTGTATAAAAGTCATGGTCATCTTCATCCTAGGGCGAAAGAACTACTTTGCATAATTGGAGGTATTGATTTAGGCTCATTTACATAATCATACTCACAACATATCGATTGTGTAAAGAACCCCGAAGCTACATGTATGGTAGAAAAGAACCATACCAACACTAGATAGGCAGAGGAGAACCTTCCAAGCTGACATAAGATGCTGAGGTCCCTGCGCGCAGAGGCTCCAGCACGCAGTGGTCTGACATCCCTTGCGGGGTGTCCAACTCTCCATTTGAGGACATAGAAGTCCTGTTAACTTACCAAGAATAAATTAATTGTTTTAAAGGCACCCTCCCCAAAACCACAGCAAATGGAAACTGGCTCCACTCCCCAGAGAAAGAGCAACCTGGCCAGTCCTAGCTGAGTATACACCACATCCAGAGATCGATACATTGCCAGCAGCAGAGTTGCATACACTTTACAAAGATATAGTAAAATTATACTGGAACCTTACACAGTTTGTAATACGAAGGTCGGTCAGGTAAAGAAAACCGCTCGGTTTTCTTTACTTGACCGACCTTCACGAAGACTCTACCGGGTGTTGGATGGCTGTTTAGTGTCATGAGATCTAATTGTGAACATAGATGAATATTTTCTAGAAAACTACTTAGTATATGTACTGTACTGTATATCTCTGTTCTTTGTCTGTATTTGTTTGACCAAGGTTCTTTAGCAGTGGACCTAAGAGGTGGGCAACCGGTGGCAAATAAGGTTTTGCTTTGACTCCTGTGTATATACTAGGGTAGTGCAATTGTTGATTCCTACTGCTAAGTGTTGCGTTGTTGAACCTCAACTGCAAGGGACTTCAACTAAAATAAGCCCACAAATGCTGAACGCGGTTATGGAACGAATGCCCACTAAATGTGAGCAAATGACATTCTGGATAGCACAGAAAATAGCACAGCTTGAAGCCGTATTTCCTTGTACGGGCCCGCAGGAAAAAGACAGAGTACTAATAATTTTCTTGCCAATGGGAATAGCTCCCCGATAGAAGATTGTACCACACGGGGTACAGTTTTCGCTGCTGTTTATACCAGAACTCATGGTACCCCCTCAATAGCATTCATACCAGAAGTATTGAAACAAATACAGAATGAGTATGGTCCAGAACCTGCCCTGGATTTAGAGATGAAATTGATAGGCACTTTTGCCCAGGTATCAACAATTATATTAGGTAGCATAAAAGGGGAGGCAGCAGCAGTGGCTATATGCCAACGCCTGAGGTAAGTATCTCCTGCTCAACAGGAAAGAGAACTACCGAAGATTATCAAACAAACCTATGCTTTGGTGGGTAGAGCTAAGCTTGGGAAACCACATACAACGAGCAATCCTGAAAAGGATAACTCAAAGCTACCACCTGATTCTTCTGAAAAGAAAAGGAATAACAAACAATCAAAAAATAATAAGCAGAAAGCATCACGGGGTGGGTCTCCTCAACAGGAGCCCTCTGATAGAACATATATTCTTAGGAACTGTGATAATATTTGAAAACCTGACAGGTATCAGGATACTGATACACGTTCCTTTCGTTCCTTTCCGGGTTCATCAAAAAAATCGGACAGGGAAGGACAGTCAGAACACACATCAGAAAGACGAGTCAAGCCAGAAGACACACATCACACTTCAGACTACATTATCAAACAAGAAGATAAACCCAAAACTAAATCTGAACTAATGGATGACGGACAATTACCTCCAACTTAACGCCGGAAAAACCGAGGTGCTCCTCCTTGGCCGAAACACCAGCCTATGGAATGAGCACTGGTGGCCGTCATCCCTAGGCGCCACTCCACTCCCCAAAAACTGTGTTAAAAACCTGGGAGTCTGGATGGATGCCAACCTTAGCTTCCAGTCCCACACTAAAAAGGTGGCAGCCACCTGCATAGGTCTTCTAAGGAACCTCAGGCCTATACTTGGGCTCTTCAACTCTAAAGCTCGCCAGCTAATTATCCAGGCTACCATTTTATCACGCCTGGACTACGCTAACGTCCTCCTTTTGGGAGCAAACAAAGCGGAAACAGCTAGGTTCCAACGTATCCAGAATGCGGCGGCCAGAACGTTGGTTGGCCTCCCACGTAGATGCTCAGCCAGAGCTACCATCCGTAAGCTCCACTGGCTGCCCGTGGAACACCGAGTTAAATTCAAGGCTCTTACCACGATCTTTAAGATCGTTAAACAAGGAAATCCCCCTCTGCTGCGGAACCTCGCCCGACCTTATGTTCCTGGTCGTGCACTTCGCTCTTCCAACCAACTTCTTCTGACAGTCCCTAGGACTAGACTCTGCCGAACTGGAGGCCGCTCCTTTAGCGCCCTTGGTCCCAAACTATGGAACGATCTCCCCCTCAGTATTCGTTCCATAGATTGCCTCCCAGCCTTCCGTAAAGCTATTAAGACCCACCTCTTCCCTGCTCCCTAGGTCCCCCTTCCCCCCTCCCTTTCTATCCTACAGGTGTGTGCCTGTCTCATAGCGCCGGGACACCCCATTGCTGGGGTAGCTGTTGCGCTTCACCAAACCTAGAAATAGAAAAAATAGAAAATAAATCTATGCTACTGAACAGGGAATGAGCTCTGATGATTCTAGATAGCGCAGCAAAAGTAACAATAGCTCACCAGAACCTGATGGAATTTCTGGTGACAACAGCGTTGAATGGACATATCATGGTGGAGACACGGTGGAGACACCTGATATAAGAGTAAGTGTCAAACATAGTTTCGACACAATTATGCTCCAAATGGAGGGGGACATACCCAGGAAAGATAAAGGTCTCTTTGGGGAGAATCTGACATGGATACAACATTCTTTTGCTGAAAAAGATTGGCCACCTGAGTTCATCATGGAGTGCCCAAAGGGGGAAGATGCAATTTTACTGGCTTTCTCTGACCTTGTTCCAGAGTCACTAAAACATTCATACTCACAGGAGTGGGCATTAACGCTAGCTCCCACACTTTACCACAATCATGTAGGGTGAGATGCTGAGTCACCTCACCATGAAATCCCATTGAAAACGACTTCTACTCCACAGAGGCAGCACCCAATAAAACATGACACAAAGGAACAAGTCAGGGAGATCTTAGATCAACTTGAATACCAAGTTGTGATTGAAAATTGCACCTCTTCCATGAATAATCCTTTGTTTTTCATAATGTAACCCAATAATTCATAACATCTAGTTTTAGACTATAAGCATTTGAACACATGCACACGAACATTTGCAGTACAAAATGCACACAGTGTCACATTAATGAATAACAGTAAGAGACGGAGTCCTCCACCGCCGTGAGCCTCGACTGGGCGAGTCTGTCCACCACGCCACCAAAAAGGTTGCAGTGGGTCGCCCGTTGTGGCCATGGTGCCATTTGATGGTTGACGGCGGCTGACGGCTGATGGTCTGACGGCCTGCGAGTGCGAGACTCCCGGCTGTGACAGCCGATCCCTGGGCCGGTCCCTGAGGCGGAGGACGCTGGCAGCGCTGATGACGGAGGACGATAAGGACTTTGCTGTATTGGGCAGTGTGAACAATTGAAGTTAAACAGTCTTGCTCCAGTTTTTTTTGCGCTGGGGGTAAATGCCAGGCGCCAGTGCCCCTTCACGCTCCAGATCGCAGACCGCACACTGCCTGCACTACATCTCCCACAAGGCAAAGCAGTCTTGCGAGAGGAGCGAGAGGAGCAGTGGGAGAAGTGGAGAAACGGAGCCACCAACCCAGCCCAACCCAGCCAGACATAAATTCTAGAGGGAGCTCCCACGGCGTAGGGCAGGCCTGTCCTGCGCATGTCATCGACTGTAAGAGGCTGGGCTGGGCCACAGCTCTTGGTTCTGTGATTTAATACTTCTCCAGAAGGTACTGGGCATATTCTTGCTACCTTTAGTCTAAACATATTGTGCAAGGTTCCTGCAGGAGCCATATTTTACTGCTTTGTTATGGACTAAATTTGGCAAACTCGTAATTTTAAGTCATCGGGCACATAATTAGTTAAGTATGGGGAAGCGGAAAACTTCTGCTATATCACAAAGAAAGAAGATTAAAACTGTGGAAGGGCCATGCTCATCTTTAATGAACTATTTGACGGGCGCTATGGGTGCAATTGAAAAACTAATTTTAACTGTTGAAGAGGCCATGAACCCAGATAAAATTAAGATATTAGAGGGCCCTAATATATCCACGACCGATAAGATTATTACCAATGTGTTGAATTCGCAAGTTGAAAAGCAAAGTAGTGTTGATGTGTTGGGAGGAAAAAATGGTTGTGTGGTAGATATTTCAGATCATATTGTTGATTCTGATTCTCATACAGATAGTGATCCCCAGACACCGTCCAACCGATCACGAAATCCCGAAGAAACCCTGGGGCAGAAATCTAAAATAATTGCAAGGACCCAGTAATTACTAACTCAGAACAAATAAAAGCCATAAAGAGGTGCAAGAATAATCCTGTGAATAAAACTGTGGGGAGGTCAAAAGGGAAATCAAGCTTAGACTCCCGGCTGCAGAATGAAGGGCTAGATGTAGGTAATTCTATTTTACCACTTCTAAAATACCCAATATTACCGATTCGGTATTTAAGAAGTGGTAAAATAGAAGGGGGCACATGTAGGTATTTCAGAATCGGTAAATCTGTAAGATTCGGTATTTACCGATTCGGTAAATACAGAATCGGTAGCCCCCATTGATTCCTATGGGCCTTGAAGCCCATAGGAATCAATGGTGAATACCATTCGGTAAATTCCGATTTTTGCAAGGGTGCAGGGGGTGTCACTTTGACACCCTCTGGCACCCCAATTCCGGACTTGTGTGCCATGTGGCACACAGACATGCCCTAAGGGCATGTCTGTGTGTCACATTGCACAGGTGTGCATGCACAGATGTGCATGCACACCTGGATTCGGTATTTTACCACCCAATTGGATTGGGTGGTAAAATACCGAATCTGAAAGGCCTGCGGCACTCAAAGATGTGCTACCTACATGTGCTTTTACAGAATCGGTATTTTTACCGAGTCTGTATTTACTGATTCGGTCATTTTACCGAATCTGTAAAATACAGATTCGGTAAAATACCGATTCTGTAAAGCATGCTCCTACATTAGAAAACCCTAATACCGGTCGGAAACGGCCGAAATCGTCCGTTTCCGACCGGTATTAGGGCTCCTACATCGGGCCCGAAGTTTTGAAAGTGAGTAACAAATTAGAAGCTATGGATTTTTTTCTCAGGGACATGCTGGAAAAACTGATGGGGAGGCTAGGAGCAATAGAGGGTGTGTTATCCAAGTTCAATAGTAAATCTGATCCACCCTCTGAACCTAATTTTCTACAGAGTATATCCAATGAGGATATCCTCACAAAGCTGGGCTGCCATCTAAATGTCCCAAATCATAGTACACACAATATAATGAAGAGCGGGAACGGAAATATGGGGATCGGCACTAGTTCCACCATTCATAATGGAAGTAACATTATTCAACCAATGGGTCAAGTGCGTTTAAAGAGCCTATCGCTGCGGAGGTATTTGAGGGGCAAGTGCCTTATACAGATCTACCTCCTGCGCCAACCCCATACACCGTGGTGTTAATTAACGTACCCAGACTTCGCAAAGGCACAGGGGAGACATGTGAAAGTCTCAGAAATAAATCGGTATCATGGCTTGGGTCTAGGATGGCCTTAACAGATAGATTATTTGCTGAGTTCAAAATGGCAAGATGGGTAGGTTGGATAGGAAGGGGACGGAAGGACCTGGCTGGTGATTGTGTGATACTAAATTTTAAGACTCGCACCTAATTAACCTAAACTTAAATAGGGTGGGTAATAGTTCAATTCAGGCAGATCGGATTAATATTGTCCCACTTGGATTCTTATATAAACCTCACCAATATAACAGTGACACCCAGAGGAGGGGGGTATCATTGCAAAATTACAGTACAACTTATGGTATACACACCTCTAATCGATTTAGCGTGTTGCCAAGTCTGGAAGAAGTAGATTGACTAAGTGGATGTGCTCTGAATGTCGACTCTGGCAAAGCGGGCATTGGTACACTTGACTTACATAGAATTACAGTGCATCAGGAAACTTTAGATGCTGATCCAGTGGTCACTCCCAACACCAGAGATTGTGTAATAAGTCAAGATCTGTCTATCACAACACTGAGAGATAATACTCCAAACATGAGACTAGAAGAAAGTTTGGTACCCAATACAAATCATAAAGAAAAGGGTACCTGTAATATCATGTTTTGGAATGTTGCAGGTCTAAAATCCAAAGTGACCAATGTAGTGTGGAATAATTGTATTCACCGATTTGACATTGTCAGTGTCCAGGAGACTTGGACGATAGAACCTATACACATTAATGAATATAAAACTGTGCATACTGCGGCCTTAGCTTCCAAACACTGCAAAGCAAAAGGAGGGCTGTGTACTTATATATCAAATCAAGTTAACTTTGTAAAAATTGATTCGGTTTTTGAAATTTGGTATTATCAAATCATTAAATTGGTGGTAGACATAAACCGTATTGTAATACTTGTGAATTACTATAATAATGTTCCGCCAGATTTATTGGAAGAGGTGGTGAAGGCGATACGCAATCATTTGCATAAGCTACAGGAGATATGGAGTAGAGATTTGATTATACTTTGGGTGGGGATTTTAATACTCCCCTATATCCTTATTCAGATACTGGGAATTGAGGAATCTCATACGTTATGGGACCTTCATCCCCCATTTTCCACATACAAGGTATGGTGAATGCTTGAATGAGATAGTATTCAAATTGGATCTAGGGTTTGCCAATACATTATGTTGTCCACCTGTGGCTTTTCGCCCCACGTTTAATGGGCGCAGAACTTTTTCCACAATAGATTTTATTCTGGTATCTAATTGCTATGGGTCAATTATCGATGAGTTCTGTAACCATAATGTTGTACTAAGCGATCACTATCCCCAGAGTGTGAGCATCCTTTTTTTTAGACAAAGCCTGAGGCAGGTTACTAGTCCTAAATGCATTTTGGAGAACATCTCTCTTTCTCGGCAAAATGTCAAGTCAAGTCAAGTCAAAATACACTTTATTCGATTTTTGTTAAAATCATAAAAGGACAAGATACAGTACAATACAATTTTTTTAAAACATCAATAGATTTGATTACTAAGTTTATGACATGAGTTATTAATTTCATTTTTCCACATAATTACAATGATTACAATTATAGATAAAACCAAATTTAAAATTAGATTAAAATAAGGCTTTCCTAGATGTTCTTTTTTTACTTAATCTGAAGGCGGCTGTTAAGTAACATGCAACGCTAAAGATGGTATGGGTTTCCGCTAGCGATTGGAGGAAAATTAAAGCTGGCCTTACTTGGATGAAACCAGTAGCCTTTAGAACAGGAAGTAAATATTTTACCCTCTCCCTAGTATACAGACCACAAAAAAATGTAAAATGGAGGGTGTCCTGAGTTGAAAACTTGTCACAATCACAGGGTGGTCCATCTTCAGGTTTTGACCACACGGGGAAATTACCAAGTGACTAATGAATTAGATTCAGCCTGAATTTTGTTAGCAAGAGTCTGTGGAGTGGGTTGGAAACAATGTTTAAGTATGGTTCCAGGGAGGGAGTGGTAATTAAAACTATGTGGGCTCTTACAGAGGGTTTCCTCAGTTCTAACTCCTCTCTCGCCAGACAAGCCCTCTCCAGAAACTCCTGCTTGATCCATCTGATATCTTCCCTCCTGATGTTGATTGGATCGGTAAAGAGTTCTGGTCTCCCAAGTATGGCGAAAGTAGATCTAATGTATTTCAGCCAGGGTATTCTCATAGCATTGTCCCTCGAGATAACATCTTTAAGAATAGCATGATTTAATGTTAGCTCAGAGTTCAACCATGTTTTAGTCCAGAAAAGAAGTGGGGCTAACTTCAATTTGTCAACAATATAAGGCAAGCCCATTTCCTCATGGATCGTAAAGGTGGGAGTGGAATTGGGGACAGATAAAAATGTCCTAATGAGTCCATTTTCCACCCTCTGGATTTTATCCAAGTTTGCATATCCCCACATTGCAGACCCATACATGGCAATTGGGATACACTTACTGTTATATACCTTTATCACTGCCTCCATTGGTTTGGCGCCTAATCTTTTTGTAAAGGCCAACAGGGCTGATGTAGATCGAGCTAGACTAACGCTCTTTGCCTTAATCTGTGGGACCCAGGAGCCTCTCTGGTCAAAAAGGACCCCCAGGTATGGAAAAACGGGAACCCTAGAGAGAACCTCACCCTTGCAAGTAAAGGATTTTGTGTGCAGCACATTTCCTTTTCGGCCTATAATCATAGTATGTGACTTTGTTACATTTATTTTTAAATCAAGATTCTCCATAAAGGAGCCAAAGCGATTCAAAAGAGCCTGTAGACCAATGCCAGTTCGTGCGATTAACACGGCATCGTCCGCGTATAGGAGGGCTGGTATCTGTTCTCCTCCTATACGCGGCACATCAGCCATTCCTGCATCTAAATATTTCCCAAGCCCATTTATATAAATAGTAAAGAGAAGGGGGGCCAGGATACAGCCCTGGCGCACCCCTTTCTCAGATTTAAAGCTGTCCGTGCACCTTCCGTCCCTAGTGACCCTTATTTTAGCAGACAGGTCCTGATGTAAACTAGCAATGAGACCTACTAGGTGTTCTTCTATGCCCATCTCGAGTAAGAGGGACCATTGCTTGGTCCTATTCACCAGGTCGAAGGCCGAGGAGAGGTCCATAAAGGCCAGATATACTGACCCCTCCCCGGCCACCGTATATTTGGAGACCAAAAGGTGCAGATTGGAACATTGTTCAAGTGTCCCCCGTTTTTCTCGGAACCCGTATTGAATATTCGAGAGCCCCCCACACCGTTCTAAATTTTCCCTCAATTTGGTCAATAAGACTCTGCCCAAGATCTTGAAGGCAGAGTCAATGAGGGAAATGGGGCAATAACACCCTGGGTCCTCCCGATTTCCCTTTTTAAAAATGGGTACAATGATGGATGTTGCCCATGTTTCGGGGAAGATTCCTTCATTTATTGCCCCAAAGACTCTAACTAGTACTTTGGACCAAAGTGTCGGATAGTATTTAAAAAAATCAGCCGGCACACCATCGGGGCCAGGGGCCTTATTTTTTGTAGACTCCATTATAGCTTTGTGGACCTCCTCCTCAGTAAACTCTACTGTAGCTAAATTATGGTCCATCCCCATTGTACCTACTGTTTCATTACGCTTACCTCCATATACATTGCTAAAATGCTGCACCCACTTCTCGTCAGGAATCACACAATCTGTGACCGTATTATCATCCCCCGAGAAGAAAGAATGATTAATAATGTCCCAAAATCGTTTACTGTCTCTGAGGACATCTATAGTAAGGAGGTCATTCCATGCATTGTTTTTAATCTCGTTTTTCCTTGCCTTGATGTTTGCTTTATAGTCACGCCTCAAGTATGAAATTTCATCCTTGTCTCTTACCTTGGCCTTTAAGGCCTGTTTCAGAGCTCTATAGGACCATGAGCATTTGGTATCGAACCATTTGTGGGGCTTTGTAGGGAACTGTGATAAGGGTTTTGTGAGGTCCCTAGCAGTTTGTGCACAGATGGAGTCAAAAGCTGCTATAATTTGGAGGTTTGGAGTGGTATGATCCATACAAATTTCCAGTGATCCCTCAATTTTAGGCAATAAAATGTCCATAAACGTTTCCTCCACGACCCTACCCCATTTAAGCCATCTGCCCTGGTCACTGGGCACCGCCATGGTACAAACGCGGGGTTGTCCCACTTGTTTGCGCCATAAGTCACTCCAGTGTAACTCCACCGACAGAGGATTGTGATCACTATGGGGTGAGGCAGATGCCTTATAATCTTTCACCTTTGAAATAAGGCCTGGGGAAATGAATATGTAGTCGATAACCGACCCATTTGTTGAGCCTTTGTAGGTGGGTACCATCTCATTTATTCCTGTGTTAAATGATTCATACAAGTTAAAACTAGCTAGCAATAGTTCAAGCACCTCCCCTGTTTTGGTATGTTCAAAGTGAGGGGTATCTGCTCCATTAGGAGACTCTGAAACACCTGAGTGGCACAGTTGTTTACATTGGTGACTGTTAAAATCTCCCATCAAAAGGATCTCAAAAGGAATATGTGTATTTTGACTATAGTTATTCTAGAAGTTCTTCAGGTGTCCACGTGATCTGTTTCTATTAGTCCTCCCCATGCATTATAAAAATTAATTACGAGTAGGGTGCACCCTGGGGAAACTAACCATTCTATTATCAAGATATTGGGCGAACCTGAGTCCAATTGATTTAAAGACCCCGCTAGCTCTAAGGAGAAGAGTAAAGTAAGCCCCCCTTTCGCTCTCCCTGCATTGCTTGGGATTGCTGGTACTGTGAAACTCGAGAAACCATCTAATAAGAAGGTTGGTGAGGTGTCCCAGGTTTCTTGAATTGCTATCACCTGGTGTCTAGAGATATAATTAACCAAAGTTAGATCTGACCTTTTAGCTCTCGTCCCTGCGACGTTCCAGGTCAGTAATGTACATAGGGATGGAGCCACCACCTCGGGGGGTACTGGTCGGTTATATTCTAAGCTGGGAGAAAGTGGTGCCCACAGATTTTTTGGCTGGTTTGGCGACAAATTGTTATGATAGGTTTAAAGCATGTCTGGATGAAAATACTGCACCAAAGGACATTGTTGATAGTTTTATTAATATTACGGACCACATTAAGAAGGCTCTTAGTATTAGTATAAAAAGTAGGAAAAAAGCCTTAGGGAAAAAGGGATGATTTGATTCGAACTTTACTAGGGCATACAGAAATCTTGAGCATGCCCTTAATATTAAACCTGTTGACAGGGGTAAAATCAGAGTGGCAAGGAAAGAGTATAACCATGCCTTAAAAGGTAGAAGAGAGAGCCTGAGGTTGAAGCGTGGACAGCCCTCCGTGAAGCTTCTATTTCTAAAGATACATGTGCGTTCTGGAAGGCAGTTAATGCCCCATTTCTTAGAGATAAGGATGCCGCCACTGTAGAGGTGGCTATTCCAGAACATAGATGGATAAAGCGCTTTTCGAATCTGCATGATGAAAGACCTCCGGATATACATGAAATTGTGGGTCCAGTGGTAGACCAGGATAATCTGTCAAGGGTGCCTGAAGGGGAACAAGTTACATGGTTAAGGGACCAAGGGTCGGTGCTGGTTTTCGAGTTAGATGAGGTAAACATGGTCATTGCTGCAAGTCGGGGGTGGAAAGGCAGCAGGTCCGGATGGAGTCCCTGTGGACATTTTTAAAGAAAATATTCTGTTATGGAGCCCTCTCCTCACCCAAGTGTTTAATGCAGTAAGTTCTGGTGGTTTTATTGATTCATGGTATGAGTCCATCCTTGTTCCAATATACAAAAAAGGGGACAGGACTGAACCGGCTTGTTACCGACCAATTTCATTATTAGACTCAATGGTGAAAATAGTAGGTCGGGTTATTTTAAACAGATTACAGGACTGGGCAGATGAACACTCAGTGATAAGCAACATCCAGTATGGCTTTCGTAAAAAGCTAGGCACAATCGAGCAGGGTCATGGGTACAGGCTGTCAAAGCTAGGAGATTGGTATATTTAAAGACTTTGTCTGCACTATCTAGTTTCAGTAGGAAATTAGGCAGGCGACCGACAGCGGAGTTACTAGAAATCTAGAAAGTGAAATCTGTTACCGTTGCCTCATATGGAGCAGGTATATGGGGATACACAGACATAAGTTCACGGCAGGTAGCTGAAAATATATTCTTAAGATTTCTACTGATGGCCCCTAACGGTACCTCCTCTTTTATTTGCCACTCATAATTGAGCATGTCATATCTGGAAGACATTATAAAGCTACAGCCAGTCTTGTTGTGGCATAGGATATGGACAACAGAGGAAATTCATTTTAACCATGAGATCTTAAATGACTGTAGGGGGCTGGATAGGGTGAAACAAATCAAATGGCTAATGTATGTTAAAACATTTTTATATGACATAGGTCCTCAGGAATTTTATGAAGATCCGCAGAACATGATTAGTATGAGCAGGAAGGATCTTAAGAAAATTTGTCTGAGCTTCCTGAGTGAATGGAGATTGTGCGTGGAAATGAGTAAACCCACTTTGCAAGCACACAATCTCACACTAACATCTTTTAGTCTCCAGCCATACCTACATCTTATAATGATTGATTTTGAAAGATTTGTATTGATACGCTTCTGTTTAGGTACCCTCCACAAATTATTAAGCTTCCCAACCACAAATGACTGGTCAAAACAGCTCTGTAAATGTCTGTGTGATGATATGTCAGAACAGTCTACTATACATGTTTTGTTTTTCTGCAAATTCTACACTATACAGAAGAAAACATGGATTCTTCCAGTTTTAAAACTTTTAGGTATGAGGACATGCCGGCCATCATATGTTATACTACAGCAATTAGAAACTGTATTTGTACTAGCCTCTGTAACAGTTTTCTTAAGGAATGTTTTAAATGCAGGAAAACAATCATGATGGGATAAAATGTAAATGACGTCTATGTGAATATGTCTCTAATGTAGGCATCTGCCAGTTCCACAAAACCTGCTGAGCTACCAAAGAGAGATCGAACTGCGCCTGGCTACTTCCTCAATTTTTGTAAATTTCTCATTGTATACAAGTGAACCAGAGTTACCGCCACCGCCTGTTCACCACAAAAGAAGAATTAATGATTTCTACCTCTGGCTGAAAAAGACTTACTTTGTTTCTCCCTAGCTAAAGCTCTGGATTGCAATTGGTCTAATGTTCCTAGTCCTTTGGATTTGTATAGTGACTGTCTTTTTTCCTGCTCCTGAATGGACATTACCTCCCAGAACGCTCTGCAGTACAACATGGGAACTTGGTCCTGAAACCACATGCATCTTCAACCATGAACAGATGGACCTGTCCTTAGTGAACATTACAGCAGTTCCAGTTTGAATAATTTGGGACAGAGTTTCTTATGATGTGTATGATCCTACTGAACTTTTGAGAATTCGATATTTATTTAAAATTTCTCTTAATTATATCATCACCACTAGTACACACTCTAATGATTAGGACATTGAAACTGTGCATGCTATGCTGTCTGATTTAGAACATTCTGCTGCATTTTCAAATGATGAATTGTTTGATGGTACTTCTAACTTTGACTCCATGTTTTGTTACTAAAATAATGGTCAACATTTTTGGAACAAAGCAAGTATCCAACTGAAAGTTTTTACTTACCATCAATGGTAACATTGCCCAACACCACCGAGAGGTAGTTCAAAAACATTTGCATAGAAGGTTGCTTATTTTTCTGGGTTTAACACTTCAGACCCAACCTCATATTATTATAGGCTTGCACCTACATCTGCAAAGAAAAATATGCTCACTAAGCTGATATACTATGCTGCCTATATATCCCAACTGTCTTTACAGGTTTTTTACTTTTGGAGGGACACCATTGACACAACATCTAATACAATATGACAGGTAGTGATGGTATTACAGGATTGCACATCAGTCATAAACAGTTCATTGATCCAATTTATCAGTACAATCTTATAGTATTGGTGCCATTCAAGGTAACCAAATAGAGACACCCCACTATCACAGATGTCACAACACAAAAAGTTTCTAAGAACTCCCGTGTGAAGCCTATACAAACCACTGTACCTCAGCACTCCACAAATAACTTCTAATCGTCATACATTTTTATACAATTACAATTAGATATCTAGTATGACTGCGCACAGGAAACCAATCCATACAATTAGATTGCTGCACATTCTCTTTTAATATCAAATTTGACATTTCATACAAAAGTGCATAACCAATAGCTAGGGTGTGATCCAAAACACAAGCAATTATTTCTTGACATATGTTCTATTGTCATTTTAAATACACGGAAGTGGAGACCATACGGCCTCGCTGTTGGTAATGATGGAAAAACAACTGACACGTGTTTCATTACAAGGTAACTTCTTCAAGGCTTTGCAGGAGGAAGATAAAGAATCCAAAAAGGATTAGATGCTAGTGTTCTATTCTTATGGAAGCGGTAGATAGAGACGGTCCTTGGAATGGTCAATATTGAATCTTAGGCTAATCGTCTAGAGTGACTCCCAAAGCAGAGTAATAGTCTGGAGGGAATCGTTAAATGATGTGTATTTCCTTTAATAAAATGAGGCACCTGTCAAGACTCCCCACGATTAGGAGCGTTCCCTCAAGGGTGAGAAATGTTAGTGGCCAGTGTTTCTCCTAGTGTAGATGCGTATTCTATCTAAATATATAATTCTCCCACTTCCTTTCTGCTAAAAAGAGGTCACAGTAGTATATATCTAATGGACTTGTATTACAACAAAATTAGAGGCTATAATAGGCCTTCACAGGAACGACAAAAGTGCCGTATTTCAGTGTTGTGTCCTTAGTAAAAAGGGACTGAAGATTGGCAGGTTCAGGGATCTGAGGCCCTATTTACAGCATGCCTCATACCACATCAAATAATTTTCCTTAACAAAATTGTGCAACAGACTTCCTGTCTTAGGCTCGCCAAGATTAAGGAGTTGAACAAAACTCAGATTCCCTCACCTGCACACTTTGGGGATTGGCAAAATGATACACTACACATTGAAGATACATTAGATGCCATGCTACACAAAGGTTCCTGCAATTCATTAGACCCAATTGGAAGGGATGGTTGGTTTGGCCTACTGACACAAATAGGTGTCAATCAAGATTCAGGGGTACCACCAAAGGGTTTAGTATCCAGAGGCTTGACACACGCTATGTACTATCAGAAGTTGAACACTCGGGTGGTGACATCATACAGTGTTGGGAAGTTATGCCTAGAGTGGCTAAAGACCTCAACACTGTTCAAGGTGAAGCAACACTTATCTCTTATCTCGTATGACATGGATCTTAGGGATTTTTTGTTAGGTCCCAGAAGCCATTTTGCAAGAGCTTTTTGTATGCTATTTACCACGAGCTATGGAAAATCTCTCAACAGGAGGCTGCTCAGACACTGTGTGAAATTGATAGGGTTAACCAAGAAAAGGCTTTGGCAGTATTCAACAATGGTATGACCACACTATCATCTAGAATTTATTCTATGGGCAACCTTGTGCTTTCTGCTATAGATATTATGGAACAGGATTTGTCTATTCTCCAGCACGGACAATCACAATTGCGATCTATTCTATTATTCTATTATCATTGAGTTCGGGCCACATGCCCTGGCGTTATATCAACAGTACGACTTTGTTCTCTGTATACAATCTGATGGAGAGACAGATGGTAATGGCAAGAAGAGATGTCAAAATATACCATGTTGCATGTTGAAAAAATGGACCAATTACCTTTCACCGTGGTTGAGTCACCTTCCACAGAATGGTTCATCCATGGCTATTTTACACTACCAGTCACAACATTCCAATTTAAATACTGCCTCCAGTATCACCAGGTAGGCAGATTTGAAGCACTGGGAGATGGAGACATACGTGACTACTTGGAATTACCGTACAGATATAGATGCAGGAATGGGGACACTGAAGTTTTTCTATGTGTTTCAAACTGTGAAAGTGCTTTAAGTGGGTCTCTAGTTTGCAAAGATATTTCGCTACACGGAATTTCTAATGCTTTGGTTGCTAACCTGTCCTGTTATTTGAAGGGATCCCTGGCTGCCGTGATTCATACGGAGCTCGATTTGCTCTCGAATGGGAGCTATTTGATGCTGAATGATCAAGGCTGTTGTGGGATGGTACCAGGCATCGCATACCTAGTTACAGTAAGTTCCAGGGTTACTTGTTGTATACAAGTATTATTACCACCAACTCACACAGTTAGGGAGGCAACGCTATGGCCTTCATTGAATGTGTCCTTTATGTGGTTTGATTCTCTGAGCAGACTGAAAGCCATGTTTTTGCAGAAAGATGTGGCCTTAACCTCAGCCTGAGAGACTTTTGATCTCCAGGTTACAAGGTCTTCATCTGAGATAGAAGCACTAGTCCATACAAACTCCCAGCTCCATTTCGAGGAAATCGTTCATCGCATCTTTAAAATGTCTGATACAAGGGGGATTGTGCACCTATTTAAAAGCATAAGTTCTAGACTATTAAGCACCTTTCAAATAATCTTCAGAGTTATTCTTGTCTTTATACATTCCATATTGGGAATCGTTTTTGGAGGGCTTCCCCTTGTCCTACTACTTTGTAGTGGGTAACCTGGTATTAATTTTCCTGCTACGCAATGGACGGCCCAGCTCCTCAAGAGACGGAAAAGGCACTCCTGGTGCAACGTTGCAATGAACGCATGGTGCTTCATCTGGGCAAACTTCGACTTTGGGAGCTAAGCGAGCCTCGGTTCCTCTCATTCAGACTAATCTGGGTTGACTGCATCTTGTCTGTACTCTGCTGCCTATTCTGTGGATACGACTGAGTGTTGGACATATATCTGACTACTGGACTCCTTAAAGGCCCACACATTACAGTGTCCTCAGCATATTTCCATGTTGATGACAGTATTCTTAGAGCCTCCATGGGATGCTTCATCTCCTGGCAGAACGAACAACGGCTCTGCGACAGGCTCACAAGTATCAAGTGTTTCCTCAGCGGCTGCTGTGGGAACTAAGGATCACCTTTGCTCCATCCACCTGATACAAGAGGTGTTACAGGACACATACACATTTGGCTCTCCGTGTGATGGGAACAAATCAGCCTTTTTCTAAAACAAGCCAAATTGGAATGCGAAAACATATTTTTTTTTTTTTTGCTGCTTACACTGAACACTGTAGCTAGTTTAACAGTATACTGACTATTTGGCAGACGTATCGAGCTTTTTAATAAAAAAGTTTGCATCATTTTTTTTACATATACCATGGTCTTAGATGTTTTTAGACACTGGTATTATGACAATGTTTTTATGCTTTTTAAACAGGCATGCTTTAGCATTAGTTGACCTTATCAACCTTCGGATGAGGAGTGAGTGTTATGTACCCCGATGTACCCCAATCTAGGCCTAGGTAGCTACATGAGTTTTTACTTACATCTGCCCGACCTTGTCTGCATAACAGTTCTAGCACTGACCTGTTATTCAGTTATGTGCTGAATAAATGTCGATCAGTTTCCATGAAATTTGCCTAATCTATTATGCATGAGGATTCTTAGAAAAGTCCCTGCGCATGACGTACATAACAGGATTAACATACTCTAAAGTCAAGGTCATCTTCATCCTAGGGCGAAAGAACTACTTTGCATAATTGTAGGTATTGATTTAGGCTCCTTTACATAATCATACTCACAACATATTGATTGTGTAAAGAACCCAAAGGCTATCTTTATGGTATAAAAGAACCTTACCAGCACTACATAGAAGGAGAAGAAGCTTCCACACTGACACAAGGTGCTGAGGTCCCTGCACGCAGAAACTCCAGCATGCAGTGGTCTGACATTATTTGCGGGGTATCCAACTCAAGACAAAGAAGGGGTCCTTCATTCTCTCCATCAGGTAATAGGGTTGGCTCTTTCCTAGGGGATTCTTGGCTTATCACCAACATACATGCTAGGTACACTTAGGTACAATTAGATAGGGATAGCCTGATTACTGTCATGTTTATATGCCTGCATATATTCAGTGTTTTAGCACTATGGCAGAACTCTACCTTTTATTTACTCTGTTGGTGCTTGTATACTTTTACATTTGTTTCTGTATAATGATTGTCGCAGCAAAGGCGTTTTACACTAGAATGACGCTGGTTCAATAAGTGCTTATTGAAAACGTCCCCATTGTTTTTTTCTGTGAATCTCTGAGACTAAGTGAGCACGAATGACTGAGCGAAAAGTACTGCACTGTTTCCACGATCCCTGAAGGATTGAGAGTTGTCATGTTCAGTGGTTCCCAGAAACTATTCGCTCCTTGGTAAGATTAGGAGGCTTATAGTGGCACTGTGAGCTAGCTGGTCTATAGGCTGACATATCCTGTGGGGGTGTCCGGAATCAGTCTCAACACCAATTTCTTTGTTTATGTTATCCAAACAATGCGCAGATCCTGCAAATTTGTAGGAACTACATTCTCTCAGTAGATAAGATGATCCTCATTGCATGGGCTGAGGTCTGTCACCTCAAGCCCTCAAGAGTGGGACACTCTTTCTGTGCTCTGCAGAATTTTTCACGATGGGACTATCCTCAACCTGCAAGCTAGCAAGCTCAGGTAGGGTTATATAGGGTGGTATTGTTCTCCCTGGTTGACTCAGGGGGCACCTCCTCAGGGACACTGTCAACCTCCACTGTGGGAACTTCAGGGGCTGGTTTCCCACAGCCTTCCCTCTCCTTAGCAGCTGTCTGGGTCAATGTTCCAGAATGCTGACAACCTGGAAGCGGAAAGTCTGTGGTGTGGCAATTACTGGCCCTTTGCCGTGGACTGCTTAGGGCTCGTCGGCCGCGGCCCACTGCTTACGGCTCCCAGGCGGGGTATTGGAACAGCAAACTAGCCAAAGTCTGCGGCCGAGGTGTGGAGTTGTGCACCGCAGAGTACCACAGTTTGTAATATAGCCGGGGGAGCCATGGCACACATGTCACAGTGCCCCTGGGGGGTCAGCACCCCGGTCAGGAGAGGTTGCATCATTGCCAGCAAGCACTGCAACAGGCTCAGGGGACTTTGTGTTTGGCAGGGCTGCTCATGCCAAGGACTACTGCTGAGGGGTGGCTAACTGCTGGCTCACTACTGCTGGCTCACTTTTGAGCTCTGAGTCCTTGTGCAGCCCCCTGCAGCTAGCCCTCCCGGGCCAGCTTGTAGTGTAGGGTGGAGACTGGTGGTGTCCAGTGCCTGAAGCCTGTGCCCCGGCTGGTGGTGGACTGTGGACTGTGGGCTATGGAGCACAGAGCAATGGGGTGTCAGGACCCAGTGCCAGGAGCTGTCATGACCAGAGCACACCCAGAGCATGCCGAGTAAGGTGAGCAGTGCCAACTGTATTTGTAGCGTCTGCTCCCTCTCTCTGTACTATCCTTCACACCCTACCACCATTTGCTCTCCACCAATTAGCCATCGCCTTTGTGAATTACAACTGTCCGACTTCAGCCTTTGCCCTATCATCTGCATCAACATTGGTTACAGGGATCAGCAGGCACTGAAGCGCCTCATACCACAGCACCAGAAGTATCTCAAGCGCCTCCCAGTCTCTCCAGCTTCCCCAGCCTCTCAGCCCACAGCACCTAGCATCCAGCAAGACCAAGGAGGCTGGAAGGGGTCCACCTAGGTAGGCAGGGTGTGGAGGTCGGCGGTGCACAGAAACGGACAGCATTAGTCTTTGGCTGGTGCGGCTTGTGCCCACCGCACTATCCACTTATCCCCCCCCCAAGTGCTGCAACCGGTCCATCCTACTCTGCGGATTAGCAATTGTACCATCAACAAGAATACGGAACCCAGGAGCTTTAAATCAGGAGCCAAACAGTGACCCTATTCAAGAGGTACATAGGGGGATCCCCCTGGGTTTTTCAGCTCCCTGCCTTTAAAACTAATTGAAGCACTTGTTAAAATCATGCGTTCTGGAAAATCAAGGGGACCTGGGTTGGCGCATAAGCAATGGAAGCAAGGCGTAGACCATTCAGAACCTACAGTGGCATCTGATCAAATACTTGATCCAACATCAAAAACATCATCTAGTGCCTTGCAGATTAACTCAACCCTACACACTACCACAACCACCCTTTCAGGACCCAGCACTACCCTATTCCTGACAAAAATTACTTCAAGATTTGATCATCTCAAAACTGCAGGGTCTGCTATCTTTTCCAGAAATTCAAGCATCAAGGGCTTGCCCGTCCCCCTGAGCCAGATAGTGACTGTCAGTAAGTGGGGCATCAACCTCAATCTACGACTCCCTCAGTTGGAAATTAGACCTGGAATAAGCAAATCATTTGGGCCCCCTGAGCCCACTAGGGGGTAGCCCCAAAAAGAAGGGGCTTCTGCCCCCCACCCCCACACCTCAGGCAGGGTGGGGGCTCTGACTGCCACTTTCAGCATCAAACCTTGATGCAAAGCAGGACCAGCACAAGGGGATAAAGAAACAAATCAACATATTAGCCAGTAATGCAGCCCCTAATCAAAGCCGGGGGGTGGTATTTCTGCCACAGCCTTCAATCAATTCGTCACTGGGTAGGGAACACCTATCCCAATTAATTTCTCAGATAGATGAAGAAGAGAGGAAGTGGGTGGCCCCGGACGAGAACGAAAGCTCTGCACCCCTAACAACTGGTCAACTATAGGAACAATCACCACTCACAGATGTTTCAAAAAAGCTAGAAAGCAAACAATTACAGGAAAACGGATGAACCCTACTGACTCCCCCCAATGAAGACTCTTACTACCTTGCAAAGGACTTATCATATCTCCGCTCCAAGGAATGGGAGATCATGCTAACATCTTATGGAAAAGAAGCTCCCAATAATTCAAGCCCCTCAGCCACCCTAAAAGAGGAAGCCAAGGCCCAACAAGAGTTGATTTTGGCGACAGCCCTTGGCATCCTACAGAGGTTGGTGGGTCCTTCCAAGCCAACAAAATGGACATACAGATTAACCTTTTAAACACCCTGGCTCTGTACATCGCCAGCATTGACGAAAAGATCACAAACCTGAACAATCTGATCAATGGGCTCAGGCGGACGCTGATCATACCCGCCAAGCATGTAATTGTTCTTCAGTCCTATGCAAGCTAAGTGTGCTTCCAGAGTTGATGACAAAGCTCGTGGGCGAGCTGAAAGAATCGTAATGTAATATAATGTAAGCCAGTCTTATATAGCGCACTATCACCCGACAGGTATCCTGGCGCTGAGATTACCATGCATTCCACTGTACACTCATACACCATACCAGACAAAAGTAATCAGAAATACGGCTTAGCTCCGCTATACCCTGAGGAATAGCCACGTTTTGAGACATTTCCTAAAATACAACAGAACCTTCATTTGTCTAAGTTCAACAGGGAGTTCATTCCACAGCCGCACAGCCGCACATCTGCGGAACTAAATGCCCTGCCTCCAATCCTAGTCTTTCTAAATCTAGGTGTGCCTATCAACTTTGCTGATGATGAACGGAGATTTCTAGATAGGGCATACCAGGAGAATTTGCTTTGTAGTGGTCTAGGTCCCATTCCATGGGCTGCTTTGAAGAAAATGCAAACTTCCTCAAAATGTATTCTTTGCATAATCAGTAGCCAATGGAGATCTTATATGGACAGGGAGACAGAGGACCTACGTTGTCTCTTTGAAGCTAACTTGGCAGCTATTATTTGAATTCTCGGAAGATTCTTTATTAGAGACTTCGGTGCTCCAAGTAGCTGAGCATTGCAGTGGTCTAGCCTAGTCAGGATGACACCTCTCACCACCTGCGTCCTGGCGGAATTTGACAACAACGGAGGTATTTTCCGTAAAGCGCTGATCAAATACAGACAAGTGCTGAATGTTTTGTTCCCTTGGGAGTCTAACTGTAGTCTATCATCAGACATTACCCCCTATGTTGGGTCTGTCTTAGATGGAATTAGAGGTTTTTCTGTGGGGTTGGGCCAGAAATTGGCTGGGAGTGGACGAGATATTTAATTCGCTGGACAATATACAATTTCCATCTTGTCTCCATTAAATTGTAAGGAGTTATCCTTTGGCCATTTAGCAGTTCTCAGGAATCTGTCAAGTGATCACTGATACAGCTTGATTCCCTTCCATCGAAAAAATAAGTTGTGTGTCTTCTGCATAGTTTACTAATTCGATTCCATAAGATTTAATATTCAGAATAAGTGGGCGCAGGTATATATTGAACAAAATTGGACTGATCGCAGATCCTTGGGGAGCACCATGCTCAATGAAATGATGTTTAGATAGAAAGGGGGGTATAGCCGCTGCCTGTTGCCTGCCTGATAGATACGATGTAAACCACTTCAGTGCCATTCCCCTAACTCCAACAACCAACATCCATAAGTCCATAAGTCTGCTTAGGAGGATGTTGTGGTTGACCGTATCGAATGCGGCTGACATATCTAGTAATACTAATATGACCGATTGTCCTGTGTCATCTCGCATTCTAAGTTCATCTAAGACTGTCGCTAAAGCAGTTTCCAATGCATGAGCTGGACGAAATCCAAATTGTACCTCATCTAGCATGTGATTGTCTACTAGAAATTGTGAGAGGGTCTTACTAACTGACCGCTCCAAGATTTTTACCGGATAGGGCAACAGGGAAATGGGTCTGTATTTGGAGGGGCATAGGGGGTCAAGTGTAGTTTTCTTCAATAAAGGTGTCACCATTGCCTGCTTCCAGCAGCCTGGGACTATTCCACTGCTCAATGATTGACAACAGATTAGGCCGAGCTGAGGAAATAACTCTTCCTTAAATTCTCTCCATATCCTATGTGGAAGAGGATTCATTGGTGATCTAATTTATTGAAGTCCTCCTCTATATGGACCTGGAAATGATCCAGAGTAGCCAGTTCACCTTTCTCTACTTCCTCTTCTTGAGTTCCCGGTGTCATGGGATCAGGTGACCCATTTCCACCCTCCATCCCAGTCTCCTAATTTACCTCCAGACCGCCAATAATTTTAGTGATCGTCTCTTCAAAGAATACTGCTAGGCCATCACATACATCTTGGGTAGCCACAATCTTATTTTTAACACAGTCCTGTTTGGAAAGATTGTTCATCATTTTAAATACAGTTCTGGCACTATTAGGCGCGTTCAGGATAACTTTTGTGTAGTACTCTGCTTTTGCCTTAGCAATGCACATTTGTACATGCCTAGTACTACTTTCAAATCTATTTGATCCTTTTCCTCGTAGAGTTTCCTCCACTTTCTTTCTGCCTTTTTACAGCTTTTCTGTAATAACTAATATAAAGCCATCAATCTTCAGAGGTGAGACCTTAGAAAGAGGCGAAAAGTCAAAAAAAGGCCCCCAAGATGGGCAAATAGATAGGATAGAAAGGGCAGCTGCAGCTGATCAATCGCAGCGACTGGATGCAACAGACTGCAATGCAGACAGCAACTGCTCACATGCCTCCTGCGTGGCCAATAGCCTTGGGGAAAACCCTGCATCTTCACCCAGACAAGACGGGGCACACCATGTTAACGAAGCAGAGTCCAAAGTCAAATAATTAAAAAGAAGGAAGGGCCACAATAAAACCCGAACCATGAAGCAAAACCTGGTGCCCTACCACTCGTTTCAAACTTGGAACCGCATTGACAACATCACTCAGCACAAGGACAAAACCCAGTTGAGTGGCCTGGAAGGGGTATCTGATGGCCCAAGTCAAAGCCCAGAACACACTTCCATTCAAAAGACCAGCATCACGGAACCCACCAAAGTGAGTATCAATTTAGACGCAGCTGACTCCGCTATGACAGCAAAAAGAGTCCTAACTAATTTAGCAAAAATTCTTAGGCAAAACAGGGCCACCTCACTCCAGAGTCACTTGGCTGGAGGCAATAGCAATTGGATGACCACCTCATCAGCCAATTGGAACAGACCCACAAAGCACTGAACAGATCACACTGAGAAACCCAAACGAGCAAGTGCCATGCAAATCATCATTGGCACAGTCTTAATTAATCAAAAGAAGCCTGGAACATCAATCAATTTGCCCCCGAGAATCACAAAGGTCCCTAACCTGTATGAAGGAGGTCCCCTTTTAGATCCATCTCAACACTGGGAACAATAGGCGTCTCCCTTGGTTTGGTGAGAGCAGCCTCAGACCGGCCTAGTCCTCTTGTACTGAGTAAACACAATTCAACTCTCCCTGCCCCCCCCCCAATTCGGGCCATCAAAATGCCTGAAAGAGCTAAAGACGGTTGACCAGACACAAGGCATCCACAAACTTCAACTGACTGAACATTATTCTACCCAGAATACAAGTCCAAAGGCTCATTTGACTTCTAATCCCTGGTAATATCCTCAAGCTAATCTGACCCATTGGCTCACTTGAAGAAGTTACGTCGCATAAGATCGCATCCATTGAGTTCATCATGCCAAGGCATGGCCAGAACAATGAAACACAAGAACAACAAAGATCTGACAGAACAGGGGCTCATAGTATCTATTTTCATTTTGTAAAACTGGAAAGGAGAAGTGCATTAACTCTATGTCCTTCAATCCTCTGTTAAGTATACAGGCAAAGTTCATCCAGTATCAACCGCCCCAACAAGTTAATAGAATTGTTCATCAGTCCTCACTCACTAAACATACCCCTAAATAGGAAAGAGTATGCGAAAACAAAAAATTGTGTGATGGTGAGAGAGTCCCTCACTTGCGCTTCACCAGATGGGCTACTGGTTGGTTCTCACCGGCTTGCCCACATTTTTCATCCTCTGGATCTCTCTCACCTATGAAAGAAAATAGAATGAAACATGTCCAGTGTGAAGGAAGAAATTGCCGACAGAAATGTTTATGTCATAGACAGACTAAAAAGTGCGAGTAGGAAGAAATCTTTCCTCCAAGGTAAAATTGACATGGGTTCACATACACCAAGTTTCAATTTTAATCACACTCATGAACACTGTTCCCTTTAAGGTGCGCGAGCGCACACCTCTCTTACAGTGAGTACGCACTGCCCTGTGTGGAGCAAGCACACACAAACGACATCCCTCGAGAGAGTTGTGCCGCTGCTTTAAAAAAGCGAGCGGTGCGAAGAACTGGCCCTTCCTGGATGCGGGGTTACATCGGCAGAGTCGGGAGTGCAGGTAAGGCTTGTGGGCTTGGGGTTGTTGGCACTAGCTGGTGCAGGGTAGTTTGTGGGCTTTTGTTTAAGTATTCATGTTAATCACAGCCCCTTCATGAGCTGTAATTAACATGAAAATTTAAACAAAAGCCCACAATCTTCCCCGCACCGTGCTTTACTAACTAAAGACTACAGTAAGTTTAAAAACCCAGCGTGTACTTTCTGAAAGTACATTCTGCGTTTTTATACTTACGGTGCTCTTTACTTAGTAAAGCGCGGCGCGGTTGCAGATTGGGGGATTTTGTTTAAATATTCATGTTAATCACAGCTCGTGAAGGGGCTGCGATTAATATGAATACTTAAACAAAAGCCCCAAACTGCCCGCACAGTGCTTTCTTCCTACCTTTCCTCTTTCTCTATAGTACTCCTTTAATCAAGGGTGTTTCAATCCTACCTCCCCCATCCCTGTCTTTCCTCATTGCCTCTTTTTCACCCTGCCATTTAAAGCACTGGCATCCAATGATGTTTGTCAAATGCAGGTATGGTGAAAAAGAGGCAATGAGAAAAGAGAGGGGTGGGGGAGGTAGGATTGAAACACGCTTGATTAAAGGAGCATTATAGAGAAAGAGGAAAAGTATAAAGACCCCCCTGAAAGCCCGCCAGAAATACAGACACAAATCTGTTTATTTATGTGTGCGGGGGGCACAGCCCAGCATACAAGGGGTTATTTGTGTGTGATGGCTGATGGCTGGGCCTGCACTACCTTTCTCCCAGCAGATTCTGATGTAAGAGCCAGCAAGGACTTGAACCTGCGGTTGGATGGAGAGGGAGCTGTCAATTTTAATCTCTAAGTTCTTTAAACAATTTCGGGGGGAGCCAGGGTGTGGTTTATCGCTCGGCCAGCAGGTTTCCACTAAATTATAAGGGACATCTACAAAAATCACAATTTCGCTTTTATCCGGGTTGCACCTCAGATGGTGCATGTCGAGCCAATGGATCACCCTGGTGAGACACCGCGATAAGCTTCCCATCTAAGTTGTTTCCCTTTTTGCAGGCGAACAGAAGCTGCATGTCATCTGTGTAGGAGATGACTTTTGCACCCAAGGACTCAGCATCAGTAGCCAAGGGCGTCAGATATATATTAAACACGATGAATGGGGAGACAAATTGATTTGTCCAGAATCACAGGATGTAAAGCTGACCCGATACTCAAAACCCATCTCCTAAATTGTCACATTAAGCATTAAGCCACAATCTCTACCACAATAGCGGAAGCATTTTCAATATTATATACAACTTTTTGCAACAAACAACCATTGACAAAGCCAATAGTCCTGGCTTCTTGTAGGTGTAATGCTACTTGTATTATGTATTTGGAAGCAATGACAGAAGAAGCAAAATATCAGTCGGGTGTCACAGATTTTTTGCTTAATCGCTTTTAAAGCCACACCCTTAATTTCATCGGTCATGCAACTCTGAGAGACCCCTCGTTTTTCTCATCCCACTTAAAGCCATGGTCTACACATGCGGTCGGGTTCTTGGCGCACACAGCCTTGGCTGCAGTGAACAGGTACCTTACTCTGCCGCACACAGAGGAAACAAATTTGAGGGAACATTGCTTGCGAACCATACTCAAGTTAAAATTAAGATTGCACGTTATAGACCATTTAAAGATTGGCAAACATGTTTCATTGCCTTTTATTCTTTTATGGCAAATTCAGCAGGGCTTAAGGTTGTCATCCACCTCCCTGGACATCAACTTTCATAAGTGGAGTGACTCATGAACAAAAAAAGAAAGAACAGTAGTTAAAAACTCCCCATCCCTTATGGTGCCTCCTACATTTTCAAATCATGTTCGAGTCGAGGGTGGATCAAGCAACCATACTTCTCATTGATATTTACCATGTGGTAGCCAAAGTCAATTGTACCGGCTTCCCATCATGACAAGGTCAATCCCTTTAATTGAATTGAACCCCTTTTCACGGCACTCCCAGTCACCGGATTCATGCCTGTGAAGACATTTCACCATTGATTACTCCGATACCTCCCGACACTCACTCACACCATATTTTCAAAGACGATCAAATTCCCTTGATCATGTGCCTTAGTAAAACGCATTTCACTTATCCAATTCCTGTAAATGCGACTTTACCCACAAGCCTGAAATTGAGAGTCGCCACTCTTTCATGCAATTTTTCTAGTCGGAGCATTTAGACACAGATTTACATCCTACAAGATCTGCAGCACCATGACTCACATTACAAAAGGACACAAGCATACTCTTACCGCGTTTCAGTGGACCATTAGATATAACTCATTCTGACGCGCTGTTCGTGTAACAATGATTTGCATTTAAACTCAGGCGCGTCTATGAGGTAATCGCGATCAGGTGCCTCTCGTGTAGCACTTTCATGCCCAGACGTGAGCGCTATATTTAAATGGTGTCCCTCCGCTTTCCTCAGTATGTACTGTCATTAAATCTTTTGATGGAAAGCTAATATAGTGCTGTTATAAGTGCAATCTTTGTTTCTATATGTTGTGCATGCAAAGAAAAAAGGGAAATTTTACGGGGGTATATCAGTCAGGCACTCATGGTCAGTCAAAGCCCACATATTGGAAATTGATGCAATAAGATCCCTCTCACGTAACAAATTCCTGCCCCAATGTGAGCACCATATTTAAAAGGTGTCCCTCCGGTTTCCTCAATACATTATAACATTAAATATTTTGATGGAAAGCTAATTTAGTCAAGTTATGAATGAAAACCTTAATTCTATATGTTGTGTATACACTGAAAAAGGTAGATATTTTCCCCGGGGGGCATCTCAGTCAAGCACTCATAGTCAATTAATGCCCCCAAGCTGGACAATAACACTTTAAACAGAGAAACCATCCTCACTGATACAGGCAACTCTTCTACATTTCTCATCAGGGCCCACTTAGAATTAAAAAAAAAGATACCCTAATTCATACTGTATCCAGATAATATCTACTGATCTTATTTCACTCAATGCAGTCGTTCAAGCCTGAATGATCAGCATTTTCAGAGTAAATCCAACAAGCCTCCTTCCTTGCAAGGATCATTTCAATATCGCCTGTTGCACTGATTACTCGTTCCAGAGCAGTCCACTTAAAAGCTCTTGGATTGTGGCAATGTTCCTTGAAATTACTCACTAGTTTGGTTGTAAGTTTCCCCGCCTTGATAGTACTGAGGTGTTCTTGAATCTGTATTTTGATCTTCCGGGTGGTTAAACCTATATAGTGTAACCCGCACTCGAATGTAAGTCTGTACACCATATTTGATGTGTTGCAGTTACTAAATCTGTTCTGATACCATCTTCTCCCACTTTGTAACTGCACACTACTGGTTTTCTCACTTAGGTTACATACTGAGCAACTCCACAGGGGAAATGTCCATGGGAAGCAGTAGATTGTCTCATCAACTGCATGGGACGTGTATCAACCAATTTGTCTTTCAGGTTACACGCTCGTTTGAACGCGAACCCGAGGTGGAGGCATCTTGAATTCCCCTGAAGATAGTAAAGGCCTGTGCTTCCTGATAGTCTGTCTCATCTGGGTGGACAAGGGGCCATAGGTCATTACAACCGGTAGACAGTCACTCCTTTGCTTACTGTTCATCTCAAGGAGTGCGTCTCCGTGGTGTGTTTAAGGCTCTTTTCCTCGCTCTTTTGATCACCTTAGTGAGGTATGCTCATTGTACCAGCTTATTCGCCAGCATCTCTGATTGCTCCACAAACGCCTCAGTCGAGGATCAATTCCTATGATACCACAAAAATTGGCCTACAGGAAGATAGTCCCTTAGGGCCCTGGGATGAAAAGATTGTTAGTGAAGCAAGGAGTTTTTGTTGGTGGGTTTCTGGTGTACAGTGGTACATAGTTTACTATTGTCCACTGCAATATCCACATCAAGGTAGACAGCTGTCTGTATGCTTATTGTCAATGTGAACTTTAGGCACCTGTCCAATCCATTGAGCCGTTGTAAGAACTCCAACATATGCTCCTCTAGCCTGGTCCAGATACACAGCACATCATCAATATACCTCTTACAGAGGCAAATATTCCTCTGGAAGAGGTTTGATGTGTGATAAATATAGTTTTCTTCAAACTGGCCTACATAAATGCAGGCCAGACTGGGCGCAAAGGTTGTGCCCATTGATGTACCAGAAACCTGTAGAAATAATTGGTCTTTAAAGCTGAAGTAATTCCTTGTCAAAGCAAGTTCTATGCACTGCAATACAAATGACTGTGGAGTATAGTAAAACCAGTCTTGCGCCCCAAGAGCATGCACTGCTGCCACCAGCATGGCATCTTGGGGTATGCTAGTGTAGAGTTATTCAATGTCTACAGTCACCAAGATGTTATTCATGGGATCAAACTCCACTTCATCCAAGATATTCAAAATATCTGTAGTATCTTGGCCGTACAAAGGCTGCCTGAGTACTGACTCTCTTAGAAATAGGTCCGCAAACTGGGATAGTGGTTCCAGGACAGATTGTATACCCGATACTATTGGGCGTCCTGGAGGCGGTCTAGTGGATTTATGTATTTTTGGCAAAACATTAAAATGCCAGAACCTTAAGTTTGGGGTTCATTAAGAACTCTGCCTCTTTGTTAGAGATCCAGTTTTTCTCGCTTGCTTGATCTACAAGTGTTTTTATCAAAGCCTGCAAGTCACTTGTTGGGTCTCTGGGGAGTAGTTGGTAATTATCACGTACCCCTAACTGTCTCATAACTTCAGCCTCACAACAATGAAACTCCTAACTCCTAACTACAGCATCGTAACAATGAAACAACCAAGGAAACCTGGTGAACCACGGAGTTGGCCATGAAATTCCTGGGACTTGTGGACACCTTCAAACAGTGGTGGATGGGTGAATTTTGCAAATTCGCGGTACACAAATTCGTGCGAAAGTGTATTCGCGGTCTGCAAAATCCGCAAACTTTTGCGAAATTGCAGATTTTTTATTTTTGCGTGTTCGCAGGGTTTTTTTTCAGCACGGCTACCGCGAACGTACCCATGCGGTCGTACATGGGCGCGGCCATCTTGTTTTCTGTGTTCGCATTGCGTATTTCGGTTTCCAGGAGCTAGTTGCATGCTTGCGTTGTACGCGGGGTGAGATTGCGTGTTCCCGTCGGTTTTTGCGTGCTCGCGGGGGAAATATCGCACAAACTTACCCACGTGGTTGCAATGGGCGCAGCCATCTTGTTTTTCATTTATTGCTATGGTTCTGGGCATGCGAATTCTATCCAACTTTAATCTTTGTAATCCTTTTTTTTTTTTTTAACTTTTTTTTCATCTTTTTTACTCATTATCTATCTCCTTATTTTTCTACATCTATATTTTGTGTTTTTTTCAACTTTTTGTTACTTTAATAACTACTTTTTTTTTAGCGCTCTCTTTTCTTTTATTTACTTTTTTCCCTATTCTTTCCTATTTTTCCTTTCTTCTTTGACCAGGACCATGGCAAAGGGAGCCAGCAAGTCAAAGGGGAAGAGTCCTGCTCCCGCACCCCGTAGCCGGCTCCCTTGTGGGCGATTAAGGGGGGAGTCAGTAACTGCCAGGGAGATCTTCAGCGCGGTGGAGGTGGCCGCACTGGGCTTCTTTGTTCAGCGCCACCTCCCCAAGACCGTCGCGGCAGGCCCGGTTCCGGGTATGGCCTCCAGGAGCATTGCCAGCTATGGGGTAAGGTGTGCCAGGCCATGTATCGAGAGTTTGGGGTCCGGCGCACCTACAACCAGGTGACACACCGGTGGTCCGACATCCTGGACCGGGAACAAGACCTGCTCGACCTGCTTCGCATCTAGATCCCTGGCCTTGGTGAGTACTAGTAGCTATTTAATAAGTCCGAAGAGCAAGAATGCTGCAGATCGATCACATTGCCGGTAAATTATGTTTCAAAAGCTTCTGTGATTGCAGGTGCTCGCCTGCTCAGTCAGTGGCCGTGCTACTATGCTTACTTTTTTTCAATTTTGTGCTCATTTGGCTTGAGTGACTGATTATGTATGAGTGTACTTGACAAAACTGCGTAATGCTAGAGAGACTAGAGACTCAATTCCAGTCCTTCCTTTCTACTCCTGCCTTTAAGAAGAGATAGTAGTGGTGGATTGATAGGTTGAGTATATTATGACTTGTTATTTAATAGAAACTTTTATAGTGGTCTGCAATCATGACGGACTGTGTCTGTCACTTCGCATGCTTCTGAGTGCTGCCAGTCCTAGTAGAACCTTTTTGTAGTTGATTTAGTGAGTTACATAACTTTCCAAGTAGATGGTCCGCGAATCCAGCAATACTAATATCCTAGTAGACCACATCATATAGGTCAATAAATGTAGTGCAATTGTTGTTTATTTCCCCAAAATAATTTGTTATTGTTTTTTTGAAATGTTTGATTTCGTGACAACAATCATCCATGTTAGTGTCTTTCTTTCATGTACATCAGCTCTCCCCAGGGGCAAGAGGACAGAGGTGGAAGTGGCGGTTTCGGTGGAGCAGTAAGGCCAGGATCGGTCCGCCGAGGGCTCTTCTGCTGGCCCCAGTAAGTTTCCCTGTTAATATTAATATTTATACTTCCCTAACTTTTACAACACCTATTTAATCCAAACGTTCATCATAATTCTGTTTTTTCCTAAATCGTCTTTGATCTTCTTGTAGACTGTTTCTAAATTCTTATCCTGCCTCTGCTATGACTCTCTGTGCTACTACTATTTTATTAGTCTGCCTGTGTAGCTAGCTAAGCTTGCACAGTAGGCAAAAGGTGTTAAACAAAACTCTATTCAGCAATAGCTCTAGACACTGAGTGCAGTCCTCTGGGTTGTCCATAATGTCTATTGAAGTCTTCTTAATGTTTATGCTTTGACAATTCCCAACAATAAAATGTCAGTGACCACCAAGAATAAGATACTAGTTTACTTTTTGATTGGATAGGAGGACTACTACTGTTGCTATGGACAAGAAATAGGGCATTGTTGATAATAGGCGCAGTTAGACGTTCCAGTTTCCACTTACCTCAGTCATAACAGAAGTTGAACCCCCAATCTCCTTATACTGAGACTAGCTAGTGTGTCAGAGTCATTATTTAGCTTCCGAATGCAGCGATGATCCCCAATGATTATACAACCGAGAACATAAGACTACAGAGTCAGAGTCCCGACCTCTCAGAGTCACGGAATCATACTTGCAAATTGCAAACTCTTTCTCTCACTCGCTCATGACCAAATAAAACACAGAGTCTATGTAGGTTTTAAAGCTTTATTAAAAGTAAAACAACTAGCTCTGTGTGTACTCTGTAGTCTGTATATTACATTTCAACTGTGCATTATATAAAAACATTTATTAAAATCAACTTCATTCACATAAGATAAACGGTGAACTCTTTAAACCTGAACAGTGACTGATTTTACACATTAATTGTGGGAGACACCTCACCTGGTTGGAACTTAAAGTACTGGTGGTGATGATGATGAGTAACATATAGCTCTTGTTCGTAGAAGGGAAGCTTCTGTCTGTTATGAGAAAAATGGTGCGTGTTAAAAAGCACGCATTCATCAGTTGTACCAAAAAGTGTAGCATGTTATCATGGCTAAGCATAAATAAAAGACACCCTCCCCTTCCGAAAGGGGAATGTTTAGTTTAGACTACGTAGTAACATATTTTTTCATTCCTAGACAAAATAGGGAGTGGTGTATATGGCATCTAAAAATATTAAATGTATTTTATTGGCGTAACACCATCGGCACAGCCCACCACCAGTGCCGGGGCCAGCGCGGAAGCGGTCACTCCAGGGGCAGATGCGGTGCCAGCAGGAACTGCTGTGGGGGATGCCACGGTGGTGGCGGGCAGTGGTAAGCTATTATATTCCTTCCTTATTGAGATTGTAGAGTAGGCTCGCTGCAGGGGTGTAGTATATGTTGTACAGTAACAGTAAGTACATTTTACTGTTCAGAAGACTTACAAATTTAGAACTAAGTTTTTGTCAACCAGGTAGAAGACAGTCACCCTTGACTTGGCATTAGCAATAGCATTAGTGGCAGGAGTTGACGAGTAACCAATGGCCTCCTCTAAATTTGACTTCAACTCAGCTGTGAAAGTTTTATCGAGAAGCCAAGTCAGATCAAAGATGAACTTGATGGAAGGGATGAACGAAAAGGGAATGAAGGGTGTAAGGAAGGACGAGTGAGTTAAATTAATGGCTGTCAAAGAATGATACGTGTTTTTGAATGCAGGCACAGTTGGCTGGATATCTGATGCATGGCCGGTTGAAGGCTGAAGCAAGGATGGGTGGGAGGAGAAAGAAAAGAGGACTGCCTGGGTGGGTGAAACAGAAACTGTATGTGTGAGCAATATATCCTTTGGTGCAAGTTCAAATGCAAGTCAAGCACGGATGCATGGTTGGCAGTTTAAAAAAAATAAATAAAAAGGGTGTTTTTTGGTGAGAAAAAGTAAGGGTTCTCCAGTTGAGACATTAAGAAGAATGATTGACATTTAAGGATGGATGCCTGGATGGTATCTTCCTCATTGATAGCATAGGTGTATATAGAGTAGGCAGAGTAGACGGTCACTGGATGAAGACTAATAGCGTTACTTTGAAGAGCATGTAACACCGCACGTCCGTGCCAGAGTAGCAAAGCCGAGGAAAGTAGAAGTTGTAATTCTTCAGAATACTCCCTTGACTAACAGTAGTTTTCAAGCACAGCATATATTGTGTATCTATTGTATAGTTCCCATTATCAAGTCAAGTCACAACTCACAAGTGCCTTCCTCCGGCGATTACGGGGACCACTCACTACTTCTGTTAATAATTTTTTTTCAACTCTGTCATTCATGTGTGGCCTATCCGTGTTCACTCAATCAATAAAAACAAAGCACGTAAAGTCACCCCTGATATAAGCAAATATCCTGTGAAGATGATCATATTATCTTCTTCATTTTCCGTTTGTAGTAGTCAGGGGCAGGGCAGGGTGAAAGGTAAATTAATTGAGCAGTAGCCCTTGTAACAGAGTATGGCCAGTGCCACCCATAATAGAAAAGTAAAAGCTTCACCACCTGCATGTACTGGACTGGTAACAGTAACGCAAGTCTGCGCCATCATGGCTTGCATCTGATTTTCTTGGGTGCAAGCTGACTGCGCTGGCATTATACCGGCTTCCACAAGTTTACGTACTAATTTCACTAAACAAGAGAGAAGAAGACTGGTGTACTGTCTGAGTCTAATGTAGTGAGTCCATATACTGCTAGTAGAATTCCTGAAACTCCCACTAATGTTAGAGCAGAGGCCGACGAAGTTGGAGGTTCGATAGATACATGCCACACAAATGTTATGTACTGTGCTGTCAAGTTGCTAGTGCTACTGTGACACAACTTTCTGTTGAATTATTTTTTGTTAATCTTAAAGAGTATTGGACTTGGTTACAGTATTTTTCTCTTTCTTCATCTAGATACTCCTTCTAAACTATCTTGGAAGAAGTTGGCTATCCGGGCCAGGCGCCGGAAGCTGGAGGCAACTGTCGCCGAATATCGGCGGCTGGTGGCCCAGGAGGAGGAGGAGGATGACTCACAGTCAACATTGACAACAGCTGCATCCTCCTCTGCTGCCCCTGTGTCATACGGTCAGCGCGATACTCCAGCGGTACGGCGCTGTGGTCCGGCAGCCACCCGCCGCGGCCGAGCAGTGAAAACAACAGCTGCCCCCCACAGTGCCTGCAAGGTTAGGATGCACCGATTGACCCTGCGAGTGGCCTACCTTGAGCAGCAGGTGGCCACACTGTCGAGGCATAAAGCCCTGCTCAAGGCCCTCCGTAGAGAGCTGTGTGACCACCTGGCCACAGGACACCGCCGGCGAAAGTAGATAGAGAGAGACTGTCCCTTGCCCCTTTTTTAAAGACTTTTGGGGTTTGGGAATTGGAAGTTGGCGTTTTTGGACTTTTGGACATTTTGATTTCATGAACATTGGTTGGGGTTAGGGGGGGTGGGTCGGGTCTGCGGGATAGTTTATTTTTGTTAGGGTCAAAATATATATATTTTTTCTACTTAAACATAGCATACGTGTTTTTATGTTTTTTGGGGGAGGCAAGGTTGGGTCAACTGTACGTTTGTTTTCCTGAAACTTAACTGGCTGCTTGATTCAAATTGTCTAAGTAATCACCAGAATTTCTACAAAAGTGCCACTGACCGAGTTAGTGAATTCAATTGTCCTACTACTTTACTAGTACTACCGTCAGTCTCTCCTCTCCTCCTACTACAGTATTCTTCCTCCCCCAAAATGCTTATCTTACCTGTCATTAGTGTTTGAGAATAGGGCTAGGCACAGGTCTGGCTGCATGGCAAATGGCGATTAAGGTTGGCTATGGAATGCTGGACGGAAGAAATGGCATTGTTGTGGTGGAAGTAGCAGCATAAAAAAAAAAAAGAAATGAGACATTGAGTGGCCTGAGAGGAGCATTAGAACAGTACGATAGTACAGTACACAAGAACAGTGACATAAATTAAATTGTAGCCTAAGCAATGTTAAAGTATTCAATCAAAAGTTAACTAGTAGTTGCGTGGATTATGGCTACTACAAGAACTAGTACTGAAGGACACAGCAGTGTTGTTGATGAATCCACTCGATGGCGGACATGAAATTCTGAAATGATTTGCAAAACTCATGGGTGTGTGTCAATCAGAATAGGAATATATCCTCGGATTCTTTCACCTGCCTTTAAATTGATTTTCTGTTGCTTTGACCTTATCCTCCCCAGCAAGCGTGTGGAATTATTGGTGTCATTTACTCACACACCTCAATGAAAACCACACAGCCCAGGAGAAGGGGGTTAGGGTTTGAAAAATGGATGGGAATGGGGGGTTTTTAGGAAAGTTTTCTGGAGAGAGAAAAATAAAACACAACATGGAGAAACAACAAATGAAGAAAAACAAATCTACGATACGACCATATCCATAAATCTTTTAAGGGACTTAAAGGAAGTGCATGGATGAAGTTGTTTGCTAAATGGACGGTTAGTTTATTAAAAAGTAGTACTACTTATACTACAACTTACTAGCTAGTACTAAACAATAAGACAGTACAGGGCTGCAAGAATTACGCAATTTCACTTGCATATCTGTCCTCAGAGAGAATAAACACTTAGAAGTACATTATATTAGTTTTACAAATAGCAAAGAAACATATCAAATAGCTGTTGGGATGAATTTGAAGCCGAAAGCAAACGCACCGAGTCGCACTCATAGAAGTTCACACGCAACAATAGCATTATTTAAAAGATATGGACAAGTGAAGTGAATACTGTAACTGTATGTTGTAGTTATCCTGGCCAAATTGGGAAGTTGCATGCATCCAGCTATTCCTCTTATTCGCGGTACTCCTCCATTCCATCGGGCGCTCCGTCGATCAATCTTGGTGACCACACTGTCCACTGCCTGCCTGGCGGATGTGGAATTGCGGATTGCTATGGTAACTAATGTGTTTCCCATCGCACAGGGTAAGTGCCGGCGTTTAATTGTCGATGGAAAAACAAAAAGGGAAGGGATATTAAGACACCCCGGAGGAAAAATATAAGGTACGGTGTGTAGTTCAAAAATAACACTTTCACATTCAGAGGCGACAGTATTACATACATGCATCATTTCTAAAGTGCCTTCTCTGAATCTCTGTTTCAAGGATATGAATTAGCACACAGCAGGCCAGGGTCATGCAGACTGTCAAGGCAGGCACCACTGAGTGAACCAACCTTCATGTAGCATAACCTCTTTGACACAGACTAGACAGACATGTAGTTCTGCTGCTGTTGTTGTTGACTTGTTTAACTGTTTGCCACTCACGAAATGGCCATAGTTCTTCTGTAAATCGACGAGGATGATCCATCCATCCCAGTGAGTGACTGTAAAGATATTATGTAACTTATTAAGTGAAGGGCCACAGGGCAGCCTCTCGTGTCAATTTCAGAAGTAACAGTCATCATAGTCAGTCATTCCAGTGCCACTTCTTTTGAGGGGACTCGTCTATGAAGCAACAGTTTCTTGATTCTGCGTAATCCGGCCATCTGCCTTGAGGGAAATGGATAGGGGGAGCTTGGAGGAGGATATACTAGAGGAGCATGACTGAGTTGTGAATTTGTGAACTTCAGGAATGCAGACAGTGGCAACTTCAACATGGAAATAAGACAAAGACAATGCTGCTGAGTGCTGATGGATTTGTTGTGATTAAAGTTTTGTTGTGATAACAGTTGGAAAACAAAGAAAGACACACAGAAATAAAAGTGAATAAGGACGGAGAAAAAAAAAGTTAGTATTTCAAGCCTAGGTGTCAGGGAAGTAAAGTTCGTCCTCAAACTCTGTGAATTGAACCAGGAGTAGGTCAGCTAACAGAGAAGAACTTCCGTCACCTAAGTCGGTGACCTCTTCTTCCTGCGTGGATTCACGTATTTTGTAATCTGGTGGTATGAAGTGCTGATTCATCTTGATCAATGTTAACCTCTCCACATTTTTTTGGCGAGAGGCGGGTCCTTTTTGAAGTTACAATGGCACCAGCAGCACTGAAAACACGTTCAGAAGACACACTTGTGAGTGGGTAAGCCAAATATTTTATAGCCAGCTTGGTTATCAGTGGCCATTGAGGCCTTTTCCCATACCAATACACCAATGGGTTCTGATCAAAGAAGACCTCTGTTGGGTCATCCAGAAAGGCCTGCAACATCCACTCAAGGTCCTCCAGGGGTGCTGGACTTTGCGTACCATCTGTTGCCAATGCCTTTACATCAACACTGAAATGAGCAAACCCCTGATGAGTTATCCTATCCGCTTCCGACAATATTGTGGCTGGGCCTGGTGCAGGTGATGATACGGTTGCTGGTGTCGGTAACGGCTCTGAGGGAAAGTGACTGCCTTCGGCCACAGAAGTGGAACTTAAGGCCGCACGCCTGCTGCTTCAGTAGTACTTGAGGTGGTTCCTTCATTATCCTGCCGTTCTTTTTCAAACCGAGTGGCTGACAGAGCTAGCCAATGTTTGTACTTGAAAACATATGCTTCATAAAAAGGAATGATTGTATTGCTGGCCAGTGCCTTTTTGTACCGTGGATCCAGAATAGTGGCACAAATGTAATGTTGTTCTGCATGTATTGCTTTAAGCCTTGCATTCTCAACTAGGCGGCTTAATAAGCTGTCCGCCAACTGATATACTTCTTGTTTTTCAGCATCAACTCGGAACGTTGAAGACACCGCCATCAGTTGGTGCTCTAGCATGCGCAACAATGGGATAGCTTTGCTCAAACTACAGTCCTCCCTGCTGACTTCACGCGAGAAGACCTCAAATGGACGAAGCATGTCTGTCAGGCTTTTAACTATGTTCCATTCCTCCAACTCTAGCCTTGTGTCTTTCATAGTAGAACCATGTCCAAAGACATACTCATTGTTTACCAAGTACTGCTCAAACAGACGCTCAAGCATGTAGAAGGTCGAGTTCCAACGTGTTGCCTCCTCCTGGATGAGTCCTCTGACTGGCACTCTACGTGCACGTTGAATGATCCTCAGCTGCTTCCGGGCCTTAAAAGAATGGCTGAAATGTGTGCAGATTCTTTGGCAGGTGGTCAGTAACTTGCTGACTGTGTTCTCTTTTTCAAGAAATCTTGACCAACAATGTTAATGCTGTGCTCCAAACACGGCACTCTGATATAGCCACCATCATGCATGGCATTAACTATATTACTGCCATTATCCGTGGAAACATAACAAATCATGCCCTTTCTTGGATGCAGCAATCGAAAGACCTTACTGTTAAACTCCTCCAAAATGTTTGCTGCAGTGTGAGATTTCTCCATGGCAAACATGGCTACTGTTGCATGTTTCCGAGTAGCTTGAAAAATTGTGACACTGTCAACACCTGCTTTTTTTTTTTTTTGAACAACAGTGGTCCCATGCATTCAGGTATATCAGAAACAATAAATATAGACAGAGTCAAATCTATATTTTGAGCGACATGTCCAGCCGGACAGAGGTCTCAAATTTACTTTATAAACAATTCAGAAAGAGATACCTTCAACAGTTCACCAGTGTGGTGCACAAGCCTGTGCCCAAACACTAACAGATCAAATACCGAAGGTAGTTTAAGAACAAAGCAGGGCTTTTTAAGGCAAACGTAATGTTTTCTGTTTAGAATCAATTACACAGAAGTATCTAGATAGCACCATTACATCATATTGAATCAAGTTTGTATAGGGTGCTAGACAGGTCGACGGCGTTTCGGTCCCCCTATTAAATCATGGAGACCATCATCAGGACATACAATTAATGCCTTAACGTTATTAAGCCTCTAATTGCCAGGGCATAACAGTGTGCCGTGACAGGCAAGGAAGTAAATAGCCTGAGTTTGTAGAGCAGCCCAGAATCGCAGTACAATGACGTAATCCGGCGGTACCAGGATACTGCCGCGTGAGTCAGTAGCTTGGTCTGTCAACACCTGCAGCTATCTTGTCTCTAACCCCCACAAAAGAGACCCAGAGTGCAGTGATGCACATGTAATAAATGGCTTGGCAACTTGTCCACATGTCTGTTGTCAGGTGGATAGTGTGAACAGCACTCTTCTGCAAAGCTGCCCCAATCACGTCCAGCACATCTTGATGTAGTGCTGGAACCGCAACTCTGGCAAAATAGGACCGGCTAGGAACTTTCCATTTAGGGAATTCTGTTGCCACAAATTATTGAAAACCCACCCCTTCCCCGAAAGAAAAAGGGAGAAGGTCCAGCGCTAACATTTTAGCCAGCATTGCATTATACAGATGTGCCGTTGGGTGGTTGCGTTCAAATGGCACCTCCGACCAAAACATGCTTCTAACGGTGGTCTGGACCGTTTTTTTCATATGTGATGATGATCCAGACTTCGTCGACCCATTTCGGCTCATTGATGTACTTTTTCCCATTGGTGTCTCTCCCACACTCTTACTATGCCACCTAGATGTTGCAGGGGTAGAGGGTGTGGGCGCTACCACTGAAGTGCTGCTGGCTGGGCTACTGTGTGTACCAGAAAAAATGTCGCTCGCTTCTGAATCTTCACCTCCCACCTGCACGATCTGCTCATCGTCATCAGATGCAAGATCAATGGCTACATTTGGATTTGTACTTTTGGCTTTCCGGATGTTACTTAGGCGCACCTCCCACTGGAGGTTGTGGTGTTTTTGGAGATAACCTCTCTGGCCTCCGGTACCATAGTTGGTCCCAAGCTTACCCCGACTAACTACTGCTTTACAAATCGAAAAAATAAATAGGTTTTCCACCTTTTTGCTAATACTAAAGAAGTCCCAAACTGGGGAGTTGAGATTTCTGGTGGTGGTGGTGGATGTGCTACTTTCAATGTCAGATGAAGTGGAGGATGGGCGTGGCGGAATTTGACTCTGTTGCGCACTTACAGCACCACTACTTGAGGTAATGGAGGTTGAGCTGGATGGAGGTCCATGCCGGCCCTTCTGAAGAGAAAATATGGAAGCTGTAGGTCGTGTTGGTGTAGTAGTTACCTGTGTTGGTGGTGGTAACAGTGCCACGCCGCCCACATCCCGTGCAGCATTCCGGGATAGGGTAAAACTGCCTGTCTGCTTCATGCCCGCTGGGGCTGGAGTGATGACTGTCATGGGTGGCTCATCATCGTCAGACTCTTCATCAGCAGCAGAAGACACCACTTCTACTTCTTCATCACCCATAACTGAAAGCCTTGCGGGAACCTTCCTTTTACCTAGCTTTGTCAGCTCATGGCGTGCCTCCCTCTCAGACTGAATTGTTGGTGGGTGCCAATCAAGATCTAGATCATAAGAAGGAAGGAGACTTGAAGAAGAAGATGTACTAGCCCTCCTTTTCCTTGCTGGGGATCTGGAAGACAATGGATCATCAGGAGTGGCTTGCTCGGCTGATACCTCCGCATGAATCTCAATTTCCTGATGTGCCGCTACTTCTGGAGGAACAAGTATTGTGGGCAGTTGTGGCTCTCCTTGTGCCTCTCCTTGCGCCTCTCTATGCACCTCTCCATGTGCCTCTCCTTGCACCTCTACTTGCACCTCTACTTGTGCCTCTACTTGCGCCTCGCCTTGCACCTCTACTTGCGCCTCTCCTTGCACCTCTACTTGCGCCTCTCCTTGCACCTCTACTTGCGCCTCTCTTTGTGCCTCTCCTTGTTGCACCTGTGGTTGTCGTTGCGGCTGTGGTTGAACATGCGTCAGATGAGTTGATTGGATGCTACTTTGTAATGAGTCAACGCCAACATCACTGGTCAATGGTGAAAGAGCAATTAAAGTAGCTGCCTCTGTGGCACTCATGGACTTGGGCTTAACTTGGCGTGGTGGCACTGAGACCAATGAAGCGGAGGTGCTGCTCCCAGCTTGGTCCCGGGCTGACCCCGCTGCTGCAGGCGTAGTTCAATTTTCCCCAAAAAGTGGAGGTCGGCACACCAGTCTCCTTGGTAAGTAGCGCCACTTGCTTCTTCTGCTCCTTCTTACTGGCAGTGGCACTGGCAACTTTCTTGGTAGAGGATTGAAGGACTGGGTTATTTAAGACCCAGCGGTGCCAGGGGACAACACCTGAAACCTTTGTGGGTAACCTGCTCCGGCGTACGAATGACAGAGACACGGGACACTTCCTTCGGCGTCAAAGATTCAAGGTTTATTTACTGCAGGGAACACAGAAGTCACAGGAAGTACAACGAATGTAGGTTCGAGGAGACTGCTTCAAATTGCTACTGTGGATCGCTCCTTTTATACAATTTTCTCCCATAAGGTTGCATGGTACACAAAGGTTTACAACTTGGTTCCCATAATTATCCCCGAGAGGGGTCACTTTGGTCGCTTTGATACATCCAAGGTCCGGGGCATAAGTGCGGAAACATTTGGCGGTTCCCAACTGTAAAAGCCCATCTTTCCACCATTAGTACATTCCAATCGGCAGTAAAACAGATCGAAGAAGGAACAAGGACAGGTGCAGAGGAAGATGGAAACAGTGGGGAGATCGAAAAGGGTGTAAAAGGGGAGGTATCAGGAAACACGAGCTACAGGCATCAAAGGGACGTGCCTAATGAGATGCACGGCTGAGACAATAGACCGGCACGGCAAGATGAGCCTCGGGCGGGGCCATCTGCCTTACAGCATCATCCCCCTCGTCATAAAGACACTTTCAAAGAACATGTGTCTTCCTCGGATGTCTTGGGAATCCCAGGGTCGCGAAACGGACAACGTCCGTTCGCTGGCTACTTGAGGGCAAGAGACAAAATGGATGCCGTATCTAAGATGGAACCCGTGGGTACAGATGAATAACCCACGTAACAAACGAACGGTTTAAGTTAGCACAGCGAAACTGCGCACACTTACTAAACTCGTCATTTGCGGTTCGTAGATACCAGACTCGACCATATTCGTGCGAGTCGAAAACACCACTTACAATTGTCACGGAACCTCAGGATCTACGGCTACCTTTCTTTGGGCCCATCTTCTTCAGATGTCAGAACAGCAGGACGCAGTTGCACGAGTTGCAGAGTTGTCTGTGGCCACACGTGACATCTCATGACGTTGTGCACACACAGCAGCAGGACTTCTTCCTGGCACTACAACAAGTGATGATGTTGAGGATTATTCCTGGTTCTCAGTATTTGTGCACCTGAAAGCAAATAAGCCAGAGGGACATCAGTTAAATAAATGTTGTATATGTTGTGCTTCAATTAATACTATTGCAACTAGGCATTTATTATTATTATTAGCACAACTCACCCAAAAACACAGAAAGACCCAAAATGAAAATTCCAATTTTAATCAAAAATGGATGTTTTAATTAATTAGAGAGACCACACGGAGAGAGTTGTTTCATGCACCCATTCATCATAACCCTAGGCCTAGTGGCCCCGCAAGCTTGCCGGCCTATGACAAAAACTGCCTGGACTCAATATGCCCCCTCCCCACCCACATGGCCAGGCCCTGGACCAGGCCCCAACAACACCCAAAAAATCGAAACACACACAAAAATCACCCCAATCCAATGCCATCCATGCCCTAAATGATGTTTAAATTCAAGAGACCCCACAGAAAGACTTGGTCCATGCACCACTGAGTACCACTGGGCAAAATGGATGAAAGCATGGCAGACTGGGTGCAGGCCTATGGCACAAAGCACACTGCCTGGCTTCAAAATGTCCCCTAGACCCCCACCCACATGGTCAGGCCCTGGACCAGGCCTCAAAATGGCCCCCACCCACATGGCCAGGCCCTGGACCAGGCCCCAACAACATCCCCAAAAATCAAAATACACACAAAAATCACCCCAATCCAATGCTATCCAAGCCCTAAATGATGTTTACATTCAAGAGACCCCACAGAAAGACTTGGTCCATGCACCACTGAGTAACCCTGGGCAAAATGGATGAAAGCGAGGCAGACTGGGTGCAGGCCTATGGCACAAAGCACACTGCCTGGCTTCAAAATGGCCCCTAGACCCCCCCCCACATGGCCAGGCCATGGACCAGGCCTCAAAATGGCCCCCACCCACATGGCCAGGCCCTGGACCAGGCCCCAACAACACCCCCAAAAATCGAAATACACACAAATATCACCCCAATCCAATGCCATCCATGCTCTAAATGATGTTTACATTCAAGAGACCCACAGAAAGATTTGGTCCATGCACCACTGAGTACCCCTGGGCATAATGGATGAACGCAAGGCAGACTGGATGCAGGGCAGGCCTATGGCACAAAGCACACTGCCTGGCTTCAAAATGGCCCCTAGAGCCCCACCCACATGACCAGGCCCTAGACTAGGCCTCAAAATGGCACCCACCCACATGGCCAGGCCCTGGACCAGGCCCCAACAACACCCCCAAAAATCGAAATACACAAAAAAATCACCCCAATCCAATGCCATCCATGCCCTAAATGATGTTTACATTCAAGAGACCCCACAGAAAGACTTGGTCCATGCACCACTGAGTACCCCTGGGCATAATGGATGAAAGGCAAGGCAGACTGGTTGCAGGCCTATGGCACAAAGCACACTGCTTGGCTTCATAATGGCCCCTAGACCCCCACCCACATGGCCAGGCCCTGGACCAGGCCTCAAAATGGCCCCTTCCACAAGGCCAGGCCCTGGACCAGGCCCCAACAACACCCAAAAAATCGAAATACACACAAACCTCACCCCAATCCAATGCCATCCATGCCCTAAATAATGTTTAAATTCAACAAAACTCACAGAAACAGTTCTATCATGCACTTATGACTAACCCCGGGCCTACTGGATACTGTGGCTACCCACTATATATTTTTTAAAAAGTTGTGAAAAAGTTTATAAATTGTAGTTGCAGCAACTGCAATGCCCCAAACAAACAAAACCAACTTACTTGTAAAATCTCCACTCCAAAGTGATCCGAACAAAAAGTCCTCAAATACAAATATCCAGCAGCAGCCAAAGAGTAATCCTTCCATCTCCAGATCCAAATGAAATGTGACCAGGATATGGACAAAGCACTGGGAGGAGCCTGCTGGACAGGAACAGGAAGTTGGAGACTCTAGGGCACTTCTTTCCTCCCAACCCCCCAAAAATGCACTCCTTGCACAAAAAAGTGCAGCTAAATCTGATCCAAATCAACAATTTCAGAAGGTTTATGCTGCCAGCGATAGATTTCTTGTGCAGAATTGCTTTTTTTTTGCGATTTCGGAAAAGCGACATGCTCAAATCTCCCACTGGATGTCAGTTGCGTGGCGCATCTACGTGTTCGCAATTGTTTACTCTCGCGATGCGTGATCGCGGGCCCTTATGACATATTTGCATTCTGAAAGTCTCCCATTGCAAGATGGCGGGACTCCATGACGTACTCGCGGTTGAATAGTCTTTCGCGATCACGCCATGATGTACTCACGGTCGAAAATGGTGCAGCGCACGCAAACCGGGAGGAAAACAACTCGGCGAACTCAGAATCACGGTAAGTCAACGCCGCGCACGAGAGATTGCATTTTTGAAGCGCGACCAAGCAAAAAAAATCCGCCAACTCGCAAATTGTGAATTCTTTGACAATTACGCGCGATTCGCGGACCGCGAAATTGCCAAAAGTTCACATATTCCTCGAGCGGAACGGATTTTCAGCCCATGAAGAAATCGGGTTACCCCACAAGTTCATCGGATGCGATCAGTATAATAGCTCAGCCAAGACTGGTTTACTCTGTCCTCAGAGGCGCTCTAAGTAAATCACCAGTATCCCGAACATGGGACATAAAGGGCGGCCACAAAACCCAAACCGTCGGCTCTGAAGGAGTAGAAAACTGGGCATGGCTATCAACGACTCTGAACTCAACCCGACTGCTAAGGTGACAAATTAGCCTCCAAAACTTACATTCTGAATGACCACTGAAGATATGCTCTTGGAATATCAATGGATTGGCTAACAAACTGGGTTACCGGGTCACTACATATTATTTACGCTCCTTTGAAATCATCTTACTACTAGAAACTTGTTCATAGACGACATATCAACTAGAAGGATACATAAATCACCACATACTGCAACTAAACAATAGAACTTCGGCCACAGCTGTGGAGGCCTTGCAATCTACGTGTCGGTTAACAGTGCTATTTATTCCTGGGAACAAGACAGCGACACCTCAGGGCTGAAAGTAATAGGCACTTCGCTCACAACAGCCAATGGCCAGTTAAAGAGATTAACTCTGAGAAATGTTTACATCTGCCCCAATCCAGGCTCAAGGACAGCCCTCTCCACAAAATTGACCAGCATGATTCTAAATCTCAGTTCAGAAAACCCCAGCACAGATATAATAATTACAGGAGACTTCAAAATGTGGCTAATGATCGATCTACCCACAAATGAGATAATGCAGACACAAGAAGGGGATTGGGCAATACCACTGCAGGACTGTCCCAGTGGCATAAGGATGACTCAAGGACGGGCCCTCCAAGGAAACCTGGAACACCTTGGACTGAGAGCCCTTAATGGCCGATTCCACCCTGACAAGCCAACTGGCCTTTCACATCTAACCAACTCTGGGGCCTCCCGGATCAACTACACATTTGCCAGCCTTCCTTTACTGAATCAAATCACTTCATTCGGCTTTGATGAAAAAATGGACAGTGATCATCACCCTCATGAGCTCACCCTCAACATCAGGTTAGACAAATATAACGCTGCAGCTGATCAAGGCTTTGATAGTTATATAATTAATCTCCAATGCATCAAGTGCTTCATCAATTCCCTCCCAACCCTGGTCGCAGAAGCCAAACTGTTACTAGCCAACATCAATAAATCAGAGGGTGACCCAGTCATGAGCCGGGCAACGTTTACCCAAAAATTGGATAGCTGGTTTGCAAAACTGGTACCGGGAAAAGCAAAGCTGTATGCCACACAAGGCACACGATCCAGTTATCTAATAAGGATTCCCAAAAAAAGGATCAATCGGCTGTGGAGGAGCCTCAAAAGGTCACCAATGGACCCAAAAAGTGAACACCAAAGGAAAATTTTGAACTAGTTCTGGACAAAACTACTGTATGACACCAGGACAAATAACTCCTCAAATGTTTGGCGTACTACAAATGGATTGGGGGGCGCCCTCCCAAAAGTGACTTTTGTGGGGTCAGCATGGTATCCTTTTCTACATGATCATTTCAAATTTCAATCACTACCTGATCAATTCCACAAGCAGGACGAAGGTTCAGCAGCCAGTAGTGTCCCGGAAGATTTAACAGAAAACTATGATCAAGCTACTTCCGTGTGTCCCATCTCTGAGGCCCTAATTCAGAAACAAATTGCTAGGGGACGCAGGGATAGGGCACCAGTTCCAGGCAGATTTCCACCGGCTCTCTATAAGTATGATCCAATATACTGGGCTATCCAATTAGCCCCTCTTTACCCATTCATTTTGGAAAAAAAGGGTATCACTCCTCCTATGGTGTGGTTCGATACTTGCTCCAGTCTTCAAGGGGGTGATAAAATGTCTCCCAGGAATTATTGCATGATAGTACTAATCGATAATAAAGCAAAGTATTTTGCAGGTGTGCTGGTGGACTCATTACAAACATGAGTCGGATTGCACTTGTCACTGTCTATAACAACCACACAAGGCCTCAAGCAAGGTTGCGTTCTCGTGCCTACCCAATTCAACTTGTTTCTATCTCACTTGTCTCTGGTCCTTAACTCAGTAAATTCTCACCCGCTCAAATAGGGTGGCTTTCGGCACTCAAACCTACTTTATGCTGACAACCTGGCCATCATCAGTAAAACAAAGATTGGTTTGCTGCTTCTCTTGGATGTAACTGCTGCATTCTCCACTAGGAATGGTATGCTGATCAATAAAAAGAAATCCAAGATCCTTGCGGTTCAAGTTGCTAGAACACAAAAGCCAACTTGGTCTCTTGAGCAGGAGAAGCTACAAGCAATGAACTGCCACCAGTACTTAGGAGTCCTCTTTAACGACAATGGTAGATACTGGAGCCAGATGATTGAAATAAAAAAAGAGAGGCACTGCACTATTGTTCGCTCTTAGATCTGCATACACAAAACTAAAAGGTCCCACACTTGGGCCTATCCTCCAAGTACCTCAGGGGAAGGTACTTCTGACCTTAACATATGGGAGCAAGGCACTGAAAGGACGGGAGAGTGTGATACTTTATAAAACGCTCACAAAGATTTACAGAACGGTTTTCCAGCTTCCCTCCCACACATCACCAGCTCAGATAAGACTGGAATTTGAAATATGCAGACAGACGCCGGCACGCAAGGCGGCCTTTGAAATAAGCTGCCACCAGCTCAGGGCCTCAGAGGAAGGTACCCTGGCCCACCATTTATGGACTGAACTGGCCACAAACCATAGGTCGGTGGTAAACCACTACTTGACCCAAGCCCTCAGCACACTCTGCTTGGTAACTACTTGGGGCCTACCTACCAGCCTTCAGGAATGTAAAAGGATGGCAAAAATCAGCACAAAATGGCTTTCATTAATAGAAGATAAGGCCAGCCTCTCTGCAAGGAAATACGGCTGGATGACACTATGTACTTATAAATACCTGAAACCTCAGTGTTACTTAAACAACCCCAACAATGAAAGGACAAAGTCATGGTTCATGAAGCTGAAGATGAGGGTAATCCCTATCCCATGTTATCTCCCAGCTTTGAAAAGGGGCAAGGAATAGGCAATGTGCCGCCTCTGCAATCAGCAAAAAGTGGACATAGTACATGTATTGGACCTGTGTCCCACCCTTTCAGAGGATAGGAGGACTTTGTTACGAAGGGGGTGAATTGCTAAAGATGCGGGGAAGCAGTGTTGGCCTGTTTTGACCCATCTAATATCATGTTAAACTGTGCCTTGGCCAAATTAATTCACTGTTTCTCCAGAAAGATAGTGGCCCAGGATCATGTAGGCGAAGGGCGGAGAAACGAATAGGCCATTACCAGGCCCTGTAATCCTGTCTCCGATTACACCCCCGTATGACATCCCCCCTTCCTACCTGGGACTATTAGACACGTCCCAGCTGACACTTTTTGGACAGGAATCACAAGTGTCTAGTTAAGTTTACAAACTTTTTTATTTAAACCTGTCTCAGTATTTTATCAGTGCAACAATGTGAACTCCCAAGCGTCTTTTAACTCTACACATGCATGCACTTTACGTAATAGCACCAATGTGTTAATAATATGTAAATCCGGCCTCTTTTTTATTTCCCAATGATTTTTAACTTATAATGTTTTAAGTATGTATTTTACAAAGAAGCAACTTTTAAGGAATATGCACATTTGGACTTGATGCCATTCACTTATGTTGCTAAGGTTTTAACTAATCATGAAATAAAGTCTTTCTACTACTCAGGCAATCCCATCCTTTCCAAGTGAGACTTGAGCTCTACCTCCCTCCAGGTAGTGTGATCCAGGTCATTTCATAGCAGACAATCAACAAGCATGGCAGGGCTCACAGCAACTTTCAGAGAACCTGAGACCCTCCTGCTCAACGGGAACCAGAGCCACCAGTAAATGGCCGTTTCAATTTTTGACAATTTTTGATAACTATGACTTGGTAGAATGTGTTCAATGTGACGTGCTCCTGTGTCTCGCAGAGCCTTCACCCATTGCCCAATAATGGTAACCCACTGCCTATATTTTGAAGCATTAGATGGCATGTGGGCACCATCTCTTTATCCCCCAGGGAAACTAGGGCCACCTCTGTATTTCCCCTATAGCTAACTGGTGCTACCTCCTCCCGAAGCTCCACACTTTGCAACCCAGGTGTCTGCTCACCAGTGGGGGACTGTGCCAACTTGGGACATTTGGAGTCACCCTTGGAGTGCCTATATTTGTAGCACTCAGTACATTGGGGTACAAACCTCCCTGTCTTGTGATCATAGAAACCCCTTCTTCTTAGGAACAGGCTGGGACTGGTTACCACTACTACCCTGGGAATTGTTTAGGGGTCTTTTGAGAACTGCTTACGTTCAAGCTTTTCTCCCTTCTCTTTCTTCCTTTGGGAACCCTGACTACCTTTGTAGGACCCTCCCCCCCCGTTACCCTTCTGGACACTCACTAGCTCAGAGGGTCACCTCCTCAGCAGGATTCCTGGGGTCATTCAGTTTACTGTCAACTAGGTGCTGGTGCAACTCAGGGAAACAGATACTGAGCATGTGCTCTCCTATGCTTAAATGGTATAACCCATTAAAATCACCAGCCTTGCTTCCCTTCACCAAGACATTTAGAAGTAGATTTACTAAAATCTCACGCAATGCAGCACAGGAAGCAAAAAAACTCTGCTGCTTTGCGCGAGGGGAGCAGGAGAGCAGCATATTTACAGAAATATGGCAGTCTCCTCCCCTTTCCCCAGTGTCAGAGCTGAAATTAGCGGGTGTGTGCCATGCACACACCTTTGCACCATAGTGCAAGGGTGTCTGTGTGAGTCTAGCATATGTTTTATACTGGAAGTATAGTTTTCCAGTACAAAATAGTATGCTCAGACTAACTTTAAACCTTTTCCTACTTTGTATGTGTGCTGTACTGTGAGGCGCACATACAAAGTTTAATAAAGAAGGAGAAAAGAAAGCATTTCTCCATCATAACACCTATTTGAAATGTGTCTCAATTTTCTCACTCTAAACCCTGTCTACTTTTTAAAGTAAATAGGGTTCAGCATCAGAAATCTTGGGTGGTTGCATGGGAACGCCCATGCACCACCCATGGTACGCCCCCTTGGTGCTAAGTAATGCAAAGCAGTGCAGTACTATGAACTGCTTTGCACTACATTTGAATGTTTTTCAGCACTAAAAAATAAATGAGTAAAAAAGATGTATTGTCATATTGCATCACTTTTGTGATGCAAAAACAGCATTAAAACTAAGTAAATAGACCCCTTTGTGAGTAGTCCACAAAATCTACCTATGATTGGTTGTGGAGTCTCTGGCTGTCCCTGAATGTTTGGCGATACTTCTCAGGGGTCAGCCCAAATATGGCAATTAAAATGGCCTTCATAGGGGTATACTTGGTTTGGCCCCTAACCACTAGCATGAGAAGTCTGTCTCTCCCCAGTGTGAACATGTGTTTCCACAGACCCCTCCAGTGCTCCTCAGAAACCCTGTGAAACTTCAGAAAACCACTTATCAATGTCATATCCCACCACATCACTGGGCACCAAATCCTTGAATATGCTAACCCTTTTTTCTCAATCAGGTACTGCATGTTTGCTCATCAACAAGGGGAGCTGAGAGGGATACATACAGGACCTAGGTTGCCCTCCACTCACACTGTATTAAACAAACTTGACCTGGTCCTTTGTAATAGGCAATCATTTTGTCATCAGCTGTGATTTTCACTACTCTAGGCTCGATGTAATCTATTAGTAATAATATTTCTATCAACAGAGTGTGCCTCTTTCATATCTTCTAAAAACCAACTTTAAGTGTCTGTGTGCAATTGCTTGCATATCGAGCTAGCACTCTACTAAATATGTAGAAGAAAGGTTTAGGAAAAAGGTGTGGAAGGGGGGAAGGAACCTCAAGGGAGCAACCACCAGGGAACTACTGACTGGTACTCGTCAGTGTGTTCCTCTTATCATCATCGGCTCCTTCCAACCCAAAGAATAAGAAAAATTGCAAAGAATGATGTAGAAAGGAAAACAATAATGAGCAACTCAAATAGTGGTGATACCTATACTACATGTATGTGCACTACAACCCCCTAGCGAGTGAGATCCGCTATCCGGCACTCGACTACTACTAAAAACTGGGTCAGGTATCCCTAGCTGTCTGATACTTTATTCTGTGCTGGGTAGCTGCTCCTATTAAAACCTACACTCTACAGTTGTGCTTCGGTTTAATATATAAAAATCCAACATGTTTCGTTGCCTGTCAGTCTTGGTAGGCAACTTCTTCAGGGCTGGGGGTTACCTTTGCCACACATTTCTGGAATCTTCCAGTGTTTAAATCTAAAGACACATTGAAAAACATCAACAATGATAAAAACATAGAGTGACACTGTTAGATGTATTGCCCTTGTTGTAAACAATTCATCATATGGCAACTGTGCATAGATACTTGCCGTGTTTACCTTGATAGGGGTACGCAATGGCATACCTATGGTTTACTCCTGTACACGCATTTCACTGTGTCGGCCCCCTTTAAAAGAGGCGGTCGCCTTGTGTCAACCTACAAGTATCATAATTAAAAACGAGTGGTTAGATGGTTAGTGAGGGAACCCCCTCATTGACTCGCTTCCTTATGTGCAGATTCATAGTTATTTTACCACACTGCACCCTCTGTACAGAAAGCCGTCGTGGCTGCCCCGTCTAACATTGGCATATAAAATTGCGGACATGCATTAACAATGTCTAACATCACCACGCCTCAGTCAACCCATGTTACCCCTCGGTAACTTGCACCGCCAGGTAATACAGAGAGGAGCGAGCGCTAGGCGTTCGTGGTGTCTGTCACACAGAGACCCTGGCATCAGACACTCGCAATCCTATGCTATTAACGTGCTTGCCCCCATAGAGTGTACCAATGGTCCCGCACCCCTTACCGTCACTTGGTGTCACAATTGATTCGTCTCGGGACCCCTTTACCGGTCAGCTAGGCTGCCTTTCTATCGGATTATTATATCCGGGATCATGACGCGCAATGTCGGGACGTCCGTCCCGAACGTGTTACGTCACGGGACCCGTATCCATGGCGGCCATCTTAGAGTGGTGAAATGCCACTGCAGACACCCCCAACCTGAATGTACCATGGGTTTCTGTTATGATATACCCCTATTCCATCTTGCTGATTCTGAAAATTACTGGGAATATTAGCTCAGGGATGCCATGGGTATCTACTCAAGTACCTGCTGTTAATACACCCTAAATACGTTAGATTCGGTGTGCAAACAGGGTGGGGTTCAAACGTTCTAGTAGTAGATCAAGATATGACAGTTATGCAGTTTAAAGCGAATCCAGTACTATTCTGTCTGATTCTACCCTTCTGTGTATTTTTATTCTTTTGAGAACTCTCAGGGAGACAGTCGAATATGTCATGGAACAAAGAATAGGGCACTATTAATCATCAAAGTGGACAACTATTCATGAAGGCCCTTCTGTTACGACAGTATCATTGTGTGATGACCTTATTCCATTCAATCAGGTAGTTGAGACCTTGTCTTTCAAATTGTTCCAGATAGATCCAGCAGGCTTCCTTAGTTAATAGCCGAGTTTCAATCTTTATAGAGTCCCCCTGGATTTTTTCCAGAATTACCCAGCACATCTCTCTGGGTTGATGTTTCAACTCTTTGTAGTGTTCGACCAGTCTAGTGGGTTATCGGCATGCTTTAATCGTGCCTAAGTGTTCTTGAATACGGACCTTCACTTTTCGCCTGGTTAGACCTATATAGTGAAGACCGCACGGGCACGTCAAGCGATAAATGACATTGGTCGTGTTACAATTCGTTAGAGTATTCAGGTACCCGGTCTTGCCACTAATAAGTTGGACACTTTTGGTCTTTCCAGTTAGCCCGCATACAGAGCACCCACCACACGGGTAGTGTCCAGATAATTTCTCTCCTGTAGATGTTGACTGTTTGATGCGAGAATGCACCAGTCTGTCTTTCAAGTTTTGCGATCTTTTAAATGCGAACCGCGGGGTGGCATTTTAAAGTTGGTGGTGCTAAGAAGGTGCCAATGTTTTCTCAGAATCTGACGGATTCTCATTGATAACGGGTCAAACGTGGTGACCACTGGTACGCAATCTCCTTTTTCCCTAGGAGTTCTTTCCAAAAGAGGTGCTCTAGGTGTGTTAAGAGCCCTTTTCCTTGCTGTCTTGACCACTTTTTTTGGGTAAGCTCGTTTCTCCAATTTCTCCACCAGATCACTAGCCGATTGCACATATTTCTCTGTAGTGCTACAATTTCTCCGGTAACGGAGAAATTGTCCCACCGGTAAGTTCTCTTGGAGTGCACGAGGATGAAATGAACCATAGTGCAACAATGAGTTTTTATCTGTGGGTTTCTTATGGACTTGTGTAGTGAGCTGGTCACCCAGGGCCTCAATGTCCAGGTCCAAGTAAACTGCAGTTTCTCTGTTGTAGTGCCAGGTAAATTTAAGACATGGGTCCGAGTTGTTTAACCACGTGAAGAATGTTAGTAGCTCAGTTTCGGTGCCTTCCCATATACATAACACGTCATCAATAAACCTTTTCCAGAGACAGATCTTCTTCTGGTAAGGATTTGATGGATGGTCGATGTAATGTTGTTCAAATTGTCCAACATAGATGCAGGCGAGACTGGGGGCAAATGTAGCCCCCATCGATGTCCCGGATATCTGTAGGTACAACTGGTCTTTGTATTGAAAAAGTTTCGAGTGAGGGCTAACTCTACACATTGAAGGACAAAATATTGTCGTGTGTCATAAAACCACTCACTTGTCGCTAATGCCCGTGCTGCTGCCACCAGCGTGGCTTCCTGAGGTATACTCGTATAAAGCAACTCAATGTCGATGGTAACCAAGTATTGTCGCTTGGGATCGTACTTGATTTATTCTAAGATGTTTAGGACATCGGTCATGTCCTGCACATATGAGGCTTGAGTGATGACACATTCACGTAGAAAGAATCTGAAAATTGGGACAGTGGTTCCAATACAGGCTGGATGCCTGCAACTATAGGACGTCCCGGTGGTGGACATTGTGCCTTGTGAATTTTTGGCACAATATAGAATGCCGGGATCCTGGATTTGGTGTTGATTAAGAAATCCATCTCCTTCTCCGTGATCCATTTCTTTTCTTTAGCATTGGTCACCATTGTCGTAATGATAGTGAGAAGTTCACTTGTGGGGTCACGTACTAGAGGCTGGTAATTCTGTCGTGCCCCCAAAAGTCGCATGATTTCTGTCTTGTAATCCACAGTATTCATCACAACGACGGCACCGCCCTTGTCTGCCGGTTTAATTGTCACCAGATCGTTGCTTTCCAAGGATTTAACCGCTGTCCATTCCGCCTTACTCATATTGGAGTATGTTCGCTTCCGGTCAGACTGTTCAAGTTGCTCGATGTCATGCAATATTTTCTCTTCAAAGACTGCAAACTCGGGGGCCCATGGCTTGTGTGGGAGGAAAAAAGGTGGAGGGACGATGGAGATTAAAGTTAAACACCGAAGGTGGATCTTAGTTTTTATCAGCGAAAATGTTTTTCAATTTGATTTTTCTTATAGTTTCATAGATTTCGCTTCTACACTTAAAGCTGTCATGTGTAGGCGTTGGAACAAAGCCAAGTCCCTTGTTAAGTACTTGGTGTTCACCTTGTGTAAGTACTACTCAAGTACCTGCTGTTAATACACCCTAAATACGTTAGATTCGGTGTGCAAACAGGGTGGGGTTCAAACGTTCTAGTAGTAGATCAAGATATGACAGTTATGCAGTTTAAAGCGAATCCAGTACTATTCTGTCTGATTCTACCCTTCTGTGTATTTTTATTCTTTTGAGAACTCTCAGGGAGACAGTCGAATATGTCATGGAACAAAGAATAGGGCACTATTAATCATCAAAGTGGACAACTATTCATGAAGGCCCTTCTGTTACGACAGTATCATTGTGTGATGACCTTATTCCATTCAATCAGGTAGTTGAGACCTTGTCTGTCAACTTGTTCCAGATAGATCCAGCAGGCTTCCTTAGTTAATAGCCGAGTTTCAATCTTTATAGAGTCCCCCTGGATTTTTTCCAGAATTACCCAGCACATCTCTCTGGGTTGATGTTTCAACTCTTTGTAGTGTTCGACCAGTCTAGTGGGTTATCGGCATGCTTTAATCGTGCCTAAGTGTTCTTGAATACGGACCTTCACTTTTCGCCTGGTTAGACCTATATAGTGAAGACCGCACGGGCACGTCAAGCGATAAATGACATTGGTCGTGTTACAATTCGTTAGAGTATTCAGGTACCCGGTCTTGCCACTAATAAGTTGGACACTTTTGGTCTTTCCAGTTAGCCCGCATACAGAGCACCCACCACACGGGTAGTGTCCAGATAATTTCTCTCCTGTAGATGTTGACTGTTTGATGCGAGAATGCACCAGTCTGTCTTTCAAGTTTTGCGATCTTTTAAATGCGAACCGCGGGTGGCATTTTAAAGTTGGTGGTGCTAAGAAGGTGCCAATGTTTTCTCAGAATCTGATGGATTCTCATTGATAACGGGTCAAACGTGGTGACCACTGGTACGCAATCTCCTTTTTCCCTAGGAGTTCTTTCCAAAAGAGGTGCTCTAGGTGTGTTAAGAGCCCTTTTCCATGCTGTCTTGACCACTTTTTTTGGGTAAGCTCGTTTCTCCAATTTCTCCACCAGATCACTAGCCGATTGCACATATTTCTCTGTAGTGCTACAATTTCTCCGGTAACGGAGAAATTGTCCCACCGGTAAGTTCTCTTGGAGTGCACGAGGATGAAATGAACCATAGTGCAACAATGAGTTTTTATCTGTGGGTTTCTTATGGACTTGTGTAGTGAGCTGGTCACCCAGGGCCTCAATGTCCAGGTCCAAGTAAACTGCAGTTTCTCTGTTGTAGTGCCAGGTAAATTTAAGACATGGGTCCGAGTTGTTTAACCACGTGAAGAATGTTAGTAGCTCAGTTTCGGTGCCTTCCCATATACATAACACGTCATCAATAAACCTTTTCCAGAGACAGATCTTCTTCTGGTAAGGATTTGATGGATGGTCAATGTAATGTTGTTCAAATTGTCCAACATAGATGCAGGCGAGACTGGGGGCAAATGTAGCCCCCATCGATGTCCCGGATATCTGTAGGTACAACTGGTCTTTGTATTGAAAAAAGTTTAGAGTGAGGGCTAACTCTACACATTGAAGGACAAAAGATTGTCGTGTGTCATAAAACCACTCACTTGTCGCTAATGCCCGCGCTGCTGCCACCACCGTGGCTTCCTGAGGTATACTCGTATAAAGCAACTCAATGTCGATGGTAACCAGGTATTGTCGCTTGGGATTGTACTTGATTTATTCTAAGATGTTTAGGACATCGGTCATGTCCTGCACATATGAGGCTTGAGTGATGACACATTCACGTAGAAAGAATCTGAAAATTGGGACAGTGGTTCCAATACAGGCTGGATGCCTGCAACTATAGGACGTCCCGGTGGTGGACATTGTGCCTTGTGAATTTTTGGCACAATATAGAATGCCGGGATCCTGGATTTGGTGTTGATTAAGAAATCCATCTCCTTCTCCGTGATCCATTTCTTTTCTTTAGCATTGGTCACCATTGTCGTAATGATAGTGAGAAGTTCACTTGTGGGGTCACGTACTAGAGGCTGGTAATTCTGTCGTGCCCCCAAAAGTCGCATGATTTCTGTCTTGTAATCCACAGTATTCATCACAACGACGGCACCGCCCTTGTCTGCCGGTTTAATTGTCACCAGATCGTTGCTTTCCAAGGATTTAACCGCTGTCCATTCCGCCTTACTCATATTGGAGTATGTTCGCTTCCGGTCAGACTGTTCAAGTTGCTCGATGTCATGCAATATTTTCTCTTCAAAGACTGCAAACTCGGGGGCCCATGGCTTGTGTGGGAGGAAAAAAGGTGGAGGGACGATGGAGATTAAAGTTAAACACCGAAGGTGGATCTTAGTTTTTATCAGCGAAAATGTTTTTCAATTTGATTTTTCTTATAGTTTCATAGATTTCGCTTCTACACTTAAAGCTGTCATGTGTAGGCGTTGGAACAAAGCCAAGTCCCTTGTTAAGTACTTGGTGTTCACCTTGTGTAAGCACATGATAGGATACATTAACCACTATATCGTTATCATGTGCGGTTAGAATTGTGTTTGCTTGGGTCCTCTGCTCCGGGTGACTCGTGGGGAGTAGGTTTGCCATGTTGGATTCTGCCTGGACCGTCCTCTGCCTCTCTGTCCTTGGCCTGCCCCTCTCCCTCGGTCTGCCTGTTGCTGTCCTAAAAAAGACCTGAACAGTGCTCCCAAATCTTCGTCTGTCCTTGCTTGTGTGTTAAACCTGACCCGGCCCTGATTGGATGTGGAGGGTTGGCCACTCGTGTCTTCCTCCTCACTACTTGTGTTATCAAATGTCCAGCTTTGTGGTGTCCTCCTACCCTGACGTCTGCCCCCTCTGTGCCCAGCTGGTTGGAAAGTCTGGTCTGCTCTGGTTTGATAGTGTTTATCTTCAGTGTATGGAAACGCCCATTCTTGTGTAAATTTGTCCAAGTTACGTTTCAGCCCCTTGGTTTTTTGATTCACCATGTATGTCTTATATTCACCCAAGTCACTTTGTATTTGGGCTAGTTGGCCCTTAGTGTCAGTTATGGTGTCTGCTTTGATGGTCTCCTCTAGTTCTAATATTTCTTTGAGGAGTTACTCACTGAGGCGCTAAGCGGTGTTAATTATGAGGATGAGCCAATCCCGGGTACACTTGTTGGCAATATAACTCCAATCGACCCGGAATCGCTTGTCCTCAAGAATTTTTTTGGCTCTAAACGTACTAAAAGACTAGCTGGGGCTGCTCCCGCGCGGAGGTACTCAGTCATAAGCGCCCCGTGCAGGGCGACCCTTACTTGGCGCTTCTTGAGAGTACTCAGTTTTTCCCATTCCTCTCTAGCTGTTGTTGTGCCTATCAACGGAGCATCCGGGAAAAGGGAGGAACCAGAAAGGATAGAGGCTATTAGTTCTTCAGTAAATGCGAGACAGTTTCTATCCATGGTATGTATGACAGTACAATAGAACAGTTGGTAGGGCTGTGTCAAAAACTCTAGTTTGTTAGAGAGTGGTGCAGACCACTCTTCCGTTAAAAAATAGAAGATATGTATGTGACTTACTTTCACATGCTCTCACGGCTGTTCGCCGTTCTCAAAAGTCCTTCAACAAGGGGAGCTGAGCGGGATAAATACAGGACCTAGGTTGCCTTCCACTCACACTGTATTAAACAAACATGACCTGGTCCTTTGTAATAGGCAATAATTTTGTCATCAGCTGTGATTTTCACTACTCTAGACTCAATGTAATCTATTAGTAACACACTGATGAGTACCAGTCAGTAGTTCCCTGGTGGTTGCTCCCGTGAGGTTCCTTCCCCCCTTCCACAGCTTTTTCCTAAACCTTTCTTCTACATATTTAGTAGAGTGCTAGCTCGATATGCAAGCAATCGCACACAGACACTTAGAGTTGGTTTTTAGAAGATATGAAAGAGGCACACTGTTGATAGAAATATTATTACTAATAGATTACATTGAGTCTAGAGTAGTGAAAATCACAGCTGATGACAAAATGATTGCCTATTACAAAGGACCAGGTCAAGTTTGTTTAATACTGCATGTTTGCTGCCATACTCACTGCTGGAATCTCCCTACCTGGTCTTGATATCCAGCTCCTTCACACTCAGTTCATAAGCCAGTAATATTTCCTACTCTGCTAAGGCTCTCTCTGCCTCCGCCTTTTTTGCCTCCTTTTCAGCCTTTTTCTACTCAGCCTCCTTTTTAGGTCTCGCTTAGCAGCCCTCATGCACTGCTTGGAAAAAGACCTTTAGCCGTCGATGCAGTTTTGGCCCCAAAAACGTGCACGTGTTCCACTGCCTTCAATGGCAATGCGTGCACATCTGGCTATTCACTTGCGGGAGCGAGCTTGACACCATATGTTTGTAATTAACTTACAAACACATGGTGCCCCAGGCTCGCTCCAGCAAGTGAACCGCTGTGCGTGCTCTGGGCCACACTCCCCCCACCCCTTCCACTTTTAGCGCGAGGCTTGTTTGAAAAGCCTCAGTCTAGTTTATACTTTAAATGGCAGCACAGTTAAAATCTCCAGGAGGCAACTGCTCATTAAAATGTTTTTGGAAGCCAGTAGCTTGAGTTCAGTGAAACTGGGGGATGATTCTATGTGAAAAGCAATGATATTGTTAAAAAAATCCTGTCTCTATTGATTTGTTTAAATGGTTCTTTTATGTGTAATTCACCTTAGACAATCAGCGGATTATGCTAAGGGTTTCTACTTCATCCACATTGCATAGTGTGCCATGTATGCATCTGTTAAAACCATTGAGCCATTAAGCTTGTGAGTGCGATGTCTGTTGAGATGTAAATCTTCTGATGCTGAAGGGTCTGAAAGCTGTCGCTGAATGTGAGCCCTGCTGTGCACCGCTGGAGAACTGGAGCCGGCTTCTGCTAACTAGCGGCTAATTCTGAAGGCCACGCTAATGATCGATTAAGTTTGGACATCCTCCTTCAAGCCAAGCTGGATTTGAGTGTTGTCCTAATTGGCGACCTGTAAATATGGAGCATTGATAGTTTGGGTAGAGGCGTTGTTTGAAAAGATGTAAAATAACTTAGCCCTAAAGAAATAACATTTTGATATGGATTTCAAAGCAGGCAGGGGCAAGAAAGTGTAACCAATTTAGGGTTGTGCATTTAATGCCATGATCCAAAAGGGGTAGAAGCGAGAGCAAATGGTCGTTTGTGTTGACAGTGGTAATCGAATCTAGAAATACCACTGCCCCTTCAGCTTAACTTTGGGATGTCTTTACAGCCAGCCTTCTTTCTCGTACACACGTCTCTAGTCTCTAGACTTGTTAGATCGACAGATAAGTCCGTGAAATGCCTTCAGGGCGGACCCTGTTTAGTTTCACTACAGACGTAATAGCAAGCCACATAATTACACTCTACTCAATACAATATAAATACACTCCACATAAAACCACTCAAAACCACATAATTACACCACAAAATTAAACTCTACTGAATGCAACATACACTCCACATAATACCACTCACTGCCACATAATTACATGCCACATAAATACAATCTACTCAATACAACATAAATGCAATCCATATAATATCACTCAGTATCACGTAATAACAAGCCACATAATTACACTCTGCACAATACAATATAAATACACTCCACATAATACCACTCAGTGACACATAATTACACTCCACATATTTACACTCTAATCAATGCAACATAAAATAACACTCACTGCCACATAATTACAAGCCACATAATTACACTCTACTAAATGCAACATACACCCCACATAACACCACTCAGTACCACATGATTACATGCCACATAATTACAATCTACTCAATACAACATAAATACAATCCATATATTATCACTCAGTACCACGTAATAAAAAGCCACATAATTACACTCTGCTCAATACAATATAAATACACTCCACATAACAACACTCAAAGCCACATAATTACACCACATAATTAAACTCTACTAAATGTAACATACACTCACATATTACCACTTAGTGCCACATAATTACATGCCACAGGCGGCGCCTGTAGATTACGCCAGAACTCTCGCTTTATGCAAAAGCGTGTCTGGAAGTCAAGGATCTCCAGGGCTCCCACAAGAGAGGCTGGTTGAGAGACCTAAGATCTACCCTATATGACATGGGGCTGGGGGAATTGTGGTCTAACCCGGACACAGCAACTTTTCCTACGAAAAAAGTGTGGAGAAGCATGTATTGGGAGTGGATTGTTTGTAAAAGGCATTCCATAATGGTAGATGGTTCTCTTACGGCATCCTTTGTGTTAGTGAAGGATGTCAGCCAGCTGGAAAATTATTGGGATGTCATCACTAGGCCTATGGACCGTAAGTTATTCCATCAACTTAGAGTACGGTCACTTCCGCTTAAGGGCCTAACAAGGTCTTGGAGCCATGGTGGGTTAGGCGACTGCCCACTGTGTTTAGGGTTGGGCGAAACAGTTGATCACATAATTACACTCTACTCATTGCAACATAAATGCACTCCACATAATACCACTGAGTGCCACATAACTACACTCCACATAATTACACTCTCCTCAATACAACAAAAAACACTACATATAATACAACTCAGTGCCACATAATTATATGCTACATAATTATACTGCACTCAAAGCAACATACACAAAATAATAACACTCACTGCCACATAATTGCATACCATATAATTACACTCTGCTAAATGCAACACACACCCCATATACCATTCTGTGCCACATAATTACACTATACTCAATACAACATAAATACAATCCACATAATATCACTCAGTGCCATGTAATAACACGCCATATAATTACACTATACTCAATGCAATATAAATACACTCCAAATAACAACACTCAGTCTCACATAATTACACACCACGTAATTACACCATACTAAATGCACCATAAATACACTCCACATAATACCACTAAGTACCACATAATCACACATCACAATTACACTCTACTCAATGCAACATAAATACACTCCACATAATACCACTAAGTAAAACACACACCATAATTAGACTACCCTCAATGCAACATAAATACACTCCACATAATACCACTCAGTGCCACATAATTACACTCAACATAATTACACTCTCCTCAATGCAACAAAAAAACACTCCGCATAATACAACTCATAATTATATGCTACATAATTATACTGCACTCAATGCAACATACACTCCAAATGATACCACTCACTGCCACATAATTACATGCCACATAATTACACTCTATTAAATGCAAAAAGTGCCTCACATAATACCACTCAATGCCACATAATCACATGCCACATAAGTACACTATACTCAATGCAATATAAATACACTCCACATAACACTCAGTACCACATAATTACACACCACGTAATAACACTATACTCAATGCACCATTAATACACTCCACATAATACCACTAAGTATCACATAATCACTCATCACAATTACACTTGATTAAATGCAACATAAATACATTCCACATACCACTCAGTGCCATATAATTACACACCACATAATTACACTTTACTTAATGCAACATAAATACACTCCACATAATACCACTAAGTAACACATCTTTACACGTCACATAATTACACTCAATTCAATAATACATAGACACTCCACATAATACCACTCACGGACACATAATTAAACACAACATAATTACACTATACTCATTGCAACATAAATACTATCCATAAAATACCACTCAATACCGCATAATTACACGTCACATAATTACACTCTTTTTAATGCAACATAAATATACTATACGAAACACTCAGTAAAACATAATTACACACCACATAATTATACTATACTCAATGCAAAATAAATACACTCCACTTACCACTCAGGCCACATAGTTAAGCGCCACATAATTACAGTCTACTCAATGCAACATAAATACACTCAATCTAATAAGACTTAGTGCCACATAAGTACACGTCACATAATTACATTCTATTCAATGCAACAAATACACTCCACATAATACCACTATACCACATAAGTACAAAAAAATAAAACATTTGTTATATTAAAATCTGTTTTAATCAGGTTGTTCAGTTGTATATAATATTGTCTTGGTTTTTATAAAAGTAACAAAAATGTTTAACACTTTTCATTATAACTTTTCAACATAATGCACATCAGCCACTATGCTCTACAACATTGCCAAAACTTCAGGATAAACACATAAGATTCCAAAAGCGAGACCTATTGGCTATGTCAATGCTTGTTAATTTAGCCATCTGTAGCTTGAATTCTTTCTTCTCCCATCTCTCCCTCAGTTCCTCTTTTGATAGGTCACGGGAAGAGACACTGATTCCTGCTCTCACAGGGAGCTTACATTCAAGGATTTTACCCTCAGCCACTGCAGGTGGTTCCTCAGATGAGCCATTCTCAGTCTCTCCCAATCCAGCATTCTCCTCAGAGCAGGCTGCTGTTCAGGCCCTCGGCGCCTTTTGCAATTCCACCTTCTTGATGGCAGTCTTGGTCAGGAAGCCCCATCTCCTCGCAAAATTCTTTAAGCTGAACCATTGCATAGGATTCCAAGTTGGCCAGCTCAAATTCCATGGTTCCAGTTGAAGAAGCAGCATCCAGAGACATGATTTTGAGTAAAAATTTAAAAATGAAAATTAGGGAGAATTTAAAATTCGAAATGGTCTTGGTGGCGGATGGGTAGTGTACACCAAGTTACTGTATGGCACTGCACAAACAGAAGTCCTATCATCACCGCTGATCACCAATGTTAGAAATTGGGTTGTTGGTAGACTGGGGTATGCACTCTAGGCAAGCAGCAACCCCATTCCTAGTCAGGGTAAGAGGCAAGCAGCCCTAAATTAGCCTCTGCTCACCTTCTGATAGCTTGGTACAGAGCATTCAGGTTAACTTTAGAGTCAAGGTGTAAAGTATTTGTGCAATTCTTCAAACAGTAAAAAACATGATACGATTCTGCACCAGGTTAGAACAATAGAGCTTAATTTAATAAATAAAACAAGACCACAACAACAAAATTCCAATAAGTAGAACTTGAGATATGAATTTGTAAAGCAAAAAGTGTAAAATAGCGCCTAGAAGCAATAAGTACATTCTTGGGACATCTGGTCTCACCAAACTGGGACACAGTCATAAGTAAGTCCAGTCCAACTGCGATGGAGCACGGGCCCCATACGGGGACCGTGTGAGGCCCGCGGAACAAAGGTACCTTGATCGGTGTTGCATCTACGTTGAAGAAGATGCAAAATGCAGTCGATGTTGATCCACTCAATGGCGGCCATGAGCTGTCCTGATTTTCACAACAGCGATGATGAGTCAGCTCCGATAAGTGCAGGGGCTGTGATGAGGAGTTCTCTGCATCATCATCCCAGGCGCCATTGCTGGAGAAGGGAAGACATGGGCACCGCGTAGTGCTGGTACCTAAGGCGTTACATTGTTTCTGATCCAAACAGATGCGCTGATGCTCCACTTCCAGAGAGGATGTGCAGGTTTACAGAAGCAAGCCCATTAGGCTCACTTCCAAGGGTGCAGGACTGGGGTGACACCACTTGGCAGGGCAGACTCACAGATGGCAGAGTCCAGGTGCAGTAGCAGGTCATTTAGAAGTCTTTTATGTCCCTGATACTTCAGATATGGAGGCAAGCCAGCAAGTCCTTGGAGTCACTCTGGGTAAAGTGATGCAGGTCCTTTCCTTCTAACCCAGGCAGGGAAACAGCAGATCAGCAGGTGAGCACAGCAAAACAGGAGTTCAACAGAGTAGCAGTCCAACAGAATTGCAGTCCTTCAGCAGCACAGCAGTCCTTCTTCCTAGCAGAGTCTTCACAGGTCCATACGTTTACTGAAGTGGTGTTGTCAAAAGTCTCGTACGTATACCCAGTTGTGCGTCTGAAGTGCGGAAGACTTCAAAGACAAGTCTTTGAAGTGAACAGAGGTCCTCCTTTCCTGCCCTGGCTCCAGACTCACCACTGAGGGGTATGCAGCCCTATGTGTCAACAGGACACAGCCTACTTAGATGTAAATGAAGCTGAGTCCAGCTCTTCCCTCCCATCCTGCCAGGATGGCCCATCAAGTCACACCAAACCTCCTAATATGTGTGGTTGTCTAGGGGAAACACAAAAAGCCCAGTTTTCACCCTCCACAGACGTGTATCAGAGACAGACAACAGGCACCAAATGGCTAAAGTAAGAAAATGTCAACTTTCTAAAAGTGGCAATTTCAGAATTGCAATTTAAAATCTGACGTCAACATAAGTTTTGCTTTTAAATTGTGATTCCAGAGATAGCAAACTGGAAAAGTCAATCTCTTCACAATTAGGAAATACACTTATAAAATGTAATAAGGTAATCCCAGTGGTATCCAATGGAAGAGATAGGCCTAGCAGTAGTGAAAAACGAATTTGAGAGTTTTTTACTACAAGGAAATGGAAAATCTTAAAGTACATGTCCTGCCTTTTGAATACATTGCACTCAGGCCTGTGGGTTGTCTAGGGCCAACTTTAGGGGTGACATATGTATAATAAAGGGAATATTTCGGCTTGTAAAGAGTTGTATCTTGCCAGGTTGAAATGGATGAGTAAACTGTACACACAGGTGCTGCAATGGCCGGACTGAGACATGGTTAGAAGGCTACTTAAGTGGGTGGCACAGTAAGTGCTAGCATCATTTAATTTCACAGGCCCTGGGCACATGTAGTGCACTTTACTAGGGAATATAAGTAATTTATATATTCCAATTGGGGATGAACCAATATTACCATGTTTAGGGGAGAGAGCACAAGCACTTTAGCACTGGTTAGCAGTGGTAAAGTGCACAGAATCTTAAAGCCAGTAAAAATGAGGTCAGAAAAATGGAGGAGGTAGGCAAAAAGTTGGGGGGAAGCACACCCTAAGTCTGTCAGGTCTAACTGTTGTGATATGAAAAGGTCTGGGAATGGTTAGGCTTAATTGCTTGAGTAAAGGGTTAGGGATGAGATGAGACTCAGGCTATGAATTTGGATTAGGATAAGAGCCCGGATATGGGTAAATGAGTATCAGTAGGATTAAGGGTAGGAGAAGTGTTAATGCATGATGACAAAGTGACATTTGTGTGCTTTATTTTTAGAAGTTTGATTTACTTACTCCTAGGTGTTGGCGAGAAATAAATGAACCTCAGCTATATTTTAGAATGTACATTTTAGAATCCTATGAGGATGCACTTTCTTTTCAATCTCACTCTATATATTTCGTAAAGAAATACATGTTAGCTGTAACTATTTTGTTCCAACTTTTTTACTGCCACATGGGTCGAAGCCTATCAGACAGAGCAGCTGTCTGGTATTGCTAAATATGTCTTGGTAACATTCAGAAAGCTGATCTAGGAATGCATTTTCCACCAGTTGCTTACTATTGGCTTTGTGCTTTGCAACTCACATATTCTGGATTTCTGCTTGCTGGCTTAATTTTTCAGCTCAGGTTTGTCCCTCCCATTGCCCAAACCTTGTTTACTGTATTCTTCCACAAACTCACTTTCTATACAGGCCTTTAAATCTTGTTCTTAGCTTTTCACATTTGCTGTGCATTGTAATACAGAGTTCAAATGTCACGCTCTTTCTTCCAGGGAGCATGGTGTTTATTTTCTTTCTCTTACTCCAAAGTGAGAGAATTTATGTGACAATCCTGCTGAGTACCCACATAAGAGGAGATGGTGTAAAATGTTGTTTTCTAGCACATAACAAAAAAATAACAGTGCTGATGTTTCAGAGTATATCAGAATTAGAACAAATGAAGCACTTTTTTTGTAAATCTGAAGTGTGAAGGAAACAAATATTTGAATATAAGCAATACACATCAAAACACTAGGTGAGGACATTTGCACAAATTAACATTTGTGTGCAGTAAAACTGTATATCAGTGCAAATGAAATGATCTTTTCTGATCTACACCATATGTTTTTTACCTGCCCTTGGCTGAAGTATTTTTGGTCAAACATTGCTCTGGCTTTGACAACTTGGGTCGGCTATGAGAGCCCGGTTTCAGGGAAAGAACTACTATTAGGACCATTTTCCGAATGCGGGTGTCTTACCAAACCCTTAGCATCTATTATTGCTTCTTGTGCTCGTCTGTGTATAGCCCGCTCTTGGATACTTGCCACACCTCACAGTATTATTTAATTTTGGTCTCTGATGAGGGAGATTTTCTAAATGGAAACTGCATTGGCTAAAGCTAGAGGCCCCCTATCCCTGTTAAAATTGTGCAGGGTTTGGGCCTGTCTTAATTGGGATTATTGATTGTATGTATCCTCATTTTTTTCTTTTTCTTTGTATTGTTTCTTCTTCCTTCCCTGTCTTTTTCTTTCCTTCTCTCCTTTTACTTTTTTCATTTTTTTCCTCTTTTTGATAAATGCTCCTTTGTGCTCTGCATATGCATAATGATGTATTTTTATTTGAAAATGTTGTTATATTTACTACTTCTTTTTTGTAACAATTAAAAAAATTAAAATAATTTAAAAAAGTAATGGTCTTTTCTACTGAGAATGTGTTGTTTGTAATGGCAGTGTGCTACCACACCCACTCCACATTACTCCAATCCACTCTATACCCTTCCACTCCATGCCACGCCACTCCATTCTGTGACTCTCCACTTCACTCTACGCGCCTACACTCTAAGACATTCTGAGACACGCCATGCCACTCTACTCCACAGCACTACAATCTATGCCACTCAATCCATGCCACAACATGCCTCTACACCTATGCCCCTTCACTCCACACCACTTACCCCACAAAACTCTACCCCACTCCAATATATCCCACTCCACTGCAATCTATCTCACTCCATTCCACATCAATTTACCCCAATCTACACCACCCCACTCCACTTCACTACAATATATCCCAATCTACTCCTCTCCAATCTACCTTACTCCACCCAATCTACCCCACTCATCTCCAATCCTACCTCACACCAGTCTAATTTACCCCACTCCAATCTACCCCGCCTCAATTTACACACCCCACTCTGCCCCAGCCCAGTCTACCCCACATCACTCCACACCACCCCACTTCAATCTACCCCACTCTAACCCATTCTACCCCACTCCACTCCAATCTACTGCAATCGACTCCTCTATGAACCATCCTATCCACTCCACGCCAATCTACCCTACTCAACTCCAATCTACCCCACCCCCCTCCAGTCTACCCCACTCACCCCAATCAACAGCACTCCACTCAGATTTATCACGCACACTGTGCTCCAATCTACCCCGTCTTCCCTAGTCCTCTTCAATCCACCCCAATCCACCCCACTCCAATGTACTCCAATCCAGCCCACTCCACTCTAATGTACCCAACTCCACTTCAATCTACACCAGTCCAATGTATCCCACTCCATTCCGATTCCACTGCAATCTATCCAACTCCTCTCCACTCTAATCCATCCTACACCGTGCCACATCATGCCACTCCACTCTACGCCCCTTCACTCCACACCACTTACCTCACTCATTCCTACCCGACTCCTATCCACCCCACTCCACTCCAATCTATCCCACTCCTCTCCAATCTACCCTACCCTAATTTACGCACCCCACCTTGGTCTAACCTAAACATTACTCCAATCTACCACACTTCAATCAACCCCACTCCCCCACTCCAATCTACCTCGATCTACTTCACACCACTCCAATCTACCCCACTCTACCCTAATCTACCCCACTCCACACCTCAAATATACACTGCCCCATCCCAAACTACCCCATACCACTCCAATCTAATGTACTCCCCTAATCTACCAGACTCCATTACAATCTATTCCACTCCAAACTACACCAATCTACCCCACTTCAGTCCATTCTACCCGACTATAATCCACCCAATACACCCTGCTCCAATCTACCCCACTCCACTCCACTCCAATCTATTCCACTCCAATCTACCCCAATCCACCACACGTCTCTCTTCCTCAATTTACCCTACTCCATTCCAATCTACCCCAATATATCCCATGGCACTCTACCCTTATCTACCCTACTCTTATCTACTTCACTCTGATTTACCCAATCTACTCCACCCCAATCTACCCCACTCCACCCCAATCTGCCCCAATTCAATTTACCCCACTCCAATCTACCACGCTAATCTACCAAACTCCCCACTTCTATTTACCCAACTCCACCCTACTCCAATCTATCCTGTTCTACCCCACTCTACTCCACTCCACTCTACGCCAATCAACACCACTCCACTCTGCACCAATCTATCCCATTCCACTCTACCTCAATCTTCCCCACTCCAATCTACCCCACTCCAAATCACTAACTTTTAGACCTGCAGTACAGCAGCCACACTGCTGTACCGCATGGCTAAAATACATTGCCAAAGACAATAACTCGTGCATTGGCGAGATCTATTGGCGTTGCCAATGTTTGTTTAATTCTAATATTTTTAAACTCCTTTTTTTTTTTACATACAAACATTATGCCATCTAAAAGAATATCATAGGGTGTCCTTACCGTACTCTTTTACATCAAACTGTGTGGTATAGTTCTGCAGAGGTAAATCCTCAAACCGCGCTATAATTGTCCAGGTCCCGAGGCTGGAAAGGAAACGTGATGAGTATTACAGCAACCTTAACTTTTGTTTTGGATCTCAGATTCATTCTCTCACATTTCCCGAATGAGGGATCTGAATTTTAGCACGTTTATTTATTGAATTGTGCTTGCATTAATATACTGCTCCACAGTTTTGACGATAAGTTGCAGCGCATTATAGGAAGTGTAACATGCTACATATAGTGCAGACTGTGCTTGACTGGAAGAATGACGGATTGTAGTGTGGCCTATGTGGGAAATGTTTTTGTGTGGTGCGAAATGACCAGAGAGGCACGTCTAACATCTGTCATTGTGCTTAAACCTGTATTGCATCATAGCAGAGTGAGGGATAGAAAGCATGACCAATGTGTTAATATTGTGGCTTGTTGGATTTATGACAATGGATGGCCTATAAAGGAAGTGTTTTAGTGTTGGGCGTGATAATTAACCAATTTAGTGCTTGTGTCATTAACAGATGTCACGCAAACAAATGATGGATGGAATGCTGAATAAATCATACATTCACCCCCCAGCCAAGAGATCTGGGTTAAATAAATCGTTTGTTTGCTCACTACGCCACCCTCGTTTGGTCCCAGCCATATTTAAATCAGTCTTGGCTCTGTCCTCGTTGGAAAAGTCCAGCCCAAAATGCCAAGCCAGGTCCTCCCTGAACCGGAAACAAGCATCCTGGGACCGGTTTCCATAATTTGTTTGCGTAGCACTTTTTGCCCTAAGTGGGATGGATATGCCCAGACGTGGGTCCCTTGCTCACTTTGCCACGTGATTCAAGCTAGCCCGGCTGATGAGCAGCAATACCTCAAAACCAGTCCCAGGAAGCTTGTATCCGGCCCAGGCAGGACCGGGCTTGGCATTTCGGGCTGGACTGTTCCCGTGAGGTACAGGGTCAAGTCTGAAATTCATATGTCTGGGTCTAAACTGGGGTGGCATGGCGAGCAAAAGAACTCAGGGGCAGATTTACAATAACTGCCTCATCCCTGCATATCAGCAGGGGTGCGCCAGTTATTTTGCGTCACGGCTCCACCACCATGGATGCGTCGCATTTACAATGTCCAACAACCAAAACAAGCACCAATATTGCCAATGACTTAATATGGGGGCCTGAACGTGAACACACAACCTACTTAATTAAAAAGTAGATTTTTAGACCAACTATTTCGTCCAGAATAAATCAATTATTTTTATTTTAATTATTTGAGTCAAAACATATGTTATACAAAATTCACATATTTATGTACATTACTTTTTACACAGGTTGGAAACGGTCTATAGCCAAGTATTCGAATCTCATAAAAACTATATGATATTTATTATGGTAAATTTCCAGTGTTTAAGTGAAAAAGTCACCCAACAAACCAATTAAGAAAAAGATTATTTCATTTATTTATTGTTGAAGTTATTTTCAAAAATATATATCTCTTTTTGTAGTGTTCTTGTTATTTATAAAATTCTTTTTTTACTTATTATTATATAACAGTTAATTATATCTTTGATAAATCACATACATTCATACATAAAGCAGTTATAAACAAACAGTGGATGACAAAAGGACGAAAGGTGTTAGCAATACGGCAAGATGGATCACACGACGCGCGTTTCGGCCAATATAGCCTTCCTCAGGTGGCCGTGTATTGCTCTGAAATTTTGAAAGAATATTACACGTAAGACTTAGACACTATAATACACTGGACAGTATAATACATGTAGCTATTTACATTATCTCATTACACCACGCATTTTATATACATTTTAAAAAAGGAGATACAAATATACAGTTATATATTATCCACAATAAGAGTGCATTTCATAATTACATCATAATCTCGTATGTACAGATCAAGTTATTATATTCATGTTCATGGACATATATTTGACATGAATATAATAACTTGATCTGTAACTGTATATTTGTATCTCCTTTTTTAAAATGTATATAAAATGCGTGGTGTAATGAGATAATGTAAATAGCTACATGTATTATACTGTCCAGTGTATTATAGTGTCTAAGTCTTACGTGTAATATTCTTTCAAAATTTCAGAGCAATACACGGCCACCTGAGGAAGGCTATATTGGCCGAAACGCGCGTCGTGTGATCCATCTTGCCGTATTGCTAACACCTTTCGTCCTTTTGTCATCCACTGTTTGTTTATAACTGCTTTATGTATGAATGTATGTGATTTATCAAAGATATAATTAACTGTTATATAATAATAAGTAAAAAAAGAATTATATAAATAACAAGAACACTACAAAAAGAGATATATATTTTTGAAAATAACTTCAACAATAAATAAATGAAATAATCTTTTTCTTAATTGGTTTGTTGGGTGACTTTTTCACTTAAACACTGGAAATTTACCATAATAAATATCATATAGTTTTTATGAGATTCGAATACTTGGCTATAGACCGTTTCCAACCCGAGTTACTTCCCTATGTATAGCAAGTACATTTTTATTAATATATAGGGGTCCCCTACTTTCAAAAATCATTACTTTTTACACTCCACATCTATTCACACCAACATTTCTAACACTCTATACAAAAATTCAACCATACATACACATGACAGACATAGAATTAATTGACATCAATTTACAACAAAGCTATTTACACAAATTAAATTTCAAAGACAACACGGGTAATCAAATCAATTATTTTTAAGACTTAGATGATTTATAGAACATCCTAGTGTTGTGAAAAACGGTCTACGCGTTTCGAAAACCCTTTCTTCGAGGGAATTCTCTTCAGGACCACGTAGCTCTCCGGTGCTTGTTTCCACAAAATATGTTTTCTTTCGTAACTGGCTTGTGTCTTGAAATCAAGTGTGAGCTTTGCAAAGAACGTATGGGTCGCTTCTGTGGAGTAAGATGGACGCAGGCGGGGTGGTTTGCCCGTGCTTGTGCGTGTTGACTCCAAATAATTCCGGTTGCTATTACTGACACAGGGTGCGTCTGTGTATCAATTCCAGACGTCTAACAGCCGACCCGCTCTCTTTCCCAAATGGGAAAGAGAGCGGGCCGGCTGTTAGTCCCTCGAAGAAAGGGTTTTCGAAACGCGTAGACCGTTTTTCACAACACTAGGATGTTCTATAAATCATCTAAGTCTTAAAAAATAATTGATTTGATTACCTGTGTTGTCTTTGAAATTTAATTTGTGTAAATAGCTTTGGTTGTAAATTGATGTCAATTGATTCTATGTAAAGTAATGTGCATAAATATGTGCATTTTGTATAACATATGTTTTGACTCAAATAATTAAAATAAAAATAATTGATTTATTCCGGACGAAATAGTTGGTCTAAAAATCTACTGTTTAATTAAGTAGGTTGTGTGGTTACGTTCAGGCCCCCATATTAAGTCATTGGCAATATTGGTGCTTGTTTTGGTTGTTGGATTTATTGAGGCTTGTCCTTATTGCCTGTTAGCCCAGACCCAGTTTTGGTTACGGCATTTACAATGTGGCGCTCCATGGGGCAAAAATGGACAGATGCGTGACGCATCTGCTGCCGTAAAGGCGGCGCATTGCTGGAGTTGCGAGGCAGCTCCAGCAAGGCTCAGGGGTGTCTGATCTTTAAAATGTTGTGTCAATCCTTACGTCTGCTTCAAGCAGGTGCAGGGTTTTAACACAGCATGGCCTTAAAAGTGGCTGAGTGAAATCTTGTAGATTTCACTCAGCCACTTTTAGGAGACGTTCCTTCGCTGGAACGCCCCCCCCCCCCTGCGCTGGAACGCCTACATGTGGTGCAGGGCTTTACAATGTGACGCATCTCCCAGATGCATCACGTTGTAGGTACCCCGTACCATGGCGCTGGCTTTGAGCCGCCGCTGCATCACAAAAGTGACGCAACAGCGGCGTAAAAGAGGCGCAAGGGGCTTGTAAATATGCCCCAATGGATTTAACCCCAATCTCTGGATAGGGGGTGAATGCATGAATTATTCAGCATTCTGTCTATCATTTGTTTGCCTAGCATATTAAGAGGTGTCTGTCACAATAACAGGGATAGTGAGTGACTTTATGTATGATGAGATCAAGTGCAGAGATATGTCACAATATCCTTTTAGTAGCTTAACTGGGTGAAATTCAAGATTTGTGTATTTATGAAATCATTAAATTTCATTTATTTTAAATTTTCCCTCGGAAAATGATCTCGTTTTTGGTTAAATTACTGCACAAAAAGTCATTTGGGAAGGGTATTCTACAAATCAAATTATCAGAAAGTCAGATTTGTTATTTTTCTCCACACACGTCCATTTTTATGGTTTAAAACTGAAAATGGAATGTCAGTTCCATAACTTGACTTGCACTTGGTCAATTTCTCACACAAGCTTATTAAAACCTGCAGCTTCTGGCAATACAAAGAACCCCACTGCCCTCCGTTCACCACCGGAACGCCAACAGGGGGCCCTGAATGTGAGTGTGACGAGAGCTAGGTTTCGATTAAGCTTAAATCGAGCATGCCCTCCTCAAAACTACATGAGAAGAAAGAACTCGCCTGTCAGAGAGCAGGACTAAGATGTGGTTAGAGGGAGCACTGACCACGCTTCTGGCAAGTTATTTGATGGCACATTAGAATCAAAGATATCTGCCTGTGGGTGCATGAGTATCTTGCTATCTTTACATTCTGCCTCTTTTTCAGCCTACAGTCGAAGGCTGGAGCTCGCTCTGGCATATTCTCCAGTGTGTTGCTAATCCTGTCACTCTAAATGGAAGGGGTTGCTTTTGTGTCTGCGGTCACAACAAACTAAATAAGTGATGTTAAGAAAATGCTTTGGTTAATATGAAACATTATTATTATTATTATTATTATGGGCACATATTTCATTGTTTTAGCAGAGCTGTGTCATTACGGACAAGCACCAAACATCGGGACCTCAATCTAGGCACAGGATTGCTTTTATCTGAGGATTTGTAGGTGCAGGAGACGATGTAATTGTGGTTGTGTGGTTATTTCATTTGAGCAGAATTTATATACCCTCCCCTCTTTGCTGGTTCCTTGTTCTTGCTTAATGATGCACAGATGAAGGTCCCGACTGTTTCACTCCTTTCAAGAAAAAAAAGATTTAACCACTTGGAGGTCCTTAACCGGAGGGTGCAGCCGGTGTGGCATTTGCCTTTTGCACCTCTGGCACTTTGGAAGCATAGAAGGCTGCAGATGCATACATAGCGCCTTTGTAAAAATAGATCATGCTGGACTGATCCCAAGTGGGCATTACTTCATTTTCATGCTGAGTGGCCCATGCAAATGAGGTAACACATGTTCCCTTTCACCTGTATTACAAACGGGATTGCAGGGGTTTGGTGAGTTGCACTGACTGTGGACACATGCAAAGTTGTGAAGAGACAGCGTACTCATTCTGGAAGTCCCACAAGCGGGTGGGTGGACCAGGAGCCCCACCAGGTAATTCCCACGGGTAGTTTCAGACACTCAATGCACATGCCCGTGGGGGGATACCGGACCCCACCTCAAAGATCTGCCAGGTTCTTTGTTTGAAAGACAGACAGACCGGTGAACCTCTTAATCACCTTTCAGTGCAGCAACGTCCCAGTGCAGATGAGAATTTGTGCCTGCACTCAGAGAGCATAATTCTCCTGCTCTGTACTCGATACCAGGAAGGATAGGCCTTTTGCTGCAACTAGAGAAGCTCATTGGATAGCAGCACACTCAGGACTTGTATCTTTAGTTTTATATACTTACTTTTGCGGCAGGTAGTGGTACACTTACTTGATTATTTCAGGTAATCTGTGGGACTGTGACAATATGCCGCCGCCGCTGTTAGGACCAGTTGGGTCGATCACGTATCGCGTCACAATGATACCTTCCGGAGTCTGCGGAGAAATATGTCTTACACATTAAGAGAGCCTGCTAGAGGGGTGTCAAAATAAAATACATTTGCAACTACTATTTTGGCAGCACAAGAAGACCTAGCTAATCTTTGGGATTCATATAATTGATTCTTTTAGATCTTTCTGCAGTGGTTGCTCCGATGACTGTAATTTCTTTTTAAACAGTTCACCTACTTGTTGGTAAAAGAATGAGGGTCAGGTAGATGAGCTCCCTCCATGACCCTCCTTCTTGAGGTTACCTCAGCAGAGAGGACATGTTCATGATTTATAACATAACACAACATGTGTATTTGTAAACAACACATTCACCCCCGGGGCATCTTGTCACTGTATAGCAGGTGTTTATTGTTGCCCAACTTAATACAAATTCCATCAGTGGATGCATTTGTCCACTGATTCACCAAACCCTTTGTCTTGGATTCAAACACTACTTTTCAAAGAGACATAGTAAAAACTGACAGCCAAATTTTGAGTTTGGTTGAAATATTTCCCATTCACCATGTTGTTAGACTGTCAACCTTAGACTATGGACTGTTTGAAACCTCTCCAAATTTAGCGCTGTCTGAGAGAATGACTGTAGTTTGTCCACCAGAGTGTCAGGATCCTCTATGGGAGGAGCTAGGTTTGTAGAGAAACATTTCAGTAGAAATTCACATAATACCTGAGAATGCTGGTGGGCATTACACCCATCCATGTTGAAGTACATCATCAGTATCTGCACAGCGGTGGTCTCCCTATAAGTATGAGTGTGCATGTATGCTAGAAACTAAACTAGAAAGTACGTTTCGCAAAATGGTTCTTTCTGCAGGGTCTCTCCCAAACCTTTTGCCTTCCTCCTCCACTTTTTAGGATTCTGGGCACTTTACATCTGCTAACCAGTGCTAAAGTGCATGTGCTCCCTCCCCTAAACATGATAATATTGGCTAATACCCAATTGCATACTTAATCTACTTATAAGTCCCTAGTAAAGTGCACTACTAGTGGGCCTGCAGCACTGATTGTTCCACCCACTTAAATAGCCCTCTAGCCATGTCTCAGGTCTGCCATTGCAGAGCCTGCGTGTGCAATTTACACTGTCATTTCAACCTGGCAAAATAAACCTCTTCACAAACATATCGTAGAATGCAATCCAGCCTGGGGAGACGCGCGAGCGCGCGACCAAGATGGCCACCGCCTAAGGAGCTCTATCGCGTTTCAAGCCCGTTTTTCGTCAAAAACGACGAAAATCTGTCAGTGACTTGGATTTATGGAGTTCGCTGCATTTCCTTAACCCTCACCTGTTCCTGGAAGCAATTTCAACCGCTTTTCTGCACGGCAAGTGGGTTTTTCAGCCTCTTGGTTCTTGCTCCCCGTGTGCTTCCTGCTGCAGCCTGAAATCTCTGTCAGGGGGGGCGGAGTATTCTTTAGGATAGGGCCTGGCTTAGGCCTAACCACACCCACGACCCAGTTTAGCTGCTGCACCAATACTTTGGAGCTATTTTGTTAATTTTTTACATTATCTGGCTGATATTTTCCAGATTTACGTAATTTTGGCTGCTATTCTGCTAAAATGGATACTAAACGTCCCAATAAAAGGAAACAACAAGTTTCACCACCTCCTTTAAAATCGAAATTGGTGGAGTCTTCAGAGCTCTCCTTATCTCTCATTTTAGAGGAAATTAAAGCGCTCACAGCGAATACTGACACTATTGCGTCTGAAATGAAACATGTGTGTAAAGAAATGGCTTGTTTATCGATGAAAATTTCTGATAACTCAATCACAATTCAAGATAATAAAACCAAAATAGATGCCTTTGCTCCACTTGTGGCGAAAATTTCTCCTCTGAGCTCGCACCTTCTGAATATGGAAAATAGAAATAGGCAATATAACCTACGCATTTTTAATTTACCAGAAGAAGTTGAGGGAAATAATTGTCGATTATATTTGGAGTCCTTACTTCCTGGCCTTTTAACCCTCAAATTTCCTGAAAAATTTGAAATTGACAAGGCACATCGAATTCCTTTGCATCGTAACCCACAGCATACCAAACCTAGACAAATGATACTTAAGGTATTTCGTCATCATCATTTGGTTATGATTAGAAAGGCAGCAAGAGACATTCCTTCATTGATGGTTAATGGTCACAAAATCTTTATTCATCAAGATTTTGCAAAAGATACTGTTGCAATTCGTAAGGAATTCACTTCTCTTCGCCCTCAACTACGAAGTCTTGGTTATAAATATGATCTCTTTGATCCTTCAACGATGCGCATTTGGAAGGACTCATTCTCCAAATCTTTTCACAGACCTGATGATCTTCGCCATTTTCTTGATCAGCAACTTCATCGTCCAATGGATACTCATGATCCTCATCCTGATTCTTGAATGCTTGTTGTTCATTGTCTACTGACAGGTTGCTGAATTCTTATTTTACCTTGGGGCTCCAATGGTTACGGTCATGCTTGTAGATCGTGTGTGCGTTTCACTGCTCTTATTTATGTGTATTGTCTTGTCTCTGTTTTGTTTTCTTGTTTGTCCTTTTTCCTTCCCTTTGTGTTTCTCCCTATTGTGTCTTTCCCTTTCTTGCTCTCTACATAGAGTTGCTCTTTCTCCATGGCTGTTTTTCATTTCCCCTTCCTCTGATTCTTTTACTATCCTCTTCCTTCTAATTCCTAATGGCTAATTCTCATAATGTTAAAATTGTTTCACTTAATGTTAAGGGTCTACAGCATCCAGTAAAACGCACTAAAATCTTGGACTACCTAGGTGCGTGCAAAGCTGACATTTGTTTTATCCAAGAAACATATGTATGACACTACAACGCATGCTATTACAACGCATGCTGTTACAACGCAGTTTTTACAACGCAGTCCATTACAACGCATAATGCTTTTGGGTGCTGGATAGTGAATAGTTTAATTTACTATTCCAACTCCAGTCCCCGTGGACACTAGGGAAGGTTATTGGATAGTAAATTAACCTATTCCCTATCCTAGAGCGCCCCCTACAGCAATGCGTTGTAATAGTTTGCGTTGTAAAAGTTGTGTTGTACTAGCACTTCGTTGTAAAAGTTTCGTTGTAATGGCTGTTTCCCCCAAGAAACGCATGTTGATGACAAAATTTTACAATATATGAGGAAAAAGTGGGTAGATAATATTGTTTCCTCTCCTGCGCAGGGGAAGAAAAATGATGTAGCAATTTTCTTTGCAAAAAGGTTGCACTGTCAGATTCTTAGTAAGTTCACTGACACTGAAGGTAGATATATTGTGGTTAAGGTTAAAATTCATGACTCAACCTTCTTTTTGCTTAATATCTATGGTCCTACGGCTGATGACCCTTCGTTTTGGTCTACTATAACTACTGAAGTTCTAAAGTTGGGGCAAGTTCCTTTGATTGTTGGGGGGGATTTTTATGTGATTATTGATCCGTTGCTAGATAGGCTTTCCACTACAAAATTCCGACCTCCTAAAGTTTTCCATGCCTTTAAATCTTTCCTTCGCACAACCAAGTTGGCTGATATTTGGAGGCTACACTTTCCTACTGATAAATGGTTTTCCTTTTTCTCTAATCCCCATAATTCTCATTCAAGGATTGATTATTTTTTGCTTTTGCCTTCATTACTTCAATCAGCCACCAACCCTGTTGTAGGTAATATTGATGTTTCGGAACATGCCTTAATTTCCTTTGTTTTAAACATTTCCTCTACTTTTACCAAGCAAAGTAGGTGGCGTATGAACACGAGCATTGTACTTAATGATACGCATAAATCTAAACTATTACAAGCTATTCAAGACTATTTTTTGTTCAACCCTGAGGGTTCAACTCCGATTGTCAATAGATGGGATGCCTTTAAGGCCTACATTAGAGGTACCACTATTTCTATTATGGCCCATGAGAACAAACAATTTAACTCTAATGTTAAACATTTGGAAACACAAATTGCTAAATATGAACGTTTATTTATTTCTTCTAATGACCCTCAACAAAAATTTAAACTACAAAAGCTTTGTTATGAATTTAATGCTATACTTAGTACTAGAGCAGGAATCCAACTCGAAAACTCTAATGCTAGATTTCGCTTTAATACCAATAGATCTGGGAAACTTCTTGCAAACTATTTACGGATCAAGAGGGATAAAACTCAAATAACATCAATACACGGTTCTCATGGACAAGTTGCTATTTCCCATAATGATATTGTCCAAGAATTTATGAATTTTTATTCTAACCTATATAGTAAACCAGTCCCCTGTGATGATTCTTTAATTGATGCCTTTTTAAATAAGTTTAATTTGCCTCACGTTTCCCCCTCAGATAGAATAGATTTAGATTCTCCAATTACTTGTGAAGAGATTTGACTTGCTATTAAATCACTTCCTAAGAATAAATCCCCAGGCCCGGATGGTATCCGGGCCTGGGGATGGTTTGATATAGAGGCCTCAATTGTACGACCCTTTTCACTGCCCTCTTTGATGTCAATGTCTTCTGCATCCAAGGTTGTTCGTCTGTCATCTATAATTAAATCTTCTAGGGTAATAATTAATGATTTGGACTCTAATTTTGATTTACCCTTACTCTCTACAGTCCACTTGTCTTTATGGCATAGTGCTTTACTTAAACTAAACAGAAACATTATTTCTGGTCCTCAAGGATTTCAAAAGGAATTTTTTATCTTAAAGATGTATTTTGTGGAAATGCCTTTATTCCTTTTGAACAACTACAGTTAAAGTTTGATATCCCAGCTTCTGATTTCTCAAAATATCAATCTTTATGTAACTCAATTCTGGACTCTTTTCCCAATGGTATTCCCTCTTCCACCACTAATGACCTATTAATTTACGTTACGGCTGTTACTTCTTCCCCCAAAGCTGTCTCTGTTTTTTATAAAAAATGTACCTCCTCCCAGGGCTCCAATGTTGGTGCAATCTTATCTTTTTGGAATAATGAACTTTCCATTTCCCTATCAGATGACTCATGGTCCTCAATATGGCTCAACAGTATCTCTGGTAGCTTCCGGTGTCTCTTTATCAGACTAATGCTTATATTTTATTTAATGCCCTATGGACCCCATCTCGATTAAGAAGTGCAAAATTGTTACCATCTGATGTTTGTTGGCACTGCAATTCAAGTTCTGGGTCACTTCGTCATATGTTATTTGAATGCCCAGTTATTATGAAATTTTGGTCGGATGTTTGGAATGTCATTTTGAAAATTTTGCCTTTACAGGATGATATTTCTTATGTTATGTTAATATGTAAATCAGTTGCCCTTTCCCATCCTCTTAGTGAGTCAGAGGCAAAGTTATTTAAATTTTTAATTTCAGCTGCTTTAAAGTCCATTACCTTTTGTTGGAAAGATGCTTCTTCTCTTTCAGTTCATGCTTGGTGGTCGTGGATTACCTTTACAAGAAGAGGTGCTCGGCTGTCTCTTAAAGGTGTTACTCACAATTCGCAGTCATTTCAATCTTTTTGGTCTCCGATTGATTCGTAAGTTATACAATAATATGATTAAGTATTCTCTTATGTATTTTGATGATGAATTTTTCCTTATTTACCATCTTTTTTTTATTCAATTTAATTGTGACTCTATATTGTATGATTTTATGATTCTATGATATGTTTACTCCCCCGCCCCCCCCCCCCTTTTTCCATTCCTCTTCATTTTTGGCTTATTGCATTTCATGCTCTACTTTTCATCATTTACGCATGTAAGCTTTATTCTTTTTGTATTGTACTTGTTTATTTCTTTTGTCTACAAAATACTTCAATAAAATCATTTTGAACTTAAAAAGAATGCAATCCAGTCTTCAGACTTCTTTGGCTGCTCAAGGGCTGCTCAAGGGCTAAAATGTAGAGCGGGAAACCTTGGAATACTCTCCGTCCATGCGCATTCATGTCTGGAAATACGCTATAGCCTCGTCAGGCATCAAGCGCCAGGATGCACAGCCAAAAAGATTGACTTTCAATCCTATTCAAACACAATCCATAATTCAGTTAGGAAAATGTGGACCCAATGCATTTCGGGCAGAAACTGCCTTCCTCAGGGGTAATTTGAGAGTCTAGCCTGTCAAGTGGTGCCACCCCAGTCTTAGACCCTTGGAAGTGGGCCTAAGGTCCTTGCCAACGGAACCGATGCCTCTTCTCCTCTGAGCGATGCATCCCTGAACAGAACTGATGCATCTCCTCGGCTGAGCGTTGCTTCCCTGAGCAGAACCATTGCATCGTTGCTGCTGTGTAGATTGGACCCATTGTAAAAGACTTGCATCGCCTCCACCTCCCGCATCTTGGGACTGATGCACCGCTTTCGGAACCACCACTGCACAATGTTTTTCCTGGCTAAAGCTCCTCGCATCCCTATTCGACAGCAGCCTCATTGGCAACGCTGAAACTCAGCATCACAGCTTCTCCGCTCATCGCAACCGGCACATCGCCTCAGCTGCGCCACACATCGACACCGAACGTCACATTGCAAGCCCCGTCTACAGGATCCTTGATGACGATGCAACAGGACTTTGTACCGTAGCCTCACCGCATCTCGGAAATTACGCATTGCGAGTGTGCGCAACGCATCTTCGACGTAGATCCATTCACCGCTCAGCAACAAGGATTTAAAATCATTTGTTCAGTGGGCTTAACTTGGCCCCTGTAGTCGGCACCCACTTCATTGTGGTTGGCCTAAACTTGTGGCGTTGTCCTGGTCCAGTGCGACCAGGTAACGCTCAATTGCTCTTTGTGCTTTTTGGAGTTATTTTTCACTATAAATGTAAAATTTAACATCTCCAGTTCTACTAATTGGATTTTTGTCCTTTTGGTCTTGTTTTATTTATTAAAGTCTACTCTAGTTTTCTCATTTGGTGTGAGATCTTTTTGTGTGATGTTTTCATTGTTTTACTGTTTAAAACATTGCACGAATAGTTTACAGATTGCCTCTAAGTTTAGCCTGACCGCTCTGTGCCAAGCTACCAGAGAGAGTATAGGTTAATTTTGGATTTGCCTGCCTCTTACCCTAACTACGATTGTGGTTGCTGCTTGACCAGAGCTAATACCACCGTCAACCAACAACCCAATTTCTAACAGTAAGGATTAATTTGCTTCCATTTTCCTAAGGGTCTTCACTACATTGTGCCATGGTTGCCTTTCGTGGAGTTACTGTAACTCCACCACAAATGGCAGTAAACTATCTAGGACTGGGTGACTATTCTGCAAACGTGGAGTCAACTCTAATCCTTAAAGGGCCAAATGACAAAGCTGGAGGTGTCTCCACCAGCAGCATGTTTTACCTCCAAGAGATGAGTTATGGTACGTACACCGGTGCACTGCGATTCAATCATCCACTGGCTTACATCTCAACAAATAATCAATAAAATACTGTTCCCACTACCTGCACAAGTGCTGAGGGGAACAAAGAGTGCCTACAAAATGAATTACTGAAAACCGTGACTTGAAGAAACAGTTCACAACCTCTCTTACCTTCTTTCATTTAGCTGCTTCCCTGTGAAATGGAAAAAAGAACAAGCCCACGTGTGGTGCGCGCGTGTGCACCACAGCAAGACATCTGGTTTAAATTATCGCACCCGTGTCTGGGCACGATAATTGAAACTGGCCGTGCAGGTAACCGACACCAATAGGCCATGGGTGGAGCAATGCGTGCTGTCTTTGCTAAAAAGATGCACGTAAAGGCCAATAGCGTGGGCCAAAACAAAAAGCACACGCACAGTCTGACCCTGTGCCTCATGGGAACAGTTCAGCGCCGAACTGCCAAGCCATGTCTTCCCTGGACCAGAAACAAGCATCCTGGGACCGGTTTCAGGTTCATAACCCTCATCAGCCAGGCTATCTTGAATCCAGTGACAAAGTGGGCAAGGGACCCACGTCTGGGCATACCCTGCCAACTTAGGGCAAACAAAGCGATACCAAAGGGGATGATGGACGGAGCGTTTGAGCAAAGCAAACACTCACCTCCAGTCAACTGATCTGGGTTTAATCCATCATCATTCTTCAGCTTACTCCACCACCCCAGTTCAGACATGGCCATATGCAAATCAGTCTGACCCTGTGCCTTATGGGAACAGTCCAGCGGCGAACTGCCAAGCCATGTCTTCCCTGGACCGGAAACAAGCATCCTGGGATCGGTTGCATATGGCTGGGTTCAAACTGGAATGGCATGGTGAGCAATAAATCGATGGATTTAGGTCTAGATCTTTGTACTGGGGTGAATGTATGACATTGTTCTACATTCTGTCCAACAACTGTTGTTTTTGCATTTGTCACCCCGAGTGGGACGGGTATGCCCAGACGTGGGTCCCATGCTCTCCATGCCACCGGAGTCAAACTATGCTGGCTGATGAGGGCTGAAAGCCCAAAACCGGTCCTGGGATGCTTGTTTCCAGTCCAGAGAGGACCTGGCCTGGCAGTTCGGGCTGGACTGTTCCCATTGGGTCAAGACTGATTTGCATATGGTGGGGTCTAAACCAAATGGCATGGTGAGCAAAAAACAATGAATTTTGGACCACATGTCTGTACTGGGGTGAATGTATGACATTGTTCTGCATTCTGTCTATCAATTGTTCTTTTTGCATCCTCCACTATCGATTATATCTTTGGCACCCGTAACTTTTCCCATTTATTTAATAGTGGTGGAGTTGTGCAGACCAGCTGCGGGTATCGCAATACACTCACTATTTTGAGGCATCTGCCCTTATGTAGATCCCAAGTTACTCATGGGATATTCTGAGTGAGCTGTTCTGATAATGGCCTTAGGCTTTCCTGGAAACTTAAAACACCATGGCACACTTGCCATACTTCTTAGTTTGCACCAAAGATTATTTTCTTTATTTATTTAGCAGAAACCAGTTGAAATTTTTGTTATCTCACTATAATTGCTTAAGTCAGGCCATCAAACAGTTTCTTCTAAAACCCACACGGGGTGCCATAGATGTGCCACAGTGGTTTGATGAGTCCTGTTCGGCGGCCAATCGTAACTTAAGACGGGCACTATCCATCACCCTAAGAGTACAAGAAGATGTTATGGCGGCACGTTTGGCCTATAAATCTGCTCTTAGGAACAGGAAGGAGGCCTGCACAAACCAGATTGGGAGAGCTTGGAGGCAGCCGCGGTGCAGGGTAGCAGTAGCACCTTCTGGAACATAGTAAAGAGCATCAGGGCAAGGAATGCTCGTGAAAACCCCCGACTTGCGTGCAATATCTTAGGACTGGATTTTACATTTCTTTACACTATATTCTCTAGGAGAAAGCACAAAGCTAGATAATCCCTTAAAACATTATCCAGCATGCCCCTCCATTTATTATATCCCTGCCTGAGATAGAGTTGGCCATATGTCAGTCCTCTAGTGGTAAAGCACCTGGGCCAGACGGGATTCCGATTGATCAGCTAAAATGCAGAAAATAATTATGGGGGCCACTGATCACAAATACTTTTAACAACTCACTTAACACCGACATACTGAGATCCTGGTTTTAACAACTATTGTGTCCATTTTTAAAAAAAGGGACCACATGGACCCCAAATTGTACAGGCCTATTTCACTGATCGATAGCTTTGTTAAAATCATAGGGAGAGTGATAAAAAACCACCTAGTAGAGTTGGCTGCAGACCATAACATTCTTTCTCCTTTTCAGTATGGGTTCTGTTGTGGTTTAGGAACTACAGAGCAGTGTCTAAACCTTAGTTTAATTATAAAGAAATACACTTTGGTAAAGTGCTGCCCCCTGTATTTAGGGTTCATGGACCTGTCTACGGCTTTCAATTTTGTAAACAGGAACAAGCTTTGGCTAATTTTACTGGATCTTGGTTTTAAGGCCCCATTGGTCGATTTTCTATATTGTTTACATGAAGACCTAAGAGACAAGGTTTGTATTAGTGCCAAAGGTGATATGTCGCTAGAGTTCAGTTTAAAGCGTGGTGTCACCAAGGGGGTATATTAGCCCCCCTACCTTTTATTATATGACCTCCAGTCTTGTCGACACCCCCAGATTAGCTGGTGCCGGGTACCTACATTGCTATGTGAGGATGATGCAGTTCTACTGGCAGGTACCCTCAGTGCTTTATGTAGGCTAGTGGACCATTTTGTCTTTTTTTCTGAGTAACCTTGACTTAACCAGGAACTATGGCAAATCGCAAATCATGGCTTGCGAATCTGGTAAAAGAACACTAAATAGACTTACCGCCAAAGGCCACTAATTGGTTAGCGTCAGAGAATTTAGGGGCATATTATCCAGACAGGCGATATAATTTTCGCCGCTTTAGCGGCAGAAAACTGCTGCTAAAGCGGCGATAATTGGCTTGATAATATGCTCCATGGAATTCTAATTGAAGCCTATGTTAAATGTGAAGGACATTTAACATGAGCTTCAATTGGAATTCCATCAGAGATTCCATATTCTCTGAAGGATTTCCATGTGTTGGCAAATAAATGTAACAAGGTGCCCTCTAACTTGATACCCATGGGTCAGCATGGTCTTATTTCTGGATGTCAATTATTAAAAACACATTCTTTAGTGGAGGCTCTAGATTTTTTTTCTGCTAATCAAATTGCAGCAACAATTTTTTATTTGACCCTCAGAAGATCTTCAACCTCGTGGCCAGGGAGATTCTTGTTACTCTCATAAAGAGATTTAGATTTCCCTCCCAGATTACGAGGCTTATACAGAGAATATATAAAAATGCAGAGGCCTGGTCTCCTACTGTTAATGATGGGCAAAGACTGGTCCACCCTTGGCCCATGCGCATCCCGTGCACATCCCACGTGGCGTGAGAGTGATATGCGCTTTATGCGCTGTTGTCCCGCCTCCACTTCCTAATCAGTCGGGATAGCACTGTGGGGACTGTAGCGCCCCAAACCAGTCTAGAAGTGTTCCTAGCACTAGAAGGCTATAAAATTAACAAAACTAAACCTGAAATTATTTTGTGTAGTAGTGGGACAGATATTTGATTGCCAGAATTGCAGGGCTGTGTTCATAACAAACCTAAATAATATCAAGGGATCAGCTATACAGGAAATTTGAGGATTTGTATGATTTTAACTCTAGGCGTCTGTTGTTTAAAGTAAAAGCATTGTTAACACTTTGGAAACACTTCCCCTTACCTTGCTGGGGGGAGATGCATTGATAAAGATGGCGATTCTCCTCTTGTTTAACTTTTTCTTCTTAGCTATATCTTGTGTGTTAAATGCTGCATTATATTAGGAAACGAAATCTATGTTCTCATCCTTAATTTGGTGAGGATTAAGTGTTAGATTAGCATTTAGGACTTTATATAGAAGCGTGAAAGAAGGTGGCTTAGTCCTCCTTAACTTGAAAAATATTAATATGCTAATTTTGCACAATATGGATTTAGATTTCGAATGACCCCAGTACCAAATCTGATTTTAAAGAATGACCTGATGAATATAATTGACATTTTAAGATTGACTAAATCCTCCAGGAAAGTTTGATATAAAATTCCATAGTGTTTTTTTTAAAGCAAGCGCAATATCATGAAAGCTATTCTATACCTTATAAAAATGTGGCAACATGCTTGCCCAACTTGGAATAGAGTACTGTGGGAAAATATATTTCTTTCACAACAGACATTAATGAATGCACAAATATTGTTTCTGTAGGTCTGATGACTCAATGATGCTTAGATACGCAACATAAATTATATGACACCAACAACAAAAATTAAGAAACTTATGGTATATTAAATGATCATATATCTTAGAGCCCTGGAAAGGATAATAAATCACAATAACCTATATAATAACACAGGGCTGTTAAGGGACATACACAACGAAAAACAAGCACTGGGGACATATACAAAAAGTGAAAGTACAATCAAACCATGGATTTAAAATATACACAAATTACAGTGATACTTGAATTATTCATTTTCGGGTATCCGGTATTAACAGATGCCTGTCCGAGTCAATGTCTTATCACAAGCTTGGCAGGTTTCCGGAAATATACCAAAGAATATCGTCAATGTTTTGACCCTTTAATGTGTGCGAATCCTAATCATCACGTCGGGCCTTCATTAGGACTGAGCCAGAGTAACAGCCTGTAGTACCAACAAGTTGTAGCCTCAATATTTCTTATCTGATTCGCACCTTCAATGAGATGTCGAGTAATCCACTGAAGAGGCTGGGAAAAGAATTCTATCAGGTAGTATATAGCAAGCTCATAGAGTAGCTCTTAGATGAATCGGTAATATCCGGAGATCTGGTTAGGATTCTCTATAAGGGAGAGAATGAATCCGCCCTCCTCTTATGCCAGGCTTTCCATTGACGGCTCCATCGTAGGAGGAGGGCAAATTAATTCTCTCCCTTCAGAGAATCCTAACCGGATCTCCGGAAATTACGATTCCACAAAAAGCTACTATATAAACTCCCTATATTTGCATGGTCCACAGCGCAAGGCACGTGAAGGGGCCTAGTATCTTCATCATCTAGTCAGCCCACAGTGCCCCAAAAGAGAGCTAAGATCTAGTATCCAGTCTTCTTTCCCTCCCTAAGGTGAAGAGAGCTAGATGTGGCGATTCTTCCTTTACTACCTTGCTCCCAAACTGTGAAAGGCTTTACCCCTCACTCCTAAGATGAATGACAACTTACTCAGCTTTAGGAAACAATTCAGGACTTTCGTATATGGACTAAAGCCTGGTAGACCTCCTACCACTAGGAAGCCCTTTAGGCAGCCATGCATTCATACATTTCTTGAATCTTTCAGTTCTTGGGGTGAATCTGCAAATACAGATTGTCCCCAACTCATCTCTGGTGCTAGTAGGAGACAATCCTATATTAGGAGTGACTCCAAGACATTAAACACAAAATAATTTCTCAATGCTTGTGGCGAGAGCTCTACTATTGCAAAAGTGGAAGACGCAATCAATTCCTTATAACGGAGAGTGAATAGGGAGAATGAAGAAAGCAAGAGAGGGAGGTTTTGCATGACACTCGTTGTGGAGGAACTGCACAGTTTAAAAAACGTGGGCTCAATGCATGGCTGGTTAGTCGCATAGAGTGGCAGGGTTTAAATGGAAAGGGGTCATCTACATGGTGGTGTGTGTAAGGATAATAGGAAATACCACAACATTGGCTGCTTCTCAGGGAAGCACAACAATTTAAACATTGCAGTATTATGGGGAGGATTATGTTAGTAAATGAATGCTCAAATAGATCATTAAAGGCATCAAGAGATTATTGTAAGCAGTGGATGGTGCAGTGTGTTAATAGGATGATCTTACTTTTAAACTATGAATTAGATTGCTTTGTAAATAAGTGATTTTATTTATTTATAGGTCTGTATGAAAATAATTGCAACAAATTTTGATTTTACTTTGATTCATTTTGTGTTAAAATATGGACCTCGTATAGATAGTGGCCATCTGAAGCACCAGATATGGAAATGGCGCTAGATATGAGTAACTCTCAAACACTCGATAAGAATATCAATCCAGAGTAGACTGAAGACACAGGGCCAATTTATGAAACCAAATGTGAGTACATCAAAGGTATTTGACAAAGATGTGGAACAAGATGTGGTTTCTGGAAGGCAATGGACAGGGATATGGAACCAGTTGAGAGTGCATCTGAGGCATTTGAGAAGGATATGGAAGTGCATGTAAGTCATAATCAGTGGACAAGCTAGAAGTAAGAACATCAGACTTAAAAAAGGGCATGGAAGAGACACTGGGAAAAAAGAGCCAAATGTGAGTTAGTCTTGCATTCTGTACAAGAGTATGGAGATGCTGATATGTACTTGAGGTACTGTACCAGGACCTGGAGCAGGGATTGAACATTTTATGAGACTAAAGCCGTCATCTTTAAGACACCAGATCAGCACCAAGAGCAGAGAGCCCTTTTCACTCATACCCATTCTTATTGATCCAGCGGGACACCAACCTGCGGACAACTACTACTAGATAATCATCAGGGCCCCCACACACATACAATACACCCAAACTATTATTGATAATCACCGCTGGGAATCAATTTATAGAGCTAGGACTAATTTAATATTCCCTAACATTTATGTCCATTGCCTGAGTAAGCTATATTTATGACTTATGGATCTATTTTAATTGAATTAATGTGGTAATTATAACACAGATTCCTTACTCTATTGTTTATTATGAATTACCAAAGACTCAGGCATCATTTAAAGTGCTAATAAAATTATTCTCAAAAGCAATCAAATTACAGTGTTAACTCCGTACCTACAAGGAAGAATTTATTAAAATATATCTGTTCATACAAGGTTTTCAGCAATAACAGGTACCTCAGGAAAGAGAGGACGGAGAGAAAAGGTACATAGACACAAATTCACATTTATATTTACCTAGGATGGTGCGAAATCAGACCCCTCTCGCCAAGAGTTTATGGGTCCCCTGGAAAGATTCAGGCATCGAAAGATTCAGGACAGATTGGGACAGCTTCTGGACAAATTCAGGACAGGTTCTTGACGGGACAAATGATTTTCCTCTGGATTAGAAACCTGCGCCTTACCCCTCTCTGATACTAAACCCTCCTCGGTTCTTCCACATACTCTTTTCCCTAATTCGTTTACCTCCTCGGTTCTTCCACGTCCAGTTCTTGGTCTAATCTCCTCGGTTCTTCTGCATGCAGCTCTAAGACTACACTGTAATATCCTCACTCACCTAACTTCTAAGCTTTACTCTCTAAGTCGACCATCATTCGGACAACATCTCTGCTCCTCAGCATTCCGTCTGCAGCTCTGCCACTTAATCTAATTAGCTACCCAAATTATACCTTAATAAGAGCATGTATCACCCCAAAATGTTTCAATTGTATGTCATTCTTCTATTCTGATTGGACGGACAGAGGGGATGATCATCACACCATACTATATTTGCAATACTTTTCTTAAGACTATTGTTTTAAGTTCCCGCCCATTAATATGTTTCTCCCAAGCTTTATTTCTCAACCATGTTCATAACAGTAAAATAACATTGTATATAAATGTGCATGATTGTCCATTGAGTCTTCAGGATGTTCCTCTGTTCCCAGGCCATGGAGAGGTCTCGGCCTTGGACGGATCCCAAAATTTGAGGTCACCATGTTCAGAGTTCCTCCCGGTTATGCATATGACTTGGTCACATGTTCCAGACTCCATTACCATTTTAGGTTAAAATACGAACTATTTAGGAAAGTCAAACAAAACAAATATTAATTCCAAAATAAAATGATTTCACCTTATACCACTTATTTCTACTCTATTCCAATGTATTTATTTTAACTATATCTGCATTAGCATTTAGCATATAACTCATGTTCATTTTGGCAAAGCAGATGCTTAGCACGTGAGTTTCTGAGCGGCCATGTTTATCATTACTGCGCAGAAAGCGTTATGTCGTCATGCAGCGTGCGCATGCACAATTCGATTCCCGCATTTTAGCAGCCATTTTAATCACTGTCGGGTTATTTGTTAGTAGAACACATATGCAAGCATTCCTCTGACTTCAATACATATATTTCTGAGATAAAATTAGTATGACAAACAATTATTAATACTTAATATTAACGTTTTATGTGAGGAGATTGTTCCGAGCAAGTTTAATTTCGAATCCTTGCTCCATCAATCCCCTCTCTGATGGCATTTATGCCATCACAAAATTAGTTATACTCAATCAGATACCAGCTTTAGCACATTTCAATTCCCTTCGCTGGTTTTTTTATTTCAACATCCTCTTTGCCTTTCATATTTTTCATTTTCTTGTACAGTTCTTACATTTCTTCCAACTTAATTTCTTCATATTTTCTTTTCTTTCCCTGCTTATTCACTTCATACTTTCCTCTCCTTTTACTACATTTGCAACAAATCATTACTATGAAGACTAACATTGTTATTCCAAGTATTGGTAATATTACTTGTTCTACCACTCATTTCCCTAGATTAGAAATCCATGAACCTATTGATGTTAGATTATTTGTTAATTTCTTCCATACACTATCAACTTCCAGTGGTTTCAAATCTTCTTCCAATTTCGTAATATTCTTAATATATATCCTCCAATTTCAACATTTTTTTAGGGACATATTTACAGCAATGTTGCTCTTTCAACATTTTACAGACTGCGCCCTCTTTTGCCAATATTATATCAAGGGCAAGTCGATTTTGCATAACCATTGATCTGATCGCAACCATTTCAGTATTGATCATCAGTTGATAAATGATCAACTACTGCGGATAATTGACAAATTCTATGTGAATTTAAAACTACACCCACTGAAGGTATCAATGCGCTGAATATGTCACCTACTATTTTTGTGAAACTAGCTCTTCTATTTGCGATTAGTTCACTACTGTTTTCGTTGTTTCCAGTGATTCTTTTAAGATGATATACTTTAGGGAATACTATTCCAAAATAGCAACTCCCATACCAACGTGCAGGAAGATTAAAGTAAGCCTTGTTCCCACATACATAATAAATTCCAGGAAATACTGGATCCGTTCCTCCTTTTAGTCCCATCCTCCAAGAATCAAGAAATATTGTTCACATTCACTGGAGCCAAAAAAATACATTGTTATATTCAGTCTTTAAGCTATAGAGACAGATTTTCCCTTTCTTTTCAATGGCAAGGGCCATAGCAGGATTAATCTTTCCAGGTGTGTAAATACTTTCCATTTCAGCCCATGGTGGTATATGATTTTTCTGCTAATTTGCTTTCTTCTGAAAATCTTGTCTCCTTTCCTCTACTAAATTCAAAAATATGTTTTCTTCTTTTAATGAACATGTTAAATTTTTCTCATGAGCTTCTGCTATATCTATTGTCTTTTGTGTTAAGACAAACACCCATAAATTGGGCAACTTTGTTACTAAGTACTGGATTTATATTTTTTCGAATAGGAACCTCTGGGAAACTCACATCTAAATTTGAATAATATTATTGTAATTTCCCTGTTCTATAAAATAGATTTGTTAATACACTACAAGATATACCATATGTTAAGTGTAAATGGTGATATGTAACACCTTCTACTACTGAAGCGGGTAATTTCATACATTAGTAACAATCACTAATTTCCAATGTGTCTACATATTGAAAGAATAATTTTGTAAAAACAATTAAAGCTGTGTTATTATCAGTCACTGTGTGATGTATTTCCAACTCATCTGATGCTTCTAATTCTACTTTATCTCCTTTTATGTTAGCTGTCTTTTCCTGAGTGTCTGTGATATTCTTCTTTTCTAGTCTCATCACATGCGGAATTGCTACAGTTAAGTATAACCATACTATAATCACTATTAGAATACTACATATGCACAATTTACAGCATTTATTTATACAATTACATTTTGGTCTTTCAGTTACTCCTTTGCCATTTTAAGAAGATGACTCTTCTTATTTTCTTATTTGACCACTGGAAATTTCCTTGAATTTCATTTTCAAGCTGGTCTCACTTCTTCTTTGTCAGACTGATCAGAATCACCTTCCTCACCACTCTCTTCATTTATATCAAGATTTTCAAGCTCTTCAAGAATTACATAGGTCCACTCAGGGCCTTTAAATTTGTTATTCAGTATTTTTATTCTCTGACTTCTTCGTTTGTTCGTCTGGTCTGATTTGCTTGTGACTTCATTTACTTGCTCTGGTTCTTCATTTATTGTCTTGAGATGGTATCTCAATCTTTTGACATATCTTGGCCAATTATCACCTTTTCTAATTCTTTTTGTTTGTACTGCACTCTCAATTTCCTCGTCACTTTCGAGGATTTGCTTATTCACATTATGTTGTAGCACAACTTGATTCTCTTCGTTTTTTTTATTCCTCTCTAATTGACCGAATTCAGTACTTTTCAAGGTGTTGGTTTTCACCTGAACATGTTCTGCAGTGTTTAACTGTCCCTGTTCTGAATATTTCTTTGTTCGTTCTATTCCCTGAGCTTGTTTTTCTATTCCTAACTGGTCCTGATCAGGTCTTACTGCACTTGACTTATCTGCTGCCTGAACACGTTCTTCTGAACCTACCTGTCCCTCCTCAGATTTAGGAATCTTTTGATTCCCCTCTGTCTGAGTGTATTTTTCTTTCCTTATCTGTGCCTGCTCAGTATCTTCAACAATTTTAAACTCACTTTCCTGAGCTAGTTCTTCTAAACCTATCTGATCGTCACTATTTTTTTGCTCTTCTAATTGTTTTCTTCTTATCATTTTGATAATTACTTCAGGAATGTCAACCACTGGTATCCAATCCTCCCGACTAATTCTTGGCTGTTCTTGATCAGCTACTTCTGAATCTATATTTCCAGATTCCTCAGCTGTAAAACCCTCAGCACCCTCAACTTCTTGAATCAGTTGGGGATTTCTCTCATCTGGAGTTGGAACTCTCTTGGTATGACAAGAATGTATCCAATTAGGCAAACATGCACATTTAACTGCTGTAGTAGTGACCAATATAACCTGTTTAGGTTCACTCCGTCTCAGTGCAAGACACTGGTGTGATTCTTTACTACCACCCAATCTCCAGGATTTAGATCATGTGCTTGGTCCGGCTGTCTGGCAACTGCATCTTCTCCAACCTGATGAGAGACATAACGCACCAAGTCAGCCAATCTTTTACAATAGTCCTATACCAGATCATCAGTAATGCTTAACAATCTGTGTCTGAGAATAAATGCTAATCTCATTGTTCTTCCCATGAGTATCTCATGAGGACTCAAACCTGTATTTCTGTCAGGATTGTTTCTGAGTCCCATCAGAACAAGTGGTAAAGCATCTGGTCACAACAGTGAAGTAGATGCGCACAGCTTCGAAAATCTTGTCTTTATTGCGCCATTCATTTGTTCTACCACTCCAGAAGCCTCTGGGCGGTACGCACAGTGCAGTTTCTGTTCACATTTTTTTAAATAATTTTTATTAGCATTGCAATCGCATTACAGAGGAAGTAACAACTCTGGCAACATGACTACAGTAGGCAATGGTAATCATTACAGAATAATTCCTGGAAAGTCTAGGCTGAAGGGGGATCTTCGTTGCATGTGGCAAGGGGAGGTTGACATATATCCCCGAATAGGCATTCTACAAACCCCATACTCGAGACCACTTCTTAGGGCACCCTCGGGACACATACACTGTTTTCTCCTGAAACATTGACCAGTCCAAATCTTTCTCCAAGTCTCCCACTGTAGGTGGGAGTAACGCTCCCCCCGCTGGGCAATATTTCTCTCAGCACTCATAAGCCCCAAAGTAACCCACTGTGTTGTGTAGTCATTGAGGTCTGTCGGCTCCCATATATTTAATAGGCATCTACGGGCTCCAGGCAAAGGTGTATGGACAAGACTGCATTAATGGTGTTGTGTATGAGGCCCCAATAAGGTTGTATAAACTCGCATTCCCAAATTATATGCCTAAAGGTGCCCACCTGACCACAGCTCCGTCTACACTCACCCATGCCCAATCTCCCCATGTGTACCAGCTGAGGTCCAGTCACATAAACACTATGGAGGATTTTAAGCTGGACTAATCGGATACAGGCAGTTATTGCCACAACTCTGGGCGAGGAAAAGGCATCCTGCCATTCCTCGTCATCCATCTCGATACCATCTTTTGACCATTTCTCTCGAAATGTGTGAAGAGGATCTGGCATGTTATTTATATGTTTTTTGTATATCAATGAGATAGTCCTATCTGGGATGTGGCCATCTAATCCTTTAGCTTCCAGTAGGGGGGGATTCAGTTGGAGCAGTTGCACGCTGCAAGTGGGAGCGCAGGGCGTGCCTAACCTGTGTGTAACGGAAAAATTCTGAGTCGGCCAATTCAAATTGCTGTTGCAGTGCAGAGAATGGTTTAACATCCGTCTTGTCCCACAGGTCACCTACGCGAGAGATGCCTATTAAGTCCCATTTGTCAAACCCCTTACTTTTCCACAAACTACCCAGCTGTTCCGTGTCCCATAACAGTGTCGCAAGTGTAAGCCTGCAATCCCAACCCAGGCCCCTGGAGGCTGTGTGCCAGACATGTACTGAGTGCTTGGTGGGACCCATGAGTGGAAAGTGTCGCGGTTTGGAATAAAGGGCTCTATTGTAGTTCCCACCAGAGAGCTGCCATCTGTCCATGTTATAGCTTGGGTCTTTGGGTCGGCGTAGGTACCGTGGTTGACGGAGGCCAAGTGAGCCGCCCAAAAATACTTTTTAATGTCGGGGAGGCTAATACCCCCATCGTACCAATTCAGGGAGAGTTTACCAAGAGCAATACATGGCTTCCCCCCCATAACAAATCTCGCTGGAGGCCCTCTACCTCCCTGAAGTAGGAGGCTGGGACCGGATCTGAGGAATTCTGCAGGACATATAATTACCGGGGCAAGGACATCATTTTAAAAAGGGCCGCCTTTCCCAGCAGGGAAAGGGGAAGTGACTTCCAGTTATTTATGTCTTTTTGCAGCCTAAGTAAAGGGAGGCGTAGGTTTTGGGTATAACAAAGTGAAGGATCTAGGGAAAGAAAAATTCCCAGGTACTTAAATCTGTCAGTGCGTATCTGTATTGGACACCCCCGCAGTGGGATCGGTGGCTCGCCCGCCACCACAAACAGCAGGGACTTACTCCAATTAATGGAGTATCCAGAAAATCTACCGAAAACAGTGAGGATATCATCAAGGATCGCCTCGGATATGTTAGATAAAGCAGAATATCATCTGCGTAGAGGGAGATACGGTCTTCCCATTCCGGAGACCAATGCATGCCTCAAATCATTGGATCCCTGCGTATCAAGGCCACTAGTGGTTCCAGTGCCAGGGCAAACAGGAGGGGGGACAATGGACATCCCTGCTGGGTCCCTCGGCTCAACTCAAATGTTGCAGACTTTTTGTTATTGACTACCACTTGGGCAAGAGACTGAGCATATAAAAGTTGTACCCATTGAATATATTGCGGGCCAAACCCCATCTTCTCCAGATACGGCCATTCAATGGTGTTGAATCCCATGGTGGCCTCGAGAGAGGGACTATAATAGCTGGCTCTAGGATGGAGGCTGCCCTGCCCAGAACGCCATGTACCCTACGCAGGTTAAGGGCAGTGTTTCGATGTGGAATAAAAACATGATTTGTCTGGATTGACAAGTGCCCCGATCACTGTGATCAGTCGGTTAGCCAGGATCTTGGGCTCCACATTTAGAAGGGATATCGGCCGGTACAACCCACACTCACTTTTGGGCTTCCCTTCCTTGTGAATGGTGATTATGGTTGCAGTTCTCTGGTCTATCGGTAGGCACCCCTTGACTCTGGCATCTTCGTACATAGTCTTAACATATGGAGCCAACCTGTATGGTTTAAGTTTGTATAGTTCGATTGGTAATCCATTAGGGCCGGTGGCTTTTCCTGAATTGAGGGTTCTAATTGCTGTTGCTACTTCCTCATTGGGTATAGCACTATCTAGGAAGTCGCAGTCAGTAACCGAAAGACCGGGCAATGTTATGTCAGTTAACATCTGGCGGGAGTCTTCCACAGAATAAGGAGTCACTGAGGTGTAGACAGCTCCAAAATGAGCTGCAAACCTGTCCACAATGCGCTGGGGATCCGTGAGGGCCCCACCCCCCTCCCCATGGAGCTCAGGCACCAGCCGGCTGGCCCCCTCTTTCTTGTCTAACCATGCCAGGAGTCTCCCAGCTTTGTGTCCCACCTCGTACAACCGCCCCTGTGCTGCTCTCCAAGGGGCTTTAGCCTGGTCGGTCTCTAGCGCTCTAAATTCCTGCTGTTTAAGTGTGAGGTGGTGAACTTTCTCATGTGTGACGTCTGAAATCATGTCTGCCTCCAACTGGCTAATCTCTGTCTCAATGGTCTCCATTTCCCTACGATGCTCCTTCTTATTTCCCGAGATTAATGAGAGGGCCTGACTCCGGATCACCATTTTGAAGGCCTCCCACAGGATCTGCAGGGATTCCACAGAGCCCTCAATGTCGATAAAGTAGTTATCTATGGCCACGAGGAGCTCCTTGCAGATTTTAGGATCACGGAAATACCATGGGTTGATGGGGGCCACCTGTCTCCCCTGTCTATAAGTGGGGACCATGTGGAGCCAAACTGGAGAGTAGTCAGAGGCCTCTAGCAAGATGTTTTATCTCATGAATGTGAGCAATTTGGGATGCTGGAATGAGAAAATAATCTATATGTGATAGGCTCCCATGGGCCCCGGAGTGAAAGGTGTGCTGCACTGTGTTCGGTTGGTAGGACCGCCAACCATCCACCAATCCCATAGTCTCAAGGAAGTCGAGCGCCAACAAGAAGTGGGGCTAACTACACAGGGGGGTGGCAAACCAATGTACCCGAGACAACTGAGTTTAGGTCTCCTCCCAGTATTAGCATACCCTCTGGGATAGCTAACAGTAGCATCCCTAGGTCCCTAAAGGTTGTAGCTTGTAAGCCGGGGGCACATAAACCAACAGAAGTGTGATGGACTGACCTTCCTATGTGCCCGAAACCGCGATCATCTGTCCAGGTCGCCTGTACCACAAGGGGAAAAGATTTCTTCACCATGATACCCACCCCTCGTGAGCTAGAGGAAAATCCTGCATGTGCCAACAATATGTAACCACCTCGATGTAGGGCCTTGCATGCATTTCCAATAAGATGCGTTTCCTGAAGCAAAATAACATCAGGGGCATGGCGATTGAGGTATTGGAGGACAACACTGCGATTTATCTTGTTGTCCCCCAACCCATTGACATTCCAGCTTAACAGTTTAGTCTCGCCTTCACCTCGTGTAGCCATGACCATCAACAAAGCCAGCACATCCATCGCACCCCATCTCCAGAAAGTTATCAACACCTCCTTCAAAACAGCAACCTTCCCGGAGAGCTGGAAGCACGCCGAGATCAACGTCTTACTCAAGAAACCCAAGGCGGACCCCAAGGACCTTAAGAACTCCTGGCCCATCTCCCTGCTCCCGTTCCCGGCAAAGGTCATCGAGAAGACTGTCAATGAACAACTGACCCGCTAACTCGAGGAGAACAACATCCTGGACCCTTCCGAGTCCAGGTTCCGCAGCAACCACAGCACCGAGACTGCCCTCATTGCCGCCACTGATTACATCAAGTCCCTGCTGGACAACGGAGAAATGGCGGCCCTCATCCTCCTGGACCTGTCAGCCGCCTTCGACATGGTCTGTCACCACACACTACGAACACGCCTCCATAATGCTGGGATCCAAGAGAAGGCCCTGGACTGGACCACCTCCTTCCGCCTTCCGAGACCATCTGCGGCGTACCCCAGGGCTCATCCCTCAGCCCAACTCTGTTTAACATCTACATTGCACCGCTCGCCCACGTCGCCCAACGGCATGACCTCAACATCCTCTCCTACGCCGATGACACCCAGCTGATACTCTGCCTCACCAAGGACCCCCACACCGCCAAAACCAACCTTCACGAAGGAATGAAGGCCGTTGCTGAATGGATGAGGAACAGTCCACTGAAGCTGAACTCAGACAAGACGGAGGTCCTCATCCTCGGATCCAACCCTTCAGCCTGGGACGACTCCTGGTGGCCGACCGCACTGGGAACCACTCCAACACCCACCGACCACGCACGCAACTTAGGGGTCATCATCGACTCCACCCTCTCCATGACTAAACAGGTCAACGCCGTCTACTCCTCCTGCTTCAACACCCTCCGCATGCTGCGTAGGATCTACAAATGGATCCCCACTGAAACGAGAAGAACAGTCACCCAGGCCCTTGTCAGAAGCAGGTTGGACTATGGAAACGCCCTCTACGCAGGAGCCTCGGCCAAACTCCTGAGACGGCTCCAAAGCATCCAGAACGCCTCACAAGCCTGATCCTCAACATCCCTCGCTTCAGCCACATCACACCCCACCTGAGAGACCTGCATTGGCGCCCGGTCAACAAGAGGATAACCTTCAAGCTTCTCACCCACGCACACAAGGCACTCCACAAAACCGGACCAACGTACCTCAACAGACGACTCAGCTTCTACACCCCCACCCGCCAGCTCTGCTCCGCCGACCTCACCCTCGCTACAGTCCTCCGCTTTCGAAGAGCGACCTCAGGCGGCAGATCGTTCTCCTACCTCCCCGCCAAGACCTGGAACACCCTCCCCATTCACCTACGGCAGACCCAAGAACTGCTGACCTTCAAAAAACTCCTCAAGACCTGGCTTTTCAAGCAGTAGCAGCATTCCCCACCCCAGCGCCTTGAGACCCTCACGGGTGAGTAGTGCGCTTTACAAATGATATGATTGATTGATTGATTGTTTGATGACCAATTGAAAATTCTCATCATCTCCTTTACGGAGAATGCAATGTGTGTGCCCACTTCCCTTTCTAAGATTACAATAGACGTTGCTGAAATAATGAATGCAATAAGAACAAAAAAAAACACCCCCACCCAACAACCCCCGACCCTGCTGCCCTGCACTCTGGGCCTAAAACTGTCCATTGAAAACTTGCAGAGTGCCTGTCGCCCTCGTAAGGAATTCAAAGATGAAAAAAGTGCTCCTTGTCCCTACCTCCAACCATGTCACATGGAGGTCCCCATAAATGCAAGTAACTCCAAACCATATACCTCTACTGGCCCGACAATCAGAAACAAGAAACCACCCTCCCAGGCCCACCCCACTCCAGATCCCCGATATTCACTTCAAATGCCGCCGTCAGCCAAGTCTCTCTCTCAAGCAGGTCGGTTGCCGCACACTCCCTGTCACTGCAGTCGTTCGGACTCCTTATTCCGCGATGGTCAATCCATTCCGTCACTGCTTCAGGTTGTTCAAAGAATCACATCTGCCCTCCACCTTGACCCGGAGGCCAGCTGGGAACAGCATTGAGTATTTCAGTAGCCTCACTCTGAGGTCGCGCTTCACGTAAAGGAATGACCTCCTTTGCTTCTGTAATCTGTGCCTGAAATCCGGGAAAAGGGAGATGTTGGTGTTTTTGTAATGAAGGGGGGCCCCTGCTCTAGAGTTCTGGAGAATAACATCTCTGTCCTGATAGTTCAAAACCGGAGCCAACATGGGCCGCGGGGAAGCGCCTGGTTTGGGACAGCCGCCCGGGACCCTGTGATCTTGTTCGATGACAAAAAATTTACTGAGGCCTTTGGGTTGCCGATGTTTGAGAATGAGTTCTTCAACAAAATGATCAGGGGATTGCCCCTCCTATTTCTCCGGAACACCCAGAATGCGGGGGTTGTTGCGCCGGAGACGGCCTTCGTAGTCGTCCAGCTTGAGGTCCTTGAGTTTGCGAGAGTACAGGAGCTCGCGGACCTTCCCTTGCAGCTGCGTGACATCACCAACAAGGCTGGAGGTCGTTATTTCTACCTGTTTGACCTTTACATTGAGCTTCCCCAGATCGGCCCTGATAAGGTTAATCATAGTATCCATTTTGTGCTCCAACGAGGTTTTGACTCCGGTAATAGCCTCCATAACATCCTTCAACAAGAGTTCCTGTTCCTCTTCCCCCAGGCCTCCTTGGGTGGCATGTCTAGACAACCGGTTCCGCTGTGCTTCTTTTGATACCGTATATCGGTCAAGTTTATTAGTCTGCGTCGGCTTTGTCCCTCGGGACCCTGAGCCTTTAGCACGCTTTATTTTGATGCCATGTATCTGCCCCCAACTGACCCGGGGCACTCAGGGGAGGCGGATGTGCAGCCTCTCTCAGCTCACGACAGATGTGCCAGCTGGTATGGGCCCCAATGTTCGGGTCAGGACACCGGGGGACGCAACACCAATTCTGGCACCCACCGGGGAAATGCGCCCCTCAATTCAGTCCTCTGTGACAGTGGTGGCGCCAGGGGCCAGGTCGTCTCAGTATCAATGGATCCCGAGGGTGTCATCTTCTATCATGCCCAGCTGTGCGCCCCCCACTGACCACCCGGGAGGTCCTCTTTCACTATATAGGCATTGAACTGCAGTAGTCACTGGGTGTATCACGGGAGTCTCATCACCTTCTCACTTCACCTCCTAGGACTTCTAGGGTACTGCTCCTATATCACTTGTGAGCAGCAGGTGGGCTCTGCAAGGTCGGTGGTGATCAGACAATGCGTCACAGATGGACACCGATATGGGGAGTGTAGCGTGGCGTGCCAATGTTTTTGGGTGCACCGTCGCCATTAGCTCATTCGCGGCAGTTGCTCGCTATCCGAGCGTCAATAACTGTGTCCCTCCGCCTCACCAGCACTTCTTCGCAGGCCTCCGGTCACTGTTAGATTGATGGGATCTCCGTCTTTGCCCCGCAGCAAAGCTCCATTTAGACTGCAGCAGCACCTTCAGGATCCGGCGCCAACGCGAGAAGTCATCAGGGAAAAACACGTACCGTTTCCTTGCCTCCCCAGGCACTGTGGGTCCCGGCTTTTGGCTTGTGGGCAGGCCTCACTCCTCCAGGGCCTGTGTCTTCTGCTTTTGATGTGTGAGGTGAGTCGGGATAAGCTGGATGGTGACCTCTACTATTACGCCACATGGGGCCATCATCAGACGGGACGGATCATGGGTCAGGATAGACGCGGGGAAGGGACGGGAATCGGACCCTCACTTTATGCAGCCATCTTCGATCAATGCTTGGCCACACCCCCTCTGTTCAATTTGAAATGCTTCACAGATCAGATTAATTATTTCATTATTAAAGTGAGATCCTCTATCTGATTCCACAGTTACTGGTAAACCATAACATGGGATCAACTCTCTCAACAATAATTTGTCAACTGTCACGCTGCCATTTCATCTGGTTGGATATGCCTCCACCCACCCTGAAAACAAACAAATTATGACAAGGATGTACTTCAGTCCCCTACATGGTGGTAATTGAATGAAATCTACTTGTAACCACAAATGGTCCTTCTGTCTTTTCCAATTCTTCCCCAACTGACCACTGTTTTTCTTCCTGGGTTATTCTGTTGACAAATTAGGCATCTGTGGTAGAGACTTTCTGCGACAGTTCTAAACTTTTGGTTAAAACAATCTTGTCTAAAGAGTCGGATCATAGCATCTCTACCTATGTGTGTATCTCCATGGTACATTCTGGCAAATTGTGAAAGTAAACATTCTGGCATAATAATCAGGATTATTCCAGACCCCATGCTCTTCTCTTTCGACTATTCCAGCCAATGTACAGACAGCATAAGCAGCACTTATCCATCCTTCCTCATGTCGCAAAAAAGAGCCAACTACAAACAGCTCATTATCGCATCCTTTTAATGGTTTTTCCTGTATGTCTGGGCGAGGTTTGGTACAGTATTCTGTTTTGTCTAAACAGTCATGTTCAGTGTTATCCCTTACCTCTTCATCTTACATGTCAGGTAATAATGTAGCAGGATTTAAAACAGTACTTTTGAATATTGTTATATTCTCCGCTAATAATATAATTCTCTCATACTTTGTCATTCGACTTGGGGTAAGATATTGTGTTCGAGTTCTGGTCAATAATATTTCAACTGAATGTGGAACATAGACTTTTAAAGGATGTCCCATCACAATAGTCTCACTTTGTTCAATGCTCATACAGGTTGCTGCCCCTGCTTTCAAACAACCAGGCAATGCTGAAGCTACAGGATCGAGAGTTGCTGAAAAATATGCCACTGGTGTTCGCATTAATCCATGTCTTTGAGTTAATACTGATAAAGCACAATTATCTCATTCACAACAAAACAGAGCAAATTCTTTTGAATTAACTGGCATTCCAAGAGCAGGAGCCTCACATAAACAATTTCTTCATTTAACAAAAGCTGTCATGCTTTCATCATCCCATTCTATAGGATCTTTTGCTCTCTTTCTTTTCATTTGTATTAGTGTTTTAGCCAATAGAGAAAAGCCTGCAATCCACTGCCTGCAGTATCCTACTACACCAAGGAACATTCTGATTTCTTTCAGAGACTGAGGTAACTGCATCTGTTTTATTATTTTTACTCTTTCGTGGGTAACTCTTCCCACTCCTATTTCTAATTGATATCCCAACTATTTGACTTTTGTTCGACAAAATGTTACCTTTCCTGGTGACACCTTGTGTCCTCCATCAGCCAAATGATTTCACAATGCAATAGAATCCTGAATACAATCATCTCGAGTCTTTGATGCAACCAGTAGGTCATCAATATACTGGACTAGAACTAATTTTCTGGGCATCACTAGTTTTTCCAAACACTTTTTAAGAATTTTATTCAAAATTGAAGGACTTTCTGTGTAGCCTTGAGGAACTGAATTCCACACATAGATACGATTTTCAAATTTAAATGAAAAGAGTTACTGACTATCTGGATGAAGTGGGATAGAGAAAAAGGCATGACATAAATCAATTACTGTAAACCATCCTGCACTCCATGGCATCTGATACAATATTACTGCTGGGTTTGGTACTACAGGGCAACAAGGCACCACTATTGTATTCGTTTTTCTCAAATCCACTATCTGGTATTTCCCACTAGGTTTCTTAATGCCAATTATAGTGGAATTACAAGGGATGCTCATTATTTCTTTCAGAATGCCTTGTTGAACCATTCGCTCTATTTCTGCAATGACATTGGCTTTTATTTCAGGACTCATTTTGTACTGCCTTGTGTTTGGATAAACTGCATTTTCTTTTACAGTCACTTTTATTGGGTCTACACCTGCCATTAATCCTACTTCCTTTCCAGTAAAATCCCATACCTTTGGATTAACTGTCAATTTTAATTCATCAGCAAAAACATCTTTTGTCATCATGGAATACATCTCATCCACCTCAGTGCCTTGCTTTGCTAGCATTATTTTATAAATGCCATCTTCATCAGGAATCTGTATTGCAACACCATCCGGTGTACAACATATGGTGCAATTCATCTTGCACAGTAAATCTCGTCCCAAAAGATTTGCAGGACTAGAGTCACACACAACAAATTTGTGCATCTCTCTGAAGTGGGTCCGGATACTGGAGTCCTAATTTATTTGTTAGATACATCAATCACTTGGATTGCCTCACCTGAGAGGGGAATCTATGGGATGCCTGCTGTTCTCACAGTAGAACGGGCAGCACCAGTATCCAATAAAAAGGTAATATCTTTTTACCTCTACCTCTCCATCAATATATGGACCTGACTGATCTACCAGCAAGGATGCACCAAGTACGCATTCCTCCCCCCCCCCCCCCCCCCCCCCCCCAGGCACCGTCATCGCTCCTCCTCTTTAGATGAACTACTGCTTTGTAAAAGAAATTGTGATGTTACGGAGTTCAGCTTACCACTTTCTCCTGGAAATCCGGAGTCCACACTGTACTTTGCTCTGTTCCCAAAATTTAGCATAGGGGCAGGTGGTAACTGACTTTGCTGATTTGCAACCGGTTGCGGTTGACTCAATATCACCTCATTCAGCGTCTGTGGATTTAAATTTTGATTTGGGCCATTATTATTCTTGATAAGTTTACACTTGTTTTACCAATGCCCCAATTTTCAGCACCCATGATAAGGAAATTTCATTTTCGCCTCATCTCTACTCATTTTAACTCTCAGTTTCCCACCACCATTTTCATCCTGACTTGATCCTTTATTTTGATCACTATTTTGATTAGTTAATTTTAATTCCTGCTGTTCTGCCAATTTTACTTGAGCCACATTACTTTTTCTTCTAACTTCTTCTAACTTTTTTGGTCAGTTGTCTATCTCAGCTCCACAGTATTTTCCATATTTTAAGACCTCATCTATAGGTTTTACCTGCCAGCACAGCATGTGATTCGTTATCATTTGACATATCTCAGGTCTCAAACCAGACACAAAACGATACACAAAATGACCCATTCCTTTTTCACCCATTGTTTCTAATCCACTATATCATTTAAATACTTTTAGTAAACGCTCATAAGCATATACTCTTTCATTTATATCTTGAGTTGTCCTATCTATTTTTATCCACTCAGTCTCCTTTGGGGAAATGTTCCCTTTCAAGAAAGTAATCACTTGATGATACTTCTTCATTACTTCATCTGAAGGAGCCCATGTTTTCTCATCTCTTGGGTACCTCTCACTCGGCCAATCAACAGTTATTTTGCATTCTGTCCATAAATCTGCAGGTACCACTATATCAAACAGACCATACATATCTTTCAACAAAACTTTTGAAACCTTCACAAACCTATCAACCTGCCTTTACCACTCAACTAGTTTTCCTAGAAATATTAGAAAATCATTAGTAAATGACAAAATATCTTGCCTAGTCCATGGAACATGTACATACCCTCCTCCTGATACTTCTCTCATAGGTCAAAATTGTTCTGCCTTTTTGGGTTCCTTTAATAATGATTCTCCCTAGATTTATTTCCCAACCATGTTCATAAAAGTAAAATAACATTGTATATAAATGTGCATGATTGTCCATTGAGGCTTCAGGATGTTCTTCTCTTCCCAGGCCATGGAGAGGTCTCGGCCTTGGACGGATCCCAAAACTTGAGGTCACCGTGCTCAGAGTTCCTCCCGGCTGTGCATGTGACTTGGTCACATGTTACCTGACTCCATTGCCCTTTTAGGCCCAAATATGAACTATTTAGGAAAGTCAAACAAAACAAATGTTAATTTAAAAAATATATATTTCACTGTATACCACTTATTTCTACTCTATTCCCATTTTTTTATTTTAACTATATCTGCATCAGCATTTAGTATATACCTCATGTTAATTTCGGCAAAGCAGATGCGTAGCACGTGAGTTTCTGAGCGCCCATGTTTATCATTACTGCGCAGAAGCAAGCTTTTCCCTCCAAGCGGTATGTCGTCATGCAGCGTGCATATGTGCAATTCAATTCCCGCATTTTAGCAGCCATTTTAATCACTGTCGGGTTATTTGTTAGTAGAACCCATATGCAAGCTTCCCTCTGACTACAATATATATATTTCTGAGACATAATTAGTATGACAAACAATTATTAATACTTAATATTAACGTTTTATGTGAGGAGATTGTTCCGAGCGAGTTTCATTTCAAATCTTTGCTCCATCATTATAACATGAGGTCTTACCTACACCCTACAGGCTGCAAGGTTGAATTTGCAGATAAATGGTGTATTTTGAAGAAGTCATTTGATGGATAACATCAGGAAACATGTAAAGTGATATGAATTCCAATATGTTGTCTGCATAGAGCTAGGACAAGGCAGCTGTAGCTGTGGGAACCTCTTTAGTCCAGTCTACCCTTGGTGCATGTCTGTAGCCCACTCCTATTGGTCCTAGAAAGCCCTCTGAGCCCCTTCACGCAAACAATGTATATTTCGATGCAGGCCTAGGGGCCTGGTGAACCGCTGTGTTTAATGGACACCCTGTGGAGTGACGGAGTCATTTATGGAGAATTGGTGCTGAAGTTTTGTAATCGTGGTATTCGTTACCTTAAGGAGCTGCTCGAGATAATGCTATCTAGAGGTGTTTTTTTCACCATATTGAAGAATCTGTTTGACCCAAGGAGATTACACGAAGGGTTCAGCCGGATTTGATTTTCATAAGTTCTATAATCACCCTGTCCTGAGGAGGCCAAGATTGGTTGGAAGGCCTAAATGCGACCGAGTCGACACTTTCCATAAGGAGGAGTCTGATCTAATCATTTAAATCAAAGTGGAATTATATGCATTGACACAGTCCTTATATTTGGGTTCTATATCTTCTTTGAACCGATTGTGTCCGACTACCTCGATGTGTACTTCCTAGAATGAATAGGAGGGCACTTAGCTTTTGCTTTATTTTTTTCTGGGTGTTAGAGGAATTCTTATGATTTTGTGTTCATTTGTCTTTCTTTGTTGTATATATTTGTGTACATATGTATGTATATATATTTGTGTATAATGTATATTTGAAATCTATGCAAATTCAGTGGACAATAATTCCCTGTGATTTCGATAAATAAAATATGTAATCACGTCTTCATGGTGGTATCTATAGCAACAGTATAGTGAATGATTGGACAGTGTCCCTAAATAGGAGAATTAATAGTCCCCTATTATTCAATTCTTTAGATATCTATTCCTCCTTTTCCATCTCCTTAGTTTGTATGTACTAGGGGCCTCATAAGCAGTTACAGTAACTTCTCAGAAGATATTTCCTGAACAAATTCGTCTTCTCTTAGGTGAGTCTGCCCTATATGTCAGGAATAACCTCATTAGAAATTCTCCAATTGCAAAACCTACTTCCTCTCCAGTAAATCCGACAGACGTAGACATAAATCAGACCCCCCAGGATATTGCGGCATAAATTTGCAAATTTAGCGGCACAAAAATTAAAATTTAGCGGCACAAAAAAGAAGATTTAGCGGCAATATTGCGGCACTTTATTTTACTCGTAATCAGCCCTTTTCAGCCCTAAAATGGAACCTGTTTTAGTATAGTATTCCACTTTGAAATAGGCATATTTCGTTTCTGCATTTCTGCGGAAGCACAGCTCAAATCTACTAACCTCGTGGGAGCAGGCCATATTTCTCCCTGGGATGTTCTAGCACCCATGTATACACCCCTGGCAGGGCACCACTTTCACCACTCCCTGGTTTCAGCCACACAGCTCCCTTCACTCTCTGGTTTAAGTCATGTAGCACATTTCACTCTCTGGTTTCAGTCACGCACCTCCCTTCACTCTCTGGTTTCAGCCACGCAGCTCCCTTCGCTCTCTAGGTGCAGTCAAACAGTTCCCCTTCGCAGGGGCATAACAATAGTCCCAACAGAACCTGCGGTGCGGGGTCCCCGAACTCCAGGGGGTCCCCTCAAGCACTGTGCACGGCATGTGAGACTGGTAATAAGTGTCGTTCCCTAAAAATGATGTAGGAGTGGGTTAAAGAGTGGTCCATTTAACAGAAGCACTGATGGGCTGAAGCGAAAATAGAAGGCACGGTCAAAGAAAATTGCAGAAACAGCAAATAATTAGGGGATCCACATAAGAGCACTCTCACACAATTATCTACTTTCTATAATGAAAAACATGTCCTTACCCAAAAAAGAAAATTTGACTGCGCAGTGTCTAAACTTCCTGTGAAAGTTTTTCTTTGATTTGAATAGTATATGTTAGTTCACAGAGGTACCTTGCAGGGGGGCCCTCTCCATTATCGCTTTGCCACTGACTGTTCTGTCGGCAATTTGGTGTCTTGTATTGCATGAGTTTGGAAAAGAAAAATGTCAGAAAAAGACATTCCCCGATTGGGGGCCTGTAGCGGACCCCCAGGTATTTTGGGGGTGGGAGGTGCACATGGGGGGTACCTATGGTACCCCCTGCATTTGAATGTACAACGTGGCAGGCACCGCACAGTGCCTGTCACGTTGTACATTCAAATGCACAACTTGCATTTGTGGCATTGCGGCGGGCGGTGCTTTCTGCACCGCCTGCCGCAGTGTTAGAAATGCGGGATGCTCCCGCCAGTGTGGGGGGCGCATCCTAATGGTATGTGTGGGACCGCCCCATGCATTGTGGGCGGTCCCATTCCCCAGGGGTATGGCGGGCAGACAAAGTCCGCCCGCCATGCTAATGACCCCCTTAGTCTGGGATTTTATATGTAGCGGAAATTAGGTGAGAGTAAATATTGTCTTATGGAAATAATTGTGTCAGACTGCTTTAGATTTCCGAAACTCATCCTAAATATGTTTGCGAATCTCCAAAAAGTCAGAAAAATATTCCATTGGTAGGGGTAAACTAATGGGAGTAAATTTCAGATGTATTAGTGTTTGATTTTGTGAATATGCCCTATGAGGGTACCAGCAAGCAGTACACCTCTGCATATTGTTGAGGAGTGGAGGGCTGTTTACCAAACGCCTATAACTCAAGTCCCTCTTTGAACTTACAGATGCAGAGGGTGAGAAAATGCAGAGAAGATTTAGAAAAACAGATTAAAGAATCCTGTGTTTTCCTGTTTTGGATCCATTTCACATCCAAACTTCCACCACGTCATCAAACCTCACACACCTCACCCAGTATGCTAGTTATAGGCCAAACCACTTTTACTACCGTGCACTCCAATGGGCACCCAGGAATCTGTTAGAACCAGAACATGTCCCAGCCTCTCTAGGGATAAGAGCTATATAAATAATGCCATCTAGCCACCCAGAAAGTGCTTTAGGCCTGACGAGGGTTATGGCAAGAGCTATATAAATACAAATGCATGTATACATATATGTATATGTTTAGATGTATCCATGCCTGTAAAAACGAATGTATGGTTTATTTAAAAAACATATATGTATTTTAAAGCTTCCACCTCTACCTTTCGCTCCCCTCTTGAATCATCCCAAACCTTTTGGACTAGTGAACTCCCAAACATTCTTTCACAACTTTTCTCTATTCCTATCCAATTCATCCAACTTGCAGGTGCACAAATTTGTGTGCATTGCTAGCAGCTTGGATACCAAGGTCTGTGTGTGGGAAAGCTGGGGGGCGTGTGACAACCACTCAGACTATGCCCGATGCCTACTGTGGGAATGTAGAGAGGTGTGAAAGCACGGGTTAAAGGGGGAGTTTGGGGGAAAGCAAGTGCTCTGCAGGTGAGAGTGAGCTGCTGAGTGTATGTGAGTGGTGTGACAGAACAGGTTGGGGAGTTTGGGGTAAAGAGGAGGGCCTGATCTGCAAAGTCTGTGCCCTGCAGCCGAGAATTGAAGTGTGAGGGGGGCCTGGAGGAAAGAGGGTGGGGTGCAGCTCAGGAAAACCCTTGTCTTGCAGGTGAGAACGGGCTGGCACAGCCTGCTGGCCGAGGTGTTTGCTGGGGGGATGCGGTGATACAGTGCAGTACTTACATTTTAACTAAAATGACTCAGCCGGCTTCTGAGGCCTGCTTGGCGATTGTAGTTTTAATATCAAGGCCTCCTGTGAAGAGCCGGGGTGTCCTGTGTGCAGGAGATATACACCGCCACGCTTTATGTTCCTGCCAAGCTGGAAAAAATAATTTAATAAAAAGCGGGCTTCTGAGATGCATATACCTCAGCAGTAAACAAAAAAACTTGATGAAAAGCGGATCTGGTAAAGAAAAATTCGGCGGAAGGAGTGCAGAGATGGTTTTCAGGAAGAGATGAGGAGATGCTAGACAAACGGAGGGAATAATCGGGACGAAAAAAGAAAGGGGGAGGGCTGCTGAAGCGGTAGTGCAGAAGTGAAATGTCCTTTTCTTTCTCTGCTCTTCCGCCCGTCCCCGTGCAGGGATCCTCATATTTTTTTTACAATCTTTACTGCAATTACAGGACAGTAGTCGAGCCTGCAAGCTGGAGCGCAAAGAAGCAACACTTTCCTTTTCTCGCTCGCCTTTCAGAAATAATGTAATGGAGGAAGCAGGCAGCTCTCACGGTTGTACAGCGCCGTTCACGTGGTGACGTAGGCGCTTACAGCCAATAAAATGGCTTGATTTTTTTTGACCTGCCGGGAGACCTTTTTTAGCGGCCGGTTTGGTAAATATCGCGGCCATCGCGATAGCCAGCTAATTTCGCGATTTTTTCGTGAATCGCGAAATCGCGAAATGCTGGAGGTTCTGATAAATGGAAACCATCAAGTGTGGGAAAGATCAGTATATGACTAATTAAGCCTTGAAAAACTTGCTAGGGCATTCGAGGCAAAATGAGCGACAAGTGTGGGTTGTACCTCATTGTTGCCTATCATGAAAGCCATCAACTTTAAAAGAAATCTGTGGAAACCAACTTGACAGATCATTGATCATCCTACAGTTCATTGAATAAATGATTAATGAATAAACAAGAAAAGTGCTTTTCTGAACACAAACCCCATTAATGATATTGAAAGATGAAAGCCCTTGAACAACTGTGCACTGTATGATTGTTCTGATCCGTTCTTCATACCTGTGCATCTCATGCTATCTGTACTTCCACGGGAGAAGAGGAAGCTATTTATAAACACTGGAACTCATGTCAGTGCCTAGTTCTTCATGAATTGCTACAGCACATACAACAGAATTGTGTCAAGACCTGTAGAGTTTTAAAATTGTAATGTTATTGTCAGATGGGTGGACATCTTACCTCAAAGTCAACAATGACTGATCTGCTGACAGGCTGAAGTTTGCCACCCATGGTGAACAATCGATAATATACTGCAGAGAAAACAAAGAAAGATGCCGATATCAGGTCCCACACTTTGATGGCATGTAATCACACAGAATAAAGCAGGGCACTCAGACGGATATAGAGTGGAGTGACAATAATAACCCTTAGCGTAGTTTGCGTGGTAGTACTACGCATAGCTGCGCGAAGTGCACACGGCATCTTGCACAGTGCAAGCTGTAGTTTTCTGCAGCTCGAGTAGATTTGTGCTCAAGCGGCAGCTTTCTCAGCGCGGACTGGTAGTTTCTCATCACGAGCGGTTGCGAGCATTCGTGACCACTCGCAATGAGAAACCTGACCTCCCCACTTTGAGAATCTCGCCGTGAGGTTTATTTTCCACGCTCGCGATCGGCAACTTGATGTTGCTGATCGCGAATGAGGAAAAAGTCTCGCAGAGATGTTGATTTTGCTCGCTCGCGGTCGCCAACTTGACATTGAGGACCACAAGCAAGCAAAGAAATTCCCACTACGCTACGCATTTTTGCACTGTGCTACGTGCAATTCGCGTAGTAATGAAAAACTACGCACGCTCAGCAAGCGTAGCGTAGTACTACACCTAGGGTTAGACAATAAAAGAGGTTGGGTTTTGAAAAAATGGCACCATTACTTACAGAATAAAGTTAAAGCATGCACAAATTGTAACAATGGAAACGCAGCGGGTTAATCTCTGTCCGTGACCTGAACATTGAAAATTCCATTTAGGACTGATGTGACAGAATGGCAGCCAAGAGCAGTGAAGTTGCTTTTCAGCACTCCTGACAAAACAGCATTTTTCTGCTGGTGCCTCTGTGTCACTTGTGGAAGCAGTCTTCTTTATCATCTTGTGTGTAACCCTTACCATGGGGACCTTAAGCACCTCCTCTACCTTTCTAGTGGGAGCCCTCCCTTTTACCACTCCTTTCAACTCACCATCAGATGCTCAAGCTCTGCAGCTGCTGGGAGTCACTCCTCTGCCCTCGCCACTGGAAGCAGAAAGGAAACTCTCTCCTTGCTTCTCCATACTGCCACTACCCACACTTTCCCCCCTAGAATTATTTTTAACAGATAAGCTTTCCTTTTTAGGTTTCACCTGCACAGCTTGTGAAATGTCTTGTATCTTAAAAGGGGTCTCTTATCAGTTCCCATTGCTATATTACTGTGTTCATTCTCTTTTGTGTGGAACTTTTTTTTGTTAACTTCTCCTGGCTGCAAGCTTTTACAATACCTTTACTAAATCTGTCCAAACTGTTTAAGCCCCATTCACTGTCAGTTCAGTTCAGTTCAACTTTATTAGGATACAATAGTACACATAAAAGCACACAAAACACAAATACAATACAACAATCATCAGAAATTTTTAAAAAATACAATATACAAGTTTCAAAAGTGCATTGTGCAAAACTATCCAACACTTCAATACGTATTTGGATGCAAGTACCCATAAAGCACACCAAACATGAGTTTGTTACGGTACTCATTTGGGAAGAATAGAAGTACAATATACAAGATTCAAAAGTGCCATGTGCCAAACTGTCCAATATATCAATATTTGTAACTTTTTTTCACTGTCAAGATCAGATATCTTCCCACAGAAAAGGCAGACAGCCTCCAACATTACGCTGGAATGCTTGATTTTTTTACTTAGTTGTGTAAAGCAGATGCTTTAGCCTTAGAACGTTTGTGGCATTTCCTATCCATTCCGCAGTACCTTTTTTTTGCATTTTGTAGGCATTATCAGATTGATTTTTTCAAGTTAATCTATTTGGTCATTATGATCAAATTCTAAATGCTGTAATAAACATTGCACATTAAAAATAAATTTATTATACAAGAGCTGTGCTATGTTTTACTACTAAATAGGCAGCTACCAGTGCAGTTTACTTGCAGACAACAGGGTCATGATTTGACTGGAGCAGCAGATGCAGCAGTGCCAGGCCCAAAAGCTGTCAGAACTTCGCTAAACACATAATATTGCTATATTTGACTAATAACAGGTAGTCACAATTGCAGTAACCTTGCAGTTAAAAGGGGCTTGATTTGAATGGTGCAGCAGGTGCAGTGGCACTGGGACCAAAACTGGTAATAACTCTTCTAAACACCTAATATTGCTATATTTTACTACTATACAGGCAGTCACAATTGCAGTTACCTTGCAGTTAAAAGGGACTTGAATGGTGCAGAAGGTGCAGTGGCACTGGGGCCAAAAGCTCTAGGGACCCCAATAAACATCTAATATTGCTATATTTTATTCCTAAACAGGCAAGAGCAGTGCCTTGCAGATAACAGGGTCATGATATGAATAGTGCAGTAGGTGCAGTAGCACCGGGCCCAAAAGTTGTCAGAACTCCTCTGAACACATAATATTACTATATTTGACTACTAACTGGTAGTCCCAAGTGAAGTGCAGTTTTCCAGCATGCCCTAAATTCATGATTTCAATAGTGCAGCAGGTGCAGTGGCACCAGGACAAAAAGCTCCAGGTACCTCCCTAAACACCTAATATTTCTATATTTTATTCCTAAACAGGAAACCACAAGTGCAGTTACCTTGCAGACAACAGGGTCATGATTTGAATGGTGAATGGTGACGTTGAGGACTACAAGCAAGCAAAAAAATTCCCACTACGCTACGCATTTTTGCACTGTGCTACGTGCAATTCGCGTAGTAGTGAAAAAATACGCACGCTCAGCAAGCGTAGCGTAGTACTACGCCCAGGGTTAGACAATAAAAGAGGTTGGGTTTTGAAAAAAATGGCACCATTACTTACAGAATAAAGTTAAAGCATGCACAAATTGTAACAATGGAAACGCAGTGGGTTAATCTCTGTCCGTGACCTGAACTTTGAAAATTCCATTTAGGACTGATGTGACAGAATGGCAGCCAAGAGCAGTGAAGTTCCTTTTCAGCACTCACGACAAAACAGCATTTTGCTGCTGGTGCCTCTGTGTCACTTGTGGAAGCAGTCTTCTTTATCTTCTTGTGTGTAACCCTTATCATGGGGACCTTAAGCACCTCCTCCACCTTTCTAGTGTGAGCCCTCCCTTTTACCACTCCTTTCAACTCACCCTCAGATGCTCAAGCTCTGCAGCTGCTGGGAGTCACTCCTCTACCCTCGCCACTGGAAGCAGAAAGGAAACTCTCTCCTCGCTTCTCCATACTGCCACTACCCACACTTTCCCCCTAGAATTATATATATATATTTTTAAAATTTTTATTTTCATTTATTGCATAGTAAACAGAAAGAGGGAAATATAGAAAGAGAAAGAGAGGAAAACAAGCGGCAATAGCGCAGTATTACATATGAAGGACTGGGCTGAGTCCACAACAGTTGCATTTGTTACAATAGTGTCCAACAGCTAGGCTGTCCCGGGTGCAGTTCGGGAACTGATAGTGATACATTTCGGGAAGCCCCGGCTGCCTCCTAATGGGAGAAAGTCAATCCAGCAAGTTCACGGGTCTCAATAGGCCCGGGTCAGCCAAATCTCCCCGCAGCTATGCAGTGCCGCAACAATTACAAAGAACCCCCCCCCCATACTTCCCCCCATCCCTCCACCCCGAACACTCCCTCCCCCCAAGGTGGTGGCGCCAACATACATACTCAGTCACAGTCGCACATTCACTCAAGTTACTTAAATCTGAAAAATATGAAGGGCTCGCAGGGCCGATGGGCAGACCGAGGATGGCAGACCTCGCGACAAGAACCGGACCAAAGGTCCCCACCTAAACATAAAGTTCTTAAAGTTACCCAGGAATATGTTCGCCATTCTCTCCATGCTCATCAACCTCCACATCTTCGCGTGCCACAAAGACAGAGCCGGGGCCGTCGGTTTCTTCCAGGCCGCCGCCAAAGTGAGTTTAGCTGCTCCCAGACAGAGCCGCAGTATTTGTTTGTCCGCCTTCGTTTGATGCTCCAATAGTGGGTCCCGAAGGCCCAAGATGACAAAGGCCATGGAGTCCGGAATCGGATACCCCAGTATTTCTTTGATATGTGACAAGATCTTAGTCCAGAAGGGCCGTATAACCGGACAGGCCCACCAAATGTGGCGAAAATCGCCCAGCAGGCCACAGCCCCTCCAACAGCGGTCAGAAGACGCCGGAAAAATGCGGTGCAGTTTTGAGGGGTGCATGTACCAGTCGAACATAGTTTTAAAGTGGGCGTCCCGCAGGTCCATTGAGTGATTATGAGCCCGAATGTCACGCCAGAGACCCTTCCATTCGCCCTCCGCAATGTCCCTACCCAGAAGGTCCTCCCAGGGGTCCATGTAACGCGGACGGGGAGAGATCATCGTGCGGAGTAAGAGTTTATATAAAAAAGAAATCGTTCCTTTCATCGTGGCTGTCCGCAAGAGAAAGGCCTCAAAGAGTGAGGGCGGTCTAGTCGCCGCTTCTCTCAATCTCGTCGACGTAGCCCAGTGGATCAATTGAGCGTACCTAAAGCGCTCGGTAAGAGGAAGGCCATAATCGCGCATGCAGTTAGGAAATGAGAGGGGCTCCGTGCCGTGAAACAGGTGCGTGAGGGCTCTACAACCACCCTCTCTCCAGAGCTGAAATGGCCCTTCCTGCAGTGCCGGCGGAAAGGCCGGATTAAAATGCAGAGGAGTAAAGGGGGAGGGGAACGTCGTCCAGCGGTCGTCCCCCGTCACTGTGTCCCACACTTTCAGGACAGTTCTCGTGGGGGTGCTAATGTACGCGTTCCTGGGCCTGTCCACTTTAGGTTTCCAGGCTAAATCCCAAATCGACCGTCCCGCCACACTCCTATCCATGTGCAGCCAGTGCTTCTCAGACTCTTGTTGTGACCATTCCACCAGCACCCGCAACTGTGCCGCTTTATAGTACAGGTGCAGATCAGGGAGGCCCACTCCCCCCTCCTCCTTCGGGCGCCGCAGAGTTGCATAGGAAAGGCGTGCCCGGCCTCCCTGCCAGACGAATTTCAGCAAGAGGGTCTTAAGGCGCCGGAAGAAGTCCATCTCAATAGGAATGGGAAGCGCTTGAAAGAGGTACAGGAATCTGGGAAGGAGAACCATCTTAACGGCATGGATCCTACCTAGCCAGGAAATGTATTTCGGCTTCCAGCGGTCCAGTTCCCCCCGTACCGCCGACAGCATAGGAGGGAAATTCGCTGTGAATAGCGACCAAATGGAGGGTGTCAGCCGCACCCCCAAATAGAGCAAGGAGGCAGGTGCCCACGCCAATGGTGTAAGTGGGCAGAGTCGTTCCATCTCGGCCTGCGAGAGCGTCAGGTTCAAGATATACGATTTGCCGAAATTAATTTTGAATCCGCCCACTTCCTCATAATCAGAAAGCAATGATTGAATTTGCGGCAGGGATTGAGCCGGGTCCCCTAGCGACAGCAACACATCATCCACAAAAAGGGAGATTTTGTGCTGTTCTCCCGTGAAAGGGATACCCTTTATTTGCTCCTTCCCACGCACCGCCATGGCCAGGGGTTCAATACTCAAAGCAAAAAGGAGGGGCGACAGAGGGCAGCCCTGCCTGGTTCCCCTGGAATGAGCGAAACTGGCAGAGCGGTGACCATTAACGACCACCCTGGAGTTAGGAGTGCTGTAGTTAGCACGAATCATGGTGATAACTTGGCGAGAGAAGCCAAAGGCCTCCAGGGTGCGAAATAGGAATCCCCAATCCACTCGGTCAAAGGCCTTCTCTGCATCCAATCCCACCAGTACCGCCGGGATACGGAACCGAGAGGCCTTCTCTACAAGAAGTATAACTCTTCCCAAATTGTCATGCATCTGACGGCCCTTAATAAATCCCGATTGATCTGGGTGTATGATTGCCGGCATCAGATCCTGCAGTCTGCGCGCTACGATGGTGGAATATAGTTTAGCATCAACATTAAGGAGAGCTATCGGACGATAGGAGGAGCACTGAGATAGATCTTTACCCGGCTTCGGGAGCACCGTGATCACTGCTTCAGCCATGGAGCCCGATGTCCAGCCCGTGGCAGCCATTTCGTTGAAGAGGGGCACCAAGAAGTCACAGATTTCCGATGCAAACGATTTATAGAACAGCGCTGTGTAACCATCGGGGCCCGGTGCCTTGTGGAGCTTCAGGTCTCTGATAGCATCCAGCACCTCCGACCTGGAAATGGGGGCAGCAAGATGGTCATTCCACTCCCTCGATTCCTGCGGAATGGGGAGGTCCGCCAAGAATCGGTCCTGAGCCACTGGATCCAAGGAGTCACCCCTGTATAGTGTCTCATAGAAATGGCCAAAGATAGCAGCTTTGTCCCCATCTCTATGGTGTAATGTCTTGCAGGATCCAGGATGCCCCCGATGTAATCTCTCTCCCTTTTGTCCCGAAGTTGACGGGCCAAGTGCTTGCCTATTTTATTCCCCTGCGAGTAGGAAGTACGCCGAAGCCGAAGGAGGGTAAGTTCTGCACGATTATTATAATGGGCTTTCAATTTACCCCTAACAGCAGTCAGTGGTCGAAGGGTCACTCTAGACGGATTGGTTGTGTGGGCTTGTTCCAGGACCGCAAGTTCCGCCTCCAGGTCCTCCCGCTCCTTCCTCCGTAACCGATTGAGGTTAGCATTAAGACTGAGGCAAGTGCCCCGCAAGGAGGCCTTGCAAGCATCCCAAGTGTTAAAAATAGAAGTGTCCGAAGCCGGATTGAGGGCCAGGAAGTCCCCAATCGCTTTTCGCAGTTCCCTACAGGAGGTGTCATCCCGAGCAAGGGCCGGCGGGAAATACCACCTCCTCACACCGTCTCCTCCGGTCGGCCAGTGGAGTCCTAGCACCAGCAGACACCGATAGAGGGAAAACGCTAGAGTTGCGGACATCTCCCCTGAGGGCCTGGCTTACAAAGATGTGGTCGAGTCGGGAATAGGTGTGATGCACATGAGAATAAAATGTGTAGTCCCGTGTGTGTGGATGCAGGAAGCGCCAGCTATCAATCAAACCAAGGTCACCAACCTTGCTCCTAGTGTCCTCAGAAAAAACCCCAGCGCCCACCCTCTGAGCTCTAGAACAGTCCAAGCCCCCATCCCATATCATGTTGAAATCCCCCATCAGAATCACATGCCCCTCAACAAAATCCCCCGCTCTGTCCAGCAGATCTCGAAGAAAAGCATTCTGCCCCGAATTAGGGGCATACACCACCACAAATGTACAGATCGTGCCATGAAGCGCCCCCTTTACCATCAGCCAATGCCCCTCCTTGTCACAGCCGACCCCCGTAGGCTGGAATTGTAGGGACGTTCGGAACACAAGTGCCACCCCTCTATGTTTAGTAGTTGCAGAAGACCTATAAATGAGTGGGAAGTGCCTATGGCGCAAACGAAGCTCATCTTTACGCGCCAAGTGGGTCTCCTGGAGCCCCACAATGTCCAAGTGGTGATATGAAATATATTTCCAAATTTTTGGGCGCTTCTGGAGCGAGTTAAGACCCTTCACATTCCAGGTCCCTACACTAATCGGCATGGGAATTAATCAGACAACCCCCCTGCATATCCCGAGAGCCCGCCCACGCTCCCATCCCCAGGAAGGCAACCAAGCAGACCCCCAAGCCCCAGGCAGCACCAGGTCTTCACTGATCACCGACGTTCACCGTACTCCTCCCATAGCCCAGAACCCCGGGTTCAGCGACAGCCCCTACACATGAAACAAGCCCTCCCAAGAGTCCGATAGACAAATTCACACTCAATGCAAGTAAAAAAAGACCGAAGTGCACCTCACAACCATTCCAGACGCCACCACCTAACAGCCCAACTCCCCCCGTCTCCCACCACCCCCCCTCACCAAAGCCCCAATGCACCCCCCCTCCACCCCCCCAAAACCAAAACCAAACTCAAATACAACCAAATGTACTTAGCCGTACCAGTAGAAGGCATTTCGTAGAGTTCCTCCTGGGATGGGGCCGGGGAACCACAGTCGGAGCCCCACGGGACCACGGACCGGGGTGTCTTCTCCAAAAGTACAATCAAACCCACGGTACACTCGTAATCATGCGCCCCTCCGGCGCCTACCAGCTGGCGGCTGAGAGATCAAGCAGCTCCTGAGCTGTGCTGGGAGGCCGCCACAGTCGCCGAAGCCACCGAGGCAACCGCATCCCCCCTCTCCATCTGGCTAGTTGAACGGTCAGGCCGTCCGGCGCCCGGATCCGGGCCCACTCTCTGCCATGAGGAAGAGCGCCTGCACCTCCGCGGCGGGGAGCCGCCTGCTCCCTGCGAAGGGGTCACGTCTTCCAAGCCCAGGAGCTCCTTCGCCACTTGGACAGATCGAATCTGTGCTAGTCTGTTCTCCCACCGAAAGATGATGCGGAACGGGTGACCCCAAGAGTAGGCAATGCCATGCGCCCGAAGAAAGGCAGTCACTGGGCGGAACTCCTGCCTCTTCTGGAGGATCGAAGCCGCCAGGTCCTGGTAAAGCTGTGGCCTATGCTCCCGAAATTGCAGTGAAGTGATGGTTCGTGCCTTTCGTAAAATGCGCTCCTTCAGTTGGAAATCATGAACACAAACTAGTATGTCCGGGGGTGGCCCCCCTCTCCTCGGTAGCCCAACTCTATGCACCCTGTCCATTCTGATTTCCTGGACATCCCCGTCTCCCAGCACCTGCAGGAAGAGGGCCTGGACATAGCCCCGGAGATCCCCCGCCTCTCCGTCCCACGGTACTGCACGAATGCGGATGTTGTTCCGGCGGGAACGGTTCTCCAGGTCTTCCGTATGGGATTGGAGGTCCAGATTTTGCTCCGTCAGTCGGATGATGTCTTGCGGCAACTGGTGCACATCGTTTGCCATACTTAGATCGTGATCCTCCAGGGTAGCCACCCGTTCCCCGATACCGTCCACATCCCGTCGCACCTCTCAGAGATCCGATGCAAGCTGGGCGCGCAGTTCCGAGATGTCTTCCTTGATGGAAGCAAAGAGCTCTGTCATGAAGGCCTTAGTCGCTGGGGCCTCATCATCCGACTTCTTGGGCGACGCGCAGGTTCCTGGGGACGCCGGGTGTTGAGTAGATTTCGCCGCACCGTCTTTCACTGTCTTCCCCTTGTTGCGGGATGCGTTCGGCATCGTGGCACTTCACGTGGGGCGCGGCGTACCCCTAGGCTCAGGGGGTGATTCCGATACTTCAGCAACCAGCCTCCTCTCGCCGGTGCCCAATATAGGTGCTCCACCCAGGCTGCACTATCGAGTCCCCCGCAGTACCCCTCCAAGGGCGGGCCCAATTTCACTCCACGCACTTACTCCTGTAGTCACACCGGGATAGCGCGGCAGTCCCCACAGGAGGCCCTCCAGATGCCCGATGGCCCTGTAAGCTGCGCCAATCCACGCCAGGAGCGGCGGAGAAGAGACCTTGCCGTTACCCGCTCCGCACAGCCCTCAAAATGCGATGGTGGTCTAGCTCCTCCACTCCATGAGGCCTCGCTCCGATGACACTTCCCCGCACCTCCAATCCTGCTCCGGACCTCCAGCAATCGGTAATGCCCATAAACACCGATATAGTTCCTTCGGTAACACTGTGCTGCCTCCTCCAGCACCCCCCGCAGCAATACCAGGCCCAGCAACCACGTGAGACCGGGGATCAAAGGCCCGCGGGCCGCAAGACGTCCACTCCCCGCCGAGGCCGAACTCCAGCGCACCCTTCTGTGTAGCTGCGGCAGTTCGTAGGCAGCAGACACTCAGACTGTACCCCTCTGCGACGCAGCACAGCTCCGCCAACCCTGATGCGTCGCCGCGATAGATAAGCTCCACGGGCCGCCGCGAGGGGTTCACGGGTGCATTGTAGCCGCTTCCGATCAAGCAGGGCTAGTCAGAGCGAGTGGGAGATGTTACACGGGCACAATGTCCTCTCTGCCCCCAGGGCCGGTCCGGAAGCGCCCCCCCCCAGGCCCAGCACTCCTCTCTCAACCTCAGTGTCCCCTCACTTATCCGAGGTAGCACGGCCCCACCAGCAACCGGCCGGCCGAGGCTCACAGTTCTGATGTGTCCCGAGGCGCCTCTCCGCTCCCGCTCCAAGCACTTTCCCCCACCCCAGCAGGGTCCTACCGCCTCTCCACGGGGATCACTGCCACCTGGGAGGGAGGCCTCCCGGGATCCTAATCATGCCGGAGCAGTCCAAGAAGGGCGGGGGGAGGGGGGTCCAGCGCTGTCTCTCCTCCGGGCCTCGCCGGTCCGCACCGCCGGAGAACGCCCAGCCGCCTCGGTTCCGGACCCCAGCAGTGTCCCACCGCTCCAGCACCCCACACGCCGGGCAGACTGGCAGAAGAGTCGGGTCGCGAATTCCAGATCCGCTTCCTTCCCGCTGCAAGGTCAGTGCTGAGCGGCCGCGTCTGAGCTCCGGAAGTCCAGCCTCCTCAGCACGCCAGGCCGGGAATCGCAGGGCCGCACAGCCTCACAGCTCCTGAGGCCTCTTCAGACCCCTCTATGCTCTCGGCCTTGGCAACGGAGTCAGCCCCCACTCCGCCGGGAACCAAATCCGTCCCCGTGATACCCCAGTGCTTGCCGCCAATCTCGCTGTACAAGGCTAATCAGGGCTCGGCGCCGGAGGGACTAAAAAGACGTCTCACTCCGTCGCCATCTTGGCCACGCCCCCTAGAATTATTTTCAGGTTTAAAGCATTTTATTAAGACAAAAACATAGGGAGAGGGAATAGGAGGTTAGGGTTACATACATTCAAGCGAAGAAGATAAGCATGATACCATGAGTGTGACGGGGACTAGTCCGCTGTGGAAAAGGAAGCAACAGCAAATGAGAAAAGCTAATTATAAGCAACATCTCCAATCTGAGCATAGTCAACACCATCAGTCTGAGCAAAGAGAAATAAGCAATAATACAAAGAAACCCAACCCACCATCCCCTAGAGCCCCCCCGAACACCCCAATGCACCCCAACTCCCCCACACCCCCCCATCCAGTGTACCGCTAATAACACTACCTGTCCTCCCACCACGCCCCCCCCCCCCCCATGAGCCTAGCCCCGTTGCCCCTCCTAGTCAGCTGAAATCACCTGTGGCGTCAACCTTAGAAGCCTGAGGTACCTCGGACAGGTGAGTTCCCTAAATTCCGTAGTTAAAAGCGCATGAAAGGGTTGCCACAGCTCATCAAATTGGTCCACCTCCCCCGCGAGTGACAATTTTTCCATACCCAGCACATGCCAGAGCCTGTGCAACCAGCCAGTGATGGAGGGGACTGTGGTGGTGCGCCAGTGTATTAGGATGTTCTGAACCGCTGAGCCCAGCGCTATCGCGATTTGCCTGCCCCTGCGGGACTTCAACGGGTACATCAGGCCATTAGGAAGGCCCAGCAATACGTACGCCAGAAAGCGCGGTAATTCGATCTCAAAATGCATATCAACCTCATCAAGAACTTCCTTCCAATAAGCGGCCAACAAGGGACAATCCCTAAGAATATGTGAAAGGGTCCCCACCTGACCACAACCTGTCCAGCACTCCCTCTCAATATGTCTGTTCATCTCGTGCAGCCTCTCTGGGGTGTAATACCAGTATGTGGACACCTTGGTGAATGTTTCAGTGAGGCCAGTGTGATATGCCGAGTGTCTCGCACGGTGTGCAATCTGGTCCCACTCCTTATGGCTAAGTGTCCTACCCAATTCCCTGTGCCATCGTTCCCTGCCCGGGTTATAGTAGTGAAACGAAGGGGGCTGTAAGAACTTGTAGAGATCGGTGATCAGTTTAGCATCGGAGGCGCGGGTCACCAGCCACCGCTCATATGGTGTTATCTGACGATCAGCAGTGTCCCGCACTTGGGGTTGAAGCGCCCAGTGCCGGACCTGCATGTATCGCAGTCTATCCGACTCCGGCAATTGGAACTCCTGGCGAAGTTGCTGAAAAGGGACCACTCCCTCCGGCCCATAAATCTGAAATAGCGCTCGGCAGCCCGCCGTCCTCCAGTGGGAGAAAGCGCCCAGCTCCATCCCAGGGGAGAAATCAGGATTACCTGCTATTGGCGTAAAAGGCGAAGGGAACGTGGTGAGCTCCCGAACCTCACAAACTGTGTCCCACACCCTAAGGGGAACCCGCGTGACAAAGGAAGCATAAAGGTTGGGGGGGGGCGGTGAACCCGGCGCAAGAATGGAACTTCCTGGAGGGTACGCCCTGCCACCGCCTGGTCCTGAAAGAGCCAGTGCTTATCGGATTCCCACCTGCTCCACTCCACAAGGTAGCGCAACTGCGCCGCCTGAAAATATTTCCGGAGGTCCGGAATACCGAGGCCCCCCGCCTCCGGGGCGAGCGTGGAGAGGACCCTCTTCATCCGCGGCTTGCGGCCTTGCCAGACAAAGCGGGCGATGTCAGCTTGCGTCTGCCTGATCCAACCCACTGGGGGCTGGAGCGGCATGGCTCGGAAAAGATAGAGAATCTGGGGCAGAACCGTCATCTTGACCGCAGCAATCCTGCCAAGCCAGGACAACAGACCTTTGCTCCAGCGGCCAAGCTCCTCCTTGATCTTTTTACTAAGAGAGGCGTAATTAGCCGTTACCATCTCTGGCAACGTCGGCGCCAGCAGAATCCCCAGGTATGGCACCAGGGATGATGACCACTGCATGGGAAAGAGCCGCTGAAGGTCCCTTCTAGTATCCGCGGCCAGAGACACATCTAGAGCCACTGACTTACCCATGTTCATTTTAAAACCGGCCACACGCGAAAAAGCATCCAACTCGTGGATACTGGCAGGAAGGGATCGTCCAGGGTCAGCAGGACATCGTCCGCATAAAGACTGACCGTGTGAACATACCGCCCCATCTTGACCCCGATCACATCCGGGTTTTGGCGAATCCTCTGGGCCAAGGGCTCCATGTAAAGAGCAAAGAGCAGTGGGGAAAGTGGGCACCCCTGCCTAGTGCCCCGCTCGATTGCAAAACTACGGGAGCTGCACCCATTGACCCTCACCGTTGCTGAAGGGTTCCTGTAACAATTGAAAACCATCGAGCAAAATTTATCACCGATGCCCAGTTTCTTGAGCACCTGCTCGAGGTAAGGCCAGTGAACCCTGTCGAAGGCTTTCTCGGCATCCACTGCCTTCTCCAGAACGTGCACTACTCGTTTAGTATTGTCGACAGTTTGTCTGCCAGGCACAAACCCAGCCTGGTCGGCCTCAACCAGACCCGGGAGGTGCAGGGCCAGCCTGGAAGCTAAAATCCCCGTGTACAACTTGAGGTCGACATTCAGGAGCGAGATGGGCCTATATGAGCCACATAAGGCCCGGTCCTTCCCAGACTTCGGGATCACTGAGACCGTCGCTCCCAGGAGATCCGGCGGGATGGCTCCTGATTCAGAGAAAGAGTTAAACAGCCGGGCGAGGATAGGGGCCACAACCGGGCAGAAGGTTTTGTAAAACAGGGACGTGTAACCGTCCGGGCCCGGGGCTTTCCCGTGCTTAAGTCTGGCGATCGCGGAAATCACCTCCTCAACGTGGATGTCGCGCTCAAGGTATTCCGCCTGAGCGGGGTCCAGTGCCGGAAGGGTCACGGATTCCAGATATTCCACGGCATCCCGCGACGAGGGGGGCTCCCCGGCGTACAACGCCTCATAGAAACTACAAAAAATTTCCGCCACCGCCGCATCACCAGAGACCGCCACCCCATCAGCACCCAAGAGTTCCTTCACTACGTTACGCTGGTGCGCGACACGAAGCCTATGTGCCAAAAGTTTGCCACACCTATCGCCCCCTGTGTAGAATGCATTTTTCAGACGCAGCGCCGCGTATTACGCCCTGTCCATGTCCAGCGCCGACAGGAGCTTCCTGGCAGCCTTCAACTGCCTCCAAACCCTCGGGGCTCCCGTACGACGGTGGACCTGTTCCAGCTCCCGGACCTGGGAGGTCAGCTCCTCCCTCTTACGCTGCTGCTCCCTGTTTTCTGCCGAGGAGATGGAGATGAACTCCCCCCTGAGAACCGCCTTCTGCGCCGCCCACTGTGTCGCCAATGAAGTGTCTGAGTTACTGTTGTGTGCCTGGTAATCCCGGATCGCCTCCTCAATATGTTTTACAACTGTTTTTTTGTGCAGAAGGGTGTCTCTAAGGCGCCACACCCCCCGAGGGGGGGAGGACGCCGGCCACGCAAACGTGCCCATGACCGGCGCATGATCAGACAGTGTCAGGACCCCAATGTCCGCTGCCGTAGCAGCGGCACGCATCGGTCCAATAACCAAAAAGTAGTCCAACCGTGCGTAGGTCCGGTACGCGTGCGAGTAATAGGAATAATCCCTATCTGTAGGATGGAGGGTGCGCCAGAGGTCATGCAAGTCCATGTCGGTGGTTCGTGCCTTCCCGGCCTGGGAAAGTTCCCCAGTCTGCGGGAATCGCTGCACTGACCTATCTAATGCAGAATCAAAGACAATATTTAAGTCACCCCCTAGTATGACATGACGATCAGGGGAGGCAGTTACGTCCACCAGCACTGAATCTAAAAAGCGTTCTTGATGGTCATTTGGGCTATACAAGGAGCCAATGGTAAACGACGTGCCCCCCAGGCGGAGGCGGTATGCCAAAAGCCTCCCCTTCTGTTCAGCAAATTTATACAACACCTCCCCCCTGAAGGAGCTCGACAGCAGAATAGCCACCCCCGCAGTTTTGGACGCAGCAGAGGAGAAAAACTGGGTGGGAAACTTGGCAGAGCGCATTCTGTGACAATCACGGGACAACAAGTGGGTTTCTTGCAGGAGGCATATATCAGCTTGTGTCCCCTCCAGCAGAGACAAAATCGCCCTTCGCTTTACAGGGTTATTCAGACCCATAACATTACGGGTCACCACCTTCAGGGATGACATATCTCCCAGGGTCCGGAGACGCTATGCCGCGGGTAGGCAGCTGGCGGGGGAGGGGCGCAAGGCAGCAGCGCAGGACAGGCAAAATAGGACCAAGCGTGAACATATGAAATACCGGACGGTTCCCTCCCAACCCCTGAACAGCCCGCAACCCCACCCCAAACGAACCAAAGGCAACTAGCCAAGTTCCAACTCAAACACAAACAACCCATTGTCCCAGTCGAGTCCCAAAACGGACAAGTCTGGAGAAAGTACCAAAAGTGGACGTCCGGCCACTCGTTCTCCCCGCTCCCCCCCGGCCCTCCCTCCGACCCCCAAACCTGGCATCGAAGAAGCTATGTCCATCTCCCCCCGGAGTGAGTCTACGCCGTCAAGGCCACACCGTTCGTGGCGGCCGAGTCCCTGGCCGCTTCTCTCAGAGCGCTGGCCATGTCCGCTCTGATGGTGGGTGAGTCAAGTCACCCAGCGCTCGCCGCTGATCTCCTCCTCGCCGACCGCCGTCGCCCTCCTCTATCCGAGCGCCTCCAGGACGGTGTTGCTCCATCCTCCTCCGCAGCCGTGAGACCCAAGACGCCGCAGACATCCTGCAAGGAGCGCAGCTGATGCAGTACCCCGTTCCAGCGGAATATCAAACAAAAGGGATGCCCCCAGGAGTACGGTGTCTCGTGCTCACGTAGGAAATCGGTTGCGATCTTGAAGGACCTGCGCTTCTGTAGCGTGATGGCGGACAGGTCCTGATACAGCGCCACAGGTCGCCCTCGGAACGTCAACGGTTGTTTTCTGCGGGCCTCGGACATGATGCGCTCCTTCACCGGGAAGTCAGGGAGGTAGGCCAAGATGTCCGGCGGAGGCGCCGTCGACTGTCGCTGTCGGCCGACTCTGTGGGCCCTGTCGATGCGGATCGGGAAGTCTGCAGCCTCTCCCAGAACCTCCCGGAACAAGTCCTGCAGGTAGCCCACCAGGTCTGTTCCCTCATCTGTAGACGGTTCACCCCGTACCCGTATATTATTCCTCCTCGACCTGTTCTCCAGGTCCTCGTTATGGGCCTGGAGTTCAACGTGTTGCTCCCTGAGACGGAGAACGTCCTGTTGCAAATGGACAATCTCGTCGTCCCGACGTTGGGCCACCGCCTCCACCGTCTCCATCCGTTCGCCGAGGCCCTCCACCTCCCTGCGGACCTCGCGTACTTCACTGGCCACCTCCTGCTTCAGCGTCTGGAAGTCAGCCTTAAGCGAGCTGAACAGTTCCTCCATGAAGGACCTTGTGACGGGGGGCTCACCCCCGGTCGGATCCGCAGCAGCCCTGGAAGAGCCCGGAGACGGTTGCGCTCTGTCTCGCTGTTGCTGGGCCCTGCTAAGCATGTCCGGCAGGGTGCGATCCCCCTTCCTCGATCCTCCTTTCCCAGACATTCGTGCTCCGTATACTGTCGCACTCAACTGAGGCAGGGACACTGGCTTCGGCCACCTGCAGTAGGCTCGGCCCTCGATGAGTCTCCAACCATTGGTAGAGCCCCTCCAGAGGGAACGCCCGGCCAGATAGAGACACCAGGGGACCTGCGCCACAGATGACAAAATGGCGGGCCAGTCTAGTCACAGAGGGCCGCCCGCCGTACGGCGCCCAGCCATAATTTCAACAGAGACCCCCGCAGGGGGACCCCGGCAGGCACGTCCCGCAGGAAGGGAGAGCTGTGCAAGGGCAGAGGTGTAGGAGACGGCCTCAAGCGACACCGAAGGAGGGCTGCGTCACTGTCGCCGTGAAGACAAGATGGCGTTTGGGCAGGGCCGAGCAGATCGTCCAGGCCCGGCGATGCCACCAGGGCCACTCCAAGAGCCAGGTACACCGAGGAAAGTTCTATCCAGGGCCGTCCAGCTAGCGAAGAGAAACAGTAGACCTGGCTCCAATCCTAAGCACTGTCGCCAACTGGCCACGGGGCCGGGCCCACACAACGTGAGAGGCCACCACCGCAAGTCCAAGCCCCACCACGATCACACGGCAGGGTCCTCGCTCAGCGATGTCACAGCAATTGTCCCTCTGACGATCCCCGTCAAGTACCGGGGCGAGCTCCACTCCAGATCGCTAGACATCAGCACCAGGCCCCAGCCGAGGCATCCGGACAGCGCCCCGTTCTGCTCCGCCTCCAAGGCGCTCCACCGTCCGGCTATCGGTCTCTTATCGTGCTCCCGCCGGAGCGCTCGGGGCCAAAGTAGCATCAATGTGTGCCCCATGGTCTCCGCCGCCCGTCTCTCAGCCGCTGAGCTTCAGCGGGGGGAGAGAAGCTAACAAAAAAGGGCTCGGGCCTAGTCGGGCCGGAGGAGCTGCGGGAAGAAGCGTCGGCTCACCCCGCCATCTTGGCCACGCCCCCCCTAGAATTATTTTTAACAGATAAGCTTTCCTTTTTAGGTTTCACCTGCACAGCTTGTGAAATGTCTTGTATTTACTATATCTTAAAAGGGGTCTCTTATCAGTTCCCATTGCTATATTTCTGTGTTCATTCTCTTTTGTGTGGAACTTTTTTTTGTTAACTTCTCCTGGCTGCACGCTTTTACAATACCTTTACTAAATCTGTTCAAACTGTTTAAGCCCCATTCACTGTCAGTTCAGTTCAGTTCAGTTCAACTTTATTCGAATACAATAGTACCCATAAAAGCATACGAAACACAAATACAATACAACAATCATCAGATATTTTTTTAAAATACAATATACAAGTTTCAAAAGTGCATTGTGCAAAACTATCCAACGCTTCAATACGTATTTGAATGCAAGTACCCAAAAAGCACACCAAACATGAGTACTTTACGGTACTCATTTGGGAAGAATAGAAGTACAATATACGAGATTCAAAAGTGCCATGTGCCAAACTGTCCAATATATCAATATTTTTTAACTTTTTTTCACTTTCAAGATCAGATATCTTCCCACAGAAAAGGCAGGCAGCCTCTAACATCACGCTGGAATGCTTTCTTTTTTTACTTAGTTGTGTAAAGCAGATTCCTTAGCCTTAGAACGTTTGTGGCATTTCCTATCCATTCCGCAGTACCTTTTTTTTGCATTTTGTAGGCATTATCAGATTGATTTTTTCAAGTTAATCTATTTGGTCATTATGATCAAATTCTAAATGCTGTAATAAACATTGCACATTAAAAATAAATGTATTATACAAGAGCTATGCTATGTTTTACTACTAAACAGGCAGCTACCAGTGCAGTTTACTTGCAGACAACAGGGTCATGATTTGACTGGAGCAGCAGATGCAGCAGTACCATGCCCAAAAGCTGTCAGAATTTCGATAAACACATAATATTGCTATATTTGACTAATAACAGGTAGTCACAATTGCAGTAACCTTGCAGTTAAAAGGGGCTTGATTTGAATGGTGCAGCAGGTGCAGTGGCACTGGGACCAAAACTGGTAATAACTCCTCTAAACACCTAATATTGCTATATTTTACCACTATACAGGCAGTCACAATTGCAGTTACCTTGCAGTTAAAAGGGACTTGATTTGAATGGTGCAGAAGGTGCAGTGGCACTGGGGCCAAAAGTTCTAGGGACCCCAATAAACATCTAATATTGCTATATTTTATTCCTAAACAGGCAAGAGCAGTACCTTGCAGACAACAGGGTCATGATATGAATGGTGCAGTAGGTGCATCAGGCCCAAAAGTTTTCAGAAATCCTCTGAACTCATAATATTGCTATATTTGACTACTAACTGGTAGTCCCAAGTGAAGTGCAGTTATCCAGCACGCCCTAGATTCATGATTTCAATAGTGCAGCAGGTGCAGTGGCACCAGGACAAAAAGCTCAAGGCACCTCCCCAAACACCTAATATTTCTATATTTTATTCCTAAACAGGCAACCACAAGTGCAGTTACCTTGCAGACTACAGGGTCATGATTTGAATGGTGCAGTAGGTGCAGTAGCATCCGGCCAAAAAGTTGTCAGAACTCCTTTAAAACATAATATTGATATTTGACTACTGAACAGTCACAATTGCAGTTACCTTGCAGTTAAAAGGGACTTGATTTGAATGGTGCAGCAGGTGCCATGGCACTGACGTCAAAAGCTCGAGGGACCCCAATAAACTCAGATTATTTCAAAATTTTTACCACTAAACAAGACAGTTACAAGTATAGTTATCTAGCAGACAAGAGTCATGATTTCAATGGTGCAGCAGATGTAGTAACACCAGGACCAACCGCTCTCGGCAGCCCACAAAACCTCTAAAATTGCTATGTTTTACTACAAAACAGACAGTCATGATTACAGTTACATTGCAATCAACAGGGTCATGATTTGAATGGAGCAGTTTGTGCACTGGTTCCCGGGCCCAAAAGTTGTCAGAACGCCTCTAAAAACCTAATATTGCTAACCTTTACTACTACACTGGCAGTCACAATTGCAGTTCCCTTGCAGTTTAAAGGGACATGCTTTAAATGGTGCAGCAGGTGCAGTGGCACTAAGGCCTAAAGTTGTCATAACTCCACTAAACACCACATCTTTCTTTATTTCACTACTAAACAGGCAGTCACAAGTGGAGTTATCTTGCAGGCAACAGGGTCATTATTTGAATGGTGCAGCAGGAGCAGTGGCACCAGGGCCAAAATGTTATCAGAACTCCACTAAACACCTCATATTGCTATATTTCACTACTAAACAGGCAGTCGCAAGTGCAATTTTCTAGCGAACGCTAGGGTCATGATTTGAATGGTGCAGAAGGTGCAGTGGCACCGGGAAAAAATATTGTGAGAATGCCTCTAAACACCTAATATTGCTATATTTTGCAACTGAACAGGCAATCATAATTGCCATTATCTAGCAGGAAATAGGGTCATGATTTGAATGGTGCAGCAGGTGCAGTAGCACCAGAACCAAAAACTCTAGGCACACCTAATATTGCTATATTTGACTACTAAACAGGCAGTCACCAGTGCAGTTACCTGGCAGACAACAGGGTCATGATTTGAATGGTGCAGCAGGTGCAGTGGTACTGGGCCCAAAAGTTGTCAGAACTCCTCTAAACACCTAATATTGTTTATATATATATATATATATAGAGGGGGAGAGAAAAATCTTTTTAATGTTTATATTTTTTCACACAGGTGTGCACTTTTCTTATGTTAATAATGTACAGTGACATGGGTTGGAATCACATTGGGAAAGTGAGCTGTACATGAAGTTGTAATGTATATTTGGGCTAAGCATTTATGCTGTAATTCGATAATTTGCAAAATTAGTGAATAATCAATACAAATGTCAGACTGGTAAAATGCATTTATGCTGTAAGTAATAAGAGTTTTACTGACCCAAATTAAAACATTGTATCCCCTATGTGAGCCGTAAAAGGGAAAATGCTGAAAGTAATGTTAGCAACAGCATAGTATGTTTTCCATGTTAATTGTACTCAATTAAGCACTTGCACTTTAAAAATGGGCTTGCGGGGATGCATGATCATGTGATCAAGGCCGCTGGGACGGCCGAAACGCGTCATGACATGTAGCAGGAAATAAAATAATGCTGAATCTAAAGTTGGCTCACGCTTCGTGATTCCACATACAAGTGGTGTCCATTTCGTGTGGTTGCTGCAAATATATATATATATATATATATACATATATATATATGTATATATATATATATAACCTACTGGCGGTCGCCAGTAGGTAGTTATAGTTAGGACCTAGTTTCCATAGGAAATCCGCATTATTCTATTGGGAATAACTTTGGTGCTGGTTGATGAATCTTCGCGAATTTCTCAAAGAAGATGGCACGCTCCGCTCCGCTCCTTCCCTGAAAGTTTTGGGGGGATTTGTCAAGTGGGGGCTGAGAAAAAAGGGGGTCCCAAAGCGTGTTTTCCCCATGTTATTTTCCATAGGAAATTTGGCAAAATGGTGGAGTCTGATTCGCCGATCACTCTTTTGCTGAAATGGTGTAAATCCTTCCAGTAGTTTCTGAAAAAATTAAAAGAAAAAAAATATATATCTATAAGCACGCAACGTGTGCGCACCCGTGCGCGCACGGTGCGCAAATTGGGTGTGCGCGAGCGGAATTCTGATTTGCTGTTAGACGTCTGTCAACATTCTAATCGGTGGAAACCAGAAAGTGTTGGCCGCCATTTTGTCACTCCGAGGCAGAAAAGAGCCCATAACAAAAGTGGAGAATGTGAAAAGGGGGCAGGGTAGAGACTCCCTGACCCCCTCGGTCTTCTCAGGGGGTCCCTGAAGGACCCCGAAGGGCAAATAAAAAAAAAATTGAAATTAAAAAATTGCGAGGTGCGCGCACATTGCATGCACCCTCAAGGAAGAAGTGAGTCCAAAACAAAAGTGGAGAACTTGAAAAGAGGGCAGGGTAGAAACTCCCTGACCCCCTAGGCCTTCTCAGGGGGTCTCTGAAGGACCCCGAAGGCCTAAAAAAATATTATTATAATTTTTTTTAAATCACGAGGTGCGCGCACGTTGCACGCACCCCCGAGGCAGAAGAGAGCCCAAAACAAAAGTGGAGAACGTGAAAAGGGGGCAGGGTAGAGACTTTTTGACCCCTAGGCCTTCTCAGGGGGTCCCTGAAGGACCCCGAAGGGCAAATAAAAAAAAAATTGAAATAAAAAAATTGCGAGGTGCGCGCACATTGCATGCACCCTCAAGGAAGAAGTGAGTCCAAAACAAAAGTGGAGAACTTGAAAAGAGGGCAGGGTAGAAACTCCCTGACCCCCTAGGCCTTCTCAGGGGGTCTCTGAAGGACCCCGAAGGCCTAAAAAAATAATATTATTATTTTTTTTAAATCACGAGGTGCGCGCACGTTGCACGCACCCCCGAGGCAGAAGAGAGCCCAAAACAAAAGTGGAGAACGTGAAAAGGGGGCAGGGTAGAGACTTTTTGACCCCCTAGGCCTTCTCAGGGGGTCTCTGAAGGACCTCGAAGGGCAAAAAAAACATTTTTTTTAAAAATCGCGAGGTGCGCGCACGTTGCACGCAGCCCGAGGCAGAAGAGAGCCCAAAACAAAAGTGGAGAACGTGAAAAGGGGGCAGGGTAGAGACTCCCTGACCCCCTAGGCCTTCTCAGGGGGTCCCTGAAGGACCCCAAAGGGCAAAAAAACATTTTTTTTATCGTGAGGTGCGCGCACGTCAGAAAGAAAATACAGTTAAATAACAAGTTTGAGTGTTTAGATGTTGGTTGGCTCTAAAAAGAGCTGTTGTGTTCATTGAGAGTTTTTTGTACCTACAAGTAAGTACCGATGCAGAGTCTAAAATTAAAGAGAAAGACTCTGTTTCCCTCATCTGTGAAATGTACACCGTCTCCTCTATAAATGCCTTGCATGTTGTAACGCAAGTTTTTGTGAACCCATACCATAGTCTCTGAGGAAAGCAGAAACAGACTTATTCACATGTTTCCTTGCTTTCTCAATCTGTGGACAATATTGGTTGGACCAGTTGCATTTTTGCCTTTGGCATATATCAGAATATACAAAGGCAGTTTGTCGAAAAAGTGACATCAATTGCCCAAAGGTGTTCTTTGAAAGCATTTCCAGACCTACCCCAGTCAAAGTGCCTAGGTCATTGCCACCACAGTGCACAATTATGAGGTCAGGGTGTGGGAGATGCAAAAAGGATTTTACCAATGGCATCAATTGGTGACATCTCAATCCTCTCTGGCCAATCCACATAATATCCACATTTGGTAAATCAACGTTGAGAAAGCATCTATTTGCTGCATACCTTTCACTCCAGAAAATATAGCTGTTTCCTACAATCCACACTCTAAGCATCTTGAAGGGAGATCTGGTTGTACTCAGATGGGCTCTAGAAATGAAATGGCAGTTTGAAAAGTAGGTGTTTAGAAAAAATGTGGATGAGATTCAGTGCACTTGAAAAAATGAAATGATTGGTGGTTTCTGAAAATTCAACATTGAAAACTAGGGTGCATGCTACTGTTTCTTTTAAGGAGAAATGCTAATGGTTGAGATAAAGTGATTGAAAGGAACATTGCACAGGATACGCTGCTGTATTGAAAAGTCAAACACCCTTGCGGGTTTGCTTTGCAGATTAACTTTTCACCTGTGTGTTCAGTTAGGTGTTCTATGGAGTGTTACCATGGTAACATGCAGAGAGAGCAGTGGAGGAAGGTTGAATATTATGTGAGATTGAAAGTGTTTCAATGTAGAACCAATTAAAATGTTAGTTTGTTTTTGAATTTGTGTGGGAAGGTATTTGATTGGTTATCTCCAAGAATATGTTTGTAAAATGAGAGGGAAGCTATGTCATTATGTGGTTGCAGTGACTGGTGCACAATATAGAGATTCTGCTTAAGAAAATCTGGTGTGTGATTGAAACTGTTCTAAAACTACAAAAGCATTTTTAAAGGTGAGTTGTTAATTTGTAACGGGATCTATGTTGTGCACTTTAGGTTAACTTGAAAAATGTATTCTAATGTGGAAGCAGGAGTTTATTTGTATAGAGTCTGATTTTGAATTTGTCTACTTTGGGAAAAACATTGTAAAAGGAGCATTTGGCATGTTGATGTGTTTGAGAAGATATATTTTGCAGTACAGTGCTGTTGTTAAAAATGTAAAGTTTGTATTTGAAGTGGTCTAACCACTTATACACGTGTATATCAGGGTTAGAATTCTCAGATAGTCTCCGTGCAGTCTAGTAAACTTTCTGGGTGTGCTGCACAAATGCCATAGCAAATCTTTCAGTAGCAGATAGTAATCATTTTACTGAATTGCAAGGGATACTGTCATGTGTCTAAGATCACAATGTGAGTCAGAATTCATTTCAGAAAAATGTGGCAGAATAATATGTTTAGTTGATGTGTTTAAAAATATGGCAATACATGTAGTCATGGAGTGAGTCAGGCCTTAGGACATTTAGTGCTATAAAGTCCAAAGCAGTATGTGTGTCAGGCCTCTTAATTCTCAAATAGTCTCCATGCTGTGTAATAAAGATCCTGGGTGTGCTGTAGTAATTGCATACCAACTCTCTCTGTAGCATGTAGAAATCATTTCAGTGAATTCTCATTACTACATTCTCAGTCCCACCTTGAGCCCCTACACTGCCTGAATACCACTGCACTGTCCTAAAATCTGAAACAGCACTCCCAGCAAGACTCTCTTTCACTGTAGTAATCATTTTACTGAATTGCAAGGCATACTGTCATGTGTCTAAGATCACAGTGTGAGTCAGAATTCATTTCAGAAAAATGTGGCAGAATAATTTGCTTAGTTGATGTGTTTTAAAAATATGGCAATACATGTAGTCATGGAGTGAGTCGGGCCTTAGAACATTTAGTGCTATAAAGTCCAAAGCAGCATGTGTGTCATGCCTCTGAATTCCCAAATAGTCTCCATGCTGTGTAATACAGATCCTGGGTATGCTGTAGAAATTGAATACCAACTCTCTCTGCAGCATGTAGAAATCATTTAAGTGAATTCTCATTTGTACATTCTCAGTCCCACCTTGAGCCCCTAGACTGCCTGAACACTACTGCACTGTCCTAAAATCTGAAACAGCACTCCCAGCAAGACTATCTTTCACTGTAGTAATCATTTTACAGAATTGCAAGGCATACTGTCATGTGTCTAAGATCACAGTGTGAGTCAGACTTCATTTCACAAAATTGTGGCAGAATAATTTGCTTAGTTGATGTGTTTAAAAATATGGCAATACATATAGTCATGGAGTGAGTCAGGTCGTAGGACATTTAGTGCTATAAAGTCCAAAGGAGCATGTGTGCCAGTCCTCTGAATTCCCAAATAGTCTCCATGCTGTCTAATAAAGATCTTGGTTGTGCTGTAGAAATTGCATACCAACTCTCTCTGTAGCATGTAGAAATCATTTCAGTGAATTCTCATTTCTACATTCTCAGTCCCACCTTGAGCCCCTACACTGCCTGAACACCACTACACTGTCCTGAAATCTCAAACAGCACTCCCAGCAAGACTCTCTTTTACTGTAGTAACCATTTTACTGAATTGCAAGGCATACTGTCATGTGTATAAGCTCACAGTGTGAGTCAGACTTCATTTCACAAAATTGTGGCAGAATAATTTGCTTAGTTGATGTGTTTAAAATATGGCAATACATGTAGTCATGGAGTGAGTCAGGCCTTAGGATATTTAGTGCTATAAAGTCCAAAGAAGCATGTGTGCCAGGCCTCTGGACTCCCAAATAATCTCCATGTTGTGTAATAAAGATCCTGGGTGTGCTGTGGACATTGCATACCAACTCTGCCTGTAGCATGTAGAAATCATTTCAGTGAAGACTCATTTCTACATTCTCAGTCCCACCTTGAGCCCCTACAATGCCTGAACACCACTGCACTGTCCTAAAATCTGAAACAGCACTCCCAGGAAGACTCTCTTTCACTGTAGTAATCATTTTACGGAATTGCAAGGCATACTGTCATGTGTCTAAGATCACAGTGCGAGTCAGACTTCATTTCACAAAATTGTGGCAGAATAATTTGCTTAGTTGATGTGTTTAAAAATATGGCAATATATGTAGTCATGGAGTGAGTCAGGCCTTACGACATTTAGTGCTATAAAGTCCAAAGCAGCATGTGTGTCAGGCCTTTGAATTCCAAAATAGTCTCCATGCTGTGTAATAAAGATCCTGGGTGTGCTGTAGAAATTGCATACCAACTCTCTCTGTAGCATGTAGAAATCATTTCAGTGAATTCTCATTTCTACATTCTCAGTCCCACCTTGAGATCCTACACTGCCTGAACACCACTGCACTGTCCTAAAATCTGGAACAGCACTCCCAGCAAGACTCTCTTTCACTGTAGTAATCATTTTACAGAATTGCAAGGCATACTGTCATGTGTCTAAGATCACAGTGCGAGTCAGACTTCATTTCACAAACGTGTGGCAGAATAATTTGCTTAGTTGATGTGTTTAAAATATGGCAATACAGTTAGTCATGGAGTGAGTCAGGCCTTACGACATTTAGTGCTATAAAGTCCAAAGCAGCATGTGTGCCAGGCCTCTGAATTCCCAAATAGTCTCCATGCTCTGTAATAAAGATCCTAGGTGTGCTGTAGAAATTGCATACCAACTCTCTCTGTAGCATTTAGAAATCATTTTAGTGAATTCTCATTTCTACATTCTCAGTCCCACCTTGAGCCCCTACACTGCCTGAACACCACTGCACTGTCCTAAAATCTGAAACAGCACTCCCAGCAAGACTCTCTTTCACTGTAGTAATCATTTTACGGAATTGCAAGGCATACTGTCATGTGTCTAAGCTCACAGTGTGAGTCAGACTTCATTTCACAAAATTGTGGCAGAATAATTTGCTTAGTTGATGTGTTTAAAATATGGCAATACAGTTAGTCATGGAGTGAGTCAGGCCTTAGGATAATTAGTGCTATAAAGTCCAAAGCAGCATGTTTGCCAGGCCTCTGAATTCCCAAATAGTCTCCATGCTGTGTAATAAAGATCCTGGGGGTGCTGTAGTAATTGCATACCAACTCTCTCTGTAGCATGTAGAAATCATTTCAGTGAATTCTCATTACTACCTTCTCAGTCCCACCTTGAGCCCCTACACTGCCTGAACACCACTGCACTGTCCTAAAATCTAAAACAGCACTCCCAGCAAGACTCTCTTTTACTGTAGTAAACAAGGGTATAAGAGCATGCAGTGGTGTTCGGGCAGTGTAGAGGGTCAAGGTGACACTTAGAATGTAGAAATGAGAATTCACTGAAATGATTACAACATGCTACAGAGACAGTTGCTATGCAATTTCTACTGCACACCCAGGATCTTTATTACACAGAATGGAGACTAATTGGGCATTCAGGGGCCTGGCACACATGCTGCATAGGACTTTGTTGCAAAAAACACAGTAGATGGACAACGATGGATTTAGGCCCAGATCCTTGTACTGGGGTGAATGTATGACATTGTTCTACATTCTGTCCATCAACTGTGTTTTTTGCAATTTTCACCCCGAGTGTGCTGGGTATACTCAGACGTGAGTCCCAGGCTCTCCATACCACTGGAGTCAAGCTATCCAGGCTGATGAAGGCTGATAGCCAGAAACCGGTCCTTGGATGCTTTATTCCGGTCTGGGAAAGACATGGCTTGGTAGTTCGGACTGGACTGTTCCCATGAGGCACAGGGTCAGAGCTGATTTGCATATAGCCAGTGTCTAACCGAGGGTGGTGTGGAGTGCAAAAAAAACGATGGATTTAGGCCCAGATCCTTGTACTGGGGTGAATGTATGACATTGTTCTACATTCTGTCCATCAACTGTGTTTTTTGCAATTTTCACCCCGAGTGTGCTGGGTATACTCAGACGTGAGTCCCAGGCTCTCCACACCACTGGAGTCAAGCTATCCAGGCTGATGAAGGTTGATAGCCAGAAACCGGTCCTTGGATGCTTGATTCCGGTCTGGGAAAGACATGGCTTGGTAGTTCGGACTGGACTGTTCCCATGAGGCACAGGGTCAGAGCTGATTTGCATATAGCCAGTGTCTAACCCAGGGTGGTGTGGAGTGCAAACAAACGATGGATTTAGGCCCAGATCCTTGTACTGGGGTGAATGTATGACATTGTTCTACATTCTGTCCATCAACTGTGTTTTTTGCAAATTTCACCCCGAGTGTGCTGGGTATACTCAGACGTGAGTCCCAGGCTCTCCACACCACTGGAGTCAAGCTATCCAGGCTGATGAAGGCTGATAGCCAGAAACCGGTGCTTGGATGCTAGATTCCGGTTTGGGAAAGATATGGCTTGGTAGTTCGGACTGGACTGTTCCCATGAAGCACAGGGTCAGAGATGATTTGCATATAGCCAGTGTCTAACCAAGGGTGGTGTGGAGTGCAAAAAAACGATGGATTTACGCCCAGATCCTTGTACTGGGGTGAATGTATGACATTGTTCTACATTCTGTCCATCAACTGTGTTTTTTGAAATTTTCACCCCGAGTGTGCTGGGTATACTCAGACGTGAGTCCCAGGCTCTCCACACCACTGGAGTCAAGCTATCCAGGCTGATGAAGGCTGATAGCCAGAAACCGGTCCTTGGATGCTTGATTCCGGTCTGGGAAAGACATGGATTGGTAGTTCGGACTGGACTGTTCCCATGAGGCACAGGGTCAGAGCTGATTTGCATATAGCCAGTGTCTAACCCAGGGTGGTGTGGAGTGCAAAAAAACTATGGATTTAGGCCCAGATCCTTGTACTGGGGTGAATGTATGACATTGTTCTACATTCTGTCCATCAACTGTGTTTTTTGCAATTTTCACCCCGAGTGTGCTGGGTATACTCAGACGTGAGTCCCAGAATCTCCACACCACTGGAGTCAAGCTATCCAGGCTGATGAAGGCTGGTAGCCAGAAACCGGTGCTTGGATGCTTGATTCCGGTCTGGTAAAGACATGGCTTGGTAGTTCAGACTGGACTGTTCCCATGAGGCACAGGGTCAGAGCTGATTTGCATATGGCCAGTGTCTAACCCAGGGTGGTGTGGAGTGCAAAAAAACGATGGATTTAGGCCCAGATCCTTGTACTGGGGTGAATGTATGACATTGTTCTCCATTCTGTCCATCAACTGTGTTTTTTGCAATTTTCACCCCGAGTGTGCTGGGTATACTCAGACGTGAGTCCCAGGCTCTCCACACCACTCGAGTCAAGCTATCCAGGCTATAAAGGCTGATAGCCAGAAACCGGTCCTTGGATGCTTGATTCTGGTCTGGGAAAGACATGGCTTGGTAGTTATGACTGGACTGTTCCCATGAGGCACAGTGTCACAGCTGATTTGCATATAGCCAGTGTCTAACCCAGGGTGGTGTGGAGTGCAAAAAAACAATGGATTTAGCCCCAGATCCTTGTACTGGGGTGAATGTATGACATTGTTCTACATTCTGTCCATCAACTGAGTTTTTTGCAAATTTCACCCCGAGTGTGCTGGGTATACTCAGACGTGAGTCCCAGGCTCTCCACACCACTGGAGTCTAGCTATCCAGGCTGATGAAGGCTGATAGCCAGGAACCGGTGCTTGGATGCTTGATTCCGGCCTGGGAAAGACATGGCTTGGTAGTTCGGACTGGACTGTTCCCATGAGGCACAGGGTCAGAGCTGATTTGTATATAGCCAGTGTCTAACCCAGGGTGGTGTGGAGTGTAAAAAATCAATGGATTTAGGCCCAGATCCTTGTGCCGGGGTGAATGTATGACATTGTTCTACATTCTGTCCATCAACTGTGTTTTTGGAAATTTTCAACCCGAGTGTGCTGGGTATACTCAGACTTGAGTCCCAGGCTCTCCACACCACTGGAGTCAAGCTATCCAGGCTGATGAAGGCTGATAGCCAGAAACCGGTCCCTGGATGCTTGATTCCGGTCTGGGAAAGACATGCCCTGGTAGTTCAGACTGGACTGTTCCCATGAGGCACAGGGTCAGAGCTGATTTGCATATAGCCAGTGTCTAACCCAGGGTTGTGTGGAGTACAAAAAAACTATGGATTTAGGCCCAGATCCTTGTACTGGGGTGAATGTATGACATTGTTCTACATTCTGTCCATCAACTGTGTTTTTTGCAATTTTCACCCAGAGTGTGCTCGGTATACTCAGACGTGAGTCCCAGGCTCTCCACACCACTGTAGTCAAGCTATCCAGGCTGATGAAGGCTGATAGCCAGAAACCGGTCCTTGGATGCTTGATTCCGGTCTGGGAAAGACATGGCTTGGTAGTTCGGACTGGACTGTTCCCATGAGGCACAGGGTCAGAGTTGATTTGCATATAGCCAGTGTCTAACCCAGGGTGGTGTGGAGTGCAAAAAACGATGGATTTAGGCCCAGATCCTTGCACTGGGGTGAATGTATGACATTGTTCTACATTATGTCCATCAACTGTGTTATTTGAAATTTTCACCCGAGTGTGCTGGGTATACTCAGACGTGAGTCCCAGGCTCTCCACACCACTGGAGTCAAGCTATCCAGGCTGATGAAGGCTGATAGCCAGAAACCGGTCCTTGGATGCTTGATTCCGGTCTGGGAAAGACATGGCTGGTTAGTTCGGACTGGACTGTTCCCATGAGGCACAGGGTCAGAGCTGATTTGCATATAGCCAGTGTCTAACCCAGGGTGGTGTGGAGTGTAAAAAATCAATGGATTTAGGCCCAGATCCTTGTGCCGGGGTGAATGTATGACATTGTTCTACATTCTGTCCATCAACTGTGTTTTTGGAAATTTTCAACCCGAGTGTGCTGGGTATACTCAGACTTGAGTCCCAGGCTCTCCACACCACTGGAGTCAAGCTATCCAGGCTGATGAAGGCTGATAGCCAGAAACCGGTCCCTGGATGCTTGATTCCGGTCTGGGAAAGACATGCCCTGGTAGTTCAGACTGGACTGTTCCCATGAGGCACAGGGTCAGAGCTGATTTGCATATAGCCAGTGTCTAACCCAGGGTTGTGTGGAGTACAAAAAAACGATGGATTTAGGCCCAGATCCTTGTACTGGGGTGAATGTATGACATTGTTCTACATTCTGTCCATCAACTGTGTTTTTTGCAATTTTCACCCAGAGTGTGCTGGGTATACTCAGACGTGAGTCCCAGGCTCTCCACACCACTGTAGTCAAGCTATCCAGGCTGATGAAGGCTGATAGCCAGAAACCGGTCCTTGGATGCTTGATTCCGGTCTGGGAAAGACATGGCTTGGTAGTTCGGACTGGACTGTTCCCATGAGGCACAGGGTCAGAGTTGATTTGCATATAGCCAGTGTCTAACCCAGGGTGGTGTGGAGTGCAAAAAACGATGGATTTAGGCCCAGATCCTTGCACTGGGGTGAATGTATGACATTGTTCTACATTATGTCCATCAACTGTGTTATTTGAAATTTTCACCCCGAGTGTGCTGGGTATACTCAGACGTGAGTCCCAGGCTCTCCACACCACTGGAGTCAAGCTATCCAGGCTGATGAAGGCTGATAGCCAGAAACCTGTCCTTGGATGCTTGATTCCGGTCTGGGAAAGACATGGCTTGGTAGTTCGGACTGGAATGTTCCCATGAGGCACAGGGTCAGAGCTGATTTGCATATAGCCAGTGTCTAACCCAGGGTGGTGTGGAGTGCAAAAAAACGATGGATTTAGGCCCAGATCCTTGTACTGGGGTGAATGTATGACATTGTTCTACATTCTGTCCATCAACTGTGTTTTTTGCAATTTTCACCCAGAGTGTGCTGGGTATACTCAGACGTGAGTCCCAGGCTCTCCACACCACTGGAGTCAAACTATCCAGGCTGATGAAGGCTGATAGCCAGAAACCGGTCCTTGGATGCTTGATTCCGGTCTGGGAAAGACATGGCTTGGTAGTTCGGACTGGTCTGTTCCCATGAGGCACAGGGTCAGAGCTGATTTGCATATAGCCAGTGTCTAACCCAGGGTGGTGTGGAGTGCAAAAAAACAATGGATTTAGGCCCAGATCCTTGTACTGGGGTGAATGTATGACATTGTTCTACATTCTGTCCATCAACTGTGTTTTTTGCAATTTTCACCCCGAGTGTGCTGGGTATACTCAGACGTGAGTCCCAGGCTCTCCACACCACTGGAGTCAAGCTATCCAGGCTGATGAAGGCGGATAGCCAGAAACCGGTCCTTGGATGCTTGATTCCGGTCTGGGAAAAACATGGCTTGGTAGTTCGGACTGGACTGTTCCCATGAAGCACAGGGTCAGAGCTGATTTGCATATAGCCAGTGTCTAACCCAGGGTGGTGTGGAGTGCCAAAAAATGATGGATTTATGCCCAGATCCTTGTACTGGGGTGAATGTATGACATTGTTCTACATTCTGTCCATCAACGGTGTTTTTTGCAATTTTCACCCCGAGTGTGCTGGGTATACTCAGACGTGAGTCCCAGACTCTCCACACCACTGGAGTCAAGCTATCCAGGCTGATGAAGGCTGATAGCCAGAAACCGGTCCTTGGATGCTTGATTCCGGTCTGGGAAAGACATGGCTTGGTAGTTCGGACTGGACTGTTCCCATGAGGCTCAGGGTCAGAGCTGATTTGCATATAGTCAGTGTCTAACCCAGGGTGGTGTGGAGTGCAAAAAAACAATGGATTTAGGCCCAGATCCTTGTACTGGGGTGAATGTATGACATTGTTCTACATTCTGTCCATCAACTGTGTTTTTTGCAATTTTCACCCCGAGTGTGCTGGGTATACTCAGACGTGAGTCCCGGGCTCTCCACACCACTGGAGTCAAGCTATCCAGGCTGATGAAGGCTGATAGCTAGAAACCTGTCCTTGGATGCTTGATTCCGGTTTGGGAAAGACATGGCTTGGTAGTTCGGACTGGACTGTTCCCATGAGGCACAGGGTCAGAGCTGATTTGCATATAGCCAGTGTCTAACCCAGGGTGGTGTGGAGTGCAAAAAAACGATGGATTTAGGCCCAGATCCTTGTACTGGGGTGAATGTATGACATTGTTCTACATTCTGTCCATCAACTGTGTTTTTTGCAATTTTCACCCAAGTGTGCTGGGTATACTCAGACGTGAGTCCAAGACTCTCCACACCACTGGAGTCAAGCTATCCAGGCTGATGAAGGCTGATAGCCAGAAACCGGTCCTTGGATGCTTGATTCCGGTCTGGGAAAGACATGGCTTGGTAGTTCGGACTGGACTGTTCCCATGACGCACAGGGTCAGAGCTTATTTGCATATAGCCAGTGTCTAACCCAGGGTGGTGTGGAGTGCAAAAAAACGATGGATTTAGGCCCAGATCCTTGTACTGGGGTGAATGTATGACATTGTTCTACATTCTGTCCATCAACTGTGTTTTTTGCAATTTTCACCCCGAGTGTGCTGGGTATACTCAGACATGAGTCCCAGACTCTCCACACCACTGGAGTCAAGGTATCCAGGCTGATGAAGGCTGATAGCCAGAAACCGGTCCTTGGATGCTTGATTCCGGTCTGGGAAAGACATGGCTTGGTAGTTCAGACTGGACTGTTCCCATGAGGCACAGTGTCAGAGCTGATTTGCATATAGCCAGTGTCTAACCCAGGGTGGTGTGGAGTGCAAAAAAACGATGGATTTAGGCCCAGATCCTTGTACTGGGGTGAATGTATGACATTGTTCTACATTCTGTCCATCAACTGTGTTTTTTGCAATTTTCACCCCGAGTGTGCTGGGTATACTCAGACGTGAGTCCCAGGCTCTCCACACCACTGGAGTCAAGCTATCCCGGCTGATGAAGGCTGATAGCCAGAAACCGGTCCTTGGATGCTTGATTCCGGTCTGGGAAAGACATGGCTTGGTAGTTCGGACTGGACTGTTCCCATGAGGCACAGGGTCAGAGCTGATTTGCATATAGCCAGTATCTAACCCAGGGTGGTGCGGAGTGCAAAAAAACGATGGATTTAGGCCCAGATTCTTGTACTGGGGTGAATGTATGACATTGTTCTACATTCTGTCCATCATCTGTGTTTTTTGCAATTTTCCCCCCGAGTGTGCTGGGTATACTCAGACGTGAGTCCCAGGCACTCCACACCACTGGAGTCAAGCTATCCAGGCTGATGAAGGCTGATAGCCAGATACCGGTCCTTGGATGCTTGATTCCGGTCTGGGAAAGACATGGCTTGGTAGTTCGGACTCGACTGTTCCCATGAGGCACAGGGTCAGAGCTGATTTGCATATAGCCAGTGTCTAACCCAGGGTGGTGTGGAGTGCAAAAAAACGATGGATTTAGGCTCAGATCCTTGTACTGGGGTGAATGTATGACATGGTTCTACATTCTGTCCATCAACTGTGTTTTTTGCAATTTTCACCCGGAGTGTGCTGGGTATACTCAGACGTGAGTCCCAGGCTCTCCACACCACTGGAGTCAAGCTATCCAGGCTGATGAAGGCTGATAGCCAGAAACCGGTCCTTGGATGCTTGATTTCGGTCTGGGAAAGACATGGCTTGGTAGTTCGGACTGGACTGTTCCCATGAGGCACAGGGTCAGAGCTGATTTGCATATAGCCAGTGTCTAACCCAGGGTGGTGTGGAGTGCAAAAAAACGATGGATTTAGGCCTAGATCCTTGTACTGGGGTGAATGTATGACATTGTTCTACATTCTGTCCATCAACTGTGTTTTTTGCAATTTTCACCCTGAGTGTGCTGGGTATACTCAGACGTGAGTCCCAGGCTCTCCACACCACTGGAGTCAAGCTATCCAGGCTGATGAAGGCTGATAGCCAGAAACCGGTCCTTGGATGCTTGATTCCGGTCTGGGAAAGACATGGCTTGGTATTTCGGACTGGACTGTTCCCATGAGGCACAGGGTCAGAGCTGATTTGCATATAGCCAGTGTCTAACCCAGGGTGGTGTGGAGTGCAAAAAAACAATGGATTTAGGCCCAGATCCTTGTACTGGGGTGAATGTATAACATTGTTCTACATTCTGTCCATCAACTGTGTTTTTTGCAATTTTCACCCCGAGTGTGCTGGGTATACTCAGACGTGAGTCCCAGGCTCTCCACACCACTGGAGTCAAGCTATCCAGGCTGATGAAGGCTGATAGCCAGAAAATGGTCCTTGGATGCTTGATTCCGGTCTGGGAAAGACATGGCTTGGTAGTTCGGACTGGACTGTTCCCATGAGGCACAGGATCAGAGCTGATTTGCATATAGCCAGTGTCTAACCCAGGGTGGTGTGGAGTGCAAAAAAAACGATGGATTTAGGCCCAGATCCTTGTACTGGGGTGAATGTATGAAATTGTTCTACATTCTGTCCATCAACTGTGTTTTTTGCAATTTTCACCCCGAGTGTGCTGGGTATACTCAGACGTGAGTCCCAGGCTCTCCACACCACTGGAGTCAAGCTATCCCGGCTGATGAAGGCTGATAGCCAGAAACCGGTCCTTGGATGCTTGATTCCGGTCTGGGAAAGACATGGCTTGGTAGTTCGGACTGGACTGTTCCCATGAGGCACAGGGTCAGAGCTGATTTGCATATAGCCAGTTTCTAACCCAGGGTGGTGTGGAGTGCAAAAAAACGATGGATTTAGGCTCAGATCCTTGTACTGGGGTGAATGTATGACATTGTTCTATATTCTGTCCATCAACTGTGTTTTTTGCAATTTTCACCCCGGGTGTGCTGGGTATACTCAGACGTGAGTCCCAGGCTCTCCACACCACTGGAGTCAAGCTATCTAGGCTGATGAAGGCTGATAGCCAGAAACCGGTCCTTGGATGCTTGATTCCGGTCTGGGAAAGACATGGCTTGGTAGTTCGGACTGGACTGTTCCCATGAGGCACAGGGTCAGAGCTGATTTGCATATAGCCAGTGTCTAACCCAGGGTGGTGTGGAGTGCAAAAAAACGATGGATTTAGGCCCAGATCCTTGTACTGGGGTGAATGTATGACATTGTTCTACATTCTGTCCATCAACTGTGTTTTTTGCATAGGACTTTGTAGCACTAAATGTCCTAAGGCCTGACTCACTCCATGAGTACATGTATTCCCATATTTTTAAACACATCAACTAAGTAAATTATTCTGTCACAATTTTTTTAAATGAATACTAACTCACAGTGTGATCTTAGACACATGACAGTATCCCTTGCAATTCAGTAAAATGATTACTACAGTGAAAGAGGGTCTTGCTGGGAGTGCTGTTTCAGAGTTTAGAGCAGTGCAGTAGTGTTGAAAAAGGTTAGCAGCTTTTGCTAGGGATGGTGTATCAGGGTTTAGGACACTGCCGTGCTGTTCAGGCAGTATAAGGGGTCAAGGTGGGACTGAGAATATAGAAATGAAAATTCACAGAAATGAAATGAAATGAAATGAAAATGAGACTTATAAAGCGCTACAGTTGCCCTGAGGCGTCCAGGCGCTGAAAACAGATGAAATGATTACTACATGCTACAGAGAGAGTTTCTATTGCATTTCTACAGCACACCCAAGATCTCTATTACACAGAAGGGAGACTATTTGGGAATTAAGAGGCCTGACACACATTCTGCATATATTTTATAGCACTACATGTCCTAAAGCCTGACTCACTACATGAGTACATGTATTCCCATATTTTTAAACACATCAACTAAAAAAATTATTCTGCCACAATTTTCTGAAATGAATACTAACTCACAGTGTGATCTTAGACACATGACAGTATCCCTTAAAATTCAGTAAAATGATTACTACAGTGAAAGGGGGTCTTGCTGGGAGTGCTGTTTCAAGGTTTTGAAAACTACACTAGTATTCACCCAGTGTAGGTGGTATAGCAAGAGGTGTTCTTTCAGACTTTAAGACATAGCAGCAGTGTTCGGGCACTGTAGGAGATCATGCAGGTAGTGCTGTTTCAGGGTTTAGGGCAGTGCTGTGGTGTTTTAACATTATAGGGGCATTCGCTGAGGATGGTGATTCTGGATTTAAAGCAGTGCAACAGTGTTGAAAGAGTTGAGCAGGTTTTGCTAGGGATGGTGTATCAGGGTTTAAGACAGTACAGTGCTGTTCAGGCAGTGCAGGGTGTCAAGGTGGGACTGAGAATGTAGAAATGAAAATTCACTGAAATGATTACTACATGCTACAGAGAGAGTTGCTATGGCATTTCTGCAGTACACCAGGATCTTTATTACATGTAGTGCTACAAAGTCCTATGCAGCATGTGTGTCAGGTCTCTTAATTCCCAAATAGTCTCCATGCTGTGTAATAAAGATCCTGGATGTGCTGTAGAAATGCCATTGCAACTCTCTCTGTAGCATGCAGTAATCATTTCAGTGAATTGCAAGGGATATTTTGATTTGTCTAGAATCAGAATGTGAGTCAGTGTGTTTTTGGGAATATTGTGACAGAATCACTTGCTCGATGCATGTGTTTGCAGATATGAGAATACATGTACTCATGGAGTGAGTCAGGCTTTAGGACATGCAGTGCTTTATACTCCGAGCCCTTACATGATACCATACACTGCCCAAGCACAACTGCATTGCTATAAACTCATAAATATCAGTCCCACCAAGAAACCCCTACAGTGTCTGAACACCGCTGCACTGTCCTAAACCCTGAAATACCATCCCTAGCAAAACCTGCTAAACTCATTAAACACTACTGCACTGCCGTAAACCCTGAAACATCATTTTCAGCACATGACCCTATAATGTTCAAACACCCCTGCACTGTCCTAAACCCTGAAACAGCACTCCCTGCATGATCTCCTATACTGCCCGAACACTGCTGCTGTGCCTTAAAATTAACTATGGAGTGTACCAGACTTAACAACATATAGTGCTTCTAATAGCTATGTAATATGCTACTAGTGGTCTACAATTGTAAAAAAAAAAATTAACATGTTTTTTTTCTTCAAAACAGATTTTAATTATCTACAGAAAGAAAAAACAATATGCCGTCAAAGAGTGAGAAAAGAAAAAGATATAAACAGGCTTACTGTTCCAAGAAAAAAGAAGTACAAGATTTATCTAAACAGCAATGTGTGGAAAAAACAAAGAAAGCTCCTGGTAAGTCAACAAAGGATTTTATATGGAAAATAACACAAAGTAAAAAAAGTGTGGAGAATCAGGAAAAAAAAAATCTGTAACTACAAAGAAAAACCAGACAAAAAATAAAAATGATGGAAAAATATGTGGTAAAGATAGTGGTTATAGTAATAGACAAAAAAAATAGTATGTTGAGATTCGGAAGCGAATGTTTCATAACAGAGTTGTTTTAAATTTATTAAAAAATATAAAGAATTGTAAAAGAAAAACAGCTTTTTATAAGAAAAAATAATTAGGGAATTGTTGAGAAAGCTTTTGAATTTAAAAAAAGTTGTTTCTTTTATTAATCAGTAGGATTCGAACACTAGATAAGCCAATCAATGATATGAAGGCCAAAAGTAAGTGGAAAAGACTAATTAATAGAAGTAATTTTTGTAATGTTTTTTCTGGAAAATGCAAACATAGTTCAAGTTGTGAGCCGTTTTTTAATGAAGAGTGTTACCTTCAGAGTAATGATTTGTTGAATGAAGTTGACACCAGTGGTCGAGCTTATGAGGTTAAGAATGGTTGTCCGATTGAAAAAGAGAAAATTGTCCCTAGAAATGCAGAAGAGGTGTTAGCTGATGAAGTTTTAGGGAGACGTCCTAAGGCTCCAGTGTACACTTGGAATTGTAGTAGTATTTGTAGTGTACGACAGGATTCAATTGATTTTTTTCGCAGTTTTTTTACGTAAGTATACTAAGAAAAGTGTTAAACAAAAGATTAAGATGTTGCAAGAATTAGACCCCTGCAGAGTGAGAGAAAAAACGGGTTTGCAAGATCATTCTCTGGCTTGTCTTTCTAAAAAAGTATGTCAGAGTGTTTTTCACCATTTTAGGATGTTAGCAGTGTATCATACTGAAGTAAGGAAATTAGTGAGAAGGTTGCATTATGCAAAAAGTCCAGCACTAATGTTAAAAAAGTTAAACAGTGCTCTTTTGCATGGATCTGTATTAGATGTAATCAACATTTGTGAAGAAATTGAGGTTAGTTACTTTGGTCCTGAAGAAGACAGTGCAGAAATAGATACATTAATAGAAGGAAATGTGGAAGAAAATGTACAGAATTTTAGTACAGAAAATTTTGAGCGACAAATTACAAGGTTTAAGGTCATTTCAGGTGAAAGGCCAAACTTTTCTTGTATTTGTTGTAGACAAATTCATTATAAAAATCAGACCAGGTTAGTTGATCTATATTTAAAAAGTGAAAAGGAGAATAATAATGAGTGGAAGGAATTTGCAACTTATTTGTTGGTAGAGAATTGTTTTGATTTGGGTTCAGATCAACGTTTTTGTAAATATTGTTATAATAAATTAAATGAAAACAAAATGCCTGCTAGAGCTGTACATAATAATGTTGAGTTGGTAAATATTCCTTCTGAATTGATGGATTTAAATACTTATGCGTCTATTTTTATTCAATGTGTGCATCCATTTCAGGCTATTGTTCGTATGGAGCCTAAGACAGGGAAATCACCTCCTTCAGATTTACAGAGAGGATTAAAGGGAAGAGTTATTTATTTGCCTCTAGATTTAAAGAAAAATATTGAAACAATTGGTGTAGAAATTGTGGAAGAGGAACCTCTAGTTATTCTAGTTAATAACATTCATACGAAGAGTAAGAACATCTGGCAAGAATTAGTGGATGTTAGGAAAGTGAAAAAGGCAACGTTGTATTTGGTAAAAAATAATCAATACTATAAAAATGTATATGTAGGAGAAGAGGAAACAACTGTAGAAGAAGACAGTGATTTGTCAACTGGACACATTGAAAAAGTGGATGTGTCCAGAACTGAAGAAATGTATGAACATTATAGTGTGCATCCACTTCACTCTTAAGAAGTGATGGGGAATACTATTGAGTTATTTCAAATGAAAGAAGCGAAAGGAAGTCCTATTAGTGTATAGGAAAAAAGCTTGGAAGCTCATTCTTTCCCTCAGTTATTTCCAACAGGCAAAGGTGGACGATATGATGAACGACCTGTGCAGATTCCTGCATCTGAATACCGGACATCAAGATTATATGCAGAAGATCCAAGGTTTCGCCAATGTATTTCATATTTGTTTCATCTTCTGTTTGAGAGTGACTTGTCTGGACTTTCTTATGCAGTGAACCATATACTAAAAAGTGGAGTACATTTGCAAAATGTTTCGGCAAAGGACTTTATGGATAAAGTCCAACAGAAATATACTGTTTTGGACTCTCAGCTAATTAATCTCATGGCAAGTCAGCATGGTACTAATGAGCATGGTACCGTTGTCATGGGGAATTGAAATGTATGCTAAGAAACTTAGGAACTCCTACATGGTTCCTTACTCTAAGCTGTGCAGAGTATGCTTGGGAAGATTTACTTCAATTTCTTCGAGAGGCAAATGCAAACATAGAAAATATAGAATACAAGATACCTGGAGAACTGTGTTCTTTGGATCCAGTTAATAAATGCAGGTATTTCAATCATAGATTTGAAGCTATGATGTCTTTTATCACAAACAAAATAAATCCTCCTCTTGGAGAGGTTCTGGATTTCTTTTGGAGAAAGGAGTATCAAGCAAGAGGTGCTCCTCACATACATATGCTGATATGGATCAAAGATGCCCCCAAATTTGGAACAGATTCAGATGAAACAGTGATGAGTTTTATTGAACAATATTCTACATGTGATGTACCAAAAAGTACGGAACAAAAGAATTTAAGGCATCAAGTCCTACGATTTCAAACCCATCGTTGTGGAAAATACTGTCGTCGAAAGTACAAATCTAAGGATAAGTTCTACACAAAATGTCGATTTGCATTTCCACGTCCAGTATTACCAAAAGGAAGAGTGAACAATTTTATGTCATCTTTGCGACATACTGTCACAAGATAATCACCGAAAAATACCTACAACTTAAGAAGAAATGATGAGTCAAAATACATAAATGACTATAACCCAGTCATTTTGTCCATGTGGAATGCTAACATGGCTATTCAATATGTTGCAGACAACTTCATTGCTGTGGCTCGATATGTAACGTCTTACATTACTAAATCTGAAAAGACGGAACTAAAGGAAATGTCAGAAGAAATTTCTCATGAAAAGAGCCTAAGTAAGAAATTTTACAGATACAGTTTGAAGATGTTGTCTCATCGAGAAATCGGAGCATATGAATGTTCAGATCGCTTCTCATCTGCAAGTCTATACTCCAAATCTAGAACTATCCTTTGGGTGAGTTTAGGTCTTGCAAGAACACGAAACCGAGTTTTGAAATCTGTAGAAGAAATTGAGTATTTAGCAGAGCGAGAACCAGACAGTACAGATATTTTGAAGACAAATATGTTGGCTACATACTATCCAAATATAAGTAATCATCTTGAGAACTTTTGTCTCTATGAAGTACTGCAAAGCTATACTTTTAAGAGGAATATTACAGAAGATATCAATAAAGGAGTATATGCTGTGATTGGATCTGAAGGATGTTTAGTGAAACAAAGAAAAGGACATTTGATTAATCACGGAAAACTGAGTTGCGAAACTCCTGACAAAAGGGAATTTTACTATTTAGCTCTTTTGCAACTCTTTAAGCCATGGCATACAGAACTGGAACTACTTGGAGATTTTGACAGTTATGAAGATTCATTCAACGCAACTAAAAATACTATAGAATGTCCTGTTTTTACTAATTATCTAAAAATGTTGAACAACGAAATAAAGCAAGAAGCTACAACTGCAGCAGAGATTGCTAGAGACAGTTCTCAAGACAGTCAAAGTTCTGTTTCGTTGAGTCAGGATCCACTAGGAGAACCAATTTTTCAAAATGAAGAAGCAATTGCCATGGATGAGGTGGAAAGAGCAATGCAACAAGCTCAAGAGGATATAATAAACTTAGAAGTATTGGAAAAACAACTAAATGTTGAGCAAAAACAAATACACAATCAAGTGACAGAACAGATTGAGCATGGTGTATATCATGATAAAAATGAGTGCTCATGTATGTCATTTAAACCTGTCCGACTGTACATGAGTGGAGATACAGGAACTGGAAAAAGTTTTCTAATTAAAGGAATTGCAACTTATCTACAGAAAAGAACTGAGTCGTCACTGTCTTGTGTTGTTACTGCTCCAACTGGGTTGGCAGCACACAACATTAAAAGGATTACTTTAAATCGTTTATTGATGCTGCCAGTAGAGCAAGAAAATAAATTAGAATACCACAAGCTATCTGAAGAAACTTGTTGTGAAGTTTCTAGAGTCTTGAAAAAAATGAAACTTCTCATTATTGATGAGGTAAGCATGGTATCAAATGTAATGCTTGCCTTTGTGCATTTAAGAATGCAACAAATCCTTAAAACAGAGTATTGTGTGTTATTTGGAGGCAAACACATCATAGTTTTTGGAGATCTACTACAACTAACTCCTAGGAAAGGACAGCCAGTGTTTAAAACAGTTACACATGAAGACACCAGAAAGTACCTGGGAAGCATTGGAAATGTTAATATTTGGTCATATTTTGAATATTCAGAACTCATTACAAATAAGTGACAGGCAAAGGACGCTGATTATAAAAGTATTCTTGAAGATATAAGAATTGGAAAAGTGAGTGAACATGGCAAAAAAGCTTTACAGGCATGATTACTTACAAATTTGTTTCCAAACGAAAATATTCTTCCAGAGAATATATATAGAAAAATAGCAGAAAAGAAATCAGTGATATGCTTGATGCCAACTCTGCAAGAATGTTCAATATTCAATGAAAAAATGTTAAAGTTAAAAAATGAAGAAATTATAAAACTGGAAGCTATTGATAGAATAGAGCATGAAGGAACTACTATTATTTTGTCAGAAAAGTTGAAGTCAAAATTGGATTCTTTAGAGAAATCAATATCTAAAACTGCTGGTTTAGAAAAGAATCTATATGCATGTATAAATTGTAGCATAATTTTACGACATAATTTACATTTGGAAAGAGGTTTAGTAAATGGAGCAATGGGTAATGTTGTTGATTTTGTGAATTACCCAAATAGAGATGACATTGAATTTTTGAAAATAAAATTTGATGAAATGGAAGAAGTTCAACAATTGAGTCTTTGTTCAGCTCGATTTATGCTTGTAAAAGATTTATATGTCCACCAAAAACAGTTTCCTGTTTGTTTGGCATATGCGGTGACTATTCATAAATCTCAAGGTTTAAGTGTAGATGGTGCTTTGGTGAATATTGGAAGTACTGTGTTTAAAGAGGGTATGGCATATGTTGCTTTATCTCCAGTCAAAACGTTTTCTGGATTATACCTGATTGATTTTGATGACACAAATATTAGTGCAGATGTAAATTGTGTAAAAGAGTATAATAGGTTAAGAAGAGAACATGCTCCCAATTTACCTCAATATCCAGTACTTGAAAAGTGTGTGGTAAGCCGAAAAAGATGATATGAGAAAAATTGTAGCGAGGATGCAGAGAAAAGAAAAAAACGAGATGAACCAGTGATAGTAAGCAAAAGGACAAAGGATTTTATTGAAGAGGTTGTTGGTTTTCAGTTTGAAAACAGTTCTGGTGTCAACTGCTATGCTAATGTAGTGGTTAATGTTGGTTTTTTTCTTGAAACTTTACTACAACAAATTGTTAAAAATCGGGACATAAGATTTTGTTGTTTGTTGAATTCTGTGTTTGAGAAAAGTAGTAGTGATAAAACTAAAATAGAAAATGTTTCTGATATTCAAAATGTTTTAGACATATGTTCTGGTTTAAATCCATTTTCACAGAATATTCAGCAAGATTGTCAGGAATTTCTAATGTATATGCTTGTTGTATTGCAAGATGAAGGTATAGATATTGAAAATCTTTTTGGCCTTTCTTATAAACGGCAACATGACTGCGACAATTGTTCGTTTTCAAGTAGTGCTGAAATAGACACTGAAAGATTTATATATTTGACTTTACCAGACTGCAAATCAGTGTCTTTCAATAATCTAGTTAGGGAAGCAAATCAAAACATGGTCTGTACCCAATGCAACTCACAAATGTTATCTACATTATTTATACAAAGATATTAGAAAGGGGCGGCCACTCGGTCCCCCCGAACGTATGGTGGAGTACCCCGATCCCCCCGGGAAGCCATTTTGGGCGGGAGGCGAGTCTCGGCTGGTATGCCCGAAGCGGCGTAGCCGGGGCGCGCCTTTTCCCACCCAAGAGGGGTTGTCCTAGACACCTACACCGTTGGCCACGCCCCGTAGGCGGATTGAAGGAGGGTCCACGCCCGCCCGAAGGAGGATAAAAGGAGCAACGATCCAAGGAAGCATCCTCTTGTTCCTATGCTCAGAAGCTGCACCTCCCTGTTGCACGTGAGCTCGAGACGGAACAAGGAGCCATTTTTGAGAATTAGTAATTTGTGTTTTTTCTCTTTTAGCGCATCGAACTTTGGTTCCAGGACCTTTCGGTCGATTATCGTGGGAAAATGCCGGGAAAAAGGGTCGGAAAGAAGGTTAGCACCGACCAAATGCTTCGTATGCTGGTGAAGGACATGACAAACTTGAAGAAGCAAATGGCGGCCATGAACGGTACGGGCCGGCCTAAGAAAGTCATCGGACCAGCGTTGCCGGGGGTAGTCCCTGCCGGGAGAGGTAAAAGGGCCAAAAACAGGGCGGCAGGGGGGGAGGCTCCGGTGCCCGAGTCACCTCCGGCGAGCCCGGTCAGGCCAGTAGAGGCCCCAGTTCCGATCCCGGACGCGGGGCAGCCGATCCCTGTCGTAGTTACACCTGTGAACGAGGGGGATATGCCACCTGAGTTGGCCGCCCAGTTGGCGGCATGGTTCTGCAAGAATAATGAGGGTGCAATAGCTCCAGGTGATACGGCCGAAGAGGCCAAACTAATAATGAAGCAGTTGCGGCAATCGCGAGATGCTGCGAAGGCACCTTGTCCTTTTGTTCCCCCTCAGGTTCCCGCGGAACAACCATCTTCGGGCGTTGGACAAGCAGCAGCAACGAGTACAGCTACTGATTCGGGTAAGAAGCCGTTGCCAATGGCTGGGGAGGGGTCGTTTCCCTCAAGGAGGGAAAAGGTGGTGCAACATATCCCGTTGGCCACAAAGGAAATGATATGGGCTGATAAATACGTGAACATGTTTTCGCTATTGACTGATCATTATGAAATAGAACACGTTAGAAATCAGAAAGAATTGTTGCATCCAAGTGTATGGCGAGCAAAGATGGCGGGTTTCAGAGTTGATGAGACAATCGCTAATTGGGCCAGGGCTTTTGGGATGTTCACTGCAATCATGGGGGAACGTAGGCCCGAGGTGTTACAGGAATTGGCCTGTTACCAGACACGAATAATGGAGTTTTATGAATCATACAATGGTAATCAATGGTTGGGTTATGATAACAAATTTCGTAAGGCCAAAGAGCACGACTCATCCCTGACGTGGGATTGTTTCGACTCCATTTCCTGGCAGAAACAGGTCAGGTCAAACCCGACAAAGCCGTCTTCGTTTGGCGGGAATGGGGCAGAGCCTTCCCGCCATTCCCCGTCGGTGCCCTTTCGAACAGGCGCAGGTAGTGATCAGCACACAAAGAGTATTGGGAACTCGGGCAAGAAAGGGGTCTGTTGGAGCTTCAACAGGGGCAGGTGCACTAGACCACAGGGGACGTGCAAGTTCAGGCATGAGTGTGCAGGGTGCGGACAGTCTTCACACCCCGAGAGTTCATGCAGAGCCAAGAATGGCGATACAGGGGGCAGAGGCGGCGCCAAACAGGTCTAATGACGGCCGAGGGGCGCTGCTACCTACTCCCATCGACATCATGGCAATGATCCCCTGGCTGAACGAATACCCTGATCATGTCTCCGCCGGGGTGTTGAGGGACGGTTTCTCATGTGGTTTCCGCATCCCGGCGGGGGATTTTCGGGGGGAAGCACTGTGTAAAAACTAACTGTCGGTTCAACAAAATATGGCTGTAGTACAGGCAAAAATTGCAAAGGAGGTAGCCCGAGGTCGGGTTGCGGGTCCATATGCGAACCCGCCTGTTCCTAATTTTGTTTTTTCACCGTTGGGAGTGGTCCCCAGGAAGGACCCAGGTGAGTTTCGATTAATACATAATTTGTCCGCTCCTAAGGGTCTTTCCGTGAATGATGCGATTGACCCGGGAGTTTGTTCGGTGCGGTACGCTTCCTTTGATGAGGCCGTCGCCATGTTGAATCGCCTGGGGCCCGGAGCGCTGATGGCTAAATCTGATATCGAGTCAGCGTTCCGGTTGCTCCCGGTACACACACAGGATCAGCGTTTGTTAGGTGTTATGTTCCAGGGACGCTATTACATGGATAAATGTATGCCAATGGGTTGCTCCATCTCTTGTGCGTATTTTGAAAAATTCAGCAGTTTCTTACAATGGGCGTTCACCAGTGCTACGGGCTTTACGCAAGTTATGCATTACCTTGATGATTTTCTGTTTCTGGGGGCAGCCGGGGACACGGAATGTGCACAGGCTTTGAGTAAATTTTGTGATCTCATGAAAAGATTTGGCGTGCCACTGGCACCAGGTAAGACAGTGGGGCCGTCTACTTCACTCGAGTTTCTTGGAATTGAGCTCGATTCTGAAGAGGGGTGCTTCCGTTTGCCTAAAGAGAAGGTATTGAAATGTAAGGCCTCGCTTGAGACATGTATTTGCGAGACGAAAGTGACATTGCATCAGTTGCAGCAGGCTGTGGGTCAGCTTAATTTTGCCCTTAGGGTGATACCAATGGCTCGCCCCTTTTCTCGCTCTATTGCTCAAGCCATGGTTGGCCTTAAGGAAGGGCATCACCGCACAAGACTCTCGGCAGAGGTTCGCCAGGACATGCGCATATGGTTGGCATTTCTGGCGGATTTCAACGGTCGTGTCCTGTGGAACAAACCAGCGGTTTCCTCCGAGGAGCTGGGATTGTGGACCGACTCGGCAGGGAGTGTGGGTTTTGGCGCCATCTTTGGTAATCATTGGTCGGCACGAACATGGCCGGCATGGTGGCACGAGAGTGGGCTCACAGGTAACATTGGGTTTTTGGAACTGTTCCCTATTCTAGTGGCCTTGAAGACATGGCCGGAGGGGTTTCGTGATCGCACTGTGGTGTTCTGGTCGGATAATATGACCGTGGTAGAGTGTGTCAATAATCAGGCAGCACGCTGCAAATGGATATTGAGATTGATGAAAGAAATTGTTCTGCTGTGTATGAAATTAAATGTCCACTTTAGAGCAAAACATGTGCCTGGGGTACTGAACCAGGCGGCTGATGCACTCTCTCGTTCCCACATGCAGGCCTTCCGGGGCCATCTGCCCTCTGCGGACTTGGTGGCGGCACCATTTCCCGAAGCTCTCTGGTCTCTCGGTGCCCCGGATTACAAAACCTCGTGGGAGAGAGTCTAGCCCCCAGGACAAGGAAGGCATATGAAGGGGCGTTTCGTTCCTATTGGGCATTTTTGGGTCCAGCTAGGAGGGAGCATTGGGGGCAGGAAGAGTATGTGCTGAAATTTCTAGTGTCATTGCATCAGGCAGGTCTATCAGTGGCAACAGCCAATAGACACCGAGCCGCCATTGCGTTCATGGCGAAGGCTCATGGCATTCAGGACCCCACAGCATCCTTTCTACTAAAGAAGGCGCTGCGCGGGTGGCAACGCCTTGAGGGTCGTAGAGAGGACGAGAGGCACCCGATAGGGCTAGCAAGGTTGTCCCAGTTAATGTCCGTACTCCCTGCGACTTGTTCATCTCAGTCAGAGACAGTGCTGTTCCGGGCCGCTTTTGCCTTAGCATTCCATGGGGTTATGCGGATAAGCGAACTGGTAGCAAGGAACAAGCAGGATACGGGGGGAGGTCTGTGTCGAGAACACATACAGATTAAAGGTGACACGATGGTAATCACTATAACCAAGTCCAAAACCGATCAGGGAGCAATCGGAGACAGTGTGGTTGTTCAGCGCACGCTAGGGTCCCCCATGTGCCCAGTGAAATGCGTAGAGGAGTACTTAGCGCAAAGGGCGGCATCATGAGGGGGGAGCTTGCTGAGACATACCGACGCCACCCCACTGACCAGGTTTCAGTTTCAGCGGGTGTTAACAATGGCAATCGCGGCAGCGGGCTTGAACCCGGGCGATTTCGGGACCCACTCATTCCGGATAGGTGCTGCTACAGAGGCTACAGCCAGGGGGTTGAGTGTGGATAAAGTGAAACACTTGGGGCGTTGGTCCTCGAATTGTTATAAGAGGTATGTGCGGTTGCACATGTTGTGAAGCTAATGTCATGCACTCACGCTTCTTGTTTTCTGTTTGGTTTTCAGTTTCGCGAGCAGGCGTTGCGGGGCGAACTGTGCAGTTGACCCGACACCTGGGGACCAGCGGTCAAAGATCACCGACTGAGGGAAGAGTGGTATGGGTCGTCGGCCACTCATACGTGAGGCGGGCCGCGGACGTATTCAAAGCAGGTGACATGATTCACATGGCTGGAGAATACGGGTACAGGGTGACCTTCTACGGAAGGGGCAGGCTCTGTATTGACCAGTTTCAATCTTTTATGGAGGGATTGTTAGGGCGGACAAGGTCACCGCCATCTGTAATCATAGTGCATCTTGGGGGCAATGATTTGGTGTCCACTAGTCGACGAGTACTTCTCGAATTAATCCTATCCACAGTAAGTTGGTTGGCGAGAAGGGTTCCAGGGTGCACGATTGCATGGTCACACATGATTCCGCAGAAGGTGTGGCGGGGGGCTATTTCTGTGTCAGCCTTAAATCAGTCGGTGAAGAAAGTAAATAACAAACTTGGTAGATTGTTTCGTACAGGTAAATTGCATTGTATTCCTCATGGATGTATTCGGGGGGACCATATGTATCTGGAGGATGGGGTCCATTTGTCCCGGGAGGGGAATGCCTTACTCATAGGAGACTTTGTAGCTTGGTTGAAGAGTTTGTGCATCCATGACCTTTAAGTAGGAGCTTTTGGTGGGGGGCCGGATAGCCGGTCAACTATCCGGCCTGTGGCGGTAAGGTCATGATCGGTGAGCAGTAATTGGAAGATCCCTAGAGGTGGGGGCGTCACCCATTATGGATGGGAGCGCCCGGGGGGAGGCGGCCATTGGCCCCTCAAACGGGGAGGCGGTCCCCTCTAAGGATGGGGCCGCCGAAAGGGAAGGCGGTCATAGGCCCCTCCCTGGGGAGGAGGGGCTATGGGCCCCTCCTGGTAATTTCCCGGGGCCAGGACATCTACGACGGCAGATGTGGTAAGCAGTGTGGGGTGGGAGGGGGGTCTACGCTACCTTCTAGACACCTCACACGAGTCCTCGGACGACCACTAAGATGGCGTCGAGTAAATAGGGGGCCCCCGTTAAGACAAGGGAAATTGGAAGTTGGCACAGAGGGACAGGCCTCTGTGCGCCCGCCCCTCACAAGTGAGGGGGGAATTCTGGTTTAGGGACCTGACACCGGTTACGACCTTGCCGTTGGCCCGTAATGTTAGGATGTACAATTTGAATTTTGAGAAATGCATTTACAGGATGTTTTAGAATCGGCTAGGAGGACCTTTGTATTGGAGATGTGTTAAGGTTAGCCAAGAAACATCGTAATGTGTAAATGAAATTGTACATGATATGAAACTGTTATTTTCTTGGGGAGTGTGTTGGGAGGGGGTGACGGGTATCCCAACCATATGGAAAGGGGCGACCACTCGGTCCCCCCGAACGTATGGTGGAGTACCCCGATCCCCCCGGGAAGCCCTTTTGGGCGGGAGGCGAGTCTCGGCTGGTATGCCCGAAGCGGCGTAGCCGGGACGCGCCTTTTCCCGCCCAAGAGGGGTTGTCCTAGACACCTACACCGTTGGCCACGCCCCGTAGGCGGATTGAAGGAGGGTCCACGCCCACCCGAAGGAGGATAAAAGGAGCAACGATCCAAGGAAGCATCCTCTTGTTCCTATGCTCAGAAGCTGCACCTCCCCGTTGCACGTGAGCTCGAGACGGAACAAGGAGCCATTTTTGACCCACCCACCAGCCCCTGATGACAGCGATTTGTTTTGGAATAAAGTAGAGTGACATGATACTGTTTTCATTTCAGGTTATTGTCGATTAAAGTTGGTAATTTTTGGTATGTAATAAAGTGATTGCTCTTTCAGCATATATTTCGGCAAAGCAGTTGCAGCAGAATTAAATGTAGTGCTTGGTAGGAGTTTATACTTTGAAACGCTCAGTATAACTGTCTTTTCCATCCTCGTTAGTTTAAAAAATGTCGTATTTATTTTGGTCGGGCGGTAAGGTCATGATCGGTGAGCAGTAATTAGAAGATCCCTAGAGGTGGGGGCGTCACCCATTATGGATGGGAGCGCCCGGGGGGAGGCGGCCATTGGCCCCTCAAACGGGGAGGCGGTCCCCTCTAAGGATGGGGCCGCCGAAAGGGAAGGCGGTCATAGTACCCTCCCTGGGGAGGAGGGGCTACGGGCCCCTCCTGGTAATTTCCTGGGGCCAGGACATCTGCGACGGCAGATGTGGTAAGCAGTGTGGGGTGGGAGGGGGGTCTACGCTACCTTCTAGACACCTCACACGAGTCCTCGGACGACCACTAAGATGGCGTCGAGTAAATAGGGGGCCCCCGTTAAGACAAGGGAAATTGGAAGTTGGCACAGAGGGACAGGCCTCTGTGCGCCCGCCCCTCACAAGTAAGGGGGGAGTTCCGGTTTAGGGATCTGACACCGGTTACGACCTTGCCGTTGGCCCGTAATGTTAGGATGTACAATTTGAATTTTGAGAAATGCATTTATAGGATGTTTTAGAATCAGCTAGGAGGACCTTTGTATTAGAGATGTGTTAAGGTTAGCCAAGAAACATCGTAATGTCTAAATGAAATTGTACATGATATGAAACTGTTATTTTAATGTTTTAATTTTGTTTCATATTTTAATAAATACGGCCGGGAGGGTAACTCCCTCCCGCCTTCCAAAAGTTCAAGAACCGTTTCCGTTTTCCCATTCTTGGGGAGTGTGTTGGGAGGGGGTGACGGGTATCCCAACCATAGGACAGTATGTAATTTTAATGCTGCAACGATGCAGACCTGATGGAAGGAAACTGACAACTTTAATAAAAAATGTGTGGCATCTCAACTATCAATATCAGGAAGAACTTTTGTAACTGTAGCAATTATTTCCCATGATGGTCCTTCTACAACATCAGGACATTACACAGCTTATTTAAAATGTACAAAAGGCTGGACTCATTGTAATGATACTTAATTGATTTTTAAACAACGTTCGCCTTATGACTTACCAAATTCTTACCTAGTGTTTTTACAACCCAAATTTTAGGGAAAATAATCGGCCTGGGAAAATTACTGCTGTTAAGAAAGGGTAGTCTGGTGTTGAAAAGTACTTTGTGAGTGAGGGTGATGAGGTTCAAAAAATTCTTGTAGTTGACATAAAGGTAGTGTAAGTGTATCAGATAGTGGGTGATGTGGCTATCACAGGAGATGTTGATCATCAGTGAAGCAGAGGTGTTTTAGATTTGTTGTAGTTGCTGGAGATGTTGGTGACATTTTTTGTTCCCTTGTAGAGGTTTCTTTTAATGGTATACAGCTCCTTGGTAAGATAAAGGATGAGCAGACTGTCATCGGCATACCAGATGATGTTGAGATTCTGATAGCATGCTAGTTGTTTAAGGTTCTATGTACATGATAAATAGCATCGGGTGGAGGTATAATCATTGTTAGATGGTACAAAAGATGTTAGTGCTTTTGATTCAAAAGGTTGGGAAACGGACGCTTAAGAGTACTATTAAGTTTCTTCAAAACTAAGGATTTCACACATACTATTTGACCATGAGGAATAGTTTTTTTAAACAAAAAATGGCTATTTCGGGTAAATGTTGTCAGCATATGTTTGTACATTACTTTATTTAGAGTGTATAAAAAAGAAGTAGTAATGTTTTGTTACTTAGTGATTGTTGGTGATATCCCATACTTACGTAACAAATTGCTGTTCGAAAAAAACATTTAAGATATGTTTTTTTCTAATTTTTACATTATTTATGAAAATTTTGAATGCGTTTTTTAAAGACAATCTTATTGATTGTCTTTTTTTTGCCCGCTGTTATATGATGTGTACTATTGAACTCACTGTTTTCAGTGAAATTCAATATATTCTGAGAACAGCAAAATAAAATACATAACATATTGTACAAATTATTTTGTATTGTGAAATATATATTATAACTCATTTTTTTCTTCTCTTCCACAGATATTATATTTATAAAAAATATTTTATTACCTTTCATTACTTATAAGGTGAGTATGACAAACAAAAAATACTTTCTCATCACTCCCTTACTTCTCTTTCCCATTTTCACTTTCTTCACTCTGTCTCTTACTCCACTTCATTTACTCATCTTACTCCCCTTCCCTCACTATCTTTACTCCCCTTAATTCACCTTTACACTCCTTCTCTCACCATCAGTACCCTTCCCTCACCCTCACTTACCTTCTCCTGCTCCCTCTTTCCTCTCTGTGCCCCTAACTTCTCTTTTCTTTCTTCCTCCATCACTACCCTTCTTTTGCTCTATCCCTCACTCTTTTCTCTCTCCCCCTCACTCTATTTCCTTCACACCATCCCTCATTCACTTTCAGTCACTCCCCTTCTCTTATTCCCTCACTTCCTTTTGCTCACTCCCCTTCCTTTATTCCCTCCCTCACTCCCCTTTCCTCCATCTGTCTCTAAGTCTCTTCCTCTGTCTCAGTCGCTATAACTGCCTCACTTCCTCACAGTCCCTCCCTCTCCCTCTCATTCTCTCTCTCACTGTCTCCCTCTCTCGCAACCAATTTTCCTTTTCTTTCCTCTCTCTTTCCATAAATTCTTCTCTCTCACTCACTACTTTTTCCTCTATCTTAATATGCTTCTTTTTCCCTCACTATCACTGCCCTTCACTCAATTTCACTCCTCTTCTCCTACTTCATATTCTCCTCTCTGTGCATCACTCCCATTCCCTTTCACCTGCTGCCATTCCCTCACTCCACCTCACTCTCTTACCCTCACTCCATCCGTCAGTCCTCTTCCCTTACTCCCCTTTCCTCATTCACTTTTGCTAACTCCGATTTATTTAGTCCCCCTCTCCCCTTTACTCCACTTCTCTCTCCCTCTCTCCCTCTGTCTCACTCAGTCTAACCGCGTCACTCCCTCTCAGTCACTCACTCTCCCTCTCTTTCTCTCTCACTCTCTCTCTCCCTCTCCCTCCCTCACCCTTCCTGTCTTTCTCTTTCTGTTTCCTTAACTCCTACTTTATCCCTCAGTCCCCTTTCCTCACTCTTAATCACTTTCCTTCTCTCTCCTTCCCCTTTCGTCACCCTCATACCCCTTCTCTCACTGTTACTGCCTTTCACTCACCCTCAGTACTTTTCCCTCACTCACCTTCCCTCACTCCCCTTCCTTCACTCCTCTTTCCTCACTCCCTCACTCCATCTCACTTACTCCCCTTCGTTTATTCCTTCCCTCATTTTTTTCATCCATTTTCTCTCCCTGTCTCCCTCTGTCTCACTCACTCGAACTGCCTAACTCCTTCTCAGTTCCTTGCTCTCCCTCTCTCACTCTGTCCCTCTCTCTCCCTTACCCTTAAACTCCTTTCCTCTCTCTTTCTATCACTCCTCCTCTCTTCCTCACTCACGTTCCCTCTCTCTTAATTTTCTTCCTTCTCCTTCATTCATCTTCCCTCACCCTCATACTCCTTCCCTAACTGTCACTGCCCTTCACTCACTGTCACTCCCTTTCCCCCTCTGCACTTCATCCTATCTGTATTTCCCACCCCTTCACTTACCTGCCCCTTTTTCCTCACTCCCCCTCGCTCTCCTTCTCTCACTCCATTCCTTACTCCCCTTCTCTCACTCCCCTTTTCTAACTCCCTCCATCCCCTCACTCCACTTCTCTCTCCCTCATTCCCCATCTCTCACTTTCCCTTACCCCCTTTTCTCATACTCATACCCCTTCCCTCACCGTCACTCCACTTCTCTTACCTTCACTCCCTTTACCCTGCTCTACTTCTCCCTCTCTGTCTCTTACTTCCCTTCCCTGTCTCCGTCCCCTGCTCCCCTTTTCCCTCTCCCCCTCCCTCATTTTCCTTTCCTTACTGCCCTCCCCTTTCTCTTTCACTCCCCTTACCTTACTCCCCTACTCTTAGTCCCCTTGTTTCAGTCACTCTTTGACTCCCCTTTCCTCACTCACCATACTACCTTTTCATCACTTATTTCCTAAGTCCCTTCCTCCCCTTCACTCAGTCATTTTAGTCATTCATTTATACAGTACACATTCATTCAAAAAAAGTATGACACAGTATATAAGAGATATAGCTCTTCTTTCAGAAGTGAAGTTAGTTCTTATAAGAACTGTTTTTTTTTGTCTTTTTTTGTTTTGTTTTTTTAACAATTTTATATATTTTTTGTAACAAAAAAATAAACAGGTAACCAAAAACTGCTCAACAGGAACAAAAATATTTAAAGAAAAAAATTAATTGCTGGGGCATGAGTGCTGCCTAATCTTTGCCTCAATCAAGTCTACACTCTGCTCTCCATAGCACAAGATCTCATTACAGAAGTTGCATCTTATGTGGACGTTCGCAAAATCCGGCCGTATGTCAAGAGTTCTTGTTGATGGAGATGCTGCCGATCTAGATGTACTGGGGACAGCAGCTGCAGGATTTTTCCTCAAATGCTGAGTTGAAGCCCGAGCATAGTTGTTGGGATGAACGTTCTTTAGATACAGCATCTTCGTATGGATGCTAAAAGAGAAGTGCTTGGTGGGATCACCTCTTGATAGAACAGATCCACAGATGTTTCAAGTCACCTTTGGGTCATTCACTTTTTTTTGCCCTTCAGGGTATGAATTTTTTTTCCAAATAAAAGACTCTTTTGTCTTCTTTACCTTTTGTTGTTCTGGTAAGTAGTCGACTTCAGAATCTGAAGATTCCTGTGGCTGCTGTTCTGCCATTTTGAAATGTTGGAGAAAAATCCAGAAGATGCTTCTCTCAAAGAAGTGAAACAGGTTGTGAGGGAAGTGGGTGAGGTTTTTGAAGATTTGGAAAAGAAACTACTATAAAGCAATCAAAAATGTTGTTTTAAAGTCACATGACTTCACGTACGTGCACGGGTGCGCACACGTTGCGCGACCATCGCATATAAATGACATTTTACCTGATTTTTGTAAATGCTTTTAAAAATGTGAAAAGGAGGAAGGGAAGAGACTCCCTGACCCCCTAGGCCTTCTCCCTTAAGGACCCCGAAGTGCAAAAAAAACATTTTTTTTTTTAAATCGCGAAGTGCGCGCACGTTCCACGCACCCTCGAGGCTGAAGTGAGTCAAAAACAAAAGTGGAGAACGTGAAAATCAGTGATGTCATTTGAGATGTCATCAGTGATGTCACTGACCATGTCATGAATGATGTAATATGTGAAATAGGGCGCTTACTGGAGATACCTGTTGGACTAGTTGCCCCCTAGGGGACCTCTGGATTGAAGAGGAATTAATTCCCCAACTTAAAACGCGCCACAGGGCATGTTTGCACTCACATCACCTCAAGCCCCGCCCCCTACCTTCACCACTGTGCAAACGTGCCCTGTAGCGTGTTCTAAGTTGGGGGATTAAGTCACCTTGCATACTGGGGGTGTCTGGGGGCCACCTAGCCCATCAGGAACCTCCAATATGCGCCAGGGGGCTGCGTTGCAGAGAGATGTAAAAAGGGGGGTGGCCTCATTACATCTCTCCGCAACGCAGCCCCTGGCACGTTTGCAGAGGGGGAACTAATTCCCCTTGCATACTGGAGGTCCCTGGGGGCCAACTAGCCCATCAGGAACCTCTAGTATGTGCCAGGGGGCTGCCTTGCAGAGAGGTGTAATGAGGCCACGCCCCTTTTTGTACCTCTCTGCAACGCAGCCCCCTGGCGGGTTTACAGAGGGGGAACTAATTCTCCTTGCATACTGGGGGTCCCTGGGGGCCAACTAGCCCACCAGGAACCTCCAGTATGCACCAGGGGGCTGCATTTCTGGGAGGTGTAATGAGGCCACACCCCTTTTTACACCTCTCTACAACGCAGCCCCCTGGCGCATTTGCAGAAGGGGAACTAATTCCCCTTGCATACTGGAGGTCCCTGGGGGCCAACTAGCCCACCAGGAACCTCCAGTATGCGCTCGGGAAGGTACAGAGTACAGTACAGAGTACAGTACAGAGTACCGTACTTCGTACCCCGCAATTTAAAAACAATATATGTATTTTGTCATATATATATATATATATATATATATATATATATATATATATATATATATATATATATATATATATATATATATATTCACTGAAAAAACCATAGGTTTTAGCCCATATATAGTTAGGAATTAGCATTTACAAAACCTTAATTTACTCGCACAAAACCATAGAAATTCGCATATATAGTTAGATGCAATAACTATATATCGCGCACCCACAACCCACTGCTGATGATGTCACATATTAAATCATTCATGACATGGTCAGTGACATCACTGATGACATCACTGATGACATCTCAAATGACATCACTGATGACATCTCAAATGACAACATCCAGTGACTGTATGTTTCTGTAAAGTTAAAATATGTCTTACATATTGAAGAATGAGTGGATGTATATGTGTTTGGATGAAGGATTTAGTAGGTGCATGACTGACTGTATGAGAGAATGATTAAATGTGTCTCACTGAGTGCATGGGTTAGTGACTAAACTGTCTTAATTTGTGCATCATTATTACTGTAGTTCTGTAAACTGCTGCATTTGTTGATCAGTAGCTATATGAGTAACTATATGGGTTATTGATTGGTTGCCCAAATATTTGTATGGGAGACTGAGTGTGTGTGTGGGGGTGGCTGAGAGGTGTGTGACTCTGTGCATAGATGTGTGAGCAGTTGATTCAGTAGATGTATGGGTTCAAAAGTGCATGTGAAAACAGCTGTATGGGCGGTTGACTGTGTGCATGAGTGTATTGGTGAGTGAATGGATATCTCAGTGCTACATGTCAAAGTAACTACATATGTAAAACACAGTACATGTAAGAGTTGACATATGAGGTCATTGAAATTTTTATGGTCAAGTATGTCCCCTATCGTGTACCCCAACAGCTCCATGTACGTGCTTCAAGTACATGTAATTTCCCTTCATCACCGAATATGAAGACGCAAATACATTTGCGTCCAACGTTAACATGTCCTCTTTCAGATCCACCATGAATGGATCGATAATTCAGTTCCTAACCATACCATGCCAGCGTCTTTACATGGTACACTTTTACGTTTTTCCTGGCTCTGCCAAGCTAGGCCCTGATTTCTGTCTCCGAGCCCGTTCTGCCTCCTGCCTCTGAAAGCTGCAGCTTGGACACGTATCCCTGACCTCTGCCTTACTTCCTGCCAAGCGAAGCGGTGCCTGGCTCAACCTGGCCTGCCTGCCAAGATCGTATTTTGCCTTCAAGTTATCTGTTCAGCCTCCTCGAAAATACATTCCTGTCTAGTGATTTAGGTAAACATCTCCCCGGCTGCAGAGCAAAGAGCAAGCCCTCCTGTCTCCATGCAAGTAATTTACAGTTCCCGTTGCCATAGTAGGCCCATGGCCCCTGCACGTAGACACGTAGACACATATGCACGCACTAGCATTCAGTATAGACTAGCCTCTGTCCGAGAGACCTTTTACTCCAGATAATACATCCTCCAAACATAAGATACCAGATATGTTATAGGTCCAGGTCGTTCTGACATCCCAGACTTCTGTCTCCTCTACTAGTGTTAAAGTTCTCCCCAGTTACACATCTATGTCACGTCATGCTAGTTGCGCACACATCCGCACTTTCTGCTGATTCTGCAACTTTCTCTATGCCTCCACCCACATGTGACGATTCTTATGACGTTTCTCTGACATGTACAGTGCACGCCTCCGTGTACGCCTATTACACGCCTTCTTTCACGCCTCCTGTTACGCACATGTGTTCTTATCTTCTCTTTTTGACCTGTTACGCCTACTGTATTGGATTCAATTATGTTACTTTACTATATATAATGTGTAATGTTAATAAAACGTTGACTGTCCCTTCCCGAACCCTAGTGGTGACGGAACATGATCTCCAGCCTCGAGGTTTATCCCCATTAAACCCGTATGACTCAGATACCACGGACTCTGCCTCTCATTTTTATGAGCTGTCTTGTAATGATAATTATACGGAAAAATAGATTAGGTAAAATATTTACCACATAATTTGGCACCCGAACAGGGACCCCTCCCCCACCCCATGCGCTGGCGATGCGTCGCAGGCCTTGCCCCCTGCCACAGCTGTGATGGACACCCATGCGCATCTGCAGGTTTTCCTGTATCTCCCTCAGGCCTACGGAGGTGACGGAGACTGCGGTCGACATCCAGACGAGGCGGTGAGGAGTGCGGAGGATCCCGACCAGAGCCCAGCCGAGAGTAGCAGTGTCCGAGGTATCCAGAGGCCCACCTGTTCCGACGTGCCGTGCCGAGGCGCATGCGTAGTAGCAGTACCAGTAGAAGTCCAGTCCAGTCCGAGGCCTTCAAGTTCAAGTTCAAGTATTGCTCCCAGTGAGTACCGTTGCTAGGGACGCATCTAGACGGGTGCATTAGTTTGTGTCCGGTCAAGACAGGTCTGGGTACACAGTCCTGGTCCGTACGTGTTCACTTAGGTGAGCGCGGTATGACGTGTCTCTTTATGGGACCGGTCTGTACTGTTTAGCAGTGCATCTAGTAATTCAGTGATTCAGTGATTCAAGCCTTCTAGCATTATCTCACGTGATTCCAAGTATTGTGTTTTTATGTACTAGACAGTATCTGTTTGAAATGTTTTAATGTGTTTCATGTCGTGGTATGAATGACTGTTTGCTTTTCATAACTGTATTTATTGTGTTCGAGCAAAAGTAGAAATGCCGTTATTCTCTAAATTACATCAGATAGGAACTAGGAAAGGGATACTCGAAGAAGCAGTTCCTGTCCCGCCTAGGGACACTCCAGGGTATTTTATGTACCACAAGCACGGCTTAGACGCTGTGTTGTATTTAGATCTGTGGGTGGACTATACTAGGAATCTCAAAGAAAAGTTTAGATGGCCTGTCTCAGGGACATGGGATGCCGAGTGCATCATGGGAGTAGAAGAAGCATTATGGAAAAAGAAAGCCAGACAATCACAGAAAGATGCCATAGAATTGTGGCGTAAAGATTCGCATAGAAGAACAGAAAAAGCACTCAGAAAAGCAGATAGAAGTAGAGAAGAATCCGAAAAAGCCAGAGAAAAAGAGTTACTAGAAGAAGGAGAACAGGTCAGATCAGAACAATTAGACCGTCAAAGAAATGCACTCATTACAGGCATGTATCCAGTTCTTGCCGAGGGCCTGCCCAAGGCGACCCCGGAAGTACCCAGTAACTTGCCACCACCATTGGTTCCGACTAAAGTACGTCACCATAAGACCGCAGCAGATATTTTCCTTTCTTCCTATTTAGATGATGTAGCTCCCGCATATACCAATGTACCCGTACAACCTGCTAATAATAATATCCCACAGCATATTCCTGCTGATCAAGCCACGACCCCTCCACGTCAGCATATTCCCGCACCTGTTGTCACTTCCCCTACTGGTCCCCCTACTTCTGGTCTTAACCCTTTTGATACAGGTACGACTCAGTCGTCCCCGTTAAATGTACCTCTCCCACACGCAATGACGTCAAGTCATGCTCAAGCTTCCGCTTCGGGAGGTGCCGTAGGAGGCTACCACCGAACCCCGCCACAATTACATCGAGTGACAATGAGAGAATTAGCAATGCAGCGTACACCTAAGGCAAGCCCAGCTGAAAAGCTTAAAGAATATCTTACGGATTGTAGATATGATCCAGTACCTGGCAAGAAAGGACCCATGATGTTAGCCTCATTACGTTTACGCCGTGTTACGGATTATCTGCTGTTGTTACCGGAAATGCCAGAACATCTAGACAAAATATATCATTTTATTAGAACAGGAGAAAGACCAGGTTGTGTTCGTGACGCCATGGCACATCAGAAAGTTGAGACACAAGGTTTAATATTGCGATTTTTGATTAATTGTTTGATAAGGGAACAAGACCAGCAAGGCTTTTCACAAGAAGAGATGGAGGGATTGTCAAAATGGAGTCAGAATATTGCAGATTGTAAACATGATAAACAGAATTGTATAGATGTCATGACCAGAAAGATCCGTAAAGAAATAGTAGCAATACATGCCCGACGAGAGGCAGATAGGCCTCTCGAGTCAGACGATAAAGATACCTCAGAGGAGGAAGAGCCAGAAAATCCAGCAGCGACTCAAGAGACGATAGCCTATGTAGGTAGAGCGAAATTCCCTAAACAGTATCCTTTAAGTAATCCTTTCGACAAACCCACTCGTCTAGAAAGCAAGAAACGATACCTTTCCCCGATACCAGAGCAATGTTCTCTTGAACATATATTCCAAGTTACTGATAAAATCCTGAAAGAAAGAATAGGTTATCATGAACTCACTACCTTACGTGATCAGGAACTAGCCCGGTCAGCAGTCCAATGGGCCGAGGATGACAGTATATATAAAGATGATCTAGTAGTGCAAACGTTTTTAAGTCTTACTCCAGAAGAACAGCGATTAGCTGGTATATACATGACCCAACATCTCATTATCCAGTATGAAAACCAACAGTCTGATCCAGGTCCGCTATATAATTTACTGCAAGACTTACTCCTGAGAAGATGGAGAGGTCTAGGTACCGATTTAATTGATATCATTCTTGAACAACGTCACAAATATAGTACGTTCCTGACTCCACGTCACGTTTCAGTCCCACCCCCAGTACGACAACCCTATCACCTAGACAGACAGAATCCCTTACGAGAAGTACATCCAATTCGGAAGCCAGATGATACGCTTGAACGTGTATTTGTATACACTCCCTTGACTAAAATGGAATTATTAGAAATGAAGAAAATTGTACCTTGTCACGATAAAGACCCTGCAGGGTTCCACCGTGAATTAAAAGACATGTTACTGATGGGTGATTACACATATACCGACATTCTTAAAATGTGAAAAGTATTGTTGCCAGCAGGGATTTACGAGAAACTGAAAGAGAAGGATTGGGAGGTGGGAGACAAAAAGATCAAGTGGACCGAATTAGAGGATGAAGAAAAAGGACGTACCCCAGGTTTAGGTCTTGGGGAAAAAACTCAAGCATTACCAGGATTATTAGTACAAGTTTTGCCTAGATTATTGACAGTTAAAAAGGAAAATTGGGATGCAATTTCAGCCTGCAAGCAGAAACCAGACGAAGACACTCGTGATTTTTATTCTAGATTCGAGAAATGTTTCATTATTAATAGTGGCCTAAAAACAAGTAGCGAGTCATTTCCACATCTTTTTGTGACCAAATTAGTTGAGAATTCCTTACCCCAGGTTAAGAACAGAGTATTGAAAGTCGAAAGTACATGGCAAGCAAATACGCCTTCCCAAATGTTACAAATGTTACAGTACCACCAGAATAGAATCAGAGAGGAACACGATCATGAGCAGAGACGCATGAAAGACACTAAAATGAAAGTATTAGTTGCCCAGTCTGTTCCAGCAGATGGTCAGAAGAGGGGTAACATGCAGAACAACCAGACTAGTCGTCCTACAGGTCCTGTTAAAAGAAATTGCAATTATTGCAAACAGCCAGGTCATTTTATTAGTGATTGTGCCATTCTGAAACACAATATTGCTACAGGCAAAACGAAAGAAAGACCACGTCAGCCTGGGCCAGAATATGTTCAACTGAATATTCAACAGAATCCGCAACCTGCTCCACAACATGCACAGCAACAGACCTTAGCGGTACCCCAGCCTCAGCCCATTGCCGCAACACAACACGTTACACAGCAGATGTACCAGTATGCACAGTCAGAGTATCCAGATTATCAACAGTATTCATGAAATAGCCTAGAGAGGGAAGTGGGTTTGCCTCTCATCGAGATTCCTGTAGATCAAGAGGGTCCTTATGTACACAGTCAGGTATTAGGAAAAGACAGAAAGTTTTTGATTGACTCAGGGGCAAGTAGAACTACCATCAGTCATGACGAGGTTCCAGGGGCACCCCTCCCAGGCTCACAGAATGTTTCCCTTGGATTTTCAGGAAAACCTATTGTTAATGAAGTATCGAAACCAGTTCCCCTTGCAGTTGGTCCATTGTCCCGTACTACAGATCTATTGCTTACGAAGTCATGTCCAGAAAATCTGCTAGGCATTAAAACGCTGAAGGCTCTAGGAGCCGTAATTTGTTGTTCTCTGGAAGGAGTGAGATTGTTTTTGCGTGACTTTAAGGGTCACTATGTGTTGAGAGATTTTGATCCCCGATTACAGAATGTACCACAGCATTTATGGGCACAAGGTCCGACTGATGTAAGTTGCATGCATATTACTCCATATCGTGTTACACTCAAGCAGGAGTTGTTCTGCCTAGAATCCGACAATACAAATTGCCACCTGAGGCTGTAGTAGCCTTATCGAAAATCATTGACGAGCTTATTGCTCAAGGAGTAGTTGTAGAAACTGACTCCAATATTTGTAATTCTCCAATCATTCCGATTCTCAAACGTACTGATCCAAATGCACCTCCTGTATATCGTCTAGTGAGTGACCTCAGAGAGCTTAACAAATGTATCATACCTCAGTTTCCAGTGGTCCCAGATATTTCATCCCTATTGACTGCTATTGATTCTGAAGCGGTGTTCTTTACTGTAATTGATCTCAAGAATGCCTTCTTTAGTGTTCCCATTGATCCGGAGAGCCAGTACCTTTTCGGATTCAGTTTAAATGGCCGAAGCTTTAAATTTGCACGTGCACCTCAAGGGTTCACGGAAAGTCCGAGTATCTATAGCCAAGCATTGAAAAGACAACTTGACAGTATCCACATGCCTGCTAACACTGCCCTACTTCAGTACGTCGATGATCTATTGATCACCGCCCGAAGTGAACAAGAATGTGAACACGCATCTCTGACAGTCCTATATTTTCTGGCCGACAAGGGACACAAAGTGTCTCCTTTGAAGCTGCAATTCTGTGTTCAGCAAGTTGTGTACCTTGGTCACTTGCTGTCCAAGAGGGGGAGACAGCTTACACCTGACCGCATCCAGTTAATTGTACATATGCCACAGCCCAAGACACAAAAAGAAGTACGGGCCTTCATAGGCCTCACCTCTTACTGTAGACAATGGATCCCTCAGTATGCATATCTAGCCAAGCCCCTTATACAGTTGACAACCCAGGAGGCAGCGTCATCGACTGTCCTCCCTTGGACTCAGGAACATACACAAGCTTTTGACGACTTGAAGAAAGCCCTATGTCAAGCACCTGTTTTAGCGACACCATGTTACAGCAAACCTTTTACACTTTTTGTCACAGAACGCGAAGGTACTGCATTGTCAGTACTCACCCAAGATCAAGCAGGTAGATCCAGTAGCCCAGGCTCTGCCTGCGTGCTTGAAATCAGTTGCAGCAACAGCTCTAGCAATCAGACAAAGTGATTCCATAGTATTAGGACACCAATTGACAGTACAGGTTCTTTTAAACCGTACACAGACTCAGCACTTGACTATAGCACGACTGACAGGTTATGAATTGACGTTATTCCAGCCACACATAGAAATCAGACGTTGCAACACACTGAATCCTGCTACACTCTTACCGTTAAGTACAACAGACCCTATGGCACATGACTGTGTGGAAGTCATTAACACTATGACAAAGCCCAGACAAGACTTGACAGATATCGCATTACCAGATCCAGACCTGACACTTTATGTGGATGGTTCATGTATGAGAACAAGTACAGGAGAGTTAGTGGCCGCGTATGCCGTGACCACTGAAACTGAAGTCATAGAAACACATCGTATTGACACCCTGTCTGCCCAAGCAGCAGAGCTCATCGCTCTGACCCAAGCTTGTATTCGAGCCAAGAACAAGAAAGTTAACATATACACAGATTCCCGTTATGCATTCGGAGTTGTACACGACTTCGGAGTCCTTTGGCAAGAGAGAGGTTTCTTAACTTCACACGGGGCCAAGATACAGCACGGTCCCCTCATTCAAGCTCTGTTAGAGGCAATACATTTGCCTACAGCCATAGCCATCATGAAGTGTAAAGCCCATACGAAGGTCACAGATACCATTTCCCAGGGTAACGACCTGGCAGATCGAACAGCCAAACATACAGCTCAGACTCATACTCATACGACTGATATGACAAAGACAGTAGTTCCTACACAATGCATAACAGTTAGGGATCCCGCCCTAGATGTAATTGACATACAGACACATGCTACCCCAGAAGAAATCAAGAAATGGACAGAACTAGGAGGGATCCAGACAGAACAGGGATGGATGACGAAGGGAAAAGCCACATGGTTTCTCCCCGACTCTATGGTTCAAGTTATCATTAACACAGCACATAGTCCTGCACATTTAGGAGAAAAGGCCATGTTAGACAGTATTCAAAACCTTTGGTTCAACAAACATTTACGAGCAGCAGCAAAACAGAAAGTGCGTACTTGCATGATCTGTTGTCAGTTCAACCCAGGTAAAGGCATTCCCGTAGAGCAAGGTGGATTTCATCCTCCTGATCACCCTTTTGAGGTCCTCCAGATGGATTATATCCAGATGGACCGTTGTCGAGGATTCAAGTACGTCCTCGTAGTTGTATGTGCACTTTCCCGATGGACAGAAGCATATCCAGTCCCAGATTACACTGCCCGACCACTGCCAAGCAGTTGGTTCGTGAATTTTTCCCGAGGTTTGGTTTGCCTCGTGTCGTGTATTCAGATAACGGACAGCCATTCTCGTCCGAGCTCATGAAGCAGGTTTCCCTTCTGTTAGGTTATCAATGGAAGTTCCACTGTGTTCGGCATCCCGAAGCAGCTGGTTTGGTAGAGAGACACAATCAGACTCTGAAAACACGCCTTGCCAAGATCTGTGCAGAAAAAGGAGTAGACTGGATAGTAGCCCTTCCAGTTGCTCTCTTCTATATGCGAATGGTAGCCCATTCTAGGACAGGGCTATCCCCGTATGAGGTGGTTTTTGGCCGGCCACCGAATATGTGGGGGACGCCTCTGCCCCGTAAATTGACTGATGTTGACAGTAATATGCTGACAGATTACCTTGCTTCCTTGATGTCTGCACTACAATCATGTCGTTCACAGGTCGCAGCAGTCTTTCCAGACAACACCGAGGTGAAGCCACACAAGATCGTCCATGGTGATTTTGTGTATGTATGTAATTTTGACCGGACGAGCCCTCTGGAGCCCCGTTGGAAGGAGCCGAAGATCGTTTTAATGACTACAAGGACTGCAGTGAAACTAGAGGGCAGGAAAAACTGGCTCCACTCGAGCCATGTGAAAAAATGTTATGGACTTCCGCCAAAAACTGATTCCCAGGACTGCCGCATTCCAGTTGATACTAAACTCCCCCTGGTAGAGAAAACTCCGTCCCAGGAGTACCGATCAAAGTTGAGGTCTAGTAAGTCAGACAGTTTAATTGTTTAAGTCCCCCCCTGGGTGAAGCGGTTAGACAGGTTCCTGACATGTACAAGCTAGACCCCCATAGTGAGAGAGATAGACAGGAGATCAAGAAACAGAAATATTGCAAGAATCTCCGAAGTAGATGTATTGTTACTTTAATTATCATGTTTTTTCTGAGTCTTACGATTATATGCCTAAGCTATGTTTTACATGTATATCTTCCTATACAAGCACATTCTTCGTTCAATGACACTGCAGATCACACCTTTAGTGATCTGCCTCCGCACGAACTCTCATATCGACTTGCACTGCGCAACAACTCTTTCATCCGTATGTTACACCATTCCCATCAGACCAGCAATGCTACTAATTGCTGGGTATGTGGCCGACTCCCTCACTACCAGAAAATGTCAGGAGCCTTGCCTCTTTTTCCTTACCCGTTTACACATAATGGTTCATGTGGTGCATGGTTTACATTAATGTCCTCATTAGATAGTAAGTCCCAAGTTTCCCAAGGTAATTGGATATGGGGAGACCTGAATACCGTTATGCACAAGGCATGTTTCCCTGACAAGGAGGGTCTTCCCCAAATGACAGGTACCAATCTAGAAAACGAGGTATATGGATTAGGCAATTTTACACTTAGCCTCATGATTTTGAATGTCCAGTCAGAAACTAGTTCGAACTTACCCTCAATATCAGTTTTACCAGTAAAGGGTGACCTATGCGTTAGAAAGAATGGTTCAGTACATCTAGGACACAGCGATTGTAATACAGTTATTGAATTCAGTGATAAAGGCAAGTCTACATTCAAAGCTTCCCGACATTCTTATTTCATTTGTGGTCATACAGCTTATATAAGTTTACCTCTAGACTGGGATGGTACTTGTTACATTGCATTCCTACTGCCACCTGTTTTTCTAGCCCTACCTGATTACCATAGAAATTCACATCTCGTTCATATTAGACCCAAGAGAGATCTCCCGATTGTCGATTACACTGAAACAACATGGGAACAATACACAGATTTCTATAAAGGATTCTTTCCTTATTTAGGCACTGTCTCGAATAGTAAATTGATACGTAGATTGACCAGAACCCTTGAAGCTGTAGTGAATGAAACTACTTTTGCCCTAGGTAACTTAACGGACGAACAGTCTGCTATGAGACTTGTCGTTCTTCAAAATCGTCTCGTCCTTGACGTCATCCTGGCAGATAGGGGCGGGGCTTGTAGAGTCATCGGATCCAGCTGCTGTGTTTTCATTCCAAATAACGCACCGTCAGTATATAGAGCCATAACTCGGCTCCACAAGATTGCAAGTCAGATACACCAGAATCCAGGCACCTGGACCTGGTCCGGTTGGCTCTGGAGCGTGATATCAGCCTGGGGATGGAAAGTCCTATCCTTCCTTGGAATAGCCCTCCTCATAGTATTCAGTTGTTGCCTATGTCTACAATGTGGGCCGGCGATTTGTGGCTTGTGCGCCACATCATGTATTCCCCATCCAAGCCCACGTTCCAAATCCCGAATGAAAAAAGATGAACAAATGATGTTATATGAACAGATAGATGGACTCATGAAGATTGATATATCATGAAGGGTCCGTAGGGGACAAGGAGGGAATGAGGTAATTGAAATTTTTATGGTCAAGTATGTCCCCTATCGTGTACCCCAACGGCTCCATGTACGTGCTTCAAGTACATGTAATTTCCCTCCATCACCGAATATGAAGACGCAAATACATTTGCGTCCAACGTTAACATGTCCTCTTTCAGATCCACCATGAATGGATCGATAATTCAGTTCCTAACCATACCATGCCAGCGTCTTTACATGGTACACTTTTACGTTTTTCCTGGCTCTGCCGAGCTAGGCCCTGATTTCTGTCTCCGAGCCCTTTCTGCCTCCTGCCTCTGAAAGCTGCAGCTTGGACACGTATCCCTGACCTCTGCCTTACTTCCTGCCAAGCGAAGCGGTGCCTGGCTCAACCTGGCCTGCCTGCCAAGATCGTATTTTGCCTTCAAGTTATCTGTTCAGCCTCCTCGAAAATACATTCCTGTCTAGTGATTTAGGTAAACATCTCCCCGGCTGCAGAGCAAAGAGCAAGCCCTCCTGTCTCCATGCAAGTAATTTACAGTTCCCGTTGCCATAGTAGGCCCATGGCCCCTGCACGTAGACACGTAGACATATATGCACGCACTAGCATTCAGTATAGACTAGCCTCTGTCCGAGAGACCTTTTACTCCAGATAATACATCCTCCAAACATAAGATACCAGATATGTTATAGGTCCAGGTCGTTCTGACATCCCAGACTTCTGTCTCCTCTACTAGTGTTAAAGTTCTCCCCAGTTACACATCTATGTCATGTCATGCTAGTTGCGCGCGCATCCGCACTTTCTGCTGATTCTGCAACTTTCTCTATGCCTCCACCCACATGTGACGATTCTTATGACGTTTCTCTGACATGTACAGTGCACGCCTCCGTGTACGCCTATTACACGCCTTCTTTCACGCCTCCTGTTACGCACATGTGTTCTTATCTTCTCTTTTTGACCTGTTACGCCTACTGTATTGGATTCAATTATGTTACTTTACTATATATAATGTGTAATGTTAATAAAACGTTGACTGTCCCTTCCCGAACCCTAGTGGTGACGGAACATGATCTCCAGCCTCGAGGTTTATCCCCATTAAACCCGTATGACTCAGATACCACGGACTCTGCCTCTCATTTTTATGAGCTGTCTTGTAATGATAATTATACGGAAAAATAGATTAGGTAAAATTTTTACCACACATATATAAATAACTGTGCATAAGAGCCAGTGAATGTGTGAGTGGCTGTATGGATCATTGTGAACTTGTATCAGGGATTGTATAAGAGAGTAAATATGTGTTAGTATATGTTTGATTAAGTAAGGTGTGTATAACTGTATAGTTGAGGAAATGGAGGTGTGATTGATTCTTTGCATGACTGACTAGGTGTGTGAGTAACTCCATGGATGAGTGACAGTCTGTGAGAGTCTGTTTACACTGATTGTATCTAAGGTTATATTAGAGTCTGAAGAGGATGATCGTATTATCACATGAATGATATCATCAGTGATGTGATCAGTAATGACAAATGAGATGTTATCAGTGATTTTACAAGTGATGTCATTTGAAATATCATCAGTGATGTCATCAGTGATGTCACTGACCATGTCATGAATGATGTCATTTGAGATGTCATCAGTGATGTCATCAGTGATGTCACTGACCATGTCATGAATGATGTAATATGTGACATCATCAGCAGTGGGTTGCGGGTGCGCGATATATAGTTATTGCATCTAACTATATATGCGAATTTCTATGGTTTTGTGCGAGTAAATTAAGGTTTTGTAAATGCTAATCCCTAACTATATATGGGCTAAAACCTATGGTTTTTTCAGTGAATTTCAATGGTTTTTTAATAGCAAATATCAAAAGCTGTCAATGTCAAGTACGTGATAGGTAAAAACTTTTTCGTGTTTATGCATGCTGATGTGCTTTGAATGCTGCCCCCCCCTCTTTTCTCTTAGTAGTACTCTCTCTTTGCAGATAGTGAAGGGTAGTTAACGCAGGCCTTTACCCCCGTTGTAATCCGTCGTGCCTGCTTGTCTCTCCATTTGAGTGATTGTTATCCAAGCATTTACTGTTTTACAATTGATTCTCTTTGGTTCATTCTCTATTTACAAACAAGCACAAAGTCGCAATACTCTGTTTAGTCTTTGCAGATAGTGAAAAATCGTGTAAAAAAACAAAAGTAATCGAGCAAAATCAGTAGGCCACAAATGGGATCTCTTTTTGACCTCGCAAAAATAGAAACATTAGGAACAACCCTTCATGAGAAATACGAAAATAGTGAGATGAACTGAGCTCCACACCATGATGGCTGCAAGACAGATCGGCTCCGCCACCCACCCCGCCCAAAATAACGATAAACTCTATGCAAATATTATAAATATATACAACACACCAGCAAAGTAACAGGGTAAAACATTTTATTAAATAACTATTTACATAACTATTTTATACTTTTTGTTGCCTGATCCGGCTAGCTCAATCGATCGAGCATGAAACTCATAAACTCTGATAGCAAGCGTTGCTGCTGATGCTATGCAGACAAAAACTGGTTTTCAGTTTGTACATTCATCAAGATTTTTCCATCCAAGGCTGGTTGAGAGTTTGTAGAACGATAGCTTCAGATTTTCAACATACGGTGTGGTGGCGCGGACTGGGAGGGGGCGCTTGGCTCCTGCCCCCTCCCCAAGTCGTGTTGCCCTGGTGTGGCCTAAGATCGCCCCCGACATAGGCGGCCGGCTCCCGGGGTCCGGCGGAACTTTTTGCCTTTTGATGACTCTTCCATTCTGGACCTTGTCCCACAATCCGTTTGACCTGAAGACACGCTGTAGTGGGGCCCCCCCTTTACCGTTTCAGTTGCCATTCCGCCCGCTTTTGCTACACTGTGCCTCTTCCACCATTCAGCTGTTTACCGCCCGCTCTTGCGACTACAGCGTCTCGCTCACCATGTAGTTGAGTTGCTCCCGCTCTTGCGATGCAGCGATAGGCTGCCACAAGACTCTCAAAATGGCGGCCGGCTCTTCAGATTTGGGCGTGATCCACTAAAATGGCCCTGGGACACCTTGGAACTCGGACGCTTGTCTGCTAGGGCTTGGGCCCCATTCTCGAAAGCGTCCCCTGAGCCTTGAAGATTCTACAAAAGTCTTGGGGGCCCCCGACTCCCGCAGGCTTCTGGTGGGGAGCGGCTGCCATGATTGCTCATGGAATGGCCACGACTGAGCTATGAGATGATGGTGCTCTCATGCTGACGCCAGCTTCAGTCTGAAACATCCAGAAACACTGTAGACTACCAATTTGATCAGTTCCGGTAGCGCCCCAACGTGACCCGGTAGGGAAGAACTTGCCCTCCCATCTTTGACTGATGGTTCTTGTTGCCTGTCCCTTCTGTTGTCATTTAACAGAACTTTTTAGACTACTGAAAGGGGTTGTGTTCCGACCGCTGGTTGGTGGAGACATTTTGACTATATTCTGGACCTATGTTGTCGCGTAATGCGTTATATGACACGCCGCGTTAGCGCACCCGGAAGTGCTCCGGTGCGTGAAGCGTAGCTTCCCAGAAGCGATCCGGGGCGCGGCGCGTAACGTAAGCATAACAGGTCATGTGACTTGTTTATAAAACTTTTCATTGGTTCATTTTACTTTTGTTATTCTAATGATGAAAGGCTTGGTCATATGACCTAAAAATTACGCTTTTTATTGCTTTCGAACATTATTTTTTCTTAAACATATATGTTATAATGTTCCAGGCTAATGTACTTTCCCGGAAAATTTACAACTGTCCTGCAAGTAAAATATATTCCTTTTTATAGCAAAAGGGCGTTTCTTCGTCCCATGATGGAGCCGTTGAGCAAAAGATGCTCGGCCTGCTGTCTTAGTCGCCGATACGCCTGAATATCAGATTCTTATCGATTACTTTATGTTGCAGGAGTAAAAAACGCAACAGCCCTTGACCATTTATCTTAACTGCGTTCCTGCGTAGTATACCTTTTATCCGTCATATAATTGGACTGCTTTATTTCACTTGCCTTTTACTGATTCGAAAACAGTGACTAAAATTAAAAACTTTACCAATGTAAATACTACTACCAGGTTTTGGTTTAAAAACCTTTATTGTGAAAATGTCAGTATACAAATACGGGCCTATAACCACGTGGGCCGGCCACGGAGCAAACTGGAATCGTATATGATGAGGAAACATTTACACTGTAGAGGAACGTAACGAGCGGGCCATTAGGTTGCAAGAACTAAGGTGTCTAACAGTTGGGGAATCGGTGGACGTACATTTTGTAATTAAAATACGACAGGGCCACTTACAATAAAATTTTCTAGATATACATTTGCGGGCAAATACCATGGGTGAAATTAATTCGAACTTACAATAGTACAGTAATCAATAACACATCAGAACTTAATATCAATAAGGATGTCGAAATATTCAATCAATGCTCGTCTCCGCCCGCCATGTGCTTCAAAACTGCATACGTATCTCGTGATATCAAGGTTGTTCAACCAGTACACAACAAGGAGTTACGAGTCCCATTTATACCGGCGCCATTTTGGGCGAGGCCGGGCAGGTCCAAGATATAGTCAAAATGTCTCCACCAACCAGCGGTCGGACCAGAACCCCTTTCGGCAGTCAAAAAAGGTTCAGTTAAATGACAACAGAAGAGATAGGCAACAAGAACCAACAGTCAAAAGAGGGGAAGGCAAGATCTAAAGCCATTGTTCTACAAACTCTCAACCAGCCTTGGATGGAAAAATCCTGAAAAATGTACAAACTGAAAACCATTTTTTGTCTGTATAGCATCACCAGCAACGCTTGAGTCAGCTTTGTGTGAAGCCGCCATTTTGATTCAATCAATAGCGTCCCCCTGCACACATTCAGGGACCTGGTCGTGTCTTCAGGTCAAACGGATTGTGGGACAAGATGCAGAAAGGAAAAGGAAAAAAGTTCCGCCGGACCTCGGGAGCCGGCCGCCTATGTCATGGGCGATCTTTGGCCACACCAGGGCAATAGTGAAGCTGCAGCAGGTGCAAATAAGCTTCAGACAGTGTTACAAGCACTGCTCAGAACTCTCAACTATGGCACCCAACATCCAGGACTTGCCATCCGGATCTTGGCTCTCAACTATGGCACCCAACATCCAGGACTTGCCATCCGGATCTTGGCGCCTTGTGCTGGTTCCGACCTATTCACACATCGGTCCGCTACTGACACCACCTCATAAGCCAACGGGGCACCCCACGCCGACTTTCGGCGCAGCATTGTAGGATGGCCACACCAGTGCGGCAACTTGCTGGACACCACCTCGGTGCCATCCAGATCTCGGCGCGTTGTGCTGCCTTCGGCCTACTGTAGCCGCAAGTGCGGACGCAACTCAGCTGGATAGCGAGTGAAACACCAAGGGGCGCCCCACTGCAGCCGAGGAGCCTCCATCTTGGGGGCGAGGCACAGCATCACATTGCTTTCTCAAACAGCCCCCACTGACTGACGCGACCTCACAGGCCAACGGGGCGCCCCACGCCGACTTTCGGCGCAGCATTGTAGGATGGCCACACCAGTGCGGCAACTTGCTGAACACCACCTCGGTGCCATCCGGATCTTGGCGCGTTGTGCTGCCTTCGGCCTATTCGCACATCGGTCCGCTACTGACGCCGCCTCACGTGCTAACGGATTTTCTACGCTTTTTATACCAGCGCGTAACGTAAGCATAACAGGTCATGTGACTTGTTTATAAAACTTTTCATTGGTTCATTTTACTTTTGGTTTCCTAATGATAGAAGGCTTGATCATATGACCTAAAAATAACACTTTTCATTGGATTAAAAAATTTTTTTTTTCCCAAACGATGAAAGCCCCACCTTGTTTCTGGATGTTTCAGACTGAAGCTGGTGTCAGCATGAGAGCACCACCATCTCGTGGCTCCGTCGTGGTCATTCTGCGAGCAATCATGGCAGCCGCTCCCCACCGGAAGACTGCAGGAGTCGGGGCCCTCAAGACTTTTGTAAAATCTACAAGGCTCAGGGGACATCCGAGTTCCAAGGTGTCCCAGGGCCATTTTAGTGGACCAGGCCCAAATCCGAAGAGCCATCCGCCATTTTAAGAGTCCTGTAGCAGCCGCCTATCGCTGCACCGCAAGAGTGGGCGCAACTCAACTACATGGTGAGCGAGACGCTGTAGCCGCAAGAGCGGGCGATAACCAGCTGAATGGAGGATGAGGCACAGTGTAGCAAAAGCGGGCGGAATGGCAACTGAAACGGTAAAGGGGCGCCCCAGTACAGCAAACGAGCCTCCACCTGGGGAGGCCCGTTCACGCCGCCCCCCCCCCCCCCGGGGCGCCCCACGCCGTTTTTCCGAGCAGCATTGTAGGATGCCAAAACCAGTGCGACAACTTACTGGACATCATCTGGATGCCATCCACATCTCAGCGCTTTCTGCTGCCTTGGGACTATTCGCACAACAGACCGCTACTGACGAGGCCTCCCCCCGCACCACCCGGGACGCCCCACGCCGTTTTTCGGAGCTGCATTGTAGGATACCAAAAACCAGTGCGGCACCCAGGGTGCCGTCCAGAACTCAGCATGTTGTGCTGCCTTGGGACTATTCGCACAAAACACAGCTACTGACCATTGTTGCTTCTTTTTAAAAAAAATGTTTAAATGTATTTACTGTTTTTGTTGCGTTGTATATATTTATAAGTTATTAAAATGTTATAATCCTACTACTTTGTTGGAGTGCTATATATTTTTAATGTGACACATAATTGTAAAAACTTTGATGTACAAAGAGGCATCCCTGGAATCTTTCGCTTCAGGCTCGGACCCACACACCCTCACAGTGAGAATCCCCTCCCTAAGCACAATACAGGATGTTTATCAGATAGTAGGATTGCGTGTGGTGTGACGGATCTCATCAGGTGGGGGCCTTGATCTACTGTAACTCCTTTGAAGAGGGGTGATTCTCTACAGCTGGGGCCATAAACTACACCTGCAGGACTAGGTGATAGCCTGGGACCGGCCTGGACAATCGGACACAGAGGAAGAGGAGTGTCAGAGGGTGCGGTAGTGAATAGGGTGAAAGGGAGGTGTCGGGCGGGCACAGAGTGTGATTCTCAGAGAAGAACAGCGCAGATGGGAGGAGGTTTCTGGCCCATGCATGAGAGAGAGAGCGGGGGTGACCAGTGCGTGGGGGAGATGCTTGCGAGGGTGGGAAGCCATGCTGAGGATCAGCGGCGTGCAGAGAGTGGGTCTGGTCAAGGCATCTAAAATGGCTGCCGTGCTCAACAAAAGTGTGGCATTGCAAAAAAGGCAAGATGGCGCAGACAATGTTTATCAATAAGGATTAATTTATAACAATTATTTTTAACAAAATATTTAATCGCAGTGACAAAATGGCGGTCAACAGTTCCTGATTTCCATCGAACCGAACGTTAACAGACGTCACGCAGCAAAAAAAAAGAAAACGCTCACGAACAGTGCAGATGGGAGGAGGTTTCTGGCCCATGCATGAGAGAGAGAGCGGGGGTGACCAGTGCGTGGGGGAGATGCTTGCGAGGGTGGGGAGCCATGCTGAGGATCGGCGGCGTGCAGAGAGTAGGTCTGGTCAAGGCATCTAAAATGGCTGCCGTGCTCAACAAAAGTGTGGCATTGCAAAAAAGGCAAGATGGCGCAGACAATGTTTATCAATAAGGAATAATTTATAACAATTATTTATAACAAGATATTTACTCGCAGTGACAAAATGGCGGTCAACAGTTCCTGATTTCCATCGAATCGAACGTTAACAGACGTCACGCAGCAAAAAAAAAAAAACGCTCACGCACAGCCGCTGGAAGACATGTATCAACATATATGAGCCTCCTCAGCCACCCTCAGAAAACATAAGGGGTCAGGATAAGTCTCCCGTACCCCCTTATACCTAGTAATTTAATAAAATCAAAACACAAAATGGCGAATTCACGTTTCGCTACCAGTTTGCGACCCGGTTCGCGCACCGAGAAGCGCTTCTACCGCGAAAAATCCAATTTTTATTATTTGCCCCACGGGACCCTTTAATAACCCCAACATCATTCCTAGGGGGTCAAGAAGGATCTACCTTGCCCCCTTTCATTAAATTCCCCCTTCGTTTTTCTCCTCCTCTTGTCTCTCGATCCTACCGAGAGACAAAATGGCGGCCACAACGGACTGTTTAGAATGTTGACAGACACCGGAGAGCCAATCAGCTTCGCTACGCAAAGCTCCGTTACGCGAAAAGTACGCGATCTGGTGCGCTATCTGGGACGCTGTCACAGATATATCTGTTTTTTTAAATGTTAATTTCTCAAAATCCACTGGAGCACATATATTGAGACCCAGCAAAGGCACATCGGGCTAACAGTCCCTATAATTTTGCCAAGTTTCGTGTAAATCCATTCAGCCGTTCGAGCTAAAAGTGAGGCCAAAGGCCCTATGGAAAAATGAATGGGAAAAACGCGTTTTGGGACCCCCCTTTTTTCTCGGCCCCCCCTTGACGGAACCCCCCCAAATTTTCAGGGGCTGCTCAGAAACAAAATGTGCCATTTTCCTGAAAATTTCAGCCGATTCCGTCCACAAAGTTATTAGACATAGAATTTTCAAAAGTTCCATAGAGAAAAAATCCTAACTATATATACCTACTGGCGATCAAGCAGCCAAACTCCAAGCGTGGAGGAGTGGAGGCATTATCACGGAGGATGAGTTCCGCTTCATGAGAAAAGAACATCCAGTGGTTCCTTCATTTTATTTAATCCCCAAAGTCCACAAGGACTGTACCACACCCCTTGGGCGCCCGATAATCTCCGCAATAGACAGCTCCTTAGAAAATGTATCAAAGTACATAGACTACTTTCTTCAGGATTGGGTGAAGGGATTGGACTCATATGTGCAGGATTCAATGGATTTCATTCATAAAACAGAGCATTTGGTTTGGGGCCCAGATCTTGTTCTTATGACTTTGGATGTATCTTCGTTATACACCTCAATTTCCCACCGTGATGGACTCAAGGCAATAGAACATTTCCTCAACAAACGCCCCATATATTATGGGGTGCACAATAGGATGCTTTTATCCATGGTCCAAATGTGTTTGGAGCAGAATTTCTTCCTGTTCAATAATCAGATTTACCATCAAATTAGAGGGGTTGCCATGGGGGCCTGTTTCTCCCCCAGCTACGCATGTTTGCACATGGGGCTATGGGAGGAACAGGTCCTGGCGGGGGATCTGCGAGCAACCATGGAACAGCATGTGGTCACCTATTTACGCTATATTGATGACCTATTTTTTGTTTGGAGAGGGGCAGAGGAGGCAGCAAGGCAATTTGTTGAAAGGCTGAATGTGAATAGTTTGAACCTTCATTTTACATCTTGCATCAATGCTAGAAGTGTCTATTTTTTGGATATGGAAGTCTATATCACTGAAAACTGCTTGCAAACTAGACTTTATAGAAAGCCGACGGCGGGTAACACCATCCTGCACGCGGCCAGTCACCACCCTGGTCACTTGATACGCAGCATTCCATATGGAGAAATGTTGCGTATCAAGCGTATATGCAGCAGTGATGAGGAGTGCAGCTTAGCTCAGGGAGCTTGTAAAAATAGATTCCTAGCAAGGGGATATTCCAGACCTTTGGTTGAGTCCGCACAGAGAAGGACCCAACAGATATCCCGTGAATCTGCCCTGATTCCTAGGAATAGGGAGGCAGAAACATCCCCGGTGGGGGGTGTTAACAGTCCACGCATGATCGTCACATACAGCCGTCAGCACTCAGCCATAAGAAAGATATTTTGTGACAACTGGAACCTCATATTGGGGGATCCAGTCATTGGTAACAAGATATCAAAAAAAACACTCCTGACCTTTAGGAAATCCAAATCTATGGCTAACGCCTTGGTCCAAAATGCCCTGGAACCACAGATGTCATCAACATGGAAGGCCTTGGGAGGGGGATTTAAGAAATGCATACAATGTAAGGCATGTAAACACGGGGTCAACAAATCAAGCTATGTTGTCCCATTCTCCTGTACACCTAGGAAAATTACCAAACGCCTTACATGTAAAACAGACTATGCGGTCTATGTGCTGGAGTGCACATGTGGACTTAGGTATGTGGGGAGCACCCGCCTGCCGGTCCACAAACGTGTGCTTCAGCACATTAGAGCTATCTCTAACAGAGACCAAGCCTACCCTGTTGCTAGGCATTTCGAACAAGAGCATAGTTCCAACCCTGTGCATCTTTCTTATTTTGTTATCGATGCAGTATGGCCCATGAAAAGAGGAGGTGATCGAGAGGCAAAACTACGTCTCCTCGAGACGAGATACATCCTGGAATTAGACAGCAAGCAGCCACAGGGATTAAATGCGACAGAGGATTTATACACTTGTTTATAGTTTGATTGGAGCATTTGTATATTTAAATTCCTTTGCCACATTATTTTCAGGATGAATTCTTTATTTATCATATATTGTATGTGCTGCCAAATGGGTACTTGGTTTTTAAGAAGTAACAATGTTGTTGTTGTATTTGACCATTTGACGCCTCCTCATAACCTGTTTCAAGAGCTTTGTTTAAGTAGGAGGGGGGTAAGCCTATGGTATATTACCATGGGCTGAACGCAACATGTTCCCTTATTCATGAATTGATTTCTTTTCTTTTAAGTTTTATTTCGAGCACTTAGCACGAGCACTTTAAGAAATCATGTTTACTTAACACTCATTTTTTGCCAATGTCATGTTGATATGTGCAATATTGCAGTGCAATTTTTACAGGGTTCTGTGCCCACTGGGGCTTTATTTCTTCTGCTCAGTGCCTTGTACATTTGGGGAGAGAGCAAATATGTGAACTACATTACCTTGTGATCCCAAGGGATAATTCTCATTGGTTCGCGTTCACTTGGAAAATAACACGTATTTATACAGTTATTTAAATCTGTGGTTTTTAATGTGTAAATATATATTTATATATTTTATAAATTAAGCCACTTGTACTTTTAACATGGTATGTTCACAACTATGCATACAAATGTTAGCACATGAGGACGAAGTATTTTTTCTATGTTGTTGAACTCATTTGTAAAAAATTGCGCGCGCACTAGCACTTTAAATGTTTGGCATTGGCTCTCAGCAACTGGCCATGTGATCAAGCTGTGTAAGGCGAAACGCGTAATGGCGGCGGCAGGCTTGCTGGAAATAAAACACCTCGATTAAAGCACTAAGAACTGGGTCTGTTCCTTCGTCATTGTGGGAGTGTTGGGCTGAGGTGGCTGCTTTGGCCAGTGATGAATTTTCGTGTATATATATATATATATATATATATATATATATATATATATATATATATATATATATATATATATATATATATATATATATATATATATATATATATATATATATATATATATATCACCACTCCATTGCACCTTGCTAGCGCACTCTCGGACGGGTGCTTTAATCGCGGAGGTGCGTATAAATTTGATACTCCGCAGATCATTTTCAAAGCCAATACATGATGAAATATGTTGTTACATTTGCGTAACCGGAGTAATGTTTGCATTTTCACTGTGATGTATAAAGGCTCAGTTGCGGTGCAATCCAAAATGTTGATGTAATCGCTTAATCCATATGGTTTAAATAAAGAGAAAAACCCGGACACTCTATGTTTTTGAATATGCCTGTTAACAATATGGTATAGGTATATGTACCAAGTTGGCGCTAACTGTGGCAAATAGAACCAACATCATAAATAGTCGGTTTCGTTGATTACATCACAACACATCATGTGACCAATTGTTGTTCTTTAAAGATTGCACTGCTTTTTGGCGCGCTATTCAAACATCAGAGTAAGGCGGATGCGAAACGCGTCATGTTTGCTCCTAATAAACATTGACGGAGAATGAAAAAGAACCCCTGTGAGTGCTTCTTTCTTGGATGAAATTTTCAGGAAAATTGAGCGGTCATTTATATATATATATATTCACTGAAAAAAACATAGGTTTCAGCCATGTTATAGTTAGGAATTAGCATTTAAAAAACCTTAGAAACTCACTGAAAAAACCATAGGTTTCACACATGTTATAGTTAGCTGGACATTTCACTCATACAAAACCATTGAAATTCCCCTGTTATAGTTAGTTCAGCTAGCTATAACTCGCGTGCCCGCAATGCACTGCTGATGATGTCACATATTGCATCACTCATGACATGGTCAGTGACATCACTCATAATATCACTGATGACATCTCAAATGACATCACTGTGAATGTTTGTCTTTCTGAACAATAATTATTTTTTATATATGTATATCTAAAGGTCGATGGAAGAAAAAATGGGTAAATAAGTGTCTAAATGGATTTTTTTTTGTAAAATTGATTGTATAACTGACTTATTAAGTGTATCTTAGTAAATACATGTATTAACGAGTAATGTTTAAATATTTAAATATCTGTATCAGTGTCTCACTTTGTGTATAAGTGGCTGCATGGGTTGGTGAGTAGCTACATGTATGTGTATATGGGTTATTAGTTTGTTTTTGGAATATCAGTATGAGTGTCTGTATGGTTCGGTGGGGGATATTACTTAGCGTATAGATGCATGAATGAGCGACTCACTGTTTGCATGTGTTTTGAAGACAGCATGTGTACAGGACTGTATTGGTGGATGAGTGTGTGTATGGGTGTGTTAGTGAGTGAATGACTGTCTCAATAGTATCTTTATGAGTAACTACATATGTTTTAAACTAGTATATGTGGGTATTGATGTATATAAGGAAGTATATGTGAGAGTGAGAGATTGGAAGAGTTCCTGTATACATAAGTACGTGTTTTTATAAGTGATTGTTTTAGAGAGTAAGTATGTGTACGTTTCTGTGGTAGTAAGTGTAGTGGTGTGTGTATAGCTGTATATGCAAGTAAATGGATGTTTGATAGTTTATTTGCATGTGTGAGTATGTGTGTGAATAACTCTATGGATGTGTATCGGTGTGTAACAGGATGTATAGGTGTATGAGTACATATGATGAGTGAGTACATGTATGAGTGACTATATAGAACCGCTGGTGAATGAGTGGATGTGTATGTAGATGTTGGAATTACTGAATAGGTTGTTGTAAGTGGTATTGGTATCTCCATTTTTTTGAAAATGTTAGTTTCTATTTTTAAATGTGTGTATCAAAGGTTATATTAGGGTGAGAGGAGGTCTGCCACTCTTTCACAAGGATGATGTCATCAGTGATGTCATCAGTGATGTCATTTGAGATGTCATGAGTGATGTAATGAGTGATGTCACTGACCATGTCATGAGTGATGTAATATGTGGCGTCATCAGCAGTGCATTGCTGGCCCACGAGTTATAGTTAGCTGAACTAACTATAACAGGGGAATTTCAATGGTTTTATATGAGTGAAATGTCCAGCTAACTATAACATCTGTGAAACCTATGTTTTTTTCAGTGAATTTCTAAGGTTTTTTAAATGCTAATTCCTAACTATAATGTGGCTGAAACCTATGGCTTTTTCAGTGAATTTCAAAGGTTTTGTAAATGATAATTTTTAAATGTATTAATTATTATATGTCTTTCTTATTATACTAATTTCTTATATTTTTATTATAAATATTTATATGTATTTTATTTTTTAAGTTATATTTCATATTCTTAATGTAAAATAATAACAAAACTAAATTCATTTTTTGTTATTAATTACATTTTTTTACAATATATTAAAATAAAATTCTATATAATTCCTTTTTCATTTTTTTGTTTGATAATCGCACTGTACGCGTACGGTGATTGCACCATACTTTGTACGGTAAATCGTTCTCTGTGTGTACCTGAGCACACATTACGGATACACTTTGACGTTGCGTGTCGCATCAACGCTTCCGCATGACGTGATGTACGGCGCCCCGTACACGTACGGCGCAAAAGTTTTTTATTGTTAAAAAAAATATATTTATGTATTTAATGTACATATTAAGGGAATACATTATCTGGGATAATCATGAAACAAGTTTTGTTTTACTTTTAATAAGCGTATATTACTTTTAAAAGCAATTGCGCAAATCGCGGCGGTACGTCGTACGTACTCGCATCGTAAGAGCACCGTAAGCGCAGCGTAAGAGCACCGTAAGCACACGGTGAGCGTGCGCAAAGCCATGTGACTTTAAAAGAAAAGATTTGATTTGTTCATGACACTTCCTATTCCAACTGTTGAAAGAGCCCTCCCATTTTAATCATTCTACTTTGACTTCCACAGGAAAAGCATCTCTTCCTTCGATCTCAAGCCATTTGGAAGAAGTAACCACCATGACTGCACGGGATGACTCTTCTTCAGAATATTCCTCCGAGGAACATTTTGTACCTGAGGAGCCTGAGAAAAAGCACAAGAAAGCAATAATCTGGAACTTTTTTACATTTCCCCATGAACTAAAAAAAGGTCAATGCTCCCAAGGTGACCTGCAAAATTTGTCAGGTTACTCTTTCAAGAGGTGACCCGACCAAGAAGTACTCTTTCGGCACTGCGAGCATGGTGCGCCATGTCAAGAATCAACATCCAAATAATTATGCCAGAGTTCAAACTCGAAGGTTTCAGGAGGACCAGGGATCTGCTCTTCCCAGTACATCCAGTGCAGCAACACCACCATATAAAAAGGTAAATTTGCTGGCGCATAGAACAGTGCATGCATAGTCTATAGGAGTTTGAGGCAGTCCATGCCCTAAGGCCCACTTTCACCATAAGTACTTAGGTCCTGGCTGAATGATTACAATTCTGCAAGGAGAGTGTGTAGCTGAATGTATAGCATCTTTACTTTTACAACAGTGTATAGATAAGCACCTACTGCTGTATGGTTCACTACAATACTGAAACAGTAGTGTGAGAGTGTTTGGTGGAAGTCTAAGGATACAGACTGGGGAATTGAAGGTATAAAAGACAAGTTTCCAGGTGCATAAAAGACAGCATGGATTGCCTAAAGGGGTTTAAAGCAGTCCATGGTCTAAGGCCTACTTTGCTCCATGAATACTTGGGTACTGACTGGATGATTACAGTTCTGAAAAGAAAGTGCCTAACTGAATTCATAACAGCTTCAGTTTATCGCAGTACATAGATAAGCACATACTGCTGAATGGCTCAGTACAATACTGAATTAGCAGTGACAGAGTGTTTGCTGGAAGTGTAAGGACACAGACAGGGCAATTGAAGGTATAAAAGACAAGTTTGCAGGTGCATAAAAGACTGCATGCATAGTCTGTAGGGGTTTCAAGCAGTCCATGTCCTAAGGCTTACTTTGCTCCATGAATATTTGGGTACTGACTGGATGATTACAGTTCAGCAAGAAAAGTGTCTGACTTAATTTATAACAGCTTCACTTTTACCACAGAACATAGATAAGCACATACTTCTGTATGGCTCACTACAATACTGAAACAGCAGTGTCAGAGTGTTTGGTGGAAGTGGAAGGATACAGGCTAGGCAATTGAAGGTATAAAAGTCAAGTTTGCAGGTGCATAGAAGACTGTATGTATAGTCCATATGGATTTTAAGCAATCCATGCCCTCAGACCCACTTTGCATATTTTAAATCAATATAATAATGCAAAGAATGTATAAGTGAATCTATAAGTGCTTCACTTTTAGTACAGGGAATACATTAGTAGATAGTCCTCAAACCTTTATTATTATTAAACAATAATTTTATTCTTCTAACATCGCATAATTTAACAGAGCTTCTTAAACAAGTTCATCAGGTATTTAATTGACATCAATTTCCTCGTTAGAAATTTTGGAATGTATTTGTTCTAAAATTTTGACATAATCTAATGCTTCCACAAAACCTGCATCAAAGCATTCATCTTGGAAATCATAGCTCATATCTGCAGCACTAATTTCCTGTTCTTCACTCTCTTTGCCTGTGAGAGATACATTTAGTTCTTCAATGACACTCAAGGTAAATTCAAAAGTGTCCTCAGAATTGTTCTGTTCTCTTTCCATAATTGTTCTCTTATGTTGTAGGTCCTTGTACAAAAATATAAACAGTTCATTTTTTCAGTTTTCCTAATATGTAATACAAAACTAGCATTTTCAACTATTTTGATCTCAAAAAAATATTATATAAATACCATTGTCTAATAACATTCCAAAGTAGAGTTGTATTCCTTTATGAAGTTATATAAATATAATTACTTTTAAGGATATCCTGTTCTTAAGTTTTCTTAATTTTTTAAACCAGTCACTCCTTATGACTATAGGAAAAGACTCAGGCTGTTATAGTAAAATGCAGTACTAGAAAATGTAGAATATGTCTATTCATCTTACCCATTCCAAACTAGTAGATGTGTTTTAGTAAAATGCAAGAGATACTGTTGGTTGTCCAGAATAACACTGTGCATCTGTGTATATCTAGGTACCATTATCACACTAGTTTTTGAATACTTCATGTCTTTTCACACAAATACATTCTTAAAGACCTATCCAGTACTCACCTTTTAACATAATTAGGAAGTAGTGATTCCTTATATAAGTCGAAAATACTCACAGCAACAGGTATAGAACACTGGTATACTCAGTATATAATTTTTTGAAATGTCTTTAAAAGATACAAACCATCTTTACACACTTATGTACTCCATCCATGTTTTGTTACTTCAGTTATCTAGAAGCACATTCCATCGACCATTTATAACAGTTACTTATACTTACCTTAAGCATAATAAATAATAAAAGATTATATATTATAAAATTAGCATCTGTGAAAGACACAAAAAAATACAGTTACAATATATCTTTTACAACACAAAATAATTTGTAAAGCATTACATTTGCCTTTTTTGCTGTTCTCAGAATACATTGAATTTCACTAGAAACAGTGAGTTCACTAGTACTCATCACATAACAGCGGGCAAAAAAAGACAATCAATAAGATTATCTTTAAAAAAATCATTCAACATTCTCAATAACAATCTAAAAAATAGAAATAAAACATATGTTAAATGTTTTTCTAAAAGCAATTTCTTACGTAAATATGACACATCTCAAACAATCATAAAATAACAAAATATTATGAATAATTTTCATATACTGTAAATAATGTTACTTACAAATATATGCTGACAAAATATACAACAAAAAGTCCTTAATGGTTTCAGATACTTTTCCTCATGGCCAAATAGAATGTGTCGAATTCTTAGTTTGGAAGTTGTTCAATAGTAATCCTGAGAGTCTGCCTCCCAGCCTTCTGATCCAAAACCACCGACATCATTTGCACCGCCTCCCAGTGTTCATCCCTCAGCCCAACGCTATTCAACATCTACATGGCTACCCTCACACAAGTGGCCCGCCATCACAACCTCAACATCATCTCCTACGCCGACGACACCCAGCTCATCCTCTTCCTCACCAAGGAGCCACATACCACCAAAAGCAACTTCCACAATGCAATGAAGGACTCCACCAACTGCATAAGGAGCAGCTCTCTAAACCTGAACTCGCACAAGATCGAGGTACTCATACTCAGACCCACCCCCTCAGCCTCGGATGACTCCTGCTGGCCGACTACACTGTGAACAGTACCATCACCTACCGACCATGTACACAACCTAGGATTCATCCTCAACTCCTCCCTCTCCATGTGTAAGCAAGTCTAAACCGTCTCCTCGTACTGCTATAACACCCTCCACATGCTCCGCAACATTTACAAGTGGATCCTAACTGAAAGAAGAAGAACAGTGACACAGGCCCTCATCAGCAGCAGACTACACTGTGGCAACACACGCTACACAGATATTCCAGCCAAACACCTACAACGACTACAACAAATCCAAAACACCTCTACCCGACTGATCATCAATGTCCCCTGCTGCAGCCACATTACCCACCACCTGATACACCTACACTGCCTCAACATCAACAAGAGGATCACCTTCAAGCTCCTCACCCTCACTTACAAAATACTCTACAACACCAGACTAACCTACCTTAACAGCAGTAATCCTGAAAGGCCAAATTTTGTTCCTAAAATTTTGGCTTTAAAAATATTAAGTAAGAATTTGGTAACTCTTTAGGCAAACGTTGTTTAAAAACCAATTGACTATCATTACAATGTATCCAACCTTTCAGACATTTTAAATAAACAGTGTAATGGCCAGAAGTTGTAGAAGGTCCATCTTGAAAAATAATTGCAACAGCTACAAAAGTTCTTCCTGGTTTTGATAGTTGAGTAGCTACAACATTTTTAATTAAAGTTTCCAATTTTCTTCCATCAGCTCTACAACGTTGCAGCATTAAAATTACATACTGTCCATATCTTTGTATAAATAATGTTGATGACATTTCTGATTTACATTGGCTACACTCCATGTTTTGACTTGCTCCTCTAACTAGATTGTTAGAAGACACTGATTCACAGTCTGGTAAAGTCAAATATATGAATATTTCAGTGTCTATGTTAGTGCTACATGTAAACAAACAATTTTCACAGTCAAAATCAATCGAGTACAATCCAGATAAAGTTCTCACTCGAGACAAAGCAACATATACCATACCCTCTTTAAACACGGTACTTCCAATATTCACTAAAGCACTATCTACACTTAAACCTTGAGATTTATGAATGGTCACCACATACAGCAAAGAAATAGGAAACTGTTTTCTGCATACAAACAAATCTTTTACAAGAAAAAACTGGGCTGAACAACGTCTACATTTTTTTACTTCAGCAATTGCATCAAAATTGATTTTAAAAATGTCAATACTATCTCTATTTACATAATTAACAAAATCAAAAATTGTACCCATTGATCCATTTACTAAACCTTTTTCCACATTCAAACTACGTCGTTAAATTACCCTACAGTTTACACATGCATACAAATTATTTTCTAAACCAGCAGTTTTACTGATCGATTTCTCTAAAGAATCCAATTTCCTCTTCAACTTTTTGGTCAAAATAATAGTGATTCCTTCATGTTCTATTTTATCAATAGCTTCCAATTTTGTAATTTCTTCATTTTCCAGCTTTAATTGAAATTAGAACATTCACGCAGTGTTGACATTAAGCAGATTACAGATTTTTTTCTGCAATTCTCATATATATTTTCTCAGGAACAATATTTTCATTTGGAAACAAATTGGAAAGTAATTGTCTCTGTAAAGCTTGTTTGCCATGTTCTGTTACTTTTCCAATTCTTATATCTTGAAGAATATTTCCATAATCTGCATCATTTGCCTGAAACATAATTATAATAAGTTCCTTATATTCAAAAATTGACCAAATGTTAACATTTCCTTTTTTAAATTTTTTATTTATTCACACCAGAGAAGACATCTTCACAGTACAAAAACATTAAAAAAAACATACTTCAAAACAAAATTCCTGAAATCTGCAAATTATAATACAATGCACATTACACAACTTCATAACTAAGAGAGGAGAAGAAAAAAAAATATGTATCATACTCGCCGATAATCTCTATTTTCATTCAATATAAAGGATATGTGGCCTTAAACAGATTTCCAACCTGTTACATACAATAAACGGTATAGAGACAAAATATCGACTCCAAAATATCGACTGGACATAATATCGAGTTTTTAATATAGACTGGACAAAATATCGACTGGACATAATATCGACTACAAAAATATCGTTTTTCAGGTAAGTGAAGTAATATCGACTGTATAAAATATAGATAGCAAAAATATCGATTTTTTAATAATATATAATATTTTATAGTGTATTTTTATGTAATAATATGTGTGAATAGTGTGTATTAATGTTATAAAATATTTTATTACATGAATTTTGTTTTTATAATAATTGCGTAATGTAATTCTGTAGCGGGTTGTGGGTTTATAGGGGAATAGGGTGGGAAGTAATTTAATAATAATTAATTAATTAATATATGTTTGTTAATATTTTTAATTAATAATTAATTGATAATTAATTAGTTAATTAATTAATATAATTTTGAACATATTTTGTATTAGTAAATAATTGTTAATTAATTAATTGTAATTAGTTAATTACATTAATTAGAGTACATTTTTAATATATATCATTTTGTGTAATTTTTAAGTAATTAATTTTGAAAAAATAATATTAATTATTAAAATAATTACAGCTAATGTTCTAATATATTTACTTTATTGTTATTGTTAATTAATAATTAATTGCTAATTAAATAATATTGATACATTTTGGGTAAAGGAGCATTTTTAGGGTTCAGGGTCAGTTTTCAGTTCATGGGTAAAGGGGTATTTTTAGGGTTCAGGGTCAGTTTTCAGTTCATGGGTAAAGGGGTATTTTTAGGGTTCAGGGTCAGTTTTCAGTTCATGGGTAAAGGGGTATTTTTAGGGTTCAGGGTCAGTTTTCAGTTCATGGGTAAAGGGGTATTTTTAGGGTTCAGGGTCAGTTTTCAGTTCATGGGTAAAGGGGTATTTTTAGGGTTCAGGGGCAGTTTTCAGTTCATGTGTAAAGGGGTATTTTTAGGGTTCAGGGTCAGTTTTTAGTTCATGGGTAAAGGGGTATTTTTAGGGTTCAGGGTCAGTTTTCAGTTCATGGGTAAAGGGGTATTTTTAGGGTTCAGGGTCAGTTTTCAGTTCATGGGTAAAGGGGCATTTTTAGGGTTCAGGGTCAGTTTTCAGTTTTTGGGTAAAGGGGCATTTTTAGGGTTCAGGGTCAGTTTTCAGTTTTTGGGTAAAGGGGTATTTTTAGGGTTCAGGGTCAGTTTTGGGTTTTTGGGTAAAGGGGTATTTTTAGGGTTCAGGGTCAGTTTTGGGTTTTTGGGTAAAGGGGTATTTTTAGGGTTCAGGGTCAACAAATACGATTTAAAAAAAATATTTTTATTATTTTCATTTATTATTTAATTATTATAATTTAATTTAAGTCGTTTTAAGTATATTTTAGTAATTAAAATTTAATATTAATTTAATTTAACACTGTTTTTAATAAAGTCGATATTTTTTACATCTATATTTTTGTTAACGATATTTTGTACTCGATATTTTTGTACTTACCTGTTTGTAGATACAAACTCGATATTTTGACTGTCGATATTTTGTCCACGATATTTTGGCAACTCGATATTTTGTCCGTCGATATTATTTCAGTGATCCACAATAAACCAATGTCAATATCCCCCCACAACATCCCCACTCCAACTTGCGATACAGGCCCAAATATTTTTCCACCGCTTTCTGGCGTTCCTACCTCTACATGAATAAATAGATGCCTCCTGTTTCCAAACTCCTAGCAACCGTGCTAGTCACATCTGAAATGCGGGTGGTTCCTTATCCTTCCATCGTGCTGCCAACATGATTCAAAATATTGCTGTGCCTATGAACAAGCAATATTCTTGTTTCTTATTGCAACTGAGTGAACTGTCGTGACCCAGGATTATCAGTGTGGGCATGAGATCAAAGCCCCTACCAAATATGGTTCTCCAAAATCCCAAGATCCCAGATTTTAAAGGGGTCAATTGATTGCAATCAAAAAACATATGTTTCAATGTGGTTGATCCTTCCCCACACATAGGACAACGATCATCCTCCCGCTTTCCCCATGCAAACAGTTTTGCCGGTGTAAAATATTGATTAAATACCGTCTTGTATAACTGTGCTTTTACATTAGAGGACAAGAAGGTTTGTGCCGACAGGTCCAAGGTTCTATAGATTTCTAAATCTGGATTACTCAGTTTTCCAGCCCAGGATGTTTCTACTTTCTCCAGATCATCTGGCATTTTTGCCAACAAAAGCTTATATAGCGCTACTATTCTACATAGTTTGTTGCTAATGAACTCCATTAGAGGAATTTTCTCAATCATTACACTTGGCCTACATGCCATTAATATGCCCTTAACCTGTAAGAATTTAAAAATCTGATTAGGCTGTATTCCAAACCTATGTTGTAAATCCAGAAATTGCGGCTGTTGGTTTCCCCCAAAAAATCTCCAATGTTGATTATACCCTTAGCCTCCCACTCCCGCCCCACTGAGTCAAAGGCGGATTTTGAAAACATTGAGCCATACCACAAGGGTGTATACTGTGTCACATGAGGAATTTCCATAAATTTAGATATTTGTTTACATATACGCCCTGCACTCCTGATGATCTTAAACCTCACTTTATTATAATAACCATACTCAACTTGTTTTCAAAGTAATCCTGCTGCACCCTTTCCTACTGCTAATTCGAATATTGTTGGGATTCTTTCCCCTGTATTCAGGCACTCCATTTCACCCATCTTCAGTAAGTATGATATTTGATGTAAAAAGGCAGCCCAAAAATATAATGCAATATTCGGGATCGCCAGCCCCCTCGCTCTTGTGTCAATGCCATTAATTTCATGGACCTTCTTATCTTACAGTACTGTAAAATTAAATTTGAGAACATCGAGTTCACGCTTTTAAGCATACTATCATCAACTGCTACCAGAATTGACCTAACTAAATAAAAAAATTTAGGTAAAATGCTCATTTTCCAAAAATGTCCTCTTCCTATAATTGACAGATGGAGGCCGTCGATCCTTTTTAACTCCAATGCTACAGATTTGATAAGTGGGTCACAATTAGCTTTTATTATGTTATCCACATTTGCCATATCCCGTACCCCTAGATAGACTGCAGAATCCGCTCGCCTCTCATCCTCATAATCCAAATTCTGCGTACAAACCACAATAGTTTTTTCCTCATTCAAACTGTATCCTGATATTTTACCGAACATCCCTGTTATCTGCGTGATTTCTTCAATTGCTTCCCCGGGGTCAGTAGTTATAATTGCCACGTCATCCGCGTAGGCTAGTACATTTGTTTGATATCCCCTAGTGAAAACTGGTTTAATTTTGTCTGTTCAAAGCAGTTTTTCCAGAAGAGGATTTATATATAGAGCAAATAAAATGTATGAGCAGGGGCAACCCTGCCGGGTTCCCCTACCTATCAGCACCTCTCTTGACTCTCTACCCATTACCTGAATCCGGGCCTTAGGTCCACTATACATGGCTCTGATTGATCTTATAAATCCTTGGCCAAATCCCTTTAGCTCCAGGACCCCCCACAGAAATGCCCATGTGACCCGATCAAATGCCTTTTCGGCATCTAGGAGGACCATGGCCATCCGTCCCCCCGTTACTGACATAATATCAAATAAGGTGATTGTTCTCCAAACATGGTCAGTTGTTTGCCTTCTTGGTATGAAGCCATGTTGCCACGGGGAGACCAGACGGCCAATGACCCCTCCTTGCATGGTTGCCAAGATTTTTGAGTATATTTTTATATCTGAATTAATTAAGGAGATTGGTCTATATGACCCTGGATTCTCCACTGGTTTCCCCTTCTTCGGGAAAATGACAATTCTAGTCTCTCGCCATGATTCTGGGATATTTTCATTATACTGAATACCCTTAAACAAATCTAATAAGAGAGGTATTATTATTTTGCCCAATACTTTATACAGCTCAAGGAGTATTTTGTCAGGGCCTGTGGCTTTTCCAGCAGCGAGGCACAATAATGCATTTTCAATCTCGCTTTGTGTGATCTCTGTTTCTAGTTCATTTTTCTGATCCTCGTTTAATACCTCCCCAATTTCTCTTTTGAAACAACCTGTCTGATATCCTCTGGCGTAATATTTTCTCTCTCGCCATCCTCGGCGTATAGTAGTTGGTAGTACTCTTGAAACGCTTTGACTATGTCTTCTGAATTAGTAAATTCTGCACCGCCCACTTTAATAGTTGCAATATGATTCTGCACTAGTTTTTGTCTTGTGCGGAGGGCTAACATCCTTCCCACTGATTCTCTGCTCTCATATAACCTATTACGACCAGATTGATATTCCTCTGCTGCTCTTTCTGCAAGCCACCCATTGATCTCTGCCTTGAGAACCAAAAGCTGCTCCTGCTCCTGCTCCTGCTCCTGGTGCTGCCTTACCGCCTCCCCCTGCCTATTGTATGTCAATTCTCGTCTTCTGCTGCCTTCAATCTTCTTGTTAACTCCTTATTTTTCTCCTTACACAATGCTCGTTTTCTGGCCACATAGGCAATGGTTTCTCCCCTTATGCCAGCCTTAAATGCGTCTCAAACTATTGTTCTTGAAACACTGTATCTGTTAATATCAAAGTAGTCTACTGCCCATTTTCGTATATACTCGATATAAACCTTATCGACAAGTAACTTTTTATCAAACGTCTACAGTCCCCTCTGCTGACTTCCATCTGTTACTTCCACCCGAAAGACTAGTGGATTGTGGTCTGATATGATATTAGGTAGGATTATTACATCAGCCTTATTGACAAGTCCTTGTGTGCAAAAGATATAATTCATCCCTACATATTTCTTATGGGGAAATGAATAGAATGTACTACCCAAACCCGGAGAAATATTTTTTGCCCACATATCCACTAACCTGTGACTCCTTATCAGTGATGTAAGTGTTCTATAGACCTTTGGTTTTTGCCCTTGATAACCCCCCTGATTGTTAGCGGCAGATACAGTATCCAAAGCAATGTTCAAATCTCCACATAGAACTAGGGGTGTAGGCCATGTTGCCAATTCCACCTCAAGATCTTCGAAAGTTTGAGGATCATCGTAATTCGACCCATATATTGAGCACATGGTCATCCCTATTCCCTGCTCAGGTATGACCCACCTTCCATACTTATCAGCAGCCTTGCGCTTAACTGGCCCCAATGACGTTTTATCCAAAATGGCTACTCCCCGAACGTTTGATGTTGGCGTTGTAACTGATAATAAATTATACCCCTGCACATTCAATAAGTGTCTTTTCCCCCAGGGAAGATGGGTCTCTTGAAAACAAATAACATCAAATGCATTCACTTTCACCAGCTCCCACAACTTGCCCCTTTTGGTTGCATCGTTCAAACCTGCTACATTAATCGAACAGATTTTTTTTCTCCCCATCCTAGTTTGGCTTTACCTCTTCCAGCCCTTTCTAACATGTACATTAATCTTGTTTTCACACTTCTTTACCATTAGATTCACTACTTTATTCAATTGCTTTTGTACGATATTTATCTGGCGTTTACATAAGCATCTTCTCTGCATGCGTCTTTTCCGAATCTTTACAGCAAAAATCCCCCTCCCACCCTCCCATCCGCACATTGCCCCCTCCCCTCCAAAAGAAACTCAGTCATTAGTCTGTGCGTGATGATTGCTTCGCACCAACCCGAGTGCCCATATACAGCCCATTTCTTCATCTTTCTGCATTTAAACCCGTGCATAATATAAAGCTATAATAAACCATTCATTAGATGGGAGGGAACTACACAATAAACACCATGAAACCATGAAACCAAGGTTGCTCTTTCCAGCCTACTCGACTATATATTTTTTCGACCCCCCCTCTCTCATACCACTAGGCTGTCAAGGTACTCCTTGGCTTTTATCTCCGACTGGAAGAACCTGGTTTGCCCATTCCAAATTACCTTCAATTTTGCAGGGTTATTTAAGAAAGCCTGAGCCTTCTTGTTTTGAAAAGGCCTGATCATCTGCCTCAACCTCCACCGTCATTCGACAGTGGTGTGGCAGAAATCAGGCCTGACAAAATATGACACCCAATCTCTGGTACGTTTGGCCTCCGGCCTAGCTTTTTCAACTACTGCCTGCTGTAACAGGAAGCTACCAAAATACACCAATATAGCTCGGGGCAATGACCCTGCCCTAACTGGATGCCTTTGCACAAAGGGTGCCCTATGTGCTCGCTGAATTTCAAGAGACCAGTTCCAGTCCGTAAGTTCTGGGAGCGAATCGCTAAACAGTCCGATAACATATCTGTGGATATCTTGTCCCTCTGCCCCCTCAGGTACCCCCAGAACCCGCAAATTGTTCCGTCATTGGCGATTCTCATGGTCTTTCAGTTTCCACTGGATATCAGTTAACTGTGCTTCCTGGGACCTAGCCAACTTCTGGGTTCCAACCAGATCTGTCTCGGCTGCGCTCATTCGTGTTTCCAAATCTATCACTCGTTCCCCAAATGTACTGCATGTTTTAGACAGCTTTCGCACCACCCCCTGGAGCTTCCTCATTGCGGCTTGTGCCTTATGGCTATCTTGACGAGATTCCTTGCGATTGGCACAAATTGCCTGCAGAATGGCACCAAGTGTTGGTGATGTGTTGGCATCGGCATGGATTGCTCCTGCCTCCGGAGTGCCTGTCAGCTGTACTGAGGCAGTATAGTCCAATGAAAGCTCTTTCTCCCGTAGGCCTTTCCTGTTCTGGATAGTCCTGAGTCCCCCATCCTCTCAGATCTCCTGCTCACTATCACTAATTTCTGGATTACTGCTGACTGTGGCCTCGTCTGTCCATTCTCCTCCATCGGAGACAGAATAGAAGTCCAGTTCCTTTTCCGGGTCTTTCTAAGGGCTTCTAATGCTGGGACTCCCCTGATCCTTACCTAGCTCAGCCTGGAGCGATATCTGGGATGGGGCATCCATATTATTATTGTCCGCTCCCCCTTTAGCAACTTGCACACTGGTGTTCACGTCTATACAGTTGACCTCAGACTCGGCTAGGTTGCCACTAGGTCCTGGCCCACCTCCATCGTCCCCATCCACCAGTACCTGGTTGTTTTGTTCAATTTGTTCAAGTTCTAAATCTTCTTGGGATGTGGCACTACTATTCTGTGCAGTGGGTGTGTCTTTCGCTTCGCACACACCTGCCACCGTTGTCACTGCTGCCCCCGCTGTCTCCCTGGTGCTGCTAGCCCTCAGGCGGTCCACTACCGTATGACCTGTCTGCCTTGTCGCCATTCCTCCTTTTTTTCCTCTCCGAGAGGGTTTTGACCCCTGAGCCTGTCCTGCTCCCAGTCCCGGTGTCCTCTCCTCCATGCGGCTTCGATGGTGTTGATGGTGTATTCAATGTTTGATTCACAGGTGATTTAGCCATTAGATTCTTTGAGGCGAGCCTAGTTTTAGGCTTTAGTGATGCTGCCGCCACTTTTGGGGCCATTTCCAATCCCATGATTTGTTGCTCTGTATCCTGAGTGCTGTAGTATCCTTTGTACACTGCAGCCACTCAATCTTAGTTCCAAGGCTACCAAAATGACCTATTGATTCTCTCAGGCTTAGCTGCTCTGCTCCTATTTGCACAGTCTGCTCTTCTACTGAGCGGAAATAAATGCCGGTGTATTCCTCAGATGCAGTTGAGGTTCCGTGACGGTTCCGTGACGACTTGAACCCGTGTTTTCAAGTTTGTCGGAAATACATAAAAATGGTATCAGTGAACCGCAAATGATCCATTTAGTATATCCTAGTGGTTCCGCTACGCTACGAGCAAGAGCACTCCTTCCACTGACACATTTCTGATATACACACGGCATCCATCTTAGATCGTGGCCGCCATTTTGTGTTTCCTTGCCCTCACATATGCAATAGCCTCTGATCACTTCATTTACTCCACTTTGATTAAGGACACGTAGCTTTAGCCGGAGATTCACCTCGTACATGACACGTGCACCTTAAACCAAATCACGCTGTATCTGCATGACTCGACAAAGACTGCCTCCTCTGCCCGAGGCCAGTCCTGCCAAACTGGTCTTCGTGTCCATTGTACCTGATCATGATTAGGCGGCCGGAGCCGGTAGCCTTGCCCATTTACAACCCACAAACATCTCTTATCCCGCTTTTCTATCTTCCGCACCTGGCTCTGCTCCTTTCCTTCTGGGCCTTTATTAGGGGGAGGTAACGAACTTTACGATGAGGCGGTCCGGCTCTTGAATACAATATTGACAAGGGATTGTGATGGACTGGTGGGAACCCCTCTTCGTGATGTTTGGTATCAGATATTATCGACAGTTCCTGTGTAACGCCAAATATTTATTGTTTAGAGACACAAAAGGTTTGGGAATGTACCGACATGTGAAATATTTGCCTAGAGCACAATTTTTGGTATATAAGGAGCAACCCACTTTGTACAAATCGAACAGGCTCCTGGTTACTGCCCGTGTGTAGTATCTATGACTTCTGTGTCCCTGCAGTAATAAACCTTTGGTCTTTGACGCCACCATCGAGAAGCCCGTGTTTCTGTTCATTTGTGCACCAAGGCAGGTGGGACTCCGGGGTCTTTGGGTGTTGTACCCTGACACCTCTGGACGGAACCAAAAAAGTCCAGAACTCCAATTGGCGCCCAACGTGGGGCGACGTCATTCGGTACCGGTCCAAAAGCCTGAAGAGTTCGAGAAGCTTCGTGTGAAGATTCCTGAGGGAGGCGCCCCACTTCATCGATCCCGGCATATCGCAAAAGTGGCCCTGAAGTTCTCTTCCACGAGGGTTCCCGTTCAGGACGGCTGCAGTGGGCCGTTGCCTTGACCGTCGCCCTGTCTTGGACCCGAAGTGGTGCAGTCCTTAGTACGGCGAAACGTGACGGGTTTCTCCTTGGTGACGTCTTCAGTGACTCAGTTAAGTATTTAGTAATAGCTAGCTGGTTACTTTTGTGAGGATTGTTAAAAATCCTTGATCGGTTCTTGGTTTGGTTTGGTTTTGCCAGATTATCATTGGTTGATCTAATTACGATAATCTATTTGGTTTAGTTTTGGGTATCGATACATCAGTTCGTTTTTGGTAGGCCTAAGTTTTTGGTTCAAGTGCACAATTTGTTTCGTGTTTGTTTGTTTTGTGTTCCGGACTGAAAATGGTAAGTCGGAAAATGTTGTCTTGTTTTAGTTGCAACAGTGACTCACAATTAGAGGACTCTTGTCTGGTTCCTCCGATTGGGACTCCCCTATATGATTTATACTGTAAGTATGGTGTGGGTCCTATAACTTATAATGAGATATGGGTCCGTTATTGTAAGAAGGATGGTGTCCTTAGTTGGCCACTGCATGGTAGTTTTGAACAAGAGATTCTCGACAACTTAGAAGCGAAATTGTTTAGGAAGAAAGCCCGGCCGGCAATGTTTGACTCTTTTCGTTATTGGCGGAAAGAATCCAAACAGAGAGAAATGAAAAGGTTGAAGAAAGAGCAAAAAGAACAAGAAGAGTTAACTCTAGAGCAAGCGACTAAACAGTTGCAGGCTAACGAGTGTGAGAAGGCCATAGATGTAGCCATTAGAGAGCATAACTTAGCGATTGACAAGTGCTATCCTGCCTTGCCATCGAAAATGGCTAAGATACTGGAGGATTCCGAAAACGATCCTCTGCTATCTTATCTGTTACGGTCACCTCCACCGTATGCACAAGGTGCTACGGCTCCACTCATCCCGAATGTTCAATTGCCGGTTGCTGGACAACCTGGTGTTCCTGCTCCTGTTCCTCAGAATCAAGTTCCTATACTTCCTGTGGTGAATGTAAATGTTCCTACAGCTCCTCCTCTTCCCGCACTGCCAGCTCCTATACCTACCACTGTACCTACTGGTCCTCAAACTATTTTCCTCGATACTCCTACTGTTTTGTCATCTATTCCTACCTCTACTGCATTCTCTATGTCTGCGAGTGTACTAACTCCACTTTCTGTTCGTCGAAGAATCACTGATTCCGTTACTAATATGCTGTCTCCTATATATAAAACCTTGATTAAGACTCCTACTCCTGACTCTGTTCAGAGACGGAGTCAGCTTCCAAGCACTGAGGAACGGGGAGTTTTAGACTCCACGGCTCTCAGATGGATTTCGAAGGGTAGAAGATATAGTACAAGAGATGTGTTAGAGACATTTATGCAATGGGGAGAGCCAACGCAACGGTACGTCTTTGATGAGATGTGCTCGTTGTTACGTGAAGAGATAGAAGAAGACGATGTCGAATCAGATTTGGAAGATTTAATTAAAGTTCAAAAGGAGTTTGCTGCTGGAATGATAGTGGGTGAGAATATAAAGCAAGCGATGGAACTCATTTTAAGTTTTAGGAGTGATCCATCTCTTCGTTCACCGAGAGATTTAGAGAAAGGTAAAGTGAAGCCAAGTCGCCAATATCCTATGAGGGAGGTTCCTCCAATTTGGCGCGAAGCAGTACAACGTGATGATAATGCAGGAATTGCAGCTGCTCCAGCACAGTTCCAAAGAGTATGGATACATATTCCATGGAAGCGAGCAGAAGTGTTAGCAGTGAAACAGGCCTTGCCAGATCCACGTAAGAATCCAGCTGGATATTACAAGGAATTGACGCAGACAGTTGAGGCTTGTATAATGAACTTAGCCGACATTGATATGTTGTTTGGTAATGTAGTTCCGCAACCAGTGTGGGCTAAAATTCGTAGAGAGGATCATCAGGCTACTTTAGGTGGTGATTGGGCAGCTATCACTGCAGCAGATGCTCAACAAATAGGTGGTGCGAAACCCGAACCTTTGATTGCTAATCTGCCAGGTAGAATAATTGATTTAATGAAGACTCTGATGCCAGCATTGCGTGTTAATTGGGACAAGTTGTCAGCGTGTAAACAGAAGAAAGACGAAAGCGTCTCGGACTTCTTCACGAGGTTCGAAGAGACTTTTGTAGATCATAGTGGTCAGGATATGAGCACAGAAGGGGGACAAAGACTCTTTGTCGATAAATTTGTGCATAATTTGTTACCTGAATTATGCAATAAATTGAAAGACTCAGAAAGTGCGTGGGCTGTATCTACGACAGCGCAAATACTTGCGACTGCACAGTACTACGAAAATAGGGATAAAGAGGAAAAGGAGAAATCAGAGAAGAAAACGAAAGATTTAAAAACTAAAGTTCTTTTGCAGCAGGCGTATCCGCCTCGTACGAATCAGACTAATACACAGCAAAACTCATATCAAAGGACAGATTATAGTACATCAAGGCCTCAATATCAGTGGAATCAGTGCGCGTACTGTAAGAAAGAGGGTCACTATAAAAATGAATGTCCGATCTTAGCGCAAAATAATGCAGCAGCAGCTCAGAGAGGTCGTGGTGGTTTTGTGCAGAATTCTAGAGGACGAGGACGAGGTGCTATGCCTCCACAAACGAATGATCGTCCCTCCAATCACTTTGATCAACGAAATGGACAATCTGCTCAGCAAAATAGATCTCAACAATATCTTGTTGAAGACTATTGTGAAGTAGATGAGGATTCTCAACAAAATGGGTACTAGGACAGCCATGGACAGAGAAAGGGAGTAGTATCAGTTCCAGTGGATCAGAGTGGGCCTTATGTCGCAGTAGCAACATCAGGTGTAGTCGAACCGTTTCTGTTGGATACTGGTGCCGCGAAAAGTTCTATCATGCATGCGAAACTCCCTGGCGCACCTTTGTCTGGCTCAACAAATGTTTCCGTAGGTTTTTCAGGCGCCCCTGTGTACAACCCGATATCTGGTCCTTTGTCTATTTCTGTTGGACCGTGTCACTTGAAAGCACCCCTGATTTTGACGACAGGTTGTAATGAAAATCTGCTTGGTTTAGATTTGTTAAAACGACTATATGCGACATTGTACTGTTCTCCGGAAGGAGTACAGCTTACTTTGGGTAAAAGACTCACCTCTCCGATGTACTTGTCAATGGATGCACTCCCGCCGGAGCTACGTTCACTCCCTGATTCTCTTTGGGCGACTGGTCCCAACGATGTAGGTCTACTAGAAATTCCACCGTATGTAGTAACTTTGAAAGCGAATGTAAAATTTCCAAGAATTCCTCAATATAAAATCTCAAGTGAAGGAGAACGTGCACTTTTACTAATTGTGCAAGATTTGATTAAGAAAGGTGTGGTTGAAGAAACGCGAGGAAATGTCTGTAACAGTCCTGTATTGCCGATCTTGAAACGAACTGATCCTACAAAGCCTCCAGTTTATAGGTTTGTCATAGACCTTAGAGAAGTTAATAAGATTGTAATTCCGCAGTTTCCTGTAGTGCCAGACATTACTGCCTTGTTAACATTGATTCCTGCCACAGCTACGTGGTTCTCAGTTATAGACCTTAAGAATGCCTTTTTCAGCATTCCGATAGCTGAAGAAAGTAGGGATATTTTCGGCTTCTGTTTGGGAGGTCGCAGTTTCAGATTTAAACGCGCTCCACAAGGCTATTGTGAAAGTCCATCCATTTACAGTCAAGCTTTAAAAAGTCAGCTAGATTCTTTTGTCCTTCCTCCAGGTTCTGCCCTAGTACAGTACGTAGACGATCTTTTAGTGGCTGCCGATGACAAGGAAACTTGCAAAGCAGCTACAATTTCACTATTGCATCATTTGTCTAATTTGAATCACAAGGTGTCACCTTCCAAAATGCAATATTGTTGCCAAGAAGTAACCTACCTAGGTCACCTCTTATCAAAGGAGGGAAGGAAGTTGACCCCAGAGAGAATAAAAGCAATTACGCAGATGAGTGTTCCACGCACACAGAGAGAAGTACGTGCCTTTCTAGGTATTACCTCTTACTGTAGGCAGTGGATTCCAAATTTTTCACTTTTAGCGAAACCATTGGTAGCTTTGACTGGGAAAAATGTTCCGAGTCCGGTGCCATGGTCTGATGAATGTCAAGAGAGTTTTATTGAGTTACGAAAAGCACTGTGTTCAGCTCCTGTATTGGGTACACCTGATTATAGCAAGCCATTCACGCTCTACGTTCACGAAAGAGAAGGTTGCGCGTTGAGTGTTCTGACACAGAAGTTTGGTGATAAACAACGCCCTTGTGCGTATTTCTCATCAACATTAGATCCGGTAGCTAGAGCATTGCCTAGTTGTTTGAGGGCTACAGCGGCAGCTGCAGCTTCCATTCGACAATCTGCTGGTTTGGTGATGAACAATATGCTAGTGGTCATGGTTCCTCATGCAGTGGATACACTCATGAACCGAACGAAGACACAACACCTTACTAGTGCGAGATTATCTGGTTACGAGCTGACGTTATTAGCGAGTCATATTCAGATCAAAAGATGCAATGTATTGAATCCAGCAACATTGTTGCCGACTGATCAAGAGTCGAGTGATTCTGAGCCACATGACTGCTATTTCAAAATGGAGGAAGAGACAAAAGGTCGCATCGACTTGAGGGATACTCCCCTATCCGACCCGGATGGTACGCTGTATGTGGACGGGTCATGTTTTAAATTGGAGAATGGTGATGTGACTGCTGCCTACGCGGTAACGACTTTGAAGACGATTGTGGAGACTGCAAGAGTGAGTCAGAATTCTGCCCAAGCAGCAGAATTAATAGCTCTTACGAGAGCGTGTGTTTTAGCTGAGGGAAAGAGAGTGAATGTGTTTACAGATAGTCAGTACGCATTTGGCGTGGCCCATAGTTTTGGCCGGTTGTGGAGAGAAAGGGGTTTCATTACGTCCCATGGGACTAAGATTCAACATGGTCAGCTAGTTAACGACTTGTTGGAATCTCTAACCTTACCGACTGAAGTTGCGATTGTGAAGTGCAGTGCTCATAAAGCGATCAGGGATGATGTTGGTCGGGGAAATGCCTTTGCTGATGAAACCGCTAAACAAACAGCTAGAGACATGATGAGTAGAATGTATGTTGCTACGTCTGCAAGATGGATTGCTGAGTCTGGAATGTGTGAGGACACTATGGAAAGTGTGAAAGAGATTCAGAAAGAAGCGACTGAGGAAGAGAAACGTGTATGGAGAGAAAGTACGGGCAAATTGGACTCGAATGGATGTTGGATCGATTTGACAGAACAGCAGCGTTGGATGTTGCCTGATGCGTATGTGCTTGCAGTAGTGACGATGACGCATGGAGTGGCGCACATAAGTTCTAAAGGGATATGTAAAATGTTAGCTCCGGTCTGGAAGAATGAGGGAATCAGTAAGTGTGCAGAGAGAGTGGTGAAAAATTGTATGGTGTGCTTGATGCATAATCCTGGCAAGGGAACTCCAACTCCAGCTGGTCATTTTGCTCCTCCTTCCTGTCCCTTTGAAGTGATTCAGTTAGACTTCATTCACATGGAACGCTGCAACAATTTAAAATACGTCCTGGTGGTAGTTTGTGCTTTTTCCAGGTGGATAGAAGCATACCCACTAAAGGACAACACTGCTCTATCTACTGCCAAAATTCTTCTAAAAGAATTTTTCCCTAGGTACGGAATGCCACGGATTGTATGGTCAGATAACGGAAGTGAGTTTATAGGGAAAGTTATGCAGAGTGTGTGTGCTGGTCTAGGATTGAAACAAAAATTCCATAGTGCAAACCATCCCCAGTCTGCTGGTTTAGTCGAGGGTTACAATGGCACCCTCAAGCTTAAAATAGCCAAAATACAAGCATCCACAGGTTTGGCTTGGCCAGACGCACTTCCTTTGGCTTTGTTATCAACGAGAGCAACAGTGCATTCTAGAATAGGGCTTTCTCCATATGAGATTGTGTTTGGCCGCCCAGCAAATATCTGGGGTGTGCCAAGGCCTAAAAGGTTTTGCTCCATTGAATATCCTATGTTGATAGACTACCTTTACGACTTGACTGCTAAATTAAGTCTTATTCATCAACAGGTCTTTGATGCTTTGCCAAAACCTCCGGAGAGTCCAGGGCATCAGCTGAAACCCGGCGACCACGTGGTGGTCAGAAATTTTGCGAGGACAAAGAATCTTCAGCCTCGCTACATCGGCCCCTTCCAGGTCCTGCTGGCGACGAGGACAGCTGTACGTGTTGCTGGTCGCAAGCACTGGATCCACGCTTCTCACGTAAAGCGTGTTCCACTGCCGCTGCCCTACGACGACTGGGTGAAGAAGGGAATTGGTGCCTCCGAATCTGAAATAACTCCGAAATTTGTCCCTTTCAGCGATGCCGGTTTGATTACTGACACTTTGAAACTTGACTCTCCTCCTGAAAAGACTGCTTTGAACATTGAACATTTGTCTCCAGCATCAAAAGAAACTTTGCTATCTGCGAACTTAAACTCTACAACAGCTGCTAGTGATACACTATTTTCCGATCAGACAGTACCAGCGAAGAAGAGATACAACCTTAGAAGCCATAAAACGGACAAATAAAGCAGGCAACTGCATATTGTGATTTTGATATATATATATATTGAACTTTTGCTTTTCAGCCAGGAAGTTTGCTATTGTTTATTGTTTTTTTAAAATTGCCTTGCCGTCTGGGTAGCCGTAGGGTCGTGGCTGTGTGCCTAGTTTGAATTTGCAGGGGTCTGACACAAGGTCGATCTTTCTGTTAGTTCTGGGAACTCCCAGGGCTGACAGAGGCATTTTCATCTACGTACACATCATCAGTGGTCGCGAGCGGATTGTAGAAGATGGAACTTCCTGCGCTGCAACGAGAAAATGTGATCTACGTTCGCAGAAACAGACTTAATAGAATTCTTCACAGCAAATGTTTCTTGATGCAATGTGCCATTACATTTTTGATTGTTTTAGCAACATTGGTGGGTGGAATTGTCTTTAGCATAAATTTGATTTTTGTGCCAGTTTCTACAGTGCCTCCCCTTGATCCAGCTATTTCTACTGTTTCTTCTATACACTCTTTTCACTCATTTCCAGAACATGAGCAAGCTCGACGCTCAGAATTCATTAATAACACTTTTGTGCAGCTCTTGCACCAACACCAACTGGTGGTTAACACTACAGACTGCTGGGTGTGTGGCTTGATACCTCACACTATGGATAAAGGTATTCCCTATTTGGTTTTGCCTTACAGCTATAATGGATCATTTCAGGCCTTCCAAACCATCTTTGCTTATGCCCTTGAAACCTATCCTCCACGTCCACCACGTTCCACTAAATATAACTCTGCCAACAAAGCCTTAGTCCAGGGAATTATTGACATGGTCAAGGACGTCAATAATACTCCATCTTACCCTAGAGACGAATTGCGAGTATATTTAAGTTGGAATACTTCAGAGTATCGCCTTAGTTTAGGAGAAAGCAAGCGTAAAAGCTCAACTCCAATCTGGGTCGTACCTCACCGAGGTCAGGTCTGTTTGCAAGGTAATGGGAGAAATCCGAGAGCTCAGCTAGGGAGGAGTGAGTGCGTAGAGACTTATGTGTTTCCGGCTAACTCTTCCCCTGCCTTCCTCACTGCTAGGGGTACCTACTTCATTTGTCGAGACAGAGCTTATACATGGTTGCCTGCCGACTTCTCAGGATCATGTTATATTGCTCGATTGTTACCTCCGACATACACTGCTTCACCGGATTACCACAGAACAAGAGTAGCTAGAGGTGTTTTCAGCAAGGAAGATACCGCTGGTCAGGAAGCTGGAGACTTCTTCAAAGGCTTCCTTCCGTTCTGGGGGCCTATGGCCAATAGTAGAAACATACGTCAGCTAACACGGGTAGTCGAATCTACTATTACCGAAACTGCTGGTGCCCTTAGCAATCTGACAGCTGAGCTTCAGGCGGATAGACTCATGACATTGCAGAACCGTATGGTTCTAGATGTTATACTTGCAGATCGAGGTGGGGTATGCAGAATGATCCAATCGAGCTGCTGTGTCTTTATTCCTAATAATGCTCCAACAGTTTACGAGGCGATCTCTAAGTTGCACAAGATTTCGGACTCAATACATGTAGACAAGGGAAACTGGTCCTTCATGGAGTGGGTTTGGACTCTGATCTCAGTGTGGGGATGGAAGATTCTAATGGTCATTGGTGTCATCTTAGTATTCCTATTCTCATGTTGTCTGATTATCCAGTGTGGTCCTGCTCTGTGTAGTCTTTGTGCTGCAACTTGTCTCAGAAAACCACCTGCGTTTGGAGAAAAGACACGAGAAAGGATGATGATACAACAGCATGTCACTGACCTGATGAGCATAGAACTAGATTCAGACATAGATTGAGTAATTGCCTATGTAAGGGCAAAAGGAGGGTCTGAGGTTCCGTGACGGTTCCGTGACGACTTGAACCCGTGTTTTCAAGTTTGTCGGAAATACATAAAAATGGTATCAGTGAACCGCAAATGATCCATTTAGTATATCCTAGTGGTTCCGCTACGCTACGAGCAAGAGCACTCCTTCCACTGACACATTTCTGATATACACACGGCATCCATCTTAGATCGTGGCCGCCATTTTGTGTTTCCTTGCCCTCACATATGCAATAGCCTCTGATCACTTCATTTACTCCACTTTGATTAAGGACACGTAGCTTTAGCCGGAGATTCACCTCGTACATGACACGTGCACCTTAAACCAAATCACGCTGTATCTGCATGACTCGACAAAGACTGCCTCCTCTGCCCGAGGCCAGTCCTGCCAAACTGGTCTTCGTGTCCATTGTACCTGATCATGATTAGGCGGCCGGAGCCGGTAGCCTTGCCCATTTACAACCCACAAACATCTCTTATCCCGCTTTTCTATCTTCCGCACCTGGCTCTGCTCCTTTCCTTCTGGGCCTTTATTAGGGGGAGGTAACGAACTTTACGATGAGGCGGTCCGGCTCTTGAATACAATATTGACAAGGGATTGTGATGGACTGGTGGGAACCCCTCTTCGTGATGTTTGGTATCAGATATTATCGACAGTTCCTGTGTAACGCCAAATATTTATTGTTTAGAGACACAAAAGGTTTGGGAATGTACCGACATGTGAAATATTTGCCTAGAGCACAATTTTTGGTATATAAGGAGCAACCCACTTTGTACAAATCGAACAGGCTCCTGGTTACTGCCCGTGTGTAGTATCTATGACTTCTGTGTCCCTGCAGTAATAAACCTTTGGTCTTTGACGCCACCATCGAGAAGCCCGTGTTTCTGTTCATTTGTGCACCAAGGCAGGTGGGACTCCGGGGTCTTTGGGTGTTGTACCCTGACACCTCTGGACGGAACCAAAAAAGTCCAGAACTCCAATGTCACACATTCCTTGCTGGCCAAATCAGTACCTTTTTGCCTCGGCTTCGGGAGTCCTGAGACCAGCAACAGCGGGGGTGCCAGGAACGCCAATCTCCAACCCAGCGTCAGCAACAAGCCTCGCAGTCTGTGAGAGCCAAGCAGCGCTAACCCAACGCAGGCTGCCAACCGCAGACTCTGTGCCTGCAGGTTCCACGAAGGCAGCGGAGGCAGCGAAGCTGGCGGAGCCAAAGCACAACAGGTGAGCTTCACTGCCTTGCTCCCGTTCTCTAAGCCGCTCATGCCCCGGCCCTTGAAGCAGCTTATTTTCTTAGCCCGAGTGCGTTCTGTATTCTGTATGCAATCCAGGTTAGCAACGTTTCCTTAAGACAGTCTCCACATGCTCTCCTTTTCGTTGAATCTACGGGCCTCGGGTGATGTGGTGCGAGCTACGGCCTCAACAGACCCCCATCTTGCCTCTCACGCCCAGTGATCAAGGTGCTAACATTTTCAATGCTCCCCAAAGACTTTCTGGTATCTTCATGCACCAGTGTTTTAAACACAGGTTGTCCTTTTACAGGAGTAAGTAGTAGTATATCTTCAAAAACTATGACGTGCTTTCCTCCAAATAATACATCATACTCTGTTTTAGGAATTTGCTGCATTCTTAAATGCACACAGGCAAGCATTAAGTTTGATACCATGCTTACCTCATCAATAATGAGAAGTTTCATTTTCTTCAAGACTCTTGCAACTTCACAACAAGCTTCTCCAGATACCTTGTGGTATTCCAATTTGTTTTCATGCTCTACTGGTAGCATTAATAAATGATGTAAAGTAATTCCTTTGATATTGTGTGCCGCCAACCCAGTTGGAGCAGTGACAACACAAGAGAAATGCGACTCAGTTGTTTTCTGTAGATAAGTTGTAATTACTTGAATTAAAAAACGTTTTCCTGTTTCAGCTTCTCTACTCACGTACATTCGGATAGGTTGAAATGATGAGCAAGAGCACTCTTTCTTTTCATGAAGTAATCCATGGTTAATCTGTTCTCTCACATGCTCATATATATGTTTCTGCTCAACATTTAGTTGTTCTTCCAAGTTTCCTAAGTTTGTTACATCTTCTTGAGCTTGATACATTGCTGTTTCCACGTCTTCCATAGCAGTTGCTGCTTCATTTTGAACAATTGGTTCTCCTAATGGATCCTGAATCAACGGAGCAGAAGTTTGACTGTCTTGAGAACTGTCTCTAGCAATCTCAGCTGCAATTGTAGCATCTTGCTCAATTTTGTCGTTCAAAATTTTCACATAATTAACAAAAACAGGACATTCTATAGTATCTTTACTTGCGTTGCAGGAATCTTCATAGCTCTCAAAATCTCCAAGTAAATCCAATTCTGAGCACCATGGCTTGAAAAGTTGCAAAACAGCTAAATAGTAAAATTCCCTTTTGTCAGGTGTTTCGCAACTCAGTTTACAGTGATTAATCAAATGTCCTTTTCTTTGTTTTACCACACATCCTTCAGAATCAATCACTGCATATATACCATTATTGATGTTTTCTGTAATAATCCGTTTAAAAATATAGTTTTGCAGCACTTCATAGAGACAAATGTTCTCAAGATGATGACTTCTATTTGGATAATATGTATCCAACGTATTTGTTTTCACAATATCTGTACTTTCTGCCTCTTTTTCAGAAAAATATTCAATTTCTTGTACAGATTTAAGTGCTCTTTTTCGTGTTGCAGCAAGACCTAGACTCACCGAAATGATTCTTCTAGATTTGGAGTATAGACTAGCCCTGGGCGGAGTTGGCGGAGTGGGGCTTCGCGGAGCTACGCGAAGTGGGCGAGAAACTACGCCCACCTCCGCACTCCGCGTAGCCCCACTCCACAAACACCACTGGCCGCCAGCCCCGCCACCCGCCTCCCTCCCGCCCTCCCTAAATACTTTCAAATAAAGGAATGAAATAATTTAAAAAGCACTTACCTTGCCCGCCGCGTCCCCGGGGCTCGCTATCTTCCGTCTTTCGTCTTCTTTATTAATGCGCATGCGCGGGCGGCCGCGCATGCGCATTTTCCCGTGAAAATGTGCATGCGCGGCCGCCCGCGCATGCGCATTCATAAAGAAGACAGAAGATAGCGAGCCCCGGGGACGCGGCGGGCAGCGGCGGGCAAGGTAAGTGCTTTTTAAATTATTTCATTCCTTTATTTGAAAGTATTTAGGGAGGGCGGGAGGGAGGCGGGTGGCGGCCAGCTACGCTCCGTCTGCGGAGCGTGCGTAGTGCCGCCTGGCTCCGCCAGCTCCGCAAAATGCGGAGTAGGCGGCACTACGCACACTCTGTGCACGGAGTGTAGCTGGCCGCCCACCCCTAGTATAGACTTGCAGATGATAAGCGATCCGAGCATTCATACCCTCCAATTTCTCGATGAGATAGCATCTTCAAACTGTAAGTAAATCATTTCTTACTTAGACTCTTCTCATGGGAAATCTCTTCCCACATTTCCTTCAATTCCGTCTTTTCTGATTTTCTTTTGTAGGATGTTACATATCGAGAAACAGCAAAGGAATTGTCCACAACATATTGAATATCCATATTAGCATTCCACATAGTCAAAATGACTGGGTTATAGTCATTTATGTATTTTGACTCTTTTTTCTTCTTAAGTTGTAGGTATTTTTTGGAGACTTTCTTGTGATAGTATGCCGCAAAGATGACATAAAACTGTTCACTCTTCCTTTCGATATTACAGGACGTGTAAATCCAAAACAACATTTGGTGTAGAATTTGTCCTTAGATTTGTACTTTTGACGACAGTATTTCCCACAACGACGGCTTTGGAATCATAAGACTTGTTGTCTTAAGCCCTTATCTTGTGTACTTTTGGGTATATCACATGTAGCAAATTCTTCAATAAAAGACAACACAGTATTATTATCTGAGTCTGTTCCAAATTTGGCAGCATCTTTGATCCATATTAGCATATGTATGTGAGGAGCACCTCTCGCTTGATACTCCTTTCTCCAAAAGAAGTCCAGAACCTCTCCAAGAGGAGGATTTTTTTTTATTGGTGATAAAAGACATCATAGCTTCAAATCTATGATTGAAATACCTGCATACATTAACTGGATCCAAAGAGCACAATTCTCCAGGTGTCTTGTATTCAATATTTAGTATATTTGGATTTTCCTTTCGAAGAAATTGAAGTAAATCATCCCAAGCATATTCAGCACAGCTTAGAGTAAGGAACCATGTAGAAGTTCGTAACAGCTAGATTCATCATAGTCCCGTTTTGCGAGTCCTTAATAGCGATTATTAAGGAATCGCTATTAAGGACTTGCAAAACGGGATTCATTTAGGAATGGCACAAAATATTGCGATTCCTACATCATCCTTTATTTGCGATTAGCAAATTGCTAATAGCAAATAATGAATAACTTCCCATTCATTCCTATGGGCCTACAGGCCCATAGGAATGAATGGGGAGTCATTCCTTATTTGCGATTAGCAATTTGCTAATCGCAAATAAGGATGCGATTTCAAGGGTGCCAGGGGTGTCCAAAGGACACCCTGTAGCACCCCTGAAAAGCAAATGTACACAGGTGTTGCGCACACACATGTCCAAAGGACATGTGTGTGTGTAACATGCGACTGAGAAAATGCACTAAAGTGCTTTTTTCTATTTTTTCGCTATTTACCACGAAGTCAGACTTCGTGGTAAATAGCGGCCAAAAATTGCAAATTCGCAATTTAAAAATGGTTAATGAATTGCATTTAAGGATTCTCAAATAGAGATTCCTTAATGCTATTCCTCGCAAATTTGCGATTTTGCTATTAGCGATTTTTGCATTTGGGATGATGAATCCCAAATGCAAAAATTGCACTTGCAAAGGGCCAGATTCTCAGAATCTGGCCCTTTGTGAGCCGCTTTGGCTTGATGAATCTAGCTGTAAGTTCCTTAGCATACATTTATGTTCTCCATGATGACAGTACCAGTACTAATTAGTACCACGTTGACATGCCATGAGATTAATTAGCTGATATTCCAAAACATTATCTTTCTGCAGTACTTTATCCATAAATTCCTTTGCCAAAACATTTTGCAGATGTACACCAGTTTTCAATATATGGTTTACTGCATAGGAAAGTCCAGTCAAATCAATCTCAAACAAAAGATGAAACAAATACGGAAAACATTGTCGAAATCTTGGATCTTCTGCATACAATCTTAATGTCCGGTATTCAGATGCAGGAATCTGCACAGGTCGGTCATCATATCATCCTCCTTTTCCTGTGGGAAACAAATGAGGGGAGCATCGAGCTTCCAAGCTTTTTTCCCATACACTAAAGGGACTTCCCTTTGCTTTTTTCATTTGGAATAACTCTATAGTATTCATTTCATTTCAAAAATCTTTATTTCGATCACAGATCATAAAAGATGCATAACATTGGTACAACATTTTTTTTTAAACGAATTAAACAACAGTGGGATCCAATGATTAAAACAGAGCTAAAACAGGGTGCGTAAAGTTCAGTCTATAACTTTCGAGAAGTCTTTTTATACGAGTCTTTTTACCCATCGGCTTCGAGTGTACCACATGGAGGTTAAAAATTTCGAGAGGGCGAAGACTACAGTGGGGGAGAGGTCTGTCTTTAAAACTCTGTAAGCAGGTTGAAAGGATCTAAAACCTAAGTTCCTAAGTAGTGGGACTAACCAGTATTTCCTGCTCCTCTCGTAGCCCTTGCAGAAGAAGACAACATGAACGTCATTCTCCTTCGGGTGTTCGCACACTGGGCAAGTTTCTATGGAGGAGCGGCATGTCCAGGACGCTGTGAATGATGCCAAGGGGAGAATTCTGTATCTCCATTGCAAGAATAATTTCCTCGTTAGTACAGGAGACATGGCATCTAGTGTGCTTTCAAGATGGTAGGAATCTTTTGCTTTTAGGAACAGGTGGGTCAAAGATCCTTCTCGTGTGGCATCGATAGCTTTGGTGAGCATCAGTTCTTGGTATGCTCTCACAAGTACCTTTTTTGGAGTCTTTAAGCAGGCATTTGAGGGATCCGTCCATAGTTCCGGGTAACCAATCTCCTCTAGCATTCCCTTAACATAAATCAACCACGGAATTCTCTTGGCGTTCCGTAACTGCAGGAATTCCTGTAGCTCCTTTCTGTAGTTTGTGAGATCTGGGCTGCACCACAAACGCCTCCAGAATGTCAGGGGTTTAAGACCTAGCTCCTCAGTTATAGATCAAATTCCCAAGTCCAGTCTTAGGGGAAGTAGTGGAGTGCTCTGTGGTAGGGCAACGATCTGTCTCAGAAATTTATTTTCCGTTGACTGTAGTTTAGACAGTTTAGTATGCCCCCACAGCTCACCCCCGTATGTGACACCCGCACGGGCTTGAGTTTTATAAATATGAGTGATTGGGGTTAGTGGGCGATAGGAAGATTTGTTCGCCAGAAGCATGGTGCCACCCGCCAACTGAGCCAGTTTGATGGTCACTTTAGTCTGGTGTGACGTCCACGTAAGATGTTCATTTATAGTGATCCCCAGGTATTCAATATTGTGTACACGTTCTAATTGGACTGTGCCTAACCTAGGTGGGGCTCGGTTATGGGGGTTTGGATTCAGAATCATGAATTTCGTTTTCTGTGGATTGATTTCCAGTCCCCGCTCAGAGCAGAACTCTAAGAAACCGTCCAGGATGCTTTGGATCCCCATAGGGGATTTAGACAACAGCAGGGTGTCATCTGCAAACATGATTGCAGGCACCCTGCTGCCTGTCAACTTGGGGGCATCGGTGTTGGCAATCCTGTTAAGGTGGGCAACAACCCCGTTCACAAAGAGGCAAAACAGGGTCGGTGCAAGCACACAACCCTGTCTAACCCCTCTGCGAACGGGGAACCTTTCGGTTAACTTGCCACCTTTGCCGCACCTTACGCGGGCGTAGTTGTTATAATGTAGTCTCATCAGGATTGCCAAAATGTCACCGGGGACGTTCAACTCTTCCATGACTCTCCACAGCCGTGCCCTAGGTACCAAATCGAAGGCGGCACGTAAGTCTACAAAAATAGTGTACAAAGTACCGCCCTCAATTACAGCTGTTCTCCAGTAAAGGAGATTCAGCCTGAAAATTTGGTCGATTGTCGATATACCCTGTCTGAAGCCCGCCTGATAGGGGGACAGAATGTCCATCTCCTCTATCCAGGCCAGGAGCCTGTCTAAAATCAGTCTTCCGAAGAGTTTTTGGGATATGTCGATAAGACTGATAGGACGATAGTTGGCTGGGAGCAGAGGGGATCCCTTTTTGTAAATTGGAACCACCTCTGCTCCCAGCCAAGTAGCAGGGACCTCCATTCCCCCCAGAATGGGATTAAATATCAGTGTAAGATATGGGACCCATATCCCTGGTTCCTGCTTGAACAAGTCCCCGGGCACCCCATCGAGTCCCGGGGCTTTTCCCGCAGCTAGACCTGTGATAGCCTCCCTCACCTCTTTTTCAGTAAAGGGAGCTCCCGTAGGACTAGATGTCTTTATGCCACCAGCTCTATTTTGGTCCCCCCCTTCCTCAGCATACAACGCCTCGAAGTGGCTCTGCCATATCGTGGGAGCTATGTTGGGCTCTATTGCCGAGGATAAATCCTCTGTACCATTGGCGACTATGCGCCAAAATTTACGCGAGTCTCTGTTAGTTAGTGATCTAACAAGGTTTTCCCAATAATAATGGTCCCATTCCGCCCGCGCATTTTCACCTCCCACCAAGCAGGCAAGTTCACAAGGAATGCCTTCCAGGAACCCAGATAATTCATCTATAGTGCAAGATTCTTTTAGCATAGGAACGGGCCTTGAATATATGTTAATGACTAACAACTTAGTGGAGTCTGGCCACTCGAGTAAGACAGCCAATATGTCATCCGAGGCGGTCTCCAGGCAGGTGGCGTGACAACCTAGGTCAGTTGCTACCCAGGTCGTAAGTCCCCCCGACGGCCTGCCCCTTCCCCCCCACTTAGCGAGTTTAGAAAAGGAGGCAAAGCCCGGAAATAATATTTCCTCACGTGCCCAAGTCTCCTGGAAAAGGAGTATGTTTCTGGAGCTAATGTAAGAGCCCCACTCTATGGAGTCTATTTTATTGGCTAGGCCTGCCACGTTCCAAGAGATTACAGTTATATGAGCCAATTGGGTAGTGGCTAGGCCTATAGAGACGGAGTTATTAGAGTTAAGCTCTATGGGCGCCATTTGGCCTGTGGGGGAATAATTTATATCTGAAGTTATGTTAGTGAGGGTCCGAATGGGGTCCATCAAGCTTAATAGGGGAGCCGGATTATGTTCAGCTATGTTGATTGCCCTAGTATGTATATCCAGGGCTGGGAGTGTGCTGGTCTCAATCCTGGGAGATACTATTAGAAAACTCCCCACTTCGTCCGCCTGTCAGTCTACCGTTTCCAGACTACTGTATCTGTTGTGGGTGGGTAGATAGGCTGGGTAATGTGTTCTGTGAGGCCCTGGGATTCCTCTCCTATATCCTCCACCCCCTCCCCTCCTCCGTGTAACAGTTTCCCAGCCAGCCTCCTCCCCATACAGATGGAAATAATCTATAGGTCTTCCCCTGTGGTGTTGGGGGACATTACTCTCCCTAGTGCAGTTTTCCCAATCCTCCAGCAGCTCTTGGTGGTGCCCCCATCTCTGGTCCTCTAAATTATAAAGGCTTGAGGGGTAAAAAAATGAAAGAGGAAGTGGTTGGATGTTACTGCCAAAGTCCTCGTCGGAAACCCGAGTGCAAATGTATGTGGCTGTATTCGGGTCTCTGAAGGTGACCAGAATGCAGTCCCCCCCTAATAGATTTCCTGGTATAACCCACCCACGATGCCCTCCTGGCCATGGAGATATCTCTGGTTGTTCCTCTCGGGAGTGGTCTATTAATGGAGAGCCAGTTGATGACTTTATTCCTAAGTGAGGTAGTGGATTCGAATGTTGAAGATTTTAATTCCGGAACCCCTGCCAGAACTAAGGTGTAGGGTGCTGCTTCTGGGGGGAGGTTTACAGGCTTTTGTCTACGGTTAGGGTATGGTTTCTCTTCGATAGGTGGTGGATCGCCCTTGGTATTGGTCGAGGTTAGGGCAGTGACTTTGGGCGGGGGGGTAATTTTTGGTGTGGCATTCGCTGTGTGCTGGGTTGGAGTTGGGTCATTGTTGGCATTTAAGGGGTTGCAAGGTCTTGTTTGGTACAGCTTGTGGAATTTTGGGGTTTGTGGGTGGAAGCTTATTATTTGCGGCAATAGGTGGTACATTACCCTTAGTGGACTTTAGTCCTAGACCCTCTTTTACAATTTTAGTTCCACTGTTGTCGAGTTTCCTTGAGTCAGCAAGTTGGACAGTGGCTTTCTCAATGCTAACTAGTCTAGCTTCGATCTTGATCAGCCTAGCTTCAAGGGTACTCATTAGGGACCTAAAGAGTGAGCCTATGTCCTCCAGTGTGATATCATCAGAGGTGATATCCGCTGGCGCGGTATTGGTGAACTGTGGTAATGAAATTATATTAGTGGCTCTAGGGGGAGTTGTCATTCCCGACTTCTCTAGCGTGGAGACCAAGGTAGCTCCTTTCCCCCCTTTGCCTCTTGGTTGTTTAGATTTGGGGGATTTTGTCCTATTATCATCTTTATTTTGGGGCCCCCTCTTCTTTTTTTGTATTGCCCCTTCTCTCGCCCCCCTATCTCTATCTATGTTAGGTTCTATAACTTTAGCTGCCTCAGTGTTCTCAGTTAGTGTTGGTAGGGGGATTTGGGTACTGGGTAGAGCCATTAGGCTCATGTCCTCGAGGTCACTCGGCACCTCAATAGTAAACTCTGGATTGGTAGTTGAGGTGCCGGGGAGTGAACATGGTGCTTGGTCAGTTCTACCACTAGTTGGTAAACAGGATCTATCTTCTGGAGTTTTGGCTTGGGCCAATTGAAGATCTCCTTACCCAGTCTATTTCTTGAGAGATTCTTCGCTCCAGCACCTCGATTTCCTCGATCAAGAGAGAACCAGCTTTGGCAAAGTAGGTGTCAATAGGACCTTTGACTGCTCCGGCCGTGGCTAGGGAAGATGTTTTACTTCTAGTTTCCCTGGTGCTATTTTCACTGGTGGTTAGCGTCCTAAATGTGGAGGTGAAAGAGAAGGGGCCCGGACCGGACTCTCACGTACTCGAACGGCCTCAAACGGCCAGCTCTTTGCCCGGTCTTCGCCCCGAGCTCCGCCCCGCGCGCGTCCCGCGTCGCGGGAGTGCAGGGACTGGCAAAATACGAGGAGGTTGGGGGCGTGGCCGCCGGGGGAAGAGGCACCAGCTCTGTAACGCTGAGCATGCTAGTCCTCGCAGTCCCCCGGTAGGCTCCACGCACTGGTCTTTCACCTTAGGGCTCGACCTAGTCGTCCTCACCTGGGAGCGCGTGTGCTCTCCGCCGACTGCGGAGCCGCTCACACCAGGAAGGAATGGCCCAAGGAGCAGCTGAGCGGCACCCGCGAAGCGGGTGGCGCGATAGGTGAAGCGCGTTCCAGTCGGGCAGGCAAGGCAGGCAAGGCAGGCAAACAACGAGGACTGTAGCGGCAAGGTCTTTTCCTGAATGTGGGTCACTTCTTTAGAATGAAGTGGATGAACACTGTAATTTTCATAGATTTCTTCAGTTCTGGACACATCCACTTTTTCAATTTGTCCAGATGGCGAGTCACTATCTTCTTCTACAGTTATTTCTTCGTCTCTCACAAACACATTTTTATAATATTGATTATTTTTTACCAGATACAACGTTGCCTTTTTCACTTTCCTAACATCCACTAATTCTTGCCAGATTTTCTAACTCTTAGTAGGAACGCCATTAACAAGAATAACAAATGGTTCATCTTCTACATTTTGTACACCAATTGTTTCAATATTTTTCTTTAAATCTAGATGCAAATATACAACTCTTCCCTTTAATCCTCTTTGTAAATCTGAAGGAGGCAATTTTCCTGTCTTAGGCTGCATACGAACAATAGCCTGAAAAGGATGCACACATTAAATAGGAATAGACTCATAGGTATTTAAATACATCAGTTCAGAAGGAATATTTACCAACTCAAGATTATTATGCACAGCTCTAGCAGGCATTTGGTTCTCGTCTAATTTGTTATAACAATATTTACAAATACGCTGATCAGAACTCAAATCAAAACAATTCTCTACCAACAAATAAGTTGCAAATTCCATCCACTCATTATTATTTTCTTTTTCATATTTTAAATACAGATGAACAATCCTGGTCTGGTTTTTATAATGAGTACGTCGACAACAAATACAAGAATAATTTGGCCTTTAACCTGAAATCACCTTAAATTTTGTAATTTCTTGCTCCAAATTTTCTGTACTACAATGGTGTACATTCTCTTCTTCATTTCCTTCTATTAGTGTATCAATTTCTGCACTGTCTTCCTCAGGACCAAAGCAACTAACCTGAATTTCATCACACAAGTTCATTACATCTGATACAGATCCACGCAATAGAGCACTGTTCAAGGACAGGGGGGAGAATAATGAGAGGAAGATGACAATAAGAAAAGAGGAATATCAGGACAGAGTGGAGTGGGGAGTATAAGAAAAGAGAGGAGAAGTGTGAGCAGAAAGAGGAGAATATGAGAAGAGAAAGAAAAGTATGAGAACAGAATAGGAAGTATGTGCAAAGAAGAGCGAGAATAAGAAGAAAGGGTGACTATAAGGAGAGAAGAGTATGTATGAGGAAAGAGGAAGGAACATAAAGAGAAAGAGAGACAAAAATGTGGAGAAAAGAGAAATATGAGGGAAGACTGAGTGTATAAGGAGAGAGGGAGTACCATGAGGAGACAGTAAGGGGTGAATATGAAGACAGGAGAGAATATGAAGAGTAGGGGAAGTATGCAAAAAGAAAGGCAAGCATGAAGAGAAAAGAGAAGTATAAGGAGAGAGGAGAATATAAGAAAAAGGAGGTAGTATGATGAGAGAGATAGGAGTAAGAGGATAGAAGAGGGAGTATGACAAGAGAGTGTAGAAAAAATGAAAAAAGGGGTGAACATAATTCCTTAATCTACACAGACACACAGTGTGATATTAGACAAAAAAATATGACACCCTGCATTTTACCAAAACACATTTACTACTGTAAAAAGTTTAAGTCACCATACAAATTCCATGTATATAACTACTACATTTCAGTAAACAAACCGGACTCATTTTGCAAATACATATGCAATTTACTACATTATTTCTGCCAACAGTACATACAAAAAGTAACACAATAAAACAACAAAGACGCACAAGGGGCTTGTAAATCTGCCCAGAGTGTATACAGAGTGAGACAAAGGAGAAAGAGGAGAGAACAGGGAGTATGAAGAGAAAGATGAAGTATGAAAAGAGAGGAAACAAAATTAGGAGACAAGAGGAATATGAGGAGAGACGGGGAAATATAAACACAAAGATGGGCATATAAGGACAGAGAAGAATATATCAAAAAGGGGGTAGTATCAGGAGGGAGGAAGGAGTAATAGGAGAGAGGAGAAAGAATGACAAGAGAGGATGGAATATATGGAAAAAAGGGCGAATATAATTCCTTAATGTACATAGACGCACAGTGTGATATTAGACAAAAAAATGAGACCATGCATTATACCAAAACACATTTACTACTGTAAAACGTTTAAGTGACTATACACATTCCATGTATATAACTACTACATTTCAGTGAACAACCCTGACTCATTTTGCAAATATATATGCAATTTACTACATTATTTCTGCCAACATTACATCAAAAAAGTGACACAATAAAACAACAAAGACACACAAAGGGATTGTAAATCTGCCCTAAAGTGTACGCAGAGAGAGAGAGAAAGGAGAAAGAGGAGAGAACAGGGAGTATGAAGAGAAAGATGAAGTGAGAAGAGAAAGGGAAGAAAATGAGGAGACAGGAGGAATATGAGGAGAGACAGGGAAATATAAACAAAAAATGGCAGTATGAGGACAGAGGAGAATATAAGAAAAAGGGGGTACTATCAGAAGAGAGGAAGGAGTAGGAGGAGAAAGAGGGGAGTAATACGAGAGAGAGGAAAATATGGAAAAAGGGGCAAATATAATACCTTAATGTACACATTCCATGTATATAACTACTACATTTCAGTGAACAACCCTGACTCATTTTGCAAATATATATGCAATTTACTACATTATTTCTGCCAACATTACATCAAAAAAGTGACACAATAAAACAACAAAGACACACAAAGGGATTGTAAATCTGCCCTAAAGTGTACGCAGAGAGAGAGAGAAAGAAAAAAGAGGAGAGAACAAGGAGTATGAAGACAAAGATGAAGTAACTGTAAGTAATACTTTATTTGATTTGTGAAAATCATAAAAGGGTGGGTCTTACCACCATGGGATAAAACTTTACATCTTTGAAACAGCATAAAAACAACATAAATCACATAAAAAGATAATACATTAAAGTAACGCAAAGCAGTAGCAAATTGCTCGAATGTGCAGTTACTGTGTAAAGTTGAGAAGCACAGATGGAACTGGGCACGGGGATAACTGTCTCATTGCAGCTGCCAGTCAGCAAATGGATATTCTAAATGGGGGTACAGTGCTTGGGGGTTAAGTGTAACTTGATGGAAGTAACACGTTGTTAACTCAGAATGAAGTTTTTTTTTTTTTTTTTTTTTTTGTTTTTTTTATGCCGGAAAAGTGGAATGAAGGGTATCCATTAAGAGATTGAGGGAGAGTCTGGGCCCAGCCTTGGGGGGGCCAATTGGCACGGGTCGTCTTTAATTGTTTCCTTGTTTTCCAGCTCTTGGGCAGCGTGGGCCAAGAATTTTATAGTTTTGCAGGAAAGTTGTATCCAAGACCCGCTAAGGCATTTTATTACAGCCGCCCTGCAGGTTCTTACTTGTGCTTCTCTTAGGAGTGGTAACAAGAGCGTCTTCCTTAGATTTTGGAGTGCCGGGCATATGCATAATAAATGCAATAATGAATCTACGCCCTTGCCACAAAGGCGACAGTTTGAAGTTGGCCAGGTACGCAGCCATTTGGGGGTGAGGTCTTTGCTCGAGAACCAACCCAGCCTCAGAAGACTTAATTTCCTCTTGTAGTGATCCCTAAAACAATCTTGCAAGTATGGCTGATGTTTCAGATGATTATATGTTGGTAACACAATCCAGGCGTGGCTTTTGCCAGCCACTGCGCCTTTGTCCATTATCAGCGATGCTTGTTTGATAGCTTTGTTAGTGATCTGTTTAAAAATGTTATAAGACACGGGTGAAAGCCAGGCTTCTTCCAGCTTTAAAGACTGAAGCGCTTGCCTAAGGGACTTATATGTTGAATTCGAGAACCCAGCCTGTTTTTCGAACTCTAGCCAACAGAGGTGGGCAAGTGAGTTGTCTTCGGCGTCCCTCATACGCCAGTAATATTTGGCCAATGCTCCTTGTCTTGCCGGGGTCTGGTTTGTTAATCCATATTCCAGACGTATTTGGGCCTGTGAAATGTGTCGCGGGATCGAAAAAAGGTGTTTAAACAGTTTGGATTGAGCAAGATTCAGCGCTGTAGAGTCCCTAGATGCCATCAATTCCGAGCCATATGTGAGCGATGGCAAGAATTTAGCAGCTACGATCTTTAACATGTGGCCAGTTGAACTTCCACTTAAATGTTTTTGTATGGTTTTAAAAGCGAAATGCAGTTGTTTGGCTTTTGATTTCCCCTGTTCTAAATGATGTTTGTACTTTAGTTGGTAATCAAGTATGATGCCCAAGTATTTGTATTTATCAACCTGTGTTAATATAGAAGAGTTTAGCCTCCAGACATATTTAAGTTGTTTCTTTCGGGAACTGGAGAAGCATAGGATGTTCGATTTTTTGAGGTTTATTGTTAGTTGTGCTTTGGAGATGTATAACGCGAGTTTGGAAATCAAGCGTTGTAAGCCAAGCGGCGTTTGTGAGAGGAGCACAATGTTGTCTGCGTATTGTAGACTCACAATAGGTGTTTGTCCCAATTTCGGTGGGTCCCCCTGAATTGTGCGTAGGTCACTTTCTAGGTCTCCGGTGTAGATGTTGAAAAGGCTGGGAGCCAACACGCAGCCTTGCTTTAGTCCATTAGAAGTTTGATATTTCTTTGTTAAGCATCGTCCATCTCCTTTTTTTATTTGTACCCAGGTGTGTGAGTATAGTTCTATGATTGCTCCCAATAGCTTTGGTGGCGCACCCCAGGCTTTCATTTTGGCCCAAAGTTTTGATCTAGGCACTTTATCGAAGGCCGCTTTTAGGTCCAAAAAACAAGTGTATAGCGTGGAGGAGTTATTGATAGCCTTTTTAGCGAGAAGGGTTAGCGCGGATACATTTGTTAGAGTACCCATTCCGGCCCTAAAGCCTGTTTGTGTCAGTGGGATTAGCCCTTTGCTGTTGACCCAAGACTCCAGTTCTACCAATAGGTTTGATGTGTAGATCTTGGCCTCCACGTCTATTAGTGCTATTAGCCTATAATTGTTAGGATCTGATCGGGACCCTGATTTGAATATGGGGTGTAGAATGCTGCCCCTCCATGAATCAGGAATATTCCCGGTCCTTAAGCTGTGACAGAACAAAGGGGATAGTTGAATTGCCCAAAACATTGGGTCTTGCCTGAATAGGGCGTTGGGAAGGCCGTTTGGTACGGGGGCCCCGTCTGGTCTCAAATGTTTTATGGTCTTTGAAACCTGCGTTGGTGTGATCTGATCAATTTCTCCAGTTAAGTCCTGCGGCGGTTGACTGCAGGTGTCTTTGGATTGAGGAGACTTTGCTTCTACCATTGATCTCAGGCTTGGTGTTGGGCAGGGCTCGCAGACGGTTGCGAATGTGTTGTCTGTAGATCTATCAAACGTGAAGTTGTAAAGTAAATTAATGTGAGTGCCCCAAATCTGATCGGTCAACTCCGAATTGAACTGTCGGTGTTTGCCGTTGAGCATAAAATTTATTTTTGCCCAGAAATCTTTGGAGTTTCGTAGTTTACTAGCATGGAGTATAATGAATTGTAATTTTTCCTTATACTCTTGCTTGGCCAATTTGGTCTCACGTTTTAGCTCTTTTTTTAAGAATTCAATTTTTTTCAGAGTTTGCTGTGATAGTTGGGGGTCCTTTTTACGTTGAGCCCTGAGATATGAGTTTAGTTGCTTTTTTAATAAGCGCAGTTTTGGAGTGTACCATTTCCCTCCTCCGTTTCTTGTTGTTTTGTGTCCTCTGTGGTTGGTTTGGTATTTTTTATTTATGTTCACTACGAAGGACTCCCAGGTCTTTACTATATCTTTGGATAAGGCTGGTGGTGAGAGCAATAAGTGGCATGTCTCCATTAAGTTGGGAATGTTGTCTTCTTTCCAATTTAATCTTTGCAGGTTAAAAAGTTGAGTGTTCAACGTTAAAGGCTGCGCTTGCTCGGATTTATTTAATAGGATTGATACTGTGAAAGTCTGAGGGTAATGGTCGCTTTCACCCCGTTCCAGAATGTGGAAGTCTTTGATATGGGGGAATAGATCGGGGTCGGCCAAGGTATAGTCTATTGTTGATCCTGAGTTCCTAGTGACCCTCGTTAAGGCGGCTGGTCTGTCAAGGTGACCCCTTCCGTTTAGTGTGTACAAGTGGAGGTCTTCCAGTTCTGCAGCACATTTCCTTCCCATTGCGCTTTGTCTACTTTGGTTACCTTGTCGAGGTTCAATGTGGGTAGGAAGAGTACCCTCCTGGCCTTGCATTAAGTTCATATTGAAATCTCCTGTGATTAGCATGTTATCACTTGGGTAGGTGGATTTCAATGTGTTAATTGCGGAGGTTAATTGTTTTATCCTCTTCCCTTTATGTTTTCCACCGGGATGTATGTATAGATTTACGATCAGTAGGCCGATGATGGGCGAAATTTCAATTTTGATGCATTGCATCCATGTGGAGTCCATTCGATGGGGCTGGCTGACCAGAGGATGTCGGTAGATATGAATGTTGAGAGGCCTCCCTTAGCCCTACCTGGACGTGCCTCCTTGTGAGCCGGGGTAAAAAATTCTTTGTATCCCACAAGAGGTGAATTTTTCGTCTGCCATGTTTCTTGAAACAAAAGTATTTTGTATTGGGTGATGAACTCTATAAAGTCGTCTTCCTCCAACTTTGTATTTAGGCCATTGACATTCCACGAACAGATCTTACAGTCCTGCTCTTTTGATGAAGTATGAAGAGAGAGGGAAGAAAATAAGGAGACAGGAGGAATATGAGGAGAGACGGGGAAATATAAACACAAAGAAGGACAGTATGAGGACACAGGAGAATATAAGAAAAGGGAGGTAGTATCAGGAGAGAGGAAAGAGTAACAGGAGAGAGCAGAGAGTATGACAAGAGAGGATGGAAAATATGGAAAAAGTGGCGAATATAATTCATTAATGTACACAGACGCACAGTGTGATATTAGACAAAAAATATGAGACCATAGATTTTACCAAAACACATTTACTACACTAAAACGTTTAAGTGACTGCACACATTCCATGTATATAACTACTACATTTCAGTGGACAACACTGACTCATTTTGCAAATACATTTCCAATTTGCTGCAATACTTTCCCCAACATTACATTCAAAAAGTGACACAATAGAACAACAAAGAGGCGCAAGGGGCTTGTAAATCTGCCCAAGAGTGTATGAAGCAGTCTATGTATACTGACTAGGGAATTCTTAAGAAGGAGGTATGATGATAGAGGAAGGAGTAAAAGGACAGAGGAGGGAGTATAAAAAGAAGGGGAGTATTAGGAGACAGAGGAGACAATGAGGACACAGGGGGACTATGAGGACAAGAGCACTATGAGGAGAGAGAAGTGAGAATAAGGAAAGAGGAAGAATATCAGAAGAGAGGGGACAGTATAAGCAGAGACAGGTAGATTGTGAGGAGAGAGGGACAAGATTATGAAAAAAGGAGCAAGTATGATTCCTTAATGTACACAGACGCTCAGTGTGATTCTAGCCAAAAAATATGAGACCATACATTTTACCAAAACACATTTACTATACTAAAACGTTTAAGTGACTGAACACATTCCATGTATATAAATACTACATTTCAGTGGACAACCCTGACTCATTTTGCAAATACATTTCCAATTTGCTGCATTATTTTTGCCAACATTACATCCAAAAAGTGACACAATAGAACAACAAAGAGGCACAAGGGGCTTGTAAATCTGCCCAAGAGTGTATGCAGCACTGTATATATACTGACTCCAAAATTGTAGATTTAGAACACAAGCCTAATTCTAAACAAACAACACTATTAACTACTCTACAACTAAAAAAGTGACTACACACATTCTACATTTTTTAGTCCTGCACTTTATTGCACAAAGCTGACTCACTAAACATATTAACTTACCAAATGATTTTATCACAATAGTTATCCAAATGCAGACAAACTCAGAATATGATTCTACAAACTTTACAAGGATAAACACATTGCTATTACTAAAAATAAAATGCACCACATACATTCCCTTACAAGTTATCAACTCACCTCTCAAACTGATTGGTAGATTAAGAAAAATGCCACTCACACAGCAGATAGTCTTATACAGAATCTCTCTACTTCAGTGCTTGCAGCAGAACCAAAGAATGGCACATTTTCCCTCTCAATTTACACATATGTACAAGTTAATAACAAATCAAATTCCTTCACACATTAATTCAAAACCAAACACACATTGTTCAACATTTCAAACCTTTCCAACTGACATAACTTCCACCCTACCCCCAACAGATCATGCAAAAGTCAAGTGTCATCAGAGGTCAAAGGTTCAGCACTCTATAAAACACTGCTACTCATCATGTTGAGACTATGCATAAGTACTTACTTATAAGTACAAATAAAGAGAAAAGGTCTCATTAGAACCAACCAACACATAAACACATAAACTTGATAGCTATCTGTAAAATATATTTATTTTAATTGATTTCTTTCTTGCTTAGGTACGCTTACGGGACGACTTCGCACGGTACGTCGTACGTACGTGCATGGTACGCGCACGGTAAATCTACCATTAAAAAAAAATAGCCTCTTTCACTAATTTTTTATAATCCCCAGGGACCCCATCCCCGGGGGCTGATATATAACATTGGGGACCGTGGGGGAAGCCCCAAAGCCGTCACGGTCCCAGCCGTCTCCCCGCGTCCTTCGGAAGCCGGCATTGCTTTTCATCAGACAGAGCAGCTTACATGCTGCTCTCTCTGATGAAAAGCAATCTGCTTTCCTACTTGAAAGAGAGAGCAGGTTTTCTGCTCTCTTCTTCAAATAGGAAAGCAGTTTGCTATGGTAGAGCGGGAGCTTTGAGGCTCCAGGCCTACCATAGCAAATAGCAGTGTCCCAGGGGTAGGAATCCTGGGACACTGCAAGAGCCAGCCCTGGGGGGTGGCGGTCCCCAGTGCCATCAAAGGCTCCAGGAGGGGGTCCGCACAGCCCCCTCTCAGCATTCAAATGCCCTGGGGGATGGTTGTCCCTATTTTAAATACTATAGCCCCGGGGAGGTGGCGGTCCCCGGGGCATGTGAGGGGGCTTCAGCCCCCCACACATGTGTTTTTTTTTTTTTTTTAAAGAAGCCACGGGGGTGGCGGTCCCCGGGGCTGTGGGGGGCCATGAGCCCCGACCCGGGGATTATAAAAATTAGTGAGAGAGGCTATTTTGTTTTTATGGTACATTCACCGTGCGCGTACCATGCACGTATGTACGACGTATGGTGTAAAGTCTGTAAGTCGTCCCGTAAGCGTACCTAAGCAAGAAAAAAAAAGATTTTGATATTGAGGATCATTGTAAAACCCCCTAAGCAGCCCTAGGGGTCAGGAAGTCCTATAGCAAACAGCAAACTTTTCCTGTCAATCTACATACTCAATCTACACACATATACAAATAAATAACAAATCACATTTATTCCCACATTAAATCAAAATGAAACACACTTTTCTATTGCTTGAACTTTTGGACCCTTTGCAACTGACAAAACTTTCAACCCTTCCCCCATTCCACATTCTGCCAGTTACCATAGAAACACTCCAGGGAACACCTAACTGAGCACACAGGTGAGAAGTTCATCATACATTGTTGCAAATCAAAACAGCAAGTGTGCTTGACTTGTCAATATACCAGCGTATCTTAAGTAATGTTCTTTTCTATCACTTTTTCTTAACCAATAAATAACATGCTTTTAAAAAACAGAAAATTGCACCCTAGTTTTGTATCTAAAAACTTTTGAAACAACCAATCACTTCTTTGCTTTTTTCAAAACTCCAATTATTTACCTTTTTATAAAAAAAAATCTTCAAACTGCCCTTTCATTTACAGAAACCCTCTGAGTGCATCCAGACCTCTCTTCAAGATGCTTAGAGTGTGGATTGTGGGACACAGCTATATTTTCTGGAGACAAAGGTACGCAGAACAAAATGGAATTCACAAAGACCTAGGTTTACCATATGTAGACATTAAATGGATTGGACAGAGAGAGTTAAAGTGGCACCAAGTAATGCCATTGGTGAAATCCTTTATGCATCTCCAACACCCTGACCTCATCATTGTGCACTGTGGTGGCAATGACCTAGGCACTTTGACTGTGGTAGGTCTGGAAATGTTTATGAAGGACACCTTTACCGAACTGATGTCACTTTTCCCCCAAACTACCTTTGTCTATTCTAATATATGTCAAATGAAAAAATGGAACTGGTACAATCAATTTTGTCCACAGTGAAAAAACTAGGAAACATAGGAATAAATCTGTTTCTGCTTTTCTCCGAGACTATAGAATGGGGTCCATTACCATAACAATCTGCATTTCAATATGCATGGCATCTATAGAAGAGATGGTGTACATTTTACAGATGAGGGGATCAGAGTCTTCCTCTTGAACTATGGACTCTGCATCGGTACTTTACTTGTAGGTACTAAAATCTTCCAATAAACACAAGGGCTCTGTCAGAACCACCCAACATGTAAACACATACACTTCATAAATATCTAAAAATATGTTTATTTTTCTTGCTTAGGTATGCTTACGGTACGGCTTACGAACCTCGCACCGTACGTCATACGTACATGCATGGTATGCGCACGGTATATCTACCGTAAAAAAAAAAATTGCCTTTCTCACTTATTTTTTTAAATCCCCAGGGACCCCATCCCCCGGGGCTCAAATATAACATTGGAGACCGTGGGGGGAGCCCAAATGCCCCCACGGTCCCAGCCGGCTCCCCGCGTCCTTCGTGTGCCGGCATTGCTTTTCATCAGAGAGAGCAGCTTACATGCTGCTCTCTCTAACGAAAAGCAATATGCTTTCCTATTTGAAAGAGAGAGCAGGTTTCCTGCTCTCTCTATCAAATAGGAAAGCAGTTTGCTATGGTAGGGCCGGAGCCGTGAGGCTCCCGGCCTACCATAGCACACAGCAGTGTCCCGGGAATAGGCACCCCGGGACACTGCAGGAGCTGGCCCTGAGGGTTGGTGGTCCCCAGGGCCACCACAAGGCTCCAGGAGGGGGGCCGCACAGCCCCCCTCCCAACATTTAAAAGCCCCAGGAGTGGTGGTCCCCGGGGCGAGCGGGGGGGCTTGAGCACCCCCACACAAGTTTTTTAAATAAAAAGAAGCCCCAGGGTAGTGGTCCCTAGGGCTGCAGGGAGCCATGAGCCCCCTGCATACATATAGTTAAAGCCCCGGCACACCGGCCTGCCATAGCAAACAGCAGTGTCCCGGGGGTAGGCACCCCGGGGCACTGCAAGAGCCAGCCCTGGGGGTTGGCGGTCCCCAGGGCCATCAAAGGCTCCAGGAGGGGGGCCGTGTGGCCCCCTCCCAACATTCAAATGCCCCAGGGTGTGGTGGTCCCCGGGGCTGGGGGGTCCATCACGGACCCCCCTATTTTAAATATTAGAGCCCAAGGGAGGTGGCGTTCCCGGGGGCGTGTGGGGGGGCTTAAGCCTCCCCCTCACAGGTGTTTTTAAAAAATTTTTTAAAAGAAGCCCCGGGGGTGGCGGTACACGGGGCTGCAGGGGGGCCATGAGCCCCCCACATACATATAGTTAAAGCCCCGGGGGATGGGGTCCCCGAGGATTATAAAAATTAGTGAGAGAGGCTATTTTTTTTTTAACGGTACATTTACCGTGCGCCTACCATGGACGTATGTACGACGTACGGTGTAAAGTCTGTAAGTCGTCCCGTAAGCATACCTAAGCAAGAAAAAAAAAGATTTTGATATTGGGGATCATTGTAAAACCCCCTAAGCAGCCCTAGGGGGTCAGGAAGTCCTTTAGCAAACAGGAAACTTTTCCTGTTAGTCAATCTACACACTCAATCTACACACATACAAATAAATAACAAATCACATTTATTCCCACCTTAAATCAAAATGAAACACACTTTTCTATTGCTTGAACTTTTGAACCCTTTCCAACTGACAAAACTTTCAACCCTTCCCCATTCCACATTCTGCCAGTTACCATTGAACGGTATGTCGTCTATAGATATATCTATGATTTTACTTTTGATTTTCTCAGGAACTACTGAACGGATTTACACCATTTAACAAAAAGGGTAATCTGTGAACCAAACTCTACGTTTTTGCCAAATTTGGTGTAATTCCGTTCAGCCGTTCGGGCTGTAGCACTGGCTAAAGGTCCTATGGAAAATCGCATGGGGAAAACACGTTTTGGGACCCCCCTTTTTTCACAGTCCCCACTTCACGAATGACCCCCAAACTCTTAGGGAAGGGGCTTAGCAGAGCAGGTCCTTTTCCTGAATCACTCCCCGAAGATTCGTCGACCTGCGCCAAAGTTATTCCAAATAGAATGTTGCGGATTTCCTAGGGAACCTAGGTCTTAACTATAACTACCTACTGGCGACCGCCAGTAGGTAATATAGAGATATATATATATATATATATATATATATATATATATATATATATATATATATATATATATATATATATATATATATATATATATATATTCACTGAAAAAACCAAAGGTTATACACTATATATAGTTAGGAATTAGCCTTTAAAAAAACCATTGAAATTCCTCCTATATAGTTAGCTGGACATTTTATTGGCATAAAACCCAATGAAATTCCATATATAGTTAGTTGCAATAACTATATATCGCGCACCCGCAATCCACTGCTGATGATGTCACATATTACATCATTCATGACATGGTCAGTGACATCACTGATGACATCACTGATGACAAATAAAATTACATCACTGATGACATCTCATTTGACATTACTGATCACATCACTGATAATATCATTCATGTGATAATACGATGAACCTCTTCAGACTCTAATATAACCTTAGATACAATCAGTGTAAACAGACACTTGTCCTAATTATGCTCAGTTTTTTAATGTTTCGTTTTCAATTATGTCCCCGCGCCCTTTATTACATGCCTCTGTTGTCTGCGTTAAATGTTTGCTACCCTTCATTTTACTGTTAATTCTCACATAAAGCTAACTGGCTGAAGATGGGTCCACTCACCTCCTACGTTAGCAGTGCATGACGTTTCTTTTTGTGATTGTAGAGCACACCTTTACAATGCCTGCATTTATTCGTATCAGCATGCAGCATGGTTGGTTTTAGTAGATTATGATTTTTTTCCTTGCAGCATACCGTTTTTGGGAATATTACCATTTTCTGTAGTACCTTGTGTGTAGTGAAATAAACTGTTGTTTTTTGCTTTCAGAAAGCTTTGAGGCCCGACATGGGCTACAATACGCTAGGCAACTTTCAAATCGAAAAGAAGATTGGTCGTGGCCAATTTAGTGAAGTTTACAGAGCAACGTGAATTATGTCGGCAAAAGGAGTTAACCTCCGAACGATGGGCCAATCCCAGCGCGGCCCTGAGGCGAGCCCCGCGATGACGTCAGAGCTCCTTGACAAATCGGAGCGCGGCTCCTTCGCCGGCCCCGCCCACAACCAGGCGGCGGCCATCTTAAGGCAGCTCGGGCGGCGGCGGTGATCTCGGGGGCCAAAACGAGGGGTGGGCACCCTCGAAATTAAAACAAAAACATTAAAATGAAAGAGACAAACCCCCCAAGCCCCCCCCCAAGCCCCCCCCAAAAAAAAATCGCGGAGTGCGCGCACGCGTTCGCGCTTATAGATATATAATTGATTTCTCTTTTAATTTTCTCAGGAACCACTGGAGGGATTTACACAATTTTACCAAAAGCGTGATCTGCATACCAGACACTACCATTTTGACAAGTTTGGTGTAATTCCCTTCAGCGGTTCAAGCTGTAGCTGAGTCTAAAGGTCCTATGGAAATTAACATGGGGAAAACACGTTTTGGGACCCCCCTTTTTTCTCAGCCCCCACTTGACGAATCCCCCCCAAACTTTCAGGGAAGGAGCGGAACGGAGCGAGCCATCTTCTTTGAGAAATTTGCGAAGATTCATCAACCAGGGCCAAAGTTATTCCCAATAGAATGTTGGGGATTTCCTATGGTAAACCGTCCTAACTATATATACCTACTGGCGACCGCCAGTAGGTAATATATATATATATATATATATATATATATATATATATATATATATATATATATATATATATTACCTACTGGCTGTTGCCAGTAGGTATATATAGTTAGGATTTTTTTCCTATGGGATTTCTGAAAATTCTTTGTCGAATAACTTGGGCGTTTGTGGACGGAATTGGCTGAAATTTTCAGGAAAATGGCACATTTTGTTTCTGAGCAGCCCCTGAAAATTTGGGGGGGTTTCGTCAAGGGGGTGGCTGAGAAAAAAGGGGGGTCCCAAAATGCGTTTTTCCCATTCATTTTTCCATAGGGCGGTTGGAATCACTTTTAGCTCAAACGGCTGAATGGATTTACACGATACTTGGCAAAATTGTAGATATGGTTTGCCCGACGTGCCTTTGCTATGTCTCAATATATGTGCTCCAGTGGATTTCGAGAAATTAACGTTTTAAAAAACAGATATATCTGTGACAGAGTCCCGGTAAGCCCCCCGGTTCGCGTACCTGACGCGTAACGGAACTTTGCTAGGAGAAGCGGATTGGCTACCCGGTGACTGTGAACATTCTAAACAGTCCGGAGCGGCCGCCATCTTGTGTCCCGGTAGGATCGAGACACAAGATGTGGTAAAAACAAAGGGGGAAATGAGCATAAGGGGGCAGAGTACATCCTCCCTGACCCCTTAGGTTTGATGAGGGGGCTTTAAAAGGGCCCCGCGGGGAAAAAAAAAATTATTATCGTTTTTTGGCGGGGGGAGCGCTCGGTACGCGCACCGGGAAGCGGTCCGGGAAGCGTAATATAGGGAAAATAGGATGAAAGAATGTTCAAATAATGTATGTATATTGATTGTTCTTTTTGTTTTATTTTTTTTTATTTTTTTTATTTAAGTACCAACATGTAGGTACCAATGCAGAGTCTAAAAATAAAAATACACCTTTTCCTTTGTAGATATCTTGCATGTTGTTTCAGAAGTTATTGTGGTATATGGAATTCATAGCGTAGTCTGTAAGGAAAGCAGAAACACCATGGAGGCAGGAGATGATAAAGAGATGTTAAATACACATTGGAGATAATATAGTGGTAGAAAGGAAGTAACAATGAGCAAAGTTACTATGTAACAGAAAAAAGTTGCACAGTATTTTTAAAGTCTGATTTAACATTATAATCAATTTGGTACTACTTTAAAAAATACATATAAAAATGAATAATGTCTCAAACTATTTTTGAATTATTAAATAAAAATTTATTTCTCTGATTCGTTTTCAAAATTTAAAAGAACTTCTAATAATTGAATGTCAGAAATGTTTTCATTTTCAATCAGGTAATCTACTGATTGTACACATTGCAGAAGTTCAAAGTCCTGTGATTCATCAAAGAATTCAGAGTCATTGGGTTCAATTTCTGTATCTTTGTTGCTTTCCAGAACAATTTCAATGGTATTTTTTTGCTCTCCTTCCATTTTTGTGCTGTAAATTGAATTTTAAAAAAATATATCAGTACAGATAGGGCACTGTTGGGTTTAAGTACAGACAGGTAGTTTGGTTTTTTAAACAGTGATTTTATCTTTGGCCAGTGTATGGTATCAGACTGGAAGTAGAAATATAAAAAAATGTTTGTGATAAAGCCTAAGTAAATTCTTAATTATACAAGACAAGCCTAACTCCATCCATAACTAAAACAGAGAAGTCTATCTTATTCTATAACTATTACAGAGGGATAGTATATACTATCAGAGAATGTTTTCCTAATTAACTTAAAGTGCAGAACATACTTCAGTTTTTAAAATACCATCTTACCTTTCAAAAAGAAGTTTAAGTTCTCAGTTGAAATGCACTTGATATGTACTTCAGGAAGTAGTAGTCAAAATGGCTGTATTTCTCTCTCTTTCTTTATATATATTCAGGTACATAACCAATCAAATGTCAGGAAATAATAGAAGATATTGAAAGTATCATTTTAATTGGTTGTCAATTCTAACACTTCATAAGTGTTTTTGTTAGGTAATTTACCTCAGGATATTTAGTCAGGCTTACAGCATAATTTTCTCAATGGAATTCCATCAAATTTGGGTAAATGGTAGGGACTGCTATGTAGTAGGGCCTATTCTATATTTGATGAAAGTGTCTGTAGTGGTTTTTCTGTAAATTACTTTCCCACCTTTTTTATCGAGCGCTTACCTGTGTGCTCCCCGGTACGCGAACCGGCAGCGTTACGGGAGTCCTCCATTTTGTGTATCGGTAGAATTGAGACACAAGATGGAGGACAAACAATGTTCGGAATGGGTAGAAGGGGCAACGGTACACACTTTGTGACCCTCTAGGTTTTCTGAGGGGGGCTTAGGACGCTGATATATGCAAAAATAAAAAAATAAAAATTTGAAAATTTCTCGGGGGGAGCGCCCGGTACGCGCACTGGTAAGCGAACAGGGGAGCGTACTTTGGTGAAAAAAAAAAAGTTAGAAAAAGATAAACGTTTTGAATGATTAGAGGTAGGGTAACTCTGAAAATAGCTATTGGGTTCTGTGGCTAATTTAGGTACCTACAAGTAGGTTCCAATGCACAGTTTTAAATAAAGCACGAATATTCTATTCCCTTCATCAGAGAAGTGCACACCATCTCTTCTGTAAATGTTGTATATTAAACTCATTCCATAGTCTCTCATGTAAGCAGAAACAGATTTATTCACATGTTTCCATGCTTTCTCAAATTGTGGAAAAAATTGGTTGGACCACTTCCATTTCTGTCTTTGGCATATATTGGAATATACCAAGGAAGTTTGGGGAAAAAGTGTCATCAATTGATGAAAGGTGTTCTTTAAAAGCATTTCCAGACCAACCCCAGTCATAGTGCCCAAATCATTTCCACCACAGTGCACTATTAAGAGGTCAGGGTTTGGCAGATGCATAATTTTTTTTTATTAAAAACATATAAAATATATTTTTCATTTAAAAGAATAATACATTTTACAGCTTTTGTTATTTGCTATTAAAAAACCATTGAAATTCACTGAAAAAAACATAGGTTATAGACTATATATAGTTAGGAATTAGCATTTACAAAACCTTGAAAATTCAATTAAAAAACCATAGGTTATAGACCAGATATAGTTAGGGATTAGCATTTACAAAACCTTATTTTACTCGCACAAAACCATTGAAATTCGCATATATAGTTAGTTGCACTAACTATATATCGCGCACCCGCAATCCACTGCTGATGATGTCACATATTACATCATTCATGACATGGTCAGTGACATCACTGATGACATCACTGATGACATCATCCAGTGACTGTATGTTTCTGTAAAGTTAAAATATGTCTTACATATTGAAGAATGAGTGGATGTATAAGTGTCTGGATGAAGGATTTAGTAGGTGCATGACTGACTGTATGAGTGAGTGATTAAATGTGTCTCACTGAGTGCATGGGTTACTGACTAAACTGTCTTAATTTGTGCATTATTATGTCTGTTCAGTAAACTGCTGCATGTGTTGTTCAGGAGCTAAATGAGTAACTATATGGGTTATTGATTGGTTGCCCAAGTATTTGTATGGGAGACTGAGTATGTGTGTGAGTGGCTGGGAGGTGTATGACTCTGTGCATAGATGTGTGAGCAGTTGATTCACTAGATGTATGGGTTCAAAAGTGCATGTGGAAACAACTGCATGGGCAGTTGACTGTGTGCATGAGTGTATTGGTGAGTGAATGGATATCTCAGTGCTACATGTTAAAGTAAGTACATATGTAAAACACAGTACATGTGAGAGTTGACATATATAAATAACTGTGCATAAGAGCCAGTGAATGTGTGAGTGGCTGTATGGATCATTGTGAACTTGTATCAGGGATTGTATAAGAGAGTAAATATGTGTTAGAATATGTTTGAATTAGTAAGGTGTGTATAACTATATAGTTGAGGAAATGGAGGAGTGATTGATTCTTTGCATGACTGACTAGATGTATGAGTAACTCCATGGATGAGTGACAATCTGTGAGTGTCTGTTTACACTGATTGTATCTAAGGTTATATTAGAGTCTGAAGAGGTTCATCGTATTATCACATGAATGATATTATCAGTGATGTGATCAGTAATGTCAAATGAGATGTCATCAGTGATGTAATTTTATTTGTCATCAGTGATGTCATCAGTGATGTCACTGACCATGTCATGAATGATTTAATATGTGACATCATCAGCAGTGGATTGCGGGTGCGCGATATATAGTTAGTGCAACTAAATATATGCAAATTTCAATGGTTTTGTGCGAGTAAAATAAGGTTTTGTAAATGCTAATCCCTAACTATATATGATCTATAACCTATGGTTTTTTAATTGAATATATGTATATATATATATATATATTGCTACCAAACCAATCTTGACCATCAAAGAAGGCGCTGACTCCGTGTATCTTAGTTCAAGGGTTTTTATTTCTTAAATCAGCTTCTGCTCAGACGCGTTTCGGCGGCTACTCCCGCCTTGCTCACTAACATCTGACCACTGAAAAGTGCGCTTTTATATACATGTTACATTGTCACATGAGTCATAATTAACATAACTAATTGGCATTTTACTTGTTGCCATGGTGGCGTGGTTACACCCTCGTGGTGACGTGACTATTTACATGCCTGTTACATCTTTTGGCGGGTTTGATAATTGCTACATGTCACGTGTATTCACACTTGTATAAACATTTCCAGCATGTTTAGAACCACTCAAATCTGAACAAATCATTACATTGCATGGCATTTGCCACATTATTTTTTATATATAACACATACTTTCACAGTTCATGTACTGTCATAATTACATTTCCCCGTTTGTCAGATTTCAAGTGATTACACCCTTCGGGTCTCTCCTACGTCATGGAGGTTTGGGCGTAACCGGTAGCCAATTGTGACACATACATGATTGGTTCTTGTTTACGGAATGCGTGATGAAAAGGGCTCGGGCTTACCGACGATGGGTTTGCTGGCCTAGTGGCAGAGTCAGAACATGTTGTAGCGTTCACTATCCTTTCTCATACTGCCGGTAAGCAGCGCTTGTCTGTAAGGTTTTTTATCTTCCTTGGTAAAGCGTTTCCATGAGTCCCTGTACTAATTTTAGCATTTGCCCATATTATACACACCAACTGGAGACAACATCCCGGTCGCCAGTAGGTATATATAGTTAGGATTTTTTTGAATAGGGATTTCTGAAAATTCTATGTTGAATAACTTTGGCGTTGATGGACGGAATTAGCTGAAATTTTCAGGAAAATGGCACAATTTGTTTCTGAGCGTCCCCTGAAAGTTTGGGGGGGTTTCATCAAGCGGGGGCTGAGAAAAAATGGGGGTCCCAAAACGTGTTTTTAACATTGAGTTTTCCATAGGGCCGTTGGACTCACTTTTAGCTCGAACGGCTGAATGGATTTCTATGAAACTTGGCAAAATTGTAGGGACTGGTAGTCCGATGTGCCTTTGCTAGGTCTCAAGATATGTGCTCCAGTGGATTTTGAGTATTTTAGGTTCAAAAAAATATATATATCTGTGACAGCGTCCCGGTTTGCGCCCCGGTTCGCGTACCAGACGCGTAACGGAACTTCGCGAGGAGAAGCGGATTGGCTCCCCGGTGACTGTGAACATTCTAAACAGTTCGGTGCGGCCGCCATCTTGTCTCTCGGTAGGATCGAGAGACAAGAGGTGGAAATAAACGAAGGGGGAACTGAATAAAAGGGGGCAAGGTAGACCCCTCCTGACCCCCTAGGATTGATGTGGGGCCTATTTAAGGGCCCCGCGGGGCAAAAAAAAAAAAAAAAAATTCTATTTTTCGCGGTGGAAGCGCTACCCGGTACGCGAACTGGGTAGCTTACCGTTAGCGTAACGGGAGTCCGCCATCTTGCGTTAAGGTCTAATTTGGACACAAGATGGATGATAAACAATGCTGGGATTGTGTAAAAGAGGGCAAGGGAGACATATCCTGACCCCCTAGGTTTTGTGAGGGTGGGTGAGGAGGCCCATATATGTCCAAAAAAAAAAAAAATTTCACATTTTTGCGCGGTTAGCACCCGGTGCGCGAACCGGGTAGTGCTCCGGAAAGCGTAAATCGTGAACATTCGTAAAAAAAAAGTTACATTTAAAATTTATTTAGAGTGATCATAGTTAGGGTAGCTCTGAAAAGAGCTTTTGGGTCTGTGGAAGATTTAGGTACTTATAAGTAGGTACCAATACACAGTCTTAAATTCTGGATGAAAACTCTGTTCCCCTCATCTGAGAAGTACACACCATCTCCTCTGTAGATATCTTGCATGTAGTAACGCAAGTTATTGTTGTAGATGGAGCCCATTCCATGGTCTCTCATGTAAGCTGAAACAGACTTATTTACATGCTTCCTCGCTTTCTTAATTTGTGGACAAAATTAGTTGGACCACCTCCATTTCTGTCTTTGGCATGTATTTGAATATACCAAGGCAGTTTGAGGAAAAAGTGCCATCAATTGCTCAAAGGTGTCCTTTAAAAGCATTTCCAGACCTACCCCAGTCAAAGTGCCCAAATCATTTCCTCCACAGTGCACTATTATGAGGTCAGGGTTTGGCAAATGCAAAAAGGTTTTCACCAATGGTATCAATTGGTGACATCTCAATCCTCTCTGGCCAATCCAGTTGATTTCGACATTTTGTAAATTGAGGTTGTGTAAATTTCTGTTATCAGCATACCTTTGAGCCCAGTGGATGTAGCTATGTCCAATAATCCAGACAGAAAACATGGTGAGAGGAGGTTCTGCTGCAGCCAAGTTAAGTGTGGGAATGAAATGGCAGTTGAAACAGTAGGAGTTTGTAATGAAAAAAACTGTGAAGTTTCAGTGCTAATGATTCAGTAGCAGTGATTGGTGGATTTTGATTGCTGAAAACAGAAAGTTAGGGTGCATGGATGTGTTCTTTGAAAGATGTAATTCGAATGGTTAAGAAAAAATCATTTTAAGAAACATTGCACTGGATAAGCAGGCGTACTGAGAGTTCAGAGTTCAGTTGAAACATTGTTGTGTGAACTTGTAAACATGAGAGGTCTTTCAGGAGGTAGTTGCTATGGAAAAAAGGCAGGAAGGGCAGAGGGGGAAGGGTGTTGATTTGAAAAAAAGTGAGGGAAGAGTTTTGATTGGGTGACATGCGAGATATGTGTGATGAATTACAGCATTTCTGTGCCATTGTTGGTTGCAGCCTCTGGAGTGCATACCCTTTGCTCTGCTAAAGAAAAATTGGTGTGTGTCTGAGACTCTTTTGAAACTCAAAAAGCATTTGCTAAGGTGAGAAAAGATTCATTTAATTTAGATAGAGACTAGTATGCTTTAGGGAGAAAATTAGGAACAAAGTTTTGTATTTAAAATGTTGCTTTGTGTCAAGTGTTTTACCAAAAGATTTTGTTTCTTTGAGAAATTGTAATTGGAGATAATGTGAAGTATTAGTACTGGCAGGGTGTGCTTGTACATAGGAGCTGTGCTGTGTTTTCAAATTATGACTTGAAAATCGTTTTTAAGGAAAAGGAATGCTTTTTAAATTTATGACAAGGAAAAAATGGTGTCTGCTTCTTTAAACAAATATTTCACTTGCCCCATGATTCAGGGAGAATAATTTGCTTACTTGATGTGTTTAAAAACGTTTTTTGAAGTCATTTAGGTTTCTTGATATGTACTGCTAGAGTTTCATAGCCAGCATTGGGCATATTTACAAGGCCTTTGAGCCACTTTCACGTCATTTTCCCCATGTTAAAAGTGATGCAAAAGTGGTGCAAGGGCCTCGTAAATACACCCATGTGTGTTAGGGCATTTTAAGTCACTTCCCCATGAATCTGGGAGAATAATTTGCTTACTTGATGTGTTTAAAAACGTTTCTTGAAGTCATTTAGGTTTCTTGATATGTACTGCTAGAGTTTCATAGCCAGCATGGGGCATATTTACAAGGCCTTTGAGCCACTTTCACGTCATTTTCCCCATGTTAAAAGTGACGCAAAAGTGGTGCAAGGGCCTTGTAAATACGTTCCAATGTGTGTTAGGGCATTTTAAGTCACTTGCCCCATGAATCAGGGAGAATAATTTGCTTACTTGATGTGTTTAAAAACGTGTTTTGAAGTCATTTAGGTTTCTTGATATGTACTGCTAGAGTTTCATAGCCAGCATGGGGCATATTTACAAGGATTTTGAGCCACTTTCACGTTATTTTCCCCATGTTAAAAGTGACACAAAAGTGGTGCAAGGGCCTTGTAAAAACGCCCTCATGTGTGTTAGGGCATTTTAAGTCACTTGCCCCATGAATCAGGGAGAATAATTTGCTTACTTGATGTGTTTAAAAACGTTTTTTGAAGTCATTTAGGTTTCTGGTGCTCGGAGCAGGTTGCGGCACCAAATTGAGCTAACGGGAAGCTACCCGGTGCGCGGACCGGTAGCGAAACAAAAAAAAAATAATACAAAAATATATATATACATCAAAAAATTATATAAAAAAACATATAAAATATATTTTTCCTTTAAAAGAAGAATACATTTTACAGCTTTTGATATTTGCTATTAAAAAACCATTGAAATTCACTGAAAAAACCATAGGTTATAGACCATATATAGTTAAGAATTAGCATTTACAAAACCTTGAAAATTCACTGAAAAAACCATAGGTTATAGACCATATATAGTTAGGAATTAGCATTTACAAAACCTTGAAAATTCACTGAAAAAACCATAGGCTATAGACCATATATATTTAGGAATTAGCATTTACAAAACCTTATTTTACTCACACAAAACCATTGAAATTCGCATATATAGTTAGTTGCAGTAACTATATATCACGCACCCGCAATCCACTGCTGATGATGTCACATATTACATCATTCATGACATGGTCAGTGACATCACTGATGACATCACTGATGACAACTCAAATGACATCACTGACAACATCTCTGATGACATCATTCATGTGATAATACGATGAACCTCTTCAGACTCTAATATAACCTTAGATACACTCAGTGTAAACAGACACTCACAGATTGTCACTCATTCATGGAGTTACTCATACACCTAGTCAGTCATGCAAAGAATCAATCACACCTCCATTTCCTCAACTATACAGTTATACACACCTTACTTATTCAAACATATTCTAACACATATTTACTCTCTTATACAATCACTGATCAAAGTTGTAAATGATCCATGCAGCCACTCACACATTCACTAGCTCTTATACACAGTAATTTATATATGTCAACTCTCACATGTACTGTGTTTTACATATGTACTTACTTTGACATGTAGCACTGAGAAACCAATCACTCACCAATACACTCATGCACACAGTCAACCACCCATACAGCTGTTTCCACATGCAGTTTTGAACCTATACATCTAGTGAATCAACTGCTCACACATCTATGCACAGAGTCACACACCTCCCAGACACTCACACACACACACTCACTCTCCCATACAAATACTTGGGCAACCAATCAATAACCCATATAGTTACTCATATAGCTACTGATCAACACATGCAGCAGTTTACAGAACAACAGATATAATGATGCACAAATTAAGACAGTTTAGTCACTAACCCATGCACTCAGTGAGACACATTTAATCACTCTCTCATACAGTCAGTCATGCACCTACTAAATCCTTCATCCAGACACTTATACATCCACTCATTCTTCAATATGTAAGACATATTTTAACTTTACAGAAACATACAGTCACTGGATGATGTCATCAGTGATGTCATCCGTGATGTCACTGACCATGTCATGAATGATGTAATATGTGACATCATCAGCAGTGGATTGCGGGTGCGCGATATATAGTTACTGCAACTAACTATATATGCGAATTTCAATGGTTTTGTGTGAGTAAAATAAGGTTTTGTAAATGGTAATTCCTAACTATATATGGTCTATAACCTATGGTTTTTTCAGTGAATTTTCAAGGTTTTGTAAATGCTAATTCCTAACTATATATGGTCTATATATATATAGATATATATTCACTGAAAAATTCATAGGTTTCAGGCCTTTTATAGTTAGGTATTAGCATTTAAAAAACCTTTAAAATTCACTCAAAAACTAAAAGTTTTAGGGGTGTTATAGTTAGCTGGACTTTTCACTAATACAAAACCATTGAAATTGCTCCTATATAGTTAGTTGTACTACCTATATTTTGCGTACCCGCAATCCGCTGCTGATGATGTCACATATTACATCATACATGACATGGTCAGTGACATCACTGATTACATCTCAAATGATCTTCAATCTCTATCTGGAACCCCTTTCAGAAGTCCTGCGCAATGCAAATATCTCCTTTCATATGTACGCTGATGACACTCAGATCTATATAAGAATCTCATCCCTGGCAGAGATCCTCACCCTGAATGAAACCCTGAAGTGGACTTTCAGATGGCTCTCCTCCAATTAACTAAAACTTAATGCCAAGAAAACTGAGTTCCTTCTAATCTCCCCACCCAAGAACAATCCTGGCATCCAGACATGGATTAAAGCCATCACAGCCTTAAACTGTTCCCCGACCATTGTGAAATCTGCCAAATCTCTGGGAATCACCTTGGATTATAACCTAAATATGCAAGACCACATCAACACAATGGCGAAATCGGCCAGATTCCACCTGAGCTACCTATGGAAATTTAAACCCTTTCTAGACGCTCCTGACCTTAAACTTGCTGTTCAATCATTAGTCATCTCTCGACTGGAATACGGTTGCTCCACCCTCTCTGGCTTACCTAAGATCTCGCTCGCTCCCTTAAAATCCTGCCTCAACGTAGCCGCCAGATTACTTAGAGGCTCAAAAAAATTCGATCACATCACTCCTCACTTGAAAGAGTTAAACTGGCTCCCCTTCGAGGCGAGGATCCACCTCAAGCTGGCATGCATCACGCACAAGGCCCTTCACTCTAACTCCTCTGCGTATCTTGCTCAGAAGCTTGTGTTATCTGGTGGAAACAGACACTCAAGATCGACCAATGCCCTCCTACTCCGGCCTGCACGCTTTAGGAAAATAACAACCTACAATCGGGCCTTCACTGGAGCTGCACCAAGAATATGGAACTCCCTCCCTCCTGACATTAGAAAAATCCCTTCCTTTGCTCGCTTCAAAAAAGAGGCCAAGTCCTTTCTCATGAGTAAATTCCTTGGCTAAACTCGTTCCGTCAGCCACCTGAGAGACTGTTGCCCTATCCTGCACCATTGTATATCACTGTATTTGACTTTCTGTATTATTTTTGTATAATATTCATTGTACTTTATTTATCCTTGCTGTATAGTTTCTCACATCCCCAAGGTACAGTACCCATCTGCTACCCTGTCCCACCTTCATCCCCATGAGTCTCCGTAAGCCCTCCTCTGTACCAAGTTTTTTATCGTCTATTGTGTGATATGACCATGTATTACTCTACTGTATCTGTAAAGCGCTCTGATACCCTCACGGGTCATGTTCGCGCTCTATAAAACCTTAAAATAAATAAATACATTAATAAATAAATAAGGACTCTAAGTGATATGATTTGATTGGACTTATTGTGCAAGTGGTGCTGTGCCAATCTTTGGAATATTCTCCACTACTCTCTACTACTTACTCTCTACTACTCCACTACTCTCTAATACTCACTCTCTACTACTCATTCTCTACTACTCTACTACTCTCTACTACTCTCTACTACTCACTTCCTACTACTCACTATCTACTACTCTCTAGTACTCACTCTCTACTACTCTCTACTCTCTACTACTCACTCTCTACTACTCTCGCTCTACTACTCACTCTTTACTACTCACTATCTTTTTTTAATTTATTTTTTTATTGGATTTGTGTAGTAGGATAGACAAAAAAAAGAAAAACTTCATGGTAAACTTACCAATACATGTCTTCACATAATTCATCCAGCGGCTTTTAAACATTTTATAAATCAACAGAAACATTAAAGCAGCGCTAAATTAATTAAATCCTATTTGTTCTCCAATTTGTTACCGGGGCCTATATCCGTTCACCCATGGCTCGTTTCCTAATACCTTTAGATTCATATAAACATGCTTCAATATTATGAATCCCCAACAATCTAGTAAGCCACATCTGAAAAGATGGGGGATTTACATCTTTCCACCCAGCAGAAATCAATATACGTAAAACTGCAACAAAAATAAACATCAAGGCAGCTTCATCTTCCCCCAATTTTAAATTTGCATCTACGCCAATAATCATCAATGTAGGGGATAATAGAATGTTATGACCTGTCAGGCCTTCCCAGAATCTCCCCATCTCAATTTTAATGGACTCAAGACATATACAGGAGAAAAGCATATGCAATAAATCAGATTGGTCCTCATTGCATCGGGGGCATTTATCGTTTTCAATCAGTCCCCAAGCATATAGTTTTGATGGCGTATGATACAAATTAAAGATTGTTTTATAGTGCTGTGCACGTTGGTTAGATGCTCTTAATACCCGTTTATTCATTACCAAAGCGAGGTCTAGATCTGCCTCTGGGTCATTTAATTTGGAGGACCAGTTAGTTTCCATCTTTCCATATCGTCAGGGACGACTTCCAATAAACAGCTATAAACAGTTTTGATCTTATTTCTATCCCTTTCTAGAATCTTGATCAGTGGAAATTCCTGAGAGGTAAAAACTCTAGGTCTTAAAGACTGTATAATTCGGGCTAATTGGCCATATAGAAGCCAATGACTCCTAGGAATGCCATATCTATTCTAGAGTACCTCAAATCCCAAAATCTTGCCTTCTTCCGTAATATCCCCCAGGGTGGAAATTCCCATTCTGTCCCACATCATAAAATTCCTATCACCTTTCAACTGAAAGAAGATAATAGAATTTCGTAACAGTAGGTGGGGGTTAATTCTTGAAACATGAACATTTCAGAACTGTATTCCAAGTCTGCCTCAAGCTTAACAGAGTTTTTATAGAATTTCCGTTCTAATTCACCCCAAAAAAGCCCTGGCGCTCAATCACCCATAAGCATTCTAAAGATTGGGGTTGGATTTTCTTCTAATAGGGGTCCAGTTCTTGCCTCGGCTTTTGACTGCACTAGAATATGCATTTGAAGCAAAAGGCATGACCAATGATATAGCCGTAAATTCGGTAAAATCATATCCCCCCTATCTTGCGGAAGAGACATATGATTAGTGGATCGCCTTATCCTACCATACTGCCATACAATCTTATAAATGTAGACTTCGGATTTTTTCTTCAATTAGTAGTGGGATTGCTCTGAATAAATACAGCACACGTGGAAACATTAACATTTTGAGAGCATTAACCCTCCCTATCAGAGAAAGGGGAAGCACATCAATTCTCCTTAATTCCTTATCAATAATTTTTGATAAGGGGATATAATTCTCCTCAACTATTTTATCCACTGAGGCAATAATCTTAACTCCCATATAATTTGCGGATTCAACAAACCTATAATCAGGCCTGGTTATGTTTTTAGAACAGATAATCTGGGTCTTTGTATCATTTAGCAGGTATCCTGATTTTGAACCAAAATCTTTTGCCAACTGGACCAGAATAGGTAGAGCCTGCTGCGGATTGGTAGTAATCACAGCTAGGTCATCGGCATACATCAGTATTTTATTAGAATACCCATTATGCACAACTGGTTGAATCCCTGGATTAGCTAAGATCTCCTGAATAAGCGGGTCGATGTACAAGGCGAGCAGGGGCAGCCCTGACGCGTCCCTCTGCTGATGTTTATTATCCCTGATTTCTCTCCATTGACCATCACTCTGGCACTTGGTTCTACATACATTGCCCGAAGGGCTTCGATGATTTTAGGGCCAAAGCCTCTGCCAGCCAATATATCCCAAAGAAAACTCCAAGTAACATGGTCAAAGGCTTTCTCTGCGTCGAGCAGGATCATTGCCATCTCTCCCCCCGCTGCAGCACGATCATCAAATAGACTAATGGCTCTAATTACATGGTCCGTCGTTCCACGACCCGGAACAAAATCGTGCTGCCACGGGGACACAAGACTACTAATGATCCCACTCAACCGATTAGCTAGAATTTTTTAATATAATTTGATATCTGAATTTATTAGTGTTATAGGTCGATAAGAACCTGGATTAGTCACTGGTTTCCCTTTTTTATGGAAAATTATAATAGTTGTTTCTCTCCAAGACAGTGGAACCACACCAGAGTAAAAAATCCCATTAAACAGATCCAGTAATAGAGGAGAGATCTCGTCCTCTATTGTTTTAAAGACTTCCAAAGGTATACCATCTGGTCTGGAAGCCTTCCCTGAGGCTAGCCCCTGAAGTGCAGCAAGGACCTCATTCATTGTGATATCCTTATCTAAGTCCTCCTTACAAATTCTATCTAATTTGGGGCCTCTATCACACATTTTTTCCCCTTCATTGCTTCCAGGCTTTTCAAATTCATACAACCTTTGATAAAAGTGTTCAAGTACTCTACGAATATCTTTCTCTTCTGTATACTCTGTGCCTGCTTCTTCAATATGAGTAATAGTGGTCTTTGCCTTTGCTTGCCTTAGTCGGAGGGCTAAAGCCCTACCGGCCTGTTCCCCAAACTCATATCTCATAGCTCTTGAAGATTGAAACTCCCTAATTGCCTTCTGTGTTATTTCTTTCTGTAAGTCAGCTTTCACAACCATTAAAACTTTTAAACTCTCTGCGCTATCTCTCCCCATCGCAATATCCTTCACATGTTGTTCCTCTGCTCTCCCTAGTTTCAACATTAAATTATCAACTTGTTCTCGATCTTTTTTCCTAAGTCTTGCAGAACAACTAATTGTTTCCCCCCTTAGAGCAGCCTTAAATGTTTCCCACACTATATTCCGGGAAACGCTATATCTATTATTATCAAAGAACTCTGTTACCCATTTTTTAAGATGATCAGTAAATCTTTTATCCGTTAATAATTTTTTTTTCAAAAAACCATGGATTTCTTTTTTCTTTTCAAGCTGCTCACCTTGTATGTTATTATTAATGGATTGTGGTGCGAGATTACCTTCGGGAGTTTCATGATATTTACTTTTGGCAACTCTGAAGAGGAAAAAGGAACATAATCTAGTTTTGTATGTTTCTGGGCTGGATTGGAAAAGTATGTGTACCCCGGATATTGTGGTTGTTTAGCTAGCCATATATCCTGTAATCCGTGAGAATTTATAAAAGCATCAACTGAGTGATAGACCTTAAGTTTCCGTCCAATATATGGTTTTAGAGTGCCCCAATCTGCCGAGATATTAAAATCGCTGGTAACTATTAACGGGGTGGGCCATCCTACTAATTCTGCCTCTAAAAAGTCAAATATCTCAGGATCATCCCAATTTGATCCATAAATTACACAAAGTGTTACACCCAATTCCAGTTCTGCTATTACCTACCTACCATTACCATCCGCCAATACTTTTTTTGGCTTCCCCAGAGATGTTCGAATCAAAATTGCTACTCCCCAAATTGTAGAAGTCTGAGTTGAACAAACAACTAACTCAAAGCCATTGAGATAGAGCAAATTACGCTTAGCCCACGGAAGGTGAGTCTCTTGTATACACAAGATATCAATATTCTCATGTTTTACTAAGTAGGCCAACCTCTGTCTTTTTTTCCATTCATTCATGCCCCCCACATTTATAGTACACATCCTAACATTTGCCATTTATTTGAATTAGAGTTCCAACAAGTAGGTCCATCATCATTTTAAATAGCCACAGCCAACATTTTTGCTTTCCTTTGTACAATTGATCAGTAATAACTGGTACTGAGTCCCTTACTTTTCCGAATGACAGCAAACATACATTTTGTCTTATCCTGCACCACTCTCCGTTTTCTCCCTTTCTCCCTCGTCCCTCCCCCCAACCCCCACCACCACCTACCCCGTGCACCCCCCTTCAGGTGACCCCTCGACCCCCCCTACCCTCCCTGGTTTGCGAGGCACTCAGTCCTGGCTGAGTGTATGATGGAATGCAGTGTAATCAGTGAGGACAGAATTATACTAGACATCAAAACATTTCTAACTAGTAGCTCCAGTTGAGTCTAAGAATTATTTTGCTTTAATCTCCGAAGAGAAGAACAAAGTCTTCCTGTTATGAATAATTTTTAGTTGAGCCGGATTAACCAGGTATGCCTGCATATTTAAATCCCGAAATTGTTTAATCATTCCTCTCAGTCACCAGAGATAATCAGAAGGCTCATTCTGCAATGAAAAAGATGCAAGGTGTAGTGCGGAAACTGTCAAAGGCATGCTCTAACACTAACGATAGGGTGGCAAACTTGGAAGATCGGATAGTAGCGGCAGAATCCGATATGGCAGTGGCTGTTTCTAATACTAAACAACAAAATGCGCAATTGGTGGATATTCAATGGAAACTTGAAGAGATGGAAAATCGACAACGCAGGATTAACCTGCGAGTTCTGGGAATTCCGGAAGGGGCTGAAGGGTCCGATATCAGAGCATTTGTGATTAAATTATTCGGACAGGCATTCCCTGAATTAAATGATTGGAACTGGCCTAATGAAATTCAAAGAGTCCATCGTACACCGCAAAAACTGAGGAGAAGCGCTAAGGAAGGAGACTTACCAAGAGCCATTTGATTTACTTTGGGAACTTTATATTAAAACAATCCATATTTGACAAAGCAAGACCCAATGCAAAATGTAATGTGGAAGGAATTTCGTTTTTTGTGAGGCCAGACTTTTGCCATCAGTGATGTCATCAGTGATGTCACTGACCATGTCATGAATGATGTAATATGTGACATCATCAGCAGTGGATTGCGGGCGCGCGAGTTATAGTGAGTCCAACTAACTATAACGTGGGAATTTCAATGGTTTTGTATGAGTAAAATGTTCAGCTAACTATAACTGGTGTGAAACCTATGGTTTTTTCAGTGAATTTCAAAGGTTTTTTAAATGCTAATTCCTAACTATAACGAGTGTGAAACCTATGGTTTTTTCAGTGAATTAAAAAGGTTTTTTAAATGCTAATTCCTAACTATAACAATTGTGAAACCTATGTTTTTTTAGTGAATTTCAAAGGTTTTTTAAAAGCTAATTCCTAACTATAACGATTGTGAAACCTATGTTTTTTTCAGTGAATTTCATTGTTTTTTAAAAAGCAAATTCCTTTGTATATCGACTTTGTAACCTACGATTTTTTTTTTATTAGCTGTTTTCAAAAGGACTTCTCCCCTCGAGGAAAGAACGAGTCGCACACATCATGGTAGGTTGGAATCCAGTTCATTTAATTTTCAAGGCTCTGTTTCCTGATGCATTTCTGCCAATACTCTGGCCTTCTTCAGAGGCGGAGCTGCATGTCTGGAGGCTTTACAAACATTCTCGGACCAGCTGGATGGCTTGTTCTTATTCTCCCAGTGATTTCCCTCAGGTGGGTGCCGTGATGGACTACGGTGTGGGGCATTCTGGTTCTCGTAGTCTGTTTGCTGCATTCCAGTTCTCCCTTCAGTGGGGTTTTGATGACGAATGGATTCCGGGATAGTATTACCACCGCGATTCCCTGCAGGCTATTTTCAGGCTTGTAGAGACTACTACCAGGGACCAGTCCCTGGTGGCTGCCGCTGCCCTGATTCCTTTCGGTAAATCAGAAAACGTGTCCATTGTGGGCAGACATGGCGCGCTTGTGTAGTGGTGCGTGATTCCATGGCAGGACCAAACCGCAAATGTATTTCAAAAGGACCTCTCCCCTCGAGGAAAGAACGAGTCACACACATCACGGTAGGTTGGAATCCAGTTTAGTTCATTTTCAAGGCTCCGTTTCCTTTTTTTTTTTTAAATCATATTTTTTATTTTTCTTTCATTACACATTATGTCACATACATAATACTAATACATATATTATACATTTGTCAAGTAGTTTTAAATATATACTTAACCACATCTGGTTTGATGAGAATCCTCCTATTATGCAATACAAAAGGGAAATAATAAAATACATTTAAACAATATCCACCTGGGCTTGTGGTTTACAGATGTCTGTATTTCCTAAACCATTACAAAACAAATAAATTACTATGTTGCCATGGTCTCTTTCGATTTCACAATTGGCTCCAACATTTTTAATCCTAACTTTCTTCCTCTTTTTCCCTTACGTGAGTATATTGCCTTTTCCAAATTATAGATTCCTAATAAATTTGAAAGCCAGGTTTGCATTACTGGCGGGGTTTTATCCAGCCATGCTCTTGCTATTGTCAGCCTTAATACTGCGGTAGCAATAAACATAAATTCTTTATAGATATAATCTTCCCCCATATCCCTCCATAACAATATTAACAGTGGTGTTAATTGCACTCGTATTCTTAAAGTATTACCCATAAATTCTTCTATATTTTTAATCAAAGTGTGTATCTGGGGGCAGGTAGCAAACATATGGACAATATCTGCATCTACAGCATTACAACGAGGGTAGGTGGTACCGGTCAAGCCTCCCCATTTAGCTATTCTAGCCGGTGTGTGGTACAGTGAAAACAGAGTCTTGTAGTGTTGAGATTGGAGGGGACCCAAACATAAGATGGTACGACCCAGGTCAAGTGATTCCGTAAAGTTTTCAGTCTTCCCCCCCAGTTTATCAACCCATTTGTTACTAAATTTATCCATGTCATCCACCTTCCCTTTTGCAAGGCTCCGTTTCCTGATGCATTTCTGCCAATACTCTGGCTTTCTTCAGAGGAGGAGCTCCACGTCTGGAGGCTTTACAAACATTCTCGGACCAGCTGGATGCCTTCTTCTTATTCTCCCGGTGATTTCCCTCAGGTGGGTGCCGTGATGGACTATGGTGCGGGGCATTCTGGTTCTCGTAGTCTGTTAGCTGCATTCCAGTTCTCCCTTCAGTGGGGTTTTGATGATTTATGGATTCCGTGATAGTATTACCACCGTGATTCCCTGCAGGCTATTTTCAGGCTTGTATGACACTCCAAATCCAATTCTGATGCCGAACTCACAGCGGGTGCTGCCAGCTGCATGAGAGTGGAACTCACAATATATAAATGCTGCAAAAGGAATTGCGGAGCACTAACAGTGTAAATTGGTAGTCTCTTTAATCCAAACAGACACGTTTCAGCTGTAATGCCTTCCTCAATGTTTGTTAATTGAAAGGTGTCCCTGTGATCATGACGAAACCATTCTGTCATGAGGACAGGGGCACGAAATCCCTCTGCTGCAGACAGCAGAGGGATTTCCTTCTCTACCCCAAAGCCTCACGAGCTAGGGAAGAGCTTCTCCAGCTCCCAGTCCCCCTCCCTGGTTTCTGTGCAATGAGGATCAGCGTGCACGTAGTGCTGTCGTCGTTGCACAGAAACCGAAAATAAAATGACCCTTTAGGCAGTAGCCCCGAATCTACCCTCCCGGGGGGCAAAAAGCCCACTAGACGCCAATGATTAAGCTGGCTTTTTTTATGTGTGGGGGGGGGGCTGCCCAGAATGGGCATACCAATGCCCCCACCCCCTAAAAAAATAGTCATAGTGTTTCTGCCTCCCTTGGGAGTACATAGGGGCAATCCCACCCCCGATATCCCCCCCAGGATGGCAGAAAGCCAACTAGGCACGGATTTGTTTATAGAAATATGCCAACATGTGGATTTTGGGCCCTAGCACAGCCGGCACATAGGTAAACCTAGCAAACCTGTACATTTTTGAAAACTAGACACCCAGGGCAATCCAGGATGGGGTGACTTTACTGGCTATCCCCAGGTTCTGTTACCCAGAATCCTTTGCAAACCTAAAAATGTGTCCAAAAAACACATTTCTGTGATGGAAATTTCTGAAATATGCGTGGATCCACAAAATTCCACCTACTCCGAATCACCCAAACATTTCCAAGATGAAAGGTAACTCACTTGTGTTGGTGGGTCAAGTACCCGCGACAGGTAAGGGCCCAAAACATAGTGAGGCAACATCAAAATTACTTATCACAAACCAACCTGGTTTTGCACGGGGTCACCTGGGTTTTTGACCCTGGGCTCGGTGGCCATCTAGGTAAACCTACCAAACCCACACATTTCTGAAAACTAGACAACTAGGGATTCCAGTGAGGTATGCTTGCGTGGGTCCCCCAATGTTTTCTTACCCAGAATCCCCTGCAAACCTCAAATTTAGCTGAAAGAATCACTTTTATCACACATTTTTGTGTGGGAAAGTTGTGGCATCACTGGGCTGAAACAAATTTCCCACCACACAGCTTTCCCCCAGGTCTCCCAATAAAAATGGTGCCTCGCTTGTGTGGGAGGCCCAAGTACTTGCGACAGGCAATGGACCAAAATGTATTGAGGGCACATCAAAATTGCCTATTACAAAACAACCTGGTTTTGCAAGGGGGGGTCCCATGAATTTTTGGCCCGGGGCTCGGCAGCGACAAAGGAAAACCTACCAAACCAGACCTTTCTGAAAACTAGACACCCGGGGGATTCCAGGGAGGTATGGCTTGCATGGATCCCCAACGTTTTCTTACCCAGAATCTCCTGCAAACCTGAAATTTAGATGAAAAAATGAAATTTCTAACACATTTTTGTGTGGGAAAGTTGATGCATCACCAGGCTGACACAAATTTCCTACCACCCAATGTTCCCCCAGGTCTCCCAATAAAAATGGTGCCTCACTTTTGTGGGGTGGCCTATGTACCCGCGGCAGGCAAGGGTCCAAAACGTATTGAGGCGAAATCAAAATTGCCTATCACAAAACAGCCTGGTTTTGCAAAGGGGTTCCCATGACTTTTTGGCCCGTGGCTCGGTGGCCACCTAGAGAAACCTACCAAACCCACACATCTCTAAAAACTAGACACACAGGGATTCCAGGAAGGTATGACTTGCGTGGATCCGTCAATGTTTTCTTACCCAGAATCCCCTGCAAACATGAAATTTAGCTGAAAAAAATCAAATTTTTAACACATTTTTTATGTGGGAAAGTTGTGGCATCACTGGGCTGACACAAATGTCCTACCACCCAGTGTTTCGCCAGGTCTCCCAATAAAAATGGTGCCTCACTTGTGTTGGAGGCCCAAGTACCTGCAACAGGCAATGGACCAAAATGTATTGAGGGCTCATCAAAATTGCCTATTACAAAACAACCTGGTTTTGAAAGGGGGGAACCCATGACTTTTTGGCCTGGGGCTCGGCGGCCACAAAGGGAAACCTACCAAACCAGACATTTCTGAAAACTAGACACCCGGGGGAATCCAGGAAGGAATGGCTTGCGTGGATCCGTCAATGTTTTCTTACCCAGACTCCCCTGCAAACCTGAAATTTAGCTGAAAAAAACACATTTTTAAAAAAAAATTTATGTGAGAAGGTTGTGGCATCACTGGGCTGACACAAATTTCCTACCACCCAGTGTTTCGCCAGGTCTCCCAATAAAAATGGTGCCTCGCTTGTGTGGGAGGCCCAAGTACCCACGACAGGCAAAGGCCCAAAACGTATTGAGGTGACATCAAAATTCCCTATCGCAAAACGACCTGGTTGCAAAGGGGGTCCCATGACTTTTTGGCCCAGGGCTCGGCGGCCACCTAGGGAAACCTACCAAACCCACACATCTCTGAAAACTAGACACCCAGTGAATTCAAAGGAGGTATGGCTTGCGTGGATCCCCCAACGTTTTCTTACCCAGAATTCTCTGCAAACCTGAAATTTAGCTGAAAAAAATAAATGTTTTCACACATTTTTGAGTGGGAAAGTTGTTGCATCACCAGGCTGACACAAATTTCCTACCACCCAGTGTTCCCTCAGATCTCCCGATAAAAATGGTTCATCACTTGTGTGGGAGGCCCAAGTACCTGCGGCAGGCAAGGGCCCCAAACATATTGAGGCAACATCAAAATTTCCTATGACAAAACGACCTGGTTTCACAAAGAGGGTCCCATGACTTTTTTGTACCTGGGCTCGGCGGCCACCTAGGGAAACCTACCAAACTCACACATCTCTGAACACCCCCCTTGCAAAACCAGGTAATTTTGTGATAGGCAATTTTGATGTCGCCTCAATATGTTTTGGGCCCTTGCCTGTCACAGGTACTTGGGCCTCCCACACAAGTGAGGCACCATTTTTTGGGGGGAGACCTGGGGGAACACTGGGTGGTAGGAAATTTGTGTCAGTCCGGTGATGCCACAACTTTCCCACACAAAAATGTGTGAAAAAAGTGATGATTTCTGCTAAATTTCAGGTTTGCAGGGGATTCTGGGTAAGCAAATTTTTGGGGGATCCACGCAAGCCATATATCCCTTGAATCTTCCGGGTGTGTAGTTTGCAGAAATGTCTCATTTGATAGGTTTCCCTAGGTGGCTGCCGAGCCCCGGGCCAAAAATTCATGGGACCCCCCCTCCAAAACCAGGTTGTTTCGTGATAGTTGATTTTGATGTCGCCTCAATACGTTTTGGGCCCTTGCCTGTCACGGGTACTTGGGCCTCCCACACAAGTGAGGCACCATTTTTATTGGGAGACCTGGGGGAACACTGGTTGGTAGGAAATGTGTGTCAGCCCGGTGATGCCACCACTTTCCCACACAAAAATGTGTGAAAAAAGTTATTTATTCATCTAAATTTCACTTTTGCAGGGGATTCTGGGTAGGAAAACGTTGGGCGATCCACCCAAGCCATACTTCCCTGTAATCCCCCGGGTGTTTAGTTTTCAGAAATGTGTGGGTTTGGTAGATTTCCCTAGGTGGCCACCGAGCCCCAGGCCAAAAATTCATGGGACCCCCCCCCTTGCAAAACCAGGTCATTTTGCGATGGCAAATTTGATGTCGCCTCAATATGTTGTGAGCCCCTGCCTGTCGCGGGTACTTTGGCCTCCCACACAAGTGAGGCACCATTTTTGTCGGGAGACCTGGGGGAACACTGGGTGGTAGGAAATTTGTGTCAGCATGGTGATGCCACCACTTTCCCACACAAAAATGTGTGAAAAAAGTTATTTATTCATCTAAATTTCAGGTTTGCTGGGGTTTCTGGGTAAGAAAACGTTGGGCGATCCACCCAAGCCATACCTCCCTGTAATCCCCCGGGTGTCTAGTTTTCAGAGATGTGTGAGTTTGGTAGGTTTCCCTCAGTGGCCGCCAAGCCCCGGGCCAAAAAGTCATGGGAACCCCTTGGCAAAACCAGGTTGTTTTGTGATAGGCAATTTTGATGTCGCCTCAAAGCGTTTTGGGCACTTTGGCTGTCGCGGGTACTTGACCCACCCATGCAAGTAAGGTACCATTTTTCTCAAAAGACTTTGGAGAACTCGGGGTGGGTGGAAATTTGTGGATCCACGCAGATTCCAGAATTTTGCACCACAGAAATGTGAGGAAAATTTGTTTTTTTTTACAATTGTCCTGGATTTCCCTGGGTGTCTAGTTTTTAAAAATGTATAGGTTTGCTAGGTTTCCATAGGTGAGGGAAGAGCTAGGGTTAAAAAACTACAGCTAGGCACTCTGCCAAAAAAGGGTCATTTTTCACTGTGAAGTTGTGGTGTGTCCACATTGCGTTTTGCGGCGTTTCCTGTCGCGGGCACTAGGCCTACCCGCACAAGTGAGGTACCATTTTTCTTGGAAGACTTTGGGAAACGCGATGTGGGTGGAAATTTGTGGATACACACAGATTCCACAACTTTCCACCACAGAAATGTGAGGAAAATGTGTTTTGTTTGACAATTTTTAGGTTTGCAAGGGATTCTGGGTAACAGAACCTGGTGAGAGACAGTCAAGTCACCCCATCCTGAATTCTCCTTGTCCTTTAGTTTTCATAAATGTATAGGTTTGCTAGGTTTCCCTAGGTGCCGGCAGAGCATGGGTCAAAAAACTACAGCTAGACACTGTGCCAAAAAAGGGTAATTTTTCACTGTGAAATTGTTGTGTGTCCACGTTGAGTTGTGCGCCGTTCTGGCCCCTGTCGCGGGCACTAGGCCTACCCAAACAAGTGAGGTACAATTTGTCTTGGAAGACTTTGGGGAATGCGGGGTGCATGGAAATTTGTGGATCCACGCAGATTCCAGAACTTTCCACCACAGAAATCTGGGGAAAATGTGTTTCCTTTGACAATTGTTTAGGTTTGCAAGGGATTCTGGGTAACAGAACATGGTGAGAGGCAGTCAAGTCACCCCATCCTTATTTTCCCTATGAGTCTACTTTTTAAAAATGTATAGGTTTGCTAGGTTTCCCTAGGTGCAGGCGGAGCTAGGGTTAAAAAACTACAGCCAGGCACTTTGCCAAAAAAGGGGCATTTTTCACTGTGAAATTGTGGTGTGTCCATGTTGCGTTTTGCGCCGTTTCCTGTCACGAGCACTAGGCCTACCCACACAAGTGAGGTACCATTTTTCTTGGAAGACTTTGGGGAACATGGGGTTTGTGGAAATTTGTGGAAATTTGTGGATCCACGCAGATTCCAGAACTTTCCACCACAGAAATCTGTGGAAAATGTGTTTCCTTTGACAGTTTTTTAGGTTTGCAAGGGATTCTGGGTAACAGAACCTGGTGAGAGGCAGTCAAGTCACCCCGTGCTCAATTCCACTAGGTGTCTAGTTTTAAAAAATGTATAGGTTTGCTAGGTTTACCAGGTGCCGGCAGAGCTAGGGTTGCAAACTACAGCTAGGCACTTTGCCAAAAAAGGGTCATTTTTCACTGTGAAGTTGTGATGTGTCCATGTTGCATTTTGCGCCATTTCCTGTCGCAAGCTCTAGGCCTACCCACACAAGTGAGGTGCCATGTGTATTGGAAGACTTTGGGGAATGCAGGGTGGGTGGAAATTTGTGGATCCACACATATTCCAGAACTTTCCACCACAGAAATGTGAGGAAAATGTGATTTAAAAAAAAAATTAGGTTTGCAAGGGATTCTGGGTAACAGAACCTGGTGAGAGCTAGTCCAGTTACCCCATCCTGGATTCCCCTGGTTGTCTAGTTTTTAAAAATTTATAGCTTTCCTAGGTTTCCCTAGGTGCCGGTAGAGCTAGGGTTCAAAAACTACAGCTAGGCACTTTGCCAAAAAAGGGTAATTTTTCACTGTGAAATTGTGGTGTGTCCACGTTGCGTTTTGTGCCTTTTCCTGTTGCGGGCACTAGGCCTACCCACACAAGTGAGGTACCATTTTTCTCTGAAGACTTTGGGGAACACGAGGTGGGTGGAAATTTGTGGATTTATGCAGAGTTCTAGAACTTTCCACTACAGAAATGTGAGTAAAATTTGTTTTTCAATGCCAATTTTTTAGGTTTGCAAGGGATTCTGGGTTTCAGAACCTGGTGGGAGCCAGTCAAGTCACCCCATCCTGGATTTCCCTGGGTGTCTAGTTTTCAAAAATGTATAGGTTTGCTAGGTTTCTCTAGGTGTCGGCAGTGCTAGGGTTAAAAAACTACAGCTAGGCACTTTTTTAAAAACATAGTAATTTTTCATTGTGAAATAGTAGTTTGTTCATGTTGCTTTTTGAGCCGTTTCCTTTCGAGGGCACTATGCCTACCCACACAAGTGAGGTACCATTTTTATCGGGAGACTTATGGTAATTCAGATTTGTAAAGCAAATGTTATTATCTATTGACTTTCGATGCATGTCTGCTTTCCAAATGAAAGACAATGTGTAAAAAAGAAGTCATTTTGAAAAATGACTGATAATTCTCATGCTAATATGAGTATTCCCAATTTCGGGAATGCGCAAATATCTACTATTTCTAAACTCTATATTTTGTTCCCATTTTAGAAATACATAGCTGTCTTTCATACCAATTTTTCAATGTATACATTTTCCCAGAATGATTGCTATATACCCAGTACAGAATAAAAAAAACATTGCAAGTCGCTGCACAGTTTTTGGCTCTGGGTTCATCGGGTTCTTGATGAACTTACAACTCCTATATATTCCCACAACCAGTAAGGTTCAGTGGATGTAACAGTATATAGCTTTCGAAGAGCTGTCATAATTAGAAGAAGTTACAAGTGAAAACGGTGACACAAAAGGCTGTTTTTAATTTTATTTTTTATTTTTGAAATCAGACATATTATTCATACCTTATGACATTATTACATATACTTATCAAATTTCATAATGGCCAGAGTAACATTATGAACAGTTTGCAAATATTTTGGTCATTCATATGTCATTGTTGCTGTACATCCTGATTTTACTTTCTCTGCACTTGTACATATTTATCCAATGCATTGTCTATCATTTCTTTCCATACATGCCATCAAAGATTCCCTTATATTCATGCCTTTTCTCATAGCCCTTACACCCCTACATTTATACAGAGAAATTTCCTGACGTCCAACGTATATAACCATTGATAATATGTGGGTGGCTCACTACCCTTCCATGCAGTAGCAACCAGCAAGCGTGCTATTGCCATTGTTAAAAACACAAAGTCCCTCCCCATCGGATCTAAGTTCGTCCGTATGTCATAACCTAATAACATCTGAGGCAAAGATGGTGACCGGTATTCGGACGTGCAAGCGATGAGCTCCTCACTGAGCTCTCCTTTTCAATAGACTCTACCAGAAGATTGCTTTGACGATATACCGTGATGCTGCATTAACCGAGACCATGGAAAAGGAGTATGAACTTGAAAAGCGCAAACATTTTAAAGCGATAATTGCAGCAGGAAAGTAAATAATTCAACTGCAGCGGCAGCGATAGCTTTGTGTTCTACCTACCCATCTAACCACTCACCTGCATGGACGGAGGGCTGGAGACCTGTCGATAGGCTTACCTGGTACTGGGAAGCACGATACTCCACCGGCTGTCGGCCACGGTGGTGGGAAACAGAGGTGTGTGTCCGAGGGGGGCAATTTTCCGAGGCTGCTGTTGACAGGAGAGGGCTGCATTTCAGGATTCTTCAGGCCCCTGGAGGTGAAGCGCTGGAGAGGCTCTGCTGGTAAGTGCATTGTTTGGAGTAGGTCTGCACTGATGGCGGGCGGCGGAGTACACGGAATGTACTGTTGTGTTGCAGTTGCACTCAGGGTAGCTAGCAGAAAGATCATTTAACCTGTAGAGTTCTGCAAAGACTTATGCTCTGGATTTAAGCTCTGGGAGTACAAAACACACAATTTTGGCGACATTTTGAAAATTAATAAGCTAAAAGGTGCAATTTCTATCTCCTTTTAAACTAAACTGCACGATTGTAAATCCACGTCATCATGCCCCCAAAATCAGTACGCGGCGGTAAGAGTCAGGGTTTGTCGGAGCCTCAGGCCGGGAGTAGAATAGAGGTCACGTCGAAAATAGGAATCAACATGAAAGCAGCTATGGAGGGCGCAGTAGGAGATTTGAGCAGCTGTACGCAGGGGGGTGAACATAAGGTGGACCCTAAAAAAAAAAGTCCCACAAATGTTTGCAAAGACAAAAAAGGATAATGTAGGGAATACTATTGGTGCCAAAGAACAGATGGTGCATGCTGGGGCCGAAATCATTGATAACACGCATATGCCAGCTAATATCTCATCACATGCAAACCCTATGGACGAAGTGGGCAAGCAGCAAGACAAGGCACACCCGACAAGTTAAAAGATCCGACTGCGAGTCAGACTCCCCCTGTGACACAACAGGACACACCAGATGCAAGGCATGATGAGCCAATCATAGACCCAGAATACGTCCAAGATGTATCTATATTGGATCTCTCTACGGAACACGATTTGAAGGAGGGGGAGGATCCAGGAAGTGCAGCAAAGGCTAGTAGAGAGGGCAACTCGGTGAGAAATGTTATTTGCTCTCAGAACCCTCGGATTCATCAGAGGATGAACAAGTCGAACAGGATGAGCCAGAAGGGGGGCCAAGATCTGGATCCCTGGAGGGGTCAGCAACTGGACAGTGGAGTGAATCTAACACTTCAAATGTGGGCGAAACAAGTTTGGATACTACTATAGTGCATAAAGAATTGACAAACAAGGAGAAAGAGAAGGCACCCCACCCTGTGACAGCTAAAAGTTTGATTTAAGAGATTTCTTTGTCTCCTAAATCCAGCTTCCATGGTACAGAAACTGAGGATCCATCTTTGGGCGATATGGGTGTGGCTGGTGGTAAGCCGGAAGAAATATCCCTGGCTGCAATTTATCAATCCATAGTAGACCATAGGCTTGAAACCCATACAGAAAACCTTAAGTCACACACTGCCTGCCGGAAACTTCAAAACACTGCCAGAAAAATAGTAAAAACCTACAACGAATTTACTGACAGAATGAATGAGGCGAAGGGGAGAATTTCGATCCTAGAAGATGAAAGGGCAGCACAAAAACACACTTTAAATGCTATGACTTCTCACAGAGATGACACTCAAATGAAACTGGTTGATTTAGAGAACCGATTACGCCGCAATAATCTTAGAGTATTAGGTATCCCTGAAGGTACTGACAGTACAGATGTCCCTACATTTTTGATTGATCTTTTTTCCAAAGCCTTCCCAGACCTAACAATGTGGAACTGGTCCACTGAGATCCAAAGGGCCCACAGGTTTCCGTTTAAACAGCCGACTGCTAAAAGAGCGACACCAAAGGGGATGATGGACGGAGCCTTTGAGCAAATCAAACACTCATCCCCAGTCAACTGATCTGGGTTTAATACATCATCAGTCTTCAGCTCACTCCACCACCCCAGTTCAGTCATGGCCATGTGCAAATCAGTCTGACCCTTTGCCTCATGGGAACAGTCCAGCCTGAACTGGCAAGCCATGTCTTCCCTGGACCGGAAAAAAGCATCCTGGGACCGGTTTCTGGCTATTCAGCCGTCAACAGCCAGGCTAGCTTGAATCCAGTGGCAAAGTGAGCAAGGGACCCACGTCTGGCAATACCCTGCCAACTTAGGGCGAACAAAGCTATAAAAAAGGGGATGATGGACGGAGCGTTTGAGCAAATCAAACACTCACCCCCAGTCAACTGATCTGGGTTTAATCCATCATCATTATTTAGCTCACTCCACCACCCCAGTTCAGACCTGGCCATATGCAAATCAATCTGACCCTGTGCCTCATGGGAACAGTCCAGCCCGAACTGCCAAGCCATGTCTTCTCTGGACCGGAAAAAAGCATCCTGGGACCAGTTTCTAGCTATTCAGCTGTCATCAGCCAGGCTAGCTTGAATCCAGTGGCAAAGTGAGCAAGGGACCCACGTCTGGCAATACCCTGCCAACTTAGGGCGAACAAAGCGATAAAAAAGGGGATGATGGACGGAGAGTTTGAGCAAATCAAACACTCATCCCCAGTCAACTGATCAGGGTTTAATCCATCATCATTCTTTAGCTCACTCAACCACCCCAGTTCAGACATGGCCATATGCAAATCAGTCTGACCCTGTGCCTCATGGGACTGCTAAAAGAGGTGAAACCGAGACGAGGCCAAGGGCCATTCTGATTTGTCTAAACAACTTTTTAGCACGCCAGGCCCTGGATGATTTGGCTCGACCGGATAGGAAGTCGCAGGGAAAAGGGGTTCAGTTTTTTGTAAGACCCGACTTCTGTCACCACACCGTAGAAAAAAGGTGGCAGTTACGCCAACTTATAACTCCTTTCCAGAATAAGGGTGTGCAGGCTTTTTTGCTAAACCCATCTACACTAAAAGTAGTTATTGAAAGGCCAGACACAATTATTCATGTCTGAAATACAAGCTAAATAATGCCTAGACTTCACATGAGCTACTAGAAAATGGGGTCGTTAGAGACCACTGGGCATGATACTAAATAGATAATCATAGATACATGGTTAATCAAAAACAAACAAAAAAAAATAATATTTACCACTTGTAATAAGAAGAAGGGGGGACTCAGAGGCGCAAGTCTCTCTCCATCGCAAGGGCCATTGGCCCTATTGCCTGTGTAGTGGGAAATGGGTGGGGGGGTGCGTGGGTGGCGGGGGGGGAACAAGGTTCGGTGGGAGCAGTGTTGGGTATGGGTGTAGGTGGGGGGTTGGTAGGGTGTTGCAGGTGGTAGAAAGTTTAGGGGAGGGCAAGCTGCGGGGGGTTAAAGAGAGGGATAAGCAAGAAAAAAGTAAATCATAGACATGTGTCTTTAATGGAAATAACAATAATGAGCTGTTAGATCAGCAATGACCAGATAAGGGGGAAATTATTGTAAAATATGGATACATTCAGACTCTCTTCATCTAATGTTGGTGTTCTAAATGACAGAAAAAAGAGAGAAAGGGTATATGAGATACTTTGAACACTGAACCCATATCTGATATGCTTACAGGAAACACACATTCCATGGTGTAATAAAGGTCTCTTAGAGATTAGGGGCTATTGCTTGGTGGCGTATTCTTCCCAAATCACCATAATTAGAGGGGTTGCTATATATACCAGACAACAGAATGGGCTGGCAGTGTGATCAGCAGCAGATAAGTGGGGGCGCTGGGCTATAGTAGAATTATCAATAGGGCTGACGGTTGTGATTGTTTATGGCTCTAATTTAGATGATGCAAGCATTTGGACTAAGTAGAAATAGAATTAACTAATTGGCCCCAACGATTGATAGTGTGCGGTGATTTTAATATGCATCTAGATGTGACTAATACCCAAAAACAGATGTATGTAGGAAGGAAGCCGAAGGTCTATCAGGCAGTTAGTAAGCGTGGGCGTGAAATCCGTTTCGTTCGCGGAATTTGTACATTTTTGTCAAATTTGCGGTCCGCGAATCGCGCAAATTTGCCCGAAAATCCGCAAATTTGCAAGCTGCAGATTTTTTTGCTTGGTTGCGCTTGAAAAATACAATATCGTGCGCGCTGCGTTGACTTACCGTGATTCTGTGTTCGCCGAGTTGTTTTTCTCCCGGTTTCGGTGTGCTGCGCCATTTTGGATATTGCTGCGTGATCACGCAAGAGTTTTTCGACCGTGATTACATCCTCGCGGCCCGCCATCTTGCACAGCGAGAGTTTGACAATGCGAGTACGTCATAATGGCCAGCGATCACGCATCGCGGGAGTAAACAATGCCGAACACGTAGATGCGCCGCGCAGCTGACTTCCGGTGGGAGATTTGAACAGCTCGCTTTCCGGAAATTGCAAAAATTGCAATTCTGCACAAGAAATCCACCGCAGGCAGCATAAACCTTCTGAAAATGATGATTTTGATCCGAATAACTCAGATTGACATTTGGCTGCACTTTTTGGTGCAAGGAGTCCATTTTGAGGGGGGGTGGGAGGAAGGAAGGTCCCCAGAGTCTCCAACTTCCTGTTCCTGTCCAGCAGGCTCCTCCCAGTGCTTTGTCCATGTTCTGGTCACTTTTGATTTGGATCTGGAGCTGGAAGGATTACTTTTCGTGGCTGCTGCTGGATATTTGTATTTGAGGACTTTTTGGACTTTGGATCACTTTTCGACTTGAGATTTGACAAGTAAGTTGGTGTTGTTTGTTTGGGGCATTGCAGTTGCTGCACCTACAGTTTTAAAACATTTTTCACAACTTTCTAAATATATATATTGCGGGTAGCCACAGTATCCAGTAGGCCCAGGGTTAGTCATGGGTGCATGATACAACTGTTTCTGTGATTTTTTTTTTTACTTTTTTACTTAATTTTTTTACTTAATTCTCATTTATGTCATGGAATTTTAGCTCACTGTTATATGTTGATTTTTTTTTATTTTGTGGTGCCTGTAAAGCCTCACTAGCCAGTAGGCCCAGGGGTAGTGAGTGGTGCATGGACCGAGTCTTTTTGTGGGGTGTCTTGAATTTAGACATCATTGAGGGCATGGATGGCATTGGATTGTGGTGATTTTTATGTGCTTTTTTACTTTTTGGGGTGTTGTTGGGGCCTGGCCATGTGGGTGGGGGCTATTTTGAGGCCTGTCCAGGCAGGGCCTGGTCATGTGGCTGGGGGCCAACGGGCCATTTTGAAGCCAGGCAGCATGCTCAGGCCTGCACCCAGTTTGCCTTGCTTTCATCCATTATGCCCAGTGGTACTCAGTGGTGCATGGACCAAGTCTTTCTGTGTGGTGTCTTGAATTTAAACATCATTGAGGGCATGGATGGCATTGGATTATGGTGATTTTTGTGTGTTTTTCGACTTCTTGGGGTGTTGTTGTTGGGGCCTGGCCATGTGGGTGGGGGCCATTTTGAGGCCTGGTCCAGGCAGGGCCTGGCCATGTGGCTGGGGGACAAGGGGCCATTTTGAAGCCAGGCAGTGTGCTTTGAGCCATCGGCCTGCACCCAGTCTGCCTTGCTTTCACCCATTATGCCCAGGGGTAGTGAGTGGTGCATGGACCAATGCTTTGTGTGGGGCCTCTTGATTTTAAACATCATTGAGGGCATGGATGGCATTGCATTGTGTTGATTTCTGTGTGTTTTTCGACTTCTTGGGGTGTTGTTGTTGAGGCCTGGCCATGTGGGTGGGGGCATTTTGAGGCCTGGTCCAGGCAGGGCCTGGTCATGTGGCTGGGGGACAAGGGGCCATTTTGAAGCCAGGCAGTGTGCTTGGAGCCATAGGCCTGCACCCAGCCTGCCCTGCTTTCACCCATTATGCCCAGGGGTAGTGAGTGGTGCATGGACCAATGCTTTGTGTGGGGCCTCTTGAATTTAAACATCATTGAGGGCATGGGTGGCATTGGATTGTGTTGATTTTTGTGTGTTTTTCGACTTCTTGGGGTGTTGTTGTTGGGGCCTGGCCATGTGGGTGGGGGACATTTTGAGGCCTGGTCCAGGCAGGGCCTGACCAAGTGGCTGGGGGACAAGGGGCCATTTTGAATCCAGGCAGTGTGCTTTGAGCCATAGGCCTGCACCCAGCCTGCTCTGCTTTCACCCATTATGCCCAGGCGTAGTAAGTGGTGCATGGACCGACGCTTTGGGTGGGGCCTCTTGAATTTAAACATCATTGAGGGCATGGATGGCATTGGATTGTGTTGATTTTTGGGTGTTTTTAGACTTTTTGGGGTGTTGTTGGGGCCTGGCCATGTGGGTGGGGGACATTTTGAGGCCTGGTCCAGGCAGGGTCTGGCCATGTGGTGGGCGTCAAGGCTCAAGGGGCCATTTTGAATCCAGGCAGTGTGCTTTGAGCCATAAGTCTGCACCCAGCCTGCCCTGCTTTCACCCATTATGCCCAGGCGTAGTGAGTGGTGCATGGACCAATGCTTTATGTGGGGCCTCTTGAATTTAAACATCATTGAGGGCATGGATGGCCTTGGATTGTGCTGATTTGTGTGTGTTTTTTGACTTTTTGGGGTGTTGTTGGGTCCTGGCCATGTGGGTGGGGCCATTTTGAGGCCTGGTCCAGGCAGGGCCTAGCCATGTGGCTGGGGGACAAGGGGCTGTTTTGAAGCAAGGCAGTGTGCTTTGAGCCATAGGCCTGCACCCAGCCTGCCCTACTTTCACCCATTATGCCCAGGGGTAGTGAGTGGTGCATGGACCAATGCTTTGTGTGGGGCCTCTTCAATTTAAACTATCATTGAGGGCATGGATGGCATTGGATTGTGTTGATTTATGTGTGTTTTTCGAATTCTTGGGGTGTTGTTGTTGGGACCTGGCCATGTGGGTGGGGACCATTTTGAGGCCTGGTCCAGGAAAGGGCCTGGCCAAGTGGCTGGGGGACAAGGGGCCATTTTGAAGCCAGGCAGTGTACTTTGAGCCATAGTCCTGCACCCAGCCTGTCCTGCTTTCACTTATTATGCCATGGGGTAGTGATGATGCATGGACCAATGCTTTGTGTGGGGCTTCTTGAATATAAACATCATTGAGGGCATGGATGGCATTGGATTGTGTTAATTTTTGTGAGTGTTTCGAATTTTTGGGGTGTTTAACTGATGTTCCTCTGGCTTCCTTTGCTTTTAGGTGCACAAGAGAACCACCAGTGCCAGGAAGAAGTCCTGCAGCGGTGTGTGCAGCACAACGTCATGTAATGTCACATGTGGCCACAGACTGAGACAACTCTCCAACTCGTGCAACTGTGGCCTGCTGTTCTGACATCTGAAGAAGATGGCCCAAAGAAAGGTGGCCGTAGCTCCTCTACAAAGAAAGTTGCCACTGCCAGTAAGAAGGAGCAGAAGAAGCAAGTGGTGCCACTTGCCAAGGAGTCTGGTGTGCCCACAGACACTTTTTTGGGGAAAAACAACAACGCCTGCAGCAGCCGGGTCCGCCGGGGACCAAGCTGGGAGCAGCACCTCCGCTTCATTGGGCTCAGTGCCACCACACCAATTTAGGTCCAAGGCCATGAGTGCTGCAGAGGCAGCCATTTTAATTGTTAAATCACCATCGACCAGTGATGTTGGCTCATCGCAAGAAAGTAGCACCCAATCAATGCAGGGTGTAACTCAGCTGACGAGTGTTCAACAACCACAGCCGCAACGACAACCACAGGTGCAAATAGTACAAGCGCAAGTACATGGGCAAGGAGAGGCGCAAGTACATGCGCAAGGAGAGGCGCAAGTACATGCGCAAGGAGAGGCGCAACTAGAGGCGCATGGAGCGGCACAACTGCCCACAAAGCTTGTTCCTCCAGAAGTAGGGACGCATCACGAAATCAAGATTCAAGCGGAGGTATCATCCGAGGAAGCCACTCCTCCTGAGGATGATTCATTGTCTTCCAGATCCCCAGCAAGAAAAAGGTCAAGGAGTTCCACTACAAGTTCTTCTTTAAGCCCCCTTCTTTCATAATGACCTTGATCTTGATTGGAACCCAGCAATTCAGTCTGAGAGGGAGGCATACCACGAGCCGACAAAGGTAGCGAAGCCTAAAAGAAAGGTTCCCGCAAGGCTTTCACTTATGGCTGATGATGACGATGAGCAAGAAGTGGTGTATGCAGCTGATGAACAGTCTGACGACAACCCAGTCATCAGAGACGTCACTCCAGCCCCAGCGGGCATGCAGCAGGCAGACATTTTTACCATATCCCGAATTAATGCTGAGCGGGATGTGGGCGGCCTGGCACTGATACTACCACCAACGCATTTAACTACTACACCAACACGACCTACAGCTTCCATATGTTCTCTTCAGAAGGGCCGGCAGGGACCTCCATCCAGCTCGACCTCCATTACCTCTAGTAGTGGTGCTGTAAGTGAAGTGCACAACAGAGTGGAATTCAGCCATGCCCATCCTCCACTTCATCTGGCATTGAAACTGAAAGTAGCACCTCCACCACCAGCAGACATTTCCAGCCCGTAGTTTGGGACTTCTTTAGTGTTAGCCAAAAGGCGGAAAACATGGTCGTTTGTTCGATTTGTAGAACTGTAGTTAGTCGGGGTAAGCTTGGTACCAACTATGGTACTGGAGGCCAGAGAGGTCATCTCCAAAAACACCACACTCTCTTTTGGGAGGCGCACCTAAGGAAGATCCAGGGAGCCAAAAGTACAACAAATCCAAATGTATCCATTCATATTGCATCAGATGATGATGAGGGGCTGATCATGCAGGGGGGAAGTGAAGAAGTGACAGACATTTTTTCTGGTACACCCAGTACCCCTGGCAGCAGCACTGCAGTGGTAGCGCCCACACCCTCTACCCCTGCAACATGTATGAGGCACACTGAGAGTCTGGGGGAGACACCAATGTGAAAAAGTACACCATTGAGCCTAACTGGTTTGAAGAAGTCTGCATCATCATCATCATCACGTAAAATGGTCCAGACCACCATTAGCAGAATGTTTTGGTCAGATGCGCCATTTGAACGCAACCACCCAACGGCACATCTGTATAACGCAAGGCTGGCTAAAATGCTAGCGCTGGACCTTCTCCCTTTTTCTTTTGTGGAAGGGGTGGGTTTTCTAGAATTTGGGGCAACAGTCTGCCCTAAATGGAAGGTTCCTAGCCGGTCCTATTTTGCCAGGGTTGCTGTTCCAGCACTACTTCAAGATGTGCTGGAGGTGATTGGCGCAGCTATTCAGAAGAGTGCTGTTCACGCTATCCACCTGACAACAGACATGTGGACCAGTTGCCAAAGCCCTTGATTACATGTGCATCACTGCACACTGGGTCTCTTCTGCAGGAGTTAGAGACAAGTTAAAAGTAGGTGTTGACACAGACACAGTTTTTCAAGCTACTCGGAAACATGCAAAAGCCGTTACTGACGCCAGCAACTGTATCATCATCCTCACCTGCAACAGGCCCAGTCATAATATTGTCAGAAGCGGATTGGCTAACTCATCAAGGGTTTGCTCGTTCCAGTGATCCAAAGGGCACAGATGGTACGCAAAGTGGAACAACCCTGGAGAACCTTGAGTCGATGGTGCAGGCCTATCTGGATGACCCAACAGAGGTCTTTGTTAATCAGAACCCATTGATGTATTGATATCGGAAAAGGCCTCTTTGGCGACTGATCACCAACCTGGCTCTAAATTATTTGTCTTGCCCACTCGCAAGCGTGTCTTCTGAACATGTTTTCAGTGCTGCTGGTGCCATTGTAACTTCAAAAAGGACCCGCCTCTCACCCAAAAATGTGAAGAGGTTAACACTGATCAAGATGAATCAGCACTTCATACCACCAGATTACAAAATTCATGAATGCACGCAGGAAGAAGAGTACATCGACTTAGGTGACGGAAGTTCTTCTCTGTTAGCTGACCTACTCCCGTATCAATTCTTAGAGTTTGAGGACGAGCTCTACTTCCCTGACACCGAGGCCTGAACATGACCTCCTTTTTTTTCACCCTTATTCACTTTTATTCCTGTGTGTCTTTCTTTGTTTTGCAACTTGTACCACAACACAACTCTAATCACCTAATCACAACAAGTCCATCAGCAGCACTGTCTTCATCTTCTTTCCTTATTGATTTGAAGGTGCCGCAGTCTGCATTCCTGAGGTTCACAAGTTCACAACTCAATCATTCTCCTCTATCCTCCTCAAGACTGCCCCTATCCATTTCCCTCAAGGCAGATGGCTGGATTACGCAGAATCAAGAAACTTTGCTTTTGTACTCGTAGACGAGTCCCCTCAAGTGGGACTGGAATTACTGACTACATGCTTGCTGATTGCTGACAGTTACTTCTGAAATTGACAGGAGAGGCTGCCCTGTGGTCCCGCACTTTCAGAAGAAGATGTGGACAAAAAGTGGAACAGGTAATGAATAATGAGAAGAAGATGGCATGCAGTGGACATCAATTGCTGTCTGGCTCTGATGAAAGCAATTGCTGTTTGTTTGTTGTGCATGAAATGAATCATATGTCTTCTGTTATTATTTAATGTTTTACACACTAAATGTAACTCATGTCTACTCTGCTTTTTTTTACCTTGTTTAATTCAAATTGTACTTTAACTGCAGGGGCCACTAAGTTGGATTTTCCAATATGCAAAATGTCCTTGGACTTACTGTTTGCCAATATACCATGATGACTGATTAAATATTATATCTTTTTTCTTTACAGTCACTCACTGGGATGGATGGATCATCAGAGTCGGTTTAGGGAAGAACTATGGCCAATTCGTGAGTGTCAAACAGGTAAAGTAGTCTACAACAACTATTACAGCAGAACTACATGTCTGTCTAGTCGTGGTATGGAGTGGTTGAGGCAGTGTAGTGTTGTTATGCCAGGCAGATTACAGAGTACAGCAGTTCATGTAAAATTGGGGCTATGTGGTTTGCTGCATACAATTAGATATGCTTTGTCTGTCTGTGTCAAAGAGCCTAGGTTTGCTACATCAGGTTGCTTCACTCAGTGGTGCATGCCTTGACCGTCTGCATGGCCCTGCCGCAAGCATGGGCCAAAAATCTGTTACGCCCAAGAGTTTGCGAATTTTCGGCAATTTCGCGAGATTCTCGGGTTGTGAATTTGCCGCTGAAAAACAGTAAATTTTGCGAGCAAAACGGATTTTTGTTTTTGGCCCATGCTTGCGGCAGGGCCATGCAGACGGTCAAGGCAGGCACCACTGAGTGAAGCAAACTGGTGTAGCACACCTAGGCTCTTTGACACAGACAAACAAAGCATATCTAGGGTTTAGGGTTCAGTGCGGTTTACTAGGGTTTTTGGGTTTAATTAATAATTTGGTAGGGTTCCCGGAGTCTAGGGCTCAGGGCCCGATGCAGGCTTCTTCATAAATATGTTGGCAAGGTTTTAGGGGGGTTTGGCGTTTTTTCAGAATTGGCCGAATTGTGGCCTTTTTTGGTGTATTGCGGGCGCGTGGGTTTGGGTGAACTAGTCGTACACCTTACAGTGGATCGATTTTGTTCTGCTTGCTGAGATTCTTGGGAATCACTGGAACAAGTGTCCTGGTAAGTTTCAAGAGGATCTAAGTAGTGGAAGTGCTGAAAACAGCACTTTTTTGTCAAGGCGCGATTTGAGATTTCCCATGTTTTGGGGACAGCAGTATTGCATGTTTTTGGGGGGCTGCTTGGGGGGGTTCTAGATGTTTGGGGGTGGGTTAAGGGGTCTGGGAGCACTGCTGGGAAGGACTGATTTTGGTGGCAAATGATTTGGAGAAAATCCATGGTGGAAAAGGGGGGATTGGGCCTAGTTGCAGACAGCGTTTTGGCACAATTTAAACTGAGGCCTAGCAGTATTGCATGTTTTTGGGGGGCTGCTTGGGAGGGTTCTAGATGTTTGGGGGTGGGTTGAGGGGTCTGGGGGCACTGCTGGGAAGGTCTAATTTTGATTGCATGTGGTTTGGAGAAAATTCATGGTGGAAAAGGGGGGTTTGGATATAGTTGCAGACAGCGTTTTGGCACACTTTAAACTGAGGCCTAGCAATATTGCATGTTTTTGGGGGGCTGCTTGGGGGGATTCTAGATGTTTGGGGGTGGGTTGAGGAGTCTGGGGGCACTGCTCGGAAGGTGTAATATTGGATGCAAGTGGTTTGGAGAAAATCTATGGTGAAAACGTTTTTCTTTTTTAGCTCACTTGCGTGTTTTGGGGGGCTGTTTGGGGGGGTTCTAGGTTTTTGGGGGTGGGTTGGGGGGGCTGGGGGCACTGCTGGGAAGGTCTAATTTTGATTGCAAGTGGTTTGAAGAAAATCCATGGTGGAAAAGGGGAGTTAGGCCCTAGCTGGAGAGCGTGTTTGGAGCGATTTTCAAGTAGCCCTCTAAATTTTCTTACTGTGACATTTTCCATTTTTGCTTTTGGTCTGTTTGGGGGTGTTCTAATTTTTTGGGGTGGGTTGGGGGGCTGGGAGCACTGCTGAGAAGGTCCAATTTTGATTGCAAGTGGTTTGAATAAAATCCATGGTGGAAAAGGGGGGTTTGGGCCTAGTTGCAGATAGCAATTTGGCACAATTTAAACTGAGGCCTAGCAGTATTGCATGTTTTTGGGGGGCTGCTTGGGGGGTTCTAGATGTTTGGGGGTGGGTTGAGGGGTCTGGGGGCACTGCTGGAAAGGTCTAATTTTGTTCTAAAGTAGCAGTTTGCACCTCGCTTTAGGAGAAAGATCTGCAAAATATGCCCATACCTACTAATTACTATCCTTGAAAAGGAGACTCAGAGTACGCACTTTCGAAATGAAGCTTGTATGTAATACTGTCGACTCTGAAACTGAAAGTGTTACTTTTGCACTACACAGCGTACCTTATATTTGTTTCGCCGTGGTGTTAATATCACTTCCTGTTTTTCCATCAACAATTACTGGCCGGCTTTTACCCTATGCGATTGGAAAAACGTCGATTAACTCAGGCTTACCATTAGCGATCCGCAATTCCGCATCCGCCTGGCAGGCAGTGGACAGTGTGTCTGGTCACCAAGATTGATCGACGGAGTGTCAGATGGAATGGAGGAGTAGCGTGAATAAGAGGAATGGCTGGATCCATGCAACTTCCCAAATTCAACAGGACAACTACAACATACAGTTACAGTATCCTCTACACTTCTACTTATCTTTTAAATAATGTTATTGTTGTGAACTTCTATGAGTGTGACTCAGTGCATTTGTTTACTCTCTGCTTCAAATTCATCCCTCCAGCCATTGTATACATTTTTGTTTGCTATTTTTAAAACTAATTTCATGTACTAAGTGTTGTTTATTCTCTCTGGGGGCAGATAGGCAAGTGAAATTGCGTAATTACTGCAGCCCTGTACTGTCATATTGTTTATTCATAGTTAGTAAGTTGCAGAAAGTACTACTTAGTTTGAGTAACCTAACCATCCATTTAGCACTCAACTTCATGCATGCAGTAGTGCATGCACTTCCTTTATGTCCCTAAAAGATTTAGGATATCTTCATATCCAAAGATTTGTTTATCTTCATTTGTTGTTTGTCCATGCTGTGTTTTTTTTCTCTCTCCACAAAACTTTCCCCAAAACCCCATTCCCATCCAATTTTTTAAACCCTAACCCTCTTACCCCGGGCTGTGTGGTTTTCATTGAGGTGTGACTTAATGACAACAATAATTCCACACACTTGCAGGGGAGGATAAGGTCAAAGCAACAGAAAATTAATTTCAAGGCTGGTGAAGGAATCCGAGGATATATTCTTACTCAGCTTGACAGACACTCATGACTATTTGCAAATCAAATCTGATTTTCATGTGCGCCTTTAACTGGATTGATCATCAAGAACATCCTCCTCCTACACGTGGCGAATGATTACGTTGCTGTGCCCTTCACCTTCAGTACTATTTCTTGTAGTAGCCAAAGCCAAACTCCACGCAACTAGTAGTTATACTTTGAATTAAATACTTTAACATTTGTTAGGCTAAATTATGGCACTGTTCTTGTATACTGTGCTATCTATCATACTGTTCTAATGCTCCGCTCAGGCCACTCAAGGTTTCAATTCCTTTTTTTCATATGCTGCTACTGCCACTGTGTACCAACACTACTACCACCACAATGATGCCATTTCATCCGCCCAGGATTGCCAACCTTAATCGCCATTTACCATGCAGCCACCCCTGTGCCTAGCCCTATTCTCAAACACGAATCACAGGTAAGATAAGCGTTTGGGGAGAGGAAGAATAATGGGGTAGGAGGAGAGAGGAGAGACTGACGGTAGTACTAGTAAAGTAGTAGGACAATTGAATTCACTAACTCTGTGAGTGGCACTTACTTTTGTAAACATTTGGGCGATTACTTAGACAATTTGAATCAAGCAGCCAGTTAAGTTTCTGGAAAACAAACATACTGTTACCCCCCTGCCTCCACCGCAATACAGTAAAAACGTGTATGCTTTGTTTAAGTTGAAAGTAAATAATTATTGTTATCCCTAACAAAAATAACTATCCCGCAAGACCCGAACCACCCCCTCCCTAACCCGAAAGAATGTCTGTGAAATAAAAAGTCCCCAAAGTCCAAAAAACCCAACTCCCAATTCCCACCCCCAAAAGTCTTTAAAAAAGGGGCAAGGGACAGTCTCTCCTCCTCTACTGCCACTGGGGGTGTCCTTTGGCCAGGTGGTCCTGTTGCTTCCTGCGGAGGTGCTTCTTGAGCAGGGTTTTCACTCTTTCCATCTCCTGCTCAAGGTTGGACACCCTGAGGGTTAGGCGGTGGATGCGTGCCTTGCACCTGCTGTGGGGGGCAGCTGATTTTTTGTCTGCTTGGTGGTGGCTGGTGGCTGCGGTACCACGGCTCCGTACCACTGGAGGCTTGCGCTAACTGGCTGACCCAGCGTGCGCGGAGGAGGATGCAGCTGTCGTGGTGGATATTGTTGTGGACTGTGACTGCGTGTCCTTCTCCTCCAGGGCCACCAGCCACCAATATACGGTGACAATTGCCTCCAGCTTCCTTTGCCGGGCCCGTCTAGCCAGCTCCTTCCATGTTGGTTTGGAAGCAGCATCTATATGAAGAAAGAAAAACATACTGTAACCAATGCTCTTTAAGATTAACACAAAACAATTCAGCAGAAAGTTGTGTCACAGTAGCACTTGCAACGTGCAAGCACAGTACATAACATTTGTGGCCTGTATCTATCTAACCCCCCACTTCATCGGCCTCTGCTCTAACATTAGTGGGAGTTTCAGGGATTCTACTAGCACTATATGGACTCACTACATTAGACTCAGACAGTACACCAGTCTTCTTCTTCTCTCTTGTTTAGCGAAATTGGTACGTAAACTTGTGGAAGCCGGCATAATGCCAGCGCAGTCAACGTGCACCCTAGAAAAACACTCTAGTACATGCAGGTGGTGAAGCTCTTACTTTTCTATTACGGGTGGCACTGTCCATACTCTGTTGCAAGAGCTATTGTGATTGTGATTGTGAGAAGCATTTATATAGCGCATAGCTACCCGGAGGCATCCCAGCACTTGATTAATTTAACTTTCACCCTGCAGTGCCAATGACTACTAGAAAAGGAAAATGAAGAAGATAAATAATATGATTATCTATCCTTTCACAGGATATTTGCTTACATATGGGATGCTTTGTTTTTTATTGAGTGAACACTGATAGGCCACACATGAATGACAGAGTTGTAATAAAATTATTAACAGAGATAGTGAGTGGCCCCCGTAATGGCAGGATATATGCTGTGCTTGCAAACTACTGTTACTAGTCATGGTAGTATTCTGATAAATTACATCTTCTTTTCCTCGCCTTTGCTAGACTGGAACGGACGTGCGAGTGCAGTTTTAAATGCTCTTCAAAATAACACTTTCTTCATCCAGTGACCGTCTACTCTGTCTACATACACCTATGCTATCTATGAGTAAGATAGTACCATGATCCAGGCATTCATCCATTCAAAGTAAATGTCAATCATTCTTCTTAATGTCTCAACTGGACAAACCTTAGTTTTTCTCATGGAAAAACAACCTTTTTATTTTATTTTGGAAACCCCCAGCCATGCATCCTTGCTTGACTTGCATTTGAATTTGAACCAAAGGATACATTGCGCACACATACAGTTTCGGTTTCACCGACCCAGGTAGTACTCTTCCCTTTCTCCTTCCACCCATCCTTGCTTCAGCCTTCAACCAGCCATGCATCATATTCCCAGCCACCTCGGGCAGCATTCAAAAATACGTATCATTCTTTGCCAGTCATTACTTTTAACTAGCTCGTCCTTCCTTACACCCTTCTTTTAATTTTTTTTCATCCCATCCATCAACTTCATCTCTGATCTGACTTGGCTTCTCGATAAAACTTTCACAGCTGAGTTGAAGTCAAATTTAGAGGAGGCCATTGGCTACTCGTCAACTCCTGCCCCTGATGCTATTGCTCATGCAAAGTCAACGATGAATGTCTTCTACCTGGTTGACAAAAACTTACTTCTAAACTTGTAAGTCTTCTTAACAGTAAAGTGTACTTGTACTGTACAACATATACACCCGTGCAGAGAGCACACTCTGCAGTCTGCAATCTCAGTAAGTAAGGAATATAATAGCTTACCACTGCCCGCCACTACTGTGGCATCCCCACAGAAGTTCCTGATGGCTGTTCCACCGCCTCCTCACCAGGAGTGCCCACCTCCGCTCTGGCACCGGCAATGGTGGATGGCTGTGCCGATGTTCCACCTGGAAAATACATTTCATTTTCTTGAATGCCATATACACCACTCCCTATTATTTCTAGGAATTACATTTTTTTCTAGTACTACATAAACAAATTTAATATTTTGTGACTCTCTAGTCTCGAAACTACAAATTTCCCTTTCTTCAAAGAAGGCTTTTTTTTATTGATGCGTAACATGTCTTGCTACAATTTTTGGCACAACTGATGAATGCTTGCTTTTTAACACGCACCATTTTTCTCATAACAGACAAAAGCTTCCCTTCTAAGAATAAGAGCAAGATCAGATCATCATCACTTGGAGTCAGCAACGATTCATCCCCACAAAGAAGACTTGAAGTTCCAACCAGGTGAGGGCTCTCCCACAATTAATGTGTGAAATCAGCCACTTTCCAGTTTTGAATCCTTCACCGTTTATCTAATTTGATGAAGTTGATTTTAATAAATGTTTTCACTTTTAATAACGCTTTAAAACTTACATAGACTCTGTGGTTTTTGGTCATGAGTGAGTGAGCGAAAGGGTTTGCAATTTGCAAGCATAAGTCCGTGGCTCAGAGAGGTCGGGACTCTGACTCCGTAGTCTTATGTCCTGGGTTGTATAATCATTGGGGATCAATCATCGCTGCATTCGGGAGCTAAAATAATGACTCTGACACACTAGCTAGTCAGAAAGGAGAATGGGGGTTCAACTTCTGTTATGACTGAGGTATGTGGAAAGTCTAACTGCGCCTATTATAATTCATAACCAATGCCCTATTTCTTGTCCATAGTTCTGTTTGTGCAGAATAGTCCCTGCAACAGTAATATATGGATTGTCCTCCTATCCAATCAAAAAGTAAACTAGTATCTTATTGTTGGTGGCCATTGACATTTTATTGTTGGGAATTGTCAAAGCATAAACATTTAGAAGACTTCAATAGACAGTAAGGACAACCCAGAGGACTGTACTCAGTGCATAGAGGTATTGCTGAATAGAATAGGAGTTTTGTTTAACACCTTTTTTCAACTGTGCAAGCTAAGTTAGCTACACAGACAGACTAATAATAATCCAGTAGTACCACAGGGAGTCATACTAGAGGTTGGAAAAGAACTTAGAAACAGTCTACAAAAAGATCAAAGACAATTTAGGAAAAATTTGAATGAGGAACGTTTGGGAAAAATACAGGTGCTGTAAAAAATAGAAAAGTATAATTATTAATATTAACATGAAAACTTACTGGGGCCAGCAGAGGAGCCCTCGCCAGACCAATCCTGGCCTTTCTGCTGTTGTCCCTGCTCCGCCGGCACCGCTATCTACTCCTGTGTCCCCTTGCCCTGGGGGACGCTGATGTACAACATGAAAGAAAGACACAAACATGGATGATTGTTCTCAAACACATCAAACATTTCAAAAAAACAATAACAAATTATTTCGGGGAAATAGACAACAATTGCACTAAATTTATTGACCTATCTGATGTGGTCTAATAGGATATTGCTGGATTCGCGGACCGTCTACTTGGAAAGTTATGTTACTCACTAAACCAACTACAAAAAGGTTCTACTAGGACTGGCAGGCAGCACTCCGCAGCACGCAAAGTGACAGACACAGTCTGTCATGATCACCACCACTATCTCTTCTTAGTGGCAGGAGAACAAAGGAAGGACTGGATTTGAGTCTCTAATGTCTAGCATTACGCAGTTCTGCAAAGTACACTGATACATAATCATCACCCAGGCCAAATGAACACAAAAATGAAAACAAGTAAGCATAGTAGCACCGCCAGTGAGCAGGCCACCACCTGCAATCACAGAAGCTTTTGAAACATAATTTACCTGCAATTTAATTGGCAGCATTCTTGATCTTTGGAAAAAACAAACATTTGCAATATGATAACATATAGCAGGAGAAAACAGAGTAGTGATTAAATAGCTACTACTACTCACCAAGCCCAGGGATCTCGACGCCTAGCAGGTCGTGTTCCCGGTCCAGGACGTCGGACCACCGGTGCGTCGCCTGGCTGTAGGTGCGCCGGACTCCAGACTCACGATACATGGCCCGGCACACCTTCCCCCATAGCTGGCGACGCTCCCCTAGCCCGTACCCGACACCGAGCCTGCCGCCTGCCGCAATGGTTTTGGGGAGGTGGCGCTGAACGAAGTACATCATTGCGGCCACCTCCACCGCGCTGAAAATCCCCGGGGCTACAACTGCTTCCCCCCTTAAGCGCCCGCATGGGAGCCGGGTACGGGGTGCAGGACCCTTCCCCTTACTCTTCCCAGCTCCCTTTCCCATGGTCCTGGACAGCTGCAAAAAAAATAGGAAAGAATAGGGATAAGTAAAGAAAAGAAAAGAGTTTAAAAAAGTAGCTTTAAAAGTAAACAAAAGTAGAAAAAAACACAAAATATAGATGTAGAAAAAGAGAGGGATAGATAATGAGTAAAAAAATCCAAAAAAAGTTCAAAGAAACAAAGGATTGCAAAGATTAGCAGAGGATTGGAAAAGCATGCCCAGAACCATAGCAATGAAGGAAAAACAAGATGGCCGTGCCCATTGAGGACCGCGTGGGTAAGTTTGCGTGATATTTCCACAGCAAGCACGTAAAAACGCCCGCGAACACGTAATAGCGACCTGCGCACAAAGCGAGCATGCAAATAGCGACCGGAAACCGAAAAACGCAACGCGAACAAGATGGCCGTGCCCATGTACGACCGCATGGGGAACTCCGCGGACGATGCGCTGCAAGCAGCCTGCGAACACGCAAAAAGCCCTGCGAACACGTGAAAAAAAATCCGCAAATTCGCGGATTTTGTGGATCGCGAATTCGCGCATTTTGCTCATACTTAGCAATTAGGGCACTTAAAGATAGCCATGGTCTGTGTGATGTATGGGTAGAAAAACAATGAAAAGACCCCGGATTTACATATTTCTCCTATCCACACAGAGAATTTGTACGACTAAATTACTTCTTAGCCTCCTATTTACTGATGGGTAATCTAGATATTACAAAACTGCCTCAAATATATTCTGATCATAATCATCTGATTTTGGAGGTAAGGGGGACAATGGCTGTTAGGCAGAGAACTTCATGGTCATTTGATAAAAAGCTACTGACTGATGAGGAATTTTGCATATATGAAAAGAAATGGGTTCAGAAATGTTTTGATTGCAACAGATACAGTGCCTCCCGTGAGGTGGTATCGGATACTTTTAAGGCCACCTTGAGAGATGAGATAATTGGGTTTCTAGCTCGTACCTGTAAACAACGTAAGGCACAATCCAAAGTACTAATTAGCAAATTGTCTGAATTAGAGGCAGAACATGTTAAAATAATAAATAAAGGGGGCTCTGAGAGCTTATTGGGCGAACAAATAATGAAACTAGCTTTAGCCAAATCGGAAATAAATGCATATTTTCAGACCAAAGTAGCTCAGATGTTTCAAGCTTACCGGAGAGAACTATATGAATATGGAGAGGCCATGGGGCGGCTTCTGGCTCTAAGAACCAGGCAGAAAATCGCCAGGAACAACATTATAAAAATCTGGGATAGAAATAATCATTAAGTATCCAGTCCACAGAAAATTACTGAGGTATTTGAGGAATTCTATAGCAGGCTGTATCAGCCGGAGGCACTCTTGGAAGAACATGGAGAAATAGGAGATGATTGCCTTATGTTACCAAGATTAGACAGTGAAGCTGCTCTGGAATTAGAGCAAGAAATAAACATAGAAGAAGTGCAGGAAGCACTGGGATCCCTCTCTCTGGGGAAAGCTGCAGGCCCAGATAAAATTCAGGTCGAAGTTTATGAAATGTTATCATCTCAAACATTCCCTATTATGCAAGACCTATTCATGGGTATACAATATAGAGGGATTCCAGCTGCCTCGTGGCAAGGTACAGATGTGGTTGTCTTTCTTAAGAAAAACAAGCCATCAGAAGTGCCATACTCGTACCGCCCAATATCGCTTATGAATGCGGATGCTAAAGTTTACTCCAAACTAATGGCCACCCAACTACAAAAGACCATTGTTGCACTTAAATCACCTTGGCAACATGGCTTTGTTCCAGGCAGGGAGACCACATACCATACAAGACATGTTATCTCAATCTTGGATATTACAGAGGCTGAGGATAGAACGATGGCTGTGGTCCTCCTGGACGTTTAAAAAGACTTTGACCGGATGGCCTGGCGATATCTATGGGGGAACTTGGTAGGCGGTGGATTTCCCCCCGGGAATTATAAAGGCTCTTCAGGCTATGTAGCTATGTATTATAAACCTTATGCTCAGATTCAAATTATGGGACCCACCTCTAGGAGGGTGGAGATCGCCAGAGGCGCACACCAAGGCTGCACCTGCTCTCCTATTTTATTTGCATTTTATTTGGATCTCTACATCACTCGAGTCTTGCATAATCAATTAATGAAACCGGTCATAACACATGGCTATGAGACAAAAATTCTCGCCAACGCAGATGACATTGCGTGCGATAATAACAGCAGAACCTCAAGAGGCTATCAAAGAGATTGAAAATATGGCAGAAAAATTTGGGGAGAAATCCGGATATCTTTTAAATAAAACCAAATCACAAATGATATGTTCCTCCAAGTGTCGGCTACAAGACTCTCAGGTAACAGAGATATCCACGTATTTAGGGGTTAAAATAACAGCAGGAATGAATAGTCTCTGGGCGGTCAATATTGACCCAGTGCTGGTAATAATAAATATAGACCTTAGACATATGGATAATCTGCATCTTACAATAATTGGCAGAATCAATGTGATTAAGATGAAGATATTCCCCAAGATTCTTTAGTTAATACGAGCAATAACGCTGGAACTCGCTGCCACAAAAATGCATAAAATTGAGGCTATGATCTCTAAATTTATTTGGGGATATCAAAAGGTACGACAGGCTTATAAATAGCTGGTACTACCTAAAGAATGCGTTGGTTGGGGAGCCTCCAGTATACAGTTATATTACTTGGCTACTGCCCTGCAACCGTTTGGAATTCTTTATCTCTTTCAAACTGAAGCGATGAAGCGGTCGAGAATACCTACTATCTATCAACTTGCTATTGAGGATGCTGCAGTGGGACTATTGCAATGACAAAGCAATCCAAACTATCATAAAACACCTCAATATAAATGTATTGAGAGTGCACTAAAGAACTGGAAAAAAAAGTGGAAGAAAAGTGCCAAATTAGAAGGTACAATAAATATATACATCACTTTGGCCCTCTGATTGCTTGACATTAGTATTTTATGATGGAATGGCCTAGAAATGGGAGCAAACAGAGATCGTATCATTGGAAGATTTATATTTTAATGAAGAAAGAAAGGCTTTTAAAGAACTAGTTCAAGGGTTTGGTATACATAAGAACTCATGTTTTAAGTACCTGGAAATACAGAACCGCATAAAAGGGCTCCCTATAGGGCTCATTAGAATGGAACCGGTCGTTTTACTACAAATTATGAAATACTCAGAAAGCAAAATTAAGGATTTCTACCAAGAGCAACTTAAAAAGAAACCAGATAACATGGCCAAAATAGAATCAAAGTGGGCTGGTAAGCTCGAGGATGGGGAGGTAGATATAGACATGGTTTTAGAGATTGGGATAAAAGTTTTTATGTCAGCTAACCTCAAAGCCCAAAAATATAAAACTGTACTCAATATTTATTATACGCCTTCCAAACTATTTGGGTGGGGAAAGAGACAGACGGATAAATGCCTGAGATGCCTGTTGGGCCCTGAAGATAGTATACATATGTTTTATTTCTGTGAAAAGCTGGGTTTGTTAAAAGAGGGTATTGAAAAGTAAAGTTCTGGTTTCAGCTACTGAACAAAGAGATAAAAATCAATCCAACTCAGAATTGTGTCTACTTTTCAAAAATGTATAACTTTTCAGGATCCATTATTGCTTTCATACCCATTTCTACCATTAACTGGCAGGAGGTTGAAAGCACAAAAAATAGCAAAAATAGGTTATGTCCCAGAAAAATGCCAAAACTGTGTAAACATTTTTGGTTTTCTGACAAAAGCTTGTCATTCCCTAAAAGCTGGGAAAATGGTGATTTCAACCCCAAAACCCCTTTTTTGATACCATTTGCAGGGAAAAAATAAGACGCTTTCATTTGCAGCAGTTTTTTTTCCATCCCCCCCCCCAAAAAAAAATGTAGCTGTATTTTGTCTAATTTCTGGGTCCCCTCCAGGGGAATCCACAAACCCTGGGTACCTTTAGAATCCCCATGATGTTAGAAGAAAAGGACGCAAATTTGGACGTAAATTTGGCGTGGATACCTTATGTGGTCAAAATGTTACAGGGGCCTAAGCACAAACTCCCCCAAATAGCCAAAAAAAAGGCTTAGCACAGAGGGGGGAAAGGCCTAGCAGGGAAGGGGTTAAAAGTAAAAAAGTTGCTCCCATTGAAGTATTTCAATTCATTGACAGTGGCAAAGTACTGCACGATATCCCACTTAATGTCTGTATTTCAGTCGCCAAATTAGCAAGTTTAGTCCATTCTCATCTCATCATTGGTACTACCTTAAAAACTGGCAATAAATTCACAGTTGTGATAGGTAACAACGTTAAGTGCGGAAAAGCATTTAATCTCAAAAAGAAACTAACACGCACAGAGTTACATGCTGAATTCCTCATTGAATATCTCAAAGGCGGCGTAATCCCAATAGGATTACAGGTCAGAAATGAACCCGGTTTATTTTTAGACAATCCTAAAGTCCTAGAGATCTGGACGCATATTGCGAACAGATGCTGTCACGACTGGATAATTCTTTTTATCGAGACTGCACAAGAGATGAATATTATCGAGAAAAAAGAGAGAGGAATTAGAGAAATTACTCAAAGAAAGTACAGCATTGGAGGATGCGATAAAGGGACTAGATGAACTTAATACTGAGGTCAATAGCTATAGGGAATATCTGATTAATAAGAAAACCATCAAACTCAAAAAAGATGTTAACAAATTTAGTTTAGAGTTAGTCTATCCCTATACCTCAAATGATTATTTCCAACAGGCAAGGGAATAAAGAGGTGCCAGACAGTATGAACCCAGAACAATTTACTCTAGGGGTGGCAAGAAGGGTGTCACCTTTTCAGATACGTCCGGATCTAGCAGTGAGGAGGAAGGTTCCTCAAATGCAGATCAAGGTGGGCACACTCCACTAAACAATTATGGTGATTTTTTAGATCACCAACAGAGGAGAGGGAAAAGGATAAATCCGGGACAGGGGAGTGGTCAGTATCAGCAGAATCCCCCCAGGAGTATCAGCAAAATCCCCCCCAGGAGTATCTCAAAACTCGCAATCAAAGATATTGGCGGTAATTTGCGAGAAGAATAATACTATCTCCATTATCAATCTATCCAATAGGGTACTAACTAGAGACAAAATAGAAGTACTGGGCAGAGGATTCACATTTGCACCCACGTCTAAAGTTAATAAATTCACTCTTGAAAAAGATTTGAGGGCATTTTTTAGAAAAATCAGACTAACTAGATTTTTATGAAAACAGTGAATATGTAGTTCTTGAAAATATTTCAGGTCTTAAAGGGAAATCAACCTTCACACCACCCGTTGGTTCTGTCTGTAAAAATGTAGATATATTTGAACATGTTGTTGATACAAAAATAAAAGGAATAATAAGGAATGCTTTTCCCGATAATATCAACATGTCTAAAGCCCTTAGAACAGCTCTTAAGAGCTTGAAAGAAGACCTCAGTCTTACAATAAAGCCAGCAGATAAAGGTGGTCGGTGGTGGTTTTTAACACACAGGATTATGATCAGAAAATGCTGGCCCTTCTTGGAATGGCAGATCATTACATGAAAGATCCCCATTCCAAATTGGAGGTTCTTAACAAACAGGTGCAATAGATTCTGCAGGAAGCAGAATCTAATGACTGGCTGTGTGAGGCAGAATTAAAATTTCTAAAAAATGACAACCTTTTGACTCCTGCTATCTATCTATGGATTGCCAAAGATCCATAAAAATACAACTGAACCCCCTATGTAACCAATAGTCAGTGGCATTGGTTCCCTTATAGAACCATTTAGCCTGTATGCAGATTAATTTTTAAAACCTCTTGTGGTGAAACAGTAGTCATACGTGAGAGATTCAGCACACATTATTTCTATGGTCGAGGGCACCACCTTTTATGATCACAAACAATGGTTGGTGACCCTCAACATAGAAACCCTATACACCAACATCCCACAGGATGACACCATCAGGGTCATTAGCGAGCTTCTCACACCTGAGGTGGTGAGAGGTGCTAACAAAGATTTTATTATCAAGGGCATCACCCTAGTACTTAAGAACAACATGTTTTAATTTAAGGAGGATATTTACCTCCAGCGCAAGGGTCCCAGCATGGGGGCCACTTGTGCCCCAAGCCTGGCATGCCTTTAGGCAGCTTCGAAGATAGGCATATCTATAATGAGGCGGCGCCATTCTATGAAAACATCATTGATGATATATTTTTTATTTGGGAGGGTGATGAAACTACACTCCTGGAATTTCTTAAATGGTTAAACCTGGGAGACTCCAATCTTAAATTCACAGCCCAATATGACAACATTGCAGTGAATTTTTCAGATATCACTATTAAGACTACATTTGGTACACTTACAGTTGAACTTTTTACAAAACCGACAGATAAAAACACATTATTACACTATAGGGTTATCATCCTCGTGCACGGAGAGACAATATACCATTTGGTCAATTTCTCCTGCTGCGGAGAAATTCTACCTCCTTGGATGACTTTTATAAACACTCTCAAAACCTGGAAAGTAAACTTTTAGATCGTGGGTAGCCAAAGAAACTCATAAAACATGCATTCAAACGTGCCAGGTTTTATAACCGCGAGAGCATGTTGGAACAGAATCATTTGGAAAAAAAGAAAAAGGATTTGATAACTGATAAACGCATGGTATTTGTGACGCAATTTTCAAATTTCAGTGTTAGCCCTGGCACCTTGGCGTGTGTCTCCCTTCCACTTTTTGCTGATGTGCCTCATGTGTTTTGATGGTGTTAGCTGCTCAGGGCACTGTGCCACTGCAAATCAGTGCCACAGTGCAAGTGCTCCCTATGAAAAGTGTATACATTGATTGGTGTCCATGATTGACTTATTTGGCTTACTGTCAGTCCCCAGTAAAGTGCACCAGGAGTGCCAGGGCTTGTAAATACAAATGCTGCTGGTGGGCTTTTCCACTGGTAGTGCCACCCACAGAAGCAGCCTAGTAAAATGTGTCTAAGGTCTGCCATTGCAGAACCTGCATGCAGTCTGGTACTGTCATGCTGACTGCGCAAGTGCACCTACTTGCCAGTCCCTAAACCTTCCCTTAACTTCATATTAGTCACCCCTATGGTAGGCCCAAGGGCAGGGTGCATTGTAAGCATACGTTAGGACAAGCCCTGATGTGTGTGGCATGTCCTAATAGTGAACAGCCATTTTCGTTTTTCACTATTGTAAGGCTACCTGTTCTCATAGGCCAGAATGGGCTGCTGGAATTATTACACTCTATAATCCCAGCAGGCTCAGGGAACATGGTGGAAAGTCAAGTTTAGAATGCCTGAACACAGAATAATAAAATACTTCTTTTAGTAAAGTTTATTTTAATATCCTGTGTTTGAAAATGCTACCTTTAGAAAGTTAGCATTTGCTTGCCTGACCATTTCAGCCCGCCTCAGCTAGGATGTGTATCTGCTGACTGGTTTCTGTGAGTGACAGGACTGGGGATTCCAGGAGACAGTCTGGGATGCCAGGTGGTGAATAGAGAGATTACATCAGGATGGGTGGGAGGAGTGGCCCTTGACTCTGAATAGGGCTGTGCCCTGCCACCACAATGCTGGCTCCACCTCCTGCGAAGCGTCTGATGTCTCTGCCCTGCTCACTGAAAGAAGAAGCCAGAGTCACCACAACAAAGTGCTCCAAAACTGAGCTGAACCAGGCTCAGGCCCCCTGGCCTACAAAGACAAAAGAAACTGTGTATAAAAGTAGGAGCCCTGCTTCTAAACATTAGATCCTGTTTACGCCAAGAAGAAACTCTTCCCAAAGAGAAGGACCTGGGAAAGCTGCATGGAGGACTGCTTTCTCTAGCCTGAGAGACTGGCTTGTGGTGGGTGCCTTGCTGCAAAAAGGAGAGAAGACAAAGACTGAGAAAGACTTTTATTTCGACTTGTGCATTTCTGTGAACAATCTCCAAGGACTTGTGTGTGAACCTGCCCCCTGAACTGAACCCCAGGACCATTGGGCTCTAACTTCCCCTGAAGAGGAGGCTGCAGAGGGTACTGCCTTTTCCCCCACAGCACTGACCAAGAGGAAAACTGAGTGCGCTGTGAAGACTCATCACTCACTCTAGAGAGCCCAAGCACCTTCACCCCGCTGAACAACGCGACTTCTGCCCGCCAAGCCGCAGCTCGCAAAGTAAGGACCAGCCCCGCCTGGCCCGAGCACCGTTACTGTTGTGACCTCGAGCAGTAGCTCGCAACGTGGAGGGACCCGTCCGGTCCAAGCGCTGCAGCTATCTGCCCGCAAGTAGTAGCCGCACAGCAAAGACGGACATCGCCTGGAGTTCGCTTTCCCCTATGCCACGTCTAGCTTTGAGAGCGCAACGCTGCTGTATGTGAACAGCTGCAGCTCGTACTGCAGCTGAGTACGTCTGGTGCCTGTTGATTGTACCGCCGCCCGCATCACACTTGAACGCCTCCCCTCTCCAGGTTCGGCGCGTACACCGCCGGGAACGCCCCGCACCTACCAAGCAACGTCCCCTTAAAGTACCATGGCTGCCGCATCTCGAACCATAGCTCGCACCACTACGAGGAGGACACCCCCGTGTAGGACGTCTGGCCCTACGCACCTTCCGCAACAAACTATGAACCACGAACCAAGGTACTGTGAATCGGCTCCTGTACGCCGCGTACTGGACAGAGGCTCTGGTACGCCTCGCATTGTGCAAGCAGCCCTGTGTATGCCTCGTACTGGATAGAGGCTGCTGGTACGCCTCGCATTGTGCAACGCGCCTGAATCAAAGTTTCCGTGAGGCGCGTGGGATGCAGTAGCGGCTCTCTTTTTACTGCCAAATGATTCGCACAGGAGCGCTACGACTCACATCGCCTTGCCAACAAGCATTGCTGAAGAACCAAACATTGAATTAAGTATTGTGGAACCTTTTTAAAAGACTATGAGAACCATTTAAAAGTTATTGGAAACTGTACTTAAGCCTACTGAAAGCCTGCATATAAAGTACCTATATTTTTACATAAAATCAGCCTTGTGTCTCTCTGTGGTGTGTTGATTAGTTACTGTGTGTATAATTACAAGTGCTTAACCATACATGCTCTGGGCATTAGCCTTGTCTGCTCGCGCAATGCAACCTAGAGGGTGAGCAGGGGTTATTTCTAGGAGTAGTCCTTTGCCCTGACTAGAGGAGAGGGTCCCTGCTTGTAACTAGTGCATACCTGTGCCAACCAGAGACCCCCAATAATTCTAACAGTCAGCAATAAATAAAAAAATGTGATTAACTCCAACAGGAATATTTTAAATGAAGGTCACAACGTTAAACTCCCCAAACCTCTCTTTGCGTTCAAGCGCAACGATAATATTTGGAAAAACGTGAGCTAAAAGACCACAAACACAGGCCACATTACAGATGGATAAAGTTCTTGGGAACTTTAAATGTGGCACATGCAGCATTTGTGAACATTGTTTGATCACAAAGACAGTTACACAGAATGTATTTACTATGTCCTCAAAAAGTATGAGTAATTGCAGAAGCAGCAATGTTGTTTACCTGGTGCGCTGCCTGGCCATGTGGGCTAGCGTACATAGGAGAAACAGGTAGGGAACTTAGACTACGCATGTTGGAACATAGATCAGCCTTAAAAACGAAAAAACAGAATGCCCCTCTGGTGGAGCATTACACCCTAGCCAAACACAAACACACTGATTTTAAGTGGTTTGTTATTGAAAAAATCACAGGCAGCATTAGGGGAGGCAATATGGAAATAAAAAGAAGAAATAGGAAGCAATGTTATATTTCTATCCTTAATACTGTTGATAAAGGACTCAATACGAAAGAGGACTGGATGAAACTTTTGGGTTAAGATCTACTGTTTATTTCATCTTCGTTGTTCCTTATAGTATGAGTCATTTTAGTTACAAGATGAGCTTCAGCTCCCTGTGTCACACTGAGGGATATATACAGTTTTCTGGAAATGAGACAATAGTGAGGATTCTGTGGATCACATGCAGCCCAGCTAAAGAATGGAAATAGCGGGGTGATGACACCGCCGGAGTGGAGAACGCTGAGACGGGTCCAGGCGGATGCTTTGCTATGGACTGACACGGCTACACAATATATAATACAGGAGCTGTAACGTAATGCTGTAAAAGCCCGCACTGATTTCAGAATAATTGAGGAAAGAGAACGGAGCGCAGACACTTACTTTGATTGAAGATTGCAGACTGCGTGGATTGAGGCTGAATGTGGCAGCTACGGCTGATTGGGAGCCGTATCTGGAGCTTGCTACGCCCCGCTAGCACAGAGAAACTTGTATCACGCCTAACTCAGGAGCCCCCGAGAACTTGGTTGAGCTGGGCTGGATTGACGAAGTGGAGAAGATCAAGATCGAGTTCGACGGCAGTCCACTGGTTTGGTCTGCGTTCCCCCTCGGCACCGGCTGCAGCACGGCCAGAGAGAACGAGCGTTAGCAGGATGGCGCCGAAACTTCCCACACGGACAACTCGCACTACAGCAGCAAGCGGGAGAGCGACGGCCACACCAGCATCTTTGTCAATGGCTGCTACAAACGAACTTTTGGCAAGTAAAAAACCTTTTTCTGTCAACAAAGCTGTGGTGACGGCTGTGGATGGTGAACAACCGCACTTTGCAATACTCGAAGGGGAGAAAAACCCAGCTCATGCAAAAGGTAACGCAGCAAACGAAAGGGGTCAAATTAATACAAAAGAGGCTGAGAAGATATGTCAAAGCGGCGCTGCAGTAACACAGAACGTTGTTACTTTAAATAATGTTAACAATGTTAACATATTACCAGCGTTAGTCACTACGGAGATGGTTGTTGCGGAGAAGGGGGTAAATGATTTAAATACTATGCCCACTACTCTTGCTGATCCCGCAGAACCATTAGAAACTCAGTCCTTGACTCTGAATAAGATGTGTAACACCGATATTAACGCGAAGGTCCCTCACGTTGAAATGACTGGCACTACTAGCACTACTAGCATACCCTCAGACAAGGGGTATGTTGAGGGGGCGGAAGAGGCTGAGGGAGGTGAGAATACTGAGAAAACTGAGAATACTGATAATACAGACATTGCTGAGACAGATGAAGAATATGTGGATATTAATGAACAGGGGAGTAATACGCCTTTAAATGTGATCAAAGATAAGAATAAAGCCTTCAACTCCAAAAAATCGAAGGGTAAAAATAAGAATAAGATGGCAAAAACTACAAGCAAATCTAAAACAAGCGTTTTGAAGGCGATTGTTAAGAACAGCCCAATCAGACAATGGGTACAGGCTAAGGGTGGCGTAAAAACTATGGCGATGCGATTGTCTGGTAATAGCCACAATGATCTTAACACTATCTCTAAAGACTTAAAACAGGTCAATGCTCCACCCAGCCCTTCTCAATCTACTATTTCTAATAAGACAAAGCCAAGGGCGAAGACCGATAGTCTTGATAAGTCTGGCCTGATTAATGAATATACAAAGTCTTCTGGGGAAAGCTTATTGGATCATCTACATCCACACCCTTCTGCACCTACTTCGATACTTATTGAAGATACCTCCGCTTCTTTATCAATTGACTACAGCAGTATCAGTAGCGGTAATAACAGCAGTGGCAGTATAATCCAGGATATGTCTAACACTCCAAGGGCACCTATCTGCGAGGCGGTAACGACTCCATTAGAAGAGTCTATACAAGAAATACAAAAAATACATTCGGGAGATACTGCTTCCTCTTCATCTATCGGGCCAACAGAGTGGATTCCGCAGGGGGAAGTGTCCGCTTCTTTTCAGACAATCTTGCACCTCTTAAATGAACAGAAACAAGAAGCTAAAAACCATTATCAGCAAATGAGGGAAGATAATAATAGAACTCAAACCTCTTTGCAAGAGATGGCGTGTAAACTGGGGGCGGTGTCTCAAGACATAGAGGAACTGCAGCAAAGAGTGGTGGTTACAGAGGAGAAATCACAACGCTCTGAAGTAGCAGTGAATAGACACGCCTCTCAACTACTTCAGATGCAAGCTAAGCTGGAAGATTTAGAGAATAGACATAGGAGACAGAACCTCCGAGTTTTTGGCATTGCTGAAGGAGCGGAGGGGGCAGATCCGAGAGTGTACATCACTCAATTATTCCAAAAGGCCTTCCCTGACCTTTCAGATTGGGACTGGGACTCTCAGATCCAACGAGCTCATCGATTACCCCTAGTCCAGAGGGACAAGAGTGGTAAATTTCCACGACCAATTCTGATTTATATTGGTAACTACTTGCTCCGACAAGCTATTTCTTTAAAAGCACGGCCTAACACTCCAGTCACTATTGATTCTATTACTTTTTTTGTGAGATCGGATCTAAGTAAACTTTCGCTAGAAAGACGATGGAAATTGAAACAATTCATAGATCCGATAAAAGAACTTGGATTTCAAGCTTATCTGCAGGAACCTGCAAAACTGAAAGTGATAAAAAAATGGCCGCTCCTATTTCTTTCTAGAAGTAAATGAGGTTGAAAATGCTATTGCCTCCTGGCAAGTGGGGAAATGATTAAGCTAATGATTAATGCGTAACATACATGGCTGCGCTGTTCTCGCGGTTTCATTGGGTACACTTGTGCTAATCTTTTTTGTTAGCTTTAAAATTCACGAGATATTTAGCTGATTGCTCCTATGGCTAGGTTATAGCCGAGATAAAGAGCAGTGTGTAGCACGGGGGGTGATTTTTCCTCTTTTATTGTGATGCAATGATTAGTTTTGAATACCTGGACCCTATTAGCGTCCTATCCGCTCACCGACTGCCAGGGGAACGGCAGTCAACAGAACGGGGGGCCTGCAGGTAAATATGGGGTGGGGGGAGGGAGGAGCAGAGTGTGGGGTGGGCAAGGGGAAGAGATGGTTTGGGGTAAAAAATGCATCAAAGGACACAATAATGACAAAAAAACTAAGAGGTATAATAAGGTCGTTTTGATTTATTATAATGGTCATATAGATAGGGAAATACATAATTTGAAATGCATCTAATAAAATGCTTAACCTGGAATGTGTCAGGTTTAAATAATAAAATAAAGCGGCGTCTTGTTTATGAGGAGCTTAGGATGTATAACCCGCAAATAGTGGTCCTTACTGAAACTCATATTGCTTACAAAGATAAACACCTGATTAAACAATTAGGATATGATCCCTTAGTTTGCACTGAATATAATGCTTCAATTCGGGGGGTAGCGATTTTAAAACATAAAGGATTAAAATGTGAGATCATCAAGACATTAACTGATAAAGCTGGTAGATGGGCGATAGCACAGATAAAGCTAGAAAATTGTAAATATACAATATGCGGAGTTTATGCATCAAATCAAGATGAGCCTATAATTTTTGACCAGATTAACATGGAATTACTTGGCTGGGAGGGGGAATATATTGTGTTGGGTGATTTTAATTGCATAATGAATTACAACTTGGATATTACTAGGAAAAACTGTTTTCAAAGAATGAGGAAAACCAGAGCTGCAATTCTGGACTTAGCAGCTATACATCTACTAAAAGATGTATGGAGATGTCTAAATCCTGAAATAGCCGGCTATACATTTTACTCTGCTGCACATAAGGTATGCTCACGCATAGATATGATATGGGCGTCAGATATGATTCTTGGTAACTGCTCAATGGCTATACACCCAAGGGTGACCTCTGATCATAACCCGATTTCTTTAACATTTGCACTAGCAATTGAGGAGGCTACCCCTCGCTCCTTCTCATTTCCTCGATATCTGTTCTCTGATATGCTGTTTGTAACTCAACTTAAAGAACATATAAAAGAGTTTATCGATATAAACATACAATCCAGCTCACCCTGGATAGTATGGGACTCTTGCAAAGCAAGCATATGGGGATTCACCCAACAATACATCTGGCGACAAAACAAAGAACTTCGAACTTTAAATGAGGGAAGGCTCACTGAAATCCGTGATACTGAACTTCAGATATCTGACGCTATCTGTAATGGAGTTTTAAACCTAGATGAATTAAATTTCAAACTAATTGAGCTTAAAGCTGCATTAAAAGATCTTCTTAGGGGTAAAAGTATTAACAAATTAAAAAAATATCAACTGGATCAGTATGAAAATGGTGATAAGAGTGGTAAATTACTGGCTTACAAAGTTGCTGAAGATCGATCTGTTAATATGGTTAGAGAAATTAAAGGGGATAATAATCAATTATTTTGTGACCCAAAATCGATTCTACAACAATTTGCTTCCTTATATCAAGCTCTATATACACCAGAAGCTACTATATCAGATGATAGCATCAACAATTATATTAACGGAAACAAAGTCAACAACTTAAAGCCGGAACAATCCGTTCAAATAGCGGTCGACATTACAGCAATAGAAATTAGGGAGGCAATTAAATCTTTAGCGATGGGCAAAGCTGTGGGGGAAGATCTTATCCCTTTGGAACTTTATAAACACTGTATTGAGGAATTGATATTATTATTTACTGATGTGATTGGTGCTATTGGTAAAGGGCAACAAGCACCTAGATCGTGGAATTTAACTCAAATTATTTTCTTTTTAAAAAAAGGTAAGGCACCCCAAGAGAGGGGATCTTACAGGCCAATCTCACTTATTAATAGTGACGCAAAAATCTTTGCCAAAATATTGGCTACTAGGTTAGCACCATTCATGTCCCAACTTGTTTCTCCCCAACAACATGGTTTTATTCCAAAGCGAGACACTACAGCGCATATCAATATGGCTATATCTGCCTTTGATACTGCACGGACTAAACTCACCCCACTCGGTATGATCTTATTAGATGCAGAAAAAGCATTTGACCGGGTGGGGTGGGGTTTTCTGTGGGCAGTTCTACAGACATTTGGTATCAAGGGTCAACTTTTACGATGGATTCAATCGATATATGATAATCCTATGGGTAAGATCTCTTATATGGGGAAATGCTCCACCCTGTTTTCTATTAAAAGGGGGACAAGACAGGGGTGTCCTTTATCACCCCTGCTTTTTGCTTTAGCAATAGAACCTGTTTTAATTGCACTTCAAAGCCAAGCTTTAATTTGTCCTTTTATTAATGGCTCAAATAAATTAGACATTACTGTATACGCTGACGACATTGCTGTTTTTTCCCCAGATGTTTCTAAAACCATGAAAGGCATTTTAATAGAAGCAGGTATATACGGCTCCGTTTCTGGCTATAGACTTAATACTACAAAAACTCAGGTTGTTATGAACTATCAGCCAATTGCCCCTATTCTTGGAACGAGTTGCGCTGCAACCTACCTAGGTGTTAAAATTTCCTCTGATATTGACTCTATCATAGGATTAAATTACGAACCTTTATTAAAAGAGACTGCTATGCAACTTAAGAAATGGCATAAACTGCCAATCAGCATGATTGGCCGAATAAATTTAATTAAAATGAAAATTTTGCCTAAGTTTTTATATTTGTTTCGAGCGATTCCCTTACGGGTCAATAATTCCTTTTTCCTTAGATTAGAAGGTATCATTGGCAGTTTTGTATGGGGATATAAAAAAGCCCGGCGCGCCGTATCATTACTTAAACTCCCCTTTAGTCAAGGGGGACTGGCATTCCCGGACTTCAAATTCTATTATTGGTCAGCATTTCTGACTCGGATACGCAGTTTGACAGTCATGGACAAATGCTTGTATTTTCATAGGTTCCTACTAGGATCGGATGCTAATATGTTTCTCTATAGGCTGAATGACCCCAATTACTTCAAAAGGGTTAAATTTAAGACTATACGGGATACTGTGAGTGTCTGGCGATCTATTATGGCTAAATGTAATACCTCGCTTTTACATTGTAAAACACCTTTATGGGGCAATCCTGGTTTTCCTATAATTTTTCATGATCCAACCTGTCGAATGTTTTTAAAATCTGGTATTAAATTTTTGGGAGATTTATATGACCATCAGGGTTTTATGGCATTTGACAAAATGAAATACTGTTATAATTTATCTGAACTGGCAAGGTTTAAATACTATCAGATTAAAGACTTTTTGGTGAAGAAACTAGAACTCATTATGGTATTAGAATCTGAGTTATGGGATTGTATTGATAGAGATGTAGACAAATCCATCATAAGCTTAGGATATAAGCTTTTTTCTGATCTTAGGATTGGCGATGTTACAACTTTAACAGAGAAATGGAAGAGAAAATTGACATTGATTGTACCAACTGATTTAATTTCTACATCTCTTAAAAGTCTTAATCTATCTGTTCAATCATCTAGTTTAAAACTGCAAATGTTTAAAACTGTTTGTCAATAATATCATACCCCTGAGAGGATACTTAAATGGGCAACGAATAATAATTATTCTGATCGAACGAAATGCCCTAAATGTGATCTGAGTGGCGCGAATATTATCCACATGTTTTGTTCTTGCCCACGTCTTAGTGAATATTGGGAAGGAATAACTAAGGTGATTTCTGAAAGACTTAAGCAACCCTTCTCATTTTCATACACTGATGTTTTGGTGGGCATCAATGGGGGTAAAAGTGAGTTTAGAGATCTTTTAAATATTCTAATCACATGTGCTAGATTAACTATTGCTAGAGCATGGATCCAAAAAAATCCACCTATAGTCTTGGAATGGTGGAGGCTAGTTAAGGAAACCTATTGTATGGAGACTGCTATTGCGGATTCAAGGGGGCGACAGGCCAAACAAAAAATTGATAGAATTTGGGGTTTATTTATGTCTCAATAATTTTCTACGTAAAATTTATGTTTGTATGACCTTCCTTATATATTTGTCACGGCCTTAGCAATGTTTTATAATTATCCTACTTTAGCAATTGAAAATTGCTTTATATCTTTTGTAAATTGAAATGTTTTTTTTTCTCTGCCTTGTGTGCCCATTTGATGCAAATAAAAACTATTCAAAAAAAAAAAAAGGAAATAGCGGGGTGATATCAAAAAGGTTTCTTCAAATAAAAAAAAAAAATCCCCATATCATCCTTAAGGAATACTGGTAGCAATATTGGTGGTTAATTAACCGTTGGGTGACTACATTGGTATGTCTATTTTATTGGTTTTTTTAATAGTAAGCATGTAGGTTAACTTTGCTGACCTTAATAATTACTGAGTAGGTCAGATTTGGTCTCTGTCCTCAAATTCTGTAAGGTCTATCAGTACAGAGGCATACTAATAAACGTGGTACTATTTTACTAAATGAATTGCACTTGGTGATTTAGGAGTTATTGGCACACCGTGGATGCCATTATAATAATTACAAAATATTAATGTCTCAGGGTTATAACGGTGTTTCCCGATTATTGTTGAAACGTGCGTTAGTTTGCCGGCCCGCTTTCATCTGCTTTTTCTCCTTTCCAAAATGGCGACGCATGTTGACGAGGTTCGGGTTTAAGTTAGTAGTGGTAGGAGCGCTATCTCCCGTATACAGTCCCTTGTTCTTTTTTACTTGTCCTGATCACATGCACACCATTACGTGTATATAAGACGCCTGATTGCGTGGTCTTACGTTTTACTGCCGGCAACAGAGAAGCTGACCGTGGCTTCCGGCCGATAAGCTTGTCGAGCTATCAGAGGTAAGGAGGATTGGGTCCACGTAGGTTTAGCTTAACCCCCGGTCCCTCCATTAGCTAAATAGACGTTTGCGTGTATTTCAGAGATTACTATACACTTTTTGTCATGTTTGAACAGATGTATTCATGCAGGTGGGAATGCTTATATTTTTAACTATAGCTCCCAAACTAGGCTCATGTGGGCGTATGGTTCACAACTTTCACGCTTAAGCTGATAGCTATACAACCGTTGATGCCCTGCTGTAATTTCTAATTGCGAGTATGCGGCAGCTGTGTGTGAAACCGAATAAATATGTCTTGTGGATCTGGCATGATAGTTTGTATCAATTCGGTGGTATGTTTATCTGTTTAGTACCGCTGTGCACAAGATGCGCGTTCTGTGCTTTTTTAACGTTTGCAGGTTTAGGAGGGTGTTTGTGTAGGGCCCGACTATCTAGCCTAATAAATACGTAAACTTTTAAATTAGAAAACTTGATTCAACCCACAAAAGGGATTTAAATAGGCGGCTAAGTAACAGTTCGGCAATTGAGATTGGAGGATTACTCCTTCCTTACCGATAACACTCCTCTTTCATCCTCTGTTTATAGCCCTATTTTACAAGCTTCAAGATGAAAGTTGAGACATTGAAGGATCGTTGAAATAAACTCCTCTTTTTTTAAAGAAAAGAATCGTATTAAGGATTTAATGCTAAGCTGACAAAAGTGGAATATAGCGTCCTAATCTATAGGTGAGTTCCAGCAATCTGAATGAATAGAAATGTTGGACATTACTAGGAGGCAGCAGCCCTTAGTGACTGTGATTTAATCTATATCTATAGATAGACCAACATCGCTTCCACCAAGTTTGGATACTAAAGATCCTCTGTGCAACTGAGGAAGAGTACTGTATGTCCCAAGCCTGTTGTTTTGGTCTATTAAGGTGAGGCCTAAAAGTATTGCTCAGGGTCTAGATCATGGCCCTAATTTATTCTGGTTTGTCCATGCAGTCTTATTGAGGACTAGTTATGTTATGTTAACAGGCATGGACTACTAAACAGAGACTCAGCTTCGGGTTATTAGATGCTTCCCGTTGAGTACAATACAACAAATTGATTGAAGGTATTGTTTTGTGAATAATGTTGTGTATCTGTGGGGTGGGATCATTATCAGACTATAGAAGGACCACCTCATAACCTATAAGCCTCCACATATTAATGGGCGTGCTTTCATTTGCAAAATTCAGATAAATGCACATAGGTGCTCCTTGATTAAATAATATGTTGTGGTGTGAGATATGGGGTGAGTGCATGGGAACGCTTGTACAGGATATATTAGTATTGTGATGATGTAGGTCCTCTTTTGCTTAAGAATTAAAATACATGTCTCAGATGAAATGTTTTAATGTAAAAAAAGATTGGTTTGATGTACGTGAGCCCAAGATGTTTTTTGATGTTAATTTTATTTTCATGTTTTATGTTAGATACATTGAATAATACAGAATCAGGAAGGAATATCATTGTTAGTCCTAAAGACGGTGGTCATATCTACTTTGTCCCACCGAAACACGTCGACGCAGAAAGTTGTGTTAAATTTGATTGGGGACAAGAAGCATTGAGACCAGAACGAACAGTCCTTTGCCTTGTTTACATCTATTTCGAATTAACTGTGTAAAGGCACATTTTTGACTGCCACATATTTGTTCCTTCCGTGTGTTTTTTGGTTCAATTATGAGATGTCTATTGTAGAAATTATGTGTTGTCTATGTTTTTTGATCTTTGGTGGGTACCGTGTTACCCTTTGAAATGCTTTTTAATCCTGAATTTTAATGTTATGATAAAGTTGTGTGTTTTTTACTATTGACTTATCAATAAATAAAACTTTTTTTTAATATAAGGACCCTTGTAACCTGAATGGAGCGGTTCCTAATGAGTTAGGGCCTGATGTAGGTGGCCCAAATACCGGTTGGTAAGGGTGAAATTCTGTAAATTTCACAGTTACCGACCGGTATTTAACCATTTCTGATGTAGGGAAGGAATCGGTAATAAGGTAAATACCGATACCTTAATACCGATTACTTATTGGCCTTGCATTTAAGGTAACTGTAATACCGATTCCTTAAATGCAATGTAGAAAGCACATAAAAAAGTGCTTTTGGGCCTTAAGGAATCAGTAATTTCCACCAACTACAAGTTGGTGGTAATTACTGAATACCTTTAAAAAAACACTTTCTTGCTTTTTTTGAAGTGCCATGTGGCACACATCCATGCCATTAGGGCTTGCGTGTTTGCCACATGTGCACACAGGCACATTTCAGGGGTGCAACAGGGTGTCCAAAAGGCACCCTTGAAATACCTTCCGGTATTACCGATTCGGTAATACTGAATCAGTAATACTGAATGTCTTCATATTCATTCCTATGGGCCTCCAAGCCCATAGGAATGAAAGGGTAGGTATTTGGGTAGGTATTTGTAATTACCGAATATCAATTACCGATTCGGTAATAACGAACATTAAGGATTCGATATTTTTTACATCTGAAATACCGATTTCTAAATACCGAATCGGTACAATTCGGTATTTAGAATTCGGTATTTTACTATTACCTACATCGGGCCCTTAGTGTTGATTGAGTGTGATGATGTCTTAGGTTAAACGTACTATCTTAGTTCAAAGGGAATCTTCACAACTATATTATCCCAAATGGCAACCCGTGTCTCTCCTTCATTGTTTGCATTAGAAGTTTAAATACCTCTTCATGCCATCCTTCCTCAACAGACATCAGAACACGCCCTGGCTGTAACTTTTAAATGGCTCTGTTTAATCAGTCCTGCTAATAATCTGTAATGCGCGTCAGGAACCTCTCGCTTACCGTACATTTTGAAAAATCATACCCGCAGGTGCCAGTTTGAATAACTGAGCACCTAAAGTTGAATAACTTGTAGCCATGACCATAACAATCCTTTCTTTGTAGCGGTTCAGCCATTTTTTAGGTCTCGCCTGCGAAAGCAGCGCATGCGCTGCCCTAGCCATGGAGAGCACCTTTTGTAATCGATTCAGCCAAAGCTGAATGCACGCGCGCCTGCATGGACAAACATGGCTGCTCCTGCCATTTGTCCATAGCAGACAGCATGCGCGTGTCTGTAGGGACTGTGGACAGTCTCACGCCACTTTGTTGCTGTAGCAACAAAAATGCTGCTTCGCTCATAGCTCCAAACCAGCGTGCACCCTGCAGTTCCCCTGGGGCGCAAGCAGGCATCCACTTCTGTCTTTTTGCTGACCTGCAGTTCCTCCGGGGCACAAGCAGGCATCCACTTCTGTCTGTTTGCACATCAGCCGTCACAGAGTACAGATTGGGAAACTGCTGGCATCACCGGGCCTTGTAGTTGTTGACTGTGTTCATTCAGAATTTTTCGTCATTGAGAAACTGCTGGCAGCACCGGGTCTCGTAGTTGTTGACTGCGTTCATTCTGAATTTTTTGTCATCCACGTCAAGTTTCCAAATATGATTTTACAGACAGCTTGAAATACAGTTATTTGGCCAGCAAAAAATTCACTGTGCCTGCGAATCCACAATTGACTTTATTTTTTATCGTAAACCGGCACTGTAATTCACCATAATTTATGCTTGTTTCGAGGCACACAAACAGGGCCTTCATCCTTAAGTAAAGGGCATTGATCTGAAAAGAGTACACAGGCATGACATATTTATTATGCCGGGACGCTTGTGCCTGCTTTGTTTGCCAGAGACGCACTGCCTGTAGCTTTTAAGTATTTTTGGCATTTGTTTGTTAAGTTGTTTTCCTATCCTCTTGTAAATTTGACCCTAAGGTGATGTACTTTCATTTCAGTCATTTAGCCAAAATTCGTGGCAATAATTCATTGTGCATTGTTTGAAAATGTCCTTGAAAATTGCTAGTAAAGATTGGTAGCATGCATGTATGGTAAAGAACAGTGTCTCCCGAATCCAGTTTAAAGGCGGGCTTGATTATTTTTCTGCAAAGTGCGCTATTAATAGTATGACCTTGTAATGGCAGAGTTTTTGGCTTTATTTAGCAGTGATATAGATCATTAATCTTGCTCGCATCTAGTATAGGTATTCTTAGCCTGTGTTGGCCCTTTTAAGCCCTTTTTCCAGACCTAGAAGAGGATAGCTGCTTAATATGCCTTTATTCTTGACTTTAACCTGTCTATTGCCTATTGGCTTTGACATATTAGACATATTGGTATGGTTTATGTAGGTATTCTGACAGAGCTAAGGAGCATTTCACCCCTTTCAGGCCTACAGGCCTAAAGCTAGAGAGACTCCATCTTGATGGAAGCAGAGAGGCTTTTTAGGGCAAAGGCAATGTTTTCAGTTAAGGCTGTTGTGCTAGAGGGAAAATCCAGTTAGGACTGCTTCTTATCCGAGAAATGTGTTTTTCTCTTGGGCCCAGACGTAACAAGCAGATGGCCACTGCGGTTGCGTGGAAGCCTGGGAGCTGGCACAGGAATTCGGTAGGAGACAGCCCTCCGGTGGAAATTTCCATGAGGGGAGAGGAATCCATAATAGCGAGCTACAGGAGAGGAGGAGTGGTCAGTTCAGTTTTGGAAGTCATTGCAGCGTGGTGTGCAGTTCAGCGTGGTGCTCAGAACAGCTTGGAGCACAGGACTGCTGGGAGCCCAGAACAACTTGGAGCTCCGAATAGCTTGCAGAGAGAGAGAGGATGTCTGCTGGGAGCTGCAGAATAGAGTGCAGTTCTTGAATGGAGAAAGAAGGCAGACGATTGCTGAAGATGAGGAGAGAGAAAGCAGTGAAGGCTGTCAGCTGGAGCAACTGAACCAGAGGCGTGGTGATGTGGTGAAGGAGGGAGAGACAGAGAGAGCCCTAATCCCACCAGAGGCAGAGAGAGAGCCCTAATCCCACCAGAGGCAGAGAGAGAAATCTTCCTTCTAATAGGTGAGGTAGTCTGAATTAGTTACATTTACACTTTATGTCCAATCTTTTCCCTTTCAGCGGAGTGTTCCTGTTATGTGTAATCCTTCTCTTTCAAGCGGTGTGTTCTACCTATAGCCTTTGTTAGATTTGTATAAATGTTTATATTACTATAATAAACAATCCCCAGTTTATAACAAACTGGTGTGTAGCCCCTGTTCTTGTTCACTGAAGGTAAACATAGCTTCTAGGTGCTTGCTAGGCACGTGAATGGATGAGTAATCCCAATCAGGTAAGTGGTGATCACATAAATAGGGAGTGAGTGAACCTTTGATGCCAAGAGCAGAGAGTACATCATATAATCTGGAACCATATTCAAAGTTATTATTGTAGTTTCATCCTGAGTAGACAGCTGAGATAATATCCCAATATATATATATATATGTATAGGTGTTCATAGGAATGTGGTCGTCGTTGATATGCGGCGTTAATGAGAGCGTCGGGGAGGATACCGACGTGTAAATCCACCAGATTGTGGCTTGAATAAGTGAGAACGTCAGGAAGGACACTGACGCGTAGTTTCGCAGGATCGCGAACAATTTGGAAAAGGGAGCATTGGGTTCTGCAGGCCCGTGTGTAGACGCACCAGATTGTGTGTCAGATCTGCCCTAGGGTAGAACGGTCTGGGTCAGGGTGGCCGCGAGACCAACTGATGTGAATAAGTGTGGTGTAGGGTATGGATATCCCTAGTAATCAGTGAGTATTCTTAGTATCCCTATAGATTTAGTGGTGTTCTTAATAATATGAGCTTGTATATTGCGAGTTCCCCATCCCCAGGTAGGTACCAGGTGCCTGGATAGAGGAGTCCTGAGGAGGGAAGAAGGTGAGTACGTTTTGGCTGGGTCACAGGGGCCCCTGGGGGCTGATCCCATCTAAACAGAAAATCCAGCCATTACATTTTGGCGTAGTCAGACAGTTTACGAAGCCTGTGTGCCTGGCCATGTGTTTAGAGAGTTGCCCATGTGTTCTGAGGGAGTGCCCTGAACGCTAGTTCCATCTGGCGTAATGTTGCAGTTTATGTAGCCTGTTAGACCTATTGGCTTGAACAGTTGCAGCGTGAGGAGATTGTATTACATCATGGCATTTGGTTTATTCAGGGTGGAAGGAATGGTTTTCATCTTGGTGTTTAAACTGTCAGAGTTGAAGGATGGCATTACATGAGGAAGCCAGTTACATCTATGTGATGGTCCAATTGTATAAATGTGTGTAAAAAATGCTTTTAAATTGCCCATTCAATTGCTTGCTGCATCTGCTTATGCTGTGCAATGTGAAATGTGTTCATTGTAATATGATCTGTGGAGTTCTGTGAATATAGCTCCTTGTAAATATGACTTGCGAATAGCGCCATATTAATGTGGCTTGTGAGGTGCAGGTTCTCATGTTGATTTATTGTGTTCCTTGTGCATTGCGCCTTGGATACATTGTTTGTGAAAAGCTTGTCTTGTAAATATGACTTGTGAATAGCGCCATATTATTGTGACTTGTGAGGTGCATGTTCTCATGTTGATCTGCTGTGTTCCTTGTGCATTGCGCCTTGGAAATGTTGTTTGTGAAAGGCTTGTTTTGTAAATATGGCTTGTGAATAGCGCCATGTGGTCATGGCTTGGACAGGGCATGTTATCATTACGTTTGGCAGGAGAGAGCTGGATCTTTCTCGGGTGCTTGGGGATAACGTTTTTGAAAATATGTGTACATGTCATTTGTAAACGTGAAGAAATGTGCTAATGATTTTCCCATGTATAAATGGACGTTGGGAAAGGATTCTGCTTGAGCTGCCAAAGGGTTAATATCTTGAGTTGAGATGGCAGCCTTTATTTTTTACATGCTGTCAACATGCATGGTTATCTGACCTGACTATAAAAGTCAGTGGATTATTTGATGGTTTGATTTTGACTTTTTTTTTTTTGGTTCCTTGGTCAGCCTACGTGCTTTGTCAGTTTCTTGACGGAAAGGTAACATCTTGTGTTTTGAGAAGGGTTCTGTTCATTTCACATTCCTTTTGAAATGCGTCTACGAATTTGTGTGGGTTCACCTTGGAACTGATGTGGTTATAAATCAACCAGTGGATTACGAAGAAAGCTGTGTTCTTTTAAAATGAGTGAAATGTTAAAAAGATAGCCCGTTAGAGTGCACGCTACGAGCTGTTTTCATTAATTATTTCTGTGAGGGGTTTCCATCTAGACAGGAATGTGTTGGTTTAAGAATAATAAATCTTGCCCGATAGTGCATGATAACATGTGCTTTTAATTAGTGGAATGCAACAATGTGCCTTTGAAAGACAAAACAAAACAAAAATGTTAAAATGTAACATTATTATTTTCCGAAATGTTAAAATGAAAATGTATGCTTTTATAAATGTGTCATAAAAAAATTAACTCAAATACAATGTTGAAATGTATCTGCATTTTATGTTGTTTTACAAATTATTTCTCTTTGACAAATGGACCATGTTAATTCGTTTCTCAAATGCAGCATGTATAATATTGTATGCCAAAGGTAGTTTCCCCTTTCTAAATAAGTGCCCATATTTTAAGTGTCTTGCCTTTAGTTGAATTAGTTGGACTAACGTCTTTTTAAAAAAAAAACTGGAGCTTTTTTAATTGGCAATACACTGTAACAGAATTGTTTTTTGTTAAATTCGAGCTTCCGTTAGTTACAAAATAAGGCATGAGAAATTTGTTTTTCGACCTTGGCAGACCAGCTGGTTTGTGCCTTCATTCTGCAAGTTTCGATCACGTCCCAGTGTGTTATGATTGGCTACAGTTCAATTTTCTTCCGCGCACGGCTTGTTTATTTAAGGGCGGGGTGGCCTGGCTCTTCCCTTGGAGTTAGTTAGTTTGATGGGCCTGGGCGGACTTCTCTGACCAGGGAAATGGGAGGCTTGCAGTGCCCTGCTGATGCTATGAACTCATCCTTTGGCGTTAATACAAATTCTTTTTTTTTTTTTCCATACTGTAGCCTAGTTCCTGCCCTGAAGGGTGGGACTGGCTTAGTTAGGATTAGGGTATGTTAGGCCCTGCGCTAAAAGTTATTAAAAGTTAAATTTTGAATGTTTTTAATTAATTAGGATATTTTCTTTTCAATAATGAAAGGCACCCGGGGTGCTTTTTAAATGGAAAATTTTATTTTACAAGAATAATGATACTTGTTCTCTTGTTCCTAGGTTGCTGGGGTGTGGTTATTATGCGTGGATCGGCCCACTCCCTTTATTTGTTTTAGCTTTTTATTTTCATGTTTTTATTTTAGTTTATTGTTTTTGGATGATGGAACCAGACCAGACCAGACCAGACCAGACCGGGTGATGGATGGCCGCATTGGAGGAAGTGTCCAGGATGCAGGGTGGTGGCCTACACTGAAGACTTTTGGACAGAATTTTAAAAAAAATGGATTTGATGATTAATTCCTTGGCCTGCAATTTTGACATCACTACAAGCAGGCCCCACTTTTAAAAAAAATATGTCACCTATTATAGTTTTTCTGTTTTCTTCAACACAAGTTTTTGCCAATGAAGAACTTTTTTCAATGATAGTGCGCACATGTGTTCCACCGTGTGATTTAAAATGTTTTTTGTTGTTTTAAGCTTGATGTTACATTAGCTATCTTATAGACATGGGGTTCTTTACTGTTCTTACATTTTCACCTTGATTGATCAATGGGTGGTTACCTTAAAATTTGGATTGTTCTGGGTGGTGTGTCTTTTAATATGATTATGTATTAATGTTTGCCCAGACCTTGCAACTGTATTTCTCAGATTTCACTTTAAATTGACAAATGTCAGCAGGTAGGCCTCATTTAGGCCCATTGTTATTTTCATCCCACAAACAAACCCCTACACCAATAGTTTCATGTGTCATCATTAGCTTAAGTTGCCTATAGTACGTAAGGCTCATTTAGGCCCTTTTTTTGTTTTCTCATTAGGAGTTGAAGCACATTTAGTTCTTAACTTGACAATAGTAGGTAGGCCTCATTTAGCCTTAAGTTGTCCGAAGTAGGCCCATTTAGGCCCCTTGCTGTTTTCATTCAACACATAAGTCCCTACATCACTAGATTTCACCAATTATCATTAGAAGTTGAGGCACATTTAGTTTGAGGATGCTTTGGTTAGTTTCTGTTGTTATCAGATCCAATCTCAGATATGTTTCAGCATTCGAGTCAAGGGTGCTTTGATTTGTTTTTAGGTTTTTATTCCCTACAATTGAGTTTTAGGTGGAATTTTCTTGAGTTGTCATTGTTTTTAGGGAGTTTTTTTTTAGGTTTTGATTTGTTGATAGATTGTGTTGATGTTTGTTTATTTAGATGTTATTGTTTGTCAGATGCTCGCAAGATAAGGATCTAAGGGTGGAGTGTAATGGCAGAGTTTTTGGCTTTATTTAGCAGTGATATAGATCATTAATCTTGCTCGCATCTAGTATAGGTATTCTTAGCCTGTGTTGGCCCTTTTAAGCCCTTTTTCCAGACCTAGAAGAGGATAGCTGCTTAATATGCCTTTATTCTTGACTTTAACCTGTCTATTGCCTATTGGCTTTGACATATTAGACATATTGGTATGGTTTATGTAGGTATTCTGACAGAGCTAAGGAGCATTTCACCCCTTTCAGGCCTACAGGCCTAAAGCTAGAGAGACTCCATCTTGATGGAAGCAGAGAGGCTTTTTAGGGCAAAGGCAATGTTTTCAGTTAAGGCTGTTGTGCTAGAGGGAAAATCCAGTTAGGACTGCTTCTTATCCGAGAAATGTGTTTTTCTCTTGGGCCCAGACGTAACAAGCAGATGGCCACTGCGGTTGCGTGGAAGCCTGGGAGCTGGCACAGGAATTCGGTAGGAGACAGCCCTCCGGTGGAAATTTCCATGAGGGGAGAGGAATCCATAATAGCGAGCTACAGGAGAGGAGGAGTGGTCAGTTCAGTTTTGGAAGTCATTGCAGCGTGGTGTGCAGTTCAGCGTGGTGCTCAGAACAGCTTGGAGCACAGGACTGCTGGGAGCCCAGAACAACTTGGAGCTCCGAATAGCTTGCAGAGAGAGAGAGGATGTCTGCTGGGAGCTGCAGAATAGAGTGCAGTTCTTGAATGGAGAAAGAAGGCAGACGATTGCTGAAGATGAGGAGAGAGAAAGCAGTGAAGGCTGTCAGCTGGAGCAACTGAACCAGAGGCGTGGTGATGTGGTGAAGGAGGGAGAGACAGAGAGAGCCCTAATCCCACCAGAGGCAGAGAGAGAGCCCTAATCCCACCAGAGGCAGAGAGAGAAATCTTCCTTCTAATAGGTGAGGTAGTCTGAATTAGTTACATTTACACTTTATGTCCAATCTTTTCCCTTTCAGCGGAGTGTTCCTGTTATGTGTAATCCTTCTCTTTCAAGCGGTGTGTTCTACCTATAGCCTTTGTTAGATTTGTATAAATGTTTATATTACTATAATAAACAATCCCCAGTTTATAACAAACTGGTGTGTAGCCCCTGTTCTTGTTCACTGAAGGTAAACATAGCTTCTAGGTGCTTGCTAGGCACGTGAATGGATGAGTAATCCCAATCAGGTAAGTGGTGATCACATAAATAGGGAGTGAGTGAACCTTTGATGCCAAGAGCAGAGAGTACATCATATAATCTGGAACCATATTCAAAGTTATTATTGTAGTTTCATCCCGAGTAGACAGCTGAGATAATATCCCAATATATATATATATATATGTATAGGTGTTCATAGGAATGTGGTCGTCGTTGATATGCGGCGTTAATGAGAGCGTCGGGGAGGATACCGACGTGTAAATCCACCAGATTGTGGCTTGAATAAGTGAGAACGTCAGGAAGGACACTGACGCGTAGTTTCGCAGGATCGCGAACAATTTGGAAAAGGGAGCATTGGGTTCTGCAGGCCCGTGTGTAGACGCACCAGATTGTGTGTCAGATCTGCCCTAGGGTAGAACGGTCTGGGTCAGGGTGGCCGCGAGACCAACTGATGTGAATAAGTGTGGTGTAGGGTATGGATATCCCTAGTAATCAGTGAGTATTCTTAGTATCCCTATAGATTTAGTGGTGTTCTTAATAATATGAGCTTGTATATTGCGAGTTCCCCATCCCCAGGTAGGTACCAGGTGCCTGGATAGAGGAGTCCTGAGGAGGGAAGAAGGTGAGTACGTTTTGGCTGGGTCACAGGGGCCCCTGGGGGCTGATCCCATCTAAACAGAAAATCCAGCCATTACAGACCTCCAAGCAGTTCACTTCGCAGAAGAACCGTCATTGTACAGAGAAGCATTTGTTTTCTTTTAAACTTGGTTTTAACTTAGCATATCTACTCGCAGCTGTGTGGTTAATACCTGTGAGGGACAGCAGTGTATGCTTTACTGCACAATGCTACACATATGTCCCAGTCTTATTCTCCCAGCAGCCCTCCCCATCCTCACTCATTCTTAAAACAAATTATTGTACTCACAGATGCAGTTTGTGTGTCAGGTGACCTGCATCCTTTCATAGCAGAGGGTGGCAGGCCTTCAGACAAAGCTGAGGATTTCAAAACAGGCTTCTGCTCTTGAATGGCATATAGGATCTGGGCAGTTAGTCACATATTAGGAGGAATGGTGAATAGGAACATTTTGTATGATTGCAGGAGCATCTCAGGTCAGTAAGGTTGGCGCAACACCAGTCACACATCAGGCCGTCAAACATGTGTTAGAGACATTTTCTGAACCAAATTGGTGTCTTGAACCACAGTACGGTCTAGAACATAGGCCAGCTTCCTATGGGTTGACTTTTAACTGTTGTTCAAAAACCAACTTTTGGTTTTTCCATACAAAACAATCCTGGGCAACAGATTCTTAAATCACGTTTTCGTTGATCCTTTTATGCTAAATTTAATTAGGGGATCCTGGGTGAATGATTTTGGGAAGATAGCTCGGTGATTTCTGTTGTTTCTGCTGGAAACTGTGAGTGAATTGCAGGTGTAAAGTTGATACAGTCTTCTGTCTTTCTGAGATTGATAAGAAGAGTCCCATTTTCGATTGAGTGATAGTAACTGTACATACAAAAGTTCCTCACAAAGCACTATAGAAAAAATATATTAATATTGCTTGAATTGACCACTGGTTCCTCTGCCATGTCAGTTGCTGGTATTAGCTAAACATTGGGTTGAAAAAACATTGGTTTCCACTCACGGTGCTCTTTGGGCAGCATGTGAAATGTCTGCAATTGTGGTAGCATCTGTACAGAGTTGAAGTGGTTGTTTTAAATTAGAATAATATCTGTAAAGGGGAAGATAAACATGTAGCAACGTCATACATTCTTACTTAGGTTAATTGGCTAAATATGACCTTAAATTTGTATTACAAATCTGAGCTGGGCTTAAAGCCCTATGATGTGCATGCTAATGTATTTTTAATGAGTGCACTCTGATTGCATAGCGACAAAGTAGACCCATTTCATGTAAGCTTTTAGTCCTGACTTACCTTTTGGAATAGATTCTGCCGAGGGCTTGCATGCACGCATCTGCATGGACTAACATGGCCGCTCTTGTCATTTGTCCATAGCAATCAGCATGCGCGTGTCCGTAGTCCGTAGGGACTGTGGACAGCCAGACGCCATTTTGCATTTTGGTGTCCTAGCGATGAAAATGCTGTTTCCTGTACGGTGTGGAAGGTGTCCTAGCAACGAAAATGGTTGTTATTTATTTATTATTAACCGGCACGTTTCTTAAAAATGACGCCTACACTGAGTTTGTATTTATTTTGTTGAAACACGCGCCGTGTAACTTGGTGCACATTTTTGTGTGTTTTTGTTGTTAAAAAGGCTGCTTTCAGTTCGCAGCTTGCCGGAGTTTGATGACTTTGAAAGTACGCAGCTTGCCGGGGTTTGATGACTTTGAAAGTACGAAGCTTGCCGGGGTTTGAAGAGTTTGGAAGTACGCAGCTCTTAGCAACGAAAATGGTTGTTATTTATTTATTCTTAACCGGCACATTTTTTAAAAATGCCGCTTACCCTGAGTTTGTATTTATTTTGCTGAAACGCACACGTGTAACTTGGTGCGCATTTTTGCATGTTTTTGTTGTTAAAAAGGCTGCTTTCAGTACGCAGCTTTCTGGGGTTTGATGACTTTGAAAGTACGTAGCTTGCCGGGGTTTGATGACTTTGAAAGCACTCACTCTCTACTCTCTACTCTCTACTCACCATCTACTACTCTTCTCTCCACTCTCTACTACTCACTCTCTACTGCTCTCTCTCTACTACTCACTCTCTACTACTCTCTACTACTCACTCTACTACTCTCTACTACTCACTATCTACTACTCACTCTCTACTACTCTCTACTCTCTACTCACTCTCTACTACTCACTCTCTACTACTCTCTACTACTCACTCTCTACTACTCACTCTCTACTACTCTCTACCTCTCTACCTCTTCACCTTTCTCTACCTCTACCTCTCTCTACCTCTCTACGTGCACACATATGCATATATATATATATATATATATCAAAGACACTGGGGATTTTTTAACTAAAATCATGGACATCGAATGGGTGGCGGGGGACTGGTTAATTGCTTTGGATGTAACAGCGCTGTATACCAGCATTTCACACTCTGATGGTCTTGCAGCGGTGAAACACTATTTATTGAGAAGAGACCCTGAGTTTGAAGATCATAACAAAATGTTGTTGAGCATGCTTCGATTTTGCCTTGCAAACAATTTGTTTTTGTTTAATCATCAATTGTATCGCCAACTTCAGGGGGTAGCAATGGGGGCCAGCTTCTCCCCGAGCTTTGCATGTCTGCACATGGGGGCTTGGGAGGAGCTGGTCCTCAAACTTAATTACCAAGAAATTATCAACAACAACCTGATTAGATGGTATCGTTTTAACAACGATTTGATGATCATTTGGAGGGGTAGTAAGGAGGAAGCTTTGAGTTTTATTGAAAACATAAACAATAATAATCTCAACCTCAAATTCACTGCCACCCTTAGCCAGGAATCCATCACCTTTTTGGATACTGAATTATATATTCACAAAGGACACCTTGAAAGTAGAATTTATCGGAAAACAACTGCAGGAAATAGCATACTTCATGCGACCAGTGCACACCCGGCACATTTAATTTCGAGCAGCCCCTATGGGGAGATGCTTCGTTTACGCCGAGTGTGCAGCAACCCCATAGACCTCAAATTGGCTCAAGAGGACAGTATGAAACGTTATTTGAAACGAGGTTATTCTGGACAGGTGATTCGTAAAGCCATAGAAAAATCTATGATGCAAACTAGGGAGGAGATCCTGACTAGGACTGTGGATCAATCATTAGTTGGAATTGGGGAGACCACAAATAAGATGGGCACGGAAAAAAACAAGTTCCGAATCATAACGGGGTACAGTAGGCAACACAATGAGTTATATAAAATCATGACAAACATTGGCCTTTAGTTACCCGTGATTCTATCATTGGAACCACCTTACCCAAAAAAGTGTCCCTTACATTCAGCAAGGCTCCCTCACTTCGTGACAAAATAGTTGACACCAGTCCAGAACCTTTCAATAAAACGTCTTGGTGGCAACAAAATAAAGGATTTTATCACTGTAAGACCTGTAAGGCGTGCGCCCATGGGGAAAACACTAAGACATTCATGGACGGTTTCACTGATCATTCTCATCCCATCACACAGGTTTTGACCTGTAACACCGAATTTGTGGTTTATGTTCTCCAATGCCCCTGCCTACTGAGATATGTGGGCAGCACAAAGCATGCTGTACACAAGCGCATTTTATAGCATTTGCGTGCGATCACCAATGGTGATAATACTTACCCAGTGGCTCAACATTTCAGGGAGACCCACCAGAGCAATAACAGCTTGCTGAAATACTAGGTGATTGATTCAGTACTAGCCAGTAGAAGGGGTGGAGACAGAGAGAGTAAGTTGAGGAGGCTTGAAACCAAATATTTCCTGTTGCTCAACACTAAGAGTCCTGGGGGATTGAATGTAACGGAGGACCTTTACACATGCTTACCCTGATGAATTAGATACTAATACACTGTCGACATGTCATCCAGAGTATTTATATATATTTTTTTATCCCGGCTGGGAGACATAGATGTAGCATACAATATATATAGTCTGGATTTTGAATCTGACATTAATCTGTACTTGCTGCTATTTGATTATGAATTTATTTTTAACATTTGATGGGTATGGTTGGATATAGGTAGACTAGACGGGTTCTAGTTCCCTGACAGTCTCATATACCCAACCTGCTATGCACTTAATTCATGGTGATAATGGAAAGGGGCGACCACTCGGTCCCCCCGAACGTATGGCAGAGTGCCACGATCCCCCCGGGAAGCCATCTTGGGAGGCGAGTCTCGGCTGGTATGCCCGAAGCGGCGTAGCCGGGGCGCGCCTTTTCCCGCCCTAGAGTGGGTTGGCCTAGACACTGACGCGGCTGGCCACACCCTAGGGGCAGGCAGGGGCGGGTTTACGCCCGCCCTGAAGACGGATAAAAGGAGAAGCAAGATCCGAAGGCATCCTCTTGTTCCTGTGCTCTGAAGCTGCACCTCCTCGCTGCACGTGAGCTCGAGACGGAACGAAGAGCCAATTTTGAGCGTTGTAATCGTTCTTGTTTGTTTTGCAGATACTCTGTTGGAGAATGCCGAAGAAGGCGGGAAAGCGCATGACTACTGAACAGATGCTGCGCGTTCTCATGAAGGAGATGACCGAACTAAAAAGGCGAGTGGATAAGAACGAGGAAGGGGGACCGAAACGTCCTTTGGCGGGAGCAGCCCCGGGAGGGAAAAACAAGAGGCCCAGGAGGGGAGCAGCGGGAGAAGACATCCCGGGTCCCAGTGCCCCGCTCGAGGCACCAACTCCCGTGCCGAAGGAAGGGAATCCGATTCCCGTTGTGGTCACCCCCGTGTCCGAGGAAGATATGCCGCCCGAGCTGGCAGCACAATTGGCAGCGTGGTTGGGAAAAGGTAGCGAGGGCGCCACGGCTGTCGACGCGCAGGAGCTAATGAAGCAACTGCGTGAGTCACGGGAAGCAGCGAAGGTGTCCACGCCGGCTGCAGCAGTAGAGAAGCCGCAAGGGACGGGTTCAGTAGCAGAGACAACGTCCGGTGCAGGTAAGCGGCCATTGCCGATTGCAAGGGATGAGTCGGCACCCTCTCGTAGGGAAAAGTTGGGTCAGCATGTTCCTTTGGCTATTAAGGAAAAGATATGGGCAGGGGAGTATGTAAACATATTCTCGTTGCTTACTGATCACTATGAGATGGAGCATGTCAAGGGCCAGAAGGAGCTCATGCATCCGAGTGTTTGGCGCGCAAAAATGGCCGCCTTTAAGGTAAATGAAAACATTGGCAATTGGGGCCAAGCGTGGGGGGTTTTTACATCGATCTTGGGGGAGCGAAGGCCCGATCTGTTACCCGAATTGCCGATTTATCAAGCACGAATCATGGGGTACTCGGTATCACACGAGGGTAATCATTGGTTCTGCTATGATAACCTGTTTAGAAAAGCTAAAGAACATGATAAAAACTTAACATGGGATTGTTATGATTCTGTGTCATGGTCCAAAATGAAGGAGACTGGTATGTTAAAATTGCCATTAGTGGGGAGTATCGTTGGCGAATCGTCCCGCCAGTATGCGGGGACGCCCTTTCGGTCAGGTGCGGGTACAGACAATTACTCGAAGCCTGCCGGTAACACAGGAAAAAGGGGGGTTTGTTGGAACTTCAACAGGGGTAAATGTACTAGGCCCCAGGGATCATGCAAATTTAGACACGAATGTAGTGGGTGTGGGCAATCATCCCATCCTGAGTCCACGTGCAGAGCCAAAACGGGTGATAACGGGGGTAGAGGAGGCGCCAAACAGGTCTAACATAGTCCGAGGGGCGCCTTTACCTACCCCGATTGATACCTTGGCAATGATTCCTTGGCTCAGTGAATACCCGGATCGTGCTTCTGCTGGGGTGTTGCGGAACGGGTTTCCTTATGGTTTCCGCATCCCAGTGGGGGACTTTCAGGGTGCATCGAAATGTAAAAATCAGCTATCGGTCTTTCAGCATACGACTGTGGTACAGGATAAGATCAGGAAGAAGGTTACTCGAGGTCGAGTCGCCGGTCCGTTTAGTGTACCACCGGTTCCTAAGTTTGTTTGTTCCCCTTTAGGTGTGGTCCCAAAGAAGGACCCGGGTGAGTTTCGGCTGATACATAATTTATCAGCCCCACGTGGTCTCTCCGTCAACGAAGCGATAGACCCGGAAGTGTGTTCGGTGCGGTACGCATCATTCGATGAGGCCGTAGCCATTTTGAATCGCCTGGGGCCCGGGGCGCTGATGGCTAAATCTGATATCGAGTCAGCGTTCCGGTTGCTCCCGGTACATCCAGACGATCAGCGTCTCTTAGGTTTCATGTTTCAGGGTCAGTATTACATGGATAGGTGTATGCCGATGGGGTGCTCTATATCTTGTGCCTATTTCGAAAAATTCAGTAGTTTTCTACAATGGGTCTTCACAAGGAAGACTGGTTTCCAAAATGTGATGCATTACCTGGATGATTTTTTGTTCCTGGGGGCAGCCGGGGACCCGGAATGTGGGCAGGCTTTGGCACAGTTTTGTGACTTGATGAATCAGTTTGGCGTGCCATTGGCACCAGGTAAGACTGTGGGGCCTTCCACGTGCCTCGAGTTTCTGGGGATCGAGTTAGACTCCGCAGAAGGTTGTTTTCGTTTACCAGCTGACAAAGTGTCAAAGTTCAGGACATCCCTGCAGATGTGTATAAGGGGACCTAAGGTTAGGCTGCATCAATTACAGCAGTTAGTTGGCCAGTTGAATTTTGCCCTGAGGGTTATACCAATGGCCCGCCCCTTTTCCCGTTCGATCGCTCAAGCCATGGTCGGCCTGAAGGAGTGCCATCATCGCACAAGGCTCTCGGCAGAGGTCCGCCAGGACATGCGCATTTGGTTGGCATTTCTGGCGGATTTCAATGGTCGAGTCGTCTGGAACAAACCAGCCGTGTCCTCTGAGGAGCTGGGGCTGTGGACAGATTCGGCAGGGAGCATAGGTTTCGGTGCCATATTCGGCACGAGATGGTCTGCACAAAAGTGGCCGACATGGTGGCATGACAGTGGACTGACAAGTAACATTGCTTTCCTGGAACTTTTTCCCATTTTAGTGGCCCTGAGAACTTGGCCCGAAGGGTTCAGAGATCACTCGGTGGTATTTTGGTCTGACAATATGACCGTGGTCGAGTGTATCAATAGTCAGGCAGCACGATGCAAATGGATTTTGAGACTGCTCAAGGAAATTGTTTTACTTTGTATGCAATTGAATGTGCTATTCAGAGCAAGACATGTCCCTGGGGTAATGAACCAGGCGGCTGATGCACTGTCTCGTTTTCGTATACAGGCTTTCTGGGGTTTCCTTCCCACAGCGGACCCGGAGCCGGCACCCTTTCCCGAAGCTCTCTGGTCTCTCGGTGCCCCGAACTTCGTAACCTCGTGGGAGAGAGTTTAGCACCCAGGACGAGGAAGGCATATGAAGGGGCGTTCCGGTCCTATTTGGCCTTTTTGGGGACTGATAGGGAGGAGCTTTGGGGCCAGGAAGAGTGGGTGGTGGATTTTCTGATGTCCTTACATCGGGTCGGGAAATCGGTGGCCACGGCTCAGAGGCATCGGGCTGCCATTTCCTTTGTTGCTAGGGCTCACGGGATCCATAACCCAACAGCGTCTTTCGTTGTACAGAAAGCGCTACGGGGGTGGCAACGCCTTGAGGGTCGCAGAGTAGATGAGAGGCGCCCGATAGGTTTGGATAGGCTGGCTCAGTTATTAGCCAGTCTCCCTGCTACGTGTGCATCTCAGTTTGAGACAGTGTTATTCCGAGCCGCTTTTACGCTGGCATTCCATGGGGCTATGCGGGTAAGCGAATTAGTGGCGAGGAACAAACAGGATGTGACAGGAGGATTGTGCCAGGAGCACGTCCAGATCAGAGGGGAGACGATGACGGTCTCATTTGTCAGGTCTAAGACCGATCAAAGTGGGATGGGTGACTGTGTAATCATACGCAGGATTCCCGGGTCCTCTATGTGCCCGGTGAGGTGTCTTGAAGATTATTTAGCACGAAGGGTGGCATCATGGGGGGGGACCTTGTTGAGACACGCTGACGCCACCCCACTGACAAGGTTTCAGTTTCAGCGGGTGCTTGCGATGTCGATTGCCGCTGCGGGCTTGAACCCGGGCGAGTTTGGGACCCATTCCTTTCGGATAGGGGCTGCTACAGAAGCTACAGCCAGGGGTCTGAATGTTGAACAAGTTAAAAGGGTGGGGCGTTGGTCCTCCAATTGTTATAAGAGGTATGTGCGATTGCACATGTTGTGAAGCTGTAGCAATGTACTCACGCTTCTTGTTTTGTTTGGTTTTCAGTTGCGCAAGCCTACGAGGCGGGCGGACTTTGCAGTCGACCCTACACCGGGCCAGCGGTCAGACGTCACCGGCTGTGAAAAAGGAGGTGTGGGTTGTGGGCCACTCATACGTGAGGCGTGCCGCAGACGTATTCAAGGCAGGTGATATGATTCACGTAGCTGGGGAATACGGGTACAGTGTGTCCTTCTACGGAAGAGGCGGGCTCTGTATTGACCAGTTTCAATCATTTTTTGAGGGTTTGCTAGGGCGGACAAGGTCACCGCCGTCTGTAGTGATAGTACATCTTGGGGGTAATGATTTGGTCACCACTGGTAGACGACTTCTTCTTGAGGCGATGCTTTCCACTATAAGTTGGTTAGCGAGGAGAGTTCCAGGGTGCACAATTGCATGGTCCCATATGATCCCACGAAAAGTGTGGCGGGGGGCTATTTCGGTTCCTGCTCTAAATCATTCTGTTAGGAAGCTTAATAACAAAGTGAGTAGGTTGTTCCGTTCCAAGACACTGCATGCTATTTCCCATGGGTGTATTAATGATGACAGTATGTATTTGGGGGATGGAGTGCATTTGTCTCGGGTGGGGAATGAGTTACTCATAGGAGACTTCTTAGCATGGCTAAAAACGTTACACCATGACCTTTAGGTAGGAGTGTTGTGGGGGGTCCGGATAGCCGGTCAACTATCCGGCCTGTGGCGGTAAGGTCATGATCGGTGAGCACTAATTGGAAGATCCCTATGAGTGGGCGTCACCCAGCACGGATGGGAGCGCTCGGGGGAGGTGGCCATTGGCCCCTCAACGGGGAGGCGGTCCCTTCTAAGGATGGGTCGCCGAAAGAAGAGGAAAGGCGGTCAAGGCCCCTTCCTGGGTAGGAGGGGTTACAGCCCCCTCCTGGGGAATTTCCCGGGGCCAGGACGTCTGCGACGGCAGATATGGTAAGTTGTGTGGGGTTCGGGGGGGGGTCTACGCTACCTTCTAGATACCTCACACGAGTCCTCGTACGACCTCTAAGTGGCGACGAGTTTTATTGGGGCCCCCGTCAAGTCAAGGGAAATTGGTAATTGCACTTGAGGTACGCCTCTGGGCCGCCCCTCACAAGTGAGGGCGATATTTCTGGGTTAGGGATCTTGACACCGGTTACGACCTTGCCGTTGGCCCTTAAACGTTAGGATGTACAATTTCAAAATTTCAAGTAAATGTTTTGCAGGATGTTAGTTCGGCTAGGAGAACCTTTGTATTAGAGAATCTGTTAAGGTTAGCCAAACATCGCAATGTGGTAATGAAATTGTACATAATATGAAACTGTTTATTTAATGTTTTAATTTTGTTTCATATTTTAATAAATACGGCCGGGGGGGTTACTCCCTCCCGTCTTCCAAAGACTTCAGAACTGTTTCCGGTTTCCCATCCTTGGGGATTGTGTTGAGAGGGGGTGGCGGGTATCTCAGCCATATGGAAAGGGGCGACCACTCGGTCCCCCCGAACGTATGGCAGAGTGCCACGATCCCCCCGGGAAGCCATCTTGGGCGGGAGGCGAGTCTCGGCTGGTATGCCCGAAGCGGCGTAGCCGGGGCGCGCCTTTTCCCGCCCTAGAGTGGGTTGGCCTAGACACTGACGCGGCTGGCCACGCCCTAGGGGCAGGCAGGGGCGGGTTTACGCCCGCCCTGAAGACGGATAAAAGGAGAAGCAAGATCCGAAGGCATCCTCTTGTTCCTGTGCTCTGAAGCTGCACCTCCTCGCTGCACGTGAGCTCGAGACGGAACGAAGAGCCAATTTTGACCCACCCACCAGCCCCTGATGACAGCAAGTGGTTTTTGAATAAAGTTGATGGACAACTCTGATTTTCGTTTACAGGTCGTGGTATTATCGTGATGATTTGGAGTATGTAATAAAGAATGTCGATTTGTGTTACGTTTTGCAAATAAAGAAACTCTGCTTTAGTGTCCATTGGTAAGCATGCTTTTAATAAAAGTATAGTTGCTACTGTAATTTAGTTTAGTCATTTAGTTAGCATTGTCGTATTTATTTTGGTCGGGCGGTAAGGTCATGATCGGTGAGCACTAATTGGAAGATCCCTATGAGTGGGCGTCACCCAGCACGGATGGGAGCGCTCGGGGGAGGTGGCCATTGGCCCCTCAACGGGGAGGCGGTCCCTTCTAAGGATGGGTCGCCGAAAGAAGAGGAAAGGCGGTCAAGGCCCCTTCCTGGGTAGGAGGGGTTACAGCCCCCTCCTGGGGAATTTCCCGGGGCCAGGACGTCTGCGACGGCAGATATGGTAAGTTGTGTGGGGTTCGGGGGGGGGGTCTACGCTACCTTCTAGATACCTCACACGAGTCCTCGTACGACCTCTAAGTGGCGACGAGTTTTATTGGGGCCCCCGTCAAGTCAAGGGAAATTGGTAATTGCACTTGAGGTACGCCTCTGGGCCGCCCCTCACAAGTGAGGGCGATATTTCTGGGTTAGGGATCTTGACACCGGTTACGACCTTGCCGTTGGCCCTTAAACGTTAGGATGTAAAATTTCAAAATTTCAAGTAAATGTTTTGCAGGATGTTAGTTCGGCTAGGAGAACCTTTGTATTAGAGAATCTGTTAAGGTTAGCCAAACATCGCAATGTGGTAATGAAATTGTACATAATATGAAACTGTTTATTTAATGTTTTAATTTTGTTTCATATTTTAATAAATACGTCCGGGGGGGTTACTCCCTCCCGTCTTCCAAAGACTTCAGAACTGTTTCCGGTTTCCCATCCTTGGGGATTGTGTTGAGAGGGGGTGGCGGGTATCTCAGCCATATTATTTTTAACATAGTGACACTAGATAGAAGGTATCTGTAGACAGAGGGTTTTTAATACTCTAACTACTATGTTTCATTTTATCATCATTTTATCTATATAGGACTGAATATTTGACTTGCTTATGACTTTTAACCATGTTTTAAAGTATATTTGGTTATTGATATGTATGAATTTAGGTGTACATTATACGGTATTCCAGAGAGAGGGACCTTTAGAAGGATAAGATCCCCTTGTGCTGGCAGTAGCAAATGTTTGTACTATTATGCGGTATTTTGCACATTGCGAGTTTTGCACTATTGCTAGTTGTTGCACATTCAAATTTGCACTAATGCTGGTTTTGCATATATAAAAACGACATGCACTTGCACTTTATTGTACAACTGCCCACTGAGAATACTGTAATACAAACTTGGGTATTTTACCGATATTAGACAATATAAGTCCTATCATACCGGAAAAAATTGATGATATATATATTTTGTTTGATTACCTCTGTTTAATATCAAAATGATGGTATATTGGGCTACAATTTGGTATTTTACTGTAACTTTATTACCCAAATTATTGTCTTTATTTTTCCAACATGCATTGCCAGTATGTTTTCTATGTCCACTATGATGTAACACTACCCTCTCATGTGACGATTATCATCCAATCACTGGCAGTATATAATGGTGTTTCCCTTAGTTGAACATTGTCATGTGAACAAGGCTCTTCTGAGCCGAAACGCCATGAGACTTCTACTGCACCTTAAATAAAACTTGGAGCACTACAACTGGTCCGTGTCTGTTGGCTTTCTTCCTGGCTGGAGTTGGTCCAGAACGCGAGAGAAGTGACGGTGTGTTCGATATATATATATATATATATCTATATATATCTGCCACAATCCTTAAAACAAGGTTGTCAACGCCATGTCTTTGCATACAAATGAGTTTATTGTCAGCCGATAATGTTAGATGTGTTTCGCCTGCCCAGCAGGCTTGCTTACTGACAATTGTATAAAGTTTCATCAGCCGTGTCACATGATTTCTAGAGCACAATGACAGACTCGTAGTTTTTAACACAATCACATTATCGCAGTTTATAGTCCATTTCACAGATTGTTAATACGGAACTGTAATATACAAATAATGAAATTTAAGAAAACCAGCAGTGCAATACGTCAATATTGTTGCACTTGAAAAAAAGTTTTTGTTTGTCAAAAAACCATTACCAAAATTGATAAAATTGACCAATTCCCCGAATGCTCAATTACGCATTCAGAGACCAGCAGAGGACAAATCTATTTCATAAATCATATCGGGATCGTGCAAATATGACGTAATATAATACATTTATTGTATTTATTTAAACTTATAAGGCGCGCAGCTACCCACAATAGGTTTCCCGGCGCCAAGGGACAGACTGAAGAAGAAAAAACTGCCAAGCAAAATGTCAATAAAACTACTAAAGAGGACTGCTTCAAATTACTGCTGGAAAAGCCAGGTTTTTAAACCCCTACAGAATCGAAGAAGATCCGTCTCCAACTTCAAGGTCACGGGCAGGGCATTCCAAGATTTAGTGCCTAGATGAGAGAAGGAGCGACCGCCCATCTTCACCAACCTAAATCTAGGGACAATAAAATCACCTTTTCCTGAAGATTGCAGACAGCGACTGGGCTTATAAGCTTGAATGAGATTCTGTAGGTACCTCGGGGCAGAGCCCTGCTTTATCTCAAAGATGTGGCATAAGGCCTTGAATTTAATTCTACTCGTTATTCTCAGCCAATGCAGGTCGCTAAGGGCTTGAAGGGCAGATGTTCTCCGAGGAACATTACGTAGAAGTCGTGCAGCCGCATTTTGGACGACCTGGAGTTTGTTCACTGTTGTTGAATCGGCGGCAAGATAGACGACATTACCTTAGTCCAGGCGGGAGACTACCAATGCCTGGACCACTGTCCTCTGTGTAGAGGCGGGGAGCATCCACAAGATTTTTTGAAGCCATCTTAAGGTGGCAAAACAAATGGAAGCTATCCTAACAACCTGTTGCCGCATCGTGAGCTTTTCATCAATGAGGAATCCGAGATTGCGAACCTGAGCAACGGGTTGAGGGGTAGGACCCATACTCTCAGGCCAATGCTGAGGACCCCATAGATCTTTACCCTTGCCCAGGATCACAACCTCGGTCTTAACCCCATTTAGCTTGAGGAAATTACTCTGCATCCACTCCGCCACTCGGGTCAAACCCTGCTTAAGAGCCGAAATGTTATTACCTTCCGTATTGGAGAGGGAGAAAATGATTTGCGTATCATCGGCGTACGAGAATAAAGTCAGACCGGCTTCCTCCACAATAGTGGCCAGGGGTCTAACATAGATGTTAAATAGTAATGGACTAAGAACAGACCCCTGGGGAATGCCGTACGCCGATGAACGCATTTTCGAAGATGCTTTAGCTGAGAAAACTTGAAAAGTACGACCACTTAAAAAAGAGGCTATCCAAGCCAGAGCAGAGCCCTCAACTCCCAAGGATTGAAGAGTTGCGAGAAGGATGGAATGGGACACGGTACCAAACGCTGCACTTAAATCCAAAAGGACAAGTGCTGATGTATCCCCGCGATCGATCCCATGCCGTAAATTCTCAGTAACTCCTAGAAGTGTGGTCTCTGTGGAATGGTGTGGTCTGAAGCCGGATTGCGATGGATGCAAAAAACCTGAACTCTCTACCAAGAGGGTCAGCTGTGAGTTGATGTGCCTTTCCAAGATCTTAGAAAAAATGGGCAACAACGAAATAGGCCTGAAGTTGGATAAATTAGAGACATCAGCTCCAGCCTTTTTGAGCAGAGGAATAATCATCGCATGTTTCCACTCCTATGAAACATGAGACTCTATCAACGAGGAATTGAGGAGTTTCATCACAACGCGACGAGAGTCCAAATCAAGTTGTTTAAGGATCTTAGCCGGTAGAGGGTCACGGGGGGAACCGGATTTGATGCTTTCCTGGCAGTGAGCAAAAGAGACATCATCAAAAAGTGGCCATTCAGTAAGTATGACTGTCAGGGGGGACTGACTGTTTTGAACAGGCACAGGCATAGATAATAATTCTTCGTTCCGAGGTAGAGGACTCAAAGAATCATAAATACGTTCCACCTTAGTGCTGAAAAACTCGGCGATGGAATTACATTGTGCCTCATTCAGAACAGGAGGGGCAGGAGTAGAATCTGCACCTGTCAGTTATTTTACCACATAAAAAAGCATGCGAGGACAATTCTGAGCGTGTGTTACGGTATTGGCAATATAGGTCGCTCTAGCCGTTTTACATTGTTTGTGGTAGTCTCTAAGAGCTTCCCAATATGCCACCTTGCGAGACGGAGAGTAAGAACGTGTCCATCTCCTCTTGAGGGCCTTACATTGAGATTTCATGGTTTTTAAGTTTTCCGAGAACCATGCCGCAGGGTGACGGTGGGGTAGAAGATGCCTAGGTACCAGTGGAACAAGTTTGTCAACAGCAGTACTTAGCCATTTGGAAACTGCCGTCTCCAGCACCAACAGAGATGAGTCAACATCCGGTAAGGTATCTGACAGGTGCGAGTTGAGATCAGTAATGTTAAGCTTGCCCCAAAGACGTATACTCTCACCTCTATCAGCACCACCAGATGCTGTAATCTTAGTATAAGAGAGAGAAAACTGAACTGCGAAATGATCCGACCATTCCAAAGGGCGAGCGGCAGGTTCACAGTCATACGGAAGGTTCGAGAGGACAGGATCTAATAAATGTCCTGCAGAATGAGTAGACCCTGAATTGCACAACAGAATATTAAGAGCTTCTGAATCAGCTAAAAAGGTTTTACTGACAGTGCATTGAGGGTCTTCCAAATGTAGGTTCAGATCCCCCAAAATGGTGAAATTGGCAGCCTTCAAAATCAACGGGCAATAATTTCAGAAAAGGATGTCGTCCATGCATTGGAATTCCCAGGGGGACGATATATCAGTAGACCAGATAGAGTCATCTGAGCACTAATTGCTAGTTTGAATTGAGCAGCCTCACATCCTTGAAGGGGAAAGGCTTCAAACTTACAGCTGTAAATAGTTTTGAAGATTATGGCAATGCCGCCTCCCTTGCCAGTGTCTCTATCTCTCTTGACCATGACATAGCCAGTAGGAATTGCAAAAGCAATGTCAGGTCCAGAGCTCGTGTGGAGCCAAGTTTCCTTCAGGAACAAGGCATCCGGTCTTTCATCGACTAAAAAATCATAAATATGATTTTTGTGCTTAGGAAAAGACCTACAGTTTATGCTCCAAAACTGGAGTTTGGGAGTAGTAGTGGATGGTCTAGTAATATTCGATTTGCCATACTTATGTGGACGTTTCCACTGTTTACATCTGCTCGTCCTGCCCAACGAAAACCCACAGTTATTACAGTTAAAACCATGAATAGGAGGTGTACAGGTTAAACAATGTGTGCATGGCACATGTCTAAACGATTTTAATTTCCCCGCAGTATATTTAATAGTGTTACCGTGGTGACCAGAGGTATGGTCTTCCTGAGAAGAATTGGTGGCCCCTGGGCCCGGCCTGGCGCGGACGGGCGCAGACGGGCTGGACTTAGGCTGGACTTTGGCGCAACAGCGGCGCGCCCGCGTCCGCTGCGTGGAGAAGTGGCTATTAGGAATCAAGTGTAGTCCTCTTTTTGTGACCATGTCCGTGTGCTCATGTGACCTGCTGGGGGAGTTAAAAACTGCCTTCTCCCTTCCCACCTTGCTTGATATCTATTTCGTGTGGTTTCTAGTCTTGGGCTTGGGACAGTTATGGATTCGGTGTGCTGTAGCTGATGTTCACGGGCTCGTGAGCATATTTAAGCACCTTTCGTGGCTCTTTGGATATTCTTGCCCTTTCCTATCCTGTCCCCATTTTTTCCCTGCTGTTTGGTTCCTGTAGTTGTTTGGTCCTCACCCTTGTTGTTGTCCCTTCCTTGTCTGTTGAGACTATTAGCCCGGATGGGTTAAGGGGGTTGCTGGGGCTCAAACAAAGAATAAAGTTAAAACAATATTTTTAAAAAGCAGCAAGCAAATTATCACCCGGTTTTTCGCCTCAGGTGAGCTATGTTATTAGCAAGCACAATCTTCAGGAGCAGCACACGTAATCTGAGCGGCCCCGGTAAGCAAGGAGTTCTCGCGAGCAAGCAATCACCCCTCCCTTTGTAGTCCCATGTACAGCGCAAGAGCGCTGGGACTTGTAGTTCTTTGGGAAAGAGGTCTGCCGTGTCACAGATGAGGCGTCTCCGGCCACAGCACCTAATCGTCTGCGGCAAGCGGAGGGGACAGTGCGGGCAATGAGAATGTGAGTCACACAAGGTTTGTGGATTTTAAAACAGCATAACACGGCGCAAAGAAAGAATAAAGTTAAAACAATATTTTTAAAAAGCAGCAAGCAAATTATCACCCGGCTTTTCGCCTCAGGTGAGCTATGTTATTAGCAAGCACAATCTTCAGGAGCAGCACACATAATCTGAGCGCCCCCGGTAAGCAAGGAGTGAAAATAAATACAGGTAGTGCCCTAGTGGGCAAAAGTTGATATGGTCCCCTTATATTGCAAATCACACAGCAATATTTTATCGTGAGTACCTAGTACTCAGTATTCCATCATTACAGTTATTTTATCCAATACCCTGCCGCCACTTTCACTGTGTTGGATATTATACAATTTCATTGTTGACAGCTTCATTAATACCAGTTCCTATCTAGCCCTTGAGCCCAAGTGGGCAAATCTCATTGTACACGTGGATTACATACTAACAACTCTTTCAGATATACCCAGTCTGTCAAACATAGTGCTCATATAGTAGTGGATTAAAAAACAGCTAAAACCAGAACGGGATAGGGCAACAATTTATCATTTATAGATGAATGTGTAAATCCTCTTCCATATTGAGGCCTTCTGGGGTTTTAGAGTTGAATTTAATAATATAGTTAGATTCCAATCTCCTCAATCTTTTTACTCGATCCCCACCTTTTATACTTGCCTCAACTGCATCAATCATGAAGTACGACAGGCCACTTATATCTTTCCCGTGGTGTTTCTCAAAATGCTGGGCTACGGGTTATGATTTATCCCCATTTTTAATAGCCCTCAAATGTTGCAGCACTTGCTTGTGTACTGGGAGGGTTGTGCTACCTACATACCTCAGGTCACAAGGACACTGAAGTATGTAGACAGCAAAGTCTGTTTTGCACATAAATTGTCCTCTGATTTTTCCACCCCTCTTGACAGTCCCAGCGTGTAGGTTGTTGTATTCTTCCCATGGATGCACGCCTTGCATTTTGCGCACTTCAGGAATCTGTCCCTAACCTTCAACCATGTAGATACAGTTTTTTTATTGCTTGTTGTAGGTAGCATGTAACTTACTAACGCCTGTTTAACCGCATGCGTGCAGCGGCTTTTCCCGCTGTGTGCAGCATTTTTTAAATTACCGCGTTACATGACGAGCTGAGCTCGTCATCAGCGTACGGCAGGTAACGCTGATGACGAGCTGAGCTCCTCATCAGCATCGAAGGGGTTAAGAGAGTGTGCCTTTCTGAAAGTCATTTGTGGTCTTCGAGGGACTATTTTACCCAGAATGGGATCCTTGTGTATCAAGTGCAAATGTTTTTGTATGATATTTCTCAGTTTGTTGTGCTGCACATTGTAGGAGGTTATCATTCTACACGTGTTTAGATCTGTGTTGTCTTGTTGTCGTTTTTTCTTTTTGCTAGGGTTGAACAATATCTCTTCTCTCAATCTACTTTTGGCCTTTCTTACCACCTGTTCTATGCATTCCTGAGAGTAACCCCTAGCTGCAAAGCAAGTTCTTAAATATACTAACTCATTATCGACATCTTTGCTATCACTGCAATTCCTCATTGCTCTAAGACACTCCCTGTAAGGAATACTTCTTACCAAACTTTTTGGATGGAAACTACTTGCGTGCAGCAGTGTGTTTCCATCCGTAGGTTCACGGTACAGTTTGTTCCCCAATCTGCCATTATAGACAAATATTGTCAAATCAAGAAAATTAACCTCAACAGAACTCACAACACTTGTTAGTTTTAAATTCAGGTCATTCTTTTGTAGTTCCTTAACAAAATTATATGCACTCCCTTCAGTCCCTTTCCATACAACGAATAGGTCGTCTATATAACGACTCCAATGTATTACATTTTGTTGCCATTCCTTGTGCCAGACTACTTGGACCACCTGCTCCTCCCACCAGCCCATAGGCAAATTTGCATAGCTGGGGGCGAAGCAGGTGCTCATCGCAGTGCCACACACTTGCTGAAACAGATCGTCATTGAAAAAGAAGAAATTGTTTTCTAAGCATGTTGTTATCATGCATAGTAACATTTGAGTATGTTGCCAACATTTTACTGGACGACTTCCCCAAAAATGTTTGGTTGCATTAAGACCATCTTTATGCCGGATACTCATATAAAGAGTAGTGACATCGATGGTCATTGATAGGAAATCATCCTCCCAAGCTACATCGTAGATTTTTCGCAGAAAGTCCCCCGTGTCTTGAATAAATGATGGAAGTTTCTTCACTAGGGGACACAAGAAAGAATCAACATATTTCAAAGTACTCTCAAAGGCACTCCCGAAATTATCGGCCGACCAGGAGGGTTTTCACTGTCTACATGAATTTTCAGTATTAAATATAATACCGGAGTAATGGGATTACATACCTTCAAAAAAGCCAATTCATCATTGCTCAGTAAACCTGACCTAAACCATTCCTGTAGTGATGCATTATAAACAGTGTAACATTTAAGCATAGCTGTATCCTTGACCCTTACATAGTTGGATCTATTATTTAATTGCTTATACTCCCAGAAAGGTATTGGGGTCTCCCCCATAAAACAACATTCCCTCCCTTGTACCCATTGCGTACAACACATTCCTTATTGTTCGTTAATTTCTCAATAAGTGTATAATAATCTTTCATTTGTTGCCGGAAGTTTTTTTTTTTTGCATTTATTGTTTTACAGAGTACTTTGATGTCATTAACCACTAACTCATTAAAAACATCTACTGAGTCCTGTGCTGTTAAAGGGGTAAATTTGGATTTCGGTCTAAATTGAGTCAATGTATCACTGCTAATGTTGATTCCTTCAACATGAGCCAATTCAACTGCACGTTCCAAGGTACTAGGTATGCCTTGGGATGAACCAGCATTATCGTTTTCTTCATTCTGTAGGTCTCTCAGTTCCAGAATGAAATTCATATCATCAACTGCCAAGTTGCTGCTCACATCGTGTGACATGTATTGGTGTGGTCGCTCTTTGTTGGATTGTGCTACAGCAAAGAATTTTTTAATTTTCAAAGTTCTAACAAACTTAAAAACATCCACTCGAGTCTTTACATAATCCATATCAATGGTTGGGCAGAAAGGCAAACCTAGTTTCAAAATGTTCTCCTCTTTCTTTGATAGTTGGATATTGGTCAAATTGATTGTAGTTGTACTTTATCCTATTAGTTGCTCTTCTTCGGCTTGGACTTGTCTCCGTTGGACATTGAGTTTTGCGCCTTTGTGCCTCTTCCGCCTCTGCCTCTTGCTCTTTGTGGTCTTGCATCTGAGGGCGGCCGAGGGCGCAAATTGAAACGTCTCTCCTCTCATAAAAAATAAAATTCATCAATTACAGATGGTATTGGTTTTCTTGCACTGATGTTCGCTCCTTCTTCCAAATCCGTATCCAATTCAGAGCTCTGTAAACTACTGTGCTCCGACTGAGGCTGTTGACTCGATTTACCCACAGCATTCTTCCTTTGCCGTCTTAGATTTTCAAATTTCTTGGCAAACGTAAAGATTTGGCCACGATCGTAATCGATCTTATCGCACAGAAACTTCTGTGCTTTCTTTTCCTTGATAGTTGTTTCCAATTTTGAGAGGCGTTCTTTCATCTCAGTCATAAATTTTATAATAGGTGCTTGATCTAATTCGTTACCCAGAATGTCCATTATTTTGTTCTATTTCTTGCATTATATTTGCACAATCAATTTCAGTGTATTTAATTAGGATGGCCAGCATACTACTAGAGGAATCTTGACTGTTGTCGGCCCACTCTTTTAACATATTTGGATTAGGATCCTCATACATGGGAGCCACTGGAATCCATAGTCCTCTGGGAATGCTTCACTTCTAAATAACGCTGCAGGGATTTAGACTCCCACCATTTGGACATTTCATTGATTTTCACTTGGATATATTATATTACCTCTTATTTGGCCGATCCCAATATGATTTATGAAATAGATTTGCCCTCTGCTGGTCTCTGAATGCGTAATTGAGCGTTCGGGGTATTGGTCAATTTTGTAAATTTTGGTAATGGTTTTTTGACAAACAAAAACTTTTAATTGCAACAATTTTGACGTATTGCACTGCTGGTTTTCTTAAATTGCATTATTTGTATATTACAGTTCTGTATTAACAATCTGTGAAATGGACTGCAAACTGTGATAATGTGATTGTGTTAAAAACTACGAGTCTGTCATTTTGCTCTATTAATCATGTGACATGGGTGTTTTACAAATTTAAAATGGCTGATGAAACTTTATACAATTGTTAGTGAGCTAGCCTGCTGGGCAGGCGAAACGCGTCTAACATTATCGGCTGACATTAAACTGATTTGTATGCAAGGACATGACTTCGACTCCCTTGTTTTAAGGATTGTGGCAGATTATTCGGACCGTGCCTGGAGGTCCGTGTTGTGCCGATGCGCCCTCTGGTCAGGTGGCGGTGTATTCTCCTGGGCAAACGTGGAGTATATATATACATATTTTGACATGGTGATTGTCAAATAAATCACTAGAATCGAATTTGAGTCTACTCTTGCCTTCTTTTATGGACATAAAGAAAATAAGGACAAGCGCGCTGTTATATGTATATATATATGCATATATATATGCATATGCATTTATATATTACCTACTGGCGGTCGCCAGTAGGTATATATAGTTAGGATTTTTTCCCTATGGGATTTCTGAAAATTCTATGCCTAATAACTTTTGCGTTTGTGGACGGAATTGGCTGAAATTTTCAGGAAAATGGCACATTTTGTTTCTGAGCAGCCCTTGAAAATTTGGGGGGGTTTTGTGGAGGGGGGGCCGAGAAAAAAGGGGGGTCCCAAAACGCCTTTTTCCCATGTTAATTTCCATAGGGCGGTTGGCCTCACTTTTAGCCCGAACGGCTGAATGGATTTTCACGAAACTTGGCAAAATTGTAGGGACTGTTAGCCTGATGTGCCTTTGCTAGGTCTCAATATATGTGCTTCAGTGGATTTTGAGAAATTAACGTTTAAATCAAGATATATATCTGTAACAGCGCTCCGGGCAGCTATCCGGTTAGCGAACCTTTCGCGTAACGGAACTTTGCGATGAGAAGCTGATTGGCCCTCCGGTGTCTGTCAACATTCTAAACAGTCCGGAGCGGCCGCCATCTTGTCTCTCGGTAGGATCGAGAGACAAGAGGAGGCCAAAACAAAGGGGGAAATTACAATAAGGGGGCATAGTAGATCCTCGTTGACCCCCTAGGTTTTATGTGGAGGTTTTAAAAGGGCCTAGGAGGGTCCAAAAAAAAAAATTTTTTTTTGCGTGGTAAGCGCCAAGTTCGCGAACCGGATAGCTTTCTGGGCAGCGAACTTTATGGATAAAAGAATGAAAGACTTTTCTAATACTGTATGTTAATTGTTTGTTGTTTTTCTTGTTTTTTTTTGTTTTCTTTTTTTTAAAGTGTTTTTTTTATTTTGATTCTTTTTCATAATTTATTAAACTTTCTAACATTTCAGTGTCTGAAATGTCATTATTTTCTTGAAATATTGTTTGCAATCTGTGAGGTTGCAAAATGTCCTCATTTGCAAGGAGGACATCTACTGCTTGGACACATTGCAGCAGTTCATTATCCAAGCTTTCATCCATAAATTCCATGTCAATTGGTTCAATTAATTCCTGGCTGCTCTCTTGCAGGTCCATCTCAAAAGAAACTTGCTGCTCGCCTTCCATTTTGCCTGAAATTTGGATTAAAAAAATATATATTAGTAGAGATAGGGCACTGTTGGGATTAATTTTAGATAGGCAGTTTTTATCAGTGAATTTATCTTTTGGCAGTGTATAGTATGAGAGTGGAAATAGGACTATAAAAAAGTGTATGTGATTTAACCAAGACAAGCCTTACTCCATTGATAACTATAACAGAGAAGTCTATCTAAATACATTACTACTACAGAGGGATAGTGTATATCTAGCAGAAAAAGTCTACTATATTAAGTCATAGTGCACAATATATTAAATTATAACTTACCTTCACAAAGAAGTTGAAGTTTTTTGAAGCTATTGAAATAGGAGGTACAACAAGAAGTAGTAGTCAAAATGGCTGTGTTTCCTTCTCTCCCTTTATATATATACAGGTATATAGCCAATCAAATGTCAGGTAATAAAAGTAGAAAATGAAAGTAACATTTTCATTGGTTGTCAATTCCAACACTTCAGATGTGTTTTGTGAAGTAATTTACCTCACGGTACTTGGAGAGGTCTACAGGCTAAATGGCTAAATGAAATGTCAATGAAATTTGTGAGAATGGAAGGGATTGTCATGCAGTATGAGCTAATGTATATTTGGTGAGAGTGTCTCTAGTCGTTTTTCTGTAAATTACTTTCCCGCCTTTTTTTGGACCGCTTTCCGGGAAGCGGCCCGGTTAGCGAACCTTAAGCATCACGGGAGTCCACCATTTTGTGTATCGGTCGCATTAAGATACAAGATGGAGGGCAAATAATGTTTAGAATGGGTAGAAGGGGTCATGGTAGACTTATCTTGACCCCCTAGGTTTTCTGAGCGTGGCTGAGGAGGCTTATATGTGCGGAAAAAAAAACTTTTTTTTAAAAAATTCCGCGAGGTTAGCTTTCGGTTAGCGAACCGGGTAGCGCTCCGGGGAGCGAATTTTGTGGAAAATTAGTGAAAAAAGTTAGAGAAAAATAATAATTGTGAGTGATCAGATGTAGGGTAGCTCTGAGAAGAGCTTTTGGGTTTATGGTACATTTAGGTACTTATAAGTAGGTACCAATGCACAGTCTTAAATTCAGAATGAAAATTCTGTTGCCCTCATCTGAGAAGTGAACTCCATCTCCTCTGTAGATATCTTGCATGTAGTAACGCAAGTTATTGTTGTACAGAGAGCCCATTCCATGGTCTCTCATGTAAGCTGAAACAGATTTGTTTACATGCTTCCTCGCTTTCTCAATTTGTGGACAAAATTGGTTGGACCACCTCCATTTCTGTCTTTGGCATATATTGGAATATACCAAGGCAGTTTGAGGAAAAAGTGCCATTAATTGCTCCAAGGTGTCCTTTAAAAGCATTTCCAGACCTACCCCTGTCAAAGTGCCCAAATCATTACCTCCACAGTGCACTATTAACAGGTCAGGTTTTGGCAAATGCATAAAGGTTTTCACCAATGGTATCAATTGGTGACATTTTAATCCTCTTTGGCCCAACCACTTAATTTCCACATCTTGTAAATTGAGGTTAGGTAAATTTCTGCTCTCAGCATACCTTTGAGCCCAGTGGATGTAACTATGTCCTAGAATCCAGACAGAAAACATGGCGAGAGGAGGTTCTGCTGCAGTCAGATGAAGTGTGGTAATGAAAGGGCAGTTGAAACAGTAGGAGTTTCAATAGAAAAAAAACTGTGGATTTACAATGCTAATGATTCATTAGCAGTGATTGGTGCATTTCCATTCCTGAAAACAGAAAGTTAGGGTGCATGGATGTGTTCCTTGAAAGATGTAATTTGAATGGTCAAGGAAGAAACATTTAATGAAAGATTGCACTGGATACGCAGGTGCACTGAGAGTTCAGAGTTCAATTGAAACATTGTTGTGTGAATTTGCAAACATGAGAGGTCTTCCAGGAGGTGGTTGCTATGGAAACAAGGCAGACAGGGCAGAGGGGGGAAGGGTTTTGATTTGAAAAAAGTGAGGGAAGAGGAATGATTGGCTAATATGAGAGATATGTGAAATGAATATCTGTATTTCTGTGCTTTCAATAGCTGCAGCCTTTGGAGTGCATCCTTTTTCTTCTGCTGAAGACAATTTGGTGTATTTCTGAGACTGTTTTGAAAACTCAAAAAATATTTGCTAAGGTGAGAAAAGATTTATTTAATTTAAATAGAGAATAGTATGATTTAAGGAGAAAATGATGAAAAAAGCTGTGTTTTTAAAATGTGGTTTTGTCTCTAGTGATATACTAATAGAATTAGTTTCCTAGAGAAATTATAATTGCATATTTGGTGTAACATTCTGGCATGCAGTAACACAAGATATTGTGATACATGGAGCCCATTTCATGGTCTGTTATGTAAGCTGAAACAGATATGTTGCTTTTAAAAACGATTTAAGAAATCAATTACATTTCTGGATATGTACTGCTAGAGCTTCATAGGTTGTTTTGGGCCATATTTATAAGGTATTTGAGTGTCTAAGATGTTATGTTCGCCTTTTAAAATGTAAAGTGTTCCTCATGGGGCAAGTGTCTTGTAAATACGCTCCCACTTGTGCTTGGCAAATTTAGATTTTGATTATGGGAGTTACCTAGCCATATTAATAGTGTCCCAAAAATGGTGCTAGGGAATTGCAGAAAACACTTTCATGTGTCTCAAGGTCATTTTTAGTCATTTCTTCATGAATGCAGGTATACAATTGATTTATATGCTGTGTTTAAAAACGAATTTTGAAATGAATTAAATTTCAGGATATGTACTGTTAGAGCTTCATAGGTTGTTTGGGGTCATATTTAGAAGGCATTTTAGTGTCTTTGATGTTATTTTTCCCTTTTTAAATGGAAAGCGTTCCTCATGGTGCCCAGAGCAGTTCTTAGCCATGTTATTTAATAGGAAGTGGATAACATGGCTAAGAGCATTTGCTGGAAAATGCATGAATATCGCTGACTTTTCTGCGATATTATGTTTACCTTTCAAAATGTAAAGTGTTCCTCATGGGGCAAGTGTCTTGTAAATACGCTCCCACTTGTGCTTGGCAAATTTAGATTTTCATTATGGGAGTTACCTAGCCATGTTAATAGTGTCCCAAAAATGGTGCTAGGGCATTCCAGAAAACACTTTCATGTGTCTCAAGGACATTTTTAGTCATTTCTTCATGAATGCAGGTATACAATTGATTTATATGTTGTGTTTAAAAACGAATTTTGAAATGAATTAAATTTCAGGATATGTACTGTTAGAGCTTCATAGGTTGTTTGGGGTCATATTTAGAAGGCATTTTAGTGTCTTTGAAGTTATTTTTCCCTTTTTAAATGGAAAGCGTTCCTCATGGGGCCCTGAGCAGTTCTTAGCCATGTTATTTAATAGGAAGTGGATAACATGGCTAAGAGCATTTGCTGGAAAATGCATGAATATCGCTGATTTTTCTGCTATATTCATGCATTGTGGCCGTTTTTTTTCACATTGCTTCATAGGTTGTTTGGGTTCATATTTAGAAGGCATTTTAGTGTCTTTGATGTTATTTTTCCCTTTTTAAATGGAAAGCGTTCCTCATGGGGCCCTGAGCAGTTTTTAGCCATGTTTTTTAATTGGAAGTGGATAACATGGCTAAGAGCATTTGCTGGAAAATGCATGAATATCGCTGATTTTTCTGCTATATTCATGCATTGCGGCAGTTTTTTCCACATTGCTTCATAGGTTGTTTGGGTTCATATTTAGAAGGCATTTTAGTGTCTTTGATGTTATTTTTCCCTTTTTAAATGGAAAGCGTTCCTCATGGTGCCCAGAGCAGTTCTTAGCCATGTTATTTAATAGGAAGTGGATAACATGGCTAAGAGCATTTGTTGGAAAATGCATGAATATCGCTGATTTTTCTGCGATATTCATGCATTGCGGCCTTTTTTTATCACATTTGCAAGCACTTCTTAGCCATGTTATCCAATGGGAGGTGGATAACATGGCTAAGAGCATTTGCTTCAAAGGTTGTTTGGGGTTATATACCATTTTTGGGAAATTATTAACATGCCTATCTAACTCCCATAATCAAAATCTAAATTTGCCAACCGCAGGTGGGAGCGTATTTACAATAAATTTGCACCATGAAGAACGTAAAATAGCATACTAGATACTCAAATAACTTATAAATATGACCCAAAACATCTTATGAAGCACTAGTAGTGCATATTTCCAGAAATGTATTGGTTTTCATTTAATGATTTACTTCATTGGTAGGCCTTCACATGTTTTTTTACCTTGGTTTTTTTCAGTGAAAATCTTATCTGCAACCATGTGTTGGCCTCACCTCAAATAAACAAAACAGGTGATGGACTGAATGTGGATCAATGACACACATTCACCCCAGTCCAAAGATCTGGGCCTAAACAAACCTTTAGATAGGCTACATCTTATCGTCATCCTGAATTAATGATTTAAAATATTAGGGAGTGATTTATGAGTGTTGTATGCCTGTTTTGTACCATTGAGTGTCATTTTTGTGATGCAGTGCTGGTGGAAAATATTTGCTATGTTAAATAATTAGTACGGCATTAAGTTTTAGATGACTGTTATTTATTTACTGTTTGGTAATAGTGGTTAATAACATTTTATATTATATTTTTTCACAGATTCAACTGCAGATTCTTTCATAGTTTGGAAAATGCCTTCCAGAAGTCGAATACGAAAGGCTAGAAAACGTCAAAGACAGCAGGATGATGTTTTATTGCAGCAGTCCTCTTCCCCAAATACTTGTCAAAACACCAAGAAAGGTCCGGGTAAGAGCACGAAATCATTCTTAAGAAATATTTGTAGTAAAAAAAATTTTGCTCAAAAAAATGTTTCAGTTCACAAAAAGAAAAGTAATTTAAATGGAAAGGAGAGACCCATCACAAATGTTACTGGTAGAGGAAGAGATAACTCTGTGCATGATAGTAGAAGGAAACAACAGTTTAGGGACATTCGACAACGAATGTTCCGTAATAGGATATTAGTTAATTTATTGAAAAATATTAAAAAGAAAGGCCAACAGAAAGCGGCATTTTATAGGAAGAAGAAAAATGTAGAGAAAATTATTGATCATGCTTTTGAAATCAAGCGAAAGTTGTTTATTTTGGTAATCAATAGAATTAGGAAACTAAGCAAGGTAATTTCTGATTTCAAAACAAAAAGTAGATGGAAGAGAGTAGTAAATCGTACTAACTTTTGTGAAGTTTTTTCTGGAGAATGGATGCATAGTTCAAGTTCTGAGGCATTTTTTAATGAGGAGACTTATTTTCAGGATAATGATTTGGTGCATGCAGTTGACATCAGTGGTCGAGCTTATGAAGTGAAGGATGGTTGTCCAGTTGAAAAAGAACAACTTGTGACAACAGAGACAGAAGAGGCGCTAAGTGATGAGGTTTTAGGAAGACGTCCTAAGGGTCCTGTGTACATTTGGAAGTGTAGTTCTATTTGCAGTGTGCGACAGGTTTCCATCAATTTGCTTTGTGATTTTATACGGACATTTAATAAGAAAAGTTTGAAGCAGAAAATGAAGTTGTTGCAAGATTTAGATCCTTGCAGAGTGAGACAAATGACAGGTTTGCGTGGTCATTCACTGGCTTGTCTTTCCAGGAGAGTATGCCAGAGTGTTTTTCATTATTTCAGGATGCTAGCAGTGCATCATAATAAAGTGAGAAAATTAGTGAGAATGTTGTATTATGCTAAGAGTCCAGCAATTATGCTTAAACAGTTATGTGCTGCTCTTTTGCATGGTTCTGAAATAGATGTGAAGAATCTTTGTGAAGAAATTGAGTTTTGTTACTTTGGTAGTAAAGATGAGAATGTTCAAATTGACCCTGAAGTAGAGGGTAATGTGGAAGATAATGTACAGGTTTCCAGTACAGATAATTTTCAGAAGGAAATTGCCACGTTTCAGATGAAATCAAGTGAGAGGCCTAATTTCACTTGTGTATGTTGTCGACGCACTTATTATAAGAATCAGACTAAGGTAGTGGATTTATATGCAAAAAGTGAAAGGGAAAATAATAGTGAATGGAAGGATTTAGCCACATACTTGATGGTAGAAAATTATTTTGATTTGGGATCGGATCAACGTGTGTGTACTTATTGTTGTAATAAATTAAACCAAAACCAGATGCCTGCTAGGGCAGTTCATAATAATCTGGAATTGGTTGAGATTCCTTCTGAATTAAAGGATTTAAATACTTATGAATCTATTTTGATTCAAAGTATCCATCCCTTTCAGGCTATTGTAAGAATGGAGCCAAAGACAGGGAAGTTGCCTCCAGCAGATTTACAGAGAGGATTAAAGGGAAGAGTTGTTTATTTGCCTCTAGATTTGAATAAAAACATTAACACAATTGGAATAGAAAAAGTGGAAGAGGAACCTCTGGTTATCTTGGTTAATGGTGTTCCGACAAAGAATAAGAAAATATGGCAAGATTTAGTGGATGTTAGGAAAGTCAAAAAGGCAACAGTGTATTTGAAGAAAAATAATAAGTACTATAAGAATGTATATGTTGCAGAAGAGGAAGTAAGTGATGAAGAGGATAGCGATTTGTGTGCAGGCCAAATTGAGAAAGTAGAGGCCTCTAAAAGTGAAGAAATATATGAACATTATAGTGTTCATCCTTTGCATTCCAAGGAAGTCATGGGGAATGCTATTGAGTTGTTTCAAATGAAACAAGCCAAAGGGAGTCCCATTAGTGTTTGGGAGGAAAGTTTGGAAGCTCGGTGTTTCCCACAGCTATTTCCCACAGGTCAAGGAGGAAGATATGATGAGCGACCTCGTGAAATTCCTGCGTCTGAATACCGGACTTTACGATTGTATGCAGAAGATCCTAGGTTTCGGCAATGCATTCCCTATTTGTTTCATCTCCTGTTTGAAAGCGATCTGTCTGGACTGTCATATGCAGTGAACCACATCTTAAAAAGTGGTATACAGATGCGAAACATCTCGGCAAGTGACTTTATGCATAAAGTCAATGTCCAAGACAGTATTTTGGATTCTCACTTAATTAATCTCATGGCGTGTCAGCGTGGTACTAATGAGTACTGGTACCGTCGTCATGGTGATTTAAAATGTATGCTGAGGAACTTAGGAACTCCGACATGGTTCCTCACTCTGAGCTGTGCCGAGTATGGCTGGGAAGACTTACTTGAATTTCTACGAGAGGCAAATGGAAATATTGAAAACATTGAATTCAAGACACCTGGAGAACTGTGTTCTTTGGATCCTGTGAATGTATGCAGGTACTTCAATCATAGATTTGAAGCTATGATGTCTTTCATCACAAATAAAAAGAATCCACCTCTTGGAGAGGTGTTGGATTTCTTCTGGAGAAAGGAGTACCAAGCAAGAGGTGCCCCTCATATACATATGTTGCTGTGGATCAAGGATGCACCTAAATTTGGAACAGATCCGGATGACTTAGTGATGAATTTCATCGAACAGTATTCTACGTGTGCTGTTCCAAACGCAACGGAGAAGAAAAGTCTAAGAGAACAAGTTCTACGTTTCCAAAGCCATCGTTGTGGAAAGTACTGTCGTCGTAAATTCAGAAACAAGGACAAGTTCTACACCAAATGTCGTTTCAACTTTCCACGACCGGTGATTTCTAAAGGAAGAGTGAACAGTTTGATGTCTTCGCTGCGACATAATGTGACGAGGAAATCACCCAAGAATACATACAATTTGAAAAGGAACGAAGAGTCCAAGTACATCAATGACTACAACCCAGTGATTTTGTCCATGTGGAATGCCAACATGGATATACAGTTTGTGGCTGACAACTGTATGGCTGTGGCTCGGTATGTGACATCTTACATCACCAAAAAAGAAAAGACCGAACTGAAGGATATGTGGGAGGACATTTCCCATGAAAAGAGCCTCAGCAAGAAGTTGTACAGTTTCAGTCTGAAGATGTTGTCGCATCGAGAAATCGGAGCTTACGAATGTTCTGATCGATTGTCTTCAGCAAGTCTCTATGCCAAATCCAGGAGTCTCGTTTGGGCGAGTCTTGGTCTTGCTGCAACGCGAAATCGAGTTCTAAAACCTGTTCGGGAAATTGAGTATTTGGCAGAAAAGGAACCAAACAGTACCGACATTTTGAAGACCAACATGTTGGATACATATTATCCAAATCGAAGCCGTCACCTTGAGAATGTTTGTCTATATGAGGTTCTCCAAAATTATATATTCAAGAGGAACATCAAAGAAGATATTGAGAAAGGAGTGTATGCTGTAATTGGAAGTGAGGGATGCCTGGTCAAGCAAAGAAAATGCCAATTAGTAAACCATCGAAAATTGAGTGGCGAATCTCCAGAAAAAAAGGAGTTTTTCTATTTAGCACTTTTGCAACTTTTCAAGCCTTGGCGTGCAGAAGAGGAACTGCTTGGAGATTTCCTCTGTTACGAAGACTCTTTCAATGCAGCCAAGGAGTCCATAGAATGTCCTGCTTTTTCAAAATATCAAGAAATGCTAACTTTGGAAATTGAGCAGGAAGCAACGATTGCAGCCGAGATTGCCAGAGACAGTTCTCAGGACAGTCAGAGTTCTGTTTCATTGAGTCAAGATCCACTTGGAGGACCTATTATCGAAAATGAAGCTGCCACTGCTATGAATGAAGTAGAAAGAGCCATGGCACATGCTCAGGAACGTTGACCGGTTCGCGGACTAGATCGCGGCATCAAGATGAGCTAACGGAAAGCTTCCCGGTTCGCGAACTAGAAGCGAAGAAAAAAATATTTTAAAAAAATTATCAATAAATATCTAAATATATTTTGGGATTTAAAGAATAATACATTTTACAGCTACAGATGTTAGCTTTTAAAAAACCAATGAAATTCACTGAAAAAACCATAGGTTATAGACCATATATAGTTAGAAATTTGCATTTAAAAAACCATTGAAATTCAATGAAAAAACCATAGGTTATAGACCATATATAGTTAGGAATTCGCATTTACAAAACCATATTTTACTCGCACAAAACCATTGAAATTCCATATATAGTTAGTTGCACTAACTATATATCGCGCACCCGCAATCCACTGCTGATGATGTCACATATTACATCATTCATGACATGGTCAGTGACATCACTGATGACATCACTGATGACATCTCAAATGACATCACTGATGACATCACTGATGACAACATCCAGTGACTGTATGTTTCTGTAAAGTTAAAATATGTCTTACATATTGAAGAATGAGTGGATGTATAAGTGTCTGGATGAAGGATTTAGTAGGTGCATGACTGACTGTATGAGTGAGTGATTAAATGTGTCTCACTGAGTGCATGGGTTAGTGACTAAACTGTCTTAATTTGTGCATCATTATGTCTGTTGTTCTGTAAACTGTTGCATGTGTTGATAAGTAGCTATATGAGTAACTATATGGGTTATTGATTGGTTGCCCAAGTATTTGTATGGGAGACTGAGTGTGTGTGTGGGTGGCTGGGAGGTGTATGACTCTGTGCATAGATGTGTGAGCAGTTGATTCACTAGATGTATGGTTTCAAAAGTGCATGTGGAAACAGCTGTATGGGCGGTTGACTGTGTGCATGAGTGTATTGGTGAGTGAATGGATATCTCAGTGCTACATGTCAAAGTAAGTACACATGTAAAACACAGTACATGTGAGAGTTGACATATATAAATAACTGTGCATAAGAGCCAGTGAATGTGTGAGTGGCTGTATGGATCATTGTGAACTTGTATCAGGGAATGTATAAGAGAGTAAATATGTGTTAGTATATGTTTGAATAAGTAAAGTTTGTATAACTGTATAGTTGAGGAAATGGAGGTGTGATTGATTCTTTGCATGACTGACTAGGTGTGTGAGTAACTCCATGGATGAGTGACAGTCTGTGAGTGTCTGTTTACACTGATTGTATCTAAGGTTATATTAGAGTCTGAAGAGGTTCATCGTATTATCACATGAATGATATCATCAGTGATGTGATCAGTAATGTCAAATGAGATGTCATCAGTGATGTCATCAGTGATGTCATTTGAGATGTCATCAGTGATGTCATTTGAGATGTCATCAGTGATGTCATCAGTGATGTCACTGACCATGTCATGAATGATGTAATATGTGACATCATCAGCAGTGGATTGCGGGTGCGCGATATATAGTTAGTGCAACTAACTATATATGGAATTTCAATGGTTTTGTGCGAGTAAAATATGGTTTTGTAAATGCGAATTCCTAACTATATATGGTCTATAACCTATGGTTTTTTCATTGAATATATATATGTGTATATATATATATATATATATATATATATAAATACATACATACATATATAAACATATATGTACATCTGCATATATATGTAAATGCAAATATAAATACATGCATACATATACATATATGCATACATATGCATGATATGTACATGAAAGTTTGAAAAACACTAATAAAAGCATAGCTAAAAAGCAACCTAATTACAAACAGAATTGCTTTAACTTAAACGAGGGCGAGACCTATTGCATTTCCAATGCTTGTTTTACATGTGCAACGCTCCAAACTCCACTTCTGATGCCGAACTCACAGCGGGTGCTGTAGCTGCGTGAGAGTGGAACTCAGATAAATAAATACTGCAAATGGAATTGCGGAGCACTCACAGGGTAAACTGATAGTCTGAAATTCTCCAACGGAAGCAACTTTTTTACTTTTAAAAGACCACGACTGTGCATGCTAGTGCATTTTAATGAACAAACATTGAGGAAGGCATTACAGCCGAAACGCGTCTGGTTGGATTAAAGAGACTATCAATTTACCCCTCTAAAGATCAAATACTGCTATATTTTACTACTGAACAGGCAGTCACACGTGCAGTTAACTTAGAGGCAATAGGGTCATGAATTGAATGGTGCAACAGGTGTAGTGGCACCAGGCCCAAAAGTTGTTAGAATTCCGCTAAACACATAATAATGTTATTACATCAATTATTTCTATTATTTCTCTCTTTAATTTTTGCTATTACTTACCCACACTACACTACTGGTAACAACACAATATATTGCCTTTTTGTACAAAAACAAGTCATAACGCTTTTAACATATTTTCTGTAACTTATATTGTACAACTACTCAGCAAGCTACAACTTACAACAAAAACAGCTTATTATTAATCACATAGGTGAAACCTAATGCATTTACCAATGCTTGTTATTTTTACTTTACATGTAGTTTATTTTACTGTACATGTAAAGTACAGTTGCCTTTTCTTATGCCTCATGAATGTCATGGCGAATTTGGGAAGGAGTGTTGATCAGGCAGATGTCATGTACTGAGGCATCATTCCTCCATTGAAAACTCACCCTTACATTCCTGGGGATTATGTTAAAGGATATGTACTGCGTTCGAACAGGAAGCTATATCACCCATGTATTGAAAGAAGGTGTGGAATTAAAAAGGCAATACATCGGCCTTAAATATGCTATCACTTAAAAACACCATTAGTATAAGCCTTGTAGACCCATCACAATACTTCTAGGACAACCCAATGGATTTCTGACACTTTTAAAACACTTGGGGCCTGGGACTGAGCACGAGCAGATTTCTGAGCAAGATATAGCACATACATGGTGTTACTAGCAGCCTTCGATAAACTGACAGTTTCCCCAGTGGCTAGCTACCTTTGGACCTTTCCGCAGCTTTCAATACAATCAAACAGCCAATCTTGCTAATTGTCTTGCGAGTGCTAGCTCAGCCTTTGAAAGGTTTACCTTCTTTTTTTCAGAGGGCATAGTTAGGCGGTAGCACTCTCTTCTTGGGAATGCATTTGGCCTGTGGGTTTCCACAGGGATTGGTGAAATCCCCAAAATGATGTTTCGCTTGGAGGTACTCTCATTTGCTGATGACACACAGCTGCTAGACAGGTTCACCATCTGTCTCAGATATCCTCAGTCTTCTTGGCAACACCTTGAAGCTTCTATAGCTCACCAGGACCTGAACAGAAATCTTCATGATAGGTTGAAACCTTTAAACTTGGTCAGACAGGCTGTGGTCTCTGTTGCAGCAAAATCACTCTGTCTCCATGGTTATAGTTACAAATCTGGTGTTTGGTTTGATCAAAAACTCACCCGACTGACAGATCCAGAGGGGCTTATTAACAAGCCCCTTGCGCCGCCGGTGCATCATTTTTTGTGATGCACTGTCGGTGAATTTTCTTACCCCATTATTTACAAGGACACGAAAAGCCACCCTGTATGACTTTTCCTGTCCTTGTAACTACGCCCCTTTACTCGCAGCACTTTGTGTGAAAGGGGCATTCCATGGGTGTGTCTGTGGGTGTTACCACACAACACCCATGGAACCTGACACATTTCCAGATTTATGAGAAACCGTAAACCTGAAAATGCGTCTGAATGCTTTGCCTCCCCAGGGGAGGTGTAGGGAGGTGCAATGAGGAGAAATGTTTTCATTCACATTCCTGCATATAAACAATCATCCCCGTGATGAAGACATCCTTGCACCATGGTGTGGTGCAAGGGTGCCTGCGTTGGCATTGTGAATTTGTTGCATCCCTGTGTTTTAAAAGTGCTGTAGCGTTGCACAGCCAAAGGGCCTGCAGTGCCACACAGCGGCACTTTTGTAAATGAGGCACTGAGAGTGTAAGGCTTCTAAGTCTTGCTTCGAAGAACAATGCACCATTTATTACAAATGAGAAGCAAAGATGCGAGAGTCCATGGTTGGTGCTATGCTGTTAGCCCACTTTCAATATGGAAATATAATTTACCTCGCCCTCCATGAGGGACAGTTGAAAAAGCTGCAGAGGATTCCAAACATGATGATCAAGTTCCTCTTTGGACACCGTAAAAGCCACCACATCCCTGCTATTTGTTGTTTTCTGCTCTGGCTCTCAATCACACTGAGTATTTATCACAGCATTCTCTGCTTTGTTTAGCGGCCTTCCTACTGGACTGTTCCTAAGGGCCTGTCTCGTCTCTCAATACACTACTCCGGGATCTCATAGATCAGGCTGATTATTTATTCTTAAAATGCCTTGCTTTGCTAAAGCCTGCTTGGGTCGCCCAGCATTTGGGGTTCTTCGTTCTTTTGGATGCAATGCTCTACGCTGCCAGCTTCATCAAGTCTCTTATTACCTTGTTTTTAGGAGAAAAAAACTGAAAAAGAATGTGTTATGTTAATTTTTCTCAGTGTGAGTCACTGTGTTTTATTTTTTGTTTTGTGTGGCTCTGTGATGTGTGTTATTCCTACTTCGAAGGCGTCTTCATTCAATAGTTTAAACATTAAAAATAAAAGAACAAAACTATGTTTCTTACACGATCAGGAGCTCAGAATCGTTAGTTTTGTATATTTACTGTGGACAGACTGAATCCAGGAACAATTCTTTTTTGTAATCATTTTGTCCTTTTATTTTAAAACACTTTTTTAAGTTGTAAAAGTAATTAGAATAGTTGGGAGATAAGAATGTATTTGTAGAGCTAGTGAGATGCCCTTCGATGCTCTGTGTCTCCATGTTTCTCACTGCTGTTGGTCTGGCACAATCCCAGGGAGACATTTGAGTTATTTTTCGCAGTCAGCACAGGTCCCTCGAGCATACGTTTATCTGGCTTGAAGTCACAAACGTTTTCACCCACTGTTATAGTTTTGCAGCTTCTATCTCTTCTACATTTATTTTTCTTCACATTATAAGAAATTATTTGCCACTGGAAAAGTGTTGTACCTCACAAAAGCCCTACACCAAGGGTGGAAGTTCCTCTGGGAGCATAAGTTCCTTCAAACTTTGTGTGCAGTGCGACGGGATTGTGCAAGTAAGATCCCATACTATACATAGGGCGCACTCTTCCAGTTTGTGCCATGGTGCACCTTGCAAAGGGTGCGCTATGGCGCAGGCCTTGATAGTGCGTCTTTTTTAGAAGAATTTCCTGGGGGTGTTGCATTAAGTAAAATACGGAGCAGCTGGTTCCAAGCAGCTCTGGTGCTCACTTTTAAAAGGGGACAGAGATCCTCCTGCAGGCGGTTGCAAAAATGAATCACCTTTCACCACTCCAGAGGGCTGCCCCAATGGGACACTTGTAGTGTGCCACCTTTTTGTGGCATATTATTAGTGCGCCCACATCTGTAGTAGTGTGCTGGAGCAGAGGCACAATGATGACCTCATTTGCATAAGCAGTACAAAAGGGGGTGGTGATGGACGGAGCATCTGAATCAATCAAACACTCACACCCAGTCAAAAGATCTGGGTTTAATCCATCACCGTTCTTTAGCCCACTCTGCCACCCCAGTTCAGACATGGCTATATGCAAATCAGTCTGACCCTGTGCCTCATGGGAACAGTCCAGCCCGAACTGCCAAGCCATGTCTTCCCTGGACCGGAAACAAGCTTCCGAGGACCGGTTTCTGGCATTCCAGCCGTCTTCAGGGTATGCTCAGGCATGAGTCCCTTGCTCACTTTGCCACTGGATTCAAGCAAGCCGGGCTGAAGACGGCTGGAATGCCAGAAACCGGTCCTCGGAAGCTTGTTTCCGGTACAGGGAAGACATGGCTTGGCAGTTCGGGTTGGACTGTTCCCATGAGGCACAGGGTCAGACTGATTTGCATATAGCCATGTCTGAACTGGGGTGGCAGAGTGGGCTAAAGAACAGTGATGGATTAAACCTAGATCTTTTGACTGGGTGTGAGTGTTTGATTGATTCAGATGCTCCGTCTATCACCACCCCCTTTTGTACCGCTTTTGGCCGCCATAAGTGTGGCAGGGTATACTCAGACGTGAGTCCCTTGCTCACTTTGCCACTGGATTCAAGCAAGCCGGGCTGAAGACGGCTGGAATGCCAGAAACCGGTCCTCGGAAGCTTGTTTCCGGTCCAGGGAAGACATGGCTTGGCAGTTCGGGTTGGACTGTTCCCATGAGGCACAGGGTCAGACTGATTTGCATATAGCCATGTCTGAACTGGGGTGGCAGAGTGGGCTAAAGAACGGTGATGGATTAAACCCAGATCTTTTGAGTGGATGTAAGTGTTTGATTGATTCAGATGCTCCATCCATCACCACCCCCTTTTGTACCGCTTTTGGCCACCATAAGTGTGGCAGGGTGTGCTCAGACGTGAGTCCCTTGTTCACTTTGCCACTGGATTCAAGCAAGCCGGGCTGAAGACGGCTGGAATGGCAGAAACCGGTCCTCAGAAGCTTGTTTCCGGTCCAGGGAAGACATGGCTTGGCAGTTCGGGTTGGACTGTTCCCATGAGGCACAGGGTCAGACTGATTTGCATATAGCCATGTCTGAACTGGAGTGGCAGAGTGGGCTAAAGAACGGTGATGGATTAAACCCAGATCTTTTGACTGGGTGTGAGTGTTTGATTGATTCAGATGCTCCGTTCATCACCACCCCCTTTTGTACCTCATTTGCATAAGGCCACACCCCAATCCAAATGAAGGAAGGGCCACAAAATGACAGCACTGGCGCTACATGTGCACCATGTCAATATTACAGAAGGGGCCGCACAGGCACTTGTGACCCCTTCTGTAATACCGTAGTTTCCCAGGGGTGCACAAAGCTAGAGCAGAGGCCCGTTGCACCTCCGGTTTACTACACATAATATGACTCCAGATGTTTATTTTGCCATTCCTTGGACCACAAATTTGAGCCTGACAGCATTCTAGAAACATCCCAGAGTTCTCATTTGGCACCAGTATGATGTTTGTGCTAAGATCCCAAAGTAAACAGTTAAACCCTCCACTTTTAACTGACCTTGTTGAGCTGATTACAAGGGTCTTACCATAAAACGTTGTACAGGAGAGTTGTACTCGGCAATATCGAATACAGGAATATCATGGTATCCAAATAAAGTCAAAATGGGGTGGCCCAAAATATTGTAAGCTAAGTGCATATCGTGAAGTATAAATTTACAAATTCTTAACCCCACATCGGTGTACCGTGAAGATACATATATCGTCCAGGTACATATATATGTAGTTAGGTACAACACATCTCTACATACTTACTTGTTAAAATGTTGGACCTCAATATTTTGCCTATTTTGAATATTAAGGTATAACGATATTCCCTACTTGATATTTAGGATCCACACCCTACAGGATGGAATTAGTCCCATCTTCGACCACCACAGGGTCAGTTGACACACCTTTTAATCAAGCTCATGACAGGCCCTTCTCCTTCTCTCACTTTTAATTGTATTTGGTCTTTCAGTTGTCATTGAAAACAGCATGGATTCTTATATAATGTTTGACGCAGGACAGCCTGGTGTCAAGAAACAACTGACTGTGTCAGGTCCCTCTATGCTTTACTTGCCACCAAGGGTGTAAGGTACACAATCATCAGAGAAATTTTCACCTGCTCAAAAGTCCAGACAGCTTGCAGAGAGCTAGAGCCCTGCAAGTTTTATTTGAACTTCTTTTTTCCCTAGATTTTTACCAAGAGTTTGAAAGAAATTACCTACTGCAGTCAGCACATTGGTCTCTTACATAAAAGCAGCGACAGACAACTCTGTGATTAACTGGTATACCTCTGAAGAACATATAGGAGTGTGTGCTTGGAGACAGAATCCTTCCTGGATTTAACACCATCATGCACTTAGTCCAGCCACCATATCTAACTCCTAGGGGGGTGTTTACACAAAAGCCCACAGATCCCATAGAAACAAATTGTAGGAGAGTGGGAGGACAGGACTGCCCAACTTCATGGCTTGGGGACAAGGAACTACAACTTGATGCAAAATTAGTCTCTAGAAATAATCGCTTACCAGGAAGTTAATGTGATGGTTGCCTTTATTTAGGGTCCACGTGATGGACTTGGCGACATATGGATTTTGGTATTCTCAAAACAAATTTCTTGCCACCCGTAGGTTGTAGCAAAGGTAACTCCTATCAGGTATCTCTCTTGTTTTATTTTGGTGTACTACTAGGAAAGGCTTTGTTGATTTTTGCAGACAACATAACAGGCCTTTCTGATATCAGAAAACAGAAAAGGACGAGATCTTAAAATATTTCAAGAAAGTCTTAGGCTTTGTGCATAAAGAGGGCTGCTTGACACGAGAAGTCCCTTACGGTCCAGCATCTACCAGGAAAGCACAAATCAAAAATAGAATGAATCAGACTTATCTTCCTCGGTTCTTCAAATTTATATGGGAATATTAATTTAGTAATAATTTGAATTTGTTATTGAATACATTTAATATGCTTTCACAGATTATTTGAGATGACTAAGTATATTATACAAGTTTGGAAGTTTAATGCCTGGTATTCTTCAGTTCTTAGAGATGCAACGTCTCTTTTCCTGGGACGTCTCTCTAAAATCTCTTTTATGTTTGTTCTGATTGGCTGTACAATTCTGAGCAATTCAATACCAAGGAACATATACATTAAGAAGCGATCTGGTTTCCATTCTGACACCAGGGACTAGTTAGAGCTTATATCTGGAGAGCAGTGTTGTTCCATGTAATTAGTTTTGACAGTTGTGACTCAAACAATATTTCCTGTAGCTACATTGTCAGCCATAATATTGTTATGTGTAGCTCTAAATATGAATCTCATTGGGTTAAGTATCAATCTTATTGTAGAAAAAGTGTATTTACCTGTAGATCCAGGTGTATAGATAGTTTTATCCGCCTGGATAAATATGTATCCACTATGAAAGGAAACAAGGACCACCTTCTCCAATTGACATTCAGCAGATTTGGCGACGACGTAGACATACTGATTGAGTTTGGAATCTGCCATCATGTCTTTGGCAGGAACCTGAATAAAGAGAAGAAGAGCCAGAATGAAGTTTTTATTATTACCACTGCTGCCTTTAAAAGAGTGTAATAGCCACATGTTTTCTTAATCTTGTGTAACTGAACCACGGGGTGTTTTGCACCCCATGTTGCCAATTTCCCAGGTCAAACAGTAATTATTTAGAAGCCATCCCAGAGTCATCAGATGATCATCCAACTACTCTAGAAGTCATTTTCAAGTAATCAGACATCATCAACCTCTTAAAGTCATCAGCAGAGTTTACAAACTTGAGCCCGATAATTTGATGATGACGGGACGCCCCTTTGCAGGGGCAGCTGAGCGCTTTATAAGACCCTATAACATAACATAACTTGAAAAGGAGTATCTGATGACTTCACAAGATTTGATTAGCCCAGATGATTTCAGGATGACTTGAACATGATTATCTGATGACTTCACAAGGTGAGACTGTTCCTGATGATTTGAGGACGTCTTGAAACTGATTCCCTGATTACTTCACCAGGTGCATTGCTACTGTTATTTTTAGGATTGTTTGAAAAGTACAGTCAAATTATTTGACTAGCACCACAGTCTTCTAATTAAAAAGACTGGTTCCTGATAATTTTAGGATGATTTATTGGTTAATTCAGTTAATCGTTCAACATTTTAGTTTATTTATTTATTTTTAGAGACATTCAACCCTTTGGAAGATTCCAGAATCTCATTTTTACTGCATAATAAACACCCTTTACACAATACTGCATTTTCAACTCTGCAATTAAACCTACAGTGCATGCATTATCAGAGACTTCACTGCTAGAAGGCCTGGGTGCTATGCCGAAAGCTCTAACACAAACAAATGTGACACCGACTGCATTTTCAATGCTTGTTGGAAGGTGCACTATAGACGGTATAGAACTACTTGCTTTGCGCGCTTTTTGATCCTAATATTTAAAGCATCCTTGCTTGTTTTACCACTGTTTGTATTTTGTCATGATATAATACATGATTGACATTTTAGGGAGAGGCTTCGCCATTTGCAGATAAATAAGCTATGGAAAATATTGGACTGATTGAATAAAGTTTTTTTTTTACATTTTAATATAATTGTCCCCTTTGTATACTGATTCTGATGTGGGTGTAGGCTGTTCAGTTTGAGAGGTCAGGCAGGAGTTCCTGGCTGCACATAGCTGCCAAGGTTTCAGATGCTAAGTGTGACATTTTCATACTTTCAGTGTTAATACGAGTGACAATTCAAAGACTATAAGTGACACTTTCTCGTGAGCAAAATTAAGCAATGAAGGCGAGGGAAACATATACTATCAGAAATTACACCTATTTGAGCAACAAGAAACTCTAAGGAGATCTTAAAACTGCAGAGCATCAAAGTGACAGTGTGGACTCCAGGGCATCTCTGTCCCACATGGGACCCCACCCAAACAGGATGTGATGCCCCAAAAACTTTCTCTTCTCAGTCGCCTAGTAGTGTCACCGGGCAGGCAGGCAGGCAGAAAAACAATTAAATTGTTTCATGCCTTAGCCAGCCTTTGTCCACTGGACCCCCAGATCCTCTTTGTCATACACCAATTTCAAAACCTTACTTGAAAACTCACAAAATGTGCCCAGGCCACACAGAAATGAAAGCAAATAAAATGCAGGGAGAAATGCTGCAGAGAGGACACAACTGACAGACCCCTTAATTTCTTCGGACATTCACTGACTTAGGATAAAGAACCACCAGCAACCCCTTCTCCACTCCCACCCTACCCCATCTATTCCTTACTATCCTTCCAAAGCTTGCTCCCCGCATGCCATTCTAAATCAGGCCAAATGCTGCAACGTCCTTTCAAAAAGTTTCATGTTTCCCAAAACCAGTGTGCTGAGAACTCATAATGCTGAACAGTAGCTTCTGCCCCGCCTCCTCAACCCTCTCAGTTAACATGCATACACACAGGGCACGAGTTGGGGGTACACATGGGTACACGGCATTCACCCACTATTTTCACAGAGTGGACGCCTTCCACCATTCCACCCACTATTTTCACAGGGTGGATACCTTCCACCCTGCCAAGAAGTTGGGCCCCACAGAAATATGTTGTACTTGTCCCGGTGTAAATTTCAGACACCGGGACAAGTTCAGCAGCTACTGCACGTTGTCTGCTTTCCATTCGCAGCAGCAACGTACAGGCAGCGAGGGGGCTTTTTGTTCACCTCCATCTGTGCTAAGGATTAAGGCAGAAGTTAAGGGGCCATCAGGCCTCCTTTTGAACAAGTATCGTAATGGAGGCAGCCTGGAATCTTACACTTAGATGCAAATGCAATGGAGAGGACACAAAAGCACACAGCTTCTTATCTCTTCACAGGTACTTCAGAGATCCATGCTTTTTACTTTGTTTAGTCCCTATGTATAAGTGTATGCACTGTAAGGATATCAGATGGATTAGTCTGTCCCAGTATTTACACAAATAACAATTTAAATAGCACTATTTTATTTCTTTTACAGCATTTCTCATCCCAATGCAGTGTTAGAGCACTTAACGTAACATACACATTATCCATTCAAAATAAATCATGTAAGTGTGCAAATCAATGTAATATACATATCAGAGCACATCATAAAAAACCTGAAGAAGGTAGCAACAAAATTGAGGTTCTACAATCCCATCCCCCAAGAACAGAGGGTGAGTTAGAAAAAATGTATTAGTTGAAGCCCAGATTTTGCGTCAGGATTGCGCCGTTTTTATGGCACAACCCCAACTCCAAACCTCATTTGCCAAATATCATAATGCACTTAAATGTACTCTTGTTTAATCTAATAAATATATGTGTGTGATCTTAGTATTTGATGTCATTTCTTGTGATGTCACTTCCAGTGAGGTCACTTACTGTGATGCTACATGGAATGTCACGCATCGTTATGTCATGTTCTGTGATGGCACTCGTGATGATGTCATTTGCTTACTGCCTAACTTGGTCAGTCCCCCCACTTCTTTTTATAGGACTTGTGCCTTGCATACACCATTGCTAGTGCAGAGTGCTCATGTTTCCCAGGTCCACATATGAGGCGCTTATCTAGTCCTGGTCTTAGCTCTTCATTTTGGACTCGTAGGCCCGAGTTTTATAGAGGCAAAAAACAGGGCTACAGAACTTGTGATGAAAACATTTGGTCTCCGTGAGTTTCTTGCGAAACTTGAGGACTCTGGAGCTGGCTCTTCTGTCTCTTTTATCAGAGAAGTCTTTAGTGGAGAGGCCAATAACTATAAGGGAAGGAAGTCTCAGCGCTCCTTTAAGCAGTCTAGTCAAGTGTCATTCATGTCACTGCATTTGGTCAGTTTTTAGCACTATATAATGATTAGACGTCTCACTCTTCCTTTCTGGCCATCACATATGTTTCCATATCAAAAGTTAAATTTGTATCATTTTTAAAAAGAATGCACACCTAAATGCTCCTTTCATTAAAATAAGCACGAGAACGCTGTTGGTTCCTTTTACACTAATATAAGTATTGCTGTGAAATATAGATATAAATCACTATTTCTTACTAGCTGCAAACAGATAGACACTTTTATTGTTGAAACTGAGACATTAAGTGATTTGCTCAGAATGACTGGATGTTGAACTGACGCTGAGATTCAGACTTGGTTCCCAAGCTTTGAAGCAGCCGCTGTAGCTGTTATGCCACATCCTCTCTCTGTTAATTAAAATATAAAGTGGGAGTTGTATGTATGTAATTAAATTAAATTAGAGCAAGAAGGTCCAGTGGTAACACAGCTATATGAATAAAAATGCAGCACACGCACCATGCAACCAGATAGGAAAGAAATACCTGTAACAAAATTGACAGTTGCCTCTATACAAACATACAAAACATAAATTAATCTAAATGCAAGTTCTTACAAAACATTAAAAAAAGCTGACACATGGTGACAAAAGCAATAAAGATATCTCATCCGAATACACTTTTGAAACACAATCCGTTTAGAGTTGGTAGGGTGAAAAGGGGCGAAATTAAGGGATTTGCACAGAATCACAGGATGTTGAGCCTCCCGTGGAGACTCAGACACTGTCCCCAGCTTCAAAGTCAGCCACTGTCTCTGCTCTGGCACATTCTCTTTCATTCCTGGCTGCATCAATTTCCCCAGCCCCTCCTGCCTCAGAGTAGCACTACAGGCTGCCTTTGGGCTCGTTTTGGTAGGGTCTGGGCTACAATACCGCAGCCGTCCCTGGCTGTAACGGAAGCGGAAGCTGAGTTGTACCTTGGCCGAGGCCAAGTGAAGAGACTAACGTGTTGCTGCACCGGGCTGTGTGCACACGGATCGGGCTGAGAGTGAGAGAAGAACATTGCTCAGTTTCTTTGGTATTTTGCTGTCGGTGCAGGTGAGATGTGGAAGTGAGTTGGGTGTGATTTCCCGCCTCTCCTCCACTTTGGAGTACTCTGCAGTGCTTTTGTTTAAAAGGCGGGAGACCGCCTGTCTTTAAAATGTGGCGCTTTAATGTAGTGCTTTATGTGAGAGAGCTGGAGGTAAGATTCCGCCTCTCAGGGAACTTTACTGAGTGTGGGTACTTTTTGGATAGATGAGGATAGGATCCCATCATTTATGGGCTTTTACGACGTTGCAGGGCCTTGAATGTAGGACTTCCAATTGTGGCAGGGTGTCTGAGCTCGCCTCACAACATTGGTGCTTCAGGCTCAGAGCAATTACATGCTCTATTAACAAAAGGCATGTGTGGTAGCGATTGAAGGTGGGATTTTTTTTCGCCATAACTAGTCAATGGTATGCCCTCACCGTCACACCTGCAGACTTTGAAACTGAGGACCCGGGTTTGAGTCCTAGCGTCGAATCCCCATCCTGTGATTCTGGACAAATCACTTAAATAGCTGGATATCGGTACTTATGGCTAAAATGTTTTCATTTCACTACATTTTTAGGTCTCGCATTGGCAGCGCAAGCGCTGTCTCTCCGAGGCATCAAGTAATCAGTATTAGTGGTGAAACTCCACCCATTGCTTTTCTATTTATTTTTTCACTTCCCATTGGTTAAATCTGGCTTTGCTTTTCTTATCTCACTCATTGATTGACTGGTGGTCCGAAACGTCATTTCCGTTTTGCTTCCGTTTTGCAGGAAGCAGCACCGACCAACTACAGGTTAGGTCCGCTGCTGGGCTGTTATCTCTTTATTTAGGGACTACTTCCTTGTTTTGTATTCTCCCTGGCTTTTGATTTCAAGCACATTGCGCGTGGCGTATCTCATCTGTATTTGGATGAGTGGCTGTACGAGTTACCGGATTGTGTCTGCGTCTTTGTGTGGGTTATGCTCTGTGGTCGCATACCTGCTCTCCCTGGCTTTTAATTTTAGGCACATTGTGCGTGGAGTATTTGGATGTTGAAAGGGTGGGTTTACGTGACCACTTGCCTTAAAAAAACATAGGGATGCATCTTCTTTTTTGTATTTGAACACGCTGGTAACCGTCATAAGCACTCAGAATTTGTTGTTAATGAACGCTTAATTGGAGCACACACCTTTGCTCTATTTTCGGCGTCGCACAGTATGTTTGTTTTGTGTGCTCTAATCACAAACATGACAGCTGGTGACGTAATGACAAGTTCTCAACGGCGTGAGAAGTTCACTGCGTAGCTTACACTTTGAGAGAGCGCAATTTGAGTAAAATGTATAAGTACACCATATTTACGTGTAAGATGCACAAATCTAGTCAAAGCACCTAAGAGAGTCGAAAAATATATAAATGCACATACTCACGAGTGTTTAATCAATATAGAATGCATATTTTAGAGTGTGAAACTAATGTAGTAATGTTTAGAAAGGTTAGAGTGTTATTAGATTCCATGTTATGTAGCTGTTGCAGAAGAAAATGTAATCCTGCCAAACGTAGAAATGTGCAGGCCTCATGGCAATGTATGAAGAACGAAAACATGCCTTTACATTTTCGCATAAGATGGATTTGCTATTATTCAGAATATTATTGATCATATGTTAAAGTCATGTTTTATAGAAGTGTTTCATATAATCAGAGTGTATTAGGTTAGAATATCGTTTTAGGGTAAGAAATAAAAGGTTCACGGAGTGCAGGCCTGTTGCAAGTAATTTAGTAGGCCTGGAAAGATAAAGTTGCTTCTTTGATCTGCATGTGCTAGTTAAATTCGAGTCTCGTTAAGCATAAATTGCTGACCATGTTCAAAGTTTTACGACTTGAGAGATAAACTGGAGGTCGGAATTTGGGGCCCAATTCATGGGTGTCTGTTTGCAGGTGTGAGGGGGTTCCAATCAAGAGTGTGATGAATAGAGCTCTGTCCTGGGAGACAGGCACGGGCCTGGAGGAGGCTTCAGGAATTTCCTGGGGGGTACCGGCGTGCCGAGAAGAAGCCTGGGAAGCAAGGTCAACGCTAACAAGAAGCCCAGTGGAGTATCAGTATGGAAAAAGCCAGAACCGAAACCACGTGAGGGGCGTCTCTGAGGGGCGTTTCAACTGTAATTGTGATTTTGTATTAGGGACAGCACCCTGGGGTGGAGAGCAGAGCAGATGGCCTGAGGACCCTTAGAGAGCGGATGGGTAGGCAGAGAGGTCATGACTGCTATGCACAGATTTACACCAAAGACTAAGGGAAAGTGAGTGAACTTCTTCGGAAGTCACCACGGCTGACACCTTTTTAGGCTAAGATTCTGCTAAGTAGGGATGTCACCTAGTCTAGTGTAGGGACAGTCTAACCTGATTTTTCTCTTTTTGTAAATGACGCTTAAGTTACAACTAGTGTCTATTCTTGCAAACTTGCTGGTATTCGAAGTGGTTTTGGTGGTATTTTTCTGTCGTCTAAGATCGTTTAGAGAATTCATGTTTGTCTTAGTGCCAGTATACCTTTTGAACCTTATATTGAGATGTTTGTATCTCCAGTTATCTTTAGCTTTGTAATAAAACTTTAAAACTTATTTGTGGTAATTGGTTCTTCAGAGTCGTGCCAATTATTGGTTTGATTAACCTGGTAGTGGATTGCTTTTACTCTATGACAGGCAACAAAGATTCAGTCGACCTAGGTGGGGATTTAGATCTAGAGTGACCAGATAAGAGATCAAAAATCCCACCTTCTCAACTTCATAGCTGTGTAAGCAGTTGGGGCACGCAACTCCTAGGTTACGTGCAATCCTGTTGTCCGCTGAAGTGGGGCTACTTTCTCTGCCAAAATATCGATGAGTTGGGCAGCGTCCTCCAAACCAAGCCGGAGAGAGATGAAAAGATGTAACGGGCGGCACCGGAGGGCGAAGACACAAGCCTCTGTACAAAAGCTAAATCACTGTCCTGTGATTGCAGCGGCCCAGGAAAGCACTGGCCTCAACACATATTTTTTTAACACCGCTCTCAAGATGCTTCTTTTTCACATTGCGTTGTATTCATTAATTAGTCTCCGGTTTTCTCTGTGTTTGGTTTACAAAGCCACTGAAACCTACACCAATTTAACATATTTATGACCTTGGTGTTCTTTCTTTCTGCTGAGACTGTACACAATTGATGAGGGGTCCCATAGACGACCAAGCGCCTCTACCAAGGAAAAGAGACAGCATGAAAAAAGGAAGTGAACGTGTGAGGAGTGAATACCGTCCACAAAACAACTGCGAACAATTTGGCCCATGGGCCGGGGGGCACCCCAGCCTCTATTAAGTGGATGGGAGACTACAGGCCAAGGATATTGATTTATTTATTGCTTAAATGTCTTGCCATTGCTGCCTGCATTTAAAGCACCCCCTGGGAGCAGGGATGGCAGCGTCATGTTACATAATAAATAAAAGCGCAAGTTATTTTAAAACTGTTCTTAACATTTTACTAGCGGCATAAATTCTTTACCAACAAATAGCTTGCCATTAACCTCTAACATCTACATAGTAGAGACAAACCTAAGATAATAATCAAAGGAAGTAGGGGGGCGTTATTTTTAATGATTATGACCTCTTTCAAGGTCACTAATATAATTATACGTGTATTGTTCTTGGTGAGACAGTCTGCAGGGGCGTCCATTCAGAAAAAGACACTATCCACACACTATTGTTGTGTCAATAAAGGGGCGTTCTCATCTGTCTCGAGATGGGGAATCTGACATCGACCACTGCAGCTCCAAAGGGCTGCATCAGAATTGAGGCCTGTGGGCTTCAGAGCTGCAAAGAGGCACTGCATCTTATCAGATCCCCTTCAGATGGCTTCACCTGGGTGAAGGGGACTAAGGGGACTATTTGCTCAAGGTCACACAAGGGTGTCAAACTAGCCGGGATTGTGTCTTGCTGGTGTCCTAGACCATAATTCAACTCTTAAAGGCGTTCCGGATTATGGTATTGTTTGCAGGTGCGATCTCGCTTCATGGAAAGTGCTGACCCAGTGAATCTTTCCAGATTTCTGGGCAACCCTGTTTGTTTTATAGTGTCTTCATCATTTCCCTCGAGTGGGGGTTGAGTCGCGATAAGTGCATGGGTGTATTCAAATGTAAAAAAAAATGAATAAAATAGGGCTACCACTTTAACAAAAGTTCAACATTCTTCGAAATTCAGACCGCATGAGCCTCTCCAAATGAGGAAGGATACACATCAAATTAAATTGTCTAGATTTTAAATAATTCATATGTTCTCTCCAGAGCATACTTCATAAAATTGTTCCTAGAGTAAAGAAGCATTCTTGGAATAGAAGATTTTTACCAGATGTCTTCGAAATACAAAGACTAGAAGGATGGTGCTCTGTGTGGGTATATTTTTAATATGCAATCAATAGAACTTCACACTTTTATTACCCATTTTATTTTATCTTTATTCCATTTAGAAATATATAATTATCTTTTTGATTATATGCTAAACAGCTTTAACTTGTCTCGATTTTCTTACACACAATAATTGGTAATATGGCCAACTTGTTAGGTCAAGCCTAGCACCACCTCTGCACCAGCGCAGTACCACCTCCACGTCACAGCACCACCAATGCAGCACCACCTCAGCATTAGCACATCACCTCAGCACAGCAACAACTCAGCATCCCTCAGCACCTGAGCACCAGCCCAGCACCACCTGAGCACCAGCAAAGCAACCCCACCTCAGCATCATATCATCATCACAACTGAACCACTTCAGCATCAGCACAGCAGCACCAGCAAAGCAACCCCACCTCAGCATCATATCATCATCATCACTGTACCACTTCAGCATCAGCACAGCACCATCTCAGCATCAGCACAGCACCAACTCCTCACCAGTGCACCAGCGCACAACAACTTCAGCACCAGTTCAGCACCACCCTCTCGGCACCAGCGCAGCACCACCTCAACATCAACACCTCACCATCTCAACATCAGCACAGTACCACCTCCATATAAGTGCACTACAACCAGCGCAGCCCCATCTCAGCACCAGTGCAAAACCAGCGCAGCCCCCTGGAAGCAGCATTTCAGCACCAATGCAGAACTTCAGCATCAGCGCAGCACCACCTCAGCATTATCTCAGCATCACTTAGCACCATCTGAGCACCAACTTAGCACCACCGGAGGATCAGTGCAGCACCACCAACTCTGCATGACTCAGCACAGTACCATCGCTCTGCATCACCAGAGCAACACCTCCGCACCAGCAACATCACTTCAACATCACCTCAGTCTGCCCTTGGAATCTGGCATCTGTTGATTTTCCCCTGGTGTCCGTCTGCTGCTCATGTTTGTAATTCAGGTACTATTTCCCAGCATCCACCCTAATGGTGTTCATGTATCCCCCCCCCCATAGAAAAACTGTAAGAAGCAAGTATTAGAACAGACGAGAAGAAGTAACCAGCACTGCAAGAACAACATACTAGAAAACACTTTTTATGTTCTTTTTTTGATAGGATCGTTCAGTTGTACATAATGTGTTCTTGGTTATATATAAGATAACAAAAATGCTTATAACACTTTTTATTATAATTTTTAAACATGCTGCACAGCGGCAACACTGATCTACAACATAGTTTAAAGACATTGACAAAGCCAATATCTCTGACTAACCACTTATACGGTACCCAAGGCGAGACCTATTGGCTATGCCAATGCTTGTTTTATTTGCTACCTGACCATGCATGCAGGGTCACTGAGTTAGGTCACTGAGCTGTCATAACATGAGGCAGATGGCTTCAGAGGATTCTTTTGAAAGGGGCCCTCCGGTCTTTTAGCGGACAATGGCTCCCAACATAAAAACTTTGCAAAGCATGTCAAGAGCATTAATCTACCTGTAACATCCCAATTCCACAGCCATTCATCTGCATTTTATTGTTTTTTATGAAAACGTCACCAGGAACGGAAAAATAGGCAGAGAGAATTCTACTAATAAATGTAATTCTCTCTGACTATTTTTCTTTTTCTGGTGACGTTTTCATATGTTTTACCTGAGCCAATTAACTAATAAAGTAAAACATGTGTATGGCAGAAAACCCTGTCACTTTGAATGAATCCCTATTGTGTGTCCGGGCAGCAGAGCTATGCATGAGGTGAAGCCCAGCAATGATACAGGCCTGTTCTCCCTGAACTTTATATATTTAATTTCTAGACCTCTATATTATAAGGGCAGAGGCATGCACCCTTTTTCCGTTGCCTGCACTATGTTCTTTTCTTCCGTCCAATTTTACCATGCTCCTTTTCTATTAACCAGTCTTTCTCAACTCTCCCCTCACAAACTACTTTTCACCTTTCTGTATTTCTTGCCCACTTTCTTTTCTCTCCTTTTTCACCCTTCAGTCTGCTTTTAGTCTTTCATTCCCTTTCCACTTTTAATTATCATTCTCCTTTCTCGCACTCCAATTTCTGCTATTACCAGATCTCTTCACTCGTCTCATCCCTTCTGTACCCTATCTGTCTTTACCACTCCGATATCGCCTCCTTTCTACCTGATCCTTTTATATGTGTTTAGGTCGACCCTGTGCAGCACATGCTCTGCGGCAAAGCATGCAGCATTGGAGTATGACTTCCGCCCACTCTACATCCATATTTTTAATTGCCTTGTCATTGTCCTCGGTAAACACTGGCTTCTGAGTCCCTATTGGGTTTGTTAGTCCCTCATTGTTACCGCCTTGTCTACATTTGTTACCTCCCATAACGACTGGACCTTTTACTTGTCTCATTATATGGTCTGCTTTATCTTGGCTATGTGTACAAAAAAATTGCCAACTTCACCTTACTTGACACCTCCCAATTGAGGAAAACAAACCAGTATTACTATATGGTCTGTTAGGTATATTTACTTAATACCTTTTTGCTTTTTATTTCATTATATTCAAAAAAGTTTAGGTACAAAAAAGACACTTAAATACATTCAACAATTCACATTCCACATTGCATATATAAACACCACATGAATTACATTACATATATAGACACCATATTCATTTGGATCAACAATTAGACTCACATAAATGATATCTAACTAAACAAAGGACAAAGTGAACATTTAGATACTATTATTCAACAAGTAGCAAATTAGTGCATATTAATTTTGTCAAAGTCATTAAATGTACTGCAAATTAATGCATTCCTGATTCAAAAGCCGACGCGTTTCGAACCCACTCCTGTCACTTTATGGGTTCTCATCAGGGCTCTGTCTCTTTTATTTATCTACAGGATATATGTAAAAAGAAAAAATTAGATTCTATTTTAGTATTTTGATAGAATTCTTGTCAATCACCTCTCTACCATTCGCGGAATGACGAAACCAGTACCTGAATCGTTGCTGGTCGTATGCTCTAGTATTCACTTTCTAGATCGTGTGTTTCTTTATCTATAATGTAAAGTATCATTATCATTATTTTTATTTTCTTTGAGAGCTCGGGATTCGTATGCAAAAGCATTGCTACACAGCCTACCTTTTACGATCTTTGTCTTCGTGTTTGCACCCTTATCGATTTTTTCGTAATAATTACGATTACTATGAAGAAATGGAAACATTTAATTTAATATAAGTTTTTCCATTAAGTTTGTTTGTCTGCTAGTTCTCCTATAAAAGCGATTTTAAAGGCATACCTCTTTTTGCTTCAGCGCCTTCATGCGCGGGGTGCTGCACGTCTCGGATTTATTTTATACAATGGAAGGAGTGGTCCTCGTGTTCCTACAAATTATTCAAAGACAAATGGGGGAAAGTTCTATCACCCGTGTGCACTCATTTTATATAAGTGTTTCCGCATTGCTTCTAAATCGGTTAGGCATACCTGCTTTTTTTAGATGCGCGGTCCCGCGCTGTATTTAAAAAACATCTTGTTTTACTTCGCAATTACAGTGTTCCCCTCCATCGCTGGTCTCCTGTGATTACACGGAAACACAAATTAAGTGTCTGATGCATGTAACTTAGTATCTATTTACATAAGTGTATCGCGCATCTTACCTCTTTGTTGTGTATGCCGAGTATAAATCTGCTGTGTCCATTGACCTCGCGGCCATCTTGTAACGTGTTATTTATATGCATGCCTACAATGGATGGGGGCCATCTTGGAACGGACTAGTTTCCAAGTTTGATGGGGGCCATCTTGGAACGGACTAATTTCCAAGTTTGCTAGTGTGTTATAGTACCCACTTTTTATTATTCAGTATTCCAGTAATACCCCATACTTTTCAATGTACATATGGCAGTCTACAGAAGTTGATTTATCAGATTAGTTCGGGGGTCAGTCATTCATTATAATCGCGAAACCTCAGACAATGTATTCAGCCCGGTAAAAGCGCTGTTAAATTTCAAAATCAGATAGGCTTCTTTATGCCGAAGTAGCTTTTCTGAGTCAGTGGGGCATTTTAACTGATTTACAGTGTACAAGACCGACCACTTAAAATCTGTCTCCCCATGCTGCTTATCAATAAAGTGTTCAACCATAGGGGCTGATATCACCTTGTTTTTAATGCGTGACCTGTGCTGTGTTATTCTCACATTTATTTGTTGATTAGTCTTCCCTACGTACATTTTTGGACAGGGACATGTGACTACGTACACAACATTTTTTGTTCGACAATTGGAAAAACCATCATGTTTCCATTTGATGTTATTATGTTCGAATTCCTTCCCCTCGATCGTGTTAGCACAGGACACGCAATTTCCACACTTGTGGTGCCCTGCAATAGGTTTCAACCCCCATTTAGATAAAAGGTCGCTTTTAGGTTTAGCTAAAGCGATTTCAGCACGGACTACAGTTTGGCCAATACTTCTGTTTTTTTTATATGCAAACAGTGGGCGAGGGAAGGGGCATGCCAAGTTCTCTAGGAGATGCCAATTTTTTAAAACCATTTGTCTGATCTTATGGGTGTCGGGACCAAACGTAGTCACACAGACTAGTCGATTCAGTTCTCGTTTTTCTTTAACTTCCAACAGGCATTCGCGTGGTGTACAGCGAGCCCTTTTATAAGAATGTTTTAACATTTTGCGTGGATAGCCTCTGTTCTGCATTTCCTCACAGAATGTTTCTGCATAATGGTCATACTCTCCAATTTGTGTACAATTCCTCCTGATTCAGAGTAGCTGACCATAAGGCAGGTTAGCTTTCAGTCTTCTGGGGTGAGCACTCTGATGATGTAGTATCGTATTTTTGTCAGTTTTCTTTTTATATAGTGACGATTGCAGGCAGCCGTCGACACATACAATTTGTACATCCAAAAAGGTCATTCTTGTACCACTTGACTCTACAGAGAATTTAATGTCTGGGTGCCTCGAGTTGAGCCATTCATGAAACTGCATCAACTCTGTGTGGCTCCCCTGCCACAGGAGCCACACGTCGTCGATATAGCGCAGCCACTGAATTATATGTCCCATGTGTGGATTATTGTTATCCACAAACTTCTTTTCATATTCGGCCATGAATAATACGGCCATTTCTGGGGCATAAGGACATCCCATGGCTGTACCTTTTGTCTGCGTAAAGAACTTGTCATCAAATTTAAAATAGTTTCTTTTCAGGGCGATTTCAGCTAACTTAAGGATAAATTGACTGGGGACTCTATGAGGTCTTTCTCGAGCATCTAAATAGAGCTCCATCACTTCTAGCGCTTCCTCCTGGGGAATCTGAGTATATAAGGACGTTACGTCCATGGTTACCATCAGTTGTTTTTCCGGATCAAACGAGGTTCCTTCCACCTTATTTAAAAAATCTACAGTGTCTCCCAAATATGTCTTTACCTGATTTGTGAAGGGTTTTAAAAAGAAATCAACATATTTAGCTAGTGGTTCTAAACATGAGTCACATCCGGAGACGATTGGACTCCCCGGGGGCTCATGTAAGTTTTTATGAATTTTTGGGAGGAAATAAAGGAGGGGGGTCCTCGGGAATTTCTTCAGCAAGTACTCACCCTCCTTTAGTCCTACAAAACGACTTTCTATACCTTTTTGAATGATTGGCGCTATAATGCCTTGTATCTCTTTTGTGGGATCTTCATTTAGCTTCCTATACCACATTCTGTTGTTTATTTGTGAAAAAGCTTCAGCTAGATATTTATCCATTGGCCAGATGACAACCGCTCCGCCCTTGTCGGCCTGCTTTAGCACAATCGAGGTATCATCTTTTAGATTTTTTAATGCAGTTCTTTGGCCCTTCGTGATGTTTTGTTGAATGTATTTTCTGCTTTTTTCTAGTTTATTTATTGAGGACAGCATGGTTTGCTCAAAAGCAAGTACCTGTTTGGGTATATTTTGATTTATTACAAAGGTTGATTGATTTCGCAAACCAGTGGTTTCAATCCCTATGCTAGGCGGTTGATTGGCAAAAAAGACCTTAAGTCTTATTTTGCTACAAAACTCAATGGTTTCAAGCTTAATTTTAGTAAAATCTGTTTGTTGGCTTGGGACGAATTTTAGTCCAAGATTCAGGACAGACTCCTCCTCTCTCGTTAATTCTCTGGATGACAGATTAACTATAGTTGAGGGAACTTTTACGATTTGTAGAAGTTTTTCCGTGTCCTCATTTCCCACGGAGTCTTGAATCTTGCTTTTGGTTGCTGTCCTTTCTCTAAAAAAGAGACCTGTTTTTTATTGAAATTACCCCGAGAGTCAGTTCCTGATCCAGATGAATCGGACGATGACGTCTCTGAAAATGTCTTAAATCTATTTTTAGATCTGCCTTGGTAGTTGTATAGAGCACCCCTTGAGTCAGCTTGTGTGTAAAATTCGTCCTTCAAAAAAGGGTATGCCTTCTCGAGTGAAAACAATTTTGAGTCCCTCTCGTATTGTGCGGTTTCACTTGCAATTGTAATGTCTTTAAAAGAAAGGATTTCCTTCTCTATCTTTTCAAGCACTGCTTTTGCATCCGTTATCACCTCGCTGTTTTTAATTGCTTGTGATAGCTCTTCTATTTCCTGAAGTTCTTTAGCACAGAGCCTTTGAGCTGTCTCTATCGTGTGGACCATTAGGTCTCTGCTACATTTGGTGTTTATGCAGCTAAATCCCTTTCTATACTCAACATCTTCTGTGAATATCACTGGTATATTTTTAACCTGGAGCCCCCAGGGTATCGTTCCTCCCATTAAATGTTTCAACAGGAAGTGTCCGTGGAGCTCAGTACGGATATGTTTTTTACTCAGTCTGATCAGTCTATCTGTTTCATTTTGCTGTTGTGCACTGGTACTTAGTTTCACATTCGGGAATGGGTCAGAGGCAATTAGATTCTGTATATGACTTTCGGTAAATGACAAAGTGTCTTTTTCAGCCATTACACGGAAGGGACAATCTGCCCCTTCTCTAGTTACTTGTCTCTCTAGTTCTAGGCAGTGAGCACTATTTTGTTTAATGATTTGCCCCTGTACCACCCACTAAATCATAGCACACCACCGGCTTTTATTTTATTTACTGATGGCTGTCCGCTTTAACTATAGTGGCCACATCTCATTATTTATTCATTTTAGCAGCGCAGTCCACTTTAAGTATAGGAGCCGTGGTTACTTTATTTAAATTTTTTTGTTTTTATGCTTTTATATTTACAAACACTCGCCACTCGCTGCCTTTATATTTACAAAAAGCGCTCGCCGCAGCGACACGCTTTACCTTTGGTGAGAAACCATAAAAAGCTTACCGCAGATGTTTAATTAAATTTTTGTACAATACGCCACTTAATGTTTAACACAGCAGCTACTCAGCATTCTTTTTTGCTGCGCAGCTGAAATAGCTCATCTTTTAAAACATTATTTGCTTTATATTTGTACAGCATGTGCCTATTGTCTGTTGCTCAACATCCCCTTTAAGAAGCATGCTATCCTCCCAGCCCGCTTCTCCAATTGGCCAGTGCCTGTGCCTTTAAATCCTAACTTTCGTCCTGCTCAAAAGACCACCCTCAGCACCTTCCTTGTGACTTCGGCAGGCAGACGTGCTATTCTTTTTGACTGCTTTGGATGGCAGGTAGTGGGTTCATTTAGGGTAACTTTCTAACTATGTTTGCATAAAAATGTTCAGTGAAGCACAAAGACAGCAGGGCTCTACATCCTGTAATTGCGGTCACCTGTTAGTATGTGCAGCGGACTCTAACTGAGAGCTGGAGTAAGATGCCGGAGAAAGCTGCAGATGGCGCAGAGCAGAGCGAGTGTGCGAGCGGAAGACCGGAGAAGGGGGTGGGAGAGACAGTTTTACCAAGGCCCCCAGAGCCCCCAGAGCTCTTCTGTGTCTCCTGAGCAGCATCCCGGCTCCGCAGTGAAACCCACACCTGCAACTGTAGTCGGACAACGGATAGAGGGGTGGACTCCAACCAGCGGACTTCATTTGAGATCCGTAGCCAGGGTGCCAGACGCCGAAGAAGCAGCTGACGGTGTGGAGCAGAGCAACTGAAGCGAGTTGGTGAGGGGGAGGGGAAGCTAGTATTACTGAGGCCCCCTGAGTCCCCTGTGCCCCCCTGTGCCCCCGGAGCCCTCCAGAGCCCCCGGTGCGGCACCCGTACTCACAACTGCACCCACGCTGCACCTACGCTGAGTCTGGTTGCCAGCCTGTGCATTTGGCTAAGAATACAGTGTTTTAGGATATCCTAGGAGAAATACAATTCCTTTGATCCAATTTGGAAAAAATACAGAGCCAACACTATTGACTGGATATTGACTGGATATTCCTCACCAAGATAAGATCTTCCTTAACAGACGTAATTGGAAAGATTTTGAGAATCCGGTCCGGTCTCCAGACGTGAGACACGAGCGAGTAGAACGGCTGCAAGCGGCTGCGGGAGTGAACGCTGACCCACTGCTGGAAGCCGCTGCTAGAGCCGCTGAAGCAAATCAAGCCCACCACTTGGCCCCTCTACACCAGAGGTGTTTAGAGATGAGCGGACGTTGGGGCTGGCTATTAGGTCTTGCCTGTTTCCAGAGGAGCGCGAGGAGACGCGAGCGAGTGGGACGGCTGAAAGTGGCTGCGGGAGAGAACGCCGACCCGTTGCTGGAAGCTGCTGCCGGGTCCGCTGAAGCAAATCAAGCCCCCCACTTAGCCCCTCTACCTGTGGTGTCCAGAGGTGAGCGACCAGATGTTGGGGTTGGCTTCCTGAGGAGACGCGAGTGAGCAAGCGGAACGGCTTAATCTTTTATAGTGAGCAGCAAAAATCCAAACGTAAAAGTGAACACAGTAGTAGGTTCTGAAAGCTGTTATCAGAGCCAGAAGAGTCCCCTTAAGCCCAAGAAAACCATTAGTCACCGGAGAAACAGGGATCACCTCTTTCATTTGAAAACTTACCCATCGGTGATGTCAATTTTCACAAAAGGAGTGCTTAAAACGCGGGAAGGGGTTAAAGGTGGAAGAAAAAAGGGAGGTCTCTGGAGACAAAATGATGTACACCCATGTAACAGCAGAGAATAGGGAGGAGAGTTGGTTTACTAATTTGGAAGTTCTTTATCCTGCTGTAATCATATATCAGACTAATGGTGGAAAATCCGTACAGCCTCCATGTGAAATTGATGCATTACAAATAGGAAGGGAGGGTAGCAATCTGGAAATGGAAACTGATTTGTCGGTGGGCAAAGTAGCAGGCCCCTGGAGAATAATGTCAAAAGAAAGGGAGCCACTCCATTATCTCCATTGGCAGGATTGGTATCCCTCTTGGACAATTCAAGAAGTATGTATAGATCTGAGCCTAGTTTCTTGCCGATCAAATTGAGTGAACCTCCATTTAAAGTGCAACAACGGACAGAACAGAGCTTTTGCTTTGGGCAGATGAAAATGGAGGATTATACCTTATCGGACATTGCTAAGCAAATGGAAAAGAATAATGAATTAACGGCACAGCTGAAAAAGACTGGTGCCTTGGAGATGGATCCAGAATTGTACCCGGATCCAGAACTGTATCCGGCTCCAACTGCAGCTCCATCACGTATGCCTACTCTGTACAGTAGTACACCTACTAGTTTATCCCATGCTGCTGATTTATTGGATCTTTCTGTTGAAAGGATATCAGGAGTTTCATTGGATAAGGGGGCAGATAAGGGGGCAGTGAATATTATGAATTCTATTGAGAATGCTTGGACGGGAGGTACTATGGAGATCTTTTATGCATTAGAAAGAATCCTCTCTGCAATTTTATATTTGTTAGAGAAAAGCACATTAAATACTGATCACATATTAGAAGTTCTCTCACCCATACTGATAGGGGTTCAGGATCTTAATCAGATTAAGCGAGCTATAAATAATTTGGTAAAGGTCTCTGAAGTACCCAGTCATGTATGTCACATATGCAATGGGATTGAAAAAAGCGGTATAACATCTGTGAATGGGGAAATAAAAGAAATGATTGTGGGAACTGAAAGTGTTTTGCTTAAAGGAAATCTAATTATAAGCTCTCCCCGAGCTAAACCTCTTGAGAGTGCCCAGGTTATAAGCAGAGGGGAAAAATTAAAATTAAATTTGAAAGTATCCCCAGTGCCCAACCCATTACACCTTTACCCTATTTTTGAAAAAAGTAATCCAAAAAACTTAAGCATTCAGCTCCCTGAAGAATTAGCTAACATCTCAGATAGTGCACCCTTAGGGGATGTCCCAGTAGCAAGTAAAGGTAACTCTAGAAGCGGTCGTAGGGGGAAGAAGAAGATGAGGAATCGTCGTTTTCCGTAACGAAACAGAAAAATTGCAGTTTCTTCAAGTAAGCGAAGTGGAAAATAGTACAAAATCTCCTCCTTGTAGAAAGAACACATGGACTTTGGGGCAAACCACATTGAATACGACTCAAAAATATGTGCAAGAAAATGAAAATGATAATCAATTGAATTGCTCGAATCCGATGTTGATTGCCCCATCGAGCCAAGAGGGTCAGGATGAAAGTGGGACAAACTATGATACAAGCAGTGACCCTATATTAAGAAGTGTACTGGATAATTTAGGTGAACCTGTAACAGATCAAAGGGTAGCTTTATGAAGTACTACACTGCACCCTTGTAGGCAGGATATTTTTCCAACGAGGTCTGAGCCCAGCCAGGGGACAGTTGGGGGGGGGAACCAGATTACAGTTGTTAACAGTAAAGGGGGTAAGCTAGAGAGAGATTCAATCTTAGGGCAGCCTGGTATCAAACTAATAAGAGACACTGGACCAGGGGTCGTGAAAGTGAGTAGGTCGTTCATTTTTATCTCCCTGTTTCAAACTGAACCAATGTTATTGAATAGAAGTGCCCTCCTACAGATATTGTCCGAAGTAGAGGATTTGAGATTAATAACTTGCAAAGATATTGTATTGGTATATTTAGGCTGGAGGAGTGCACCCCAATCACTAGAGCTACATTCTCATCAGGGGTAGTGTCAGCACAGGTCATAGGTAATGCGGACGGCTTTAGGAAAAGAGTTATAGATGTGATCCCTAGTGTATCCCCCTTGCCGAGTTCCATCAGAAAGCCATGGAAAAATTAATCAGGTGCAAGGGTATGGCTCCCCTATCGATAGGGGTGTAAATACCCCCATAAATTATAAAGATATAGAAATAACAGTAGGAAGAAACCCAGGTAAGAGAAATTAATACTTTAGCACCCGAAGTCTGATGGGCCACCAGCGCTGATGGGGAGGATGAGGTAGCAAAGTGGAGTTGGATTGCAGGTATTCTGAATGGGTCAAAAACATCTACCATAAAGCCCATAGTGTGAGGGTAGCCGTTTGGGAAACATCATATCCTGGAATCTGGCGGGGGTAGGAAAATCAAGTTATAAGCTTAAATCATTAGTAGAACTGGACCCCAAGATAATCTGCCTCCAGGAAACGTGGGTGGGGGAAGAGTTTCAGTTTGAGAATTCCTTAGGCAATAATGAAGAATGTTCACGTATAATGATGGTAGGCGATTTTAATGCTAAAGTATGTAATAGTGCAGTCTTGTCTTTTTCTAATCTGGAACTGGAGGAGGTTTGGGCTATTCCAGATTCTGTACTGCCGGTCCATTTAAAGTCAGATAAACGAGGCCTATCACTTTTGCAAAATCTTAGGAGTTTAGACCTTGTATTATTAAATGGTAGATTCCCCGAGGACTCCCCTGCAGCTTATACCTTTCATGGGTCATATGGTCACTCATTAATTGATTATATAGCAGTTTCCTTTCAATTATGTAATGCATGTATACAGTTCAAGGTATCTGCCACAAATTTGAGTGACCATAATATTTTAGTGGCAAGCAAGGACATAAAAATGGAGAAGCCTGAATGTGGGAATCAGAGGAATGAAAATGTCTCTTTTAATCAAAATAATGGGCGTACCTGCTGGTCAAATAATTTGCTTCCAAATTTTAAGAGGGTTTTTGAGAATATTGCTCCTAGCCCTAGTCAAGAAACTCCAGTCCAGAGGTACGAGAGAGTTTTGGCAGCAATTAGAACTTTTGGAAGGAAGAAACAAGTCTTTAGTGCTCCTCCAATAGTATTAATACCATGGGAAATTAAAAGATTGAATCGGGAAATTAATGTTTTAATTAGAGACCAATTTAGGGAGCCCAGGACACAAAGGCAGAGAGAAATATGTAGGCTAAAACAGGTTCCGAAAAGGAAAATAGTATCGGATCGAAGGAGTGCTGAAGATGAAAAATGGGTTAGACTGCAAGAAGTGGCTCTATCTGGGGATACTAGGAAGTATTGGGCATTGATTGCAAAATTTTGTGATGGGAGAGAAAAATCAAAACCCATTTTAATCCCAGAAGCAGAATAGTCCATATACATTTCCCAGCTCTATGCTTTAAATTTTACAGTTGGGCAGATCAAAGAGGTTTTAACGTTCCTCCTACGGGGGGGTGATCATGGAGCACCAACATGCATGGAGATTGAAGGTTACATCAAAGGGGCAATATACTCTACTGCAATAGGCCCAGATGATGTACCAGTAGCCATAATAAAACAGGATTGTGAAGAATGGGCAACATTTTTGTATCCGTTGTTTGTCCATTGCTATACTCATGGGGCTATTCCACAATCCTAGAAGGGAAATGTACTAGTGCTATTGTACAAGAAGGGCCCAAAAAATTCCCTGGCCAGTTTTAGACAAATTCTTAGTCATCTTCATCTTCAAGAATGGGCATTCAGAAACGACTATATTCCTTTGGAACAAACAGGATTCTGTAAGAATAGTGGCACACTGGATAATATTTCTATTCTGCAAACTTTAATCGAAAAATATCCAGTAGGTCGGGCGTCCCGTTATACTCAGCTTTTATTGATTTCTCCACAGCTTTCGATAGGGTAGACCGGGGGAAGCTGTGGAGGAAATTGGTCACTATGTTGATACCAGGGAATCTAATAAGATTAATAATTGCTCTCCATTCTTCAACCTGGACAAAGGTTTTATTCGGGGGAACACAAGGTCTCTCGAAGAAAATAATAACATATAATGGGTTGAAACAGGGGTGCCTTTTGGCCCCTTTACTCTTTTCCATTTACATCAATGATCTGCCGGGCAGAGTGGGGCTGAGTAAAGGGGATCCCCCAATTAGGAAACTTAAAGCTGAGCTGTCTGTTGTATGCAGATGATGCAATAATAATGGATTTAACTCCAATTGGGGGGCAAAGACGACTCTCTGAGCTAGTTAGGTACACAGAAAAGTATTTTCTAAAAATAAATATTTTAAAAGCAAAGTTATGATTTTTAGTCATCAAGGTTGTAAGGTCAGAAAAAATCAGAATTGGTTCTTGGGAAAAGAAAAACTGGAAGTAGTACCATTTTACCCATATCTAGGAAAAATATTTACAAATAGGTGTTCAGCTAATAGACATATGGATCATTGCAAAGGTAAAGCGATTTCACAAGCCTTTGCAATTAATCGTCTGTACACACATTGTGGGAAAAGTCATTTCTCACACATTATTTCAGTTTATAAAATAAAGATCCCACCAACCCTGAACTATGCCAGTGAAACAATAGATGCACAAGAGTGGGCCAAATTCGAGAAAGTGGAAGGAAACATCTGGCGCCAAATATGTAACTTAAATTGCGCGGCACCGATTGCAGTGCTTAGACTCGAATTTGCTCTACTTTCCACATATGTGCTATTGATGGCCGCGTGCTTAAGATGGTGTAATGCGCTTATAAATGGTTCTGATAATTTGCTAAGGGTAGCGTTGCATCGAGAAATATTTGTAAATATGTTGGAAAAAAGTGCTATTTTTAGGAACTATTTAAAAACATTATCAATGTTTGGTTTAGATATGGATGGGGCAGCGGTTCTTTGTAAAACGGCCTTGAAGAGGATAATTAAGAAAACAATATACACGGTTTCTCAAGAAAGAGATATTAAAATGTGTTCAGAGAACAGAAGCATTGATTGTATTGTGGGGAGTAGTATTGTTAAAAACCCTCAACCTTATGTCTTATGGAACCTTAAACATTTTGGGGCAGATTTACAATAACTGGCGCATCCCCAGGGATGCGCCAGTTATTGTGCGCCGCAGCTCCGCCACCCATTGTGCGCCGCATTTACAATGCCGAAGAACCACTAAGGGTTGGCTCTAATCAGTATGGCTGAGCCGTAATCGTTAAATTTGACACAGCAGTATCCGGGCTCAATGAATTGAGCGAAATCTTTAATCCAGTGTTTTCTGCTAGAACACTGGATCGTGTTATCTGAGTATCCGTTTCACCTGCCACATGGACCGTGCGTATGAAATTCTACATTCCAGTCCGTGTTTTCCGTTGCAATTTTGGTCCCAGTGTGGGCGTATCTGACCACCTGGTCAGTATATACAGGTAGAATAGCCCAGCCCCGGCCAGCCATTGCGCATGAGCCAGGGTGTAGCGCCAACTCAAACGCCGCCGTTCTAAGGTCCCGACAAGCTAATTCATTGTAAGTATCACAATGTAGATTCCCCTTCCGCTACTGTTTGCCGCTTTCTCTTTCTTGTTAGATTAATACCCGCTCCGTCTTTTTTGTTTTAGTAAACTTCTCCAAACACGTTTTTTGACCGTGCGCTGCCGACATGCCGGTAAGGCGCTTGGAACTCTCGGCTAGATTTGTCTCCATTCAGAAAAGAACACTCACTAATATACTTACTTCAATGTTGTTTCAGGTCCCCTGAATCCTATTGCACTAGCGACCCGCTTCATGCGGAATACGCTCGCTCTTTTATTTGCTACTACGGTAAGCCGTCTTGTCAAACAGTACGGAATTTGCAAAAAAACACTGGTGGTTGGCCTTTGCTTATTATGGGTTGTTGCCGGCTCTCTTTCAGATTAACAAAGCATCTACTGATAGAGATTGCCAACCATCGGATTAAAATTTCCACCCGATTCTCCGTGTTCTTGGTAAGACTTTTTTCATTAGTCTGACTCGGTCACACTCGCATTTTGCGGCTCTCGTATACTGAATTTTCCTCTTCATTTTTCACAGACCTTTGTGCCAGTGTTTATATTCCCACGGCTGCGTATACCGAAATTCCGGTCCACATTCACTAGGTGAGAGTTACCTTGATTCTGTAGAACGACAAGCCCCCTATAATGTCAGAACCCTTTTTCTGATTACCCCAATGTTTTCCACTCTACAGGTAAAACGTCTGTTAAATTACGCGCCCAGGTTCGCTTCCAAGAAAAGCTTTCTTGTTAACATATAAGGTAAGTAAATTCGAGCCTCCAAATCCTGACCCCTCGCTACCCCTTTTAATTCTCCATTTCTTTTCCTGATTCCGATGCATTTATTATTTTTTCAGACTCAGACTAAGTCCATCTTGTTAGAGTATTGAGGCTTCCTATGCCCCTTGCACCTCTGCTTTTTGGTAAGCTTGTGGAGGAGAGGGTGGTATCTGGGATAGGAATCTGAGGTTGATCCGTTGAATGTGGTCTATAAACTTTTCCTGCTTTTAGATTCTCATAATTCTCTCCCCCCCTTTTTTCAGAGACGACCAAAGGCCCTGAAGAGAATCCCCAAAAACCAGCGGGATTCGAAACGCGTAGGCCCCAGCCATACCGCTGTCTGCAAGAGTGATAAGCTCTTTAAAAAGGAGTTCTGTTGCTTATCACTGTTTTGTGTACATTACCTTTATTTAATGATTAACAAAGTATCTCGGACATTCAAACCTGATATAGGAATGTACCTTTTGTTGGAATAATTTCTAAGTGACATTACCTTTCAATTGTTTCGCAGACTTTGGCTTTTCTCTCATATTCCCTTTGTCTTGTGCTTGTCATTACATTGTAAATATTGCACTTTTTGCACTCTTTGTAGTTTTTGTAGTCATTGTATCCCTTTCCCCAATGAATGGTTGTATGTTGTATGCCTGTGATATGTTTGATATGATGAATGATTTCCAGATTTGAGCTTTCGTCTAGCATGTATTATATGTTTGTTTTTGAATAAGCATTTTATAAAATATGTTTCTTTGCTGACAAAGTTATAAAGAATAATAAAAGCTATTGACTAGCTCCCGGTCTTGAATGTTGTTTCAAGTACTGTGTTATAACTCATGCATATTACCTATTGATATCAGTACTGGCAACTTCTTTCTGTTATTTATGCATTTACAATGCGGCGCACCATGGGGCAAAAACAGCACAGATGCGTGACGCATCTGTGCCGTAAAGGTGGCGCATTGCTGGAGTTGCGTCGCAAGCGCGACACAGCTCCAGCAAAGCTCGGGGTGCCCTATCTGTCCAATGCTGCATCAAGCCTTACGCCTGCTTCAAGCAGGTTTCTGGACCAGGGTCAGCGGACTTGATAATTCTCTCGCCTCGGTGCCCACTCTGATCAGCGATCACACTCGGCAACTCTGGGCATTAGCTTGCCTCATCTTCACTAACGGCCCCACCAGACCGCCGGGGATGCCTGGTCTCACCCTGGAGATACCCATTAAGGGACCATCTCTCAGGGAAGCCAGGAAGGGTTTCGCAGCGGTCGAAGCGCGGAGATACTCCTCCGGGAGTCGATCCTAGCGCTATATAAACCTGCAATTAATTAATTAATTAATTAATTAATTAATTAAAGGTGGCGCATTGCTGGAGTTGCGTCGCAAGCGCGACACAGCTCCAGCAAAGCTCGGGGTGCCCTATCTGTCCAATGCTGCATCAAGCCTTACGCCTGCTTCAAGCAGGCGCAGGGTTTTGACGCAGCATGGGCCGAAAAGTGACTGAGTGAAATCTTGTAGATTTCAATCAGCCACTTTTGCGAGGCGCACCTGCCCCGGAACGCCCACATGTGGCGCAGGGCTTTACAACGTGACGCATCTGCCTAGATGCGTCACGTTGTATATGGGTCGCAAGGATGCGCCACGTTTACGCCACCGTTGCGTGATGTAAACGTGGCGCAAGTCCAACATAAATCTGCCCCGGAGAGCGTAGGTTGATTTTGCTACTGAGATTGAACTTGCTCCCCCTAAGAAACGTAACTGGTTCTTGGGAGGGTATTCCTAGAAATGAAAGGTTTTGTCAGTTATGTAATTTTTGTAGACAGGATTTACAAAAAAAATTCTGTTGCTAGTTATTGGTTGGCAAAGACCCACTTAAAAAGGATGCACAGAGCACTTGCACTAGTCCTAATTTGAGATATGTGTGTTTATAGCACCTGCACTTTATCTTGACCTTTCAGTCATTATGACTGATTAGTTATGTTTACAACTGTGTATGTGCACTTTACAAAAATGTTCTGCTGCTAGTTATTAGTTAGGAAAGATCTTCTAAAAGAGGATGCACATAGCACTTGCGCTTTTTTTTTGTATTTACCACTAAGCATGAGCACCCTTTCAAATGTTTTTTGCTGCTAGTTGTGAATTAAGCATGGGTTCATCATGAACTTTGTTTTTTAGTTACAGACCTTTAGGATCTGATGTACTCTACTAAATCCTTGCTTTGCTGCTAAACCAGTGTGTACTGTATATTGAAATAGGCGAGTGTATGTTAGTGAATTATTTTTGCATTGTTAAGTAAGCTGCTGGTTACACAGTATAGTTTTAGTGAATAGATAAACCATTGTTATTATGTCCATGATTTAGTGCTGTATAGTAAATTTTATATTTTTATAATTTAAAAAAAAGTTTTATTATTGAATATTTTTAGGATAGAATTAAGAAAAGAAACTCGTATAAATTGGCAATAATACATGTATGACCTCTTATTATTTAAAATTCAAGCGTTTTTGATTTTGTAAAATTTAAGATTGACTGCTACTGCTATGTTCATTCGTGTTTTATATGAAACTGACAATTTGTAATTATATTAAAGATTTTTGGTGGAATGAATTGTATTTTAAAAATTTCTTTTATGTGGAATTCTGCGGAATTCTAAATCATAATAAAAAATAATTGAATTGAATTGTATTTGCAGCGCTCCATGCTCACTTTCACTTTAACAATAACTGCAGCCCCACACAGCACTCACGTCCGAGGTGCTTTGTGGGGCTGCAGCCATTGTTAAAGTAAAAATGTGCATAGCGCACTCAAATACAAACAAGTGGCCGCAATTGCCGGCTTAAAAGATTGGGAGCACTAAAAAACATAACACCTATTTCAGTAATTGCAGCCACTTGTTTGTAATTTACAATAGATGGCAGCCCACACAGCACTCGCAGGACGCCGGCTTCATCTTTCTTTGCCTAAGGGGTCAGCAGTTGTTGACCAAAGACCACATTTGAAATAACCTCCTTAAGGTTTTGCAGAATGTATACAGGAATTTTGGTGATTACCAGTCCATTGACATAGTTTTGTTGGCAAGTCAATCTCCTCGCAGTCTCGCTCATCTCCCCTCTCTATGGTCCTCATGTCTCCCTCGACCCCTCCCTTTCTACCTTTCTTGCTTTTCTCCATTCTTTCTCCAACACTGTTTCTTTAATCTCTTATCCTCCCTCTCCCTCCCAGATGTATATCCCCTTCCCATATCTCTTACTGTTGCACCCACATGTCCTACTCATCCTTCCTGTCTCACTAACCCTAAATTTTGTTATGCCCCCTCGCACCCTTATCCCACCTCTCATTTCCCATTACCACTCGTTGCACCTCTCTGTCTCCCTCTCCTATTCCTACATCACTCTCTCATGATGACATTACTGCTCAGCAACGGTCAGTGAGGCCACAAAGTGACAGGCTCGGCAAAATCTTGTGTGCCTTGCACTGGCGCCATTCCTAGAAATTTACTCTAACAAAAAAATGCTTGCCAGACCTACCATCACTGCCTGACTCCCCCTCAACTGTGTGACATGCCGATAATGTTTCCAGTTGTATTCTGACATCACCCTCATTTTGATCTTGATATATTGACATGTATTTAGCGGTTTGAGCACGTTTTGTGATCTTGACTGGGTTTGATTGTTCTAGGATATGAATCAAACAAATGGCAAAGCTAATGGGCCTTTTGTCTTGGTTACTATTTGTTTTCTCACTTTTTTGCAAAACATTATTGATGTGGAACCTATCTGCCACACATCAATATTTTTGAAATAATTGTCTAAAAGCAAATACATTTTTGATCTCAAAAGGACACTTTGCCATAGTAGTCAATGACTCCTAAGGGCAATAATTTGTGTGTGGATTTACTTCTTGTGAAGGGGAAAAATGCCATCACTTGCAGCAAAGTTAGCCAATTGCTTGGCTTACTGTTCTGTTCCAAGCTGTACGCTGTGGTGGATGGATGAGAAACGAGAATGACACAATAATAGACCAATTGAAGAGCGGGTTGGCTGAAAGCTCCTATAGCTAAGTGTGTGTATGTATGTATATGTGTGTATATATATTTTTTTTTTTCTGACAAAACCAAAGGTTACAGGGTCATTAAAGTTAGCTCAGGTTTCACTTGTATGAAACTTGTGAAATTCAGCAGTTATAGTTAGCTGAGCTCACTATAACTCAGGCCCCTGCAATGCACTGCTTATGACCTCACGTATTACATCACTGACATCACTGATTACATCATCCAGTGACTGACTGTTTTTATAGAGTTTGAGTTTAAAATATATATACCAAGGTGATCTGTTGGATTGCTGGGTGTATGAGTGCCTGTCTGGATGATTGACTGTATAAGCTGTCTCAGAGAATGTATGGATGAGTGACTTGTTGTGTGAATGTCTGTATCAACCTGTCATTTGGTGTCTAAGTGGTTGTATGGGGGTGTGAGTGGGTACCTGAGTAGCTCTATGGGCGATTGATTGGTTGTCTGAGTACTGGTATGGGTGTATGTGTGGGTGGGTGGGTGAGTGAGGGGGTGTGCGACTGCCTCTATTGATGAATGAGTGGGTAAGTCAGTAGCTGTATGGGTTAGTGAATGCATGTGTGAGGGCTGTATGTGTGATGGTGTGTATGGCTGTGTGAGTGAGTGAATGGATGTGCCAGTGGTATATGGGTGAGTACCTGGGTATGTAAAGGGCAGTATCGGTGAGCATTGGGGTATATAAGTGGCACTATGGGTAAGTGTGTGCTTGTGTCAGTGATAGTATGTGAGTGAGTCTTTGTTAGCAATAGTATCTGGATGCATAAGAAGTGGGTGTGTATAATTGTATGGGTGGGTAAGTGGCTGTGTGATTGACTGTATGGGTGAGCGAGTAGGTGTGTCAGTAGCTCTACAGCTGACTAACCCAGTGTGTGAGTGATTGTATGGGCGTATGAGTGAATATATCAGTGGCTGTATTAGTGAATGAGTGGGTGTATGCATGGCCGTATGGGTGAGTGGATGTGCATGTAGATTAACCCTGGGTGTAGTTTGCACAGTAGCACTACACATAGCTACGTGAAGTGCACTTCGCACTATGCGAGCTACGCAAACTGCGTAGTGCGATAAGGAAAAAGCTGTTTGCATTGATTGCACAGTGCTGGATGCTTGTCCGCACTGTGCAATCATTGAAAATGGCATCTTGCACAGTGCAAGTGGTCATTTTCTGCTGCTCAAGTAGATTTGTACTGGAACGGCTGCTTTCACAACGCGGACTGGTAGTTTCTCATTGCGAGCGGTTGCGAGCATATGCGACCACTCGCAATGAGAAACCTGACCCGCGTTGAGAATCTCGCCGGGAGGTTTATTTTCCATGCTCGCGATTGGCAACTTGATGTTGCCGATCGCGAACAAGGAAAAAGTCTGGCCGGGATGTTGATTTTGCTCACTCGCACGTGGTCGCCAACTTGATGTTGAGGACCGCGAGCAAGCAAAAAATGCCTGCTACGCTGTGCGTTTCTGCACAGTGCTACGTGCAATTTGTGTAGTGCGTAGTAGTGCAAACTATGCACGCTCCGCAAGCGTAGCATAGTACTTCGCCCAAGGTTAGTGTAGATATATGAATTTGTGTTTAGTTGTGTAAGTAGGGGTATGGGTCTGTAAATGGGTTTGCGAATTATCGTGTGGGAGTGGGTGCAGGAAAGGTTGTAAGGGGGTGTGAGTGGGTGTGTTAGTGATTTTGTGGATGATATAATCAGTGATGTCACTGACCATGTCATGAGTAATGTAATATCTGAGGTCATAAGTAGTGCATTGCGGGAGTGCAAATTATACCTAGCTCAACTAACTATAATTCTGAATTTCTCTGGTTTGTACAACTGAAAACTGACCCAAACTAAAACGGCCCTGTGACCTTTGATTTTTTTTGTGAATTACTAACGTTTTTCAAAATTCTTTTTCCTAACTATAACGCCCCTGTAACCTTTATTTTTTCAGTGAATGTCTACAGTTTTTTTAAGTAGTAATGGTGTTTGCAGAGTGGTGGAGAAATGACGATGGGCCTCCAACCAGCTCTCAGGAATCCCCCCTGTGTAGGACTTACAGGCGGAACAATGAGGGATTCTTAACCTCCACAGGTCCCTCAGGAGTAAAGTGGACTTCATCGCCCAACCAGTAGTGCGCCAAGAGCAAGTAGAAAGGGGGAATGGCCTCGAAGACCTCTTAGCAATCTCACTGTGGGGGACTTAGTGGAGGTCCTGGGGGGGCAGCAACTCCTGCTGTTCTCTCCAGTAAGCCCCATACAGCAGGGTTGCTGAGAGGTTGCCAGAGGCCATGCCCTCTTCTCCACCACTCTTCAAACACGCCTCCTTGCTCACTACTGGTAGGGGGATGAAGTCCTCTTGGCTATTGAGGGTCCATAAGAAGCAAGTGGACATCGCCCCCCAACAAGCTTTGCGGTAGGAGGCGAGTTTGCAGAGTGGTGGGGAATGGGGGTGCGGCCTCCGGAGAGTTGCCTGGCTTTCTTTCTAAGGGGTTTTTTTCTAAGGGAAAGGGGGCCTCGGCCCCGGGGTGCCCATCCCTGAGGTCAGGCATTTTAAGGAGGGATGGGGCCAAAGGGTCCCATTCCCCCAGAGCCTGTCTTTGAATATTTTATTGGTTTTACATAAGAGGGGGGACACGCAGCCCCCTCCAAAGGCTAATTTTTGCCACAGAGAAACCATCGCCCGGGGTCTGTCTTCTAGACCAGGTACCCTAGTCCCACCCAGAGCACCCATGGGGATCACGGGAGGAGCCTGTTGGCTCACCGCTTCCTGCCGGGGCCAGCATTGCTTTGAAACCAAGGGAGATGCCAAACTGCAGCTCTCTGGATCTCAAAGCTATGTGTCTTTTTCTCTGCTCGCTTGACAGCTGCCATGTAAACAGACATGCTTCGCTTTCAGCAAGCAAGAGCATTTTCTGCTCTCGCTTGCTGAAAGCAGAGCACTCTTTTCTGTGACTTGGCGGGACATAACAGGAGCCAAACCTGGGGGGTGGTGGTCCCAGGGCCATCTAAGTTTCCAAAAGGAGGGGGCGAAATGTCCCCCTTTCTTCGTTTTTTAGGGCCTGCCCTGGGGTGGTGGCAGTCCCCGGGGCCGAGAATGGCCCGGGAGGAGGGGTCACACAGATTCCTCCCATTTTAGAGTGTGGCCCCTGGGGAGGTGGTGTTCCCGAGACCTCAGTGGGTTCTTGAGGCCCCCAAGCCAAATATAAGAAGCGCTGGGGAGGTGGTGGTTCCCGGGCTGGGGGGTCTTCATAGCCCCCCTATAGTATTGCAATTGGCCTTGAGAGATGGCTATCAGTAGAAAACAACAAAAAGCACAATCTGCATAAAAATATCTACCTTTCTGACAAGTTTGGTGTAATTCTATTCAGTTGTTTGGGCTGTAGTTGTGTTGACAAGGATCGACTGGAATTCAAATTGCAAATGCACCCTTTTTTCCAACCCCATTTTCTCATCCCCCTCTTTACAAATCCCCCAAAACGTTCCATGTGCAACAAGAATCACAGGAGCACCTTTTTTGGAAAAAGTTTGTGAAGATTAATCAAACAGTGCCAAAGTTGTATATCTCTAAATGTGTGTGAGTAGATATGTGTGCGTGTATGTATATATGTGTGTGTGTGTGTATGTATGTGTGTGTATATATATATATATGTGTGTATATATGTGTGTGGGTATATATGTGTATGTGTGTATATATGTGTGTTTGTGTATATTGTATTGTATTGTAATTGCTTTTATATAGCGCTTACTACCCCAGACGAGGCATCAAAGCACTTTTTCGCCGAGTAGCAAGCTACTCAGGGACCCATAGAGGATTAGTCTTGAATTAGTATAGTGAAACATGCAAGTACATTTTAAGTGGTGGATAGGTTAGTCATTTATTTGGATTTGGAATGACAGCAGAAGGAAAGAAGAGGACAAAGGTTTGTATTTATACACACACACGCTATTCAGGAAGCCTACAAAGGATTAGTGGTGAATTAATATGGTGAAATATGAAGTAATTTCAGTGGTGGATATTAGTCAGTTACTTGGAGTGAGAAGGATAGCGGAGGGATAAAAGGGGAAGAAAGATTTGCATTCATATAGCACTTGTTACCCCTGATGGGTGTTGAATCGCTTTTCTGGCGAGTATCACGCCACTCCGGAACCCATAAAGGATTACTGTTGAAAATTAGTATAATAAAAAAATATGAAGTAATTTGAGTAGTGAATATGTTATTCAGTTATTTGGGTAGTATATTAATATAGTTTAATATGGAATTTGAGAAGTGAATGTCTATGGGCCAGATGTAGGTAGGCATTTACCGGTCGGTACATGCAATTTGAGATGTAGGGCCCTGTATTTTACAGAATCGGTAAATTTACCGATCGGTAAATTTACCGATTCTGTAAAATACCGAATCGGTATTTTTTCCGATTCGGTAAAATTGATATGTAGGTGGGACTCTTCTGAGTCCCACAAGCATTACAGAATCGGTATTTTACCATCAAATACTATTTGATGGTAAAATACCGATTCTGGTGTGCATGCACATGTGTGCATGCACACCTGTGCCAGATGACAGGCAGACCTGCCCTTAGGGCAGGTATGCCTGCCACATGGCCCCCAAACCTTTTTTGGGGGTGCTAGAGGGTGTCAAAGTGACACCCCCTGCACCCTTGTGAAATTCGGTATTTACCGATTCGGTAAATACCGAATCGGTAAAGCCTATTGATTCCTATGGGCTTTGAAGCCCACAGGAATCAATAGGCTTTACCGATTCGGTATTTACCGAATCGGTAAATACCGAATTTTACCGATTCGGTAAAAGGGAACATCTGGATTCCCTACATACCAACCCCTCACATTTACCGAATCTTAATTACCGAATCGGTAAAATTCGGTAATTTTCGGTAATTAAGATTCGGTAAATGTTACTTACCTACATCTGGCCCTTAGTCTGTTAATTTCGATTGAAAAAGATAGTGGAGGGATAAAAGAGTGAAAGATTTTTTTTTTTTTTAGGTCTTAGCAATAGGAGGAGGTTTTTGGATGAGTGAAAAGGAGTTTTGGAGGGGAGGACTCAGAGGAAAGAGTTTAGAAAGGTTTGTGTTAGGGGATCGGTATAGTAAAAGAGGTGTCAGCTGATGCAAGGAGGGGTAGAGTAGGCGATAAAAGGTGGTCTGTTAGGTGTAATTACAGCAGGGAGAGTGTGTCTGAATCTTGTAGTTATATATGTGTTGATTGGTGTTGTGTTAGTGATGAGTGTATTGGTTAGTGGTATAGGATAGAGTTGTGTACTGTTTGTAGGTGATGGTGGATACGTGAGGTAGTTGGGATAGTAGGGTGTGTAGATGTGGTTTGGTTGGGTTTGTAGTGCAAGCTGGTACATTAATTTGGGCATAGTGTTGTGCGTGGTGTACATTTGGTGTGAGTGTACTGCTCTGTTTGTGGATGAGGATGGTGTGGGCTGGGTATTGCTAAATGAGAAAAAGGGCAGCATTTCTGGTACTAGTCCCGACCAGTCTCGAACAGGCTCGAACAGGAAACTGCCCTTGTCCTCTCTCCCCTTAGCCTCGACGCCTGGGCTGAGACGCCCTAAGCCTGGCCTTTTTTATAGCCCTAGTAATCAGGTGACCCCTTCAGCGAATGGGAACCCTAGCCCTAACACTATCCAATCACACTAGCCCTAAAATCTAGAGCCAATAGGAGACCAGGACTTTACAGCCAATCTTAGCCCTAGTCCAAGCACCCAATCAGTTCAACAACCCTGATCTCTACATCCAATAAATGCCCTAGCCCTACCAGTAGTTCCAAAACAAGTCCATGCAACCAATGACAGGTAGCTCTAGTCCCTACTTCCAATAGAAAGCCTAACCCTACTCTAAGTCACACACCCAGTCCAGCAACCAATCACACCAGAAGCCCTAATCGCTACTTCCAATTAAAGGTCTAGCACTAGCCCTAGTCCCACCCTACTCCCAACAATCAATAACATAGGAAGCCCTAGTCCCTACTTCCAATAGAAATCCTAACCCTAGCCCTGGTCCCAACTCTACAATGATTGAATCACAGACCCAGAAACCAATCAGAAAGCTCAAATACCCAACCAATGAGGACATTAACCCTAATCCAATAGAAACACCAGATACAACCACCAATCAGTGTAGACATGTACCAACCAGTTCTATCTAGTTTGTCATTTGGCAATTACTCCCGCAATGTATAAAATTGAACGATATCATACTATGCCATACTTATTATAAAACACAATTTCAGTATGACATTGTTTTTTTAGAAGCAACAACATCAGCTTCTGATATTAATTTTCTAATATACAGCCCCATAATATCGGATGATCAACAGGCAATTTCGCTTCAATACTGCAGACATATACAGCCTACTAATATTAGGATCCTTTGGGATTAACTCTTATCCTTTTCTAAAATGGCGCCCATAGAGTCTAGCGCAGACAGAGAATACTTGGACACCTGGGACCGACATATAGGTACAAATAAGGATCAGCAGATTCCCCTTCTTTTTAGCGCCGTTGATTTCGGTGCTCAGACATATTGTAAATTGCTATTTAGTAACCCTATTATGAGGTGATCAGCATGATATTACATCTGATGTATACTTCTGTCCCTTTCCCAATATGGCGCAGACTTTGGTCAGTAGCAAATAGATAGATCTTGAAACCTCATATCGTGATACTTAGAGGATCCACATCTTTCATATAGCGTCTGTAACAATTCTCAGATTTCACATCCGTTTAGTTTTTCCTTGTGACGCATTATGATATTTATTTAGTCATGTGATAAAATATTGCGATATCTGACCGCAGCATTGAGTAAAAATAACCTAATCTCGTGCTAAGCAGTAGCCTGTTAACTATACTATCACCACTTTTCCAACATGGTGCCTGATGTTACCATTACCATGACGTAGAGTGACCGAACATCGCGAGGATTCGCACAGTACAGTGGAAATTTAAAGCCGACCGTTACGAACTGTTCCGTACCCGTTGGCATCCGGATTGTAGCAGGAGGCTGTGAGAATCGTAATCGGGGTAAGTTGAATAGGCATAGCTTGGGATTAAGATTGTCGGGTTTAAAAAAAAAAGTCCTTACCAATACAATGTGTGGCATAAATATGGGCAGCCGAGAGCTATTTAGTGTTACAAGGTCAGCGTCTGCTTTCTTGGCACTGTATAATACAACATAAAATAGCTAGGCGCGTAGCGTTTGACCATCCTAAACAAACATCTTAAACATCACCAACATAGTATGTGGCACTAATATGGAACGTAGAGACTTATTCAGCGTCATCCAACTACCATCCTTATTTTTGACACTAAGGGATATTGTACAGAATAGCAAGGCGAGCATTGCTTCTCCTTCCTTAATAAACATTTATATACTTAGAACTGTGCATATTTCCATGCTTATTTAAACCATAACCATAGAGAGCAGCACATATAATCCAGAGTCACCTTTAATTATGCATATATGCCTGCTGAGCAGGTAAGGCCATATGCGTCTTTCATCTACAAACATAGAGGCCATAAATAGATCAAATCCTAAATTGTATACCATGTCGCCATAGCTCTAGGCGGGTGGCAATCTTGATCCCCGATGATAGAAGTCCCTTCATGTTAATAGACACTCCACATTATTGCGGCCAACTTAGTAGGGATGCAATTACTATAATACTCAATAGAGCAAAACTCTGCTGACATGCATCTTCCTTATATTATAGATCTGTAGACTGCAGGCGCATAGAATCTAATACCCACTACGTACTCGTTGTGACAGACAGGAAACATGAAATAAGAACTGTCACCAGACAAAATCAAAAACCTAAATAGGTAAGAGTCTATTCCCATTACTGGGAACTAGAAATAGGAAAACAGTACCCTGCCCTTTTTAGGTTTCGCCTATTACCATTCGCTTGCAAATGGAATAGGCGAAAATTCAAGGGCTTGATCGAACTAGTGAAACCACTGCCGTTTCTTTACAGTGCATGTGAGGTCACCTGACGACAAAAGCGGTCACGTGACCACACAAGCACGAGCATCTCCCTAATCCGCCTGCCCCCACCAGGCTCTCCCGCCCCCATCCGGCTTCCCTCCGCGCATCTGCCTGCCACACTTCTCCCCTCGCACGCATTCCCGCCCCCCACCAGGCTCTCCCGCCCCCATCCACGCGCATCTCCTCTCCCTATTCTCCCGCCCCCATCCGACTTCTCCTCCCCTCAATCTCGCATTTCCGCCCCCCACCAGGCTCTCCCGCCCCCATCCACCTGCATCTCCTCTCCCTGTTCTCCCGCCCCCATCCGACTTCTTCTCCCCTCAATCTTGCATTCCCGCCCCCCACCAGGCTCTCCCGCCCCCATCCACGTGCATCTCCTCTCCCTATTGTCCCGCCCCCATCCGACTTCTCCTCCCCTCAATCTCACCTTCCCGCCTCCCCACCAGGCTCTCCCGCCCCCATCCGGCTTCCCTCCGCGCATCTCCCGTTTAAGAAGGCTCCAATTCGCTGCTTCTAGCAAGTTAGTGGTTATATTTTTCAGTTGCAGCAGTTCCTAAAACCCTAATGTCACTGCTTGCTGTATTGCACTACCGGCTACAGCGAGCCCATTATTTACTTCGCTGCCATACAAATCTTGTTATATTCGTGATGTTCAGTTTTTATTGGCTTATAATATTTATTTTATTTCCACGCTGAATATTTTGTAGTGACTCGTTTAGGCTTTCAATACACAGCTGGTGTGATTGTGGAAGTTTTAATTGTTTTTAACAGTGACATATCGTCGTGCATGCGCTCTGTCCATTACTGGGAGACCGGGTGTTTCCGGGAGAGCCCCCGTCACATATAAACCATCTATCTGCTGCCCGGACTTGTGGGGTCAACAAAGGCTTGATGCTTAACGTATGCAACGGCGAGACAAAACGTGCTTTTATTTGTAGCACTTTGTTGAGGACGGTGTACTTGATCAATTGTATCAGTGTTGTAATAGTTCTTTTGTCTACTTAGGCACAAGGGATGTGTTTGGGGGGTTACATCTCTTTTCACTACCCTAAACAGCTATCAGACATAGCCCCTCCATCTGCCCTTGAACGATGTTAATGTGCCTCGCATCACAATGACAGGAAGCCCCCCGCCCCACCTCCATTAGGAACACTGGTCCTAGAGGGGGTGCAAGGCATTTGAAAACAGGTGATATAGGTTGGAGCGGCGATAAGACTTCAAACACCTCTGTGCCTCCCCCTATCTCTTCTGTTTCATGTCTAGTGCTACTCTTTGTCCTCGCTGTCCCTCCCTCCTCTTTGTTTTCGATGCCCCCTCCTCACGGGGTACTCTTGTCCTCCCTGATCCGGCTGGCAGGGGTCATCCCACAGTGTCACTTGCTGGTTTGTTTCAATGATCTCTACTAGCCTCTCCTTTAGTGCAAAATTCAGTGACCAGTTACACGTGTTTGTATTTTGTTTTTCAACCACCTTTTTAATTGTGCAAAAATTGTGTTTATGTTAGGAATCTTGTACAAGAGACTTGGCCTATGTAATTTAGAGTATGGCTGAAAACCATGTCAACTAAAATCCTGACCAGTCCATTTGAATGCATCGGGGTGACCTTTCCCGTATTGCTCATATCACACTACAACAAGCATTTGCATAAAACAAGCCAGGCCAATTGGCTTTGCCAGTTTCTGTAAGTTGTATCAGGCAAATGAATATCCACCGTGATTTTGTTGTGAATACTTATCATTAAAAATGTTTATATTGTGAAAATGAGACCATGTATTAAATTCTGCTAATGTCTGTGAAAGGGGTGGTGGCATTTGGAATGTTGCAGACTCACCCATTTGTACCACTTTTCTTCTTTAGTGTCTCGCCCTGTTAGACATATGTACCTTTTTTTTTTTTTGCACACCTTTCTGAAATCTCCTATCTCACATTTTCCCACCAATACGAGTGGCACGTAGGCAGCCATCGCAGATGGAATGGGCATGTAGTTTGCACAGCTGTATTAAGCACTGTGGGAAACGTGCACTGCTTTCTGCCTCCACCCCGAGAGCTCTCCATCGTGGCCCGTAAACGCCCACCTACCACCTGAATTCACTCACACACAAAGAGGCTATTCAGTTCAAAGTATGTACTGAAAGAGTCATATGCTTAGTGAACAGCAATACAGGGACGCAACCTTTTGTAAAAAAAAAAGCAAATACTCCTGGACAATGCAAGATTAAGTAAAATGTAAATGATAATTGCATTGCTTTAATGAAATTTTAACAGGATGTGTAAAGCGCGGCTAATCACCCGTGGGGCTCTCTAGGCGCTGTATTAAAAACCTTAAGGGTTTTTCAGTCAATAGTTTGGAAATGGATCAGTGCTTTTCCTAGTAAAGTTAGAGGGGTGGGTGTATATATAGAGCTCCAGGGAATAGTTGTCTGTTTTTTAATTATTGCCAGGTATGAAACCCTACAGGACCCACCCCTCTTAAAACATGCTGTTTGGAGGAAAACTCCTAAGTGATGGGTATAATCTTTTCAAAAGTCTCAGCCATTCGAGGCTGTATTCCGGCTCAGTGGCTCACCCACCATGACCTGTCAGACAGAGACCCCCATGTGCAAATCATGAGCAGCTTTTAACAAGAAAAGTACTGTTCTGCAAGCAAATTAAATATTCAGTGTATTGTTGGCGTTTTTGTCCTCAGTCTGTTTCTTTGCCCGTGCTGTTTTTCTCACTGACCACTGGGCACGTACATTTTATTATCCATACTGAGGAATTAGATCAGGCTGTGATTGGATAACAGGAATTTCCTCCAGGGCTCAGATGTTTGTGTCCTAACCCCCTCCCCCCTCCCCCCTCCCCCCTCTACCCCTCTCAGTGCTCACTTTACTTTCCAGGAACACCTTCCTCCCCCCACCTTCCAATAGTCTGCCCTCGCCACCCCCAGTGGATTCAATCTAACAGGATAGCCTTCTGATTCTATTGGATTTCCCGCCCGCCCCCCAAAAACTGATGGTTCTTGTCTGTGTCCTCTGTCATGCTGCTATGTTGCATTGTCTTGCATGTTACTCTTCCGGTGAAGCTAGTACAGGCTCTCTTTGTGGCTGTAAATCAGATCGCAGTGCCATTTGGTGTCGAGCTAGGTGAGTTGCAGCACGTGCGTTTCTCTGCTCCCCATGCTCCGGTCAAGTGATGCTCGCCTCCCCTTGTCAGTCGTAGCCTGCTATCCTCCTAATCGAGGGGAGTCCCATGATTTTGCACATTGAGACCGGATGGACGCGGTCTGGTGGGTCAGCAGGCATTGACTCACTCTGGCTCTTCAGGCCGCGTAGTTTCCCAGGCTGGCTCGCCGCCTCCATGGAGCAGTTGGTCCGTGGGCTTGTGGCAGGCTGTGCTGGGCTCCTGGCCCAGACGAATAGGCGTGAGACCCAGGCAGAAGCCGGCAATGCCAGGGTGTTAGTCAGATTCCACAGAGGCGGATCACATCCTGTCTGTCTGCACCACAGCCGAGTGCAGGGCCCGCAGGTGGCTTCCTGCACCGGAGTTTGAGCGAACTCTGGACTTAGAGCGACTTTTTCAGGGGCTTGTGACTTTGGTAAACTTAAGTTCTATGCTTGGCATCCCACACCCTGCCACCTTTAGAAATGCCCTTATATGTGCTTTGTGTTTGTGACTGGTGTGAATTGTTTTCCTTCCCCTGTAATAGGAGTCAATTTGTTTTTCCAACCCAATTTTCACAAGCTACGCAGTCAAGTTATGTATTGGTGGCTAGTAAAAAATGTAGTCTTGTATGAATATAAAAATTACTTGACATCTCAGACTGTCAAGGAGTGTTGCTTTTTTTGCATTCTAGCAGCCTCGTGGCCCTCTTACTCCCTCCCACAAATAGGTAGATTCTCCTTATTTCAGTGGCTTTGATGATTGGAAATGTTATCCACGAGACTGCGAAATGCGGTGCTCTACTGTGGAACATCAGCGTGAACATGAAGTCCCCAACAATGGCTCAATATTTAAAATGCCCAAGAGGAAAATAAATCACAGACTAAATTAACAAGCACTGGCGTTGCCAATAGGTTTCGCATTTGGAAAGTTGGAGCTATTGGTTTTGTAAATGACATTTTATATTTATATATCGTTATTGGCATTGTCAATAACAATATATAAATATAAAATGTCATTTACAAAACCAATAGCTCCAACTTTCCAAATGCGAAACCTATTGGCAACGCCAGTACTTGTTAATATCTTGAGCTTCTTTCTCTATTTTTTAGATCTACTGAGAATATTATCATCTACATACTGTCAGGATTTAACCAATAGAAGAACATATTCTATGTTCTTAGCAGTAAGTAGGATATCTAGAAGTATAGAATCCTAGCAGATTTGATAAACACAGATTTCTAATCGTGAGAACATGCTCTTTCCCTTCATAGCTGCCAGTTTTGACCTATTTTGACTACTCCACAAACATATCTACCTGTCCGGCACCCCTGTATAACAAAGATTAAACAACCTTGGAAGCTTGTTGTAAGTAGGCTCATTTGGATAAATGTAATTAATCAACATAGTAGCATAACCTATAGATACCTAACCAGTAGGTTGTGTTTTCCCCTCTTTCAGCTTCTTGCGCTGACATAAAACAGCGAAAACGAGGCACAGAGATACTGGACAGAGTCTCTTAACCTTGAAGTAATGTAGATTTTAAATAGAATTGATACTTTTATCCTTGGTGAAGGTTAATGGCACAACATTTTATATCTACACATATGGTGTTTCTAATATATTCTGGCTACCTTTTCTATTACACTCTTTCTGACTATTACACCTATCAGGTTTTAGACCTAGTATTGGAATTCTTAGGTCACTGCAGTGGTCACACTCTACTGCTTACTGGCACACAAATAGTTGACTTAAAAATGAAAAATAACTATGTTGTTGGGTGCATATACAACACAGAAATGTATAAATGTATTGTATTATTGCAGATTTCACGAACCCCCAGGTTTTTAAAAATGGAAATGTATGCTTGTCGGCCTTGATGAAGGTGTTTTTACATCTGGCTTCACCGAAACGTGCGTAGGCCAAGTGCACACATCTGAGAATTTGTCTAAGACATTGGCCAAGACAGATGACACACTAGGAAGATGGACTGATGCCCCTGGAAATATAGACACAAAATTAAGGGTCTTACTGTAATAGATCTCAGTCTCAGATGTGGTTGCTTTTTACTTGTAGAGTATGAGAGTTAGTATGCTAGATAAGAGTGAATGGTGAGAAAGGAGAATGATAGTTTGAGTCTGTTTTCAATTGAATTTTTTTGTGGGGGTTTCTTAAAACAACAGTGTAGTATCCTGCATATTATACTGTAAGGTGTTTTACCAGCCCTGCTCTGCCAGTGTCTGTGCTCTGACTCATTAGAATGTTGGAGTCTGATGATGCCTCGGAATGTTGGGACTGAGGGAGGCAGAGTGACAGTTGGTCATGGGCTGAGCAGCTGACAGGCAGCTCCTGGTGGGGCTCTAATCTACCACATATCTACATGATGTCCTGTACCTTACAACCTGTTATCTTCATGAAATAAATCATCTTGAAATACTACCGTCCTGAGTGAACCTTCTTCACTACATATGTAGGCAACGAGGTGACAACGAACCTACAGCTACAAGCAAGTCTCAGGTACCTGACTTACAAGTTTACCTGGAGATGGCGCAACTTACAGAAACCACAGTGGCAACAACCACAATTTACAGAAGAAGAGGTATCCACAAGAAGGTAATAATTGTAATGAAGAAAAACGTGTTTTATAAACTGCTCAATGAAGACAACTGTGAAGAAGAAACTACCGCTACAAGGAAAAGAAAAAAAAGACATCAAGAAACAAGTAAGCCATAAGCACTACGCTATTAAGCCCCACCAGTGGCCTCACCATCGGCCAGCCCTTCCACAGGCGTGTTGTGCTCATGTAATCTATCCATTTTTGGACTCTGTTCTACATCTATAGAGTGTTTTCATTAAAAAAAATAACAGATTGTAAGACATCCTTGTCATGATGACATTCCCATCGGAAGGATAAACTGGCTTGTATATTTTCCTTTGAATAATATGAATTAGCTCTTGACCTTTGCTTCGTGAACTATCTAACAGCTACCACCTCTTCCAACATTTATTTAAACATAAAATGTGATTGCGCTAGTGAATGCAAACAAATTGAACCTTTTGAAGGGAATGCTGAATCTTGCTATGACGAGTATTGTCTCTGTAGAATTCTTCCTTTATCGGAAAAGATTGTGGAACATTTTATTACAGAGAAAGATGACATTTTGGCACAGAGACGCTACGCTCTTTGTTATTGAGCATACTGTTACACTTACAACTTTGCCGGACTCGTGTTAAATCAATTTTCTTGTTGAACAACTCTGCCCAGCTATATTAAATCTAGTGCGTAGCAGTAATTAACATCAAGGTCAAACTATATATGTATTTCAAAGAATTCGGCTGTGCGTGTGCAAAAGTGATTAAGTGGATGGCAGTAATTGGTGCTAGTGACGAGCAGCTGCTTCGACAATGGAAAATCTCCTCAGCCACGGAGTCTTTTACTGTTTAACTGTCGTACGATGGCAGTTTACAGGTGCGCTCTTCTCACCTCAGAATGGATGTTGCGCGCTTTCCTTTGTGGAGCCCTCTCTGTCACCAGTTTTTGGCAGTTCTCTATGACTGCTCTTGGATGCTTTAGCACCACAATGCTCTGTGAGCCATCCGGCACAACGTGCTGTGCGTGCCGCCATTTCAGGAAGAGCATCAGGAGGACTTCTAATAACTCTGCTAATGGGGATGTAAGCAGTCGGCTCTGTACGGCGATGTTCTTTGTGAAAACAAGTACTGCCAATGTAGAGTCTTGTCTGCTTTATGGTGGAAAGGGAGAGTTTATTACCCAGTTGTGCATGGAACCGTACAATGCTACCGACCCAGTGGTAGGTGAAGTGCCATTGGCAAACTTCTTCTCCAGGTATCCAGTGTTTTTTTTCTTTGCGGGTTCCCCACTTCTCAACAGCTATGTTTATCTCTGAAATTCTTGTTTATTTAAGTACTCTTGTGGGTGTCACTGACACTCCTATTGAACAAAAAAAAAAGACGTTTAATATTAGTTAGTGGAAAAAGATGGCACATTATTTTATATTGAAAGATGATAGCTATGGGTTATAGCCCCATTAGCATCCTCAAAAAAAAATAAGAGGAAAAACTATGCATTATTTGCATCTTTTTTTTTGTCAAAGGTATATTTCCATACACAGGGGTGGGAATGGGTTTTTCCCCGTTTGCCCACATATATGTGCCTGTTCACAATATCTTTACCCTACAAAGGGATGGGAATGGGTTATTTCCCCATTTGCCTATATACATTTGCCTACATAGGTAACTTACGAATTTTAGCCTTACAAGGGCACCGTAGTTAGTGTCACATCCCCTTCTACTTTTACACGAGTATCCTCGCACAGGGAACCGTCTTATGGGTTACAGTCCCATTTACATTTTTACCCTCACACATGGCTTATTATGGGTAACAGTCCCATTTACATTTTTAACCTCACACAGGGCTTATTATGGGTAACAGTCCCATTTACATTTTTACCCTCACACAGGGCTTATTATGGGTCACAGACCCATTTACATTTTCACCCTCACACAGGGTGTCTTATGGGTTTCATTCCCATTTACTTTCAAAATGTTCACCCTACATAGGGCGTCACATGGGTTTCAGTCCCATTTACGTTGCTCCGCAGACTCTTGCACAGGAGTAGAGGACGCTCATGGGTTTTAGTCCCTCTGACTGATATTGTCTATTTCCATTTTGTAATTTTGCTGTTCTGAATAACGCAATGCTACATTTACATCATATTTATTCTGTTTATTGGAAACAGAGGGAAGTTGTAGTCATACTGTATGTATCTACTTTGCCTTTTCTCTGTTTTTCTATTCGTCCAGCTTTCATTGCGGTGTCATTCTCTTTGTCACCCCTGGTTTCTGGATCTACACTTCTTGTTGTCGTCTTTTATCTCCAGCCTTCTTTTGTTCCTTTTTTGATTCTTTTCTTCCCTGTTCTGGTGGAAATCTGTTACTCCATTTTCCTGTGTCTGTGTGTAGGCTGGTGTCCATTCTCCGTTGTGCCTTGTTCTTTCTTCCCTTCCTGCCTGCCTGGCCAGTGGATTGTTCGGGAGTTAGTCCTTGGTGCGTGTGAGTTCTTCTGCCCCTTGTTGTTTCCATTTTCTGATTATCATTTTTCCATCATCTTTTCTATGTCCGTGAGTCTGTGTTATCTCTTTCGGTTTCCGCTTTACTCTTCTCTTCCTCCTCCTCATTTTCTTCCACCTGTCTCTTCACGCTGCTTTGCTTTTACCTTTCCTTGTCGTTGTTTCTGTTCCTCTGCTATTCTTCCTTGTTATCTCTTCCTTGGTTCTCTCTCGCTAGTTGTTATTCACGTAGTGGTTCACTGCTTCTGTTAGAACAAAAGGGGATATGTAGTATCCTGCATATTATACTGTAAGGTGTTTTACCAGCCCCGCTCTGCCAGTGCCTGTGCTCTGACTCATTAGAATATTGGAGTCTGATGATGCCTTGGAATGTTGGGACTGAGGGAGGCAGAGTGACAGTTGGTCATGGGCTGAGCAGCTAACAGGCAGCTCCTGGTGGGGCTCTAATCTACCACATATCTACATGATGTCCTGTACCTTACAACCTGTTATCTTCATGAAAAAATCATCTTGAAATACTACCTTCCTGAGTGGACCTTCTTCACTACAAACAGTCTATGTTACTGTGCAAAAAAATGTATCTGATGTTTTTGATTTCTCTTATACCACTGTTAAGAAAATTCTCTTAAACAGTTTTTGTACCAAAAAAACGAAAAGAAAAATTAGATATACAAAAGAAATCAAAGAAAAAAATGCACTTTGAATAATAAAATAGAATCCAAAATAATTCCATTTGCTCATGAAAAGTGTGTATCTGTGTTGTATAGTTGTAAATTGTTTGAGTATTTGCCAAATGACAAACTAGACAGGCCTGACAAGAGGTTTTTGCATATTTTTCGACTTTCTTCCCCTCCTCTTGGACCTTAAAGAAAACAGGGGATACCTTAATCTTATAGATGTACCAACCAATAGCAGACCATATAAGGTCCCAGCGACCTCAGACAAGGTTCGCTGGCCAAGGAGTTGGAAGCTGCTTCTCCTGTTCAGAATCTCCTAGGAGGCAGACAGGCTCAATCCACACTTTGGACTTCAGCAGGTGAGGGCCTCACTAACTTGAAAATCTAACAATACTGTTTGATTAAAACTTTACTCCCCCTGCTGGCCAAAAACGAAGTGCACAGGCTCTAGTAAAACACAGTTTAACCCCATCCCCGTGGGGCTAATTGCCCCGCAGCACGGGAGGAGGGGGGCCGCGCGCGGTGCCGCGGTGCTGCTGACGAGCTCGGCTTGTCATGCAGCACGGTGGCCATGTGCTGGTGACCAGCTGTGCTCATCACGGCCACGCCCGCTAAATGGAGCACCCAGCACAGCGGGGTAATTATCCCCGCGAGGGCGTTCCGCGGAGGCCATGATGAGATCAGCTCGTAACCAGCACACGGCCACCGTGCTGCATGACGAGCTGAGCTCGTCAGCAGCATGCAAGGGGTTAAACAACTCACAGAAGCACCCTCTGATGTGGAAACGAAAATGGTGGCTGGGGATGCACTGTATTAAAAAACAGGTCTTAGCATAGAGCAAAGGAGAAATTTGGAGGGAAAACAGATTTGTCACCAAGGAATGAGAGGGACAAACTACAGAGGTTGGACTGCAAATCACACAATTCAATATGCTAAATTGAGGATATCATGGGCAGGGAAAACCACAAGTTTAAAACACAACACAGGTGATAAAATATGTATGTATGTATGTATGTATGTATGTATGTGTTTTCTTATATAGCGCTCAATGTTACCCTTGGGCATCTCGGCGCTTGCCTTGGGAACCCGTCCTGGTTTTTCCCTGTGAGATCACCCAAGCTGGGCATCCCCAAGGTGAAAACCAGGCATCCCGCTGCGGGGGGGCCGTTGTGGAGATTAAGCAAGCTTGTTGCCCAGAGCTGCATAGTGTGAACTCATGCTTAGAGTGGGCACCGAAGCGAGAATTATCGAGTCCGTGGACAATTGGGTTCAGGACCCTGCCGCGTCGGGAATCAAACCCTGGTCCCGGGTCAGACCTCAGCTTCAGGGTATGCCTCCTCTAACCAGTGAGCCACACGTCTCCACAAAAAATGCAATTACAGGCAGGCTAAAACTACAATGTTTAACTGTAACAACCACAGGCATAGACAGTAAACACAGAAAGTGAAAATCGATTTTTAAACAACTTTTTGTCTTGGGAAGGGACAGCACTAGTCTGTCTCCTTACCACTTCCTGGACTCTGCTCACTGCAATCTGGGGTACAGGGAGGCTGCAACTCACAAGATGGAGGAGAATGATTTGGGGTGCACCCAGCAAGACCTTAAGGGGCCTGGGCAGGTGTGAGAGGAGGGCACAGACTTGCCTGGTAGCTGAATAGCCAATGGTCTGCTGGCCTGGGGGTGGAGCCTGGGCAGCTGCTTCTCCTGTTCAGAATCTCCTAGGAGACAGACAGGCTCAATCCACACTTTGGACTTCAGCAGGTAAGGGCCTCACTAACTTGAAAATCTAACAATACTGTTTGAATAAAACTTTACTCCCCTGCTGGCCAAAACATGAAGTGCACATGCCCTAGTAAAACACAGTTTATACAGCTCACAGAAGCACCCTCTGATGTAGAAAATCCCTGTTGCTGGGGCGAGGCAGGGGGTCTTATTTCACTGGCTTGTGAACACAAAATGGTGGCTGGGGTGCACTGTTTTAACATACACGTCTTAGCTCAGAGCAAAGGAGAAATTGGGTGGGAAAACAGAATTGTCACCAAGGAATGAAAGGGACAATCTACAGAGGTTGGACTGCAAATCCCACAATTTAATACGCTAAATGGAGGCTATCATGGGCAGGGAAAACCACAAGTTTAAAACACAACACAGGTGATAAAATATGAAATTACAGGCAGGCTACAACTACAAACTTTAACAGGAACAACCACAGGCATAGACAGTAAACACAGAAAGTGAAAATCGTTTTTTAACAATTTTTTTCTTGGGAAAGGATAGCACTAATCTGCCTCCTTCCCACTTACTGAACTCTGCTTCCTGCAATCTAGGGCACAGGGAGGCTGCAAACAACAAGATGGAGGTGAATGATTTGGGGTTCACTTAGCACGGCCTTATGGGGCCTGGGCAGGTGTGAGAGGAGGGCTCAGACTTGCCTGGTAGCTGAATAGCCAATGGTCTGCTGGCCTGGGGGTGTGGGCTGAGAAGCTGCTTCTCCTGTTCAGAATCTCATATAAGACAGACTGGCTCAATCCACACTTTGGACTTCAGTGGGTAAGGGCCTCACTAACTTGAAAATATAACAATATTGTTTGAGTAAAACTTTACTTCCCCTGCTGGTCAAAAAATGAAGTGCACAGGCCCTAGTAAAACACAGTTTAATTAGCTCACAGAAGCACCCTCTGATGTAGAAAATCCCTGTTGCCGGGGGAGGGAGGCAGGGGGGCTGGTTTCACTGGCTCGTGAATACAAAATGGTAGATGGGGGTGTGCTGTTTTAACATACAGGTCTTAGCACAGAGAAAAGGAGAAATTTAGGGGAAAAAAGAATTGTCACCAAGGAATGAGAGAGACAAACTACAGAGGTTGGACTGCAAATCCCACAATTCAATACGCTAAATGGAGGCTATCATGGGCATGGAAAACCACAAGTTTAAAACACAACACAGGTGGGGGCGTGGCTTGCGCGCCGGCTGCAGAGGACGGACTTCCCGTGAGCTCCGCTCCGGATGACAACGCGGATGCCGTGAGGTCCTTCCCAGCCGTTTCTCGAATGGCTTTTTTCATCGGCAGTGGCGTCGGAAGGCGTACAGATTATGGAGATGCAACTGTGCAGTGTCTTCCAGCGGCGGAAAGGCAGATATTTGCTCCGGTAATCTGAACTCTCTCTTCAAATCGGGTGGCCGCCATTTTGTTTCCTGTTTACCGCAAATGCCTCCCTACACCTGCTTTCCATGCTGCGCTTCTTCCTACATTAATGCTGATAATTTTGACTGCTTATTTCAGCGTGGCCTCATCATTTTATCAGCGTTTTAATTTCTGCTAGATGCCAAATGCATTTTGCCTCTGATTTTTGCTGTGCTTACATTTTCTCTGACGAGATATGGCTGCCATTTTGAGTCCACTACATATGCACTGCTGCATGTCTTTTTGAGGGTCTCTCCAGTGCCTGCTTTTGAGACCTTATTTCTGACTTTCTTGGCTCTTTTTCTTTTTGATTGAGCTCACGTCCTTTCCCTCCTGTGTCCTCCTAGCGCTCTGTTTTTTTTATATTGGACATGTTTTTTCCTTCTTGTGTGGAGAAACCACGGCCGCCATTTTAGGAGCTACTAGGCTTATTCTCCAGTGTGCCTCTACTTTCTCCATTTGATGACACCATCTTCGAAGTGACTTTGCCTGTATAACTACTGTTTTATACTTATGCTGGCTTTCATTGATGCTCTTTATTTATGCTGTGGTTCTTATCACACGGTATTGCTGGTTTTCTCTTGCTTTTCGTCCAGTGAGGGTATCAGCACTCAACAGTAGTCCGTCTTTTTGGCTCCTCTTTCAGGTTGCTTCATTTTGAGCCACGTTCTGTTTGTCCCTCTTACTGCCTAAGCATCTCTGAGCCAGTTCATTGGACCCTGCTGATCTCTGTTGGTACCTACCTGCATACGGCAATTTGTCAGGCGTTCATCATCATGGCAAATAATTCCACCTCTCCTAAAGTGTCACAAACTGGAACCAAACCTAAGAGGCCTAAGAATGACCCGCCTTCTCCTATTGCATCTTCATCTAATCCTGTTTTGGACTCCATTCTTGAGGAGGTGCGTGGTCTACAACCTTTTATGTCCGCTACTAATGCAAAACTTCAACAAATTGAAGAGCGCTGGGTTATTATGGAGGGCAAAGTTTTGAATCTGGAACAGCGTGTGAGCGATATTCATGATGTCTCAACTAAAATTCCATTGTTGGAGCAGGAGATCCTCAAACTCAAACTACACACTGAGGATTTGGAAAATCGTAATCGTAGGAATAATCTACGCGTTTATGGTGTTCCGGAAAATTTGGAGGGCCCTGATATGGTCTCCTTTATTCGTAAATTTCTTCAGGAACTTTTGGATCTTTAACCAGCTTCCCACCCTCTTAATATCCAGAGGGCTCATCAGCTTGGTCGCATTAATTCCAACTCCTCCAAACCACGTGGCATCATTCTGCTGTTCCTCGAATTTACAGAATTAATGTCTGTCCTGAAAGCTGCAAGGATCAAACAACGTCTCCAGTGGTCTGGTCACAACATTTTTATCTCACAGGACCTTTCTTCGGCCACGAATGCACGACGAAAAGAGTTCTTGAATCTTCGACCTTTAATGCGACAACTGAACATTCAATATGGAATACTGCATCCCTGTTTCTGCAAGATCACGCATAATGGCCGCACCAGATCCTATGATGATCCGCAAAAACTTCACAAATATCTTCTGAGTGTTTCTCCGTCCAATATGGACACTGCTCATTAGTGTTTTTCTTTTCTTTCCTTTGCTAACTGCTGTTATTCGATTTTTTTCTAGCCTCTTTTGCTTTTTCTCCTTTATTCTGGATCTACTCCTTGAGGTTTTGTCCTCACATCCTTGTGTGTTTCCTTTTTGTATACATCCTGTTTCTTGGTTGCTCATGGGATGAGTTCTTTCTCTGGCGCATCTTCGCCTCAGATGTCTTGGTTACTCTCTCCTTCTCTGATCAGGTCTTTGTGCCTTGATCTAGCTTTTTTCCTTACCTATCTTTCTTCTTTTTCTCTCTTCTTTCTCTCTCTGTGCTCTCTTTTTCCTAAGTGGTCTCTACTTTTATCTTTCTTATTCCAATTCTTGTTTCCTCGTTTTTTGACTCTTGCTGGTTCTGTTATTGTGAGCGTCTTCAGAATCCACTGTCTAACTGGTATTTTTTGTCTTCCCTTTTGTAGTGATCTCCTTACCATGTGTCGCTTCCATCTGTCACCCATCCTCCCATCCTCTCAACATGTGTAATTTTGTCTCTTGGAATGTGCGAGGTCTTGATCATCCTGTCAAGCGTCAGAAGGTATTGTCTCACTTAACCAAATTTCATTCACAGGTTGTTTTTTCTTCAAGAAACCCATTGTTCGGATGTTGAATCACTTAAGCTTAAGAAACATTGGGTGGGTCAGGTTGTTTTTTCTCCTGCTGTTCACAAAAAGGGAGGGGTTGCTATATTGTTTCACAAAGCTTTAAATGTTCAGATTATTTCCTCGCAACATGATGATGAAGGACGTTGGGTAATGGCTATGGTTGTTATACAAAACAAGATGATGATTCTGCTGAATATATATGGCCCTATTCGCCCAGACCCAAAATTTTGGAAAGATATCAAAGTTCTCATTGCATCCATAGATTGCCCTGATTTTATTGTGGCTGGCGATTTTAACCAATGGTTAGATCCTTTTTCAGATCGATTGTCCGCTAGTAAATTTCAGCCTGACAAATCTCATAAGAGTTCTCAATCTGCCATTGCCTCGCGTCCTTTATATGACTCCTGGAAAATGTGAAACCCTGATTTGTTGGAATATACTTTTTTTTCTAATGTTCACCATACACGCTCAAGAATTGATTATATTATGATCAGTAAGTCTCTCCTACCCTCCATTCAAAAATCTGTTATTGGCTCTATTTTTATATCTGACCATGCTCCTGTTTACACTACCCTAGATCTCTCCCTTACCTCCTCTAAATTTAGTCGCTGGAAATTTAATTCTTTTCTTTTATCTGATGCCACTTTCATGAAAAAATGTACCGAGTTTTTCAATGAATACTTTTCTTTTAATAAGCCTTCAGACACCTCAATTCCCATCACCTGGGATGCTTTTAAAGCTTCTTTTCGAGCCTTTACCATTTCATATGTTTCTACAAAAAAAGAAGCTTAATAGACAAAAGTACGAAGAGCAGCTTAAACAGATTAAAAACCTTGAACACATATATTTTACTTCTAAATCCTCTTCTGCCCTCCAGGACTTGATTCTCGCCAAAACAGACCTTAACAAAATTATCACTAATGAAGCTTGTCACACCCTCCTTAAAATAAAATCTAAATTCCATGGTGGCCAGAATAAAGCAGGGAAAATGCTGGCCAATTACTTGAAAATAAAATCAGAACGCAAAGCTGTTGGCCCAATCTTTAATGATTCTCTAAATAAATTAGTTACCTCTGATGAAGACATTGCTGAAGTATTTCACAACTATTACCAAGCCCTATACTCCAATGACACACACCCCTCTGATGCAAACTTAACGACATTTTTTGATGGCCTTCCTTCCCCTCCTTCCTATCCGGTGGACTTCTCTCACTTGGAACGTGAAATTACTATCCAGGAAATTACCACAGCCATCCACTCTCTCAAAAAATCAAAAGCCCCTGGCCCTGACGGTCTGCCTGTCGAGTTTTATTCCTCTTTCCATTCTTTTTTTGCCCCTAAACTCCTTCAATTATTTAATTCCTTTATTTTATATGCTAAGGCCTCTGGCTCCTTTTTGGATGCTCTCATTGTCATTATCCCCAAACCTGACAAGGATCACTCACAATGCAAAAACTATCACCCCATATCTTTGATTAATTATGATTGTAAGATTTTTGCTAAAATCCTTGCCTCTCGCCTTGATTCCATTATACCTCGCTTAATCAAAACAGACAAGGTGGGTTTTGTTAAGGGCAGACTTGCTGCAGATAATGCTCACCTTTTTTCTAATATCATTGCTCATAGTAAGAATGTCAAAGTCCCCTTGGCAGCCCTTTCCCTAGATGCTGAGAAAGCCTTTGATCGTATTAATTGGCAATTTATGTTCCGTACCCTCCAATGGTTTGGTTTTGGTCCAAATTTTATATCCTTGGTTAAGCTCCTTTATTCCTCCCCCCGTGCCAGTATTTTTGCGAACAACCAATTTTCCAGATTCTTTTCTTTGACCAGAGGCACAAGACAAGGTTGTCCCCTTTCCCCTTTGTTATTTATTTTATGTCTTGAGCCCTTTCTAGAACGCATTCGTTCCAACCCTGCTATTACTGGTATAAAATTTTCCTCTGTAGATACTAAACTATCTGCGTATGCTGATGATGTTCTCATTTACATGTCCAATCCAGAATCCTCCCTCCCACCTTTTTTAAATGAAGTTCAGTTGTATTCCTCCGTATCTGGTTAAAAGCTTAATCTATCCAAAACGGAAGTCCTCCCCCTTAACTCAATATGTTTTCAATACATGTTTAATAACACTGATTTTGCATGGTGCCCATCTAAAATTAAGTACCTTGGTATATGGTTTTCTTCCTCTCTAAAGGATACCCTTAAATTAACCTTTGATTCACTGACTAGTAAAATTCAATCCCTTCTTCAAATTTGGTCCCCCTTATTTCTATCCTGGTGGGGTAGACTGGACACCATCAAAATGGTGATCACCCCACATGTTTTGTACACCGTTTCTATGCTTCCTTTCAAAATGCCCAAATCCTATTTTTCTCGTATTAATTCTCTATGTACAAAATTCCTGTGGAATAATAAACATCCCCGCATTGGTTTGCATAAGTTGATCCAACCTAAAAATGAAGGTGGTGTTCGATTCCCTGACTTTATCTCATACCACTCTGCCTTTTTGATCAAACAATCCTTCTCCTTGGCATATGACTTTATTGATACTCCTGTCCCTAAGTGGGTTCTCCTGGAACGCTCACTTCTGAAAGATTTCCCCTTTAAACATATCACCTTTATGTCAAATTGTACCTTTTTATCTAAATATCCCATTTTGAAGTATTCCCAATCTCTATTACAAACTGTTTTTTCCTCTACCCTTCCCCTCTTCAATGTTTTTTATCCTCTGTGGTTTGGTACAACAAATTTCTTAGATACAAAGGAAAATCGTTCTATTTCAAACACTGGAAGGAAAAGGATATAATGTTTTTACATCAATTTTTTCATGACTCCTCTCTTATTTCCTTTCCAGTTTTGCAAAACATGTTTCATTTACCTTCAACATTTCTCTCTGAATATACTATTATAATATCTGCTATTCAATCTCACTTGTCTTCCCTATCTTCTTCTTCCGAGTCTTTCTCTTCCTTCACTCCTGTCACTCCACTTTATCCTTTATTTTCTACTCAACTCCCTAAAGCTGCTCTTGTATATTCAATTTTATTATCTAATACCTCTGATCGCTCTAAATCCAATGTGGAGACTGCTTGGGAGACTGATCTTGATGTCTCCCTCGATACTGCAATGTGGGATCGGTTATGGTCCAAGATTTCTAAAGTTTCCATTGCGCACGCATTACCCAATCCTTACTCTTTATATATCATAGAGTTGTTATTACCCCTGTTTGAATGTTCATAAATTTTCTCATGCCTCTTCTCCTTTATGTTGGTCTTGTTCCAAAGTTCCAGGCACTCTAAAACACCAACTATACGATTGTTCCCCTGTTTTATCTTTTTGGACTAATGTTTGGAATATTTGCATGAAAATGTTATCTCTCTCATCCCCATTATCTTTTTAACACATATTTTTAGGCTCTTTATCTGATGATATTGATATTGTTACACCCTCTTCTGCTAAATTACAAGACCTGTGTATTGCTCTTGCATTTAAAGTTATTTTATCGTGTTGGAAAGATAATTCTAAACTGGCTGTCCACACATGGTGGAACTACATTTGTGATGAACACAGAATTTCTATTGCTTCCTCCACCTCTGTACCTCTAAAAATTAAATCCGATATGTTATGGCTTCCCTTCACTTCATATCTTTCTTCTAATCCCTCTCCTTTACCGCGTGCTATCCTTCCCACATGATTCCTCTGGATACCTTCTTTTTCTCTTCTCTCTCCTCTCTACTCTTTCCTTCTCTTCCGTTTTCCTCTTTCCTTCTCTTTTCCTCTTCTCTTTCTCTTCTTTTGTCTCCCCCTTTTCCTCATAAAACTCCTCTGGACTGATGTCATTTAATATTATATTCATATGTACTTTTTCTAACTTTTTATGGCATGTCTTTTGTATTACTATTTAATGCCTAATAAAAATTTCTTAAACACAAAAAAAAAAAAAAACACAACACAACGGTGGCTGGGGGTGCACGGTTTTAACACACAGGTCTTAGCACAGAGCTAAGGAGAAATTTGGAGGGAAAACAGAATTGTCACCAAGGAATGAGAGGGACAAACTACAGAGGTTGGACTGCAAATCCTACAATTAAATACGCTAAATTGAGGCTATCATGGGCAGGCAAAACTGCACGTTTAAAACACAACACAGGTGGTAAAATATGCAATTACAGGCAGGCTTAAACTACAATTTTTAACAGTAACAACCACAGGCATAGACAGTAAACACAGAAAGTGAAAATCGTTTTTTAAACAACTTTTTGTCTTGGGAAGAGACAGCACTAGTCTGTCTCCTTACCACTTCCTGGGCTCTGCTCACTGCAATCTGGGGCACAGGGAGGCTGCAACTCACAAGATGGAGGAGTATGATTTGGGGTGCACCCAGCAAGGCCTTAAGGGGCCTGGGCAGGTGTGAGAGGAGGGCACAGACTTGCCTGGTAGCTGAATAGCCAATGGTCTGCTGGCCTGGGGGTGGGGGCTGGGCAGCTGCTTCTCCTGTTCAGAATCTCCTAAGAGAAAGACAGGCTCAATCCGCACTTTGGACTTCAGCAGGTAAGGGCCTCACTAACCTGAAAATCTAACAATACTGTTTGAATACAACTTTACTCCCCCTGCTGGACAACAAACAAAGTGCACAGGCCCTAGTAAAACACAGTTTAAACAGCTCACAGAAGCATCCTCTGATGTAGAAAATCCCTGTTGCTGGGGGGGGGGGGGGGGGCAGGGGGCTGGTTTCACTGTTTTAACATACAGGTCTTAGCACAGAGCAAAGGAGAAA